>NW_023500993.1:0-2542425 GCF_013461495.1 Botrytis fragariae
TAACTAACCCTAACCCTAACCCTAACCCTAACCCTAACCCTAACCCTAACCCTAACCCTAACCCTAAAAACCGGGTAATAATAATTGATTCACTAACCTTGCTATTTCGTTTTCTGTGTTTGAATTGCTATATAAAACTGGTTAATCCATATGGTTATCCGATGTAGATTATATAAATAATTCTCTTAATATTAATCTTGGTTTTTAATACTCTAATAACCATAATTCATTCGCTAAATTCCTGAATTTACTATTATAACACCTCTCCCTTTGATTCTACTTAAGCCCAATAAAATAAATATGCTAATATATTATTAATAACTTATCCCATTTTATAACTTTATATATATATTACCTTTCTCTTATTTATATTCAAATAGATTTGTTGAATATATACAATAGCGATTTCAGATAAAACAATATACTTGCTATCCCTTATTTAATATTGAATAATCTTCTATATAATATTCCATTAGAATATCTATATATTATTAATATATAACTACTCTTATAATATATTTTCTAAATCTATAATTAAAATGATTATTAATTTAGTAAATAGATAATCCAAATATTATAATATCCATAAATCTTGCAATTACTTATAATATAATATATTAATAAATATAATATAAACCTTATCAAAAAATATATAAACCAACTATTCTTCCAATTTTAATTCTTTAATATAATATAAAAATGGTTTCTGAATAACCTGATTAACACTAATTATAATCAATTATAACAATCCATATCCAGATATTTCATAAATCTATTCTATATAATCTAACCTAACCATTTATTTATACTCAATAATATTATTAATCAATATAGCAAATAATATAACAATAATTACTATCTATTGTTTAGTTATCATAATTATTAAAAAAAACAATACTGATTTATTACTACTAATAAATAATATAATAATTAATAACTATATTATAAACAAATAATAGACTAATTACAATACAAATATTTATTCTTCAAATTATAATATAGCTTAAGGATTATAATATATTCACTATAATCTAATTATTACAGAATTGAATAACTTAATCCATCTTTTTTTAATAATCCAATTATTTAACTACTAGCTAGTATTATATTGATAATTAGCCTTTCTAATATAATTATTATTGTAATTATTTATATTATAACTACTCAATTTCTATAATTTATACTATACTATAAATACTTACTTATATACTATAATTAATTCAGACTTTAATTAATACAAAAATATTTTATTAATAATATAATAAGTTTATACAACTCTTTATCTATACCCAGACTATTTATACCTATATCAACTATATATCAATAAAATATTTGATACCTATAATTTCCTTTATCTAACTAATAAAATCAAATCTATTGAATTATAATATATCGAAATATATTCAACTCTAATTTCTTATTATTATTTCTTTTAGCAAATTTGTTACTTTTATTCTTGGGATTTTCATGTTTCTTCTTTTATGTTTTATTAGTTTTTATCAAATATTGGATAACAATTTTAATGATGGTATACTTTTATTCGAATACTTTTAAGTATATTTCTAAATACTTTTGGATAGTATTTCCTAATACTTGATTTAATTCTTTACTAACCTATAATTCTTACAAATTCTCAAATAAATATTTTAATTTCTGATAATCTAATATTCGAATAAATAGCTAAACCTACATTAAATATTGGACCATAATTTGGCTAATCTTATTTAATAAATACTATATAATATACTCAATATTCCCTTGTCTCTTACACACCTTATCATATATAATTAAAAAATATATCTATCCATTAATAATATATATATTACATACCAAATATATACTATTACTTATTTTAATAGATTCTAATTCAGATCCATATACTAATTAACCCCCTAATCTAATAAATTATTATATTCATAAATAAAATAGATAAATATACCAATAATATATATATATATTATTAATTTTTGTAGAAACTAATATTCCTTAATTAAATATAATATAACTTGGGAATTCATTTATTTAACCTTTTTGATTATAGAATTAATCTATAATAATCTTTATATTCTCTTTTTTCTTTATATTTACTCTAACAAAAATTTATAATTTCCACTAATCTAATTCTAATTCTAAATATAAATAATGAAATTGAAATTTTGTTACCAAAATACTTAGCTCCATACTATACTATTAATAATACAACTTAAATCAATTGGGGGTATTAGGGAATTAAATATTAAGATATTTATTAATATTTATAATTTTTCAATCAATGTATAACATATTTTTTCAATTTTAATTAATATAATTGACTAATCTAAGTAATTGATTATTTGCTTATTATTTAATTAATAAATATTAAATAGTAATTAATATATTTTATTAAACTTTTTTTCTATAATTAATTACATTAAAATATTAGATATAAATAAAAATAAGTTTTTATATAAATATAATACTTATAATTAATAAATTTGGTTATATACAAAATCAATATTAACTTTATTATATAACTATAATTCCGATTATAACTTGTATAGAATAATTATTTCTAATATAATCAATTAATTGATTTATAGTATACTAATTAAAATAAATATATAATTTATTTATTTATTTATTTATTTTAATTTACATCCAGGGGGCAAGCCGCAGGGGCTCGTCATAACCTCCCAGGGAGTACTAAGAATAAATTATACTAGCGGGGGTGTCAGTATAACCATACATTCCGTTTTTTTATAACTATAATGTAAACTAAAAAAAAAGTGGTTAGAGGTGTTGTACGTGCTTTTATTATTTATTTTCCACTTATAATATTAATATTATTTAATTTATTTTATATTGGGTAGTTTAGGTTTGAGATTGGTTATAGAGTTTTATATTGTTAGTTTTTGTTTGGTGTAATTTGTGTGCGGTGGTAGAAAGGAAGGAAAGCAACTTTAGATAGGGGGTGTAGTTTTAGTTGGCAAATATGAAAATAAAAAATCAAAGGATTTCCAAAAAAACTAAATATAATTACTTGAAGTAATTAATGATCACTAGAAAAATTACAAAATCTATTAAAGTTTTTAAAAGAAAAAAGAGGTAATTGATTATATTTTTTATATTTTGTGGGATTAAATTAGATTTATTTAGTTAATTATTGAATTAGATATAAGAATATTAATAGAATATAAGGTGTTTAGACTTTTTGCTATATTTATAAAAGTATTTTGAAATAATGTTGTTATATTGAAAGTGTTAGTAGTAGAATACAAAATCCTTGTGTTCAGTCCTGAGTATTACTAATTATTGAAAAATAGGGTAGGGGAAGGCAAATTTCTTAGATTCCTTGATTTGATAGTTGAAATACTAGTAATAATATTAATCAGCAAAAATAATCTTATTTTGCTTTTATTATTTCTATTTTATTTTTTGTTTAAGGGTTCTGATTGTTGAGCTTATATTATTAATAATAAAAAGCAATGAGTTATTATTTTCAATACAACTATTATAAGTACCTAGATTAGTAAGCTAATTAGTCTTTTTGTTTCTAAGGATTTTAGTATATCCAAACGATCATTGAATCATTATTTATCTATTCCTCATAATCTTATAACAATATAAAAACGTTTATTAAAATAAATCAGAGGTATTACTTCTAATATATTAGATAATTAAGATGCTATTGATGTATATAATAATCTACCCAGCCAGCTTTAGTTAAATAACATACTCCAATCCTTTTAAAGCATCTATTACCTCAACATCGAAAACATACAAGAGTAGATTGATTATTTTATATTCAAATATTATTAGAAATTGTTCCCAATAGATCGTGTAATTGTAACCAATTATCTTTTATTCTTAATAATATTATTCAATGTTATCCAAAAAGATTATAATATGGCTATCAAGCAAACTATTTCATTATTACATGAATTTATGTATAACTACTTTTTTTTTTACATCTCCTATAGGGTTGATATAACTCCCTACAAAAAAGTGTAGCAGAGAGATTACTAATCTCAATACTTTTAGGATTAATCTAGTTAATCTATGGAGATTAATATTATCCATTCTACATTGAGATGTTTGCGTTAGATAAATCACCAATAAATAGTTTTCGTTTACCTTATGGAGTTGGAATACGAATCTTATTTATGTTTATTCAAGTGCTAACTCATTAAACAATAATCCAGAATCTTTTAGAATTATAATAATTGAAATTATATATTAAATGAGTAGAATTTTTTTTGTAATTAAAATAATCACTCAATTAATCTTAATAATATAATTACCCAGTCTTATACTTATTATTATATTACAAACAACCCTCCCTGCCTGATTTGGTTTTATTCGGTTTGTGTATTATACCTCAAATCTATAAAGAACAAAAAATAAAACACAAATAATTACTACTTTGTGTAGTACTACAGCTGATGGGCTGTAACATATCTGCACAAGCCTTTTAATATGCCTTGCGATTTTGCAAGCTTTTATTTCTTATTTAGCTATATGTCTTTTGAAGGAGAGTTTCTGATCAAATTAGACTCCTAATTAGTATAGGACTGGCTAAATAGCTTTATTATCTGTTTCACTGATTAAACAAATTATTATCTTATTATTTACCTTCAAATATAGAGTATACACCTCTTTTCTTTAAAAAAGGTATATTATTTCTAGTTTTTCTAGTATAAATATTATATAATTTTGTTTATTCCATTAAAAGATTTAATGAAAATTATATTTAAGGAAATTAATATTTTTATGTACATTCTTAAATACACAATAGATACAAATATTGTTAGTATATCTAAAGCATAGCTTAATATTTTAATTCAAAAGCTTAGTGAGATATAGAATGTATAATATAAATAAAAACAAAAAGCCTTATGGAGTGCTGTATTTAATGTGATTATACTCCATAATTACATTTTCTAATTGAACTTTTATTAAACAATTACTCAAAAAGGCTTGAACTAATTACAGGAGGGAGTGGGATTATTTTTATTAATATATATATTTTAATAATCTATTTAGTAGAAATATATTAAACACACCTTGTATATTCAATGTAACCATTATAATTTCTTATTTATGAATAAAGGTTTCTTTAATATTATGTACAAACAAAATAATTAGATCTATTATTATTCGCTTGGGGAGCACTCCTCTGTGTTGGGGGTTGAATATATCTATTATCATTATAATTTATAAGATACATTAAGTAATTATATATTCCAGATTCTTTGAGATGTATAAAAATAGAGTTATTGGTTGTTAGGATTGTACTAACGATTTATTTTTTTTTTTAATCTTAGAAATTATTATTATTTTTATATGTTTTTATTTATT
This sequence comes from Botrytis fragariae, assembly GCF_013461495.1. NCBI lineage: Eukaryota > Fungi > Ascomycota > Leotiomycetes > Helotiales > Sclerotiniaceae > Botrytis > Botrytis fragariae. The sequence continues at coordinate 5,338 of NW_023500993.1, forward strand.
TGGGAAATAATTTAGTTATAGATATCAATTGAAAATCCTAGCAATTACTAATTTAATAAAGTTTTAATAAACTTTTAGAAAATAGATAATAATCTAATCAGATTTTAGTAAGATACTTGAAATTTCTATAATATTTTTTTCTATTTTTTCGAAGAATATTTTTGTATATTATAGGAATTTATTGGGTATATGGCTTGGTTGGAGTAGGTTCATTATAAAATCATTACTATTATCAAAGTGTTTGAAAATCTTCTTTTGTAGAATCTAAACCTTTTTAGTAATATTTTTAATTATTATATTATTAATAATCAGAGATGATACTTTAAGGTTGACAACAAGTTTGTTGTATGAATGTTGATCATACAGTGAATAGTTTCAATTCATTAGCTACTGTATTACAAGCCCTAAGCGAAAGCGAAAGAGACTAGCTCTTTCAGTAGGTCTATATAAGACCTACTACTTCCTGTACATAGCTAGCTCTTTAGACAGAATACAACATAGACATTTAGGACCTACATTCGTAGGTACTACGTCTTCCGTATCCTTCTCAAACCAACATTTGTGTTAGCTGATTACTTTGTATAAATCTTTATTATAGTTTATTTTATTAATAATATTATATTAGTATTGGTATTTCGCTTTTCTGATTATAATTATCAATTTTCGTTGTTAGTATTCTGCTTGGTTGGTGTTTTTAGTTCTAATTGTTCTATAATTTTGATATGCTATTCTATATTCATTTGTTTATTAAGGGGTAGAGTGATTAGAGGTATCTTTTTCCTTTTTTGCTAAGCGAATTGTTGATTTAAATAAAAAATCTAGTATTCTTATTAATTTATTAACCTACTTAATAGATATATTTATTGGATTTGAAAAGTGAGGAATCCTATTCTTTATAATCCCCTGAAAAATTGAAAGACTTTTCTTGCTGATTATATAATCAAAGGATTTGGTAATAGATAAAATAAGATTTAGAATTATAATTATTTGTATTTTGTGATTGAAGCCGCTTTTCAAATTATTATTAATAATAATATTAGTGAAGGGGATATTAGAGAAGGTCAAATTGATTATATGATTTGCTTTATAAATAAAGATTTTTAGGGTCCTAATAAAGTTTATTTCATTTGAAAGGGATTATTCTGTAAGGAGAGCTTTTTAGTTAGCTAAAGTTATACTAAATTTAAATAGATTATATTTGATATTAAAATTGTTATTTACTATTATGTAATTAGGGAATGCTATAGAAACTATTAAGTTTACTATCTCCTTAATACCCAATTATTAATATATATTAATAATTTATACACCATTCATTTCTATTTAAAAAAGATTCTAGTATGATTGAACATATTTTTGTTAAGTATAAAGCCACTTGCTTTTATATATATACATTATTATTCTTAATCTCTCACTTTCTCTTTCGAAGCCATTTAGACTATCCCAATTGTTTATTAACACAAAAAGATTATACCCCGGATAGTTCTGGGTTTGAGATTTAAGATATATAAAGGATTTCTATATACATAAAACCTCCAAATCTTGTTCATATACCATTTGCAATATTACAATATATACTCCTGTCTTCTTCTATACATTCACCCAACCAATTCATATAGATCAGACTACAGCCATTTAGTAGCTAGTATCATAATATCAAGAGAAATAGTTATTCATTCAAATCAATATCAATATCCATACCAGTATACTACAATAAAACAACATTAAAGAATACTTTTTTATTTAAACTACCTTCGTTTGAGTACTTCCTTTTAAAGTAATTAAAATTATCAAATAAATTATTAGGTAAAAAGAAGTTTTAGGGAGTATATTGAAAATTGTTTAGGTTTTTATAAATAATAATATATTCTCTATAAATAGAAAAGAATATTTTTATAGTAATATTTTATTACACAATCAAAGTAAAAATAGTAATCTTGTTAATTATAAATTCAGCTATTAACCAAATTTTTCAACTATATTTCTTAATCTCGTAAACCTCGGATTTTATAAAATATATAATTCTTTTATTGATTTGGCATAACACTATAAAGTAAACACTATGCCCAGTCAGATACAATCCTATACAATTGGTACATTCAGTTCTAGCAATACACTCTGACTCAAAAGGGCCTATATAATTCGTTTATAGCACACCGCAATTATTACATCTTAGAATACTCTTACATATCACTAAATTATAAAAACCCTAGTATTCTGAATTATAATAAATAATATACTACTTTAACTTAATATACTAAACCCATTTAATATAATCAAAAAGCTTAAAAGAAAAAACTTTTCTCGGTAGATTAATAATCTAGATCTACTCATAAAAATCAGCTATTCGAATAATAATTTGATAATCGATTAAAGGGGTACCTATTTATATTGATATTTTTTTAGCTACTATTTCCTTAATAACTAGTATTCTATCTCCATTTAAACTATAAAGAGAGATTGGAACCCCCTCTAGCATATAGCAATACCAGATTATAGATTGTTTCAGATTATTATAATTTAAAATCTTTTTAATTTTTTCCGCATTCTCGGCTTCAAAAAGTTTATTATATATAATACTATTAACAATGTGTATTACCTATTTAGTAGTTGTAAGAATAATAGTTATAATATTAATATTTTTCAAATTAGGAATAACCTTATTAATCATTTTTCTTAATATATAGGTATTCGGGTGGCTTATTGTTAGTGTAGCAATTCCTGCTGCTAGTAGACAGGTATCCACTTTAATTTTCCGGAGTTTAACCAATCTCCACTTATTGGCCTACCCTTACATACACACAATTGTATTTGTAAACACACTCGAATTTTTCGGGGTTTTTGTGATATCCGTATAAGTGCGGTTTAGATTATTACTATTCTTATTTTCAGCTATAGATTGTATCTTATTTTGTGATAATCTAATTTTAATATTATTTATTACTATATTACATACTTCTTTATTAAAAACTGCTTTTTTTAATATACTATTAATTTCAAATTAATAAAGCATTACTTCAAATATTTTATAAATCTTATGTTTAAGTTGCGTTTGCTTATCAAAAGTATTAAGTTAAACTGTAATAAAAAATCTTCTTGTTGCCAACAAGCTTGATATAGCAGCTCTCGTAGCTCCTACGTTATAAACGCTTGTACTACTGTAATTGAATGGTAAGGGTGAGAATAGTGATCGGTTGTGGGTGTATTGGGGATTGGTTGCAATCGGTACTCTTATAGGAATAATTGCCATAGTGCTCACACCACTAACAACAATTATAGCTATATCTAATACTAAAGCTTATATAGTCAGAAGATACGGCTTAGTACGATCTAAGCTCGCAGGTGTGATGTATAAGAATCCCTATTTGAATCACTAAAATTGATAAATATATAATAAAATATAGATTATAATAATTGACTTTATTTATTAACTTTTTGAATTACTAAATAATATATTATAAATAAATAATATAATCTAATTTGGCTAATATCCTATATTACTATTAATATATATAAATACATTAATATATTAATCAATAATCAATCTTTGGTCTCATTATCTGTAAGGATATTTTTATTTAATTTGTTCCGAATTCTTTGAATACATTTCTATTACATATTAATATATTTCATTTCAGTTTTTATAATCATAATCAAATTTGATATAATAGTTGAATAATAATATTTAAATCTTTAAAAACAATTTTAATATATTTGTTTTATTTATATAATTCTCTAATAACACTATATATATTATATAACAAATAAAATATACAAAAATCCAACTATATTTATTAATACTTTTAATATTTTATAATATTTCAAATAGATATTAATCCACAGTTTTATTTTTAGGAAATACTTACTATTTCAATATATCCTTATAATTTATCACTTCCAATATATTCAAATAATGTTTTAAAATTTGATTTTATATATACAATAATTACTTTAATTGTAGCTTTTCTGGATTAGGTATATAAATATAATAGAATATTTCAATTAAATTATATTTGAATTAACTTAATATTTTATTCTATTTGATATACTATAATTACAAATCGATTTCAACAACAAGCACCTCTTTTAATATTTACAATTGCCACTTTTATATCTTGCCTTTTTATTTTTCGATATTTTAAATAATCTAATTTTTAATATTATCCTAATTATTTTCGCTTTTCTTATTATTATTATTATTATTATCTAAATTATCGATTTCTTTTTTTATGTTATATATCATAGTTCAATTTACTTAATACTTCTATTTTTGTCTTTTAATTTCATTAACAATCCAAAACTTTTTTCTCTTTATTTCAAATCAATATTGTAATTTAATTAATTGAAATATTTTCTTATTTACTATTCTCTTTTAATTATAAATTTTGTTATAATACTACTTAGTAATATTCTATCTATAGATTTTGAATTAGCAACTATAATATTGATACCCATTTAAAACAAAAATAATAAACTAAAAAGCTAAACTATTATTAAATAACTATATATTGATATTGTTGGATGGACTTTATAAGGTGTATATACATAATATGTAAGGGGATTAAATGGTATTGTTATTCTTGCTTACCCCCTTCGTACGAAGGGGGTAGATAGCTATATATATCTAGATATGGTTTTATCCCACTTACGCTTGAAAGGTGGAGGTGGGGTAAACACGTGGTTTGTCACGTGGTTTGCTCACGTGTTCCGACACAGGCTTTACTTTTTCTTTTTCGTACGAAGTGCGTTCGTACGAATCCTATTATCAATTTGGAACTCGTGACAGGCAGTCATCATGTCAGTTAGTCCAAACCTTATACCCATAGATTTATCAAATGAGTATAGAGAATCTGATTCAAATCAATCAAAACGCCGTACTAAAACCCATCAAAATCCATTAAATCCATTAAGGTTTTATATCGTAGATGATCTTCAGCCATTTCGGATAATGTGCCAGGTTTCGAATCAATGCTAACACCTTTGAAACTATAGAAAAATCGAATTTTACCAATCAATTGAAATATATGTCTTACCACTGCCGAGAAAGCAATCACTTGTATCGAAATTTACCCCATACTTACTACAAGACTAGCATTGTACATAACATGCTAACCTTCGTACGAATAGAGCTCTCCAATTGTACAATGCAGCAAATGCAGCAGCACAGCATAATCAGAATCTCGTTCTTCCGATTGATGGGAGGGAGCTAGCTCCTTATTGTCACAATGCTCTTCAGCTCGCTCTTTTGACTATGCCGGGAAATCCCGTTCCTTTCGTTCGTAATCGGATTACACCTGCCCAAATCAGATCAATACGGGCTTCATATATAAATAACCTATTAATACAAAGTTGGGGGGTTTTTATTGAAAGGTTTTATGGAGAATATCGTTGTTGCAGATTATCGTCTTTTCTGGATTGTTGTTGCGTACAGGGTTATTTTGGCAATAGCTATAGGAATTGCAAATAAAGAGATCATGGAATTCGGTGTGTACAATCCGATTGTCCACATGCTGGTCCTGTTGGCGGTAGATGCAATCCTTTGCCTCCTCCTCGTTTTTCTCCTGATCGGAGTCCTACTCCTTCTTCTTCAGCGAAAAAGCCTTTTTTGCTTGGTTTTGGTTCCACAGATGAGCCTCTTGTTGTTAATTGATTCGTACACATCTTTTGCTTTGTACAATATTTGGGATATTTTTGTCTTTTGTAGAATAAGAAATGGAAATAGAAGTATTTATTGAAAACTTCTTCAAAACAATATAAAATAATAAGAAAAAAAAAACGAAATATCATTAACGCCATATCCCAATTGTCACTTTAGTTTATACGTAGGTCTAGTTGATCTTTGTACAAATCTCTCGTTTCACCCATCCCTCTATATGTACAACAAGTGTATTGGTGTTAACAAACTTTTCTAATACTTTATTCGGATTTGCCTTCGTTATTGCATTTGTAATATTATTAAGTCCATTGATCCATCTCACTTTTGTCAATTTTCTTCATTTGTATAATTAACGAAGTGCCATAATATCGATCATTAGTCTTTTCTCTTTCGTAATATTTAATTTAATAAGGTATTCATACAAAGAATATGAATTTATACATACAATAACTAGAATATCAGGAATATCAAGTTGCGAGGTAATGATTTGTAAAATAGATTGTATTACAAGACCAATATCTACTTCTGCTATTATTCCATATATTTCAGATGCTAGTACACTGTGTATAACTCTTTTGCTTTTTGTATTATTATAATAAATAATATTGCCTTTTAGCTCGAAGGTATTTTCATCCGATATATCCTCATTAGCAAATATAATAATGAATCCTATTTGACTGCTTAAATCCTTGTTATTGGTAAAAGATCCATCAACGAAAATAAATAGCTTTATATGATCTTTTTCAAAAAAAATAAAGCAAAATCCTCGATTTAGGTTTAACATTTGCCAATCTAATCTTTTATTAAGTAATTTGATGTTTTCATCCAATGGATCTTGATGTTGTGCAGTGGTTGATAGATTGTACAATACTTCCGGTTAACAAATTATAGTAATATATGCTCCTCAAACTCTCTATTCACAATATTACTCTGAATTGTTGATTTTTCCGATTTTCTTTTCTTAACCTTTTTGTATAAGTATAAGGCCTTTGTTCATATGTCATATAATGCATTCATTAAAGATCAGCGAGGTATCGTCTATAAGGCACTCTCCTGGTTTAGCTTTGATATCTACATGTATCAATTCTTTATTTTCTAGGTCCAGAAATTACTAATCTGTAAGAATAAAAGTATCGTCCGTCTGTATTCCTATAATTCCAAATTGTACATTCTTTGAATTCGAGATTAGCAAGCAGGGGTCATATAATAATGTGATTATATTCAGTTTCTTTTGATAATATTTCCAATACATTGTCCACCAATGTATTCCTACTTTTGCAATATTGTACAATGGTTTTTTAACTATCATGATCGTATCTTTTGCATACTTTTCTCGAAACTCTTTTGATAAGTTTACTAGTACGATTCGATTTAGGGATATTTTTGATTATACATATGCTTATATGACATCTTGTATTATAAGCTTGATACCCATTAGTTCTAATATTAGAGCTAAAGCTATAATAATCCTTTGGCTTAATCTTTGGATTATGGGTGCTTATGTCAAAATTATCTCTTTTCTGGAATTGTTATATACTTGAATAACTAGGCGTGACTTTTCGTACAGGGAATTTGTTGTATGTCCTTTGATTTTATTTATAAGATATAAATTGAAGAGTCTTTTAGTGTATATGAGGGGATTATATTTAACGAATTCGAAGATATCTCTTATAATTAGACTATCAATTTCTTGTGTTTATAAAACTTTAAATAGTTGATCTTCTGTTTTGATAATACCTTTTGTACGAAGATCAATTACAAGATCTAATGCCTCTTACTCTTTCTTTGTAATAAAAACTTTTGATAGATTTCGATTGTTTCATATTACAGCAATAAGTTGATTGTATTCATTATTTATCTCTTAAATATTCTGAGGGGGTAATATTCTTGGAATTTCGATTTGAAATGATGTACGAGGTGTAAATATAATTGTTTTCTCTTTTTCTGTATTAGCTCGTGTATGTCTTTTCTTGGGTTCCTTATTCTCCTATTGTTGACTTGGTGGGGATGAAGAGTTTATTGGGAGTGAATTCGATGATAATGTTTCTATTAAAGATGGTTTTTCGTATATATCCTTATAAAATGGTTTTACTACTGTCGTACGAAATTCTGTAGGGCCATGGGGGAGATCGACTGTACAATTTTGATTTGTAATTGCAATCAATCTATAGGGTCCTATCCAGCCTTTCTTTTCTCTCCATACTTGTACTAACGAATTTAGAGGTAGGTTTAGAGTTTTGTATATACTTGGGCCATTCCTAATAACAAGTGAATCTTGTACTGCACGTTTTGCATGAATCTCTCGAATCTCTTTCATTACATATCGATATACTTCTGCTCGTTTCAAAATTGATTGGGATAATGGGTCGTATGAGGTCATACGAGGATATGCTCTATATACAAAAAGGGTTGGGACGAGACTATTTGGTTTTGTAGTATTGTTTACTACTTTGACTACCATTTGCAGAATTACTTCTTTTTCGAGGTTTTCGTTTTTCAATTCTTCTTTGAATATTTTGTACACACGTTGTATAAGTGTATGAAATCTTTCGACTTTGCTAATTGCATTATAAGCCTCTATAGGGACTTCACAAATATCAATTTGTAATGCTTTTGCATTTTGCTGAAATTCAATTGATGCAAAGTTTGTACCAGTATTGTGTAACATATGATCTAATGGACCAAAATATATATCAATCCAATATTTTCGAATTATATTTCAAATTGTCTTTGTGCTCATGTCACGTACGAATGCTACAGTGTTATATGCAGTAGCTTTATTAATAATATAAAGAACTGGTTTTCCTTTAATATAAAATACATCCAGAATGATTGAATAATTGAATTCGATGTTGTCTTTAATTGTGAATTTGAATTGTCCAGGGGATTTTGTATGAAGTTGGCAATGTTTATATATTTTGTTGAGTTTCTCAATCGTTTGAGAGTCGATATCTATATATCCTGCACAATTGAGTATATTGATGAGTTTTTGTATAAAGAGGTGTCCGAATCTTTGATATATTTGTCAAAATTCAATTTCTGTTAAATGATTGTATGTAACAATTTTTTCTATTTAATCGAGTAGTATAAAAGAGTATCCCCATTTGTGTATAATAGGAATTGTCTTATTATCTTATTTTAGCACATTTACTAGATTATCAAGAATAACCTGTAAACAATCTATATCCTACAAATACATAAGAAATGAAATATTTGTTGGTATGATGAAAAAGGTAACACTTTCAAGTGGTATTTGGACAGTAATATCATCTTGTAATTGTATTAAGCCTTTTCCGAATTTGATATTATATTCAGCCCCTTTTGTACATATAATGCCTTTCTCCCTTTCTAATACTTGGACTTGAAATTCTCCTGCTATTGATATTCCTAATACTCCTGTATCTAGAATGATTCTTTGAAATATATTTGCTGAATATCAATCTTGAAATTGAAATATTTCGCTTATATCATTAATCTTTTTGTATAATTAATTAAATTAATTGCTTTGTAGGTATATATGCATTAAGAATTGCCTTTTAAAAAGCTCTACTATATACATGCCATTAATACATCCTATTTTAGTAAAGTATATTTTGAATTAAATTAATTGGTTATTTGAAGATTTAGTTTATAAATATTTAGAATTTTCATTCTTATCTAATATTTTATTCTTTTTATATTCGAGATTTGGTTTATCCTTATATCTCAGGAGATATTATTCGAATATTTCTTTATTTATTTTTTACTCTACCATATATTAACTGAATTTCGACTTTTGTTCCTCGTTCATATAATTTATTAATCAATATCCTAATTACTTGTATATAAAGCATTTTTATATTGATATACATAATATTATTTAGAAATATTAGGGTCTTTTTATTGAATTTGCTAATAAATAGTTATGAGAGGGGGTGAATCTTCCCTTTGATTAACCTTGATATTATCCTCGAGTTTGATATAAGCCTCAACCTTTATATATACAATCCATCCAGTATATTTCCATGCCAAACAGGTTATTAATTATTGAGTTTACTATATAAATATTTATTATTCGCATTCACTCAGTTTAACCAATAGCATTTCAAAGATTAGTATAAAGGCCTTTATATAACACAGCAGGGCGTAATAGTATAATATTGCACTCAGGAATATTGTGATAAGCATTTATTGTTTGATCTCTTAGCATCAATTTTGATTGATATAAATCTATCAGTCCATGTTATAGTGTACAAAGAGTATCGAAAAGCTTTTCTAATTATTTCGAAAATATCTTATCAGAGTATTTTCGTATAACCTATGGAAATATTGTATTACACCATTCAATGAGATATTTCTGATATCTTTCTTTTATTTCGAAATATATTTTCATAAGTATAATTATTTTTTTGAATTTCAGATTTCTATTACTGATTTTATTAAAATAAAATAATAATACAAAGCCTTAAAGTATTGTTAAAAAAGCTGATTTATATTCGTTTTAATTAATTCCGATTTTTCTATAAAGTTCATAAAATATTTGAAGCTTTTTCTCTAAGAAGTCGTATTTTTCACCATTATATTTGAATTCACTATTATTATATACTTTCATCAAATCTGGGAGAAGATTTCGTCCGTATTCTATATTAAATGTATTTTGTCTTATTGAACAATCTAATAGTATAAAATCAGAAGGAGGTTGGCTTTGAATTCTTTGTTGTTATTCATCTTATCTAATTGTATTAAAAGAATCTAATATATGTGATACTTGGATTTGGGTTGATTTCTTTGGTACAATGATTTCGTATATATCCGCATATTCTTTACTGAGTTCTTGAGCTTCTTTTTCAATATCTTTCGTACATTCGGGGAACGTTTCCTTTGGAATGATTTCAGAAAGGACTTTTGCATAACTCAGATTTCCTTTAGCTTATCGGACTTGAAATCCGTGGACGATAAGTTGAATTCGGATAAGTTTAAGGGCTTTGTGATGTGCGATTTTGAATGTAGCCTCAGTCCATCCTTTGTACCATTCCTGAAATTCGTTCTATAATCTTTGTTCTTTATATCGTCTGAATTGCGAGTTAACGAGCCACATAGTTATATCAGTATTTATTTGAAATTCGATGAGTTCTGTACTTAGATTCAATTGTTTCCCCTAGAATGTAGAATCCACTTCATACGGAAGTGATTCAGGTATTGGAAAAACCATATTGAATAATAATGTTCGATGTCGTATTGTATCGAGCGTATTTGTCGTATAGCATGTACGAGGGCGTGATGGACGCAGATAGAATCGATATAAATCAAACTATCCTGAAGAAAACACAACTGTAGTCAGGGATCTCTTCTTAGCACATAATTCGAAAAGATAGTATGGGGAACGTAGTATTCTAGTTCTTCCACACAAATCGTATGTAAACTAAGTCTAATACGATTTTGTTCGTCTTCTCAGAAAGATATCTCTTCTCATTAGGTTCGACCTTGCCGTTCTGTGATTGAGTCTAATCAATCACTGATCAGTGTTGGATGGACTTTATAAGGTGTATATACATAATATGTAAGGGGATTAAATGGTATTGTTATTCTTGCTTACCCCCTTCGTACGAAGGGGGTAGATAGCTATATATATCTAGATATGGTTTTATCCCACTTACGCTTGAAAGGTGGAGGTGGGGTAAACACGTGGTTTGTCACGTGGTTTGCTCACGTGTTCCGACAGATATAATTATATTGAAATAGATATTCTTTAATATACTCCTTTAATTATTTTTATAATTTGATTAGAATTTTATATTAATTATTTAAATGTTTATATAAATATATAGGTCTTTGTATATATTAATATTACAAACAAATCAATATATAAAATTCAATATTTATTTCTATTAAATAAACAAGTTCTTGAGGGATCAATTATATTATAATTCCTAAATTATTTTGATTTTATTATAATACTTTTGAGTTTTATATATATAGATTTAATAAGATTAGGATTAATTTATAAATAATATTTATAATACACAGATTACATATTATTTCCTTATATAAAAAAAACCTATAAACAATATTTATAATAATAAATAGTATTAGGATTAATAATATAAATCAATCAATTTAAAAAATAATTCAATTCAGTTTTCAAATAAATATAATCTAATTGAATTTCTATTTATTTCTTTTTTCAGATTTTCGAAAAGATCTATATTGAATTCTATAGGATTGGTAATCGATTGAGGGCTTTTTGACTGATTATTAGCTTTCTATCAAAAATGAGTATTAGGGTTGATAACCATCAAAAAATTCCTTAGAATAATAGTTAGTATTATAGTCTGGGCTGAATTACCTTCTATTACAACTTAGTAAGCTATTAGTAATAATAGTTACAATTCAAAACAGCAAACCAAGATAAAGGTGAACTAATTTATGCCTTCAAGTCATATCATCTCGCCTACTTCCCCACAGAACGAATTTTTAAGAGCAACGGCTTATGCGACCAGACTAGTCTTACTCTAGCACCATCTGTTAAACCATCCTCGGGATCAGCTAATTCAAAATCAAAGTTGTAGATGTATCGAGCCATTAAAACTCTGGTGACGGCATGTGCGACGCTAATTAGCGGGTTTGGTTAGTTATTTTACTTGATTGAGGATTTATATGGAGGGTAATAGCTTACTTTTGTCCCATACACTCTCTGGGACCATGACTGAAAGGCTTGAAACAAGCTCTATTATCCGTTTCGAATTCAGGCGCACCCATCCATCGTTCGGGTACGAAGTCATCTTGATAGCGATGCAAGAGTTAGCTCTCCGTATCTCAATAATCCTCTTCAACATCTTAGAAAGAACATCAATCCCCATTATTACATACCAGGCCTATTCCAATTCCTCTCCGAATGATACCCCGCCCAATGCGGAAACGAAACCAACGTATTGGGGGGGACATAATTCCCCGCAATAGTCGCACCTTCTTTCCCGACTCTTCTTGGATGATTTCCCGGAACGGGAGGATGCATTCTCAAAGCTTCTTTGAGAACCGCCAATAAATATGGTTTATCGAAAACACTACTTATCTGGATTTCATCTTCAGAATTGAAACTACTTCGTATCTCGTGCTTGAGTTTTGCGTATATGGATGGATTTTTGCAAAGATGATATATAGCTCCGATAGGAAGTGTGGCGGTGGTGTCTGAGGCGGCGGTCACGACGATTTCCAGACTTCTTTGGAGCTCGCTGAGGTTGATGCCACCGGGTCGGTCGAGGTAGGGTAAAGCGTGGGTCATGCTGGCTTATGGTTACTTTCATTGTTAAATCATCGGGGTATTGAATGAAGACGTACAAATCTGGTTCCGTATCTTTAGCCTTTCTTCTTTTTTCCAATAGCTGATTCAAGAAGAATACATGTTGCATTCGTAACAAAACGGCCTTGGTCAGATAGGGAATATAAGTTAAAATTTTATTGAAGGGCCAGATTCTCTTTGATTCGTGGAAAACTGTAAAAGCAGTGGACGTATTTATACCAATGCCAATCCTATCCGGCATATCAGTACAACAAGTCACACAATAAAGAAACACACGGACTAGGCAGATACTGACCATTTATGATCCTCCCCCTTCTCCACACCCTTAAAATTTTCCCCAAAACACAAATCCGCAACAATATCATACGCGATCAAATAATTCCATTTCGCGATATCTGTGACCCCACCATCTTTCGCAATCTCTTTCAAATTATTCATCAACTGATCCATAAATCGCCTAACTCGTGGTTCCTGTTCCCGTTGCGCTTTCTCGGTAAATCCATTTCGGAGAGACTTGCGAATTCGTTGATGCTCCTCGTGAACTGGATGATCGAAAAGACTCTCTGTACCTGGTTGAGGAACATAATTTCCTTTGGGCATTTCGGGTCGTCCGGGCTTTTTCGCATAGATATCTGTCCATGCTTCGGGTGTGATGAATGACAGCTCGTTGGGGGCGGAACGGACAATTGGGCCGTATTTTTCGTGCGCGCTTTTCAGGCGGAGATACATGAGGCCTTGAATTCGGCCAATACTGTTGGGGAAGTTTGTAAATGCCCATAGTCTGGGACCGGGATATTTGGCTAGTCTATCTAATCATGTTAGCAGGTATGATTCTATGAAGCCCCTAGATATTGGGATTTCTCTTCTTGGTACATACGGATGGAAGTATAGGTTGTAGATACCATTCATCAGGATTATAGTGATGGTTGTCTACGGAGAAAAGGTTAGAGTATTTGAAGTAGCACAATGGTAAGCTTCCACTCACAAATACCAAGATGCCGCAAATGGTGAAAATTCCATGTTGAATAGATGGAACTGGTACTGCTGACCATTCGAAGTCTTGTATTGAATTCACCAGTTTAGACGCCATGGCTGGATAAGTCTTGAGCTGGCAGGTCTTCTAAACTATCACAACTATAGATATATATTTGTAGCGAATTGTTGGATACATATGCATGGAAGAGGCAATCAGCGAAGAGTTTTGAAAAGAGCATTACAGATACCACAAATACTATTCAGAATTGCAGCACTCCAAGGCAATCAATCAAACTTTCAACAGCTAATTATCAGTCGGTCTCCGATCTTCGTTTGCGAAGAGTGCGATTAGTGGGGCCAACTTTAAACAGTAACCCCCACTAGATCCCCCGAAATCGTATGATTGAACTAGGTCCGTTTCACCTCATTCTGAGCCCAGTGGACCCTCCTGAAACCTATCTGAAGACACCCATCAAGTAGGGCGGCATCATACACAAGTGATTATTGGTCGCTAAACCCGAAACAAATATGAGAGTTTAATCAAGCCCCTGCATGCAGAAGTCAAATTAAAGTTTGAGCTTAGGTAAATACCTCCACAATATAAAGGCTCCGGCGACCGATGAACAACCGGATAAGGATGAATTAATTACAAATCTCTCGAAATTTGCAAACAGCAGGGAAGAATTACAATTGAGAGACGTTAAGGGATGTATTGAAAATCATCGGAGGCTTCAGTTTAATCATTAATAGCATGGTTTTGGTCCACGTTGAACCTCCATAGGGAAGTTGCAAGATTCTTAGCTGAAGGACTTTCACCTCATGGACAATGGATAACAGGTCATTAGCAGAAGAAATCAACAAGCGGTTCGGCCCGTCAATGATAGCTCTCCTACTCTAGTTGAGGCCCAGCTCGTGTGACAATATATTCGTCATCCGTCTTGTTGCGTACCTTCGGACCGAGCGTAGATGAGCTGCTCCTGATTAGCCAGGGTCCAGAAGGCATATTTTGTTGGTTCAAGTAGGTCCCAGCTCACATCATCTCATTACATACTACTCATGATTCAGTACACCTCGAGAAAATCAGCCTCAACATCACATTTCTTCCATAAAATCATCATCAGCAATACTTTCTAATCATGCTTTCGAAGTCAATGCCGAACGACTGCTCGGAAGAGTATATATTTACGTCCTTAAAAGTCGCACAAGAACCTTCAGTAGTTGACTCAGCATTACCCGCTATTTATTCAAGAAGAGTCCTGATTTTCTCAACAAATGACAATCATAGCATCTCGGAAGCAGTTCGAGCCTTATGCAAAGCAATGGAAATGCTTGTAGAGCGGTATTCCGTACTAGCCAATAGCGTGAGCTGTGCATCGGGTACTTGGAGATTCTCACCCGGCCAGGCAAGACTTATCATCAAAGAACTACCTTTGACTTTCAAGGAATTGGAAGATGCGAATTTCTCATCCAAGCTTTTAAAGCATGATGAGCTGAGCTCCGTTGTTGAGATGGTGGACTTTGAAAATAATTGGGATTGTTGTAAGATTCAAGCAAATTTCATCGAAGGTGGTCTTTTGCTATGCATATCGATTTTACATATTGCTATGGATGGTGTGGTTATTACACGGGTCATACAAGACTTGGCACAATATACTTGTGATAATCGTGGACCGGTAGTGAAGATGATCCCAGCTGCGTTGGATCGCTCTCGACTTTCGAGGTCGAGCTCCGTAGCGGACATTGCGAAGATGCCGGCTTTCTTGATTTTGAATGAAGCTTTTGATTTTGCTTCAAGAGTAAAAGGTTCTATTTCATCGACAATGTACAGGCTCAAGAATGAGTCTGTGAATCAACTGAAATTAGATTGTTCCGTGGGCTTACCACCCGATTGTCCGTTCATAAGTAGTCATGACGCGGTTTGTGCACTCCTTTTTCGACAGAAGATTAAAGCTCGTGTCAAGGCAGGCATCATCACTCCTGCTGACATGGTTCAATACTCATTCCCTGTTGAATTTCGAAGAACAATACATCCACCTTTACCATCCGATTTCGTCGGCAATGCCGTCATATTCACAGGTACACCATTTCTGTTAGTGGAAAACCTCCTGAAACCCGAAGGGCTATCACTCGCGGCAGCCGCAATTCGTCAAGGTATTAGAGATGTCGATGCCGGTTTTATCGATAATGCAATTGCGGTAATGGGAAGTTTGAAGGATCCGAAAACACTTAACTATTATGGCGCGATACATGGTAAGACGACGGGAATAACTTCCACTTCGTACAAAGGATTTGTAATGCCAAATGATTGGCATCCTGCGATTGGGGAATATCAACTCATGAGATTGTTACATGGTGGGTTTGGTGATGGTATGTTTGTGGTGATGCCAGTGAGGGACTCGGGGTGGGAGGTTATTGTTACGTTGGATGAGGTGGCCATGGACGTCTTTGAGGATCAGCAATGGAATGAATATACAGTCAAGATAGAGGTGTAAAGTTTACATTTCCTGGATAAAAGTTAATGGTTTTCATTTCTTGGGATTGTTGGGTTCTGTATCAGTTCGGGATGTTTATACACTAATAATTTTGACCCATCTGATGTAATAGATCTGTTTGGTATTACATGCCTAGATTGGCCCTTATAACAGGCAGTATTAGATTATTAGGCCCTTGTCGTAGCTAGACTGAGAACGAAAATGCTTTACTTGTATCAAGAGTTGAAAAATACGAATTGAATTTGAAATATGGGAATTATCATCAAGCCCTGTGGTAGCAAAGTTAATATTCTGGATGAAGATAAATTCAATATAAATCCCTATATAAATTTCTATTTCGTATATTATAATATTGATATATATATTTATTAATAATAAATAAAGCTTTTTATTATTAATAAATAAAGCTTTTTATTATTAATAAATCAAATTGATTCTTTTTGTAACTCATTTATTATTGAATTTTGATAAAAAAAAAGGAAATAAGAGCTCTAAGAGACCTTAGGAATTTCGAGATCTTTGAATATTAGAATTATAGATAAAATAAATGAAAAAGAGTAAGTATATAAATTAAGAGGAAATTAAAAAAGTAAATTAAAGTTAAAGAAAAGAAAAAAAAAAAATATAAAAACTAAAAAATAAATAGAAAATATTAACCAAAAGTTTAAAAGGAAATATTCTTATTATTTATTATTCACTTTCAATTTATTCTTTAATTAAAAACTTTATCATTATATTATATAATATAGAATATACTAAATAAACAAAAAACAATTTAATTTGAATATATATAAATATTTTAATCTGAAAATAATTATTTTAAATTAAAACTTAAAAGCTTTTTAAATTCAAGAATTTTATTAAAACTTTATTAATTAGAATAAATCTTATAAGATATAAAGATTTAGATTAATTATATTAATATTTTAAAAACAATTTATTTAATATATAATAAAGATATTATAAAATTTATAGCAATTATAAAAGAATTACTTTATTAACCACAGATTTTATTACTATAGGAAAGTGTATTATGCTCTACACCTATAAAAAGCTAAAAACATCACCTTTACGGGGTTGATTACCCTACGATTATTTTATAACTATAAAGTACCTGATATTAATATTAATAAGAAGCAATGAATTAAAAGGCAGTCCCAGGTGGAGGTTCTTTCTTAAAATTATATCAAAACTAATCAGTTTCTGCGGTGGAATTTCGACATCTTAGACATTTGTAATGTATAACTGGTGAGAGTAGTATCAATATTAACATAGTTCTATAGTTCAATCAAGCTCTCTCTTAATCTGATAATGCTTACTCTTGCGAAATCGTATTATCAAGAATAGATTTCAATATACTATAAATTTAAGGCTGTATTTGAGTTATTATTTCTTTTAAGTATACATATTGGTGGATAAGTCTCACTGAAGCTATCAATTCGATAAGACGTTAAAATCTCTAATATGTATTCGAAACCCCGAATAATCCTTCTATTAAAGAATAACGATGAGTGATTATATAATATGAATAATTTTCCAATTATTTTCCTATAACGACAACATGTTATGGAGATACCCGCACCACAATATGAATTATAAGATAAAGACAAGCTTTAATATTGTGACCTACAAAAACAATATTATAGAAACTATAAGATTAATAAATAATTAGAAATAAGAGTAATTAAGCAAATAATTAGTAAATTAAGAAAGATAGGTATTTATTTTTATTAATATCTATCTTATGAGAGGTATAGGATAATTATCTATTACAGGTTATTTAATAAGTATAGATTAGATAAGTAATAATATTATTGGAAGTTATAAGAAAGGTGTTATATAATGGGTTATTTTATCGATTCTATTGATTATTATCAATAGAATTAATAGAATCCTATTACTTTTATTACTCCTAGTAAATAGGATTAATAGGATAATAGAAAACAAAGGTCTATATAAGGAAATAGATTTCATTATAATATAGAGCTTTATATTCAAGAATAATTATTAGTTTTATTATTATAGTTATAAGAATTATAATCAATTATAACCTTATTAAATTTCTATTTGAAATTTAATCTAAATTACTTCAAAAAATCTCTAAATATTTTTATATAACCCTAAAAACAGTTTCCATAATACTTTGAGCACCTTTTTTATTTCAAGTATTAATTCGATAAATTATTATTAAATATGGTAGTTAGAAATATTATTACAAATTAGTTTATATTAGTAACAAATATTAATAATATTGAGATAGCTAATGCTCTAAAAAAGATTACTATTAACGAAACTTTTAAAATAGTTTTATCAAACAAATATCAAGGTAATTAATAGGAATTTAATATTTTTTTTTATAATTAGAAATCTATTTTAGATTTAATAAAGATAAGTTTATAGTTATAGAATTTAAGAGTGTATGGGTTGTGTTCTATTTATAAGAAAAAGTAAGCAAATGAATTCAATTATATTTACAAGATTATTTCGAGTATGACAATAAGAATTGTATACAACTCATACGAACAATCTTTAACAATTTTGAAGGTTTTAAGATAGAGATTTATAGAATCTTTAGAAATTTTAATAAATTAGAAATAGTAAAGAATAAAATTTCAATCTCAAGTAAATAGGGTTAGTATTAAAATATACTACAAAATTCTAAAGATATACAGAAATAATTAAATAGAATAATATTGTTATTATGAGTTATTATTATAAAAAACTCAAATTAGAAATCAGATTGGAATTAAAAAGATTTGTTGAGAGTGTAAATTTAAACGATTTAATTCAGAATTTTATTAAATCAGATAATTATTTTTATAAATATTAACAAAATCAAAGATTATATAAACCCTAAGAAAATCAAAAACAAAAATATTATCATAAGAATAAGAATAGATTATATTATAATTCATAGAGATACAAGAATTTTATAAAGTTAGATATTATATATTATATATTTAGAAATAATAATTAAAAAAGAAATAAAGATAAGAAAATAATTTATACTTTGAATATAAAAAATAGGGTATTGAATAATAAAATATCAAAACAAAAAAACAGAAAATAAAAAAAGCAATTTTAAGGGTAAGTTCGGTAAAAGCCAATTTAATATTATTTTTATATTACAATTATATATCGCAAGTATAATAAAGCTAATTATATTATTATTAATTTATAAAAGTGAGTTTGAAGAAAAAAAGGAGGCTGAATACTTTTTATGGGTAAATAAAGACCTATAGTTAGGAGAATTATGGTCAATTTAGGAAATTGATTAATAAAACCGTTATATTTGGAAATTTGAGGATATAGATAAAGGAACTATCAATAAGAATTTTAGTATAATAGATGCTAAGGAAGGTGAAGTATACAAGATGAAATACATCAATTAGCACCAAATCCTATAATTTGGGATTACCACAAATATATTCTTCATAAAAAGAATTAGTGTAAAGTATTTTTAATAGCCAAATAAAGAAGAATTATAGGAAATATTCTATCAATATATATTTAAGTAGAATAAAAATAAGGACTTATTTCTATATCAAAAAATCGAAAAAGAATATTATGTTCAAACTTAGGCTATACTATTATTATTAGTTATGGGTATAATAATAAAAGTTATCCGGGGGATTTATTGGTATACTCTATAAAAAGACTTATTTGATAATAGAATAAAATCAAAAACAAATATTATATATCTAGAAAAAAAGGAATCTTAATGAATAATATTTGCTAATAAAATTATTCAGAATAATAGAAATAAATAAGTTATATTATAATTAAATATCATAGAATAAATAGAACAAATTTATTATAAAATTAAGATAAATGGATAAATACAAGCTGTTATAATAAATTCAAAGATTATAGGAAATTTTATTACATTAGAAACTACAAAATATCTAGGAGTTTTATTTTAATAAAAACAGAAATCTTATTAATTGCAGTTAATTAATAAATAATTAATAGGATTTAATAAGAATATTTCATAGAAGATACAATCAATACAAATAAATATAATCTAATATTCAAAGGTTATACAATTTGACGTTATACTATTAGACCAATAATAGATTATTTTAGGGATATTATGATTAAGAGTATATAATCTTATAATAAATTAGTTATTAAAAATAGTAATATTTGATTAATATAAGAACAATCATAAAAATATATATAAAATATTTATAAAATATAATATACACCAAAAAAAATTGAATACAAACAATACAAACAATATAAAACACCCAGTCCAGGGTTCTTTATTAAAAACAAAGGCTAGTACACCTTTTTTATAAATATAGAAATTAATAATATAGCAGGAAATCATAATTAAAACAAAAGAGTCTATAATATTAGAATAATACAAAAAATATAAATATATTTTCAAAAAACCAAGGATTTATAAGGCTTTACCAGAACATAAGCCATAGGATCATAAAATAATATTAAAAAAAAACAAAATACCTATACATACCCCAATTTATTTAATATTAGTAAATAAGCTAAAAACGCTTAGAAAATATATTAATAATAATTTAGTTAAAAAATAGATTAAAGAATTTGTATCCCAAATAACCAATCCAATTATATGGATATTCAAAAAAAATAGGTTTAATAAACTAATTATAGATTATAAAAAGCTTAATATGCTTACAAAAAAGGATTAATATTCATTTTTATTAATTATAGAATTAAAAGATTAATTAAGTGAAGCAACAATATTTATCAAAATGGATTTATATAATAGTTATTATTTGATTAGAATAAAGGAAGATAAAAAATGAAAAATTGTTTTCAAAATTAGATATAGACTATACAAATACTAAGTTATACTATTTAGATTAATTAATATATTAACTATTTTTATAAAACTTATAAATAATATATTATCACAATACCTAAATATTTATTATATATATTATTTAAACAATATTCTAATATATTCAAATAATAAGATTTAATATATTAAGAATATTAGTAATATTTTTGAAAGTTTAATTAAGGTTGATTTGCTATATAAATCAAGTAAATGCGAATTCCATATCACAAAAACAGAATTCTTGGAATTCATTATATCAAGCCAAGGGCTTAAAATAAGTAAGGATAAGGTTAAGGCAATGCTTGAATGAAAGCAGCCAATTATAATCAAGGAAATACAATCTTTTCTAAAATTCATCAATTTCTATAAAAGATTTATTAAAAATTATTTAGAAATTACTACATTTTTGATTATATTAATCAAAAAAGATTAAGAAAACTTTGAATAGATTATTAAGGTATAAAAGTTATTTAATATGCTTAAACAAGTAATGGTAGAAAAGCCAATATTATTGATTTTCGATTTAGAGAAAAAAATCATAATAGAAACAAACTCCTCAAATTTCACTATAGAAATAGTTTTGAATTAATTAGGCCAAAATAAGAAATAATAATTAATTACATTCTATTCTTGAAAACTATTATTAGCTAAATTGAATTACAAAATATATAATAAGGAATTACTAATAATAATTAATACATTTAGAAAATAATAAGTTTATTTAGAAGGATCAAAATATATAGTATAAGTATATATAGATTACAAAAACTTAGTTTATTTTATTATAATAAAATAGTTAAATAGATGATAGATTAGATAGTTAGAGATTATAGTTAATTATAATTTTGAAATTTTATATATTAAAAGATTAGAAAATACTAAAATAGATATTTTCAGCTGAAAACTAGAATATCAAAAGAATAAATCATACGAATTATATATTATATTCAAAAAAGAAAATAAATCATTAGTTTATAATATATTACAATTTGCAATTACTTATATATTGGAAGATAATTATTTTAGAACCAAAATCTAATTATATTATAATAAAGATATTATAGCTATATACATATATAAGATAATAAAATTAGAATTTATTATAAAAGATGATACTATATACTTTCAAGGAAAAGTATATATTTCAAGCCAAATGATTAAAGAATTTATAACAAAACAATATAAATTACTAATATATAAATATCAAGAAATTATAAGAATATTTATAAGAATATAGAAAATCAATTATTTCTTATAAATAAAAATAATAATTAAAGAAATTATTAGAAATTATAATACCTATATATATAACAAATCATTATAATATATATTATATAGTTAATTCCAAACCCCAGATATACCTTCTTAATTATAAAAGTTTATTATATAGGATTTTGTAGTCAAATTATTATTCTTAAAAAATCCTACTATAAAAATCAAATATAACATAATACTTAATATAGTAGATAGACTAACAAAATTTGTATATATAATACTATTTAAGAAAATATAAAATATTAAATAATTAATATATATATTCCTTAAAATTATAATAAATATATACAAAATACCAAATAAAATAATCTTGAATCGAAATAAGCTTTTTATTTTAAAATTCTAGATTACCTTATTAATACTTATAAATATTAAAAAAAAGTTATTAATATTTTTTCATTTATAAATAAATAATCAAATAAAAAGAATTAATCAAATAATAAAGATATATCTTAAATACTATATAAATTATTAATAAGATAATTAAATAGAACTATTATTTATAATATAATTTATATATAATATATTAAAAACAAAAACTATGAAAATTATTTTAGTAAGGGCTAATTTTGGATTTAATTCTTAAACTTATAAAATTCCAATATTATAAGAAATTAATACCAAATCAGTAATAATATAAATCAAATAATTAAAAGATTTACAAAAGTAGTTTATTTTTAATCTAAGATTTATATTATTTAGAATAGTAGTGTATTACAATATAAAACATAATATGGAATCTATATTTAAAAAGGGGGATAAAGTTTATTTATTACAATGAAATATTGAAATCAAAAGATTAAGTAATAAATTCAATTATAGAAAACTAGGATTATTTAAGATTGATAAGGTAATAAAAACAGTTAACTATCAATTAAAATTATTAGATATAATGAATATTCATTTAGTATTTCATATATCCTTATTCAAATCAATACCACTAGAAATACTGAATACACTATTCACAGAAATTGAATCAATCAATTTCAATATTATATACAATATTAAAACAATATTAGATTGTAAATATGTTAGAAATAAAATTAAGTATTTAATTAAATAGCTAGATTATTTATATTCAGAAAATATATAGGAATTCAAAAAGAATCTTAGCTGCCCTAAGAAATTATAGATATTCTATCTAAAATATTTATATCTATTAATAAAATCTCAATTTTAGTATTAGATAGTAGAGGCAATAAAGAATCAAAAGCAAAAGAGTTATTGTCAACAACAACAGAAGAATTAGAGATCTGTTCCTTTTCTTTTTCAATATGCTTATTCTCTAATTACTACTTCTCAGCTTCAAATTCTTCAAAAGCTTTAATAATGTGAAGGTTATACTGAAGCATCTTTCTAGCTTTCTCTCACAAAACTCACTACTAGCAACAAAATCGAAGAATCTTAGCTATAGCCTCTTCCTTCTTGCAACAAAAATAATCTTTTTTGGAATTAACACAGAACCAGTCACTAGCAGAATGGCTATATATATTACAACAACTACTACCCATACTTTTTATACATTCACCACAATATACAATATTTGAAAGAATTCAACACTCAAGATTCTTTTCTAAATATTGATTATATTTATAAGATATAATAACACCTTTTTCTTTAAAATAAAAATAAATATTTTGGTGACTAATAACAGATTTGGAAATATGAATAATGGATATTACAAATATTACAGAAGAAATAATCAAGTAAAGAAATTGACTATATAGATACTTAGAATAAATACTAGTTTAGAAAAAAATAGTATTACAAAGATACTTGTATTGCAATATAGATTATAAGATAAAAGCAAGTTTTAATATTATAACCTATAAAAACAATATTATAGAAACTGTAAGATTAATAAATAATTAGAAATAAGGGTAATTAAGTAAGTAATTAATAAATCAGGAAAAATAGGTATTTATTTTTGTTAATATTTATTTTATAAAAAGTATAGAATAATTATCTATTATAGGTTATTTAGTAAGTATAGATTAGATAAATAATAATACTATTAGAAATTATAAAAAAGATATTATATAATAGATTATCCTATCAATCCCATCGATTGTTATTAATAGAATTAATAGAATCTTATTATTTTTATTACTCCTAATAAATAGGATTAATAGGATAATAGAGAATAAAGGTTTATATAAGGGAATAGGTTTTATTATAATATAAAGCTTTATATTTAAGAATAATTATTAGTTTTATTATTATAATTATGAGAATTGTAATTAGTTATAATCTTATTGAATTCCTATTTGAAGTTTAGTTTAAACCATCTTGAGAGATCTCTAGACACTTCCACGTGACCCTAGAGGCAGCTCCCGTAACACAACATAATTCCAAGAGAACTTCTATATCTTTACATGATTGAGATGACTCAAAAACTACTATTATACTCCCAGAGGGTAATATACTCGTCTTCTCAAGAATCCAAAATTCGTTATTAGTAAGCTGACTTCTATTCAATCTCGAAAGACACAAACCTATTATTAAGAAAATTAATTATTAAGCAAAAATCTACCATTTAAAAAAAAACTACTATTTAAGAAAACTATTATTAAAAGGAACAATATCGCCACAAAAGGAGTAATCCTAGTATACAAAACTATACTAATCATAGCTTTTATCAAAAAAGTCGGTCTGCTATTAGAGATAGTTGTATTAGAATATACCAAACTATAATTTATATTTCATTTAAAAACAATTAACAATTAGTATTTATTAGTGAGTTGCTTAAAATCTATAATATGAAAGTGTAAGCGAGGAGTAAGTATAGTTAAAGAGTTTCTTATAAGAATTCAATAACTTAATCTCTTTATTTCAGAAACCTAATGACTGTAGTTATTTTGCTTATACTCTTCGATAAACTATAAAACGGATTTAATAAAAGGGCTAATTAAAAAGAAAACTATTTAAATCTTTAAAGAATAATGGCTGCAATTTCTATTTAAAGATTATATAATTTTTTCCAACAAATTAGAACAAATTATTAATTATAAATATTGTGTTAATTATAAATATATAATATATTGTAATAATATTCAATTGACCTTTGGATTTAAGTAGATCCAAAGCGATTTATATATATTTAATACAAAAGCGATTAGAACATAATATAAGCTGGAGTATTTGATTAGTATATTCAAAGATTTTTTAGGTAACTGGATTTGGATATATATTAATAGTATATTGGTTATTTAAGATATATACAAAAACATATTGCTTATAATGTAATAAGCTTTCTATAAATACTATAAGATAATAAAACAATTTAATATTAGAGTAAAATAATTATCTAATTATATGGATATTGAAGGTAATAAGGAAATAGATCATTTAATAAATATAAATATAATTGAATTTATAGATTAAGTAATCAATAAGCTATTAATAATTAGTGATATCTGGATAATCATTTGCTAAAAGTATTTATATATAGAAACTGATTGATAAGAAGAAATGAATATCTTTCTATTTATTGGTTATAAAGAGTGGTTTTTTAAATATAATATAAATAAGCTAAAGGAATTAACTTTATTAAAAGCAATACTATATTAACTATTAGTTATGAAAACAGACTATAGCAATTATACTACTTATTACTAGCGATTCGATTATTAAAATAATAAGCTGAACTACTTATATAGTAATATAAAAGAATTATATTATTTCTTTAAATATATAATAAACAATCTCAAGTGTTCAGATTAATCCCTTACCCCTATAAAGATATATTCTAATAAATAGGTAATTATATATATCAAAAAACTCTTATATACATTCAGTAAGTTTATTCAACTAATTATAAATTTAGAATTTTATATATAAATCTATCCCAATTATTAAAAAATCTTAAAAAAAGGATTATTTTTTCAATAAAGTATTTAGCTCTTTATAAACTTATTATTCAACTAATTACTCTATCTTACTCTATCTCTAAAAACTACAAAAACACAAATCCAATATACAATACAAAAACTCTAATATTTAACTAATTATATAATAATATTCCCCGCTTTCTTTCTTTCAATTAAAGAATCGAAACCTATAACAAACCTATTTATTCAGGAATTAAGCTCTATCTTAATAATAACTTAGATTAGATATATTTTTTTGAAAATAAAAGCGGATTGTTTTTGTAGAGGAGCAAACAGCCCTTAATATTAAAATTAAATTACTGAATTTGATTATAATGATTATATTACTTAAATAGTTTCTTATCTTAGTATATCTAAATACTCTTAGGGAGGCCCAAAATAGATATTAATTAATATAAATAAAATAAATAAATAAATTATTAAAAGGAACTATTATTTAAAAAAGTCTATTATTAAAAAGAATCTATTAAAAAAATATCTATTATAAAACTATTCGTTTAAGAAGGATACGGAAGACGTAGCATCCACGTATTCGTAGGTCCTAAATGTCTATAATATATTCTGTCTAGAGAGCTAGCTATGTACAGAGAGTAGTAGGTCTTATATAGGCACTACTAAAAGAGCTAGTCTCTTTCGCATTCGCCTAAAGCTTATTACACACACAACAAATTTCGAAGGAAACTTTTTCTTCGAAATACGATTCTTTCGCGATCGATTAAGATTATAGTTATTAAATTAAATTGATTATAATTACCCCCAAGTGATTCTGATTAATAGTTGTTATACTATTACCAATAACATTCTAAATATAAAACTCATACGAAAATTCGCGTAAAATTTTCACTTCAAATTATCAAAATAAGAATATACCTCCCAATATGAATTATTTCAATAATTCACCAATACTTAAGGATATAATTATAATAAAGACTTCTTTTAACGCTTCTATTATACTAAATATTTATCCTATTATTATCCTAAGTATCCCAATATCTTTAAGCCCTTTTTTATTTTTTGAAAACTCTTAATTCGAAATCTTTAATTCTATTCTACTAATTAATTAATTAGTCAATTCCGAAATTAAAATTAAAGAATTTAGTTTACTTAATAATTCCTTTATTATTTAAGATATAATTAATATTATTTATATATTCAATTAGAATAAGAAATATGACTCTATAATATCCTTTAGTAATCAAAACAAACAATCTAGAATATAGAATAAACCAATTACATTAAAAAAACAATTCTAAAAATAAGAAATCTTATATTATTAATATTTAATTTTATTTAATTATATAATAAATAATTAAAGCTTTTAAATCTTCTTAAAATATTTAGAGAATATATTGAAAAAGGAAAGCTTATTATAGCCTTTAATATTATTATATCTCAAATTATTTATCTCGAATTAGCTATACGAAAAATCGAAATACAAGCTAAAACACTAGCCAAAAATCCAACCCCAATTATTATAATATTAACTAAAATAAATTATATAATTATAATAAAAGAAGAAAAATGAAATCTAGTTAATAAAGAAAAAGCTATTAAACTTACTTTTATAGATAAAAAGATTGAAATTACTTAAATATCTAATCCTAATCAAATTAGAGATTATGAATATCATTTTCTTTTTATTTATAATAATATAGAATCAAATAAACAAAGTATTTTAGAAAATTGAAATCAAAGGTTTAGTTATAATAGTAGTAATTCTATTTTTAAATAACAATATAATAATTACTATAAATGTTCCTTTTATATTACAACTTTTATTAGAAAAGAAGACAATTTAGAGTAACCTTATCAAATTCGAAAGGATCCAAAAAGATCAAGAATGATATAAGATTATTATTTATAAAATACTTATAAAAGAATTTTTAGGGATAAAAGGAATAAACTTTATTCTTAAGGAAATCAAAACTTTCAATCCGGATTTCAAGTTTATAGGAATCCCTTTTTGGCTTATATTATTATCAAAAAGAGCTTATCAATAGGAAAAAGCTATAGTAATTATTTTTGTAATAAAATCAAAAGTAAAGCTAGTTATTCGGAAACGACTATATATTATTGGTATTATTATAAGAATAGAAAAGTTTTATGAATCCAAATTAATTATATAATATCTAAAATGCTAAGGATTTGGATATTAGGATATATATTATAGAAAGAATTCCTTTTATGAACTCTATGGGGGTAAATATATAACATTAGTATATTTATATATAGTATATAATATTAAAGGAAAATTCTATTAATATCTTATTGTTCAATACTCAAATTACTAAGGAAATTATATAGCAAATTCAAAACCTATAAAATCTATTAAGTAATTTAACAAAAAGCAAATAACATTAATATATAAGCTATACTAATATTCGAATTCTTTAATAAATTTTAATAGGAGCTTACAAGCTATAGAAAATATTCTACAGCTTATAATAGAACTTAATATTAATTTTATTATAATTTAAGAATCTTGAATTATTAAAAATAGAATCGATTATTTAATTTCAAGATTTATTATATACTTTAATTTTATATAAATACTATTAAGATTCAATCCTAACTTTTGATTTTATATACTATTTTATACTTCAAAAACACTTTAGGCTATAATCAATCTAGCTTATAATTCTTTAATAAATCTTGATATATAAATCTTTAGATATCAAAATAGAAATAAAACCTTTTAAATTATTAATATATATAATAAAACTGATTAAGCTAAAAAGAAAGGTTTTATAATTGAAAGATATCTATATAATATATCTATTTTATAAGAAATTATTTTATTAAGCAATTTCAATATTTATTACCTTTAATAAAACCTTTTTTCGAAGAAAAGTGAAAACGCTGATTGATTAGCTAAATAATTTAAAGATTAGAATCTTACTTTTCTAAACAAATCTGGAATCAGCACTTTCTATCAAACTAATCTCCTTAATCCAAATATCCTTAATCTAATATTAGTATTAGAAAGAATTTCTTTCCAAATTTATAATTAGTAAACTCTTTTAGATATAGGATTCAATTATATAGGAATACTATTTGAATTAAAAGAAAAAAAAAGATTTAAATATCTCTAATTTAGAATCAATAATTAGATTTAATACAAAGCTAACCAACTAGAAAAAATTTGAATCAATATTAAAATCGGAATCTCTGTATTCCTTCATTCTCTTTATTTTAGATTCAATAACTTCAATTGAAGAGGACTCGCTAAACATCTTGAAAGAAAGAGATAATTTCTATTTAATTCTAGATCAAGTAGTAAGCGAACTTATAAGGATTATCTAAAAAGCAATAGAAAAGTATATATTCAAAACTATTTCAATCAAAAGAGTTAAATTATAGTGGATATCTAAGCTAAAAAACCTTAGAAAAGAGCTAGGGAAATCAAAGCAATTAATTGAATCAAATTTAAAGAATTTTTTTTTTAAGGAAAAATATTAAATTGCTAGAAACAAATATTTTCAAACTATTAAAATAATAAGGAAAAATTATTAAAATAAATTCCTTAAAAAAGAGAATATATAGATAATCTTTAAAGTAATAATTTATATTAAAAACTTTCAAAATTAAAGAATATTAAATATTTCAACAAAAAGTTTTTTTAAAGGAAAGTATTTCGCTTCTAAATTAACTTTATTTCTATCTTCTTTTATTACTCGAAAATCATAATAAAAAGAATATAAACAATTCAAAAAATGGGAATAGCCTAGTTTTCTCAAATTGAATTAAATAATACCTGTTTAGTCAAAATCCAAGGAAAAATCTCTAATCTAAATAAAATTATTTAAAAGATTATTATAAAGATTTATAAAGCGATCCTATATATCTTCTTTATTTTATTTAGTAAATTATTTAATCTTGAATATTATTTATAATATTGAAAACAAGCTATTAAAGTTATTTTAAAGAAAACCTTAAAATCAGATTATTTAGTTCTAAAAGTATATAAAGTGATTATATTTCTAAATTGTTTTAAGAAAATTAATAAAAGGATTCTAGTTTAATAATTAGGGTTTTTGATAAAAACTATTTATTTTTTATATAAAAGTTAAATAGAAAATCAGTAAAAGAAATTAATAATTAATAGTGTACTCCTATTAACTACAGAAATCAAAAGAAATAAATAAGTTAATAAAAAGATTTTAATATTATTTATAAATATAAAGGGAGTATTTGATTATATTTCAAAAAATCGATTATTAAATATCTATAAGAAATTAAGATTATCAACGAATCTTATCTTCTGGATAGTTTTATTTCTATAACAAAAACAACTAAAATTATCTTTTAATAATCAAATCGAATCTTTCAAGCCAATTTCGACCAGAATACTACAAGGCAATCCAATTTCTTTAATTCTTTTCCTTATATATATTAGGGACCTTTTTTTATCCAATTCAATTAAATTCCTTTCTTATATTAATAATATCACTTTAATTACCAATTCTTCTATATGGAAAAAGAATATCAAATCTCTAGAAAAAGCTACAAAACAAATCTACAAACTCAGCTTAAGGAATACTATTCAATTCAACCTAGCAAAAACAGAGCTAATGTATTTCTCATTATCAAAACTAACAAAAAGCTATTCAATCACTCTACCCAATTCTGAAACAATCACATCTCAATCCCTAATCAGATGACTGGGAATATGGTTTGATCCAAACCTCAAATTCAATCAACATGTTAATATTCGAATCGCACAGGTTAAAGAAGCCTTCCATTGAATAGCTCGTTTAGCTAATATCGAAAAAGGCCTTAGCCCCAAAGTCCTCAGGCAGCTATATATAGCATACATGACCAATATAGCCGATTACGGATCAGTAATTTAATGGAAAGGCCAAGCTCACTTCAAGAATATAATATAATCACTTCAAAACCTAGCCCTTCGAAAGATATTAGGAGTATTCAAAACTACTCCAATCCTCCTAATAGAAATAGAAATAGATCTAAAACCTTCAAGAATCTAATTAGATTCAAATATTAGATAATATATATTCCATCTAGTCAAACTAGTACTCCCTGTAGTAACAAAGTTAATATTCTGGACAAAGAGAAATTCAATATAAATCTTTATACAAATTTCTATTTTGTATATTACAATATTGATATATATATTTATTAATAATGAATAGAGCTCTTCGTTATTAACAAATCAAATCAATTCTTTTTGTAATTTATTTATTATTAAATTTTAATAGAAAAAAAGAAAATAAAGGCTTTATATAGCTTTATTGCTTTTGAAGATTAAGATTAAAGATAAAGTAAATGAAGAGGTGTGAGTGTAAAAGTTAGAAAAAGAAAAGAAGTGAGTATAGAAGCTAGAAAGTGGATAAAAAGTATTAGTCGAAAGTTTAAAGAGAAATAGACTCTTTTGGAAGTATATTACTTTCAATTTATTCTTCAATTATAAGTTTTATTATTATATTATAAATATATAATATATTAAATAAGCAAGAATTTGATTTATTTCCAATTTGTATATGAATAAATTCGAATTCAATAAAAGATTCAAGATAAAAGTATAATAGAAAGATTAGTAATTCTTAATAAATTCTAATTGAAACATTTAAAAAAACTTTTCTATTATTTTATTAAAATCTAATAGGAAATCAATTTAGAAGGAAAAGAAGAGGAAAAGAAGGGAAGAGATTGAAAAGTAAATAAAATCTAAAAACTTTTTATTTAATAAATAATTGTTGTCTTAAACCAAAACTTTCAATTAATCTTTTAGAATTCAAGAAATTCACTAAAAACTTATTGATTAAAATAAGCTTTGTAAAATATGGAGATTTAGATTAATTATATTAATACTTTAAAAACGATTTATTTAATATATAATAAAGATATTATAGAATTTATGGTAATTACAAAAGGATTATTTTGTTAATTACGGATTCTGCTACTATAGGGACTAAATCATCCAATCAATATCGAAAAAGGTATACTAGCTCAACATCAAACTAATTTGGAAGCAATCTCTATTTCTCTAAGAAAACAATATAAGTATATTCAATTGAATAGAATTAGAGAATCGATAAATAAGGATTTCAACCCTCCTTACTCAAAAAGATCATTCATTTTAACTTCCCCCCATGGAAAAGAAAAATCCCCCGGCATATTACACAGCAAATTTCGAAGGAAAAACTTCCTTTGGAATACGACCCTTTCTTAATTGGAATAGATCAAATATATTAAACCAAATTAATTGCAATTACCCCTAAGTGATTCTAACTAATAGTTATTATAATACTATTATTAGTTATTATAATACTATTATTAGTATTTTAAACACAAAACTTATATGAAAATTTGTATAAAATTTTAATCTCAAAAATTATTCAAATAAAAATATGATTTTTAATATAAGTTGTTTTAATAATATAATAATACTTAGAGATATAATTATAATAGAGATTTCAGAAGAAGTCTTTATTATATTAAATATTTATTCTACAATTATTCTAGGTATTTCAATATCTTTAAGGTTTTCTTTTTTTTTTGAAAATCCTTTATTCAAAATCTTTAGTTTTATTTTATTAATTAATCAATTAGTTAATTCGGAATGAGAATTGAAGAGTTTAGTTTATTTAATGATTCCTTTATTATTTAAGATATAACTAATATTATTTATATATTTAATTAGAATAAAAAATATAGTTTTATAATATCTTTTAGTAATCAAAATAAATAATTCCGAATATAGAATAAACCAATTATATTAAAAAAAGTAATTCTAAAAGCGAGAAATCTTATATTACTAGTATTCATTTTTATTTAATTATATAATAAATAATCAAAGCTTCTAGATCTTCTTGAAATCTTTAGAGAATATACTAGAATATACTGAAAAAGGAAAACTCATAATAACTTTCAAAATTATTATTTTTCAAATCAATCATTTAGAATCAGCTATATGAAAAATCGAATCTCAAGTAAAAGCCCTTACTAAAACCCTATATTTAATTACTATAAGTAATAACAAAAACCCTCTTTTTGAAAAGAAGCCAATTAATATACCTCTATTATATACTTTAATAGTCAATCAAGGGAATAACTCATCCTCCGAAACTCAAGAATAAATAGTTAATAAAGTAAAAACTAATAAACTAGCTTATAAAAACAAAAAGGTAGATTTGAATAAAAAACATCTAATCCTAATCTAATTAAGTAATACTACTTCTAAATACTTCCTATTATTAATAATAAGACACCAAATCAACTTAGCCTTTGAAAATACTAATATTAAAGATCCAATTATTTCTTTTATTACCAAATCTCTTAATAAAATATAGTAATTATAATAAGTAAAGGATTTAATTCAGAATTCCTATTTGAAAAGAAATCAATTTGAAACCACCTTCTCCAATTCTCAAAGATTCAAAAAGATTATTCTTAGTATAAAGTAACTCTTTATATAATATTAATAACTGAATTCTCAGACTTAGATAGAATGAATCTTCTTATAAACGAAGTCAAAACCTTCAATAAGGAACTAAACCTTATGAGAAAGCTATTACAGAGGATAGCTATATCACTTGATCACCTTGATTAGGAAGTAGGTATATATAATAATAATAAACTAAATTGACTTGAAATATAATTATAAGGATTATACTTATTTTATAAATCTGAATTAGGCAATAGAATTATTTAATTAAATTAATAGAATTTATTAATGTTAATAATAAAAAAGTGTTTTATAATTATATAAATAGATACTTTAAAAAAGTGTTATACTTAATTATATAGTATTATATAAAATAATAATTTCCATAATATATCTTTCAAATTAATTAATATTTTAATAATTATACTAAGTAATTTGTAGAGTAAATAAAGGAAAATTGATAAACAATAAGTATTACAAATATTAATGAGTATATTTTCTAAATAATTATTATAGATTTAGTTTATTAAATAAATATATTTATAAATAAAGAAGATTGAAGTATATAAGATATATGAGTTTTGTAATAAAATAAATGAAAAGCTGATATATAAGTATAAATAGCTATTAAAATGAATATAAATCCTCGAATAACTAATTTAATAAATTAGTTTTTTATATATAAATTGATTCTATATTATTGTTTATTTAAATCAAACGAATATTTCTAGAACTTGATTTGAAAAAATGATTTTATATAGTGTTTTAATAGTATTAATAGAAATTAATAGAATTTGAGGATTATAGAAATTTTTAGATATAACAACTAATTAATATAAATATAAGATAAGAATATTTCCTATTTCTTAAATTTAGTTTTTGAATTATTTTTATTTAGTTTTCATTATATCTTTTCTAATTTGAAAATTGCTTTTTAAAAGAATTATATTTTTATTATTTTATGAATTTTTTATTATTAAATAATCTTTTTAGATTCTGATTGATATATATAGATAATTATATATAATCCTTTTATAGTTTTCCTTTTTTGGAATTTTCTATTATTTTATTTGAAAGTAATAGATTCTCTAATCTATTGAATAAATTATATAATAATACTGGATTATATTCTTTTATTATTATTTATTTAAATTAATCTAAAAAAAGATTATTTATATAAAAACTATTTAGTTTTGATATATTTGAATATATTAAAAATTTCTTAAAAAAGATATATAATAATAAACAGAAAATGTTTTATCTATTTAATAATAAAATTAACTATATTATTATTATATCTATAGATTATCAAGATTCATTTGTTTTTTCTATTTATATCTTTAATTCTAATAAGCTTTTTTTATATAATAAAAGTTCTGAAACTTTATTTTCTTTTTTCTATCCTAAGTTTTTAATATTTAAATCTAGATTCGTTTTCAAAAAGATATTAAACTATAAAGATCAATTAAAAACTATTATATAGGATATAAGAAATAAAAATTATAAAGATTATATATCTTATATAAAATATATTCAATTCTTTTTATCTAATTATTATAAGAATTATAAGAAATGTTTTAAAAGAAAACAAAATTCTTCTTCCAAATATTGGAAATATCAAATATATCAATATTCATCTTTTCTAACATTTTTATAATCTCTAGCTATTTATTTAATAAAACTTTAAAACCTTAGTTATATAATATTATTTAAAAAAATAAATATTTATAAAAGCCTTAATTATTTGTTATATTAAATTGATATAAATTTTAAAAAATAATTTTAAATAAAAAGTTTGCTTATATTATAATATTAGTTATATTAATAATAGAAAAGGAGGATAGTGAATTCTTTAATCTTGATTTTTTCTTATTATTAATATAAAATATTTCTTTTTTTATTTCTAAATTATTTCAATTATTTATATATTTTTTTTTAATTAAAAAATTATTACCTTTCTCTTCAATTAATAAATGAAGATTTATTCCTTCCCTTTAATCTCTAATTACAAAGTATATAAAGATTAATATAAAAACTTTTTTTATTATAAGAATAAGATCTTAATCTATTAGGGATATTAAAGAATTAATGGTTTTTATAATCAAAAATAAAAAGGTTGTGTTTGAAATCAAGAATAATAGTAATTCGAATAATAAATATTATATTATTAGTAATAAGAATATAATTAATTCTAATAATAAGTTTATTAAAAAAAAAAGATAATGTCAGGGTTCAGTAGTAGGGAATATGTCGGGATGGGACTAGTAGACTTTAGTCAGAGATTACGTAAGAAGGTAGGTTATATTCTGGTCAAAACTAATCTTATGCCCTGGCCAGTCCAGGGCATATCCGGCTACTTATAGACTACCCCTTTGGAGTCTTGATACTATAGTTTCCTAATACTCCTTTTCGCAGCATCATAGATTATAGGCCCATCGTAAGCCAAGCTAATAACCCTTGGATTGAGTTTTACTAATACCAACTTTCCAACGGTCGCCAAGCGACCGGCCTATAGTTATCCCGGGGTTTCCCCGGGGCTTCCCCGGCTGACTAATAGTGTCCTGCGCTGACAGATAATTTGATTTATTATAATTTGAGGTTGAATTTACTATAAAAAAGTAAGCTTTTAAGAGTAAATATATTATATAAATCTTAATGATATTATTGATTATTATAGTTATTATTCAATATAATATTATTATAATTTTATTAAGAATAATCAAAATTATATTTATTATAATTTATTTAATCTTTTTAATTCTTATATTTATATTTTAAAGATTTAATAAAAATATAAAATAATTAAACTTTTATTGTAATAAATTCTTAATTAATCTATTTATTATTATTTCTATAATAAATAAATAAATAAAATAGAAATTGCTTTTTATATATTCTTAATATAATTATATATTCTATATATCAATATATCTCAACTTAATAATGATTCTTTTATTTTCACTAATAATTAATCTAATAATTTATTAATTATTATAAAAATTATAACTAATTATTTGATTACAAAATTGATTTCCTTAAAAAAAAAAAGTATTACTAATATTTCTTTTAATATATACTTAATTTCTAATAATTTAGCATTTATTATTAATATAATTACTATATTTTATTGTTACGAGAGAATTAAGCCTATATAAACCCAATTAGCTTAAGGCTATTAGTAGTATCACTTTTAGTATTACAGTTATAAATCCGGTATGTGTTTATAGTACAATAATATAATTCTTTACTTTATTGTATTCTCTTATAAAGTTTTAGTAGACCCACTTATAAAAGAGTATTTCAACAAACCCACATTAGTTATCTAATCTTAACTTATTAAAGTTTAATATAAAGGTTTTACTCTATTGCCTTACTATATTCACATAGCCTATTAGATATATCCATAAAAAACCTAAATTCAGCAGCACAAAAATATAAAAAGAGATTTGCACATATTTAACTCAATAAAACTAATATAAAAAGATTACTACCTATAACCAACTAATTAGCAATCTCAAGAATATATCACAAGAGAATTAAGTCTATATAAACCCAATTAGCCTAAGGCTATTAGTGTCATCACTTTTAGCGTCATATTTATTTAAAAGATTTTTATATTATTAATCTTTTAAATAAAAATATTAAAAATTCTTGAAATAATCTTTTTGATTTCTTATTATTGATAAATAAAATATTTGAAAATAATAATAGCTATAAGATCTATTTTCTATAATATCTAATTATATAATATTTTGTATTTTAGAGATATCAAATATAGTAATTAATTATTTTTATATAATTCGAAAATGGATTGATTAGAAAGTAACTAAATTGGGATACTATAAAAACTATATCTGCTTTAATTGTAATTGTTATATATAATATTAATCCTACTTTTTCTTAGTATATTTATATGAATATAATAATTACTTATTCATCAGATTTTATAAATTTTATAATAAATAATAAAGTATATAAATTACTCTTATTGAAATTGAATTTCTTTATAATCTTTTTAATATATATATTACATACTAACCATAGCTTTTCTATTTTTCAATTATAAATAATCCAAATACTCAAAAACTATTTTATATTATCTAGATTTTTCAATTTATAAACTACCTTAATACCAAAAATAATATTATTAACTATAAATACATTTTTATAATAATATATAATTTATATATTATTCACAAAGAATAGTAAAACAGTTTAATCTAGACTTATAAAAAAACAGGATTTCTTTTTGTATTAATTTAGATCTAAATTCTTTAATATTTTACTAAAATTCTTAAATCAGATAATAAAAGAATCTCAAAGATAATATAATATACAATCAAATATCATATACTTATTTAATTTTTTAAATCCATTAAATAAATAATAAACTATAGATATATCTAATAAATTCTTTTGAATATTAACAAATACATTTATAATATCAAATTACTTTATCTTTAAATCATATTTTACTATTAAAACTATAATAATCCTAAATAATCTTTTAATAAATATAATAATATAAATTAATTTAATTATATCTTTAACTTAAAAATTACTATAAACAACTAATTTAGTTTTATATTTATTAAAAAATCCTTATTTATTATATTTATATATAAATATCTATTTATTAGAATAGATACTAACAATAAATCAATTAGGTGTAATATAGCATAAAGACTTTTCATTAATTCTTTTAAATTATAAAAATTCTATAATTTATAATTGTATACAAACTAATATCAATTCGAAGTAAATCTATAAGAATTATTTATATATTTTTATTAGTCTTTATATAGATTAATTGTAACAAAACCTTCTATTTTATATATTACATTTCGAGATATATATATTTACTTCTCGAATTCAACTTATATAATATAAAAAAAAATAGTACTAAATAATTATATTCATATTATATTTTAAAAGGAAATAGGAATATTATAAATCTATAAACAATTAATAAATAATATTCTAATATATTTATTGCTTTATTAATAGATTATTAGGAGTTTTATAAATTCTTATTATTTCCTTAAATATTCTTTTTGAATAAATTATTCTTTTTCTATTTTTTTTTCAATCCCTGTTTCGTTATAGCTATTTCCTAATCTATCAATCTTTAGATAATTACTATTCAGTTTACAATAAGTTTTATTAGATTAATTATTCCTATTTGTTTTTACTATTTTAAGTATATTCCGATTATAAACCCCACTGATTTCTATAATTATAATAAGGATTCTAATTCTCTTTATAAATATTATTGTACTCAAAAAAAAGTTTATAATTTAGTATTACTATAATATATTTCTGATATTAATTTTATATATTAAATATATACCTTTTGGGCTATAACCTTTATTAATAACCAAAAAGAATAAAATATAAAAGAAGTATTAATATATTAAAGAAAATATTACATTAAAAATATAAAAGTCTTTCTATATAAAATAAAAAAATAAAAAAATACTTACCCCCCAAAATCAATAAAGAAACTAAGTTTACTTATTATATTAAAGCTAAATCAAATAAATAATTTAATAAAATATATTATAAACTTTTATTAAATTATTATTGATTACTCTTTATTCTTTTATATAATTGCTTAAATAATTATTTAAATTATAAAGTAATTTGTTTATACTGAATACTATTATTCCAAATTTTCTTATAAAACTTATATTTATAATTAATTCCAAGAATAAAGATAAATTCTTAGCTTCAATTATTTATTTCTATACTATCATTACTCCCACCCCACCTTTAATTCCTATATCACCTTTTGCTTTTATACCAAATAAAACCTTTAATATTCTGAATATAATAATTAGTTTTAAAGATTACAAATCTTATTATATTAATAAAAAGTTGTTATCTTATTTTAATTTTTGTATTAATTTCTTTATACAAAAGAAGGATCAAATTAAATACCCCAAAGAATTCTTTTTTATTTTTATTTTTGATAAGAATAATAATAATATGAATAGAAAAAGTAATAATACTATATTTCATTATTAAACTATTAGTGTCCCTTATTATTCTAATATTTATTATATTCTAAAAAGTAATATAAAGATTACTATTCTTTAAATAAAAAAGTATACTTTTAAGGTTTTAATAAATACTTCTTGTTATTCTACCGCTAAAAGATTAATATTCTAATCTGATTTCTTTCTTTTTTTTTATAAAACTTCTCAAATAATTCCAAAATAAAAGACAATTCTATTTACTATTAATTCTCCATTTAATTCTTATTATCAAAATAATAGTATTCTATAAAAATCCAAGGTTCCCTATATAAATTATAAGATTTATATTGAAGAATCCAATAACCATATAGAATCCCCCAGATATACTTAATCTTATAAGAGATAATAGATTAATAATAATTAGCCACTAAGAATTCGATTATTCAATAAAGTTTCTAAAAAAGCTAATAAGAGTAATAATAAAAATAAAATGAATATGCTTTTGGTAAATAAGATTAAGTAGAATAATAGTGAAATAAGTACTACTATTTTTAATATTCTTTTTATTATATTAGATCCTTCTAATATATAAAGTGAAAAGATTAATTCTTATTATAGAATTCTTTTAATATATTAATATAATAATATCTTTATAATATCATTCTTATATTGATCAATAATATACTTTTATAAAAAATAAGATTTTATAAAAAGAATAATATTAGTTTTATATATTGAGTATCAATAAGGATTCAGCTAATATTAACTCTAATACCTAAGAGCTAAAGCTGGAAATATTCAGGAAATATTAAGTCAAATTAGTATACTTAATAATAATATATAGTATATTAGTGAATAAAAAATTATATTCTTGTTTTTATTAGAATAGAAAACAATAGAAAAAGGAGTAGCTTAAATAGCTTTATATTAATAATAGTTTGTATATAGATATATAGTGGAATCTTATTATTTTATAGTCTTTTTTCTTTTTTTCTTTGAATTCTATATTAATATTTCTTTTTTTTTATTGTATTCTTTTAATGCTTCTCTTATATTATTAAGATCTCAGAGGGCCTCCTATATATTTTTTATGAATTAATAATTCTTTTATTAAATTAAATATTAAATATTTCTATCTTTTTTTCTGTATACTATAATTTTCTTTACTTTATATTCTAAATAATTATTTATTTCTTTTAATAGTAGTAAATTAGTAGTACTCTATTATTTATATTATGATTTCAATAAAGAGATATGAAAAACATTATAAATTTTATAGATAAATGGTAATTTAAGTTTATATACTTAACTACTAGTTTTTATATTTATTATTTGAAAAGGATCTATAAATCTATCCAAGAACTTTTTTTTAGATTAAAATTATTTAATATTTTAAATACTTAATATCACCTTATCCCCAATATTATATTACTAAAATATTATCTTTTTTATACCCTTCGATTTTTGGTTTATAGCTATTTACTACAATTCTTTCAACTTTTCTTTTTTTTTATTAAAAAAGATAATTTGCTTATATATAATTAATATCTTTCTTATAATATCAATATTCTTATTAATATAATAAAAAATGAATTGATATTCATATATCGCTTAGAATAGAAATATATTTATTATACTATATCACATAATATTATAAATGAATTCTATGAGTAATAATAATTGTAACGATTCGGCCTTAAGCCTTGATTAGTCACCCATTTACCCCACTAGACAAAGCAAATCACTTTGTTTAATCTTAATTCTATTTTAATCCTATCCTAACTCTATTTAATAGAATCTATAAAAACTCTCTTTAAACTTATTTTTTATATAATAATTTGTTATTCTCTAATTACAATAATTAATTTATTTTATTATTATAACTTAATTCTATTATTATCACATTATAACAAACTTTTAATATTTTTGAAAAGAATAGAATATTCTTTAAAAAAACTATAATATCTAATTAATTATATTCTCCTAGAAATTACTAAATTAATAATCTATTTAAACAATATTATTCAACTATTATTAATTAACAATATTTTTCTATTAAATACCAATATATTAATAATATAACAAAAGCTATAATTTAGAATAATAGTTTCAATAAGAATAAAAAGCTAGTATAGGAAATATACTATATAAAAAAAACAAAAAAATAGAATTTAATTAATCTAACTCTCTTTTTTCAAATTTGTTAAAATAGGATCTCTTGAATCTCCTTAATATTAATATAATAGTAATAATTAGATTTTAAAAATTATTTTTAAAATAATTATTAGAATAAGGAATATATAATAAAAACTATTATTGTTTAAAAATAATTGAATAGGTCATAATATTGAATCTATTAGAATTCTATTTATAATATAAAAATATTTTTAAAAATCCTATAGGAATTTTTTTTTCAATTGAGATATATAATAATTTTATAATCTCCCTTACTTCTAAAATAAGATTAAATATTAAAATGAAAAACTTAGAATTTTTAAATAATAGAATTAATCTTATATTCAAAATATAAAAATTATTTATTAAAAAAAAACTTTTTAATAATATTAATTATTATTTAAACAAAGATATTAAAGTAAAAACTATCTTCTAATAGATTATAAGGGAAGTTCAAAGATATTTTAAACTTAAAATAATACATAAAAACTTTAGAATATTTATAAAATCTTTAAACTATTTTAAAGATATATATTTAGTTTTTAATTAATTGAAATTAATTATTAAGAAATTTTGGACTTTAAAAAT
This sequence comes from Botrytis fragariae, assembly GCF_013461495.1. Taxonomy (NCBI): domain Eukaryota; kingdom Fungi; phylum Ascomycota; class Leotiomycetes; order Helotiales; family Sclerotiniaceae; genus Botrytis; species Botrytis fragariae. Next base: position 47,879 of record NW_023500993.1, read on the forward strand.
GGGTAATAATACATTTTATTAATTCTATACCCAATTTCTAAAATTAATTATAAAATCGAATTAATTAGAGGAAAATTTTTATAAAGAATTAATTATAAAGATATTCCTATTATTAAAAAATATAATTATTGTTATTATAAATAGCTATTTTGATTTTTAAAAATATATTTTTTATTTAATTAATGTAAATATAAGGATATATATTAATTATTTAAAAAGCTTAATAATATTAAAACAAATATTTTAATATTTAAAAAAATTATTTTCAAATTCTTTATAATTTAATAAAATATTAAATTAAAAAAAATTTATTTTTATTAGACTTATTAAAGAAAGTTTTATAATTTCTAGAATTTTATTTAATTAGAAATTTTATTCTTTTAAAATCCTAGAAAAATGTTTTATATATAATATTTTTAATTAAAATAAAAATTATAAATATTTAATAAAGATTAATGAGATTAATAAAATAAAAGAAAATTTCCTTATTATAAATAACTAATTATATTTAGAACCAATTTTTAATTCTAATTTATACAAATTAGGAAAAGATTAGTTCTTAGAAAAGTCTTTATTTAAGGATTTCAATATATTAGAAATATTGATTTTAAAAGTTTTATAAAAAGAAATAATTTTGTTATTTTTTATTAATTATAAATTAATAGCTTTCAAATCTGTTATTACATATTAACAAATATTAATATTAATATTTATTTTTTTATTAATATTTGGTTTACTCAATAAATCTCTGGATGTATAAATATTCCAATATAAGCTCTAAATCATTATATAAATATTCAAAGTTATAATAAATAGCTAAAAGTTTTTATCATTTATATCATTTATTTTATCTTATATCTAAATAATAGAACCTTTTTTAGAATATTCTTTTTATTAATTAATATAAAAAAAGATTTAATTCTAAAAAATAGATAATTGAAATCCTATAATATTATTTTATAATCTTATAATTATATATTAATATAATTTATTAGTTTTTTTATAATATCTAATTTCTTAAGTAATCTTAATATCCTTTATAGCTTTCTAAATTAATTAGAGTTATTTAATAATATTAAATATTAAACAAATCTTTATTATTACAAAGCTTTTTTTAATATTAGCTTTATTGATTTTTTTTAATTATTCTAAACTAAATTTACTATATAATATAACTAGATTATTAAAAATAATCTCAAACTTATAGATAAACTAATCATAAAATAGAAAGTTCAAGAAATCTTGGCCTCTTCCGAAAACTCGGATAGAACCAAAACCTTTATTCTCAATTACTTATTCTCTAAAGATAAGCCATCAAATCCTTTACCAAACTATTTTATAAATATCACAATTATTACCATTAAAGCTTTTAAATTATATACTTATTATTATAATAATATTATATTTATTATTTATATATATAAAATCGATAATATATTAAAAGATTATTTATACAATATAGAATTTATAGAATTAGAAAAATTGTATTTATAAATATTTATAATATATTACTTATAATTAAATGTTTTCTTAAAAAACAAATCAAATAAATTTCCTGAATATATTTCTTATAATTATTAAATTGAGATTTCTTATAATATATATTTCAAAATAAGTTTTATTTATAATATGTTTATAAAAGAATTATTGATAATAAAAGAATATATTATAGAAAATCTAAAAAAGGGATTTATTAAATTAAACTTATTTTTTTTTATAGCTTTTATATTATTTGTATTTAAATCAAATAATAACTTATAATTCTATATAGATTTCTGATACCTCAATACTATTATTAAATAAAATGAATATTCTTTACCATTAATTAATAAGATTTTAGCTTATATATCTAAAGCAAAAATATTTACAAAACTCAATATCCATCAGGCTTTCTATCAAATAAGAATATATTCCAATTCAGAAAATCTGACTACATTCCACACTCATTATAATACATACAAATATAAAGTCTTACTATTTGATTTTATAAATAGTTTTATTATATATTAGAGATATATAAATAATATACTATTTAATTTCCTTAATATTATATATATTACTTATCTAAACAATATTTTTATATATTTTAAAAACATATAGAAATATAAATAATATATTATTTAAGTTTTTAATTAGCTATAAAAAGCTGAATTATAAGCTAATATAAACAAATATGAATTTGGAATTACAAAAACTAAATATTTAGGGTTTATTATTAATATTAAAGAAATTAAAATTGATTTAGAAAAGATTAATATAATTAAAGAATAAAGATTATTAATCAATATTCAAAGAATATAATTCTTTTTAGGATTTTATAATTTTTATTAGTAATTTATTTAAGATTTCGAAAAAATAATTAAATTTTTTATTTAATTAATAAAAAAAGATATTTGATTTATTTAAAATTCAAAATATAAGAAAAACTTTAAAAAACTAAAACACAAATTGATATAGATATCTATTCTTTAATATTATTATATTAAAAAACAAATTATAATTGAAATAAATATATTTAATAATATAATAAACAGAGTTTTTTTTTAATTATAAAAAAATAGTTAATAATATTTTATAATATTTTTTATTAAAATAATACTTTTAATAGAAATAAATTATATAATATTTAATAAAAAAATATTAATTATTATAAAAACTTTTAAGATTTAATATATTAAATATATAGTGACTTTTTATTATATTAAGATTTATATTAATTATAAAATATTAGAATACTTTATAATTAAGAAAACTTTTAATTAATATTAAATTGAGTGAATTGAGATTCTATCAAATTTCTAGTTTGAGATTATATATCAATTAGGAATAAATAATACTATAATAAATATTCTAAACTATTGAGAATAGGAAATTATTAAATAAAAAATTAAATACTTAGAATAATAAATCTAAACCTTTTTATTAGATATAGTTTTTAATTAATAAATTATTAATAAATTCAATATAGAAAAGGAAAAGATAATAGAATTATTATTTATTGATATCAATAATATAGATTTAATAAATAAAATTCTATATACTAATCAAAACTATATATCTATTTAACCCGAATATGATTTAATAATTAAATTTAAAAAAGGTTATTTAATAAAAAATAAGCTTTTTTTTTACAAGAATTATTTAATAATCTTAAATAAAAATAATTTATATATTAAAATTATAAAAGAAGTCTATACTCAAATTTTTTTAGTTTATTCTAATAAAACAAAAACTAAACTAATTCTAAAAAAAGATATTTTTGGAAGAGTATATCAGATTTTATTAATTAATATATTAATAATTATATTATTTATTATAACTTCTACACCCCTAAAAACAAAATATTAGAATTCCTTTAGTCTTTACCTATACTCTTTTAACTATAAACAAATATATTTATAGATTTTAAATCCTTTCCTATTAATAAATTAGAATATAATAATATCTTTATAATAATAAATAGACTATCGAAATAATTAATATTTATATTATATTATAAAATAATTATAGCTAAAGATATAGCAATTATATATCTCAATTATATATATTAATAAAAAAATGCTTTATTAATAATAATTTTTAATTAAAATCCCCAATTTATTTCAAATTTCTAGAAAAAGTTTATTTACATTTTGGAAATCAAATTGAAACTATTTATAATTTATTATTCTTAAATAAATAAATAAATAAATAAATAAAGATTATAAATTAATATTTAAATTAATATTTATATTCTTATATCAACTATTATCAGAGTAATTAATCCAATTTATTATACATTATAAATTATATTCAATTTATTCTTCTCTATAAGAATTTAGGAATATCCCTATTTGAATTTTAAAACAAATATTTTTCTATTATTTCATTTAATTAAAATAAATTTATAATATTTTTTATTTTTATAATATAAAAAAGCTTTTTTAAAAAAAATATATAAATTTTTATAATTAGAATATATAAAGTTTAAGAAATAATAAAAAGAATTATTCTCAAATCTTAAAAAAAGAAAAGAAAAGATATAAATAAATATAAATAATCTATCAACTTTATTATAAGGAATAAAATCTATATTATTATTAGAAACTTTATTATTAAAAGATTTAATAGAAAATTGAATTTATAAATAATAAAACCTTATACTATCTTAACAAAAAAAGAATATTTATATTATTTAAATCTATCTAAAAATATAAAAGTTTATAAAATCTTTTTTTTTAATAAATTATATTTAGTCCCTAACAATCTTATCCTTAGCCAAAAAATAAACCTTCTATTTTTTATTATAATATCTATAAATATTAAATTCGAAATATAAAATATATTAGTCTTCAAGATTATTCGAAATAAAGTTTAATATAAAATTAAATAAATAAACTATAATAACAATCTTATATAATATTATTATAGTAATATTATATATACCCTATACAAAATAAGAAGTTTTTACTTGTAATATTTCTATACTACTGAATTATTAGAAAATTTATTTAATTAAATAACAAATTAGAAAAAAAGTATTAATAATTATAATAAGTTTTTAAATAGAAAATCTATAAGTTTATATTAAAAACAAATCTATTTAATAAATTTATCTTTTATTAAAAAAAAAAAAAATATAGATTATCTCATAAATCTTATTAAAAATTGTTTACTTTATTTTGCTTTTTATTAAAAATTTTCCTATATTTATTTTATTCTCTTTCTCTTTTGAAATTCATTTTATAAATCAATTTTATCTAAATCAAATCAACTTTATAATTCAACTTAAAAACAAAAATATTCACAATATTTCAAGTTATTTATAATATATTTAATTTTTCAAATTGTATATCTCAAATCTCTTTATAATTTTTATTTTCTTTTTTTTTATAATCCTATATTCTATTTCAAAACTAAATAATAATATATAAGATCTACTTAATTAATAGCTTTATACTATTAATCCCTTTATTATAAATACTAAGATTATTAATCTCCATATAAATAAAATTATTGTATTTATAAATATCTTTAATTATTTCACTATAAATCCCAAATTACTAAAACAAATATAAACTAAAATAATAAATATAATTAAAATACAAATAATATAATCAAAAAGATTTATAAATAACTTTATAATAAAAATAAATACTTATAACAAAAAGAAAAAACTTTATAAATATTTGAATATAATAAAAAAAGATATAAATACTAAATACCCCAATTTATTATTATAATTAATTAAGGAATCCATTTTATAAGAAAACTTGGATTTACAGCTAAATATTTAAAGAGATTTATAAATTCAAGAAATTAAACTATAATAAAAATTATTAAACACAACAAAAAATAAAGGAATAATATTATTAGCTCCAAAAATTTCACTTATTTTCTTAATTTAATATCTAATAACTTAAATACTTATTATATATTAAATATAGTTATTATAAAGCAATTTAAAAGAATTGAAAATAATTAATATAATAGAATCAGATTTCTAAATACTATTATTATAGATTTTAAAAAAGCTTATAAACTTATATTTAAATCTCTTATTTTCTATTTTTTTTATAAACTTTTATTATTACAAAAATATAATATATATATATTACTCTCCAGTTTTTATAACAAATAAAAAGCCCTCGAATTATACTTCTCTATCAGCTTCTAATTTCAAAAAAAAGGAAAAAGATATAATAATTAATATATACTATAGGTTATTAATAATATTCTAAATTATAATTGAGAAATTTAAGCTATAATAATAATATTATTATATCAAACATATAAAATCTTAATCGAAATTCTTAATAATAACAATAAAGAATCTTCTATTACTTTCTCTAAGAAAAGAAAATCAATTAAATAAGGAATAGGAAATATAATAATAATAAAAAAGGAATTAGGTTTGCTATAAGCAAAAAGAATAAAATAGATTTGAAAGTAACTCAATTTTTGAAAAAAAGATAATATAATAATTCAGTTTTAAGCTTTGATTAATTATTTATTTATTTTATTAGATAGAACAAATTATTTTATTTAATTTTAGTTTTATTTTAATTTTATTCTAATTCTATTTAATAAAATCTATAAAAACCTTTTTTAGGCTTACTCTTTATATAATAGTTTATTATTCTTTAGTTATAATAATTGATTCATTTTATTATTATAACTTGACTCTGTTGCTATTACAATTATAAAAGGATCACTTTATCAACCACAGATTCTGCCACTACAGAGGAACTACGAGATACTTTTTCATTGAATTTTCGTACTCATCTTAAATCTAGGGAACTTCGTTTTCTGAAAAGAGAGATATGAATATATTTGTGGTAGTCACTATTATAAGAATTTACAACATGAAAGCAACCACTCCTGTCGAACAATGGAATACTTATCGATTTTATATGTCTTGTTATCTATAATGCAGTGAACCTGAATTATTACATGAATTATGTTAAAGATGCCGGATAAGTGTTGGACGAACTCGCCAGGTTATAGGTATACCGAAATTACCTAGTAGTAATCACTTATTGAAGGTCGCACGCTGATCAATTTTTGGGTTGTGCATGATTTATCACAATTACAGCAGGAAATTTGGCGAATAGACTCATACCCTCTCGTGGGTGAATGATCTGATACAGAAATACAACATTCATGTCCCTGTACGATACATCTGATGTGTTTTGTATGGCCTTTCACGATTTGTCTGTTCATCGCTCAAACATCATTAGAAAGTAATTTCTCCTTCAATTTTACTCATATAAGTTTTTTAGTTATTATTCTCGTATTCTTCATGAATAATCGAAGCTCACCGTGTTATGGTGTGAGTTCTGACAATTCGGGTTGACAAACTAGAGAGAAAGCCGTCCCAGTGGTCCCAGTGGCTCTACGACTTTATCTCAAGTATTTTTGTGAGGTAACGCGCCATAATAATATTTCTCCAACTCACTATTATTCTCCACGGAAACTCATATCATTTGATACATGACCCTGTCTACTTCACCTCAAATAATTTCGTCAAATCCGATCCCTGTGGTGGCAAAGTTAATATTCCGGATAAAGATAAATTCAATATAAATCTCTATACAAATTTCTATTTCGTATATTACGATATTGATATATATATTTGTTAATAATAAATAAAGCTTTTTGTTATTAATAAATCAAATTGATTCTTTTTGTAATCTGTTTATTATTGAATTTTAATGAAAAAAAAGAAAATAAGAGCTTTAAAAGGCCTTAGGAATTTCGAGATCTTTAAATATTAGAATTGTAGATAAAATGGATAGAAGGAAGTGAGTATATGAATTAGAAAAAGATCAAAGAGATAAATTAAAGTTAAAGAGAAAAAGGGGGGAATAAATATAGGAGCTAAATAATGAATAAAAAGTATTAGCTGAAAGTTTAAAGGGAAGTATTTTTATTGTTTATTATTTATTTTCAATTTATTTTTTAATTAAAAGCTTTATTAATATATTATATAATATAGAATATATTGAATAAACAAAAGAATAATCTAATTTGAATATATATAGATATTTTGATCTGAAAATAATTGTTTTAGGCTAAAACTTAAAAGCTTTCCAAATTCAAGAATTTCATTAAAACCTTATTAATTAGAATAAATCTTGTAAGGTATAGAGATTTAGATTAATTATATTAATACTTTAAAAACGATTTATTCAATATATAATGAAGGTATTATAGAATTTATAGCAATTACAAAAGAATCACTTTGTCAACCACGGATTCTGCTACCACAGGGGATGCTATCATTCTCACTCCTATGATCTTCCTTTTTCTCACCAACAACTGGCCCCCTCTCGCTCGACTATTTCAATTGAGTGCGTTTCAGTGTATCAAATTACCTTGTCAATCTGGTCTCGACTTTCAAATGGTTTCAACAGAGGCGCCAAAGAAAGACGTTGATTCCGAAGGCCGTCCTCATCGTCCCCCAATTATGGTATCCCACTACGTCTCCTGGTACCCATTCTGCACCCTTCCTCTACACCTCATCCGGGAATTCAGGACTGATGGAAAGGCGTTCTACGTTGTGAAGGGAGATATATATTGTTGAATCTAACATTATTATGCTCACTCTTCCAGTCATCGGAATCTTCCTTTCGCACGACCATTTTGATCGTATAGTTTCCAATGGAGCCAGTGACCCTGCCAGATTCATCTCAAGTATTCCAGTTCGATCTAATTGTGATTGACCCTGTCTCGAGTCCTCTTTATACTCCGCATGCCTGCGTCCCTCGACTCGACCACTTGGATGATGTGCGATTGCTAACAAATCCAATCCCAACTTCCGAGTGTTTTCATCAGACTTGGCACCATACTCCTGGCTGAATCTGTCCTCGGAATCCTCTTTATAGTTTGCAGGCTTGTCCTTCGACTCGACCTTTTGGGTGGTACATGTTTTCCAATGGATCCAATGACTTTGCCGACTTGATTTTTCAAGGCTCGTTGCAGAATTTTGAAGGATGACTGTGTGCTGGCATGAATTCGAAGAGGGAAATGGGCAGACATAGAATCGAGTGAAAGGTAAACACAAAAAGATAGAGATGAAAAACTTGGAAAGAGGAAAGCGAAGATATTATAAAGGATCTCCGAATTTGAATACGAAATTGTCCGGCGAGGTTCTCAAGGGGGACGAATAGGGCTGATGTGACGGATGGAAAAGATAAAGCGAAGAGGTGAAAAAAAGGTTGAGAGGACGAGAGAGCGAAGAGGTGAGTAATAAAGGTCGGTGGGCGAGAGGGTGAAAGAATAATAACATGAGGAGGAAAATGTTGGGCAGGAAATACCCCGCGAAGAATGAGAAAATCGACGCCATGGCATCGGAGACGGTGTGACAACGCAGCCATTAGTCAATGATGCACGATACAACAAATCCGGTGGCTTTTGATATGTGGACAATTGGCCCGACTTTTACTTCTATGTTATACAATCAATAGTACAAATCCTCGACAACAAATAATTGAAGAGCTAAAAGCATCATCAATTTTCCACGTCGCCCAGAATGGAACAGCCTGTACTCACTCATCGTTCTGAGTCCTGCGCAAATTGTCATTATCTCTCGATCTGCGCTTCTGCAATGGGCCCATGATACGCCTCATCATTGGACCATCATTCACCTGCTTGTCGACAACCACCCCATCCACAAAGCGCCAATGTGCAACTTCTACCGCACAAACACACGAGACATAGAAGCTACTGCTTCATCTGTACCGCCCGCTCGACAATTTTCGGAAATCACGTGAACACGGTGCAAAGCTTGGTAGAAAGATTATGGATCTGATCTGAAAGAATACAGTTGGAAGGAGTATAGAGGTAGCTCACAAACACATCTTGCGCCGAATATAAATAAGGGTTGTTCGGATTATAAACTGCAGCTGAGACATCAGTAGCATGTTAAGGAGGAAGTCAAATGGTTGGGCGCAAAGGCTGTTCTGACAAGGTATTGCTGTTTCCGTCAAATTTCCCGCCTCCTCGCTAACCTCACATTACGAAGTATGTTACTTTAAAGATTCATCCCGCATCGGCGCAGAGACTAACGGCAGCAACAAGTACGACACATCGAAAAACAAGTGATCGAATACCAAGATTATATCGACAACCACAGTACAAAAGTTCTCATTCAAATCTGCCTTGCGGAGACAAGTTTTGATCGGAAATACGACAAACAAGGGCGCCGGGCAACATATTACATCCATAGTGGTTAAGAAGAAAAGTCTGAGGAACTTGTCCAAGCGGTGGCAAGGGAGTAATAATGCCAAATTCAATGAAGAACACTCGGAAAATGAGGAGGTAGAGGAGGAATTGTAGTGCGGATGCAGATGGTCCAACGAACACTCTTCGAGATAAAATATGCGGAGATGGATGAAGTGGAGGAGGCAAAGGAGACAGAGGGGTGTTGTGGATGATGGTGGTAGGGGTTCAACGAAAACTCTTCAATACAAAAGACGGGAGATGAAGAAGGTGAAGGCAAGGGAAGTAGAGAGGGTGGTGGGAGTGGAGGCGGTGATGGTGACGGTGATGGTGTTTGTCTTTAAGGATTATTCAACAAAAAGGATGGGCAGATGGAAGACGTGGAAGGTTCAACAAAATTTCTGACATCAAGGAAGAGGAGATGGAGGGGGTGGATGTGGCAAGAACAAAGTACAATTCTCAAACGTCAAGGTTGAAGACATGGAGGACATGTGGGAGATTAAAGAAATAGTGGAAATAAATGAGGTGGATGTGGCAAGACCAGAGAAGCAGCCCCAAACGTCAAAGACGAGGAGATGGAGGTCATCGCGGAGGCAGAGTGTGCAATGAGCATGTCGCCGCTAGCCATGACGCCACTAACCATGATGAAGTGGAATGTATATCGGGAACCGATTCACCTCTCTAAGCTCAATCATGAACATCTTCCGCTCTGCCTTTCCAAAATCAAACTGGAACGTTCTCCGTTTTGCTTCTCCAAGATGAATCGAGACTGCCTGCCGCTCTGCCTCGCGCGCTTCCACGCTAGCTGCAAACCAAGTTGCCAGCTATTTAAAGCACCAGCAATTTTTCTCAATTAACAATGAAATTAAATTCCTGGTTTGGCCAGCCCCGGACCTGGCAACGGAGACTGATCCAAGTCAAGATCCGAGAGTGGACATACGGATACAGTTTCAGAACGATAGATGTTTGTCAAGGCTATTGAATGTTCATCATTGGAATCTTTGTTGTACAGTTGACACAGCTCACAACTTGGCAGGTAGAAAATTCATCTTCCACAACCTGTTCCTCTGTCAAAGGTCCTCACTACATACAAGAAAGATCTTTCCATCATCACTACCCAACCCTCCAGCACACACGATCCGCCTGGATTAATGTGGATACCTGAGAGTAAAAGAAGTCTTGAATCTGATACCCAAACCCAGGGAGCCCAGTATAAAGAAAGCGCCTCGTCCATTCCCAACCACCTCCAAAGCCCATTAAAACCTTCGAGATGAGGAAATGGCGCAGTTCAATGTTATTCAATTGACTGAAAGCCAAGCTCATCAAGATAGAGCTGTCATGCAGCAAGGCTTCACCGTCCCATAGTAAAGCTCATTGAAGAAACTGAATTGAAACCCTGGGAGTCCAATATAAAAGAGGCGTCGCGTCCACTCCATATCATCTCCAGGATACTTGGAACTCACGAGACGAGGAAATGCCACAATCCAATGCCATTTAATTTGCTGGACACCAAGCTTGAGTATGGAGCTGTCGTGCAGCGAAGGCATTGGGCGAAGGGAAAAGATGGTTAGAGGAGAATTCTTTGGCGGGAATGGTAAGGGGGATTTGGTGATAGAATGATGGAAGTTTCGTAATGTTGGAAGGTCAAGTAAATTTCTTATGTGATGTAATTGATATCCAATTCTTCATTTCCCACCTTCTCGTTCTGTTCCACTGCAAATTCCTTAAGCCATGTCTATATGTAAACTTTTCCTTCCATGCTGTACCTGAGGATTTCATCACCAACATGATATGTAGCTGGTAAACCAGTAAGTGACAGTGACATTGATTAACTCTTTTAGCAGAATTCAGACATACGTATTCCTCTTTCCTAATCAATCAAAATTAAGGATGATGAGAGAATCCATTGAGTTTTTCAATTTCACAAGTAAGACTCTGATGCTACATGAGCACCATACGCTCATGATATCATTAAATTCACCTGAAAATGTCCCTGCGTAAGCGAGGAACGTGTTTGAACGATTTTGAAAGGGTGTTTTGTCCATATTATATGATTCCGGTAGGCTGTACACGAGTATATGGTGCGTTATCTCAAAATATAATCGACTTAAGATGGGCCAATCTGGTCAGCTCTTGTAAATGACAATACCCAACATGTATTCGAAAAACTTGGTATTTGAGTCGCGAATGTTCTCGTTGACTTGTTTTCATTCTCCGTTGTCATTGCTCGTATACACCTCTCTGGCTTCTTTCACAGATCATAGATAACACGTTCTATCTGCAATCGCTGCGGGCCCCGATGAGTACGATGAAGACTTTAGACTAGTTCAGGAATTTCGGCTATAGGTGCAACTCAATATTATGGGCAAGGAGAAGGAGGCCGAGTTCGGGAATCATCTGTGAGCATTTTTCAAATCATACCTAAAATCATTACATCTACACTCATCATCAGTAATCTTGACCCAATGCTCTTTAAAATTTAGACGTGCAAGTAGGTATCAGAAGGGATCGGAGGGAAAATCAATTCGCAATTGGAAGGACCAGATGTAGGTTTATTGATGCGATAAGACACGTAATGCAAACTTTCATTGTCTACGTCTGGGTATGAGGGACATGATGGAAACTGTATCTGTAGAAATGTAAACAGCTATTTTATTTGGGTTTGAACAAAATGGTAGCTATTTGAGCATACAGTGGGGGATACTTCCAACTTGAAACAAGAACCCGCCGAATGTGCTAGAAAGAATAGACTGGAGCATGGCTCAACTATGCCGGAACTTGTTCTGGAGACTGGACGGTAAGACCATGTTAAATGGAGGGAACGTAGCGGTAGGAACCTCCAACTTGCACCTGAGCCATCTACATCTAATTATTGGAGAGAACCAAACCATGATTAGTCCTTGAGAGGATCAAACCATATTAAATAAAGGGAATACAGCAATGGGAATCTCCAACCTGCACCTGGGCCATCTGCATCTAATTCGAACTGACCATTATTAGTCCATGGAGAAGACCAGGAAAATCAATTTCGGGCGCGCCAATGGTATGATTTTGATTTCCTTACAACAACAAGATAATAAAGAGGAATTGGATAGCCGACGTTTAGATGAGTAGTATCGAAGATGGTTTGAATTCGGAACGATTCAGGTGAAGAATAAGAGATCAGGCAATACTGATTCCAGATTTCACTTTCCATTTGGGAATGTTTGGAGTATCCACCCATGCCAATTTCAATACCGCCGCGCTTTGGGTTTGCTTGGGTTGTGATTCAAAGTCTTTGTATACATCAGAGTTACTGCAAGTTACAGCGCCGCTGTGACATCAACAGAGCCTACATAGCCAGCATTTAGGAAAAGCCTGTTACGTTTCTTGTTCGATTTCTCCGTATTATGTGAATCGATTCACTTATCACTTTTGCCCCGAAGGTATTAGAGATTGATACTTCTATTTATTTCTTTGATATTTACCCTGGTAACCGCTGAGCAACCTAAATCTTCTCCAACAGACTAAATTTACCTCGACAAATCAATTTTGAAAAACGAAAATCGCGCTAGTCGAAGCGACCACAATAAATCTCATCTTCCCGTCTCTTCTTCTCCTTCTTCCTCCTTTGGTTTTTCGTCCTCGAAAGAACTCAATTAAATAAAAAAAACACAACACCCAACTTCTTCCGCATACCTCAACAATTTCCACAACCGCAATTCTCACACCTTTACCTGGAAAACTGTCACAATGGCAGAGGTAATTACTTGCCCTTCTTCCTCGGTGTTCTCGATCTAACTTCTCTAGTATTCTGGAACCGACCATTTTCCTTCACCTCTTCCAGATCTGAAGGACCCAAATTTGAATCCAGATCGGACTGGGTACGATGTAAGTCATGCCATGGGTATCTTCCTTCTCCCTGCTTTTGTCAATTGCTGACCATATTTTTTAGGATATCGATAATGCCGATCCACACCATCAAATCAATCCTGCCTTTGCCAAACTTGATTCCAACTGGCAGACCAATACTCGTTCACTCTCTGTCGAACAAGATGGTGTTACGGAGTACAATACCGTGTTCTGGGATGGTGATCAAGTTGATCCACTGCCTTCTTCTATTCCTATCAAGTCTCAAAGAATGTTGTCAAAACTTCGTCAACCTTCCAGCATCAGCTATGTTGATTCAAATGGTGAGACTAAGACAATTGGTCAACACACGCTTCAAAAGGTACCAGTCATGTCTCGAGAAGGTCACCCAACTGCCCAATTGGTTCTTCGAGTTCCTCATGTTGGCAGTTCATACATTGGTTTTCTCATCAGATTGACTCGTGGAGAAATCGCTGGACTCAAGACACGTGCTTGCCTAGAGACCCCGTGTGTCTGCGGTGTCTGTGACATACACAAGATTGAATTCAGATTTACTTGTGGTACCTTCAAGATGTTCAGCCGTCCAGGTACTGATAACGAATGTTTTGTCACCTTCCAAAAGATTCACAACCAAAAATCATGGATTATTGGGTATCCCTGGCCCTTTCTAAGCTGCTCCTGGTGAAAACTCCGACTGGTTCGACAGTCTTGAAGACATGTCCAATGCTGATCAGTGGACCTTGGGATTCCGTTATACCGAGCCACAAGAGAAGGAAGAAGGATGGGCACCACCAGCCATCAGATACTGTCGCACCGCAGCGCAAATATTCGCCACTATAGGTCATGGTCGCCAAGAGGATATTTTTCATTCTTTCTTGATGCCAACGAGCAATACTGCCTTGTAAGTGATTTCCATCTTTTTTGATAATGGTTCAGCATACTAACATTCACAGCACTGTATGGAACCCCGTGGTCAACGCCAAGTTTGACCCTGATGGTGACCAACTTGGTCCACACCATGACAGATATGAGCGTATGCATAATTTTGAATCTTGGGAGGACTACTGTGTTTTCAACGCCTACGGTCTCATCTCAGACACTCGTTGGACGCTCAAGTATCTCGAGCTCTTTCGTGCCGGGGGCTTCATGACCCAGCTCATCTTTGTCCCTGATCAAAAGAATGCCTTTTATGCTTCTTTCTTCATGACTGAAAAGTCTGCCAATTCTCACAAGATTCTCGACGTTGGTGACGAAGTTGAGATCATGACCTATCCATTCACACCTGGTCTCGATGCGAACGGCAACCCACTCAAAGATGGTGAAGGCTGGAAAGCCGCTGTCATTAACCCCGACGAAATTGAGCACTCTGGTACCCACCTCTTACGATTTGACATGTATTCAGAAAGCCTTTCCTCTTATCGCATCTACAAGAAGTACGAACCCAAAGGATATACCTATGCTTTCTATTTCAAACTCCTCAACTCTGTCAAACCTACCAAGTATAAATTAAAGTCTCTTACCGCCATGCATCCGAAAGCCAAGCATGCCTCTCTCAAGCCCAGACCCAGATTTGGTGATGGAGACGATGCCAATGATCACCCATCCACCACAGATCTCCTTCAAAGTCACGGTGTTGATGATATCACTGGTGCTGACGAGTTAGCGAACGACCATCCTGCAAACGATGTTTTCAGCCCTGAGGAACATACGGTAGCTACATGGAAGAATCAGAACATTGACTACTCCATCAATCGCTCTATTCTAATGGGTAACAGCATCTCTGACATGTGGTATTGGAACTTGTTCGAAGGCTGTCCACCTGAAAAGCTTGATGTCATCCTCTCAAACTGTACCCCCAAGCAGAGAGCTGCCATTGAAGCTTTTGGTCATCAAATTCCTTGTGGTCTCCTCTTTATCAAAGGACCACCCTGCTCGGGAAAGACAGTCGGTCTCGTTGCCACCATTGAAATTGTTCTTTCTTCTGGTAAGAAGGTGTTGGCCGCGGCCGCACAAAACACAGCTGTCAACAACTTGTTCGATAGAACGGTCAGCTCCATGGCAAAGCTTAATCTCAACAAGGACATTCTAGCTATCAGACTTTGGTCCAAAAGCATTGAGTATAACAAGATCCCTGTGGTGGCAAAGTTAATATTCCGGACAAAGAGAAATTCAATATAAACCCCTATACAAATTTCTATTTCATATATTACAATATTAATATATATATTCGTTAATAATGAATAAAGCTCTTTATTATTGATAAATCAAATCGGTTTTTTTTGCAATCTGTTTATTATTGAATTTTGATAGAAAAAATGAAAATATAATTATAAAATTGATTGTTTTCGAATTCAATTATAAATAAATATAAAAATAATATTATTACAATATAAGGTATTATCTATTTTCTAATCAAAATAAAGCCCATTCCATAAAATCAATGTTATAAACCTATTCCAATAATTTTCACAATCCCCCATCACTTTTATTCTCCTAATGACATCCCTTATTTCTCTCAATTTTATAATTTTCAATCTACCAAATCTCTTATTAACAAATCCATTAACTATTAAAAAATCCCATTTCCTATATTTTTACATAAAACAAAACTTTTGTACTATTACAATCTCTTCCCAATTATAGTTTTATATAATAATTTATACCTTTCTATATTGCTTTCTGGTTTTTTCTTTTAAATATCATTGTATATACAAATTATTACAATTCTTTATCAAAATACCTTGCCCAATTTTCGTTTTTATTGTTATATTAATATCAATTCTCGCTTTTTTGAAGAGTTTTATAGAATTCTTATTAATTAACTATTATTTTAAATCTTCCCCTCTAAAATACTATTTAATTAAACTGAGTTGTATATAACTTAGGTTTGTATCAAGAGATACCCTAAATATTATTAGAAACTCTAGGCCTTGTTCCAAATAGCTTTTCTTCTATCCATAGTAACTCTTGAATTCTAGTAAGTAATTTATATATTCCATTTGTATTAATTGATTTGATAGAGCCTTATCCATATCGATTATATTAATTATTATATTCTTATAAATACTAATATATCTTTCTATTGGCTATACCCAAAACACCTATTCTAAATCTAAATCTCTAATTTATATTACTATTCCATATTAGAATTTTTCTATTTATATATAAATAAAAATTTGAGAAATTAAATTTTTATACCCAAATAAAGTAAAGAGTACTGATTGATCTTATATATTTTTATGCGATTTTCTTTGCCCTAATAATATAACTCTTAAAACATTTATATGAATTCCTTTGATTTTTATTTGAGATTGTTTATATCTTTTTTTGATATTGATTTTTTGTGATATAAAATATATATATCTTTTAGTAAAGTAAAATTCTTCAAATAGGATTCAAATCCTAATAGATTTACTAAAAGAATAGTTTTATTTTATATTAGGAACTCCTCCCATTCTACAGCTTTATATTCCTTTCAATATCTATTTATATGTTTAGTATTTTGTTTAAGTTGTGAGAAAATTGTATATCTTATTTTTTCTTGAATAGTATTTAATCGGTGCTATTCTTTTTTTGGTATAATATATAGTACCAAAAACATTTCTTTATTTAATCTATTCTCTCTTTAATCCTCTAAATTGTATTCAATATCTTCTGAATCTAATACCTATAACATAGTTGCATTCCTTATTTTATATAGCAAAAAATTTCTTCCCCTTAATATTAATAATAATGTTTTGTTTTTTTGTTATTTCAATTTCTTTTTTAATTTTTTAATTCTTTTCTTATAGAATTTCTTGTTATTCAAATTGAATTATCTGTTTTCCTATAGAAGATAAAGATTCTGTACTATATTCTATAAAATATAATATATTATATCAATTTTAGTATTCTTTGTAAAATAAATTAACTCAAATTTGAATAATATAGAATTGTATATGAATTCCCAATATTTATCTTTTACTATTTTATTTATTTGCATTTCTTTTTATTTTTTCAATTGAAATCGAATATTATTCTTTAGTTTTAAATCTTTATTTTGTAATTGAGCTGCAGTGTGTAGGATGTAATAAGAATTACTATTAGATTTACAAATATTATAGATTATATAATAATGATATAGGTGATATGTATTATTAGATTTCTTTAATCCCATAGTCTTAGCTTTTCTAAAACCATCCCCAAATACAATAATAATTCATATGTATAGTATAAACAGCTTCTTTATAAAGGAATTATATAATCAATGCTTAGAATTATTATATTTATTTAGATTATAAATGCCTTTATCTAAAACCAGTATTTTATTTATTATAAATTACAGAAAAGAATCTAAATCATTAATTTTTCTTGATTCTGGTATTAAGTAAGATAATAAAAAGTTTTGCTTCTTCACTCACTCGTTTAAAGAAAGATTGAGATTGAGTAGAATAATAGGGTATATATAATAATTGTTGATTCTAGTTATCTGGGCATTATTTTATAATAGTGTTAGAACTATATTTTCTACTATACTTCTAATTAATATTAATCTACAAAAATAGAATATAGGGGTATTTTATTTCTAAAATAAATTAAGCTTCTTCCTATAGTAATTTTAATATAAATCGCCATTAAAAATATTCCCCCATTCTTTATTTCCATTTTAATTTTTGATTCTATCAAAATTGGTTTTATAAGTTATTAGATATTTAGTTTTAAAAAACCTAAATTATACATTTAATCTCTCCTTTAAAAAAAAAAAGAGATATTACTTTCTTAAACATTTTTCTTTTTTTTTATTCATTTCTTTATACCATTTAGATTCCTTATACAATCTATAGCTATAGGAATCATCCATATTCTTACTCTTAATATAGATTATACAGCTTCTAATATAGTAATTAATTTATTTAGATTATAAATTTGTCTTATTTTGGAATTATATATTCTTTTTTCAAATATTTGGAAGGGAATTAAAGGTATTGATAATATAATCCTTATATTTTGTAATAAATTCAATTATCTTTTGTTATTTAATACATATAATTTATATTTCAAGTATAATTTAATTAATTAGTATTTTGGTATTTATTGAAGGTTAGTTTATTATTAAATAAAATATAAATATTTAGATTACTCTAGTTTATTTGATTTGATTTATTGCTATTATTAGATCCGTTATTACCATCCATATTATCATTATCCAGACCTTTATTTAAATTATATTATATACAATTTAGCTTTTGAATTATAAACTCTAAATCTATATCCAGCTCAATCTACTACCCTCTCATATCTCCCCCCTCCCCCTTATCTAAAAAGTCCTTTATTACCTAAGTTTTATTCAGTGTTCTTCTGATTTCGTCCTTTGTGTATTCTTAAATGATATTATTATCTTCTTTATTATTTATATTAAAACTAGATACCTCTCTTGAATATTGATTATTGCTGCTGATAATATAAATACTAAAAAGCTGTTCCTTTTAATTATATCTATAAAAGGTAGTTTGATCAATTAATTTGCTAGTTAGGTGTTTTTAATAATTATATACTTTTTTTAATCCAAAGAGATAAGTATTTTGACTATTTTTATTCACTTGTATATTAATATAATACTCTTTATTAATATGTTTTTTGATAGTCCTTAAAAATTGCGTTTTACTGCAATAATGTCTGCATAAACAATTTTCGAATTTATATTATAATTAATAATGGCATTATTATTATTATTATTATTATTATTATTATTACTATTATTACTATTATTACTATATATCCTTTTTATTTTAAAAATTATAAATAAAAATAATCATTTAGCTTTTTTATATCATACTTTAAAAAAATGTATAAAAGCTTAGTGTACTTTTTAGAATCCTTATCTTTTTTTAGAAAAAAAAATAAATTTTATATATTCTTATTTCTTTAGATTATAGTTTGCTTTGATTACTAGAATCTATGTTGTTTTGTATTATATTTATGCTTTTTTCATAAATAAATTTATTATTCATATAGACTAGAAAGAAAAAAACAATTAGAACTCAGCTGATTCATTAATCAATTTAACTTTTCTGGGGCCTATATAAAAAGATTTCGCTAAATAGCTTTTTGTAAGTAATTGAATAATTGATGTGGTAATTTCTTAGAGTATTTAAATATATTTGTTGGAAATCACATGTGTAGCACGTGTGTGGCACGTGCACACCACTATAAAACTCCTTCTTCGGACTTCCAGGATATATAGACTTTATATACATATTCAACATATCACTCTCTATGCGTAACTTGCTGTCTATTTCTGACAATATTAATAAGAATTTTAAAACATTTGTTTAATAAATAAAAAAATGTAAATAAAAAATGTAAGTAAAAAATGTAAGTAAAAAATATAAATAAAAAATACAAATAAAAAATGTAAATAAAAAGCATAAATAAAAAATATAAATAAAAAAGATTGTTAAGTTTAAAAGCAAAAATTATTATTAATAACTAACCTTGTTTCTTAATAAATTATCTAGTTATAATTTAATGATGGTATATCAAAGATTAAAGCTTGTAAAATAACTTCCAATCTATAATATACTTTGTTTCAATAATCCTTTCAATGTAAAAGGTTATAAATCCATATTATAACCTATTTTATTATTAATTTAGATTATTAAAGTTTAAAAACTCATAGAAAAATAATTTATCTTATTTAGTCTTTCTTAAATATTATTATTGATATATTCTTTTTATTTATTAGAGATTTTGAATTTTATTTTTTTCTTTAATCGTTTTATTTCCTTTTTATTGAAATCATCGATATTCATTTCCATTTCACTATTTTCTTTTCCTTCCTCCTCTTTATTTATTTTTTTCTTTTTCTTTTTCTTATTTAAACAATTATTATCACTAAGCTTATTCTTATTATTATTATTAATAATCTTAAAATCAAAAAGATCATTATTTTTCTTTTGCTCACTTATTTCAGATTGTGAATTGGTATTACTACTGATTTCAATTAAAGAATTAAATAAATCAGCTTTATTTAGAATAAGTTTATTTATTCCCAAATCAAGCCTAAAACTATTAAAAGTTAATAAGTAAATTAGTGAATATTATAATTTAATACCTACTTTTCAACTTTTATTAAATTAAGAATTTCTCTCTTTTTTTTCTTTTTTAATACTTTTTGATTATTTTTATTTATACTTTAATATAATAAAGATTTTTTTAGCTTATTAATATAATAAATAACTTTAACTCTTATATTTTCTTTAGCTTTATATATTATATATATATTAAAGAAAAGATTTTATTGTCTTTTTTGCTTATAAATAGAATAAGAATTGGACAAATATTTATTTACACTTTTACAATATTTATTAAAAGCTTTACTATTAATACTTTTTGATTATTATAACATTTTTAATCTTCTAAAAGATATAATTTTAAATGGGAAACATAAGTATCTTTCAATTATTTTGATTTAATTGAATTAATATTTAAAATATAAATTAAACTAAAAGAAAGAATAAATCTTTACTATAAAAAGACTCAAGAAATAATAATTGATTATAAATATTAATCTTAATTAATATTAAAAAGCAAAGAGAATATAAATAATATACTGAGTTACATAATCATATTTGCTTTATTCACTCTATAAACAGAATTTTGGAATTCTTTATATAAATATTTCCCTTTTCTAATTTAAAATAATATTATAATAAAAAGATTATAATTATAATTACTTTCTTTAGTATATATAACTCTCAATTCTATTATAATAATATTATTAACATTTTTATTTATTGAAAGGCTTAAGATTATATACAAAATATTTCAACCTTTTTTAATAATATAAAAAATCTCATAATACCAATATAAAAATAATATTTACAAAAATTTATTAAATTAAAAAAAATAGAGATTATTAGGTAATTAGGAAATATAACAAATTAAGAAACTTTACAAAGATTTTAGAATACTTCAACCCATAGGCCGGATCCTTCCCCCCTTCACTTTCCAAGATGTTTTCAAGAGTAATCTCTTACTCTATTTTATTAAGACTCCCCCACTCCATCTTATCAAAACTTTTTCACTCCATTTTCCCCCTCTATTAAATCTAAAGATTATATAAACAATACAAAGAGCTAATATAATAACAAAATAATTAAAAACACTGGAGCAAAAAAATCTATTATTAATAGAAAGTTTAAGGTTAAGAAGAGTATTAAGAAGTTTAAAATATTTATTTTTAAATATAAGTTAAAAAAAGTTTTATCTAATGAAAAAAGAGTTTGTAATTTAAGTGAATAAAAATTGTTTATTAAATTTAAATATTGAATTATCAAATTAATTTTATATAAAGTTTTTATTAAAAGAGATTAAGTTTTATATTAATATTTAAGCAAATCTTATACCTTAAATAATATTTGCAAGATTTATATAATAAATAGCTTAAATAATTAGAATAAACCTCCAATTTCAATTCTTAGTAATTGAGATACTATAAGAAGCTGTAGAGATAATGTTAACTGTTCGTTTTAATAGTAGATCTTTATTTCTTTTATATAAATATATATTAAAATATATAGTTCTATAGGATATAATATAATACACAAAACGAATTATTATTATAAGGAGGAATACTGGGTTATTATAATGAATATTAAAAAAAGCTATAGAAATTAATAATATTAATTTTATTATAATATAAAAAGATTTCTAAAAATACAAAAACTAATTTTTTTTAAATTTGTTTTTATTTGTTTTTACTTGTTTTTACTTGTTTTTATTTATTTTTACTTGTTTTTACTTATTTTTATTTATTTATTTTTATAAATTGAAAATACTAAATATAAGTAAAAGCGTTATTAAAAAAGTATTAATAAGATTGAAATAAATATTAGAATATGGATATAGAATAATAATAATTCTAAATATATTTAAAAATATTAGATATTCCTTTAAATAACAATTTAATATTATTTATATTATTAATCTATTTAAAGATTATTAAACAAAATTATATTCAATATGTTATAGTTTTCTATTACCTCAATAAAATATAATAGAATTCTATTTCAAACCCTAATTCGAAGGGGTTAATTTGGGTAATAAAGTTCTTCGATTTATATAATTATTATTGGTAAATCATTTATTATTTTGATATTGAATATAATAATATCTGGATATAGAAAAAGAATAATAATGGATTTCAAGGCGATTTTTGATATAATAAAGGAATATTTAGTTTAATATTTCAAAGATAATTATAATTCTAATATATTTATATATTTCTGGATTTATATATAAAATTAATTAAAGTATGTACAAAAATAAAACAATTCCTGCAATTAAAAAGTATTATTACCTATTCTTTGATAATATATTCGAAATAATACTCTAAATAAATTCCCTAATTTGAATAACTTCAAAAATTTATAGTTTATAAATATTATTTATATTATTATTATATAGAATAAATAAAGCAATAAGAAAAAACTTGTAATACTAAAAAAAAAAAAATATCAAAATTAAGGCTCTATAAATTTTTTAAGAAATAAGTTTTATATTAAAAGAGATTAAATTTTATTTAATCTAATATTCTATAAAAATATCTAAATAGAATAAAGATTTAATATTTAATTTCAAAGGTTAATAATATTGAAATATTCGGAGAAATGTTATATATTCTATTAAAGCAAAGTTATTACCTCTTTTTAATACTAATAATATAAATATTCAAGGATTAAGTATAATATCAAATTTAATAAAAACAATACCAATCTTATTAAGAACTTTGCTATTATAACCCTAATCTATTCATAATCTCAAAGAGAGCAGTCTGGAAATCAAAAATCTGTTAAATATCAAAAAACAAAATAATATTGATGGATAAAAGAGTATTAATAAACAATTTAGTATTAATAAATAAAATAGTATTAATGAACAAAAGAGTATTGATGGATAAAATAGTATTAATAAAAAGTCTTTTAAAAATAAAGGGAAATGTATATAAAAAGGATATAATAATTTGTATTTAAAAAGGATGGGGAGAGATTAAAGAATAATATACTCTCATTATTATAATATAATAAAAAAAAGCTATAATATATTAAAACTTTCTTTATTTAGAATATTTAATCAAAATAGTTGAGGTAGAAATTCGACTCAAAAGAATAAGGAGATTCAAAAGAATACTCTAATAATCCCAAATATTAAATAAAGGAGGAGTAATTATATTAAAATACAGGAAAGAAATTAAATAGATATACAATCTAGAAACTTAATAATGAAAGCATTGTAATCTTAGAAATAAAAAGGAATAAAAAGAAATAGGAATAAACTAATTATAAAACTTATAATATTATTTTTATATGTTTTTTATTTATAATCTTGCGATTTATATAAAATCTTAATTTATATATTCTCAAATTTTTATATAAATGTATAGTTCAAAATGTAATAATTGATCTATATATAAATATATATTTCAGATATAATAAAAAATAATAATATTTGAATTTGAATATAAAAAGGGGCAATAAATTCCATTGAAAATAACAAAGTACCTTTAAAATAAAAAACTTTTGTTATATATAATAATTAGATTAATTATATTAATACTTTAAAAACGATTTATTCAATATATAATGAAGGTATTGTAGAATTTATGGCAATTACGAAAGGATCACTTCGTTAACCACGGATTCTGCCACCACAGGGCGATGTTGACGTCCACTGCTGATGAAGTTGAGCAAAATGCCCTCAACAACCTCTCAGGCATCTCTCGTAGATCCTTTGAGTATTCCTTCGAGAATAGTTTGGCTGGCAGAGTTTGGGCTGTTGCTGGTTTTATCCCCTCTGAGAATCCTATCATTTTGCAGCTTAGAAGCAACAATCCCTCGCTTCGTCAAATTCTTGGCACCAATCCTTCCGAGAGAGATGAAGACTAAATCAAATCAGCCAAGCAACTCGTCAGACATGTCTCCAAAGCCTTGATCCTTCAAGCTCAATTCATCGCTTGTACTTTGACATAATGCGAGAGTAAATTGGGACTCCTCGCTCAAAACACCACTGACGTTTGCGTTGCCGACGAAGTCGCAGCTGCCACTGAGCTTCAACTCTTGCAAGTTTGGAAAGGAAACAAGAAGCCCTTCATTAATGGTGGAGACGATGCTCAACTACCTGCTTTCGTTGCCACTGAACACCTCAAGACAGAAGATAAGAAGCCAGTCAATCTCTTCGTCGACCAAATGCGTTTTCCCTTCATCACTCGATTGACGCAGCTCGGATGGCCCTTCTGGTCGATGCTCCAGCAACTACGTATGTGTCCAGGAATGTTTGATATGCCGAATGAGGTTTACTTCAAAAATGCCTACGAGTATGGTGATCAAGTCCTAGAAGATTTCCCGTTGGCAATTATCTTTGAGCGATGGTCAATGACTTTGTCGGAAACCATCGAACCTTCTCCAGTTGGCAAGGTCTGGCCAGTCTTCATCCAATGTAACAACTCCTTCTCCCACCGAGAGATTGGAGGCACTTCTCGACGCAATACCCAGACTGCCGAGATCTGTTTACGTATGATTGTCTCCCTCATTGCTTTCGATGATCAGGTGAAGCCAGAAGACTTCGTAATTGTGGTACCATATCTTGCCCAAAGACAATTGTACATCGAAGCCAAGATCAACAATAATGAATCCTTCGCTGGTATTGAAATTGTCACCTCAAGTGCTTATCAAGGCCATGAAAAACACATTGTCTTTTATGACCTCACCGCGTCCAGCAGCATGCCAAACGTTGGGCTTGTTGCTGAGCCTAAGAGAAGCGCCATGGCAACCACTAGACAAAAATCTGCCTTTGTTATCCTCGGTGATTACAACTGTCTCGACGGAGAATCTGGGGAAATCGACCAAGAAGAGGAAGTCCCAGTTGAAGAAGCTATCGAGCCTGACTGGAATGCTAAGTCCGGTCATCTCAAGGCAATGTTCGTGTGGTTTACTGATAGACAACGCGTCGTCCATCAGGAAGGTCAAGATCTGTCTCCTCCATTCCACGTTGACCCTCAACTCCATCAAGGTGACATGAGGAAGCCCAATGAGGAGTTTACCCATCATCATAATCAACAGCCCTCGTCTTTCAGTGAGGAGTGGTAGTTCTTTGACATCTATTTCTGCGTTGCTAATTTGAAAAGCTTGGGTGGGATAGCATCAATGTTTTTTTCTTTCTTTTACTCTTTAAGCGACGGTATTTGAGTGGATCCTAGATAGTTTCTCTTCTTTATTTGAGGGCTTGTCCTTGGTTGTCTTGAGACCTCCCTCCCAATTAAATTGATAATTAGTTCCTGAATATCTTTATGCCTTGCCCTCTTTGTGATGTGTTCTCAATCGGTGGACCGGTTGGCGTTCAGGAATATCTACAGATTTGGAAGGCATTTCGAACAACGCTAAAGTGTTCTGCTTCTCCACAATCTCCAATACGGATTGCAAATCAGTGAGTCCATTGTGGTCGAATACTGGGAAGAAATTGAATACATTCGAAAACGAAAGATCCAACACTCAACGTCCTTCGTCATCAAAAACTCAACTTTAATCACGCGTGGCTTGATCTCATTCACCTACCTACATGTTGTTCAATTTCAACATTTTTCCCTGATGG
The DNA here is from genome assembly GCF_013461495.1 of Botrytis fragariae. NCBI lineage: Eukaryota > Fungi > Ascomycota > Leotiomycetes > Helotiales > Sclerotiniaceae > Botrytis > Botrytis fragariae. Next base: position 74,057 of record NW_023500993.1, read on the forward strand.
ACTATCTCATTGGAGTGTCGTGTACTTAATTTCCAACCTTGCCTCGATTTAGTAAAGCGTGAAGGCACCCTGGCACCACTAGCAAAACAACCTCGAGCCGACCTCATTGACGTCCCCATTCGAATAAATCTTCAAATCGTCAATCTCCGACATTCTGTTCCAACATATTAGAATCGTTTTCATGAACATCCAATCATTTCAGATGCCTGAGATCCAAATCCCGACGCCTTGGCCATTGTTGAAAGACATTTCCATCATAGAAAGTCACAAAGAAATCGCGAACCTCCTTGATTATTATCTCATCAATCATGTTCGATAGAGAGTAGCGTCATACTGTAACAAAATGCTCATATTAAATCACTTCCCCGCCACCACCTTGCCCCTCCATTTTTTCTTCTTCTTTCCCCAAGTTTTTATACCCCACACTTCCCTTCTATTTACACTTCCCTCTTTACCAACATCTTTATTCTTCGTCCTCTTTAACAACGACTCAACCCTTTAGTATATTGTATGGAAGTCTCAATCATCTTGGGCGATTTGAATGTTCTGAAGAAAGGCCCCTTAGGAGAGGAGACAATTCTTTATGTTCATAGATGAGTCTTTAGCACATGGGCAGTGTAAATCATTTTGGATCTCCAAGTTATTGCTGTGCAATTCTAGGCATCATAAATTTTACACACAGAGACCAATTGTATCCGAATCGCGATTCGAAAGCACATCTCCCAGTCCTGCTTTCTTGCACCACCCGGGTCTCCTCTTTTCGACCCTGAATACACCTAGAATGAATAGTATATAACTACTAGGTAGCGAGGTCGATATTGAATAACTACAGACTTCTAGTTCAATAAGGTAGATATTTCATACAGATTACCATTTGGCTTGGAAGAAATGGGTAAACACACATAAACATCCCAGATCATCATGCTTGTAAGTAGTAAAATGATTAAGAAAAAGTGAGGTCTATAATAATAATAATGAAGAAAGAAGCAGATCAGAAATGCAGTTTTCATTTCATTTCTCAATTATTCATGAGTGAAGTTGAATATTAGTCCAAATTTGTCGCATAACGGCAGGAACACAGCCATGAACTTATATATTCCTCACCTCTCTTTCACTAAGGGGGGTCATTTCTTGAAAAATCCATTTGTTATGACTTCCAATTCATCTTCTCAACTTCTACCTAGTAAATACCTCTCAACCCCACCGTTATTTTCCTAAATCATTCAATCTGGAACCTATTTATTCTACTATCCAAAATACATTCCTCTATTTTATGTTTTTCAACTTTCAAAACATTTTCTAAATCTCGGATGATTGCGTTTAATCATGGACCACTCCAGCCTCGTCGCACGTTATCATGCCCTTCAGCGAAATCAACGTGACAAAGCATCCCTCCAAGTTGATCTGAATACCTCCGATGGCAACGAAAAGTTCAATGCTAGTGTTTCTGAGGCAGTATCAAAAGCCTTTGACAAGTATTATGAGAGTCAACTTCCTATTCAACTATTGAAGTTATAAGTCGATGCTTTTGAGAAGAAGCTTATCAATCTTGAGTCTTTCGTTACCTCGAGCTTTAATGATAAAACTACTGGAATCAAATCCATTGTCGCTCGTGGTTTCGAAAGCTTGAAGGCCAGCATCGACGATTCCTATTAACATCATGATGCTAAGTTAAAGGAATTAATGTAACAACATGGAGCAGATATGGCAGAGGTTTTGAATTTGTTGTTGGATACAGTCGATTACGACACATTTACAAATACAACCCGCGAGTCAAAATGTGCTATAAAGAATCATCTCAACGCCAAATTCAAGGAGGTTTTCGATGCATTCACAAGTGCCCTTTTCGACTCAAGAACTTCCATTTTGATCAACTTCAATGCTGGATTTAAGGAGCTTTCGGATCAACAGGTCGCATATTTTTCTGAGGCCTTCGAACTGCTAACGAATACCCTCCACCCTGATATATTCTCGGATGGCATTCGATGATTAAAAAGTTCGGAGATATCATCTTCAATCCATTTCCAATGTCCTCGATCAGAAGATGAGTACCGACAATTTTAGGATAATGGCTTCTTCACTGTCCAGCTCCCAAGATGATGCTCTTCGAGCATTCTCTGTACTCCTAGGCGATATGCTTAATGCCGCTGATTTCTACGACGTTTTCAATGAATCTAACGAATCTACGGGCCGACGTTTGCGTGCACACGCAGATAGATTAGAATCAATTCAGCAAACAGTGGAGAATATCGAGAGTTCCAGCGTCTCCGGCAATGAATATGCTGGTTTGGAAAGACTGCTGCAAGATATTCATACCAAAATAACCATGAGACAAGCCATTGATGATGTTAAGTCGGTTCATGAGGGTTGCACAAACCACATCAAAGAGAATTTCCAGAAACTCGAAACACAAATTTCCGAACTCATCCCTTCCGACACAGTTCAAATCAGTCTCAACAGCCTCCATGAATAAATATGTGCTCTTGCACCTTCGCCAACAATTGAAGAGAAACTCGCAGACCTGTACGAAGGTATGAAATCGGTTTCGGTCTCGACAAAGATTGAGGAGAAGCTTGCGCACCTGCACGAAGACATCAATAAACTATCTCCATCCGCTGCGATCCAAAAGCAACTCGTCGACCTGCATGAAGACATGAAGGGGCTTTCATTATCGACAACCATCGAAGAGAGACTCAGAGTTCTTCAGGAAAATATCAACGGATTGGTTCAACCAATGGCTATCAACCAGTCTCTGGAACAGTTGCATACAGAAGTTCAACAGCTTAATCTCTACGAACCCATCACTCAGTCTCTAGCAAAGTTGCATACGGAAGTCCAACATCTCACTCCTTCCGAGTCAATCGCTCAATCTTTGAATGGATTGAAAACAGACATACGACAACTCAGTCCATCAAAAGAAATTTCCGAGTCCCTTGAAAAAATGAATGCAAATCTTAAGGAGCTTTCACCATCTCAACCACTTGTCAACGCCATTCAAGAACTCCAAACTGACATCCAACAACTAACACCGGTCCAATCTATTGTTTCATACCTTGAAAAATTGAGCAATGAAATCAACCAATTGTCTCCAAGTGAAGCCATTCGAATCGAACTCGAACGCGTGATTACTTCCATGAAGACTTTGGTTCCATCATCTGATATCAATGATAGCCTGGAAGCGATTCGTGATGAGATATACACTCTCACTCCTTGTGATTCCGTCATCGAAATTGCTCAAGACATATTCAATTCCATGCAAACCCTTTGCCCTACCCATGATATCTACCATTCATTGAACGCTATATCATCACAGATGCGACGCCTCACGCCTTCGGATGGAGTGAAAGTTGGATTGAATACCCTGTGCCAGAAGTTCACAGATCTCGAGTCCAGCATCCACGCATATCAGTACGCCCACGATGAAAATGTTGGGAAATCTTCCACATCAACTGAGGCCCTCGCGACTTACATGAAGGAACGGATCGATGGAGAAACTGGGATCTCAAAATCATTATCACAACTTTCTCAGAGTAATCAATCCAAGGATATCCTTACCAGACTCGAAGACTTGCAGCAAAAATTTATTCTTCTGCCCCAGAAAGATCACATCGATCGAATCATCAGCTTCGCCGGAACATTAATCGCGAATAAGCTTGATCAATTAGAGCAAGATTCCGATCACTACCACGCCGACCTCAAAGAGAGCCTCGACATTTGTATGCATACAACAATGCTCAAGGCTTCCACATGCTTCGATACCTTGAGTCATGTGAATTCCGTTTTACGAACAACTGTCTCACAAAGCCTTACATCCGCCCTTGACATTCGACCATCTTGGTGTCTTAAAGAGGAAGATAGTATTGCTATCATCATGGAGAAGCTCCCTGCACTGATTCAAGATGCCTGTGAGTTATTAAAGACAAGTATGGCAGAAAACTCGCAAGAGAAGTTGCCAACGGTCGAGGACATTGCGGAACAATTAAAATATGTTTTTTCTTCAGAGCTTCAGCAAATCAATTCCAACTTTTTACAACACTTATCAAAGCAGAATGTTTCACAAGAGTTGCCACCGGGATTTATGCCGCTTGATGACATTAGAGTAATTTTTAAAGAGTATGAAGTCGGAGAAGGTAAAGATCTATCATCACCTACATTAGTGGGTAGCCTGTCCATATCCAAGTCCACAATTCCAAGTTCGGTCGACGATGGTTCCCAAGCTTCCCCATCCACAATCTCAAGCCAGGCGCATGACAGTATCCAAGCTTCTCAATCCAATGTTTCGAGTTCGGTCTTCAACAATTCCCAAACTTCGCAATCCCAAACATCGAATCTTTTAAATCAAGAAGTCAAAAATTCTCGTCCATCTAGCAGTGGTCTTGATAGAGCTTACAAACCCAAATCTACTCGATTAGACCTGGATGGCAAGAAATCCTTCATCAACGAGCGCACTCCTCTTAACCCTATAAAGCTTCATCCAACCTTACCACATCCCAATAATTCCTAACCCCAATTTACCCAATTGACTTCTTTTCTATTATTCAGAATGATTCCCGTCGCATAGGCCCTATATGTCAAATACCCCTCCATTAAATTTCCGGGACATTGTTTCATGTGTACACCTCCAACAGCATTTTCGTACAATGTCTCGTGCGTATAAGTTTATACTTTTATATGGTGTACAAACATCTCATTCTTTCTTTTATGCTAGAACCTGTTAAATTTTTACCAATGTAGAGAAGTATTTATCACCACAGCACTTCAAATGATAGCAATTACCCTCCATCTTATGACCCAAGATCATTTCAAATGGGTTGCTTAATTGATGAGGGCTTCGAGTAATCATGTCATTCTTCTATTTTTCATGGAGATATACACTTAGTTTGACAATGGAAAGACAGAACGTTCTTAAATTGGATGACGAATTTAGGAGCTCTCGTATGTAATAGTATTAAAATTCACGATGATGCTCGCTGCTGAAATGGGTGAGAGAGAAACCACGACAGGCACGATGTTACTCGATGAAATGGGTCTTGGAAAGACTTTGGAGGTGATAGCCCTTATGGAGGAGAACCCAGTTAAGCCAGTGCTCATTGTAGCTCCAGCGTCTACTTTAGCCAATTGGGCTGAAGAGTTTAAAAAGTGGTTGTCCCCGTCGCCAAATGTGTTGATGCTGTCGACCGAGTCGGAAATCAAAGATGCGATTCAAAAAACCGCCGAAGATATGAAAGGATATGACATTGTGGTGGCTTCGTACACACGAGTCCACACCGAATATCGTGATCTCAAGAATTGGGTGGACGATATGAATTATCGACGCGAGAATCCCTATCCTGCACATCCAAGGAGATTGATCAAGGTCGATCGAAAGACTGGAGATAATATCTATCGAGTCCTTCAATTTGAAAGACCGGATTGCCCATTGTTTGGCGTGCGTTGGGGCCGACTTATTTTGGATGAGGCGCAGTACATGAAGACTCTCCGGGGAAACACTCATAAGGGATGTTATGCCCTGATCACAAAACATAGAATCTTGATGACAGGTACCCCACTCGTCAATGACTACGTCGATATCCACGCCTTCTGCAAATTCCTCCAAATTCGCTCATTGAATGATCCGGCGTGGTTTCGTGAGCACTTTATCAATCGAACTTCGCACGAGGTGATTCCTTTGGGAGAATCTGTTGCTGGCTCATACTGGTCAAGGAGGTGGAATCATTCCAAGAAGTCGACCTAGCGAAATCATGAAGCTAGAAGTTGGACGTGCAGCTTTGTTGACCAACCTTTTGCGCGGTCATTCAATTCGCCGTACAGGAAAAATGACGTTCATGGGCCACCTTCTTATAAATGACTTGCCTCCAATCGAGCGAAATGAGGTATGGCTTGATCTAGAACAAAATGGATCAAAGCACAAGCCTGATGTATATCTTCGAGCCCAAGTTGTCACCAGTGGTAGTCAGATAAATTTACCCTTTGACGTATTTTATGTAAAAGAGTTCCTCAAGTGGGCAGCACTGGGAAATTAAGGGAAGTTAACCAAACAAAAATCTGAGTCTCGCGTTGCGGTAGCGAAATGGAAAGAGGACCTTCCTAATTTTTCCCCACAGGATGAGGCCCAAACACAGCATTATTCTCGCATACAATGGTGTGAATTGTTGAGGAGCAGGATCAGTGACATTGATGGGAAGCTCCCGGTGGTTGAAAACGAGAAATATGTACTGAGTATGATGCAACGAGCCAGAATTGCGGTTGTTCTACCGGCTGCTGCTGATGCCAAATATGGGAACAATGGAAGAACTGGAAGAAATCGCAAAGACTTTATGTCATGGTTGGAAAAGAACGAGCGATGGAGTTCAACAAAGGTCAGATGGATAATTGATCGTGTCGGGGCCAAGCTCGAAGCATCAAAGGCGAACAAAGCCATAATTTCATGCCATTCTTTAGCGTTATTGGACGTAATGGCGGTTGCATTGAGGGAGAATGAACTCGGATTTCTACGAATCGATGGAACAGTTGTGGCAAAAAAGCGCTCCTGGATACAACAACGATTTGAAAATCCAGACAACGAAGCTCGGGTCTTGTTGTTAACGTCACAGATGGGCGAAATGGCTTTTAATTTCACTACGGCAAATCTTCTATATATAACCTCTCCAGGGTGGACGGCAGCAGAGAGTTTCGTATATATCGTTCCGGACAGAAGCAGAAGATAGAGATATTCAGAATCTATGCAAACCATAGCATAGATGAGAGATTTAAGTTATTACAGGATTTGAAAATGAGCAAGGAGTGGGGAATACTCGATGTGATTGATCATGATGTTTCAAACCAGCCAAAAGACAATGACAGTCGTCTTCTGGTTAAAAATACTATGAGAAAATTGGAAGAAATGAAGACCTGGAATAAGAAACGATTAGAAGAATTGAGTGGAGTTTTTAGAGGAAGCAATGGGGGAACGCAACCATTGGGGGCTGGACAAAGTTCTAGATCTGGGTCTAACGATGGAGATGAGAGTGACGAGGGAGGATACGAATCGGATGAAGCCGATGAAGTTGAAGACGAAAGTGACCAGGTCGAGGACAGAGAAATGGACGGCATTCAGTACGAGGACGAGGACGAGGACCAGGAAATGAGTGATGTTGAAGACGAGCAGTAATTGTTTCATAGTGAGTTATTGGGGCGAGAAGGAGCGAAGGGATGGCAAACGGGGACTCATGAAAGGATCGATTGCGAATGAGGGGATTAGAAGATTATGATTGGCAACGTTGATTTTAATTATGATAGGGCTCGAGATTCACAAAGGTACACAGCGATGAGATTTTTCCTAGTTGCGTGCGAGACTTTTTACAGAATTTAAATACATCATTGAAAGATTATGCATTGGAATGTGAAACTTTTTCGTTTGTATTTAAATTAATAAGTTAGGATTATGAGAGGGTGAGTAAGTCATTAATTGAGCTGCGAAGTGGAATGGTTCATTAAGATTATCATTAAGTAAATTTTGGAAAGAAAATATATATATATATATATCTCAAGAACTACATACAATTATAGTAATCGTCGACGTTTAAGGGCGAAAGATAAGTTACGAAATGAACTAAATCTGAGCTATATGATTGGATGCAAGATAGCTAGGCATTAGCATCGACGACGAGGTTGGGGACGGAAGCGTCTATGTATTAGAATGAATAATTTAAAGTAGAGAATGAAAATATGGAAGGGAAAATGGAGAAAGATATGAATGAAGAAAATGCAAATGAAAAATACGGAGATTAGATGTCTGGAGGTAAAAGTCACATGACGTATATTACTTCTCCATCCCCGCTAGACGAGCGAATCGCTAAACTCACATCCATTTCGGGCTAAGAATCAATCCTCCAAACACAGCTCCTACCTATTTCGGAATCAAAAAACTCTCAAGGTTGCCCTGGTTTCTCCCAGAAGTGATTCAGAAATTTTTCATGAACGCAAAACTAGTGAATAAATCCAAGATAATAAGATAATAGTATTGTAACTAGGTAGTGATCTCGACTTCACTTCACCATAAAACTGAAATGTATGACATTATACTTTGATAAATTTATTTCTATGAATATATATAACTCTGTGTAAAACTTGCATATATTATCCAAAAGATTTCTCAATACAATACATTAAAAAGTGTATTTTATTCTCGAGATACTGAAATATCTCTATGAAAAAGCTGGTAAGTAATTTATCAAGCCGGAAAGAAAAGTGTTTGTCGCAACCATCATCCATCATATCTCCAAGAGCAATATCTCTTCACGAAATTTCAAGAACCACTCGCTCTTCCAATATTTCTTTCTTCCACAATATCAAAAGTCCGTTCAACATTCAATCCCTCGCCTACTCTGCCTCTGTTCTTATTTCCCTGCTCATCCGGCCCACTTATCTTCTTCTCCATTACCTTCTTTCTCTCTTGCCTCTCGGAAATCATTTCTCGTCTTTCTCTCTCCCTATAAGCTCTAGTTCCCGGTTTTGGTTTCGCAAGAAGGTCATGTTGATCATGTTCTTCCTCATTTGCATAATCACGCAAAGATTTAGTCGAGTCCCCAGTAACCGATAGCCCTGCATTTGATCCTTTATGTAAATCATTCGGGTCTTGTAGAGCACCAGCAGCCCATATTTGCGTTGTATGTGTTGAATTCTGATTTGCGATGGTTGGGTCTAGATTTGCGTTTGGATGGACTGCTGAGTTTGATTTGGAGTGTGAATGATAACGAGCATTTGAGTCCTGACTATTTGCTTTCTTGCCATAGACAAATGAAGAAGCTAGAGAAAGTGGATTGAGATGTTTTCTAAAGATTCCCCACATCCTTGTTGAAGTGGGCGGCGGGATTGTATCCTCCCTCCCCCCTAACTCATGATCTGGAAAATGCGAGTTGGCATTATTTGGGCCCAGCATCCTCGGAAGCGGGGAGATAGCATCTGAATTGTCACAAGTAGTAGATGTAGATGAGATGGAAGTCTCTTTCTCGATTATAGTTTCGAAGGTTGTCGCGTTGGAAGGTTTGTGGAGCGATGGATTGTAGCCGGTTGTATTGTGGGAGTTACAAGCCGAGTTACTGGAGTTGACGGAGTCATAGGCTGGGGTATGAGAAGGCTTGCGGCTTGTGGTATTCGTTCTGTGGTTCAGTTAGATTTGATACTCACAGGCTATGTAAGCTCTAGGAGGCATCGAAAACTTACACTTCATCGCCCAACGTAGTCGTGGTAGCCACGCTGTGTTTCCTACTCTTCGCCTCCTGATCCTCGAAATAATGAATAGTCTTAGTAATCAAATCAAATTTACCTGCCCAACTCCCATTAACACTTCCACTACTTATTCCTATCCTACTATCCCTCTCCATCTTCTCCGCCTTTCTTTCATGCGTACTCATCCTCAATCTCGGCCAACACCTCGCCAACCCCAATTTATTTAGCCCCCTTCTATAAATCTCCAATCCCTCACTATTACAACCCCAGAATACCACAATTAAAAAAGCTAAAGCAACCCAATTCCATGCATCATATTGCATACCTTTCGGTGCATCTACAATCCTCCAAAAGACTATCGAGTGCCAATATGAAGGATCATGGATATATGACCAAGAATATGCATGTAAAGGCCAGCTGACATTAAGATAGAAATAATATATGACGACTGGAAAATATATCAAGAGAATTATGAGGGACATTGAAAAAAGTTTAAAGAAGCGGCGAGGACTGAGTCCCGAAGAGGAAGAGGAAAGAGTACTGGTAAAATTTGTGCGATGCCGGCGGAGACGATAAATCACTAGAACTGTAGGTTTTTTTAGTTTGTTTCCCAAAATTTGCGTCTCAAAATGATGCAAACGAAGAAACACCACAATACATACAAGCAAAATAACAATTCATACATGCAAAAATGAGTGGCCAAATATGCAGAATAACGATACTTGGCGAACTCAAATCTGTCGCATCCACACATCCATAAATTGTCATAACCATGAACCTGTTAGTTTGTATTGTGTAATGTAGCGCTACTTGTAAGATCGGAATTGTAAAACAAAAAGCACAATCTTTCGCTACTCTTCTTCTTTTCATCGCCCGAGTTTCATGCATACACGCATTATCCGTATTGACCGCTCTTGCTAGGAACAAAGATATGCAACATGTTGTTGAGGTCATAGCTGTGTAGAGGGCTTGACGGATCAGTACTTGAATATCGCAGACTACATGACCAGAGAATCGAGAGGCGAGGGAGTCGGTAGGCCAAATGAGAGCATTCATGGCGACAAAAATTAGAGAAATCATGTTTATTATGACGAGAGAGCAGGCGGCTATATTGCTGACGCGGTAGAGGAGTCGGAATGGAACGATGAGAAGTAGTATAAAGATTATCGAGAATATTGGGAGTGTAATGGCATTGGCAGAGATGGGGTAATTTACTCCTGGTGAGTCAGGTCCTGTACTTATGATCGCGGACATGATGTTGAAGTGCAATGTACCTCTGAGAGTGTAAGGTAAAGTTGAATGAATATCAAGGGATGAGAGGTAGATATTTGAATATCACCTCTCTTCGACATAGCAGTAATTGACTCTCAGTATAGAAAGGTGAGACGGGACACGAGTGTGCCGAAATAAATTGAGGTAGATTGAGATGACAGCAGGCAGCTTAAGCAAGTAGAAACAAGAGAAGTGGATGGAACAAAGAATGCTTCTATTTTGATGGTTGAAATATCAAGGGAGGTGGAGATTCCCGCGAGACGTCTTTGTGATAGACGGATCGAGGCTCAAGTATTATCAAGAGGTTATCTTAGGGGGGATCGACCATTCCTGCTTTGAGTACATTTTCAAAGCTTGTAGTCTTCATCTTCTCGATGGAATAGTTTTTCTATGGAGGAAACCTCTGTCTCAGCTGCCGGAAACTCAATAGAAGTAACTGTAAAATTATCAATCTACCGCAAGAGCTCGTAACAGGCTCCCAAAATTCCAGCATGAATGATTGCAATCCAATCGGTTTCAATCCTCACCTCAAAGTCTCAATAAGAAATTCAAAATCAGAACCCGAGACACGTCTCAGCAAATTATGTGAATTATCCATTCTCTCTATTGAGGAATTAAATATTGTGATGTGGTTGGCTAAAGAAAATCTTATTGAGCAACTCATTGGGTATAGCGAGAAAGGGGAACCGAGACGCTAAAATTCTGAATGAGTATTTGGCGAGGGGCGGAAAAACTACCTTACAGGAACAGGGAAATGTATCAAAAATGCATTGAAGACATAGAAAAATAAAATGGACCGTAATTCTGACGTACTCATAATATGTGACTTGCTCTCAGAAGATAAATTCCCAAGCAATGCAAAAATAAAAGAACCTCATGTCATTTCCGCATTCACCCTAAAATTATGCTGTACACAGGTGTTCCCATGCACACACGAATGGAAGTGAAATCCTAACGGATGTCACATCGACTCTCAAGCACATGCAATGAATGCGTCATTGAAGGTATATTCAGTAATCAAATACAAGAGCCCGTGCTTCTGAAGCTGTTGCACATCAAAAGTATGATGTTAAGTTTGTGTGTGTTCATTGTCGGGAATCTGAATTTGCGGCAGGTGTAGTCCATAATTGATGATATGAATACAATCGCGCAAGAGATTTCAAGGAAATTTTCACCTAGAAATCGAAAACTCGAGTAAATCCAGTCACCTTCCATTATTTCATAATCTAAACCGTTCTATGATCGAATTCCTTTGGTTGGGGAACACGAATTTTCGATTACAGGTTTTGACTTGGGTGGCTTACATACCGCCAAAAGCTACCATTAAATTTTGGCACCACAAGTTTTCAAGTCCACAGAATTTTGTATGATATTCAGTGACCAAACTGAGACTGGTATAAAGGGAAAGACAAGTCCGAAGAGGTAGAAATTCGCAACGTAATCTCTATATCGAAACAATGTTTCTACGCAAACACCTTTTCTCCAATATTCCAATTCATAACACTTTCATTTCTCTTCCCCGTTCAATTTCATATCAAAAAATCACCGAAATCCCATACCAAAACTCTCACTTGCCTATGTCGACGCTTTCACACCCCTAAACTCATCCTCCCACTTAGCCATGCAATCTTTTATCAAGGTCTTCATATCCTCTTATACATCCATTACCTCCTTCAACTCAACCTATCCTTCATATTTAAAAAACGCATGCAGCGCCCACGTATAAATTTCAATTATAGCCTCCCCATCCATCATCATCATCCAGTTTGTAACCATTGTTGCCAAATTATTTAGCAAGGAATCTTCTGTATTACATGTAAAAAGGGCACTTGGTAATCTTCCCCTAAATGTCTCGAAATTTCCATAGTATGGTGACATGAGAGGGTCTTTCTTTTGTTCGTCAGACATACCTGGAAGGGATGCGTCGACAAATCTGCGCATCAAATTGTGGTCGAGTGTTAAATTGGGACAAACGAAGTTTCAACATTGAGGGAGCATTGTAAGATCGTATATATCGCAATGGAGGATTAGCCCGGACAAATTAAAGTCTGGATTGTTTCTGAGGAGATGGAAAGCGACGAGTAAGGATAAATGAGCACCTGCACTCTATCGAGTAGTATTATTAGATGCATCATACGACTATGACAGACCCAACATACCTCTCCCCCAATAAATTTCAATGAGCTACCGAAAACTTCTCTCCCATTCTTGACCAAGTATCCTCCCACGTTAATACAATCATTTGGACTACACGGAAAAGGATATTCAGGATCAAGTCTACAACCAACTGACACAATCACAGAGTCTCCGGCATCAGCATAAAACTGGAAAATATTGGCAGAATGTTGTTCACCAAGAATTCATCCACCCCTATATATAAGGTACCCGCTTGCTTTTATCTTCTTTCGTTCCTCGCTACTTTTGCGCCAAGATGATATATCAAACGACAAGGGATTGTTCAATCACTATCACGAGAAGAAATTTGTATATCAAGACTATCTGATAAGAGTTTAGGTTTCGGGATGGTAGTCTCCCCTGCATCCCTCAACTCGCGATATTTTGAAGCACCCATCTTGAAAGTAGCAGTAAGTAGTAACAAATTGCAGATAGATTGACTACCAAAACTCAAACCATTGCGGACCATCACTTAGCAAGTTGATCAGACCCTCGTTAGCTTTAGCTGTACCTGCCGGTGTATTGCTTGGTTCAAACTTTGCGGCTTCGACGTGAATGTCCGACTGGAGGGGCATTGTCGTTGGACTATGACTGGAAGGTTTAGAGTGCGGGAGAATAAATATGACAGTTGTGAAGAGAAATTTTAACATGTTTGGGAATCACAAATGAAGGGCATTATCCATTCTTAAATCGCGAGATCCGAATTGATGGAAATCATATTGACTCAAGCTTTCCTACTCCTTTTCACAATTCCTCTTGGATAGATGAACGAACTTCAGATTCCATCAACTTCCCGCCATGTTCTCTCAAAAGTTGTTTGAATCGATAGCCGTCAACAATAGAGTCGGATGTGTACGAGTTACATCAGCATGACAACAGACTACTTGTGACGTCCTCAATTGATAGAACCCCTATGACGCGTATCTCACAGCCCGTGTAAATATGTGACTCTCGAAAACCAATCACAAAGTCGTTACGACGATGTGTGTTTCAAAAGCTTGTGAACAGACTCTTTTCATTTTGTCCGGGCAACAAGTCAAGAAAAGTAGCATAAAGAATTTCATTCGTTGGCCCCAACTTAATGGTTGTCATAACAAAATTCCAACTTTCTAACTATCAAATCCTCATCTCTTTGATTTATTTTGTACACGATCAATAGCTTTTGAATGAGGCGCATATCGACCATTCGAATTTCTCTTAGGTTTCTCCATTGGTCCTTGGCCGCCAAACAGAAATCGGGTATAATTGATCACCGAGAGAAGTGTTTTCAACGGAAGGCTCGCGATAGTACCGAAAGCTTGTAATGGGAGAATCATAGCTGAAGATATCCAATCGAACATTATTCCGAAAGTACCGCGTCGTTGTGAATTGTTAGCCGCCGCTGCTGCCAATGAGATAGCATCATTCAATCGTGCTTCCAAATCTAATAGACGGCTTTCCGTTTGGAATGATTGGAGTGTAGCACGTTTTTCATAACGACGTACAGCTCGGTTTAGAGCATCTAAATCCGGTTGCATTGTGCGACGAACTTCGGTAGTAAGAATTGCTGATTGTTTCCCATTCAAGACCAGCTCTGGCATGCTTCCGGTGGACGACTCTACATTTGAGGCTCGCGCCTCTAATTCCTCCAATCTTCGGACCAACGCTTCATTATCTTCTGCCTTTTTCTCACTGGAACCATCATACGAATGTGAATTCACAACTCTTTGTAAATGCAGTGTTCTTGCTCGTAATAACCTGACTAAATGTGCCATTGGTCTCAGTTCTGATGCTAGTAAGAAAATGGTCAAATTGTAATTCGAGACCAATCCTTCGGACGGGCGGCTCAATTGTGATCGGATTGAATGTAGTATATATGCCCCGACTATTGGAAATATGAAACATGATAACAAAGCCAATATCTCATGAACATAAAGTTCATTGGTAGCAGACTCGTGTACAGGCTGATGTCGCCCTGTCTTGGAATGCGAGTTCGATTTGTCGTCCGACGTGTCTTCGAGGTTCTCGGTCGTAGAGTCCATTGCGCATTCATCCCCGCTTCCTTCCTCCCGAGCCATTTCCTCATTATATACCTCTTTCTTTCGAATCGACTGTGCTGAATGATACCAATCCCCTGATTTATTAGCATGCATCAATTGATATGAACACTTCCCCAACGCCGATTTGCTGCCATTATTTTTGCATCGCGAATTCCAGATTTCTGGAAATAGATGACTTACACGGTACCCTTACAGACCAATTCAGTAGAATGGCCGCGAATCCAAGTAGCATAATATCGGTTATGACCGAATTTCCATTGGTGAAGAAGAGACCACCAATTGCTGGCAGAAGAGCAAAGGCTAGAGGGGCCGAATCCCAGTGTGAAGAATCATGACTATGTTCGTCCTTCATATCGCTAGGTCTAGGAAACAAAATATCGTCTGTTGAATCTCTTAAAGTCTTGTTAAATTCGTTCAGCGAATATTCCGAGAAATTCGAACTCCTGCGGCGACTTCCTCCTGAAGGTGTTCCATCTGTGGACCAACGATTGGTACGACGTCGATTTAATGTTGCTGTAGGCTCATCACCGGTAACATTTGAAGCTCTGCCAGTTGGTGATATACTCTGAGGTGGATTTGGTGATGAGGACCTATCGGTATTGATGATGTTGAGGTTGTGGTTGTGATTTCGGTTTCGGTTTCGAGTTTCTTCAACAACATTCATATTGCCAGGGATTAATTCGGGTGGGTGGATCGATCTGAGTGGTCCTGCAGTGTGTTGTGTGGGGAAATGATGAGGCGAAAAGTAAATCTGATGAAAATAATGGGGATGATTATGGGGATGATGGAGATGCTTCTGCAAGGTACTCGAGTGCTGTTGAAGTGTATTGTATTGCTTGAGAAGTTTTGATGTCGATGATATGTAACCACAGGAGATGAATAAATGGTGTAATAAATATGGTGGCTTTTACTGAGTAATTATCAATTTCTTGCTCTTACTTTTGTGTCGCATTTCCGAAGCTCAGCTGTGGTGTTGATGTAAATCTTGACTCAATAGCCTTACATCTAGCTACATACCCAGGTACCAAGGTGCGCAATTGACTACGGCCTCCACGTATATCTGAGTATAATTCTATCTATAGTTCTATTGTTTCAAGAAACATACCTATTACGTACATACGTGTATAGATACGTATAGACACCCACGTATATACAAGACAGTGCTCGAGCTCGTACACACAAGCCTGGGTACAAGTCAGGATTTGCAATCGTCATTCTTCCCGTTAGCTCCAGTATCAACATTTGGCATCTGGCTCCGTACTCGTCGTTGCTACCAAAATATTCCACCAAGCTTGATACACTTACTTGTAGAAAAGTACCGTAGGTAAATGCGTGACTTAATATCCATATTAAAATCATGACTCAATGGATATCTCACCGCTGACGATAGACTTTTAGATAGAAGTTCCTAAGCTGAATGTTAATGCTAAAAGCTCGGATCTAGTGATACCCACCTAGTAGGTACTGATGATGACTTTCAGCATACACTAAGCTCCATCCTTCATGGCCCGTCCTGTTGCGAGTACCCACCCTATCTGGGCATCGAGTTTTAAATGCTACCGTAACCTCCAGTCTGTATGCATTGAATGAAACGCTTATGAAGTGGTATGAAAGTCATTTAGATATATCTTGTCTCTAATATTTCTTTACCACCATCAATCGAAAAGCTAAATCTATCCAGCCTACCCAGCTCATCGTCCTCAATTGTACACACACATCAAAAGTCGAGATGATTTATATAAGTACCCAAGCCATTAATCGCAGGAAAAGATCTTTCTTGTTCATTCCCATAATCTACATACAGCTCTCACACTCTCAGAAACCCCGAAATCTCTCCTTTCCCCTTTCCACGAACTTCAACGGCACCTTATCCTCTTTCGCCATCTTCAGCACTATTTGCGCTTGATTGCATCTTCTAAGTACCTCCTTCGTTTCTATAATAGCTTTTTCATAAACTTCTCTCCTCTCTTCATCATTCATATTCTGTACTTCTTCATCACTCGCCCATCTTGACACATCCAATTCCACACTATATTTCTGAAATATCACAGTCAAAACAGCAATCATTTCCACCTGCGCGAATTTCTTGCCTGGACAAGCGCGTGGTCCCTCGCTAAAAGGTATGAATGCTCCTTTGACTGGTTTGAACAATGTAGAGCTCTCATTGTCAATTTCATCCTTCACCGAATCCTCATCTTCATCCTCGTCCGCAAGTGTCATCTTTTCGCGCTCTTCCCCTTTCTCGACAATCCATCTTTCCGGTACAAAATCATTCAAATCCGTGCTTCCTCCCTCTGAAACCCTATGCGGCCAATACCTCGGGTTCCTATGCGTCCCTACAGTATTCAGATGAATAAAACATCCTTCCGGTACCACTTTCTCCACCCCATCCACTATAACCTTCTGTTCACCTACAGTAATCTTCGGTATCGTATCCGCTATCGGCATTAATCTCAATTCTTCATTCAGTACCGCTCCTACCATACTATTGTACAATTCTGGGAAAACACGCGTATATGTCCAATTCTGTGGCTTCTTTGAGCCGACAATCAAGTCGATATCAGCTTGCATAGATGTTTGAGACAAGACGGAAATAGCGAGGTAGATGAAACAAAGCTGGATGCTGGATGCAGTTGTTTCATGGCCGGCGAGGAGAAATATAAAGGCATTTGATTTAATTTCGGCTTCGGTGAGGGGCAAGTCTTCGTTTTTATTTGATATTATGGAGTTCTTAGGAGAGTTCAGAGTCCCAGTGGATGCTTTGAGCATATTCCCTTGGTGTTGTTAGTGTTATCGGAATAGATGTGCAAATTGTAGTTGCGATCTTACCCAATAAATCCATGGTAACTTTGTCATAATCTCCAGCTGATATTTGCTTCTTTTTATGTTCGAGTAGTCCGGTAACGTATTCATTTGTTTCTTTGAACGCTTTATACACTTGTCTGTGACGCTTTACAGGAGAAAGTTCTTGAAATGTCAGAATGAATGCTTTGAGGGGGACCAAGTAACTTACTCAACATCCATTGCTGCCATAACAATATGAGCTATATCACGGTTAGTACCTCTGCTTTCCTATGAATTCCATTCCATTATTGCTTACAAGAAGACTACTCAAAACCATACTAATGCAATCTTTAAATCCCAATGAATGTTCTCCAACCGGTTTACTCAAACCCAAATTCGGCATCTCTTCCCCTTCAATCTTCAAATCCCCATTACCCACATCTTCTTCCTCTTCCCCTTCCCATAATTGTGGTACTCCAAATCCCACGGCACAAATAACATGCAAACTTAAAATTGCCGTATCACTCCCTGCGTCTTCCACCCTCAACTCCTCATCACCCTTCTCGCTACTTCTACCCCTCCTCCCCCAAATTCTAATCATCCCCTCCGCTTGCCTAATACTCTCCGCCCAAACTAACTTTATACTCTTTTCGCCAAAGCTCTTCCCCACTACCTTCTTATGTCTCCTCCATTCCGCTCCTTCAATCGTCAGAATGTTCTTCCCAAAAAACTCCAACACCTTATAATTCTTCACAGGTTTAACGAAATCAGTTTTTCGTATTGTGAATTGCGCTATCAACTCTGCGTTTGTGGTGCGCAAGAGATTGAGGTTCGAGGTTGCGAATATGTAGGTGTCTCCATGGAGATCATAGGAAGAGCGGAGATTGAGAAAGGAGTTGCGGTGGTTGGCTATACTATGGGGATGTTAAATGGTTTGATGGCTATTTTCTGGTAGGTATTTTTGGAACGGGTGATGCAATAATTGGGAGAGGAAAAACTTACTATAGCCATCCCCAATGCTTCGTCCCAGGTAATCTCCTCAGAATTGGAATAATAAATTTCAATGTCAAAATATTTTTTAATCCAATTGGCGCAAGAGCTAAAATTACCCCTTTACATCAATGCCTTTGTTTCCTTTCACTCCAAACATTGAATACACTTACGCGTCTCAATAACCGGAAATCCAGTTTCCTGTGCTCTTCTTCTATATTCCAAGAATCCATTATACGCATCTCCCACTTTCCACAGTAGCAATGCCCATAGAGCTAGTCCTATGAACAATATTCCGACCATTCCGAATTCTTCGACGTTCAACGCGATGCACAGTAATTTGGCAGAACGAAGGATTACGAATCACGATTTCCCAAAATGTAAACGAGAAATCAACGTGCAGTCGGAGAATCGTCGACTGATTGATCAAATGAATGATCGTCAATTACTCCGAACCTGACATGAACAAAAAGAGCAAGTAAACCGAGTAAAATTCAATATATGTAATACTTCATACATGTACATATGTGAGATGCGGAGCTGTACCCCTCATTCATAATCTCGACACCTATCATTATAAGTCGTAATGTAGATAATCCTTCATAGATGGGTCGCCTAGGTACGCATGTAAGATGGAGGAAAGCATGTAGAGATAGATAAGCATAAGCAGAACCTCCATCCAAAACAACTATTGAATTTTATATGGAGGTATGAGTAGCTATATTTGTTTATCCGTCCATGATACTCTAGAAATTCCCTCTAAACCCAGGGTCTCGTATTTATGTAGTATTCTTTAATCATAATCCTATGAATGGAAGACATCATCTGTACTTCATACATTTAATTATTCCATCTGAGTACCTGGCACAGTCTAGACTTCAAAAGCTCATGGCTCCCAGCTGAAACCCCACTCCTCCCCTGAAATGATAAGCCAACCATAACAACCACCCCCTCGCCCCCGCCTCCATCAATCCTACCACCCTTGATAACGTCCTTGTTGTGTTGTCCGTTCCCATTTTATCGCTGATTCGACCCCGCCGTACTTGTATATGTAACTATCTCTACATATACAAGCGAGATCTCCCAACAAGGTACACGAGTACTCGAATAGGTAAACATTTTTATCCACCAAAATTAGCTATGCATTCAACGAATATTGATCGACTGCTGTTTGGAGCCGCTTAAAGCAGCTTGAAGACTGCCAGGACTGACGTGCATATAGATACAAGGTCTGTAAATTGCATAGCATACGAATACCTCCGGCAGATACACTCAGGTACATACAGCTTAGCTATAGCTTTTTGTGTACTCGATGTAACCTTAGCACTAGCAACTCAGGGTAGCAGCAATTCAATACGCAATGAATCCATAAAACCTTGTCATTAAAAAATCCAACAAGATTGTAATTTCTTATGTTCACTCAAACTTTCCTTGGTCCTTAATTCCATTCAATTGAACTTTGATGACCTTACATCATTATCGATTGCGAGTTCCAAAAGCTCCAAGCTCCAAGCTCCAAGCTCCAAAAATAAGCCTGACATATTTCGTTTGGATAAACAAGCCCCAACACACATGATAGTATCCAAGCACGTATTCCTGAAAGTAAACCTTGGATTGAGACCTGTCCCATGTATTGATATCCGTTCTTATACATGCAGTACCTACGCCATACCATTGCCGTTTCCATACCTTGCCAACCGCCTGTACCGCACATTTCCTAATTTACCCATCCGTCCCGGGTGCATAACCACCTTTCGATGAGACCCTTCGATATAGCCATTCATCACATCCTCATCCCTCAACCTCGTCCCTCACCCTATCTATTCGAGTTTTCATCTATTATACCAACTCCTCGGTCTAGGTCGCCGTCTGTCGCTAATATCCGAGCACACCGGGCACCAGCAAGGCAAGCACGGACACCCGTACGGGCACCAGTGGAAGCCATTTTTTCGCTTGCACGCTACTATCGGCAATTAGAGGTTAAATTTTGACCCAGTATAGGGGACCTATCTGCTATCAAGCTCTTGGCCCCTCTGAGATAATGATTATGCTGAGAGAGATATTGAATGAATACTCTCTAATCTTGGAAAATTCTGATCAAGTAACAAATTAGTTGATGATTAACGATTGATTAGTGCGTGAATATAAGCTGCATGTGAAATGCTCAGACATATTATGTATCCCTTTCCATCCCTAACCTTCGCATTACTGAGAGACAAAAGTACCTCACTGGTACGTCATTTCAAATCCATCCTCTTTACCCCAGTAATTTAAGCCTAAAAGCAGCTCTCCCTCAAAAAAATCCCCAATTAATTCGTTCCCTACGGAAATGCTACGGAATGGTCACGGAAAGGGATATTGTAATGGTAGCCAAGAAATAAAAATGCAAATAAATTTCAGCACATCCAAACAGAATCTAACAAACGCTCAAAAATTACCAAATAAGTGTGTACTGCGTAAATAAATGAAGGCACTACTTCAATTTTCTACCCCCCCAAATGCTTCTTCGTCAAGCTCTTTTAGTCGCTTCGCATACAACCATCCAAACTTCATAATCATGCATATGCAATTCTACAAACGGAATCAGGTACTATAAATTTTATATTATCCATATGGATAGGCAGGTAGAAGGGTAGGTACACATGCACATGCAAATCATACCCGTCTAGCCGGTCACTCAAGTACACTCAAATCAAAAGGAGTAGGTAACAATATTCATTAATTATTCCAGGTCTCTTTACATCTAGACCCGACTACTGTATACATTATCGTCTCATTTCTTCTTCTTGCTTTGCTCTGCTTCTCTCTACTTTGCCTGATTTCGTTCCCCGCATTTTCATGCTTCTTACCTTCCAATGCCATATATGCAATATGAGGAAAGGCAACGAATTAATGAGTAGTTATGTAAATAGAAATATTCAACTCTTCTAACCATAATCTAGCCTGACTGGCCAGCCACAAAGACTGCCGCTTTTGAGCTCCATGCTTCAAGTAATCTTTGTGAGTCGAGAAAACGTGTCCATAATTCCATGTACAAATTCCCTTCATTCACGTATCCAGCCATCCATCTCGTGTCATTACCATCAGAACACCAATCCATTCCATAAGATACTATCCCATACCAATAATTCAATCCATCAACCTCCATTAAATATACCGTAACGAAGTACCGAAACAAAGTGTGCAGGGAAAAAGAGAATTTGTCCACGTATTAAATCTCCAAACCCGAGTGAGTCCAGGTTCGAAGTCCAGAGGTTCCATCCTAGGCCGAGCCCAAACTTTTCCACCACAAAACTCTGCCCACCAATTTCAATTCCACCTCCACCCATTCAATAATATCAATAGAACTCATAAGTTAGTAGCAAAAATGAGAGAACAGCGAAATAAAAACTAGCATAAAGCACAAAACGTAAAAAGTAAAAGAAGTGATTTCAAAAAAACAAAAAACTAAAATAGCACACCCAGATTGAACGCTTGCACCACCACCATCTCATCTCATCTGAGTCTCCGCCGGTTTACGCGTATAAAAAATATGTCAGTCAGACATGCTATGATATGATATTCGCTCGCTTGCTCAAATAAATATATGCCATCGTCCCACGAGGAGGGTTAAAATAATTGAAGCGCCTGTACTCCCTCCTCATTGCTTTTGGATAAACCCAAAGAGAGTCATTCCTTAACCCTGATGAATATTCGGATCTTGTTTAAGATCTGCGTCATGATTGCCATAATTGTTACTGTCGAGGAAATCGAATCCGCCATGATGTTGATGGGTGGGAAGTTGGTGTGGATGACCAAGACTTCCTGTTCGGAGCTGACTTCCTATTTGAGGAGTTGTATCGTATTGAGATCTATGTGGTAGTCCATCGTAGCTGCTTTGGACACTGTGACCGATAGGATGCGATGGTAACATGGATTGAGAGTTGGGCGGGGGAAGTTGATACGAATTGGAGGAGAAAGATTGCGGGGAATTTGATGTGAACGATTGAGATTGTGGTGATGTTGTGTAAAAGCTTGAAGCCGGAGATGGATTGCTGAAAAAAGATGGTGTCCAGCCCACGTTTGTTTGTTGAGAGTTCTGGTATTGAGCTGGAGACATGGAAGTGGATATTGAACGTTGAGATTGGTCTTGTAAGCTTGAGCTACTAGGATCATTGAAGTTAACACGCGGTACGTATCCAGTAGCGGTATGGATGTAAGAGGAACTGTGCATGTGATCTTCCTGTTGTGGATTGTATCGAACCGAGACGTGCCGAGCTGGTGCATACACATTATCATGATCTCTCTGCTGATTAGACGACGTTCCTTGTTGTGCTTGCTGAACTTGAATGATTGACGGCGAGACCGAGCTATGCGGAGTCAACATCATTGGCGAGGCTTCCATCTCCTGAGGTTGTAAATCATCGTCTTCGAGCTTCATTCCCTCATCTGGTTCGTCGTCTGAAATTTCCGCACCGTTTCTGTCACCATACATCACCGAAATGTAAGTATCAGGGTCTAATAATATGTTAGCCATCTGACGGGACAATCTGTAGACTAAAAATAAAATACTGACCTCGCTCGCCATTTTTATACTGCTCTTCCATTCGAGCAACCTTGAATATTTCCTTCAAGAAAGGCTTCTTGGCAGAATTCTCGGGATGATCTTTCTCGGTGAACCAATTCGACATAGCTTCCATGGTAACTTCTTCCAGTTTCTTGACGTTGAGATTTAGCTTTTGAACTGCGGAACATTGCTTATGATATGGCTCGATAATCATTCTCAGAATGTGTACTAATAAACGTATTCGCTCTAGTTAAGAGATTAATCACAGTGTCTTTGATCTATATGGTGGTGTTGAACTTACCAGGTTTCAAAAGGTGATCTGGTTCTCTGTGGCGAACTGATAAATCTCCACTTGTAGCTGGCCACCATGGTGGAGCTTTATCAGCACCCTTGGTATATGGGTAATGTGTCTGCTTCCTAGGCTCAACGAGCTTCACAAAAGCTTTTCCCATAACCTTACAAGATGCTTGCTGCATATCCTTGAAACGGCAACTGTAGAATTTCGTAACCTCTTCCTCGTCACCTATTCTCAGTAACATTGTCTTCCTCTCTACAATGGGACTTGGTGTATCTTCACTTGAGTCATCATATTGATGATGATATCTCTTAGTCTTTTTCGATCCTGTCGAATCATCATCGTCAGAATCTTCTGAACTTTGTCGAAGCTGACGGTGTCGACGCCTCTTTCCAGAACTTGAAGCGTTTCCTGTAAGTCTTCTCATACCTGGTGCGTTATCCATGCTAAAGTCACTATAACCGCTATCTTGATTGTAGGCTGTAGAGATGAACATTAGCAAGGAAGACATAAAAACCATTTGAAAGGTGACTGACATGATGAATTTGAGAATGAGGCATCCAGAGCAGCTCTTTGTACAGATTTGTGAAAATCATTCTTCAAGTGTGGCGAGAATATTCTCGGTTGAAAATTCTTCAGAGTTTGGGAAGTGTAATTCACTTCTCTTCCATCGTCAAGAATGGCGATGACGGCAAACTCTTTTACTGGAATACGAGCGCAGGATCTCAATGCTTCTTCCACAGTCTAAAAAGATGTTAGTTAATCCACTCTCCAGAAGATGAATGTATTGTCACTCAACGCACAAGAGCTAGTTCGTGAGGGTGAGGGTGAGGGCGGTGTGGTATAATTGGTGTAAGTCGAGCTTCGCTCAAGGGAGGTTGGCTGCATTCGAATGATCTCTCCGCGGTATTGGGCCATGACTCACGGCCATAACAATCCCTAGACTGCATGGGATTCTCATGCTGAACCATGTTCAAGAAAGGTATTCAGATGATAGATAGACTAAGTAAGGGCTCTGAATCTTGGACTCGAGGTGGTGAGGTTACAAGTCGAGCTATCGTATTGATGATATACTTGACAAGTCCGCGAGGTATAAGACGTATCAGGAATTAGGAGCACGGAAGACTGCTTTAATGACTGCTCGCAATGTACTGTTTACCGAAACTCAATGTTAGCGTATTAATTTACGCATATGGTTGATAGAGATCCGAGTCTGTAAGGAGATCCAAGACATGGAGATGGAAAAAGTAAATCAATGAGGCTTACATCAAAACCAGGGTTATCTTCGTATTAATATCATAAACTCATGGCAACTGTAAGAAAGAATTCACAGAAGGGAAAAAGGTGGCGTTGTATCGAGATTCAATTTCGAAGGTAACACAAAATCAGATTCCAGCCAGGTAGGTGGGGAAGCTGAGTTTATAGTCGCAAATTATCGATTGAGGCGTGAAGTAACCAAGCATGAGACCCAAGAGTGACTATCTTACCACCGTCCCGACCGAGTATACTCTTTCCCGATACGAGACCGTACGGACCGACTCTCGGAATTGGGCACCGAAACACTTGTGAGTTGACGTGAGATATGAAGACGGTGTATTGTAAGGAATTGAGGTTTTGAGGAGCGTTGAGAGTATCTGTTGACACTATCCAATTGACAATTCAATCGCCGCTATATCAAGAAATTGGACGTCCAGGAGAGGATTTGAGACACTCTAAAATTGTTCGGAAACCGGTAGTAGTAATTGTTTCAGTTGATTAATTTTTCAATTTTCAGGGACCTTTTTGAGCCTTGATCCGCCGTTTGATCTTCGAACCCTTGGGACCATTAGACGCGGGGGGGGATCTGGACTGAGATGATAAGTGAGACCAGAATAGATTCTTAGATCAGTGGAGATACAATCGATTGAAATAGGTATCAGTAGTAGATATATGATCGATCCACAACTGTGTGTAAAATGAGCAACTAGATGATAGATCTAGTATCTAGATGAAGGGGAGAAAAGTAAGAGAAAATGGCGAGAATGAAAGAAGTGTTTCAAGATAAGGACAGAAGATTCGAGTAAAATCCCGTAGGCAATGTACGGTAAAAAAGGCTGCATGGAGGATAGAATGGGTGAGGGGATGTGTATGACGCAAAAAGCCCCCAGTCGCTTGTAGGACACCAAGCTTAAACGAAGCTCTGAAATAAATTCGATGCGCTGTTCAGTATCTTATGATTCACGGTTCGTTTGACTCTACAGTATTTTTTCTGTTGTGTTCCTATCTGTACATCTAGGCTTGCGTTGCGTTTGCGTTATCCAGTGGTTCGTTGAATAATAAATGTCGTGCTACCATTTGAGAGACGGGGGGGAAAGGAAGGAGGAACGACCAAAATCGCGACCTACAACAATTGAAATAAATAAATCAATCCTGGCCAAGATTATGATTTATTTTAGCCAGATCCTTGTAGCGGCATGCCAAAATTTCCAAGAGGATTTGATCATCACGGAGTACCCAGATTGTTGGGTACAGCTTTTCAAGCCTTGGAAAACCTATTGACTTGATAATTGACGGAAATCCATGTTATCCATGTTTTGGTGCAGACACATGGACCACTACAAAGACCAGTAAGGAATTAGGGTATACCACGCAACGGTTCCTGGGGTTTCAAATTAATCCTTGAAGTTTGCCTTGCCGTCGTCTGTGTTACTCGACTTGAAGTAATGAATTAATGGACTAAGGGATTAAATTGAACGAGGGTGTTGTGAGACTCACACAATGCGACGTGATGTGCTGCTGGTATAGGCTGGATAATAAGCGATGATAATCTACCTATGCTTGCTTTGGTGGATAATCCCTTCGGACTAGATAAGATAAAGATTAGTGTTATGATATTCTTACTATTCTGGTATATCTTTGCAATAAGGGTAATATGCTCACTCCATATGCAAAATTCGTGTAAATAACATTTTGAGTTTAGGTGTGAAAAGACAGTTGTGGATTTTTCGGTTCGTATTTGTGGTTCACTGCTTTCATGCTGCTTTCTATCTTTATGATTTTGTTTCTGATACAACAAATCAGCTGCATCCTTGATGACACCAGGAAACATAATTTTCGAATAGAAAATCATCTGGACGAGGTAAATAGTTCTATGAAATTAAATCGAAAAACGTGGGGAATCGTGGGGGGGAAGGGACCATAATCATGACCACTAACGGTCCTTCGAGAATTTGGACTCAAAGTCTAGAATTGATACCAGGTGTAGTTTTCTATGCTTGGAAGACATGGTTTCGAAGAGGGGAGGGTCAAGGCGCATATTGCGGGAAAGGCAAACAACGTGAGAAAGTAATCCTGCGATGAGAATCGAGAAGTAAGCCTGAATGTGCACACTTCCAAGACTGTGGCTTTTTTTGGTGCTACCATGAAGATTAGGGTCCACATACATAAATAGATGTACACAGTAGACTTATCTGGGTAATAGTTTCTATACATCAAGAACAGAGTTGAATCTTCTCGATAAAATGTACAGACAGATGTTTAGAATCTATTTATCTACTCGAGTAAATGGAGTGAAGTTATAATTGAGCTCGAGCTAAAGAAAAATCAGGTCCATGCACTAGGTACTAAAATTCATTGTTAATTAATAAGGTCCCTAGTTTCCTCCTGATTCTTATTCTTTTCTTATCTTTTTCTTTTTCCTTACAATCTACGTATACCCTTTTCTCTCCGTCGGTAATAAGAACCCCTCTCGACTATCATGCGGTACGTCAAAAAACCCCTCAACATCTTGAGCCATACCTGCATCGGTACCTAGATAGCTGATCAAAAAAGCCATGTTATTGGATTCCTACAAAATTTTGTAATATTCAACCTCAATGCAGATCACTCCGGGCCTCCATGGGTTCCTGGACCTAGTTTGCAATACAGTTTGCGGGGTGAATGACAACCGAAAGTTAATTAGGATAATCGATAAAGCTAACAAACGACACTAGAACTAACAACCTACAATTATTGGAAACTTCCAACCAAGATAACTACCGTTGGCCTCAAATCAACTCGAATTACTTAAATCATATATTGAATGATTTCACTTGCTCAATTATGAAGCTTGTGTGGTTTCATACCACGCTTGGTTTCCGGCTTTGTGACGGTATCATAATTAATTCACAAACTCATCCGAAATACGGGATTGTTTCCTTTTCTTCTTCGATTTCCCTACTTCTTCTTCCTTGCTTCCTTTCGTGAATTTTATTTGCACATTGCTCCTTGTGTAACCAATCTCAGACCGTACAACATCAAAACAGTAATTTCTAGCCAATGACCAACTAGAGGGTTCAAAAACTGGACTTAAAATCCTACGGAGATCGTCTGATCTACCCGAATCCTGCTTCATAGCAAGGATGTATCACGTATATCCATTCATTGGTTCAAAATTTCAATGTTCAATCCATACTCGGCTGGGAGATTGATTGCATATGGCAACAAGAAGTCTCCGCTAATAGCAAGGTCGTACATAGTATAAGTGTAATCGTCCGACCTCGTCTTCCCAGAGCCGACAGATTCGGAGAAGATACCTCCCGATTCAACCGAATATCAAGTGGATATAATACAAAACACGGCCTAATCGCATCACCATTGACGTGATGTTCGAGGGCATGCTTCATTTCCATGATCGTTATCGAAGGGACAATTAACATCTCGGAGAAAATGAGGATGTGTGAGATCCCGATCGAAGTTGCATATCAGGAAGCGGTGAAAGTTGGTAGCAGTTAATGCACATGTCAAGAACTGCAGGAAGGCAATTATAACGATTCATCTTCCGCCATTCTTTGATTCTAGATATTTATATTAGCATCATCAGGGATATGAGAACATAGCGGTCAATAAGAGTAGTGCTCTTTTTATCCAAGTGGTTTAATTAGGTTATCATGCAACTGATTACAGGTCACAGATCGTCACAAGCTCTCATTTTAGAGAATTTATGAAGCATGTTACTCATCCGGTTCTTTAATTCACCGGTAAGAACACCGCGATGTTCATCATTGCATGTTACTCTCGACTCACGACCATATCAGCGTCGTGGCACAAACATACGCGAAAGCCCACAATAGGTTTGCAGTGTCGCGTGCTAGGCTTATAAATGTTTGACATACCTTTACAGAAGTCTCTCCCATATATTTTAAATACAATTTCGAGCTAGCTTATCACACACATAATATTTAGCAAGTACATGCTGCAAAAACCATGAATTTCATCAAGCCGGTCAGAGGCAATCCATTGATTTATAGTGCTACGCGATATCTCCGTTGATTTTTTCTTCGAGCTAATAACATGAATATACTATTGCGAATGATAAATATTCTCGTCTCCATCTACTCGGTTGGTCATATACACATAAGCGAACTGTTTTGCACTTCCTCTGATATTAATCAAGCTACTCGACGATGTTCCCATTCAATGACAAAGTCAAGCTCCCTATGTACGCTTCATATTGTGGTAAACAAAGCTTTGTTGATAGATTCCACTAAAGAATACTATTCACAGAACATAGTTACTATGATATTTCGTTGCAAGTTTCTTCTGGCAGGTTGGGAACACATAATAACAGAGTTTTTCTTTTCTTTGCATGTTACCATGGCATAAAAGGATCAAGTCAACTCGAACTATATTCGCACGTAGCTTTGAGGTTTTACATGATGTCATATTTCTGTGCAATAGCACTAGATCTTCAAGAAGTACTCATGTAGATTCTAGAAACCTGGGAGCTGATCCTAATGTGTGTAAGCACCTGACAAATGCCGTATATGTATATGTTCATCATTACCACAAGCCTTGCCAAATTGGTTCGAAGCCAATCACACATTTGTGTGCCGGTCAACTAATCTCTTTTCACTTTCTACTCTCTTACCACATCATAATCATGGGTCAACCAAATGTTACACAAAGCCCTTCAAATCCTTCATCATTCCTTTCTTATCTAGATATTGGTATCCAATCAACCCCGCGTATTATCCCCGCTAAATTTACTTACACATTACAACATCATCGTATGTCACCTTTATCAATCTTCAATCGAGCTACCGATTTATTCTTTCCGCGTTCTCTACCGTCTAAATGGTGCAATCGTATAAACGCACAAGGCCCGATCTAACACCAATTCAAGCGCGGGACCGGCTTACACTCCATCATGTAGCACAACGATCTCACTCCACAATGAGATTCTCCACGTTTTCCGCTCGATTTCGACAGAATGTACTTCGTCTGTCCCTCGTGACACGGCATCGGCTCTTACTACATTTATAATTACTTCATACAATAGGTAAAGGAACCCGAATTTGATTCAACAGAGAACGTACCACATCCGAGAATCCCCGAATCGAATCTTTCACGAGGGGAAACAAAATGCCTCACAATACTTGATATTCCATACACCAATCTACACAATTCAAGGTCTTGATTCCAACCTCGTGATACACCGAGCCAAACTTTTCTCTCTATGCTATTTCTTGTTCTTCATCATTTTAGCCTATGGCCATCTCCTTTTCAGCCCGTCTACGTAGTTTGTTGAACATAAACTTTGGTTCCCAAACACCAATTATTCCAGCATTTTCACAACCTCATATTTCACAAAAGCGACAAGGTTTACTCAAATCCTCCGCATCATTCGCATGTCCAGGAATAGTCTCCAAGACTCTTGTTTGAATTAAGGTTATTTATTGTGGTGCACAATATGTTACCATAATTACGTCTTTCTGCAAAAATGGGCTGATCCCCTTTCTCAGACAAAATCAAAACTTTTTGTCCTGTCTTCCATAGTACAACATATGCACTTGGAGATTACATCTGTTGAACTGCAGGTTATATAAATTTTTGTGGAGTAGAATATTTGGCCTTATGGAAAAGTTAAAGCTGTGTCACCCTAGCTTTTTCTCCATTTCTCCCCTGGATCCTGATTTGCACCTTACACGGCAAAGTTCCCTTGGAATATTTAACTCTACGTATATTCGCCGCTAGGAGATCATCCCTATCGTATCTTATACCATCAATCAACACCGTATACAAAACTTCCCATGACCACTTCACTATCTTCACCAACCATACAATACATATTCGAGTCTAATGCACAAATCACACAACGGCAACTACGGCCCGTAAAAGAATGCACGATTTACAATCGTCTTGAAATCCATCTTATTACCCAGCCAAACAACGTTTCAGCTATTTATTCAGTTGATTCAATTCATTCAGCCACTTTCTCACCTATTCTGATCATTCACCATCATTCTCCGAGATCACTACGCGAATATAACGTCTCCCATATTTCAATGTTTGACAATTAGCCAAGTAACTAACGTTCCTCCTAATTTAGTCTTTGGTTTGGGCGTAAGAGAAGCCTCCGCAGTTAGTCTCTCATGCATGATTCGAATCAATCTCATTTAGCATACTGACTCATTTCTTTGTTCGTACTACAATTGCGTTCGTTGTGTATCAATATATAAATTTTCGATTCTGAGAATTTTGCTCTGCATAGTTTTAGAGCAACCAGACGCACCACAACATATTCTCAACTCGCTCTCAACCAGCTTTAAGCCCCCAATCTTTTCTTCAAATGTTTTCCTTGCCTACTTGCTCGAATGATATAAAAATCCCGAGCTTTCCCCGCCCAAAACCATCAGTACTACATCTCACAATTCAATGTTTCACCACATCTCCATAGCCCTCAACCACCACACCATCCACAACTTCACCTCTTACAGAATACCGCATATACCCTCGGACTACCCCGCCATCTATTTCATTCACACATCTCATTCAAACTCTTCACACCAATCCCACTAGGCAACTCCTTTGCATATACTCCTCATCCAATCATTCGGACTGACACACACCCTCGTTTCTTCGGAGAAGACTCCGCTTCCATGAAAACCCTGAGTTCATGCCCAACTATCTGGATGAGAAAGTGAAATAGTAGACTATGAAATGCAGGATGCAAGACATGCAATGTGATTTGGACAATGCGATGCAATATGTTGTGTTACGCGAGGTGGCAAGGTATTCTCTACCTTGTTAGGTCTATTGTGAGATCTTCCTCGAGTCATTGCTGTGATGAGGTAATCTTTCACCATGATACATTTAGCTTTGTCACTGGATCAAAATTTATTGGGTATCCACATGGTAATTGTTGTTGTTGTTGGTGAATTGAAAATAATGGATGCGGCTCGATACTAATAAGCCGGCCAAACAAACAAATGATGGAATTCCAAATCGATTGCCCGTCAATATTGTTGGATCAAGAAGTGAGAATTGAAGTGGGTAACTGATATGCAGAGCGGAGAAACCTCCTTCCACTTGATCATGTTGCTTTGAGATCCCTCGGATACAAAGTGAGATCGATGTGTGGTCTTGGCGAGGTGATAGCAAGGGGGAGGAAAGTAAATTTTGGATTGACGTAAGATGTCAGATAATGGTTTTAGACATAATTTGATTCAACGTTACATATCAGCTTATGAAATATTCATTCTGCAAGCCAACTCGATGGATATTTCATAAGGCTGAAGAGATTGGAAGTCATGATTGTATCTCAAAACCGAATTGATTCATCTCTATTTCGAACAGCATTGAGATAAAATCACAGTTTCGCTTGAATGCCTCTATGCTGCTCTTAATTCGCTATTCCATCTCCGCCACCATATATTTTCTTTCGTATTTATAAAAATCAAAGATCTCGGTCCCAAGTCCTCATTATCGCATATCCTCCGAGACTAAATCTTACAGCCCTAGGCTTTGACCTTTGTGTGTGAGATGCTTGATTGTTATCTTATCTGATCTCGTCAAACAAATACCCATCTTTTGAAACATTACCTAGGTGAATGTAAGCTCTTCTTGTTTGAATCTTTGCTGTCTAGACATTAGTCATATGCTACCTCCTTTCTCTCTCCCATTTCCGTTTCCTCTTTGCTCTCTCAGTTGTCTCGTCTTCCTTTTACCTCCATTGTCTCGTTCTCGCCATCGAAAAGCCATTGCCCTCATTAGCAACCACGCCATCATCTGTTCTTTGGATGCTTCAATCCTAAATTCCCACAAATTGTCCCAAGATTGAAGGGCCTGATACTCTACTCACATCTTTGAATCCACAATGCCCGCCCCTGATGCTGTACTTTCTCCGTGGTTTTTTTCTGACAGCTAAACACCTCAAAGGGTAATTTTATATGATTTCGTTTATTGTCGTCTGATGCATCAGATATGTGCATACCAAACACGCACCCAAATGCCTTCGGACATGCATAATCATCATCATCATTAGCTTAAAAGAGATCCACATTCTAGCACCCAGGATTGTACAATCAGATCCTACAGCCACATCTTAAATTTACACATGCATCACAACAAAACCCATTCATGAAGTTCCATTCTATTCAAATTTTCAAATATACGAGCCCCCTCTTCCGCCTCCACTGACATTCTCTCAGTTAGCACCCTCCACCCTTTTCCCCTTCATCCCATCTCTTCATTTTACAATTTCCCCATATACAATTTTCCTTTCCACTTCCAAAGCCACACATGAGAGACGAGACAAAGGAATGCACCCATACATATCTAGGTACCCAAATCATGTTCAAAACAATAATGCAATTTCAATCTTCAACTAATCTTTGGAAAACATGTGGCCTTAGTTTTCTTTTGACTTCTTTCAACCCATCATCTCTCCCTCGATTATTTACTCGGCCACAAATTTCTCTCACCCACCCCTACTTTACCTCACACTCCCCTCAAGTCCCGCCTCTCTAACTAACTTCCAAAAGAGACCCCTCTTCTCCATAAGCTTTCTAGGACTATCAAATTCCTTAACTTGTCCCTGCTCCAACACTACAATCCTATCACTATCCAAAATTGTATTAATGCGATGCGCAATCGTAATGATTGTTCTCTTCGCGAAAAGTGGAGATCGCAATGTTGTCTGTAATAATGCATCCGTTTCCACATCTACCGCCGCGGTGGCTTCATCTAATACTAGAATGTTAGAAGGAGCAAGGAGTGCTCGTGCAAGAGAGACAAGTTGTCGTTGGCCTTGAGAAAGATTGGATCCGCTATATCCGATGAAAGATGTGGTTAGCTTAGCTCTGTCCTCGAAAAACCAGGCTGAATGAAATTGTGTGATATTTTTGTTGGGAATTTAGATTATGCTTGTGTTGCAAATGGTGTTGTGATAAATACGGTAGCAATTTCGGTGAGATTGGGAGA
The DNA here is from genome assembly GCF_013461495.1 of Botrytis fragariae. Lineage (NCBI taxonomy): Eukaryota > Fungi > Ascomycota > Leotiomycetes > Helotiales > Sclerotiniaceae > Botrytis > Botrytis fragariae. The sequence continues at coordinate 107,589 of NW_023500993.1, forward strand.
AGAGGAAAGGATGGTATGTGAAAACGGGATCTTTGAGTGAGGAATTAAACGATGCAATAAGGAATCGCAAATCAAAACTGGAGGATAACGCAAAAAACGGCATGTGATGTTTAATATTTGTGATGTTGGGCAGTGATGTGGTGAAAGGTTTGGCAAAAAGGATGAAAGGAAAAATTATGGAAATAGGAGGGTGACCGCGGAAGAGGGTTCAGCTTGTGATAAGGAGAATGTATTACGAACCCTTCTTGAATTTTAGCCTCCAACCCACCACTCATAGTTGAGACGTGATCTTTTAGCCTTGCATGTTCTATAAGGAAGATTGGTTAGCGAAAGTGTCGGTATCACACGCCGCTTGCAATATATGATCACTCATATCTCACAAACAACGCCGAGTATCTTCGTCTAAAGTTACACTTACCTAGTACGCTCCACAACTCTGTATCATCATGTACATGACCTGGATCGAGATTATCACGAACTGTACCCTCGAACAGAGCCGCATCTTGTGGGATAATTGCCAGTCGACGCCTTAGATCGAGTAGCCCTATTGTTGACGTGTTCAATGCGTCAATGCTGATATTACCCTCACTCGGCTCGATGATCCGAAATAGGGCTAATGTCAAACTGGATTTTCCTGCACCTGTCCGACCGACTACTCCAATCTTCTCATGTGGCTTGATATCAAGGTTGATATTTTTGAGCACGAGGTCCAAGCCTTCACGGTATCGTGTGCTGTAATTATTGAAGTTCACTCCGCCCGATGCAGGCCAACTGATTGGTGGACGATGTCTGTGAATCACTTCTGGAGCTTCACTTGGTAATCTAGCATACTCGAGAACACGTTCGACAGACACGATATTTGTTTCCACTTCAACCGTTTGACGAACAATCCAATTTAAAGATTGTGTGATTTGAAGAGCATATGACATTGCCAGTCCGACAAAACCGGAAGATAAGGGGCGACCAGCAGCCACAGTCACGATAGACAATCCGGCGGCGGCTAAGATGATAATCGACCCGAGGAATTCGAGTCTTACAGCAAGCCATCTGCACATTGATGATGTCAGTTTAATGTAATATCCCCAATGTTCTCGAACACCGAGCAATTGGTCTGTGCTTGGTGATCCTATTCATGGGGAACATGTTTCACTTAGATCTAGAACAGCCAATCACGTATGGCGCACCACAGATGTTGGATCGAAAAACACGGTTATGAAAGGTTACATGACATACCGATTACTATTGATGGATGGAAAGTAAGCTCTCAAATTAGCGTCAACTCTCCATTCATTTTCTTGTGTGAATCGTTTCTGTTGACTAAAGCACCGACAAATTAGTATCCTGAATGTCTTGAATAATCTCCGTTTCCGAAGTGTCAAGCTTCGAAAACCGAGCTGGTGGGTTGGGCAAATGGGAACGTCTGCCAAAACTACTTACCGATAAGCTCGGATTGTGCCGATTCCTCCAAGAGATTCCTGGAAATGGGCGTAAATTGGACTTCGGCTGACGCTATCCAAGCGCTTTAACTCACGGGAAGTACGGAGATAATAACGCTGCACCCAGTAATACACGCCTGACAGTGGGAAGATGAAGGCAATAAATGGGGGGCTTGCCACAGAAATAACGACTAGGGTAAACAATGCCCGAGCTGTGTTGACGAATAGCATGTTAAAAGTCCTCGCAAGTACCTAACACGGGTCAGAACATGTCAGAATCTACGGTTGTACTTCATAGTTACCTCATCTATCCGATAAACATCACTAAATATGACCTTGTTAGCTTGTATTCTTGACAGATCCGATCTCGGGTACGAATGCAACACAGCATTCAAAAAAACACAGAAAGCTAGGATATGGATAGAACAATATGTGCACCATTCTGAGCAAAGTGGGGTGATAGGGTAACTCGCAGACTGAAGGAATCCCATAAATCTTTCACGGGGGCGCCAACAGATCGTGCCAATCGGAAATATTCTGCTATCAAGAGAAACAAAACGGTCGTCTACAACATACCTCGAAAAGCGATTAAGAATACGGCCAGCTGGAGTGGTTTCGAAGAAAGACATTGGTGATCGGAAAATGGCAAAGGCCATACGCTCGTGAAGTTTCCTAGATGCCTGAAAGATGCCAGGTTAGCTTTCGTGGCTAGTTTCGCATAATGCGAGAACCCGCTTCCTGGTCAGACAACCTTACCTCGATAGAACAAAATATCCACAAGATTAAGGTTTGGACAACCACGAGAGCGGCAGATCCAATACCAAAGGCAAAGTAAACACCAATGTACTTGCCGACATCTCGGTTAACGCCAAGTTTGTCATTGGCCTCAGCCCAGCTTTTGAGCCACACACTGCCACCTATAAAAGATTAGTAAAAGTGATTTGTCTGCAAATAAAAATGAAGTAAACCTACTGATCTGTGCCGTTTGTGCGCCAACCAACATAGTCAAATAGATCAAGACGGCAGCAAGGTTGCTAGTCTTAGCATATTCAGCATACACTAATCAAAGTTAGTATCCATGGTGTGGTTTTGAATTTGTATATGCCTACCATCCCATTTTACTTTTCCTTGTTCAGAATGTTCCTTGCCCTGCTTAGATTTCGAACCATCTTCCTCATCACGTAGTTTACCTCTTGGACCTCTGAAAGTTGCTGTACTGGCACGTCTTAAGGTATTAGAGCTACCTTTTCTCTTCTTAACACCTGACCCTCCAGGTCGAATAGGTTGAAGTTGTGTCAAATGTTCTTGGGCTTCTTCAGCTTCGTCTTTTTCTTCCTCTTCTCCGGGCTGCTCAAAGTCAAGTATTGTTGAAGAGTCGCTAGTTTCGGTGGTTTCAGAATCTGTGGACACATCCTTATTTTCGGATGTGTTAATTAGATTTGCAATTTCTCCTCGTCTAGCAATGGCCTGATCATATGTACCGCGCTCGATGATTTTAGTATCTCGAAGCAAACAGATGAGATTCGCTTCTTTGAGAACGGGAATAGAATTTGTGGCAAGAAGTCTAGTCTTTCCACTGAGTAATCCAGTTGAACCAAAGACATTATCGATCAAATGTCTGCCGACATGTTGATCAACTGCAGATAAACAATCGTCCAATAGATATACATCAGCTCTAGCGTAGACTGCCCTTGCTAAAGTCAATCGTGCTTTTTGACCACCACTTAAGGAAATACCACGCTCTCCGACCTCAGTTTCATCACCATCTGGCAATTGAGCAAAATCCTCCGAAAGTGCACAGGCCTTGACAGTTTTATCATAAAAGGTGGGATCAAAACGGTGACCGAATAGGATATTTTCCTTGACGCTGGCGTTCATAACCCATGGTTGTTGTGCTACGTAAGCTGTTTTTCCATGAACGATTACCTGACCCTTGACTTTCCAAAGATCACCAAGAAGTGCTTGTAAGAAAGATGACTTTCCTGCTCCGACTCGACCAACAATACAAGTAAGTTCTCCTTTATGTGCAGAGAAATGAATGTCTTGCAAGACGTTGCGGTCAGAGTTTCTGTCCCAAGAAAAGGTCGCATCTCTGATGGTCAAAGATTCTTCACCGTCGTCCTCAATAGGACCCTTCGAAACTACCGCATCAGACTGTAACTCTTCGGCTGTGAAGAACGATGTCAAACGCTTGACAGCAACGGAAGCTTCAATGATGGAGGTGATAACCATTGGAAGAATTGCCAACGGGAATGTTAGTAAGTTGAGTAAAGTTAAAGTAGGGAACACAATATCAGTGGTCAGTGGACTGTTGGTAGTCAACACAAAAACAGCAAACGTCGAACAAGATACCAGAAATGGTGTGGTAGACCAAGTAAAATTGGCAACTGATTGTGCAGCACCAATCTTTCGTAGAGTTTTAAGTTCCTGGTCATTTCTGACAAAATTTAACTTGGCCATAAAAGCAGAACTCCAGGCATAAAGCTTAATACTCTTCATGTTGTTGATAATTTCCGCGATCAATCTTGTTCGAGAATCCTTATTCTTCATCTGCTCCTGCTGTAACTTTTTCATTAGGCGAGCGATGAGGCCATTGATTGGAATCATTAGAACCATAGCAGCGACACCAGCCAACATTGATAACCCGACTAATTGATATAATGATACCATGCAGAGAATTATTTGATACGGAGCAGACCATAATTGTTGCCCGTATTGAGTAAGATCTTGTAGTCTTTGAGTATCAACAGCCATGTAGTTGACAATATCTCCAGTAGACTTGCTAGCTCTTCCCTCATTCGATAATTTAAGTGATTTTCCGTAAATTGCTGCCGTCAAGGCGGTCTTAATACGCATGCCAGTTTCAAAGGCTCTCTGAAAGTATTGATGCAAAGCCATGGTTTGTCCTACGGAAACAGAAAACATGCCCAAGGCTATAGCTGCTCCTCGAATTACAGGTTGTGGTTCATCGGTCGTACGTGACTTGACCCATTTGATCAATAGCTTTAGAAGTTGCGGCTGTATGAAGGCGAGCGAATCGCTGACAGTCTTGAAAAGAGCGCCACGGAAGTATGGTCCACTGAAAGATCTGAAGATAGCCATCCAAAGAGATGGTGTTTTCTTATGTTCGATTTCATAATCCCAGGCCTCCTGGAACGTCTCGCTGCAAGACTTGGTGGTATCCCTTTTAGCCAGATTCCATAGATCGTCCTCTGTCAAATACTTCTTGTAACCCTGTTTCATCATAGGGGTCATCCAACCAAATGTGAGGATCGAAAATACAGTAGCATATTCGACAGGGCATTCGTCTTCATCTTCCAATGCCGAATATACGCTCTGCTTCTTTGGCACAAGCCATTCCAAGCCAAATTCAATTAACGATAACCCGAATCCCACTGAGTATGCGATGAAGTATGGAAGATGCTCGTGGTAGATTTGTTGAGATATTAACGATCGGAGCTTGACTGCGTATGCGATATTGAGAAGAAGCCAGTAAAAGAGTACAACGCCGTTCGGATTGCGTAGTCGGGTATGCTCGAGCCATTGAATGGTAAAAATGACACCAAGAGATGCGATTTGTATAAGACTGGTCCAGAATCTAAAGTCACCCGCCCACACATCGGGATAGTTAAGTATCTGTATAACGAGTTGTACTGCGATCGAGGTTGCGATTCCTATTATGATGGCCTATGGAACATTGGATAAGCATTTTTCCATCAATTTCGTTTCTTTCAATCACTAGTGAGGTTTATACCTGCTTAAGCCAAAAATGCCAGTCTTTCTTTACTTCCGCTGTAGTCTTCCTTCTTACGAGCCACCATATGGCGATAGCACCACCTAAGATTCCAAAGGCCGCCACAGAGCTCACCCAAACATCCATAAAACACGGTGTGAAGTCATAACGATGAGGACTCAATGGACCCCATCCCTCCTTGTTACCGCATAACGGTTGAGATCTCGATTTATCTGCCGTGAGATATCCACTCCCAAGCTGCTCCTGCAATGCGCGAAAGCCAGAGAAGGAGCCTGTCTTGAGGATGCTCTGCGATGAGCTAACGACCATGACCGATATGTGATACTTTGTGTACTGAATCCCTCCTTCGATAGACGATAGAGGTTTTCAGAACTAGTGATATGGAAGTATGGAAGGATAGTTCATTCGTTCTGTAACACAATGACAGAATAGATGATGGAAGTGGCAGAGGTTGGGACGGATTTTTGTCTGATGGGGTACGAGTTTACAGTACGGGACCGATCAAAATTGTACTAATTATTTAGTAGATAGGTACGGATTTAAGCTATGACGGGTGTGTTCCGATTTCCTCAACCTTGACCATAATTGTTTATTAATTAACCTTACAAAGCAACACGAACAGAAAGAAAAAGAAAAAGAAAATCTGCGAAATGATCGCACAGAGCAGAATGAAGTTACGTATCAATGTAATGGATTCTCTCCATCTCTTTCTTTCTTTAATAGATTTGTATGGTTTAACAAGTACTTAGCAGTTGAGCATTTAGATGTTCTACGTATGGGTAGTCAGTCTCTTTGAGTTACGGCTCCCTATATAATATGAGGACTCGGGAACTAGCTATCTAGCTACTTAGGTAGACGTCATTAGATCTTATATCTGTGCCTATCATCTAGACTCTATTTCAGTACATCGTAAGATAGATACGAAATAAATCTAATGGTTAATACCATCCATAACTACCGCTCCCGGTAGATCCGTGTGTCTATATTCATAACAAAAGTAATTGAGTACCTAGTAGATATCTCTACTCGGCTGGATCGTTCTGTTTGATTAATGCAAGTCACAAATTATCAAGAGCTTCAATCAAAAATCTAGAAACTCTCCTGCATGCATGCATATCACCATCTCGATCTCCATAGATAAGTAAGGATGTCAAGTACTGTAGTGGGGCAAAATTATGTACCTAAAACACTGAATAGCTTTCTGTCTGCAGAATGCCGCATTCGAGATGAAATGAAAACTTGAATTTGGTGGTTGAACAAGAAGCTAGATAAGAAAAATCATCTCGAACGCCATAGGTAAAAGACCAAGGGGGAAAATATGATCCCCGAATTTTCCATTCGAGATCATTCCTCCAACCGGCCCCGCATGAAAACAAGAGGGATCATAAAAGCAAAGCTACCTAACCATCTCCAAAATCCCTACTTCTCCCAAAGAAACAATGAAAAGTGATAAGTCGATACACAAAGGCTCGAAAACATTGTCTTTAAAGGGTATCATCTTATCGCGTTGGGACCAACAATGTAGGAGAAGACCGCCCAATATTCTCAAGACTCCATCATCTAATTATCTGAAGCACCAGCATCTTCCTTTTTGGGTGCCAAACCAGCACTTTGACATGTCTTCTTCCATGTCTCAACTTCACGCCATGCTCTCTCACATTCTGTCTTCAACTTATCATTGCTAGCACTGAGTTCCGCAATGGCTTGTTCAGTGAGAAGCTTCTCAAGTGTCCATTTCTCAATGTTTTGAGTCTCATTCTCCTTGAGCTGGGTGATGAATTGAACAGCTCTTTGTAGAATAGATCCTTTGTTTTTCTCACATCCGGGTACAATCTTCGCTAACTCGTTGATACCTTCATTGATGGTTTCTCGGCGACGTCTCTCAACTAGAAAAATGATCAATATAAGAATTTAAAATATAGAACGCATGGAGTAAATTCACCTTCTTTGTGATTGTCCTTTCGGACCTTGTGCCATTCATCGGATCCTACAACAGGTTTTGAACCCGAACTTCGACTTTGAGGTTGGTGTTGCTGTTGTGAATTGTCCATGAAGCTATTGTCGGGCTGCTGGCTATTATCCATAAAAGATGAATCCTGGTGACGATCGTTCTCGGAGGCTTGAGAAGCAAAAGAGACATCTGTTGGTTGTGGAATTGTCATGGTTGGATAGATTCCAGCAAGTGCCGCAGCGGCAGTAGATGAGGCGTTTGCATGATCTGCGGCACCATTTTGATGGTCGGGATGAATTTGTTGATTGTGTTGAAGGTTGGCATAGTTTTGCAGGGCTTCTACATCACCGATCTGCTGATTGACCAACGATTGGTCACCGGAGTCATTGACAGAATTCGGGGAAACACGCTTGTTGTTAAGGCGCCTCGTGTCATCAGCTGATTCGGAGTCCCGCTTCCGCTTTTGTGCAGTGTTGCTCATATTAGCATTCTCTTCCCGCATAGCATTTGCTACCTCCTGCAATCCTGAATGTTCAAGGTCCATGTCTGCCATTGCGATAATCTGATGTCCTCGTGACGAGCCTTGCACGGTGATTTGTGGGGGATGTGAGGAATTAACAATCGTAAGGCGCAGATGACCTCGAGGGGTTGGTAGATAGATTTAAGGCTGAACTTGATCTTTCGCGATTTAATGACGTGTCTACCGAGGTTGGCACAAGTGCAACGAGCGTCTTCTTCTGGTGCAAAGGGGACGGCTGTTACGGAAGCAATGGAGACGTATCGGTGGCTCGCTCTAATGCTTCGAGGCGCTCAGCTGCAGTAGTTCGTCGCCGTGATCTTCGAAACGAACGTTTCTGTGTCCTTCAACGTAGCACCTACAAGGTCAGCACGTGTCATTGCAGATAAAGTATCACATAGTAATTCAATCAATCAACAAATTCTTGATAACAAAATGAAATGACAATTGAAACTTTTGGGCGATGTGGTGATGTTGCGCTTCCGTCTTCGAAATGCTGCAACTCCGAATTGATAAATCATCCTAAATGAGATCAAGCATTTCGTTGGCAAGAAGTATAACAACTGCAGTAATCAATTGTGGTACTTTTGTGCAAACAAGACTATTGTCATTTTGTGTGAACGTCGCAGGGAGTAGTTCAGTTACAATATGATATTGTATATTGATGCTGCTCTGCGAGATATGACCAAAATCATGGGAGGAGGCATTTTGTGTGTGTTGCGATCTGGTGATTTAAGAAGTGCAAGATATTTTGGGCCAACGGTAATGTCCGAACAATCCTTGTTGCGTGGAATTGGAACGCTGCGAGGTTTCACGAAAGATAACCCTTTTCTCTTTTGTCTTTTGATCCTTTCTCTTTTTCTTTCATAAATGTGCAGAGGCGCTCCTGACAAGTAACGGATTGATGCAACGGACAGGCACAGATTTGAAAATAAAATTGATCGATCTTTGGGGCCTCTTTTTTGGAGGGGGAGGGGAGCTTGTGGAACTTGATTATGAAATTTCACGCACCTTGTTTTTTATTATGATCACCTAATGATCGGTTGGGTGGTTGTTATCTTTCTTTCCTCCCTTCCTTGCCCGAGGCTCTTGTGGGAACGCGACCAAAGTAAAATATGAATGATGGAACTTTTTGATATTGTTAAATCACCAACCACTCGAATTATTGATGGGGAAAACAGAGGCAAGAGCTATGAAGTGATTAGCAGATGATTTTATTGATTAGAATTAACAGATCAATTTTAGATGATATCCTTTTGATCCAGGATAGGAAGGGGGGGAATCGAAATACTCACCAAGGTCAGATGATGTTGTTAAACAACCATTCAATTGATCACGAGTGATCCAAACTGCAATGTCACGAAAACAAAGCTTGACGACCCTAACTAGGTATAAAGACCGAACTGAGACAAAAGAGACAACCCTCAGAATATTGGATGTAATGCGAAAATAGCGTGAGTTAAGTACTTCTTTACTTCTTTTTGGAGAAGTTCTTGTGTTCTTGTTGATGGTTGATGGTTGATGGTTGATATGATACACGTGAAGAGAGGATCATGTGGGAAGGAAAAGAGCAGAGGCACTTTTACCGGGTGAAGAGATTATTGAGGGGCTTATTGTAAAGCTAGGTGATAATGCGTTAGACCGGAACTGTATTGGTGCCTTAAAGGGAAGGCTGTCAGCGCGCAAACAGTCGAGATCACACACTATCAAACTCTTTTCCCTATCACATGTCTGTGCAGAGCTGTCGTGATTGGTCAGAGTAGCTGGGCACTCTATGAGGTCTTGACATTCACCTGTGCTGCTACTTCTACTCGTATTGTTTCTTCACAGACTCACAGAGTATATTCAACCCCGTCATTATTCTAGGTGCTGACACTTCACACAATTTGACTTTGAGATCACATTGATCGCGCATGCAGTTTCAATTTTATATCGTGAGCGTTTGGGTACTCGATACGCAGCTGCTGCTAAGATCTTTCAAAATCAAAATCCTCCCTCAATAAGTGGCGGCAATTTCACAGCCAATTTGTGGATTGGAAGATGGTGGTGATGAGGTAGTAGTATTAGTATGTGTACCTAGAGATAGGTAGATATCGAGTGGTGGCCTTTCCATGTACATTCAAAGGCAAAGTTGCTTTCGAATTCCCGTTTCTACTCCACCGCAAAGTCCACAACCCTTCGGTTCGTCACAACGCCTTGAGGTATCGAGTCAAGGTGACAGTTTTTCTGTTCCCCATCACAAAAATCTAGCAGATACATGAAAGGAAAGACAAAGTGTGAGAATAGAAGAAAGGGTACTGGGATGACAAAGTATGGTATGGATGGCTTCGACAGTCAAAAGAGGGGGAGAGAACGAATCAAATTCCCTTCGGGCTGGAAAGAAAGCAGGGTGCAAGGCAGGAAAATGTCCTAAGCATAGGAAGAAGGGGATGAGGAAGAAGAGGGTGAAGTATCTTGTTGAACATGATGATGGGAGTAGAACGGAAACTTCAATCATCAATGTTGTTTCTTAATGCTTCTTCGAGTCTCGCCTTTTTGCTTTGGATGTAAGTAGTGAAAAGATCAAACCTAGGTAATACATCACAGAAGAATAAAAGAACCAAAAATCTAGATCACAAAACCGTCTGGTACATTTTCAGTCCCTTGAAATATTGTTGTAGGAGTGGTGGGTTTTTACATATATCCTGGGGTGATTAAATTCAAGGGTTAGCATCTGTCCAATTTGACTCTGAAAACGATCAGTCGAAAGTGTCTACATTTTTGTTGATAATCATGTTGCAGAGGAGATATCTCGATGCATTGACACGGTTCCGAAATCACGAGAGTCAAAGTCGGCTGGAGATGTGTACGGCTTGTATTTTCAAGCTTTCGCGGAGAATCAAGGGAAACATACATCAAGATCGCCAGAGGTTGTAGATCTCCAGACGTACTAATGATCGGTAAGGACAACGGCATAATTGAATGGAGCAAATTCTTGATTCGGTTCGCTTGCGGATACGGACCGTTACTACAGATGTATCGCGAGGGCGGCGGGCTCATGCGAGTGAATATACCCCTCACCCTCGGCAAGCTTCAAAAGTCTACACGCGGCGTAACCATGGCAGTCGAAGTTGAAGATTTACGGACCGTGAAAAAGTACAAAGCTTTGACAGAAGGAGCGGCAAACCCGTGAGGAACAGTTCGCGTATCTAGAGCAAGATGTAAGGGGAAGCAAAAAGAGCATGAGAGAGTTGGCGAAAAGGGGCCCAATACAAGTTCTATAGTCTCTCATGATATATCGCGTTCTGATGATCAGTAATGGTTCTCGTAACACACCAATTTCTAAGTAAATATAAGGCATCAAAATCACTAACTTAGAATCAAATCCAAAGTCTTCGAATATTTATCCGTGCATGTGCCATCCAAAAGTCGAGAGCCATGTGACCATACTGATCTGATATCACATCTGGTCGTAAAAGTAACCGTAGTTATCGGTCCCAGACCATGGAGCTACAACGTCAATCTCACAATCTATATCGTACAAGATTGGAATGATTGTAAACTTGTAAGAACATACACATTAATTCTTACAACTTACTGCATTCTTATACAAATTTCTACAAGATTTGGGTTGAATCCGGAAATAGTATTATATCTTTAATAACTTGTGATTCACGAAAGAACAATTCCTTCATCAGTCTGAGTATTCATTGGCTTTGATATCCACTACTGTCACTGCCTCCGGGCACAATTCACAGTCCTCTACTTTCTCTATTCATCTCTAAAGCTCATCACTTTTTCTTATACTGACGCACATCTGAACTTCATTCAACATGGCTGATTTCATAACTACCAAGCTAAATCCTGAAACCCATCTGATCCTCGTAAGTTTCCTTTCCTCTCTTCCCCTCCACGCATCTCTCAAGCTAATAGCCTCATAGGACCAACCACTCCTTCGACTTCCCCTCGAACTCCTCAAGAAAAACTTCAAAGTGGTCCATTTCAATCTCGAAAAAGAATCTGCGAGCGTTAAAACTGCCTTGAAAGAAACCACTGACGCTTCCCTCAATGCCCATGCTTCTCCCGACGATGTTCTCAAAAATGTTGATTCTATGCTCACCCGCATGCGCGGTCTAAAACGCAAACTACAATCATGCGCCGAAGAAGAGAAGAGATTACAAACGCAATCTGCTGCGAGAATCAAACATATCAGTTCACTCTACGAGATAAAGAGTTTAGAGGATGTGAAATATGAGGAATGGAGTAGGACAAGGTTAGATCGGTTGCTAGTTGATTATTTGTTAAGGAATGGATATAAAGACAGTGCTACTGCTCTTGCGCAGGAGAAAAACATCGAGGAGCTGGTGGATGTGGAGACTTTCGTTCAGATGAGTAGGATTAAAGACAGTCTCTGTAGAGGCAAAGTTACGGAGGCGTTGGCATGGTGTTCCGAAAATAAGAAAGAGCTGAGGAAGATGGAGGTAAGGATTCTAGGCACATACTGTAGTACCTATACTGATATCTCGTACAGAGTAATCTCGAATTTATGCTTCGTTTCCAGCAATATGTCGAGTTGGTACGCACAAAAGATGAGGTGAAGTTGGTTGAATCTATCGCACATGCGAAAAAGTATCTATTACCATTCCGGGAAAGCTATCCCAAAGAAGTTCAACAAGCGTGTGGACTCCTAGCATTTCCTCCCGGTACTAAAGCTACAGGTTACGGAGTACGTTTTCCCATTTGCAATCTGCTCCACACCCCTAACAAAAGTCGCAGGAACTCTATAGTCCCACTCGCTGGACACACCTCGCCAACCTTTTTACGCAAACGCATAACGAACTCCTTAATCTTTCCTCTGTGCCTCTCCTGCACATCGCTCTATCTGCCGGTCTCTCCGCGCTTAAAACCCCTGCCTGTCATTCCTCACATACTTCCTCCATCTCTCCCACTTCCACAGCCACGACGACTACGTCCGTTTGTCCTATCTGCAGCATCGAGCTCAACGAATTGGCCAAAGACATGCCTTATGCACAACACACTAAAAGTCACGTTGAAAATGATTTGGTGCTTTTGCCGAATGGGCATGTGTATGGTGAGCATCGATTACACGAGTATAGTCGGAAAGTGGGTTTGGAGGAGGAAACCTATAAGGATTTGAGGACGGGAGAGGTATTTGCGAAGGGCTTAGCTAAGAAAGTATTCATTTCATGATGCGAGTAGTAGAGTAGTATTCGGATGGTTCAATAGATGCGGGCTTTCCGGAGCTTTGTTGCATGGATTCGGGGTTAGGTATTCAAAGAATGTTACACACATGCAAAGATTCATGGCCAGAGTAGGTGTATCATCATTTGTCTTCTGAAATGATTCGTAAGTGGAGAAGCAACTCGTTTATAGCATTGAGTAGTTAGCTATATTTCAAAATCATGATCAGATTATCAATTCCACGCTTCGCCACCTGCTATAATATATGAAAGTAGCTGCTGGATAGATATCTCAGTAGGTGGCAAAACGATTCGACACAACATAGTTCCCGAAATTCCAGTTTCCTAAGTTTAATCATTCATCATTATCAGCACCTATGTACAAGTACCTATTAATTAATCCTGGGGTCTCCTTCTTTCTCTTTTACAACTAAACATACCCCTACCCTTGCTTTCTCAATCATATTATCCATCACCAATTCTCATCAAACATAACATGATATTCATCACTCCTTTATCTGCCTCCCTCACATTTCCTCTCTCTCTTCTCTGTTCTTCTCTTGTCCGTCTTCCAATCCTACAGCAATCCCTAGCAACCTCACCAGAACTTCCCTAACACAAGCGTTAATCTTGCAATCAATCAGTATATAAATGCATGCAACTCCCGTCTGTCTTCTCAACTGTGCGTTTCAATCCCAATTCCAATTCCAACTCCAAACAATTCAACTGTTCATCCCTTTCTTTCCCTCCTCTTTTTCTTTCTTTTCATCTCCTCTACAAAATATCCTCCCGTTCTCTTTCTCCTAAAACGCCTGTGTAAAAATGAAAAAGGGGGTATAAATTGCTTCTCTCCTCGTCCTCCGTCCTCCATCCTCCGCTTCCTTTTTCTTCTTATGTATGTCATAGCTCTCATCGCCCACCGCCACCTAAGAAACGGTTTCCACATGGTCACTCTTCTGACTTCTACTTGGTATGGTAGCTAGTAACTCATGTTCCGGTGGGGATCCCGTGACATGTGTATTTTGCGAAATCCCCGAATCTAAACGATCTGATTCGGGTATTGTGGCGGGATATGAAATTTCCGGATCTGGGACTTGAATATCGAGCTATTTGATGTACATCAGTAAGGGCTTCTCCTTCCCACATAGAGGCGAGCCAAAAGATGTCTGCTAGGGGAAAACTCACATTCATATATCCCGTTCTCCTCAAGCTCACGATTTTTGGAGCTGTTCCCGGCTCCTTTGCCCTCGATTCCATATCTCTATTCCATTCCTCCAACCACATTTCGACACGATTCAACCGAGACTTCACCCCCGTCCAGCCCAAATCATCCCATACCCAACCCGTCACCAAGCCCATCAACCCATCGAAGATATTTCTCGCACCCCAAGGATTAAAAGCCGGTATTAATTCATTGTTAATCCTCTCAATCAAGCCTCTAAAATCCTGTTCTGTAACCCCGGCCGGATCCAAAATTTCTGGATACAAATTTGAAAATGTAGGCGCGAGATCTCCTTCCAACATCCAATCACGACGAATACGTATTATGCGTGTTGTATTGTATAAAGGCGATGAGAGTGGAACATGCATATTCATATGTGGAAAGCATGGATGTTGGGGACCCCAAGCATCATCATCTCCCTCCCCTGGCTCTTCCCCAACTATCGATGTGCCATTTGAGGATAATGCGGAACCGATACCGCCTGGCAATGAAATGTTTGAATCGTTCGCATGTGGTATTGGCGATGTGCCAGATGGATTATACGGATTGAGGGTATTGGGACCGCGCTCGAGGTCCGTAGACATAGCTGCTTTACTGAAATCGAAAGAGATGCCCGAGACAGGTGTCGGAGTAAGTTGTCTTCCTTCTGGAGCCCTTCCAGTAAGCTTCTCCAATGTTGTCGCAACAGTTATAACAGGCTCTTCTTCGACAGCTTTTCCCTTACCCTTATCAAGTTTTGGTCCGGCAGTAGGTGTAAGAGGAGAATCACCGCTTTTTCGATTTCGCGCAAGGTCTATGCTAACCGTTCTTGGTAAAGATATTCGATGCGAACTCAATGAACTTCCACTCCTATCAACCTGTAAACTTGCCCTCGTAGATGCGGAATGTCTTTGTTGTCGCTGTTCCGGTAACGTTAATAATGGGTAATCGCCTCCAGCACTGGCTCCCTCCCGTAAATTTGATATATCTGGATGTTGAAGGGGTATCGCAATAACCGGTCGTTCTTCCGGCGGTGACTGATGTCTTTTTGGAGATGGCTGAGGATATGCTCTCGGGGTTGAATTTGTCGGATTCCACAATCTAGATGTACTTGGTCTTCTCGGTCTCCCCCTTGAAGTACTTCTTGAGCCAGCACGAGGTCTAAAGGGATTTGGGAAGGTTTCGGTTGTACCAGGATTTGCAACACCTTGTAAAGCGTTCCTCCAACTATACCTCGTAGGACTACTTATTCGAACTTGTGGTTGATCGCGATTGGTTGGCACAGGGCTTGGTGATGGATATGGAGGTTGATGACTTGGGGATGGAATTCTCGCGTTTCCAATCGCTGATGGAGGGGCATTTGGTCGATTGGTAATTTCTATGGTGGATGGAGATATGGTGGTCGGTAGGATTGAAGTGTGTGACGCCGTTGGGAATTTGCGGCCGGATTATTGGCCGCTATTTTTGATAAGCGCAAGTCTCTTTTCTTCCTCTTCTCCTGCTTCTCCTCAACCTTTTCCCCTTCCTCTTTCCGTATTTTCGTTATTATGATTATTATTATTGATGATTGATTTTTGTTTAGACGACTTCGAAGTCGAATAGATATCGAAATTTTGAAATTTGTACCCTTCAATTGAAAGGATTCTTCGTGGGGAATTGTAAGGGGATTCGTACTAATGCAATGTGATGCAGTTAGATAGGAGTCCTGCAGGAATTGAAGTTTTTGATTCGCTTGTTGGGTTGAGTGTGATGAAATGCCTGAAATGCCTGATATTTCAGTAAATCTCTTCTTTTCCATTTCGATTGTGCATGTCTAACTGTGGTCTTGGATTTGGATATCTTTCAGAAAGGACGATTTATATATGTGCGTATATGGTTCAAAATGTTTCGAAGATTCGGGTTCATGTGGATGATAGATATGCTTTGTAAAGGGGAAAAAAGCAAGACGGCTGAGGAGTACGCTCGTCGCTCGGTAGGTATACGAAGTGGTGTATAAATATATAGAAAAGTCAAAATGGAATAATCTAGTTAAATTTCTGCCGTCATCGATGAAAAGTCGGGGGAATAGAAGTAGGTACAGTAGTACAGAAATCACAGGCTAAGAACTGAAGTCCAAGATATCTCGGTGAAAGCAAGTAGAAAGTAAGCAAGCAGATCCAAGCAAAGTTCAAAGTTCAGAGTTCAGAGTTCAAAAGAAAAAGAATCAAGTCTCATATAAAATATGAGATGAATTCCAATTTCGAAAGTGTACATACATCAACGATATCTTATCATATCTCAACCACCTGGTGTACCTAGTATTTCCATCCCAAGTCACGTCTCTCAATAAAATTACTCGCCTCAACTCATTCAAGCCCCTGGATCTATACCCAGGCAGCTAAAAGCATCTTTATATTTCAACCTTGAAACTTTGGGGACATAAAGCCTGGGTACATTAAATTTCCTGTTCCTATTTGGTCATTTGATACCAACGTTTATGGTTCACTTCATTATTAATCTCTATCTGCCTACGTTTCTACTACTTACCTGCTCATCTCTAAGGTTCTCGAAGCAAGGGCAAGCAATCAGCCAGTAGCTACATAACCACAGCACCACCAAGGAGCATCTAAGCCGACACTACGCCATGCTCAGCTCCTTTGGGGGGGATAGACTTCACATTTGTGCGCTGTAGCAGCAGTTTCAAGTGTGCTGCTAAAAAGTACCAAATTAACCAGCTATAAAAGCAATGGCCAATCCAACCCTCAAGGATTTTCAAATATTGATATTGATTGGCCATCCAAAAGAAGCCCTGAAAATATATCCTTCATCTAAATTTTTATGCCAACTTATCATTAGTTGGTGAACTTGAGTCTCGAAATTTCCAAATGTCTGAGCGTACAGGGCCAGGTCTAGGTATGGGATGCTACCACTGATAACCTCCAAGTATGTCATCACTGATTATATGATTGATATGATTTATTCTCTTGCTTCATAGAGAGTTTCTAGTTGGTTCGAAATTACTGTACGTCGTTGGAACTGGACTCAAAATCAATCCTTTTCCAACTTTCAAGATTCGACTCAATCCAATCCCTCGGAAATGAAATGCTAGCTCATCCTTCCCGAGTTTTACCCCTGAAAGCCTACATATCGATAGCTTCAAGCTAGCGCTCTCACCAATAACTTCTAGATCTCCGGGAAAAAATTAGGTTACATGTCAAATCATAATCCTAAGATCTTCAAAAGATTCGATTATACTTTCAGCCTCGTTACACTTATCAGCCCCCAGCTCAATATACGAAATTGCATTGAGAGGGCATAATGCCAGCATATGACGTTGATAATTGAAGGGACCACCACCTCATGCTTTAATGGTCTCATCTATATTTATCACAGCAAGCCTTGCTAAGGCTCCAAGTTTTTCATCTGATCTAAACTGAAAAAGAAAGGACTTTTGTTAAATGCTAAATCCCTGATACTGTTTGGATCCATGTTGTGTATGGCATGGCGATATAAATTATCATAGCCACTTTTCCGGTGTATCCGAAATGTGAGACTCGATTGACAGCTTGTGAGACTAGATTGGCAGACTGTAAGAATCCATTGACAGATGAAAGTTACAAGACTACATTCTCGTATATGGTAGAATGGGCATGTCCGGTCACGGAACTGCAAATTATCACCTGATCTACGTATTTCACAGTAACCTTCCTAACCTCAAATAATACATAACACTGCCAACCAATATTCAGATCAAATCAACATTTTCATCCCAAATGTTACTCCATTTCACCAAATCCCATTGTACACCCACCACTTTCTGCCCAATGCCTCACTCAGACATGACACATGTGACAACACCCAAGCATCAAGGATCACCAACTAGATTCACCAAATGAATATCAGTGGACTCCATGCATACTTCTAACTGGTACCCGTAATCAAATTTCCTTCCAGAAGAATATTCGAAGCATGCGGGTCCGAAACAAATTACAAATTGAATGATCAGCAGAATGGCGGGTGATGATCTGTTTTTGAACTTTGTGTACGAAGTACGATGTTTTTACTCTGTACTCTAGTTTACTGCGTGCGTTATTCAGTGTTGGGATCTGGGGAAGATGGGTTGGATTTGGACTTACATTTCGGTGTTTCAATCTAGTGATCGACTTATTAACAGTAGAGTTCAGGAAGAAAATCGGGAAAATTAAATTTCACAAGCAACGGTGTAGTGTAATAGATAATTAAATCTGCCATTATTAACGAGGCTATCTATGCCTGTCGGCTCCTAGATACCTCTCCCCCAAGATTGATCACCAAACTAGTATATCCAACTTTGTGGCAAACACTATATGTGATGGATTTTCTCCTATTCCCACCAGTGCCAGTGCCATGTCCATCCATAGGGGGTTCTCCCAAAGCAGTTTATCAGTAAATCCGTATCTCCAGTATCGTTGATCCCATTGCATTTGATAATGCATGTTGTCCTGCTTCCCAACTCATGTATCGTGTTTTCATCCAACACCATTTCCAATCCAGCTATATTATCTCCCCAAATCGTAGATATACATATATACAAGAATTTTATCTCAACCGTGTTGTCCAGCAAATTCTAGACGTCTAGTTCTATCTCATCGATCCAAAAGTTAAACCATTAAGAATTACCCTTCACTTTCAGTCCTATATTTCGTTCCTCGCCACCTTGATTCCCAAATCAAAGCACTTTCCTCGCCTCATCTTGCATCCGACTCATCATTTTTCTATGCAACTCTTCCATCTCCCCACCAGCTGTCCTAATTTTTCCGTCCCATCTCTCTTCCCTCATTTCCCTTGCCCTCCTCTCCCCTTCTTTTCTCATTTCCACTGTTTTTCTCTCCTGCCAAAGTACACTCCTCCTATTATCCACTGTCTCCATTTCCCTCTTCTTCTGCACTTGCAAATCATTTGCAATACTGTTTCTCCACATCGCCAATTGCTGTTCTCTGACCAGTGGGGTTTGAATACTCGATGTGCGTTTCGGTTGATGAGAATTAAGGTTTGTATTGGGCGCAGCTAGAGGTTGAGACGTAGATTGACGAATGAGTTCGCGACGCTGAGAAAGTGGTATATCGTCGTATTCGGGAAGGATTGGGGCTGATTTGTTGAAGTGATAAGACCGTAGAGGGCTATGAATTGACTCGGTTTCGCCACCCATTTGAGAATGTGATGCAGATTGAAATCGCGAGGGAGATTGTGGATTTTGTTCAAGTATCGGCATGGAATGTGTAGAAAAATTTCTCGAAGGGAAGTAAGATGATCTATTGCGGAGCATTGTGTCTCGTTTTTCCATTAGTGTATTAGAATTTCCGAATGCAGGGGGAATCGATTGCGAAGAATGTTGTTGGGAAGATAAAATTTCTTCTCCGGGTGATTCGACTATTGGCTCTGGAATGTTTGGATTTGAAGCATTGCGCAATGATCTATGCACTTCAGATCCTCCTAATGGTTGTTGCGAGTTTCGTGTAGATGAATCCTGTCCATGAATGGGAGAACCCTCGGGTATCGTCGCGAAAGGCGTGATATTTGATTGGGTTGAACTTGACCGGATAAGACCTGGAGAGATTGATTGCTGAGAAGACGATCGTACTGCTGGTGGTGGAAGAGCATTATGAGCTGTTTGCTGTAGTGCTTCGACATCCACGGGAACAGCCGATTCAGATTTAGGATCCTCGGAAATATTTTCAGAAATATCCAATTCTTCCAATTCCGGTGAGTCTGCATGGCTCAAATGTTTGGCCCACTCATTGGTACGATATGACATGACAACTTTTGAAAACTGGGCAGGCAATTGATCCTTCGTGATTTTCGTGGTCTTTGTGTCAGGCGCCGATGTAATGGATGACTCTGTCTTAAGTTTTGATTCAAATTCATTGTCAGCATCTTCAAGACTTTCCCCAGCAGCGGAATTCGATGTGTTTGGTACTGGATCCCCAGACGTTGTTAGAGAGTCCTGTTGTGGCATTGACTCATTCGGGGATGATTCATTTCGGGGAGTGTTGAGAATATCAGTGGCAACAGTAATTCCCGACTCTGGCCGAAGCTCCAAACTCTGCCGCACATCAGACGTTCCACTAGCCTCCTTATTATCTATATCTTCAGTCGTGGAATCCATTGGAGACGAAGGAAGTTGTCCTGATACAGTTTCTTCTGTTTCATTCGTCACCTTCACTGTCACCAGCTCTGGAATTTGCTCGTTATTTTGATCATCCTGTTCAGGGAAGTCCACATCCGGTATAGGTGTGCCTTGACTAACAACTGATGATCGTATACTTCCTACCTCCCTGTCTTCATCATCGCTGAGATCATCCACAGTTGCCGCGATAGAACTTGCGCGATCAGTCTCATCGGCATAAGGGGTCGCCAAATCCTCTGTGCTGATACCTTGCTCTTCCGAATACCTTTGTGATTCTCTTTTCGATCGAGTAGAGATTTTATTCGACAATGCTGAGCCGCCACTGGATGTACGTTTCAAAGATTTGCCGTTGACCGCTAGCTCTTCGTCAGGAGAAGTAGCAATCGAAGATTGATTATCCTCCATCTCATCTTCGGGAATCTTAAAAGGAAGAGGCACTACTTCTGGTGCGACTGTCATTGGTGGAGGAGGGGCTTTACTCGTAGGACGTAGTGAAGGTAGACTTGCTAGGTGGGTGCTTTGATTGTTAATAACTACAGCTTTATCTCCAGTTGGATATGCTGATGGTTGAGATCTGCCCGATTTTTGACTCGACTGACGCGATGGGATAGCAACTTTATCTTCGATTCGCTCAACTTCGGGTGCCGCATCTCGAGCAACGCGTACTGTAACCGCTCCATCGTGCCCTTTTCCACTCAACATAACAAGACCAGTAACATTGGATCGAGTAGGTAAAGATTTGTCAGAGATTTCAACCTCTGTTCCATCGAGTTCCATAATAGAAGTAATCGTGCTAGAATGTCTTCGTTTTGAATCTTCCAAATCACCCACTACAGAATCATGTGTTGATCCATCTCCCGATTTAACCTTCTCACCGTATATTTCTTCCCATCTGTCTTTTTCTGCGGTATTTTGATCCTCAATTCTCCTTCCTACACTCATTTCCTCCTCTTCTAAAACCCTTGCGATTTCTTGGCGCTCTTCCAATCTCTGCGCACGGTGATCTTGGATCATCTTGTGGACTTTTGATTGTGACACTAGACCAACTAAGAAGATGACGAAAATTGCGGCAATCTCGACACGAATTCCTTTTGTCACGGGGTATGTAGTTGCGCCCAGTGGGAAAAGGTTCTGATTCAAATTCCAAATGTAAGCCCAAAATTCTTTTAGGCCAGCTCTACTAAAACAATCAATTCCGAGAACGATCGCTGTGGAACCGGCGAATGATATACATGCGATCAATCCATAAGTCCTAGTATAGTGACTGAAGGATAGTGAGAAAGCAGCAATACTGATTGCTGCGATTAGAATCGATTTCCCGACTGTTGAAGTGATCAATCCACCAGCTTTCATCACAAGCAGCCACATGCTGAAGCAAAAGCCCCCCAAAAGACACCCAAGGCCCTCAGTCACCTCTGTAAATATCAAAGAACACCCGCCAACGATGAGCCCAGGTAGCACAATTGCAATGAGATATGCTCCCTCGACCGCATTGCTGACGGGAAGATTCATTACAAAAAGAATCAGGACCGTGATTGCAATGCTGACAAGGTATCCTGCTGACAGAGAAATATGTAGCCATTTGTTCTTGACTCCAATGAAAGTATATAATATGCCAGTGGCGATGAGGACGATTCCTGCAATAACAAAGGCTGGTGTGATCTCGGGTTGGAGAGGTAACTCGCCGGGTGATATTGTAGCTGCTTCAATGTCAGCATCTTGTCAAAGTCTAATGAGGGTTGGCGTTTCATACAATTGAAAGCTGAATCTGTGGCGGATATACTTGTAGCTGTTGCGCTAATCGAGGATACCGAGGCGGTCGAAGTCAACATTGCTGTATTCGAAGTTGATGTGGTCATTGTCAAAGAAGTACTTTGCGAGTGTGTGATGGTTGAAGCGGACGTGAAGCTGTCATCGCTTTCTTGCGATTCTTTCGCACTACTCGAGATCGACGATGAGGTGGAGGTGATCGTCGAAGATAGAGCTACTGAGTTGTCGCGTTCCTGGACCCGAACATCCCATGGTGCAGCGAAAGCCCATTGAATCGAAGCCCCCAATACCAGCAACACGGACCCCTTGATCTGCATTGTGTGAACTCTTAGAACTAGTCCCGAATATCTAGTACTAGATCATGAGATAAAGAAAAGTAGTCCTGGTGGGACAGGAGACTATTGCCAAAGCTCCCCTCAATGTATAGACGTGTAGTGTGTATGGCTTCGAAAATTACATGGGTAGTATGGAAATGAAACACGAATATTGAGAATTGAGGAAGAAGAATGATTATAGAACAAGGTAAAGGGGGGTGTAACGAATGTTTAGAACGAGGCGTGAGGTAGTGTGCCAATAGCCTTGATGGTTCATCTGAATACAGATAAGATATGAGGAGGTATATTATATGAAGTCATGTCAAGACCCGATAAAAGTGTGGAAGGTGAAGGTACTTAACTTTGACGGACATACTAAGTGTAGGCGCGAAGGCGTTTATGAGAAATTACGCTATCCGATGATGAATCGTCTGGTACCAAAGTGGGTGGGTTCGTGCATGGTTGGTTCTTATGTGTTCTTAGAAATCAGTGTGCATGCGATGAACGATTCGACATGGGAACTCTCAACGGACCGCGGACCGCGGTGATCTACTGCAAGGTAGACTCTTCTTGGGTGTTGGTTTAAAGCAGACCCATTGACGGATACATTTGTCCTGCAGCTTGACATAATCCCCGCCTTGAAAGTTAACATCCTGCACTTACAGGAAGGCGTCTGCAATACGAAAAATATGATGCATGAAAGTAAATAATTGGGAGTGTAGGGATTACAAACAATGCGATGCAGTGCCACGAAAGTATGTATACCTTACTTTTTTTCTCTTCTTAACGTCAAAGCCACATCCAAATTTTATGGAGGGGAAATGAATTGATCTGTTCGAGAGACGATACTCGGTGAATCGGAGAAAAAAGCTTGGATTTCGGCCCAAAATAATGGGATTTCATTTGCTTGCCGTGTCTGTCAGATCTGTCTGAAATTTCTGATGGATTTGATTTGTCTAGTCGAGGTTTCAAAGATCCCATTGAATCTAATCAAGAAATTTGTGACCTGAAGTAGATTGAATATCGTATTAGACTCTTTGTAGCGAGATTAGGTTACTATCAAAAATGGAGCTGTGGGGAGATCTACCGATCAATCCGAGTACTATAGTTAGCATTGACCATACTGAGGCTGACTTATAGTAGATCAATTGATCGTCAACTTTCTTTTTTTCTTCTTTCGTTCTTTCTTTTTAATGATCCTGACCTCCCGTCTCTTTCGTCTGTTTTCTTTTCTTCAATTTTTTTGCTTTTTTCCCTGTTGTCTTGTTGAATCATAACTAACCATATAATTGAATAATTTCTTTTTTTCCCAATGTTCGGGATGAGCTAGAAGGAAGAAGATACAAAATAAGCTGTGCATTGCATAACCGGTACATATTGCTTGGACAATATATATTGCTTAACGACATTTGCTTGATGGTACATATTGCTTGGCCAGCATTAACTAGGTACCTAGGTACCTTTCGTATGCCGAAAATGGTTTCGAAAGTACAGAGTACACAGACCTAAGGAACCTAAGCACAATCAGCAGATGGTAATGTTAAGTTGAAGAATTAGATGCTAGGTAGGTAGTGTAGTAATTCCGGGAGTTGTTTCGATATTTTCAAGGAATCAATTCTCCATCAGGATTAGCTTCAGGTACAAGAGTGTCTTTTAGACCTCCCCCCTTCATTTTCCGATCTTTTTCGGTTCACTCCGTTCGCTATCCCGCTCGCACACTGTTAGCTTTCCGGTGTTCACCCGACCTATCATACTTTTGGAAAGAAGTCTCCGTTCATCGATGTAACATGCCGCACTTCTTAGAAAGGAAAAAGATCCAGTCTGAACCAATTTCAAAAGAAAATCCATTCGAACCTGTGATACAGAGACTTACAATGTTTTATGGTGTGGGGGATGGGAGGCGGGAGGGCGTTGGTGAAGAACTGTAGTCCTTCATGCGAAGTGATTCTGATGAAGCATGCAATCCATACCACGATTTCATTTTCTGCAGATTAAAAAAGTCTGGAGTACATCAACAAGTGATACAGGAACGACCATCTAGAAAGTCTCCAACCAAGATGATGGTGATAGTACAGAACATCATAAGTAACACCGTCTCGGGTAGATAAGGTTTGTGTCTGTGGTAGCTGAGACCAGCATACAAGGCATTAAAAGAGATGGTTGAACTGAAAATCTCTTGGGTAAAGAGATGCACATATGATGCTCGTATCCGTGATGACAAGACGTTATATTTATTTGGGGATCTGCTGGCATGATCTTGAACCTTTCGTGTTCGAGCATTCAAAGGGATTGGGTGACCAAAGCGGAAGTAAGACATCGCAAGGAAGCCAAAACGAGTTGGAATCTTGGAATCTTGGAATCTTGGAATCTTTTGGAGGTCGCCGATCAAATCCAAGATATCGAGATGTCAAGATATCTCTTCCTGCGACGCTGCATTCCAAGAAATCCTCGTTCAGGTGTCAATAAAGAATGGCGTACGTTCAACTGCGTAAATGTAAAGACGCAACATTCCCAATGATATCGATCCTACTTCATTTTGAATGCCGTGTGGTTGTATATCAATCGGAACGCCTACAAAGTTGGGTTAAGTGATCTCTCAAAGGATTCAATGGCGAAAGTAGTATATCTTCCCAAATATCACATCAAGCGAGGATTCCCAATAAAATCGATGTTGCTTTATCTTCAATGCTGTGTCATCGGTCGAAATTCTCCCTTGGTTAACAAATGATGAAGTTTCCCCGATCTTAACACAACGAATCCCAATGGAATTAATGCTGCTCGTCGCTTGCTGCTTGCTGCTTGCTGCTTGTTGCTTGTCGTTTTATATCTTCAATGCTGTGCTTTCAATCGGAATTTATACCTCAATACCTGGTAATTGCAACGATCTCAAAGGTAAAGAATGAAAGCTAAGTCTTCCCCAGGTTTTCATCCTCAGTTGTTTCAGTTGACAGAAATCCCAATGGTATGGCCCTTCTTGTGAACCTCGAAATGCTCATAAGTGCACGCACCGTTGGAATAATTGATCCTTATGCCTCAGGCAAAAGCTCCGATTCATCTCAGATTTTATGCCCACCAAAACACAGAAACCGCGATAAGAAGAAAAAAATCAAGGTCGATTACTTCACATTCATTAAAATTCCACATTCTTTCCATAAACCAACTTCAAGTCTTCCACTCCTCCAGAACCGTCAAGATGTTCGCTCTCCGCCGCAATATTTCATCCACCCTCTCTCGCAGCTTCTCCACCAGCGCTCGCAATAATTCCTTCGCCAAACTCACACTTATTGGCCGTCTTGCTGATAAGCCTGAAATAACTGCTACAAGCCAAGGACAAGAAATTATGAAATATGCGGTTGGTACTAGCACTGGCAGAGGAGAGAATCAGAAGACTAGTTGGTTTCGGGTAGTGAGCTTCTTGCCAGAAGGACCACAGAGAGATTTCATTTCGAATTTGGAGAAGGGGTAAGTTCTTTTGATCTGTTGATATCTGGAGAGAAATTTATCTAGGAAGAAACCTCTCCAGTATGGGTACAACTCATATGTGAATATTGGCAGAGGCAGAGGCAGATGTTGAGCTCCGAAATCCAAAAGAAAAAAAGGCTATCTCAAAGGTATCCAATGCTGATGCGCGTTTAGAACCTTGGTATATGTAGAAGCTGAAGCACAAATGAATAACTACCAAGATGCCGATGGGAAGAACAGAAGTTCTATGAGCGCAGTTCAACGTAAGTACTCCCTCTAAAATACCATTAATCCTTACCAAAGCACTAGCTAACCCAAATCAAACAGAGAAAATCGACGTCCTCCAATACAAGAAGCCTCAAGATGCAAGCGCATAGATCAAATAGACATGAATATATGAATTCTATGAAAGTCGGAATGAATGATGGGATGTAACAAGACTTACTTTTCGATTCGCGTGTGTGTGTAATATCGAATTTGGGCGGCGCAAAAGGTACCATACTTTCAAGGCAGTATGTAAGGGAAGACGTTGAAGAGAATATCTCCAGTCGAGGCACCTTTTCCAATATGGGTATCACAAGTCAGCTACCATCTCAAATCTTGAATTTATCTTCTTCACTTCACATTTGATTCGGTCATTGATTTCAATTTTGATGATTATAAATTACTGAAACATGCAATTGCTAATATTATCCATTGTGCTATCCTCTCACATTTGTGTAAAGAACATGGGAAACTCTCCTTCTGATCTAGAACGAGCAAAAACCATGTTCAGAGGCTGGCATTATCCAAAAAGAACCAAAAAGCAAATAAGGAAATGAAACAACGCGCTGTGTCTGCCAGTCTAATAACTGCCATCATATGGTATCTTCCAGCACCAAGAGTGGAAAAACGGACACCTTAGGGTTAGAGTTCCCTGTATTGAGGCGTTTCGTTTCTTTCCAATCCATAAATAAAAGGATCATACAAGTTGCAGACACAGGAAGCAAGCGCACAAGAAACTCCAGACTGCTATGATCGTGCCGATATAATGCAGAGTGTCGAGCATGAACCAAGAGCCACTGTTGACTTCACCCATTCAAATCCCAAATAATACCATCAAAAAACGGTGGGAATCGAACCCACCAAGGAAAGAAGTCGTAGCTCAAGGTCATGATGACAACAATTCCACAAGCTGCTCCAGGAATCACGACACCAATTCAACTGAGAGCCCATCATCAATACTAGATTGTTCAAAGATGGCATGAACAACCAGTCCAGGAAGTTTGGCGCCATTATTTTTCCGGCACCGCCCCTCTTATCCGCCAGTCAAGGAGCCCTAACGCTTCTTGGCGGCGGGTTGGTCTTCTGGGCCACCATCGCGCTTTTCGTGAGCGGAATTTGGGTCACCAGCGGGACCATTCCCGTCGCCATCTCGATGCGATCTAGGGCCCCTCTTGCCCTTCTTTGAGTCTGGCTTAGGGGGGTCCCAAGGCTGTCTAAGACGCCAAAGACACTCACCCTGCCTCGCCTCATCCCCAACAATGTTTGCATCACCCTTCTTGATGAACAAGTCATTGTATTGAATCTTGGACATAGTCTGGCGGATAAGAGCCTCCGTACTCTCCCACTGCTTGACATACTCGTCGCTTCCTACCACTAGTACGCCAAACTTCTTGGCACACGGTTCATACATTCTTGTGTATGCGTCAACAATGACCCTGTTGTTGGTCCAACCGTTCCGTCCTAACAAACCAGCCAAAAACCAGGCATTGAGCCCCTCACGGGCTCCTGGGTGGGCCCTGAGCAGCCAAGCGCGGGAACCAACAACATCGACCTCTCCAGGAACAAAAACGTATTTGCCCTGCACGTAGTTCAGGGAGGGATCTTTGTTGCTGGTTCCCGGCCAGATAGCTTTCAAAAAGGTCAGCTTTTGATTCTCCCAAATGAGGAGGGATGACAGGCAAGGAGGTTCTTACTCAAAGGTTGGTGACTACCAGTTATGGCCTTAGGGTTCCCTGGCCACGAAGGGACTGGTTGCTCTTCAACAGGGGTAGCAACTACAGCTGGGGCATTACTACCAGCTGGGAGAATGCGAACAGGGAGAGCGGGTAAATGGGCAGGGGCAGCGGGAAGGGGAGGGACAGCGGGGAAGACGGGGGCAGGATTCCCGATAGGCAGATCTAGTACGATTATCAGCAAACAAAACAATGCAAACAGGAGCAGTATGAAGTTCCGGCCGATAGGATTGAGATGAGGATGTGACTAAGGGGAGGGCGAGGAGGCGAGGGGGTTTGATAGGGTTGACTAGATACTAACCGAGGTTGATATAACGGCGAAGGTCCGCAGCGTCGATTCCAGGTATGTTAGATGCCATTTTTGATTGAATGAAGATGTTGTAAATGGTTGAGATTTACTTAAAGATGATTGTAGGATGAGTTACGAATGTGATGAATGTGATGAATGTCAGCTACTTGAATTCGAGATTACTGGGGTCTGAGAGAGATACTTATACCTTAATTTTTGAGGACACTTCTTCGATTTGCATTCAGACTGACTACAAGTTTAGTAGTATCTAGATCAACTAACTAATGAAGAGAAAATTTTCATCAGCCAAGGTGATACTTACTTTGGTCCGTTGATTTAACCAAACCTAATAATCCAGTATGATAGACAACCGTTTAGCGGTAAACGTATAGCATTATGAGCATTATACGAGGCATGTTTGAAGTGTTGCATATCTACATGACCGGAGTTCCTAAGAAACAAGGTTAACGTGCCTTTTAGACAGTATTTTCAGAGCTCTTTGATATTTTGGGGGCGGGTGCTTCCGAGTTGAGTCACTTTGAGTTCTTTCTGGATCTAGAGACAACAAAACAATAGGTGCTGACTTAGTGTTGACGTTATTTAATATCGAATTCTGATACGATTCAACCAAAGCTTGAGACCCTCGATGGCAACAGGCAAGTGTTGACGAAACTTAATATCAACCCGCAAGTAGCGCAAGCGCGCTCTGGCAACAGCGAGCAACAACTAGCGCGGCACCAGTCTTGAGAGCCATTTAGTTTTCATTAATAATGAGAAGTTTGTCTTCTAATAAACATCCAAGAGCTTGCTCTGTCGAGTGATCTACTTCACCGTTCCGTAGCGTGCTGGGTATCAATTTGATGAGAAAATTCCAAGTAATGTTGCTATCTTTTCCGCATATCAATATCATCACAATGGGCTTCTATACAGCCCTCAGAATATATGTTACGAATAGTGTCAAGTTCAGGATCGTTAACTCGCTTGGCATGCGTACTCAAAAATATCACCATACGCTTATTTTCGCAGCCGATATTTTGGACGGATACAAATCATGGATTTCAAGATCAAACCCAACACTCAAATTCACAATAGCTCATACTATAGTTGACTCATAATGCCTGGCTTTTGATCTAGGACCCCCCTCGAGCTGTATCGAGCTGTTGTCGATCAAGGTTTTATAAGCTAGAACCATCTAATTTACATGCTAGCGGACACAACTAAGCCAAATTCCTGATCAACAGATTCCTCGATTTCACTACATCTCTAAGAGTTACTGAACATCACTGGATGACGATGTATATAAATCCTATCGAAATTTACAACTCTAATTCTCCAGAAAGCAGAGTGTCAAACGATGCCCATGAACAGACCCATCAAATTCTTCCATCGCTGTGAAATCGAGTTTGAAAACCCCTTGCTCTCAAGTGAGTAGATCACCCATATGATAAGAATAAACTTCGTGTCAACATCATAACGGGAAAGTGATATCATATGACTAGTCCAGATGGAAACTGCACGCCAATTATGCAAGACATTCATCAACTTATCTGAAGAACCCCGATTTACTCCGATTGATGATCTGGGATTTCAATTATCAAACCAAGATACCAAGGAACCAAGGATACATACTGAAATTGCGTGATCATTTGGAGAGTCAAGAAAAAAACGTCTGGCATGCACTCCGGCTTGCAGATTGGGCCAAGCATATCCATAGTCCCAGACCTCATCATATTACAAATAATTTGTGCATTTCTATACTGAAAAAGCAGCGTGAGTGGGAAGTGTTCAGTTATGAAGATCTTCTTGAAGAAGAATAGGCGGAGATAGTCTGTTTATTGGATTGGACAGATAACGGTGAGGAGTCTATTCTGTGTGAGTTGCTTGGTTCTTACCCAGATGTTGACGGTCAAGAATTCGTGTTGGTGTACTTGTTGACGTAGATCCCGAATGTCTAACCCATGTTGATTTGAGAAAGCAATTCTGTAGGTAATGATGCATGATGAACAGTGCTATCGAAACATGCCGACCAAAGAATGAAGTTCTACACATATAACATCAAGAAAGTTTGTATTTAGACAAAATAAAACTGCATGAAACCTGTAAAATATGAAACATGAGGAGAATTGACAGAAGGAAATTTACATATTCAAGGATTCGTTCACATTCAAGAGGATTATTCGAGTCGGGTTTACATAATTTTTACTCTATCCATGTGACTATCATCACAATGGCACCGGGATTCCTTTCCCCTCAATAGAAATATTTTCCAGTACTTTTGTGGATTTAATGATACCAGTACCACAGGTACTTGGCAGGTAAATCAGATCATGATATTTTCTGCTGATCTACCCTATATAACAATGCCGCAGGAGTGTAAGAAAATAGATGAAATGCAAAATGAAACGTCTGATTGATTCCGTATGACTTATTACTCAATTACCGATCCCATGGTGATATGTGAGCGACGAGGTCTATGAAACGCGAGATAATCGTTTAACCCATTGTGTCGAGTTCGAAGAGTGCATGGGGGATGGCGAAAATAATGAGCAAAAGTGTCGCAGAGGAGGCGGCGTGGCGGGCGAAGGGGAGAGATTCAATGAATGGTGCAAGAACGAGAGGATATGAGTTGCGTTCGGAAGTTTTATGTTGAAAGGCATGGGGTACACGCAGCGGACGTGCGGGAGAATTGGGAACAAAGGCGGAAGACTATTCTGAGAGGAATCATATGTGGGACCAAGGGAATGAAACATGCATGGGAAACAATGCGGGGTGACTGCTGTAAGGGAACAAATTGGTGACACGAAAGGTGCGCGAACGTATTGTAGAAAGCTCCTGAAAAGCTAGATGTGCAAGATCGCATGCAAACTAATTGAAAGATTCAAAGCCAACCAAGAGAGATACTAGGAAAATGATGGGATATGATAACGTAACAATGAACACATATTCAATTGTCGGCTATAATTGCTGGACTTTGCATATTGTAGGTCTATGGTCGCTATTTCCTCATGATATTTTGCAGTCTCCATTGGATTTTAAGTTTGACTCCGGCTCGAGAGCAGTCAGCGTCTGAGCTAAAGGAAATATCGTCAACAAGTCTGATTGCAGGTAAATTCGATCAAGCTCCTTATTCATCTGAGTCGTGTAACCTGCTGGTAAATGGTATCTGGAACGCAGAGAATCTGACCCATGCAACTACTTCATTAATTCTTTGACCAGAGTGGCTAGATGAGATCTCCATTGTAGATTTTGGCAGTAAGGATATTTTCACATACAGGCTCGTGACCCCACTACCATGGTAGTACCTAGTACTCACAATAAAGAGAGACCATTTACAATCACCGGAATCGATGGCCAAAGATTCTCCGAATTTCGGGTTGATTTGCGATCAACCAAACTATCGGTCATTCACCTTTGATTTTTAACTGCTCGAATGCAAATAATAGAGTCGTCTAAGCTGCGGGGTAAAGCAAATACATGAAAGTGGTCCTCGCCCAATACTACTGAGCTTCCAAAAGATCAACATTGATGAATAGTCACCTCTCTTTCTCCGACCCTTAGATCCGGATTATTCACAAGAGCAACCTGGATCTAATCTCATGAGTTCCTAAGACTTTTCGTGCTTACATTTAAATCGTTATTCATCTCTCTATCTAAGTTGGAGATTCTATCGAACTCTAATTTGCACTGAAAATAGAGCAACTGCTTCATTTCCAATATATTCGGCCCATTTACTGATTTTAAATTTCATGCTATAGCCTTATTCAGTCCAGAGCGTTCGTATAGAACCACTGAGTATTGATGTGCATTCGGAAAACAAAGCGACTACTTTGTTTGCCTTTGACTTGGTTAAATTGACGATTTTACTTTACTAGACGCAAATTCGGACATGATGATAAGATCACGAATAAAATTCTTGATGAAGTTACAAACGTCAAGAAATTTACACAAAATTTGGCTTTTTTTATATTCGAAATCTCAAAAACGATCACCTACCTATTCTCAAAAACTCCAAGAAATGGGGACTTGGGTCATCTCAACCCGTCGAAGTCTCGGCATGAATCTATGGTGATTCAAAAACTTATGTTTACCTTTGTGTGGTTCATTTACCCGGTACATTCTTGAGTCTATTGATCTCTGGAGTGCATGTAATGGGACCTGAATCTTGTTCCTGCACCGGGAATAGGAATTGTGTGGCCCCAAGCTTGAAAGCTAGTTTCCTTGGCGCCCATGAACATTTACTTTGATAAGGTTCACGAACAAAACATAACACACATGACGCCTGTGGAACTCCTTCATACACGTACAGTAGAAGTAAAATGTAAAATAAATAAAAAATGTAAAGGATGATAGACATGTACAATGACGACAGTGGTAATGGTATAAAAGGAGGCATGTCGTTGTAAGCGAGTTCATAAGTTTTCACCGGGAATGCGGCTACTAAAGTTTTCCTGGATTACTAATTGGGTTGATGTGCCTTCTATTAAGCGCGAGAAGCGTGTTCGAATGAAGGATACTTCTAACGCGTCATATAAGATTCCGGTCTAGTTTAGACGGCTGCTTAATGAGTTTGCCGAAGAAACTCCTGAATGACTTGTGGCTGAAGCTATGCGTGGGACATGCTAGGTTTGTTCAGGTCACCGTATCTAGTTTTTTCCTCGAGTCTCAAAGCCTTTGCTGTATTGAGAATAGATCTGATTGAAATGTGGCTGAGTATATGTTTGGACCATGTGTTTCGGTCGCCGTATCTAGTCTCCCTCTCGACTCTAAAACTTTGCTGTATTGAGGATAGATACTAAACAAGAGCCACACTATCCATAGACCCAAAACCAGCAGCCACACCACCCTCTTCACTCTTATCACCCTTTGTTCGGAGAAGGTACCCTGCTTCCTCGTTATATAAAATTTGCGAGGTTGTTTGATCCCATAGACATGTTCCGTAAATACCAAGTTCACAGATTACACCACCCTTTTCAATAACACCGTTTCTCAAAATCATGTTGTGAACAGGTGGGGGAGTGATGATTTCCATCAGGATATAGGATTTCCAATGAGACTCTGGAAGGGACTTGAGGAATGGAGGAATTGCGGAGCGGTAGATATTATTGCCGCCGCCTTCTCGTTGAGGTTTGAGGACATATTCGTTACAGCGTTTTGGATCGACAGCGATTTTACGGGCTTCGAGTCCTGCTGGGGTTTCATCGAGTGGAAAAATGTTTGTAAATGTGTCTTCCAATTTCTCGAGATCTGTATCATTTGTCTTGACGAAGCGATCTAGGATTGAAGGTGTAGAGGGACTTCTTGGTGTAGCAAGTACTTGTTGAACTTTCTTGGCTCCAGCCAATTGAGTCAAAATTGATGGGCATTTAATTGCATTTGACCGCTCGATTTGAAAACGACCTTCCCAAGCAGATTCAGTTGTGTAATCTTGAGGACCATATCCCGCACGGAGATAGACAACAGCAACCTCAAATTTCTTCGAGGGATTGCTTGGTGGTGAGTATAACAACTCTCTCTTTGGAGTTTGAGCTATTGTGGTATGGGTGAGAACCTCTGAAAATGCTAGTCGAAATACTGGTACACCGTGCTTTTGAAGTTCATATTCAAGGTGTCTTTGATCAAAGATATTTCTTTCTGGTGTTTGAACCAAGAAGATTGTGCAGTAATTGTAGTGAGACTTTGGGGTAGCACCCTTGTAGTGTTCAAAAGCCGATAACAATCCTAATGCTAATGATCTGGTACTTGTATTCTCAGGGAGATTGAGTGATTTAGTTGCATCCTTATTTAAAAGGCTATAATCACCCAAGGAAAGATATCTAACAAGATGGTCAGTCATGCAGAAATTATTCCAGTATTGATAGACACAAACTTATGCAATTGTGAGGTTTGTGAGGATAATCCCCCAAATGAAGAAGCAATGGTATTGAATTCGACCTGCTTGATCGTAGGGGTCGCATCCGATGTTTCCTGATGAACCATGTAATCTGATCGGAAGAGGCCCAAAGAAAGATTCTTTACAGTCAGTATTCCTCAATTAATTGGAATTAATTTGGTGGTCAAGATAGTATACCTGAACATAACCTTCACTCTTAACTTTTACATGAACACGCCAAAGTTCGGCAATGAAATCATCTACTTCGAGGATTCTACGAATAGTTAGAATTTACGCAACGCACATTGAAACAGAAAATTGGTAAAGTGGAATTCCATTGAATCTTCTTACTCTTGAACGATATCTTTAAGAAAGGCCTCATCTTGAGAAATCGATGCGTATAAGAGATTGTAAGCTCTCTGGACTGATTTTGCTTGCTCAAAGCATATTTGAGGAAAGGGACTTGGAAAGAGAGTGACTGGAGCAGTAGTTGCTAAAACACCATGAGGATCTGCTTCTGTAGGCAAAAATGCCGGTGGAGGTCTTACGGCCAATCCATGAGCTATAGACCAGTCTTTGATGGTTACGAGAAGTTGTTCCGATTCTTTTGTCGAAATCTCGGGAGGATATGAAGATGCCATGATGAGAGTGATGAGCTACAGTTTCGAAGGTTGATTGAAGAAATCAGTGTATGGTCGGTATGGAAGGTTATGTTGTCCTAGGAAAACGACGATAAACACACAAATGATGTCTATGGCATCAAGGTTGAGAAGATTCGATAATGATATCGGTAGTCTTCTGCTGAGATAATTTGTCATCACATCAGTCACGACATTGAAGAAATAGGTCGATCCACTTCGAATGAGATCTTATTAGTGGGGAAAGGTTCACAAGGCTGAATGACAATTATGCAAGGCTAAAGCTACCGATAACGATAAGAAATGCATGCAATCATCTTACCAATATTATGCTTTTAGAAAGTTCATCAAAGAGATATTTGATACCTAGGTATGTACTTGGTAAGCCTTTGGAATACGAATTCTAGTAGAAATGTCGACTTCTCAAATATGAAACAATTCATTCTTCTCTCAGGATACAGATGCAAGATAACCTCGACAGCATAGTGCTGAGCTTTGTTATCACCACGTGATTGTCATCAGGGTCCACTCCTTGATCAGATAAGTCGCAAGGCTGGAGACCCCTTAGATTATAGCAGCAAGCACGCATTTTCGTGATTGATGGCCCGCGAAAGCTCGCGTCAGTCTTCAAATCAACTTCAATTTCTTATTTTCAGGCTCAAGCTTCCCCTCAACTTTCCCCTCTTGTCCTACCCCTCCTATCTCTTCAAGTTCAACTTAACCGCCGTCTCTACGATTCTAGAATAGCAATTTGATCAATTTCATGCCACAACACCTTCTCATACGAAGAGAGAGATCTCGCATTATTTGCTTCTTTCTAATACCACTCATTTATTCTTTTTCCAGGAGCGCAGAGCCGCTATCTAAAAGGTTCCCGTCGTACCATTGGTATTTATTTACATGACTTCAACTTTAACAATTTCAACAGCTCGACCCATTCTCTACCAATTCACTTATAGCTCGATCTGCGAATGATCCTTAGACAAAACGACGATTGAACTCTTGTTAGATACTTCAATTTAAACCTTCTACTAAACCTCGCACTCTCTCCAAAGTGAGCAATCCACATCCTTCCCACACGTTACCTCCAACCTCTACTCTTCTTATCAATTTATTCTTCTATATTTAATAAATTCAGCCTCTCAGAATAGAGGTGTTGCTCTCCGCCTTCATTTATGACCATAACTAACCATCTTCCTATAGTTCGCGAGTCTCGAATTCTTCGTTGGCTATCACAGCTACCACTTCCGTCGCCAAACCTTTCCTCATGTCCAACAGCGAACTTCGATCACCTTAATACAAAAATGGAGGACGATGACCCCTGGTCATGGTCGACTGACAGGATAGTTCAAGAGTTTTGCACCGACCAACGATCTTGGGAACTTCGCGCAGCCTCTACTCGTACACCGGACCCTGTGTTTTTAGAGAAAGCTTTTCGGGAGAATGAAATCACGGGAGATATCCTTCTAATTGAAATTGATGATAAGAGTCTACGGGAAGATCTTCAGATAACCAAACTTGGCTGGCGGTCTTTCATTCGATATGGCATAGAGCAACTTCGCGAACGAAGCGCGAAATATAAGGTCTGGTTGGATAAAGAACGTGCTTCTGCTTTGGTTGCAGAGAGATACAGTAATAGCTTACCAAGTGTATCTTCTCGTCCCGATTTCAATTTCACCATCAATTCGACTGTGCCCATTCACATGCCATCTGGTATTTCCGGCGTGCCAAATATCCCTAGTTTGCAACCTCTGAGACTATTTACAGAAAATGAGATTGAAGGGCCAAATTCCAATTCGAGCCAAGGTTTCGAGAATGTGTCTATTTCCGAAGGAAACAATAACAAGCAACAGAAGCTAGATGATAACACTCACGGCGCAAATCGAGATGGCCCATTGGAACCTAACCATTCTAACACTCTTTTCCTGACGCCCCCTCTTCCCCCTCCGCATTCAGAAGATGAATGTGCGCGCAAACAAATTCTCCTCGAAACTTCATTGCATGCTTCCAACGAGGTGCAACCTACCAAGACGCGCAAGCGCATTGCCCCAACCCTCATTACAACGGCCATCGATCAAACAAGAGATCGCAGAATACCCACCGAAGCTGACACTGTTCGCATATTCCTCCACTCACAACTCGATCAGGGCTATTTGGGTAATTCGCGCATGTCTGTAGACGATGTTTTCTATGGCAAAGTTGCGGCAGGTGAGCAAATTCTGTCTGGTGAAATGGCTCTTGAATTTCAAGAACGAAGTTCAATCTCATTTGGCCGTCGTTTATATGTTCATGGCTTGATGAAACATTTTCTTCGTGTTAGCCCGGAACTTTTCAAGCGAAATAACAAGACCTTAATGGCTATTAAACCATATCGCTTGCAACTTGCCCCAAACCCTTCATTCACTTTATATCGCTCTGGTTTGAATACTACCGAAATCACCCGACAAGCCTTGGCATCATGGCCCGAGATCGATCCGGAAGCATACCCCATTAGATCTTCGAATGCCGGGAAATCAACCTTTGACTTTGATTCGAATGCGGAAGTTGATCTCTTGGCGAATGCGTATGAGAAACCCGGTGCTCTGAGTAAATACAATATGCTCAAGAATGATGATGAAGAGTTACCTTTGTACGGTGAATCTGGTTCAGAGAATGGTTTTGACACCGAAACTTGGGAGGCTATAGATGAAGAGGCTAAAGAGAGAGCTGCATATATCGAGAAGGAGAAACAAAAGAATAAGTTTCTAACCTCGCAAGAAGTAGAAGCGGCTGTTGATGCAGGTATCGCAGATCTTGTTTCTCAGTGGCAAGAAATAAAGCTCCCCAAACGTCGTCAAAAAGCATTCAGACTTTGGACGAAATCACGTAAGACAGGGTCAAAGCATGCAGACATTCTGAAGGCTCAGCAAGACTTAAGACACCTTGTTGACAGACGCATCCCCAAACTTCGGGAAAATATCATACTTGGCCAGTGGTCAAATGCGCACCAGGTATTTTACCAAACCCGTGTCATGGAGGCTACAATTTTCGATCGAGAGGATTTGATCTACACGATCGCTCTTCTTCAGAAGAAGTCGCCACCTCCAAGATTGGCAGCAGATATCCCTGTCAAACCAAAGAAGACTAACATTTCCGGTAACGAGAGTGACTCTGGAGAATCAATACATAGTGAGTCTTCTGCTGTCGAAAGTGTGCACGATGTTGGCGATTTTATTGTGGAGGAACTTGACCTCGCCGATGACGAAGAAGATGTGACCATGTCCGATGATAGTCTCCCAGAAGCTTCAATGACACCATCTCGACGAACAGCTCAACCAAAATCTAAAGCATCTGTCCAGAGTGATTACGTCAGTGAAGAAGACCATCACATGACTTCGGTATTTGATGAGGAGGAACTCGAATCACCCGAACCAATAGAGCACTCCCCGTCTGATCAAATCAAGAGTGAGCCGAAAGTTCCGCTATCAACATGCACGCCTAGAAAAAATCGTGTTGAAATTGACTTGGTAACACCAGAGAGCAATCGAGTATCAAAGTTGAACTTGAATCACAAATCTTCAAGTCTTGTCAACCCAATCGTTCTTTCGTCCGAATCTGATCGAGAACGCTTTTCCGAGAGACCTGTTTTAGATCTAAACAACCTTCCATCACTCACAACACCGGCAGCAGTCTCTCGATTTGAATATGCGACTTGGGAGGATTCTAAGGACCGAGACCGACTCATCATTACAGTTGTAGACAAGCTGCCAAATCAAATGCAGAAATCACTCTTAGAGCTTATTGCGACCATGGATGACGAGACAAAATTAAGAGCTCGTGTAGAAGAATCTATAGAACCTGGTCACAAAACAAAGGGCTTGGACGAGCAGTCGGGCAAGGCATTATTGACTCTTATTAGACTATTCTGGATTTTTATTGATTGCAAGTTTCATCTCGCGGATGACGGATGGATGCTCTTCGCTGCCAATTCAATCACTAGCGATAATTTTAACTCCCTCGGTCATTTCTATCGCCTTTGCAAATCATTACAAGATTACTTCAACCCGAAAATACGTCTGAAGTTTCCTATGTCGAAATTCTCCTCGGCGGTTGCAATGACATCTGGCGACGATGAAGATGAGGATGGCGAACCTCAAGGTCCAGTCAAGAGAAAACGTGAATCTGTTAGGTAAGCTACTATAAT
The DNA here is from genome assembly GCF_013461495.1 of Botrytis fragariae. Lineage (NCBI taxonomy): Eukaryota > Fungi > Ascomycota > Leotiomycetes > Helotiales > Sclerotiniaceae > Botrytis > Botrytis fragariae. Next base: position 146,295 of record NW_023500993.1, read on the forward strand.
TCGTATGGAATACAGGTTGTTCATGACTAACAGACGACAGTAGTACAAGTGATAGTGAGTTTTCTGAAAGAGAAGATGACTCTCCAAGCAAAAAGAAAAGAAAGTTCTTTGAGGATGCAAATGCTCGGAACTTGCGAGAGCAAGATAGAGCACGAGTAACTGCACAAGAAGAGCGTAAGAAACAACTTCGAGCTAGATTGAGAGAATCCGATGGTGTTGGAGATGTGGCACTAGATCGCCATATTGTCAATGAAGGTAAATACAACTATCAAGGTTACATTTACGTCGATGAAGATATCGGCAAGCGCATAAAACCTCATCAATTGGAAGGTGTAAGATTTATTTGGAATCAAATCACTGCAGATGGGGAGGCAACACAAGGCTGCCTTCTAGCACACACAATGGGACTTGGGAAAACCATGCAGACGTGAGTATGGCCAATTCTCTCCCGCAATATATGACTAACAATTTGATAGTATTACTATACTAGTCACACTAGCTCAAGCAGCATCTTCAATAGATGAGTCCATTTCGTCACAAGTTCCGGAAAGTCTTCGTGTGTCAAAAACAATCATCCTTTGTCCTCCTGGGCTGATTGCCAATTGGGTGGATGAAATTCTTACTTGGTCCCCAGATGACATCCTTGGGGACTTGAGACCGGTCGATTCAGCGTCTGACCTTGGAAGCAGATTTTGCACTATTGATGATTGGTTCGAAGAGGGAGGAATTTTGCTCATAGGATACGATATGTTCCGCAGATTTATTGCTCCACCGAAGTCAAAGCCAGATAAGCCTATGACACCTTCTCTCATCAAGAAGTTTGAGCGGGCCAAAACTAAACTTCTTGAAGGTCCAAACATTGTCGTAGCCGATGAAGCGCACAAGATGAAGAATTATACTTCTGCTTTGAACATGGCTGCTACTCAGTTCAGAACCAAAACCCGCATTGCATTGACTGGGTCACCTCTTGCCAACAATGTAGAGGAATACCATACGATGGTTGAGTGGGTTGCACCTAATTATCTTGGTCCGAAGATTGAGTTTCGAAAGAAATACAAAGAACCAATCGAGCAAGGGCTATTTGCTGATAGTACTCGAAGCGAGAAGTTCCGAAGCCAAAAAATGCTTGAGATATTGAAGGCCGATTTGTCCTTGAAAGTACATCGTGCAGATACATCAGTCCTTCGGGACGATTTGCCACCGAAAAAGGAATTCACCATCAATGTTTCCCTCACTGAACTACAGAAGCAAGCATATATCACGTATGTGCGCTCAATGTCTTCACAGAAACCTTCTCGAACAAAGTCTGGAGAGCTCAAGCAAACAACTGTGTGGTCATATATCAATATACTGACCCTGCTTTGCAATCACCCCTATTGTTTCAAGGCAAAATTGGATGCGCGAAGCAACGAGTTGCAAGGAAATTCTCAGGCCAATCCCCAAACTACTACTACATCTCGCACTCGAAAGGGCAAGCTAATGGAACCTCAGGATGTGACAGATCTTGAGAATGATCCAGAAGCCTGGAAACTTGGGGTCTCAGAAGATTTAATTTCGGCAGAAGCAAAGGTTTTTAGGTCTGTAATAGGGACTATTACAAACCCAGAACTTTCAAACAAAGTCCGGATCCTTTGCCAAATACTTGATGCTTCCAGAGCGGTGGGTGATAAAGTTTTGGTGTTCTCTCAAACACTTGTAACTCTTGACTTTCTCGAAATTATGTGCAGTGATCAAGGGAGAAAATATGCAAGGCTCGATGGCAAAACTGCTATGAACAAACGCCAGGCACTTGTCAAAGATTTCAACTCCAACGATTTAGAACTCTATCTGATTTCAACTACTGCTGGTGGCTTGGGCTTGAATTTATATGGTGCTAATAGGGTGGTCATTTTTGACTTCAAGTACAACCCAATTAACGAAGAGCAAGCAATTGGCAGAGCATATCGTATTGGACAGAAGAAACACGTGTTTGTTTACCGTTTGATGGCCGCTGGTACTTTCGAAGGCAGTATCCAGAATAAAGCAGTGTTCAAAACGCAACTTGCTTCTAGAGTCGTTGATAAGAAGAATCCACTGTCATGGGCCCAGAAAGGCTTGGGAGAAATTCTCTTCGAACCAAGAGAAATCCCACAAGAAGATCTTTCAGAATTTGAAGGAATAGACAGCGTCGTCCTTGACACTATTTTGAGTCTCGAAGAAAACAAGGGGGCAATTTTGAAGATTATCCAATCTGACGATTTTGAAAAAGACGATGATTATAAAATGACACCCGAAGAGAAAAAAGAGGTTCAGCAAGAAGTTGCAGAAGAACAACTGAAGCGCTCTGATCCTAGAGCTTACGAATTACTTATGCGAAAGAAACAACGAGTCGCGATTAGTGCCGCAAATCAACAAGTTCAACAGAGACAGCCCCAAATGTCTTCCACTGTCAAGAGCGAAATGATAATTGGTAACAAGCTTAAGGAGAATCCGGAAAACAGAAACGGCAATTCGGACGTAGAAGAGATATCAGCAGGACTTTTTGTAAGACACAGTTTCAATAATTATTTCATTTAGATCGCAGAAAGCTAATGTTTCATAGGCACGGCGAGGTTTTTTTAGGCAGCTTAAGAAAATTGTCAGGAGTACTGATCCACTCAAAAATGAGGACATAATTCGGCAAAGACATGAACATGTTAGGATGGAAATCCAAACGTTTTATGATGGTAGGCATGAATGGACCGATAATTTTCAAAGAATGGTTTACCAAAGGGCTTGCGCATTCATTCGCGAAAGACCTGTTATTGCTCAACAACTTTTTTCTTCAGAATTAGGTGCTGATGAATTTTTGGGACAAGTTGCATCTTGGTGGGACAAACGCTCAGAGCCAAGATCGGCCAATGAGCGACAAGTTCAAATTTCAGTCTCATCTGATAAGCCCCAAGAGCTTCAGACTTCGGTTTCTCTGACCCAGAATGGCAACGGACAGGTCGCAGTTAATGACGACAAGATTGAGTCTGTGGCTTCTAGACAATCTGGCTCTTTGGATTTGGCCAGAGGAGCAAGAATGGTGGAAGAGAGGGCTGATGCTGATGCTTCATACAGTCCGGTTGAGCCAGCAATTTCTCACGCAGCCGCTTCCTCTGTCCAACAACAGCCTCTTGCATCTAGCACGCCATTTAAGGAACCCAATACATTGATTTCAGAGGGCGGTATGAAACCCGCAAAAAGCAATGATACTCCCGACTGCCCATCCGTCCCAGAAATCGTACCCGAAGAGCAACATTCTCTATCACAAAATTCCACAGGAGATATCCCCAACCACAGGCCCATTAGCTCATTTGCCGAGGTAATACTACACCCTGTTGTACCTTCTGCTTTGATTACGAATCCAGTGGGTGAGGATAGGATATCACAATTTGCGGAGAATCAGTATATTGGAGCAGTGCCCTTGAACAATTCGGTTGTGGCTACAGTCAACACCAATGTCAAAGTGGACAAAACTGACAAACCTGATGATTCTCTCTCAACCACTTCATCATCAAGTGACGAAGTGCCATCAATATCTTCTCCCAAAAAGGGTCTTCTTCAAAGAATATTCGGATAATAATTGTGCCCAAAACTAACATACTTAACTACAGACCGGAATGTTCCGAGCCATGAATCAACAGCCGCAATCACTGAGGACTCCTGTGGTAACCTCCAAGAAGAAGAAGAAACATCGGGGAACAATGAATTCTGAAGACTCAGAAGTAATGCGACAGATTCAACAACGACGGTTAGCTCGAAGAGAAATCAATCATACTACTAGCCCTTTCCAATCCAAAAAGTCTTCTACTAGATCCTCGTAAGGTGTTTCATTGACACAGCCAGCGTCACATTCACGACCTCGAAGATATTACACACTAAAAATACCAATTTACTTTCCAGTTTCCTTTTCTTTTCTTTTCGATACCCGATGTACAACAACAAATAACATCACCAACAGCTCTTTAACAATTTGAGCGAATGAAACAATCAGCAAACACGAGGGGCGCATTATATTTTTAGGGGCTCTGGAGTTGGAGGAATGAAGCGACAACTCTGAACTTTACTGGGAATTGAGGGTCAATTATCTTTTTTCTTCGTTATGATACCACATTGTTATTTTTTGCGATATGAGGGAGGGTACTGGCAGACATTTACAAGGAGGTTGATTCGATATCAATGACTGGGGTGTGAATGGAGATGCATATTGTTTTCTCACAAATTTTCTTCATTTTTGATTGCTTTTGCTCTTGCTCAATACGAGGATACGAATGAACATAGAAAATTCATGCATGGCTGCGCAAATAGAGCTTTGGAAGTTTGCATGGGTTAGGGTAAATAGGGGAAGGGGTATGTAGATAATGAGGGGTGGAAGAATGATGGTGGTGGATACATAACCTGACCTGATCCTAATTTTCATCGAACATACACTGATAGCATTTCAATTGATGAGAAATTTATGAGATGAGATGCAAATAATGAAATAAGTGTAAACACGTGTCTATATATTGGAAATCTGTGAGATTGAACGACGAAATGTATTTCTTGTGAGACTTTATATACATGTCTTTAGGGTAAATAGTGATGCTTTCTATACTTCTAAGTTCTGGTCGGTATATCTACAGGGTAAGAGTGGTTGGTAGGTGGTAATGGTGTGTTGTGCGTTGTAAGCTGTGGACTCGAATACTCATCGTGGTATGAGATGTAAAGGAGAAGAACATGGGTTGATAAAATAACGAATAGTAGATGATCTATCGAGAGATATTTGAGGGGAATTCAGATATAAGTGAGGCGTGTTCGTGCATGCTACATTACATTGCTACACGGAGTGCGAGACACTGCCATCGCAACGAATAGCTCCTGTGCAGAGTTTGGGGAAAGATAGATTTGATATCTGCGAGCTTCGAAAGCGACATGTAAGGTCTGACAGGGGATCGTTTTGCTAGTGATTTGTATTGCGAGCGCAGGAGCATCTTGGGGTGTTTTGATTGGGCATGAAAGGATGTAAGATCTTGAAATATGTATGTAGTCGTGAGGATTTGAGGATGGGGGATGTGTATAACTTTGAAAGCGATTGGGTTTATTCAAATACATTTGGATGAATGACTGTGCTGTTGCTGGTTTCGTGATCCACATCCCTTTTGTTTATATTTTTTTCTTATACATCTAGTTGTGATGTTAAGAGTTGTGATGCGTAGGTATTGAAGGGCGGGCAGGAAGGTAAACAGTCCTGTGGCCGCGCCTCCGAGATTTTAAAAGATCTTAAGGAGGAATATGAGGAGGTCGTGGGTAATAAGGAAATGTTGTAACGATTGGTAAAGTGAACATCTTTTCTTGTATTCAAAGCTTTTGAAAGTCCGTTGTTGGATTGATAATTGAAAATTGATTCGAAGGTATTTAATAATAACGCCTAGATTTAACGAATGACTAGGTGTATGAACGAGAATTAGAATGAGAGAATGAGTGAGTAGATAAGTGGGAAGATGGAGGTATCTTCTTGTTTATCTCTCTATCTATATCCATATATATATTCTAGAGACTCTAGCTGGGAGTATGGTAATAATAAAACCCTTCAAAGAAAAGGCGATACTCGTTGTTAAGAAAACTTAATTTTCTCGGTAATTTTAGTTCCTCTCCTTAGTATTGTTCTTGAGGCTTATCATTGTTCGCGTTGCCATGAAAAATATAAACGAAGGGAATGGATATGAGAATTTCTTTGATAACGACGTCAAACTGATTGGCCAGAAGATAAATCGTTTTTCTAGAAGTTCTAGAGCTTATGAAAGAGGGATCTGGAAGGTTTTGGGGGTCACTTAAAAAAAGTAGTGCGCTTTTCTTTCTCCAAGATTCGTCTGAGCTAGACCTTCTAAGTCCTAGAAATATCGGTGCTACTATTGTTGAAGTTCTCATGAAAGACTGGTTTGTTCTAGAGGTTCGGAGTCATCTGATAGAAGAAAGTTGTGGTGAACAGTAAAAGAGAACGATCACGGCAAGGCAGTGATTCCAAGGCTCCTAAGAGATATGACAGAGACTGGTCGATCTCGGAGCGAATAAAAGTGCGCTAAAATTGCTTTAAGAGTGGAAGGCTATCAAGAGAAATCGTGTGCCGTCTCGCAGAAACAGATGGACCAAGTATTGAGAAGAAGCTGCAACGATGAAATTCCCTAATCGTCAAAGAAAGAAACAAGCCGGCTGTGAAAACCCCGTGGTCCAGAACGACATACCTAATACCTAGTCATTGAGAATCAATTGCCTCCTTTCATTTCAGCCATGAAAGTCTATCCCATCATCAAGTCCTGAAAATCGATGTTTACAACCTCGCTCTTTCCTCGACCGTCTCTCCGCCAACTTGCCCATTTAATTCCATACTAATGCCCCTACTAATCCAATCACTAATCGCCATATTCGTGATCATGGGATTAACTCCGCTCGCACTTGGGAATACACTTGCATCACTAACGTACAAATTTTCCACGCCCCAAACCTTTCCCTTGGGATCTACAACTCCATTTTCCGGGCGTGTACTCATGCGTGAAGTACCCATTTGATGCGCAGATGCAAATTGGGAGGCTGGAGGCTTTGTGTTGATGGTAGAGAGTGTTGTGAGCCAAGTCTGGAAGGCGGGGTCGGAAGAAAAGTCAATTGAATTGGTGGAAAGAGAAGACGGAGTACGAATGAAAGGCTCAATGCCCTGAGTCGTGATGTGTATTTCTCTTGCGCCGCTTACGTAGCAGATTTTTGCCAAAGCAAGGACGCCTTGCAGAATGTGACCTCTGTCAAAATCGCTCGGGGTATATGAGATTCGTGGAAGGCCGGTCTTGGCATCGGGATATACAAGCCCACTATCGCGGTCTCGAGCGATGGAGATGAAAACGTTCATGTGGCGGTAGAAGAGGGATTTGAATTTATAGTCAAATCCGGTTGGGTAGTTGAGAGTGGGAAGGCAGAGGGATGGCATCATACAGGTTGCTTCGAGCTTGACACCATGGCCGTGCGAATCGAGGTTTTCGAAAGAGCTGCATACGCTTGTGAGGATGCCACCTGGTGGAAGGCTTGTTAGCAGGAAGTTTAAGAGAAAATAATATAAGATCCGAGCGACATACCTTCCCATGGTTTCACATCCTCGGGGAATACTGCACCGACCATACTGACTGGGTGAAGATACAAGTTCCTTCCAATTTGTGGATTCTGTTAATTTATGTTAGTAGGCTGTTAGTATGATAAAAAGAACAAGAACTTACTGTGAGACCACTATTTTTCAATATAACAGGAGTCCAAAGCGTGCCAGTCGAGATGATAACTTTCTTCGCCTTGACAATGACTTCTCGAACTGTTTTATCAGATAGAGGACCATCGACACCACCCTGACTATTCCTCGAAGTCCAAACTCCTTTCACTCCAACTGCCTTTTTCTCATCCGATTCGTCAAAAATAACATGATCGACTTTAAATCCTTCAATAAACTCCGCACCAGCCTTCGCGGCATCTGGTAGCCAGGACACAACTGGCCCTGCTTCTGTGAAGATCCACATCCATTTGAGCAATGTCCACAATAATGTTCATGTCCTCCCGTGTTCTGTGGAACAGGCTTCGCATTAAATCCCAACTTTCTCGAACCCTCCAATAACACCTGGTTCCCATGATTTTGCCTTACATGTTCCGCACTAACACCCATTCTCTCACAAACTCTATCCAAACAGTCCTGAAAATCCGTCGAGCCAAAAAATTTCAATCCTCTATCCTCAGCCCATTCTTTCCTCACAAAATCTTGTGTTTGTAAACTTGCGCTCCAATTGATAGTTCCTCCACCTCCCCAATTACTTCCCGCCACAATCGACATGCTGGAATCATCATTCATAATCACCCCTCCATTTTCGAACAGGTGAATACCCGAAGTCGCTTCGGACATTGGTAATTGTGAGGGAGGATAATAATATGACTTCTCCACCACCACAACCTTATGTCCATCTTCCGCTAAATTCTTGGCACAAACTGCACCTCCGCATCCACTTCCCACAATGACAACATCTGTCTCAATAATCCACGGTTCCTCGCCTGCCGAAAACTGAAGAAACTCGTACTCGTAATGAGGACCCGGTTTATAATGATCGGGAACTTTGGCAAAACCCGTGACTCGATCGAAATTCGGTGATGTTTTCAGCCAAATGTGTTTACCTAACACAGACATTGTTTTGGCAATGGCGCGAAGGGGAAAGAAGTATGAATTGCGCCAGTTAGCAAGGATTGATTCACGGATGTTGATTGGGTGAGACTGTAAGGGCGAGGCGTAGCCTGTGAGCATTAATGAGCCGAGGCGGGTATTGAGAGTGGTGAGAATGAAACCAAGGACTTTTCGAGCATCCTCACGAGCATATATGGTTAAAGTACGAAGAAGGATGTCTTGAAAGGCTGGAATGTCGGACGGCTTTTCATTGAGGTATGCTTCTAATGCTTCCGTTGACGGTGGCGATGAGATTGTCGTTCGCATATGAGCTACAGCATCACTGTACTGTTCATCGGGAACTGAGAGTTGACTGAATGGATCATTTGTGACCGAAGATTTATGTATTGAAGGAATTACAGTATCCATGATTGCCATTAATGTACTCCATTGCAATTCTGTGAAGTATTGATCTTCAGGAGGGTCAGGTAATGGAGCAACAATTGGTGCAATGATATCAACCATATTCGAGGTCATTGTGGAAGATTTCAAATTTCAAGATAGAGAGTGTCAAGTATATAAAATAAAGAAATGAGCGACAGGATATGTTCATGTATATCGATATAGATATAGATATAAAGATTGATGATAACTTGAGCTCCAGTTCAACTGTGCTTTTCTTCACATGAAGTCTGAAGTTCAATAGATTGTTCTGATCGGAACTTTGTCTTCCGTGCACCGTGTACCGAGGCTGGCAAGGGATGTTGTGAAAGAGCCCCAGATAGGTGGTAGTATTCTATGGTGTTTAGGTAAATAATGTAACTTTGAAGGATCAATTGCAATTAGGATAACATTATGAGAGAGAGCGTAAAAGAAAAAGAAGATGATGGCATCTCTTTAAGAACATCGATACTTCCAATTTGCTATCCTATCCTAACAAAGCTGATCTCCCGGGACGTTTATTGCTCCGCTGCCAAGATTGCGGGATGATCACGTGTCGCGGTACTTGACCCCTTGGCATGAAACGACTTTCAAGGATCACGAAACAGAGAATGAGAGATTCGGATACACGGAGTGTGGAAACTTTCCGTCGGGACGAATGCTGGACAGCCTGTGGGGAATCAATATCGGGAATCACAGGTAGAGTCGGCATTATGTTCGTCCGTCTGGGAAAACCAGTAGCTATCAAGAGCTGGTGAACAATGTCCCAAGGACTGCTCTGAAGATCGTGTTCGATTTGCCTGGAACAATCAATAACATTGCTCTGCGGATTTGTATGTCTCAACCTCATTCTTCTCCAAATCGGCGTCCAGTCGCGGTCGAATGAGAATCTGCATCGCCGACCATCCTCATAGCAATAAGTTCGTCAATGAGTCCTCAAGCAGTGCTATTAGCATCAGCCCTTGCGAGCGAGTCTATCTGATACTGCTTATGAGTTTCCGCCCAACTACCGGATCTTAGATGGGTCTGATCATATTACTTTCGCGGGTTATTCGAAACCCTGTAGCTTTAATCCTGAAAAGGAAATTTTCAACGGCCACTCACATCGATCCACTCTGTTCGACTGCTGCAGCTTCTCGACAAGTAACATGAGGAGTCAGTGACGGGAATGAGAAATGTTTGATCGCATTGCTAGTGAGGTTGCATATCAAATTGAGACGTATCTCATGCAAACAAGGCTACTTGAAGATTGTCGTTGCTCCCTTTTGAATACGGAGACTGGACAATGTAGTATCGAATCCCAGTTGAGATTCTTTGGAGCAGCTTTTTGATGGTCTATTTCAGGTCCCATATTGAAAAGCTCTGTAGATGGTGTAGTGTTCCTTCCCATGTGACATCTTTCAATTCTTCATCATGAACTGAAAGTTGAATCATCTGTAAGAGCAGCAGTAAATACCATCAGAGGTTTATCTCATTTATCAATGATAGTTCAGAGATTGAAATTCCTATAGACCATTGCAAAACAATCCTTTGTGACATACAGCTATCCTATACAAGATCATTTTACTCGGTCACTCTCTGGTTGACTATAGTACAGTAATTTCCCCTCGCCTCTGGCCTGTACTATATCAATCCAATTCACAACAAAATTCTCGGCCCAGCGTGTGCGTCTAGCACAGCGGTAGAGGTTCAAGATTGCACAAGTTGCTTCATACTAGGTTCAAGACGATCCCAGATAGCGAGAGACCTTTCGCGGATTGTGGCGGCCGGCGTTTTTTTGTTTCTTTGTTCTATCCGTTTTTAGGACTTCTTATCATGGTCGTGTTGAGTTTCTTGTTGCTCGCGGGAGATTTTTTGAGAGTTTTGATGGGGTGCTTGAAAAAGGTGGTGAGGCGACGACAGTGAATGTTGTTGTTGGAAGTGAAGTGAGGATATATTGTGGGGCTGGTTGTTGACCTTGAAACGGCATACCTACTTTGACCCACACAACTAATCAGCATCTCAACTTGGGTAGATATATCAATACTATTAAACTGACTTACGCGATGATTCTGCACTTGAATTGGGCTCCACACTTGATATACGTGTACAAAAAATGCAAGTGATTGCAAGTAATGGTCGAAAATTTAGAAACCATTATCGTCGTCCCATACTACCAAGATCTCAATTCGCAACCATATTCTCTCAAGACCTTGAAGTTATATAAAATCTAAATGGAATGATCGGTTTTCTTTAAACCCAACATCCTGTAAATCATTTAAATAAATATCCAAGGGAATTCAATTCTACAAGAGGTCATACACAAACACTCTTGCGATCACCATCATCAACACATGTTAGACCTCAGGTATTAGATGAACCAACTCTCAAGCTTTGTTGCAAATCTCAGGTCAGGTAGTTAGTTACCTGTCATTATTCCTTCATTTGGGTTTTGATATCTTCCCCTGGGCCAAATTGTTCAGAGTTTTGTAGGTAAATCTGAAATTAGGAAATGGGAAATGTGTTTAGAAGGCTGAGCTTATGACTTATGACTGACTGCACGAATTCTTCACAAGAACGTGGATCGATGGATTTTTGTACTTCCCTTTGACAGTGTATACACCATAAAATTCCTTGTGAAACGTAGATAGCATAGCGATGAAGTCATGATTGTCGCCTGCAGAGCTTCTTGCAGAAATAATATTCAGACCCAACAATGTTACTCACTATTGAGCCGTGTGGGAAGGGGTTACGCCAATTTAATACCAAACAACGCAACCATAACTCCATTTGTATTAATCCCATTGTCAGTCCAACCCCTTCATCTTGCTTCATTCGACATTCATCAATCAATCCTCCTGCCTCGTTCGACCAGCCTCTCACCTAGCCGTCATTTCCGCGCCATAAACGCCGGCGCTGCCCACACCTAGACCCGTAGAGGACAATACACCCCATGTAAGAGCTGCAATTTCCCAATCTTCATCTTCATCATAATCACCTTCAGCTAGGTTCGTAGTAGTAGTAGCCGTTGGTACATATGCGGCATCTTGTGAAGATCTATTGGATTTCCTAGGACGGCCTCGGCGACGAATTGGAGAGGGCGTGTCACTTCTGTGGGTCGATCAGCTATCAAATATCTTAAAAGCCTGGGCGTGAAAACTTACAGTTTAGAAATACCCTCTGCTTCCTCCTTAACCTTTACTCCTGCTTTAACTTTCTTCATCCAAGGGATGACCACTCGTAGAATCTCGATGCCATCCAATCCTCTCACAGCAGCCCATGTCCCAAGACTTAACCCGGAAAGAATAACATCATATCCGACAGATGCTACAGCAGGGTGGTCTGATATTGCACCGAAAACTCTTTCCACAGCTGTAAATGCACGATTTGTGTTTGATCGATAGACCTTTTCGAGCGGATGAAGTAGACTATGGCGGTAATAGTGATTCTCAGGTGTATTGTATAGTAAAGCCAATCCAGTGGTTCTAACATGAAGAATCGAGGATATAATGGAGAGGCTGCGAAATATTTTCGTGTATGAAGAATGAGCTTCATGTGGGTGATCGTACGTAGTTCCCCAATGCTCAGGTATAATGTAGGGAAGCAATAATGGTGCGAATGGAAGTGAAACCGATAAGAGCGCTACTGTCCCAAATGAAGATGTATTTGCCGCAAAAGGTGTCAAGAACAAGGCACCATAGCCAGAAATAAGCGAGGCAATGTAGAAACCAGGGCTCGGTAGCCAGTTATGAGCTCTTTGTGGAACGATCTTCTCGAACCATAATCTAGATTATGAGAGTCAGCACGTGTTCTAATCACAGTAAAAAAAGAACTCACTTGTGCACACTCCCGAAAACTCTTCTCGTATCAGTCAAGACATCCACGTTCTCTGGCAATGGAACGGGAGTCAACAGAATAGCCACGAACCACAGATTTTGAGCAAATGATACATTAACAAGCTGTCCCAGGAGAATGAATGCCCATAGGTTAGAGATATTTCTTCGACGTCCTTCGATAGCTACATAGGTACTAAATGAATTCATAGCAAAATTGGCTTGCTGGCCCCACCAAAAGTATCTTGTATTTTCGGCGACTATCTCAAGATTATCACGGTAGAAAGGTGTATCGTTAAGCCATCTGATGATTTCGAACCGACCTGGATGTTGACCCAATCGAAAAGCACCTTTATCACCAAAAAGACTGTTCTTATCGTGAGTATGTTTCATGCCATATAGTTAACTCCCTCTGGAAGCTTTGCAATAACAGACCTATCAGGCAGCTCAACGCCTCTCTCAAGAGCCCAAACTCTATAGCTTAAACTCGCCCCACTCACACCGAACCATCCAGCGGTGATCAGACCCAATAAAGCCAAACTGATGAATATTCTAACATGATTACGCCTTAAAGGCTGACGATGTCTCGTGGCAGATGACGGTGGGAGTGCCAGGTATGAACGATAAATGGTGCGAGAGACGAGAGCTGTTAGACACGACGTCAAGAGTATGTGTCCTCCTAGCTGTAAAGCTGGAAGGAGGCTGTAGGTATATATTAGTATTCCCGTTTATAGGTTGTCAAACAGTCTGATGATTTGATGCAACGAAACATGGGAACATGAATTTGAATATGGTAGTACCTTGGATCCTGATCGATTTCGATCGGCGCCATCTTTACACACACACTTTTTCTCAAGTCAAATCAATGCAAAACAATATCGAATATCAATGCCAAAAAATAACAGATTCATAAGTCATTAAAATACCAACTGAAGAAGTTGGATGTGATTCTTAGATATCGATGTTGTTAGTTGGCTTTGACACGTGAGAGCACTAGAAGTAGTGGGAAGGGGTCCATTAGTTTCCGCGTCATGCAAGCTTAGCCTAACCATTTCTAGCTTTGTTCAGCCTTGTGTCAAGGCTTCGCTGAACTTCGTCGCGATACATTTCTTCTTAAGAATAGAATGTCTTACAATTAATTTTCACCACTCAATTCCATCTGCAAAGCTTCTCATTCTTTTTTCATGAGCCCGATATTTAGTATGACAATCTTCTAGCTTAAACCTTAATCCCTAGCCAGATTCGTTTGCACGCGCTGCACAATCTTCCCAAAAACGCCCTGCGGTTCTACTTGATAGCACTTCTTCCACAATCCCTTGGGCACTCTGTTTGCAAAATTAAGCTCTAGCTGTGAGAGATTATCAGAGGATCCTATAATTCTACCGAATTCTCAACAGGCTCTTCTGCCTATAGACGCGCCGCGAAGCTTTGAAGGATTCCGAGATCGTGGGGTTTGGTATCTACAGGTCCCGCAATCGACATTGAAAAGATGTATCATTTAGCAAAGGGATTGTATCGATATGCCACTAGTAAAGAAGGTTAGTTTCGGCCATTCCATTGCTTATATATTTTCAATTTCCTACAATTCAGCTCTTACTTGTACACCAATGCGAGCTTAGGTGTTCAAAGGTGGATTTCGTTGAAAGCCGGGCCTTAATTGATAGCAAATATGAATCGCACAAATCCTCCTGTCCTTCTCGTTTCCACTGATTTTATGGATTCCTCCTATCATTAAAACTACATCTAATCTATCTCTTCGCTTTCGCAGACTAACATACCACAGAATACTCCGTTCTCCTCCTCGGTCTTGACAATGCTGGAAAAACTACTCTCCACACCCAAATCAAATCACTATATTCCCGCACAACCCCGCTCCCGCCGATCCCTCACAGCTAAAAACAGTACCCACCGTCGGTCAAAATGTCTCCACCATCGACCTTCCAGATATGTATCTGAAGATTTGGGATATAGGAGGTCAACATTCTCTTCGAAAACTATGGCAATCTTACTACACCAGTTGTCACGCCATTGTCTTTATAATAGACAGTACTGACATCGGGTCTGGGGATCTCACTGATTTGGACTCTGATACCGGGGATAAAGACGTAGGGAGATTGGAGGAGTGTAAATTGGTACTAGAAGATGTGTTGAAAAGTGTGGAGACTGAAGGAGTGCCAGTGCTGGTTTTAGCGAATAAACAAGACAGGGAGGATTGTGTGGAAGTTGTGAGGATCAAAGAGGGTTTGGTGAAGAGGGTTTTTGAGGGGGAGGGAGGCGGTGCAATTAGAGACAGTCGGGTTTTACCGATTAGTGCGTTGGGTGGAACAGGGGTTAGGGAGGCTGTAGAGTGGGTGAGAAGTAGAGTTGTTTGGAATAGGGAGGGGAGACCTCCTGTTATGCGGTAGTCGGGGATGGCGGAGGAGTCAGTATTAAGAGATCTAAGGTCAACATGGGGTGGGACCTTCACGCAATTTTGGGGAAGACGCAAGGAGATGTGAGAGAGGAGTTAGTGAGCTTTGTGCTTCTATTGCTTTCCATGATTCTATCCCTCATCTGCAACTTCGAGATTGTGAGCATCCAGGTGTATCTGACTTTCTTGGACAAGAGGCGGACAGAGAAGACAAAGACCCTCGCGGATTCTTTGAAAAATGGCCCAGATTTAATGAATCACTTTCGGGTAACATACTAGACGAGGGGGCGGCAAGCGAATTACATTTTGATATCAAATTAAGGATAGGCAAGGAGTTTAGCGGGCGTTTACTTGTAGCTAACGAACAGAAGAAGTAGAAGATAGAAAACGGGAGAAAGAAAGAGGCGCGTCCTATCTTAAAACGCACCAACGGCGATAGATTTCAGGATATTATAATTAAGTATCAATACTGCCAATATTTATAAGCGTCTGTGATTTTCAATGAGTTTTCAGACAGTTATGAGTCTTGACTCGTGCATCACATGGACATTTATCCACCACGCCTGAGACAGTCTCATCTCTCCAACTCACTTACTAGCTACTTTCTCGGATACCCTTAAACACCTCTTCCCCTGAACCTCAAAATTCGTGATTACAAATCCAAAGTCCCAAGTTCTAATACTCACCGCCATGGTCTGATCCTATCTTATCCAATCTACTGAAAAACTCTTGAACAATCATACTCGCTTCTGGTGATAATCCCATACACGATGCCGAGGTTCTGATCAGCTCAAATTTCAAAAAAATCAAAAAAATCTGATACCAGTACTCACACATTTCCATTCCATCGCATCCTCTCCGTTCCAGTTACATGTCAGGAGATCATCGAATGGTATCAACGCCACTTCTCACCGCTTAACATCCGACCCTCCTTTCCTTCCGCTCTCTTCCCACTCACCCTTTCCTACCTTTCCCAACTTGAGCCATCTAACCTACAATCTCAACATCATCCAAAACCACGTCCAAATCCCAAATAATCAACACAACCCTCAAACTCATTTCCACAATCACAATACTCATCTCATTATCCTCCCCCGACCATCCGCCCATCCTAGATATCCTTTCGAATATCCTTTCTTTTCCGCTCCGCTCCCATCCACCCATCCACAATTCAAACAGCCGTGTGCCAAGCTACTTCCCCTATTCCCCTCTTTACATATTACACCATACCTCTGAACACCGACTCCGACACCAAACAAGATCATCCAAATCTATATCCATACCCAAACCCAAACCAATCCATACCCCTCCCTAAGTTCCAACCGGACCAAAAAGTTCGACCCAAACCCAATCCCAATCCCCAAACCCAATCCTAAACACCTACCCAACTCCTCCATCCAAACCTCAAACCTCAGACCCCGACTCCGCGATCTTCCCCTCCCCCTCCCCGTCCTAAACCCCCAAACAAACACACACACACACATCCACATCCACATCCACATCTCCATCCAACCCCAAGTCCAAGTCCAAGTCCACGTCCAAGCACAATCCCAGATCCGAGTCCAAGCGCACACACCACACCGTACCGCACCGTCCTAGAGCGGAATCTTCCCACCTCATCTCTCACTGCTCAGAACATTCTAGAATTTATCACCAGGATATCTATCACTAAGCATTTCCCAGATCGCATTGACCATTCGGCTCTGATAGAATTAAGCATTCAATAGTCGGTAGGAATTAGTCTGCCGCTTGGGAGAGCCGATAACTATCGTAGGTGAGGACATTGACATATAAACAACACGCGAACTTTGATTCACTTCCATTAGTATCCTATCACCCAATCAGAATGCAACAGTGTAGAACATGAAATCTTTGAATCTTCAAACTTTCATTGTAGCAAAGTCATGATATCTAATCTAACCCTACAAGAACCACACGGCCAGCAATTCAATCCTTATATTTCTCTCATCTTCTCCCATCATTTCAAAACACCCCGTCCATCCCATTCCATCATACCTGGAATATTCCCATTCCTCGATCTTCAATCATCAATCCCATTCCCGTAAGTCCATGACCGTGATCATATCATTCCCAATACGCCATCCATTAGAATAATGGATCCATTCCATCAAACACCTAATCTTCCATCATTCGCCAATATCAAAGTCTAAATGATATATACGCGTCCCATTGTATTGCATCAACCAAAAAACCCCACGCTAAAGCAACTGCAAACGCAAAAAAAGCAAAAAAGACAATTAGTCTAAAATGTAACATGTATGAAGATCTTTGCCAAAAACAAAATCCCCCATCAAAAAATCAAAAGATAAACAAGCAATAGTATATTGCTCTGGCACAAGGGCCTATTTAAAGCCGATCGAAAAGTAAGCTGGATCTTTGGGTATTCAACGCGATGGAAGCAGGCGATAGCAACGCTAAATTCGACTCGCAGTAAGCTTTAAATTGTTGAAGACATGCCTGTCAATGTTGATTGGAAATTATGTGTATATTCATACATCTTTCTCTCAAATAGGCCGTTTATTATCGTAATTGTGGTATCAAGAAAGAAGGGAATTCGTAGAATTCGTAAACGTTCAAGTGTATATGTAATGTTCCAAGTTTCGTCTAAAAGGTGCTCCAGTGCCAATCTCTTGGGACACTTGCTGGAAGACTCTCGGGTGGACCTTTCAATTGTTGGCCGATGAGGTTGTCGACAACTCTACCTCTGGCACAATTAACGACTGGAGTGGTGGGAGTTCTGGGTTCGTCTTGAGAGCTTTCGCTGTTGGATCGACTGGATCGTGCAATAGACCAGCTTCTATACTCATGCCAGCAGTGTTCGCAGGAGCGACTTTGAGTGCCCTTTGGGTGGTAGTTGGCGTCTTGATCAAGAGGAATTGAATAACCAGAGTGTTGATCGCAGAAAATGTTTCCACAGCGCCGACAGTGATGCCGCCTTGTAAAGTAGGTGAAGTATTTTGTGCAAGTAGTTTCATCGCAGATAGAGGATTCGGCATCAGGCTATTGAACCATAGAGTTAGCATCCCATTTTTATAGATATTAAAAAGTAAATAACTGAAAGATAATTGGCAGATAAGGTGGATAGATATTTTTGTTTGAAGCACGCGACCCAGCCAAGCGATGAGGAATGGTTTGCATGGCGGCTAGGGATCCATTGCGAATTTCTAGCACGTAATATCCCTCAAGGTATTGCAATATTTGTTTGCACAAGTTACAAATACCCCGAACACCCCAAGACTTCTTGAATGCAAAAAAGTAAGAAAGTCCAAAAAGGTAAAGCTCGTTCATGATCTTTCCTTTTTTTTCTTTTGCTTTACTTCGAACAGAATGGGAACACTTTTGCTAACATACCTTCCAGTGATTTTTTGTTGGCAATGCGGTTACCTTTCCAAGGCCCTCGACACTCCATTCAGATTCAGTTATTGCGCCCAATCCGAATTTTCCGCTATCTCCAGTCGATCTTCTAGTCAACGTTGTTGCGCTCTCCAAGTCATCAAAGCTGCTATGCATACTTTGTGGTGGGGTAAGTGGTGATGGCTTCATCATTCTCCTGGGCGGATCTGTTGGTCTCAAAACCGCTGGCACATACAATGGTGACTTGGGTGGTCGCAACTGTCTAGTGTGCGCTGGTAGATAATTTGGAAGTCCATTTCTTGGTGAAGTGGGAGAAGCATTGTTTGGAGTTGGCGGAGTGGTATTTGTCGGAGAGATTTGTTGACTGTTGTAGAGAGTATATTGAGAGGGGGAAGCCGTGAATTGTTGAACCGGCATTGCGAAATCTGTAGACATCACTCTCGATTTCTCTGATGTGAAGTCGTAAGTGGTAGTAGGAGGAGGGTAGGAAGTCTGTCGATTTGTTTCGAAGAACATGGAATTTCACTCTCACTTTCTGATATGAGAGTTGAGGATTGGTGAAATGTTGCTCTTCTCTGACTCTTATCGGTGAAAGCGACCCAAGGTAACAGCGACCGAACGGCGGCGATATTGTTGTGCGCCTCCTAAAGATAGAAGCAAGTAGGTTGACGATGCGGTTATCGTAGGCCTTACTATTATTATAAAGCCTTCTTCTGCAAGTTCTTATCGAACCAACTTCCAAATTCGATTATTGAGAGATGAAATTTGGACGATTAATAACCACAATTATATTCTATTGATCGTTTATCAATAGAATATGAATGTAATGGGTGAATGAATGATTATTTATTATGATGTATGTTATTATAACTGTATGACTTCGGGTGTCTTGTAGAGAGGAAGGGAAGGGAAAATAATTGAAGATCGTGTAGAATGGGGAAGTAGTAGGAATTCGGTTTTCTTTAATCTCTTGGTAGCGTTGTAGTATTGTGGCGGGTGTATTGGATGATTGATAGTTCTCGCTTCGACCAATTGGTTCTTTATGAGTCGATGTGAGAGATAACAATGCAAATGCAAATGCAAATGCAATCCAATCCAATCTTCTTTCAAAGATCCTTGTAAAGCTTTTCTAATCTCCCACACAATGGAACTTGGGGAACTAAACTCTTCGAATCCGATGTCTTACAAAAGTAAGATAGATAAGAAAGATACGATAGGATAGGATGGGATGGTCGTATATGTCGATGTTGTACCTCGTTATACAGGAGGATGGAAGATTGAAGGTGGGTAAGAAGTTAAAATGTAGGTAAGACTTGAAGTAGTTGATTGGTAAGAAGTAGAAGGTAGAAGTAGAGATGGAGATGGAGATATAGATGGAGATATAGACAGAGATATAGATGTTGAAGTAGATGTTGAAGTAGGGGCAAGAAGTACAAGTAACTTGGAAGAAAGGGTTGAAGTCTTTCTAAGTTTCCAATTGCTTTACTTTTGAATGAAGAAGGTATTTCGATGCTGATTGTTGAGATGAGACGAGATGCGAGTATTGAGGAGAGGGGGGGCAATTTGATATGTATACTCCGTACGCACATTGAACAGACAGAGTGGAGGGGGGTGGATAATGGAAAAGTGGATTGAAGCTAAGATATGGGATGCTGGAGTAAAAGTTCGAATGTCTAACGATGTATCCTCGACTCTCTACTTTTTTACCTTTGCTTTCTTAACTACCCGACAACTACTCCGTACTCGAGTAATTAACACGTGCGTTACATGGGAAGAACCCAGTTAGAGAGGTTTAAACTAATTTTGATCAGATATGTACCGGTCTTCAGACTACAGTACATAATAGTTCAATATATTCTCGGAGGGCTAATGTTAGATATGGAGATATATGGGTAAATGGGTATATGGATAAGTAACCATTGGGAGCTTAGTATGTTTAGAACTTGTAGAAGGGTCTAATATCATTTGAACATGACTTTTTGAGGCACGAAATATTGTGTAGAGAACGTCGTCAAGAGTCTACACTCTTGAGGTAGAAAAAGGAGGGTTTATTCTCATTCGAATCGCTCGATGCTGCACATGTGTTGAACTCCATTAAGCATTTCCGTACAATGTACATGCATCCATTCATCATAGCAAGACTCAAATCCCGTACAGAGGTGCAGTCTACACGGCAGAGCTATATTCCGAGTCTCGCCAATTCCGTCCATGTACAGTACGTACAGTGCAGTACATAGCAGAAATTAGTATCACCGTCGGAAGAATCCACTCTTCTACGGAGTTAGATGAGATTGATGATCAGCTAAGCATCAAAACTTATGAATTACTAGGGTTTGATTGGATAACAAGTCACATAATGAAGTGGATTCGAGAAAAAAGCTAAGACTTGACATGATCGTAATAGTATTAGATACCTACGATAGGGATCCATTTAGCATCGGTAAATGCCAGGATTAAAGGAGTTCGTGCCGAGATGTGAGCCCAAATTGATCAAGGGTGCGAAACTACCTACGGAGAATGTCCTCCTCGTCAATTCAAATTTTCCCTTCCAGCCACAATTGACACAATGCACGGAAGTTTGTATCGGGAGGTAGGTGGTAGTGATATGGTTAGTTAAGGGATAAGAAACGAGAAACGAGAAACGAGAGAGAACAGACAATAACGATCAACAGGAGGAAAGAACAGATTTCAATACACAGTACACTGTAAACAAGATTTCAAACATTAGATAATTGAGCGGTCAGAGAAAACAAATAGATATGTGTAACTCTCACTACATATCGAAATTCATGCGCCGTCAGCCTCAAATAAAAATGGAATCTGGGTTTATCTCGCGCACACACACCTACACATACACATACGCACACATACACACGCAAAGATCAGTCAGTACACACGCTTTCCCTTGGATCTTGATCTACCAATCTTATTGAGAAGTTAAAACCAATCTTCACTTGTCAGCCATCAAGATGACACTCGAACTTGAGAGAAGAGACCTCGTTAAACTTTTTTGAGAAAGGATCGACTAGGGTCCTTGGGTTCCACAGTACACACTAATAAAACCACTGTCGCGTGTGCATAAGCTAAAAATCAAAATCCAGGGTCTAATGCGAAATTTGATTGGTGGCCAAGTGTTCTCTTATCAGAGTAATTTAATTGGTTGCTGGTAGAGACACTATGATGTATTATTACGGTAACTCATCGGGAGGGCGGATGTTGAGGAGGGATCTTGGTTGGAGAGTTGGAAAGTTTGAAAAGCTTGAAGCTTGAAGCTTGACAGGTCTCGAGTCAAGACTCGAGAATGCTGCTGGGCAAATGGGCAGTGGAGGCTGATGAGAGAGGGTCGGTCGCATATAGGCAAGAGGGTCATAATGTTGTCGACTTTGGGGGAAAGGGGGGGGGGGGCCAATGGAGACACACATTGATCGGGGACTCCGTTTCATTAAAGGAAAAGAAACAATCGAGAGAACGTCTGAACAACTACAGAGTAACTAACTCAACATCTGAACACATACATCTGTGCTTTACATCTATCTGTTCTACACATCTGAAATTGCAAGATGCTGCAATCTGATGTTCTGGACTCCTTGATACCGAAACTTGCGTGTCTCGGTAGGTTTAGTACCGGTATCGTAAATTCAATAGCGGTTTTGAGTGACGACTTTTATCTCTTGGCTCTATGATGGTTTGGAATCCATCATGAAGATCACAAAGATAACCAACTTACTCGTAACTTGAGCATATATGGAGTACTTCGTAGAACTTGGGTACTCTGAAGAATTCACAGCGTCATTGGAATCTTGGGATCGCTCTGTGCAACGTAAATCAAAACCTTCCCTTATCTAAACTTTGTCAAACCAAGGAATCTATCTGGATAACTTTTGCAACTCATACCGTTCCACACAATGCACATCTCTTGGGGTTTCTCCGTAATCCCTTGGGTATGAATTCCATCGTCAAAACTCTTGTCCTTTGAGCAATCAATGGTGTTGTCCTGTAACAACCTACATGCTCGACGGTCGTATTACATGAATTTCGTGACTCGCGCATACGGCGGCGACTATCGGAGTTTGTCGGCGGTCGCTAATTAATTTATCGCTGTTAAGCTGTTTAGTTGAGGCTGTCTCACGAGTTGCTTTTCATCACATCCAACCAAATTCACCAGAGTGCACCCCTCCAAGATCCATCAATCAAACTCTCACCATGTAATTGGTCCGCTCTCATAGCCGACAAATTTCCCAATTCCAATCCATTTCCGGAAGATCCATTTTAACCGTTGAAGCATAGTAATACTCTAACCTCAATCAATCGTTAGTCTGGATTCTCGCCCTGTCGCCAGACGGAATCCAAAAATACTTGGCCACACAGAGAGCTGGGCTGGGTAAAGTCTCTAACGCTACCACTTAGTTGCCGAGAGCATTTCAATGACCGACAGCATGCTAATCGGTGCGACTTCTCAAGATCGTCACGAAACGCGATTCAATTAACTGTCTTTAATGACGATGTACAAATTCCAAGGCCCTGTAAGAAATGAATCTTTGGTACTTGGATGCAGAGCTCAGGGGCCTGATGATGGCCCTTCATGTTGATCCGGATTTTACCTTGGAGTTGCAACCACCGAGAGGTCATCTCTCAGCGCGGTAGCGAGTCTACTTCGTACTACAAACTCATCATGGGATGTAAATGCAAGAGATGCAGAAAGGTGGTATCACTGTGGGGTATTGGGGAAGGTTCTAGGGACTATTCGATACTCTAGAAGACCTAGAAAGAATCTGTACGGAATCAAATGGGCCATTCGATCACTGGACTCTTTTGTGGATTGTTGACAACTCAATCTTGGTGGCAAAAGATTAACCCAACAGCCTTGGAGCTTTTGAAGATCTGTTATCAACTCAACAACTTGTCACTTGTGCTGTGTCCTGTTTCCTGTGAGGCTGTGAATTTCTTCGGCAAATTGTCTTTGATTTCTTCGGATCTCAACCGGATTAATTCTGGCACTGAGATTGAAGGTGGAAATTTATACTGGGCCCTAATGTGGATTTTCAACACATCGACCCCTCCAGAAATGCGCCCCCATTCTTGGAGATTTCCGCTTCACGTTTCTTTTGAGGCTTGTTATTTGCAGTAGCGGACCCTTTTCACTCTATGGTACACTACCGATATTGGTGAGGAGGAGTGTAAGCTAGGATATGTATACAATGCATTGACAAATTTTGATCGTGAAAGCTGCATAGCATATAGAAGGGTTCATTTCCAGTCATGCGGAGGTTGAGATTTTAAATTATTGATTGCTGTTACCAGTTGAGGGTAAGTCTTCAAGAGAAGGACGTGCAGAAGTCAAGATTCTTCCGCTCCAGGTAAGGCTGCCCCGGATCCTATTGGAGTGGAGTAGCAGTTCCATGCTCGTCGAAGGAAAAAACAATGGTTCGTAGGAAAGAGAAGAGTCGTGTGAGGGATTTTTGAAGCCATCCATATTTTTGCCTAAATTAAGGGTCTGCGCGGGAAACGCGGACTATGGGGCGCTTGAATACCCATTTCGTACCCATTCCGCCCCATTGTGTGGCTGCATGGACCATCGTCAAAATTGACATCTCCGTGGTCTTTCGGTATGTTGGTGTAAGAGGAATTGTTCTTTGTTCACATCCGTTGCAACTTTGTGACCTTGATAATCTTTGGAAACTTGACGAAACTGGACACAATTGAAAGTGAGGATAGTTCCTGATCGTCGAGAATCGGGTCCTTCAACGGATCATGATAGTAGGCCGTCTTTCAAGGACGATCAAACCTCCATGAGGAAGTTGAATGCGCTCGTTTAAACCCCGGCAATGGAATATCTTGCCATATCACAGTCGTTTCTGTTCATATCTCTTCCTCGATCTGCGGTGATGCATTTCCAATCTTCCGTCAAGGATTGAATTGTCCGACATCGCAATCAGATTCTCGCACATGTTGATCCTTCTCACAATTGATGGCGGTTGAGAAATATCCTTGGAGCCATGCAGAATTGCTATCGTCGATTGATCGAAGGCTAGTGGTTCGATCTTCCTGCTGCCATAGAAGTTATCTCCAGAAGAATCCCCTACCCACACAAATAACGTACGAGTTGCTGGATGTCGATAAAAACCCTTGAATCGAAGATACTGTGTCATATCGGCTGAAAGTACCATGCCCTCGAACCTTCGATCGTCATGATATGAGCTGTTGCTTCAAAGTTGAGATCTGGGAAACCATGGCTTCTTCCTCGCAAGTTCTTGGGAGTTTGCAACATCTTGAGCCCTCACGTGCTAGATCTTCTAAGAGAGATAGACTAGCCTTCGCACACGCCAACAGGACGTGAGGAAGTCTCATACGGGAACTCGTTGAATCATAAAAAAGGGTTCATGCCTCATTTATTTTCTTGCTTTGTATCAAATACATGGCATTTGCTTTGTCTTCTCTCGCTTAGCTTTTCTCCGGGTTTGCGATCCCTTGAGAATTTTACTGGAACTCTCACTCGCCAGGGATCAATTGTTGCGACCACAAATCCCAATATCCATGAGTTGCGTGCCCTCATATCTTGAGAGCTCTTATTTCCATATTCTGATATCCCCATAGTAGATAAAGCAGATTTCATGAAGATATTTTTCAGCCCATCTATTGCGGCGGTGCAAACGGAATAGGTATGCAATAAATGCGAGTCTACGTATTGGACCAAAACTGTGGAATAGAACCTGCCAAAGCTATGGCGCATAATGCGGCTTGTTACGTTTCGACCCGACCTCCTTAATTGCGGAAATGCACAGCATGATTTCAACCCCTTCGAATGAGGTCATGGGATTGGCACCGCATGGTAAGTCTACTGCCAATGGGGAGAATATGACGAAAAATGTACTCTCCACGGAAACGTGCTGCGGATACTACCAGTGTGTGCTCTACATCAAACGAATCATCTCGCCACTCAAAATTGCATTTTGGGCTCGTTTGTTTGTCTCAAGGCACAATGATGTTGGTACAGGGGGCATCCAGCTTCGAATTAAATAAATGCTAGTTCTTGCGCCCATGAATACTACCTAAATGCACTCGGCCTTGGACAATTCGCAAATGGCACCTTAATTACCGGTCTCAAAAGGAAATACAATGCAGGATTCCTATATAATGTGTACGAATGGCCATATAATGCATAGCTTGGAAAGTTTGTTTGTTTCCTATCTATTGATTTGCGGCGTATTGAGAGCCTTGCATGCAGCCTTCCGGCTGCTTTGGTTGGACAGACAAGATTGAGGGCCTCTATCCATCATTCACAATCAAAAGTGGTCATCGTTGTTGGTAAATGAGACGAGTTGAAATACCACTCACTATCTTTCTCATCATGTACTCGTAAGAATATCTGAAGGACTAGAATAGCATTCTGAAAATATAATTACTCGTATCGTTTCCTATCATCTTCGCTGACACATTACGTTCTGATGCACACCTTCAATTTGTTTAGAGACGCTGGTGATTATAGCGAGTAGTATGGCTAGCTGGCGAGGTGATACCGTAAGTCGAGGATGGCAGGAGGGAGATGAAGAAGATGGGAGTTGGAGAGGCAGAAATAGAGGCTCGGGAGGTATTGGAAGACAAAGTTCTCGTAGAAGCTTCGGCTCGCATGTTCGCGGTCGCGGCCGCGGCATTGGAGAGAGAGGTCTGGGTAATCCCAATCGATCGGATGAAATATGCTGGAGCTTTCAAAGGACAGGCAATTGCCCACGCGGATCGCGATGCAGATTTTCTCGTGAAGTCTCGTATGCCGATGAAGTGTTTCAACAACCTCGTTCAAGGCCCGACGAGACATTGGCCCGACAGGAAGCCAGAAACGCTTATTCTAGTTGGAAGTACCTCATCAAGTCCCACCCTAGACCCAACGATATCCGAACTACAGAAATGCTGTGGCATGGTGCTCTTAAGATTTTGAATGGCGAAGACCGAGACAATAAGCAGATGGTCCCTCAAGATCTAGAAAATGACAATTTTTTTGGTCGCGAACACATTCGGGTCCTTCTGGGGATGACTACTCATACGAATTGCGCAGGAACATATGTCAAACTTGTGCAGCCTTTCCTAGATGTCATGACACATCAGGCATTATTGGACTGCTTGTCTATCGACACTTGCGTGGGGAACCTCTACAATCTTATCAGTGGCAGTAACGGATTTCGTGCAATTCCATTCTTTCAAACTCTTATGACCAATCTGCTGGAGATACATTATTCTTCCAACCAGGCTTCCACTGATGAGATAGAGAGGACTTTGATCGCAATTTCTACTTGACTTCGAGAACTTCTCAGACGAGAACGACATGCGTTGTTCCATGATGACCTTCCCAATGTTGTGACTTCACTCGAGACTTCTGTGGCTATCATTAGTATCGATCGAAATTCGGCAGCTTTTGCCATAGTTCCATCTCGCATTCAAGAAATTCAAGGCATGATAGCCCGAGCTAATGGACTTCTTTACCAAGAAGATCAGCAGCAGGTTGATGGTGTCTCTACCGCAGTCGTATTGACATTACCTTCAACCATCGACGAGGCTTGGAAGTCCAAATTTCATTCTCTCATCCTCCACAATTGGTCAAAAAATCTAAATAAAAAAAGACAGGGGAAAGTGATGGAAAGAGTCGAAACGACTCGCCGAAGGCGTTTTAATGTGTTTACTCTCATTCAATGGAACGAAATGCACTCCATTATTTTTAACTGTCACAAAAAAGTCCACGGGTCTCGACTTGGATTACAGCTTGATTTCAAACGAATCGCGAGCGATTGTCACTGCAAAACCTGCTATTGGAAGTTCAAATGATTCCGAGAGCCTGGCGCTGTTGAACTCAAGCTCAGCTAGAGGAATTATGGTAGAACTTCCTAGTGTAATTCTCGCCACTTTCACGCCTATTCTTGAGAATCTCCAAGACAAGCAAAGACTGAATCGATTACCTTTTCGTCAATGGATTTTGCCTGACCGTCGACAGTTTGGTAGTTCAACCACCCTGAATATACCACCCCCATTATATGCCCGTGGATCAAGATCGGCGTATTCGCTGGACTCTATACTACAAGATAGGTCAAAAGGTGATTTACTGATCAAAAATTCAGTATCCTCGGTCGATGATGCCGGACTCATTGATGAAATTGAACAACGAACGGAACTTGATCGTGGGCAAAGTGAAGCATTACTTGCTGCTCTTTTACGATAGTTCTGTCACATTCAGGGACCTCCAGGCACAGGAAAGTTTTTTCTAGGCGTAAAGCTTGTCAAAGTCTTATTAGCATGCAAGACGGTGACACTTGGTCCCATAATCATCGTGTAAGTTGAATGCTCTTTAGTTCACGGCTGTAGGAGACATGGCAATGGTCCTATGATCCCACATTTTACATTAATCAATCTTGCGCAGTTACTACACGAACCATGCTCTCGACCAATTTCTTGAATACTTGGTACAATCCGGCATTGGGAAAGTGATTCGAATAGGCGGACAAAGTAAATCGAAGATCCTAGATGGAAAAAATCTTCGAGTGGTCTCTCAAGGTGAGACTACAACCAAGCCCGAAAGTAACACGCTTAGAACCAGTCACTCGGCATTGGAAAGTGAAGAATATCATGTGGAAAAGCTTCTTCGACAATTGAATGGACTTGGAGATTATCCAGAGTGGGGATCATTAAAAGACTACGTCGCTCGACGCTATCATGAAATTTACCAACAATTCGACAGGTTTGACGAGGAAGGATTCGAAACGGTGAGGATCCCTTTTTTCTTACAAGTGGTAAAATTCCTCCATTCCGCTTGACCATGCTAATGATATATAACAAGGTTGGTGGAGAGCCTTTCAATTTATGGCTCAGGTACAACACTGAAATGGAGGGACAAGCACCAACGTTTTCGGCGACATGTACAATAGATGACTTGATAGAGTTCGCAAATGTCAATGTGCACGCACTAAAGGGCAACGAAAAGATCATTCTTGTTAGACTTTTGGCAGAAGAAACACGCAAAGAAGTCACGAACGACTTATTTGAGTCCATAACTCGGACCGAGGAACATAGCCAGGCAATACAGAACGTATATTCTGGTAAAGACCGGCGTGTATTACAGGGAGCGGATATCATTGGGGCGACTACGACTGGTCTTGCAACGAAAATGTCGACTTTGAAACACGTCAAAGCTAAGGTGATTGTCTGCGAGGAAGCAGGGGAGGTTCTTAAGGCTCATATGCTGTCTGCACTTCTACGTAAGTAGTATTTTTTTGTTCGGTTTGAAGCGATGATAGGATTCAGAAATTGCCAAAGTTATCGATCTGTCAAGCTAATTTTCATTGTTTACAGCAAGCGTTGAACATGTCATCTCTATTGGGGATCACGAGCAGCTCCGTCCCTCAACCAACAATTACAATTTATCTCTTGAGAGCCAAGCGGGAGCTTCATATAAACTAGACCACAGTCAATTCGAGAGGTTATCTGTTGGTGACCCCGGACGGCTCACTCTTCCAGTGGCTCAATTGAATATCCAACGTCGTATGCGCCCCGATATATCGAGATTGATCAAGACAAAATACCCGAGGTTGATTGATCACGATGTAACTAAAATTCTTGCAGACGTTGGTAGCACATCCCTTGTCTTATCAAGTAACGGAAACAATCATACGATACCGATACAATAAAATGATTTATTCTCCAGGTGCTAGAATGCTATATTAGAACGAGGGCGGAGCAAGAAATTCTGGCGTTGGAGAGCAATACAGAACGGGTGTCAAAGATGAGGAGCAAACGATTGAATGCATTGAAAGTAAGGGTGGCGTGGAGAGATGAAGCTGTATTGCAATTTCAATGTCATCAGAATATATCCTATATCCGATAAAAATTCTCTGAAACAAGTAATGTCATATATCATTCTCAATTTCGCCGCTTCAAGAGGCCAACCATCTGTCTTTCACCTTCCCGTTACTTCAAGCGCCATTCTAATCAAACGGAAAGAGTGCGACAACATTTCACCAAGTTGGATACTAACTAGTTAATCCTCAGTCAACGATTGACATGCTAAATTAACCAAATGATTCTTTCCTTGAGGAACAGAACATGTGAATACTTGCTTTCAATTATCAACATTTATGACACGGAACAACTGCTCCTTCCAAAACCAGCTAGGTAGGAATGTTTTCGGTTTCTTCCCGCGCACAATTTTGATCGGGCGGTTGGTGCTTCACAAATTCGCCTTCTGTTTGAAGGGGTCCAGGATTTTTGAATCATTCTGAGACGAAGAAAAATAAATGACGAGGAACAGATCGCCCGTCGGCAGAGCCAAAAAAACTGTTGACGCGGTAAGTTTCCTCTAATGAACGATGGAGCGAAGGTTTAAGGGATTTAGGAATTAAGATAGACCAAGTGAGGCGTGAAGGGGTCAGGGGTAAAGAGGAAGGCGGACGGGAGTCTGGTTATGACTGGCAGCATAGTCAGACCGTTAGTTGTGGGATATTCCTTTTCCCAGATCCTGTTATGAGTGATCTACATGGCCTTTTCGAAATTGCAAGGCGGTTCAATGTCATGTAGGATACAGCTTTGAAAATGATGAACAAGACCAAATTGGGGAGGGACTTGTGAACTAGCCGTTAGTTCAAAAGATATGAGCTGACACGATGGGATGAACAAATTAAAATGCCTCTAGAGTATAGTCATATCAATCATATAATATAGGGATATTGCCCTGCAAAAGAAATCCTAATTTCGGAATAATATTTGGGTAAAGAATTAAAAATTAAGAATCAAACAACAAATCGATCAATTGTTGAAGACACCACTAACATTCTAGTATCAGATATGCTAACATTCCATCAAATAACCATGCAATGTGAAAAGGCGGTCTCTTCACGCTTTTTAGATCCCATGGCGGTGCATACCACATGCATGGTTACCTTCAACTCTCATGGCATGATTCTGGTAATGCTGAGGTGAATAGGACGCAAAACATGGATAACAAACATACACTAGAAGATAGAGAAAGTAGACCGAGCTGTCGGGAAATAAATCTCGGAATTTGATATAGGTAAAAGAAAAAGGTACATGTGCAGGGGCGGAATAGAACACATGGCGAACAGAAATGTGAAGACTTCTCATGGCTGTTGATTTACCAAATTAAAATTGTATGATGCTTAACCATTTTACCATTTCATGATTCAAGATTCAATAATCAAGATTGAAAGGAAGAAAGAAACCTTGAAGCAAAACGCCCTAAATGACAGATGTGGGGTGATTTCTTTGGACTACTCACTCAAATTCGATCGGTGAGCATGAATGGACGACTTGTACAATACACATCACCGCCAGCAATGTCGTAGTGACTCGACTCACAAGTGATTTCAAATCATGTCCTGCGATAAGGCAATCAATATCGACCAAAACCTGACTCTTGCAATATGGCTGTAGCACAATGACAACCACTCGGTGTCCTGTTGCGGTGACCCGGCCCCGCCAACGAAGAGCCGACACTTCGACACATGCTACAAGGCAAGACAGGATACGGATTCAGCAAAAGCTTGCGAGAAAGGATCATAATTGAAGCCTTGATGGCGAATAGAAAATCATGCGCATTGATGAATTGATGAAGAGGGGGGGTATGCCTTTCGCGTCATGCTCCATCGAAATCCTTCTCGTACTTCTTTCTACTTCCCTTCTCTCCTTTTTCAAATTAAAAATAAAAAGGAAATAACAAGCCATACCGGATCAGTTTGGCAATTGCCACCCAATAAAATCGAGATTCTCTTTCTTCACGGATCCTCTTCTCGAAGTTTCATTTCTTTCTTTTTCGTACCGAAAATACAGAATGTGACGCCTCTAGCTCTGTTCCCTGTTCATACTTGCATCGATTCAGTCGATCAGTACCTAGGTTAAAATGAATGATGATAAAAGCAAAAAAAACGGCAATGCGACGAATCTTCTTAGAATCAAGCCATAGAATGGACTTCTGCAGGGGAAAATGCGACTTGCGATCAAAGAAATGGACCGTTGAAGCGAATCAAATTATCATCGCATTCAAGACTTGAACAATTGAACAATTTGGATCATTCCATGCTGGTAGGAGTGATAAAAATGCTGGAGCCTAGAGTTTAAGACTGTTGAAGTTGCACGAAAGAGAGCCACAGTACAAAAATGTTGCCATTTATAGTTACAAATGACCTGCTGTTGCATATTCTGCACATTCGATTTCGATTTGCGACTGGAGAAAGAAAAGCCTCAAGCCTCAACACACCACAAATTTCTGACCATGGCAAGACTATTCTCATAACCATGACCATTACCATCACACACACCGATATAGCCCAGTGGAAACTCTTTCAACCATAATCATGATACCCATGGACTCTGCTCTCTGTAACCCTACTCATACGACTTTTCGAGACAATCAAGTTCCTTCCATGGTACAGACTGTAACTCTATGGCGCCTTGAAATGAACCGAACTTTGTTGCCTTTCGAGTGACATCCAATGGGCAAAAGTGAGCTTCCTTGTTGGTGAGCAAGCATGCCACGTTTTCGAAGTCGATCCAACAACGGAATGGTGCCCCGGGGGAGAGGGTATACACACCAAACACAATCAAGAAGATTTAAGCGAATGATTTCCTGTTCGAGCATACTGAAAGCATTGGGGTGAATATCCATTATTGACGAGGATTTTGATTAAACTTTTGGGGTAAGCTAAGATTCTGCCCCGGCCCGTCTAGTTTCACTGCTAAGATGCTAAGACATTACTAAAGGTGCTGAAGTACTACATCTATTCATGGGGTACCGTTACAGGTAACCGAAGGCCACGGACTCCGGTTTTCATCGGTAAAGAAATGTAGGAATCTGGAACCTAAGAGCCTTGGAGGAACTGTGAGTGTCCGAAACCTCTGAAAGTATGCTATGTATGTACTCTGAATTATCGTGACATTGACTGGTAACAGGCTTGATCGAATTGCGAATCGGATCAATAGTAGTTCCTGATTTTCACTGATCTTCAAGTCGGCGACTTGGCGGAGATTCCCAAGATTGAATGCATCAAGGTGCATCGGGGGTCACAAAAAAGAAGGTCGTACTGTTGTGCACTTTTCACGTGGCTCTTGCGGATAATGAATTAATTCACACCCAGGAGGTCGTAGCTTTTTTGAACCATGGGTACGGTTTTGAAAAGCCCTCTATGCGAGACGGATAACGACATTCGAAGACCATTCTATTTCAAGATATCTACTCCGCTTTTAGTTGCAAATCAAAGTGTCTATCAAATCTACTTTTGTGAGCCCGAGGAAGTGGGTAGCACAGATCATTCAACTGGGATTTCGATGAGAGGAAATCCCGCTTTGACTAAAATGCTTGTAGAAGGAAATGTTGATGGCACAGGGGAAGCGATATTATGGAAAGTTGATTGGTTACCCTTACGATCTGAATCTTATTTGATTGGCAAGCAGAGCCTCATGATCATGTCCAAAAATACCCACCCTGAGCATCTTGCATCTGTATCTCTATATGACACGAGGTATAGCAAGGGGTATAGTATGAAGATCTTCAGAATCCGACAGGGTCAGAGAGCCCAACCGGGGCAGAACCCACGCGAGGTAATCACTTTAACAGTTCACTTGGTAACAACATGACCTAAAAGAATCTTGAAAATGCTACCTGTTGATATCTAGGAGGAATGAGATCCCAACTGAACTATTTCGTTTTAGACCCAGTTCATGGGAATTAGGACACGGTACTGCAAGCGGAAGTCAACTTTGGAGCTTAAGCATCCGCCTGCAAGAGGGTTACTAGCCTTGTATCAGCTTCAATTTATCCTATTGGACAAGATACTGAGCTACTTACCCGTAACCCAGGACATTTTTCCATACCAAATTAGTGCAACCACACATCTTCACAAATCTTGGCAATCTCTTTACAAAAAGCAAATTGCTTTTACATCAACTCATCATAGTTAGTCCAATACACTATTTGGATGTGGTACATTAACCCCTCATTCAAAAAATTATCGATCAGGACAACCTTGCGATGGTGGTAGAACTTAGCGAATAGATGTGGTTGGGATGTTTCCCCCGCTGTCGAAGAGTCGAAAAGTCTCTCCATAGCTTCTTCGGTATCGTAAAAGTTTCGGACGAACCCTAAAGGTTCGCTCTTTTTTGTCTCATCTCGTCGCCCAAACAACATGCTTTTCCAAGAAGTTATTATCGCGATCACATTTTTCCGTTGGCACAGGTTCTCCTGCTCGTCTTCGTTGGCAGCATAAATTCAATATTGTTTGCATAATCTAATTAATATCCAAAGGATACACCGCTCAAAGAAATAACAATTTTCACTATACCTTTCGTCCCGAGGTTAATTCGTCTCCAATGATTGAGATGTTTGGGAGGCAAATAAGATCATCGTCGTTGCAATGATAAACACAATGGATGGACAACTAAGGTAGATATTGACAAAGTGGGCGACGCCAGCCATCATATGGAAGCTGAAGAACCCTTTTCGATTGAAACGTTGCTCCTCGGTAGCAGCTCACTGCAGATTGAAGTTACATTAATGAATCTCAATTGCGTAGAACCGTTGGCTATAATTATTTTTTGATCAACCACACCCACATCGACGGAAATTTCTGCACTGTGTCTGTACTGAAATCTGCACTGACTATCGCTTCCAAAATGTCAAGCGTCACTGTGACGACAGAAGGAGCGCGATTGGCTACAGTACGAAAATCTACAACTAGCGGTGGAGAGATTACCAATGACGGTGATGACCGAGAGCATGCGTGACGATCAATTGGTCAATTACTCAGCCCTATAGCAGAGATGCCTTTTCCAGGGCTACAAAGCTCAAAGCTAGGCATTGTGAATTATGGCTAGCTACAATGCACCAGGCTGTGAGGCTGTGCAACACAACTACGATGTATACAGGAAACATCTGACAACAAATTTCTATGGGTCTAATATACTTGCATGTTTCTTGTTGCTGACCAGATAATGAAGTGGATTCTCTGCACTACCTCCCTTAGTCTGAGTAAAGGAGGCATTAGAAAACTGCCACAAAACAACATCTGCGTTCTCAAATGCCGGAGGAACACCATGGAGCCGGTAGGTAATGTAATATCAAATTCTTCGTCTCCAGGAGTGCATTGCTTTGGTACAGAACACATCTATCAAATAAGCCATAGCCAGCCTTCACGATGTGCTATAAAAATTAGACGCCCTGGTTGTATCAAGGGGTACCACATGGAGAAGATTCGCAAGATATTCTGATAATAGCAACTCCAACGGGTCTGCGTTTGAGAATTAAATTCACCAGCCAATTCCATCGTTAGGACCCGACTATAATCTTGAGAACTCGGTGCCAAGACGGCGAGGATTACTATTACCAGGATTTGTAGCCAATCACTGATGATCGAGCTCGAAGAAAAGGGGTTCATAGGGCTGAATTCCGAAGAGTTGCAGAAGAACGTGAAACCAAAGGGACATGCTCTGTTTGAGGGAATGAAGCTTCTGGGGGTAAGATGAACTGTGTGTGTGTGTAGAAGAGGTGTTTTTGGTGACTTAAAGGGCTTCTAGAAGGATTTGATCCTTCGATAACGACGACTATGCTTTCACAAAACCAAGGATACACATACACACACACACACACACATAAAAAAGGACATTATATCAAGGCCAGGTCAATCAATATAATATCCACACATTTGGTCAGATGGTTCAATCCTTCTGTGACACGACCCAAAGAAAGATATTGTGGAGATCTCATGCATGATTTGAAATCAGGGGCGGACGTTGTGTGTTGTATAGAGAGCAATGATTCATCTTGAGTGAGGAGATGAACGGACAGAAAAGATAACTATGATGGAAATCTGCCTCGTGAAATGGGTCCTGCCGTCCCGTCCGTTTCCGTAGTGTATAGAGTACGGACGAACTTTTGGTCTGTTTACAACTGTTGGACAGGGGCATGTGGCTCGTGCATATCTATAATGACCTGGTACGTGATAGAATGTGATGCCATCAAGGCTATCATCAACGAAACGATCAGTTTACGAGAGGCCCGATAGTGACTAATAGTATCCGTCACAATGCAGAGAAACTTCATATGCGTTTCAAAGCTTCCATTTGGGTTCGTTATCATATCGAGCAATTATGACGATGTGAAGAGATGAGATAGATG
Organism: Botrytis fragariae; assembly: GCF_013461495.1. Classification (NCBI taxonomy): domain Eukaryota; kingdom Fungi; phylum Ascomycota; class Leotiomycetes; order Helotiales; family Sclerotiniaceae; genus Botrytis; species Botrytis fragariae. The sequence goes on from NW_023500993.1 coordinate 181,661, forward strand.
GCTGTGCTCTCGAGGCTGTGCAACATGTAGAAGAAAGGGAAACAATTGTGATTATTTTCGGTGGGGAATTTGGGGCACATGAGACGAGAATGTGTGAATATGTGTGGCCGAGTAGACTGTAGAGAATGCAGTAGCCACTCCTGGGCGTGTGTTTTCGTTAATCCTTCGTACTCGGGCCAATCATTTGCTGTAGACCCCTGACTAACCTAGCCACAGACCATTTTACTCATCAAGAGGGCTCCGGGGGGACAAAGTTCTCTGTTTCCTTTTTATCATTGGGTTTGATCGACACAGTGGTAATGGTATGCTAGTTCGAATACACTTACAGATACGCGTTTTTGTATTCGGGTGGTGTCGGCGGTTGCGAGAGGTTTGGATTAGTACATGTCTAGGTGGATTTCAATAATTAGTCCCAAAGATTGATCCTATAACCCCTCAATCCTGACCAAGGTACTTGATGGAATTATTGTCACCATCATATTCAACCGGTAAAAGTCCAGATCTATTCCTGTCACCATGTGTTCGTTCATTTTCAATCGATCAATCAATCGATCAGTCTCGGTACTATTGCATCCAGGCAACAACAAAATGTACCTTTCGTCGATCATCCGAGGAGTGCATGGTTAAATAAATTAAAAGCATGTATGTACAGATAGATATTGAGTTTATTGTTTCGTCGAATGGAACGATGTAACTCAAGATTTCGACTCCTTCGCCAAAATGAACTGTCCTAAAGACGAAAAATGTCTCTTTTAAGAAATGTGCCAGGGAGTCTGCCAATGAATGAAGATCTAGCCGTCGATTCACAAGCATTGCACCCCACTCAATTCGCCTTATTTGTCTGAGAGTAGCGAAATCAAGCGAATGAGACAGGGTTCATTTAACTTTAATGGGATTTCCCCACCCGGATTGGGAGGAGACTGGGAAAGAAAGGAAGATCTACATGAGAGGGGGGGAGGAGGTTTTCATTCGTCGCACATCACTTGATATGTTGAATTGAGGAGTTGACGAGGGTGAGCGAATATCATTTTGTTGCGATCTGTAGACCATTCGCTCGCAAAAATCTCCCCTTTTCATGCTTTGATCCATGGATTCTTGACATCATGATATCGAATCTTGAAAAAAAGTTGATTGTGCGTGTAGGGGATACAACTCTGTAGTTGGTTGTACGGTACATATCCACACATCCCATATCGTAAATCCTCAAATGTTCCCCTGCCCTAGTAGATTTGTGATGGTAATCAATCTTTAAAGTCTCGGGAACAGCCAGCGACAGGGGAGCCATGATTTTTAGCACGTTCATCTAGGGATTTCCAGGACTCATGATCTGGTTGGCTTGTTCTACGATATCTCATCTCTCTCTTCTGGCCTAAGCACTCTTTCGTAATCTTACCCCAAACTACAATTAAACTTTTCTCCTTGTATATTAGGTGGATGGGTATGTGTGTGTGTGTTCCAAACTGGTTTGGCAAATAGATAATGAAAGTGGAGCGAGTCTTGAGTCTTGACCGACTAGACGGAGATGGCGATGGTGGGACGGAGATTCCAGGCGGCCACTAATAATGCACGCAGCGCCAGTCCTGCAAGTTACCCCCATCCCTTGTAAGGTTATTGAGATCCTGTGTGCGAGGTAGGTGCAAGGTTGTATGCCCAGCAAAGTGGAAAGTCCGCCATACATTTGCCAGATGCATTCGGGTAAGGCTGTGTATGATTCTTCCAAGGTGCCTGTTGTGTTGTGAATGGAATAATGGCGTGTGAAATGAATTTGTGGATTCAAGTGCATTGCTTAGTTTTGGTGCACTAATCATTATGCATACACTGCGGTGAGGTAAGGTAAGGTGATAAGGTCGGTGGAGGAGCGACCAGACCGAGGCCACGGAAAAAAGAAGCCACAATGTGCTGTGCTGTGCTGTGCTGTTTGGATATGAATACTACTTCTGTGAAGAGGAATCTGAGCCTAGGTAAATTGTGGACATAGTTATTGGATCGGATCGTAAGAATATATTTTTATTCAACGACCGTTCTGTCAATCTGTCACTCTAGATGAGGTCTGTGATGATTTTCGTCTAAAGAAACATTTTAGTCAATTAGTCAATTAGTGACTGTTAGCCTATCTACCGGGAACTAATCTCAACAGACGTAGTGCTATCCTATCTGCGGGAATTTCCAGCGGTTTTTTCTTCTTAATTTTGGATCTAGACTGGAATTGTACCTTACTAGTGGTGTCTATCGTACGTATTGTATCAACCTTACCAATTAGATACGTCTAGATGTGTGTATGTGCGTGTGTGTGCAAAGTAAACAATCTTTTGACTAGATAATCAATAAAGTAAAGATACCTTCCATAGGGTCTTTTGGGGGTATTGAAGTCAAATCGCAACCTATCAAGGGTTAATTGACAATAACAGGTTAGGGCAGACAAGAAAAAAAGAAAAAGAAACATTTTGCTCCAAAGTAAGAGAATCCCTGAAAATGATTTGCTCAAAATGCCCATGTCCCAATCTCAAGGTTCAACATCAACCCCATGTCTCCTTTATCCATGTTTCCATGTCCGGGCTTAGCATCTTGCATTTTTCTGGGTCGGCCATTTTGAAGCCTTCTTATCCTTTCCCGTCCAGAACTACTCCATACCTAGTAATTTTTTATTTTTCGATCTCACTAGACAGTCCCATTGCATCTCCATACCACCAATATTACAATATAATATTAATCCTCAAGATGCCCCCAACTTTCTAGAAAAGGAACATGTTCGTGCTCATCCTTCATCATACACATCTACACTCTCCACCCCATATCTACTCCATATCATACCACCAGGATTCAAGAACACCTAGACAGGCCTTACCAAACTACTACGAACATTGATACATGTCCCGCTCTCCCGCTTGGCAATAAACACATCAACCTTGAAAGGCATCGATCATCCTCCCCGAACTAATGCATCATACCTAATCTCACACCTTCTACCTAAATTAAACCCTACATTACTATCTTGTCTCTCGTCAACCACATTCTCTGTCATCATACCTTTTATATATATATATATTCTCCGCGCCTCGTCTTCTTCTTACGTCGGCTTCCTTCATCGGCTTCCTGTCTCAGATCATATCTCCAATCCCCAAATACTACCTTGATTCAACTATTCCCAAGTATCTACATCAACTTGCACAACGACACCCTCACGAAATATCTACACATTGCAACCCTCTTCGATATATAGCATACTTTCTTACACTGGAACTGCAAAGGAACCAAAGGTATTTCGCATACAGCCTTGGGTAGATGGTCCGTGAAGCAGTTTACTGATCGGTATATCTAGTCGGCGATAAGTGTGGCTATCACCCCAATTCAAAATAGCCAGCCATCACCGTCTTCGTAATAAGCTCTCACAACACAACATGGTCTCGGTATCTGATCACTCATTCCATATGCTATCGCGACACATGGGAAATCAAAACGAGAACGACTTTCCACTTTTCCCCGAAGCAAATATGTATTCTCCTCAATATCCATACAATGGCATGCCAAACTTCCAGATCGAACACGACGCTGCGTATGCATACCCGAGAACACAAGATATCTACCCTACCAGTACCGGATTCGATTCCACAAGTATGTATAGCGAAGTTCCGCAACATTTTGTTGAGTCACCAGAACTTAGAGGAACTGCGCCATCAAATTACTCCACAGCGAGTGGACCCTCCGCGACATCCTCGACCATGGGCTCTCCCAACTCAAACCACGGCCACATGGTTTCAGTATCTGAGTGGGGTTCTGGACTTGGCATCAATCCAAGTATCGTGAATTACGATAACTTTGGTCAAGGAACCGACTACAACTTCTCTGCAGGTATGGAAGACTTTACTGTAGATTTCAATTCAGCCAAACCAGGCTTTGTTGGTGAGTGTGAAAATATCTCTAGATCTACACCTCGTCAGAACCGTCCCATTTTCTCTTCATCCTCTCCTATTCATGATTTTCATACTCCAATGGATTCTTCGCGATCAATTGCTTCACCAATCACACCCGTCAGTGCGTTTCGAAAAGAATGTAGAGAAGAATGTTTGAAATTTCCTCATGTCTCTGCACTTTCAATTACTCCTGTATCTGGTCGACCAATTTCAAGCTTTAAGTCTCCAACTAGCGCGGGTCGTAGTAACGAGATAAGGTTATCTCCCGTTACTACTTCAATAGCGCAAACATTCACTTCGAAACCGACATCATCATATTCTTCATTTCAACAATCTCCTTTCTTTTCTCAGTCTAGTGGCAATTTTGTTGCTCCACTTGAATCTTCTTGTGTGTTTTCTCTCTGTCAATTCCGGCACTAGTTTCATACACTTTTCTTCGCCAAGCAAACTCAAAAAGGATTTCATACTAACATCAATTTCTAGACCCATCCATTTTACATGCTCCTTTCTCCGCTACTCGCCCAACATCAGCTGTTGGACAATCCGAATTGTCTCCTTACCAAGCACCAATGTATCCTACATCTCCATCACCATCCCAACACTCCTCAAGAAGCCCTGGACCTGCCAAGGCCGATAGCGCAAGCCCTTACTTGGGCTCTCAATATTATCCATATCCAGCACCAATGATCAGACGGCCATCTTTGACAATCTCTCACCAATCATATGGTTCCCAAGATGGTAACTTTAGTGGTGAAGAATCAAAAGAAAAGGGTCGCTGCACCTGGCCAGAATGTGGAAAGATCTTCAAAGATCTTAAAGCTCACATGTTAACCCATCAAAATGAGCGCCCGGAAAAATGTCCCATACAGACATGTGACTATCACGTCAAGGGCTTCGCTCGAAAATACGATAAAAACCGCCACACCTTGACCCATTACAAAGGGACAATGGTATGTGGTTTCTGCCCAGGTTCCGGATCTGCGGCAGAAAAATCCTTCAACCGTGCTGATGTCTTCAAGAGACATCTCACTTCAGTACATGCCGTAGAACAAACTCCACCAAACAGCCGTAAGAAGACCTCCGCAAGCATCAACAGTGGCAAGAAGCTCTCCGGATATGCACCAGATGCTACTGGAAAGTGCTCTACCTGTTCGGCTACTTTCAGCAATGCTCAAGACTTCTATGAGCATCTCGATGACTGTGTTCTTCGCATTGTTCAGCAAGAGGAACCTTCCGAGGCGATCAATGCTCGTCGCCTTGCAGAGGTCGAACAAGATCACGATGTTCATGAAACCCTCCGCAACAACGCCCTCCCAGTCACTACCAACGTTTACTCAACAGCCGAAGAAGACGATGATGAGGAAGTCGACGATGAAAACGACGACGACTACTCCATCCGTGTCCGAACTTCCCGAAAAGGCCGTCAAAACCGCAATCCAGTCAACGGTGTTCAAAAGTCTAGAGGCATGACACACTCTAAAGGTGGCGTCACTCTAAACACCAAAGGACGTAAGAAGCGCAAGGACTATCCTTCATCATGGGGATGTCCTACATCTCAAATGAAGATGAAGAAACGTGTTCTCACTGTCTTCGATGGACCTCGTCGTCTCTGGAAAGACGATATGATGCTCGATACCGATTACGAGGTACGCATCAAGCTCGGTGATGAAAAAGCTTACGTTACCGATCTCGATGTGCAAACTATGAGAAGAGCGGAGGCCTTCCACAATGCTACTGAAGAGGAAAAGGGACCTTGGATCGCAGATGATTTGACGGGAATGGATTTGGAGAAGTTGATGGAAGTTAAGAGAGAGATGTAAATTCCTTCTCTTTTGACTTTGCCTTTCCACACTCTACTTTTGGTTATGAGGTTATGAGATGGACTTTTTTTTATGATTTGCTCAAATGAATTGGGGCATTTTGCATATGTTTTATATCGGCGCTCTGGATACCATTTACATATATCTAAGGGAGATATACTTTAACGGGACGGGACGATACCATTTTTTTATTCTACTTTTCTTTTACCTTCTCTTTTTTTTTGGAAAATTTTATACAATATCATATTACATGTATGGGCGATATGGATTCGAGGACAAGACAAAAGTCGCGGTGTGCTCTTTTCTTTCTATTTCGATCTACTTGCATTATCTATTGCATATGCATCAGACAGAGTTTTGCTATGGGGGGTTTTCTTTCACGTGAATTAGGAGATACATGAGGAAGGGAAGGATCTAAGATCGCTACTTTGGCTGGCCCATTTTTGTGGTGTATTTTGGAACGGGGAAGGCGGTTGCATGGGAGGGGATGTGTCATGGCATTATTGCGTTACTTACTGTATGTGGAAGAATTGAAAGTAAAGTAATAGTTAGTCAGTCTAGGAATCTAGAAAAGAATAAAGAGCATTGGCCTCTCAACTCAAATATCATACTGCATTGAATGTGTCATGGATCTTTTTTTGAAAATTGGTGGAAAGAATAAGCAGCTGTCAGTGTGCGTGGATCGCCTTGCATTATGCCTATCGCGCTGAGATCCGATTGTTGGGACTGCACGCCATGTAGATCATGATCGGCATTGATGTGATGAATTGATCGATAGATTGACGTAAAGCTAGCTCCGCCTTGCAAATGTGAGTAAACATACATCATCAGTCCAAGTCCACGAATGAAGCGAGATCCGGCCGGAGCGAAAGGAAGGTGTAGGGCAAGCGGGTATCCGGATTCATCTTGCGTCGTGCATATCGTATGTGTAGGCTTATGCATAGTCTAATGCAGATGGGCGAATTGAGAATAATGTGCGTTTGGTGGCTGCGTCTTGATAGTCATGAGAAACGATTGATTGAAAGGAGATGCCGAGGATGCATTGTGAGGGGTTAAAAAGGGCTAATAGAGGAGAGCTGGGAAGGGCTGGGAAGGAAAGTTATTGGTTGGTAACAATGTGACAGTGCTAAGGTGGTATTGGGTTGTACTGGGGATAGTCAGGTTAAGGCATGAGATCTCTTGGAATACTTTGATGTGATGGAGTGTGATGGATGGGTGCGTGGTGCGGTGCGGTGTGGTGTGGTGTGGTGTGGTGTAGTCTGGTTGAGTGGATCAAAGTTGTGGGAAACCGTAGGTAATTTATCTTGATACAGAATAGTTGGCTCTGCTAGGTAGGCTCGAGGCAGGGTAGGCTAATTAGATGTAGATATTGGATTGGCGATGAGACGAATGGGGTATGGAAGATACTACTGGGTAGGTAGTTGTCGGGACGGAAGGTACTTCGTACAGTGGAGAATGAAATATGGGATGGGGCATACTAGATTTATTGCATTTTTTGATCTTTTAAATGCCTAGATTTTGACTGGATTGCAATCAATGTATTCTCAGCCTGATGGAATGACGGCAGCGATCATCATCCTAAGCTGGCAACGAGTACGAGTACCTACCTAGGTAGTATTGAATCTATATGATCGGAAGACATGGAGAGAGGGGCAGTGAGATGTGAAATGTGATGACCTCGCAACTAACGACCGAGTACAGTCGATGCGACGTATATCTTCATATTCTGGTGATGTTGCTACGCTGCTGCTCTTTTGTGCTGGAAATATGTAAATCAATCCACAAACATCTAGGTATACAAATGTAGTCGTAGACAGTCTGCAAGATGATACAATGGTTTTGTGTTGTTCTTCACCAAAGTCGGCTAAGATAAAGGATAGCACGAGCCACACTTTCTCACATTTTGTTAATGCGCCACAGCTCTTATCCGCAGAAGTGGCCAGTTCTACCTATGCCACAGCACTACATCATATGAACTTCAATCAGGACAAATCAATTTCATTCACAAAAATCAATTTCACTCACAGGAAAATGATTAGTATGAGAATGGGCACTTGATCCACCTCTGAGAATATCGGCAAAGAGTATACTGTCATTTTGAACTCATCCGGTTGTCGCGTATCGATTAAGCATTTAGCGTGGAGCACGCCACATATACATATAGCTTGAAGCTACTGAGCTACAGAGCTGCCCATCTACCAACTTTACGGGGTCGTAGGTGGAAAGCTCAACATAGGCACAATGGGTTCAAGACTTGCTTGGTATGCTGGTATATCCACTGGTTTGGCAGCTGCAGTGGTTCTCTCTGCGTTTAATCAGCGCGCAAACTTCTATTCAGCATGTGTTTACCTGGCGCAGAGTAATTTGTGTCTTATGGTATGTAGTTTCCGAACTTCGAACTCTGGAGTTGACGAACATGACTGACTTTTCCTAGATCCTAATCAATCTGGTATGCTTTGGACCCAGATCTCTCATTTCTACGATCTGCGATATCACCCCGCCGAAACTTCCGATTGCTGACAGGTCTTAGATTCTATTGGTCTTTTCTAGTTTCATGTACGGACTTCAACGACTTTGCTACGGCCCTCTGCGCCCCATCGAAATCGAGCAGTTATATGAGAAAGCTTGGTTCGCCATCACAGAAACATGTCTCGCCATGACCATATTCAGAGAAGAGGTTGGAGCTTGGTTTCTCGTCATGTTTGTCGCTCTTCTTACCGGCAAAGTTTGGGGCTGGATAGGAGATGGTCGAGTTGAGATTCTAGAACAACAACCACCTGCTAATCCAAAACTCTTTCATATTCGATTGTCGATATCCTTGGCGGTCTCGGTCATTTACGATGCGTGGTTGATGAGTTACACAATTAACACGGTGATTCAACAAGCAAGGCCGAATATGATGGTTATGTTCCTATTCGAATTTGCGGTATTGACTGTCTCGAGTTCTTCCACCGCTTGTAGATATCTCATTTCTGTGATGGAGATGAGAGTAGTCAAGAAGCAGACGGAAGAGAGGTTAATTGAGAGGAAGAGAGAGGTTAGAGAGGAGAGGGCAGAAATGATCAGGCAGAGGGAAATCGCGCGCGCGGAAGCTGGCGAAAATTATCAAGAGCCTACAACTCCTTTACCTTCGGAGGACAATGTTGAAGAAATGGATATCGAGGTTCCCGGATGGGAAGCAAAGGGTCAATGGGTTTTGACCCTTGATTTGATAACAGGCAAGCTTATATTCGTACTCTATCTTTTTGCTCTTACTAATATTGAAATAGACTTCTTGAAGTTATCCATTTACTCTTCATTTTTCTTCATCCTTTTCACATTCTACGGCCTTCCTATCCATATTATGCGAGATCTATTTGTTACGGCAAGATCATTCGTCAAGCGACTCACTGCATTCTTGAGATACCGTAGAGCAACTCATGATATGAACTCAAGATATGAAGATGCGACTGTTGAGGATATTCAAAGGGAAGACACATGTATCATATGTCGAGAAGAGATGCGGCCTTGGTCTGTGACAAACCCACCAGTACCTGCTGGAGCACAACCCAGGCCAGGTACTGTCAATGAACGTACAAGGCCGAAGAAGTTACCTTGTGGCCATATTCTTCATCTAGGATGCTTGAAGAGCTGGCTTGAACGACAACAAGTATGCCCAACATGTCGAAATCCTGTGGTAGAAACACCTCAAGATGCACAAACTAATGCCAATCGAAACGCAAGAGCTAATCAACCTGCCCCCGGCCAACAAGATGGACCCGCTGGTGCTGGTGCTGGACCTGTAGCAGCTCCCGCTCGTGGCCGCGGTATGCGTATGCTTAATCTTGGACCAATTCGAGTCGGCTTTGGGCAGGCAAACCTCAATGATTTTGCTGCCCTCCAAAATCCTCCAGGAGGTCAAGCGAATGCAGCAGGTGCAGGACCCAGAGTTTATGGCTTGGAACTAGGGATTCCTCGTCGAGCCCAGCCTCAAGCCCCACCAGCGCTTTTGGATCCTGGACAGAATGGCGCGGTTTCACTCGACCAACTACCACAACATTTAGAAGAACTCGAACAGCAAGTCGCGCAGGAAATTCGAAACTTGCAATTGAGTCAGCAGCAGCTATTAATTGTCCAATTGTTACAAAACGAGTTGACAAGATTGAGAAATTTACAAAATAACGCCGCGGATCCTTTGGCTGCAAACTTTCCCTTGCCGCAGATGCCTACCTTTCAGAATCCGCCGCAAATCGTCCCCTCATTCAGTAGGCCATCAAGTCAATCACAAGTGCACAGACACAGCGCACGGTCCAATACCTCAGCAATACCATCCGGTAGTGCTGACCTTCCACCTGGAGTTGTCATACCAGAGGGCTGGTCACTTCTCCCATTAGAAAGACTACATAATGCGCCATTACCAGGCCAAGCAGCGACGCCAGGACCTGCAGCAGCATCGACATCTAATGACCCTATTATAGCCTCTACATCTACGCAAAATGTAGTCAGCCCTACAATTGAGAGAAGTGAAGCTTCTAATAATAGTGCCACACCAATCAACACTGAACAAGTCAATTCGCAAGCCGGCTCGGTTGGCTCTTCTGAAACAAACGCCATTGAAACTCCGCCCTCTATCTCGGCTGACCAATCGGCATCAACAATTCCCACATCTACAGAGCCAGCTTCTACAAATACACATCCATTTGTTGACCCTCCTAGTTTACCTAATTGGGGAAATTCACAACTATTTACAGGACCAAGCTTGGCTGGTAATCACAATCTTGATGGCGCTCATTCAGTGTCAACTTCGCCTCCACACGATCGTAGTGAAAACATAAATCCTCATGTTTCTCTTGACACGATGACAGGTACTGGTGAGTCAACTAGTAGTTCAGCCGAGCATAGTGAGCCAAGAGGAGATGAAGATGGCGAAATGAGGAGACGAGAGAAAGGGAAAGCCAAGGCGGTGACGGTGGAGGATACAGTGGATGAGGAACAGTGAGGGGACATCATGTGAGATGAAAAGTACATTGAATAATTTCAGGATTTCATCCGACATTGACGTGCACATTGCTTATCGTGCATGATGCATAAAGCCAGAGATCAAATGGAATCCAGTTAGAGATACATTAAGGGCGTTTGGGGAAGGAATTCTTCTGGGATCGAGGAATGGATTGGCGCATTTTCTACGTAACATGCTATGGATAGGCTTAAGGCTTAAGCATAATATATTAGCCTAAGCATAACTTTGACGTTATACTTTACATACATGACATGGCATAAGGTTATCTTTGAGTCTGACAGCTCGGTCTCGGCTATGCTATGCTGTGCTGTGCTGTAGCAGAGTATTGTGGAGGGTGCAGAGACGGACTATGGGGAGAGCAGAAACCTTACCAGTTTTGTATGATACAGCGTGTTTATAGTGGTTGTGAAGAATTACAAAGTTATAAAGATAGATGATTACATGAAGTCATATATTTAGTGCTAAGGCTGTCGAACATGACACACTTTTACATATTAACTGCATTTTATAAAGAGGACATTTCATTTTCTTTAATGCCACGAGGGTTACTTAGGGAGTAGATGTAGATATGAATCAGGAAATCTTACGAACGAGTACCCGATACTTTGGTGCGGACCCTGGGAATTGTCTGACTTTGAAACGAGGTTGGTGTACAGGGAGGGGGAGGGGTGCGTGATGGCTTTAATATATTTGATGTTTGGAATTGGGAATTGGGGACTGGGGATGGGTGATTTGTGAGGTTGGGGACGGATTGGTTAGCTTTATGAGGTTGTTGGATAAGATGGATGGATGGATGGACTTTCATTTATTCAAGAGTGATGATGTAGTATAGTATGGGCTGGTTTTGGAGTGGGAGGGGTGGGGTGAGGTGAGATTTGGAATCTTTCAATCGATGGAGTTCCACGAGATAGTTACTGGAAGCGGAGGTAGATCGGCGACAGTCTAGATAGAGATAATCGTGATGGCGATTCACTGCACCTGGTATGTGGCATGGGTGGTATGAATCAAGAGAGCAAAAGTCAGAGTCAGAAATCACATGTTAAGGATTCGAGTGATTGAATTGATTCGAATCAAAAGTACTCGTATCCATCCATCAGTAAGGCTTTCCTTTTCAGAAAAGAAACCCCATCTTGCTCGTAACTCGTACAAAGTCAGATGCAGCGATTTCTCCGATGCGGAGTGATGGTTTACTTCCGCGGTAATACATACGATACGATAGTATACGAGCGGCTAATTTATTTGTGTTATTTGTTATTTGTTTTTTGTTTTTTGTTCTCTGACAATCATCTACTGTTGTGGGTAGTTATTTGTCGAGAAAAAAGCGACTCCGAGTTGGTTTGTTTGGGATGGCAAAGACGTTACATTGTGACTCTCCTCTCTTTATCCGTGGCTGACGATGGAGAATAAATTCATACCTGTCTACCTGTCTAACCATAGTCTCGGGTTTCCGATCACACCACACTCTCTGCTTACGGACTCCGGACGGAAAGCGCTTACTGATAAGGATGGGGTAGGGCAGGGTAGGGGATGAGTGTGCCCTGAATGGATAGGTATGCAGCCTTACTATCTTACCATCACGAGATGAGAGGTACCTCCGTACCTTGCCCACTCTCGCTTTCGGCTTGAAGAGATACCCAGTTTTGTGGTACGGATACGAATACCTAGTATGTTGCTTATGTAGTTGGTTTCCGGAGGGTTTTTTTTATCTACCGGTGGGTTTTTTGGGGGGTGGGGGAGTGGATAGAACAAACTGTTGGTTCCAACTTCTGCATTTATGAGGGGTGAAAACTGCGGTTTAATGAGAAATCATAAGGTTGCGGTCCTCAAATTAACCTCCGCTACCGCCGCATGCAGATAGTCACCAACAGTCACAACATAGTGGCGAATAGCCGCAGCCGAGAAAGCCGTGTTGGTTGTTATGAGTCGATTCTCCTTTTCTTGTGCATAGATTTTGAGAATGAATCATTCGTTTGGGAATTGGGATGGGATGGGAAGGGTGATGTGACTGTGATGGGAATGCGGGTCGAGAGAACACTTGAATATGGATGTTTACGAATGCTGGTCTGTCATGATGACGATTAGATAGTACGTGGTTGAAGTTGTAATTTTACTTTTACCGACTTGAATCGTGTTGGATAACTTCGCGTGTGCACTTGAGGAGATGGATCACAGCGGGAACGGGGTTGGAAAGCTTTCGTTGAATGGGTGTAGTGTTTACTGCTCGATCGATACCATTTGTGTCTTGCCTGACTGTCGATTTCGATGGAATGCGATTCCGAGTCTGATAGTGTCAGTCTGGATGCAGGTAGTTCTGTTGTTCTAGGCCACGCCTTTCGTTTTCCAAAACAGGTTCTGGCACTCCTGCCAAATTCGATTCTATCCTCATTTTCATGTGCTCCATTTATGGATAATTGAAGTAGTACTTCTGAGGGATATATACCTGCATAACTCCTTCATATCTCTCTGAGCATAGATTTCCGCACTTCCCGCACTCTCTGTAGACAATGATGTAGTGCGGAAAGAATAGAGACTTTACGGACGCGTGCGTGACTTAGTGGGCTATGATTTAAGGGGAAGGGCAGATAGATAACCACGGGTTTGAAGCAGCATAAATCATCATAATATCTTCAGTATGCTTCACAGAGGCCAAGCGATCTCTTCAGAGAAACATGAATTGATAAATACAAACTACCTTATCCCGAAAAAGCTCACTGGCCCATCAGCTTGAAAGTCATGAGAAAGAAAGTTCCAAACATGCTCTGCATTCATCTCCAAATCTTGATAATTCCCATACACTATTATGCACCTGGAAAGGATCCATCACTACCATAGCAAAAGATAAAAGTCTCATGTAGCCTCAAAGCTGGTGCACATCCATATCATCAAGACTACCAACAAACTATCTCCATACCTCTCAGCTATTTCTGTTCCGCCATCCTACCACCGCATCCCATTAGCAACCATTGAATGAATCAAGAATGAGATACGGCGTAAAGAGCCTACTATCTTACCAAGCAGTATTAAGAGCACTACAATGACCGTCCTTACAGCCCTCACATAAATCCTCATTGTGCGGACCCTTGCTTGTTCCAGAATACACCGGCGTATCCATCTCAATTCCACTCCACTTCTTAATCCGATAAGCTATCCTGTCCGCATACGAATCATCCAGAATGGGTTGACTGAGAGTGTTACAGCTCTTGCATCGCTGATGATACACTCTCCCATTATATTTCGCTCCAGAATACATACGGATTGTGATCGCAATTTTCTTACTCGACCATCCATGGGAGGTGCATGCACGGTTGCGACATATGAATTTCCCCATGATGTTAGTGTCGTATTGTTCGATACAGCTGATAGAATCGTCGGTGGGGTAGAATTCGAAATGGAGATCGCTCTCTGCTAGTAGGCGTGCTACGCTGTCGTGGAGTGATGGGTATATGGACCATCTGTTTTTGGGCGTTGGTTTTCTGTATGGTCGCCAAGGCATATTGATTCTGCGGGTGATAAGAGTAGGTAGAGGAATTTAATTCAAGCGATTTCAGATCGAGCAAACCCTTCATTTCCTGTTAGTTTCCAGTCTGATGTAAAGACAAGTCCATTACCTTAGCCTTTCATAAAACACAAATGATAATGGTTGCACATCCAACAATACCTACTGATAGCAACCAAAGATTGAGATTACATTCGTGAATACTTGACCTCTGTTCTAAGGTGAACCAGAAGAGAGGGAGGCTGCGACCTCTTATTAAAAACAATCAAACAAACTCACCTCAACTCAACTCAGCTCACCACCAATAATATACTTTCCACTTCACTCACCCAACCGGAAAAGAAATAAGCCTCGCACAACATTCGTTTGCTCTGAAATAGCAATACCACCTTATCAGATCTAGTCACCTGCTGCTAGCCAAGCTACCCCTCTTTCGACGCGGTCGCACATACACCGCCCACCAGACTCGCAACGAATCATTCTCCGAGGCTGCTCAAGCTCGCAACCAGTAACATCTGTCTCCATTCAAATATTAGAAATATGATGAAACTCAACGGTGAGACGCGCAAGCAACGCGGATGCTAGTCGTGCTTTGGGATTCCAGCACATCTCTAGGTTACATATCCATATTCCCATCCACACAATCCATCATTCCTTCTGGTGATGCATGGCTATGTGTGGCATTCTGATATCAGAGCTCCAAGTGTGTTTGTTGCATGTGCATTTTTCACACACGACAAGCAATAAATCCTTGCGTAAAGACTACCTACTGAGGTACTTCTCAAAAGATCGAAGATATTCGATCTCCTCTGGGTAAGTAATTTACACACAGGGCCATGCTCCTTCTTTTCATCAATAGGTACCTAAGTAGTTACCATCGACTCAATCATGTAGATTCCACAGTCACTTATATCCATATCCATATCCATATCCATATCCATAAGGATATAGATATACATGTATCACTTAATTAACTTTACATCCCTTACAAAATTAAACTATTCCAGCTATCGAAATCGAGTTCTCGTAAAATACAAAACAAAAAATGATCCATCAAGAACCTACACCCAATCATATCTATATGACAAGTGAGCAATGCGCTACAAATCTTTCATCTAGCAAGACACGTAGACATGTATCTCGTGGGAAAATGTATATGTTTGGGTAAAGCAAATGCGACTAGCACGTATTTCCAACATGATAAATATTCCATGTATGTATCTGCTCTTCATAACTCATATCGTATCGTATAATTTCATACAATCTCATATGTATCGTTGCCGACACATTCATTGAACATCTATCAATTTCTTACTTCTCACTTCACCACTTTTCCATTTTCTTCCCCAGAGTGATTTCAAATGTCCCAATCCAACTTTCCCATTCTTTTCAATAGAAAGTCAACACCCAAACACCCTTCTCAACGCTATACACCCATCCATCAAACAAAACGAAACAAAATACAACACCAACTGACAGCTGTAACTCAAATACACAATAGGTATACAACAACCATGCCGCCCGCTCCTATGCCTATGCTTATGCGATGTAAACGTGAGATCGAAAATGAGATATATATGCCAACTCCATCTTCCCATAAACACCCTCCTTTTTCATTTCCCATACAATCTCGCTAAAAATGCAAACCAAGTGGTACCAATGCCCAACTCATCAGCCCTGCGAAACCCCTAATCCAATACCTTTTCCTCTGCCCTTTCTGATCACCTCCATTGCTCTCCCCACCGCATTCAAATCCCCTAACAAAGTGACGTGCCCTCTATCACTCCTGACCTTCCCTCCCTTAATCAACTGATAGCCTTCTGGCAACATTGCCTCTTTCGCTAGACAAACTCCATCCCCACTTGCAAAAGCCAGATTGTCATAAACGTCTGCGCACGGGATCCCTTCTTTACCCGCGACCTTCGCTCCATAAACCGTGGGTATCGACTTTCCATAAATGACTGCTAACGGAGGGTAGCGATTTGCTTCCGAGATGTCGGGTCTGTGATGAAGTTCCTTTTTAAATTGAAGTGTTTCGACTAGCGTACGTCGTAGATAGGCAATTGCTTTGTCGCGGGGAAGAGTGACAAGAGTGGAGACCGAGGGAGCGGGGTTATAAGATTTACCAAGGGAGTTACCCATTTGAGGTGCAAGGGTACGATCCGTACCATCTACTCCACGGAGAGCTTCTGCTGCTCGACTAGTTTTGGATTGATCGGTTGATTGATATCGATCATCATTTTCGTTGCGAGAATTAGAGCCGAGGTATGGTGAAGAAGGTTGAGGGGTATTTGTACCGGAGCCCGAGCCCGAGTTTGAACCTGAGCCAGTTTTCTTTCCAGTTATCGTTAGATTTGATAGACTGTTTGGTAGTTGAAGATTGAGAATACTGCCAAGTCCACTACCAGATTGAGAGATTGGTGGTAGTGGTGGATCTGTAACAGGTGACCAGCGATATTTGATCCAATCATCCAAATTGAAAAAGTCGACGGGATATCTTTCTCTTGTGTGGAGATCAAAGAAACACTCCCCATTTTCAGGAAGGAGTACAAAACTAGTCCGTAGTGTAAAATTGACTTGAGCGGTTAATACTCTTGAACTCAATAGAACAGCATCTCCATTTCTAAAGGGGCCAAGAATGTTTATACATGATTGTGGAACACCAGCATATATAACTCCACTAAACAACTCAGGCTTCCGATTCACAACATGTCTCGTGATCAAGCCCCCCAATGAATGAGCAATCACCAGAGCGCCAGTGGGCTTTTCTCCATTAGGACCTGGCTGATTGGATGGTAATGTCTCCAAGAAGGCTTTCAGCTTTCTACTTAAAAGATGCGGACTTAACCTCCAATCATATCCATAATCCCATACTCTGAGTTTCCCATTTTGTGCATTTTCGCAACTGCGAAGTCGTTTGAATAAGCGCCTAGATATATCCACTGGTCCAATGTTTTTAAGCATCCCAGATGGGATTATATTTTCTTCCATTCTTTCCTCGTCCTCTGGATCCAAACCAACTTCCAGGTCCACTTTACGGAGATTAAGTCCTACCTTGACAGGCACCCAAAGTTGATGATTTGGTGCTTTAGCAGATCGGAGTATCGATCCTCGATATCCACCCATAATTACGACATCGCCCGTCAAATGTTCCATAGCCTTATCCAAAGCGCTTGTAGGTTTCGTCGACGACCGAGTATTCTCACCACCAAAAAATGAATCGGATTTCGAAAAGGAGGGACTCGATTCGAGTGGTTTCTTTTTTATAACTGCTGGTAATACGTCTGAATGTGCATCAGTAATTGACCTTGATCTGTACGACGCTGGGCTGGAATTCAAAAAGTTCATGCTAAAGCCAAAACTGGGTACGCGGGGCATACTTGGCATACTGGGAAGTTGTGGCATTCGGAAAGTCGATCGATCTTGAAAAGAGTCTCTGATAGCTTTGACTCGAGAATTAACTTGTTCGCGGTGATTTTCGAATCGTGTATCATCACCTAGTGAGGAACTTCGAGATAAGCTATGATATAGTAATGAATCATCAGATGTTGCTCTGCGAAGAACCAATGGCCTTTCTGTTGTGTTATTATTGCTCGCTATACTCGCATTCTGAAGTTGTGAATGGCTATGACGTTGTGATGGATGGTATTGAGTGGTGAGGTGCCCCTTTACCTGATTGTTATTCGTAGATGATTGCCCTCGCCTTTTAATTGACTAGGCGAGGTAGAAAAAGGGGAGAACGTGGCGCTTCTTGGCGAACTAACAGATGACCGAGACTTATGATTCGAGCTCGTTGATGTACTAAATAAGTTTCCTACTTGAGCCATTGAAGGTAGCCCCTTTGGCAGCAGTTTTTTAAGCGCATCAGCACTACTAGATAATGAACTTTGACGCTTCCTCCCATTCCCGTTATTGAATACACTAGCCATTGCTGATGTGCGATTATCATTTGGTGGTTCTGTAACGACAATTGGCTTCGGTCCTGCCCGCCATGGCGAAGGAGGAGATGGCAGAGGTAGAGCAGGAAGTGGTTTGTGTGAAAGGTTCGGTGATGGTGATGTCTCCAATGACAATCCTTCCCCCTTTGTAGTTGTTGGTAACTCTTCATCGAATGGCCCATTCGCAGTTGGCTCTAATGCTAGCGGAGTCTCCGGGTCGCTGTCAAAATAACCTCCTTCCAAATTATCCATGGCGGCAGCCTTCTCTGCAGCAGGTGTTCTCGAAGTTCTCAAACGTGAAGCTGCATGACTGAGTGAAACTCCGATGATAGATTGTGCATCCTCATCTGATATATGAGGAACTGTCATGGTTTCTGTTTCGTCCGAGAAATCATCGCTGAATTCGTATTGATCTGCCGCAATGGTAGTTGACGTTGAAGCATGTAATGGCTCGATGCCCTTCTGAGGGAAGGGTTTTGAAGCCATTGTCCGGTTCCGTCTTTGTTCCCGATTATTTCCTGCTTTATAACCTGTTTACATTAATTATTTCTAATCCATTCTTATTATGATTTGCAATATAACTTTGAGATGTGGCAGGAAAGAAAAGGAAGAGAAAGCTGAAGACGTTTTCCGCTGTTTCCGGATGCGATACGATAGATACGATAAGCCTTATGGAGCCTCCAACAATTTTTTTAACCATTTACTAGGATATTTCCTGTTTGAAAGAGTTGTTTGATATTATGATTCGTGAGAATGTGGAATTTTCTTCTAGTCTAGAGCTCGAATTCTTTTGGGGAGATTGGTTGCGGCGTAAACAACGAGCATCAGGAAGTCCATAGCTTCGATAGCTCGTTGTTCATCCTGCCAGTGCGTGCCAGCAAAGTCGATTCCACTTGTAGTTGACGTAATCGAGGAGTGGCAGTGGGGATAGACGGACTCGCGGAGTTTGTCAATTGTGAAAGTTTCAAGTCTTTCATAAGTAATTGGCTGATTGATTGATTGATTGATTGATTGATTGATTGCTTGATGATACCTACCTTTCTTCCCACCTACCTATTTAGAAGAGACGCATCGTCAGAGATGCGACTATTTTCATCCATATCTTGAGTGGAGAAGAAATGAAAAGATTGAAGATTATGTGATGTGATGTGAAGGGATGTATCGTATGGGGAAGAGAGAGGAAAGGAAATTGCATGTGAAATCATGTGAATGGACCCTTACGTTGAGAATTCTGTGTAAGGTTACAACTTACCTGTATCATTATGTTTTTGGCAACGTTTTTCTTGTACGACTAAGACGACTGATGCGAAATAGCCAATTAGATTCATCTATTGAGTGTTATGTAGCCAGCCTTGCCTATATCTATCAAGAATACGCATACGACGTATCGCTACCGAGTACCTACCTGCGTCCTTGGTATATACATATATATATTACACCTATTACAAATATATATACATACACACATACATACTACAAATATATATAACTATATATACATACATATATACATACATACATACTACAAATATATATAACTATATATACATACATATATACATACATACATACTACAAATATATATAACTATACATACATACATACATACATACATACATACATACATACATACATACATAGTATCTATTGCATACACCATTCGCACAGCATTTTTTACCAAACCCAGAGACCTTACCTAATACCTCCTACCTACAAAGCATCCATCAAATTCTTGGTCCACCCACAATACATGTCCCCCAACGACCGGTTGCAGCGGACACCATCCAAAATCCCGCACCCGAAGTTACCGGACTCACCGGACTCAACAGCGATCGATGAATGGACCTCCTTTCCCGCCAATTGCCTGTGACATACTAGGGATATCCATATCCGCACAGAATCATACGGAATATATATATTTCTACAATTACGATGCAAGGATTCCCTGATCCCATCCATTCCAATGATCCCATCCTCTCATCCATCTCAATCCAATCCAATCCAAATCGAGTACTCCGTACACAGCCCCTCACGTTTTCAGGGGCGAGATCAACATAATTTCCTTATGCTTGAAAACCAAAAAAAAAAAAAACACTCTCACAGGTGAAACACTCCTTCTTGGCGATCCGGGGAAACTTTTTTTTTAATGAATTTCTCGTATTTTTAAGTGGTTCAATTTGATTCATCATTCATCATAGTTATTCACACGAAACTGGAATGTCTCTCGAGGTTTCATTCAATCATGTATGTTATCATGTAAGGTTACTAGGGAATCACGATTTAATCTGATGCAGTTCATTCATTTCACGCAAGATGGAAGGTGAAATTGAAGGCAATATTGAAATGCGAAATAGATACAGTATATCAAACAAATAATCTTAATTCGGAATTAATGTTACTTAATTACTTCAAGACAAGCAGGAGGGATGGCCCAGCCCAACTCTCTACCCATTAGTTCTCGAGCAATTCCAATTCTGCATATTTCTTTGAAATGTTTCCATCCCACGATCCATACCAGTCCATCATGTAAATATCCAGAATTAAGATATAAATGTCGATGTTGAAGAAAAAAAAATTGCGCGTAGGAAGAAAAAACTTCTGATCCAAACTGTCGTTGCCCAGACCAGACTCTAATAGAATAAACAAAGTAAACAACACCCCCGTAAGGTATCTATCCCCTTTTTCGTAGACCCAAGCCAAAAATAACTTGTACCGGCGCCCGAAAAATTCCATTGTGATGCAAATGCGTGAAAATTGTCGATAGGTGAGCAATCAGATGCTTACAAGAGGAAAGCAGCGAGTCCGAAGACGGCGGCGATGGCAGCTCCTCCAACTTGAACATTGGCGGCGGCACCGGTGAATGCAAGTGGGGTTTGGGTAGCAGCTGGGGTGGTACCGTTGGCTGGGACGGAGATGTATCCAGTGGAAGATGGCTTGGCGGAAGCGGCTGGGACACCTGGAGCAGTGGTCTCGAGTCCGGAGAGGGAGATGGTGGAGTAGATGACGGTTGGGATACAGGTGGTGATGGCAACGACAGAGACGGATGGAGCGGGGGAGGAAACAACAACACCGAGGGAAGAGCCAGCGGAAGAGGCAGCTGGTGTGGCGTAAGTTGGGGTGAAGCTGGCTGGCTTGCTGGAAGCTGGAGCGCTGGAGGCTGGGGCAGAAGCTACTGGTGCGCTGCCAGCTGGGGAGGATGCAACTGGTGCGCTGCTAACTGCGGAGGATGCCACTGGAACCAAAACGCTGGTAGCTGGCTTGCTTGAGGCTGGAGCACTTGAAGCTGGGGCGGAAGCTACTGGTGCGCTCGAAGCTGGGCCGGAGGCGACTGGTCCACTGTTGGATGGCTGACCGGCTGGGGTAACAGATGAAGGAGCAGCCTCAGTAGAGGAGGTTCTTGAGTAGATGGTGGTGGAAACTTGGGTGCTGCGAGCTGGGCAGTCGGTAACAGTTGCGGCGCAAGAGGTGATGGTGACTTCCTCAGTGACCTAAGGAAATATTAGTCAGGTGCCCTTCAATCTCTTCAATAAAATCTTGTTCAAACTCACGTAGTCAGTGGAAGTGGCAGCCATGGCGGCACCAGCGAAGATGGAAACGGCGATAACGGAGAAACGCATTTTGAATATTATTTGAGTTTTGAGGGTTAAAGGTGCTGAAGAGCGGTGATAGAGGGTTTACTGAATTTGATCTGTTGGGTTTGTTCTGTAAAGAATGGACGACCGAAGTCAAAAGAAGATATGTATGATCTGGAAGATTGACTTGTTTGGATGAAGAAGAAAAGTGAATAGAGGAGGGGCAAGTCAACCCCATATAAGCTTGGGAGATTAAACAAAGATGGGAGATGGGCTTGGCCGCTTAGGAGATTGACCAGGAAGAGCTGCTTTTCAGCGGTCCCATGTGGAGAGACTTTCCACACTTGCCCACCACTAGGCTAGCAAAGAATACCCAATTCGTAGTTGGATTTACAGGGGAATCACTCTCAAACCGGTAGTCGTGCAAAGTAACTTTTGCTAGGGCTAATATGTGTAGCCATTTGGTGACCAATGTATACACCGCTGACCCAAAGGCAAACTTAGCCTCCTTATGACATCCACTCTAATTAACAGGAGTGTGAGGGATGTTTTTTTCCCATTTCTCACGTTTGGTTTCGGGGGATTCCAAACATTCAACCTATGAGAAGTTGTAGACCTAGTTCATCCGTTCCTTGCGATTTGACGTTTCGTGGCTTGATTTTCATGCGCACCGAAGGAAGGCCGGACCAGAGAAAATGCATGGTTTGAAAGTCTTGGTGGCTTTGTGCCGGAGTAGCGTACACTACAGGGTCGATCTAAATTCATCTAACGCAGGAACAAGACCAATTAGCGGTTGAATTCCCTTTGGTTGATCAAGTGAGAACCCCTATAAATTTTACTTCACCCTAAGCCTGACATTTGTCTGACTAGGAGCTCTAGGAATGATTATCCATCCCAAAAGCTCCTCCAAATGTAACTTTAAGGCGTAGGTCCCTTCTGTATCTCGATTGACTCCAGGTTTTGGATCAATTATTTAATCTTCTTGAAATCCTTCCATCTCACCAATTCATCCTAAGGCTTATCCAAAGTCACATTTAACGGTTCAAAGCTTCTAATTCAAGATCATCTCAGATTCCTGATGATGTGGCTGTGGCTGAGGCTGATGCTGATGCTGATGCTTTTGCTGTTGCTGTTGCCGTTGCTGTTGCCGTTCTATCTTGTAATCATATAATCATGCACGGAATGTGAATATGGATGCTGTGCAGCTCCAGTTTACTTTAGATGATTGTTTCACAAGTTGCTCGAGTAGACACTCACGGGAGTCAGGACAGTGAACAAGTTCTGTTCATCCATCTTCAAATCATTATGATTCAATACATGCCCAAATTTGATAGGCTCGATGAATTAGATGCTCCATATATTCCCATGTCCACTCACAGTCCCAGTCACTCATGATTCAAATCCCATTCTTTAATAAAAAATGATCAGACCGTGCTTCGTCCCAGACTCCCAGACTCCCAGTCGTCTGCGTTCCATTTAAGCATCTTTGTGAACCTGGTAGAAAATCGTCGACTCAATTTCCAAATATATTCAATTCTCAGTCCTCATCGGGATGAGAGACTCCAAAATTGGTTGATCATAATTTCAAGTGATAATTGTATCTTGGAGGAGATTTAATCACCGTGTTTTTGAAGATGTCTATTTTCGTATCTCCATCATGGAATGAATCCGCAAATGATGCGATTTGATTAATGAACCTTACTCGGCACGAAATCTCTAAGATTTGCTTTGTAAATTGCAGAATTTACAATACGAGCTTCATCGTGGTCGAATTACCTAGATACGGAGCACTCATTTGAACCAAGATAATGTTGCCGTGTTCACACTTCATTGATTAAAGATCTCTTTCGGGTTTTGTTAACTCCATAATTTCTACAACAGAAATGAGGCCATTTACTATCGCTGTCGAAAACCCGATATGGCTTTTGCTGGATCGACTGATTTGATACACCGGCGTCTTCTGTGCGGTTGTTTCCTCCACAATACTCGAGCACCTAGTACCGACACCAGCGAGCTCCCTAGTAGCTTCCAGCTTATCGACAAATGCCAAGATATCGAAGATTCGCCGGTAGATTGTATACAGCCGTGAAAAGGGGCATGACGGTGAGCTTGTCATACATGCTTTGAAAATATCAATGCATGGAAATGGTTTATGCAACTGTGCAAGTTCGTCATCATCTACGAGTTATCAACGTGGAATTTCGTCTATTTCTGGGATCTTCTCATCGTACACAGTTATCGACCTTCATCTGAGTCTGGATAAGAAGTCTGGATAAGATTCAAGTCTTACCATCCCGTACACTGGTTTTACTTACTTTTCGCAGTGTATGACGACAACAACTTGTGTTCAACGCCATGATCATGTCCCCGAATGCAAATCACTACGTTACATCAAAATGATCGACAGATGATAATGCGTTTACTATCACTATCCATGGTCTTACAAGAAGATACAAGACGACATACGTCAATTGATTGACAAAGTTCCCGTGTGTACTCGATTAATTCACATTGCGTCCGAGAATAATTCAACAATCCGAGGGCAAGATATATATACTATATATACCTAGGTACATGGTACATACGATAGAATTCTGCTATTCAATTTCAAAAAATATTCATAGATCTGATAGTCCTGTTGATCATCCATCCATATCATCATCAACACTCAGTCTCAATAACAAACGGCTGTCTGGACATCACGGTTTGATTTGCGCGTCGTACAAAAAGAGTACATATTTTCTGACAACAACATCTCAAGCACATACGACCATAGACTGAAGAGAATTGGGCATCCCGTCCGCTCTGCCATACACAAGCTTCAGATCGGTGGATTAGTAGTTGGGTGGGTGACCACCAGCGAATCCCCACTGTTGTATGTAAATATTCGTTTTGCCTGTCGTAACTCACTTTTGGGTCATCGAGTCGTCCCTCGTCAGAAATTCATATGCTGGGATGAGAGTCACCGAGCCTCATTGTTACAGGTGCATGCCATTTGCCTTGTTTCTGCTGAGCAGACTTTTGTTTTTCGCTCGAGATCCACCTTTGTCCCTTTTCCAGCTGAGAGTCTGCTAGATTTTTTGCGTGATTGGAGAAGCAACTTTATGTTCTACATCAGTTTATTTATAGCAATATCGCCACCAGATCTCCGCTATAGGTGATATGCGTTCCTTGCAATATTTCGCTGCGAAACTACCATCATCGCAGAAGTCTATGCAGTGCCGGAGGCCACTAAGGGTACCCCATGTTTCTGGATTAATGCAAATAATCATGGAGACGGAGTCTGAATTCACTGTCGCTTGGTGTTATTATCATCATATTCTCATACAACATCTTCAAATCAACACTACTTCTTACTACGACCTCCTCATAAAGTTACCTCTACTGTAGACTCTACATGCATTATTCATCTTAGAATCTACCCGCGCTCCAACACCACGCCTGTCGACATCTTGCTCGCCTCCTAACATTTTCAAGGTAGAATCATTGTTGAAAGATAAATGCGAAGTTTATATAGATAAGAATGAGGTTGGTTTTTGGACGAGAAGGATGTGGAGATGCGGTTCTCTAGGTGATGGTTAGGATTTCGGGTGGATGTGAATCACTCATACCTTCTACAGCATGGGCATTTTGTCACAAACATACCAACGGCTTGAATTTCAGTGAATTCCTCGTTTGCATTAAAATCGCCCCTGGAGAATATAAAAGCTCTATCCCAAGTTTGCCTTACCCAGATCAAGACCAGGCAAGGCAAGGCAATTCGTAGGACAGACAGTCGCACAATGGCTTGCCACCCGTCATCTGATTATATCATTGAGCCGAGAGGTTATTCGGAGACATAGGGACAGTACTTACCATACAAAGATTTGACCTCATTTCGTCCCATTTTATCACGAGTATATGTATCTACTATTATTGTTATCATATCTCCAACTTCACCGAGTTCGTGCATCCCATTCCCCGATCCCTGGGTAGACATTCAGAGTTGAAGTGGACCTGAAATACAACGCCATCTGCGAATTTTCATTCGATGCAAAGTGTATAAATGTGTATGCAATCACTGTCTCTGAATATCTTGGAACTGCTCTTACTTGTTCTTTCTCTCTGGCCGATCACTGGATTGGTTCTAATTTAAGAATGAAAGAGAAGAAGAAAAAGAGAAGAAAAGTAGTCGATCGCGACATTCTTGTTTGAGATCTAGGCATTCTGGATAAGCTCTCTTTGTTCGATTTCTAATAATCTTAGGATGAAAAAGCTAGCGTTAGTTGGACAGCATAATTTCGAGTGCGATGTACATATATTTTTAGAATATCGTGCGATCGGGTATGAATGGGATGGGTGCGAGTAGAATACAGACAATAGTGTAAAAAAATATCATTCTAGTCGTGATCAGATAACTTTCCTTTCCCTCGCTGGTGTTCGTGCATCTAATACCTATACCGTAAGAAGATCGCATCATACATTTTGATAATCCCATCTCCCAGCTATCAAACCCTAAAAATCTCACGGAGATGTATCCTAAAACTAGACATTACTTCCATATAACTCACACCTCGCAATATCCTATAACAACGATAACCATCTTATTAGAATTTCAGGTCAAAAGCGCAATGTGAATCATCATATTATCATATCTTCAAAGAGAGTGAATGGATATCTTTATTCCTCGCGCTCTATTTTTATCTTTCAACCCCATCCCATCCCATCCCACCATCTATATTTAGCACAAAGCCACCAGGTTTTGCAACTTCCCCAGGGGATAGATGATGCATTGCATTTCTTTCTACATTCATGGGTGTGAAGGTGCAGAGAGAGACGAGATGGAAATTGTTGGTTCTACTGTATGTAGGTAGGTAGATAGGTGGCCAAGTTTGACAAGTCTCCGCATCACGGATTTTCGTAGCAAGTTTGGGAGGGTTGAATAGAGCGATAGATAGTTTAGAGAGGAGATGAGATGAGTGGGATGGTAATTATCGTTATCTCTAATAATCTCACAGGATTTTTGTCCTGGAACTTTACTCGTAGATAGTACCTAGGTAGCTAGCTATAGATGGGATGGAGAAGTGGTAAATCACATACCCTCCTCCTAAGTCGCAATACTTGGTCTCTCATACAGAAAGTTAACAGAAGTACTGTAGGGTATCTTTACCAGTTTTCTTGATAGAGTTGCCAATTCTCAACGTTGTCATCTTAGTTAGTTAAGTAGATACCGAATTGAAGTCTATTTCCACATCAGAATTCATTGCGGGGAAGGGGGATTGATTGGTTAATACTAGTCACTCTATCACTTCATAGATTCATGTCACTTGCAAAGCATATTATAGGAATTAGATTATATATTAAAGAAATGAATTGCATTAGGAGATTAAGGAAAAACAATTGTCAAAGACCAGCTCTGACAATCTTGATGCGATGTAAAGAAATAATACTTACCGAAATCCATCGGATCTTACCTCTTTTTCTTCTTGACAAATGAGATACTCACTTACCTCTCGAGTGAGTCTGGCGAGGGAGGACGACTTACCTTGAACGACTTCGCTTGACTGGGGGAGCCCAATCCGAGACATCGCTGTCATCGGCAGAGTCGTTGTCGCTAGAGCTGCCGCTGGAGATCGCGATAGCCTTCCTTGCGTTTCTCTTTATCTCGACCCGAGATTTCTTGACCGGTCTGGGGCTTGGCTTGAACTGTGGTGAGCGTCCTCCGGTGTCAACAGCGATGGTATCGCCGTCAACATCTAAGATCGTCTCATCGATTTCAAACTCAGCATCTGCTTCGTCGTCGATCTCAGCTGCCTTTCGCTTGTTGTTGTGCTTTCTGGGTTGTCGGACGATTGGAGCTTCGGAATCCGATGCATTTCCTGCGACTTGCATGCCCCTTCTGCTGTTGAGGCCAGCAACGAAAAGTGCAAGGTTATTCATGTGCTTGTCGATGGAGTTTGCATTTGGACGGTTGTCCCGGAACTTTTGACGGTTGCGGGGTTCAAGCTCCAAGGCCTTTGCGGTCAAGGCATAGCTAAGGGTATTCTCGTAGCTGTATCTATTGCGAGGGGTGGTGGTACTCTGGTTTGCGAAGTCTCTCTCTGCGCGGCGAATGAACTTTCCGACGACTTTCTTCATCTCGAGGTGATCTCGGGTGATAGCCATCTTGTTTCGGCCCTCGGGGAGGATACGATCATCAGGTCTAACGTTGAAATTGGCACAGATGAAGGGAAAGTCGAGGAATTTTTCGAGGCAGTAGAGATGAACATGTCCGGCGTTGTGGAAAGGGTCGGTGACAACTGGGTCGGATGACTGCTCATCAAAGGCAACTCGGTAGTGTCCCTTGTGAATGGTGCCGTTGCGGACTGGGCAGTCTTCAAAGCGGCATTTGTCGGAGTTTTGATGCGAGTAGCGTGCGGCGGAATCGGATGGCACGCTTTGAACCCAGAGTGTGAGTCCAGAGTTTTTAGTGTGTCTTTGTCCTTGGACTGTGTGACCCGGATGGTTGAAGATGAACTCTTGTATCTGATTGACCGTGTAGCGAACATGTGGCTTTAACTCTCCATCCTTGGTGTATTGGAACGGATGCACGCCGGCACGATTTGGAGTTCCCCAGCTTCTAGGTGGTTGTGCGAGCGGAGTGTAGAACCTGGATGGGTTCATCGACTGGATATTCTTGCTGCGCTTGTTTTTACCTAGTGTTGTCGCGTTGGGTTTAATCCATTTCTTTCCAGGTACCTTGATGGGTCTGACGGGAGTTTCACGTTCTTTTGGTGCTGGTCCTGGTGCTGGTCCTGACTCGGCTTCACCTTCGTTGTCTGAGAGCGCAAAATCCTCTGGGTCATATTCATAGTCCGATAGGGCAAGATCTTCTGGATCTTGCTCGATGGAGGTGGCAAGAGCCTTACCCTTACCCTTGGATGTCTCGCGCTTTTTGTTTGGCTGTTGCTCGAGCCCAAAGGGCTCACTGGTGTCAATGCCGCTAGCGATGACTTGAAGGATTTGGTCGTCGAATTCTCTGCGTCGTTTGACTCCTTGCAGAAGTGCCGCCGTAACGTTTCGGGGCAATTGACCAGCTTGATCAATGATGTGTAAAGGATAAGCTGCGTCAGGGAAGTCATTCAAGACAGAGTTCTGGTAATGAGGGGGAAACTCAAAAGGAGCAGGAACGTGTTGAACTGGTTGCATGGTGCCAGTGAAGCCTTGGTTGAAGAACTGAGGATTGACTGTTGCAATGTCAGTAACGTGAGGAAGGGGTAACTCAACTTGAGTGGGATTTCCTTGCATCTCTTCATCTGGAAGGTTGAGGTAATCTTCAAACTGGAAGGCTTGAGGAGGAGCTTGAAGGGTTTGGGGATCGTTGACGGGGTAGATAGGAGAATGGAGATCGACTCCATCGAGGAATTGGTATTGGTCGTCGAGAAAGTAATCGTTGTAGTAAAGTTCCGACATGTTGTTAATTTAGCAGCACAGCTGTACTAAATGGATTGAATGTAGTAAAAGGTTTACGTTTCTGGGAAATTATCTCAAAAGGCAATGCTAGAGAAGTGTGTTTGAGGCTGCTAGAGGATTGTAGATGAGTGTGGGAGTTGTATGAGGAAAGAAAAGAGAGGACAATAGGGATTGTCAACGAGCTTATATGCTGAAATTGATGCTTTGTTTCTTAATTGTGTTGTTATTTCTTTATATATACATTGACAAAGAGCCCATTGAGCGGGTTTTTTAATTTACAAAGAGATGTGAACTGTGGCAGCTGTTCACCAGAAAACGACAATGGGATTGACTCAGTCAATAAAGGAGAGCAGTGATTTTCTTTATACCTTGACCGCTGACAAGAGGGTCAACATTGTCTTCGGATCTCACATCATCATAATGGCCAAAGATTCGGTCTCTTGATATTTCCCTTGCTCTTCTGACCTACCTGTTTGATTGTTGTATAGCCTAGAAGACGTCGATGTAGAACTGGCGTCTTGATACGATTGAGCCATACTGTTCAATCAAAAAGACTTGATTCAAAGTTGCAGCATGTACTAGCTCAATGTGGTGCCATAAAATTTGCAGCAGAAAGCGCAATTGGCGGCCTGTGATTCCCACCAAGCGGACTGCAAGAATTGCCATAAAAAGTTTACTAGTTGAAGAACTTTGGAGAATTAGCTTGTGTTTCATCGATATGAACGAGGCAATTCAGAATGAGGATTAAACGACAATAATCAGAAGGTCTCCAAGATAATCAACATACAGCACGAGGCCGTTCAGAACAGGTCTGTGTATCTTGTTTGTAACATCATGTTGTTGTAACCAAAAAAGGGAAAGAAGGAATTATGGACCAAGGTGGAATAAATATAGACATACCAATAATGAAGAAACTGTGAACATGATTAAACAAGTCATGAAAATAGCACTATAGCACAGATCTTAGGATCAGAACACGGAGTCCTATTAGTAAATCCTCATATTGAGGTTTCGCGGATATTCAAGGCGCAAATATAGACAAAGTTGATGCAGGAGCATCTCCACCTTTGCAACAATAGAATGAATCCATTTCGAAGATTGTAACGATTGAGCATGGAGCAAAGATATATACTTCAAGGATGTATAACTGATAGTATGAAATTGTATCGTTGAAGGTACTGTCATTGAAATTGAAGGTTGTTGGAAAAGTATGGGAAGGAATAGGAAAATCTCTTCGACCAAAATTTATAGATGAGAAGAAATTAAAAAAGCTTTTCAAGGGTTGTGGTCTGTGCCGAGTTAGCTTCGATATTTCCAGAGCCACGTGATCATAATAATGATGATGATATGATATGAATGATATGAATGATACGAATGGGCTCGAGGATGGATGGAAAGTCCCCGGAATTTGATTGGCTCACAATCCCAAGACAAACTCGGTACTCACCGGTCTCTCTGATCGGCTTCAGCAACATCAAATTCCCCATGTATAGGCAATATGCCATATGTATGCGGTAAGTAAGGAGGTAGAAACACACTTCTTAACTTGAAGAGAGTCTGTTATATCGACTCTACCCACCTCGATACGATACATAGTAAAGATCTTACATGTGATATAATTCAATACAACCCTTCTTTATCATAAGGATCACTTGCCCGTAATTTGCCTGGAGAAATAGAAAACGTGACCTCGACAATCAGAATCATCCACCCCTTCCAAGGTTCCCCCACTTCTTCTGGAAATCTTCCCAACTTCACTCCACACAGCACTCGTACATGTGACTGTAGACTGGACTGGCAACCTGATCGGCTATTCTTATACCTGTTTGTCCGAATTCCCGAGTCCCTGTACACGAATGCAAACATCAACGGTCGGTAGGTCGGTCCATTTAGCATAGGTACAGAGTAGAATTGAAAATCAGGGCATGACGAAAGTGTGAAGATCTAAATCCTTATTCAGTATGCTTCTGCTGCCGATTTTCATTTTCGAGTAACCATCCATTATTTGCATCTTCCCTACTCTCTATCCTTCTCTCTATCTACGCTTCAAGCTTCATGTTTTTATCCACCTACCATACTTTAATCCCTCCTTGAAACCTTAATTTTGCGACTGTCTTCTCGTCTTCTTGTACCCTCGTTTGCTCATACCGCTTCATACAATTTACACCAAAGATGGAGGAGAATAACCCGGAATTGCAGGCAAAGCTGCAGGAATTGGAACATGAGCTGGAGGTTAGTTATGGCGTTTCCAACAACGGGGGACTTGATTTAGCAGCGTCGCGTGTGCTCTTGTGCCAAATATATGCAGGATGTCATTTCCGGGATAGATTAAATGGATTCTAGAGCCAGATTGCTGATACAACTTTTGCTTTAGGAAGGGGATATCACCGAGAAGGGGTATGTTTTCCCCCAGGCTATACTAGAATCATTCAATGCCAGATCAACAGTTCTGATTTCTCGAACACAGGTATCAAAAGCGACGCACATTTCTACTTTCACAATACATGGGAGCTTCGACGATATCTGCGGAACTAAAAGGGCTGCGCATACATGCTCCCGATGATAGCATACACCCCTCGAATGATGGTTCGCGCTCTGCATCGCTTGCTGCCCTCAATTCGAACTCAAACACCCCAAGTGGGAGCGATTTCTACCCCTCACATAACTATGGCGCATCACAACTTTCCGGTCGAACAGCTACGATGGCGAGTGACGCAGGAAGCTTTGGGGCCAATAGAGCGCAAGATGGGCGAACCTTTTCATACGCCGGTAGACCTCAAGATTTAAGACTGGCAGTGCATAATCCCACCCAAAGGCATAGCTCTTATAGCCAGAACTCCGCATATCAGCCTGGCTCTCCAGCAACCGGAGACTATCAACAAGACCGTCCAAATGAGCCAAGCATGAGAATAGGATCAATGGCTTCTGGCACAAATTATGCTTTTAACCCGGCACACCAAACGGGGTATGTGGAACACCCGGGAGAAGTTTACGATCCAAATCACGGAGGGCCGATGATGGATTCTCATGGCACCATGCTTGGGGAGTCGCAACAAGGATATTTCTCAGATTTCGCAGGACAACAAGGTTACGACATTAATGGACCAAATTCCTACGGCGGAGGGCCACATCGATATTCTTCTAGTGATGCATTCTCTCCAACAGCAGCGATGGCACCACCGATGCTGACCACCAGCGATTTACCCCCTCCTGATGCCTTAGAATATCAGATGCCCCTTGAACCTCGAGATGTCCCATTCGCTGTCTACGATCCGCATGATAGGAATACGCCCATGTCCAAGTTCGACAATATTGCAGCCGTGTTAAGGCATCGGGGAAAGGCGAGAGCAAAGATGCCAGCATACTGGGTGTTGGACAATAAAGGAAAAGAAATTGCTTCTATAACTTGGGAGAAACTTACTAGCCGAGCCGAGAAAGTTGCGCAAGTAATCAGAGATAAGAGTTCTCTTTACAGAGGTGATCGAGTCGCTTTGATATATCGCGAATCCGAAATCATCGAATTTGCCATTGCTTTGCTTGGATGTTTTATTGCTGGAGTAGTGGCAGTCCCTATTAACGATCTTGACGATTATGCAAAACTTAATACGATCCTGACCTCTACACAAGCACATCTTGCACTGACTACTGACAACAATTTGAAAACCTTCCAACGAGATATTACGACACAGAAGCTCAATTGGCCAAGAGGGGTAGAATGGTGGAAAACGAATGAGTTTGGAAGCTGGCATCCAAAGAAAAAGGATGATGCACCACCTTTGACTGTCCCCGATTTGGCTTATATTGAATTTTCTCGAGCCCCCACAGGCGATCTTCGCGGTGTAGTGATGAGCCATCGAACAATCATGCATCAGATGGCATGTCTCAGTGCTATCATATCAACAGTGCCTGTTGGAGGGCATGGCGACACTTTCAATCCCGAATTAAGAGATAAAAGTGGAAGATTGATGGCTGGCGGTAGCAGTCGCGGCGAGATCTTACTCTCTTATCTAGATCCACGACAAGGTATTGGTATGATTCTGGGTGTCCTATTGACTGTATACGGTGGTCACACAACTGTCTGGCTTGAAAGCAAGGCTGTTGAGACGCCTGGTCTCTATGCGCATCTCATCACAAAATACAGAGCAACGCTCATGGTAGCCGATTACCCAGGTCTAAAACGGGCAGCTTATAATTACCAGCAAGATCCCATGACAACGCGAAATTTCAAAAAGGGAATGGAGCCAAACTTTCAAAATGTCAGGTTATGCCTGATAGATACTTTGACAGTCGACAGCGAATTTCACGAAGTTCTAGCAGATCGATGGTTACGACCAATGCGAAATCCTCGTGCACGAGAATTAGTGGCTCCTATGCTGTGTCTACCAGAACATGGTGGAATGGTGATCAGTATGCGAGATTGGTTGGGTGGTGAAGAGCGTATGGGGTGCCCTTTGAAACTAGACATTGGATCAGATGGAGATTCTATAGAGGAAAAGTCTGAAGAGAAAGAGAAGTCAACTGGTAACGGCTTTGGAAGTCTTATAGGAGGCGGAACAGTAGCTCCTGCCGAACAAAAAGGGAGAACAGAATTAAGTGAAGTTCTTCTGGATCGGGAAGCACTCAAAACCAATGAAGTTGTTGTGGTCGCTATCGGCGAAGAAGCACGCAAGAAAGCTAGTAGCGAACCGGGGACAGTCCGTTGCGGTGCTTTTGGTTTCCCAATACCCGATGCAACCTTGGCGGTAGTAGATCCTGAAACTGGTCTTTTAGCCTCACCACATTCAGTGGGAGAAATTTGGGTAGACTCTCCATCGTTATCAGGAGGCTTCTGGGCCTTACCAAAACACACAGAACAAATCTTCCATGCTCGACCATACAAATTTGAGCAAGGAGATCCAACTCCGATGATGGTAGAGCCGGAATTTCTTCGAACAGGCCTCCTTGGAACAGTTATTGAGGGTAAGATCTTCGTTCTTGGTCTGTATGAGGATCGTCTTCGTCAGAAGGTTGAATGGGTCGAGCATGGTCATGAAGTTGCAGAACATCGATACTTCTTTGTGCAACATATAATTGTGAGCATCATGAAGAATGTACCTAAAATTTACGATTGTTCGGCATTCGATGTTTTCGTCAATGATGAACATCTTCCAATAGTTCTGTTAGAGTCGCCATCAGCGTCAACAGCGCCTGCTACTTCTGGCGGACCTCCACGTCAACTCGATACTGCGCTTCTAGACTCATTGTCAGAGAGATGCATGGAAGTCTTGATGCAAGAGCACCATTTAAGAGTCTATTGCGTTATGATTACAGCACCAAATACTCTCCCGAAAGTCTTGAAGTGTGGGCGAAGAGAGATTGGTAACATGCTTTGCCGTCGAGAGTTTGATCTTGGTAATCTTCCTTGCGTGCATGTTAAATTCGGAGTCGAACGCGCTGTACTTAATCTACCTATTGGCGTGGATCCGATCGGTGGAATATGGTCACCACTGGCTGCGCAAGCTCGTGAAGATATATTATCTCCTGGCGACAAACAATACTCCG
The DNA here is from genome assembly GCF_013461495.1 of Botrytis fragariae. Taxonomy (NCBI): domain Eukaryota; kingdom Fungi; phylum Ascomycota; class Leotiomycetes; order Helotiales; family Sclerotiniaceae; genus Botrytis; species Botrytis fragariae. The sequence goes on from NW_023500993.1 coordinate 216,369, forward strand.
GAATTGATCGTCGCGAAGTGGTAATTGATGATCGGACGTCTACACCACTCAACAACTTTTTAAGCATAGTCGACTTGTTGCAATGGCGTGTGGCGCGACAAGCTGACGAATTATCCTATTGCACTATAGACGGCCGAGGTAAAGAAGGAAAAGGAATTACCTGGAAGAAATTCGACACGAAAGTAGCTGCTGTAGCTATGTATCTCAAGAATAAGGTCAAAATAAGACACGGTGATCATCTAATACTCATGTATACTCATTCGGAAGATTTTGTGTATGCAACACATGCATGTTTTTGCTTAGGAGCAACAGCCATACCTATGGCTCCTCTTGATCAGAATCGACTGAACGAAGATGCACCGGCATTTTTACACATGGTCTCAGATTATCGCGTGAAGGCAGTTTTGGTCAATCAAGATGTTGACCATCTAATGAAACAAAAGGCAGTTTCGCAACATCTTAAACAATCAGCACAAGTTCTGAAGGTATCGGTACCGAGCATATATAATACTTCAAAACCACCTAAGCAAAACAGTGGTTGCAGAGATCTTGGCCTTACGATGTTACCAGGTTGGGTTCAGCCAGGATTTCCAGCTCTTGTTTGGACATATTGGACTCCTGATCAACGTAGGATCGCTGTGCAATTAGGTCATGATACCATCATGGGTATGTGCAAAGTACAAAAAGAAACTTGTCAAATGACAAGCTCGAGACCTGTTTTAGGTTGTGTGAGAAGTACAACTGGTTTAGGTTTTATCCACAGTGTTCTGATGGGAATTTTTGTTGGGGCACCAACTTACCTGGTCTCCCCTGTCGAATTCGCACAAAATCCAGTATCGTTGTTCTTAACTCTTTCGCGGTACAAGATCAAAGATACTTATGCCACACCACAAATGCTTGATCATGCGATGGCCGTTATGCCAGGCAAGGGATTTACCCTTCACGAATTAAAAAACATGATGATTTCTGCCGAGGGAAGACCTAGAGTTGACGTTTTCCAGAAAGTACGCCTCCATTTTGATGCGACTGGTTTAGATCGCACCGCTATCAATACGGTTTATTCGCACGTTCTGAATCCAATGATAGCATCTCGTTCATATATGTGTATTGAGCCAATTGAACTCTGGCTAGACACTCAAGCCTTGCGCAGAGGTATGATCTATCCTGTCGACCCAGAATCTAATCCAAAGGCTCTTTTGGTTCAAGATTCCGGTATGGTGCCTGTATCGACTCAAATCGCCATTGTCAACCCAGAGAGCCGTTGTCTTTGCCACGAAGGTGAGTACGGTGAAATTTGGGTAGAGTCAGAAGCGTGCGTCAGAGCTTTCTATGGGTCTAAAGATGCTTTTGACTCGGAAAGATTTGATGGACGTACTGTGGATGGTGATCCTAATGTACAATATGTTCGGACAGGAGATTTAGGCTTTCTACACAATGTTAGTCGACCTATCGGGCCAAATGGTGCGCAAGTCGAGATGCAAGTACTATTCGTTCTGGGCAGTGTTGGAGAAACATTCGAAATCAACGGCCTAAGTCATTTCCCTATGGACATTGAGAGTTCTGTGGAGAAATGTCATCGTAACATTGTTCCTGGAGGATCGTAAGTTCTTCCCCCAATTGATCTGCCAAAGCCTTAGAGACTAATGAAACTTAGTGCCGTATTTCAAGCAGGTGGGCTCATTGTTGTGCTTGTAGAAGTAGGAAGAAAATCCTACCTTGCCTCCATCGTACCCGTCATCGTAAACGCCATTCTTAACGAACATCAAATCGTCGTCGATATAGTTGCTTTTGTCAACAAAGGCGATTTTCCTAGATCTAGACTGGGAGAAAAGCAAAGGGGTAAGATTTTAGCGACTTGGGTCACACGCAAAATGCGTACAATGGCACAATTCGGTATTCGAGATGCCGAAGGGGGTCTTTCGGACGTTACAGAGACAATGGAGCCACGAAGCGGTATCCCTAGTGTCCGAAATGGCAGCGTAATCGCCAGCAGTCTCCGTAACGTTGAACCTGCTCCTCAGATTGTTGAAGAACAGGAACGCGAGCGTCAACGTACCGTCTCACAACACAGCTTTGCTCCTCTCCCAACTGGCATATCAGAAATGCCAGCGGATAATTATGATGAACCTCCAATGAGACCATCTCATGAAATTAACTACGGCATGAGAAATAATGACGATATACCTCTTGCAAACCCACAACCAAATCATTTCGAGATGTCGGGCCATAATTATGATGGTGGGAATATCAACTTTGATAGTCCGTATTCTGATTTTGTAGTTCCAGGATTTGGACCTAGTGCTGGTCAACCTCCAGTGATTGGTCCAAAACCGGGAATGAATATGGGAATGGATGTAGGTGGACCCAGTGGTGGAGGTAATGATCAGTGGAGTTTGCCGAGTCAGCAGCAGCAAGGAGGTGCACAGGGAGCAAGTGGGTTTGGGGGGTTGAGAGTTCATAATATGGATGACGATGATGACTGGAAGGATACTCTAATGCACTATAATCGGGCCAATCAATAGAGTGATTGAGAAAACTTGGGGAGAGGGGGGAGCGCAGCTGAGCCGTATGTGGATCTATATCGGGGAAGGGGTAGGTAGAGGGGAAGCGCGATTCTTAGAGAGAGAGAGAGAGAGGGTAAATACAAGGGACTTGACTACCCTTATGGATGTTTTTTGAGCGATAATATCCTAGACCGGGACTATATATTGCATGAATTGATAGCATTTGGAAGAGCGAGATCATTGATGGAGCAAAGCACTTGGTTCAAAATATAAATAAAAGTACTATTGTCAATGCGCCTGCACTTGTAAATGTTTGTAAATGAAATGGGATGAGATGGGATGGTTACTGATACATATTTGCTCAGGCGAGGTTATGTGTAGACGGACTAGACTCGTCACAGCATAGTTGACACAAGAGTTGTGAATATAACCCCTACCTACAAATGCATAGTGAAACCGCCAGAGAAAGCCTCAAGCTTGCAGGCAATAATCATGATTCTACTTGTAGTCTAGTCGGTGATGCCACCTTGCATGCCTAATATTTATGCATCAAATAGTTGCAGTAGTGTATTGACGGCGATCCCGAGGCCCGACTCTCGGTCTCGGGTTTTCCGAATTGAGATATGGATTGTAGATTTCAATCCTACAAATATGAATAAGATGAATACAACAAGAGTAGGAAATCTCATTCTCATCTTAAAGACATGTGTAATGCAATGCGATGAACCAAATCTCGTACGGGCTCGGAATTAGTGATCAGGATATCTAACTAATGCACACCCTAAATATCACGTGGAAACTACCGTTGCGCGTCCGTTTATGGAAAGCCTCAACAAGCCTCGTCTCTCGAACAAAGGAACTGTGGCAACCCCCCTCGCCATACTCGTGCTCAAAAGATAATAAGTACAAAGAACTTGGAATGCAGCGACGTATCTCGTGCGGGTCCCACCGGTCGAGAGAAGACAAAGAGGATAGGAGAAGCAAGGGAAGAGGGAGGGAAAGAAAAAAAGTTAAAAAGTCGACGAGAAGTTCTGCTTCTTTTCTTGATCACAACATCCATACGAATTCTGTTGTTATATTGCTAGACGAAGATACGGGTGCAGCTGTATCGCTATTGGTACATCTACTACGACTGTTGATTTTCCCTCGAATTTTAATTTTCGAGGGAAGTCTTAATACATATATTTCTTGAGGCGAGATTTGCGAACATTGAGATATTTGTTGCATTCGGAGATTGATTGACTGATTTGAAAGAAATCGTGATCGAGGGAAACAAAGCAGAGTAGGAGAAAATAAGCAAGCATGGAACACGAAGGGCACGCCGGGAAGTCTATGCAGGTTATTGTCTTGGTAAGTAGTTTTCCGAGGATTATCTTTCTTTTGACTGTTCGTGTAATGTTTGTATCCGTTCTTTCTGAGTATGCAAAGCGGGAGACTGCATGAAGGGGTAAGGGATCATGGGTTTGTCGTGATATGCAGTTAAGGCTTATTTTGAATCACCTTTTGCGTGATGGATGGATGGTGCCGGTTGAATGGCTTTGTTCAGATGCGGGTGCATACATATATACCCAAGTCTGGGCATTTGCCGATTTGGGGGTACTTTGGTAAGAAGTCACGTGCTAAACATCTGCTATTTTCAAGATTTCTCCGTGGGGAGATGCTCACCCTTTGTTGTATTCGAGAAGTCTACTGCTATTATCAAGGCCTGTGCTTGAAACCGTTCTGCGTTTTTACGATATGAAGCATACCATTTGGTAGGGGAAATGCTAATGATCAGCATCAATAGGGAGCCAGTGGAGGCCCTTTGGAGGATGATTGTACCGCATTACTAGTACGATCAGTATCATTAGGATGGAGTAAAGGGTCTGTTCTGGCTGTAGATGCCGGAGTTCACCTCTCGGCCATCGACCGAGTTCTCCAAGAGCACAACCCCTCAACAACTGAACGACCATATTTGCTAAAAGACGGGGCATTTGCAGGCTTAGAGCTTCCATTCAGAAACACCGGGGCAAATGCTGCTCACATAGCGCGTAATCTGGTCGGGGCTCATCTCATCACTCATCCGCATCTTGATCATATTTCGGGCGGTGTAATAAGTACCGCCAGTCCCAGTTCTAAACCGAGAAAAATTGCGGGATTGGCAAGTACGATTGAGGCGTTGAAAGACCATATCTTTAATGATGTTATTTGGCCGAATTTGTCAGATGAGAATGGTGGTGTGGGATTAGTAACTTTCATGAGGTTAATCTCGGGGGGTTCGTCGGTTTTGGGAGATGGGCCTACGAAAGGTTATATGGAGGTTGTTGATGGACTGGCCGTTAAGTCTTGGGCTGTCAGTCATGGTCCTTGCATTGGAAACTTTCCTTGTATGTATTTCTCATTTTACTTTTTGAGAATATTCGATTGCAGATTGGATGTTAGTTTTGTTAAACTACGTAACTGCCTCCATCAATTTTTTTTTTCGCCTTCCACTTCCACAATGTACTAAAAAGCGCTTCATTTCCAGATCAACCAGGAAGCAACCACACCAACGAAAGCAGCAGCCCTCGTACTCCAACCCAAAAATCCAGCAGCCACTCCCACCGCAGCCACTACTCGCCGATCACCATACCCCAAGCTTCATCAGAAGGTCTGAATTTTTCCTCCGCCGAGTCTGCCCGCGCGTACACCAGTTCTGCCTGCTTCATCCACGATATTGCATCTGGTAACGAAATCCTCATTTGGGGGGACGTAGAACCCGATACACTTTCTTTCTTCCCACGCAATAAACAAGTATGGCAAGATGCCGCTCCCAAAATCGCAGCTGGGATACTCAAGGGGATTTTTATCGAATGTTCGTATGACGATAGTAGACCGGATGATTTATTATTTGGACATCTAACACCGCGGTACGTCGTTGAAGAATTAAAAGTTCTCGCTGCCGAGACGGAAAAATGTCGCGAGGATCTGAGGAGACGTGCTTTGAGTAGTTCCTCTCCGACGGGTAGTTTGGATACGCTGAGGAAATCGATCACGACGAGGGAGAAAGATAAGAAAACTCACCCGTCTCTAGCTACTTCGGCTAATTATATTTCTTCACACCGGAGAGCCTTCGGGCTAGATGTCTTGAAGGGTATCAAGATTATACTTATTCACGTGAAGGATAATTTGGACGATAAAGAGGATCCGAGAGTGAATATATTGAAGGAGTTGCGGGAATATGAGGAAGAACTTAACTTTGGGTGTGAGTTTGTGGTTAGCGAGAAGGGGATGAGTGTTTTCCTGTAGTGTGCGTGGTTGTGGACGGTCATTTTGGGGAGTGAATGGGGCTGGGCGTTTGAGGGCTGGACGATTGCTTGCTTGCTTGCTTGCTTACTTGCACCGAGTATGTTATTTTTTCCTGGTGGGAAGGTAGTGCCCTTGTGTATCTTGGTTGGAGGCTTCTTTATGGGAGAACATTTTTTTTAAAGGACGGTTGGTCGCTTAAATTTCTTGCAAGTCTCAAGACAAAGGTATATAGGTGTAAAGGTTTTGCAACAGAGTATGCGTTTGCAACTTGTACAGCGTGGTTTCTGTATACAATCGGTTTAATATATAAGTACATAATCTCTTTCTTGATATTCTACTCTTCTCTCATGAATCACCAACAGTTTATAGCCCCCATCCTCTCAACATCGGTGTATAAGCAAATCATTGGTCTTCGAGCTTAGGCTTCACCAATTTCTTCGCTTCCTCATCCTTTCCAACAGCAGTATCGTAATCTGGTCTCGGAATTTCTGTTCCGTCTACAGTCCTCCCATAAGTAATCCCTCCCAATCTCGAGATTGGTTTCAGGACTGCGGGATCAACAATATTCTTCTCTTCGTTAATAGCATTTTCCCTGACCCAAAATCTGGTCCCCTCAATAATTGCCAAAACTCCCGTTTTCTTGCCTGGCGTCGCTTTACTCTCGAATTCCTTCAAACTCTCTAGTTTTCCCTCGACACTGAAATGTGATTCTAGTACTCTACTCGTCTTGACAGTTGTACAAGGAGCGGGTGTAAGTCCACTAAACGCCCATTCCGATTCGCCATACGGTGCATTAATCGAAGTCGAGTTTGCCGCTTCGATGAAGTGTTCAGAGATGATATTGATGGTGCACTCACCCGTCTCCTTGAGATTCTTCAACGAATCTTTCGCATTATCTAATCCTCCTGAATATCCCAGTGTGAAAAGTGGGGGATCGTGATTAATCATGTTGAAGTAACTGAACGGGGCTAGATTTGTCGATTTCCCGTCCGCGCTGCGAGTACTGACGAATCCGATGGGCCGTGGAATGATGGATGAAATCATCAACTTGTAGTTGTAGACTGCGGGGCGACCTTCTTCGTAGGGATCGATTTCGATATGCGGGATCTTGAGAGATTCGCCGTTGTCGTTGGCGCCGGAACCGAGTTTCCAGGAGGGAGAAATGGTTTGTGTGACGTTCCAGGATCGGGACGCGTCCCATGGCGAACGAGATGCTTCGACGGCTTTGAAGTCACGATGCGGATTGCGGTTTATGAGCTTTTCGGCGTCGGCACGTTGCTGGGTTGTCGAGGACATGGTTGCTGAAGGATAGAGATTGGAGATGAAGATGGGTTTTGTGGTTGAGAAGAAGTGGTTGAGGTTTGATTGCAGCGAGGGACTTGTTGATGTGAGTTACAGTTAGTAGATGAACTAAATGAACTAAATAGCGGGGAGATACTACAGCTGTCGAAGGTGGATGAATATCTGTGTACGTACCGTATCGAAGTTTTAAATACTTGCCTGGCTCTCAATTTCCTGATTGACATTGACGATGGGCATTGAATTCAACACGAGGGAAACACAAAATATATATCTGCAGTGCAAACTTGGAGAATACCCGATATGGGTTTTGTAAAACCGATGCAGATAATTGATGTGACTGTTGTTCCGCCACCATATTTCGTCACAGCGGCTTTCATTCCGCTTGAAGAAGTTGTGGAGATTTGGCTGATAAGGTTGATGACACCGCAATGATACGAAAAGGGACAAACGGAGGGAGAAGCTCGGTACCAGCAAGGCTAGAATCGGTCGAATATGTACGTGACTATTGATAGATGGGGTAATCTAGTTACATAAAGACCATTATTCTTGAAGCTATTCAGAGAACGACAGCAAGCTTAAACTCCGAACATTTGAAATCAAAGTCACTTGGTCAGCACTACTCCCCATTCCTGACAAATACAAATTGGCCTTGAAATCGTCGATATATCTACTTATCTACTCGTCGGCTATCACAAGTATATCTGAGAGCTACTTAAAAGCTGATAAATCATAAAAGGCAAAGAAAAACATCCAAATTTAAGCAAACACAGTAGACAACACAAGAAATAAAATGGATTCTCTACCTTCTCAACTCTCTTCCCTCAAATTAGCACCCGGAGTCCAAAGATACTCTCTTGGAAACTGGAAGCTTCAATCTGGCCAAGAAATTCCTGATGCTCATATTGCTTTCAAGACATTTGGAGACCCAAGTTCCCCTGCTATTATCTATCCTTCTTGGTTTTCTGGAGGTGAGTGATGAAACCTGTGCCATCTACCTATGTAGCTACATGATGGTATTGTTGGAGTTTAAAGTCACGTCAAAAGCCAGATACACAAAGTATGTTAACGCTGAAAGTAAATAGCAATCGCGGACAACGAGTGGCTCATCGGAGAAGACCAAGTATTGAATCCCCAAAAATACTTCATAATCATCACCGCACTATTCGGAAATGGAGAATCAACCGTAAGTCTCCCTGCTTCATTCCCCATCCCCCCACTCCTCCTGATCCTCAATACTTACACAAAAAAAAGTCTCCATCCAATTCCTCCATCTCCCCTTTTCCAAAAGTAACCTTCTATGACAACGTCCGCGCTCAACATACCCTCGTGACTTCCCATCTCCAAATCACCCATGCACGCGCTGTGATCGGTTGGTCCATGGGCGCAGGTCAAACTTATCAATGGGCCACCATGTATCCCTCATTCATGGACATCTGTATTCCGTTTTGCGGATCTGCAAAAACAGCTCTTCACAATCAGGTCTTTTTAGAAGGTGTTAAATCTGCATTGTTGGCTGCCAAAAGTCTCTCGAGTGCAGGATCCCAGGAAGGTGTTGCTGTTAAAGGAGAGGAAGGAGATGAAGTGAGAGTTTGGAGTCAAGAGGAAAGGGAGGTGGGATTGAAGGCTTTTGGGAGGGGGTATGCCGGATGGGGATTTAGTCAGGTGAGTTGATACTGGTAACATTGGGGTGGATGTACATGGGAGATAAGACTATGAGAGTAGACTAATACTATTTTTTAGGCTTTTTACAGAAAGGAACTCTTCAAGACCGTTCTGGGATTCAAAGATCTAGAAGATTTTATGCAAAATTTCTGGGAGAAATGGGCCCTCTCAAAAGGTACTTTCTATTAATTCTTTTTCTCATCCCTTCTTCTCATAATCCTCGCCCATTCCCACCCAACTCGTCAAACCCCTCCTCCTCTTCCAATCTAACACTCCCCCCAAAAACAGATCCAGAAAACCTCCTAACAATGCTCCACACCTGGGCCTCGGGCGACGTCTCCAACCAATCTCCCTACAATGGCGATTTCGCCGCTGCAATGGGAGCTATCAAAGCCCAGATGCTTGTTCTACCCGGAAAAACTGATCTGTATTTCCCGTGTGTATATTCTCTTTCTTTTCTTTTCCCTCTTCCTCCATCTACTCCCTTCTCCTTCTCCAACAAACCACACTGACACCCCCTAGACCCGAAGACTCCGAAATAGAAGTCTCCCTCATGCGTCCCGGCATCGGCAAACTCGATGTTTTCCCTAGCATATGGGGACATTGGGCTGGAGGGCCAGGTGATTCAAAGGAAGATGTGAAGTGGCTCAATGAGAGGTTAGTTGAGATTGGTTTGTGAATTTTGTGTTCCTTTGGGAGGGTATAGGGAAAGGGTGGGATTGTTTATTTATGAGGGACTCGGCAGGGGAGGTCGATTGTCCAGCGCAGCAAGCGGTGTGAAATTTAGCATGGCAATGGATTTTCGCATGATGTTTAATGTTGAATGGATGTGATTGGCGAGGATAAGATTTTATCATTATGACAAGTTTCTATGCTGAATGATCAGTATATGTACCTATGTATGAGTATATGTGTGTTTAAAATTCCGCGACTATGTACTGTATGCCATATCTCCTAGATTGTAGAACCGAGTACCGAACACCGGACGCCCTCAACTCATTCATCCTGGAAATGCTATTCCAAATTTATCCATCCATCCATCCATCCATTCCATCCCCTCTCGCATCCTAAACTTCCACACTTCACTCATTTGCTAAACCTCTCCATTTCTATCCCCTACCACTGGTATAACAGCCGGCTCCTCACTGTCCACACTAACCCTAGCCCCCTCTCCCGCGATCTTACTACCCATACCCAACCCACTCTTCGCACTGCCACCGCCAACACCACCCCTTTGACTGCCACTTGCACTTCCCATACTACTCCCCCTCTTCCTCCCTGTCCCCTTGAAATTTCCCGTCAACTCTTCCCTCACTTCCCTCAAAACTTCCTCTCCGGGTATTCCCAATCTGCCCAACCTTCCCACCAACAATGTATTTTCCCTCTGTACACTACCCACCTGAACTCTCAAAACCTCCCTTTCCCTCTTCAATACTTCAATCTCCGCTCTTAAACTAGCATTAATCTGCTGTAACTCCTCTCCCTTTTCCTTTTCTTCCCTCTTCTTCTTTTTCTCCTCTTGCTTCTGTTCCTCCCTCAATCTTCTCCTCTCCAATTTCTCCATTTCCTTTTTATGTTTCTCTTCTATCTTCTTGACCTCTCTCTCGTGTTTCTCCTCCGCTTTGCGAATTGCTTCTTTCTCTTTCTCACCATCTTCACTTTTCTTATCCGCTTCTTTTTGTTTTGCTTTCTCCAATTTTTCGTAAAGTTTTCGTTTCTTATCCTCGAGCTTCTGGAGCTCTTTATCTTGTTGTAAATTTACCTTTTCGACCGCAGCTGAATCTTGTGATGATACTTTTCGGAAGGACAGAGCTGATTCAAAACTATCTACTGTAGATTCGCTAGAAATAGATGAGGTGGATAATGATCGAGAGCGAGTAATGGGAGCGGAAGTTTGAGCAGAAGATTGTTCGCTAGTAAGTTGTAGAGGTCCGGGGTTTTGAGCCGAAGGAGATTCGGTGGCATGAGGTAGACGGTCTGCAATGATTGCTGGTGCATATGGAGCGAATAAAGCTCCGGCTGTAGTTGCTACTCCTGCTACCATGTCGTATATTCCACCACCATTTGCGGGTAGTTGTTGCTGTGCTGGCTCTGCAGGTCTTGTTGGGCCAGCAACCACAGATGTAGACTTTTCTCCTTGACTATCTATACCTGCAAGATGACCGTTGGTTTGGTAATTGTGTAAATCTTTTTCGTGATTATGGTGATGGCGATGGCGATGTTCACGTTTTGCCGGCTCCGCTGTGTCATTTCCCCCAGCAAGTTGTTCAGTAGGTTCATCATCATCGCTATCCAAATCTTCGATTGTTTTCGAACATGCCCAGTCCAAAAATTTACCTGCATCCGAAACAATAGCCGATGGTGTTCCACGATCAATCATAAATCGTGGTATACCCCCACCAGGATCACTTCGGGTAACCATAATCCACTCAATAGGATTTTGTTCCCATTCATCATCCTCACTTGGTACAGGCGTCTTCTCCTCTTTCGCAGCTTGAGCCAGATTACTATCGGAACGTGAAGCTTGCTTATGAATTTCCTCTCTCTCTTCCTCTGTACTGGATGAATCATGCTTTTGATGAGCATTCCTCAAAACAGCCTCTTTGCTCAAATTCGAAGCGGATCTATCTCTTGTATGTCCCTTTGTAAGATCAGATGAAGATGCTGATTTCTTGGGAGGCGGTTTCTTGATTGGTATTTCTCGAATGAATTCAACAGATTCATAATATCCTCTTATATATCCATCACGCGATGGAGTGTCTGGATGTTGACATGGTCTCGATATTACCATGAAATGGCGGGGTACCTCGTTGTTATTTTGTTCCTTGAGCGCTTGATCTGAGGACATAAACATGGTGACAAAATCTCTCGGGGTTGTTGGCCCTGGAAATTGTGCTGATAAAAGATATACTGGTATTCATTAGACCGTTGTCCCTCTTCCCAATTTATTGTAAACGTACCTTCCATTTTCCCAATTCCAGAAACATTGTTATACGCTACTCTCTTCTCTCCACCAATACCTCTAATATTACCTTCACCTGGACCCCCCTGAACCTTTAGGGTTTCTGGAAATTCCCTCTCCAAGCCTCTCTTCCATTTTGTAAATCCCAGTCCCTCATGTACACTCCTCCTCGCAAACCAAGTGCCCTTTCCATCCTTTCCCTTACAAGAATATACACTTATACCCAGTGGATTATCAGCCGGTTTTAATTTTATTTGTTTCCACTCCTTCTGAAGAGATTCGATATCGTGAGGTGGAGGCGGAGATCTAGCAGCAGATGCGGAGACTTCGGATGCTGAGGATGCAATTGAGGATGTTGTGTTTGATCGCGGACGACTGTTGGAAGATTCAACACTGTCGGGTATGGGGACTGAATCGATTATCAATTGAGCGCTGTTGAATGCATCTGATAGGAATGGTTTTAAATTATCGGTAGGGGTATCATCGTACTTCACAGCGCCCAGTGATTTGAGAGCTTCATGAAGAGCTGACATTTCTTTTGCTGTTCGGATTCTTTGTTTCTTCAATCAAGAATGAAATGTGTAATCTCTGCTTTCGACACAAGGCTATGGATGTAGGGAGATGTAGACAAGGAAGCTTGAGAGTCGTGGAGGGTTGGAATGTATTATGTATGCGGTTAAGTTCAACAAGTAGTAAGTCAGTAATAAGCAAGATGCAGCAGGCACATGGGATTTGAGATTTAAATAGATCAAGTGAATGGCATTCAACAAAGGATGCAAGAGTGTTAGGGATAGGGAGGTAGGTAGGTATATGTAGGTCTTTCATAAAACTCCGGCAGTATCTGGAATCCGGATGTGTTTACTATTGCCTCCCTTCCAAGTTTGCATTCAATCAATTACCCAATGTGTATTGAAACAACACACCGGCGTCAATACGCCATTGAACAAGTAGAATATCGATAAAACTACTTACCTAAGTAGTACTCTATAGAATCTTTATCCATCTATATCGTAATTTGTTGCGGTGCTGCGGGGTTAAATACAAATCATTTACAATATGATTGGTCTAGCTCTTCATTATTTGAGTAGAAACTAGATTTCTTTCCTTGTAGAGCGCTTTGACGTCATTTCCCCAGCACAGACAATGAAGTAGACAGAAATGCATGAATGCGTGGATGCGTGAATACGTGAATACGTCAGTACGCGGAAATGCAAGTTGTCTACGAGTTTGCATGGGAGTTCCGAAATGAAAATTAACATGGAATTTTACATTAAAAGGGGGAAAACCTCCGGGGAAAAAAAGTGGTCAAATGATTGATTCCGTCCGATGTTTGTGAACGAGAATCTTGCTTCGAGTAGGCATGAAAGTCTTGGAGGATTATTTGTTATGTATTATTCATTTGTGTACAAAGTAAAGGTAGTGAGTGAGAGTGACTACTTTTACCATACCATAAAGTCCATCCTTGGCTATGCAAAAAATTGGACTCTATCCATCCACCAAAACCCAATGTTCTTGTACCCAACGCCTTGCTCAATACATATGCTGCCGATAAGGCTAACTAGGCGGATAATGATGCCAAAGATATCACAGTGTAGGTACATATTTACTGCTCTCAACCGAATGTTACACCCTCCTCTCCTTGTGTGAGCAAATCCTGTTCGGCTTTACAGCTACCACAATACTCCTGATGCCACTTCCTGAGTTCATTCATATTATCATCCACCTGAAGAACTTGTTGACTTGAACCTCCTTTGACTTTACTACTTGATAGACTATTTGTCTGGTTCTCTCGCAACATCATGTGAGCTTGTTTGCATCTCATGTTCTCATCCAGGAGCCAATTCTCCCATTCTGCTTTGAGCACATTTCTCTCAATATTGTTAACCACTCTCATGGCGATCATCAGATCGTATCTGTACGAGCCTAGATGCTGACGGGTTCTTCGAAGTCTCTTAGCTGTTGATTTGGTTGATGTTTTGGTGAATGGTGACCCTGCCATCTCATAAGGAGCGTTCAGATCCGTAACATTGGCGATTTCCATAAATTGCGTGTAACTATTAAATCATATTAGCATATTTTCAAAGGTTGGTGGGATGGCGGATGCCTACCATTTGCTTTCATGGTGACTTTGGACTCCCGTCGATAGGTTATTCACAGCTTCGTCAAGATCTTTCAAATAAATTGCTTTGCTCATGCTTGGATTAGGACCGACTCCCATTCGACTCATGAATTTTGCTGCATTCCGTTCTGTCCACCATTCTGATGTATCGCGGCCAGTAAGGAATGCGTTTACCAACATGCTCAATATCAGTGCAGTCAAAATGATAGTGTGGGCACTGGATATCTTCCATATGGATCGGAATACCGCAAACGTCCACATCATTACCGATGATATACAACTCTCACCAAACGAGCTGAGTGTCTCAAGCAACATATTTGTGAGTGTACGTTGCTTAATTTGTGGCCGTTTTGACTTGCTTGCGTCGTTGGCCGAAAAAAGTGAGACTGTTTTTTGGTGTCCTACATGTCCGTAAATGTGAATAGCCTTCTTTGTCCTGCTGTTGGGTCCCAACTTTCGAACTTGATCAGCAATAACATCGGCCAAATCTTCAGCATCCATTGCACAATCATCGAGCGCCTGTCTCTCAACTAGACCTTTTCCAATTTTAGGGGATTTTGACCATTCGACCTTCGTGTAGATTGCCAATTTGCACTTTGATTTGGCGACATGTGTAATGACGATCTTCGAGACCAGCATAAAATCTTGAAAATGAGGTAGATGCCAAGGGGTCTTGGAATCCGTAACAACATAACATACATGGTCGTTCATGATATCAATAATTTGATGATCAACAACGTTTGCTTGTCGTGATCTTCGCCAGGAATCAACGTAGTCAATTTGAAATTCAAAGTCTCGACGCATGTGGTTACCATCAAGATGAATCCATGGACCTTGAGCAATCTTTTGTGCCCTCCGTTCATGGTAAAGTAGTTGAAACACTGCACTTTTGTCGCCAAACATCAAGTGGAAAAGAGCCTTTGGACTGATACCAAATTCTCGCTCGACCGTCTTTCGTTGCATATCGGGTGGCTCATAGATGACAGGCTGAGAAGGAAGTTGGAATTTCTGCACTTCCTTCCCTTTTCTATTGAAATTGAGCCCGCGCTCAACATGCAATGAGGCTCTGAGATCACGATCTCTACGACTGTGAGTACGACCCGAGATCGTCCCATCATCGATTGGTGTATTGACGTCAACATCCTCCCAACTCTCCATGCTAGGACTTCTAGTAGGGTCTTCATGCTCCATTTTGATTAATGCCGTCATGATATCTTCTAAGCTCATCGGATTCTCGGCTTGATTTATATCAACCAAAAAATTCAGTCGCGATTGAAGCAATCGAAGAGGCTCAAGGAATGTTTTAATGGTGATCCTGTTAAATCCTGTATCAGGTGAAGTATCGAGGAGATGCAGGAATAAGAAGTCACAATCTCTGCCTGGAGCAGCTGTAACTTCACTAATACTAGCCAACTTAACGCCAGTTATCAAAACAAGGCCCAAATGATGACTGTAGAAGTATATATCTTTTTGAGTGACGTAAACTCTTCCAGGAAAATCATGCTGCTCATTTGGATTCCAAGTCGCACGAAAGACAAGTATAACTTTGTCCTCTCGTGGAACATTTGGAAATAGCATTCGAAATTGTGCATCTTGAGTTTTTAGCTGGATTGGGTAATTGCTCGGGTATACTTCTGGTCTGGATGCAGATTGATTCGCTGCACGCGCAACTTCAATATCGATACTAGCACTGGCGGCTTTTCGGTGAACCATGGGTGAGGGAACTGGGGTTGCTAAAGAATCAGTCAATGGACTAATGGGGCTCTTTGCAGACCCAAGTCCATTATCGGGTTTTAAGTTCTCGTCCGTACCTATCTTTGGAGATGGTTCCAACGGCTTTATACGTGGGCTACCAGGTGCCGAGCGAGATCCTGAGCTTGGAGTTTTGATTTCTCCCTTTTCAAGGCGATTGATGTATCCCCAATTGCTACTGCCCCATAGATTGGCCATTATACCACTAGGCATTCCTCCACTAGCGTCACTCTGACCAAGACCAATTCCACGCTCTCCGCTAACTATCACTGCCGATTTGCTTAAGTTTGTAGGAGCAGGCGGGTTTATGAGGGTGGAGGGCGCCAAGGTACTTGCAGCATAATCTTGAGTTGGTGACTGTAAGGTAATTTGTGGATTGGGAAGGTTATTTGTAGATGTTGAAGGTGCAGAGATTGGAAGAATCGTATGACTAGCTGATATCAAACTAGCGATACCACCCGATGCAGGTTGAGATGCACTTGGAGGTTCGTTTGACTGCATGCTAGTCGACTTTCTGTGCAGATCCAGTTTTTGCATGATTCTAGCAGCATGTTCTCGACCAGTTTCGCCCTCTTCTCTTGAAGTAACAGAACGACGAGGAGGGACAATATCGGAGCTGGGCCTTCCAGCAAACTCTACTCCAGGGATAGGTAGTGTGCCGGACCTTTCGACCACATCTTCACTGCCATACGAAATTTGACCATCTGCATTTTTGGCAGCAAATTCGGGAATAGAAGGTGGAGTAATAGCGAATGCGGGATCGATTCCTCCAGCACGAAGCGTTCTAGGATTTGCACTAGCCTCGAGAGCTTTATTTTTAGCAAGTTCAAAAGCCTCAAGCCATTCCATAAGAATAGCTTGGGTCTCTGCTTGAACAAGAATTGTTTGATTTTTGGTTTTGACCTCAAAACAGAATCGGCGATCTTCCTGAACAGCCGGTTTCACATTACAAAGAAGGACGCCAATCTTCTCACTCTCCTCTACTCCCCCAGATTGTATTCCTTGAACCAGCCAACCAAAAATACCGTCTTTAACATAAAACCAGCGACGGACCCACAAAGTTCTTGCGGGCTTACCAGATATTGTTCGTAAGAACAGCCAATCTTGTTTTTCCGATCGTTCAGCATGTTTGCTTTGAGGTTGAATAAGTCCAGTCGAAGGTCCTCTTGAGCCAAGGTAGGCAACCGTTGAAAGATTGTAGTCTTCCAACTCCCTGGATGGTTTTGATGCCTGGGATGCAGTTTCCGCAATATCTCGCCTGGCAAGCTGCAATTCACGGCGGAATGTTGCCTCACCAGCTTCCATTTCTTTGCTCCATCCTCGCACGCGATCCATCTCATGACCCCATTTAGAAAGAGTTAACGAAGAGACTTCTCTTGTTCTCTTCATCTCCTTCCATTGATCAGTTGATACTCTCACAAGTAATTTGTCGATCGTATATCGTAGCTGGGGCGCAAGTAAACAAAAGTCCAAAGATGCTTTCAAATATGCTTTTCTGGTTTCGTGTACTTGAAAAGCGTCCTCTCGCAGCGCCGAAGGCTCTTTAGTTTTTGATTGCGCCACATATCTTGCTAGTGTAGAGTCAAATGTCTTCTGCGATTGCTCTAAATATCTTCGAGCATCTTTGAAATTCCGTAGTTCTGAA
The DNA here is from genome assembly GCF_013461495.1 of Botrytis fragariae. Taxonomy (NCBI): domain Eukaryota; kingdom Fungi; phylum Ascomycota; class Leotiomycetes; order Helotiales; family Sclerotiniaceae; genus Botrytis; species Botrytis fragariae. The sequence goes on from NW_023500993.1 coordinate 233,582, forward strand.
GCCATGAATGCTTTGATGGGCTCGCATATATTTGTATCAATTTTCCTAGTACCAGCCATAATCTGCGACCACCATTCCTTCGACCCTTCTCCGAATCTTTGCATTGCCAATAAGGTATAGTCATGATCGAGGACAGCTTCGGAAACGTTCGCAGGAGGGATCGATCGAAAGAGAAAGTTATTGAATGCATCTTCTAATGACGAAGCGTCGTGAACAAGTTTGGTTATAGATTTGACATAGGCATCGAGCCATTTCTCAAGTATCTCCACTTGATCAGAGAAATGTACTGCTGTCGCGCGAAAGGTGGGTGAGTCGAGGGCTGCTTCTTTCAAGCCTACTGGTATTAAGCTCAATGGCTTATTGAGCTGTGGTATAACGGGCGGCGCAACGTCCGACATGTTGATTAAACTCTACGCAGAGTAAAAGATAGAATAAATTCCAACCTCATTATGCTAAGAAGCCGTAAAGGGTTGTATCATATATGTAAATTTGAGAATCGTCTTAAGAGGTGGCACAGAAAGTTGGGGTTCGCGGCTAGATTATTTGAGGGGGAAAGTATAAGGGGCTTTAAACTGGGAGTTTATTGTCAACCAATAAACTCATAATGAGATAGTAAATAACATTAAATTTTGATAAAACAACTGAGGGTTGAATGTTTAAATTACTCAAATGCTATATATAAAATCAGAGCTTTTTATGTAGCCAAAGATACAATAAATTCATTCAATTGTTCCCCCAATCCTCAATTCCAAAAGTTCCAGAAAGAAATTATTTTAATATCAATCAATGTTCTTTTTCCGGCTCTTCATGTCTCTCATCGGACGCATGCATTAGTGTGTGGAGGTGTTTTCCTTTCCTGATGAGCCCAATATTTCGCCCAGGATTACACCAGGATTAGCGATTTACAAGAGACCAGTGGGGAGATAGTATGATAATCATTGTTCAAAATATACACAGATTAACTTCATTTTTGGATCTGATATGGATTTCTACTTTAAATAGATTAAAGACGAGAAACATTGCGAAAATCATTGGACTGAATGCTCCACCTCGGTGAAATCTATTAATATACTCGAGTACACCATAACTCCTACATTGGGCTATGAATATAGACTCCAATTACTCCTCAGCTGTAGCTTTTCCAACAGCTCCCTTATTCTTTCTAGACCTCTTCTTCTTCTTCTTTTCTGGAATCTCTACACCTTCCATAGCATCTGCTCCTTCCCCGGCATCAGGGCCAATAATAATTTCCGGTCCATCCTCGTTACCGAATGTCTCCTTTCTCCACTGCCTTAACCTAGCTTTCTTACCGAGATGCTTCTTGTCCTTGCGTTTCTTTTCTGCATCTCTAAAGGTAGCCATCTTTTTCAAGCCAGCAAATTCATTGAGGGATGAATCAGGTGCCATTAAAATATCTCTAGCCGTCAAACCGAATGAGGTAGGTGAAGTTTCGCGATATCTGAATACTGATGCCTTTTTGGAAGCCAAAGAAAGATCAACATCAAGCTTGCTTTCCACAAGATCCTCAATCTTTCTTCTCTCCAATCGCGCAGCTTTCTTTTTATTTTGCTTTTCCAATTGTCGTTCCTTATTGCTTTTCGACTTCTTGGACGACCCCTCTTCATCGCCCGATTCCTCCTCTGCATCATCTTCAAGATCCGATAAAGAGTAAATGGGTTTTGAGGATTTTTCGTCGTCATCAAAATCGGAAACAATATCTCCAATGTCGATATCGTCGTCCCACTTTGGCTTCTTGACCTTCTTCTTCTTTTTCCCCTCTGTTTCGCCGTCACTCTCGGATCCACCTTCTTGCTCAGCATAGTAGCTCTCCCCAAAGCGTTTGTTCATCTCAGCCTCCCAATTTTCATCATCCCAGGCCGCATCTAAGAATTGTGCCCATTCTTCATCCTTCAAGGTTTTACCATTTATACCTGCAGCTTTCTTGATCTTTTGGAGCCTCTCCTCCATCTCATCAATCTTTAATCGCTTCAATCGTGCTCTCTCTTCTTCCCTCTCCTTCTTCTCGGCCTCCTTCTTCTCTCTTGCAGCATCTCTTTGCTTCTTCCTGCCGCTGACCTCATCACGACGAACTGATTTTGCAGCGACGACATCTCTGGCATATGATTTCAAATTCTCATTACTTCCTTCAGCATTTTCGAAACGCAAGTTGTAAGCTGCCTCGAATTGCTCGGCTCGGTTGTCATCGTCTTCGTCGTCAGATTCCATGGGTTGGAAGCGTGCACCATCACTAGGAACCCATGCGCGAGCTGCCATGAAATTCGATAAAAATGTCTCCGGATCCTTGTCGGCAACGGCGATATCAACTTCAACCTTTGAAGCTCTGGATGGATGGATACCTGAGCTTGAAAGACCTGGATTCTTATCCTTCCTAACGAGGAATCCTTCATCTTCGTCTGAAGCAGATCCATCGGCAGCTGCATGCATCTCGCTAACAATTTTCTTTTTTAAAGCTTCTTGTTCTTGGGCGAATGTTTGTGAGACGTTTTCATCCTCGTCCTCCCCGCCTGCATGACCAGCCAATAAATTCTCTCGATGATAATCCTTCAAGTACATAGGCTTCTCCTTCTTTTCTGTCGCGGTTCCTTCCTCTGCGTCTTCCTCAATTGGGGTATAAAATGTAACCTTTTCATCGTACACTCGAGGGTCCTTCGAACGTAAAGCCTGTAGTGTAGCTGAAATCTCCTTGTCCAAATCTTCGGTTGCTAAAAATCCTTCATCATCTTCATCTTCATCATCGGATGACGAAGAATCCTCATCGTATTTATCGCCGTATTTCTTCTCGCCATTTCTTCCAACTGTTGGTCCAGGTTTCTTCGTATACTTTTCCTCCACTAAGAAAATGATAAGTCAACATGATTAACACCCCGAGGAACCGATTTTACTCACGTCTTTGAAGCTCTTCACGCTTCTTATTATGCTCGAATCTTTTCGCATATTCTTGATTGACTTTGAATCCAGACTCGAGCGGGGCACCTCCAACGGAATCGTCTTCACTGCTAGAATCGCTGTCATCTAACATCATCTTAGACCTTTCGGCCTTTTCGACCTTTGCGACAGGTTCTTGCTTGGCCTTTTTCGTGCCATTATTAGTCACAAGCTGATCTTGCGATTCGGCCTTTCTTTTTCCCATGTTGTAGGACTCAATTGTAGTTGCGAAAACGTTCTTAGCAAATTGATCGATCCAATTCTTCAAGCTTGAAAATCAAAATCAAAAAATAAAATCTTGGTCGGTGAACGTGAGCAAAAAGTTCCGGCGCTAATCGGCTGCAGTCCAGGATCTTGATTCGCTCCATCCACAACCCGCCATTCCTCCATTCATATCCATCTTCCTCTAAAAGCAGAGCTACCCACCGAGCCTATTTATTGACATCTACGAAAGTTATCGACAGTGAAAGGGAATCAAGATAATTTTCAAATCTCTTTCAAATACCATCGCTCCACTAAATTAATCTGAAAACAGTCGGCGATTTTTGGAGGTCCATCTTACACTCGAGAAACACGATCCGGAACCCGGTTTTGTGACATATGGCGGACTCAACTACATCAGCTCCAAAGCCAAGTTCCAGCGTCAAGTTGGTTCTTCTTGGTGAGGCAGCTGTAGGAAAGGCATGTAAAGATTTGGAATAAATTATAGCACATCATGTTGACTCTTGTCTAGTCTTCCCTTGTATTGCGGTTTGTGAACAATGACTTTCAGGAAAACAAGGAACCTACTATTGGAGGTACATATATATTCATTATACTACTCTCACATTTATATGTCCTTTACTAACACTTATTATTGCAGCTGCTTTCTTGACGCAAAAATGTAATTTACCAACCAGAACGATCAAATTCGAGATATGGGATACCGCTGGACAAGAACGTTTCGCCTCTCTTGCTCCCATGTACTATCGAAATGCCCAATCCGCTCTCGTCGTTTATGACCTTACAAAACCTACATCACTGGCTAAAGCAAAGCACTGGGTAGCAGAGCTTCAAAGACAAGCGTCACCGGGCATCGTCATCGCACTTGTAGGCAACAAACTTGATTTGACAAATGAATCCGATGATTCCAGTAATAACTTGGGAGATGAAGAATCAGCTGAAGGCGAAGATTCAGGCGGAGATGCGCGAAAGGTATCAACTGCTGAGGCTAAATCATATGCCGAGGAAGAGGGATTATTGTTCTTCGAGACTTCTGCCAAGCTTGGCACAAATGTAACAGAGGTATTCACGGCAATCGCAAATGCCATCCCAGAGACATCATTGAAGGGAGCTCGAGGACCTGGAGGTACACAAGCAACTTCAGCAAGAGGAGAAGAACAGTCTAGGGTCAATTTGACAGGGCCAAGGGATAATGCTTCGAAGGAGGGTTGTGCTTGTTAATACATCAGTCTCATTTTTCGCGGGATTTTTTCCAATGTTTCCTTTATTCGCAATCGTTTGGGTTCCTGGGGTTTTTGGTGGTTATTTTTGATATTTATTAGCTGTTTTATATGAATACGAACTGAATAGCAGGTAGTAAGGAGGCAAATCGGGACTAAGAGGGTTCAAGAATAGCATTTCAATTTCTGGAAGTCCTTATGGTTGCAGCTTATTGCTCACTTTGTAACAGGAATTTGTCACCGTTAATCAATAATGACGATCCGGCGTCTTTTTAGAATTCTGTTGTCATAATATATGACTTTTGTTATGAGTGAAGGTAAAACGAATGAGTCGACCTATCCCTATCCCGCCATGGCTTTACGCACAGCTGTTTCAAGCCTTTCCACCAAAGCACAGATGTTGCGAGGCAGTCCATTGGATTCTGAGGGGCTGAAATGCTTGGTGCACATCCCCAAGTCTGGATTGCTTCTAATTATGTCTACGGAAACTAGCAATGATAAGCTTTTTCATGTGGAGTTTTCGCAAAGAGTATAGAGTCTGACAAATGTTGTTTCCAATGAGGCTGCGTATGAGCGGCTGTTTACACATTTGTTTCGCCTGATGGTGAAATTCTAGGCTGTCTGATCTTTCTTTGACTTTGCCTGACATGCGGGTGTTTGAGACGATATGGAGGATGGGGAACTGATCGTTGGTTATTTCTACACATATATATATATATAGCATTTTCCCCCTTCACAATGTTCTCTCTAAACCATTCCAATCTACTTTTTTTCTTCTTCATTTTTAACTGTTCTACAGCTGGTCTGATTTATTTTCAACTATACCTTAATTCATTCATTCAATTACTTTGATAGTACTATTCATATATTCAAGATGCGTTCCTCAACAGCAAGTTTGATCTTGGCCTTCTGCGCCATATTGGCAGTTCAGGCAGCTCCAATAGATACAACTACCAATGTCGCTCGTTCAGTTTCTGGTATTGAGGCAAGAGCAGAGTTCGGAATTGTTGCTCGTGATAATGATTACGACGCGGAGGGTAATGAGATCGATGCAAGTGGCAACTTGATCGAACGTGGTGAGTAGCCTTTTTCAAATAATTTACACCAGTGTGAGTACTAACAGACTCATAGACACTGGTTACAACGCAGCCGGTGATGAAATCGATGAGAATGGAAATGTTATCGAAAAGAGAGCCAAGAAGAACAAGGCAGGTGTGTTAATGCATTTGAATTGAACTAGATTTACAATATTGATGATATTATTCTAGCCAAGAAAGCTAATGCACGCGCTGAGACTGGCTACGATGCGGAAGGCAATGAGATTGATGCAAATGGCAACTTGATCGAGCGTGGTTAGTACCATTCATATATCTGCATAGTAGAAAAACTCGCTAATGGTTCCAAAGATTCGGAGTACAACGCTGCAGGCGAAGAGGTTGATGAGAATGGAAATGTCATTGAAAAGAGAGCCAAGACAAACGCACCTGCTGAGACTGGCTACGATGCGGAAGGCAACGAGATTGATGCAAATGGCAACTTGATCGAGCGTGGTAAGTTGCAGCTTTCTTCATCCTCTCCTATGAATGTTCTAACAGTTTTAGGTGCCGACGGATATGATGCTGATGGCAATGAAATTGACGCCAGCGGAAACATCATCGAACGTCAGACAAACACCAAGAAAACCAAGAAGGGTATGTTGTCTTATTCATCATGGGCCAGATCATAATACTAATTGTCATCTAGCAAAGAAAGCTCGTCGTGATACCGAGTACGACGCTGAGTAAGTGAAACCTGCTTCTCAAATATCCTTAATAGCACCTCAATCTCCACCGGTGCGACCGATCTCGTATATCTATCAGCATGGATCGACAATCCTGCCGTTGATTAGACAGAATCTGCATGTTGAAATAATCGGATATGGAGCTTTCATTCGTCGTCTGATTCGGCGTTGCTAGCTCTCAAAGATATTCGACCCTACTTCGGACATTCCATAATACTTGGCTTCCTTCAGTCTCTCTTCTAGTTACTGACTTTTGATTTCATAGGGGAAATGAATTGGACTCCAACGGAAAAGTTGTCGAGAAACGTGGTAAGTCAATCTGTCTCTCACCAACCAGCCTCTTAACAACATCTACTTACAATTCAATAGAAACCGGCTATGATGCCGAGGGCAACGAGATTGATGAGAGCGGAAACCTTATCGAGAAACGTGGTAAGTCAACCTATCTCTCACCAACCAGCCTTTTAACAACATCTACTTACAATTCAATAGAAACCGGCTATGATGCCGAGGGCAATGAGATTGACGAGAACGGACAATTAATCGACCGTTCCACCGATGGATATGATGCAGAGTATGTAGACCTACCTATCTTCATACACCTGCTCCTATTGAATCGGACAATTACTAACTTTCTACTCAGAGGCAATGAAATCGATTCCAACGGACAAATCATTGAGCGTCAAACCAACAACAAGAAAAACAAGAGAGCCAAGACCGCACGCAGAGGTAAGATCTTACTTCTCTCACCCTTTCTTTCCTATTTTCCTCAATCCAAACATCATTCCATCTACCCACCATACAATAAACATCTACTAACACCATGCAGATTTCAACTACGAATCCCAATACGACGAGGCCGGCAACGAGATCGACGAGAACGGAAACTTGGTCAACGTCTGAGCCACTAATCCTGCTTCATCTCTCAATCTTCTTACAAGTACACTTGCGCGCTGTGTCCCCGATCGCGCACTAGTTGGGTCTCATGTCAATATTTAGTTTCATCAATGAGTTCTCGGGTGTTTCATCAATCCTTGATTATTTCGCATTGTGTCTGGCCATGGATTACATTCATTTGGTACCAGTGGATTGGAAATACTATCATTTATTTATTTTATACATCTCAATCGTTGAATATCTTTGCACGTGATGCGATATTGTGAAATGCAAAGTCTAAAGTGAGCGAGAGGATGGGAGAAACCCACGTCGGATTTGGCTCGCGAACCGAGCTTCCCCTGAAACATCATATGATACTACTCCATACTTTCGGAAATAAAATTTAAAACTCAATATTCACCTAGTGTAACAAGGTACGCATTGTTCCCGGATGTATATGTTTATAATTTTCTCTGTCCAGCTTCCATCATGCCAATCATGCATGACCTAGGCACGCAAGTCGAGTTAGGATCACACCGCTTTTTTATTCTGCCATTATCAAGAAGTCTCGATGAAACATAAGAGGATTATTTAACATCATCTAAAATATGGGCTAGATACAAAGCCTCCTATAAATACTCTATCATGACACCTTTCCCTTTCATTCATGATCATGATCATCATCTACTAGATTCCCGGCATCCCTAATACTGATCTCACAGTAGGGTTCAGTCTTGGAAGCCAAAATACAACAAACACCCCTCCGAACGCGACAATCAATCCAGTTAGCTTCTCAAACCAAGTATGAAAATAAATGGCCGTCATAGCCAGCATGAATAGACTCAACCCCGCCACTCCGAGTATGATCTTCACGCTAAACCCCAACCACCCATCTTGATTCAAACCCTCTGCTTCATTCTGCGAGGGAGCCTCAATCTCTGCTGATTTGATCGCTCCATCTGCCATGACGATCGTTCGTTCCTCTTTTATTCCAGAACTTCGCAGAACCACGTGAAGTACCTCTTGGAAAAGAAACATACTACCCAGAACGAGTAAGAAAACATGTCCACTAATATCATGACCACCCTTCCATTTTCCACCCACAGCTTTACAAGCCACCCCGGTAACAAATTGACGCGTATTATCCATATCAATCTTTCCCTTCTCCGCCGCGTCAACCAACTCGCATTGTCCACCCGTTATAACAAATCCGCGATCGATTAACGGCGGGCCAAAAAACCATTGCGTGACGAATATCCACCAGATTGTAACAACCAAGTAGCGTAATGTTCCGCGTGCTCGTCGGGCTGTGAGGATAAAAACACCAGGAGGACCGGTTGAGGGATGTGTGAGGAGGAAGAAAAAATAACTGGCGGATATCCACGCCCAGCCTTGCTTTACGAAGTATTGGTTGAAGATGTTGCTTTTCTTTGCGAAATATGATGGTGCGGTGCTTGGGGGATGAGATTGGAGAACTGGGTTGTACACTGATGCTCGTACGTCGGGACTCAAGACTGAGAATATGGAGCCTAGTAGCAAAGTTGCAGGATATATCGATAGGAGGATTGCTTCAAAAGTGGTCGGCAGGAAAGGTGATCTCCTTGGCGCCATTTTAATGGTTGTTGATGAAGCTTCAACTATTCGAGGAGATCGTCTTTTGGCTTTGGAAGGTGACTCCATTGTTGAATACTATAACATAGAAAAATCGTCCTTGACTTGGATAGAGAATGAGAGACGGTAGATGGTTGTAAGATCGAGATATACTGTAGTGTTAAAGCTGGAAGTCGCCAGATTGATAAGAGGCAAGAAATTTCGAAAGACACCCAAAATGTAGCCTATGACGTTGACGCTTTCCTTCTAGATTTTGCCATGTGTGTCCACGAACAGGGCAGGCATCGGAATTAAGAAGGCCCGAGGGGTTAAGTGGCTCCTTCCCCAGATTGATTCAATTGATTGAATGGAATTCGTGCAATGGGAACGAGCGAATTATTGGGGGTTTCAAGAGGGATTTGAACAGACTGTCTATTTTCTCGTTCAATATTTAATAGAAAATAATTAATTCTTTTATCCGATACTTCTGAAGTTAGATAGTGAAAATAACACGATACGAACAAGATGGTCTCAACACGCAGACACCCCTCCGAATTCCCCGAAACTCCCAGCCGCACACCCACAATCCCCTCTCGCAATCCTGCCCGCAAAGGACAATGGGCTCACACCCCCTCCAACCTCACCATCATCTGGCTCTTCATCTCGCTCCCACTCGTAGCATGGGATGCTGGATATGTTATGCTTCGACCTCTTTCTATGCCCGGAGGATCACTCCATTGGCCAGTCTGGGCTCCGTATGAATTATATGGAAAGGTCGATTATATATATGGATGGAAGGCTTTCGATGAACACAATGGATTTACGATGGCGCAGACCTTTCTGAACATTATTGAGAGTGCGATGTATTATTACTACTTGTATATCTTATATGCTTATGGGAAATCATCGACGGCTCAGGGAAGAGGTGCTCCTAAGAATTCGGGGGTGCTTGGGGAACAGCGATCTGTAGATGGGAAGATGGGGGCTCTGGCTGTCTTGGTGGGATACAGTGCAGCGGTTATGACACTCAGTAAGACGGTGCTGTATTGTAAGTCTAATTTGGATTTTTGTGGTGATAATGCGTTTGCTAATGTGGCACAGGGATGAATGAATACTACTCGGGGTTTGAGAATATTGGTCATAATAGTGTTCGTGATCTGATTTTCTTATGGATCATTCCAAAGTAAGTCATAATCTCTTCTAGATGTCTCCATTATCTAACAATCTATAGTGGTGCATGGATAGCTGTCCCTTCGTATATCACATACGTAACTGGAAGTGAAATTCTTCAAGGTTTGACAATCGCTGCTGGTGGAGCTGCGGCTTCGAATGATGATGTTTCTTTGGTAAAGAAGGAGTAAATGAAAGCCATGATATATACAAAGGCGTTTGACCTTGGAAAGAGATGTTTGCATGATTTTCAGTTATACATTTGAGACGTACAGCGTACTGCGATGAGGAGATACCATGACAGTAAAGCACATAGTTGCAGGTAATGATAAGATACACGGGTGTACTTTTATTCCTTGCTCGGAATAAGAAATCAAGAATTGAGATCGTTTGACATTTTCTATCAAATGCAGTAACATAATTTGACTAGAATAATGATCAACCATAGAGTGCAATCGTGAACTGTAGGTAGATAGAATAATTTCACATTGGAAATATAAAGGTAATAACATATTGAACCAATGATCTTGGCTACCTTGTAAAGCACACCCAAGTTACAGAGCAGGCTCATGTATCTTAGAAGTGTCGAAATCTCACTGTGATACTACAGCATATTTTATCTGGTTATATATCAACACTGTCGCTCAGTCAGCAACCACTACTAGAAGATAACTTCTAAGGAAAGCCTGCTTGGCGCAGTGGTAACGCGTAGCACTTGTATTTATACGAAATGCTAAGATCATTGGTTCGATTCCAGTAGTAGGCAACTAATAAACCTTTTGTGTTTTTTGGACAATTTTCTTTTTGAGGGATTGTTTGCTCTCTCTTTCTCATATTGATTGATGGTGGTGTGGAGAAGGGTAAGTTCAAAGAAAGTCAAAGGCTTTTTTAGCAGTATCTATTTTAGGTTTCTCTACGTGACACTTTGTTTATTTTCTTTAGTTCTTAGATTGCAGAGATGCATAGGGAAGAAGCTGACTGGGTGAGTTGTGATTCGTGCGTTTAGATGTATTGGTGGAGCGGAATGTAAACCCACTCACTCACTCACTCACTCACCACGTAAATTCACCTAGAGAATAGCCGAGCCGAATAACTTCACATCTGTTTATTTGTATTCGTGAAGTAGGTGTGAACTAGTTATTAGTATATTCGGAGTTGGTACCGGTACGTCCGTACGTACGTACACCTTTGGATTTCACAATTGAGTTTCTTATTTATTTTTCTGCAAAAGGGTCGTTTCCTTGGCTTGGAGACCGGGAAAGAAAAGGCTAGAAGCGAATACAGGTAGTTACTTACCGCACTTATCCGCTAGAGCATGTAGACTGTGTCTCCAGCATTCATTGTATTGCCGTGGAAGGTGTCGTAGCATGGAGATTGTATACCATGGTGTGTGTACGATTTGATATGTTGAACCGGAGCTTGATTTATCATTAAGTATTGTATAGTTATCCAACCTACCTTGCGTGCTTGTGAGCGGAGATTGTTGATTTCTATACTGTACTGTACTGTACTGTAATGTGCGTACGGAACACGATGATTCACTATCCTTCATCAGATCTTGAAGGTTCGGTTACTTCATATCAAATCGGTCAATTCATCGGATCTTGAATTCAATGTTAGGGTTGAGAGGTTCATCGTGTGAGTGTATATGAGTGTTGAATATTAGATGGAGTGAAGCTTCCGAAAAGTGAGCAATTTCTAGGCATGGTTCAATATGTACTCAGAATGGATCAGGATGGTAAAAGATATCTGTCTCGAAGATGCGCACACAGACATGTAAGTATGCGGTACGAATATTTCTACGGGGTGAATACGTCTCAGAGCAAGACTTTGGTATTCGATCTACAAACTTACAGAGATCTTCTAGAGGATTAAGTAATACCAGTTTAGGAACTATCACTTTCCCTTTTCCGATGCGCCAATGGTTATCCTGTTGAATTGTAGCAACTCCTCGAATCTAGAAAACCGGAGGAAGAAAAATGGATTTTAATTATGATGGATTTGGTTATTACTATGCTGATTATATTCTCAAGAGTACAAGAACCGACTTTATCATACGCTTTATACATATTCAGGCTAGCACCTTCTGAGAAAGAGAGATTGAACATGATGATAATCTCTACTACTGAATTTATATCCGCATGTTCTCCTACGGAAAATCCTCAAACGTTCCCTTCACCTCAGCCCACTAACCTCCTCAGAGGCTACCTTCACCACAGCCTAGTAGTGAACCATAATTTTGCATGTCATGAAAAGAAGGAATTCCTGGTTATCTTCCGGAAGATCCTCAAAGATCAATTTGGCGTACCCAAGCTAGTACGAGGCCATGAAATTGGAGGTTAGCTTGTGTAAAACGGGCGCTAGACCTATTGAAGCTTGAATAATCATCGATCATGAGCTACTAGCTAGATATAGACGTCATTCTCAGGAATTGACAGATATGTATAATTCAAACAAACCCACCGAGGAAATTTTAAATCTTCAAATCCACACACCTTCGAGAGAAGGAAGTCGTTGAAGAAAACTTTTGGAAAACGCAGGCTTATCACAATGATGGGCCGAATTACCCAAACTGCTCGAACTGACGCAGTTGTCATGGCCGAAAATAAACCAACTGCTCACAACTATGCAGTTACCCAAGAGCAGAGAAAGTCAACCTCGTCAGCCTTACTTCCTCTTCCAGCAGAAATAATCAGGATGATAGCAGGATTGCTTCCGGATAATTACGCTGCCTGTCTTACTCTTTGTAGTCGCAGTATGAGAGAAATACTTGGAGACCGGTGCTTGAAGGCTATGAAAAATCCACCACCTCAAACATTTAATTTCATGCGTAAAGTTGAGATGAACTTTGTGGCACTTTTGGCGAAAGACCTTCCTCAACACTTCGCATGCTTCGAGTGTGCCCGCATTCATCGAGCGAGAACAATCAAATGGCCCAATAACATTACAGACCGTCTCGGCTGTGTTCAGTGCACTCGCAGTAGGCAGAATATTTATTGTCTCAAGTTTTTGTCGCCCTTCGAAATACATTTCCCTCAAGTTTATTTGGCGACGAAGCAACATCGATCCGGCATCGATATTGGATTTCCTCTGGAGGCTTTCCGGCACCAAGAAGTTACACATGATCAGTCTACGAATATAACGTCTTTATTGTCTGTTGATGCCCGATTTGTCTCCAATGAGCTTCTGTTGCGGTCTCAAATATGGATTCTTGTCCCTCAGAGCCGAAAAGACAGAACCAATGAGAATTTAGGTCATGGTGGATTATCTACTAGAGTCTGTAAACATTCAGAACGATATTCACTGGAGTTCATGGTGTCAGAACTTGTGAGAAGTACATCTTCCCGCACACGAACAGCGCAATGCCATCAATGTTGGATGGACCTTGGGATACGTCGAAAACACTGTGGAGACGCCGGAACTGCGATCATCATTACCAAATGGATCAATCTTGGAGCCGGTCTAGACCCCAATGATGGTAAGTGGCAAAGTCATATCGGACGTAAAGGTCTGCGTCACAAACAACCTTTAGTCAATATCCAAAAAGCTTTCGAAGACCAGGAAGGATTGTCGATGGAAGAATTTACTTCGGGTAATCAGGAGAAGTTGTTTTCGGAGAGGAGAAACCAGCCCTCGAATTGAGGGCCGGATGACGTTGCTGAGGAGTGGATTGGACACCAGACGTGGTACTTGAACTCATCGGGACCAACGTGAATGAGGTTGACGGCAATATTCAACGAGAGTACGAATGCAAGATCATGTCTTGAAAGCAGTAGTATATTTGAAGGATATATTGTAGTTGGCGTCAAGGTACGAGGAGGACAATCTTATGTTTGATACATGGCCTGTCGGGGATACTTGAAATTTTAATGTAATGAAGATTTTGTCGTCTCAGCGTGGATGGTGGATGGTGGATGGTGGATGCATTCTTGTGGTATTGTTTTCGGCATAAGATCTGGAAGTGCCAAGAGTTCGAGAGTACGAAATAGATCAGGACATCTTTCAAAGATTTGGAGATTTAAAGATTTAAAGACTTAAAGATTTAAAGATTCAAACAAGCAGATCATGAAACTTTTCACAATCAAAGGATTGTCCAAGTATCCAATTGCCCAAGCGAGTCCTGCATGTCCATCCCATCTCCATGTGTACCCGATCACGTGATATTAAAACGAGATGTCACCACCAAGACGCTATGATTTGGCTGTGCAGTGAGAGCCCTGGAGAGATCTGATCTCGAGGTAGGCAGGTGGGCTGTGCATAAATTTGAAATGAAAAGACTGGACATTGATGTGATTTCCATGAGACGAGTTTGCAAGATAATTTTGAGAGAAAATGGACGATGGGAGTCAGTAAGCAGTCAGCAGTGAGAACCTTACCTACCCGTGATATGCCATCAGATGATAATTCTGGACTCATGTTACATTGAAGCATTCCTTACATTGGCTCGATTGGGTATTCCAGACTCTCGCACTGGTACCTGCCTAGTTAGTGAGACCTTACTGAATCTTGATTCCTGTATGCTTCAATCAATAATCATGTAGAAACCCTTCCTTGCTCCTGCACATGTATTCATGTATTCACATACAACCGGCAGGTCGGTATATAAGGAGGCATCTACTTTAATGACATGTTCCATAATAAATTGAAACGATAGCTGATTGATATCACATCAACTGAAACCACTCTCATTCACCATCGCTTGAACCTCGCACTTCGCACTTTGCACTTTGCACTTGGAACACAGACGGAGGAGGTATTATCATCAGCCTTCAAAGAATACCAATTTTGAGTTCAAACACACGCCGTTCCTTTATCTACACTCTTATCCCTCGACAAAACAATTGTTTATTGCATGACGGGAGATTGATTGATTGCATCCTTTCTCCCCCTCCCTTCGTTGCTTGCTTAATAGATTAAATTGTCAAGTTGCGAATGCATAATACGAGTTAATCAGAAGTAAGACTGAAAGCAAGATATATTCAGCCTATCGCCACCAAGAGACTACTACTCTCCCACTACCTACGAGCCTACCACGCCTTACCTAGGTATCCAGGTATCCTTACCGAAACCGTCCGACGTCCGTTCGTCGAACCATCCAACCACCCAACCATCCCATCCCATCCCATCCCATCCCATCCTATCCCAATCCAATCCTATCCTATCCTGTCCTATCCTATCCCAATCCTAGACCATACGGCCTTTTCTACAAACCACAAGTGATCGGAGTTCAGTTCTTACTTCTCCACCACAATACATACAAACCACTACCACCAACAACAACCACAAACCTTTTTTGTTTTTTTGTTTCCGCCCTCGATAAAATATCCCTTTTGACGCTTCGAAAGATTCGATTCGATTTGATTTGATTTTATTCCGGCTGGCCGCGAAAAGATCCGGACGGGTTTCAATATTCAACTTTACGTCGGATCATTGGAGAAAGCGAAGCAAACAAGGCAGGCAACATTTGGAAGGGTTGCGATAAGGTTACCGTACCATGATGGAGGACTTCCTGCGGGGGATGCAGCAATCAACTCTCACCACCTCGGTTTTATTCACAACGCCAACGTCGATACCTATTATAGCTGGCGCTCAGGAAGCTCTTCGAGATACACTACAACAAGCGACCGGCCGTCAACATGCGGCGGCAGCTGTTGCGACCAGTACATCTAGCGACAATGTTCAGCTCCAGTCCTCCAACGACTCGACGATAAATGGTGTGGTGATAGGATTATTAAGTTCATTTGGTTCGGCCATCTTAATAGCTTTCATCTTCTTGATTGTTTATTTCTTCAAATATACAAGTAGCGGAAGGATTTTGCTGGATCGGATCGGAAGGCCGGGAGAATACGACGATGAACAGGCTTTCGCAAAGGAAGAGGCCGAAGCCTTGGAAGAAATGGATGATTTGCAAAGAACTGAATATTTAAGAGCCAAAGGTACGTCTGATCATTGTCTACCTGCCGCTTGATGATACTAATGACATTATCCGTATAGCATTCGTACAATCAAACCCACCCGATTCATTACCAACCGACATTTCCCTCTCGCAATACTTGGCAATTCAGGAGAAAGGTGTCTCTGCTTGGGAGTTTGAACCAGAGCTGGAGATTGCGAATTGTTTTGTAGAGGCTCGGACGGAAATTGAATTCTTCGATAGCGAATGTTGCACTCTGACGAATTTACCGGTACCAAAACAGAACGAGGTTTACTATTGGGAGTCTAAGATTTACGATAAGCCAGAAAATACCCTTATTAGCATTGGAGTGGCTACAAAGCCTTATCCTTTGTTCAGGTTACCAGGTATGTCGGCTGGATCATGAATCATGAGGATAATTACTGACGTAGAGCAGGATGGCACAAGTATTCCGTAGCTTACACATCTACTGGACATCGAAGATATAATCAACCTTTTAGCGGACCGGTATATGGACCACAATACGTTCAAGGAGATGTGATCGGAGTAGGATATCGACCTCGAACTGGCACAATATTCTTCACCCGAAATGGAAAGAAACTCGAAGATGTAGCACATGGTCTGAAATCACAGAATCTTTTCCCAGCTGTTGGGGCAAATGGTCCTTGCACAGTACATGTCAACTTTGGACAATCTGGATTCGTTTTTATTGAAGCAAATGTTAAGAAATGGGGTTTAGCACCTATGACTGGTAGTCTTGCTCCTCCACCTCCATATGGTAGTGAACAAGGAAGCATTCTTTTAGAGGCAGGACGAGAAGGTGCACAAAGTA
This sequence comes from Botrytis fragariae, assembly GCF_013461495.1. Taxonomy (NCBI): domain Eukaryota; kingdom Fungi; phylum Ascomycota; class Leotiomycetes; order Helotiales; family Sclerotiniaceae; genus Botrytis; species Botrytis fragariae. The sequence continues at coordinate 250,132 of NW_023500993.1, forward strand.
GTAATGGCCATTACCAACCAGATCCAAGACATGGACGAACTCGAAGTGGAAATTTTAGGCATGGTCCACCTACAAGTCCTGGACCAATACGATCACCCACAGATATTTCTTTAGCTCAACTTACACACTTTCCTTCACACGAAGAGCCCGGTGAGGCTTCGAATAGCTCTACACCAGCACCCACAGGAGGTGCTACACAACAAACAGGATTAGGAGTACACGATAATGCACAACCTCCTCCAGAATATACAAGTCCTTTACCGTCAGTGGCAGGAAGTCCTCGAGGAAGTACAGATAGTGAAAGGACGCCAATGTTACGAAGAAAAACTACACCTCCACCAATACCAAGTTATAATGATGCAGTAGCACAAAGAAATCGAAGTCAAAGCCACCGAGATAGAAGTGGAAACCGAAGAGAAAGAAGTGATAGTCATCGAGCCCGACATGGTGATGGAAACCCTTCTCAATCATGACCACCTAGCGTAGAGTGAATTTTCAGAATAAAAGTATATGAAGCGAGAAGTTTGAGAAAGAGGAAGTTTGAGAAAGAGGAAGTTTGAATAAAGACTTTTGATATGCTATTGATCATGGAATGGATCGCCGTGGTGGTGTTTTCTTTTGGGAGGGGGAAACTTGTTAGGACTTGGAGTTTACATATGAATAGCGTGGTGTGGTGTAGTTCCCTATGTTGTTGAATTGAATTGAAGGGTGGCTCGGTGCAGTTTTGGTATGCTCTTATCTTGTCTTGGGTTGGGTTGGTAAGACAAGGGAGGATTTGGAGATAGGTTGGGATGGGTAGGATGGGAGAATTGTTTTGGTTGGCGTATTGGGTGTTTTTCATGGATGGGTTGTTGATGGATGGATGGACTCTTGAACATAAGTTGGGAAATTGGAGAAGAAGATTTTGAAGAGACATTGATATGGATGGAAGGATAGTTGTGGCAAGAGTATCTATCCATAGTGAGAGGGTGCGTGGATGGAGGTATGAGATGAGATGCGATGAAATACATAGGAAGAGATTGGAATGGAGATATGGATACTGATTGCTAGGCGACTGAGTTGAAAGGGGTAAAATGACTTGTGCATAAGATACTAGTCGACGCAATACAAATATATGAAGTTCCTTTGTCATTATCAAAATTCAAATTCAATAAAATCAAAGAAAATTAAATCGAGTGGTCACAGTTTTGTCTGCTCTTAAGCTCCTGGGAAAATTGCATACTTTTCCAAGTGAAAGTTGTGAAACGGAAGATAGTTCTCGTCTGTAGGGACTTTGTCATTGGAACTCTGGGATGACTGGAGGTACTTGTCCTATCCTATCCTGTCCTATCCTGTGAAGTGCGTGAAGTGGATAAGCCATTCACTTTGATCCAGTAGGTGCTTAAGTAGGTGCTCAAGTGGGTAGGTAGGTAGGTAGGTAGGTAGGTAGGTAGGTAGTAAGCTTAGCTGATCTGAGCAGATTCAAAGCAAGTCTAGCTGCTGTTAGTTACCTAGTTTGTGAATTTCATGCAGCGTTCGGCGGGATTCTACAATCAAGATCAAGACTCATCTATTGATTGATTGATCGATCTATGGGATGGGTGAGTGGTGAGTGGTGAGTGGTGAGTGGTGAGTGGTGAGTGGGTGGGGATTATTGTGGTATGGGATGGATGGATGGATGGATGGATGGATGGATGGATGGATGGATGGATGGATGGATGGATGGATGGATGGATGGATGGATGGATGGATGGATGGATGGATGGATGGATGGATGGATGGATGGATGGATGGATGGATGGATGGATGGATGGATGGATGGATGGATGGATGGATGGATGGATGGATGGATGGATGGATGGATGGATGGATGGAGAATTAGATTGGGATCTTGGTTTTGATGGTTAGGGATTTATGGGTTTGGGGAGATGGTTTGGGATGGGATGGGGTGTTTTGATTTGTGTGTGTGTATATGTATATGTATATGTATATTGTCGTTGTGATCTTGAATCATTGGATTATTGGAATGTGTTGTTATTGTATGTATGCATATGTATTTCGTAAGTATTAAGATATCGTTAAAATCGTTTACTAAGAAGTACAAGATGCAAGATGCAAGATGCAAGGAGAAGGTATCTGTATTATCCCCTCTCATCCCATCGCATCCCATACTCCGTAACTTCATAATTCATTTCCCCCCTCACCCCTTAAATAACTTTCACAAACCCCACCTCGACCAATCCCTCCACCGGCAAATCCAAATCCGCCATCTTCCCCCTACTATTCTCTCGAATCCACAAGAAGACCCATAATACCGCTCTGCGTATCCAATTCTGCATCCCGCTCCCTGCACGAATCTTCATCTGTTCTTTGCCGAGGACGTAGACGATTTGGTTGGCGGCTGCGTTGGTGATGCTGTCGAGTTCTTTTTGGATGTTGGGGGTGTGGAGGATACTTGTTGCGGGGGAGGTTTGGTTTGAAGTTGGGTTTGAAGTTGGAGAATGAGATTGAGAACGTGGGGTCGATGGAGCAGGAGAAGCCAAGCTCCGCTGCAGACCCGAAAACGTCCCCGGATCCCGCGTGATGAAGAGTGTGAGTTGGGAGATGAGGGTTTCGCCGATAGACGGCGTGATGATATCGTCGGTGTAGCCGTGGCGGATGGTGATTCGATAACAGCCTGGGATGGAGGTGCGTTGCACGACGTAGCGTTCCTCGTCTGGGACGTGGGGGATGGACAGCGGACGCATGTGCAGAAAAATGATGATTTCGGGGGTGGCGCAGAATTTGCGGACGAATTGCGTGAAGACGATAGGGAGCTGATCGCCGATTTTATCGAAGAAGATGCCGACGCTGGGGACGGTGGTGATGGGGTGAGAACCATAGGCTGCGGTGAGCCAAGAGGTAGGAGTGGCGGAGTGCGAATCAGTGGTTATGAAGGCGGAGGGGGGGATGCGGTCTTGGGCTTCGGAGGTCCACTGTTGTTCTTTTCCGTAGCGCCAGAGCACGAAGATGCAGGAGAGGATGAAGGCGAGGAGCAGGGTGAACCATGCGCCGGTGGGGACTTTGATGAGGGCCGAGGAGAGGTAGACGCCGTCGAGGGCGGCGAAGACGAGGAAGAAGACGAGGACTATGAGGACGTTTATGCGCCAGATGATTATGGCGACGAGGGAGACCATGCAGGTTGTTATGAAGGTTACGAAGATTACGCAGACACCGTAGGCATTTCCGAGACGAGTTGTCTACTGTTGTGTTAGTACTATATTTTGAGTATTGGGACGAGTTGGTACAAAAAGGAGAACTCACGTCACTGTATACTGCGGTTACGACGACAGTACCAATCATAAGTAGCCAATTTGCAAGTGGCATATACACTTGCCCGTGAAATAGCTTCGAAGTATGAACGGTTTTGATGTGTGGGAAGTAAGATAATCTCATAACCTGTGATAGCAATTGAAAACTAGCCGTAATCATAGCTTGTGAAGCGACAATAGCGGCTAAAATTGCGATGACAAGAGAGAAATCTGAACCATGTTAGTCAAGCTTCCATACAGGGAGAAGATGCTTGTAAAACTTACAAAATGTCCCGGGCGGAACCGTATTAAAGAAAGGATTCGTATAAGCAGTCTTCGTAACATCCTGAGAAATATATGCAGCTTGTCCAATATATGCCAATAACAGACAAGGATAAGTAAAGCCCAGCCAAGAAATTTGAACCGCTCTTTTACTGAAAGCTCCCAAGTCTGCAAAGAGTGCTTCGACTCCGGTAAAAGCGAGTAGGAGTCCGCCTAATGATTTCCATCCTTCCTCTTTATTTCGCATAAAGTATTGTCCTGCAAAATAAGGAGAAAATGCTTTGAGAACGGTGTGGTCGTATTGTGCTAAGTTGTAGATGCCAGTGCACATGTTGAATAGTAACCAAATCATAACGATCGGAGCAAATGTAGTTGCGATTTTTGTGGTTCCGAAAGGTTGAATAGCAAATAGTAGGATGAGGATAGCGCAAGTTGTGCCGACGATGGTACTAGTGCTGATATCTGGTTGCGCAACTTCGATTCCTTGAATGGCTCCCAGTACAGATTGGGCGGGTGTTAGGATTCCATCCCTGGTAGTTGTTAGAGGAGTAGCTTCATGTACTTTCACATTGAACTTACGACATAACCATACTAACACCCAACACACCCAAGAATTTTAGAACCACTCTAGCAACTGCGGACCCCTCGATAAAAGTTCGTACATTTTTATTCGAAGCTTTCAAATCATTCGTTTCGTGACGTTCCATCTTGACCATTCCTGAGATATTCGGGTCTAGTCGAACGATGTGTGCATAACGGGCCAGTAAACTGTATAGAGCGAATGTTCCTCCTTCTCCATCATCATCGGCGGATAATACGATGAAGACATATTTGACCGAAACCATAAGTGTGAGGGTCCATATTATAATGGATAGTGCACCCACGAGATCATCGTATGAAGGGTGACTTGTAAAGGTGGAAGAGTAGACATATAAGGGACTTGTGCCTGTGATACAAATGGTTAGCGATAGTGGTTTCTTGGCATGGGAACCGAAAGCATACCTATATCTCCGTAAATGACTCCAGTACTTTGATATGCCAACCACATAAGCATCCATCCAGTATATGTCTAGAAGAGATTGGAAAAACTCGCTTGTTAGAAACAGCCCAAACAGCGCAGATAAACAACTAAAGTCCCAGGAATGGCTTCAAGATCCAACAATTACACACCTGTTTCTTCTTCTTGTTTAAATCTTCATTAGCAATCTCTAATGCCTTCTCCTCAAAGTCATAGCTAGATGCTATCTGAGATACTTTCGATTCTGCCAAAACATCACCAAATGCCAATCCATTTGATCTGTTTGACCTAACAGGCTTTATTTCATCTCTGAACTGGATGTGCTGAGGCGAATCAGCCATCGGTGAATCAGCCATCTTACTACTAACGCTCGAGAATTGCGTTTGTCCTCCGCCCGGGCTATTGATACAATCCGAACAAGTGCTGAAGATGCTGCACTTGGAAAGGAGATCAAGTGTACAGAGAAAGATGAAATGATACAAGATTAAACATGGAAGAAAGTTTCCTATGATAACTATGGGAATCTGAATTCACTTATACTACACCTAGACACACTGATAACGATTCTATACTTTTTTTTCAGTCTCATCCCACCTCGAGAATTGGAAGAAAAGCTATCCATTGGCCAATTGCCCATCCGCCAGGGGTACGCAGATTAGATTTCAAGGGTCCTCAAGGGTAGATATCTCTACACTTGACATCCCCACAGCTGACATCGAACTATCAATGACACCTGAACTCCATTCACTGTGATACCGTTGACAATTTGAATTAATCACTGGATTTGGTCGTCTTATCTTAGAGGATTCAAGCCATAAACTTTTCAATGAGGTACAAAATTATGGAATTTCTTATCCTCGCCTCCGGATTCGAGCAGGCTAAAATCCCTCATGTATTACAAAAATGCCTCATTTCCAGCTCCACGCCTCTTGCGGCAAGAACCAACATTGCGAGGGTGAATTCCGAGGCTTATGCACAAGCGAGAATCAATCTGGGTGATACTGCAACTTGGTGACCTTTTGTGGCGGAGTGGGATATAGGATAATGTGATGTTGTGATCTCTACCTAGGTAATGTGTTTGTATGATGAAGATTCAGCTCTGATGTATGTTGGAGGTACATTGCGCTTCATCCGATTTATCTATTATGCCAATAGATTATTCCAACCTTGATTCTTGCAAGGGTAGACATCAGAGCTACCTACTTATCTTTGAGGTAGATATCATTTTACAACCAATTGTTAAAGTATCGAGGAGATTGTTTGGCAGTCGAGGTTATTTGGGAATGGGCTGTCCACCGCCTTTAGATTCTGCCACATCTTCATTTCTTGGAAAATCCGACAATAATGCTGAAAACTGTGAGTCTACATCTTTCTGTGATCATTACCTGCATTACTGTGGTTCAGATATGTTCCGTCCTGTCCTCAAATCAACTGGTCGTTGCAACTTTATGTAAATCCACCGCGAGAAGCGTTGCGTCGAACATACAAGAATGGCCACTCCCTCACTGGCTGTATGCGTGAATACTGTTGGAAAGGATAGATCAAGAAGTTGAAAAGTCTATATACACCTCTCATGTAAGGTACGACCCATACTGTACATTGTCTTGAAGACTTCGGTCATGTCATTCTCTCACGCTTCTAAACCTCTCCATCAAAGAGATGCTCATCGTATATTCCTCTTGCACAGAGATGACCGACTGTACTTGACCCTGCATACTTCTACATGAATATGCTCTCCCTCTGCAACATCTTATTCGCTCTGCTACGAATCCCCGTCGCCGATTTAATGCACAGTATCTTGATCATCTTAACACCATGTCTCAGAGCTTGATGGCATTCGGTTAAACACAAATCACCTCTAAAATTACCTAGTGCATGACAGAGCTGACTAAGCCCAACCTCCCAACCTCACCTCGTTTTTCAATGTGAATAACTTCATATTCTACAAAGAACAATGACGACTTGACAGCATAAAAACCTCTGTAGTACTATACGTCAATGTAGCTATCTCTAAATAATAACAGCAGAACTGTAGGGAACCTGAATACATCAACATGTTGCAATATTGCATGAAGTCCTTCGCTCTTACCTTGCTTGCCCTGGATTTATACACGAGTCAACTTCCTGGTGAGCTCTTTCCATTCTATGTTATGATACAGGCAAGTGAGGTCTTATCAATATATAATGTTGTTATCTTGCACAATACATCGATTTTCTCACGTTCACGCAAAGAAAAGCATTCACATCAGCCATGTTATTGTGAAGTTACATTTTTTGGGCTGAAAAAGGACATTGACAGAAGCCGCTAATGCTCTGCTGGTCCAATAAATAACACGCTTTAACTCCCCATTACTCAATTTGAGAAGACATAGTACTCAATTTAAACCAAGTCACTGATTTCGCCGCTTTCCTCTGGGTTGGTTCTTCGGCCAATGTTTTTAAATGCTTGATCGTAACCCTTACCCCAGATTTTAGGAAGATCTCCTTGAGGGTACTGGCTCATCTCAGCAAGCAAACCTTGTATCCTTTTCATTTCGTTCTCCATCTTAACTCGATGCGCGTGTAACTTTTTGCATTCCTTCACATAAGCTGCCGCGGCCTCTTCCTCCTTGTCCTGTATCTCACTCAACTTTTTCTCCAAAGTTGGTCTGTCCTTGACACGAATACAAATTCTTCCCCGGACTCGATTCTTATCCACCATAAAATGCAATTTCAATCTTCTGTACTCTTCGGAGACGCTTTCTTCATCTTTTTGCAATCCATCCTTTGTAGATCGTACCCAATTCTTATACAAACGATGTCTCTCTTCACTATTGGCTACCATTCCAAATACTCCCAATTGTTTGATCAAATATTCCCTGTGGAAGAGTGTCATTCCAAGATTCTTGCCAAGACTTATGTTATCCCTTTTAAGTTTTTCGATTGGGGTAGGCACTTCGAATTCGGGATCTGGACATCTTGCATTAAGGGCATATCTTGATACATCTGGATGGGAGTTCGCCAGATTCCTTTTCAGTCTTCTGATACGTATCATCTCTTCTCGTGTGCGAAATACGATACGGGTGGGAGGAACGTGGGGGGCGGTTGTAGTTGCCATTGAGGTCGATGGTGCGGGCACCGTTGGAGATGATTGGAAATTGATAATGAAGGGATGATGCATACAGTAAACATGTGTGTATGTCGTTGTTATCTATGTCAAATGAAATATGTGATGATATATTCAAGGTAAATGTTGTCAAGGTGGTTGTACTATTGAATATATATTCGAAATGTTGTCTGAGTATGATCCAAAAGAAATGGTTTCAAGGGAGGGAAATTTCAGTACTTATGTACAATGTTTCTATCTGGACCAGATAGATTTTGTATTTGGACAAGACTAGCTTGGTGTTAGGCTTAAACTCAAAATCTACCTACCTCGATCAAATTTGCATATTTCAGTGTTAAAGTTTGAGCCGGCGGGGTAAGTTAGGCTCATACTGGGATGACTTCGAGCTTGAAATTAGACTTGACATTGATTTCTACTCAGCTTCGATTTATTTTGTATTTCGCCATGATCTAGTGTGCGCCAGCGGGGTTATTGGTTAATAGATTACCGTTGTCAATGGGAAATATCTCCACTTTCTAGTTTGCAACAGCGGGGTAATTTCCAAGCAGACTGTCGTTATCAACATATCGGCAGGATCTCTATGCATGAATCGAAGATGACAGTACCGAAGTTCAGACTCTGGAATCTTGAAGAGCCTCGCTTAACCTATTTGAGTACTAGCGGCTATTAATGGTTGTCGAAGTACCAAACACACACGACATATGGTATCCAGTTCGAACAAGAATGCTCATATGCATTTACGTATCGAGATCGGAATTATCAACGATACAGCTAGTGGACATGAAGGGCGTATCTGAAATATCTCAAGCATACAGGTGTCACAAGCATTTTCGGCTTCTACATGGTGTCGAATCCTGTTAAGGTGTTTGAAATCTCAAGCGCCCCTATTTCGAACGATTCTAGAGACTCGAAAAAACACCAACAAATGCAATGTACATTATTTCAGGATAAACTTAAATCAACAGAGTGGGGCCAAGTTATGCTATCTGGAGTGAAATATACGCAATTGTTTTGTTCAGGCCATATAATCACAGTTCTTCATCGCTGAACCTATGGTACCTACCTCTCATGACCACCATACTAAGCTGAATTCCCCGTCACCTGACGCGTCTCTCTATCGATTTAAGAATGAGCTAGTCCTTTAACCTGCTGTGAATCATATTAGCTGCTCAAACAAATATTCTCTGATGAGCTTGGAAATGATATTATGTTCAACAGATCTGATGTATAGCCAATAAGGTACAGATTGTTTCTCCATCGTCATTTTCCCTACGTAATGTATGTATACTGTGAAATGTCAATTATATCACCTACATCGCAATCCAAGTGATCTAGAATATCTCGTCTTCGACTCTTATTCCAATGCAGCAAAGTAAACATGCCATTATAAATCCCCCAAAATTCAGTCATCATGATCCGGTCGAATTCGACCCGAAGCATACAGACTACGGGTACTGTTCTTATCCCTAAGAAACCCGAAGAACAGATCATCAGTCACTCATTTCATTTACCTGCAGACCTCCCGTCCACATTTTAGAAATTTTGGAATAGTTTTGTTGTATATCTAGTCCACTTCAATTTGAAAGAGTAATTGCAACCAAACAGCATCTGAAACTTCCTCTCTTTCTCCGTTCTGCTTTCTTTTTACACCCAACCCACTTCTCTAAGTATCTAGAACCCGAAAACACGGTATAGCTTCCCCACTGCAAATATAAACATTACAATAATAAAGCATTCTATTACCCAAACTTGGTATACCACAAAAAAGTATACGGAATCGGACAAATATCCACTCATCCCATCCACCAGTGAGTGCATGGATTGACGGGATACTTCTCAACTTTCGAAAATTTTAACAAATTCACTCTTCAATTGATTGATATCAGAATTTATATTTTGACTACTCTATTTCTAATAAATAATTGTGACAATTTTTAAGATAAATGATTTAATACATCAAGAGATATTCACAAGTCCATTTTTGCAGTGTCCAGTCCGTACACCCACTAATGATCCTTTACACGTCACTCCTTCCCCTTTCCACCATCATCATCTGTACCAGATCATATAAATCCAAATCACACTCCAAAAGCCAAGAATCTATTCAAACCCAGTAATTCAAGACTGATCTTCTTCCCCAGAAATTTCCTCGCGAAAATGATTCACACAAACCCATCACATGTCACATTTTAGAAATAAATCCACTAGTCAATCCATCCATCATCACACGCCGCTTCAAAAACACAACCCAAAGGGTCCAGACTAAAGCATGAGAAACTTCGACAATATTCCACATCCCAGGAGGGAAACGATATACCACTCCAACGCGCCAAGCATCGATCATCTAAAGTTCTCTAGTCATGATCTAGCGTCCCTGATCACTAGTACATAAACTTCCTTTTCAATCTCAGCACAATCCACAATGCGGGTCAGAAACCTCTTGGGGGTATCTATCTTTCAAACGTTCAGATCATAAACACTTCTCCACTTCCCTGGCGTTAGGTAGATCGAGTATAGATCAGATCGAGGTGAGTGGGCTTGGAATATGGAGAGTGACAATCTTTACAGTTGCTCTTGGGATTTGTAGATACTTCTTACTTCTCGAATGATCGTATATTGTATTCGCCTAGCTTCAAATCTCCGACTCGATTCTGAGTGCATTTTATCACATTTTACCATGTACTTACCTGATGGTGATATTCTTCTTTTTCCATCCACTTCCCCCCCACCCAATTACCTCTATACCCATACACTTTCATCCCCCAATCTGATCCCCGACCTCATAATTCCTCTCCTCCATAGCCCCCATTTCCCACCCCTAGAATCCTCCAGCATCTTCCGTCTCTGCCCCCCTCCCTCTCGTAGTCCTTCTCCCTTTCCTTCCAACTTCCAAACACATATCCCGTACGTAACCAAACCCCTACCCCAAACCAAATAACACTCCTGATCTATGAACCTGAAATCTCCTAACTACAACCTACCGCACCAGCATAAGCCATCGAGAGTATGTTCCCCTTCCCCAGTATCCCGCCGAGTTTCCTTTATCTCCCTCCTCCTTCTCATTACAGAGTAAGTTAAGGCAAAGAAAAGAATAAGAAAAGAAAAGGAAAGAAAATGAAGAACGCTAAATTCACCATCTATAATGGCACGATATCAGAACAAAAAGTAACAGTGGTGTGTGGTGCCACTCTACTTCAATCAAATTTCTATTAATTCGAATGTCAGAAAGAGAAACAAAAAAAGTTAAGATCCTGATCGGTACTCACACAACTTGCAACTTTCTTCACATCCGCACATCTCACATTCAAAAGAAGTAATCAAAATGCAAATTCAAAGTATCTCAAATTCAATAATGTAACTATCTAAAAACCATGCAATTCCATTGTATTCATCCCATATATGCACAGCATATACCCCATATGTATCTCATTCTCTCCATTCCTCCGCGAAAACAAAGACAAAAGCAAAAACAAACGCCAGCATTCTAAGCCCTATGGAATATTGTACACCACCTAATAAGGTTGTGTACAAGAAGAACATTAAAAGATGACAGAAGGAGAAGTATGAAAGATCCGCTGGGTATCATGCGGGGTATCAAAATCATGTATCGTAATCTCATTAAGCCGTACCCTATCCATCTAAAATGGACTAACCTAGCACTTAACACCTGTATCAGCTCCCTTGAACATTGCAATGGTAGCAGCAAAAGTGTTACGGTTATCTTTGAACACCGCGCCACTCTGTCCATCAACTGTAATCATGTTTTCAACACCAACGGTTGACAGTCCAGTGATGTGAATATTGCCTGAACCCTCGATTGAAAGCATGTTGCTTTGACAGTTAGAAGTCTGCAAACAATCTTGACTGTAGTTATCAAAGAATGAATAGAGACCAGCACCAGTGATAAAGACATCCTCAGAGTTAACGATGCGAACACCCCATGCTTTATCAGCAAGTGATCCACCTGTGAAAGAAGGATCCCCATAAACTGAGTTGGTGGTGAAAGGTGTTGTGGAATCGGGATTGGATTGATAGTAAGGAGTTTCAGTTTGAATGGCTCCCATAAAGATATTGGAGGCGTTGGCCAATTGATAGTTGTAAAGAACATTGTGTTCACTGGCGGTACCATACATCCAGGTAGGTCCTTCTTCAGAGGCAATCAAGATTCCTCTGCCGCTGTAAACGTCAATTTGGGTATGATCAGTAAGATCAAGTTCATGATCAGCAACCCAAAACCAGTTGTTCTCAAGGTAGATTGAAGCTTTTTCAGTAACGTGGAGAAGCATAAAGGCCCCAATACAGTCTGGGTTGCTGCTGTGAGTTGCGTTTGGATTCTTGGCGCAAGTGTTGGATTGAAGTTGAGTACCAGCACTACCACCGATTCTTGTATGAACATCCCACATTCCTGCCGAGCCCTGGGAAGTCTCCTTGACATTCCATTCGATGAGAATAGCGCCCGCAGCTGGACCCATAGTTTGGAAAACGATATCGGAGATTTCCACGGAACCAGTGTCACCAACTTGTCCAACTTGGAAGACGGCCTTTGGATTGGCTTGATCATTGAATCCCTTTGCCATGATCATAGGCCAGATCTCACCAGTAATCTTGATGTTCTTTGGAACTTTGATGGTGTCAGTGACAACATAAGCACCGTGATCGAAGTAAACAATTTGATCAGTGGTAGCCTTGTCGAAAATTGCTTGAATGGCAGCAGTGTCATCAGTAGTTCCATCACCTTTAGCTCCATTAGACTTGACACTCAAGAATGAAGAGGCTGGTAAAGTCTCATATTGCGGCTTGGTGCGTCCAAATAACTTGCCAGTAGAATCCAAGAGGACTGCAGGCTTGGTAACAGCATCTTGACTACCTTGGCTAGCTGCACCAGCATTGACACCAGTGTAGACCTTTCCTTGAGCCCATGATGCAATTTTGGCGTTTCCGGCAAGAACAGTTGACTTGGAAGTGGCATCATACACAGCAACGGGAACATTCGAAGAGAAGTCGACGTTATCAATAACGAGAGTACCGTTAGTTCCGGTTTCGGTGACATCGTAAACAGTAGAGATACCGATTGGTGTGTTTACAATGGTACTGTCCATCAATGTTGCCGATCCTGCTGCCCGCGAACTGGCACCGCCAGCTGACATATCGAGACCTACACCACAGTTGTTGATCTTGATGTCCTTGAAGGTCCAGAGCCAGGCCCAGTTTAGGTAAATGGCCGTTTGGCAGTTGTTGAAGGTCAAGTTTCGAGAAGTAAACTGTTGGCTGCCCAAGAAAGCACCGTACTTGCCACCGTTGAATGTCAAGTCGGCCATGAAACCACCACTGCCATTATCCATGAAGATTCCTTGTTGGTTGTTACCTTCTCCACCATCAGTTCTCATGTTGAAAACAATGTTCTGTAATGATGTAGCTTGAGCAACTTGCCAATGAATACCACTACCAGTTGAGGCAGGCATGGCAGTCAAGTCGATGACAAAGTTTCTGATTTGACGGTAGAAGTTGTTTCTAAAAGTTCATTAGTATACACATTGATGAAACAAATGCATTATGAAAACTCACTGATTGGTGAACCAGTTAAATTCAGGATCATATGGGTCTGCGTCGAGTAAAGCCATGCCAGCAAAGTTGGCAAGACCTTTAATTGTTGGGAGAGTAACAGCATCGCCAACAAGTTGAGTGAAATATTGTTGTTTAATAGGAGCTGAGATAGCATATGTTCCAGGTCTATAAGTGAAATTAGTAATGTACGAGAAGACTCAGGCATACAAAGGAATAGAGGGTCCAAATGAACTGGATTATGTTAAAACACAAGGTGTATTGACTTACGGGAAGTAAACAAGAGCAGGGGTGACAGTAGTGGAGTCACAGCCTTTACCACAACGATTACCAGAGGAGATGGCAGAGTTGATGGCAGCGGTGTCATCAGTTACACCTTGATATGAGTGTCAGTATGATACCATTTGAGAAGAGAAGTGATTGGCTTACCATCACCAACAGCACCAAAGTCCTTAACATTTCGGAAGATTTGATAGGAAGCATCACCGAATGGCGCAATACCTTGTCGTTGAATCTGCTAAAGTCAGAGATGGTTTTCCAACAACGAGAGAGGTGAAGAAGGACAAATAAACTTACTGAAGCGAGCCAATAACTGCTGGAAGCAGCTGTTGTTGAAGCCACTGCATCAGTTGGCACCGGAGTAGGAGCACCAGAAACGATGAAGAAGAAGCGTAGAGCCAATAAAATGGAAATGATTGAGAAGGAAGCCATCGTGAAGTAGGACCAGCTGCTGCAGGATGTCGACGTCGATGTTGTATCTGGAAAAGAATGTAGTTTCTGCCAGGGGTAAAAAGGTCAATCAGTATTTATGTTGGTATTGTGTGGTGGTTGTGAGGCGGTTGTAAAAGATGAAGGATAAAATCCTGTCTCTCCTTTGTTTCTTGTCACTTTTATGGGAAAGAACGATGGTTCGACTTGATACCAGCATTCACTCGTAAAAGTAGCTATGTTGTAATAATAAATTTCCAATCCAAATCTCATATAGAAGATAAGATTGAAAGACAATGTTGATAATGAGGGTGATGTGATTAGGATTGGTGGCTGATTTTATATTATTGTGGTCGTGGCCGGGAAAGGAACAATAGGATTAAGCGGGATGAATTGTGAGTGCCTTGAGGGGGTGAATCGAAATTCTGAAGCTATTCAGATCATACGACTCGACCTCATGACAAACAGATGGTCAAACAACCAAATGATCAAACAATCAAAACCTTCAAACAACAATAGGAATGGAAATCAGCATTCGATGCCAAGGAGATGAACTCACAAGTTTGGAATTATGTCGTCGAGACAAGAAAGAAGGTTTGAAGAAATGAATGTGTGGCCTGCCAAAAGGTGTAAAATGATGATAATTAACATGTTGGCGGCGGCCCGTGATCTTTATATCTTTAAGATCGACCTTCATCATTTCATCCGGTCTACCATCCCATATCTCAAACAAACCATCTTGAGCACAAAGAGTGGCTTCCTTGGTATGCTCTCCATATTGTCTAAGCGGACTGTTCGAAGAATGGCTCATGACTGGGGAGGAAAGCTTCCGAATCCAATTAAGGGTATATCAGTGCTTCACTCTCCCGGGAACTTAATATGGTTATTAAGTGGCAAGTGCCTCGAAATACGCTATACCGCCGCTTGTATTGGAAAGGTACAGCCGCAACCGATCACTTGGGACGATTTGATTCGATGTTGTTGATACAATTTAGGTTGTTCTACCCTGGTGTGTTTGTTAGTGCAACAGGGGTTCATTAATGCTCCCGTGATGAGTCGACGACAGAGAGTGTGTGCACTGTATATAGATCAGGATACTTGGGTAGTCCCTTGACAGTCTCATCTAGTAACAGTGCCGAGAATGTGGAGGGTCAAAGATTGAGTGAAAACAGAGAAGAGTTGAAACTCGGTGTTTCTTCACGATACGCGGTTGTTGAATCTTGATTGGTACATCGGACATTTGTTGTGGCGGCTCTTAATTTCCCAAGCTACTTTTTTACCCTACCAAAGAGAATCTTCGAAACGGGATCAAGCTTTCAAATGCGGAACTTTTTCAAAATATATGGGGAAGAAGAACGGACGGATCTCATTGCATAAACGCGTCGTCGATCCTTCCCCTTCTTTTTAATATAAAAATTTCAATACTCCAAGCCAAATCCCTTTTCGCCCTTCCGAAGTCGTACAAGCACAATCCAAAATGGACATGTAATATATTTTCATCCCATCGACTGCAGTTTCAACATAGTTGCCGTGTGTTGTTATGCCTACCCTGATTAATCAATTCGTGAAATGATTTCTACGCCGAAAGGCTATCTACAGCTAAGAGGAACGATAAACCCTATAATCATTATCAAGCCCCTTGCCATAGAGCATTCTTTTGCAGCCCAATATATGCGCACCATTTCTTGGGTTGTTTCAACGAAAATTTCGCTCGCGGCTTTGTTGGCTAATGATTGTTGGATGTTTCATGGGGTCTTCAAAGGGGTGCGCCTATGAAACACGGGATGTAGCAGGACCGTTGTTTGGATGAACCGGCTTCGTACTTTTGCTCCGTTTGTGTATTCCATGCAGTTTCGTCGCCTCCTGTCAATGTTCTGGGAGTTTACTGCAATACAGATATCGCTTCACCAACATGACCGATCCGTTACAAGCAGAGAGTAAACTCACTTGAGGGGCGGGGGTGTTGCTTGATATCACGTGACATGCCGATTCCAATTTTGGCTAAATAATTGGGTGGCAGCGCTCAAGTCCGGTGCTCACACACAATTAACTCCAAAAGAGACTTTTTGTTTTAGACTTTCTCATGACCTTTGGGTGTCACTTCTCACCAGCCTCACCAACCTCACCTTTTTTGGACTACTGACGTACTGGTATTCAATTGTAATCATTTTGAACAATTAAAATAACATGTTTAATATCATTTGTGTTTGATGGGTATATTTTAGTGCTCAATCTTAATAAGACGTGTGACATACGCATTTCTCTATGACGCGATATGATATAATTGTGCAGCTTGATATAACGATCATTTTGAAATTCTAACTTCAACGTGAATAATATTAATCCATTCACTACGTTGCAGTTTTGCTACAAATCTTACAATAATAATTACACAGACTATTTGCGATGAAGTAATGGTTTAGAAGTCATCAGTACCTACTCACAGAGAGTGGTGTATTGTAACCCAGTAAAGTGAAATGTATGACCATGAAGTGTATCGCATATGTACATCGATTTAATCAAAATGTAAACACCTTCCGAATCGAAAATCGGCGGCGAGAAGGCAGGCTCACTCACAAAGTGCGCTCCCACGGCAGGTTGCTGTATCCCTAGTCTAAATCAGAACGATCGATTCTTTGGTGCCAGCTCGAACCCGATCGAGAACATTCATCGATAACTCATCAAGGACAGCTATACCTGCTCTCATAAATATTGCATTCCCCCTTTCGTCTTCTTCAAGATATCTTAGGGCCAAGAAACTTGAATGCTCGGCATAGTGTTTGAACTTTCGGGTTCCGACAAACATGAGGAAGAGCGAGACGTTCTTCTTGACTTTAATTGCAGATTCAGTGGGCTTGTTTGGACCATAATGATAGGGATCTAGATCCACAACGATTTCATCATTCCCAAGTGTCCATTCATTCTCCTTGAATTCAATGATTCTATAAAAATATGTCTATTCTGGCGGTTCGCTTTTAGCCTGTATCGGAATAAGAACTGCTGTAACCTCAAGCTTGCCTTCAAGAACGCTACCGAAAGCGTTGCTGCCGGAATGTTAGATATCTACAGAGACGATTTCAATGCCAGCCTTAAGCTCTTCATCTTTATGATCGTATGTTATACCGCCACTGCGTATAGAAGCCCAGCTCCAAGAAGGCACGCACTTCTAGCTTTCCGTATCCTGTCTTTTGACTTTTCTTGAAGTCCAGAGGAGTGCATCTGGAAGTTAAATTCTCCACAACCTGGCGTAATAATCATCTTGAGTCATGTCATGCAAGATTTTTGCTGTCCCAGATATGGCAGGTAGCTAATCAGTCTGATATGTGAGGGAACAGTGACTATAATCCTCGACCATAATGTACCAATTAGAATATATATTTTTGTAAACTTCCCTAATCGGTGAGGACTGAAGTTTGGCATCTAAATACATGTCAAGGAAATTTGTTTCTGATTCGAAACTTGAGATTCCTGTCCGACACTCACAAGTGCTACACTCCCTAAAATCACATAGTCTCTCATCCTGTGCGAAGGACAGAGTAATTCTCGCAAGCACTTACTCTTGCAACACTCACCCACATCTCCTTAGCTCACTATCATGCAGTCCATGTGATTCAAGCCGCCCGTTTGCATCATGGTCAGAAATTTGGTCTTAGATTCTACGTGCATAGAGAAAGTCTGGCGGTCATCTCCGTCAAGATATGGCAATCGTGGGCTGAGGGCGGCAAAACGTTCGGTTACGTTCTTTGTTTCGATCAAGTTGACTGAAATATTTGAGGTTCCGACATTGATGACTCGCGTTGGCATTTTTGGGCCGACAATATAATCCAAATTGCATTCTCAATGTGATTCACAGTTTGCAATCCAGCTTTGCGCTGTTTGTAAGGATTCAGGCAAGGTATTCGAGATTTCTGGTGCATCGGTGATAAATGGTAATGAAAGGCCACCCATAGTCCGAAACAAGTGACGGGCAGCTGCAATTCATGTAAGCCAGCGTAAGGAGAATTGATACTTATTCTTGAACTCAACGTACATAATGTAAGCTCATACAGATGCCTGTATAATTCAATAGCAAATGGTTGTGCGAACGCGCTCTGCGAACTCGCTCTGCCTTATTGAATACCTCTTGATACCATCAACATCTTTCACCTGTAAGTATACGCTGAAGGGTGAACCTCGGAAATGGCCTTTGCCCAATGCAGGTATAGCTTGAACTACAAGTGTACAAAGACAACAACCTTCACGAGCAGCGTCAAGAACAGATTTTATCCATCGTGTCTCAGTAACCTTAAGTCTGTGAGGTTCGTCATATATCGAGCCTTCTATCCGGTGTTTTTTACCTCGGTATTTTATATCAGGATGTTGCTACGTGTGTAGTAATTGCCATTCTCCTGAAATATCCTTATGTCATCGCATACATAGCAGACCATGTTGGCTCTATGATGAGGTTGAGGAATACTGTTGACCGCCTCGACAAAGATATATATTGAATTTTCTGATTTCGTCAGATTTACTAGCTTGGATTAGTTAGCATTAGATCTTTGGCTACCTGAATCATGAATACCTACTGGTATATTACGTTTACACATAAACTTATACCTTTTGGATAGGAAAATATCTGAGTCGATAGAGTTGTCGGAGGAAAGGCTATAGTCTCCTTCTTGATCAAGCTGAGATGTAGTACTGGAAGGAGACGGAATCTTGCCCAACGACTCTGATTTAAGTAGCTCCATCTGACAGTGTTTAAACGTGGATGAAAAATCTTGCAGACGTTGCGTGGAATATCACTTTGTCTATCCTATTTGCGGGCGTTGAAGAATAGATACGCTGTATAAAACGACGCAGTGTATAGCTTGTATGGCTTTGTAGTTGTCACAGGTATGACTAAGATATAATGGTAATATCCGGATATTGTTGATATGAACTTGAAATATTCAGAAACTCTACTGCTTTTGATGATGGTGAGGACGACGATAGTAGAGGATTTCATCAGAAAGTGGAAAACTATTCTCTCTCCTGTTGACTCTTCGGCACCCGCTTGCCCGACCTGCATCATGATAAGCCGGCATACCCAATGGATTTCACCAGCTGGCTAGCGTTATGACACTTGATGGTAAACTAGCCTTCAGACATTTTCTGGAATGCAGCAGAGGAATGAAAGAATCGGTAGGTTTAGTTTTCGGCTGGGTGACCGGCAACTAACTGCACTCCATACCTTGGGATGGAATCTATTAACAGAAAGAGGCTATATCTTCACAAGTAGTTTTCATTTATTTCCACAGTATTGACTGTGTGGTCTCAATGGGCAAATACACATTGAATATTGATGTATACACTGCCACATGGCAAGCTCGAGAGGTCAGAAGTGGACAGGTGTGTAAGGATTGTCAATGAACAAGCTAATGAAAGAGTCTAGGTAAGCAAACAATCAATCTAGTATCATCATCTTATGAGTTCGATGGTAAGTCGTGTCTTTTCAGCAACGAGCAATTAGCAACCGTAGACCATGGCATGACATATTCTGTTATGGAATCGAAAAACCAACGAACCGGACCATGATGCTAGTGTATGCATAATCTAGATGTCAAGTGGTGAGAGAGAATAGTGCAACAGTCGCCTAATGTCCCTTGGTTCTTCATCTCCACTACGCACCATTAGATTGTAAATGTGATATGATCTAATGTGAAAAGAGAAGCCTAAGCTGCCAAGACTTAGCTTGCCTTCAATAAGACTGGCAGTCTGGATTCTCTTCAGTGGCTGTCAATCCTATTCATGGCTTAGGAGTCTTGGGAGGGGCCAAAAGGTCCAACATTTTCATCACCGCCAACATTGACCGGTTTTAAAGGCAAATCGAAGCATCTCGAATCAAAAGTTCCACGTAGCGATGATATGATAGCTAAGAATTAGAATGGAAATCGAACTAAAAGGAATCTTCAAGGACTCCCTCAAACTTACTAGAAGCTTCCGAGACACGTGATATTACCCACACAAGCCTCATTCACCAGCCTCGATTGTAAAGCACAGTACAGAAATCGGTCAAAGTTCTTTCCCCGCTGATAAGATGAGCCACTCCGATAAACAAAAATGAGATTCTAGAGGGGAAAGAAGAAATCCATAGAATTTGACGGTTTGATTGATTGAGAGAATGAATATTCAACAATGCAAAACAGTAGAAAAATGTGAAGTCATGTGAATCTCATCTCTCTTCATAAGATGTTAGTAAGATTACTAATATATAGCTAGCGGTTAAGGAGAGAGATATTTGGATTATGTATTGACTGTTTGCATTCAATTGAAAAAGAAATAACAGCTACCTAGCTATATAATTCTAAAAAGTTCCATATACATCACATCGTTTGTATTGCCTTGTCATGTTTTCTCCGCCGTTGATTGGTTGATGTAGAAGTGGCGCGTTGCTAGGTGGTCTAAAAAAGGTTAAGCGACGAGAAAGTTCCTTACAATTCTACCATTTTCTATAGCGAGCCTTTCCATAAAATCCCCAATACCCTTCAACGAAAAGTCGATTCTCTTTTTTTCTTCAAACCATTCAAAGATACCCTTCCTTTCTACTTTCTGTCTATTAGACCTCTACAATACGATAAACTTAACGACTTAACGAATACCATCAACTGTAAGTTACTCCCAATAATCTTCCTGTGTCGAAGCAACCCCTCGATCTACCACCAAGAAACTCTTGGGAGCTCAGCCTTGAAAAAGAACGAAACCCCAGCGAGCTTCGGACAATTACTTGCACTCTACAAAAGCTTGACAAGAAGCTCAATAAACTTGTACAACTTCATTTTCATCGAGAAATCCATACTAATCTACCCTCTTCCTACAGTTTCTCCGTTTTTACATACACAATCACAAATATGGCTGGCGAAACTTTCGAGTTCCAAGCTGAGATCTCTCAGTTGCTCTCTCTCATCATCAACACAGTTTACTCAAACAAGGAGATCTTCTTAAGAGAACTTGTTTCCAACTGTTCCGATGCTCTCGACAAGATCCGTTATGAGGCTCTCTCAGATTCCAGCAAGCTCGACAGCGGTAAGGATCTCCGCATCGACATCATCCCAGACAAGGAGAACAAGACTCTTACCATCCGCGATACCGGTATTGGTATGACCAAGGCTGTAAGTATATTCATAGACGAAGACTCAAAACCATGGCTAACCAACAATTCAGGATCTCGTCAACAACCTCGGTACGATTGCACGATCTGGTACCAAGCAATTTATGGAGGCTCTCACCGCAGGTGCTGATATCTCTATGATTGGTCAATTCGGTGTTGGTTTCTACTCTGCATACCTCGTCGCTGACAGAGTTACTGTCGTCTCGAAAAACAATGATGATGAACAATACATTTGGGAATCCAGTGCTGGAGGAACTTTCACTCTTACTCAAGACTCTGAGGGTGAGCAACTCGGCCGTGGTACCAAGATCATTCTCCACTTGAAGGATGAGCAAATGGATTACTTGAACGAGTCCAAGATTAAGGAGGTCATCAAGAAGCACTCCGAGTTCATCTCATACCCAATCTACCTTCACGTCTCCAAGGAGACTGAGACCGAAGTCCCAGATGAGGAGGCTGAGGAGACCAAGGAGGAGGATGATGAGAAGAAGGCCAAGATTGAGGAGGTCGATGATGAGGAAGAGGCCAAGAAGCCAAAGACCAAGAAGGTTAAGGAGACCAAGATTGAGGAGGAAGAGCTCAACAAACAAAAGCCAATCTGGACCAGAAACCCATCCGACATCACCGCTGAGGAGTACGGTTCATTCTACAAGTCCTTTCCAACGATTGGGAAGATCACTTGGCTGTCAAGCACTTCTCTGTTGAAGGTCAACTCGAATTCCGTGCCATCCTCTTCGTTCCAAAGCGTGCTCCATTTGATCTTTTCGAGACCAAGAAGACCAAGAACAACATCAAGCTTTACGTTCGTCGTGTTTTCATCACTGATGACGCCACTGACCTCATCCCTGAGTGGTTGAGCTTCGTCAAGGGTGTTGTTGACTCTGAGGATCTCCCACTTAACTTGTCCCGTGAGACTCTTCAACAAAACAAGATCATGAAGGTCATCAAGAAGAACATCGTCAAGAAGGTTCTTGAGCTCTTCCAAGAGATCTCTGAGGACAAGGAGCAATTCGACAAGTTTTACGCTGCTTTCGCCAAGAACATCAAGCTCGGTATCCACGAGGATTCCCAAAACAGAGCTGCTCTTGCCAAGCTCCTCAGATTCAGCTCCACCAAGTCAGGTGATGACATCACCTCCCTCTCCGACTACGTTACCCGTATGCCAGAGCACCAAAAGAACCTCTACTACATCACTGGAGAGTCTCTCAAGGCTGTTCAAAAGTCACCATTCCTTGACTCCCTCAAGGCAAAGAACTTTGAGGTTCTCTTCTTGGTTGACCCCATTGACGAGTACGCCATGACTCAACTCAAGGAGTTCGAGGGTAAGAAGCTTGTTGATATCACCAAGGACTTCGACCTTGAGGAGACTGATGAGGAGAAGAAGGTTCGTGAGGAAGAGGAGAAGGAATTCGAGGGTCTTGCCAAGGCTCTCAAGAACGTCCTCGGTGAGAACGTTGAGAAGGTTGTTGTCAGCCACAAGCTTGTCAACGCTCCTTGTGCTATCCGTACCGGTCAATTCGGTTGGTCCGCTAACATGGAGCGTATTATGAAGGCTCAAGCTCTCCGTGATACCTCTATGTCATCATACATGTCCTCCAAGAAGACTTTCGAAATCTCTCCAAAATCACCTATCATTAAGGAGTTGAAGAAGAAGGTTGAGGCTGATGGTGAGAACGACCGTACCGTCAAGTCAATCACTCAACTTTTGTTTGAGACTTCCCTCCTCGTTTCCGGTTTCACCATCGAGGAGCCAGCTGGATTTGCCGAGCGTATTCACAAGCTTGTCTCACTCGGATTGAATGTTGAGGAGGATGCCGAGACTACCGAGGATGCTCCTGCCACCACTGAGGCAACTTCGGATGCACCAGTTGAGAGTGCTATGGAGGAGGTTGACTAAATTTAAAAAATGGCTTGGTTTTTGCGGGATAGTGGAGTTTTAATGGTTGGTTTTTCGGTCATGCATTGAGCCTGATTAGTATTTCTCTTTTGATGCTCATTTATTTTTCATTCCACATGGTCTCAATAGATACATGAGGTATAATCTTAAAAATGTACTTTGTGATAAACATTGCGCGTTAAGACAAAAGAAAAGAGATAGCAGAATACAAAATATTTACTGTACAATTGCGTGTTTAATTAATATAATATTGAGTGACGATGAAATTTCTCCACGGGTATATTCGTGTGACAATATATTATTCTCCTTAAGATCACATACTAATGATTATGAAGTTTTCTCCCTATCTCGTACAAGTGTACTGAAAAGATCCTTTTTGTGCTGGGACGCGGACCAACTCGGACCGGATATGGCGTCTTAAGGTTCGAGGCGTTCCTGAAAAGTTGCACGAGGGGTTACATATGCACAACATGACATCTAGAATTACTGGGATTGTGTTTGGTTTGTAGAACTGAAAACATGCTCATCATCTGCTCTTTCCAATGGATTGGGTATCATTATGATGAATATGATCGATGTGGTGAGCACTGATGGACATCATGATCTTTGTTTCCAATAGACTGGTTTGTAACTTTGTCCCGGAGAGTTAAGGGGGGCATGATTTTAGATTGGGAAAGGACGAGACAAATAATATGAAGGAATGGGAGGGATCGGGAAATGCATTTTCTGTTGTAACTCATAGTTGGTAAGAGCACAACGATAGTAAAAATGTATGAGATCTGTAAAATCGACGAATAGGAAGCATTAGGGGATTATTTTGTGAATGGGTAACAGTAGTTTGGTAAGATACATTTCGTTTATCAAAGCCAGAATTGGGAGATGGGGATACATTATGGTCATGGGAGTTCGTCATCCCGGGAACTGAAGATGAGATAGTATAGGACGATGAGGTTAGTTCCTAACTGCATTGTATAGTATCGAATCGAATGGAGAATATCAAAAGGAATATCCGTCAATTGACTTTCGGAACGGCACGGTTAGTTGATTGTTGCATAAATGGAAATCGTTGTGTTTGGCAGGAATCTTCGCTAGGTAGGTATGATGTGCAGTTAAGGAAGGAATGAGGAGTGAAGTTGCACGATCTGGGTAAACAATATGTACCTTGATGGATGGCAAAAGGAAAGTTAAGGAAATGAGGAGAGGGTATAAAATGTACGAAATTCCCTGATTTGAGAACTTAGATTTTGTTTCTCTCTTCATCACATACACATTGAGCTTTACTTCTTTTGCTACGAGTCTTGCTTAAAGTACAATACATTGCAACACAATCCATTCGCTGTTTACAATTCATTTGAATTTCAATCCATTATACACTCTCAGTTCAATTCATTTCAATCTACTTTCTTAAGTGATCGCTCTCTCACCTCTCACACTTACTTACATCCAATCACCTCACATATTCAACCGCAATAATGCACTACAAACTCCTCCTGACCATTTCTCTCCTCCCCACTCTCTACGGAGCACCTGCACCTGCACCTGTCCCAGACGTAGCAAACGATAATCACTCACCTTACTACTCTCCACCCTCCGTCTCTGTCCCTTCTCTTCCTGCCCCAGCTGTCCCATCTGTTCGTGCTGCTGGCGGTAGTACTGGGGCTAGTGCTGGGAGTAGTGATCCACTTGGACTAGGTGGTCTATTAGGTGGTCTCCTTGGTGGCTTTGGCCTTGGTGGTGGTGGTGGTGGTGGTGGTGGTGGTGGAGGAACTGCTCCAGTTGCAAGTATCCCAGCTTTGCCTGCTCCAAGTGTGCCAATTTTGCCGACAAGTCATTATTATCCTACACCTGTTCCGCAGGTCTCGGCTACTTTGCCTGTAGGCGGCGGAGGTCCGGTTGTTTCTGCTACGATTCCTATCGGTGGTGGTGGTGTTTCGATTGGTGGCGGTGCGTCGGCTTCTGCTACTATTCCTATTATATCTGCTACTCTTCCAGCTGTTGGTGGTGGCTCAGGGTCAAGTGTGGGATATAATGGCGGTGGTGCTAGTGGAAGTAGTGGAAGTGGACCTGGCATATCTGTTTCGGTACCTATTCCAACCGGTGGTATTTCAGTTGGTGTTGGAACTTCAGATGCAGTTACTGCTTCACTTCCTGGTGCTACTATCTCTATAACTCAACCTGGTGGACCAATTGTTACTTCTGACCCTGCATCGAGTGGCTGTCTGGCTAAGGATATGTCGACATATTCGCTTGTGATTGCTTCTACTATTCCTCAGACGACAACTAGCATCTCGCATTTCACTGTTCCAGTTGTTGAAACGATTTCTACAAATTATGTGCAGGTCATCTATTCGACAGTTACTATTCCAACTACAGTGTTGAAGACTAGTCAAAGTACTGGAACTACAACAATTATTGCTACTTCTATCGTTACCAGTGAGTTGTGCTCCTTAATTTTTTCCTCATTTATTGTCATGAATTTGCCATTGAGAAGATGAACTAATGTATCACGATAGGCCTTCAAACCTCTCTTACAGCCGTCTGTCAAGATGGTGATCTCCCTGCAGCTCCTACTGGCTCTGTACCAAGTGGATCTAGTGCCAATGGTGCCGCGAGCTCAAGTGCACCAGGTGCTACCATCAGTGTTGGACTTCCAAGTGGTGGGAATGGAGGAAGCAGTGGATCTGGAACTCCAACAGGAGGAAGCGGTAGTGGAAATGGGAATTATGGTGGACATTACTCCAGAGTCTGATTTAATTGATTGATGGGCTAGGTCGAACTATATGAGAAGGAATATTATGGGTTTAAATTGCTTCTAATTTTGGTGGAGATGTTTATGGTTCATAATTGTGGTTGATGTTTTGGGACAATTTGGTGAATGGTAGAGGGATAAGGATAGCTTGATCCTACATATTCGTGAAATGGGGAGCTCTGGTTGTCAGGACTCAGCTTTGGAAGATATGTTTGTGTGTGAATGAGATGAGTGGGATGTTTCTTCTGATGGTAGATAGTATATTTTTGTTGGTTCAAATTGAGATTAATCACCTCGTATGGTTTTGAGACTTATGAATTGCTTAAGGTTGGTGAATGTCTCCGAGACTCGTGTATGATATTTACTAGAATTGACTTGGAGATTGAGCCGTAAATATTGGAGATGGAAAATTCGTCTTGAGTTTGCGTCTTGCACTAGGTCTCTCCTGATGTAATCTCTGCTAGATGTCTGCGCTATGAAAATGAGAATGACCATAGCTATACCACACTACCTTCAATATCTATACGTCAAACTTGTACCAATACATTGTTAGAAGGGCCAGCGCAACGAATTAAGAATTCCCATCCCGTAGATACTACGAATGTTGGCTCTTGAAGAAGTCAAATTTGGTGGATTATTGTGAATTGAAGTGCGATTCAAGAGAGGTACGGGGAGAGAGAGAGAGAGAGAGAGAGAGAGAGAGAGAGAGAGAGAGAGAGAGAGAGAAAGAGGCTATGTACATCTTTGACGCAGACGTATAACCGTAAGGGTAAAGCGCGAGGATGAAGCGAGGGTGGTATGTATAGAAGGGATGTGAATCTTTCCGAGGAGTCTTCCTACTGAATCGATACTTGAATACGGTTCTGGGTATTCATGTGCTCAATACGGGTATGGATACGGCCACTTTACTTTGTTGCTTGCGAGGTACGGTTGAGATTTTATGCTGTGTTGTTATTTTTAGTATGTCCTTGTGTGAAATTGTACGGTCGGTGATGGAGGGATAGGCAAATTGGAAGTGGAAGGAGATGTATGTGTCATTTTCGTACGGTTATTTTTGGGGAGAGTGTTGATGCTGGCTGGGAGTATGAGTGTGAAGGCAGTTATGTACGGTGATTGTGATTGTGATTGTGATGTTTACGGCGAGTTGGAGGTACGAATGTAGGTACGAATACGGTGAGAAACACAGCAGTATGAACTATCACCGTATGATAGATCTGTGTATCGCTCTCTATCCTGCACCCATATAAGCTCTTTAGATTCCATCGACCAACTCACGATATCCCATTTGCTCGACATACATCTGGATATTCAAACCACAAACCACAAACCAGAAAGTTCATTAACGAGTAAGCACCTACTTCACCATGCCGAATACAAGAGCAGCGTTGAAGTCTGCGCAGAATATAAAGCAGAAGCAGAAGCAGAAGTTAAAGACGGAGCAGAAGAAAAAGATGATCCCAGCTAGAAGAACTACACAACCTAAACACAGCCCGGAGAACACAAAATCAACTTCGATTCTAAAAGCAATGAAAACCTGGAACTCGAAAATACATGCAGATAGAAGTCCGGAGATTGCCAATTTGAAGACCGATGCGAAGTCCACATCGAATGCCACTTCAACTCCAAAGCAGAAGCTAGACACAAGCTCAGCTAGACAAACTACACAACCCAATTCCAGCTCGGAGACCACGAAATCGAGTTCAACTTCAACTCCAACTCCAAAACAAGAGATAATCTGGCACACAAAGATAAACAGAAAGAGAAGCTCTAAACCCACGAGTTCGAGAAAAGATACGAAGTCCATGCCGGATACAACCTCAAAGCAACAGACGAAGTTAAACATAACCCCAGCTAGAAGAACTACACAACCCAGCCTGGAGAACCCAAAATCAACTCCAACTTCAACTCCAAAACAAGAGATAATCTGGCACACAAAGATAAACAGAAAGAGAAGCTCCAAACCCACAAATTCGAAGAAAGATGCAGAGTCTGCGACGAATCCAACTCCAATTCTAAAGCAGGGGCTAAGCGCAAGCTCGGCTAGAAGAAATTCACAACCCAAATCTAGCCCGGAGATCACAGGATCAACTCCAAAAGCAAAATTCACCCGGAACTCAGAGTTCAGTGGAGAGAGAAGCCCCGAGATTGCGTATTCGAAGAAAGATGCAGGGATTTTGACTTCGAATACTGCTGCGAGAATGATTATCGAGATTTCAGATTCGGATTCGGATGCTGATGATGGTGTTGATGGAGATGAAGTTGGACATGTGGATATTGATGAGGATGAGGATGAGGATGTGGATGTGGATGTTGAAGTTGGAGATGAGGATGTGGATTTTGGTATTGATAGTGATGGAGATGTGGATATCGATGGAGATTTTGACGAAGATATAGATGTGGATACGAACACAACTCCACAATCTATTCCAATGTATAGTTCAACGCTAGATGCAACTCCAGATATGTTTTTGATACCCGGTATCAATTCTGCCCCGGCTTCTCCATATCTAGGAGACCCGATGCCATGGGTATCAGAAGCCGAACCAGAACCAGCAGCGGGATTAGATTCGGGATTGGGGAATTCGACGCTAGATGCAACTTCAAATATCATGGGGTTGATACCCGATTTCAACGCTGTTCTGACTTCTCCATATCGGGGAGATCTGATGCTATCGGTTTCAGAAGCAGAACTGGAACCAGCCCCGGGATTGGGAAATCAAGTCACTGGAGATGGAGTTCTTTCATCCGATGATATGCACATAGATATGGATTCACACGTGGATTCGCACCTGGATTCGCACATGGATTTAGATATAGACATGGATATAAACATGAACGTAGATTTATACACAGAAGCCAACAAAAGCCCCTCTCCACGTCCTGGAAAGGAATTTACATGGATCCACCTCTGACAGCGGAAGAAAAGGGTTGGGATTTTTCGAATGTGGGGGTCGAGGAGATTGATGGGTTGTTTGGGGAGATGGAGAAGGGTATCGGGGGAGGGGTGAGCGGGAATGTGGATGTGGAGATGGAGATGGAGGAGTAGAGGATGTAGGTGCTGATGTGGAGATGGGGGAAGGGGAGGGGATGAGAGTAGATATAGAAGAGCAAAGCGAACAGACACAGATAGAAACACAGAACCTTGAAAGAAAAAGCGAAAGGCTGAAGAAGAGGAAGCTGGGGGAAGCGATTGAGAAAAAGGACGAGGGTTTAAGAGGGATGTTAGACCATTGAGCTGTTAAGCTTTCACTCAGGTAGTTGACTTGTGAGAATTGCAAGTTGTGAATTTGGTTTCTGGGGAATACGATGACATGCGACGGAAGGGGAGGAGACAGAATAGTTAGCAAAGAATCATAGCATACATATCTATTTGACCATGCTCAGAATTTCGACATCCAAGACTCGTGTTTATCTCTGTACAACTACTCACTAACGCGGATGAGGTGTCCCTCTTCTTTTCATGGTATGCATAATACTAGGCTGTGAAATTGAGGATAATTCATCCCGACTCGGAGATTCCTATGCTTCTGATCAATTCAGCGTACATATCAAGAATTGTACGAGACCGTAATGTATTGCATGATCTATAGTGAAAGGTAAATTAAAACGGGAAAAAGAAGGAACACTAGCATCGACTCCTTGAATCTCTAACCCTCAAGTCTAAAGTCATAAATTGTAACACATACAAGCAAATCACAGATCAAATATGTGCATATATTTCCGAGGAAAATTCACCGATTTAGAAACCTAACTAATGACTATTACCATAAATCCTGGTATCTTACGCCATTTTCTGTATCAATCCACTTCCACCACACTCAATCCCATTCATCCAAAGAAACTCTCGGATGAAATCTCAATTACAATTTGAAAGAAACTTTTATCGTAAACCGTGCATCTCGCAATCAAAATGATCTAAGTCTCCACGAATAACCATCTACCCAATATTCTCAAGGCAAATAACATCCTCCAGCCATAACCAAATTCATTCTTGTAAACATGACTTTGTAAACTGGTGATCTCTTGGTTGGGAATGCAACAATTTGATCTGGAGTAATCATTGTTTCCTTACCCTTCTTCTTGGAAGATCCAGTAGTAGGATTAGCTTGAGCACCGGTAATAGCACCCGTAACACGAGTTGCATCAGCTTGTCCACCAGTACCGATGACTTCACCATCAGTGTTCTTGTATGGATCGGAAGGCACCTCAATATCCCACAAACGAACAGTACCATCAGCTCCACCTGAACACAAGACTGTAGATTCAACACTGAATGATAAAGACCAAATTCCTCCCTTTCCATGACCTCTACAACGTTTAATTTGTGTTCCCTTTGCAAGATCCCAAAGAATAATACTACCACCACAATCTGCAGATGCTAAAATCTTTCCATTAGGAGCACATTGAAGAGCACTAATGGTGTCGGTATGACCAGTAAAGACACGAACGCAATCACCAGTTGTAAAAGACCACATGCGAACAGTCTTATCAGCTTGATCACTTGCCGAGAAAACATATGCTCCATTTGGATGCCAGGCGATTTGATTGACATTGGAATCATGACCAATGAACATTCGAAGGTATGAAATATGATCTTGTCCCCAAATACGAACAGATCGATCATGACCACAAGTCAAAAAGTAATGACCAAATGGTCCCCACTTTACATTCCACACTGGACCTTCATGACCTTTGTATACGACAAGGCAGGCCCATGCTTCGAGAGACCAAAGACGAATGGTTCTATCCGAGGAAGATGAGAGAAGTAACTTTGGAGCAGTAGCTGTATCACTTTCATCTGCACCTCGAATCGAAGGAGAGAAAGATACGGCATAAACAGGTGCGGAATGACCGATTAGACGACGAGAGTTCGATGGTGGCGGATCATTTGGACCTGGTTTGGTTTCACTTGGCAATGGTTCGCCATGTAGATGCCAAACACGGATGTAAGATTCTTCCGTTCCAACAGCGACCAAGTTATTGTCATCGGAAAATTCGATACAATTGATTCTAGCCACAAGTTAGTATTCTGTCAGAAGGCTGCTGTCAAATAACTTACGTGTCGAGAGTATTGTGGAAAGTAAACATGCAAATAGAGACTGCAGGACCAACTCCACCATTCCGGCTTTCAATCTTGAATCTATCTCGATGTTCTTTGATCTTCTGAACTTCCATGATGACATCCCGAGCACGAGAAGGAGGGTAAGGAATGTCATTGCGGCTAGGTCCTTCAACACCTTCCTCACGCTTGATACTTTGATCAAACAAGTCCACCAAGGATGGTCTGCCGAGCTCAGGTGGGTTCTTACTATCTTCCTCATCAAGATCTGCGCGAACATCTGCAGCTAATTCTTCCTCCATTGCCATTGGTCCCAATAGTAACTTGGCATTATTATCTTGGATATCTTTGTTCGTGACTCCGGTAAAAGCTCCGGGGATTCCTTCTTGAAGGTCAGACTCTTCCGGTTCAACACCATGTGCTTGATTGATGATAGCTTCAAAACTATATTGATCAATGGGTCCTCGCTTTGTTTCACGAATTTCGCAGTAAGTCTGTAGCAAATAAATGATAACAGATCCTCCTTGTTTGCTGTTCGATTCGAGGTGAGTGATGAGGTTGAAGTAAACATGGGTATTGAGAGGGATTCGATATTTTGAGGATAGATAAAGCTTAGTGATTGTATTATCGTTGATTTGTTGTGGCAAACTGATTGTATCAAATGTAGTGAGTTCATCGGCATGGACTTGTTGGAATTGATTTTTGAATTCATTCAAAAAAGCTTTTCCATCACTTGTATAATTATTTGTAATGAGCTCAATAAATGAATAAACAAAAGTAGGCCAAAGGAGTCTGCGCAACTCAAACTGTTGCAAGATGTATTAGAGATTTTGACTTTGGATATTGAAAGAATTCTTGCTTACCTTGTAAATATCCAAGTTAGAGTCGATCCAATTACTCAATAATCGGAAACCCTTTGCATATTTTGCTGTACCAAGGTCCTCGGCACGTTCTTGAATAGGTTTTCCATCTCTATCAAGGTTGGAAGATTCAGATCGTAGCATCTGCTCAGTTCGATTGTAACCTTTTTTGACGAGGTACTCGATAACCTTTGCTCGACAATGCTCGTTAGCAGCCGTTTGCATAGGAAAATGGAGATTTTCTGCGGTAGAAGCATGAGGTGATGAAGTTGAAGAAAGACGAGAATAAGGAGAGCCATAAGGGCGCGGAGGATTTGGAGAATATGGGAGGTATGATGGAGGTTGAACACCAGTATATGGTGGAATTGGGGGACGAGAAGCACCAGGTCTTGGAATACCATTATTTGAAGAACCAGAAGGCACTGCAACTTGGGTCTGAATGTTTCCAGGACGTGGAGTACCTGTTTGTAACGAATTTGAAGTAGAAGGACGTGAAAGGGAAGGACGCGGTGGGATTTTCCCAGGTGGTCCAGACATGATGACAAGAGATCGCTGCAAGAATTTTGTGACAGGGCTATGTAACAGGTTTGTGTAAAAAACTTTGCCAGAAGAGCAATATGTATATTGCAAGAAGTTGTAGTATGGGACTTATTTTGTGGAAGTGAATTGATAGGATTCTGATTAGAAAGCTTGCTGCTTTTGAGATGGAGATGAGAGGAGGGGAAACAGGGGAAGAAGAACGCTAAGTCGAAACAGGTATCGGGCCTTGAACAAACAAGCACAGTATTGGATTGAGAGAACTTGAACTGTGAATATATATTTGTTCTCCAGATTTCTCCCAAACAAATATGTTTGTCGATAGGAAGGCCAACCATGAAAGGCATAAACACCATGTTTTGAAAGCTCCTGCAAAATGCCAATGCGTACGGTACAGAGAATCATTAAGAATTTTTTGAAGTTTCAATCAATTCATCTCTTGAAGTAACAAAATACAATCAAGCAAATTGTTGTTTCAAGAGGTGGTTCATGGTATTCAGCCTGACCACGTGACAAATCTTTGACACTGTTTTTTACTCTGTACGTTGCCAAACTGTATTGTGGCCACCTGCTTCTGCACTAGCAGTATCTTGAGAGAGCATAGTTGTTCTGTTGGCAAGGGGTTGGATAGATTTTTGGGACAAAGACTTGATGGTATTGATGATATATATCGACGGCATTGGGGATAGAAGCTTGCTGGTATTGACGATATCGATGGCAACACTGCTGAAATCCATTGAATTCATATAGAAAGAAGGGAGAACTTACGATCTGATTTAGATTTTGTTGAGACATGAGTGAGCCTGATTGGGGAGGACCTTGAGAATTTTGTTGTGTATTTATTCCAGCACTTGGAGGTCCGTTTGGTTGTCCTGAGGTAGACATGCTTATTGAGAGATTGAGAGTCCTTCTGCGTGTGATTGGAGCTACCTAGCACTGTAGGTACTTTCTACTCGGCTACCTACCTAACCAAGCTATCCGCACCGGTGAGTATTCCTTCCTTTTATAATCTATCACCTAGATAATACCGTAATACCGCAAGCACTGCCAATCACTTAGCATCTCCCCAAAACCAACGAAAAAATTCACTTCAAACTCTCAACTCTATGTTTAGGCAGGTACGTATAGTTGATTACGATTTATAGAGAAATTGGGGGATTATTAAAGAGGAATAATTAAAAGAATTTTTATTGTTCAAGGCTGAATGCCTGGCATCTTGTGGGAGGTTACTGAAGGTCAAGCTTCATTGAACAATTGGAGTGAAGTTTTGACACTAATGCAGCCGATCCGCAGAGCCGCATTATTAAGGCTGTAACCCCAGATAAAGCATCTCCAAGGTTCCAAGGTTAAGGTTCTGGAGATCAATCAATCTACATAATCATTCTCAAAGTACAAAATTCGAAGTACAAACTCATACATCCTCATACATCTTCATACATCTTCAAAGTACGCACCCGAATCAAACAGTCATTCAAGGGTTTTGACTTCCGACTTTCAATCATCATGTCCTCCTCACCAGAAGAAAGTCAAACCTCAGCATTCCGACCATTTACAAAAGCTGAACGCATTCAGCAACTTAATGAAATAGACAAGGTAAAATCTACAACGTTTGACTCGTCCTATAACACTATCTAATCATCCATAGAGTATTTTACAACTCGTTCAAACTGCTGGACAAACCCTTAAAATTCTTACTGCAGCACAAGAACCTGGAGAATCACAATCACCACAAGAAAAACGTCAAGCTTTCCAAGATGCCTCGAACTCTTATCTAAAAACTTTACAATCCGTCGATGTAAGATTACGAAGACAAATATTGGGGTTGGAAGAAGCCGACATTATACCCGCAGAAAAGGTGAAGTCAAAGCATAAGGGCAAATCAGTACCTGAAGTTGTGGAAAGACGACCAGCAGTTCCAGGAAATATGGCAGGCAATATGCCAACAGACGAGGTCGTTGTGGAAAGGGGAATGGGAAATCTTGATATTGGTTTCTTGAATAGTCGAAGTGGAAGAGTTGGTAGAGATATGGAGGCAGAATTGTGGGCAAAGAGTAGAAAGTTTCTCGAGGATTTGGATAAGGGCAACTACAGTTCACGTCCATTAACTCACATGAAGGACGAGGTTGAGAAATAAAGAATGGTAGATGTGGAGGTGGAATCATACTCTGTAAAGATGGATATTCTGTAGGGCACTTTGATATATTCATGTTGGAATTGATCCTTTTGCCATTCAAAGTTTGAATCTTTAAAGCCGTGGGTATCTTACCTACCTGCAATGATGCATTCATGCTCTTGCTTCAAATATGGTGACAACAGTAAGCTGCGTAAAAGGAAATAAACTAACCGATATTTACCCGACCAGCCAAATTCCTACCCTTTACCTTGATCGCAAGATACCTATTATTACACCCTTGATGCATCGTGTACATTCCATACCAACACTATTACTGGAGATTTGTTGAAGAAAGATTGCGAGTATCGTACATCAATTATATTGGTTGCTGTCTTGAATAGCTTTAATCCCTGTAACCCACCACGGTACATTCCGAGTGTTGTCTGTGCCGCGCGCCGATTAGATATCCGTCTTGAATTCATACAAGTATCAACTCAACGTCGTTAAGTGCCCTTAGTATTTCGTCATGGATTTGGAAGACGGGGGAGACTCACCTTGGGGAGGTATGCTTCTACCGACTGAAACGACAATTCTGGAAGTGATCAATATTGACAACTATATCAGATGTCCCTTCTCAAGCCCAATCGACACCAAGCTTACCCAAACCCGAACAATCCGCTACAGAAGGAGGTCAGTCATCATTGCATTGAAGTAGGATTCGAATTTAACTTTATTACAAAGAAACCCCCGAATCTGCATCACAAACCCTTGCCCCACCAGCTTCACAAGGCAAAACACATGCAGGACGTACGATACGAACCCCTCGACGCGCTGGAGCACAACCAGTTCGACTTCAAGCTTTAGATGATTCTTTGGGGCCATTAGGACCATTGGGTGATAACGCGCCAACATCGAAAGCCGACGAGCCTCCTGCGCCGCCTCAAAAAGAACAAACTGTTACACACAATCCGCGACAACCATTAACTTCAGCGCAAAGCTCTACTATAAGTCGAAGTTTGTTGGATTCAGTGGATTTGAATGAGGATGTTGAATCCAGTACTGGACCTCGCATACCACCTCCTGTTCAACCATCTCAAATAGGCTCGGTTCGAAGAGAGTCAACACCTAGTGTGAGCATCGAACAAGCTGCCAAGCCTACTTTCAATATTACAGTCGGTGATCCACACAAAGTTGGAGATTTGACCAGTTCTCATATTGTGTACTCTGTTGAAACAAAGGTAGGATATATCAATTCCAAGGAAGTATCGGTATAAACTAATCATAAATTAGACATCCTCTAAAGCATATCGTCAACCGGAATTTACTGTCACTCGAAGATATAGGGACTTTCTTTGGCTTTACAACTCTTTACATGCAAACAACCCTGGTGTCGTTGTACCTCCACCTCCTGAGAAACAGGCTGTAGGAAGATTTGATACAAATTTTGTTGAATCTAGGCGTGCTGCATTAGAAAGAATGCTTAATAAAACAGCTGCTCATCCAACACTTCAACATGATGGGGATTTGAAACTGTTTTTAGAAAGTGAGGCTTTCAATGTTGATGTCAAACACAAGGAACGAAAAGAACCTGGACTTGGTGAAAGCAAAGGCATGTTTAGTGGACTTGGTATTTCTGTTGGTGGAGGAGGAAAATTTGTTGAACATGACGATGTAAGTTATGATTCTTCTAGGAGTTTGAAGTTGCTGACATGATTAGTGGTTCCACGAGCGGCGAATTTATTTGGATGCTTTGGAGAATCAACTCAAAGCTTTGTTGAAAGCTATGGATGTTGTGGTTACCCAACGTAAAGGTCTTGCTGAAGCTGCAGGTGATTTCTCTGGTTCCCTTCGAGCACTCTCAGCTGTTGAACTCTCTACATCGTTATCCGGACCTCTTGAAAGTCTTGCGGATTTACAAGTCAGAATTAGGGAACTTTACGATCGACAAGCACAACAAGATGTATTGACTTTGGGTATCACAATTGATGAATATGTTCGTTTGATTGGAAGTATCAAACAGGCATTCGGTTCACGTCAAAAAGCATGGCACTCATGGCATGCAGCAGAGGGTGACTTACAAAAGCGTAAGACTACTCAAGAGAAATTATTACGCCAAGGGAAATCACAACAAGATCGTTTGAATCAAATGCAAGGAGAAGTGGCCGATTCTGAACGTAAAGTTCATCAAGCAAGATTATTGTTTGAGGATATGGGACGTCTTATGAAATCCGAACTTGATAGATTTGAACGTGAAAAGGTTGAGGATTTTAAGAGTGCCGTGGAGACATTCTTAGAAAGTGCTGTGGAAGCTCAAAAGGAGGTAAGTTGTTACATTTATGATA
Organism: Botrytis fragariae; assembly: GCF_013461495.1. Lineage (NCBI taxonomy): Eukaryota > Fungi > Ascomycota > Leotiomycetes > Helotiales > Sclerotiniaceae > Botrytis > Botrytis fragariae. The sequence goes on from NW_023500993.1 coordinate 286,763, forward strand.
TCAGAGACATCATGCTAATATTCTTAAGCTTATTGAACTTTGGGAAACTTTCCTTATGCAACTTGATGCTGAAGAAGATGAACAATTATTTTATAAGCCCCCCGTAGAACCAGCGGCACGTTCTTCTTCAGAAACTGGAATCTCAGGTGAAACTGCTACAGACTCACAAGCTGCAGCTGTAGCAACTGCTGAAGAAGAAGATTAATGAATGACACAATGATATCACGTTTTTGAAAAGTAATTGGGTGGGGGAAAAAAGATGAAGAGAATGACACAATTATCAAATCATGAGGTGATTGTGGTATGCTGGTTGTAGTATTTTTGTACATAGAATAATATTTCAATTCTGAACGCCCAATCCTGATCTCTGTGCATTTCTTTTAACCTCCTTGACAATGTATATGTACATGTGTTCATGACAAGATGAGGGATGTTCTCTCGGTCATCGTACAATCCAACTTGATATGTTTGATAATCTCTGAAGCTCTGGAGGGAGAATAACATTTCCCCAACTTCATACCAAGATATTCCCCATCCCAGTCATTATAATAATACCCCTCACTCCACCCCTCAATGCAACCCACCCATTTATTTCTTCTCCTTTCCACTCTTCGTCCTAACAGTTCCCTTCATACTAGCACTATCCCTCTGAGCTCCTCCACTAATCAAATCCATCAAACTATCCATTGAATCTCCCTTCTTGCTCTCTACCCCTTCATCAGCCTTCGCACTCTCTGCATCCTTTGCCAATTTCTCCTCTCCATCTGCCTTCTCTACCTCTCCATCCCATCCCCTTCCGAACCTCTCTCTGAATGCACTCAAACGTCCTGCTTCATCATTCTCAACATTCCTTAATGAATCTAAAGAGGGCTGCCATAAAGGATGATTTCGTGTATCTTTTGTACTGCGGTAAATGGGCGCTGGAGATGTGGATCGAGTGAGGTAGGTTGAGCCGTCGGATAGAGTAACGAGTTGTGTGAAAGTATATGGTCGAATAGGACGTTTTAGAAGGGTGGCGTGTCGAATTTGGTGGGTGAGGGTGGAGTTTATGGGGAGGGTATTGGAGGTAATGGAGGAGGTACGGCGGAGGGTGAGGGATGGGAGGGACATGATTTCGGCGTAATTGGACGGATGAGGATACGGCGTAGTAGTATTGACGAGAGGAAGAAGCGCCTCTAGTTTAGGGCACCGAGACGTATAATTGGGTTCGTATGAAATATCGAGTTTCTCGTCGCATTTGACGAGGCTTGCATCTAGATTTGTTTTCTGAGAACTTTTCTACGGTGTGCGCGATAGACCAATGACGATGTGAATATAATTTTCAGCCTTGTGGAACCTTGTGTGGATACACAGCGCCTTGCATATCTGAGTATATTTTTGACTCAATTGAGGACGGAGTCAAAGTAAATTTCATATCAATTGGTTTAGAAAGGGCTGCAGTTTTGTAGTATTTGGAAAAGATGATATCTACTAAGAATTCGCGGAGTTTGCTTTATACAAATCAATCTTCTGTTGTGGGAGGCTTTCATGAATTATTCTGGAGATGGAGTTCACTGGAGAAGACTTCTAAAAAATGTATAGTATTCTTCTCATTTACTTGTAATCCCTAGTATACTTCCTTTACTGACACCTGGTTCTGAATTTTCTAGATCACACTCATTCTTCTCGACACAATGCATTTTCAAAATGTATTCATCAGCAACCAAGAAAAAGCAGCAGCTTGTCCAATCCTTCTCCTTCAAAACCGACCAGCGCCATTGAGTCAACAGATACACCTATAGATACCCCATTAGAAGCCCCCAACAAGTCACCCGAACTCAATCAACTCGCCTTGGATGTCCGTCAAGTAATGCGCCATGTACCGCATTCCGTCGTAATCCTCACCACTCCAAACATTCATCCAAATTCTGGAGAACCCTCAATAGCAGCAGCAGCTATGACTTTATCCTCTTTCACTACCCTTACACTCTCACCAGAACCTATTATCACATTCAACATCAAGCGTCCTTCCCGAACACTCGATGCGCTAAAAGCATTATACCCCATCGGGTCAGGATCATCATCCGCAAAAGATAACCCCGAAAGATGGTTTCACATCCACCTATTAGAAGCCAATACATCCGGTGCTCAACTTGCCAATCATTTTTCTCGTGGTGGACCTATGCTCCCCGAGGATCGCAAGTTGGTGTATTCCCCCGGTGCAGTCTCAAATGTAACCACTAAAGGTATAAGACAGACGTTTCAATGTGAGATTCTGAGGAATCATGAAAATAGTGGGTTTATTGATGTTGGGGATCATACGTTGGTTTTTGGGAAGATGATGAAGATTGGGTTTGGGGAGCAAGCGGATAAAGTGAAGGGAAGGAAGAAGGAGTGGAGGGGGTTATGTTATATGCAGGGGCAATATCAAATTGCGATTCCTATGTTGCATGCCGATAAGAAGAAGGATGTCACTGTTTCAGGTAATGGAGTTGGGGGTACTGTATAAGATAATAGGATCGAGGTTAAGGAGAAGTTGGACGGAGAGGGAATGCAGAGCTGGTAGAGGTCAGAATCTTGAAGAGGCAAGAGAAGAATTTAGTGTCATGAGCACGGGTTCGTGGTATGTATAGAGTATCTCATGTTTTCACTTGTAAAGCTTGTTTTCAGGATGTATTGTGTTGTATTGTACTATTATATCGGGTATGCACGCGCCAGAACTCCCGCAAAATCACAATAATGTACCTAAGTAGGCCATGCCCAAAAATCACCCATCCATCCATTTAATCGTGCCATCATAAAGGTTCGTACCGGTTCGTTTGCCGCATTTGTCGTTTGTCGCATGTCGCATTTGTTGCATGTCTAGTCCTAGTCTGTTCGTTAGATGTCTTTCTCCACCAAATTTACTAGTAAGCGTACATACCCAAAGCAGCAAGTTGCGAATCGGGTTCCTCTTAGTTGTCACTTGCCTCGTCGGCAAGGTGCTGGTTGACTGTTAGTCAAGATCTCTTTAGTATCGGTGCCAATTAAACATACCTTAACCAACAAAGCAGCACGATCATCCTGCTCTCCCTCCATATCATCAAGTTGGTCTCGATTAATAGAGAGTTTATCTCTGATCGAGCCCCAGTTGACATACTTCTCGCGATCCAAATAAGCTAATGGGAACTCGGCGTATTCTTTGAGAACCTCTTTCCATGTACGGTCGACTTTAAAGCTTTGCATGGCCATAGTCCCTATGCAAATAATCATAGATCAGCTTTTATGCCTTGCAAAGTTAGGTTAAAAAAATATGGAAGGAAACTTACACTTATACTTCTTGGTATAAACACGCTTCTCCTTGGCGGTGAGCAAAACCATGAGTCTAGGAGCTAGGAAGACGGTTCTGGGAGGTGGGAGGGGAAGACCCTTTGCGCGACACTCGGCTCTGCGCTTTGCGGCTCTGGTCTTGTATTTCTTTGCCTTTGCTTTGATCTTTGCCATGGTGATTTATTTATCGAAGAAGGGTTTGTTTAAAGAGAATTGTTTTTGTTGGGTTGGGAGGGTGTCGATGGGTGGGAGGTGATTGTTTAGAATTGAAAATGGATGAAGGGAATTTTTGATTGATATGCTAGTTATTAAGCGAACTACCCTCGAGGGGGAATTAGCTTGGAAATTTTAGTGCGGTATTTGAGTGTGGTATTTTAGTGTGTGGGTGAATTTGAGTTGGTTATTGTCTGATGTATGCTTTGAATGTTTATGTTGTATCTGAATCTGAACTATACAGTATCTCATCTCTTGTTGTTATTTCTAGAAGAGTTTACAAAGTTGAATTCCTGGTTTTGGGGGTAATTCGACAAAAATCTTGAGAAGAGAATTGTTCTAGCTTAAGGCATTATACAATTTCAAACTGTTTCGTCGAGTGTTGTACTGCTAGGAAGCACTTTGTGTGGAGCTAAAAGTTGTATCTTTGAGAGGCATTTTTGGGCATTGAAAGGATTCGAATAGTACTTTATTGCTAGTTTCCAGGGTCCTGAATGTATCTCGTCGAATACTGAAAGGCTGGGAGTTATACAGAATCAGTCCATACATTTTGGGTTTGAAGTGCAGTTTCTGATTTTGAAAGATTTTGAGAGGTCCATTCTTTACAACTTTGTCTGATTTGAATGAATCTCGTCGGGTTTCGAGAGGATTGGAATAGCTATGATCTAAGTAGAATCTAGAATTCTGGGATATAGTATTGGATAGTGAAAGAAAGTGAAGGGTTTATGGCTCTAGGGACTCATGAGAATTAGATAAGTTCCATCGAGCTTTGTGGGGATTCAAAGTGCTGTGATCAAAATAGAATTTGGAATTTTATCCAATACTTGCAAAAATCAAAGGGTATTTTTGGCATGTGTATGGTTTCATATATTCCAGGAACTTGAGAGGTCACTCACTCATCGAGTATTGTTCAGTCATCGATTCAACAGCCAAGCTACTTTGGGAGGTGTCATGTCATTTACTTGTCATGCTAGAGGTTGGGAATGGTCTCCTGTGGAAGAGAAGGTAGGAAATCTAAGCTACATTGTCGAATATCTTAAAGCTAGATATATTTACTGATCAAGAAAAGTTAGGATAGTTATGTTATTCTTACAGTTTTTGCAGGATTAAGTGTCGATGTACATGTTTTATATGTGTGATCTTTGACACTGGACCATTTGATGTTGTGATCCATGGCATTAGTATTCTTTATGAGAGAGCGTGGAATATGAATAACTGTTTGTTCATATCTAGAAGTGACATTGCAAACATAAGACGCATAAGCCTAGAGTTTGAGAGAGCATGAGCGCTGGTATGTAAGGTAAAGAATGATTAGCTTCGTAAATGCTTCAGTAACTATTTGACTGGATAGCTTACTAGCTTGAGGTCATTGACGAATTGCCATGGCCGAAGGAATGAGTAATATATAGCTAGTTGGCTGATCCTAGGGAGATGGGACATATCCATCGGGCATTAAACTAGTCCAGCATATACTTCGAAACAGAGATCGACCTACACTACTGGATGTGTGAACTCTCTAATTCTTACTGAAAGATTAGTTTCGAAATGACTAACAACTGCTACAAAGCTAGAACATGCACATTAAATGTCAGTCATATACTCTGCCCACACGAAAATGATTCCAGAACCTTCGCCCCCCGAATAAATTATGAGTACAAAGCATGTCCTTGCTGTAACATCCTTTCGAGCTAAAAACTAACGAGTATATACCACTCGCATCCATGATAATGCCAGGCACAATAATGTTGACTACAAAGCACAGATACCGCGATCAAGGAGCCGCATTAACGTCACTTCAGGCCAACGAAGAAAATGACATTTACTACTCTACCGTGCATATACGACTGTTTGAAGTCACTCGATCTGCTGAAAGCAGCAAAGTTGCAACTCACGCTAGATTGAATCGACTCAACGAATTTGATGATGATATGTGAAGAATACTTCCGTCTTACATCGAGTACATAATGGATACCTCGGGTAATGCAGCATGTGAATCAAATACAGAAATCGCTTCAGAGTGACGAGATGAAATAGTGTGGCGTCGCTGCTATTCTGGATATACTGGTCCATTGACAAGAGAGTACCACAACGATGGAGTCACTTCTTGGAGAGAGGAGTATAGAAGAGAACATCCCATTTATGATTTGATAGCTGAGTATGCGCTGCTTTCCTGACTATTTACATCTCAAGCTTTTGCCCTTGACACTACTCATTTACTCAAGGGAATTGATACGAGCACAAAGTTCATCATGGTACTTTTTAATGTGAACATGGAAAACCTATATCTTTCCGCACTCTCGAAATTACCTGTGGTGAAGATTTTGTCCTCGCTTGACAAGTTAAAATCTCCCCATTCAGTCTAGTAAATGGAACAGCGTTCGATGTTAGTGCCTTCCCACTGGATGATTCTCAATCTGGTGTCATATCAGTCAACACATATCCTGAACTCGTAGCATTTGATGACACTCGTTGAGGCAAACTTCCATCCTAATCTTGCGACATCCTTCGTAGGTAACGAACGTCTCCAAGACAAGGGTGCAACTATTTGAATCTTTCATATTAACAGATTCAGGTAGCTCACAATATGGCAGTAGTAATTTTGGATTAAGATGTCTAAGTATGAGTTCTTGTGGGTTCACCCAATCTTTGAGAAGCAGGGGCAGGAACTCATCTCGAACTAGAAGCCAAATGCTCGAGAAAAATGCCTACCGGTTTAAGAGACCGGACTGAACCCAGGACGGTAGATCAGTCCACATTGTTTCCATGTCTAGTTAACGCTACAATGATGCAACCTCAATTGCCGATTATTAGTCCATCATGTATTCTTCATCGGACATAATAAGATAGTAATGCACTTCATCCGGAACTTCGCGTGTCTCGGTCAATATAACCGAGCCCCTAATTTTCCAGCTTTAATATGACAGTACTTGATATCTTGTTAAAGAATATTTCAAATCATATGAACATTTCCTCGACGAAGAGAAATTTTTAATTTTAATTTTATCTTTTCGAGAAATACAAATTTTCATATTGATATCTATTCAATAAATATCCCCTCTTCGGTCTCATTTTAATATATTAGTCAATCTACATGTCACAGCGCCAACTACCTGTTCTGTAGTTGCCTTCGTGCCTAAGGCTTACACCACTAGCGCGCCTTACTTCTTATAAGTAGGGTCTCTTCCTTCCATAGTCCTTCTACCCTTATGGTACAATATAAGTCTTTACCTGTACCCTGACACTATATGTACTTTTTAAACTCATGTACAAAAAAATAATTTTATCAAGCTTTTGACATTGATTCAATATCTAAAAATTCTTAGGTGATTGAATTATAGTTACTAAACCACTCCATGCAACTACAGAAGCTTGCATACAAAATGACTTATGACTGCAGCTCAAAGCAAGTTTTGACGAAGTGTTTTGTTGCCAGGATGCCACCATGGAGAGCGTTAGTGTTACAAGAAGTCAATTACGCAAGCCTAGAGCAATCGAAAGACATCGAGAGCTTGCGGGAAGAGTTAGTGTAAAAATGACATGCAAGTGTGAGCGGCGTCACCAAAAATCGCTCTTCCTGGGCAGCGCTCGAAAATGACTTCCGCGAGCGTAAGTAGGAACAAAGACACTGACTGCAATCTGAGAGCTGCCCTTGTATGCCGGCATGAGCACCCGTACTCTATCCGGCATTTCTTGAGCTCATTGGGTATTACCCTACCCTACAAGTATAGTAGAGTGGATACTCAGAAAACCTAAAAAATATATTGGATATCCGGGGTATCTGGGGTATCTATTATATGATCATCCTATATTTTTTATCTGAAAAAGAGTTTATCATTAGTATGTTTAATGATTTAAATATAATTATACGATGTTATATTATATTGAAAATTACTGTAGTGGAAGGGCTCTAGTATTACTAAGGGTATCGATCTTGGTCCTCTCGGAGGGGACCAATATGCCTGCCTAAGGTTCATTTAATATAGCCTGTTAGGTAACCGTATTACTGAGACTATCACGTGTCGTATATTACGTGAAATTGACTTCTACATCTCCTAAGTTAACATGTTATATAACGTGGTTTATCAGTACATGGCCTATATTAATAGATGGCCTACTTTCATCTCAATTTAATTTCCTTATTTTAATATGTGTTTTATTAATAACTCATAATGAATTCAAATAATAAAGAAGTCTATATATTACTTATTATTACAATTATTTAGAAAAATAAAAAGCTAAATACTTGAAAGGTTGTAATACTATATAATATCCTATAATTAATATTATAATATAAAATTAATAATATATTTTCTTATATAGAAATTCAATCTAAATCTTAAAATCTCTTAGAATTAAAAGAGGAAATCATTATTCAATATATAGTTAATATGGATTCGAAAGATTTTGTATTTAAATAAAAAAGAGTAGAAGATATAGTGAATTATATTCTTAAATTTCAAGATGTAAAAAGAATTAGAAAGTTCTAAATTCATCGATTTATTAAACATTATATAGAGCTAAAAACATATTTTAAATATATTTATAATTTTCAAAAAGCTTTTTATAAAGATTCTATATTTATTAAAAACTAATTCCGATTTATATTGAATATATAAACAAAATATAATATTCTCGATTATAATTTATAGAATTTCAATGAAACCAGTTTTATAATAAATATTATAAATACTAATATAGTTATTATTAATACTGAGAGATATAATAAAAATAAAACTATACAATTAAGTAATTAAGAATAAGCAATAGTAATCATATATAATAATAATAAGGGAAATACTATATTGTTACAACGGATTAGTAACAGGCTGTGGAATCACTAACCTATAGGCTATAATGATATTATAGGCCTCAGTGATTCAGCTGTAGTATACCGGGGGACATTAGGTACCCAAGGAAAGCCTCAGGCATATATATAGTATTAGTTATAGGATACCCTAGAAACCTAGAATATAGTTTTCAGGACAGCAGGTCCTAGGAAAGATAGAACACAGTAAGCAAAAAGGCTTCACTAGAATTAATAATGTCCCAGGGGATTAGTCTTAGGACAAAAGAATAAGCTAGAACAATAGAAATCACAGAATAAATGTCATATAATCAAAAGCCGATTGACTTATCGATCGATTTGTCGATCGACTTGTCGATCGACTTCAATACAAAAATCTATATAAGAAATAGATTTCATTACAATATAAAGCTTTGTGCTTAAGAACAATCATTAGTTTTATTACTATAATTACAAGAATTACAACCAGTTACAACCTTATTGAATTCCTACTTGAAGTTTAGTTTAAACTACCTTAAAAAATCTCTAGACACTTCCACGTGACCCTAGAGGCAGCTCCCGTAACATATATCTTCATTTCTAATAATTCAAGAATAAATATATCTTTTCAATTAATATACAGAAACTAATCTTTCTACAAATTAAGCTATTAAATCTATAAGCAATAAATAAATAAATAATAAGATAGAATTAGAATAATTGAAATACTTTAATAAACATATAAGAAATCGAATTAAGAACAAATATAGAATACTAGTATTAAATAGATATAAAAGCTATAAATCAATATTATTCTAAAACTGTTACAAAAAGAATAATATTAAATATGTATATTTACTATTGTATTCAAATCATTTAATTTAGTTTTTTGATATTGAATATTTTAATATTTTAAAATAAGAGTATAATATACAAATTGAGGAATTTATAAAGGTATATATCAATTATATCTTAAAGATTGAATTCTTTATAGTTTTTAAAACTGTATATTAATAATCAATTACAAATCAGAATATAAAATCAAAGTTTCAAGAAATAGAATTAATTCTATTTAATTCTAAAGTAATACTTTCTAAGTTAGATATTCAAATCTATATATTTATTTCTTCTTCTTCCAATTTAGAATCTTAGATTTCTCAAATATTTTATAATCCTATAAAAGTACTTTTTCAATTAACATTAATTAAATCTTGAATAACTTATTATCAATTAAGCTTTTCTATATCTTTATTTGAGATTATATTAACTTTAGCTAAAAATATAAAAAAATTAATATATAAGAATACACTTTTGAATATAAAGATTTATATATTTCGAAAAGCAAATAAAATATTAAATAAATATTGATATACAAAAAAAAACCAATTATATTAAAGAGAAGTATTTATTAAATAAAAAGCTATAAATATATTATTTCAATAAAAGATTAATATTCAAATTCGATATAATAGGTATCAAAATAAAGGAAATTCTAATATAGAGGTATTTTTTAATTAATATTATAATAAATATGAAAAGATAGGTTATAATATAAGAATTTATAAAAATAATATAATAGATTTTAGATTATTAGATTTATAATAGCTTTAATTAATTGATTCAATAATTGTTAAGAAATATGAATTTGAAAATGTAAATTGAGGTGAAAGTGGGCTATCCACTGATATAGGCTATGTACTGATAAACCACGTTAATTATCTTATGATTCTATAATCCAATTGGTTGAATTTTATTAGGATTAAAGCTTTACAAATCCTATAAGTACTATATAATTATACCTAAAGATATACTAATATTTAATGAGATTTCATAAGTTTTTTGTTCTATTTTGTAACGTATAGTAGGTGAGATATTTATCAAAATACCCAGAACATGTACCCGGGCATACCCGAGTAAACCTGGCCGGGTGCCCGTCCCTGCTTGTAGGTTAGTAGGATCTAATCGGCTAAAGAGGTACCAAATCCGCTTTATCCCCCCTTGGTCACTTTGTCATGGTAGCAGTACATCCTGTTGTACACAACACAGTGTGTGGCGTCTTTTTGGGACAAATAGTGACAGAATTCGGCCGTATACATAGCAAAAGCCAGTGTACTACCGAAAATTTCTTCATGTGATCCCCGATCTTCTGAAGATGAGCCATTACCATTGAGATCGATCGCTGCAGAAAAAGGAGCTGAGAAGTACTCATTCAGCTCGGAAACTCTCGAGCTGAAAAGCCATGCATATACTCCTCATTTGCATCTCACCAATCACATGCAATCCGGGAAGAAGCCGTCTTTCGTAGAGAAGAATTATGATATGGTCACACAAAGCGAGGACCTTGATATGTACTCTGTGATGAATTGGGCAGATTCCATTGTTTCGGGAACCGTTACCCAGAATGCTTTTGAATGCATGTGAAACTCGCCACGAAGCATCGTAGTCGTACACGTATCGTAGTCTAACCTCTGGAGTTGTGTGCTTCGGAAGAGGACGAATCATTTGCATTTGATGCCGTTAAATATGACGTCTTTTTGAAACAAATAATAAGTTAACAAAATTCAACTTTTTAGTGCAGATCACTGGTTTTTAATACAGATTGCTAGTTTTCAGTGTATATCTGTCACACGCTTCACAAGGAGCAATATGGAAATGGCTTCAAAGATCGATAATTAGATAAAAGAACTATGCTAAAGGAAGAAAGGTCTTCCTATAATATCAATACCTATATAGGGATTGATCATGTGACTATTTATGTCATTGACTAGGCAGAGGCCTAGGCATGACAATATCGTACAATTCTACAATTTTACCATCGTAAAATTGCATGATCCAAGCATTTATTTGTTCACAAAAGAAATATATAAAAAAGAACTAGTTCATGTAGTTAATTAACTCTATAGACTAATCAAATGCCTAATTTCAAAGCGATTATACGATTACACAATTGTGTGATTGTATAATGTATACCGAAAACTAGCGACCTGCACCAGAAAGTTGAATGTTATCACTATTTGTCCCAAAAAGACACCATATTAAACGTTACACAACATCGCCAAGTACTTTTGGTCTGCGCGTACTAGGATTTTATCGGATCTCTGATTGCTTTTCCGGCCAGATCAGCCCCGCACATTGCGACATGATCTTGTAGATCCCTTCTCTTAGGAATTGAGATCTGAATAATCTCTCATCCATGTGATTGATCCATATCTTCGGTCTCTCTGCAGCTAGGATAGCACACACTATCGAATTGTACATATGCAAAACTAATGCATCTCTACGTTTTCGATCGATGGCAGATTTGTTTCGGAGACTTCCCTACCGTGCGCTGGCCACACCTACCTCTTCGTCACATTCAGAAGATTTATGTAAAATCAACATAATACGTATTTGATGAATATACTACTGTATGTTTAAGCCATTCATGGGATGATGTGACGTGATGAGGGGTGCAGCTAACTACTTATCTGACAAGGTGCCAAAGCTAAAGAGAGCTGGTCGTATCTGCATGGCTAGTCCCATTTTGAATGCAGAGCAATGATTACAGTGCCTTGTAGACCCGTGAAAGCAGTCTGACAGCTCTGTTGTAGTGATACGGCTAGTGAGCATAGCAAATGCATGGGAGCGCGCAACGAGCCGATCTTTCCATCATATGTTTCCAGCATTAGGCACGTTCACTCCATACAATCCTATAAGAACCAAGCTGTAGAGCTGCTTGCTTGATATATCACGGGTCAAAGTTTGGTTGCTGGCTCAAACCCAATACATAATCTCAGAATGTTTTACAAATCTTTCCTGTTCCTCATTTTCAATGCTCTTTTCTGGACCATCAATGCCAAACATGGGAAGTCATATTATTCCAATGCCGACCTTCCAACATTGACCCTCCCATGGGGTACATATAGGGGAGAACTTTACGGAGACGAAGAACAGGTCAGTGATTGTTGTATTACTTCTGCATTCCCCTCTCTATATCCGGCTGAGTTTTGTTCTCACTGACAACTTGACACAACTAGACTGTTCGGTTTTCAAACGTCCGATTCGCTAAACCCCCTGTCGGTCCTCTCCGCTTTGCAGCTCCTCAATATCCTGATGCCATCGAAAACAACAAAGAAATTCAAGACAGCAGTGTCGGCGCCAACTGTATCCAAGCCTTTCCTCCTGCTAAAAATTCAGGGGTTACTACTGAGCCTCCACCAGAATCTACCCAAAGTGAAGACTGTCTTTTTCTTGATATCTACGTCCCCCGTTGGGTTTTGGAGGAGGAGAGTGACGAACAGCTCCCTGTTATTGTCTACATCTACGGTGGAGCCTACATATTCGGTGGAAAAAATACGACATTCAATACACTAGATGGACCTTACTCTGCATATGACGGAACAGGTATTCGCAAAACTACCGACAATGGTGTCATCTGGGTGACGGGAAATTACCGACTCGGAGCATTTGGCTTCTTGGGTGGCTCTTACATGGAACAGAATGCTCAGCCTAATGCAGGTCTGCATGATCAGCGTCTGCTTTTGGACTGGGTTCAAAGATACATCAGCCAAGTCAACGGCGACAAAAACGCTGTCAGTGTCTGGGGGCTTTCTGCTGGTGGAGGATCAATTCTCCATCACCTCGTTGCCTATGGTGGTGCCAAGGAAACATCTCTTTTCAAAAGGGCCGCCATCTGGAGTCCATCATATCAGTGGTCGTATGATCGAGCAGGTGTTTTGCAAGAAACCTTTTTCGAATTCACAACACAAGCAAACTGCGCTGACGAAGATGCTCTCGAGTGTTTAAGAAATGCCGATACAGAGACTCTGAAAGTAGCTAATCAAAATGTTGTCAATCGACACTTGAGTTTGGGATTGTTTCCATTCGGACCTGCTGTTGACGGGGATCTGGTGCCAGACCTCCCAGCGAATTTATTCAAGCAAGGTACACAGATTTCTACGCAACTGCTTTCATCTCCTGCTATAATTTTCCAATTTACTGATAGAACATCACTAATCATGAATCTCAGGCAAACACGTTAGCACTGAATCTCTAATGATTTCTCACGTATACGACGAGGCAAGGCTCTTCGCCGACAAGAATATTAAAACCGCAGCCCAGTTCACAGAATTTGTCACTCTCGCCTTCCCGGGTGATGAACTAGCAGAAGTGAGGCAGAATATCGAGGACAAATACCCCTCGAGTGCATACAATGATAACCAACAGAGGCGTCTCATGGTAGTGTTACGCGACTCGACGTTCGTTTGCAACAACTATCAGATTTACCAGGCATACAAGAAGAATTCCAAAGTCTATGCCACGCGATACGAAATTCCACCGGCTCAACACGGTTCTGATTTGCTTGCTATCATTTGGGACAAGAAGGTCGATGTCGCTGGCCTTATCAAAAGGATAATTCCTTGGCTCCCTGACCGGAGCTCTGAAGTCCTCGAGAGTATATGGGTGTCTTTAGCTTCGAGATACCAACAGTACTTTGCTGCTCATGCACTGACTGGCGATCCAAACTATCTCAATCAGGGCAAGGGACTCGCATGGGAAGCAACAACTGACGATGATAAAGAGTTGACAAACGCACTGAAGGTCGGTCTGCAGTATTCCAATCCTAAACATACTTTCTACTCTCTTGGATCCGATGGTCAGGTGGCTGCGGCGAGCTGCGATTTCTGGAACGATCTTGCAGAAAAGATTACAATCGTCATGGGTAGCGAGAAGAAGCCGACGAGCTTCAGGACTCAGTTTTACGAGCGTTTATGGAGTGGAAAAGGTGAATTGTAGTCGCCACAAGAATGAGGTGAGGGTTTGAGAAAGCTGGAATGGAGAATATGGAAGTGAGGAGGAGATATGATAGGATTTGTCATTTCATTTCTCTAATCTTTGACGAATGGATATCTCTTCTTGCAATCACGGCAAATTTGAAACAATGAAAAATGTTCTGCTTTGACCTATCTGTGCCAAACTTGCAGTGAAATAGCTACAGCTGAGTTATTTGAAATATCGAAAAACCAACGGAACTATTGGGCTGAAAAGTTGCTAGGGCGATACTGCTGCAATAGTCTCAGAACCCATGATGTTTTTCACTTTTATCTTTCTTATCCTTCTCTTTTGATCTTAACGAGGTTCAAACTCCAATGCCATGCCCGAAAGAGTAACCAAGGTGATGGATTGATGTCAAACCCACAGGAACCCTTTGTAGCTACATAGCAAGATTACTCTTTTATTGCATGACTATGAACTTGATAGTCCGAACTCAAAGTTCACTTCACCAAGGTAAGCTCACTAGAGATCCCAGGTCTACAAAGAAGCATCGAAAAAAAGCAAAGTCGAGAGGCTTTGCTCCATAGCTTTCGTGGCCTTCCAAATTTCATGTCTCGTCGAAAATGCGAAATAGTGTCCGGGTCGTCGTCAATAACAATCTGATCATGATTGAACCATGTAGCAATACCTGTAAATCCCCTCTCTTTGGCCAACTTCAACAGTTCTCCCTCCCACTGCATTTTAGCAGATGGCTAAGTAAACTTGACCACATACTCCCATTAATCGTAAAATCGGGGGGTAAATATAGGCTCCCTTTTTGTAAAATGAAGAAGATCAGCCCCAAAAAGATTTAGGCTTGCTCTAAGTGTGATCTTCCTGTGCCTATTGAAAAAGTAGAGGATTCGGGTCTGATCTGTACCGTGGTGTATCAGATATGCAACAAAAACCATATTATTCAAATAGGTAGACTATATCTGAACTAGATAACAGGAATATATAAAGTGTACATCTCAGTGCAGTATAAACTGTGGTTCGGTGATTGGTCAATATCGGCAGTGAGGGGGGGCTCAGGGCCAGCCCAGCGCGGTCTTAATCGAATTTTCTTGGGACCCTGGAATGCTTGTAGAACTCGGGCTTGGCCTTTGCTGTTGTTCTCAGATTCAACATTGCGTTGTCGTCATCTAAACGCCGACTCAACAAAGAAATTCCCGATCTAACAAAGAGATTTCTTCGACAAAGACTTCGGTGCAGTGGATATCACCTCCACAAAGGAGTGTCTGAACAATGACATTGTTAATTTTCAGCTTCCCCCTGAAACAAATCTCAATATGTCTGAACTACAATTGAACAATTCCAACTGCTTGTGTATACATATCGACCTAGTATCTACTCATACTTATTCTCATCAGTTCTACATTCCTTCCATACTACAACACCCACCACATCTTTCCAGCTTTTCGCAAGATTCCAAACACGACGAAATCCAGACTCTAACCAGACAACCCAGCAACAGCCAGGATGTCTTCCAGATTCTGGAGCCACGCACCGTTAGATGTAGAAGAGGAGATGAACCAACGATCCCAGCAACAAAGACCCTCCACCCAATCCCGATCACGATCTGGACCCTGGACCTCGGAGCCCTTGACAAGCGAAGAACGCGCCCGCCGCGCCAATCTTTCCAACGCAGAACGTCAATCGGAAGCCCGCGCCGCCCGCGAAGCTTACGATCAAGCCCAATCCGATTCCCGCAGCGAGACATGGTACCAAGAATCTCCTCCCCGAAGATCCCGAACCCATCGATCCAGCGCCCACACCACACCGACCTCATCGGGAAACTCTCAGTTCTTCCAAGGCAGCACTCAAGCCAAGAGCGCCAAGCAACAGAAACAAGAGCAGAAAGCCCAGAGAGCCGCCGAGAAGAAACATCGTCAAGAAGCTCGCCGCGAAGCCGAAGAGCAAGCTCGCAAGGAAAAGAAACATTTCGAAAGCATGACCCAATGGGAATATGCCAAGCAATGGAGTACTTCCGATCGGGCGGCCTACGGAAACGCATTCGATGACTTCTCTGCCTCGGCAGCGGCGTTCATCAAGGACAACACACAGAAATTTCCTCGACTCAAGAAACATGGTTGTGCGCGAAATAACTGTGTTCAGGGTGAGATTCTCGGGGTTTGCCATCACGAAGTCGAGATGACGCTTCGAGGAAGCGGAGTTTTCGATGAGAAGATGATGAAGAAGGAGAGGTTGAGATGGCATCCGGATCGATGGACAGGAAAGGGAGATTTGCAGACCAAGGCAAATGAACTCTTTCAGCTCATTCAAAGAATCATCGATGGTGATGTTAATGCATGACTGCTCTGCAATTGTGTGTTAACGGATCCGTAAGTGAGAATCCGGTGAGAGGACGGAGAGAAGAGGAGTAGTTGAGCTGGTCTTGCTACTGAAGAATCGAAGACAGGTGAGAAAACGAGTAAGAAATGGCTGAGCTGGTCTCGCTACCCACGTTCCTTTATAAATTTTCATTTGTTGAACTAGATTTCCATTGTTTATTTTGTCATTCATCGGATACAGATTTCCATATTTCCTTTGTCTCTCTATCAACTATCAATCAAACAAAAAATACAAAATATAAAATATGAAAACATTCATATGTAAGTAGAAATCCTATTGATGCCAATTGTGACTCTCGAACCTTGACCTGATTTAAGAATGAAGTAATACTATCTATCTATTTCCATGAAATGAACTTACTTATACTATAGCCTACCTTCTCAACACCAGTTGCTACACATCAACAGACAAGAATTTCATTTCCATGACATCGAATTCCCTACCAAACTCCCGCACCGAAACACACTAAAACCTTCCAGACATCAACTCACAACCCCGCAAGACCCCAGACCTTGTCCTCGTAACTAAAAAAACAGACCAACTCCCACATTGATGTTCAAGTAAAACAGATTCTATGTCTATCCTAGATTTATTACCTCACTCCTCGCCCCATCTCCCCCACCCGAGATCACGATGACCCTTGTATACACACTTAAATACAGCGCGCCCCGCCCCATACCTCTGGTAACCCAAAGCTATATATACATCCCTCTCAACCCCATCTGCACATCCATCCACCCACTCGTAAGTCGCTCGCAGCTCAAAGCACAACATAGGAACTTTCCCGTTTCTCGGTATCGATACCAAGGTTTTGGACTGGAATTCCATGATGGAAGTCCTCAATAATATTGCATACCGCTACTCACTTGAGCAACACAGACAGATCAGCATGGGTGTGGACGTGAACGCAGAGGATATCTCGATTTCTCAATATTTTTCAGTTTCATACTAGGTACTTATCTACTCGCTGTCTATACTACCTGGTACCTAGCACGTATGCTCCCACTCCCACTCCTTCCTGACCCTCTGCCTCTCCTCTTCCTTTTCCGTTTCCTTGCTCCTCTTTCCCTCTCCTTCCATCCCATCCCTTCACTCCCAATTAAGCTGCCTGCCTGCCCCTGGCCTCCAATTGCCACAGCACAAGATGCAATAATATCGCTCACATTCGCATTCGTATTTGCGACAGCTGTAACTGTAGTCGCCCTGGATCCTTGAAGCAATGCTGAGCATAAGATGCTAACCAGTTTGAAATTATCCATTCTCTCGCCCAAGCGCCCTTCCCTCCCTCACCGACAAAAGTTCCCCTTCAATCCAAACCACAACACTTGCGCCCACTTGTCTTCAAATTTTACCATCAGAATCTCCCCTCGTGCCCATGCATCCTCCACCTAGCCACACAATATCGCATCTTTGAAAATCGCTTTGGGGAATCAAAACAAGAAACACAAAAAGAGTAAGCCACCCCTTATGCCACAATGACGGCACAAAACAAAAAAAGGATTATTAGGAAATTTGCTGTTGGAGTGTGTGGTAAATTCATAAAATTCGTCATCAATCCTTCTTTCTCTCCATCCCTCCTCCTTTCCCCCTCACCCCACCATCTTCATCTTATTCCTCCTCCCCCCACTACCACATCAATGAAATTTAATGTTATGTCGCGTGCCCAGCACAAATTCCGGATCTCAATAGACAATTAGTGCAGATGGAAAAGTTTCAACAAGTAATTATGAATTTCTTTGATGATGTGTTTATCCACGAATGAATGAAATGGAAAAAAAAAAGTTGGCGATCGCTCAGACCTAGTCTTTAAGTTAAGTATGAATCCATCAGCTCCGTAAACGCCATAAAACTTGCTTGCTTGCATGCTTAGCTCAATTTACACAGAAAAGAAAAGGGAAAAAACTCCGTATTGGTGAAGAGAACGAATTCCACATCCGTTCTCAAAAAATTACATGATGACGCAACAGCCACAACCTTTGCTCGACTCAGGAGAATCTTGAACACGAATTGGTGGCTTAGGATCTGGGATATTAACACCTTGCGGTTTACCAGTTGCGATTTTTGGCATTGTGCTATAACTTGATGCTCTCTCCACTGGTGATCTAGGACCCGTACTTAATGTAGGTGATTTAGGAGTCATGGCGGAAACAGGTGAGACTGGCGAAACTGGTGATGGAGATTGTGGAGCGCTTAATGGCCATTCTGGAGCTTGTTCTTCTGACTTTGATTCCTCTGGTCCATCTGGTGGTGGCGAAAATGAATCCGGGCGTGGTCTGTATCCCTGTTGATTTAATGGCCTAAAATCTTTATCATAAACATTTCCATATTTACCCTCCTTCTCCCATTGTTCTTGTTGCATACGTTTTGCATGAGTCGGAATTACTTGTTGATCGGGAGGTAATCTAGGATCAGGTTTGTACATAGTAGCCAGCCAAGGTGGGTCACCTTCAGGTCGTTTTGATGTATTAATTAAGTCGCCTGAACGAGTTTTTGGTCGTATATCTGGCGCGTTTGTTCCGCTCGGCTTTTGTTTTTGTCTTTGTGTTGATGTTTGTCTACCTCCGGGAAGTGCGGCATTTGCGCCAATAGATCCTTTCCGTCCTGGCGCTTTCTTTGTAGGAGATCGTTCGGATGGCGATGCACGAGCAGGTGTAGGTGATACTCTGGCAGGAGTAGGCATTGGAACATTTGAAGAAGACTGTGTAGCATCATCAAGTATAAGTGAACTTTTGACACTGTGACTCCGGCTTCTTGCTTGCTTAAATGATAATGGGTCCTCCTCGTCATACCAATTGTTGCTTGTTTTCCGAGCTATAGGTGTGTCTCGTTCGAGGTAATCGATCGGTATTGGTAGGGGACTCGTTTTCGATATTGGTATCTTCGATATACCTTTCGCACCTAAATCTCCAGCAGACTCTTCAGGTAATCGTAAATCCCAAGGATTACCTTCTCCATCTCCATTCGCCCCCATCTTCTGCCTTTTTTGCCCCTCACTTCGAATGGCATTACTGGCATCTTGACTACGATCCCGTCGACTAGATTTGCTTCCTGTTCTTGGACGAGGTATCGGGATTCCCGCTGCTTGTAATTCTTCATTCTCAATTCGGGCCAATTTGTCTCTGTGAATCCACCGAGAATGTTCCACATCATCCATTTCATACGTTCCACCATTCATACCTTTCTTCCCCCCAGAATCCATACTTCGACCACCTTTGTTATTTCCATATGAATCCAATAAACTATCAGGAGCACTAGGAGTATCGCTGATGTCACTGTTCTGTCGATTTAATTCATTTGCGCGAGCTGGAGCCAAATGGTTATGATCGAGGCGAGGACCAAAGGTTTCTGTACTTGGACGTAATGGGTAACCGTTTGTTTGGGAAATTTGTCGATTGTGATTATGATAGTCGGTGACGGCAGAAGGTGAGGTCGGCTGGAGGAAAGTTTAATTAGCATAACAACTTTAAAAAAGCCGAAGGTAACCATAAGATTAATTTTTTTTACCTCTACTGGCACAGAATAATTCCAAGAATCTTGACCGTGAGAACTACTTGGCGGTGTCAAGCTGGTATGGGCTTGCGATGTAGAGATCGTTGCCATACTGATTCAAGACCTTTCACCCCAAGATTTGAAGATCTGCCGAAAACGACCTTCCCACCCTAAGAGTGATTCAATTCTTCCCTACCAATGCTTTCCGATCAATCTTCTTGTACCCGGACTTCTTTTGGTGTAATTGGTATGAATGAAGTTGCCTTGATCTCTTCGAATTGGCGGAACGAAAGGTCTCTTTCTTCGTATCTTTTGTTAAGGTGTGACAAAACCAAACCAAATTAGAACAAGACTTTTCTTGAATGAATTCTTAGCACTCAATTGTTGAATAGATCCTTCTTGATCATCTGGGTTGGTCGATAGGAAAATAGGAGAGACTTTCTGTATGTAATAGTGAATGTAGTGGACTGGTGAACGTGCGTCTGCAGTGCGGCAGTGCCAAACAGAGACACAACGGCGATTATACCGACCAATTAAATTATTTAATGAATAAGTAATACCGAAATGAAGATAAGTGAAGCTGTTGGTGAATGACCGCACTGAGACTTATGACCATTGACCGGTCCAACACAGTTCTTTTCTTCCTTTCGCCCTCTTTGTTGTTGAGAGCGCGAAGAGGTTTGAGAAGAAGTCGGGGAAGAAGTTGGAAGAGAGTTGGAATAGAATGCTCCGAACGGTTAATGGTCAAGGTACTACTAGGTAGGTAAATACCTAGTAGATCGAATGAACGGGTAATTTGAGCATTTACCTAGGTAGGTAGAAATCATGAATAATGAATAAGAAAAAACGAAGCTATCAAACTATACACGGAATACTGCCTACTTTTGAACAAGGGGAATAAGAAATCATGATCAATAATCTTAAGTCTTGCGAAAGGAGAGGTGAGTACCTGGTAGCTTTTTAAACATTTATATCAGTCCGTCCTAGTATCGTTCATTCATATCGTTCATACCGAAGACCAGTCAGTTTGTGCAGTGGATCAACGAATGAAATGAAAGACTTTCCCAAATGCTGGGTCCTTGACCAGAGAACTCCCAAATGGCTTGAATGGGTAGAACAAATCATCGTGACCCAACGTGCCCATTTAACTGTTGAAAAGCGGATACAAACCAGGATTGGTATTGGTTAATCATTTTGGCAGGTGGTCGAGAAGGTATCCGACCGGTAATTTGATCTGTGTTCAATAAAAACAAACTTTGAAGTACCCTGGTTCCTAGCAATCCTTTTTTCTCCGAACGTCAATGTTCAATGTCTATCAATACAAGAAAGAGAGAGTGTGTGAGGCGAGGTGTGTGAGGTATAAGATGTAAGGTTTGAGGTATGAGTGAGATGTGAGTGAGATGTGAGAGAGCTGTGAGAGAGCTGTGAGTGAGGTGTGAGTAAGGTGTGTGTAAGGTGTGTGTAAGGTGTGTGTAAGGTGTGTATAGGGTGTGTGTAAAGTGTGAGGTGATGAGGCGAGTTGGATAGAGGAATAGATGAAGGTATTGATGAATATCATCCTGCAATGTCGTCTCTCTAGTACTGGGTAGAATCCGGGTGAGTATTAGGTATGTATAAGGCAAGAAATCAACACATCGAGGCAATTTCGTCAAATCAACCCAGTGGATGAGTCTATCCTTTTCCCTCCCTTCCCAGCCTTGTCTAGAATGTTGGTCTTTTCCCTTGCCCATTAGACCAATTATACGTCAAGGGAATGTGTCATTAATATATTATTAATGACAACGGGTAAGGCTACTACGACCTTCTTCGTGCCTTCTTTCTTCCGATATTCATTATATTCCTGCAAACTACAGTGCCGGCCAGTATATCTTCCTACCTCACACTTATCTTCACTGACCATCATCGTACCCCTGACCTGTCAAAATCCTAACTCATTCATCACCAGAGAGGGGTACTCTTAAAAATATCACAACATGGTCGATCCCTCCTATGAACTCGACCGTCTAACATATGAACCCTCTCATCACTCTCAAGATTCGTGTACTACCTCATCATCACATGAGCCTCAAAATTCATACCTTACTTCACCCTCTCCGGAACCTCACATACCTACAATAACCCGAACTACTCGTACTCGCAGAACACGGTTCGTTTGTGTTTCCGATACACATAATGGTGTTGCAAATGGATCATTCAAACTACCACCCGGTGATGTTCTCATTCATGCAGGCGATTTAACAAATCAAGGAAACTATGCGGAATTAGAAAAAGCAATCAAATGGATTGAAGATGCTGATTTTGAAGCCAAAATTATCATTGCTGGTATGCATAATATATCCACCCAGGTCTTACTAGGGGATCCATCCCCCTACATTCACCAACCCCATAAAAACGTTCTATTTCCATCTTCATTTATTCCGAACAAAGATAATGTAAAAACTAATCATTATGTAAGGGAACCATGATATAACACTCGATCCACCATTTTACTCTCAATATGGTCTTTACTTCCATAATCAAAATCCACAGGATATCAATAAGTGTCAAGAATTGTTAGATCGTTCCCCCTCAATTCTATACCTTAACCATGAAGCGGCAGAAGTTTCTTTAGCATCACCTACAGGTCCACATACTACATTTCGTATTTTCGGTTCTCCTTTTTCCCCAGCAAAAGGAATGTGGGCTTTCGGTTATCCACAATCTGATGCTTCCACAAGATGGGATGATATTCCTTTGGATGTGGATATTGTACTTACTCACACACCACCAAAATATCATTGCGATGAAAGGAATGATCGTGTAGCTGCTGGATGTGAATATTTACGTCAAGCTTTATGGAGAGTTCGTCCACGATTAGCAATATGTGGACATGTTCATGAAGGAAGAGGTGCAGAAATTATTCAATGGGATCTTGGGTCTTCAAACATTAAATTCAAGGAGGATGGTGTGGTTCGTTGGGAAGATCCGGGTAAAGATAATAAAAAGATGTCTCATATCGATTTGACTTCAAAAGGAAGAATAGGAGGAAATGCGTTCAAGAACGACGGGGCCTTTGGAGATTGGGAAAATCAAACATGTGAACCTACTGCTAGTATCAGTAACCTAACAACGTCAATTGGAAGTGGTCTCCCACTTTTACCAGAAGAAAGAACAAAAGATAAAAAGAAATGGCACCGAAACAATTCTACGGCTAAAATGGCAATTTCAAATGTAGCGAAAAGATTACTTGCGATACCAGAGGAGATACTTTCCCCAGCTCGAGGACAAGGTGGAGCACCACCATCTTTACGTTGTGATGTAGAAGCTCTATGCGGACGAATTGGACGACAGGAGACATGTGTGATTAATGCGGCGTTGATGGCTTCTAGTTGGCCTCATGGAAAAGGAAGGGGAGGGAAGAGGTTCAATAAACCTATCGTTGTGGATATTGATCTGCCTGTTTGGGAAGAGGTAGAATCATGATGCTTGTAGATAGCGGATGATGATGATAATGATAACCATAAATTGCAAAGTTTGCGGTTTCACAGTGTTGTGGTAGGTTGTGATCGTCGTCAACGGTCTTGAAAGAGAGTGTGGTTTCTGGCACGGAGGCCGAACGTCTGGAAGATAAGATTATTAGCATAAATTCTGCTCATTCAAGTGGAGGGATCTGGATTGGTATCTGCATGTCTCGTCTTGGCTTTAGTAATCCATGAATCTTCTCATCGATCGTTTCTTTCGTCATTTTGATCCAGACTCAGCCGCACTTCCAACCTCCTTCGTAGCCAACCATCAAATCCATCGAGTTCATACACGCCCTTAATGACATGAGTGTCCTCAAATGCCGTCTTCATGAAGCTGACTACTTGTGTAAGTATGTGCGAGTGCACAAGTATGAGTGCCGCTGTGGATGTGGAAATACCTAGGAAGTCACAGGCGGGGTTAGTCAAACGCTCGCATTGAGTCTCAATGAACAGTATATTTGAGAAGCGCGTACTTTGAGAGGGGCAGCCAGTAGAATCCTCTCCGTCTCCATGATCAGATTTCTAGCGAGTAGTGTAGCATTTTCCCGTATTGTATTCGGACGCATGGAAGGCGCAAAAGGTATATTCGGAGTAATTGATTAAACTCTGGACGTATTTTTGTGGAAAATGGCAGATTCAATCTTTGATAATCGTACGAAGAACTGTGGAATCGAAGTAGTATGTTCAATGTTGCTGAAGAGGCATGCTATTCAATTTGCTTTGGCACACATTGTGGTTTGTGATGCTTTTCTGGGGCACTTGTAAAGCTTCAGTTCCCATATCATTTCTGTCTCCTCTCTGCAGCCTTGATCGCTTACTGATACACCTTAGCAACCTCAGTATCCAGCCGATCTTCAGGAGTTTCCCCCCACAACATTTCATTTTCATTCAAAGAAATTGAAAATGTCTTTTCGTTCTTTTCGTCGATCTAAAGAATCTCTGCTACCGTTTACCAAGTCGCCAACGCCGCCATGGCATTGTGCAGAAGATTCGCGTTCTCCGAGACGTCCGAGATCGAGATCGATGTCAACACGTTCGATTCGTCGATGACGTGAAGGCATCAACCCAGAAGGCCCAAACTTAGGGTTCATATGGGGGTACAAAGATCTAGCACCATCACTGATGTGTCAAGCACAGCCTCAAAAATTGAAGCGAAGTGCGCATCAGGAAAATGACGTGGCTGAAAACTCTTCTCAAGGAGAATATCGAGGTTCCGAGCGATACTTTGCAAGAGAAAGCAGAGGACGTTCGCAGACTCCAGAAGAGCTCAATGTAGAGGTTTATACACAGAAAAGTGTGAAAGAAACTACCGTGAAATCGTTTGCGCAAGATTCGCATGGTCAAGCCACAGAAGCTGATGAAGAAATGCAATCTGTCGATGCATTGACAAAGCGAGACAAAAGAATCTCGGATCTTGAGAATGAAAATACCATCTTGAGATCAAAGCTTTGTAAGCTCTCAATAAAAAATACCTCGTTCAATGAGCAAAGAGCAATGCTTCGCAATACGATGATGAATCTTAGAGAAGAGAATGAATCTTTGGGGAGAATGCTGAATCAAACAACACCCATGACTTCAACCCCAGTGAGATTCGGATCTCGCCCAAAAATCTATGTTCGAAACCCTGCTGCATGTTCCATGGGTCCTACTCAGGACGCATCTAAAATGCCTATGATGGGTGAATCTTCTGCAAACAAGAGAAGTTATGCTGAATTTTCCGAACCATGTCAAGATAGCTACACGGGACCGCGGTCAAATATTAGGGCTGCAATCAATCATCGTCATTTCACTATTTGTATTCTTTCTTTACCATGTAAATTCAATGTAGGCTCTAAACGTAGCAAGAATACCCAAAACCTTCTGCTATTTTGGAATCCAAATTAATTCTAATAAAGCCGATAATGTTGGCTTGACAGTGTGAAGTCAAAAAGAGGGAATGTAGATGCCGCACGTGATTTCCATTTAGTTCAATTTCCAAAGCTGATATTTGTATGGTTTCTGAAAGGAAACACTTCTTTTTCCCCAACAACAACAACAACAACAACAACAAAGTCGATTCTTATCAAAGATCGGCAGTCATGATAACTTACAAGTCGAGAAGAGCAGAAATGCTGGAGAGACTGTTTGTAGAAGAAAGAGAAAATGCTGAGTATTCACGCGCGTTGAAAGAAGCTCAAAAAGAAGCTTCAAACTTTGAGGTGGTCGCGTCGTTGCCCAAGCTAGAAAAGCTGAAGGCAATTGAAAGTGCCGTTTATAAGAAGCTATGTAAGTATAATGAACAACACTCCTTTTTAATGAAAATTTGCTAACAACCTCTAGTCGGTGATGATCCATCAGATATGAAGACATCCTTGACCGATGAGGCAGAAGAAGAAATCCTCGAATTGGAAACACTTCCCCCCCCTGCCAGCGAAAAGAAGACGAATATCGTCGACGCAGCTTCAGCAGAAGGGAACGCATTCGTAGAATCTAACCTAAGTCACGCGAATCAAGCTTCCAAGCCTGCTGCCCCTGCAGAAGTTAGACCGTTAAGTCGCTTAGAAGAAATTCAAATGCGAGTCGGTACTAAGCTCAAGGAAGAGATGGGTGCTGCGGCCTGGCAAAGACGAAAATTAATCAATGCAAAGGACGTCGCCTATGAGAAAGACAGATTGGAAAGGATAAATTACCAAGCGAAACTCATTCCGAGGAAACCTGGTGGCAAGATACATCAATACACGTCCTTTGCTCCCGCTACATATGATTGTAGGACATATTGGTCTGCAGAACATGGTTCACAAATCCGAGCTGCTCAAACTGCATTACATGTACGTTTCCAGAGCGTATTCGAAAAGGATGTCGAATTCCGCTTGTGGCCTGAGCCAGCAGATTGGAAAGCGTTTGAGAAGAATCCTCAAAAAGGTAGAGAAATTCTTGCTAGGGCGGAAAAGTTTCTGGATTTCTGGATCTGGGATTTCTTGTCCCAAACACACGCTACAGATCGAGTTCCTCTAATTACTTGTCTTGATTGGTTCTTGAAAGGAGACAAGTCACCTAAATACAAGAGATATGTCAAGCTGTGTGTCACTCCAAAACCGGAGAATGCCGTTGCAGCAAAGGCATTATTCCAAGCCCATACAACAAAAGTCTGGGGTGGCTTACCAAAGGCTATTGCTGTCTAAGACAGGAAATTAAACAAGGAACATGCTGAAAGAATAGCAAAAAACATTGACCCAAGTACTATGGCTCAGCCATCCATCGAAGAGGTTTACAGAAAGCTAGTTGACGATGAAGGATGTTCAAAGGTAGTCTCCAAAGAGACTACTATGCGAAATCGTCTAGGTGAATCCGACAGTAAACAAGAAGTTGCTAAAGGCACTATTGATACCAGTACCAAGGATGCAAAAAAGTCATATCCCAAGGCAAGACAACCGGAATTTAATGTCCTCCAAGTGAGCGCTGATGGTACACACGAAGTTATCTCAGCCAAAGATTCTCGTGGTGTGACTCATATTTCCCAAGCAGCTGCTGATAAAGCTGATGAGGAGTACGCCAAGGATTGCAGGCAACTTCCAAATGCCTCTCCGGACGGGGACACTGTTGTCGAAGCAGAACAAGACTCAAAGGATGAATCTGATTCTGCTTCTGATTCAGGTTGCCCATTTTCAAACCCTATTGAAACTGATGGGCTCCGCGGACGACCACTTGGTCCCTGGTCACCAGCCATTGAACCTCGTCAATCATTTAGGTCATCTTTTGCTCGTCGTTCATCAAACAATGATGACCGTCCCGTGGCCAACTTTACCAATAGTCCCCGTGCGTCGCACGATAATCTTTTTGGTGATTATGGTAGGCTTCTCGCTGGATATAGCTGTCCTCGTAGTTGGGCTGACGAGTCCAGAGAGCCCTCTCCAGTGCGCGCTGTACAAGCAGCACCAGAGGTGACTAGTTTTCGTTCCGTATTCGGTTTCAATAGACCAGATGATGTCACAAGTGGAATGTCTTCGCTAAGTCTAGAAAAGACAAAGCCGCGCAGAAACAGTGCAGAGACCTTTTTACCTCCAAATAAGGAGTTTCGGTGTGAAAACTCCGGATGAGCTGAGGTGGTGTGGTGCGGTGTTGAAACACCTTGAATTTTGGGGTTAGGATTGATAAAGGAGTTGTAGAATAGAATAAAAATGGTATTAGAATGCATGTCTCCCCTTTGATTATGATCTTGTGACAACATAAAAGCGCTAAGATGCTTAGCTAAGATTCTTTGATTGAACTTGTAATATTTCCTCCTGTCGCTATATCCATTCGTTCGTAACTAACACGAAATCACTCCATCATCAAACTTCAATCCGAGTAAAGGAATAAAGGTTCAGATTACCTTACAAATATTTATCACAGAGTTATTTTTCAATTCATTCAAGTCTCGCAATGAGAAAGTAGAAAAGAAGTAGTTCAATTACAATAGATAACTTATCTATTCGAGTTGTACTTGAAAGTACTCAAGTTCTCATTCGGCGAATGAGAAGTAGGACAGGAAAACAAAATTTGAAATTAATTCTCAAAACAAGTAAACTTTTATTCAAGTCATATTTCTTTTTGTACTCAGAAATTTTATTTTAAAAAAGATTATTATAGCATTTTAGTTTTATTTAATTAACTCCTGAAAAGAGGTTACATATTCGAGATATAGATATTTAGTTTGATTATATAAATAAAGATTTAAAATATTTATATATTTATATATTTTTAAACTCTATTAGTCGAATAGATAATCTAATATAAATAATCGTTCCCCTAATAGATATTAATATTCTCAATATTTCCTATAAATATTCTTTTTGTTGATTTTAATAATTAAAATTAATAAGTAAAATTGATATAATAAACTATAAATTTTATAAGCTTAATTATATGAATAAAAATCTAAGTATATTTATATATTTATATATTCTATTAGTCGAATAGATAATCTAATACAAATAATTATTCCTCGAATAGATATTAATTTTCTTTATATTCTTATATATATTCTATTTATTAATTATATTAATTTTAATAATTAAATTTGATATAGTAAATTATAAATCTTATTAATTTCATTATATAAATAAAAGTCTATATATATTTATATAATTATATTCTATTAGTCGAATAGATAATCTAATACAAATAATCGTTCCCCTAATAGATATTAATTTTCTCTATATTCTTAATATTTTTTATATATATTCTATTTATTGATTTTCATAATTTGTATAGTAAATTATAGATTTTATAAGCTTAATTATATAAATAAAGATTCAAACATATTTATATATTCTATTAGTCGAATAGATATTTTGCTATAAATAATCGTTTGCCTAATAGATAATAATCTTTTTAATATTTTTCATATATATTTTATTTATTAGTTTTAAAAATTAAAATTGATATAGTAAATTATAGATTTTATAAGCTTAATTATATAAATAAAGATTCAAACATATGTATATATTCATATAACGTGATTCATTACCGAGTAAATCATACAAAAATTAATTTTTTTTAATATTCATAATTTAATAATTTATTAATATCTTTTGAAAAAGAAACAATATTCAAAAATAAGAAAAATTACATAATCAAAAACTATAACTATTTTTATTATATACTAAAAACAATTAAAATTCTTGTGGTTTTCGCTATAAAAACACTATTTTTATAATAATTATTATATTAAATCTAATTTGTGATAATTGATCAGAAACTTATATTATTTATAAAGATAATTATAATATTTAGAATAAAAAAGTGAATTATATTGATAAATAAAGAAAGTATATGGTTATATATAGACGAATTTTATATATAAGATAAAGTAATTCATTTAGTGATAAATCCTGTTATTCTATTAGTCGAATAGATAACCTAATATAAATAATCGTTCCTCTAATATATATTGATTTTCTTAATATTTCTTATATATATTCTATTTATTAATTTTAATAATCCAAATTAATATAATAAATTATAAGTTTTATAGGATTAATTATATAAATAAAGATTTAAATATATTAATATATATTAAAAGATTAAGTAGAAGAGGCCTTTGTATTAACTATTTTACTTCGCGTATAGACATCTTGATTTCTTTATAATATTATTTTGAGAAAACCAATATGCCTGTCTATAGTTTATCTAATCTAGCCCGTTTAGGTAATCGTATTACTCATCACTACACATGCTTAGCACCGGTAACTTCTATTCCTTTTAATAATATATTTATATACTCTATTAGTCGAATGGATAATCTAATATAAATAGCCCTTCCCCGAATAGATATTAATTCTCTTAATACTTTTGATATTTATTCTATTTATTCATTTTAATCTTAATAATTAAGATTTATATAATAAACTATAAATTCTATAAGCTTAATTCTATAAATAAAAATTTAAATATATTTATATATTCATACAACATAACATATAAAAAACTCGGATATATAAAGAACTCAAACACTTTTTCAATTATTCTATATACAATCTTGTTCTACAAACCATACAATCCTCCAATTCCAATTTCGAATTATTTAAATTATTTTTTAGCTTTTTTTTTTAATCTTTTTTTTAATTCTTTAATTGAATATTTATATAATTATCCTTATAACTTTTTCTTCTTCGGTTTTTTCTTTATCTTATATATTATTTTTAATATTTTTTTATTATTAAAAACAAATTAATCTTATAATTTGATTCTTTTGTTTTTAGTTTT
The DNA here is from genome assembly GCF_013461495.1 of Botrytis fragariae. Taxonomy (NCBI): domain Eukaryota; kingdom Fungi; phylum Ascomycota; class Leotiomycetes; order Helotiales; family Sclerotiniaceae; genus Botrytis; species Botrytis fragariae. The sequence continues at coordinate 316,910 of NW_023500993.1, forward strand.
TTTTTTTTAAATCTCAATTACCTTCTGAGTATTAAAAAACTATTTCCAAAATAAAACTATCTTAGTATTTTGAGATTCTATAAGTCTAATTATTCTTTTAGTATATCAATAAATTTGTTGGAAATCATATGTGTAGCACGTGTGTAGTATGTGCATATTACTATAAAACTCCTTCTTTGGACTTCCCGAATATATAGACTTTATATATATATTCAACATATTACTCTCTATGTGTAACTTGCTGTCTATTTCTAACAAAATTAATAATATAAAAGAATTACTACTTACTAAAACTATATTAAAAATCTGATTTACTTGCCTTAATTCTATTCCATCTAAAAAAGAATTTCTAAATATAAACAAATCTAGATCTTAATTGAAAATTCTTATTTGTAAAATAGAAAATTACTAAAAGAAATTAAATAATAATGAATTGAGTACTTTTCATAGAATAAAAGATATTAAACTAATTCCTTTTTAGTTAGTTTTAATATTAAAAGAATTTAATGCTTTTTTTCTAATATTTTGAAAGAGTTTTATTTATTTAACTTTTTGGATTTGCTTTATATTAATTCAAGAATATTAATCAATTTTTAAAGTATAATATTGTTTTATTAGTTTATACACTGTAATATCAAGTGGCTAAAATAAATAAAAATAATAAAAAAATAATATGTGAATAAATCAATATTATTATTTATATAAAAAACAATAAAGCTATTTGTAATATAGCTTGAATAACTATTCATAATTAAAAGTCGAAATTAATTACCTAACATTTTTTTAAATTCTGATTTGAAAACCTTTTTTAATTATTTTAATTTATAACTATTTGAAATCCATTTATTTGTATTAATAGAGAATTATTAGTTTTGAAATATATTTTTTAGAATTTATATAGAATTTATATTCTAAACTTTAAAAATAATTATAGATAATAAAGTATTTCTAATTATATTAATATATTCAAATATAGTTATTTATTTTTGTTTATCAATTATAACTTTCTAATTCGATTTCTGAATAAAATCAATTATTATATAAATACTTTAAATACTTTCAACTCTAAATTCGATTTCATTTATATTATATATATTATCTAATTTATATTTTCGCTTAATAAAATATATATAAAATATATTAAACCAAACCTGAATATTCTCTAAAATTATTTTTCTAGCCTAATTAGATTTTAATTAATATAAATAATATATTTTAAATTCTAAATATTATTTTTGGAATTTATAGATTTATTTATAGTTTATAAATAGAATTTCTGTTAAAATAGGATTTCGAAATAATATAACCCAAATACATCGAAAACAAATTTTATTAGTTATTTTCTTCATTAATATAGATATAATAAGAAATCCAATAATAATAAGTTATGAAATCTATTATATAAAAGTATTTTCTTTTATGTTTAAAAGAATTTGAGTTATTTTATAAATTTGGGAATATATTTTCTTTTTAGTTAACTTATTAGCTGGAATAGACTTAAGGACTTCAAAATGCTCTGCAGTTTTTTTAATTGATTTAAATTCTTTTAATTGAAATGAAATTATAGCCTTTTGAAGCTTCTCTTCAATTTAAACAAATATAAAAAGTGATTGAATATATATAATAAAATTTATTACAATTTCAAATTAATAATAAGCTAAAAGTATCCGAGTTCCCCATATATCCGAGTTCCCCATATATCCGAGTTCCCCATACATTACGTTACTCTATTAGTCGAATAGATAATCTAATATAAATAATCATTCCTCTAATAGATATTTATTTTCTTAATATTTTTTATATTTTTTATATATATTCTATTTATTGATTTTAATAATTATAATTGATATAGTAAATTATGAATTTTATGAGCTTAATTGTATAAATAAAGATCTAAATATATTTATATATTCATATACCTATTAGTCGAATAGATAATCTAATATAAATAACCCTTCCCTGAATAGATATTAACTTTTTTGATATTTCTTATATATTTTCTATTTATTACTTTTAATAATTCAAATTAATATAGTAAACTATAAATTTTATAAGGTTAATAATATAAATAAAGATTCAAGTATATTTATTTATTTTTAAATGTTCTATATACTCTATTAGTCGAATAGATAATCTAATATAAATAACCGTTCCCCGAATAGATATTAATTTTCTAAATATTTTTTACATTTTTTATATATATTATTAAAAGGAATAGAAGTTACTGGTACTAATCACATACTATAATTAGTAATATAATTACCTAAACAGACTAGATTAGACAAACTATAGACAGATATATTAATCCCTTTCGAGAAGAGTAAGAGGGGACCAAGATGTCTATACGCATAGTAATATAGTCAATACAAAGGCCTCTTCCACTCAATCTTTTAATATATATTCTATTTATTGATTTTAATAATTACAATTGATATAGTAAATTATGAATTTTATGAGCTTAATTATATAAATAAAGATTCAAATATATTTATATATTTATATACTCTATTAGTCGAATAGATGTTAGAATAGATACTAATAATAAATCAACTAAGTATAATATAGTATAAAGACTTTTCATTAATTCTTTTAAATTATGAAAATTCTATAATTTATAATTATATGCGGGCTGGCATTAACTTAAAGTAGATCTACAAGGATTACTCATATGCCCTCATTAGTCCTTATACAGATTAACTATAATAATAGATATTTTATTATAAATAACTATTTCCCTAATAGATATTAATTTTATATAATTTATTCATTACTATTAATATTTTTATCTAAATTACTTAACGATATGAGTTTTTATTATCTTAATTATAGATATATATAATCTCGATAAATAGATAATATAATATAATTGATTATTTCACTAATATATAATAGATTCTAAAAACCTTAGATTATATATATTTATTAGAAATTATATATATACTTGTTGGAAATCACATGTATAGCACGTGTGTAGCACGTGCACACCACTATAAAACTCCTTCTTTAGACTTCCCGAATATAGAGACTCAATAAATATATTCAATATATCACTCTCTATGCGTAACTTGCTGTCTATTTCTGACAATACTACTATAAAACTCCTTTATTCAGGCTTTTAGAATATATAGACTTCAACTATATACTTAATATATTACTCTTTATATATAACTTACTATCTATTTCTAATAATATTATTATTAGAAAACATGTGTCATGATCCGTATACTAAGCATGTAAAATCTTTTATGTATTAATCTTCTTTCTATATAGATAATAACTATAACTAATATAATACTCTTTATATATAACTTATTATTTATTTCTACTAATTATCTATATAAATCATAGTAAGCTAATTATAATAATTTATTTTGCTTATAAACAAATAATTAATAAAATAAAATATAGGAGATAGAATTACTATAATTGTATAAACATTGATTATATAGTAAATAGCTTCAATTTATTAGCTACTATATTACAAGCCATAAGCGAAAACAAAAGAGACTAGTTTTTTCAGTAGGTCTATATATTACAGCAGGTAATAATGTATCACGTAGCAAGCGTTATATAATAGAGCCTTTAGAGTTTAGGATTCAAGAAACTAGAAGCTTTAGAGCCTAGAATCCAGGAGAACTCTAAATAGAATAGAACCTTGAGTTCTATAAAAAACAAAGATCTATATAAGGAATAGGATTTCATTATAATATAAAGCTTTATGCTCAAAAATAATTATTAATTTCATTATTATAATTAATTATAATCTTATTAAATTCCTATTTAAAATCTAATCTAAATTATTTCAAGAAATCTTTAACTACTTTTATATAACTCTAAAAACAGTTCTCATAATATTATATAAGATCTACTATTTCTTATATATAGCTAGTTCTTTAAATAGAATATAATATAGACATTTAGAACCTACAATTATATGAGTACTATGTCTTTCGTATTCTTCTCAAACCAATAATAATCAAAACTTTACTTAATCTAGTATATTATATCTATTCTATTTATTTCATAATTTGTACATTAAGTAGTATAAATAATATTTATAATATAATAAACTTTAATATAATAATAATAATATATATTAATATATCTATTACTCGAATAGATAATCTCATATAAATATATCTTTCTCTAATAGATAATATATATCGAGCTATTTTTTAAGCTATTATTTATATAAGAGTGATTTATAATTGTAAACTTAATTAATTAATAAAATCTTTAATATATAACTAATATAATCCTTAATTGATAAATATATTCTATAGTTAATTTAGTATTAACTTTATATAAAATAAATTGATTTTAAATTTGCTATTAATAGAAACAAATTTTATAACAATTATCTTTATTCTATTTAATTTAATATTAGCTTTATATTACAGAAACTGCTTCTAGAGTTATATAGAAGTAATTAGAGATCTTTCGAAATAATTTAAATTAGATTTTGAATAGGAATTCAATAAGATTATAATTAGTTATAATTCTTATAATTATAATAATAAAACTAATAATTGTTTTAGAGTATAAAGCTTTATATTATATAGCTTTATATTATAATAAAATCTATTCTCTATATAAACCTTTATATTAAAGTTAATTAATAAATTAATTAGTAAGTAAATTAATAAATCGATTAGTTTTTGATTATATAATACTTATTTTATGATTCCTATTATTATAGTTTATTTTTTTGTTTTCAAGCTAATCTTTTAGGTTATTATTAATTTTGACAAGATTCTTTTGTTTATTGTGTTTTTTTTTCTCTAGAATCTATTATACTAAAAATTATATTCTATAATTTTAGGTTATTCTGTAACTAACATTATATATATATCTAAAGCTTCTTTGAGTATCTAGTATCTTTTAATATATTATAATTGAATTATTGAGGCTTATAATACTATATAATTGAGCATAGTACTTCTCTAAAGTACCTATTAATATGATTTCAAAACATTCTTTTATTATTAATATTAATAAGCTTTATTAATCTAATTAAGCAATTTTAATAATCGATTTAAATATATAAGATAAATATAATCCTTATAATTATACAAGACGGTGATTTCCGTGATAATAGACTTTAACTATATATTCAATATATATCACTCTTTATATATAACTTGCTGTCTATTTCTGATAATGATACTCTAATTTTTAATAGATGAATTCAAAACTCTAAATGAGTTTAAATAATATTATTAGGAAATTCATTCTCCTTTTATAAAATCTCTACTTTTATTATTTAATCTAAAAGGTTTAAAGTAATTTCCTATTCAATTTGATAAAATTTAAAAGTTAAATAAAGAAATAAAGAAATAAGGTTTTGAATATATTTTATATATAACATATATATATACTCTATTAGTCGAATAGATAATCTAATATAAATATTTATTCCCCGAATAGATATTAATTTTCTTTATGTTCTTATATATATTCTATTTATTAATTATATTAATTTTAATAATTAAATTTGATATAGTAAATTATAAATTTTATTAATTTCATTATATAAATAAAGATTCAAAAGATTTATATACTTATATACTCTATTCGTCGAATGGATATTTCGCTGTAAATAATTGTTCCCCGAATAGATGTGAATTTTCTTAATACTTTTAATATTTATTCTATTTATTCATTTTAATCTTAATAATTAAGATTGATATAATAAACTATAAATTCTAAAAGCTTAATTCTATGAATAAAAATTTAAATATATTTATATATTTATATACTCTATTAGTCGAATGGATATTTCGCTATAAATAATCATTCCTTTAATAGATATTAATTTTCTTAATGTTTCCTATAAATATTATATTTATTCATTTTAATTTTAATAATTAAAATTGATATAATAAATTACAAATTTTATAAGCTTAATTATATAAATAGAGATTCAAAATATTTATATATTTATATACCTATTAGTCGAATAGATAATCTAATACAAATAACTATTCCTCTAATAGATATTAATTTTCTTAACATTTCTTTTATATAATCTATCTATTAATTTTAACAATTAAAATCGATATAATGAATTATAAATTTTTTAAGTTTAATTATATAAATAAAAATTCAAATATTTTATAGATAAAGATTTCAAATATTTATAATATATTTATATACTCTGTTAGTCGAATAGACATTTCGCTATAAATAACCGTTTCCCTAATAGATATCAATTTTCTTAATATTTCTTATACATATTCTATTTATCGATTTTAATGATTAATATAATAAATTAAATTTTTTATAAGTTTGATCATATAAATAAAGATTCAAATTAATTTATAAATAAAGATTTAAAATATTTATATATTTATATACTCTATTAGTCGAATAGATAATCTGATACGAATAATTGTTCGTCTAATAGATATTGATTTTCTTCACATTTTTAATATTTTCAAGAATTAATTTTTAATAACTAAAATTAATATAATAGATTATATATTCTATTAGTCGAATAGATAATTTGATACAAATAATCATTCCCCTAACAGATGTCAACTTTCTTAATATTTCTTATATATATTTCATTTATTAATTTTAATAATCAAAAGTAATAACTAAAATTAATATAACAAATTATAAATTTTATAAGCTCAATTATATAAATAAAGATTCAAATATATTTATATACTTCATTAGTCGAATAGATAATTTAATACAAATAATCGTTCCTCTAATAGATATTGATTTTCTTAATATTTTTATATATATTCTATTTATTGCTTTTAATAATTAAAATCGATATAGTAAATTATAAATTTTATAAGTATCATGTAATTGAGTATAATAGAAGTTATAAGCTTTACTATTATACTATATATATAATCTATTCAAAAGATATAGTATTAGGAATTAGTTCTTAATAGCTTACTATTATATATATACTTATATAATAAATCTCTCCTCTTTTAATCTTTTTGTTTCAAAAAGATTAATTAAGAGATTATTATATTTATAATATATAGTCAACTATATGATTTGTAATAATAGAAAACTCTTTTATTATCCAATACCCTTACTATCAATAATCTATTATTAATAAATTCAGAATATTCAATTATTAAGCAAATATATTCTCGGCTTTTAATTATCCCACTTTTTAATTGGTTATTGACTTAATTCCAATTAAAACTGTATGAACAAGGGTATTCACTTCAAAGGAATAACTTCGATATAATGATTACTATATCAAAGAGATTAAGCGAATGCGAAAGAGACTAGCTCTTTCAGTAGTATCTATATAAGGCCTACTACTTTCCTACATAGCTAGCTATTTAGATAGAATACAATTAGATATATAGAACCTATAATACGTAGGTGCTACGTCTTTCGTATCCTTCTCGAACCAACAAAAACAATTTCAATTAGAAACTCCTGAAATAATATTCACAAAATAAGATCTCTAATACTTTATTATATAATTAAATACAATAGAAATTATAAGCTTTATTATTATACTATATATATAATCTATCTAAAAGACATAATATTAGAGATTGATTCCTAATAGCTTATTACTATATATATACTTATATAAAAATCAGTTTAATTATATAAATTAGTATGAGAATAGTATAAAAGAAGAATGAAGTTCTTATTTATACTATGGAGAGGCTATATATATATCTATGTATACAGGTGTGCTAGTCTTAGTATACTATAAATAAAGATTTAAGTATATTTATATATTCTTAAATGTTTTATATATCGAATAGATAATTTAGTATAAATAATCATTTTTCTAATAGATATTAACATTTTTAATATTCATTCTATTTGCTGATTTTAATAATTGATATAGTAAATTATAAATTTTATAAGCTTAATTATATAAATAAAGATTCAAAATATTTATATATTTAGATGCTCTATTAGTCGAATGAATGTTTCGCTGTAAATAATTGTTCCCCGAATAGATATTAATTTTCTTAATATTCTTAATATTTCTTTTATATATTCTATTTATTGATTTTGATAATTGATATAATAAAAATTAATATAGTAAGCTAAAAATTGTAAAAGTTTAAGTATAAAAATAAAGATTCAAATATATTTATATATTTATATATTTATATACTCTATTAGTCGAATAGATAATCTAATACAAATAATCGTTCCCCTAATAGATATTGATTTTCTTAATATTCTTATATATATTCTATTTATTAAAATAATTAAAATTAATAATTAATATTAATATAATAAATTCAAAATTTTATGAGCTTAATTGTGTAAATAAAGATCTGAATATTTTATATACTCTATTAGTCGAATAGATAATTTAATATAAATAATCGTTCCCCGAATAGATATTAATTTTCTTAATATTTTTTATATTTCTTATATATATCCTATTTATTAATTTTAATAATGAAAAGTAATAGTTAAAATTAATATAGTAAATTATAAATTTTATAAGCTTAATTATATAAATGAAGATATAAGTATATTTATATATTCTATTAGTCGAATAGATAATCTAATACAAATAATCGTTCCTCTAATAGATATTGATTTTTTTAATATTTTCAATCTTTTTATATATATTCTATTTCTTGATTTTAATAATTATAATTAATATAGTAAATTATAAATTTTCTTAGCTTAATTATATAAATCAAGATTCAAATTTCTTCATAAATAAAGATTCTAAATATTTATATATTTATATATTTATATACTCTATTAGACGAACATATATTTCGCTACGAATAATTGTTCCTCTAATAGATATTAATTTTAATAATCAAAAGTAATAGTTAAAATTAATATAATAAATTTAAAATTTTATAAGATTAATTATATAAATAAATATATTTATATATTTATATACTCTATTAGTATTACGGTCAATCTATATAAGGGCTGATAAGGGCATATAAATAGTCCTTATGGATTTACTTTGGGCTAATACTAGTCTGTATATAATTATAAATTATAGAATTTTCATAGTTTAGGAGAATTAATGAAAAGTCTTTATATTATATTACACTTAGTTGATTCATTACTAGTATCTATTCTAACAATTAGTCGAATAAATAATGTAATATAAATAATCCTTTCTTTAATAGATATTAATTTTCTTTATATTTTTAATATTCTTTATAAATATTCTATTTGTTTATTTCAATAATTAATATAATAAATTTTAAATTTTATAAGCTTAATTATATAAATAAAGATCTAAGTATATTTATATATTTATATATTTATATACTCTATTAGTCGAATAGATAATCTAATTTAAATAACCGTTCCCCGAATAGATATTAATTTTTTTGATATTTCTTAGATATATTCTATTGATTATTATTTAAATGAATATAATAAACTATAAATTTTATAAGCTTAATTCTATAAATAAAATTTTAAATATATTTATATATTTATATACTCTATTAGTCGAATAGATAATCTAATATAAATAATTGTTCCTCGAATAGATATTAATTTTCTTAATATTTTTTATATTTCTTATATATATCCTATTTATTAATTTTAATAATGAAAAGTAATAGTTGAAATTAATATAGTAAATTATAAATTTTATAAGCTTAATTATATAAATAAAGATTCAAATATATTTATATATTCTATTAGTCGAATAGATAATCTAATACAAATAATTGTTCGTCTAATAGATAATGAATATTAATCTTCATTTAATTATTTTTGATGTATGACATCAATAATTATGAATCTCTTTGATTATATATTATCGTTTAATGTAGTCAGAGTGAAGACAGAAATATGAATCTTTTTCTAGGACTTAGTAGGAGTTCCATGGCCTAAGGAGCAGAGGCGTAAGGTTTGACTATGTTGTAATGTGACAGGACAAATTCTATACGCAGCTTTGTTCCTTTATATTGACATATTTTGGTTCACAACTTCTTTGAGTCGTGACATAAGTTTAAGGTCCCATAAATTTGGGGTCAAACTCTCATGCTTATTATCTGACGGAATGTTCACTATCTCTCAAGTATTCTTACTATCTACGAATAAGTCAATCAATCCAATACAGAGTCAAGCTCAGCTACTCAACCCCATATTGAACATGAACAACTCTAATGCTCTTCTGATTATCAGCTATAGCATTCAGCACTTTCACAGGGAATCATTTCGAAGTGATCGAAGTTAATATTTTCAGTAATGTCGTAATCGAGGGATTAATCAATGTACAGGCCAGGGACCACCAGATATGAGCTTTGTTGAGATATCACAGCATGCAAAGAATGATGGTCTAGGTTACGGTTGGGAAAGGGTAAGTGGGGAAATGTATTTAGTATGGGAAATGTGAGCAACGATGATTGGATACCAAAAAAAGAGACGATAAGATGACGGAGCTATAATAAGATGTTTTTCCTAACCGATTAGTGAAACTAAATTGAAAGCCAAGCTAGTTCCCTTTCCCTGAACCCTAATCGTTTGCGACTGACTGAAAAAACCTTGAGCCGGATACCGATAATTCATTCTCTTCTCCTCCTATCTCCTTCCGTTCGCTCTTTCCACCCCTTTTCTCTTTCGTAGCCTTTTCTATTTCGAACTGCCACAAATAAAAAAGTCAAATTGTAAGCAAAGCAGATGATGAACATGAGCAGAATCATAATGAATTTGAAGTGGCAATAATGAACAAAGTTGACTTGAGACTAAAGGAAATTTTGACGGACAGAAGATCGCATATACAATAGCAAGATTTGCCACCGATGGTTGAGAACTAGATGGCTGTTGCAAGGGAACTGAGGGAGATGACACATGCATGCGGGACTCACAGAAATAAAGGAATGGACCTGTGAGGTGTTGTTAATATGAGAATGATGTATTGCTTATTAGATGATGTATTGACCAACCGAATACACAATACCGAGTCTGGAACCTACGATAGGATGTCAATAGTCAAGTAAAATGCATGCTACAGCCTCACATCCATATCCAAGCCATGTATCTACCTGGAGATTCAAGGTCGAACGCACTCACGACAAGACTTGGGAACTTGACGATAGCCTTCAGATCTGTCCTCTCAGCCACAATTGACAATTATGAAACTGAGGGAAAGACAAAAATATGATTTCTCAGCACCTTATAGAACTTACAATGAGCGGGTGCAAGCTTTCCAAAGACATCACCTCCTGATCTAGAGCATAGAGTCTTCATGATACGGAGAACCCATGAAAATCATTTCACAAAAAAAGAATTGTACATCAATAAAAGTGATCATATTAAATCATAGAAAGAGGTAAACCTCAATCCATCCCACCAAGACCTAGCTCATGCAAATTGCATGGAACATCTCTTCATCCTCAACAGACCAAACACTAGATTCATAAGTAGTTACCATTTTCCACCATTGGTACTCTCTGTCAGTCTCACCGTGGTCGAAGAGAAGACTTGCAAATTTTGAGCGATCTTCTATACAATATGTTGAAGTTGTCATATCATTGTACGTATCCGATAATTTGAACAATGACTTGTGTATCATGTTTATCAAATTAGGCTTGCCAGAACACTTATGTTCAATGATCATGACCCATTCAAAGTTTGGCTCGGTGATCATAGTTAGCCCAATTACATCCAATCCAAGGTTTCCAACTATGATAGATGGACTATGAAGGGGGTAATGAATAAGATTTTCTTGAAAATGTACTCTCAGTGCATCGACAGCTGTATCCATATGTAGATTTGTCAATTTTGGGAGAATTGTAGAGAATGCAAATATCAGTCCATCATCAGGATTAATTTGTGATGTGGTGTTGCAAATGTATTCATCAGTTGAGAAGAGACTTTGAATCTGAGGGTAGCTCGTCGCCATATGATGTATTAGAGTCATCATGGCTAGTGAGGTGAGGCCATGTAAGAAGGACGGTCTAACATCCTCATTATTTTCTACTACACTGTAACTATGAAACACACGGAAACATGAGAGTGACACTTGGCCTAACCAACATTAACTCGTTATCATACTCTATTTTATTTATTCTATCCGCGTAAAGAAGCAATTATAAATGTATGTATTCACTTCAAATTTAAATACAAAGTATATATAAAGCGACTCACTCTATAATGTAGATAAGATATAATTATTATGTTATTTATTAAACAAATGTAGAATATGTTATCTATCAGAGGTATGATTATTTCTTCCTGATTATCTATTCGATATATATTAGTAGTGTAGTAAAAGATTTGAATACTTTGATAGGACATAGTTAAGCTACAAAAGTATTAAATATACTAATATAAGTATCGAGGATAATATATTATAATATGATTTTATAATATCTTTTATATATTAAATAGTAAGATATTAATATTCGATTATCTATTCGAGGAATAGCTTTTCGTATATAATTATCCATTCGCGTTGTATTAAATGATATAAAATATATATTTAATTTACATTCTTTAGATTGAATAAAGAAATATCTCAAATCACAATTCAACATGATGAAAATAAATACAGACGTCAAAATAGTTTGTGAAACAAATTTTTACAAATAAATCTAATTAACATTTTGACGAATATATAAACGCATCTATATAAAGCGTCCCCGAATAGCAGAAGATATCTTAGTAAATAATAAATATGTGTTTTATTTTAGAGAAAGACAAGAGATAATGTAGTATTCTGATGTGAAGATAATAGTTATGCGAAGGGCCATAATAAGAGAGAGCGTTTTAGCAATTTTGAAGAATCGTCAAATAGCTCAACGAACAATAAACGAGAGGACCGAGTTCTCCGCAATAGGCTACTAAGGACCAACATAGGCCTTGACCTAATAGCCGCGAGCAATCGAGCCCAAGCGTATAGAAATGATATAGCGATGGAGGGTCTCTATACATCGTCTGGATTAACACGCAGAAGAGCTGGGCACCGGATGCAGCTGTGCTACAATTAGCGTTCGAGGAAGATGTAGACTTAGTATACGTATAGAAAATCTGAGTATCTCATACAAATGCTCAGACGTGCAACGGCTATCAGTGCCTAGCCCTAGTATTTTGATGGAACATAGACGTCCTACGAGAGATTTGATCTCAACTCTCACAAGTCATGGCATATATACGGATCAGAGTCAATCTGAGAGTACAGTGACTGGCATGGACGGAGCGCAGGGATTGTTTGTAGCTATCTGTAAACTTAATCGAATACTCGCAGTGGTCCAATAATAGGGAACTCAAGTTTGTTGATATCCCCGGTCAAGCAACTCATAAGGCAGGGCATATGACCGATCTTGTTCTCTCTGATATCCCTGGAGCTAATACGGAGCTGCGTGAAGATATGCACTGTAGGTCATATCATAAATCTCTTCTTGTAATAGTACGATGCGTAACCGTGGCGCCAAATTTCTGGTTTGCACATTGCATCAAAGAAGACCTACCATTGGTCCGAGATATAATACTCGACAGCACCAATAGGTTATAGAGGGAAATAGTAGCGACCCTCTCCTCGAAAGCTGTAGATTAAGTCTTAAAGGACATATGGGAGACGCTACAACGGGCGATCCGGACTGCGGGTAGGGCTACATGCGATAAGTCTAGGCGTGACCATATGGTTTTATGTGTCTGTTCAGCACTTTCATTGAAGAATAGTTCCATTATCACGAAATTAGGACGGCTTATGAGGCAAAGACGAAAGAATAATACCTAGGAAAGGCTATGCATCAAAGTGGCAGACGAAGGACGGGAACTTGCGGCCCACAACATGTAATAGCGCATCCATTCAGATGAACAATATTCAGTGTAAGAGTGTTAACAGTATTTCGAACAAAATCTTAGCTGTTTTGAGAAAATATAGTGAATCAGAAAAGTTCTTGAGAGCCACCTTACGAATCAGTAAAGTTCACTAAGATGAGCCACAGATCGCAAAACATCCTAAATGCAATTGAGAACTTTTTTTCAACACTTCTACATTGATTCTCGACACTTCGTAACCAAACACAACCCTTTAAATACATCGTTCCCTCCTCATCGAAGATGTCCTCACACAAGAGAAAAGCATCTCCAGACGTGGAAGATCCTGAAGTATCTCCCTCTCATAGCCATCTTACCACTTCTGAAATCAAAGACACAAAATCAAGCATACAGCAAGGTCCAACAAAGCGAGCATGCTCACACAGTATAGTTTCCAATTCCAACGAGAATTTCAATACGTCTGCAGAAATCAACACAAACTCCAATTCTCACGATGCTTCAAATAAATCTCAACAACCTACTACACATCCTCCTAGCCTCACCCGCTCCGATATCGTGACAGCGAAAGCCACCAAGCAAAAGATCAGCGTAGAAGCATGGGACAAAGCAATCGAGACCAACAAGAAGACTGTTGCCCTCGCTGAGACAAACCGTCTCCGCGAAGCCGAGAACTACCGCCGCAACAAACTTCTACCCATGCTACCCGACGGCAAGACACATCTCTACACGACTTTTTCTCCCAGCGACTGGGTTTGTCGCCAGATGTGGACCTCGCAGTCACAGGAGATTGGAGTTGCGCTCAACGTGTACTTCAAGAGCCACTTCGATGGCAATGTCGAGTTTCGTATTTGGCCGGAGCCGAGGGATTGGGATTTGTTTGAGAAGTATCCCAGGGCTGGAAGGAAGAACTTGGTGAGAGCGAGAGAGTTTGTGGTGTTTTGGCTGTGGGATTATCGGGAGAGGATTTGGCAGTATACGTCGAATAAGGCCTCTTTGAAAAGTTGTTTGGAGATGTTCATTCATGGGGAGGATGAACAGAGATATCAGGATTTTCTTGCTAGGCCGATGTAGCTGGATGCCACTTCGGTATCAGGAAGTCGTGGAAGGAACATGGACGTTGGGACAGAGTAAGGCATATAATGTGCGGGAAAACTGGATCTCAGGAGTGGTATATGGATTATGTTGACGATGATATTGTGCAAGATCTTTCTCCGATCTTTTGAGTTGGACAGGGAAAATATGTACATAAAGAGAGTACGGCAAATGTGATCAAGGGCGCATACTATTGGGAGATTTGAGCACAATACAGCAGACTTATTCTGACAAGTGATGACTTAGAAAATACAAGCATAATCAACGATATCGGCCCCTTCTCTTTGTCGCACTATTTCCCTCTCTTTTTCCTTGTTCTGTCATTTTTTTACCTACACTTCCCATGCTTTTTTTCCTTGATCGATATTATTCACCAGACTCATTCTCCCCAACATTACCTTTTCCGTGCCTCCTTATATACGAATATGCTCCCTCACCTTCACTCCTCCGATCATTCTCTTCTTTGTTGAGGCACTCTTTCTCTCGTTCTCTTAAAAGCAGGCAAATGATACCCTTTAAATGTGAAGTTGAAGGCGCCGTCATAGTAAGAAAATTGGAAGGTTTAAAAATTAGTTCAGGAAGCTGTAGAATGGGTAGGGCATAGGCAAGGAGAAGCATTGGGGGGAGAGGAGTTCACAAGTGCTGCCTCTCTCTTTCTAGTTGACCACCGGAACAACTGATTCGATTCATCAAACTAATCCGACTTCCACATAGCTCAGGATTGCATAGTTTCAATCTTTTGAATTAACAATTTATCTACTACTCAAAACAATCCCCACACCATTCCGCTGCAACAAATGACCTCCAGGATAGGCTTCTGATCGGAAGACGAAGATCTTCAGTCCAAGATCTAACGAGTAACCGGTTAGAGAACAAACAGAAAATCTAATCAGTATACAACCCGCTCAGTTGATAAATGTTCTGACACATTAGACAGTGTTTTAGAGCCTGTGAGAATCATCGTGCAGGTCTTTTGCGGTGGGTTTTTGTGAGAGGCGTGCTTTTTGCTCCGTTACATCTTACTTGGTTGATGACCACATGTGATTCTGGATGTTTGATAGTATCATATCATTCGTGAGTCTTAGATTCTCTTATGTTGAAGGAATCCTCTAGGGGAGCTCTCTTTATGTTTACACCTCCAAAGACTCGTGCAAGCACACACCAGGATTGAGGTAGCGGCAATAAATTTGAGTCGAGCAGGTATATGAAGAGCGGGAAAACGTTTTAGTGAAATTCCAATTCTAACTTCGGCAAAGTGGAAAGTAGTGCCAAGAATACGGGGTTCGACGTTCTGTCTCAAGATACCAAAGAGACTGGACTGCAGCGCACCTTGAAGAGCTTCAATATCCGGATCTGCAATCTGATCAAAATTTCCAGATACCTCGAGGCACAAAATTCATCATAAACTCTGGGCTGAGTTCAATTATAAGAAGCTTCGGATGGTCGGAATATGCTTTGGGCCTCATTAGTACACCTCCAAATGGTTGAATGCATGTAGAGGTACAATTTGTGGCAGAGACTAATCTTCATCTCAACTCTCCGAGCCCTAGGGCTGCAACGAATCCACAGAGCATCAAAAAGGAAACGCGAAATGATGTATGTAAAAGAATACTACTTTGACTAAATTCGCGCAAGGCTTGCTTCGACTGAGGCTACTCAGACCAGCTACTTTCCATCTTGCCTCATTCACAACGTGGACGTGGCTATTCTACCACGCATATCTCATCACCCAATACTACCCCTTTCAACTCAAAACGCAAAATTTCACCCCTCATGGAACCTATTTTCAGGCACAACCCCAAATAGCATATCCGTAATAGCACGACACCCACTTAGAGCTTCCGCCGAGAAATCTTACCTTCCTGGGCATAAATTGTAGAACGCAGCTCTACAACTCGACCTGGCCCATTCTCCTCTGGAAAATCGCAATATCCCGTTACCAGAACGTCAATATATTCCATCCACAATCACAGGGATACAAACCCCAATCCTTCTATATTATGAAATCTAGCTCAAGGCAATTCTCTCCACATTCCTCACATATAATCAAGATATAAAACTGTACCTGCAAATAAATGCGAGGAAGTGGACTTCAACTTCAATCTCGAGTGTAACTCCCAATGCCCAATCGCCAGTCGCTCACCTTGAGGCTCCAAGACCTTATTTCCTCCCCAAACTGCACAACACAAGACTACAGATTTCTTCTATGCCCCTTGAAAATTAAAATTCAGTTGAATGTAAACCCTATTTCACCCGCAAATATGCAAACCATCAATAACATCAAATCCCCTGTACCTCCCTTCCCTTCACAAATGACAAAAAGATAACTTATCAACTTCCCCTCGCTCCCTCACCCCTCCCGGCCGAGACTTTACGACCATAAAACCATGTAACCAGCCATCGTCATAAAGACTCTATCCATCTAAGCAGAAATAGCAAGAATCGAGACGGGAAGCAAATCCAGACATGATCAATAACCCACCCACCCAAGCACTCAGGAATCAGCACCCCAAAACCCCCAAATCAACCCCCAATCCCGAAACTCAGTATCCCCCAACCTCCTTCCAGCCCTCCACAACAAGAAAATTTTCCCTAAAGACTCCAACTAATAGAGCAATACGTATTATGTAGACTGCGAAAACGCTAGAAGAATCAGCGCTAGCTCTAGCACTAGAACCGACATCGACACCGACACCAACGCCAAGAACTCTAGATCTTAATAAGTTATTAAATTAATATCGGAAATCTTAAAGCTTTATGCTTTGGACTCCGGGATTGATAGGAAAGAGGTCCACAAGTCAAGAGCAGAGAAACTAAAGACGTCAAGAATCGGAAATTCCGGGAATCAACAGCAAAGAAGTCAGATTCAAGAAGTCAAACCCCCCAGAAACTCAAGAAAAAATTCAAATAAAAAAATGAAACGACCCGATGAAATCAGAAACAAATCTACAAGACAGAAAAATCAAGTCTAGAAGAGGGATGTGATGAGATGTGATGAGATGACACCTATCTTTCTCCATTTTCCATTTTCCATTCCGTCCTCTCTCCTCTGTACCCCGTCCTCTATACTCTATACCTCGTATACACCATATCCTGTACTTTCTACTCCGTATGCATGATCGGTACGCTCTCAAGAAATGAAACGTAATTTTACTGTACCCTCTTACCCGCCGCCTCCTCCCCTCCTCCTACTCCTTTAATCCTCTCACCCTTCTCCTCCCCTCCCGCCTCTCTCCTCCCATCTCCCCTTACTCTCTCCCCTCTTCCATCTCGCGTCCTCTTCCCCCCTCTCTCTATTCTCTCCCCTCTCCCTTCATCTCATCCCACCTCCTCACCTCACACTTCACACCCTCACACCCCTCACAAACCCCATAAGCAAAACCACTCCCCACTCCCCACTTCCCACTTCCCACCTCCATCCAAACCCCGAAATCCTTCTCACACTCTCTAACTCTCCCATTCAGAATCTCAAACTCTCAAACTGAAGGACTCAATGACGCAGGGACGCAGTGTAGCAATGTAGCAAGAATGTAAGAATGTAAGCACGGGCAAGGACACAAGGACACACAGTTTAGAAATTCAATGAATATTCAGGATCTATGTATCTAGACACGAGACGAGAGAGGGAAAACAGCAAGCAAGCAAGAAATCCTTGTCCTTCATTTTAAGACACCATCCATCCATCCATCTATCCAAATCTTCTCAAGGTTCTTCTTGAACTCCAAATCCAAAGATACAAGCAAGCCAGCCATCCATTCATCCATCATTCACACGTTCATTTACTGTAAATTTTATTTGATATTTGAAATGTATCCAGAACTTAAAGATTTCCACCTTCAATTCAGGATTTTTTTTAAAGACTTCCTTTCCTGGGGAAGCTAACTCCTTCCACCGCCGCATTATCCACAAACCAACTACACCTCTCTCTAGCTCCCTCATTAACCAATGCACAAGGTAATCCATTTCCCTTTTCAAAAATCTCCTTCATAATTTCCTTCTTTCCACCTCCGGTCGCTACAAAAGCTATCTTAACTCCATGTGTCACCACCGGCAAGGTAAGTGTAATTCTCTTTGGTGGTGGCTTCGGACTATCTTCAATCGGCGCAACCCAGGCATCTGTTTCCCTCAAAAGAGCATGTCCAGGAAACAAACTACACGTATGACCATCGGGCCCACAACCCAAGAGCAACAAATCGAAAATGGGCAATTTGACCGAATCGCGCGATGCGAAACTGCGCACGAGGAGTTGCTCATACTGGTCTGCCAATTCCTGGACATCGTCGAGATGCGCCGTATCGATTGGATGCACGGTGGGTTTGCCCATTTCGGCGGGGATTTTGTCGAGGAGTTCGCTTTTGAGGAGCGCATAATTGGAGTCTTCGTGGGTGAGGGGCACGGCTCTCTCGTCTGCGAAAAAGATTTCCCATTTGGAGAAGTGGATGATGTCGTCGGGACCGCTGGATGGGGCGAGGAGAGCGGCGGCGAGGGTTTTGGGGAGGGATCCCCCTGATACGGCGATTTTGAAGGCGTCGTGGCGGGTGAGTCCGGCGGTTTGGGCTTGGACGATGTATTGACGGAGAGTGGTGGCCAGGATGTCGACGGTTGGGAATGCGAAGAGATTGGGTTGTGAGCCAACCATTTTTGCGATGTTTTAGATTATGTGTGTGGGTGGGTGAGGGTGAGGGTAAGGGTCGGAGGATTGGTGAATTGGTGGTGGATATTGGTATGAATTGAGAAGGTTTCGCGGAGACTTTGATTGAAAAGAATCAGAATTATGGAATTGGAAATTGAAAGGTTCGAAAATTGTGGGTGATTGATGCGAACGGAGTAGAGAGTGAGTTTTTGATGGTGGGGGTTTGGGTTTTGATGGGTTGGTTGCGATAAGTGGATTTTTTTCTTCCTTCTTCTTCTATCTGAAAGCGGTGGATTGATTAGATGATGACGATAATGGAAGGAAGGTGATGATATAGGTAACTTATATATAGAAACAAAGGTTTTGTTATCAAAATATATAAATTATCTGAGAACGGATTTTATTGTCATCATCGTACCTTTTTTTTATATGCGTGTTACTGCTTGGTATGGAAGATTGAGCAATTGGGGTTTATATTTGCATGAATATATATAAATATATAGATAGATATGATAAATATGATAAGTATGATAAATATAATAAATATATATATCGGAGGATATAATTGATATAAAAAAGTTGGAAGATTATTTCAAGTGAAGCCTAAAATCAAAGATGATGACGATGTTTTCGATTCGATGGATACGATAGATAAGAAAGTTTGCTTATATAAGGCGAATTGATTGGTAAGCGGGAGTGAAGATGGAAATGAAAACAGTAGGAGAGGAAGTGCCTGGGTATTGATTGCTCAATGCTCAATGGATTGAGATCAAAAGTTGATCATTATCTGTGTCTGAAGTGAAGTAGGTAGGCGATTAGAAAGATTTGGGGTCCAAAAACAATATCTGTCAAGGGGAATCCTGATCTATTATATCTACCCACTCCTTCATCTGACAAGCGCAGCTTCACGGCACAGGATCCATATTGAGAAGGTACCTTTCTACATTCAGATAGACTTGCAGGTTAAAGGGATATATATGTGTCACAATCTTCAAGGCGGTTGAGTCTGATTTAGGGAATTCTCATGTTACTAAACTGTGTCTCCTCCCGTATGTTTTGGATGCCTTCTTTTGCCTTGGATGAATATAGATAGAAGTGCGGACACCGTATGTGTGGGGGTAAGAACTTGGCTGAAGGTATTAGATACTACTAGCAGGTGTCATTGTTTCACAGATATTCGTTTGTTCAGGGCGCTGTACATCTCGTCTCAGGTCCACACTCGTAAGTCTGTCCATTCCTTCACTCCAATCCATACATTAGGGATCTTGACTCTTGAGTCCGCGAGATTGAAACAGATTATTTCTGGGGAAGGAGTTCCGCTTCGTAATCTCTTGGCTGACTCTGTCTCGGGTAAGTTCATATCTTCGGTCAAGCGGTAGTGCTTCTCGACTTCATTGTTAATCGTCGAAGAATTCTCTCACGCGGGTCTACCCCTCCATTATCCATTATCCAAATTCTTTCCTTGGTGGGGTGAACTTGTGCTGCAGTTCTTGTGCTGCAGTTCTTGTGCTGCAGTTCTTGGGCTCACTGGTCAGTCATACAGAGTACAGAGGAACACAAAACATAGCCATCCGGCTGTCCCGCGTAAAAAGGGGAAGATCTTCAATGTATATTTCTCTTTCCCTGAATCAATGCAGGAAATCAAGGTATATGGAAAGTTTATTGCCATAAGGTTACCATGAATTCCGATTGAACTATGCGAAGTATCCTCTCTCTCTCTCCCATTGTACCACTTCTTCGGATACTTTCTTATCATCATTCCTTGTATATTCCCGCTATGATCCGTTCGCCTTACGAAGCTATCCAGCATCAATTTCCACTACCGCTATCTTGGCGTTTCGTCATACCTGACCTATCAGGTATCACCAATTGATAGCTTAGAGGACGTCACGTGTTCTTGGTGGGGTCAATTGACTCTTCGGATCAGGTCCGATCGATACCTCCGCTCAAGCTCCCGATTGTTTCTGTACTTTGTACTTTTCGAGTCAGGAAATTATTATTGAATCCGACATTGAGTTGGCCGTCTTGAGTTTGTCTTGTACACGATACCCTTTTTACCTATTGGAGTTATGGCTTCACCAAAATACCTGACAGGCGATCAATCTGCCATAAGTGTATTTATTGATCAATTTGATGTGCGTTGAGTCAGTCCTACAAAAGCTTTGAAGCTTGAATTGGTAGGGTGGATTAAGCTGACTTTTTACGCTCTTCAGGTCTTCTTATTTGATTGTGATGGTATATACGATAACCAGTTTCTGGAAAGAAGGATATGCTAATGTGCAAAAGGTGTTCTTTGGTCTGGAGATCATATCTTTCCAGGGACGGTCGAGACTTTGGAATTGTTGAGATCAAAAGGTGCGCTCCCCAAAATTCCATCTAATCGCGCCCCTCGGAATACACACTGTGTGTTTCTCACGGAACAAGAGCTAATCATGTATTACTCTAGGCAAAAAGGTTGTCTTCGTAACAAACAATTCCACGAAATCGAGAACCGAATATCAAAAGAAGCTCACAGCTCTCGGTATACCAAGCAATGTTGATGAAATCTTTGGTTCAGCCTACTCTTCCGCAATTTATATCTCTCGAATTCTCAAACTTCCAGCACCCAAGAATAAAGTATTTGTTTTAGGTGAAAGTGGTATCGAAACAGAATTGAAAACAGAAGGAGTGGAATTCATTGGAGGAACAGATCCAGCTTATCGTCGCGATATTACACCAGAAGATTATAAAGGCATCGCAGATGGTTCATTACTCGATGATGATGTTGGTGTAGTTTTGGCTGGCTTAGATTTTCACATCAATTATCTCAAGTTATGTCATGCTTACCATTATCTTCGTCGAGGTGCAGTATTCTTGGCTACAAATACTGATAGTACTTTACCATCAAACCATACATTCTTCCCTGGCGCTGGATCCATTTCAATTCCATTAATCAATATGATAGGGAAAGAACCAACAGCTTTAGGTAAACCAAATCAAGCAATGATGGATTCTATTGAAGGGAAATTTCAATTCGATCGTAAGAAGACATGCATGGTTGGAGATCGGTTAAATACAGACATTAAGTTTGGTATCGAAGGAAAACTTGGTGGTACATTAGCTGTTTTAACGGGGGTATCTAAGAAAGAAGAATGGGAGGCTGAAAATGCTCCTGTAGTACCTGCGTACTATGTTGATAAATTGAGTGATTTGAGGGGTTGAGATAGGGACAATTGTGGAGTGATGGAGTGATGGAGGGGTAAATTATATGCAATATTACAACATGGAAGTAACGGTATGATCAGTCCCTTACGGAGTAGAATAGAAGATCAATAGAAGCCATGAAATAAGGCAGATGGATAGTTGAATGATTGGAAGAGAAGAAAATCGGTGTTAAAGAGAGGGGTTCGGATAAAATGACTAGTCAGGGAAACACGTGTGACTTTGTGGTAAATCTAGCCCCTCTCCCCTCTCTTAAACGATAGAAATAGAATCATTACCGAGCGATGGCAACCAACTTTCTATATGTGTAAGGGTGGTATTGATCGACAGACTTTGTTTTTCTTGTGACTGTCGTATTGGATTGTTATCGAATGATTTGATGGAATGATATGAGGTGGCTTGGTGGTGGCTTCGGGTAGGTACCTAGGTGTTACTAGTGTGGTATAGTGTTACAGGGGAGAAGTGGAAAAGCAGAATAGGGGTCTTGTCTTGTCTTGTCTCGCTTTAGTCCACCTTATGAAGGACCCTACATACATTGGTATATACATACGGAGATGGTACCTAGACATGGAGATGTATTCGTACAGGCTTATAAATCATAGGCTCTGGATTATAAATTTTAGATTCTGGATTTTAAATTGTAAATGACAATCGAGCGCAGCGAGGATGGGGGTTTGGGGGCTTGCCCCCATGGTATGGGATTTGCTATGGAGGGATTCTGTGGAGGCGTTTTGTAGTGGAGTGTTAGATATTTGTGGATTTTTGAGAGAGTGATGTAGAATGAGAGAATGAGAATGAGAATGAGAGGGAATGACGCTCCGCTGGGCCACTGCCGTGGAGGCTGTTTTCGCTTCGCTCTGGTAACTCTTTGCATATGATATAGATAGAAGCGAGCCTGGGTAGATCCATATATTGTCTTGAGATGATCTCAGTATAAAGACCCTACATGCACATCCAACGGGGCTAGGGGACTGCCCACGTACTCCGCAGGAAAATAAAACAAAAAATTGTAAGACTTCCAGGTTCAATTTGGTGTTTCTATTCGATAATAAACTAACCGGAGCATATCCTCCGGCTTTGAATGTGTAAATTTCCCTAGTTTCGGTAATCGTACTGATTTGGGAGGGGCGGCAGGGCTAAGGTGAAAGGCGAGAGTAGGGGTCCTACAGGGCGGATGGATGACTGGGTGTGTGAAATCCTTGACAAAAACCAAATCTCCTCAAAAACCAATACCCCCACCATGACTTCTTCTGCACCACAATATAGTCCCAAAAAAAGACGACTCGTGCAACCTTTTAATTTGGATAGACCACTCTCATACTTCTCTTATCCTAAGGATCATGCCCAATTCCATTGCACCATGGATGGAGACAGCGACTTGGAGGATGATACCTCCATCTTTGTGGGGAGACGACATGAGTTAACTGAAAGATTGGAGGAGAATCCTTACGATTTATTAACCTATCTCGAACGAGCGAGCGTCTATAGCGATTTGGGATATCCAGATTTGGCATCGGGAGATAGTTACAAGGCTTTATTGTTATGCGATGAATTGAAGGACGAAAGTTTCGAATATCATGAACAAGCGCTCGAAGCATTTAAATCTCGACTCGCAGATGGCTTTTCGGAAAATCTTTTGAAAAGACATGTTCCTGGGTTGGCAGATACGGGAAATGTTACAGAGACCATTGAGAGAAGTGGAATCGAGAGGTTGAATTTGGATGAGGTGGATGAAGATGTGTATATGCGAATCGCAGATAAGGCTGCATTACGATGTTATCAAAATCTCTCATTAAGTCTTCTGTTATGCGGATGCTTAAAGAGTGCTTATGATTTTTGTAGCAGAGGATTAAAAGTCGCCCCTGATGATGAGGAATTGAGTCAAGTGAAGGATTATATTTTCAATATGGCGAAGAGGAGGTTGAAAACCGACGAGGTGGATATTTCCGAATTACCAGATCAAGGCTTAGTACGACGCGAAATCTATCCTTGGAATGACCACGAACCCAATCGTTTCTCGGAAGAATCTCTCGACTTTTTAAATCAGGAATTGCAAGCTATCTCTTCAAAGGTCGAGGTTAGAGCTGTTGAATTGCCTACATTGGTGGAAGCTGCGATTTCTCAAGAGGAAGATGGACATATACCTACAAACAAACAATTGGGGTTATTCGCAACCAATGATATTCAACCCGGCGAAACTGTCCTCGAAGAAACTTCTGTTTTAACAGTTAATAATCGTTTGAAAGATGCCCTTTGCGATGCCTGCAGTACTGTATTACCTCCATTGGGTAAGAATAGCACAGTAGTAGGATGTCCTGATTGTTACGATATTATGTTTTGTAATGAAACCTGTCTCAATCTCGCCTTGGAAACATACCATCCAGCTATTTGCGAAAAAGATGTCGATACCATCTCCAAAGATCCAGATCCGAAAGAATCACCAAACGCCCTCTATCTTCTCCTTTTGGCTCGCGCATTAGCCATGTCGGCAACTCAAGAAGTTCATCCTCTCGATTTGAAAGAAGTTAAATTTATTTGGGGAGATTTTCTCGATTCAGCTAGTAATGCGGTTCCTATTTCTCCTAAATCAGAGCCACCTCCTGTCTGGACTCTTCCATTTTCTTTCTCGTCAAATATCGCAACTCCTCTTCATATCCTTGAGAAAATGGATATTGACATTTTTGCCGAAATCGCAAATTATGATCTTTGGATTTTAAATACTTTGTATAGTAAATTTAGGGGTACAGCATCAGCGAGAGTAAATACGTCAACGGGGATGCCGGAAGTTGCGGCTGTTCATCCTCTTTGGTGTTTGGCAAATCATGATTGTGATCCAAATGTACAATGGGAATGGGGAGGAAGAATGAAATTGTGGTGTAGGGAGAAGAGAATTAATGGGAAGGGTGGCGTGAAGAAGGGAGAAGAGATTTGGAATCATTATTGTGATATTGAATTGCCGGTTCAAGAGAGGAGAGAGTGGGCAGAGGGGAGTTTGGGGGGTTGGTGTATGTGTGAGAGGTGTAGGAGGGAGTCGGGTGAGATTTATGGCGAGGGAGAGAATTATGGGGAGAGAGAGAATTACGGGGAGAAAAGGTTAAATGTATTTGTGGATGTGGGGGAGAATTCGCTTACACCTACTGGTGTGGAGGTGGATGGAAAGATTGTGGAAAATGGATATGTGGATGTGAAGATGCCATTGTCTGGAGAGGAAGATGTGGTGTCAAATGGAGGTAAAAGAGTAACTGAATAGTTGAGCAGACGGGAAGCTGATTGGATAAAATAAAGGGAAGTGGAAAACAGACCCGTATGAATTAATATGGGTGGATATATGATCATTGAGAAAGCGAAAAGTGGTTGATTTGGATGTATTTATGGAAGGGTGGAGGAATGATTATTCTATGTGGAGATATGGAAAGGAAGGGAAGATTAGAATTTCGAGATAGATAAAATGAGATGGTTTTAGTGTAAGATTTGGGGAGAATTATGCATGTTATTTGATCTCATTTTGGGTGCTGGGTAGGAGTGGGGAGAGGAAAGAGGGAGTGCTGTGGATAGTGGCTTGGTGGTGAGTAATATGGCATCTGAGCAGTCTTCATTATTTGAGTGTTTGAGTCGTGTTTAAACTTTAGAGCCCTGATAATCAGTCGTGGGAGTTGGTGTGGGAGTTGGAAAATAGGATGTATTATTATCGAGTGTAAATGGTAAATGGAAACTTGACAGATTGGTGGGGATGAAGAGGTGGGATTTTAGATGGTATGGAGAAGTGAAGGGTACGAAGGATTGGGAAGGTGAGATGTGGTGGAGATGGGGTTGAGTTGGAGAGTGAGAAGGGTGGGGAGGGGGAGTGAGTAGATTGAGAGTAAGGGAGATGGAGTGATGGGGGGGATGGGGGAGTGGAGTGGAATGGGGGAGTGAGGGAGTGAGGAGATGGAGGAGTGGAGTGGAATGGGGGAGTGGATATTGAAGGTGGTGTAGATATGTGATTGAATTTAGATGGTTGAATGGGTGTATGACTTGTATACAGAATCTAGAGGAATATGGATGGTGGGATTTGGGAGTGAGGGTTGATGAGCTATTTTTTCTGATTCGGTGTTGATGTTTTTTGTAGTGATGTTATGGTACTGTAGGTGGGGCCGAGAGGGGGAGGTGTTCTCAGGGCATAAGTGTTTGAGCGGGGAGGAGTTGGAGGGCCTGGTCGTGGGAGATGATAGAAGAGAAAGCAGAGGGCAGCTGGCCTGGCTGTGGAGTAAGATTGGGAGGAAGATTGGGAGAGGAGAGTGGGAAGGGTGTGATGAGAGGGGGGTGATAGGGAGGTGATAGGGAGGTGATAGGTGATAAGGAGACAGATTGGGTGGGGAGGGTAGGAAGGGTAAAGAGGATGATGGGAAATGAGGAGGATGGGGATTGAAAGGAAAGGAAAATCATGAGGACAGGAACTTAGATTGTGTCAAAATAAATCGGGGTTGGTGTTAATTCTTGATAACGGAAGCGATGGGTGGGTAGTGTAGATTAGTATGGACAGGGTAGGGATAAAGAGTGAAGAAGGAGGGATGGTTGAGTTGATCCAATAACCAAGCGGTGCGTACATATGCTGATCTCCTTCCTTACTAATTTGCCGATGGTAGAAAGATAAATAGATAGATAGAGGTGGATGGGCATTCGGTCCTTGGAGTGAACGCCTAGTAGACAACAAGCAGAAAATGCGAATGAAAGATCACATTTCACGAAGCAAAGGCAACAGGTTAATGATTGGATGGTTGTTTATTTTTGGTATCTATCTATGATTTTATCTATTCCAAGTACAACAAAAATCGGAAGCCAACTCAACGTTCAAGTTGCGTTCGTTGATTCTGAAACCAAATTATAGAGAAGGTAATGGAGGATCTAATCATGAGAAATAATGGGAATAATGGTGACTTGACTAGGAGCTTCGATCCACAGGCAGGAGGAGGGAATTCAGTGGGTAGGATACCGAGTGTTTCTTGAAAAGAAGGGCTGAGTTGGTCTTGATTCGATGGAGGTGGTGTACTGGAGAGATTGAGAGGTAATTCGTGAAGAGTATTAAGGCATAAGGAAATTAGGTAGTTGTAATAAGTGGATGCGTGTTGAGACCGCCGTCTAAAGCCGGGCAAATGCGGGGTATTGTTGGGGATAAGCGAGGTGTGGAGAATTTGCGAAGAGGGATAAGAGGGAGCAGGATAGTTACGCGGGTTGTGATGGAACGGCGTCGTTGATTAACGAGGAGCAGGGCCACGGCGGGAGTTGCGTTGTCGTGTAAGAGGAGGTGGAGGTGGAGGACGCGTTTGATGAACGACTTCATACTCTGCAACTTCTATGAATCTATTACACATTTGGCAAACATCTACACCTTCGTTCACTTTGTCACAAGATTCCCACCGGACCTAAATTGAAAGCATACATCAGTCTTGGTGGAATGTTTACCTATTCGGTGGATACGTACTGTTGATGGAAAGATGTTCGGATCTGACCAGAAGTCCACCATGCGTTTACACCTCCATGCCCAAGGTAGGGGAGGTTCAGCGTCATTATTGTTTGGAACTGGTCGGGGTGCGCTGTTTTGCTGTGATGAAGAAGACATTATGGAGTATTCGATATTTCGGATGCAAAGTTCCTCAAATTGGATAGAGAAGAAGAAAAATATCGGAAAGGGGAGAGAGCAGTGATATTTAAGTCTATTTTCTCCCAGATGAGAGCTCGAAAATGAGTGTTCTCCATACAAGTTTGGGAGTCAAAGAGTGAGAATTCGAGGTATTTTCCAGCCATTCAATGGCTCTTATGACATATTTGAAGCAAAATAATACATATTCAAGGATATGACGGTTCATTTGAGGATCGAATATGGATAGATAGTCAGAAATGATTATAATGTAGGCAAGTTCTGGTATTTCGGACTTACGATTAATGTTTTGACTGTTAGAAATCAAATCATGTCTATTGAACTAATCATTTCCTACTCAAAATGATGGTTTTGATGTCTGGTAGTGACTTTACATTGGTGTAGGCGTGTGTTTTGGGACTCATAATGTTCATTATGAATCTGGAGAATAGATTTTAGTCAACTGTGGAATTATTTTGAATGACTGGCTACGAGTACAGAGTCATGATATAGTTGAGTCTGGCTACAAATAGATACTTGGCGAATATCACCACTTGTATGACTATAATCATCTGTTCAGTCATCTCAAGGTTATTGTTTTCTACATAAATGGGTTCAGCATGACTGGAAGGTAGTAGTGGCTTGACTTCTACTTGGAACTCATATATGTTCCCGTGAGCCTGGAGTTTGGAAGATAAACATTGATCATGGTAGTATTTATCTTGACTCCTTGATGACTTATACAGAAGTGGATAGCTGGATGAATTCTGTAGGTGGTGTAGATACATGATTTGGATTGGATTTGAATTTGGATCGGTGGATGATCTGTATACACTGTACAGAGGATTTTATCATTGGGGTAGTGGAAGTGATGATTGTTGATTATTATGTGGTAATATTGTGGTGATGATGTTTTTGAAACCTATCTTTGATCCTCATTTGTTGTTAACTATTTGTTTCTAATGGGTGTTTTTGATCCTTGATTGGGCGATAGTTCTTGGATTTTCATTTGCTTTGATATATACAGTTTGCTCTTCTCCCAATTTCTCATGTTGAGCCTTGTTGGCAGCTGGCAACGTTTTCCATCAAGTACCTATATCCTGCTTGAATGCTTCTATAGCTTCAACATCTGTCATTGGTTTTGTGGCAGAAGCCAATCTGGTAAACTCCTTATACTCAGGAGAAAACTCCCCAAGCAAAAACCATTCTAGACAAGTAGTCAATGGAACTCGATGTGTTACACGACTTGTAGATGTGAAGACCCAAGCCCAGAACTCCACAAATTTCTCGCATCTGGCAAGCAATTCCAATCCATTTATAGGATCCTTCTCAAATGTATCCAAATCCGCTGGTTCCGGCCACAAGCGAAACAGATTTAGGTTTTGAATATCACTTTTGACTCTAACATTCAATTTATGCTCAACTTTTATGATCTGTGCGCCATCCTCAGCAGACCAGTAATTCTTGCACTCCCAAGTAGGTGAAGCTTATGTCGAGAATTGTTGGATCTTACCACCGGGTCTCATTGGCAGCAATTTGTTTTGCTTGCTATACATTGCCTCACGTTTAGCCGCTATTGGAAGATTCTTTTTATGCGCCTCTTCCATTCTATGCCAAGCGGCAGGACCCATCTTGGCTTTTAATGCTTCATGCCTTGGTAAGATCCGCTTTTCTCTATCCGTCAATTGTTTTTCCTCGGGAGAGGGGGAGTTTTTGCTGCTTGATCTCTATGACTGACGCCGTCAACCACCTTTGTTGTATTAGAATCGACTGGATCTCTGGCTTCTTGGGTATCGTTTTTCTTTTCGACGGTAGTAGTGGCAGATTTTTCCGTATTTTTACCGT
This sequence comes from Botrytis fragariae, assembly GCF_013461495.1. Taxonomy (NCBI): domain Eukaryota; kingdom Fungi; phylum Ascomycota; class Leotiomycetes; order Helotiales; family Sclerotiniaceae; genus Botrytis; species Botrytis fragariae. The sequence continues at coordinate 347,026 of NW_023500993.1, forward strand.
CGTTGGATACGGAAACATCGTTTTTCTTGGGCTCAGCCGTAAACTTTGCATTTTTGGTAGCATCTCTCTTATCCGTGGGGTCATCGCCGACTATGAATTGATAGTATCTTGTCTTATAGATGGAAAAATGAATGTTGATGATACCTACAGAGCTTCTTGTAGACGGTGCGCTCAATTGCCTGGAGCTTTTCTTGCTCGGGCAAAAGCGCAATCGTCTCATCGTTTTGGGCATCCTTGAACGCGTATCGATATACCATGTTCGATCTGCCTTCTTCATACAATCTATTAAGCATTTCTGGTTGTCTCGAATTGTAATTCGCCATCTTCGTCGACTTCTTCAGTTGCGAGTTTGTTGTTGTGTTGAGAAAAAAAGTCAAAGGTGAAGATATTGGTGACCTTGCAAAACTGAACTTTGGATCATGTGTGTGCTACCTTCCGGTCAGTAAGCTGGTCAAGTATGTTTCCAATGGTCTGTATATGAACAGTTTGATCTATGTTCTCACTTTGCATGCTCGAGTGAATATGCTTAAATATCAGGCTCAAATTGGACTATTTAGGTGAATAATGATAAGGCTAATAGTAGCAAATAATGCGAATAACCACAACAATCGAATTGCTGACAGAGCGGTACGGGAAAAGATACTCAACAGATGAATGAGGTATGATTTTTTTGATAAGTGTGCGATGACGTTGATGCTAGGCTTGTAAATCAACGAACCTTGCTCATGACGGTGATGAGTGGAACCACCACCTCACCCCCCTTCAAAACCGTGTAATTCTCACACATCTGTTCTCAAAGGACTACTTTGAGTCTCTGATATGAAGCCATAGTCAAAATCTCGGGAATCTTCCCACAAACTACTCGTTCTACAAAACATCAGGGGGTTTGGAACCCGGCACAATGTCGAACTTGTGTAGGAATAATGTACCTATAGTACATCGAAGCTGATACTCAATGTGAATTCCATCGTCAAGCCTGGACTCAATACTGGAAAGACTCTTGGATCAAGTATCATTTACCTGGAAGGCTGATGATGTGAACAAAACGTTGTAAAGAAGTTCGGCTACGTCGGTAATTTCTCGGTAAGTTTGCCCCACCGCGGGGTAATCGTCTATCTCTCTCCCAGATTGATAACGTTCTACATTCATCTTGACATGAAAAGGATACCACATTGACAAACAACTCTCTATATATAAATATACCATAGATCACTATGTCCTCCTCTCATTCTCCCAAGAAGCTTGTACTCAAAGGAACTCCAAAAGAGGTAGAATCTCTCTCTCCTCGCACCTCTCTCAAACATCCCCCACTTTCACCTGATAAGCATCTCACAACATTGTTTAGATAGGATTTGAACATGGCAAACTTCTATCTTCTGAGATCAAACATCAGATGAGGATTTATGACGCAATGTTTCAGTCTACTTCCTCATTAACATGGCCCGAAGTCCATGAGATTGCCAAGGAATTTCAAACTACAATCCAGAAGCTAACACCAGATATCTATGATGAAATGGTGGGTATTGCCGAGGGTGCAGGTGTTGATATTTTAGATATTGTGGCACTTAATTGTAGGAGTGAAATTGCTTTGGGGAGATTTACAGATGGGTGTACGAGTTTAGGTTGGAAGATGAAAGGGAAGGATGTAGAAGGGAAGATGGTATTGGCACAAAATTGGGACTGGACTGAGAATGTTCAGAAAAATTTAGCGATGGTGGAAATAGAAAGAAAGGGGAAAGAGAAGATTTGGATGGTGACTGAGGTATGTTATCCTTTTATTTTCGAAAATCCTGGCAGTAAGATAACATAACACAGGCAGGGATAGTAGGCAAAATTGGCTTCAATTCCGCTGGCGTCGGCGTATGTCTTAACGCCATTAGAGCCCGTCCAACACATACTTATAAGCTTCCAATCCACGTTGCACTCCGCATTTGTTTAGAAAGTGAGAGTGTGGAAAAGGCTATCGCATCAATCGAGGAATTAGGTGGTGTGGCTTCGAGTCAACACATCCTTATAGCAGATCCCAACAGAACGTTGAGTATGGAGCTTTCGCCTGTAGGAAACTGTTTCTTGGAGCCATGTGATGATGGGTTTGTCGCACATACAAATCATTTTATCAAGAATGAATTGGTTAGCGAGCCATTTTGGCTCAAAGGAAGTCCGGTGAGACTTGAGAGGGCCAACGTTCTGGTCAGTGAATTAATTAAGGATATGAGGAATGACTTGGAGATTAATGACGGAATTGGGGGTATTTTGAGAAAAAGATTGTTCTCAGATACTTTCAATGCACCGCAAGCGATCTGTTGCCAAGAAGATCCAGAACGTCCAAAGGAGACAAGAAATAGTACGCTGTTCAATATTGTAATGAGACTGGAAGCGGGTAGCTCGACGGCTGAAGTTTTATTCGGAAAGCCTGGGATGACTGATGGAGAGGTGCTGAAGATGCCATGGATTTGAGGATGGTCTAAATCTGATCTTGAGTTGATATTTCTCTGCAAGTTGGGGAAGCTAGCGCAGGGTTCTCAATCGTCCGATTCTCACTGTCTGAAAGAAGTATGACATCCAAAGAAAATTTAGAATCTCAAAGCCAATAAATGTGCTAATTTTCTTGGAGTTGAGAGTCTGTAATTGTTTGAATATATTCAACAGTGGCAGACTGGGTATAAATCTTAAAGCAGCATAATATCCAAAACAATTAAACATTCTAGAGTCATTGAATGCTAGACTCATATTCATAGACTGAAAGCTTCTAATTGCCTAACTACAGGCTGAACTATTAGAGACCTGTAGCTAATGTAGAATAGCTTTATTTAGAATTTGACTCTAAGTTTGCATTGTGCTCACACTTAAAGCATCTTCATTAACAAGCTGCCTTGTCCCGGATGGGAAATTTGTATTAGAGTCCAGTTACAAAGAGTCATAAGATAGAGTCAATCAAAGTGACATGCATGCCTGGTTGAAGATTTCCAAAAAATAGCGTTATTGAATTCGAAGTTCGCCGAACCTATTTACTGACCTCTAGCTCCTGTTATATCCTACTATGCAGTTAAACAATTCATAGCCCAAGCCCAGTAAACAATTCGTGCAATTTTAGTCATTAAATCTTTCTGCGGCACAAATCCAAATTTAGAAGGCTCCAAGTAGCTGTCAATCTGAATGGTCATCCCTACAAGCCTTATTTGAGACCTGGAAGATGACGACTTAGTCTCTCATACCTGTAGCTCTTCGAATTGCGATATCTCGGCCTTAAATCAAGACAAACAAGAGACCTGGTCATCCCTATCATGTCCTCCTCTGTCCCACATGTTAAAACGTGATTTCTAAGAAATACTTAGTAATTGTCCATAATTTGTCCAGCACTTCGGGTGAACCTGAGTTGAGATGCCAATACTATATCTCTGCACATATCGGATATAAAAATCACTTGAAATCCATACACTTCTAACAATTACCCCAGACATAAATCAAAAATCTTACCGAAGAGCTATTTTTAGCGAAAATACAGTCCACTTCTTGGTCGTAGTGGTTCGAGCTTCTATATCCTTTTCGCCACGGACCATTCCTACGTACAGCCCGGTCGGATCCCTATTGACCAGCCAAACTGATCAGGAGTATCTCTCAATTCGGGCAGAACCCAACAAATTCTCGAAGCTAAGGGGAAGTTCGATGAAGCTACAGTAGCTGATTGATTGAACTATGACCACTGTCAAGGATAAACTTGATCAGTCTGGAAACACTGATCAAAACTTGCCTGTTCTCATCCAACTCTTGAAGAAACCATGAATCAAAGTCACTTTGTAAGTCTCGGCATTTCTCACCTTTAGGTAATCAATCTTTAGCTGATTGCTTGTATGTCTCACACCTTTATCTTGACTTCATCTCTTTTCATCGTTCCAATTTACAAAACGCAATCGAACTTGTCTGCAATCTCCAGTTTTGAGGTCGAAGATAAGTCTGAATCTCAAAGCTAGAAGAGTTTCCCAGTGCGCCGTTGCCAAGAAGGCAATCTGGGAGAATCGGCTTCAGAGCATGCTAGTGCCTGTGGCCAGCATACTTCCAAACTCATGATAATAAGAGAAAGAATCGATGGCCCTTCCCTCCGCGCCGGCTAATTGGTCGCACTCTATATCCTTATTATATCCCGAGAACTGTCAGTGGTACTAGAAACAGTTTACTATGGCATAAAATCGCTATAATATCAAAGCTTCCGTCAAATCAAACTTGAGCCTAGACTTAGACCTAGAAAAATGTGCGTCTTGGGCCACTGAGATACGGTACAGGTCATTGGCCTGGAAATACACGATCAAATTGTAATCTACCTTGCGAAAGAGCGAAATCTTGGGTTTCATCAAATCAGAACGCGCGGCACAAAAGAACGAACATATCAACAGACAAATTTTGATCATTTTGCAAAACGCTCATCAGTGATTGATTCAGAGACTTAGTACAATCAATTGAACCTCAGCCCTGCTACCCTTGACCTATCATCGAGAAATCATTTCTTGGCATCGGACTTCATACCTGCTTGAATCCATTCTCTACCTTTCTCTGCCGCAGCCTTCATTTTTGCCTCACGGTCAGGGTCTTTCTTCAAGGCTCCGATATTGTGTGGCTCTGGTACATGACGACCCTTTTCAACTGCAGGTCTCTTTTCCATTCTTTCATCCCATGCCTTTAGAGCTGGGAATTCCTCGATATCAACTCCACTGTAAAAGGCAGCAGTGACCCAACCCCAGTGAGCAATATCAGCGATTGTACATCTGTCACCAACCACTAAAGTATCATGTTAATGATATTTCTTTGAAATGAGTCGGGGTATATGGGAGTGCCCCTAGCCATATTGAACAACCAAGTTGCAAGATATGCACCAGGTAACTGATCACGAAGTAAAAATCGAGGAATCAATTGTACTTACAATAACCAGAGGTTGACTTTTCTAAATGGGTGTTGAGAACAGAATACAAGCGCCTGGTCTCATTTGTATAACGATTGATACCATACTCAATCCTCTCCGGGGCGTATTTTGAGAAATGGTTGGCTTGACCTTGCATGGGACCCACACCAGCATTGAGGAAGAAGAGCTAGTTATCATGTCAGTTTGTTGCGTCTTAGGTCTGGAAATATCGAGTAACTCACCCAGTTGTTGACTTCATAGTACTCCCTTGTACCCTTTGGGTACGAGATCTTATGCTCGGTATCATATCTGTCGACGAGATACTGTTGAATGCTACCACTTTCAAACAGATTAATCTTCTTTCCGTCCGTGAATGTATCGGTCAAAGCGGGGATTCGCCCATTAGGATTTATCTCAAGGAACCATGGCTCTTTTTGGGTGTTCTTGGAGATATCAATCTTGTGTACTTCGTAGGAGAGACCAAGTTCCTCCAAAGTGATAGATATCTTGATTCCATTAGGAGTTTGGGTTGTGTAGAGATGAATGTCTGATTGGGAAGCCATTTTGGGAGTGATATGAGAATGTAACTGTGTAAGACGGTCGTTCATAGATATGAAATTGCAAATGGGAATGAGTGAGATATATAAAGAATTCTTGGATTTTTGATTTGTAATATATCTGCATTTGAATATCACACATATGTGTAACTTCCCTCCGCTTTACCCCACCTACCTAGGTAGCTTACGATGATGCGATCTACGGAATTAAATGTTAATACTGCTGATCCATTTATCTTACCAAGCTGAAATTAAAAACGGCTGTTAGGAGGGAGGCTTGGCGGAAGATGCCGAACGTGGTAGTTTTTCAACAACACATGACTATTTGGCAGATCAAGTTCCCTTTGTATGATGTATAATGTTACCAGAAATAATAAAGAAGTCCTCCTGCTGCCATCTTTGTCGTCAGATCTGAACGCGACATTCTCCAGATAGTATTGGTTGACAGCCTCTTGTTGGAGAATGTCCTGTATCACGTGCCTGTCATACTAGAGCCAATCAACACTAGCTCGGCCGGCTAAAGTGCTTACTCGGTAGATTCCAGACTTACAATAATATACAATCTTTCTTCTAATCTTCCACACAACCTACAACAATATCAAAAGTAACAACCATCGATATTTAATACACTCGCCAGAACATCATGGCGTGGAGACAGCAAGGAAGCACTGGATCGAACAACATTCCTTTGGGAAATCGACGACGCTTCCCTGGCGATGGCGGATCTGGTCAAGAGGAAAGCTATAGCCCAGCTCCATCTTCCAATACTCATTCTTCCAACAATCACCAAGATTCAGGTATCAAGCGTGGAAGAAGTCCAACTGTGAAGTGTGAGTTTACAATGCCTAATATCGCAATCGATCAGTCTTAACATTTTCTAGCCGAAGAACCTGCAGGCGATGGATCTCGACGTCGCAAGAAGAGAAATCGTTGGGGTGATGCTACTGAGAATAAGGCTGCAGGTCTCATGGGACTTCCAACTGCAATTATGGCGAACATGACAAGTGAACAACTTGAAGCTTATACCTTACATTTCCGTATCGACGAAATTACACAAAAATTAAGAATCGATGATGTTGTTCCAGCGGATGGCGACAGGTAAGGAAGCTCTTTCTATGTGTGCTTAACAATAACTAATTATTTCTTCTGCAGATCTCCTTCGCCCGCCCCTCAATACGATAACTTCGGTCGCCGTGTCAACACTCGAGAATACAGATACAGAAAGAGGCTCGAAGACGAGCGACACAAATTGATTGATAAGGCTATGAAAGTTATTCCTAACTATCATCCACCACAAGACTATCGCCGTCCTACTAAGACTCAAGAGAAAGTCTATGTGCCAGTCAATGACTACCCGGAAATTAACTTCAGTATGATTGCTAACCCTCTAACCTTTCTAACCTTATTCTCCCTTCCATATCCGTTTTCATTTATCGTGTGACAGTAGATGCAGCATTTGGAAGACAAATGCATAGCACCGTCATCACTAACTTGTCGTACTCACTGCCATTTTGCTCAAAGCTTTTGATCCTATACTAACACTTAGCTTGCGCTTTACTAAAGTTGGTTTACTTATCGGACCTCGTGGCAACACATTAAAGAAAATGGAGACAGAATCTCAAGCTAAAATTGCTATCCGTGGAAAAGGATCCGTCAAGGAAGGAAAGGGTCGCTCCGATGCAGCCCACACCAGCAACCAGGAGGAGGATCTTCATTGTTTGATCATGGCAGATACAGAAGAGAAGGTCGAAAAAGCAAAGAAGTTGATTCACAACATCATTGAAACAGTAAGTTTTCAATACTCTCATCTGCTATCGTTTTTCAAATACTAATCCACAACAGGCCGCCTCTATTCCAGAAGGTCAAAATGAGCTCAAGCGTAACCAACTCCGTGAACTCGCTGCTCTCAACGGTACGCTTCGTGATGACGAGAACCAAGCTTGTCAAAATTGTGGTGAAATTGGCCACAGAAAATACGATTGTCCACAACAACGCAACTTCACCGCCAACATTATCTGTCGCGTTTGTGGTAATGCTGGACACATGGCTAGAGATTGTCCAGATAGACCTCGTGGTGCCAATTGGCGTAATGATGGCCCTGCAGGTCCAAATGCTGTACCAGGTCAAGGTCGTATTGGCGCAGGCGATGCTGTTGACCGTGAATATGAGGTAAGCATAAACTCCATCTTGACTTCTCTACTATCAGATATTAACAACTTTGTCTTAGCAACTTATGCAAGAACTTTCTGGTGGTGCCCCAGCTGCTACAGATGCTCCTCGTCGTATCGAATCTGGTCCTTCAGGTTATGATCAAGGTCCACCAAAGGATCAAGAAGATGTCAAACCATGGCAACGAGGTCCATCAAATGCTCCTGCTCCATGGCAAAGAGGAAATGATGGACGTGATGGGCGTGATAACCGCGATCCTCGTGATTCTCGCGACTCTGCGCCTTCTGGTCCTGCTCCATGGGCCAAACGAGGAGGTGATGATAGAGATAGAGGAGGTTACCAGAATGGATACAACGCTCCACCATCTGCTCCTTGGGCAAAGCAATCTCAAGCGCCAGCTGCACCAACTGGTCCTGCTGCTTATCCTGGTCAAAATGGTTATGCCCCTGGATATGGTAGCTATCCTACTCAACAACCTCCAATGGGTGCTCCTCCTGGTCTCAGTAGTATGCCAGGACCCCCAGGCCTTAGCAGTGCCAGCATCAATGCTCTCCTTCAACAATATGCCAATGCTCCTCCTCCACCACCTCCATCGAATTCTGCCCCTCCACCACCTCCACCTGGAAGTGCTCCTCCTCCTCCACCACCAAGCGATCAGCCACCACCACCACCTCCTCCAGGAAACTAACCATCGTCTTCTCACGTAATCAATAAGATTATTTTCAACTACTTTTCAGCCGGCGTGCAAAAACAAACAATCACTACGCCAGGTTTGAAGCCCATTCAGGAAGGATACTAACCTAGGGATTTCTTTATCCATACACACAAGGCTTCTTTGTATTGACAAAGACAATGTTGATTATTGGGCTGTTTTTTCGAGTCCGTTTACCTTAATTTTTTCTTTTGATTAGTGCCTTGCTGCTAGTGTAACCATAGGAAATAAATTATTTATGAATATCTCTGGCTTCTATGATTAATGTGTATGATGTGATGTAACTTCTTTCAAATCATCTGTCGAGTGACCACCTCCTTCGTAATCCCCTAGTATCATGGCAAATTTGATATTGTTACATTCATCCACCTGTGGAGTCATTGTGATCCGATTCTGCAAAGCCACAACTCAACTTCTCAACTACCCCAAGAGGTAAGATCTTCTGATTCCACCGGACATTGTTTACAAATTCATTTGGACAAAAACTGCTTTTCACGCCCCTCTTCGCCCCTTCTTTCCACCTTGTGGGTCGCTCACTCTAAGACTCTTTCTACTCGAGAATTTCGCTGTCGCGTCATTCATTCCGCGGTCCCCATCATGGAAAATGGGTTACCTGATAACTCTTTTCTATTCCCATACTCCCATCTAGTATCGTGAGGCGAAAGCTCCCATGCATGTTAAAGAAGCTGCACGAAAACTTCCAAAAGGCTGCACAATTTCACTTCATGGTAACTTTCAAGCACAACGCAAAAGCTCTCTTTTACATGCGAGGCTTGGGTTGTCAAATATTGCTGTGTCTTGGGTCTTTGGAACAATCGGGTTTCTTCGTGGCATTGAATATGGAAGATTCAATGCAATTCCCAGGTGGATGAACCTGCCATTGAGTTGGATCTTACAAGTGAATTGAATTTTTGATTGAATGGAGATTCTGGCTGGACATATGGTTCCTCTATTTTACAGAAGAATTTCATACAGTGACCAAAGAATTGGAAAAGTGTACATTAAATTGTGTTCCTAAACTACTTACTATTTTGCATAGGAAGGAACCCTACACCAAAAACTCCACCAAAAGTACAAACTTAAAAAGGACATGCAAATTACACAACAGATAACAAACCTAACCCTTCGATCTCTTGGTTTTCTTCACCTTATCTGATTGTTTGCCAGAGAGTGGTAAAGCCCTCTTCAAACTCTTCTTCCCTTCAGTTGTATCCATTTCATCTCCAGCCGGCTCCAAATCTACCAAGTCATCCCAGAATTCATCCTCCTCCACTTCATCACCTTTATCCTCCTGCTCAATCTCCGGCTCCACCACATATTTCTTTTCATTAAATGTGACCCTGGGTCTTGAAGCTGGCTTTCTGCCTACAAAACTCGATTTCTGTGGTTGAGCACCATATCCCGCGATTTGATAATAGGTATCGGAATCATTTAAGTGGTCATCCCCGTCTGCCTCCATGTCAGGGTCCGAACTATCTGATGAATCTTTTTCCTCCTCCTCCTCGGGTATAGGTGGTATTCTGGGTTTTTTATTCAGTTGGCTTATGCCCCTGAACTTATTTGCCATTTTTTCCTTATGCTTCCTATCGCTTTCCTCCTTCTTCCTTTTCGCCTTTTCCCTCTTTTCTTTCCTTTCCTTCTCCTTCCTCGCCTTTCTCTCCTCTTCCGTTTCATCCGTGTCATTACTACTGCCATTTCCTGGAACTGCAATTGCTCCGGATCCGCCAGGAGGTGGAGGCGGTGGAGGTTGATTGTTATCGTGGTCGTGGTCATCTGGTTTGTCTTCCGCGTCTTTTCTGGCCTTTTCAAGAGCATCCCTCCTAGCTTTATCCGCGTCCTTTTTAGCTTGCGCAGCTTGTGCTTTCGCAAGAGCATCTGCAGCTTGCTGTGCTTCTCTTGCTGCAATATTTCTAAGTTTGGTTGCTTTAGCTTGAAGAGCAATTCTTGTCTTGATACGTTTCAATCCAAGTTTAGGTCCCTCGCCAGCCACTACATCATGTTAGTCATATATAATATGGAAAGTAAGAGTAGGAGAATAAACATACTTATGTCATGAGCAGTTTGAAGATCAGCCATCTTTTGTTTACTTCCTTCATTTTCTGCAATTGCTGCATCTCTTTGTAATTGAAGAGTTGCACTTGTTTCTTCAGCTCCTGCAAGTAAAGCTTCCAACTCAGAAATTCGAGTCTCGAGCTCCGTGATTCTTTGAGAATTATCTGGTACAAAATCTGGAGCACCTGGTTCTACCTCAACCTGTCGATCCATGAGTTCCTTCCTATGTTTTTGACAGTCTCTCAATTTGTTTTGAAGATCTGTACGTTGATTTTGAAGAGCTGCTAGAGTCTTCTTCGAAACATTAAGTTGTATTTCCATATTAAGATTCTCATTCTTGAGCCTCTTGAGATCTTCAGTTTGTCTTCTGAGCCTTTCGATATGTTGCTTGTTAATTTCATCATTAGAATCGTGCGATGTAACACTTGTAGTATCTATGTCCACATCACCCTCAGCATCATCCAATTCCTTTTGATGTGCTGCTGCAGCTCTCTTTCTTTCCTCTTCTGCTTTCTGATCTCTTTCGACCTTTGCAGCTTGCAACTCTTCTTCGATTGCAGCATTCTCAAGTTCAAGCTGAGCTACTCTTTCTTTAGCAGCAGCTCCTCCATCATCATGTTGATGAAGACCTGCATACTCTTGTAGTTGTCGAAGTTGATGTTGTCCCCTTCGTTGACAAGCATCGAGTTCCGCTTCTAGATTTGTAATGGTTATTTGATCGTCATGATGATTTTTTCTACAATCGGCTAAAGTCTTCCTCAATGCTCTTAGACCTTGTGGTGAGATACCATTAGCATTTAACCTAGCTTCATCAAGCCTTGCTTGAATATCTTTGATTTGTTGCTCATGTCTTTTACTAGCATCGGAGATTTGTTCATCCAAAAGAGCAATTCTCAAGTCCCTATTCTCGAGGTCATCGAGGGCCTTAGCAAGTGGTCCATTAGCAGCAACCTCATCTGAAGTTTTTCCTTGCAATTCTGCGTTCTCCTTTGTTAAAGCGTCGATTTTTTCTTGCATAGTTGCTCTGAGTCCAATGTTAACACCGTTTAAATTAGTGATTTGTGTTCGCAGATCAGCAATTGTTGTTCGTAGGTTTGCGACGATTTCATCACTTTCTTTCTTTGCCGCAGTCCGTTGAGCCTCAGATTTTGCTATGATTTCATCATGTTCCTTCTTTATCGCAGCCACTCGAGCCTCAGATTTTGCTAAAGCCTCATCCCTCTCTTTCTTTGCCTCAGCTCGTGTATCCTGATACCATCCTAAGATTTCATTAAGTTCTTTCTCGGCCGCAACTCGTCGAGTCTCAGATCTTGCCAAGGCTTCATCATTCTCTTTCTTTGCTGCAGCTCGTTCAGCTTGAGTCTCTTGTAAAGTTTGGTGTCTTTCTTTTATTGCGTCGGCTAATTGCTTCTTGTATTTTGCAACCTCGGGATTAGCTGTCTTGGAATCTTTTTCTAATTGAATCACAAGCTTGTCAATTTGTGATTTGGCATTCTTAGACTCTGTTTCCAATTGCTCCTTGAGACGAGCTATCTCTTGTTTCTGAGCTGCATTCTCAGCTTTATCTTTTGGATCATCTGGATCATCTGGATCACCTGGATCATCGGGATCAACGTAGTTGTTTATAGACTGCCTGGCTAGCTCATTATCGATATAATGCTCGAGTGCGATAACTTTCTCTCTGAGGTCTTGTTTTTCCTGTCGGTTCTTGTTTATATCATCATCAAAATTAATCATGACCGTCAAGGATTCGATTTTCGCGTCCCTTGTAGCAATACCTTCGTGGAGATCTTTGATAGTCTCTTGACAAAGGTGCATATTCTTTTCGTGAAGCATATTTTGATCCATAAGATCTTTGAGCTGCTGTTCTAGATTTGACTTCTCTTCGTTCGAAAAAACACCAGCTCCGCTGGCTTCGACCTTTACTATCTTAGTCGCTTTCAATTCGGCTGCCTTTAAAGCTGCGTTGAGTCTATCTTTCTCGAGATTCATTTCCTGCATTTCTGATCTGTATTTTTCATGTTGCTCCCCAGCTGCCTTTCGTTCTATCATCAGCTTTCTTATCTCTCTCCGTAGATCCTCAACAACCTTATTTTTTGTGTCGATAGAGGCATTTGCAGCATTTATTTCAGCCCTGAGCTTCTTGTCCAATTCCTGCTTATTCTTGTTGTCTGGATGAAGTATAAAGTTTTTCAAGCTATTCTCTAGCTCTTTGTTTCTAGCTTCTGATCCTTCTGCATTTTCATGATAGCTATCAAAATGCCTGCATAGTTCATCAAAAGCTTGATCAGATAGCAAAACTCCAGGGCTTGGATCGTTCGAACTCGGTTTCAAACCTCTTGCCACTGCATCGATATATTCGGTTTGTTGACGGCATTGTTTTGTAAGTTCCTCCAATTTATCCCGACATTTCGTCAACTCCTTATCCAATCGTTCTATCTCCGCTGCTTCCTTTGCACAATCTTGATCGGGTGGTCGAGTACCACGAGCCATGAAGAAATCTCTCCTTTCTCTTTCCAACTTTTCCATTCTTTCAGAAACTTCTTTCAGAGCCTCCTGTGTTTTTATATACTCTTGCTGTACTCTTCGATCATAACTAGAGCCCGCATTACCATTTCCTGATACATTTTTTGCGAGTTCTACCATTTCAATAACTTCCTGAACAAGTTTGCTGAATTGCTGAGGTGTACTATGATTTCGCCTTAGATTAATGACAGGCTCTTGAGTATCTGAATCATATTCCACATCCTCAGCTTCCCTTTGACTCTCTTCCTCTCCCAAAGCTTCACGAAGAACCCTCAAAGTCGTAGTGATAGCCGCATGCCAATCCGCAACCGCTGTTCGGAATATCGCGGGATCCATATCTTGATCCGGATTATCCTTTTGAGTAGTGAAATAATACTGCGTCGCTCTTCGGAACTCCAAAATGTATTGCTCGGAACGGTTTCGTAAGCCCCGCCATACGCGACCTTTAGCTCGGTATGACATTGCTTGTTGATGTCCTGCCACTATCATCTCCCTCATCTTGATACATTGATTGCTTATGAATTGTATACCAGCATCGTCAATCGTTCGATCGTGTTCGTTTATAGCATCCACAATCACTTTCAATATAGCTGCCCATTCATCTCTTTTCATATCCAATGAAACTAGACTTCCTTGGGGTAGGCCACCGGCAATTGGAATTTCTTGCTCTTTGCGTGCTAGAATATCTTCTGTTTTCAATCTTTTCTCCTGTTCCTCTTGCCAAAAGGCATAATCTGGTTCGGCATTATCAGCCATTTTGAAGAGATTTCAACTTGGTAGCCAGCTGTGTAAAGGATTAATTCGAATTGATTTGTTGTTGAATTGGTTGGTAAAGTATACCGACAGTCCCACGAATATAGCAATCATTCACAGCTAGTATAAAATAACAGAAGCTACTTATCGAATCCATTTTTCCTTTGTGATTCTTCTGTTCTCAAACCTTGATGCAGCCAAATTTTGAAAAGACGGAAGATATCTTTGTTTTTCTTTGTCATGACAAGATCTCTTTGAACTCGCAACACATTCTTCTTCAAGAAATACAGTTGATCTTTTGATGGGAATCGTTCTAGGAATCGGAAAAATTTGATGCTTGAATGGATTGAAAGGAATATATGCTGGGGCGTCTCTATGTTGATGAAAACGGCGAAAGAGGAAAATTCGTTCAATGATACTTGGTATGATTATGGTACTGTTGGAGATGCGGATTGATGGTTATTGGAATTGTATGGTAAAGTAATTTACTTGAAACTCAAGCATTTGTGATTAATTGCTTATACGGTATTTTATTTTCCATCAGATAAATGGAGATAGAAATTGATCTAATTATCTCAATCCAAGAATTGACGCAAGAACATCACATATCACATAGGGGTAGGGTAATTCACAACATGATTAATCACCCCAATGAACTTACCAGAAGGAGTCCTTTACACCCAAAATATACTCCGAATCTAAATTTCAGATCACGCAACAGAAAATGCTTTCAAAAACTCAATAATTATTAATTCCATGGTCCTAAAGCTTTCAAAGCACCCGAAGATCAAACCACATAATTAACCTCTCATCTCCGAGACCGCGTGATCGTCCCCTATTTAACCGAATGTGAAATCTTGGAGTACAAGTTACACAAACTCGAATGCACTCCATACAGGCGCTGAACACAACTTTTACACCTTTAATCCAGATCCTTGATGTTTTCAGAACAAGTGATGAGATGCTCGTGCTCAAGGTTTGAAGCAATTTTTTGTATAGTGGCATGAGAGCGGGAGATGTGTTCGTCCGTTGTGAGTCGATGAACTTAACCCCTTTGTGTTCATTACAGGAGCATCATATGGTTACATGGTAGTATCGAATCGATAGCAGCAAAAGCTCATTATTAAGAATTCAGACAATATACAATTCGAAGTTCATATCTGATCTGGACCTCTTGAGACCGCAGGATATCTCCAACAGGTCGTACAGTTACAAGTGAAACGAGATTGAGTTTTTTTAAATCACTACTACTCAATGACTGAAGCTCTGGAAGAATATCTGGCAGAAACCTTGGAAGATTTCCTCGATATTTCATGATGATGGAAGTACTTGTGCTGGTGAGATTTTATCTTTCAGTACTGATTTGATGGGCCAAAAAAACATTCTTGACACATTTAGTTAGTGCATACCAGATATATATAAGGGTAAAAGAGAAATAGTCAGGTCCATCAGTGAGTGCATGGATTGACGGAACACTTTCTAACTATTGAAATTTTAACGAATTTATTCCTCGATTGTTTGATATTACAATATATAGTTTGATTATCTTATATCAAATGAATAATTGTAAGAATCTCTAGAATACATGAGTTAATATATCAAGAGATATTCACAAGTCTATTGTGTAGTGTTCTGTTAATCTGTACACCCACTAGTGATTTCAATTAGTCTCCAATATATCAACAAATAACAAAACTACAAAACACCTCTTCTCCCATCTACAAACCTCCTCCCCTCCTCCCCTCCCAAACCCACTCCAAAGCCCTGACATACCTCCCTTTATTCTCCTCCCCCATCAAATGTCCACAATGTCCCGTCTCCCCAAGCCTCTCCTTCCTAACCCCCTCTACCCCCCAAACCCCCTCCTCCCCGCCTCCTCCGCATGCTCCTCCACATCCTCCCAGCTCACCATCCTATCCCCCTTACTAAAAACATACAATCTCCTCGCTTCCCTCCCAAAAATCTCTTCATCATTAAGATCCCTTCTAATCCTTTCTATCAAATCTATTCCCCCAAACACGTTCAACAAGATTTTATACCCCCCAAAGACTAAATATAGAAAACTCATGCACAGAAAATGCACGATCCAAAATCTCGGAAATCCAAGCGAGAATGCAGAAACCGTTGCTCTGTATCTGAATTTCCCCGGGGAAGAATCTAAAACTAACGAAACGATTGGGAGAGATCTCCCCAGCGTACGATGAAATTCGCGCGCGAGAAACGAGAGTGTGAATGCCCCGCCGTTGGAGAAGGAATGAGCGAGGATTTTGGAGTTGGCGGGGAGTTGGTACAGGCTATTGAGAGCGGGGGTGAGACGGGCGAGGGAGTTAGAGGAGGAGGAGAAAATGTGGGGAGTGGAGGTGGTAAGGAGAAGGATGGGGGTGTGTGGGTGGAGAGTGTGGTAGAGGGTTGTGTATTTGGAGATGTGTTTTGGAGAGGCGTTGAGCCAGGAGGTGAGAAGGATGAGGTCGGGGGATTTTGCGGAGGGTCTAGATTGGGGAGGAAGGGAAGAAGATGATGATATGGTGGATTCGGAAGGGTCGTGTATGTAGATACAGGGGGATAGACGTGTGAAGTCGGATAGGGTTGTCATGATGATGGTAAATGGTAATTATGGTAGAGTCAAATTCAGAATCTGAATTGTAAAGAGTCTTGAATTGAGAGGAAGCATGCAAATGATTAGTTCCATCTCGTATTTATATAGATAGCCCTCTAGGATTATCTTTCTTGGCTCAACAATTTTGTAATGTCACTAGGAAGTCTCCCATTCTTAACATAAGCGTGGAGCGGAGACGGAACGCGGGGTCTGAAATCCTTCCGAAGATGAGATTATCACCTGTTACTAGCCATAGCCAATGGGAATGTCATTATAATTGTTTGAAATATGAAGACCAAAGATACCATCAACAATATTGTGACTGTTGAATGACATATATATATACATTGGAATACTTGACCTTCAACTCATAATCCCCACAATCACCTAACCCAAGTTCAACATCGTGATTACACCATCCATCATCATCATCTACACCCTACCAATACTTCAATTAACCACATCACCACTCAACCCCTTATCCTCTCCATCTCCAATCATCACTCTTTGTTGTAATTCAAACCCAATTCCACAAACTTCTTTCCTTCTCCTAGCAAACATTCCATATAAACCCAACCAGATGGTTCTATCCCTACAATCTGTCGCTCCAAACCATTCACTCGCACCACAATCCGGCATATATCTATTCAATTCTTCTTTCGTCGCTTGAATCCAAGGTTTTGGTATTGGCCAATCTGAAAAATGCATATATTTCGCTTCTGCCAATGCCTTTTCCGCATCCCAAGTATCTTTCAAATTGCCCAAATATTCTTGATGTGATTTGCGACGGAGTTCTCCCGAGAGAAGATCGTAAGGACGAGATGGGATTGCTAAAATATTAGGTGAAAACATTGTATTCAATATATCCATATCGTCTTCATTCGGTCCCGCATGCTGTACTGCTGATTCGATTCTTTGGAAGAGGTTGGTGGAAGGATGTAATAATAATAAATGAGAGGAATATGCCCAATTGGTCGGTGGACCAAAATAAGTATATGGCATAGCGACCGGAGCAGATGGTAATAGAAACAATTCATCCATATTCCGAATATAATTCGCATCCGAATCGACATGTAAAACTCGATCATATTGGGTGAGATTGAATGCGAGAAGTTTGGTATGTGAACCTGCCCATGTTGTCTGTTCCGTATGATTCTGATGTAGAACATCCATCGGTTGCAATTTAACGTAATAATCGGTTTGTGCTTGTTTCAATAACCTGGCAATGGGCGTGAGAGGTTTGGAAGGAAGATTCGCATCGATTTCTTCAACATTCCAATGTGATGGATATAACATTAATCGTTGAGCACGACTACCGATTGTTTCGACTTGCGACCAGAGCATGAGAGCACTACAAAGATATTCAGGTGAAGTAACATATTGAACATATGCGAATTTGAACCAGTCAATCGTAGAATCCTCAACTGTAGTTACTGGACCTGGCATTGGAGGAAATACATCGCCATCATGGTTGTGAAGCAATGCATATCGAACGACCAAAAATATGAGCAAAAATATAGATGACAACTGAAAAGTAGTTGAAGATATTACGACTCGTAATCGACGAGTATAGAAGCGAAAGCCTGCCATACAGACATTTGAATATGAAAGAAGGATAACAACATCTCCATTCTTGAGATTTTTCCTTTTCCCAATTAATACCTACTCGAGCTACTGACTTGAATGTTATTGATTGTTACGGCTAAGTTGTCCGATACCATAAACACCAAGACGCTAAAAAGATTAGAATGTAAGGTTATTTCTTGGCCCCTGAGGTTAAATAGTGTGATATCTCACCGCTTTGAATCTATTATTGAGGATTTATAGAACCAAAAATCTCAATTTGAATGAATAAACGAACTGAATTGATTATTGACTGAGGAGTTTCTTTTTGAGGGTTAAATGATTATCATATGGGGGCAAGCCCCCAAACCCCCATATCCTCGCTGCGCTCGAGTTTAGGCCGTTGAGTATCAATGTCAGGGTAAATTGTATATACGATAGACGGAGCGGAGCACCCAAGTGGGATGGATGTGGCAGAACAAAGACAACGAGATTTATTGGACCATACATATTGACCCCTTTCGCACTCAAGCAATTGCGATTTGTCAATGAGTCAATCTTTGGACCGGTCTTCGGAAATCGGCACAATCAAAGTCTCCTTCATGATGATAGTTTTGTCATAAGGCTCGTAAATGATCATGATGCTATTCACAAAGTCGCTGCCAACTCCAAAGGCAACTCCCATATGGGATAGATGTCTTAGGACCCCTCGGTATGAAGATCTTAAGTGAGCCTTTCTATTGTTCCATAGTGCTGAAGTATTGAACAAATATCCCTGTTTACACATACTCTCTACTTATCGTATTCTTATCATGGCTATCAAATTCCATAATACCACCAATCTACTGAATTTCCAATTCTCAACCTCATTCACACCCGTCCCCAAAAATGCAATACACAATGACAGATCAAAATGCCGACATGAGGATCTTGCTCTGGCAAGTCTGCCATCAGACTTGCGAATCTTCTGTCTGGACAAATACTCCACATCTATGTTCACGGGAATGGAATAGCAAACATCCTTCTTCCTAAATCGTTACGCACAATCAGTTTCCTGAGATCAGAGCTGAAATCTGTGTGAATTTCCTTTGGGCTTTTCTTGTCCTTCTTGCAAATATCACAAATTCTCAAATACACAGGCTCAACAGCTCGTTACTGTCACCAAAGGAACATAGCCAGATGCGGGCACCCAAGTTTATTTGGGTTGAAGTATTTCCAAACCCAAGCCCGATCTTGGAAGAACGAGACAGTTAGACGTTATTCCTTTCGTCAAAAAATATATCCTTCAATTTCCGCTACACACCGTGATTCCCACTCTCACCCAAGATACTCGCGAACTACCTCTCGTCATCAGTATGAATGACAAACTCAAACTGATACTTGCTCATCCAATATCAGTAGATACTTTCACATCTGCCAATATGTTTCCATTGTAAGTAGCAATTATGAGGTGCTATATCGCAGTCACTGATCACAGTATATCCATTGCTTCGGCGTTATTCTCATCCTCAGTTGTCAAAATATAGCTGCCATTCTTGCTTCGGAATGTGCTTTTTTCAACTAAAAGATCCGAATTTAATTAGACTCACCAGTTAATGAAGGAAATGTATACTCATCTCCTAATGTCGAATTACCACCCTCCTTTGGAATTCCACAGACAAGGTCGAAATATTCATCTGTTTTGGGAGTTTGGATTTGAGCATACATGATTCCTAACCCCTCACTCCGCACCACCTCAGCCCCTTCAACACCACGCAGCCCAGCCAACCCCTTACAATTCCCACAATCCTACAAGCGAACTCATCTTACCCATCCAAACACCCAGATAACCACACGATATCCTCATCCCATGTCATATCTTTTTTTCATCTCAAATTCAATTCCTTACCTTTACATATCTACATCCCTAAATACCTCAAATTCCTAAACCTCCTTTCTTCAACCCCGCACCTCTCTATCTCTATCTCCACCTCTATGCAACCCTTCCCTAAAAGAATATCCACAAAATAATCACATCAATATTAACACACTTCATCCCTCTCCCCCCAAAATCAAACCCCCATATTTTTACTCCATCTACATACACCCACATCCTCTCCCTCATTTCATCACTGTCCAACCACCTCATCAATTATCACCTCATCACTTATTACCCAATATTTCCCTATTTAACTACCTACAACTAAAATTCAAGATTGAAAATTCATTTCCATACCTATTTCTCATTACTTACTCCTCAAGACCCTTCCATCATTCATCTACTGTACCTATCTATCGACCCATCGAAAACATTCGATTTCCTACTCCTAAATCTCGAGAATAGAAGTAGTATGATTTATATAAAGCTTAACCATAACATCCCATTTCCTCAGAATTATCTTACAAAATTCAATCCTTCAGTAAGATACCAAAATAGCATTCCCGAATGCACCTATCTATATAATCTCAACATAATCCAGTTTCTCCATAACTCCTCTCCCTCTTCCCTTCCTTCCCTCTTTCGCAAACTCTCTCAACTCCTTTACTATCATCATCCATACAAACACCACAACATCTACAGAGTTCCTCCATCCAATACTTCACTTCCTCTCCCATTCCATCATATCGCTCTCCTCTTTTCCTCCTTTCCTTGAATCCCACCAACTCCATTCCACCTCCCCTCAAACTTCAAACTCTAAGCAAAACCAACCCAACCCACCTCAACCCAAAATCAAAACACAACAAGAGATCCAACAACACAATCTCCACTCTAATTATCCAAGAAGTATCTCCTGAATATTCCCTAGATATTATAAAAGTTTCCATCTATCCACCAACCACTCACCAACCACTCACTAACCATCAGCAAAGCCTCCCATTACCCAATCTAACATCCAACCCCAAATCCAACCCCCCGCCCACCTACCCCTCTCAAAAACCCCGTATCCCCTCACAAACCACCTCTCTCCCTTCCCTTCCCTTCCTTCCCCTCCTCCCCTCCTCCCCTCTTGCCCAACAAAAACCCCTCCACCAAAAAAATAAAACACATCCTCCACCTCTCCAAAAATCAAATTCCTCCCTCGCGTGGGGTCGAACCACGAACCTCTCGATACCATTCATTTCCTAACAGTCGAACGCGCTAGCCAATTGCGCCACGAGGGACGTCATGTTCCAAATGCTGAAATTTGTACTTATTGTTGTGGCGGGGCGGGATTAATGCAATTATATTATACGTTGGAGGTGGATAGTGGATAGTGGGCAGTGGGGAGTGGGTTTGTGTAGATGGATGGATGGATGGATGGAAATTATTATTTGTGTGATATAGTGGGACGGGGTGGGGTTACAGCTTACAGGTGCGAAAGAAAGAAAGAATGAATGATATTTTTCTACGAGGGCGAGGAAATTCAGGAAACGCTGGAAATTCAAAGTCCAGGGAAGCAATGATGATGAATTTCTCATGATAAGATAAATTATCTGCTAATAAATTACAATACAATACAATACACTATAATCTCATAACTAGATACAATATACAAATATACAATGAAAAATACGACACACCCCAGGAAGATATTATACCATGTTTTCTTTCCTCAATCGAGTTCTTCCTACTGGATTCTCATTCTTCGTTCGTCTTCATTCTTCATTCATTCTCATAATTTCATTCTTTTCTCTGTTCTCTGTTCTCTGAATCTCTGTTCTCCTTCCTTTCCCTCTCTATCCCCAACCATCTAATCATACAAAACCCACCCTTGTTCCCATCACAAACCCCTTTGTGCAATTCACCAACAACCATCGACCATCAGAAAATAAGAGAGATATCAAAGAAATCAAAAAACAAAAGAAAAAAACGCCCCTTCTCATATACTGATATACTAATATACTTAATAAGCCTGTCCCGTTTCAGAAAAAAAAAATGGTTTCCCTCATCTTCGTCCCACCGCTCCCCATCTTCCCACTTCAATACTGACATCCCAAGCCCACACCCGATTACTTCACTACCACCCACCCCACTATCTCCCAACTATTTCATAGTTTTCAAGAATCCCTCTAAATCGAAACTTTCCTCATACTCCTTCCCATCCCACAATTCTCCCAAATCATCCAGCCAACCTTTCTTTCCTTTCTCCCTTACTTCTCCAGTTGCATCAACCATATCCTCTTCTCGTTCGGCTTGAGCACTACTATCTGCTGCTAATGGAACTTCTGATGTATCACCTAGATTAAAGAGGTCGAGGATTTGATCCGTTTCCATAGTTCCCAGACCCGCATTTTGTTGATTGACTACTGTGGATGCTACGTCGATTTTGAATCTTTGAAGACTATTTGGAATAAATTAGTATTTGATTTGTTAAAATTTTTCGAGTGACAAAAGTAGGACGGGAGAAGGACATATGAACGGGATTATAACGAACCTCAGAATCTTTTCCTCCAAAGTACCCCTAGTAATCAATCGATAAACATTAACCACCTTCTTTTGACCAATTCTATGAGCTCTGTCCATAGCTTGTAAATCTTTTTGAGGATTCCAATCATGTTCCACAAAAATAACCGTATCAGCACCCGTCAAATTAAGTCCCAAACCTCCTACACTAGTTGTAAGAAGTAAGACATCATATGAAGGATCGGAATTAAATTTATTGACGATATCTTGACGTTTATTAGCATCAACTGATCCATCCATACGCAAGAATTGTACTGAAGGTAACATCTTCTTAAGAACATCATTTTGAACCATATCTAACATTTCCTTCATTTGACAGAAGACTAAAGCTCGATGGGGTGAGACAAAAGATGTTTCGGTGGTAATTTCATTTTCGGAAGAAGGTTCGGTACCAATACCACAATCAACAAGTAAATCTCGCAAGGCCGTTAATTTTGGTGCGTGAACAGGATCTCGAAGACTAGTTCCTTGTTTGGCAAGAAGTCGTTGAGTATCTTCATATTGTTTATGACCTTCTTTCATAACAAGTGCAGGAGAATTGCAAAGTTTGCGCATATATTGTAGAGCTTGGAAAATATGTTGTTTTGCTTCTTTATCACCAGATGATGCCTTTTCAGCCAGAGTTTTGCCTTCTTTCTTGGTGAAATCCTCGAAAAGTTTCTTCTGTAAATCACTAAGATCACAGTAGTAATTTTGTAAGATCTTAGGTGGTAGATCATCCAAAACCTCTTCTTTAAGACGGCGTAAAAGGAATGGTAGAACTTGTTTATGTAAAGCTTCAATAGCAAGAGCACCAGCTTCTTGTTCTTTTGATGAAGACTTACTATAACGACTAGCGGCAATGGGTTTGGCGAAACGATCCAAGAAAACCTTCTCAGCTCCAAGGAAACCTGGCATGAGGAAATCGAAGAGAGACCAAAGTTCCAGTACATTGTTTTGAATTGGTGTGCCGGAAAGGATGAGTCGATGATTGCTAAGTAGACGTTTGACAGCGACAGTAGTCTTAGCTCGAGGGTTTTTGATTAAATGACCTTCATCTAGAACACAATAATTCCAATTGAGAGGTGATAAAACATCAATGTCATTGCGACAAATTTCGTATGATGTAATGACAATATCAGTTTGACCAAGTTGTTCTCTAAAACGAGCTCGATCGAGTGGAGGTCCAACATAAGCTGTACATGTTAGGAAAGGAGCATATGCTTTAATTTCTTGTTGCCAATGACCGGAAAGAGTAGGAGGACATATGATGAGAGATGGCATTCTTCTAGATTCTGGGGCTCCAGTTTTGGCAAATTCCTCAGCTCTAAGATGATGGTCACTTGCGACAATACATAATGTTTGTAATGTTTTGCCAAGACCCATATCATCACACAGAATTCCATGGAGATGATATTTGTTCAAAAAGTTGAGCCAATTAACACCTTCTTGTTGGTAAGAACGAAGTTCCGCTTTGATGGCGACAGGAATTTTGAATTCCTCAACTTTATGAGGATCCAAGAGTTGACCAATAAAGGTACGTTCACGATCTCTGCCTTGTAATAATTCTTGTGATAAACCAGGAGGATCTGGGATACCTGCTTCAAGTGGAACAAGTTTAACCAGAGTAGCGAAAGAAGTTGTAGCAAGTACTCGTACATCAGTATCTGAATCACTCATTCGTCCAAGAACAGGAACGATGAGGAAAATGACATATGGTAATATACTATCACCCATGACAGCGATAAGATGGTAAATCGATTCAATGACACCTTGACGGAAGTTGAGGTCGAGTGGATTGCTGATAGAAGGCAAAACTTTCTCCACAAGTAAGGTCATAGCTTCTACAGTGATAACACTGCAAACCGTTGCAAGACATTTAGCTGCCATGTAACGGAAGACTGATAATTCCGAGTGAAGAGCTGTAACGACAAGAGGAAGTAATTCCATGATAAAAGGATATAATGATTTATCCAACGTGGGTGTCAAGGCACGAATTACAGACATGCCATCAATAGCTTCTTGTCCAGAGGATTGTGCGGGGTCTATACAGTCTCGTGGAAGGATACCACCAAATGCATGTCGTAGTGGTTGTTCCATTAAACCTTTAAGTGTAGGGACTTTGTTTAACAATTCAGATCCGAATATTGTGGAAAGTTGTTCCAAGGCTTCCTTGGCACCTCTTCTGGTGATTCTCGCTTCTTTGGCTTCTCGTGCAAATTTTGCTGCATCTGGATGATCTTTACGATCTTCTTCTTTCCGTAATGATAGAATGGCAGTTGTGAGAGGAGCATTTGGAGCGAATTCTGGTGTCTCTGAAGTTTCCATACACATGAATTTAACCAGATTTGATACAACCTTTTGTGCCGGTCCAGTACGACCACCTTCTGCGAATATTTCGATAAGTCGGGCGATAGAGAAAGCAGACCGTTGTTGTAATTCCAAAGTTTCCTCTTTTTTGACACTATCCATCATAGACTTGATGATGTGAGATGGCTTCTTAGGTGAAACCTTCATAGCGACCAAAGCACTTGCAGCAGCGGCCTTGATACGGGTATCTCTCAACTCTTTAATGCTCTTTGCGTTATTGATGACTTCGGTTACATTTTCGCGTGCTTCGGTGAGAGCTTGAGTCGCTATCATCCGTTGACCGGGAGAAAGCATTTTCTTTAATCGATCGAAATCCTCGGAAACACATTTATTAGCAGTCACAATAGAGAAAGCATCTGGTCCAGCTTCGGCTTCACCAGCTACGACAACCGCAAGTACAGGTAAACGTCCTTGAGAAACTTTGCCAACATCGCGAAAGGTATTGAGGAGTTGTGAACATTGAGTTCGAACCAAATGTGTGTAGCTGACTAAATCTCTGTATGTGAGAGGGCGTTCAGTTTCGAGAATCTTTGTAAGAGCTGGTTCAAAACGTAAAGCATGAGTCTTTGAGATACAATTTTTGGCGTATTCGTCGATGATGATTGAGGTCGTTAGTTGGGTGGAAGAGAAAGCCGAAGACATTCCTGGAGTGATACTAGCATCGTATGCATCGAGAGCAGGAGCTGGTACGAGTGACATAATAAGACCCATGGCTTTTGCGGCTGATGCACGAGATCTAATCAAAATATCCATACCCACCAGATCCACATCACCTTGCATCATGGGACCATCGACGTCATGTGATGATGATGATGTAGGAGTAGGTTCAACAACCTTTGCAGCCTTTCGACGCTTTTTCGTCGGAGGCTCAGGACCGGAAGGTGTGCTTGGACGAGCGTTACTTGTAGGACCACTAGGTAAGTAAGAATTACCGGATGGTCTTTGGAAAAGTGTGGCGTTCATGGGTAATGGATGTCGAGATACACCAATAGGATGTAACGTGAGTTGCATAAGAGGATCGATGTGTGGTGCAAATTCTGCGGATAGCTGTTCTGGATCTCTTGCAAGGAAATGTACCAGTGCTTTCCATACTTGAAGTGATAAATTTAAAGTATCTTGATTTCTCTCAACCAAAATATTTTGATAGATCAATCGAAGAATTCTTCCATCCATCCAATCTCTAGTCCCTTCACCCTCAATGCCGACAAATGTCAACAAAGCACGAAGAACTGCCGAGCGCACGGATGTGATGGTATGTCGAAGAAAGGGGTACAATCTTGGTACCAAAAGTCCAAAAGATTGTTCAGCATCTCGAGAAGCATTCTTTTTCATAGCCTCTAGTACTTCAGGGAAACTGCAAAGTTTGGCTAACAAGTCCATGATCTGCCCTGTACTAGCACTCAAATCATCACCAAGATTTGAGAGACATTCCCAAACAATATTGATGAGACCATCAAGTGCTTCAGGTCTCAAGTTGACAAACTCTTTAGCAATTGGAATTAGGGTTGCTGCACTAACAGAACGAACGTCGTCATCCCAATCACCTAACCCTTTCATCACAGCACGAATGACTCCATCGATCAAATCGTTATCTTTCAGTAACAAATCGTTTCGAACTGCCACCAAGTAACGAAGACCAATCATACCACCATGACAAATAGCCCAGCCTGGTTTATCCAGTTGAATGTCATTTTGCATAACGAGACGATACAAAATGTGATGGACGGAATAAACGACTGGAGGTGGAAGGTGAATGAGTAAAGCACCCAGAGTCTGACCAATTGTTTCTCGAATCGGTGCAACAACTGTATCTGAAACATAATCCCCAAAACGATCCAAGATAAAAACGCAACACAACCGACAAGCTAAGTCATCAAGCCAACGTTGATTGAGTAAGTTGTTTTCGCTACGAGTCTTTCCTAGTTGTCTTCCAGCGCCGGCTCCATGGACACGTATGATATCCCTCAAACCCATTGCAGCACCATGTCTGGTTTCCCATTGAGGATCGAATAAATCGACCACAAGGAATTCACACAGACGTTCATAAGGCCACTCTGATCCTTCTTGCTCGCCCTCGGTCTCAAGTTCGGATTTGATTGGCATAATTGGTCCCTTGAATTCTGAAACGACTTTGGAATCCTCGTCTATTTCAGAATTTCTTTCCGTTGAGAAGTAATCCGCCATAGGATTTTTGGAATCCTCACCACTAGCATCCGGCATGGAAGTATCTGCATCGTTTGAAGTATTTGTACGTCGTACTGAAAGATCCACTAGCCTACTTTTGCTACCAGCAGTCATAGCTTCTCTTTTTCTCTTTCGTTTCAGTTGATTCAGTTGTCTTGCACTCAGTCCACTTTCTTCCGAGGGTGTAGATGTACCTTTGTTGTTTTCTTGTCGTGAGAAACCATTCGACTCCTCACGTGCCAGTGTGGTGTTGGATCCATTCTGGTTATTAGTTGGAGCTGCGTATTCGAGTTCTTCTTCGGAATATGGACCAAGAAGACCGAGTCGTCCATCAAGTGTCTTCTTTTGATGAGCAAGACGTTGAGCAGGATCCAAAGAAGCTAAAGCCCAATCATGACCTCTATCTCCACCACGAACAAGTTCTTTACCATATTTGAGAATGGATACAATGTCGAGAGTATCAAGACTTAATTGTCCTTCGGCAAGTGGTGTTGGCTCTACGGCTTCTTCCTTTTTGATTCCAGATTCTTCGATTTTTGATTCATCTTTCGCCAACTCGTCCTCACCATTTGGGTCATACTTTTCTGCATTCTCAACAATTCCAGCTAATGCTTTCGAAGCAGCTGTTCGTGTATCCCAAGTCTTATGACGAAGATACGGTACAACTCTTGTTAATAGATTGAAAAGTTCTTCGGGGTGTGATTTCTGTACATCCGCCAATTGCTGAGCAGCAGTATTCCTAATTAATGGAGTGCTTCCTGTTTCCAGTAGCCTGAATCAAAAGTCAGTAGGGGGTAGGGGAAAGAGATGAGGCTCAAATGAAACTCGTCCAGAAGATTCTCGAAATGAAGATCACTGATGATCATATCATATTACAAGAGATCTTCAATTATACAATTCCCGTAAAAATTCCACGGCATATTAAAAGTTTCAAGGGTTTGATTTGGTCTCAACCAAACATAGAAAAGATGGAGTGACCCAAAGAGAAGATACTCACGTGACCAGTCGATCCAATCTATTTCAACGTATCATCATGTCAGCAAATCCATAATTAATTCCCGAAATGCAGCATTCAAATGCAACGCGGCCGCATTGATCACAGCTTAATATTGGGGGTGGTGGAGGTGAAACATTACCTTGAAGCCATTTTCAATACGCGTGTGGTTCATTATCTGTGTGAAGAGGTTTAAAGGGAAAACGCCATATATGCCAAAAGATGGGTTTTGTGAAAGTTCGTTAATCCATTCAGCTTCGTTATCGTTTGGTATAGTCGTCGTCGTGGCAAAAAAAAAAAAAAAAGGTAAAAGTGTACCTGGGGTGATACTTGGAATGATGATTGCAAATATGCAATATCGAAGAAAAGTTTATTAAACGCGTAAATGCAATGAATTAATAAATAAGTAATCGCAGAGAGATGCAAAGAAGTTTTGATGATGTTTTGAAATATAGGTAGGGTTAATGTTGATAGCGACGACGTGTATTGGAAATTGTAGGTAGTAGTAGTAATTGTGAACCTTTCAGCCTTGATCGCGAGGCGGGATATTTTTCAATTGAAGATTTGAATACGGGGGGAAACTATTATTGTATTCTTTTCCCTTTGAATTGAATGGCTGAATTGACTATGGTTGTTGGTGTGTATGGTATGGTTGATCTGGATGATATGGTTGGTATGATTGACATGTATGGTATGTATGGTTGATATGGTTGATTGATATATGTATGTACCGGTATGGATTGGTATGGATTGGTATGGATTGGAATGGATTGGTATAAAATTCGTTGGACTCGTTGATTGGTTGAATTTCCCCTTGTGTGGATTTTGGTGGTTTCTTATGGTAGCAACATGGTCGGTCGGGGAGTCGCCGTCCTTTATGGTCCTTAAGTATTCAGAAAATCCCAATAATTTTCTTAATTCGCTTAAAGGCTTAGCGCTGAACTTATCCCTGTTGCAGTTGCTTCAAGCCTTTCACTAAAATGGAGATCACGAATATGGCTGGGAAAGAGAAGGAAAAAAAAATTGAGTGAGGAGTGAGGAGAGAAGAGTGAGGGGAGGAGAGAGGAGAGAAGAGAGAGGAGAGAAGAGAGAGGAGAGAAGAGAGAGGAGAGAAGAGAGAAGAGAGAAGAGAAGAAAGGAAAAGGGAAAAAAGGAAAGGGAAGTGTGGTTTCGGTATGAATGAAGTGATAGATGAGTGATGGATGAGTAATAACAATTAAGTGAAAAATCAATAGAGAGAGTGAGAGTGAAGAAAACAATAAAAGAAGAGTGAGTACCGATTAGGTCGATACGGTTATTATTTACAACCATGATCAAATCTCGCAATTGATACTCAGTCAAGCCTCATACATCTACCTAGGTACATAGTAAGCAATAACATTGATGAATACCTTCAAATCGCAAATCACGATACACCCTCTCGTTTTCCACTCTTCTTCCACTCTTCTTCCACTCTCCTCTCCATCCAAACCCGATATCTCTCAACTGGCCCGTCTTCCTTCCGTCGGAGATTAAATTTTGATATAATTTTATAGGTTGATATTCCAAGCAAGTAGCCTTGACACAGATTACAGCATACCGTAACTAGTGTGCTAGGTATCGAAGAGTGCATGTGCCTAAGAATCACAAAGTAAATCTACTCTAGAACATCAACGCCGTCCAATGAAACAGGGCAGATGGTATTTGAATTTGGTATAGACTTTGCAACGGTCTTACAACAACGGTAACTACAATGATCAAAGTTTGATATCAGACGACGCGACGTGAATCAAAGGTGCCTTGTATTTGTGATGAAGAGTGATGTCGAGGTACTTATATATATATATATATCGTGAATCATCACCTCATGGCAATACAAAGAGAAGAGACTTGGTATAAAATCAATATGAATATGAATATGAATATCAACATCAACATCAATCGCATCGTACCTATCATACCATTCCACTCATCTCAGGCAAACAATATGAGGATGGCATCCATTCCCGATCCTACAAATAGACATCGGACTTCCGGTTTCATTGGAAACTCCATGTCTGTACAACCAATCACCTATGTACCTAATAGTCATCGCTTGATCACGATTCATCCACGTAATATCGTGCAAAAGCCGAGTGAGGACTGCTTACAGCTTACTGAGTAGGTATTATAGATTGTATGCAAGGCACAATTGAAACATTGTACCACAACACTTAGGTATGGTTGGGTCGAGCAATTACCTATCTTGACAGAAGTCTGCAACAGCATCTGTGAGATAGGTGGGATGAAAAAGAAAAGCGGCTTTCTGGAGTTTTGACAAGGCTGGCCGAGTTACATGCTAAGGAGAGCAGGGCAATAATAGTCCCATCTGAAGAATGAAGAATGAATGACGAGTCAGACTCCAAGTTATCGGTGATGAGATGGAGATGGAGATGGATGATCATAGATGCCGTGATACTTGAATAGGTCTAGAGCAGATTATAGCCCTCCATCTATCATTCATCATTGAGACCGTTATGTTTCGACCCAGCTTTTCCTCTACGAAACTGGGGAATGTGTCACAGAGAAAGATACATAGACAGATGTATTTATATATTTCTACCTAGTGTCTACTATATACATCGATCTATATATATCCGTATATAAAACCCCTTCCAAAATTGGCTTCCATCAAATACACACTTTCCTAAAGCATGCATCACGCTCATTCATCCCTTCTCCTTCATTCAATCACTTGATGATAACGATCAAGGTATTGTGCTCTTTTGTTCACACGGCTCTTGAATTTCATACCCACCAAAGCCAGATGATCTACCGGCCGTGAGACACGTTCTCTTCCCTTTTCCATTGGTCAGAATATATGGGCAGAACGAAAAAGGCGGTGAACACACAACCAAATCAATGGATAACATCAATGCCAGCCTGGATATGCCCCATCCATCACTCTCAAAACTCCATGCAATCAAAGTAACTTGGATTAGACATTGAACGTTGACCGTTAAATCTATTCATCCATCTTTCAATCCACTTGGGACTATCTTGTAAAGCTTCTTTTGTATCTTTTTAATTGTAAGAATCGATTTACAAGCAAACATACTTCACTCAATGCGGTGATCATATCTAATTCTTAGCTACTCTACATCTGCCACCGTCTTGCTTTACACATCTACCTCAGAAATCATGGCCTCTTACAATGTGCCAGCGACTGCCCCTCGACCGGCGGTTTATGGAGGACCTGTACCAATACCTGATCCGTCGGCACCCCCTGGAACTTTCGCACCCGGAACAAAAATCCAAGTCGGATCTCACAAGGTCGTGATTCAAAAGTACTTCTCGGAAGGGGGGTTCGCTCATGTCTACCTGGTGAAAATGCCAAAACCGATCGATGGGACGGATATTGCGGTATTGAAGAGAGTCGCGGTCCCTGATAAGGAACATTTGGCAAATATGAGAACCGAAGTGGAAACCATGAAGAAGTTAAAGGGACACCGCCCAATTGTTACATATTACGATTCACATGCATCACAACTGAAAGGGGGAGGGTACGAGGTATTCTTACTTATGGAATTTTGCAATGGTGGTGGTTTGATCGATTTCATGAATACTCGACTTCAAAATAGATTGACGGAACCCGAAATTCTGAAGATATTCTCAGACGTGGCAGAAGGAGTAGCATGCATGCACTACCTCAAACCTCCCCTTTTTCATCGAGATCTTAAAGTTGAGAACGTTCTCATCACTTCCACTGGTCCTTCTCGAAGATTCAAGCTCTGCGACTTTGGTTCCACTGCACCACCTCGACCTGCTGCTACGACCGCTGCCGAATGCAGATTGATCGAAGACGATGTTCAAAAACATACAACATTACAATATAGAAGTCCTGAGATGATAGATGTATACAGGAAACTACCAATTGATGAAAAGTCGGATATCTGGGCCTTAGGGGTACTGCTTTATAAGTTGTGTTATTATACTACACCATTCGAGGCTCAGGGACAACTTGCTATATTGAACGCAAGTTTTAAATTTCCCTCGTATCCAGTATTTTCGGATCCCCTCAAGAATTTGATAGGTATATCCAATGCTGCGCTCATGCTAAAGGAGAAATTGTGCTAACAAATTCTAGCATCTATGTTGAAAGAGAAGCCAACATCTCGTCCCAATATATACCAAGTTTTGAGGGAATCATGTCTCATGCAAGGAATCGAAGTTCCAATTAAGGATGTATGTTGTTTTGTATCTTCCATCGACAAATAAAAACTTACCATATTAGATATATGCTGGAAGAACCCAGTCAGAATCGCGACAATATCAGCAATTGCCAACTACCGAGTCTCCAACATCACCTCCAGTTGTGGGAGCAGTTTTTGCGCCTCCAACACAACAGCAGACAGTTATACCTGATGTCGTCCCAATGCGAAGGGGAAGACCCACGGCTAATTCACAGCCACAGCCTACAAAACCTAGTCCGTCTCCAATGAGAGGCACAGTTAGCGATCCATTTGCCGCTTTGGATTCTGCAACTTCTGCTCCAGTTGTGGACGAAATCTCCAATCGATTTCCAAGCTTGGATCAGTTTTCAATACTTCATGAAGGAGGCAAATTTGATTTTGGATCTTCCTCACCCACGAAGACATCACAACCTGTTAGCAAACGAGTTACAGAAAGGTTAGCTGATGATGCATTCGCCATGTCAAATCGACCGGGGTCATCAACTTCAACCAATAAGCCATCTCGTGCTCAACAAATTCTATCCAGTAATCCACTAGAGCTTCAAACATCAGATGTACCGGCAACCTTAATATATCAACCCACACCTACTCACCCTGGTGTGAAATCCTCATATGTATCCCAAGGTACAATGACAACACCAACTCCTCCACCTGCAAATACGCGACCTCCTAATTTCACTGCTTCTCCACGTCTCCTTCCATCAGACCATCATCGATCAACTAGTTTACCACGAAACCAAATCGCAACTCCGTCTAGAACACCGACTCTTGAAGCACAAGAATTTTTACCTGTTCATCCTGGCTTACCTCGCACCTCTTCATACAATCCTCAGTCTACTCATTCAAAACATTCATCGTCATCTAGACCGTCACTCGAAATGAGTAGACCTAGCAATGAAGCTCTTGAAAGTACTATTTCTCGAACAAAATCCAGTCTGAGTCGATCACGTCCATCAAGTCAATATTTGGAATCCAACATGGACTTTCTTCGAGAAAAGGAAGGTCGTCCCTCGATTGATTCTCAACGACGTCCATCATATTCTAGGGATTTTGCCGTCACCGATTCAACTGATGATGATCCTCAATCAAATGTCGACTTTCTTAAATCAATGGAAGATCATGAAAAGGTCAAGAAAGATAGACGTCGAAGTAGTGGTTCAAAATCCAAACGTTCCAGCATGCCTACGATTTCGTTATCTGGAACCAAAAATCTGTTGGCGGGTAAATTTGGAGATGCTTTCAAAAGATTTGAAAATAATGCTAGTGCTCCACCCGGTCCAAGAACCCCAAGTCCTCTACATGATCTAGATCGACGTGACTTGACACCGATAGCTGGATCCGAAGCAACAGATGATAGGAGTGATGATGGAACGGTAGATGACAATGTGACACCGGAGCAAAGAAGAGAAAATGAACGAAGGAGATTATCAATTGAAGAAAAACGTGTTTCTGATGCAGCAGCCGAATATCGAAAACGACTTGCAGATCGTGGTGGTGCACCAGCCCCAAAGAGCATTGGTGGTGTAACCCGAGCCGCAAGTATTCAACATAAAGTCAAAAGCCTCTTGGATGAAAATAGTCAACAACCTTCCCCAAAGAAAACGGCAGAAGGCTATGGAAGATATACCGATATACCAGGTCAACCTAATCCTTTACCAACCGGAAATCCATATGGAAAACCTTCTGTAATTCGCAAACCAGCTCAACCTTCAATTCCTTCATCTGATCTCAATTATACTAAACCTCGTCCTCAACAAATACCTCCTCAATTACCAGTTACTAAAACAGGACCAAGACCAAGTGCTCCACCTAAACCTACACATCTCAATAATATGAATACGGGAGGTGGTCTTGCTACCAACAACTCTCCACCTAAACAGTCATACCTAGCTAATAGAGGTGCGCCTGGGATGCAACCGAGATCGGACATGACGTCCTTGGAAAAAGAAGAATATCTTGCGGATTTTAGTAAAAGATTCCCGAGTTTGAGTAGTATTGAGATGGTGGAGAGGGAGATTGAGAGAGAGGGGGAACAAAGTACAGGGTTGGGAATGGGAATGGGGAGGAGAGATGATAGGCCTAGGGTTACTAAGGAATTGTAAGTTCCCGGTTGTAGATTTGGAAGGAGGGGGGTAGAGTGGTTGGAATTGGAGGGGAGAGGGGGAGGTGTAAATTATGGAGTGTTGTGATGTGATGTGATACGGTAGTTGGAATCATGGTATGTTATGTCATGTTAGCGGTACATGCATGTAAATGAGTGAAGATATACAGATAGGGCTGTAGTAGTAGTAGTAGGTATCTGGATTCTGAAATAAAAGGGATATTATGAAAAGAGGGAAAGATAGAGGAATAGATAGAGGAATGAATTAGAAAATTTATATACATATTGATTGGTGGTTGATTGGTGTGTATTACTGAACTAAGTGCGTGGTTGAGAATTATGTACCTATGCGTGTATTGAATCAACGGCGAATGAATGTGTGGCTTCCTCTGCCTTGTTGTTATTCTGTTGCACGTAAGTGGTATTAGAAGATTTAAATTTTCACAGTACTGTATGCACACATGCCCCACGAAGAATTCTCGCTCAATACATGAATCTGATCATATCATGTTTCTCCCCAATTCACATTATGCAAACTCCCAAGACATCTCCCCATTCGACTTATAAACATCACTGTTCCCAACTCCCTACCACAATCCATTCATCACCCGTCTGACACCCAAACGAAGGTGCAAGTGCTACTTCTCCAAAGACGCGCTCGCTTTCTTCATCCGTGTCCCATTCTTCGTCGAGAGAGAGGTGGATGTTGTCGGTTAGTTTTTCGGGGGGTGGGGATTCTTCTTTGGGGGAGGGGGAGGGGTTTGGTGGTGTGGCTTGCAGCTCGTGAGATTTGGGTTCAGGGGTGGGGAAGCTCGCTTCTGTGGTTGGAGCTTCGAGGTATCGCTCGGGAAGTTCTGCGATTTGGAGTTCTTCCTCTGGTGGGGTATCAGAAGTTGGATCGTTGAGCTCGGTGGGCTTGCTGGATGGGTGAGGGGTGCTCTCTTTATGGGTTGGAACTTGGGATTGTGGCTGCATGAGTTCGTCTCTTTGGAGTACTCTGGTTGCGATGCTAGCTGTGAGACTTCTGAGCTTGGTGGGCTTGGCTGAAGGTTGAGAGGTATCCCTTTTCGAGAGGATTTTTGCGCGTTGTGGGGTCTTGACCTTTGTAGCAATTGGCTGGAGCTGTGTGATTTCGTGCTCTTTTTCTGCACTGTCACTTTGTTCAACGACGGGGCCTTCAATTGAGGAAACAAGAGTTGCAGGAGGTATAAGGTCGACGTTATCTATCTTGGATTGAAGCTCATATTCCTGCTTTGCTTCACCTTGATTCTGCACCTCGTCTTCCCCATCCTTTCTGCGCCACTCCTCAGGAACCTCCTCTCTCCTCAATCTCTCACTCTTCTCCCTCGCCCTCACCAGCTCTAGAACTCTCCTGCTCGCTGGAAAACTACTCGTCACCTTTTCAAAATGATCAATATCCTCCTGTCCGAGTCCCAATTCCTGCATCTTCCTCCGAATCTCAGGATGCGTGGCTGCTTCCTCATGACGACGTGCGCGCGCGAGAGTTTTACATTCCATGCAGCCGCGATCGAGAACGTAGCGAGATACTTGCACGAGCTCGTCTTTGTGGTGGGCGTAGTTCTCGCAGTCGGTTTGAGAGGTGTGGGGGAGGAGGGCTTGGGGACAGGGAATCCGGTGGAAGATGTGGGGGGTGTTGAGGGAGGGGTGGTGGGGACAGCTGTATTCTAGGTTTGGTTAGTTTGGGATGGTAGGGGGAGAGGGTGGAAAGGGGAAGGGGGAGTAAGAATAACCTTGAACAACATATATACATCGTTCTGTACTCTGTGTCTGCTTGGAACCAGACGATTTTGGCGAGCTGATTCGGTGTTGACCACCAAGGGTTTCTGGGAATGTGAATTTAGCAGTTTGTGAAGACATCATTACTATATTAATGTTGAATTCAAAAATAGAAGTCGATGTCGAGATGGAAGTAAAGTCTTGTGGGTAGTGCTTGAGAAACTTGTGCTATGTCGACGTCGAGGATGTGTTGAGAATGTGTATGAAGATCTGAATGTATGATGTAAAGTTTACTTGTAATGTTATTGCAAAGAAGCTGAGTTCGATTTATGTTTATATGCAGCATGTCTCTGTTCTGAATGCCGTAGCTTAAGATGACTAGAGGAATGTCGTACTGATACTGAATCACAAATACGGTATTCTTACAGACAGAGTCGTGGACATATTTATAGCCGTACATTTCTTATAAGATCCATTCATATTACTCTCAGAGCCGAGTCGGGAAATCGCTAATGGAATTCTGTTACACGGTTTACTTCCATACTGGAGACAAACAGGTAAGAGAAAAAGACGAGATAAAGTCAGACTCCTGTTTCCACGGGGGGAATCTTGTGTGCACAGTTGGTTAACACGATCATGGTAAAGGAGCATATCTTAATAATTGCTAGAGATCTGCTTTGATATGCTGGATACATACAATCAAGAACATGGTCTTATTTGAAATAACCACCGCATTACATTCAAGTCATCTGCATTAAGCTATGATATTGTGCACAATATGAATGCTCGCTCTAATCAACCATTCGTAACACATTCCTCAGTACTAGGAGAGACAAATTTGCGCCCTTAGATCATGGAACATTATACTCAGTTTCTCATTATCTCTCAAATTATACACTCGCTTCATCCTTTGGTCATTCTCCCATCTATCTCGGCATTTACCTCACTACATTTATACATTCGTAGGTGACTTAATTAAAAATAGCCGAGATGGAATAAATGGAGTTGAAATATCACTCTGGTGTTAAATCGAACAGAGAAAGACGGGTCTGTATTTACACCATCTTTATTTCCACGTAGAAAAAGAAGTTTTGATCATCATATACCGAATAGCGATGAAATTGAACATAACAAGAGGATCTAGAATGTAAAATCTCATCCTACAATTCCGATTCAAGTGAATTTTTTTATCCCGAAAATCACTGAGAAGAAGTAAAACCCCCCAAGAAGCCCCAATTAATACCTGATTCTACCTTCTAGCCTCCCAAACCCCTCTAATCTCCATTTACAACCTCCTAAATTTTCCCCATAAATCCTCCCAGCATTTCTTTCCCTTTTCCCTCCCACATCTCAAACTCGAATTGAACACTCCACACCCATTCCCATAATGTTCACACCCCTCTTCAATAACAACAGAAACACGTTTTCTCTCCGCAATCATCGGTTTCCTTTGTGTTGAAATTGCTCGTTGATATTCATATGTCATCATTCGTTTTTCTCTTCCGTTAGAGCTCCCATTTCTGCAAAGCGTGTATATCTCCAGGGAACTTCGGGTTTTCATTAACGAAGAAAAAGGAGTTAATGGTATTTCTACATTTTGATCGCTTCCCGTTTCCCTCCTCGGACAAATAGTCGTTTCATCATCCGTATTCGGTTTCCAATCCATCCCTGGCATATTCTCCTTACGCATCTCCATTTCCACCTCCAAACCATTCCCCCTTTCTTCGTCCTTTAACCGAAGCTCCCCGCTCGAGCCTCGCTCCTCCATCTTCAACTTCTCACCCCGCACACAAACCTCACATTTCTCTCCCCCATTCCCCAAAATCTCATACCGATACCCCGGACTCGAACAACAGCCTCCGAATCTCGCAACACAATTTTCCGTATGGATGATATTGGTCGGATGCGTAAATGGTTGCACGAAATGGGAACAGGAGTGTGTGGTAAGGAGATATATACATTTTTTGTGGTGGGTCTGGATCTGGGTTTGAATGGGGAGATGAGATGTTGAGAGAGATTGGGATTGTGATAGCGGGTGTGGGGATAGGGATGAGGATCGAGGTGTGAAGGATGGTGGGGATGGGATGGACATTTTTGGGGGATGGCGATGATTTGTTTGTTTGTTTGGGTGTTGGAGATTGCTTCGATGGGGAGATTTGGTATATACGGATAGAGGTGTAGCCCCAATTTGAAGATGCTAATCGTAGGATTACGTTACAATTTTATAGAAGATGTGAAGACTTAGTAGAAAATAGAAGGAAGAAAAGTGTGATTCATATCTCTAAGCTTGTGAATAGGTATGAAAAGGTGATGTCTGCAAAGTGGTGAATGGATTTGGGATGGAGAGTTTCCACCATTTCTGTACCTTTTTGGAATTACTGTTATATCAAATAATCAGATTTTTGATCCTGAATCAACACAAAAAGATTGTTTGGTTGGTCATTCACAAATAAATTCTGCAAGATTTGTGAATGGTGAAAGTTGCGATGATACTGAAAGACGTAAATAGTCCAGATGATAGCGACGATTTTGCTTTTAAAAGTGTGTAGAGTATTGAACTAACATTCAAGACAGACAAATTTAACAAGATATATAAATCCTGCTTTCTTTCATGATAATCACACAATATTCCAGCTCTCCTCTCCATCATCCTCTAACAACCTACCCCATACCACAATACCCAACTAGAGCCCCTCAAACACACTCTCTAGCCCATCCCTCAATCTGAACTCCGCATACGGACCCACATGCGTACTAGCCAAATGATCCATCAACTGAAACTCATTTACTCTTTCCCTTCCCCCCATATCACCCACTACCCCCTCCCCCACCTCCCCCAACCCCCCATCCCTCGGTCTCCTGAAGTCAAAACAAAAGATCATCCTCGACATCATAAGCCCCATCTCCATATACGCCATCGTTTTCCCTGGACATCCCCTCGGTCCCAAACTAAACGGTGCAAATGCCATTTTCATCTCCTCAATTTTTTCCTGCGGGCTATCTTCCGATACTATCCAACGTTCAGGTTGAAATTCAAAGGAGTTACGGAAATAGCGTTCATTATGTTGTACAGCATAGACTGCACATCCGATATCATAGCCCGCAGGAACAAGTTCACCATCGATAGTGATACCTCCGGGACGAACTTCCCGCCAGAGTGCGGAGCCGAGGGGTGGACTCATGCGGAGAGCTTCTTCAATGCAGGCGCGTAGATATTTGAGGGAGGTGATTTCTGGGCCGCTGTGAATTTCGGAGAGAGATGAGAAGGTAGATCGGATTTCTGTGGCGACTTTTTCGTAACATTTTGGGTATCGAGAGAGGTAGAAGAGAAGTGCGGAGAGAGTCGTCGAGGATGTATCAGAACCTATTTGTGTGAGTAGAAAACATATCTGGCGATTCTGGAAATGTAAAAATATACCCACCAGCAGCAAGTAAAAATCCACTCTCAGTAAATAATTCCGAAACCGTCATTGTTTCAATATCTTCATGCTTACCATTATTCGAATACTGCGCATCGAAAATGAAGGCAAACAAATCTTTCTTTGAATTCTTATCTTCCTTCAGCCTATCTGCCACCAATTTACTCACCGTAGAGTAATATCTCATAACCGCCGTATGAACTTTCCGGTAGAAAAACCTTTCGATTCTTATTTTTTGAAAAGCTTGACATTGGAGTAAAACACCCCCTCTCGTTGATATACCTGCAACCATTCCAGAAAGAAAATGGTTATCAGAAGATGTTTGTAAGTTGAATGATTGTCCAAAGCCAAATTCTCCCATGACGTCTAAAGACATATGTTTAAAGCTAGTACCCATATTGATAGGTGTCGACCATCTATCTTGACTTTCGCTTTTGATAGATGCCTTAGCTAGATTTTTAATCAAGAGATTAACAGTACTGATCATTGTTGGCTCGAAAGCTAGCAAAGATGGAATAGAGAAACCTTTTGAGAGAACCCTTCTTTTGTGTTTATGGACTGAGAAATCCACTGCATTGTGGACGTTATGTACACCTGGTGTGGTGACTAGAGCAGCATATCCTTTTGATTTTTGAACATTTTTCGATGAGTAAATCTCTGAACATCATGAATTAGAAAACGGTTATTCATAAATAAAAAGAGAAGTACCTTGAAGAGCTTCAGCCGAATTAAAAACCAACTTATTGGGGCCCAAGCGAACTACACTCCCTGGAAAATATCTCAGCAGCTGCTAAGGTTAATTTAACCGATCTTCTCACCATATTTATCATGAGCTTGCAATGTTCTAATTTGAAGAGTTCCTCTCAAACTATGATAAGCAGAATACAAATCTGTGATCTTTGCCCATCTTGGGCCGGGATACTTTGCAAATGGATGGAAAGTGATACGATAAATTGCAGTGAGAAAGAGCTGTGGAACTCGTTAGCTATTGAAAAACGGGAACTGTTTGGATAAGAATAACCTTGAGAAAGAATGTAGAGAAGATGATTTGTAAAATTACAAGATAGGAAGGGATGCCCGCAAAGGACTCGAATGTCGACATTTCTTCGGTAAACCTTTCACTCAATCCCATGTTTGTAATACAAGAGGTTGCTGAAGTTGACACAGAGATCTGGCTATCTCGATCATCTTATAGAGATAATTTTACCATGTAGATGATTGTTATCCAACATTCGGAATGAACAGCTGGAGACAGAGTAGTAAGCTTTTAGTATAGACCATGAAGTCCATCAGCAGATTAGCAACATTAGTCCAATGAAGAGTTGTTGTATGTTGTCTACCCCATAACAATTATATGGGTAAGAGCTCACGTTTGTCAGACGCTAAAATGAAGAAGCCAACAGTTGGTGATGACACGGATCAAGACACCCTATGAAATCTTGATACCGATTGAGGCGATTAGTGAACATGCCACCTGGGTAGGATAGTATAATGCCAAAAACTCGTAATTTCAGTCCAATGAAGAAGCAGGGAAAGAATTCAATCTATCACCGTAAGTAGTATGCCACATATCAACCGAATGACTTACATTCCACAACATTTCTTCCAAACATTTTATTCCCTCACACCCCTTACTGATGACCAAATCTAAATGTGAGATTCCAATCACTGAAATCTAATCAGCATCTTAGCTTTAAATACTCAGATTGGATCTAGGAGATGAGAGGTCCATCATTACGAGCATTAGCCCAACGCTATCTGTACATTGAAATATTGATAAGAGTGAAGAGGCAACAGGCAAGAGGCAAGAACCAGTAGATAACACAATACCTATTTGTCCAAAAAGAAAACGATCGAGAAGAACACCAGTGAAGGATCTGACAGCTCCGTTCATATTCCCACCACCAAATCCACAAACTCCAAATAACACAAGTATCCTCCGCAACAAAAGATATTCATCCACATCTCCAATCATCTAACCATCCAATCATTTACCCATACTTTTAATCTCAATGCACCAAATCACCAGCGTCTAAACTTCCAGAAACTCCCAATCAAAACGCCTCTTCTTACCTTCCTCAATATCAACTACATGAGCCCGCGCCGGTACCGTCAAAACATCCCCAACTCACAATAAAACATCTCAAACCGAGGAATCTCCTGCAGATAAAAATTAGCACCCTCATACCCCGTTTCTCCACGCATCGACCTTCCTTCCATCCCCTTATCTAGCCGTCCCAATATATCCTTTACAAACTCATCCCATTCCATCCCACCTAACTAAAACCTCTCTACCCCAACTCCTAACATTCACATGTGGCCTCTCTGCCACCTTCCCAAACCCCCTTGCAAACCACTTCGTAGAAAAAGACAAAGAAGCCAGTGGGCGCAATGTAATAAGACACCCGGATATAGTATACATACTACATTCAGTATCAGCGAGTATGATGAGTGTGACAGCTTTCCAGGTTTCATCACTTTCGTAAGAAGATGAAAGGATGCGTGTGAAAGCTATGAAGCGTAGTAGAGAAGTGATGAGGCCACTGTGATGATTTGATTTGTGAATTTGTGGGGAATATATCGAAGCGAATCTCAAGGATTTCGAAACGATCAACAAGACTCACAAGCTCCCAGTAAGAAAAGTGAGAAAAAGAACAACTTTCCTCTTTCTCGAAACATGACGTTTCCAGACCGTCGAGATAGGCAGAAAAAGTAACATCACATCTGTAAAAATGCTCGGCACACTCGCCCATGTGATATAGAATCGTCGGTCGATATACATACCATTTGCCCGTGAATTCACCACCGATTCCCATGTATAGCTGATCGGTGCACACTGCCAAATCACCACCGCTATATTAGTTATCGTGTTACCGATCACAACTGCCCTTGTGATATGAAATATAATACGGGCTTTCTTCGATTGGAAAATACTGAGATACATTGAGAGGATAGCTAGTTTAGGGAATGCAGACGCCAGTTGATAGTTGATGGGAAGAATAATAGTCTGTTTTTTACGTTGTAGCTCAGTACTTCCGGTGAAGTGATAGCAGCGATATCATGACCCACGCCACCATATTTGACAAGTTCTTATGATAGGTGCTTAGTAGATGTCTATTATATATCGACTAGCAATTGCGCCTCACGTATGGAACATATGTACATCCCAATGCAGAATGCGAATTGAATAAGAACAAGGAAATCCCCCCATCCTAACATATATTTGAGATTTCGAGCCCACAAATGAAGAGTTATAAAAAAGGTATTCAAAATGATTAGGATGATTGAGTGTTGATGAGTCGATACCAAATATATGCATCCTTGTAATTTTGGGGAACTAATATAGACTGACGACTTTCGGAGATCATAACCACTAGGTCCAATGATAAAAAAAGGAGGTAGATCAATCGCCACGCGAAAGATTGAACTTCTTGAATAAAATTGTAGTATGAGAATTACTTTTATCAAAATGCGATGTCATTGAAACAGGAAATCTTGCACGTTCAATACGCCATCTTTATAGTTTCCTCGAGAGACCCAGGAATACCGCCACAAAGATTCGGACGACGGATATCCCGTCATCTCATCTCACATTATTTCCATTTTCAAGCGAATGCGATTATGTTACACTTGTAGGGCTGGAGTTCAGCAATCAGGTCTAATGGTTCATCAAGGGTGTATTGTTGAAGAAAGAGTAATCGGAACTGGAATGTGCACATATTACAGTATGGCTTGTAGTGATGACAGACGG
The DNA here is from genome assembly GCF_013461495.1 of Botrytis fragariae. Lineage (NCBI taxonomy): Eukaryota > Fungi > Ascomycota > Leotiomycetes > Helotiales > Sclerotiniaceae > Botrytis > Botrytis fragariae. The sequence goes on from NW_023500993.1 coordinate 390,017, forward strand.
CCGAATTCCGCCTATCATTTGCACATTCCACTAGAAAGGCGACACAGCATATAAGATCAGGAAATTCATCACAAGTCCAAACTCGGTTGCACGCACTTCCTAACTGATCATCAAAATTTAATGCAAAACAACGTAGAATCATCCAAACTCATTATATACAATATCGAATCGATCCGTTTAATCCTCTCCACTTCATCTCCATTTCCACATTCATTGATCATTAACCATTATTATTTCCCGTAGCCACACCCCAGAAATACGCACACCACGAACCCAAAACCAATATCACCAAGGCCCCAATACAATACTTTGAAATCTTACGATTTCTCGGTCCGTTCTCATTATGAAATTTTTCCTTTCGCTCATTAATCAAATCACCATTGGCGATTCTCTGTTTGCGCGTCCATTGCAAGATGCGGAAGTCAACGCAATAATAGGCGAGTCCAATCATGATCAGTGCCATGAATGCCGATGCTGCGGAAAGAGCAACGTAGAGAATCGTAACTTTGTTGTAAGAATTGTTATCTGCGTCTTGGATTACTCCGGCAACGATACCGACGATGATGCTCATGCTGTTTTCATATTAGAAGAGTGTAGGTGGGTTGAGAGAAAGGGGACTTACGCGTTGTTCATGGTTATTTTAAGAGCGTATGCGGATCCGAAAACTCCTTGATGCCACATTGATGTTCTGATACTATCGATGATCAAAGTTGGACCGAAACAGTATGCAAAAGCGTAAATGCCGAATGCAGCATCTGTACCCTTGATTGAAGGAGCCCAGTTCACAATAGACATTGATATTAAACAAGCAAAACCAGTGATGGCAACTACAATATGTTAGCAGAAGATTTGTGTAAAAAGTAGATGGTGTCACTCACAGAGGGTAATTCTATTTCCCCATACATCAACGAATATTCCAATCAGAGGAACAAAGAAGAACCCTAAAATGATCAGTATGGTCTTGCTAGATTTCTCAATGTTGTAGGATACTTACCGCCGTATTGAATAGCTGATGTATACCATCCAGCTTGTATAGATGATACACCCAATCTTTGCTCAGCCATTTCTGTAGCATTACTAGTAAAGAGACCAGCAGTCGATGTTTCAAACAATGAAAATGCCAAAATGACCCAGAACGTCCAAGGTAATTCAAGAACTTTGCGTAACTCAAATCTCTTGTTGCCTTCTGTAAGTTTCTCGCCAGTAGCTGGATCAGATGTAGAAGGAAACTTTTTATTGGCGAAGCGAGTAAAGATGTAAAAGCCAAGGGTCATCAAATTGCAAAAGACATTCATGCCTACTGAAACCCAATAGACATTTGCAAAGTTTCCGGTGTTCTTTGAGATGATGTTTGCGGATGATTTACCAACAAATGCACCAATTTTTCCAATTCCCAACTCAAGCGCAAGAGTCGAAGCAAATCCATGATTGGGAGCGAACCATGAAGAGAAAACTTTGTATTGTGCAACTTGAGTAGCAATATCTCCAAAAGCTTGAACGATTGTACCACCAATCATGAATTGATAATTTCTAGTCTGAGCAGCTCCGGCAATGAGAATTGATCCAATTGTGAAGATTATGTTGCCATAAAAGATTGCGCCTAGATATAGTGAGTAAACGGAGAAGAACTGAAAGTTTAATATTCTTACCTGCTCCTCCTACTCTATCCGTAACAATACCACTAACCATCATTAAAGCCGTTACCATAAAGTCTTGACTGGCACTCAATAAAGCATATTGTTTGTTATCAATATTCATCTCCTTCTTGATTGTTGATTTCATTGCACCTGTAATTCCTGAACTCCAATGAGAACCAAAACCAATCATCGACACTAGGATGACTGAAGCAAGCTTCCATTGCCAAGGTATATCATTCCCATTGGATTGTCCATCATTATTGGCGATATCTGATCGATGTTCCTCGTTATCGCTTGAAGAAACCGCTGATACAAAGGCTTCATCTTTCTCCTTAGTATCGTGTTCCATTGATGGCGTTTTCGATGTCGAATAGACAGTCTCAACTATCTGGTTATTTGACATAGCCGAAGTTTATCCTCGAACTTCGAGGTAAGGCTGAAAAGATAGGGAACGAGTAGTTCGTGAAGTGGGTCAATGTAAAATCGAGAAACTTCCTCATATTTGAGTTTATCTGATCTTCTTTATAGAGTTTCAATGCAATGGTTCTTTATTTTCTATGACCAACGTGAATACGACTTCGGCCCACTAAACGTTGATGATCCGATACAAATTATCGTTGGGAAAATTGAAAGTTGGGAAAAAGTTCCCGCAATGTCTGCTTGGCACATCAGAATTTTTATCAGATGGTTCGAACAACAAGGATTTATATCTGATAAGAAGTCTTAGCCCGAGAATGGAGCTACTATTTGTACTTATTCCCCCGATAACGTGGGTTCCCCACTTGGAGCGGTGTTCAATGAAATCACCGAAAGAGGAATAATCTCGGTACCGAGCAGGTTGTAATAGAATCTGTAAATTGTTCAAGTACGGAGTACGTAGCTGAGCGCTGGCTCGCAGATTGAGTTCCTGAATAATCAGGGAGCCAAGTCTCTGGAACGGTTTGTGAGATTCTCAATATTGTATAGAGCCCCTCTTTTCATAAGCTGGTACCCTGTCTCAAGCCTGTCAACTCTACTGAAATCCAGCTATGACCTTGCAACCGACAAGAAATCAAAGAAAGTGATAGCAAGGATTATCACGTGGAAAACACATGATGAGAACCACAGATTGTGTTGCTCAAAAAGTAATGGGAGCAACCACATTTCATGTTATTTAACGAAAAAAGCTTGCATGAATTGCCACCCGCAGGTCTTGGAAGTATCTCAATAAACTTTGAAGTATCCCGGTTGCAGCCGCACGAACACACCATCTGGATCATATTTCTTTGAGATCTCGATCAATCTCTCATGATTCTCTTTCCCATAGCTCGGAAATACATCCTGTTGAAGCGCAGCGTAATTTTGGTACAAAAATCTATGCCAAAGATTTCGCTCTTTTGCCAAAGTAGTGGATCGTGCAACGCAATTTTCTGCAAACGCTATAATTCGTGTATCATCTGTGATGTCGGTCCATTGAATCGCAATATTGATTACTAGAGGTTGTCAGACGGCGGTGAGATTAGACATAGTACTGTGCGGAAACTTCCGAATTGTTTACTCACGAATCAAAGGACCATCTTCTTTGGCTATACCTAGAGCATTGCCACCATTCTTGCTGAAGTGCGAAATCATTGGTTCGGAGATTGGTTGGAAGACCAATGCAGGCAATAAATTTGTAGCATTCCTGACGTTTTGAAGTTCTTGATCAAATATCTTGGATATTTCATTTATTAAATCAGCATCATTCAATATGGTCAATGTCCAATATGATTCCCTAAGTCCAGAAGGTTGCGATTCTTCTGTTCCATTGATCAACGACGTAAGAGTCGCAATCCTCAAGTCAGCAGATATAGCGGGTATCTCAGTAAAATTTTCGAAAATAGGAGGGTTGATGACTGGTTTCCCATAGTCCAATGTGAAACTGACGAGTGGTGATTCTATCAAAGGTACGTAGACATATACCAGAAAAACTGCAGCAAATGGATCAGAAGCGTGATTGATATTGAGGTTGACCAATGCCTCAATCGCATTGGGAAGTTCTGTTGCATTTGAAGTTGTCGTTCCGCCCCACATATCACCTTGCTCGAATGAAGCCAGATCAAATCTTGTAACAATGCCAAAATTATTCCCACCTCCTCTCATAGCCCAATACAAATCTGGGTACGATGCTCGATTAACATCGCGAATAGAGCCATTGGCAAGAACGACCTAATGAACCATAAGTTTACAGACGTGAAAGAACGAGAGGAATTATACTTGGTAGTTGTTAACATTATCGCAAGCGAAACCATACCGCCCAGAGTGGAAAGATATTCCACCCCCAAGTGTTAGACCCCCAACTCCAATCCCAACTACTCTACCACCTATAACTCCAATTTTTGCTGCGTCCATTACCGGATAAAGATTGGACCACAGTGTACCTGCTCCAACAGAAACTTCTGTTTTGTCGCTCGAGATATTGATTTGGTCAAGATTGCTTAAATCTATCACGACAGCATTCTCAATATTTGATGCGCCCGAGAAACATGCATGCCCACCACTCTTGACGGCAAATTGGCAACCTTGAGATTTGAGTACTTGTATGGTCGTAGAGACATCTTCCGCAGATATAGGCGTCACTCGACATTCAGGGTGTACTTCAGCTTGTTGTAGCGACCAATATAATTGCTCAGATTCATATATAGTACTACCAGGGAACGATACCCGGCCTTTGAGAATCCGAGAGAGAAATTGACACTGAAGAGTTAAGTATGGCCAATCATGCTTTCTATGACAGACTTACAGCGGTGTAGCATTTTGAAATTGAATGTAATTGCCCAAGGTACTCGCCTCTCAGGTCGAAGCCAAAACAACAAGATGTCCACAATATAACGGTAAAAAGGAAAAATGATGAGAACATGTTAACAAGTTGATGAGAGCTTAGAATGTCGATAATCTAAGAGGAAGAGAAGATATAGAGAGCCTGAAATGGCTTGATGCTAACACTAGTACATATCTGGAAGGTAGTGCAGCATGGTGAACAGTGAGACAAGAATATCCTAACCTACGACCGAATGGTAGATACCCTGTGGCATGAGACAATCGATTGGTTCCAGCTTGCATCCAAATTAGTGGTTTATTTCGTTGATCAATCCTGCGAGAAGCGCGTCATTCGTTAGCATACGGTTAACCATTGCTCACACTTTTCCATTTTATCCTTGTCTTCATCCTAGAAGGCTCGATCATAGATAAAGCGTGTACCAAGCATTTGGTCGGCGTTCATTGGTGAAAACCCCTCGTTATTCTTTGGCGGCAAGATGTCATCTTCTCGTTCCATTCTATTTTACCCCACACTTTCCCTCTAGTGTCTACACGTTTACTCTCATGCACACGTTGTATACATTGCAGCCGATCCGAAATTGTCTCACGAAAATCCCGAATACCGAAGCCTAAATAGCTGTTTACTGTTTACTGTCAACTTTGTATTTGGACTTCGACGATGCTTAATAACCGTCGAGTTGAATTTGAAAATTGAAACTATTTCAATGCTGTATTTGCAAATTTGCATTCGGACATTCAAAGTATATATGATTGTCGAATGTGAATTGTGATATCTGTGTTTGGTTTTCGGCTTTTGATTCCTAGCAGTGAGATATTGAGCGCCTCGTGAATTTCGATAAACTTGTTCGTGTAAAATGCTCTTGAGATGGAATTCCGGATCGTATAGTTGTGGAAAGACTGTCTCACTTCTGGGATATGTCTGTATGGATCAATAAATTCGACTTCACTACCAATACCTTTAGCCCATTTACTATGTCTCTTCCCAACTGAGCCATAGTGATGATCTGATAGCCACAGTCATCACCACCTCCTCCGTAATGTCTGTGACCAGTCTTTGAGTTCTATGTGTATTTGAGTCTTTCACAATGAGGTTAATGCACGCATAGAAAGAACCCAATATGGAAGTCTTGCCTGACCATGACCAGGTGAATATTCTTAGTGGCAATCGTGCTTTTGGCTGGATTGGTCGACCGTCGTGTTCATGGTTTGATTGGAGTAATCTCGAAAAGAGCAAGACGGGGGTGGTACATTTCTCTTTACACCACTTGAGACGTGAGAATATAATTTTCTTCCGAGAGGACCTTTACCTAATGATTAGGAAATTTCTATAGCAATATCCATCCACTTGGAGGTAGGCGAGAGAAAAAATGTGCATGGCTTTTGAGACCTAAAATGAAGGTTGTGTTTGCATGCAGCCAGCGATACACATTAAATTATTCAGAAATAGATATAAAAGTAGCGACTGAGCCTCCAACAGCCCAAACGGAAAATTCAAATTTACGACAGATAGCAAAGGTTGATATGCCTTTATGGGTCCCACTCTTTGAACCTTCAACTTGTATAGCTTTATCAAACTCCCAGCCACCGAACCCAACAGTCGAATTTGTATTTACTATTGGTGCCCGTAACCACCAAAATGGTTAGGAATATACATAACCTTCCTCTAGCAAATCCACTTGGATGAGGTTTAAACAAGTAGAAGAGTGGAGAGCCTCGGGTCGCGGATATAGACCATTGAGTTGTAATCATATATAAATCCACACCGAGGACCTCGGCGTAGACATGCAACAAAACGTTTCAAATACTTTAAATCCAGTAATAGTAAAGCCACGTCGAAAGACAAGGGAGTGAGAGATGCAACAGGAAATAAAAAGCAGTAGAGAGCTTTGTCGTGATGAACATGCCAACAAATGTTGATGTGCTGCGTGCTAAGCCCTGAGTAGGAACAAGGGTTTGATTGCCCCCAAAATCATCTGCGTCGCCAACACCAACTGCTATAATAGAAAGGCTAGACCGAGGGAGTTAAGAGTCAGGTCGTATTGATGATGTTGATGGAAATTGTTGGATCCAGTCTTTGAATTGCTGCAAAAAAGGAGAAAGAGATTTCCGTACAGCCGCCAGCTTCACAACGACTGTAAGGACCCACGTTCATTATTCTGGAAGCGTTGTGTTTCGTATGCGCCGACATATTTTGGATGTTGTCTACCTTTTTGCAGGAAAGACCACATTGCGATCCAAGACTTGATGAGCTGATGATCTGCGTTACTAATTCTGGAAGCATTGAATGAGTTGACAAATTGATGTGATTGACGGCGGTTCATGACTGTGATGACGAAGAGAACCTACTAGGACCGGCCCAGTCTTTGCTCAAGAAAGTTGTCTGACAGCTCGAGACAGCTCGAGACAGCTAGACCCGGAACACTAATCAAAATTGTTTTACTTCAGCCTGAACAATTTCCCCGCAAGTAAAAAGAATAAACATCCAATTATATCTTCGCTTTTGGTCCAGGTATTTGGTGAATCGCTGCACCATGCACGTCGTAAGTAAGTCTCGAGGATGATGGATGATGGATGAGGATGAGAATGAGAATGAGGGATGAGATACACGAGGTACACGAGATACACGAGATACAGTCGTAGCCGCAGTCATCTTCATCAAAGTCATACTCATACGGAGTCATACCCATACCCATTCTCATTCTCATTCTCATTCCCATTCCCACTCTCATTCTACCATGCAGTTGCTCGGTTCCATGAAGGAATGTTGTTGACAAGGGACCTGAGCGGTAATACCCAAGAAAAACCATATTTTTGGCTTGTCGCACACATCACATAAACCTCACCTCCTATTTTTGTTCTATTCTAGAAGAAATAGAAGTCAAGTCAAGACAAGACAAGACATGAGTCAGATTTGTTTCTTCTTCTCCCACAACTCAATTGCTTCTACGATTGTCTCAATTCCTCTTTACTACACGAATATCCGATTAACTTTGGGAAAAGTCAATTGAAACTTATTCAGAAACAAACAATAGGAGAACGTTTTCAAATTCACTATCTGCCGCATGCAGTACAAATATTATGATAAAGATCATGTAGGATCGGGATTTGGTACAACACGATCTAATAATTTCTGAGCGGACACATCAACAAAATACACAAGCCATGAGTACAAACGTTACTGAGGTTTTCAGAAATCATGTAACAATGGACGACATCGCAATTAATCCTCAAACCGCGCAAATTTCGAGTTCAAGGAGACTTTCGATGGAGGAATATTACAAACAAAATAATGAATCTTCCGATCACATACAAGAACCAGAAGTTGAGGAGGAACCAGAGGAGGAACCAGGGGAAGAATCGGAACGTGAGCCAGAAATTGATGTTGAGGATAAATCCACACATTCGCAGTCGTTAGTAGATCCTCTACTTGATTCTCCTCCTTCTTACGATGCTTCCGTTCGATCCCAAAATATGCGAAATCGTTTAAATATTCAACCTCGAGAAGATGAAGGAAGGGAAATTCTCCCAGGATATTCTACTGGTATCAGTTTGGAGAATGTGTTTATGAGGAAAATGGAAATGCAGGGCGCGATACACAGAGCTTCGGACAGGAATTGGTATCGAGTATATGCAACATTACAAGGAACACTTTTGACTTTTCACAAGGTCAAAGGCTCGGGGGTATTTGGTTTGGAGCTTGGGGATCGAAAGAGTACACCAGATTTACCTGTTGGCACAAAACGTGGAATTTTATTGGGAAGCTACAATTTACAACATGCAGAAGTTGGCATAGCTGCAGATTACGTAAAGTAGGTTTACACACATCAGATATTAAAGGGCAATACTAATAATTATTAGGAAGCACTATGTTATTCGAGTCAGAGCAGAAGCAGACCAATTCCTTCTATCTTGTGTGAAAATCGAAACATTCGTTACCTGGCTTCAATCACTTTTCACAGCCATCAACCTCTCTCTTCCCCTCGACGAACGACAAATACCCCGAGATCAATCCATTCCACGATCACGGAGACGAAGAAGAAGGGAAGCCAGAGAGGTACAGGTCAACGACGAACTTATTCGAGCACAAGAAGAACTCATCCGAACACATTATCCCAATTTCGCAAGTTCAAACACCCCCGAAGGTAGAGCCATTACCACTCCCTCTCGATCATCCACAGCTCGACCCTCCACCCAATCATCTGCTCCTCATACATCGCGCGTCCCCGACGAATGCATTAACGAATCCGAAGCCGCGCTGGAAGCTCTTCGAGAAATGGGTCTTATAAGCAGCCGATCCCGTCGTCATCGCATACTTCGACGCACACCGAACCCCACCCCTTCCCACTCTTTCTGCCCCGAAACGGGAAAATGGCGTCCGGAACATGCGTGGTCTCCTAGATACGATATGATATATGCCAAAAAATGCATGGCGATTCTCACAAGTCGCTCGCCTCGAAAATCAAATTACTTAATTATGAAAGGAAAACAATGGATTGTGGATTGGAGTACCGGCTCATTAACCAGATGCGAACCTCCGGAATATGGAGAGGAGTATTGTGGGAGCTGGAAAATAAGTCATAATGGCACGCCGGTGAAGGCCTAAATTCTAGACTTGGGATGGAGTTTTTTATACTTTTCTTTTGTTAGGTTGGGTGTAATGGGGGTGTTTATGCTGGGTGGGGAAAATTGGCGTCTCAAATATACAGATCTTTTTGGTTTTGGACGAACCGTTTGAAGATATTCTAGATACCAGGACGGGAACATGGGATATGAATCGAGGTGTTTTTGGAGCCTAGCCATTTTCTTGACTCGTTTGTATTGTTATATAGTGCGCGATCCATCATTGATTGCATGCATAGTCTTTCAGTATAGTATAAGTAAACACTTTATACTTGATCATTTCAATGTCCTGGACTTGGTGAAGATGATCTTCAGAGTAACTCCCGTGTACACCAAATCCCTTTTTCAATACCGCCAAGCGCCACGAGATGAAATCCAATAAACGCCAATAAATCTACAACTCCCGTTGCCTTCCTTAATTACACCCAAATCCCTTCTTCCACCAAAGAACTCCCATTATCACTCTACCCCTTCATCCCATAAACCCAACTCCCACAGCCACCAAATCTAACCTACGCATCCCTCAACACATTTTCCGCTTCCAGAGCCTCCTTCCCCAGTCCATCCACCTCCCGATCTATAACCTCATTCGCGCGATCCAAATCTTCCACGACAATTTCAACCCCTCTCACTAATTTCTCAATCTCCTCTCTCTGTTTCTGGATCTCGTCTGCGAGACTCGCATTTTGCGATTGTGTCGTTTGGAGTTTGGCGTTGAGTTGCGATTGTTGGGTTGTGTAGAGAGGGGTGAGATGGGCGGCGAGGATGGAGGGCGCGGGGAGGGTGTGGGGGCTAGGATGAGGGGGGAGGTTAGTTGTTTGTTCAAAGGTAAATTCAAAGTGAGAGTGATGATAGAGAGAGTTAGACAATAAAATAGAAAACAAAAGAAAGGAAGAAAGATAGATAGATAGGAAGAAAAACTACTCACGCAACCCCCAGATCCCTCCCCTCAGTCTCCGCATCCACCCCCCTCGCCTTCCTCCGTCTCGCACTCTCGATCACCCCTCGAGTCCATTCAATCGTTCCACCACTCTGCGTTCCTGTAATATCGTCTCAAATTCATCGAGTGCGAATTGGCGTAATCGGGAAACCATCTGGCCGTGTACGGCTTTGAGCGCTTCCGGCGCATTGCGCGAGATGGAGGGGAAACAGGAGGAGAAGGCGGGGTAGGATATGGTGTGCAAGGCGGAGGCGAGAGATTTTTCGTAGACGGTGCAGAGGGCGTTGGCGCGGGGGCCGGGGGTGAGGGGGATGGGGGCTTGGGGGGAGGGGAGGGTGAGGGCGAGGTGCTGGGCATGGTTGGGATTTGTGAGGAGAGATTCTTTGGTTGATGGTGGTAGCAAAGTTTGAGTCGGGAGGTATGGATGAGGGTGGATTATATAGTTGTAATTGTGGTTGTGGTTGCGACGGTGAGGATTGTGTGGATAGATGAATGAGCGATTGTTTACATTACATTTTTTTGCGATTTGGTTGTCGCGACGAATTGATAGTGGAATGACGCGTTTTCGCTAGTTTTAGCGTGTGTTTTTAGCGTTGGTTCCCCTGGACATCCACTAGGTTTCAGGCGACTTTCTGTTTGATGAACTCCCTACCAGGCATTTTCACTGTTTTCACTGTTTTCCCTGTTTTCACTGTCTTCTCTATGATTTGAGGAATGGTGAGCTGATATTCTAAAGTTAGATTCGTTTTGGCATTCGATCGTGTCAAGAATCATTTATTTCAGATATATTTTATCACTGATCAATTGGTTTGTGTGAACAACACACCTGATCGTTCATCGACTTTATGAGATCTTGATGACTTGAACTGGAAGAACACAGAGCACCTAACTACATCTAGGAAAATCTGTACATCAAAAGTCTGGATGACAGGAATCTAAATGACCAAGTTGCGTCTGGATATCAAAATTGACCTCGAGCTGATTTCAGAACGATGCCAATCCATGGTATTTCTGTGGTATTCGTACCGGTGCCATAAAGTCTCATGCTTATCTGGCAGCAGTTTGCGGGACTACATGTTATTCATTGAGTTGGATATTGTCAATCAATTGCCGATGGAATTCATAAACCAGAGCATACGTTTTCTCCTACAAGTGTAAGAATGTGCCAATAGTGCCAATTATTGCCCACAGCCAATTTTAAATCAAGTTCGGGTGTAGTCGAGCATTGTTTCTTTCCAGGTAAAGATTATACTTTGGATTATTTTCCCTTGATTTCCGTAAATTTATCCATGCTGGCGCAATAACACCCTTCCTGGGTGGCACTATATATTTCGGCGAATTGGAACCCGTGTCTTCAGATTGCGGCAGACAAAGACTCGGTTTAGAACAATATACCATTTAAGAGCTATGGAATCAGCCTGGTTTAAAATGGCTATCTTCCTCTTTGAAAATGTCATTTCTTGCCTTTTTGCTCTGTGCTTCAAGATCCCGAAACTTTTCATCTCTTTTCTCTAGCATTTTTCTAGTTCTTCTTTGCCAGAGGAGCCACATGCCCAACAAGGTCACAGTGGTTGGAATCGTAGCTGCCCAGTAAATGTAAAACTTTTTCGAGACTATTCCCGCATAAACACCGTGTTGAAAATTGAAGAATGTGGTACTGAAAATTGCCTATACTCCAATTAGTCCTCTAAACAGATGAATGTTTGTGTTTGTGTAATATTACTGCAAAAAATGTACCAGGTAGAAACAAAATGCCTAGTAATGACATAGTGGTCTGCTTCCTTGTTTCTAGCATTACTTCTAGATCTCTCTGTGTTTTCTCCATTTCTCTTCTCTCTTCTTGTTTTGTTTCCTCTAGGCGTGCCGTTTTTCGACTCAGCAACTTGCTAAATTGTCGCTGTTTCTCTTGCTTGTAGATATCCAGCGAGACCAAATTTTCTAACACCTCCCCAATCAACTTCAATCTCGAGATTGTAACTTCACGGTGGGTGCTTATTCCCTGGAGCTTAGACTGAAGTAGTTCAAGCCTTCCTTCTATCATTGTTTGAATCTTTCTCAATCTTTCCTTCCTTTCATTCGGCCACAGAATTTTGAACTCGGATGCTGTTTTCTCCATTTTTTGGACAATAGTGATGTACCCTTCCGGCCGCTTCCACAAAACATTTTTATGGCAATCTACCAAGTCACTGTTGATTTGTGAAAGATTGACTTTATCTCGCTTGGTAAAATCTGGATGTGCATATCTGTGAGATGCATCTACCACTTGTTTTTCCAAGATTCGAACTCGTTCTCGATTGTCTCGGTGACGTTTGTCTTCTCCAAAATCAATGTCACAAGAAAAGACCAGAGCAGGCAGGAATAAGGGATGGTCGATTTCACCAATGCATTGACGAAGACATGTGATACATCGAGTAACATCGGCTCGAGGAGTACCCTTGAAAAAGGCATTCGTGATACCAGTCTTGAGAGAGTGTGAAAGGACCAACTCCCAGTTCCGAGCGTTAGATGCTTTTTTGACGTCGCTTTTACGGTATATTATCTCTGCCAAAGATCAGTATTATTGTATATCTATCTTCCCAAAGCGACTCACGAAGATAATGATCATTACCGATTTGCTCACATCCGGACCAGTAAAATGGGCCTACTGCACTTAGAGTCTCAATCCATGAGTGAGGAAGATACATTGTGTCCACAATCTTTTGATGAAAGCCATTTGGTAAGGATAAAAACTTGGGCTCGAATGTATTAGGGTGGATTGCATTTCCTTGCAGGCTGATATCATTAGTGAAAAGTAGTTTCATCATACTAGAGCGCCCAATCGAATCCAGATTTGAGATGGTATTTCTAAAGCCAAAAAGATACTATTGAGCTAAGCACACTCGTGCTGATTGACTAAACAGCCGAGTTGGCTGACGTGATAAATTGGTCGAATGGACTGCAGGAAATTCACGCCACCCTGCTATGATGTAGTAATATCAGAGGCTCGCAATCATCGCTTCGTCGTTGATATCTCCTAGGATACCTGAAACGAAATGCTTCATGGCACTGAAGCTTCTTACATGAGTCTGATTCCTCCGATGCACCCTTGATTCTTGTTTTTGAACCTGCCCTAGAATCTGTAAGCTTGATTCTAACCTGACTTCAACAACAGATTATCAATATATCGACGCTGTTTGAGCAATCGAATATTTATTTTCTCGTTGCTCGAAAATCAGATCTCACCTTTTGATTCAAAAAGTCATCAAATTCTTCTACCTCAAGAATGGTCTCTTCGGTCACTGTAGTTCGGTATTCCGGATCCTTTTATACCAATCAGATCATTAATGTCCCGATACAAAACAGTGAAAATTCACAGTGTTCATCAGATCAGGTGACTTACAGCATAAAGAAAAGTTTCGAAACATGTCGTTTTCTCTTGCACTACAGTGCAGTCTTGCAAATGTTGGTCGAATAAAAATTTATCCATGATAATCTAAATGATTTAAAATGGCTAAATATTGGTTGCGGCGCGGCAAGCAGGACCATCATTAATACACAATTCTTGAGGCTGAAAACCATTTCTTGCTCGGATTTGTTACTCAATGAGGTCACCGATAGGATGCATAGTTCATGCGAGTGTCCATATGGGTAAGGCTAAAGCGCCACTTTGAGCCAATGAATACGGCTTACTTAACAGCGGATTAATGACTATCCGAATGAATAGTTTGTGCCATTCACCTATTGGCTACAACAGAACTTACATACTAACAACAGCTGCCCCATTTGGGCAACAAGCAATCAATTGGTTACACACCATCATGATATGTGGCTTGTCATGGTCGAATAATTTCTCTCTACTGCATAACTCTATTCTGCGCATATTGCTTGTTCACGGGTGCAACTGAGCACCCTATTATGTTCATGGCATAATGATTGTGGCGAATATGAACCAGCACGGGTTTCTTTGATCATCAACTCTTACGCATTCTTCTTGGGTAGCTACACAAGCTAAAGATCTTTTGAAATAGAGAAGTTCGAAGTATGGCCCAAAAAAGTACAGAATGCTGGACTCCCGAAGCAATGTCAACCCTAAGTCGAAGCTTTCAGATCGTCTTGAATGCGACTGAAACCTATACATACTATATAGTCCTCAGTAAAATTAGGGTTACGTCTAAGCAATGTGACTCAATATGCGAGTGTGTAAACTTGTAGCTTTGTGGAAGCCTTATATTAATCAAGACAAATGTCCCGTGTCGAGATATTCTTTTTACGTATGCCTAGCATCACTCGATACACCTAGGAGTCATGCATTATGGACTAAATTGCGAGTTTTGTCCCACCATTGGGACCGAAATTGTACTTTAACATATGATAATGAGCCTATTGTTGTAAACAACTTCTCCAATTCCTTACAGTCGCTTTCTCCGGAACAGCTCATGATGTGGAACCAAGTCGAGCCTGCCAATTTCAAGGCAGTAGGTATGACATTGCGAGGCACGGTGGTGTTCAGAGATTCCACATACTATGTGCTCGCAGACCAGCGGGCTTTGGAAACAGGAATGATATTATCTACTGAATTTGAGAATTATGGTGCTCCTGGAAATCGCATGCGCGTTAATATTCTTCTTCTTTGACACTTACTTACTCAGTACATCGGGGTTGGTAAAAGTCTTGAGGAATTGAAATCAAATTATGATTGCGAGGATGAAGATGAAAAACCCTCTCATTGGTTGGGATAGAGTGAGGACTTTTGTCGTTGTTTTTTGACTCTCTGCTTTGCTAATTTTGTGAAAGGACACAAATTTCCGAACCTATCTTGAATATTTTTGAGCGATCAATTGCTTTGGCACCTCCGGTTTTATGGAGACTTGATAGGCCGATTTGGAGATGAATGATCGAAGGTGTGGCACCTGGATATCTTGATGCTGAGGCCGCCGGAAATAGTCTTGTGGTCGAATATGATCACAAAATATTCGTTCAGACATGTATATAAAGGAACTGGGGGTAGTTTTCCTCAGTAGAACAATACGCAAGACGAAATGAAAGTAGATCAAACACGGATTACTGCCTTACTTGCTGCGACACAACCACAACTCTCGGGACATGCATCATTCTGACTATCTCTTCGGACGGAACTTGCGGTGATCAACAGGATATACTTGTACGGGCTCAAATCTCTGTTCGTGTTGCAGTATTCATGGAGATTGATGAGTTGATTTTCACACCCGTGTGATTTTCCAGCTAGAATCCGTTTCAAAATGCGGATATTGATATTGATATTGATATTGATATTGATATTGATATTGATATTGATATTGATATTGATATTGATATTGATATTGATATTGATATTGATATTGATATTGATATTGATATTGATACTTCATCTAGTGGCTCTACGACGGATTACTGCAGTGCATTTTGCGATACAACACGGAAATTTGGATCTTGTAGTTAGATTATAGATGCTTTGTTGAGCATATCGGAAATACTTCGAATGTCTAATGGAATGGACAGAAAAGGATGATTTGTCCAATAAAGGTCTTCCAAACGTCTCCTGCTATTCTCGCCCTCTCTCCATTTTTATCCCAGATTTTTTCATGGTGTGCGTATAACTTTTAGCCCCAGCTCCTACGAACTTTCAATATCAACCTGGAACTCCATAACACAATGGCTGCACTGTAATGACCCCACCGATATTTGCACCAGTGCGCTTTTTGCTTCGAGTAGAAGTCCGCGACACTTCTCATAATAAGTGTATCATTGGTTTTATCCCGGCGCCACCGCCGGCATATATCAGAACTAACATGCCCCTTCCCGGCCCTCTAAAATGATGTGTTTCCCCCCGTTTGAGGTATAAAGACCCCCACCATCGTATAATTTACCGGAAGTCCTTGCCACTGGGGCAAGTAACGCCATATGATTCGTAATAACATTTGTCATGGGATCAAGTAGGCCGACGCAATCCTTTTGTTGGTAAAATATTTTCACAGCCAATATGAAAATTGCGTTGTTGCAGCCCGATGCTTGACATCCTTATCCGTCAAGTAACTGAGCCAAAACTTGCTCTCTGTAGGTGGGTTGTAATAATTTGTCAATCAACAAAAGCTGTGAATCAAGCTTTTTGGAAATCCGACGCATGCGATTCCAATGAGATTTGCCATAAGATCGCTTGTAGTACTGTAACGATCCTGCGTTGTCTACATGGTGAATAATGAGACATAGCTCGCATACAACATGATTGGATAAATGATTGGCGAGAAGCTCTAAGAAATGTAGCTTCTGATATGGTTGGGTATTCAGATGCTGAAGATATTGATTTCTCATTCGTTTTTTAATGTGCGGACTACAAATCGAAAAGGCGGCGGCTGATGAGATGGGTATTCGGTCGAGAATATCAAGCAGGATATCCATCGGCAATTCCTCTATCTTCGACAACTTCAAAGCGTTTTTGACTGTACACAAAAGGCCACTCCAACGCCATTTGTCTAATATTGTCAGATTGCGTGCGGGAGGTATACTCCGCGAAATTATGATATCGAGGCGTTCCAGCAGTGTTTTGAGAAAGGGAATAAGCAATTCAATTGCCAATATGAAGTATTGATATCGAGGAGAATGTATTAAATGACGCTGTAATTGGCAGATACAGGAAGTGTTATCATACATAGACATTGTGAATTTCTTTCGATAGATGGTATACAAATAAACGGATGTGATCTTGTATTGATTTGGGAGGAGAATTTCCAACAAAACTGGTGACGAATTGACCTTATCGCTAGAATAGTTAAGAGTTGGGACCTCTATCAACTTAAATAATCATGAGTGATTGCTTTCAGATTTACTATGACGTCTGAAGTACTTGCAGTCTTGCACTATGATATGGAGTTAGTCCATTCTCTTCCTTCAACTAAACAGACTAGTGTAGTGATTGACGCCTTGGAAAACCTCTCATACCTAGGTAATATTGAGCAATGCCGTAAAGTGAAATCAGAGGTAAAAAATTACATGATCTCTCAAAACCATACTTGGGGCAATGAGACTTCATATAAACCAACAGAAGAATGAATTGGACACTTGCAATTGGACGTGTTTCAATTGGAAAAGTAAGGTCGCTTTGTTCACGACTCGTACTTTTAGGTTCACACGCAATTCGTATATAAGCTTCTAAGCCAACGGGCGATGCACTCGCAATTCTTCCCATACTTCAATCTGATTAAGTTAAGTCGACGAGTCTGTGCGGTTCAAGACTTCAAGTGGATGGTTCAAGATCTACTAGGTATTTTGAAAATACAACATGGCAGGGCGCCAAAAAGCTTAATAATAACTGGCAAAAAGGGAAGCCGTGTAATGACTCTCATGATTGTTTGAATTTCGTGAGTGTAACATTGTTGACAGGATTGACGTTGATGCCATTAATAACCAATAAGTTCTCAATTTGATCAATACAGTTTTGCCGGAGAATCGCCGATGACTGTACTGCCAAGGTTGGGGTGCATTAGTGCGGAATGCTTCCTCACTCCTCCGCTTAATATGTTGAAAGTCACGAGAATGTGCCACCTCGCAACAAACAGATCTTAATATCGATTCAAACATTATACTGTTTGTGTTTGATGTGAATCTCGGCAAATTTGAACTTCTAGTTGATGAAACAAGCAGTCAACATGAATCGTCTTCTATCACCTATCTTCCAAGCTAGTAAATATTCCGTCCCTGCAAAGACGCCAGCCAATGCTTCAGCATTACGCCAGACCTTAGCTGGAAGTTTACATGGTAGATCCTCAATGCTGCGAACACGGTTCATCTCTAATTCGGCTCACAACGGGACTGTTCCTCCTTACACTTTCAGCAAGTCAACAGTGTTATTATGTTCTCTCGCGTCTGCAACCGCATCACTATGTTTTGGATATGGCTATATGTCATACCAAGGTAGACTTGATCAAAAAGTCTTCGGATCTCCCATAAAGTATGCAGAACCAACTGTCATGCTTCAAGTAAGTTTTGGAGGAAAGAAATTTGACTATCACGTGAACATCATTCAGCTAAGATGTAGTAAAACAGGCCATTCAAGAAATCGCCAACGAATTAGGAGATGACTCAATTAGCTATGACGAAGAAGAACTATTGAGGCATTCTTATTCGGAATGGTCAACTTCAAACTCAGAGAAAAGACCTCTTGCGGTTGTCTATCCGAAAGACACAGGTGATGTTGTCAAAATTGCAAAGATTTGTTCCAAGTATAAAGTTCCGATGAGTGAGTTCTTGTGAAAAATCCAGTGCCATCAATCAGACTGACTGGTTGGAAATAGTACCATTTGGTGCGGGCTCAAGCGTGGAGGGTCACATTTCCACTCCTTGCTCGGGATTAAGTATTGACTTTGTGAAGATGGATAAAATTGTTCAATTTCATCCAGATGAGTAGGTCTGACCGCTATCATTATGGGACTATGTTGACTCTAAGAAGTATGGATGTTGTTGTACAGCCAGCTGTGAACTGGGTGAATCTTAATGAGCAAATCAAGGACACCGGCCTTTTCCTTCCATTAGATCCTAGTCCAACGGTATGTTGTTTAGAGGGAATCATTGTACTGAGTTCTTGAATTATCCTCTAATATTTCTAGGCTCACATTGGAGGAATGGTTTCTACAAATTGCAGGTATTGTCATCTGCGCCTTCATATTTCTGGCAGTTCTCATATTTCTTAGTGGTACCAATGCAATGAGGTATGGCACCATGAAAGACTGGGTCATTAATCTCACTGTTGTTCTGGCTAATGGTACAGTAATAAAAACTCGAAGAAGGCCACGGTATGTTTTCAGCTTTTGATCTAGTCTCCGTGCAACATTCGCTCTAACCATAAGATAGTAAAACTTCCGCAGGTTACAATTTAACCTCACTCTTCGTAGGAGCAGAAGGAACTTTGGGGTTGATTACAGAAATAACTCTCAAGCTGGCTGTAGTTCCTGATACGACTAGTGTTGCGGTAGTTACATTTCCTTCTGTTGCTGATGCTGCAACAGCTGCTTCGAAAATAATTAGGACAGGAATCCCTTTAGCGGCCATGGAGGTTATGGATGAAGTTCAGATGCAGGTCATCAATAAGAATGGAGGCACTGGAGGAAGGATGTGGGAAGAGCGACCGACATTGTTTTTCAAGTAGCTTTCTCTTAAATGATTTGCCCGTTCTAATATCGTACTGATGAAAATAGGTTTTCTGGCACAGAGCAAGCAATAAAAGACCACATCCAGCGAGTGCAGACCATAGCCAAACAATGGAAAGGTGGAGAGTTTCAATTCGCACGAACAGAAGAAGACAAGACTGTTCTATGGTCCGCGAGGAAAGAAGCTCTATGGGCTATGCTAGCACAACGGCCACCAGGCACAGAAATCTGGAGTACAGATTGTGCTGTGCCTATGTCAAGGTTAGCTGAAATTATAGGTAGGTCATTATTTCTATTAAAATTCACCTATCCACTAACATTGACGACGTTGTAGATATTTCGAAAGCAGAATCAGGGAAACTCGGTTTGTTTTCCAGTGTACTCGGTCATGTAGGAGATGGGAATTTTCATCAAGCTGTTATGTATAATCCAAAAGATCCAGTCGAGACAGCTGCTGTCAAGAAGTGTGTGTATGATATGCTTGACAGAGCATTGGAGATGGAAGGAACAAGTTCTGTTCGTACCTTTGAGCCATCACATATACAGCGAAATGCTAAGTTATAATAGGGCGAGCATGGAATAGGGCTTGGTAAGAAGGTGAGTAACCAGGATTTGGGGTTTCGGACGTTCTGTGCAGCAGCAGCAGCAGCAAAACTTAAAATATCCGATAAAATTCCATTGTAGCCCCATAGCTAAAAACTGTTAGGATTGCTTGATGAAGGAACTTGGCCTCGATACAATTACTGTCATGAAGAAACTCAAGCATTCTCTTGATCCAAAGTATTTCCCCAACAGACATTCAAGTAGAGGGGAAGCTAATTCAGGACAAAATAGTTGGCTATTGAATCCAGGAAAGATATTTAATGAGCCATGAGCCATGAGCTATGAGCCCCAAATGTCGAGTTTCAATATTAGATGCTTGAACCTCTCGTCTCAAGTATTTCAAGCGACTCTCCTTCCGCCAAGCTTTGAACGTGGTGGGACATCGGTACATCAAGAAAGAGTACGAGCAACTTCGAAGACGTCAATAGGAATTTATTTGCCATATGCACTATTATTCATCGCTCGAGGTGAAGGCAACAATTTCCAATCTACTGCAGCGTTTTGTGTAATCTATTCCCCAGAATTCCTTTCTTACCTTAAACTTTCCGCGATCTATTCCTCTGCAATCATAACATGAATTCCCACTTCCCCCACTAGCCCCACATCCGTTCTCGGATCGGATACCCCGATTCCTCCTAGTTTCCATTGCAACCCCTCTTTGCCCACTTCCCGGGTGAGTTTTTGCAATGGGTATATATTAAGAAACAAAGCACTTATTTTCAGATCAATAGGACCGCTGGCGCAACGGTAGCGCGTTCGACTCCAGATCGAAAGGTTATCCGTTCAAATCGGGTGTGGTTCAATACCTCCATTGATTCAATTTTTGTTCTTTTGATTCTCATGCCTATAAATATAGCATAGCCTCTGAGTTATATTCTTTGACACTTTTGCATCACCTAGAAAATGGGTATGACACTGACAAATTTTGAGGTTCAGCGTGTGCTTTGAATTTAGGACTGATGAGCAAATTCTATTGAGCATCATTTTGGGTCTCGTTCGTGAAACTCTGATATGTGGGGTTTGATTACAATTTTGAAATCCCCAGATCTGCTGACTTTAGAAATTCTGCAATTGATGCGGTACATTTTTGACTCCGCTCCTAACAATCATGAAGCGAGAAACTCCATAAAGGGGCAGTGAGAGAATCGGGAGAAGTATTCGGTATATGCATATGTACAAAATGGTGGAAAAGACATTATCCGATAACTTCAACCGGGGATTGGTTACCCGACAGTGTCTGTGTCTGAACGCTGGCTGGGCAGAAGGGTCAAGACAAATATCGAGGACAAATTTGAATTGAATGATAGATATATATACTCTGTCCTCCCCATTTAATTCACATCTATGCATATTCTTCTTGTTGAATTATTCCCATTTTTTGTATTGAGAAGTTGATGACATTCTCGCCCCTTCATCGGATCTAGATCAATAGCCGACGCTTAACTCCCCGGCTTCAAATCAATTGCCGATTTCATCGCGTCAACGACATTTACTATTTCTTACAAAAACTTCTTTTCCACCATCAATTACACTTCATTTCCTTAATCTTTCCTCATTCTGTAAATATGTCTCTCTCCCGTCGTATTCTCACCACCACTCGCCTTCCAGGCCTCCGCATAACATCATCTATCCGTTGTCAGTGGGGTCAAAAATCACGAGATTGCCGACACTTTCAAAGCTATGTCCGACTTCTAGAAGCGCCTCGAAACCCATATAAAGACGAGGAGAACGTTAGCAAAGCACCAAAGATTGTAAGAGGCGCGAGTAAAGTATATAAAAATGCTGATGAGGCCGTTGCGGATATCAAGAGTGGATCGACGATTTTGAGTGCGGGGTTTGGATTGTGTGGAACGGCTGGTATGTTATTCTGTTTACTTTTGGCATGATTTATGATCCTTGGGTAAGGAGATTTCC
Organism: Botrytis fragariae; assembly: GCF_013461495.1. Classification (NCBI taxonomy): domain Eukaryota; kingdom Fungi; phylum Ascomycota; class Leotiomycetes; order Helotiales; family Sclerotiniaceae; genus Botrytis; species Botrytis fragariae. Next base: position 411,667 of record NW_023500993.1, read on the forward strand.
ATAATGTGTGATTCTGATTTGAGATATAGAAACAATTATCGAAGCATTAGAACGAAGAGGACCAGAAAGTCTTCATTCCCTAACCGCCGTTTCCAACAACGCCGGAGCATCGATACCAGGTGGTCTAGGCGCCTTGACTCAATCCGGTCAAGTAAACCGTTTAATTTTAAGTTTCATCGGTAGTAACAAGGTTCTCGAGAAGAAATATCTCGAGGGAAAAATCGCTATTGAATTATGTCCTCAGGGAACTATCGCTGAGAGATTGAGGGCTGGTGGGGCTGGTATCCCGGCCTTTTATACGCCTACCGGTGTTAGTAAGTATTTGCTTGATCTTTGAGATGAGATGAAGAATATTCATATTGATGGTTTATAGGTACATTGTTACAGACAGGTGGTATTCCTACTAGATTGGGCCCCCCAGCAGAAGGCTCGAAAGAAAATACTGTCTTAGAGAAGGGACAAGTAAGAGAAACCAGAGAATTTGACGGCAAGACTTATTCGATGGAAAAAGCTATTAAAGGAGATGTTGCTATTCTCCGAGCATGGAAGGTCGATGAAGCTGGAAATTGTCAATTCAGGTAATTCCTCTCGATTCAACGCTGAAGATATCATGATATTAACAAATTATAGATACACCACTAGAACATTTGGACCTATCATGGCCAAAGCTGCCAAAGTCGCTATTGTTGAAGCCGAAGAGATCGTACCAGTCGGATCGATTGCTCCAGCTGATGTCCATCTTCAAGGAATCTACATCGATCGTATTGTTCCAGCTACCGTTCCTAAGAAATTAGAATTGAAGAAGACTCGTGCACCAGAAGGTAAAGAAGATACTTCGAATAAGTCGGATGCAATCACCAGAAGAGATAGAATTGCCAGGAGAACTGCGAAGGAATTGAAGAATGGTTACTATGTTAACCTTGGTATTGGTAAGTTTTTATTTCGTTGTATATTTCGAGTTGGGGGTTTGCAAAATGACTGACGTGGAGTAGGTATTCCAACTCTTGCACCTTCTTTCTTGTCTCCTGAAACAAAGGTTTGGATTCAGTCTGAAAATGGTATTTTGGGAATGGGCGCATATCCAACGGAAGAAGAAGTTGATCCGTAAGTTTTCTTCTATCTGTAAAACACCGGCAGTGAATTAACATCTTCAAGCGATATCATCAACGCCGGTAAAGAAACCGTAACCCTCATTCCGGGTGCGTCAACCTTCGACAGTGCCGAATCCTTCGCTATGATCCGTGGTGGCCATATTGATGTCTCTGTTCTCGGAGCACTCCAAGTCGGTGCTAATGGTGATTTGGCCAACTACATGATTCCTGGAAAGGTGAGCTCCCTTCTATCCCCCTTTACTTCCCCATCTAAGTGTAGCAAAAACTAACAAATCAAACCCACAGATCTTCAAGGGAATGGGCGGAGCAATGGATCTCGTCTCCAACCCCGACGAAACTAAAATTGTCGTCGCAACAGAACATGTAGCAAAAGACGGAAGCGCAAAGATTGTTCAGGACTGCAGTTTACCTTTGACTGGAGCAAAGGTCGTTAGCACTATTATTACTGATTTGGTAAGTTTCCATATACATCTAAGTTCCCTCTACGCTTCATCAAACCTTGGGATTTGGGTTTGATGGAAGGATTTAAGAATGAAAATACTAACCCCCATATTTCTAGTGTGTATTCGAAGTCGACAGAATCAATGGTGGTCTCACATTAACCGAGTTGGCACCAGGTGTAGATGTTGAGGAGGTTAGACAAAAGACCGACGCTAAGTTCGAGGTTGCAAGTGATATCAAGAGTATGGAGTAAGATGTATATTGTGGATGAAAATGATTATAAGTTATGTAGAATCACGAATGTAAAATGTTAAATTTTCAATGTAATTTTACTTTGATGGATTGTGTGAGTTTACTATGTACAGTGGATTTAGGTTGAATGGTAGATGCACATGCAATGAAGCTTGGGGCTTTTCTGACATAAATCATTAAATCCGATTCAAAATCAATATCTCTACCTAAATTGAACCATGGCAACTCCGAGATTGAGATATTCATATTTGAAATCTCTACCATTTATCGTACCATCCAACCCATCATACCTCAAACATATCCTCACCCTCCCAAGTAACAAAAATCTTAGACAGCTCCGATCCATCAACCGTCCCCACTTGAAACGACTTGAACCCCTCATCCATCGACGCAAAAAGTTGTTCCCAATCATTCGGATCGCGAACTCTAGCATTCTGAATCCCTTTCATAGAAGATCATCTGCTTTAAATCTAGTTAGCCAAGTAATATATCTCTAACAACATAGAAAATCCAAACGAACCTCTGTCTCCTCAGTTGGTATGGTGTCAATATACAAGGGGCCGGAAGCACTCTATCACAAACCAATACCCTCGCTCCTTTCTTCAACGCCGGAATCAAATTTTCCAGAATCCTAGCCGCGTATTTATCAGACCAATCATGTAACACGTTACAAATAAGATATACATCTGCTCCCTTCACAGGCTGCTCTTGAAAGAAATCATGCGCCATGAAACTGAATCTTTCCTGCAAATCATCAGGTATCGTAGTATCTCTGACTACTTCGGGTTGATCCTGAACAATACCCTTGAGCTCAGGAAGAAATCTTAAAAGCTCAACCCTAACTGTTCCTTTCGCGCGACCCACATCTACTACAAGATCATTTGCAGCATCGTCTCGTGAAAAACTCCCCAAGACGCGTTGTACACTCCCACTCGGTCTGCTTTTCAAAAACGCCAACGCTTTTCCCATTTGTTGCGATCGTCTAGAATCCCTTGATATATATTGCATCATGGGAACATCCGTTCCATTTACAAGTGCATAGCCCGATTCATTAGATTCCTGTGATCCAGGCCACTTGATCATGGCATCGATGAGACGAGTAGAAGCGGGTAACATTTCTTCGCTTACGAAACCGATGAAATCGGAGACGGGAGAAATTTCGGCAAGCGCTTTGGAAGATGCGGTGTGTGCGATTATTCCTGGGGATGGCTCGTGGAATATGTAGAAGGATATTGCGTGTCGGATTAAGCTGCGTGCGTCAGATTCGGGGATGGAGCATGTTTGGGCGATTTCGGGGAAGGTGGAAGTGCGGGTTGGGGGAAAGGATTTTGCACTGCGGGAAAGGGTTAGTTGTTCTTGTGATAGAGTTATAGAAGAGAAAATAGTGAAGACGGAATGAGTCAATAGACGCGATCTGATGACGCTTAAGTTAGGATAGAATATTGTTCTTACATCCCAAATCGATGTAGTGCGGTCACACTTATCCAAGTGTTTGGCTATGAGAATAAGTCGGTCAATTTCTATTCTCCTGAAAAAAAAAAGTACTGGGAAGACATACGGGAGGAATTAAAGATTCCACAGGTCCAAGCATAAGAGCCGTCAACTCATCCGATGCTTCAAGTACAGAATTTCTAGAAGCTTGAATGTCTGGCGGCAGAGATAGTGTGAGGGGACAAAAAACATCAAAAGAAGGAGAAGGAATATTATTTGATGTAAGATATTCATCAACTTTGCTGGTATGTTCCTGGATTGTCGCGGCTCACTCTGCTATTCTGGTGGCTGGAGACACCTTGAGTGATCGTTTTACTTCTCCAAATCAATCCTATCATTTCCTTTAGAAAATAAAATCATTTAAATAATGGTACATTGCCCAATGAAGAAGAGGTTATTCCCTTAAGAGCCCAACATCACGTAATGTTGAGGTATTCACATCCATTGATATATATCCATTATCGATTCCAACTACAACAAAGGTTGATAGGTAAAACGAAGTCCATCCCAACGAGACTAATGAGTTCCTTCTGATCAAATATGAAGGATTTCTCTCATATTTTCACAACTTTATCCATATTCGAAGATTCAGAATTGGTAGCCAACTTGAATGATGAACTGAGACTGGTCTTTCTGATTATCGAAGCAGTTGAGACAGAGGATAGAAGAAGAATGGCAGATTCTTCACCGGCCAAATAGGGAAAAGAACAAATGCAACGCTCGATATTGAACCCTGGCTATCCTCTTACTCAAATAATCGATCGGAAATGACATTGAAAAGCATATCTGAGTATCGGGTCGCGAAAATTGGAGGACAATAAGTGAAAGTTGTGAAGATGCACCAGTAACTTTACTTGGTGCATGAGGTGAGCTGTGAATTGCAATAACCCTTCGATACTGTACATTCGGATATGATCTCTAAAAGAGTGGAAGAACAGATATCAGAGATATCACCACACACGGAAAGAAACTTGCAGAATATTGATACTTCAGGCAACACCTCCAGCTATAGAAATCCCAAGCGGACCAAGCGGCCGCAAACCATCCTCGTCCCCGCATCTCCATAATAATTTCCATCTCCAACTTGTGAACTTTCGTCCCCTCGAATCCTCGATTCGCATTCGCAATTCGCAATCCTTAATCCCCCTTCTTCTCCAACCGTACATATATATACAAAACCCACCATGGGCAAAAACAAACGCCTCAAATCTTCCTCCAAAAAAATCAAAGGAGGCCGCGGACCCGGAAAACCCAAACCAGCTGGAATCACCAAACCCAGCTCCAAGATCCAAAAACCCTCCTCTGGCATGCCCACGAAAAAACACAAACAAACACACCATACTGTTCCCATAATCCCATTTTCCTCTCGCGATTCTATCCTGCTAATCGGTGATGGGGATCTCTCATTTGCGCGCTCCTTAATCACCCATCACGAAGTAAAAAAGTTAACTGCTACGGTTTTCGAATCTTCACTGCAGATACTACAGGAGAAATATCCGCATGTGGGAGAGAATATAAAGGAGATTGAAGAGGGAGGGGGAAGTGTAAAATATGGGGTTGATGCGACGAAGATGCGGGCGTGGACGAATGCGAAAGGAGGGAGGGGAGATGGGGTGATGGATCGGATTATTTTTAATTTTCCGCATGTGGGTGGGAAGAGTACGGATGTGAATCGTCAGGTTAGGTATAATCAAGGTTGGTATTCCTTTTATTTTTTCTTCTTCTATTCGAGGAAAATGCGCTTCCATTTCTGTAAAATAAAATAAAAACACTAACACACCCTCCAGAACTCCTTACATCCTTCCTCGCCCGCGCAATCCCCTCTCTCTCCCCTACAAAAGGCTCCTCTATAATCATCACACTCTTCGAAGGCGAACCCTACACATTGTGGAATATACGTGATTTAGGTCGACATGCGGGACTGGAAGTGGAGCGGAGTTTTAAGTTTCAGGCGGGAGCGTATCCGGGGTATAAACATGCGCGGACAATGGGGGTTGTGAAGGGGGGAGGGGGCTGGAAAGGAGAGGAGAGAAGTAGTAGGAGTTTTGTGTTTGTGAGGAAGGGGGAGGGGGCGAAACAGGGAGTTGGGAAGAAGAAGAAGGAGGAGAGTAGTGATGATGAGAGTGAGGTGGGAGACGAAGATGAGGATATGAATGAAGATTTTGAAGCAGACGATGGGGAGTTTGAGAAGGGGATTGAAAGAGATGACGATAGTGGATCGGATGAAGATGAAGATGAGGAAGATGGCTTTAATGGTGTTAGCGGGAACGAAGACGAACCTCTAAACCAAGATTGGACCGAGACGAGATGAAGCGGCGCCACCAAACCAAGAGAAGTAATTTTTTAGACGACAAGCAAAAGATTTCAAGACGACATTGATCTTCCATACGATCGGCGAAAACATTGTTATTCATTATGCGTAGTTGGCTATTTGCCATACTATGATATCATCTATTTGTACATTTACCCTGAAACTCCCCCGATATAACGCCATCTCCGTCAGATCTTGAAACCGTCGACTTTTTTTTCGTATTTACCGAAATCTAGAGTTCAATCACATCCAGCGGGAATGATACCTGTTGTGCCATCACTTGACCATTCATAAGGATCTCTCCACCCGACTTCAGCAACCCTTCACCAAGAGTACCTTCAGGATGTAAAGCATACATTGGTGCTTCCATTGTATCTCCATCAAACAAAACCATATTTTGGATTGGTTGTTGTCGGTGACCAAGCACATTAATCACATCTTGTGCAAGTTGACCACCAAGGACCGCTGTAACAGGAGCTATTTCGCTACCAAGATTTTGAAGGAAACTTCGTAGGACTTCCGAACGTAGAGTTTCAACAGGGAGCCCTAAAGCTGTATGCTTTTTATGAGCTAGGACGGTAAAAAGTTGAAGATCTTCTTTGGTTGAAGGTAATCGACCATTTTGAAGTTGAACAAACTCCCATAATGCTCGTAGACAGGTTAAAATTGGAGTGACTGCCTTTAAACGACGTCTGCTTTTGAGATATTCAGCAGGTAATGTTGCAGCATCACTAGCCAAAAACCAAGTCGAATAAAACTCTCTCTTTGTCACGACCTCCATAGATTTTCCATTTTCCTTCTTCGTCTTGACATCAATGACACTGCGAGTTCGTGTTTCCGGTTGTAGAAGTGTAGGTCTATTACTTCGTTCTCTCTCCACCACATAATCATGTTGAATCAAATCCGAGAAAATAAAGCCATAGAATCCATGAACCCCCGCCGCATAAAAAGGTTTATGATTTAATCTCGTAGCCGTATTGATGATATTCAAACTTTCCGGGTCCAAATCCGTCGCAATCACAATATCGAAACCCCCAAAATATTGCGGTCCTTTGCTTCTAATATCATCTTTATCCACAATCACATTGACTCTGGGGTTCAATTTTCGTATTTGAGGAGCAGCGGCTTCGGCACGGTTTGTCCCAATATCAGTTTCGGAGATGAAGAATTGAGCACCTAGATCGGCGGGGGTAACAATTGAATGATCGCAGATGGTTATGGAGTGGATTCCGGCCAAGACGAGATTTTTGGCTATTTCATTGGAGAGGGCTTTCATGGTTATGAGGAGGATGTTGGCGGAACGGATTTTCTCTTGGGCTTGAACTCCCCAGAGTCGGATTTGGCGATCGTAGAGGGCGATTTCATCTTGGAGGGAATGGATTTTAGTTTTTTTTACATTTTGTTGTTTGTTGTTTGCTAGGAGGGGGAGAGAAGAGAAGACTTACCGGCGCTGATACCTGCTGAAGTCATGATGGGCACGACATTAGGATTTGGGACTTCCATTGAAGGGAGATCCATTTTGGATATTGTGGAATTGTAAGAATGGATGTCCGTTGTTGGTTGTAGAATTGGAAGGCGAGAGAAGCTGGAGATGTGAATATGTCAATTCTAGAACTTGATTTCGTAGGTGAAGGTAGTAACCTTATGGATTGATGATGATAAGTAAAGCTTAATCTTTTGCTATCTTAGCGTGTTTTTTTGAGTTGTGAGGCTGAAATTGTGCCTTGTTGTTGATTGATTCATCAAGAAGATATACTTTTTGATATTGAAGTCTGCGATAACGTGTATTGGAAGTATTGTTCAAAACACAACAAGAAGTCGAATATAGGAATCTTCACAAGTTTTGATTGATATTCACTCTGCCATCCATCTATAGCCCGGCTTACCTACTTATCCAGTTCTTTGTCCAATAATGTTCCCATCTAATCTTCTCTGGTCCTAGTTCTGTGTAATCCGAATCAACCCCACAAAGCCCCATAGGAATTTCTGCCATGATCACTCACCATCATTCACCACCAATTCTTTACCTCACTTACATATCTCACACCTCACATTTCGCATTTCACACCTCACACCTCACTTATCACTCCTTACACCTGACTACTCCTCGCACCTTTTACTCCTTACACCTCAGACCTCACTCACTTCATTACTTCAAGGGGTCAACAAACCACGTCTTCTCACTACAACACCATCACCCAATCGATCAAATATTTAAATATCCACTCACACATACCTACCTGGTACATACATACACATACATACATACATTCAGCATCAGCGATCCATAAACTTCTTATTAAAGAAACATCTTATACGAATAACATCTCTCCCCACATCCTTTATCAATCCACTCAAGAACATTCATATTCATTCTCTCTCCGCAATTATCTCTCTATCAGCTTACAAAGATTCAATTCAATCCAATCCCCTATGTCAAGGCGACTCTTTTCAATGGTACATTCATATTCTTAATATTCGCCATATGATCTATCCCACTAATTAATTTGATTAAAGTCGGGGAACTTTGATGATCCGCCGAGTCATTCATCTACGGATTCTCCCACCGAAACAGCAGAAAGATTAGTTCAAGAAATTCTAGAGCGCGGTCCTAATTCGAACAATACAATAAGTCCATCGGGTGAACTTTACAGAGCAATAGGTCGATATACCGAAGCACGAAGAGCAGAAGCCGAAGACATAAGAAATATGTCATCATCAGAACGTAGGGTCGAGAGGCAACATAGATTAGGAGGAAGACGTTCAACATTCAATCATGGATCAAGTCGGGAGGAATTTGATGAAAATGAAAGGGAAAGGGATATAAATTCACGAAGAGCCGAAGTTACAAGAAGACGAGACGCAACCAGACCTATTCCTCCTCTACTTGGTCGTCGAAGACCTCGCCTCTTACAATCCGATCGATATATGGAACCACAACGTGCTTCAGTCGAAGGCAATCTTTTAAACTCTCTATCCGAAGATGTAAGACAATTAGAAGCCGCAAGTTTGAACCTTCGAACTTTATTAGCGACCCCCATCGGTTCCAGGTTACCGTCACCCGATCATGTCATCGAGGGAGAATTTGGTCGTAGAACCAAGAGAAGAAAGTTGGATCAAGAGAATAAAGGAGAATCGTGGCAAGGTTTCAAATATGGAAAATATGGTCAAGTCGAACCTGGGACTTTACAAATGGAGATTGTTAGTTGTGATGGAGGACTATTTCAAAGTTGTCCAGAAGGAGAATATGGTTCAGATAATGTTTTGAAAGATGATAATACCGTTTACTGTACTAAAAGTAATCGTTGTAATATTGTCTTGAAACATCAAGGCGAAACTACGTTTTCTCTCTCAGAAATAGTTATCAAGGCACCTCATAAAGGATACACAGCCCCGTTAGTATTTTATTATCTGTTTTCAGTACTGCGCAATACTAATTAATATTCAGAGTTCAAGAAGGTATGGTATTTGTTTCCGGAACATCGAACGATCTCCTTACTCGTACTGCGCAATATCAAATTCAATATTCCTCACCATCTCGAGAAAGGCCACCTGTTTCTATAATGTCTATTCGTCATAATGATGATGGTACTAGAAGTATGACAACGGCTCAAGCTCGTGCTGGACGTCTTGTTCAATTGGGTGCTCAAGATCCTGAATGCGATTTAAATACTCCATATATTCCACCTACAGCCCAAATTCCATCCGATTTTACCAATATTACATCACCATATCAAGTCACTATGGAATGTAGTAGTGATTGTTCTGATAACGAAGATCAACCTCGAAGAAATCGTCGAGCAGCTTATAGAATGAGGGTATCAAGAGATATTCCAGATGACCTTCGACTCCCGGAAGAAAGTAGTGATGACGAAGATGAATTTCCTCCAGCAGGTTACAGACTTTCAGATGATGGTACTCATTACTATTACGATGCATCACATTCAGCAAGAGTCTCAAGAAGTAGACCACAATTGGAAAGGAGGGAAACAGCTAGTAATATTACATTAGCGGAAGCGGCGGAAGCATCTCAAATCGCAACACAAGAAGCAGTCGCAGCTGTTGGAGGTGAACTTATGGTTCCTCATGCGAAATTCTTTATTGAGAGGGACAAAAGTAAGTGTACTATTAAGTTTAGTACACCCATTAGTGGGAAATATATTCTTTTGAAGTTGTGGAGTCCAGATGGGAGGAGTGATGGGAATATTGATATTCAAAGTGTGGTTGTGAAGGGATTCGCAGGACCGAGAATGTTTCCAAAAGTGGATATGATGTAGGGAATATGGTTTGTGATTGATGGATAGAAGTTATGACGAATGGAAAACGGATTTAAGGTCTGGGATCTGGAAGGATGGTATTTGGAGCATATGCATGGACGGTTGGTATCTATATGATTTGGGAAGGAAGGTCGGAGGGGGGTAGGAGGAATGAGGATATAGGATTGTATATTTAGTGGAATTATATGCTGGCACATATACATTATATGTATTGAAGCAATGCATGTGGTTTTGGAAATGCAAGTCTTTAGATATGTGGGAATGGGACTCATATCTGGTGGATACATGAAGCTTGTAGTACTGTGAATGTAAATGTGTGTGTCAATGCAGCGAATGGGGAAGGGGACGTGGTAGTGTCAAGGCCGCGAGAGATAGATGAAGTGAAGAAAGGATGTCTGGTTATTTATCGAAACAGATATTTTGATTGCAGATGTAAGATGGAGGACTAAAAGTAGAGATGAAGGTAGAAGCGCATTCCTACATTTTCTCATTGATTCGAGCAGCGTGAGAAGAAAGCAAAGTGATGTGTGTGGGTGTGTGCTTTTATGTTGTTGTGTTTGTGTTTGTATCTCTAGGAGAGGTGGAATAGGGATGGTTCACTCGCTGATATAGGGATACTTCATTTTTCTCGAATTTGGTATGCTGTTCTATGCCATGGTGTAAGCACTTTCTATCTGAAGTCTCGACTCTTTTGTTTATATGAACCACCCATTCAACAAGGCATTAGTTTTGTGTACCCTTTCCCAGGAGATGGAAATGATCACAGGTGAGAAGGGTGGGATCTTTGCGTCTTGGGGTTGTGCTTGGGCTTGAATTGGAGATTGAGTGGGATTGTGATGGAGGCCGTAATTAACTTCTCGCCGATGGATAGACCTGTAGGTTGGAGATTGGCGGGTGTGAGGACGGGGCTTTGACGAGGGTAGTTTGAAAGGAGTTTATCATAGTAAAGGCTTTAGCATGGTGATGATAATGGGGTGGATGAACGATAGTGATTTTTTTCCCCGTTGGAGAAGGCAAAGAGGCTGGGGGTGAGATGGGAATGCTGAGGGTTGTGAGGAAGAAATGGAAATAGATATGTAAATGTATCATTCGCATGCTGCTTTATGTCAAAATTGCGGGACAAATGATTTATGGTTTATGATGTCGAGGAGAAGAGTGTGTATGTAGTTGGACCTTGAGGGGAGAATAAGTAGTGGTTATGAGATGGTGAGATGGTGATTGATTGGACGTTAGTTGGGAGGTGGGTATGGGTCTAGTGGGGTCTGGTGCTTCGAATGGCGAGGGATGGGCGTGAAGATTTTCGATGATTCACTGTTTCGTTGCTTATGGCTTTGGTTTCTTTTGCTTATGGAAATTTTTGTTTGGATTCTCTGTTCGTTGAGTTTGGGGATGTGTACATATATCCTGGATACATTGAGATGTTTTTATGATGTGAAGTTTGTGGCACCTCCAGCATTATGTCGTGAATTGGCTCGCGATTGAAGTAGCTTGTTCTGTATCTCTATTGAGAAAATTTCACAACAGGAAATGTTTTTAGATGGAATATAAGGATGTCAAGGTAATATACAGATCAGATAATGGGGAGTCGTGGTGTGGTGATAGTGTGTAGGGTGTTGACAGTAAAGAAGGATAGATGATAATAGGAGACAACTTGCGAAACATAACAGTTCTCTAGATTTTACGCTATGCAGTAGAATGGGAAGGAATGGTGGTCAAAGATAAGTTAAAACAGGCATAGGAGGCTACGAAAAGAGGTTCGGAGTTCATGAGATCTGATAACAATTTTCTAGTCATCTCTGTTAAAGTTTTAGGAAGAATGAAGTGGGTGTTTATATAGGTATTGGGAATTGGGGAATATAGAGAGGTGCTTTGGGAGGGGAGAGCGGTAAGGTTGCGAGGGTGAATATCTAGAAATTAGAGAGAAGTTGGGTCTAAATGAAGAAGGAAACGAAGATCCTGGTCCAGAAATTGAGGTCAGGTCAAGGAGTCCTATCTTCACCTACCCCTCCCTGATATCCCGCTCGCTAATCCCTGTCTCGCTAAACGCGATTTCTTGGTATAAAAATACAAGCTTCTGCTAGTTCAGTAACGGTAGATAAGTACAAAGAGGCTTTCATGGTCTACAATGTGAGTCGGGAGTATGCAAGTACTCTCGGAAGCTATCGACACAAGATGGATGTGTAGTTCTTGGCTTTCGGGAAAAAAGAAAGGGAGAGCGGAAAATTAGTGTTAGAGGATGCGAGGTAGAGTTGCTGGTAGCGACAGTAATTGATGACAATAAAAGAGATTTAATCAATAGAACTAAAACTGAATTTCAACCAAATTTTCATGGGCTGTTTCTTTTGATGAATACAGAGCGAGACTAGATGTATAGACTTCTATAAATTTTGAACCGCAAAAGCGTCAGATTTGGTTGAGTTTCCTTGTGACTCTTAGCCTGTCCGTTTATTGTAAGGTGTGATTTTGAAAGAAGGAGGGTGATGATGACTTATTTATAGATTCTGGGCGAATCTGAGTGACAAAAGCCAAGCCTGGGTCTACCGGAGCGCAAAAGATTGAGGGGAAGCGTAGGATATCGAATCAAATGTCCACCTCGATCTTCGTTCTGTGATCGATAATACACTAAATTTCCTTATCAATATTTACATTCAGCACCACTATAATTTCCTTGAACATCCTTATTCCTTATGATACTTATAAAAGCATTTGTTCTCGACGAATTTGCTTTCTTTAAGACATAAGACAAGGCAGTCTAAGTTGGCCACAGGGAAACAGTGTTCTTACTAGTATTGCTCGTATTTTGTATATTGGTCCGTATAGTGATGCATATCAATATTTTCGAAATTATTTATATAGATGATATCGATTCATATATCACTAGAAAGATATAATCCCCCTTTATATACGTAATATCATATTAAAGGCTTGATACACGCTACTGTTACACCACCGTATACTAGTACAAACAATGCAGGGAAAGGGGTGTTTCTCTGAGCTTCGTGCCTGTAGAATAGACAAATTTGGTAATTTGTGAATTTGCAGGCTATATTGATGAGATTTTGGGATAGTTATACAGCTTTGTTGTCGATATCATCAGTTCAACCGTTACATTGTGAAGAGATATTGTGGAAGTACTGCTTTTGGTATGATGTCAGTGATAGGAGTTAGATGGCAGTAACCGCCTTATATCGAGAACTTGTACACTAAACATACTACACTCTCAGTCTTGCCAGTTCATACCTCCAAAGTTTTTCATAAGGAAGGATCAGATAGCCCCACAAACTGCACAGCGAGAAAGGCCCTACATTTCACCATAGCGAGACATCTAATTTTATTGTCAGGAAAGGAGAGATGTGCCGGTTTTTATATACCGGAGAGTTGAAGAATCATACAAGGGATTAAGGGGAAGGTGCGGAAAGCGAGCTGCAGGGGTGAATAGAAGAATCACATGTTGTTTTGAGTGGATCATATTCTCCTTACTATACATGAGATGTTCTTGCCTTCTCTCAAGTGTATTTCACTAGCCTTTCCTAGAGCCAGTGATGAATGTAGGTGAAATCTACGTCCCTTCTTTATAAGTGGTTCATTCACCCACTGTTCTCTTCTTTCCAAAGTTATTGATGCCATTTAATTTCATGATGCACAATTGCGACGAGAGAAATTGGGATGTTCGAACCAATACTTTTGGCTTAATTTAATGTTATAGATTGCTTTGAATGTAGGTTCCCAAGCTCAATAGTTATTCTCTGGTGGTGATTATGGTTGTTACGGTGGGGTGTAGTGTTCGACATGTGGCGAAAAGGATGGAATGGCAGTAATTAAGATTCTCCAGTGAAACATAGGATAAGCATGCAGATCTTTCAAGTCACGGGTTTTCTGTACTGTTGCTGCTGTCTTTGATATCGGAAGATATATATTATGGATGAGAATAGAACATGGCAGTAAGAGAAGTCAGTGCAGAGGGAAAAGAAGATGTGTGTCAAATCTCAAGAGCCGAAAAAGATTAATGAGAGTAATGTATTTTTAAAAGCACCTAGTGATAGCGAAACAAACGAGTTGGCAGCAATGATAAGATTGGAAAAGAAACCAATATCTTACCTCACTCTTAGTCGTCGCTAGTCACGTGTTACAAAACAGAAGTTTGAGATAGAGTAACAAGCCTCGGAGACAGTTGAAGACAAAAATGCCCACATGCAACCGTGTTTCTCTTTCCTCGGTTGCTGAGTATTCAGAATAGAACTGTGAGTTATTCATATATTGATATATGAGAACGTTGAAAGCTCTGAAGCTACGACATCTAGATCTAGTGGAATCTGAGTCCGATAGTTACTCTGAAATTCACTACCGTCTGATCACTTCCTCTCCTTTCAGTCATTTCATTATAACGTCTATATGAGCTTCCTCACACCGAAATTTATTTTTCATTATGATAATTGTGGTAGAGAATTACTTGCAGAAACCAATGGAGGAACATGCAGTGTCGTGTCCGAGATTTATGCTTACCAAAAGAACCATTAAAAATTAGTACTGATAGATTAGACTGCTGGTGTTAATTCTACAGCGCTCACAAAAAGCGGGATACTCGATTCCATCAAATATTTCCTCATTTACTCATTCTTCCAAGCGATGGTCTTTAAGAGTTTGTTTCTCTAGCATCTGACTCAAGGAGATAGCGAGAAGAAACGATTAGGGGCTCTACGTAATAAGCGACACTAAGCGACAATGACAGTGATTAGGTATGAACCTGATGGAATGATAGCGTTGAAGACAACATCTGCTTGGTGCTACTAATATTTTGATCTCCATATAAGTTCAGCTGTTGGGAAATTTCCTTGAGAAAAGTATTGAATTTGTAATTCGCGAATGAGACACTTCAATTGAGGAGCGTGACAAAATGGGAAAGTTGGCTTGTCGTTCAATTGGACACTTTTGCTGTAAATCTTGATAGTAAAGATACTAAGGGTAAACTCTCCGACATAGAAACTTCATATTGTTAACATACTGTCGAAATAGTGATTTTACTACCTCCAGAGGATGACCATGGGTAGTGAAACAAACAACAGAAGGCAATAACACAAGAGCTCATTAGAATTTGCAGAATTGAGTATGCGATGTTCGTGTTCTGAAAGCATTACCATGAAGATTGAACACGTAGCTTTTTCAGGGCCTGATTCCAGGTAGTTGTCCTAAACTCCTACCGTAAGAGGCTTCTAATGTTTTCAGGGTTTACATATGCGACCACCATATCGGAAAGTGGGCAACAACTTAAGACTCACTTTATTTCTTTAAACCAAGGAGCTTACATCATCTAGACAAGAACGTAACCCCTTCTAGCAAACATCACAATAAAACGGTCACGGATTCACTGACTCGGGTTACATGAAAGTGATGTAAAAGCTTGAAGTCAAATTCAAGACATTGACCCCAGAAATACATCAAAAACATCAATTTTGACATCATTGTAGGTTGGTTCAACGATCTCGGCAGTAAGTTAAGAAGAATGACCGGAATGACCACAAAACTATTCGTGGAATTACTGAAAAGGAAGGTCGAAGGGAACTCACAATGTTTGAGGTTTCGAAGATATTAACAATAAAATGGGGAAGATTGACAGCAAATTATTTAGGGTTATACACCCTTCCCCACATATTTCTTTTACCCGCGTACTTTACCCCACTGTAGTCAACGTGTGGAACATATCATATCTTATTCATTCTACTTCCTCTCTCATATGACATACTACTCTAATTGATATCTGATAATATACATTCAGTATGTTATTCTTAAGGGGCTTACAATACGATACGATATCGCTATCAATATTAATATCTGTGTAATTGAACGTTCACGACGATTATACTACTCTGAAATTCTAGTTCAATATTCTTTACATTGTCCCTTGATTCATCTTGAAGTCAATTGATATCAATGACTATTGCGCAATGACCCTTCTATCAATGTATTGGACATATACTCTTTGGATATGGAATGATTACAGCATTATTCTTAAGGCACCCATGATGAACGCTTAACTACATCGAATGCCATGGTTACGGTCGCGCAACTGACTTCTTGAATCAATTATCACACACTGATTTCTGCATCAAATCATTAAAATATGGCAGCATCTCTTTGCTTATGAACTATATAATAATTCAATAATTAATCTGCTCTTGAATTTCAAACATCCTGTATGTCGTTCCGCAAGGTGATAGGGCTATAAGTAGACGATCTAAAAGCTCACCATTTAATGGAAATACCAATTCAGAAAATAGCCATTCCATGCTCATTTTTATCTACCACAACTCTAGTCTTAGTATAGTACCGTGTTTCCAACCCAACTCTCTTGCGGTCAAACCATTCGAACGTAAGTTGTCTTCCCGATGATCTGAGTAAACAGCGGACACATAGCTAGCCTGTATCAACTCTAGCACATGCTGCACCGTATATGTCATTGGAATGAATACGGTATGGTTTGTTTCGCAGATGTTCCTTTTCTTGCTTGACACCCTGTACTTTGTTTGGCAGCGAAGGATCACCAACACGCGGTCATGGTGTTGAAGCAAAAATGCATTCTGTTCTGGGAAATTGACCGACAGCACTTTCTTGCTCCACGTCCAGGATGCATCATTTGTTGTTGGGCTACTGTCAATGATTGGAAAAGGTATCTGCGCGTTCGATGATGCGACGATCATGGCTGTATCCGGTTCTATGCTCCAAGGCTCCCAGAAATTTAGGTCTAATTCTGCATCATTTTTAATAAGCTTCCACGCACCCGGCTGTGGTGAAACAGTCGTAGGGTATTGGTGGATCAATTCCTTGAGAAGGCCATCGATGAAATTGCAGAGTTGCTGAAAATTTTAGTGTCATCACAAAAGGATTGATTCGTGGTGACGAACTTGCCTACTCATGATATCTCCTAAGATCGGTGTATATAAAATTTCATGTGGAGGAACGTGAAAGTTAACACGAAGCTGTTGCATTTTCTGTCGTTGGCCGAATGTCATAGGTGGGTCTATGGAAGCAACATTCGAAGCCATCGTGGCTGAATTATACGATTCAGAGGTGGTAACAGAATACTGTAATAATCAAGGTTATTTAGAGATAGGAGCAATCAATTGTAAGAACAAAAACGATATAAAAGTGCTAACAAGGCATTGTGGGAACGAAGAAGATTTATAGGTGCCAGCGAAACATTGTGAGAACGAAGAAGATTTATAGGTGCCAGCAAAACACTGCGAGAAATAAAACGATTCAGAGGTGCCAGCAAAACATTGTGAGAACGAAGAAGATTTATAGGTGCCAGCAAAACACTGCGAGAAATAAAACGATTCAGAGGTGCCAGCAAAACATTGTGAGAACGAAGAAGATTTATAGGTGCCAGCAAAACACTGCGAGAACTAAAACGATTCAGAGGTGCCAGCGAAACACTGTGAGCTCAAGGAAAAGGTTTTTGATATCACTGCTCGACTATGTCATAGAATGTCTCACTCACTATCTGATAGATAATCACTTATTCTCGCTCTCACCTGCGCTAAATCAAGATCATAAAACTATTTATCACTAGTAAATTGGGACAGAATTCATCCCATATTTTCATTCTGAATTTCTAATCCTCATCGCAATCATGTTGGCAGAAGATGCTACTAGACTTCAAAAGATCGATGAGTTGTATGCGTTGCGGCTTGACCAATATGTATCGCTTCCCCAGGTGAGTTCTACACTCTATACCTAACTGCGCTCTGCTGATTCGTACCGTATAGCTTGTTGTTGTTGGTGATCAGTCAAGTGGTAAGAGTTCTGTTCTTGAGGGTCTGACGAGCCTACCATTTCCACGAGACTCCGGCCTATGTACTCGATTCCCAACACAGATTGTTTTCAAGCGTACAAAGATAGAGCGAAGGGAAGTTAGTATCTTGGCTGCCCATGGCCAAGAGCAATCTAAGACAGACGCTATTGCAAACTTTGGCAAGATTCAATTAACGAGCTTTGATGAACACTCCTTCTCAGATTTGTTAGCCAAGGTATGACTGTCATCATTTTATCGCCAGCAAACTTGTTAAATGTCGCGCTGCAGGCATCGGAATGTATGGGACTTCCCTACCCCGGAAAGCAACGGGATGATAACATGGACTCTTTCTCTCATAATATTCTCAAGATCGAGCTCTCAGGTCCAGAGTATGAAAACTTTAGTGTTGTTGACCTTCCAGGTCTTTTTAGAAGTAAGACCAATACCTCTCATTAACTCATAGCTAAGCTGAGATCATAGAACCAACTCCAGGTCAGACAAGCAAAGAGGATATGGCCCTTGTTCGAGAAATAGTCGCGAGATATATGAAGAATCCTCGGAGCATTATCTTGTAAGTACAGTATACAATTCTATATTTGACAATGGCTCACGTATTTTAAAGAGCAGTTGTTCCCGCAAATATAGATATTGCAACGCAGGAGATAATTCAGATGGCTGAAGATGCTGATCCTGAAGGTCGAAGGACTCTAGGAGTCTTCACAAAGCCAGATCTAGTAGATCGAGGCGCAGAGGAGAAGGTTCGCACAACATTGTTACCAAGAACTGAATATTTTATTGATTTTCTTAGGTCATAGAGCTTGTGATCAATCAATCTAGTAGCGCACGTTTTGAACTTGGCTACACCATCGTGTGTAATCGAAGCCAGAGCGATCTTAGTATAACCAATGATGAGCGTAACGCTCGTGAAGCCATGTTCTTCAGGCGTGAGCCCTGGGACGCGATTCCAGAAGAGCGAGCAGGTGTGAAATCTTTGAAAAATCGGCTAAACAATCTCTTGGTCGACGTCACGAGGCACAACTTCCAAGCCGTGGCTGAAGACGTACGGATTAGGATCCGTGAATTGGGAGAAAAACTGGATGCCATGGGCCCGCGTCGCGATACACCCAATGATCAACGTAATCATCTGATTCGGATTACCACTGACGTCCGGGAAATAACATCCAAGGCTATTGACGCTCACTATGGTCGCGATCGATGTTTTGATGATGATACTTTTCGGTTGGCCACAAATGTAATGACAATGAACAAAGCTTTCTCCGATTTGATTTGGCTGAGGGGTTGTACAAGGAAGCTTAATTCCGCATCCAGCGAAAGTGAGATAAGTGTTACCGCTAGAGAAGATAGCGGGCTTGATCCTCAGACAGAGAATTCTCTAGACAACCTTGATGCACCGACGGCTAGCAATAACCGTTGCACAAAAATCGAATTTCTTCACAATTATCCTGAGCTGAAGGTTTTTATAAGCCCATTCATCTCAACACCTTCTACGCCCAAACAAGGTATTATGGAATGGATAACGGAAAAATACGAAAAGTCTAGGGGCTTCGAAATAGGAACTTTGAATCCCTCCTTACTTCCATCCCTGTTTTTGGAGCAGTCTCAGAACTGGGAATATTTCGCCCATGAGCATTTAAAGAACGTGATCCAAACAATTCATCGTTTTAACCACGAAGCACTTCGATATTGTTGCAAAGATGATACATTAAGCAAGAAACTATGGGCTATGTTATCTCAAATGTTGCTTCCACGATATAAGAGGGCACTAGATCATGTCAAGTTTCTGATTGAGGTTGAGCAACAGGGAAATCTGCTCACGATGAATCATTATTTCGCGGATAACTTGCGTAAGGCTCGTGAGGACCGGATCAAGAAACAGTTGATTAGTCTACAGTCCTGGACAACAAACGACCCACAGAAACAGCCTTTACTTCGTCTTGAAGATACTATTTCGACATTCATGAGTAATGAAGGCCAGACGACACAGGACTTACACGATATACTGGAGGCATACTACAAAGTGTCTCGAAAACGATTCGTGGACGCAATTTGCCTTCAAGCTGTGGATCACTTTCTCATTAGTAGTAAAAAGGGGCCTCTTTGGTTATTTTCACCGCAACTGATAGGCAATATGACAGACTCTGAACTCAGAAACATTGCGGGTGAAAGTGATCAAACTGTTATACGCAGAGCACGACTGACTGAGGAAATTGCGAACTTAAATGCCGGTCAAAAAATTCTTGAATAGGTAGAAATTTTCGAATACATTAGATTTTCTCTTTTGAACTTCTTTGGCAAGCTGCAAGCGTGTATAGAATGATACCAGGTTTGATCTTCGATGCCCAATTTTTTCATTGAAAAACTTCATATAGATTTGCTCAGGTCAAAGCTTGCAGGTACAAATGATCTAGAATACTGCTACAGGCTAGCATATTTTACAGCAGATATAATCTCCGGATTCTTTGCCGCAGGACTCGCAAAGTGTAAGTGGAAGAACATGAATAGAAACCGATTGTATTGAATCACTTCCTTTTGATACAAGATAAATTTCGCTAAACATGTGTGTAAAAACTGCAGTCTCGGCATCGTTAAGTGACAAGATTTCAGATCTACACTCGTGAACCCACTAATGAGCCGTGGGAATGCGTCAGGGCACTCGAATCGTCTT
Organism: Botrytis fragariae; assembly: GCF_013461495.1. Taxonomy (NCBI): domain Eukaryota; kingdom Fungi; phylum Ascomycota; class Leotiomycetes; order Helotiales; family Sclerotiniaceae; genus Botrytis; species Botrytis fragariae. Next base: position 432,026 of record NW_023500993.1, read on the forward strand.
TTGAGCCACCATGCCAATGCAAAGTCGGGATCTCTAACTCGGCGAAATAAGAGAAGAACAGACTTTTTTACAACTAACGACGGCGATGGTGACTGACTAACAGTGTCACTTATCATGCTATTGCCGTTCAAATTAGAATTTATTTTTCTTGGTATGGTATCTCACTAGATGCTGCACAAGAGACAAAATTTCTATTTTTACTTCCGAAGTGGAAAACATTCCGGTGTCTAAATGAACTATATCAGAGAGGTCATTATACAAAGCAAGAGCAAAGTCGTAGAGAACAGTAGAGTCTACTGCATTTTCTATTGCTCCGATACTTGGATCTGTATTTTCTGGTCAGGGGGAGAAACTCGAGGCTAGCAAGTCAAATTTGAAGTCACATCGTAGTGCGAGACATCATCCTAAGAGTTCTCGAATTTGCTCAAACTCTTAAGTCGTTCACTTCTATTTCAATAGACTTTTCATATTACAAGCTTGGCAAGCCCCCATAGGCCAATCAATCCAATCATTCGCATCACTCCTCTTCAGCTTAAATCCTGCCACCAGAACCCCAAGAAATACTACACATCCCAAAAGAGGGGTAAGCTGGCGGAATCGATATGAAACCACATTACAGTGAATAGAGAACATCCTATCTCCATGAACTGTGTACATAAATCTTAAGTACTCTAACTTTCATTTTCTGAATTTGACTTGCTCAGAGCAAAGACTGACTGGCTTGACCGCCGAAAGGTTCAAAGGTTGGGATTGTATATCAATGACCAACGACATTCGTTGTGTGGGGAGGGGTCTCCATTTTCATTCCTGGTGCTGCAAAATATCATGTATCTGAACGCAGATGTGGCAGGAACGACGGTTAGATCCTTTACTGTTATAAATCTGATTGTAATGCTGCTGCTGCTGCTAGCAAGTCTATGTTGTCAATTTTCTGTGAGGGTGGTATTCTTCAGACGGGAGTATTCGTCAATTGTCAAGTGTCAGAAATCATCCATTTACTCTAAGAAAATCTATACGAAGTGCTGTAGCGTCATGCCCACAAAGTTTGCCACTTTAAAGGGACTGAAGTCTATTGGAGCGAAAGAGTACAACCACCAATCCATATTAAATATTCCAAGATTGACAAAATTTCAAGGACTTTCAGGTGCCAAGTACAAGCAGAAGTGAATACGAAAGCACCCCTCACCCCATATGAACACAAATACAGACCTGAGTACAAACAAAAGAAGAAGAAATTGGGTCAATCTTTTTGTAACACAATGCGACGCATCCAAACACTTTCAAGCTTCAGCCTCTCATCAATATCAATCCATTTGCATCTTGCACACCATAGGTTCTCAACTGTAACCACGATATAACCACCGCACATCTCAACCACAGCATCATCATCGCAGTACTAATACGCAAGACCAATCAAACCCCAGATATCCAACAAAAAGTAAGCTTCCCTCCATCTCCCCTCAGCTCAATCAATCATCCATCCCATTCCAACGCCTCCCAACTTCACATACTAGCCCGAGAACCCAAAGAAGTCATTCCAACAACGAATCAAACCTCATATCTCACGAAGCCGTGCCGCTTGCGGTAACATCACATCCAACGCATAACAACACGGGATCTTCATCGACACATATTCCGTTTCTTTCAAATATTCAAGCCCAGCTTGTTATTTACTGACCGCCTCACTAAAAGCTTAGTCTCACCCCATGATCTTCCAAAAATATTGAAGAAGAAGAAGAAGAAGAAGAAGAAGCTTATTCATAGGTATCAGGAAACGTGATATTCGTTACACATCGCCTTTGTCAGGCTATCCACTCGGATCTCTATTCGCTGAATCCAGCCAATTTCCCCACACGTATATAAGCAAAACTTAGCATCACCATTACTTCCTGTGACCTCCCATCAAGGTTCGAGCTTGAAGACTACAATATACTTTACAGAGTCAGCAAGTGATTACCTTTCGTGACTCTAGGTATCCTACATCCACTCATCGATCCGTCATGAACCTCAGGCTCAAGCCCAAGCCCAGGCCCAGCCCGAGCCGCACCACACCACCCACAAGACTCATCTCACCAATTCCTTACAGTCTCGTCCCCAACCCCCTTACCTCCCCGACATTCCATCTCACCATCCCCATACCATTCGTCCCACCCATCTACCAATCCACTCCACAAATCTCCACACCAATAAACTCCCCGGCCCTAACCATTTTCTCCACTAAAAAATCCGCCCTATAATTCCTGCAAGCCATTTCTTCTCGTCTCCAAAGATTCAGATATCGATTTGCAACAAAAGGCAGCCCTCGAACCATCATCACCAATCCCGCCGCAAAAGCTGTAATTTCAGCTTGCCAAGCATCATGAAAACCCAAATAAATATGTGCCACGCGAATAAACCTATCTATTAATACACATTAGATTACCCCTCCAGATCACGGGGACTTTTATAGTAATATTCTTACTATAAAATGATTCATATATCGACGTTCTTTCCTACCATTGGATAAAGCATTCAAATATTAAGTTTAAATAGTATAGGCAATACGCCATCCCATCCCGCGCTTCCGGGTTGTAATTAGGCAAAATGAGTGCACGCGCTTGCGAGACATCAATGCAATATAAATGCGTTGGCGATGGTTACACATGACAACAAGCGAGGTCATTAATATGAGTGAACATCGTATTCGCTTCTTTGATACAAAACTTGATATATGATACCCCATCCAAAGCAAAGTGGGTAAATTATCCTTCCACCACTTCTTTCTCGACTTCCCAATCCTCCCACGTTGGTTTGTCATATCCGTTTGGACGACTGGCTCTTTCAAATCCGACTCGTATTCCCTCAACTGAGACGGGACTTCTGCACCATTTGATTTCCTCGCCGAATCCTTTGCTGAACGTCTTTTGCATATTTTTCTCGTCGAATAATTCGGGATGTGCTCTCCTCATACTTTTTAGTGCTCTCCCGCCAACTTCATCCACACTATCCGCATGTCTTAAATCAAAGAAATGATCATCATGATCTTTTCTAACCCTTTTTTTAACATCATCTCCATATAGTCCCAATCCCAGTAAAAACACATCATATTGACAAAGACTAGTTGTTCCTCTCCAACTTCCTCCTTCCTTGGCTCTTCGAAATAATCCCACTAAGGCAGCAATAGCACCCATACATCCAGTTCCATAATCAGACATGGGAAAAGGAGGAACGACAGGTTCATTAAGACCCATGAATTCTCCTTGAGCCCATGCTACTCCCGTTACACAATCTGCGATTTGTTGCCATCCAGGTCTACCAGCCCATTCTCCTTGATAACCAAAACAATCTTCGGAGACATATACGATTCCTTTGCCTCTTCCAGAAACTAATTTTACAATATTTTCTGGTCCATACCCTAGTCGTTCTAAAGCTCCAGGTCTATATCCATCGAGAATAACATCGGCGGATGTAAGTAATTCCTCAAACGTCGCACGACCATTTGGCGTTTTGAGATCGATATCTGCAGTATGTTTACCGGTATTTCCATCAACTTGGAAAAATGGAACATCAGATAAATTTGGAGATGTGACTTTGATAACTTGGGCGCCATATTCCGCGAGTGTTCGACCCATAGCAGGTCCTGCAATAATACGACATAATTCTAGTACACGAATTCCGGATAATACTTGGGGTTTGGAAGTAGGTGTTGCGGGAGCTACTTCTGGGAAGGGACATGGTGGGGAATCATCTTGAAGTCTATCGAGTTGCCACGGAGGTAAGTCGAGAAGTGTTTGACCCTAATTGTTAATCAGTAAAATGATTTACAGTAGGATGAAGATTCTTACATGGCCTGTCTTTTTGAAATCTTCCCATTTCAAAGCTGTTACACCAGCTTGGTTTATTTCAGCATTCATAATCTCCAATTCTGCAGCCGTATATTGCTTGACATGCTTCTCAATAACATCAATACATTCCCTATAATCTGTAAGATCTGGTCGATATGCTTCCAATCCAATCATATTCAATGTCTTTCCAGCTTCTAATGATCCATGGATATGAAAGTATTCCCCTGGATTCTTAGTTTCATAAAGATTTGCTGAAAGTCTGCGATACAAGATCGCTTGTGCTTTGAGCAAGTCCGTATCTGTAAAATATATCAGTAAATATTCCTGAAATATATTCAAGAAAATTACCTTTCAGCTTCGATTTAACATCAGGATGCTGTTTATTCATTCCAGCAATTGTAGCAATATAGGTTGAGAATAAGAAAGTGGCAGTTTGCTCAAGATTGATCTCGATTTTTCTTTTCTCTTCTCCATAGCGAAGATCCGCAATGGCAGCTACAACGCTTGCTTCGACTGATTTTAATGCAACTGTAGCTTCAGTTTCTTTGAAAGGACATGGGAAATAGATTTGAGTTCCATCGGTTGCAGTTGTATAAGTAACATCTTCTAGATGTTTCAATACTTCTGAGGGAAGTTCACTGCTGACCAATTGTTGTAGAGTTCGAGTAGCTTCTTGAGAACCATTGATTACTGAGTAAGGGATTGAACCAGAATGATCAGCTGATGTGTTTTTGGTAGAATCCTTCATGGTGATATGAATCCTTCTCTGAAGACTTTATGGTGTGCGAGATCCAAAAAATCAAAAATCGGAATGACATCTCCGGCATTGCAAGTCCATTTATGTTATATATACTTTGTCTAAGGATAGAGGGGCAATTCAGTTCCGTAGTATGCCCCGCTCTTCTACCGTGTACCTGACTAAACATTACCAATAGTATTACCTAGAGTTCTCCGTGGGTTTGAACCATTTGGTATATTCATGGATCTTAGGATTTATTGACTTGCGAATCATAGATTTGTATCAATATTAAGACAGGTTGCGGTCCGAGATGTTTCCATAGCGAAGTTCCGACGATGAAGGGGTAACATCCGATATACTTGCGGATATGAACCCCATAGACAAAATTCAACGAAGCATTTTACCTCAGATATAAGATTGACAATAAATTTTATCAGGAGTGCTTATTGCCATTTAGAGACAACTTCCAAGAGATACTTAGGAAAAACAACATGATCATCGATCGGCTAGAGTATCGGGGGGTTAAGAATCTTGTTTCACTCTCCCGAGGTTACTTTCCGCACCAGTCCGATAGCCACAGTCACCAGCCACATTTAGATGTCAGCCACCAGGAGTTTCCGTCCCGCATGAGGGCTCTGTGAACCTTCGATGTTTATGTAAGCTTCTTTGCACTCAAATACTCACTCGCAGCTAAGAGCAGCAAACAAACTACCTGAGTCAATATCCATCCCATAGATAGTCTTTACTTCCATCAATCAATTTCTAAACTTACATTCAGCTATCCAACAATGAATTTGCCAAACCGTCAATGCTAAACACCGAAAGTCATTTCCGGATTCAAGCGTCACATTCAACATCATGTTTATTTAACACAATGTCCAGCATCGAATGATACAAGGGGTAAGAATGATAACAATAGTGATAAATATCTATATAGAATGTAAAGATTTCAACTCTTGCGAGATGAATGTTAGAAGAAGCTAGCTAGAATACAACTCACTCACTCATCTTCTCATTGAGGAAAAAGAAAAGAACCTCCTTCAAGTATCCCCTCATTCTCGCATTCACCAAGCAACAAAATATCCTTGACCACCATACAAACCTTCCTCTTTACAATCACATCCCCTCTTACTCTAATACCCCACTCCATAGCTCCCACATCTCCCCTCACCTCCTACTCCCTCATTAACAATATAACAATCCGCCTTCTGTTGTACACATTTCACCAATGCACTTGCATACGTATCACCTCCACCACCACCACCATATCCACAACCCTGAGCATAAGTGCCCACACAACTTTCATATTGCGCGTCACAAGCATCTTGACATCCTTGCCCACAGTCCGGTCTTTGGTAACTCGGACTATCTTCTGAAGTTTTGGCTGTATAAAGTTTAAATGGGTATCCTGAGTTATAATCTGGTTGTAGATTATTGCATGTATAGCATGGAATCGGGATTGACCCAACAGGAGAATAAGAACTGTATCCTTGAGATGGATTATTAGGTTGAACGCAGATATTGTTGCATGTAGGAAGAGGAGCGATTGAAGGGGTGGATGTTGGTTTTGATGTTGAGGTTTGGATAGTGGTGGGACAGGTGTAGATACTTGTTTTTACACTGATAACTGGGGGCGTATAGCCTGCTGGAGGATGTCTGGATTTACATCCAGTATTTGAACAAGAAGATCCAGGACAATAGCTCCCACAATAAGATTCAATTTCCTGACACCAAGAGGAGAATTGTAAACATTGAAGGGATCCAGGGAATCCAGCGGACAAAAGACAGGATGTCAGTTGTACGAGACAAGTATTTGCAGCAGCCAAACAAGAATTTTGATCGATGAAGGGAGGGAGGGGATTAGAACACCAGTTTCCAACTTTATATTCGCAGGTTGGAGTTGGAGTTGTTACAATAGTAGTAGTGCATATTGTAGCACTAGTTTTTGATGTAGTCGGAGAGGCAGTAGTGGATGGCTGTGTGGATGATGTGGATGTCGAGGGTAAAATCGGAGTTGTCGAGGATGTTGGAGCAACTGAAGATACTGAAGATGAAAGATATGTTGTGGTCGAAGATTGAGGAATAGTGGAAGGCGAAAATAGCGAAGAAATCGTGGAGGAAGTTATAGAGGAAGATAATGTTGGGGAAGTTGGTCCTGCTGTCGAGGAAGGTGATGACGATGGAGGAGTAGATAGAATTGATGACTACAAATTACCAAACTCAGTACAAGCATTTCAAATGAATTCTTTCATAAGAGATGAGTAGTCGATGCAGTATTCGATGGTAGGAAGAATTCCCAACATGAAGATGAAATTGAAAGTTCATTTGGGAGAGAGGCACTGAATGGAAAGGAGTGAAAGGTTCATGTCTGAATTCAACTTACCGATGATAGCGGAGGAGTAGATGAAGGAGTTGAGATCGGGGAAGAAGATGCAGGAGCTGAATATGTGGTTGGTTGCGATGAGGAATATGACGGAGAAATAGGTGTGAAAGACGAGGATAAAGCGGTCGATGAAATAGACGACTAGATGTTTCAGAGTCAGTATTATTCTATTAACAAAAAGTTCCAGGAAAGGATAATGAGTCAGAGCTCTATAGAGGATAAAGGAATTGTGTAAGATAACATGTGAAGAGAAGTGATGGCTATCTGAGATTAGAGAATTTGAAGTATCAAACTGATTAATCTTACTGGCGAGGAGGCCGGCGACGAGGAAGAAGCCGACGATGAAGGACCAGATGAGACTTGGGACGAGGAGGAAGAAACTGAAGCGAATGAATACGACGATGAAGTGGAACTTGAGAGAGTTGACGAGGAAGAATGCAGGGAAATCAACGTTGACGAAGACGATAGAGCAGCTGATGAAACCGATGACTGCAGATTTCAGGAGTCAGTATCTATTTATCAGGAAATTCTTTCATGCGAAATAAAATCAGGAATGGATTAAGAGTTCAAGTGGTGATATGATATAACGTTTCAGAAAGATTCCATCATGAGGATTAGACTCACCGATGAGGATGCTGGTGCAGATGAAGTCGGTGAGGAAGAAGACGAGACTGGAACCGATGAATAGGTAGATGAAGATACCGGAGCAGAAAAGTAAGGAGGCGGTGTATAAGGCGGAGGCGTATATGGTGGAGGCGTATATGGTGGAGGTGTATATGGTGGAGGTGTATATGACGTTGGAGAATAATATGGTGTGGAAGCTGGTGCAGATGAGCTAGTATCACTTGACGAAGAAGAAGAAGAAGTCGAGCCAGATGAACTCAACGTTGAACTAATAGTTGTTCCAGTTGACGAAGATACTGGAGCAGAAGCAGAAGCAGAAGTAGATGGAGAAGATGAACTGGTGGAAGAAGATACTGGGCCGCCTGGATTACCATTGCAAGGATCCGTTGATAGCAAGTCCTCGGCGACGTAAAGGTAGATATTTGCTGCACCACCACATAACTCGGTGGTATTACCATTACAAGTCATTTGACAATATGATTCATCAACTTTTGCGGTTCCGTTACCGAGTACAACACCACAGTAACATTCTTGTGAGTATTCAACTCCAGCAAAAGCATACCCTCCTTCTTTGCATGCATGAAGACAAGCTTCGATTGTTAAATCAACGTCGGGAATTTGATCTTGTTTCCATGCAAGGGTACGACCATTGGGCCCAAGATCGGAATAACATCCCATTGGTTGGTAATCAGAAATGGTGGTACTATCGACAGTTGGGAATGTGGTATCTTGGTAGACTGAGAGAATGTCATTGCCACCGCACGATTCAGTATTATCTCCAGTACATGGAAAAGAACAATTTAATTCAGATGTTTGTGGGCCACCGACAGAAGCGCCGCAAAAGCATTCGCCATAGCTTCAAATGAGTCAGTCATCGTTCAGGTCTTCAAGAGGAAATTATAGCCGTCTATCGTTGGTAAGTTTCGAGTTATTGCACCTGCACTCACTATTCTAATCCCGCATATTTATATCCATTACCTATGATAAATTAATAACCATTCAATAAACGACAAATTTCAAAGACTTTACCTTTACAGAAATCAACACAAATTTCAACTGTCATGTTTTGACTATTGAGATCGGTCCTGAATAACAAAGCACTTGGGGAGCTTGGATCTATGAAACAGCCCGCGTAAACAAAATCCGTGGTGTTTGTACATGTAGGAAGCTCTGGTGCCCATCTTTCAGCCAGTAAAGGACCAGCATTGGTGCCTAAAAAGAGTGCAGTCGTTGCCATTGCAATCGAGAGCGAGGTGAAGCTCAACATCTCAGATAACGATGAGATTAACAAAAACAAAATACTGGTGAGCAATATGTGTCAAAAGAAAACTGAGATTACTGGAACCACTCTGAATATGAAGAAGAATAAAGTTTGGACATGGACTGAGACAATATATACCTATTCCGCACTGAGAAACCATGGTGGCAAAGATAAGGTCTTCATAGAGACAAAACCGGTGTTCATTTGTGCCAGCAACCAAAGATGTTTGTGCAAAATGATACATTTGGTTATTCCCAGTAGCAAACACAACATTATTTGCAGATAAAATCGCGTGGCGCATGCATGGTAACTATGCAATTCTTGATGTTGTGAGCTTTAGATGGTATGATAGCAAAAAGGTCTAGACAAGAAGACAATAGCTGACTATAAAATTCCGAAGAATGCACACTTACTCGGATTTGCGGCAACCCGAAAAGGTTGCAGATATACTTCCACGCTATATTGTGTATGTCTATGTTGGTGAGATTATCGTGGATTATCACGAGTGGAAAATTTTGATGGTTTTGGGACCAAAGGCGCGATAAAGTTTTCTCCCCGACACCATTTGTAGAACATACTTAAGCATATTACTGATTTTACACTCTTCGGAGGAATTGAATAAGCTCGATCATGACCGATGGTTCATGACAGCTTGACATATATGTGGAAAAGCCTTGAGTTTATTATTGATCCTTTCTGGGAAGCATTGAAATCGACCAGAACATTAAAGTAACATTATCTTCCCAAATCAATTGAACTTGTCCGTTTTAGTCAGGAACGTTAGCATCAGATGTCCGACTTGAGATGAAAACCTTGTTGTGAATGTAACCATATGATGTTGAAAACTTTGTAGGTACCTCGACCTATCCACTTGGAACTATTGAAATGAAGGGAGCTTTTGCGTATCTTTGTGCGGCTGACATGTAGAGTATTGGGGATTGGTACATTTTGTCCTTTCATATGTATGCTACCGTGAACACAGTAATGAGAGTTTGATATGAAATGAGAGGAATGACAAATTTGTTTCTAGTTGAGGGGGAACGAATACCAATTGACTGAATCTTTGTTGGATACCTTTTAATCTTGAAAAACCGCTACTTCACTCGAAGAGGCTGAACATGTCTCCTAAGTGGCAACTTGTACTGTGCGCGGAGAGAATATTTGTAGAACTTCGTTGAACCATGCATGAAATCTTCTCCACACTCAAGGGATCTCAATTTGCTGCTGCTGTGTAAGCCCGCAGTACTACTGGAGTATCATCAACTTCGTATCCCAAGATTCTTCATTCGCTTTAGAACTTTCGTAAATTGGTTCGGGCCGTCAAGTGTAGATATCCTTATGCGGGTATCGTGCATCTATTTGTGCACCGTAACGCGTCCACGAAAATAAGGGCTGAAGTTGTTTGGATCGTGATCAAGCTTTGAATCCGGAACTTTTCGTGTGTTTAAACTGGGTGCGCGGGTTAAAGATACGAAAAGGGGCCTCCCTGAATTGAGAGCTCATTTTGAATATTCATAAATGATATCTTGCGGCCGGTTGATGTGGTGGCAGGATTGTGGACTTTCTAGCTGCACGGCAACCATCTACCTAGTCGGTCCTGCGCAAAGAAAACATTTGCAAAATTGTCAATTGACTTTGGTCCATCTTTTGCTGAATATGCACAAACTCTCCTGGCTAGGTGATTTGATCAAAAAATAACTAACGGGGTGGTTTGAGCAGAGGTAAATTTACATCACGTGGATAATTTTCCCTGCATGTTTTGTAGCATGTCTCAGAGGTATGAGTTTTGAAGATATACTAGTTTGGGCCTCAAAGATTGTTGAAACTTGGTTGGAGCAAGGGTGAGTGGAATGTGTTGTAATTTTCGTGAATGTGAATCTAATTTTGAGGTGTCTCCCCATAACAGAACCAACCCAAATAAGCATCTATCTCACTACATTGTTGTTCTTCTCCCTCCTCCTCTCCTCCCAGCTCAGTCCCAGAGTAAACCGATGCAAACAACTCCTATTACTCAGCCATATTCCTACCTGAGCCTGTCACCTCTCTTCTTTCTTAGTCCTCTTATCCTTGCTCTCCTCATTGTCCTTGCTCTCCTCATTGTCCTTGCTCTCCTCATTGTCCTTGCTCTCCTCATTGTCCTTACTCTCCTCATTATCCTTGCCCTCTTCATTATTCTTGTTCTTCTCATTGTCCTTGCTCTTCTTATTATCCTTGCTCTCCTTATTATTCTTGTTCTTCTCAATGTCCTTGCTCTTCTTATTATCCTTGCTCCCCTTAATGTTCTTACTCTCCTCATTATCCTTGCTCCCCTTAATGTTCTTACTCTCCTCATTATCCTTGCTCTCCTCATTGTTCTTGCTCTCCTCATTATCCTTGCTCTCCTCATTGTTCTTGCTCTCCTCATTATCCTTGCTCTCCTCATTGTTCTTACTCTCCTTATTCTTTTTATTCTCCTTATTCTTCTTACTCTCCTTAATTTCTTTAAATAAAATCACAACATGTAATAACGTTGCTCTCACATGGTCCATCACTCCTCTGTCTCTGTAATCCTTCCTGATTAGCTCGCGGCATGTTTCTCTTCTTTTTCCTCTCTCTGAACTATCCATCATAAAGGTTTCATCCCATTCTCTAATTGCTTTCTTGATCCCATCCTTTTGTTTCTGAATGCGAGTGTCGAAATTGGAAGATAGGTTCTCCAACATGGCAGATTCGGTTTCTTTGAGTGCGTATATTGCTGACAACCATTTATTGAAAGGCTCTATACAGGCATTGGCAAATTGATTGTGCCAAGCTTCACCACGCTCATTGAAGATGTTGTAAACCTCACACTCTCCATTCGCATCCCATATAAGCAATTCTTTGATGTTATCCCGTGTTTCTCCAAAGATTGTGATTGAGCAGATCCCAAATTGATCAGGGTGAACAGTCATTTGTTCGAATGTTGTATCCAGATCAGTTTCGTTTGCAAGCCAATCCCGAATCTTCTTTATAGCCTTTATATCTTTTGGATCATGTACCTGCTGTTTGCGTTGTTTATTTTCCTCGTGGGAGAGGACTGATCGAGCCAATTGGTCTCTCACATAAACTACCTCTCCAGCATGTCTTCGCTTGCTCTGCTTTTCCAACTTTCGAATTCTGATTTCCAGATTTTGATATGCTATTTCCAGATTTTGATATTTGATTTCCAGATTTTGATGTGCCATTTCCAGATTCTGAAATCCCACATCAGATTTCGCTAGTAAGCCTTTGATTGTGATATTTTTAGCTTCGTGATGAGTGGGATCATTCGCGAGTATTTTCTCGCATGTGAAGGTGTCTGTATGAAGGAACAATCCTGTGGCATTCACATTCTCTCTGATCTTTAATTGCATCGAATCAATGTCGCCTGACTCCAGCTGCTTCATATTCTGAGAACCAAGAGGAACTCTTCCTACTCCTACTAGAGGATAGGGTATCTTTGTTGCGGTGTTCTATTTAGTTCATTATTAGTATACTATTATTTTTCTGGTCATACAGCAAGGTTGAATTGAATAAACAAAAGTAATGTTTATGGTATAGATGTATGGATGTATGGAAAACACAAATAGGGTTACGAACCTGCTCCAGATTGGATTGACTCTGTGCATTGTTGTGAAACTTGACATGACGTAATCTCCAGCTGGTAGCAATACATCTCCGAGTCGACATTGCCGAAACTAATAGGTTTTGACGAATCATCCTCTAGATGTAAACGATTGATCAGGAGATGAAACGAATATTGGTAGATTGAAAGTCTATCCTCAGGATGGGACAGTCGTATCTGATGGTGGGGGCGACGGTGATGGTTATGGTGGTGATATAACTTTGTGGAAATATTGTTTTTGGTTCAAATTTGAGGTATTGGCATTGATCTGGAGTTCTTAAAGGGTTATTTTAAAGCCGCTCGAGCCATTAGCCGAAGTTGCTTATAAAATTTAGTTAAAAGAGAGAAATGTAGTGAATGAGATTAAGTTATATGCTGACAGCCTTACTGAATAATTTAGGATTGAGCAGGACACCAGAAACCTTTTTTAGACAAAGACTCGCACCTCCTTGTACATAGTTTGAGCTTCTTAGGCAAATTTTATTTGTCAATCAAACCTGCAAATCCAGGTACTATGCCATCTGCAGTCTGGATACAAACAAGAAAGAATAATAAGTATCTCTTCTTTTGAACTTTCTTCTTGGAGCAAAAGGGTTGATGCTTAGGATGCAAATGATATTGTCATCTGTTGGGATTAAATTTTGGGATATGAAGAGATTATGTGCATTGTATCTACATGGAGATCATAAAGAGCAAGAGCGAAGTGAAAGGAGAAAGTAGGCGTTTCAAAAAGGCTTTTCAACGCTCTGAGCCCTAGAAACAACCTCAATCATATATCCATGTTAAACCTATCACTCCAAATCAATTGCCTGGCATGTATTCATTCCCACAGAAAGACTCTCCTTCTTCATGAACCTGCCTAACCACATCCTTCCCCAACTATGAACTGAACAGAACTTGAACAAACAAAAAACTGGTACGTATTCGGCTGCACTTCAAGCATATCTAAACTTCAAAAGGTTCATGTGAGGTTGCTAGCCTTACTAGGTTTTTTTCTCATATGATCTTTGGGAGAAAGCTGAAATGAATGCAACTATCTATTTCTTATTCACAAGCAGAAAGAAAAGTTTAACAACAAGGAATTGGCTCAGACGAGAGGAGAGGGGGCTCTCAAAAACAGAAGTTGGTGGGAAAGATGAGGACATAGATACATTAAACCAAACAAAGCCTCTTAGCTGATGAGCTTGCTTGAAACTTTTGATTTTCCTTGACAAGCGTACAAGTTCTGCTCCCTGATGTTCTTATTCTTCTTTTCACATCTTTTATTGCTTGTTTCCTGATATCTACTGACGCAGGTTTTCATAGTGCGGCTTTTCACAACATAGCTACAAGACTTCGTTCTCCTCAAATCCCTATGTCAATGAAGAAGACAAGGAGAAATTGGAGCCAGCTTGGTTGACATTAAAGATCAATGTGATGATTCTAGATGAGTTCTCATCAGCAGCACATAAAGACAAGAAGTGCGGGGACCAACAAGAACATAGACTGGGAGGCAGAAGTTCAAAGGGTCAAAGTAGCCAAACACTGGCAATGAGCAGTGCCTGTCCGCATGACTTCTCGATGATTCACTATCGGTGTAGTGAAGAATACTGAATGGATTGAGGAAGAGATGTCTGTGTCTACCTGCAGTTGCGTAGTTCGGATGATTTGTAAGCGTAGATCATTTTGTTAGTGCACAGCGAGACAACCTTAAAGCCTTACAGCCTTACAGCCTTACAGCCTTACAACCTCACAACCTTAGATGGTAGGCATTGCATATACAATCCAACGGTTGGTGTCGATCGATAGGATTGACACAACGATTTGGACTGAATTGGATTCAATATTTAAAATCCACCTTCGCTTATGTACAGCCACGGAGTAAGAACCAAAGAAAGCAGCAACATGCTCCCACTCTTTGCGTGCTTCGGCGTATGTCATCTTTCTGCTTTTAGTCACTGCAGTCAGCAACAACTAGGTACCTATAGCTACCTAGGTAGACATGCAAAAATTGTTTCCGACCGACGGAGACTTCCATAAGTTGTTAATACGAGCTGCTCACCTGAATAGATTGGTAATAGATAACGAATGATCTGACAGGCATTTGTGCCGCCTTGCTATAAGTAACAAGATGATAATATTGATCACTCTTGCCAAACTTCTTCTCAATATCTAATATCTATCGCTGCGCAAAGTTTTACTCTCAGTAAAGAATAATGCATCTCAGGCTATTGAGACGAGATGACTTGCCCTCGCTGGCAGATCTCGGAATTGAAGCATTCCATGATGACGATTTACAAACTATACTTTTTCCTCCAGATAGTGTTGCAAATGGCTCACTCCGTCGAAGTATCAATTTACGCATAAGAAAACGTCTTGTTGAAGCCGGCACACATTGTTATGTCTCGATGAGCGATGAGAATGATGAATTTTGGTCTGGAGAATCTGAGTTGCTTGGATACGCTTTTTGGACAAGAGTGGGAAAGAGCGAAGCAGCGAAGAAGTGGCAAACTGACACTTTGTTTTCGAGTATGATCTCCCATACCTTCTCTCTCGTGAATTCACTAATCATAAAAACAGAATTGGAAAGAAGATTGATAGGAGCGGAAATGTGGTACTCTGAATACTTCCTTGATCGTGACCGGCCTTGGGATAAAATCCATTACATGAGAAATCTATCGATTGATCATTTTGGGTCAATTCCAGAGTATTTGGAGTTGGCTGCATTAGCAGTACATCCTAAATACCATCGTCGTGGTATTGGTGGAATGATGCTCAAATATGGAATTGATTTGGCTCAAAAGGAACAAGTTCCCCTTGTACTTGAAGCCTCTCGTGCTGGAACTCTGCTATATACGAAAAATGGGTTCAGAGAAACTGGGAGAACTGAAATGTTTCCCGAAGTGATAGTAGTTGCTATGCAATTGGACCCAAAAGTTTGATTATCTATTGGTTGGGGATTTGAAATGGATTTAGATGTTTTATTAGTGACAATGTATGTATGTCATGGGAGACCTCTTGGCTAGCAATATATTTTTCCTTCTTTCTTTCTTGATTGAATCGTTTGTTCTCTCTAACCACCATTAATTTTTCAATTTTTCAATTCACTTTCGTGGAAGTTACGTGGAAGGAAGGTCCGAATGCGCCAGCTTAAGACTCTAGCTACGATTTATACTTTGAGAATTCCGTCACACAAGCTCTTGTGATGCCTCCATTCGGAGTACCGCCGATAGCTTCTCATGTTTTTAGGCATTTGAAACTTTTACTACATGGGCAAGAGCCACAAAGCACTTCTCCAAGCAGCTTCAATTACTCTATATACCCTCCTTCTGTACTTCGGTCAGCTTCACAATCGATTTTTACTCAATGGCCATTCTCAAAAATGACTTCCTACATGAAAAAGCACTGCAAGTCAATCAGTCGTCGCATCTCTGAGGTGTCAAATTTGAAAGAATTGTCAGAGAGGAGGTCGTCCTTGAAACCACCCCCTCTTGAAACCCCGAACCGAGACAAAGCAACCCCAGAAGATCAGACGCCACAAGGCTTGCTGCTTTCCCGGAATGCAATATCAGACAAGACTCCCAAGAATGTAGCTACTCCCAAGAACAAGAATACTAACACAACATCTCCTTCACTCAAAAAATCCAGAGAACCAAGCTCAACCTCTTCCGAATCAACCATCATTAATACAACCATCTCGCCCATCCCTCCACCATCACCACCACCACCACCAAATCCAACAAAAACGGTCCTGACGAAAAATACCAAATTAACTCTCACCTGCTTTTCGAATCCTCTTTCCCGGGCCACACATACGTATCCGTGCATCTCCAACGCCTCCAACACGGTATCTATTCCGATGCCAATCTACACACCAAACATACCTTACACGTAACATTCATTGCTCTCAGTTTCATATTCCATCCCTCGACCCCACGCACCGTTTCGAGAGCGCACTCATCGATATCAAAGTCCGTGATCAGAAAGGAAATTTGAGATTTCTCAAATACGCGCCGCATCAAGCATATGGGAAGATAAGCACAGAGAGTTTGAAATGGAATTTTCAGTTAGGGTCTTCGTTGGGAGTAACGCAGGGACCGGCAAATGTGTGTGTGAGGCCGAGTATTGGCGAGGAGAAAAGTAAGGTTATGGGGTCGATGATGAAGATGTATGTTTTCCTTTTTTTTTCTGCTTCTGCTGGTTTTTTCTCTTTCGTATTTGGGTCATTGATTATGTATACGTATGTGTAAAGACAAGGTTCCACACGAAGCACCTTTCACCATTCGACTCGTTATTCGGATACACTCCTTCATTTTTCGCTCGAGGAAAACGTACAGCAGGAATCGGGACTTCCGCGGGAATTCACATTTGTGTTTTTGCTTGAGAGACCAAGTGAAAAACAATATCCGCCTGTTCATACATTTCATTCTTCTAAACTTCAAACGCTTGAGCATAGTATCTCTGAGAAATTGAGAAGTATGAGTGGGAGAGGAAATAAAGATAGGGATGGAGAAGAAAAATGCATGGAATATCAATGTGAAGATCTGGCTGGGGAAAAAAGCACACCGAAATTAGAAGTTGAGAGATTAGATGGGGATTTAGAGGAGATATTTGGGGAAGTAGAATTTGAAATTGGGATTGAACCTCAAAGTTTGTTTTCCCTTCCCCATCTCCTTTCCTTTGTTCTCCTCTCCTCTCCCGCTAACACAAACTCCCAGTATCCAACACCCTCTCCCTCTCCTCTCTCTCCTCCCCGCTTCCTGCAATTTCCCACACAGGCGGTTCAGTCCATAATAACGCAGCACACACCGAAACCACAAGAGTCCTCGGAGAAGTAGGTCAGAAATTTCCAACCGAGGGAACACTCGATAGTATGGGAAAAGCTGAACACGAAGAGGCCATTGTGCATGGATTGTATAATTTTGCAAAGTTGGGAGGGGCGTTTGAGGAACAGGTTAGCTTGCCGGGGGAGAGTGTAGGGAGTAGAGTGCCGGAGTTGGATGGTGGAGGTACTGCGGGTGGAAAATAGGTGGGATGAGGTATGGTAATGGGAACGACAGGGAAGGGTAAAAGCGGTGGACGGCAACTTGTAAGAGTATGTAAGAGAAGCCGGCATGAAACGGAATGTGGATTGGATGGGCTAGCTTATAATCAATAGGTGGTTTAACATATCTTGTACGAAACATTATCCCATATCCCGTATATATTCAAGGAAAGCCAGTCACCAAGTTTTGTCGGTCATTTTTACCTTCGTCATGTCCTTAGTTCTTTGTTTCAAAATCATCTACTATTCCAAGAAATCTTATCGATCAATGATCGAGATCTTTCTCCAGCCAAGAACTTATGCTTGGTCTCAAGCTGGAAAAGCTGAAGATGAGCCCGATCTACCTTCATGAATATTTGAACAAGGCGCAAAACAGTGGACGGACAAAAGATAGGTGTTCTAGGAAAGGGCGCCTTGTATTGGGATGAGCTCCATCTCCCGTATAGAAGTATATCATCCATATACCATAATATTCATTATGTGTCTCTCGTATGCATTAAAATCCCAAATATCGATATTTGATCCCTCTCAGCAAGCGAACGGCAAGTTGCTTCGCGGGAGAAATTAGTCTCAACCGCCTTCTTCAAACTCCACCCATGTCATCCCAAATCAAATCTTCGACCCAATCATCAATCCTGTCTCTCTACCAAACATCCTCCGGCATAACCTCAAAACTCTCCCCATTTTCCCGAACATGTTTTAGAGTCTTGTCCCTCCTCAACGGTTTCCGCATATCATACGCATCCTCCCCCTCACCCTCATCCGCCTCTTCTCCTCCGACAAACTCATTATAATATCCTTTAACCTTCCTGAAAACACTATATCCCAATCCCTTGTAAAGTTCCTGCGCAATCATGTTACTTTTCCTCACAAACAAATCCACAAACCAAGCATCATATTCTTCTCCTCCTTTCTCTAAAACTTGAGACAAAGTTCTTGCGAGACCTAATCGACGCGCGGAGGGAGAAACGGTGAGAGCAGTGATATGAGCGTGCCATGGTAGATAATGCGGAGATTGTGAGAGAAGCATGGATTGTGGAGAAGACTCAGTCTTGCCCATTATGTAACCGGTGATGGCAGAAGAAGGAGAGAGAGCGACGGTAAAGAGATGTGGCCATCGTGCTAGATAGGAGAAATAGAAGCTGAGGTCGTAGGTTTCAGTCAAGGGATCGAGGTTTGTGGGATTAAATTTCAGGACGTCGAGAGCGGAAAACGGGCGGAGGGTTGTCATTTTGATGAGGGGTAGTGGGTTGATGGGTTTCGAACTGATGTTGGGATGGTAATTTTTAAGCTGCTTGGAGCTCTGATCGATGATATTGTGCTCAAAAGTCAGTTGTGTTGTTGAGTGTACAATTTATTAGGTTTGGTATAATTTGGCGAGGAATGTGAACAGTATTGTGAGTTGTGGGAAAGTTTGTGCCATGAAAGGTAGCTTGTAGCTACAACATAACTCAAAACCATGAACCAAAAATATACTGCCAATTGTCACCGCTATCATCGAGTACCGAACGCCGATGATATTGCGGCACATCAAGAATCAACCACTGCAAGGAACTTGCTTGTCTATTGGATTGGACTCTCGTTTTTTATACTTCCAAAACATCAAGCTAACATGTTCGAGTGAGAGAAAGCCGAAATGGAGTAGCAGGTACGAATTCTTTCCTGTCAACCGCACAGATAGATGCCTCCCTCAACCAACCTCATCGCCAAGTTTCATATCATCTAAGATAAGGATTAGACTTTCAGGGACCCATCAATCCTCCTCGCCAAACCATCTTGCACGGTGTTTTACTCTGCGCTGGTTCATAATAATAATAAAAGCGAGATTTGATATCACCTTTGAGGACTACCCTGTTGACCTTAGCTGTTGTTTGATACTATAACAAGGTTCAAGTGTCTTTGGGTTTCCACGTCGACAACACAGCGAAGAAGGAAAAGAAACATTGTTGTTTTACTAACCACTTATATTTGTGCGCGGAGTCATATTCACTCACTCATACCACTATACTACAACTCCTACGACTTTGCTTCGGCTTTTCAGGAATACGAACATTGGTTCACATTGCAGATCGAAATAAATTCGTTTTAGGAAATCGAATAGGAGAGAATATATTACATACGACTGTAGGAAATCATACCACATCAAACAGAAGGAACACATAAAAGCACACGCGATACCAATTTGAATCACAAAATTCCTTAAAGACGATAGAAAGACCGAGAAATTAAATATCGATACCTGTCAAAATGCCTCCTTCACCACAAACTCCTAGGCATAGTCGGCACCCTTCCGCACTAGATTTCTCACCCTCAACAATGAGCCTTTCACGCAGACTTTCCAAATCTTCCATACATACACCGACTACACCAAACCATATGAGTCGAGATTTTAGTAGCAGTGTGGACGGAGTTGGTATGGATGTACTTGGATCAGCGCAAAACGGAGGAAATGGACTTGGAAATCTAGCAGATGAATTAGCAGATGCATGGAGTGAAGACGAAGGAGAAATGGACGAAGCAGATCTTAATTTTCAAAACACTGCGCCAATGGAATCGGATAATGAGGATGCGGAAGAAGACAAAAATGCAGTGAGGGATAGTGGTGTAGATGTTACAAGTCCGAAAAAACAACATACAGCTATGAATTCAAATTCGACCTTGACACCGCCGACAGCCGGGCATGGGAGAGTCCACGCGTTAGGCCATGCGAGGTCGCCGTCTGAATATGATGGGAGTGATTATGGAGGAGATTCGGATTTGGAGAGTCCGGCCTTTGGACCGGCTTTATTGGCGAGAATGGATATGGTGGAGGGGTTGGCAAGGAGGGGTACGGAAAATAATGGAAGTCAAGCTGATGGAGTTGTTAAGAGGGTTATTGAAAGTTTGAAAGATTTAGGAGGTCAGTCTGGGTGGAGGGAAATACTACTAGGTTTGTCACTCTTTCTGGATGTTCTATATCTTTCATTTCCTCCTTTTGTCACAAAAATACTCTATGCTCCTTTGATGGAAATACTAACCCAAACAAAAGACTAGTAACAACCCATACTGCCCTTTCAACGCACCTCCTCCACCAAACCCGTCTCATCCAGAATCTTTCCCACCCCCTCTTCTCTCCTCTGTCCGCGCCGCCCACTCCGGAATTCATAGACACACTCCTCCCTCTTCTCGATACCCTCAGCGATTCTATCCCTCGCCCTTCAACACAGTCCCTTTCATCAATCACCTCCTTACATTCTCTAACCACCGATTTAATTCAAACAATAACATACTTGTCAGATACATTACATATGTCTAGACAAACTACAGTACAGGCATCGAGGAAATTGAAATCAGCAAAGGAATTGGTCGGCGAAATGAGAAGGGAAGAGGAGCTCAGAGAAGAAGGAGAGAAGTGGGTAGAACAAGGAGATTGGGAGAGGAGGTTGGGGGAAAGAGAATGCGCTGGGGTTTGTAGAGGCGTAGTTGGGGGATTTGAACAGGTTTGTGAGGACTGGAGAAGGAGATTAGTAGAGAGTGCTGGTGGCGAGGTGGGTGCTTGAGACGGTAGTATGGAAGAGGACATGATATGGAATGGCATACAGATGTTGAGGAGAAAATACACCCGCGCCGAATAGATACCAAGATTCAAGGCAAGAGCACACAAAGTGCGAGATGTGGATAAACATAGAGAGACGAGAAGTTATTCTAAACACCAGACCGAATGGAGAAACGGGTTCAGGTCGGGCGCTTGGATGGATATCCGGATAGATAGTTGGTTGACTGGTTAGTAGGCTGGCTGGCTCACCACTTGGATGGACGGATTCACGGATGGATAATATAGAAGGCGTGAAGATAAATAGACAGATGAGCCTTTCTTCTCGTCGGATAAAAATATAAATACAAATTAAACTTATAAAACTTTTGTGTACATATGTTCGAATGGTCTCGGAAACAGTACTTTGAGTAAAGTATCAGTCAATTGTGTGGGGTGTGGGAGATAAAGTTTACAGACAGATTCAGCGTTCTCGAAGTTGGGCAAAGAGGTTGCGAAGGGGGAGCAGGGGTATAGAGTTTTGGCCTTCGAGAACTGGATTCATTACAGCTGCATTTGAACTCGAGACAGGAAATAGGTTAGAGTTTCGCTGTGGTTGGATCAAAGCAGTCGGTTTGAATCGTGCAGAAGAGATGGAGGGGAGAAATTGGTTGTCAGGGAAGACTTAACGAACATACCTTAACGGATAACGATAGTATTCTGAAAAAGGAAGTTCTAGCAAGTGCTAGTAAGCGTGAGGATCGATAGTGAGCAAGGAGGTTGAGAATGATGATGAGACTTTCGCGAGCGGTGATAAATCCTCATTATCCTAGAGTGCTCTTGCTTCGTCACTTTGAGTTGATCTCATTAATGAATCAAGGGTTTGGTTTTCTAGGGCTGCGTTGCGGTTGCGAGTTGGAGGGAAGTATAGTGTGCAACGAACTTTGCTTTTTACGCTGTTGATGGCATCAAAGGTTCTCTTGAGCAGAGGTTCAATGCGATTCTTGTGAAGGAATTTGGGGAGTTTACTGCTGATTGGGAAATGTTTATTATAGCCGTAGTTTGGTGCGTGGATTTGGGGCTGGGAGATTGGAGAGTTTTACAGAAGGGAGTGGAGTAAAGTGGGGTAGGATAAGAGTGAATGGTGTGATCGGAAGTGCTCCATGTTATGTACTCCTTACTATGTAAGTCAATCCCTCACATGAGTTTTGGCTTTATTGTCATCAATTCCCTGAAAGGCGTGGTGAATGCTCTCAGATGGCTGTTCTCGCTTAAATGCAAGCTTGATCTCAGAAGTAGTAGGGGCATATAGAGTCTTCCGAGTATCTTGAGTAAATCGATAAATCCAAGAGCAGCTCCAGGAAAAGCGTTGAATGCGACCAGTAACCGAGGATCTACAGAACTCTCCTTATGGTGTGCTGGATTCGTATTAGGCTAGCAAGTATGGTACCCGAATGAACAGAGGAATACGGGAGGGTTCTTTCTTGTGGTTTGGTTGTGATGTGAGAAGAACAAGTGTTTCATGACAATAGAAGTCTACTTTATCGGGAGGATAGACGACAGTAATAAAAAATCGACAACAAAGGTGCTTAAACAAAAGATGGTATTCCGGTTAGGACGTCAAGAGGTTTACTTCTCATGTTGCCCCTGGACTGATATGGTATCTCCAGCACATCTCGATGGTGCAGTCACTTTTCCTTGGTTGGTGATATACCTGTTACTTTGTGGACTTACCGAATCTCTTTTGCTACGAGGCTTTCTTTTGTAGCTAGGAATCGAGGAGTGTGTTGGAAAAATAAAATAGTTGAATAGATTGAGTAGGTGAATTCATCAGATGCCTACCTAGGTACTTGCGATCATGGGAATGTTATATTTCGCGGGGTATCACGCCCATATCCCCATATAATTGCTGGTCCTCTATTCTCTTTACTCAATTCACTGTCTCTCGTGACCTCTAACCCTTTTGTACTTCAGCTATCGAGAGTATTCTATGCTCAAGTGGTGGATATAAAGATGAGGGTATCACTTGCATGCTCCCAATTATGAGAATATGGGTTCATGAAACACACTACGTGCGCCTATTCAAGTGGAATCCCCTTCTTTGCAGCGTGTGGGATTCTCTTGTGAAGGTATAAAATATGACGAAGAGGCAGAAAAAACAGGAAAGGAGCGGAAAGTATTGTGAGTGAGAGTAACACTAAGTTCTGCCGCAACCGTCAATAGCAGGAAATCATTGGATCTGACAATTAAAGATTCTTGAGATGAGATGAATGATCCATGATAATGCCATACGTCGACGATTCATACCCATGCAGAAGCCATTATAAAGATGACTTGGCATCACTTTTTTGCAAATCTGATTGCTACAAGATGATTTCTTGCCTCTACTTGGTTCTAGTGTGCCTCTCAACTTTTCATTGCTTTGCGCTTACGGTTCTACGAAAGTACCTTAATGCCCACCTTGAACTTTGAGAAACTTGAGCTTGCAGTGAATACAGTAGAAAGATGTGATGTGGCTTTTCTTGATCGTGTTAGTGTAACTATAAGATTCACTTGCTTATCATACTCGAACCTCCTGATTAGTTCAAAAGCCTTCCCTAGGGATCGAGAGTTTTCACATTGTTGTTCCTCAAGGTCATAGATCGAAACTGTCATATGGATACCGGCAGCTCTGATTCTGAGATAGATTCTGATTGAATTAGAGTTAGGCAATGAATGGTGTGGCTTTTGAGTAGGTCTTGGAGGAAGTATGGAGTTCGGCAAAAAGAATAAGATTGGTGAGTAAATGATAAGATGGATTGGACTAGGTTGCAATGACGGCTCTCGATATCTCTCTCAACAGCGATTTTTGAGAAGCGTCGACAGTATGACGAAAATCAGATAAAAGAATCATTTTCTACTGCCTACTCTGCGCTCTTCTCTCTCTTTCTTTTATCATGCATTCTCAATACAGCATCTCATGTCACCATTTGACCATCTTTAGATCTCCACCAAACTCCTGAATTTCTTCCATGACTCCCATGACCTCCCTACAACATCTATGTGAACAAGAAGACCACCACTATCTGATAAATACTGCGAACTTGGATGTACAAATCTTGCAGCTGGAGTCCCACTGCTGGAACGAAATTCAGTTATCCTACTGCATCTCATGCATGAATCCACATTTCAGTTCTACAATAACCAGATATGGGAGTGCGAATCAAGCTAGTTTTAAGTTGGCTTCTTCATGGTTTCTCAAAATTCCGTTATATAAACAACGGCTTCAATCGAAATTCATGCACGTGTAGAAACAAGCTCCAGTCGAGAGACACTGGTTTATGAGAACTGATTGATACAAATTAATAACGAAAAGACTTGTCACACTAACTACAACAACGAAACTGTTCTTTCGCGAATCTTTGATGTCTCAGTGCTGGTGCTAGAATTGGGGTAGAATTCTGTCAGTTTTGTCAGAAGCTTGGAAATTGCAAAATTAATGTGTAGGACACACTTACAGAAACACATACCATGATATATGTAAGCGATTAGCGGGGTTTGGATGTTGATTTATTAGTCATGTAAAAGAAACAACCTATGCGTGAAATTAAGCAACAAAGCAAGCAGCAAGAACTTTTTTCACAACATTAAGAGTTAATGGACTTTATGAAAAATTTGTGAGACGGTTCAAACATTGCACAAAAGTAAAGGGTGCGAGAGCATGGAGAATAGATCAGACATGATCCCAAAGCACGATACTCGTGATGGAAAGTCTTTTTCCTATTGAGGATCCAATCTAGTCTTAACTGTTGAGGTAATTCCATGTGGTGTTTCTCCCAATATGAGACGCTCATAGTTTCATGATATGCAGTGTCACCAGGTGCATACTAAAGACTTCACTGATAGATTTATTTGAAACCTCCCAGGTAAATCTGCCTTAATTTGGCTTGATCAGAGCGAGTCAATCGATGAGAAAGCCGTCAATATAGTAGTGCCCAAAGGGGAATCTGCATCGTGTCCTCAAATCGCTTAGCTACCTATTTTATCTTGCTTTCAACTTCAAGCCACTCTTTGGACTGCAGCTCAAGAAAACACCTATAAGAATAAAGGCATAGTAGAAAATATTCATAATCCAAGATTACCTGGACTCTGAGATTTAGATATGTTATTTGTCTCTAAGCCCGGCGATATGCTCAGACCAACCTTGTATGTAGCAATAATGGAAATATTAGTGACAGAAAGCCTCCACAGCAACAGTAAAACTGCATTCTGGGATGGAAAGAAACGCAAGCTCTCACATTCAGACTTTGCCAACCAAAGTAAAACAAGACGCGGGTATTGGCATATGCTAGAGATGAAAGCAAGTTTGAAATCATTGCAAGGTCGGAGCAGATCGTACGCCAAAACTTTGGCCGTCTTGAATTAATATAATCGTAAGAACCAAAATCAACAGCTTTGAATAGCACAAGAATATCTGCTTACAACTTTCATTCTTTTTGCCTAATTCACCAACTCAAGAAGTCTGTAGTAGGATATCATTCACATTTCTTCTCTACCCCTCCTGGACCCACTACTCATCAACCTTTGAAGCGCAGGATACAAATACAGGACTACCTATATAAATCAACACTTGATGAGCATCTTACATTCAGATAAACAAAAACCTTGCGTTCAAAAAATGCAATGGGGAGGAGAATATTGGGGTTATTAAATCAATACTCGGAGCATTTCCATGTCATGGTAGTTACAGTCTCCTTGAACCGCCTTGCCAGAATTGTGAAATTGACAAATCGAAAATAATGAACGACAATAAAAAAGATGCCGATGATATTGTTATTAAAGAGATATAATTTACCTCACTGTCAAATCCACTCACTGACCTGCACACCGAGACTAGCGGTGAAGAAAACACCGTGACAGAAACGCTTCTCTAAAAATCCTCATATCACGCAATGAAACTACCACCGCAAGCATCCATCGTTCAAACCACCCACACGAAAAGTTTCCAAGCCATCACAATCACAAGCGTCTAACATTCTCCAGTCTTACGAAATTCCAAATATCAAAATGTAAGCGCCCACCCACCCCACCTTTTCACTCTCATCGTCATCATCACCGTCATCATCATCCCCCATTCTTCAACAATCCTTCAGACTCGGGTCCATCGTTATCTCACACATTTCGCATCTCACAGACCAACCTCAGATCTTCCACCAAACACTATTCTTCACCCTAACCCAAAATACTCAAAGAAACCTAGAAGGTAGCATTTATTAGATATGCAACAAATCCTTCTCGGTCAAGGGAAGCGCCTTAGAGGATGGGGAACGATGGAAAGTCTTGGGTGAGATTATAGTAAGATGTCATGTGCCTGAAATTGGCACTTGGCATCTTCGATTTAGACTTAGATGAAGAGGGAGAAAGTGGAACTAATCAGGTGGGCAAAAAACATTTATCGTTGGAATAGGGAGAGGATAAGGGGAGAATGCATCGAGATGGGTATGTTATCATAACATGAGTGGAACATACAAAACTATTGATACTACGGCTCACGCGATGTTGCTCGGCATTTCTGCTTTAGGTGAAGGACGGAAGAAGGTAGCATTCATCAGATGTGCAACAATACTTTCTCCGTCTTAAAGATGGGGTGAAGTAGAAGAAGGTAGCATTCATCAGATATGCAACAATTCATCCTTGTTGCCCAAAAATGTGGTGAAGGATCCATCTATATCACATCGAGATGTGTCTTACCTCTTGGGACCTGAAACCCCCGCTCTGCATACCCAATGCGGACAGTTCATGACAGAAGGTAGCATTGACCAGACGTGCAACAGTTGCTTCTCATTCCCAAAGAATGAGGCGAAGGATCCATCTATATCACATCGATCCATATCTCACCACTTGATCCCCAAAGTCCCCGCTCTGGATACCCAAACCGGCCAGCTCATGGAAGAAGGTAGCATTCACCAGACATGCAACAAAACCCCTCTTCTCAAAACCTACAGTAAAGGATCTCCATTCCTATCCCTATCCAGAAATAGATCTCCATCCCCCAAAGACAATCTGAGGCTCACTACCGCCCCTGCCCCAATCAGAAGAGCAAGGAACGAACGTAGCATTCACAGATACGCAACAAAAGTACCTATCACTCCCCAGCAACCACAACGCAACACATTCTCCCATCCCATCCAGCCACATCCCAAAACTCCACTCAATCATTGTCTCATGCCCCAGAATCACCGCTTAGCATTCCTATCCAAGTAATCCAATTCTCAAGGTAACATTCATCAGACACGCAACAAAACCCTCTTTCCATCTTTCTCTAGCTTAGAAACCCCTAAAACTCCAAAGATCGCCACCTTCCATACCCATTCCAGAAACTCGCAAAAGAAGGTGGTATTTTGCAGATGTGCAACAATTCCTTTTTTTGGCGTTCCACGCTGTTCGTGCGTGCGTGCGTTGGAGGATTGTGATCTAGCGGTGACGATGTGGTGGGAAGTGGGGCCGGAGAGGTGTCGAATAAGAGGGTGAAGAGTGAGACATCTGGGTTTTGAAAACTCGTGATTTTGGATGGAGAGTATGAGTTGATAGGTAGGTAGCTATCAAGAGGAGAACAAATAGAAATATTCGAGTATCGAGTAAGCATGAAAAATTTCATTGGAATCTCGTGAATAAAATATATACAAAGCTAAACACCTCACCTCCTCAACAACATCCCCCCCAAATCTCACCTCCTTCTCCTTCCTCTCACCCATCACACCCTTTCTTTAAACACAGTCCGTTCCTCCATAAACAAACTCTCCAGTCGAGTTTTCACACCCACAAGTACCATCCACGGGACTCTTGATACAAGTTGTTCCCACTCCACTACTCGTTCCCTCACTTCCCCAATAAAATACCCAGTAATCAGCTCCCGCCTTCAACTCCGACTTCGTAGGCGCAGTACAAGTGTATGCGGAACAGGTTCCGTAAGGAGCACCGTGGGAGCTATCATATTGATGATCTGTCTCGAAGACGGCGAAGGTTTGGGTGCCGGAGACACGAGTGTTGTATGCACATTCGGCGGCTTGGATGGCTTTGGAGACTTTGGTCGCTGAGGGAGGAGGAGGTTAGTTATTTGGAGATTTAGAGAGGGAGACAGCTAGAGGTTACCTGTGCAAGCTGGGGAACTGGGGTAGTAGCCCTTTGTGTTGGAGGTAGCGGGATCGAGGGTTGCGGTTGCGAGAGTGCTGAAAGCAGCAATGCTGAGGATGGAAGTGAAGAAACGCATATTGATTTTCTTTGGAGATTTATTTAATATCCTGAAGGTAAAGAGATAGATGATGAGATGAAGAAAGATAATACAAAAACGAGAAATCGA
Source organism: Botrytis fragariae (assembly GCF_013461495.1). Classification (NCBI taxonomy): domain Eukaryota; kingdom Fungi; phylum Ascomycota; class Leotiomycetes; order Helotiales; family Sclerotiniaceae; genus Botrytis; species Botrytis fragariae. The sequence goes on from NW_023500993.1 coordinate 460,352, forward strand.
GACATATTTGTACCTTTCCAAATAGATTAAAGGTCCAGAACCACGCACCAAACAATCTGAAATAGAGTGAAATCAACATGCAATAAACAAAGTATCCATCTCAAACCCACATCCATCGGGGATATAATGTGAGAACCTAGGGAGGGAGTTCAGCAATCCGGGGTTCATCGAATTGCCGATAGGGAGGTGTAGCGGCGACGGGCCGATGAAACGCGTGGGTGGGTCCATCCGATGTTTAGGAGATTGATTCAGGGGAAGAGATTATGGGACGATGGAAACATTGAGTTTATTTGGATTTGATGTTCCTAATATAAACAACATGTTTCAATTCGTCAGCTTGTTTGTCCATTTGCTTCATAAGGTCTCACTGCGTCGTTACCGTGTATCTCGATCCCATATTGATAGAAGCATCTTCGCCCCAACAAAACTCCTAGATGTCTTGGCACAGCCTCAACTCATGGGTAGATACTTGAAAGCAGAATGTCATCTTGAGAGATGATTCCATATTTTCCCTATAATATGCATATATACATCCTTACACCGAGCTGATCCAGTGATATCCACAAACCCTGCTAGGATTAGGATTTGTAGATTGAATTGCGTACACACCGATCGAGAAGCATTCCACAATTGATCTAGAACGCGAGAGGACTTTGAATTTGTTGTATCTATAGCTGTTCGTACAGAACAACCTTATTCATAAAAGAGCTCATCTGGAAATGGCCGCATAGATTAAATGCGATGTGGACTTCCACAACAATACAATATCTTCAACACCTACTTCCCTGTAACAACTCTCTCCTCTTAGATACCACCATGATAATTATTCCGGCCGTCAGAATTTAAAACTCAATAAATTCAAGAAGAAATTCAATGAAGCATTGAATCTATGAAATTAAATGAAAGACTTCTCTTCATTACGACTTCCTCCGAATAGCCGGATCCTTTAAAATGTTTAGATGGTTAGCATAAAAAGCCATCAATCCGGCCACATTTCATGTATGAAGAGTAATCCAGTATCCGAAGGACTTGAGGCTAAAATTTAGTGATTGTATGACCTCATATCACCAGTAGACTACATGGCGAGCACAATCACTGCCGGTGTGAAACGGTGCAACTTATCGCAGTTTCCACTGGGGGCTGACACCAACAAGGAAAGAGTTGTCAAGGATCAGTTGTAGGTAATCCCTGTCGATGTGTTGGTACTGCGGTGTGGTGATGCTATCTAGCATGAGGTGTTGATGTCGAGACAGAGAAATGTAGTAGTCGAGAGTTGTGTTTGCAGACATGTAATTTCATTCCGCCCTCGACTTCAACCCCTTTAAAGATATCAACATTTGACATGAACAAATGATCCCATATGTTGCGAAAAAATTCTTCAATTGTAACTATCATAACCCAAATCTCAAAGTTTCCCCTCACGATATTTGACCGTGTGTCTATATGACATATAAGCTGTTATTCAAAAACCAATCCATTCATTAATCCTTTCCTTACTCTCCAAGAATCTTATCGGCACCGGAGACTAGAAGATGGTTGTTAGTATGTTTGTTCAAGTATAAGCCAGTCTTTCGAACATACCAGTGTGTCCAATGTTATCTGGCTCAATGTTGACACTCTTGACTTTACCACCCTCAATAACAATTGCGTATCTCTTGCTTCGGTTTGTGCCCAATAATGGAGCAGCTGGGAATTCAAGATCCCACGCACGAGTGAAGCTTCCGTCTTGGTCACCGAGGAAACGGATACCACTCTTCTTGTCTGCGTCAAGAGATTTGCCCCATGCGTTCATACTGTTCATAAGAGTTAGCTAAGTTCAGCCTTGAAATGTGATGTGGGGTCAGAGTTGCGGAGTTGGGAAGTTCTTACACGAAAGCATCGTTGACGGATACAACAAAGACCTTTCCTGCGGACTCAAGCTTTGGGTGCATGATGTAACCAGGAACGTGAGAATCAGAGCATGTTGGACTGAAAGCTGCTGGAACACCGATGATGATACCAGAACCTTCGCCAATCTCGGCAGCAATGTTGACCTTTTGGCCTGGGTTGCCCTCGGCGAGCTCGACAGTTGGGATGGAATCTCCGACCTTGACCATGATTGCGATTTAGGTGTGTGGTATTGAAAGACTGATTGTATTTAAGATAGTATGATGTTGTAGATGTAATGTGTTGGTCGAGCTGATGAGTTGATGTCGAAGAGTGAAATAAGAAGAATGAGAAGAGGGGTGAAGTCCCATACTTAACTATTCACTCAGTCACCCCGCCATAACGTCACTTAAGCGTATATGCATCAGAGCTGGCTTGTGCGATGGGGGTATTGATGTTATTGGTGTCATTGGTGTCATTGGTGTTCATTAGCCACAATAATTCGGAATGTAACCCCATCAGTTGCGAGTATTTGGAATACTAAGAACCTCTAAGAAACTCTAGGAAGGTCTGAGACAATAGGGACGATCCGAAAACCCGCTTTTTCATCATCTGTGGTACTTTGATACTCGTGATAAGGTCTTTTGAGTACCGGAGTTCCAAAATAGACGATCGACTTTCTCCTTTGGATTTGAATTGTGTGATATCAATATTTCGTGCATGTTGGAATGGCTGAGGGAATGCCAAAGGATTTGAAATATGGCGTTTAGATTGGGGTAAGGTAGCAGTGCAGTTCTACTCGGGTACCTAGGTGCGACGATGGACGCTGGCGGAGGGGTAAATTAATCTATTTTCAGGGTATTCTCGGAGCACGGACTTTCCGGAGTCTTTCAGGACGAGGCTCACATTGGTTGAACAAGGCTTCGTGCAAGGCTTGGTACAAGGCTACCCAAGTACGTATCAGTTGCTCGTAGAAAGAATTTGGAATTCTTGTCAATTTGATAACCACCAATTCATCTACACCCATGCCACCAGCCAGCATTATTTGATATTGAAGGTCGAGAACCATATCAGAACTACCGGATTATCAATTCGTCCTCTTCGTACATGGTATGTCATGATTCTTATCATATTCTGCTGACAATTAATGATCTGATTTGGGATGATCTAGACCTTCTCTTGATACCGGTTGCTCGATACGATTATCTATCCAATATCCATTTCAACCTCGCGACACCAACCTCCCATGACGACTTCTACCCTACGCACGAATATAGACAAGATTGTCTCAAAAATCATCGTGTTCCCATAAATGTGCCATATCTTTTACGACACCATTGGATCCAGAAATTCTATAACTCGGGTGGTTCTATAATTGCATTGAATGGTCTTTACCTACAAGGTATCCTACGCTCTAGATTGTCTACCGCATGCCAAAGATTAGATTGCCAGTCTTCTTATCTTTTTTTGTCAATAGATTGTCCACCAAATATCCGCGACCAAATCAAACGGATGTACGCCAAACCAGAGTGCTCGTCATGGGTAAAAGAGGACCTAAAAAGAACTACTTTGTAGTATGTCGAGGTAGAACCACTGGAATTCTTGATGGGTGGGCTCAATGTGAAACATCTACATCAGGTTTCTCTGGCGCCAAGTTCAAAGGTTATGAGACTCATGATGAAGCTCAAAAAGCATGGAATGAGTGGTTACAGTCTCAAGGCTTCACGCCTACTAAAGGTGCACCGCACGATACGTTAGAGAATAATCTTACAGATATCTCTAGAGTTGTGAATCGAAACGCGATTGATAATCATTTAAAAACACGGGTAGGATTGAAAAGGAAGTATGAAGATGAAGATGCTTCCATGAACATCAATGTCGTAATAACCTCTGCTCGGCTGACTGAAGCAGAAGCCAGTGCTATATCAACCGAAAAGACTTTGATTGACCTTACAGAAAGTCCAGAACGTACAACGTCACATGACAGACTTCTCGATTCCGAAGGAGAAAAAACACCAGCGTTCAAGAAGGCAAAATCGGGCGACAATACACCTACACTAAACCCTGATGTTGAAATTCCAGACTCAGAATTTGAGTTATCTGATGATGAAATTTTCGATAAGATCAATTCAACATGTGAAGATGTTCCCAAGCCTGTTGAACTTACAACCGAGCAGAGATCAGTCGTCAAGATGGCAATGGGTAGAGATAATATTTTTCTCACCGGTGCCGCTGGATCTGGGAAAACGGTTACCCTACTGCAAATCATAGAAAATTTAAAGAAATCACTACAGGACAACAATTCAAACATTCCGAAAGTTCAGGTTGCTGCTCCTACTGGATTGGCGGCACTGCCCTTGAATGGAAGAACAACATATTCCGTTGCTGGATGGAAACCAGATTCATTCAAAATGCCCCTTGGTCAGCTTCTTGATGATGATAACATAAAGAAAAGAACAATTAAAGCTCTTCGAAAGTTAGAAGTTCTCATATTGGAAGAAATTTCAATGGTTGAAAGCCAATTCCTTGAGCGTTTCAATTTACTTCTCCAGACGGTAAAGCAAACCAAGAAACCTTTCGGGGGTATTCAAGTGATATTTTTGGGCGATTTTTATCAACTTCCCCCTGTAAAACCTTTCGAGCATTGCATGATATGTGGAGTTGAAATGGTTGGAGTTTTTGACCGCGTTTGTAAGAGTAACCTATGCAAAGATCGTTCAGACAATATACCTTTCAAGCCGGGTGATAAATGGGCATTTAATGCTCCCGTGTGGAAACAGCTTAAGTTTAGACATGTCAAGTTGGAGCAAATTCATCGACAGAAGGACGAGAAGTTCAAAGACCTGTTAAACAAAGTTCGCAATGGTGTTGACTTGAGTGATGCAGAATGGCATGATTTGATACGTCCAAAGGTTCTTCCACCCAATGCTTTTCCTGTACGTCTCATGGCAAAGCGTTTCGATGTCGACAGGTTCAATGATTCTCAATTGGATTTGATAAAATCAGAAGCAAAGGTCTGGGAAGCCCTTGATGATTCATGTCAACTCTATCGAAACGAGCTTGATTATCTGCGTCAGCATGAAATTAATAGGAAGATGGAAGAATACAAGATCGCCATATCGGAATATCATCGTTTTCCCAAAAGACTGACGCTGAAAGTTGGTGCGAAAGTAGTTTTACTTCACAACCAAGAACAAAAGGGGGCTTGGTGAATGGTTCTCAGGGTACTATAGTTGGGTTCGTAAATGCGCAAAAATGGCCAGCAGCTGTGATCCAGGGTGACCATGCAGATTGGCGACAAGTTCAAATGAACCATTTCATTGAAAAGAATCCTTGGAGACCTGTTGTGAAGTTTACGGATGGTAAAACAACTGCAATTGCGCCGGTTCCATCAGAGACTTTAATGGGAACGGCGGAAGATAGATATCTTGCTTGCAGAACTCAAATTCCACTCATCTTAGCCTGGGCTTTGTCAATTCATAAAAGTCAAGGTATGACAATGGAACATGTTGAGGTATCAAGGAAGGATATTTTTGAGTCGGGTCAATTATATGTCGCTCTATCACGAGCAACGACGTTGGAGGGTCTCACAGTTACGGGCTACTCTAGGGAACAAATCGCTATGGATGAGGATGTTGTGGACTTTTATCAAAAGACGCAGTGGGAGAATCTACAACCTCCTTCTAAATGATTGTGTACTAGGATTTGAGCGTTTGCTATATCTGAGAGACTGAGGAATTAGGGAGAATTATTGGTAGGTTTCAATCGACATCATGTCTCATGCTCGAAATGCTAACACAAATTTGTAGTGGTTAAATCTTTGCTCACGCAAAAACCGACCAATGTACTCTCATCCATCTCAAACTTACAATGTCCATCACCGAAAGCATATCACTTTATACAACGGCGACGGCAATATTGATCAATCATTTTCAATACTAACATTTGGTTCACTTTGTACGACGTAGAGTCTACAAGTTTAAAAGTGGGCCAACCGTTGCCCTGACAAATGAGAAGCGAGATTGTACGACCCGCACCATAAAATCTCTTCAAGAAAATAATTTCTTCGACTTCCTCCATACACATCACACCACAGCAACTGCTTCAAGTTGTGTGTCTTCATGCTATTTCTGTAGCTGATTTGAAGACATAATGTTGTTGCCTCCCTAGGTACTTCAACTTGATCGATGTACAGATAATCATCGACCTTTGCTTTACCATCCAGCGTATACCCACGATTCACTAAATGTAAGTACCGCACTCAATCCAACTTCATATCTCTTTCCCCTACAACATACAATATGATGAGCAAAATTGGTCCGTGTTACTGAGAGGCCTCAAGAACCTCGTTATGGCGATACAACCGAGCACTTTGTGCATCTCTGATTTTAATTCCTTTTTATATTTTCTTTTCCCTTTTGTTGATATGAACGTGGTTTACTGTCATTATCGGATTTGGAAGAAGAAATGCTAATATTGAGAAGATAGGAATTGTTCTTGAAGGGTCTGTGTGATGAGATGAGTGAGTGTATGGCTTGGTAGAGCACTGAGGACTGAGGAATCCTTTGGTCCTTTGGCTTTGAGGGATCATCGAATGGACGGATGTATTTTGGCGTAAGATACCCATATATATGTTGCGTTGTCTCGTATGGAGATGGATAAACAGTATTGCATTGCATATAATAGGATAGCGTCACAGCATAGTACCACAGCATAGCGATGGATTTTAAAAACATAAGAAGCAACATCAAGATTTTACGTCACACTCGCTGACCATTTTTTATGTGTTTACTTGGTACTTGTGATTCTTGTGATATAATGGTTGGTCCATCTATTTTTTTTATGGTCACATATACATACCTACTACGTATTTATCTACATCTTCCCTCTCATCTTCCCTCTGCCATCTATCATCGCCTTACTCAATACATCCATCATCACCGAACCCATCGCACCACTCACCTCTTTTCCGTGCGTTTTCTTGCGTGTCCTGGTGTTCACCCGCGTTTCAAATTCCCATACACATCTGGATACCTACCACCTACCTATCTATCTTACCTACCTAGATACGTACTTGACACCAGGGTAGAGAACAAACCATGCAAATCATGCAATCAATCGAATTGAATCAAATCATTGGATCGAATCGAATTTTCTCTCTCTCTCTATAGATACTCCGTATATAATATCCTCCTTTTTCCCAGTTGTCTACCAGTTCTTCACTGGTTCTTCTCTTGATCTGTTGCCTTGACTTATCTACATTGATATTTTATAGGAAAATGGGGGTTTCTTTTTCTCTCCTATATATATACATAGGATTAAAGTATATTATTCTCACTCTTCTAGAGGACACATGCCTAGGTAGTTAGTCTTCCATTCTATCATACGATATGTTGTTTGATCCTACCCTATCCTTCTAATTTATATCTCCTTTAGTATATCACCTCCATTTCTCATTCCTGTGTCACTTTATGATACTTCCAGCTGTTATTTTCATCATCACCTCCCTTTTCTAATCGTCTGACTACTTTACTCTACCACCTCCCCTCTCCTAATCACCTCACTACTTCACTTCACCACTTCACCACTTCACCAGCTCATCATCAACATCATCCTCCCAGCCAAAAGTGCCATCTCTCCTCTAATTCCTTCAATCTCTCCTCCACTATCTCCCCATACCACACAACCCATACATCACCAACCCATACATCACCAACCCATACATTCCTATTCCATACACATATACACATACACACAAAATGGTATCCATACCATCTCCCACCGCTCTACCCACCACCGCTCTACCCAAATCCCCAAGTGCTCATCGAATTTCCATGTCAGATTTCCACATCACATATTTCTACACACGGAAGATCAGAATACTATCTACACCATCTATACCCACCTCCCAATCTATCTACTCACCTACCCACCTTCCCATGAATCTCTTCCCTATCCCCATCAAAAAGAAAATCCCCAATCCTTACTCTCGAAGTGCTAGAATCGTAAATCAATACATTAGCACATTAATTTATCAATCACTATTAAATACATATCTATGATATTTATCCATCACAATCACCATGTGACTATACAAAGTGTAAGAGGTGAGGGGGCTAGGGAGATTGGAGAAGGGAGGAAAGAGGAAAGAGGAAAGAGGAAAGAGGAAAGAGCTGATATGATATAATATACTTTACGTCAACCATATGAGTGAGTGTATAGGAATACTTGTACAATACAATACAGTCTAACAATCGAGTCAGCAGGAAGGAGGTTCGTAGGTGACTAAATACCCACGTAGTATTCAGACTTGTGATTCTATTCATATAAAAAATTAAAGGCATCACAATCAAAGCAACAAGTTTATATGTTTGAATACTTGTAATATTAAATCTATCTCTAAAGAATCTAAACACCTATCTACACTTACCTACCAAACGACAACGTCGTACAAATTACTCCAATAGTCCACTCCATCCTCAGCTCCGCGACTCCTCAACTCCGCATTGTCCTCCCCATTCACTCCAACCCTGCATAATCACATCCAACATCAAACGCAAGAATGCACAAAAAGCAACATCAGCTGAACAAAAACAATCGTAAAAATAAATGCACTCAACCACAAACCTTCAAATCCCCATTTTCCTTTTTTCTCGCAAGCCACGGTGCAAAACATCATGTCAGAGCGACGGGAACTTTCCCGTTATGCCATGGCTCGTGTCTCCATTACCCATGTAATTTCTCAACCGAACCATGGGATTTACTTTCTCAGGTAAGACATCATACAACCATTGCGTAACGCCACTCCACATTCCCTTACTTCAAGGAATGTAGTAGCGAATCCAAACATTTACCTACAGAAAACCATGATAATATCAGTCAGCTCTTTATCTCTATTATTCGGAGAATTACCTTTCTTTCTTCATATCTTTCATTCAAATCTTTCTTTCTTTGTTCTTGTTTTTATCAACAAGAATGGCTTTGTGCGAATAATTTCGTGTTCATGATAACTAGCGTTTGCATCAAGAGTGATACCACGTATAGTCTCAGAATTGCGAATATGGGAGTGCATCTTGACCGGATGCAAATATTTTTGAGCGATTACTGGTCTCGATAGCATTGCGATATATGTGATATGGATGCAATAGACATGGTTGATTTACGACTAGTCGCCTATGAAATGGGATTGATGGGTGTTTCTTTGTTTGTATGAATGCTATTGTGAATTTGTGAGTAGGGCGGATTGGGGGCGAGCACGACAGGTGGCAATTATCATTATGGGCGACATTGAGTGAAATCGAAAATAATCTTCTTTCGAAATTAACGAGCACGTTGAAACTTGCTGTCAATATGTAATACGTATCGAAAAAGCATTTTTTGCGAATATTCTTTTGTAAATGTTGTCATGGGTATTATAGTGTGTGAGTATGAGTTGTATCGAATTCTTTTGTTTATGGCGACTAAAGACGAACGAAGTCGACAAGATCTTCGAGGCGTATAGGGCCGTGGCAAATTGGTTGCGATAAAAAACTCAGTCTCAACTGAATAGTGGTACAAGGAGGACATAAGGTGATGAGGGAGCTGATCGAAAAAAGCCAGTGATATGTCCCATGGAAGAACGCACCCCTATACTAAAGGATCGTCTTTGCTGTAAACTCCGCCCAAATGACCGTACGTCGAACCGAAAAACCTGAATATTATGAAAGAAATCCTAGCATCCGTTGTAAAAAAGAAATCAAAGGGAATCGTGTGTTCTCGCTCGAAATTCCGCCGCAACATTTGTATACCAGCGCACTTTTATTTGGCATTTTCCGTTGCCCGAAGCCTTGGACCATGATGAATACAAACGAGAAGAGAAGCACAAGTGGAGGTACACCCGCATCAATGAAAGTCGCAGATCCAAAGCTGTCTTCTGCGTTCTTCGAGATCGTACGATTTAACGAGCAGGGCGCTCACCACCTATGTTGGTTAGCAATTAATATTCACGACGGGAGTGTCTATCATCATCGTAGGCTCTACCTCCATATGGCTCTCGAGCATCTCCACGAGGAGCTTGATCACCATAGGCAGCAGCGGGAGCCGGGTCTCGAGCTGGTCTATCATCACGACCACCTCTGTCGTATCCTCGATCACGGTTCTCGTATCCTCCTCCACCTCCACGGCGGTCATCACCAGAGCGGCTGTAACGGTCACCACCATCGCGGGGTCCGGCGTAACGATCAATTCCACGGGGAGCGTCGTTGTAGTCGTCACGATCACGGCGGCTGTAACCTCGGTCTCGGTCGTCTCTACCACCATAGCGTCCACCACCATATGGTTCATAGCGGTATCCACCTCCACGGCGACGATCATCGTAACGGTCTCCACCCCATCCGCCACGGGGAGGTCCACGAGGATCCTCTGTATACACGTTAGTTGTGTAGATGAAATAAAGTATAATCAGATACATACCTCTCTTTGGTGGTCCAAAGTACTTGCCAGGGGTTGGGGTACGAGGACGAGCACGACGAGCCTTTTCAATGCTCAAAGTGCGGCCTTCGATGACCTCACCTTGAAGGCCTTCCTTGGCAGCATCAGCTTGATCAGAAGTGATCATCTTGACGAAACCAAAGCCACGAGATTCACGGGTGTGAGGGTCGCGCATAATTTGGCACTTCTCAACATCACCATACTTCTCGAAAAGACGAGAAACCTCTTCTTCGAGAAGACGTGGGTGAATACCAGTGACGAAAAGGTTAGAGCCTGGGTTGACAGCACCATCATCTTGTGGTCCTGGTCCGCGATCATTCTTAGGTCCGCTGCTACTTTTATTTGTCAGAACATATTATTGTGATTCGTAGTTGAATAGACTAACCGCTCATCGGCACGACCGTTTCTGTCTGGGGAAGCAGATCGGCGAGGTCCTCCACGTGGGCTGTCATTGCGACGGGTTGGACGAGGAGATGCGCTGCGATCACGCTCGTAACGAGGAGCCTCATCTAAAAGTGAAGAAAATAAGTTAGTACACGAATACCAAGTTATCAAGAAAAGTCTCAACACATGCGAAAGAATGGAAGTAAGTACCTTCGTAACGAGTGCCGTTCTCGTTCTCATAATCCATAGTGGAAGTCATGATGATGATGTGTTATTGTAAGACGAAAACACGAAATGGGTTAAAAAAAAAGGGTTGGCTTGTTTTGTTGATTTGAAAGCTGGAGCTGTCGCAAATGAATTTTCGAGCTCTGTAAACGGTCAAGATCCGTGAAATAGAGGAAGAATAATATCAAATGATATTGCAGGAATGCAAATATTTGATACTATCGATGGGGAGTAATGGATTAATAAAGAAAACAAGATGGGAAGAAAGTTGTTGTTGAAAGGAAGAGGCACGTTAAGGTCAGATCGTCAGGTAAAAGAAGTTGTCGCGAATTTAAAATTGGGCCTAGCGCTAACACTAACCGACAGCGGCTAAGCTAAATAACGCGGTGAAGCTGAAAACAAATAATTTGAGGTATCAGGTATCAGGTTTTACCTGGCAGCCTATGTATGTATCAATCATCAATCAGGTACGCTTCTACAAGCAACAAGAGGTGTTTTCCTTTGTTTGATAAAATGAAGTATCACTGGTAGGTCTGGGTCTCTGTGCGTAAGAATGGAGAAAGCAAATCGAACATATCATACGGATGATTATAAGTTTTACTGTATGTTTGACATCATATATGTGTACGTATGTCAATCATATCAATCTTTGTAATTGATAATCCTTCCTCTAAACATTATTCCCACCAGCCGGGTCAGGGTACTGCACGTAGAGCTGAACAGCTGAGAAATCAAGGGACGCGAATCAATGATAGTATATCCTATCGCAATATACATCAATGACATTCTTATTGGTTCTATTTATAAACCTCTGAATGAAACTTGTAGTTGTAGGGAGTTGCATTTGCCTGCAGGGCATTCTTTTCCCTACGTTCAACCAAACTCATATGTTAAAGACATCTACAGATCTGGCTACCAATGATACCACTATAATCTACAATTCTTCGTTATGCATCATCTCTTCTTCGGTTACCTCTAACTTCTCATCTTCATTTAAGAAGTCTAATGCAGCAACAGCCTTCCCATCACATGCTCTTTCCAATGCTAAGAATGCAAAATGTCCTCCAACAACTGGTCTAGCTTTAAATTCGATACCTGGGAACCCACCAGTTCCCTCGGTGTCATACAAATCTGTAAGTGGTTTATCTGTGATAATGTTAGAATTTAGATATGATTTGTTTGCCAATATAAAATTGCATACCTGTTGTAGTCTCATTGACCCACAATGCAATTGAGTCCACAATTTCTTCGCGAACCTTCTTACTAGCAACTGAAACTGCAAAGAATTCCCAATCACTCTTGGTGTAAAGATGGCGACTATCAAGCGGTAAACCGTACTTCTGTCGAACTGAGTGGTACCAATCACTCTGTCGTTTGTAAACCTTGTCACTTACAAATCCGGTCTTTGAAGTTTGTTGGCCAGGAAGAGTAATAGGTTTTTGACCATTCCCAATGCTTGGAGTAGATGAAGAGCTTGATGGGATGTGGAAACAAAGTAATGAATCTGCAAACAGATTGTATAGAATGGTCCATGATCCATACCAAGAATATGCCAATTTAGCATGAGTTCCATCTCTGGAAAAGGCGAATTCATCCTCCCATCGTTTGATGTACGTTTCGGAAATATTGCGGTAGAAAACAGCATCTTCGGTTTCACCAACAACTTCAGCAATCTCGCTCATAGCCTTGATTCCTATGATACCTTTCAGTGCAAGGTTTGTTTGGTTGGCTAACCACCCCGCAAAGTCATCGGTTGACAATTGATTACTAGGGATGAGAGTTTCCCTGACCAAATAACCAGTCCATTGTTTCCATAATTTGTATGACTTCTTGACCCATTTTCTTGCTTGCTTTTCACCCTTGGCCTCGATGGGACCCCCAACACTATCATCCATACCATCCGCATCAACGAAAAGTGGGAAAGCACTTTCAATGAATTGGGTGGTTTTGTGATCACCTTGATTGGACCAGATGCTTGCTGGCTTAGTGTCATATTTAAGTGAGTTGACCAATGCCAAACCCATGATGAGCATATTACCACATTCTTCAACGGGCATGTATTCATCTCTACCATCTGGATGTCCTGTTGCGTTAGGGAATGACGAACCAAGATCATGCATGGCGTAATCATTAGGATATTGGCCACTGAGCATATGTTCGATCAAAGGCTCCAGCATATACGCCAACCATCTAGGATTAGTATACAGAAAGAATGGGAAAGCAGGGTAAATGACATCAATAGTGTTCATGTTTCCATCAGACGAGATTTCCTTGAAGAAAATAACAGGATCATCAGGAGTACCAGCAAAAGATGCAGCACCCAATACTTGACGTGCACTGAGCGCGAGGATGTCCTTGTAATCTTCAGATCCTGATTGTAAAGCATCAATCGCAAGTTGATCCGAATAGTTGCTTGCGAGATTAAAGGCTGTTTGAAAGTCGTTATAATGGTATTCAAGCAGGTCATCGGCTTCCGGATAAAAAGAAGCCCACAATGGACGCATAGCTGTCAAACCTCGAGCGGAAGCAAATTGAATGACTGGATTTTGAATATGTGCAATGGTAAAGAGAGCACTGGCGTATGTTTTCCCACTTTCAGCAGAAGTAGAATTAGAAGTAGAATTGAGCTTGAATGAATAGGCAAATGCGAAAACTGGTTCCTCGTCCATAATTCCCCGAAAGTTGGTGTCAACAGTATTTTGTAATTTCCCGCTTCGTGAAAAGTTGGTTCGTAGTATACCAGATGTACCGGCTTGATGGTTGGCTTCGGCTGGGCCTATGAAGTGTAATTGTCCCCATTCTGAACGGTCACCCCATTCAGTGAACAATTGCTCAACTACTCTCTTGGCCTTCCAGATCTTTAGTGGTGGATCTTTGCTATCCTTTTCCGGTTCACTCTGACTGAAAGACCAATCAATGGCATTGGCCCTATTACCACTAACCCACAATCCATTTATATCCAAGTATACATCGAGATCGAAATCTCCGGTGACATGTACAGTTAAGTATGCCGCAGGTATTGATTGTCGGAAAGTAGAGGTCGGTGTAATTGGAGATAGAAATGATAAAACGACTTCGAGTGGTTCTTGGGATTTAGAAGGTGACGGAATATTATAAGTAAGGTTTGTAGTCGACGCATCAAAAGTAGCACCTAGGAACGTAGGATATGATACATTGAAGCTATAAATGGATCAGCCGCTGTTTGCAATTCAACATTGAATGTCAATAGCTTAAAAACTTACCTATCTCCGGATTTACTCAATGAATCGTGAGGCCTACCTAACAATGGATAAACAGTATCGGCGCCTGGTACCGAGGCCAGTACAGAGAATCCAATCTATATAAAATAGAAATTTTAGTGACCGGGCTTGAATGGCGGAAAGATGTTCTTCAATTCCATACCTCTTGACCAGTCCAGAATATAGGCCAATGTTCCCATGGATTCTCTCTTGCATGTCCTAACCAAGCACTCAAATATGGATTTCGAACAATCAATGGTACCACTGGCGGGGTCAATGTAGAAGCTTGTGCGACCGTCGCTGCTATTGCAGATGCAGCCTGAAGGTAATTTGTCCAACGCATGGTTGATATGTTATGTTGCGTGCATGTATGTATGTACTCGTATTCATCAAAGTACCGTCAAAAGAACCAATTCAAAAGAGTCAAGAAGGATTGAAGAGTTCAAATAATATATCGACATTCACAGACTATTCCGACTTCGTACGATGAAGAATAGTAAATAGTTGATGATGAAAAAGGATGGAAAAGTATGGCTTACTGAGCTTTGTTCTCATGGAAAGACAATCATGAGACCAAACTTACTCTTTTACATAGGGAGGTAGGAGCCTTGGTACACCATTCAAGGTACGAAACAACCGGCTCCATCTTAGATTAATCCTTTCCCCTGCTCTAGTATGTTGTCATGAGACGGGAAATGCGGGGGCTAGCGTTGTTTGCATAACTCCAGGTTATCTTATGAAGAGTATCCATAAAATTATGCTTATCCAGAGATCCATCTGTTACGGAGTGCTTGTTCAAGTGGGCTCTCAATTTGAGCTACCTTCAACCACCACCAACACCACCATCACCACCACCAACACCAACACCATCAACACCGCCAAAATGTCTTAGAATTGGTTCAGATGACAACCTTCAAACCCAAGAGGATGAATTGATAGTCAGGGACTAGTCGGCCGCTTGGAAGAGCCGACCATTAAGTACGTTGCTGCATCTTGTCTAACACATGAGTCAAAGACTACCTAGGTGGGTATAAAGATAATATCCAGCTTGGAGTACAGAAAGATCATCTGAGTCAATTCTTTCCTTAGCTACCTACTCATACTCGGCGAGGTGCCAATGAAAGCCAATGCCAATCTCGTGATAATTCTCTTTGACTCATTTCAGCTGGCATTTTAGACAGCCATGGATAGCTTCGTGACCACTACTCCTTAAGGTTACATCCCCCATGGTGACAATCCCTCATCTCGAATTCTTATCTTTTGGTTCTTAATGTCACTTCCTCATTCCCACCATCCACATTATCAACATCCAGCCTGTTTGCAAACACCATCACCAAAAAAACTAATAGCTCAACACCACCATCATGTCTATGAAAGGTAAAATTATCGCCATCACGGGTGGTGCATCGGGGATTGGTCTTGCTACAGCCAAGGTTCTCAGTTCACGTGGTGCCATCGTCTGCATCGGTGATATATCCAATGCATCTCTCGAAACTGCCATGGAGGGTGGTTTCCCCTCACAAGTCAAAGGCTCGATAGTCGATGTTTCAAATCGGAAGTCAGTCGAAGGCTGGATCGATGAGATTGTGAATGAATTTGGGAAACTTGATGGTGCTGCCAATTGTGCGGGGGTTATTGGTAAACACCATGGTGTAAGGAAGATCCAAGATCTAGAAGATGAGGAATGGGACAAAATCATTGCGGTTAATTTGACCGGCATGATGTACTCTCTGAGGGCTGAGCTATCAAAAATTGAAAACGGTGGGAGTATTGTCAATGTATCTTCCATTGCTGGAACGCACGGTGAGTCATGTTCATCACATCAAAATGTTGAAATCCGTGCTCATACAAAGTTATTCAATGTAGGATTTGCGAAAATAGGACCTTATGTCGCCAGTAAACACGGTGTCATTGGCCTCACTCGTACTGCCGCATTAGAAGTCGGTGATAGAAATGTACGAGTGAATGCCTTGGCTCCTGGTCCAATCGATACACCAATGATGGGAAAGGCTCGAGAGACGCATGTACAGGAAGGTGAATACAATTCTATTGTCTTGAAAAGACTGGGTACTGCAGAGGAAATGGCTGCGATTATTGCCTTCTTGTTGAGTGAGGAAAGTTCCTTCGTTACTGGGGCAGTTTATCATGGAGCTGGTGGAATGAGTGCTTGAATAACAGCATACGTTATCTACCAACCGTCGTCAAAAGAAGCAAGATGAAATACTATTGTAATCGAAGCTTTTGAGTTATCTTTGGGGGCAAGGGGTCATAAAATCTATTTTGGAGATGCTGTGGCCAAAAAATATTCTCACTGAATTTCTTTTGGCAGTGTCTGATATTTTTCGAAAATTCTCTCCAGGTTATACCAGTTTATAACCTCATGAACAGGTGCGAAGTCTTGCGGGGATGCTAGCTTTGTATGTATAACTATCATGATTCCTAGATCACCAAAAATCGTATTCAAAAATACAAACCTTCGCTTCGAACCATACTCCGAGAGCGTATCCAAAGAAAGCTCTATACTTCTCGTTATTAAGATAAAGCGGCAGTGGTGCTGGTAATCGAATCTCCCCTTCTTTTTGCCATCTTCCCGTATTTGCGTTGCACTGTATCTTATTGCTAGCGAGAATGTTTCCGTGTCGTCGAATATTTTTCCGCTGTCTCTTTTTGGAAGGGGTTCTTTCATTTCGGATGGTATCTTGTGTTCTGTGTTTCAAACGTGCTGATTATGAGATTGTTACCATGTGCATATTAAACCATTTATTGTTGAAACGAAGCGGACACTGTTATCGTTTTATGCGAGAATAGGAAGATTTACTGGTTAGACTTTGAGGGCTGGAAAAGCTGTGTTTATATAATGGGAAAGGATGTGGCATGTATGAGGAGTTGCTTTTAGGTGATACAATTGCTCTTAAACTTTTTCAGGGGCTTCTGCTCACGAGATATGAATAGGGAATCTCTTGGTGGAACATCGAAGGGTGTTGGATCAATAAAATCCAGGTAGAGTCACATATAAACTACACTCTCTACCAGTCTCTGCTCGGTCTATAACATTTTCAGAACGATGGAGGATCCAAGTCACAGGGTGCAAATTTGAAATGTCAGCACATCATTCGAGTTTGTCACAAAAGGCTCCTTGATTTTATCAAAATGGTATGACAATAAGACTTTATAGTTCGAATTCTAATGATCGTCTTCATTGCCAAGATTCGTAGGTTACTGCTGTCGTTTGTCGTTACTTCTTGAGGATGATTGTTATTCTGTACTTTTAATATGGAATGGTAGTGACAGAGGATGCAGCTGAGAAGTTGCACGAACTGTGTAGATAAAAACTCCACTACTTTCAACAAAACAGACACTCGCTAACGCTACCAAGTCCAGCCGTGGTTTTGAAGATCACATTAAGGGATAAAAGATGTTTATATAGACCCTGACACAGTTCTGCCAATGTAACTACAGCTTGAGATCAGAGGGGTTAGATATACAGGGTATGGGGTATGACAGGGCAGAAGGTGAGTGAGTGAATCATGTACTGCGGAGTGAATTGGAAGGTCGGGATGAATCTGAGATCGTAACAATCCAGCTGTGAGCCAGCGGGTTTGGTATCTAAGACTTCGGCTGGCAGCCCTAGTAGTAGTCACAGAATACTTGACCAAATTCTTACTCAAGAAGCTATGTGCTTCAATATTTGAGCCCATTATCATTTGCATTTTTCCTGAGCGAACCTGAAGCTCCTCAATTCCGGCAATTGGTGGATGAATTTGAATGATCAGAAAATTCGTTTCATCATTTTTTCAAAATTGGCCTTGTGTTATCGCTGGACTCTTTCATCGTTTCATCTGGTATACTCATTATCTGTTCATCAAATCCGTCGAATTTTCAAATCCCAGCCGGATATTTGGGAGCTGGTGGATTTTGAAGCGCTTGGTTTCAGAGTTTCCGCTATCTCCCTTACAGCCGCAGTATTTTTCTCAATCATGTTCATTTCTGAAAAGGATAAACTATCCAAGCGTAACGTAAATATCCAGATACTTTGGCTCTGGATACCTGATCATGACTAACTACCTAGATACATTCTGTGAGGTGGATTGGCGGCTCCCGGGACTACTCACTACTACGTAAGTGCAAAAAAAACAGGGAGTCGGTTAATCGCTATGTGAGGTGTCTGTAACATAGTTCATTGGGTCTTTAGTGTTTAGTTCCTCTTAGAGCTATCCTTGAATGCTCGGGCACAAGAGAATATCTTCGTTGTGCACCCATGGGCTCTGCTTGGCATAAACTGTTATCCTATCTGCATCCGCCGCAAGACAGTGGCTTTCAGAGACTCCTGCTCTAGGTATTTGTTGGAATCATCTTATTACTGCTGTAAAATTAGTCATTGTCGTCGTCGTTGTCAGGAGTAATCATTAAATGTTATTTGCAAGTGGTCTCTCGTATTATTTCAAGCCATCAATTCTCATTAAATTAGATTGGTAAATTCTTCGAGAGAGATGGACTTGATCTCCTACAACTATTCTCTGCATTTTTCGCCGGGCATTGGGAATATTAGGAAGTAGTGTAAGACTTGCTTGGATAGGTAATAAGTAGGTAAGAAAAGCATTGCTCGCTTATTCGAGAAGTCGAAGGATACGCAATGGATTTTTTATCAGATCATATGGATTTGCTGAGAGTATTCACATTATGTGCTACTGATATGTAAGAAGGTAGGAGAATCCATCAGTGGAACTCCAGATAGATCTATATCACGGAAATTCAGAATGAGTGAATACCAGAAATGGAGAAGCGAGCTCATTATTCAAGGAAGAGCTTACTGGTAACTTTTCTAAATCAAGAATACAGTAAGTGATGAGTTAGTTGCACTACGTGGTGCCGACTTGCTCTTATTCTCTATCCCTAGTACGCATTGTAATCTCAGCCAGCTAAAAAAAAATTAAAAAATTGTACGACAAGGACTTTTTTGGCGGGGATCATCGGTTAGGTGCAAGTGTTATCACTGACCTTGATTATCTTTATCTTATTTGATGTTCTTGAGACGGCGTTTTGAGCTAATGAGACGTAGTACTTGTGTACATCAAAGGCTATTTGTGACGAGTTTCATATGTCATACTATGTATGACATTGGAGATAGATATCGGCGGAATCACTTTGCACTCTTCGAATAGTTTGTTCAATTCTATCAAACTTGGTAGACGAGAGGTTTCCATGAACAGCAAGATATATACAAGGAATGGAAGCGTTATTGTGGGTCTCAATTTGGGTAAATCATTCTTTTGCTAGACTATACTTTTGTCAAGTGTTGTATGGACTACCACACATATCCGAAGGATAATAAATTTTGAGAATATACCTGAAAATGAAGTATTCATAACCCTACGCATCCTCCAAGATCTTCGCCGCACCCTTCTCCGCAACTCCATACACAGTCCCCTGCAGATGCGCTCCAACAATCATCGGAATCACACTAGCATCCACTACTCTCAACCCCTTCACCCCATAAACTCTCAATCTCTCATCAACCACACCACCCAATTCTCTCGGCAACATCGATGCAGTGCCCGAATGATGATGTTCAGTTGCTACTGATTCCCTCACATATTCTTCAATTTCTGCTTGGGTTGTTACACTCGATCCTGGATATGATTCTGTGAGATTGATTGCTTGGAGAGAGGAAGTGGTACGCATGAGACGCGTGTAGTTGAATGCGACGGTAAATTGAAGCAAATCTATCGGATTGGAGAGATAATTTGGATTTAGGAGAGGGAAATCGAAAGCAGAGGTTGAGGAAATGGAGACGCGGCCACGAGAGAAGGGGAGTTGGATGGCTGGGATGATTATGCCGTCGCTAACGATCATCTCCATGTGGGAGGTGTTTTTGGAGAACAGGTTGGATGCGAGGATTTGATGTTGGAGTTTGTAGCCAGCGAGAACGGACGAGGGGGTAGATGGGAGGAGGTATTGGGATACATTTGTGGATTGGGAAAGAGATTGGAGGGTAGAGATGGTGGAGGGGGAAGAACCATTTAGGATTGTGGCGAGAGGGAGGAAAGCAAAGACGTTTGCTGAGGCAGTTGTGAAAGGCCCTGATAATTTGTTAGTGTGGCTATACCTCGAATAATCATAGAAAATGGTATCGCACCTTCCCTTTTCTCGTTATACAATTCAAGCTGCTCCGCAAGCCACGTAGCATTTGTACTGAAATTCCCAGTTTGAATCGCGATATTTGGAGCTTTAAATTGACTTAAATCAGTAAACCATTCACAATCATGTTATAGATTGACACAAAATATAACAACGTACCATTGTTAACGGTAGTAAGCAATAAGTGATCTTGGTAATTCTCGCCAACACCTTCACTCTCAACCACAATTTCAATTCCTAGGCCTTCCAGCACATCACGTCGTCCTATTCCAGAGATCTGTAATAATTGCGGAGTTCGCTGTGCTCCGGCACTTAGAATCACCTCTTTCTTAGCATTTACCGTGAATTTCTCTTCATTCACACCAGCTGCATATTCTACTCCAGTGGCTCTCGGTTCTTTCGAGCTTGTAGATGAATAATTAGAAGGGGTAGAGAAGAGAATTTTGGTAACAGTATTAGAAGTCAATACATGTAAGTTAGGACGAACAGTCAAATTAGAGCTTGGGGGCAAAAAAGATTGAGATGCACTGCGCTCTTTGGTATCGGGGGTAATAGAAAGGATGATGAAGAACACGCCGGCATTGAGACCTGCGAGGGAGTCTTTTATGTATGAGATGCCGAGTTCGAAGAAGGCGCTTAAGAAGTTTTCTGGGAGGTTTTAGATTGGATTCTTTCATTCCGGCAAAAATTGGTAAGAAGAATTGCATAAGGGGATACTTACTAGTACTAGGCCAAACGAAATTCGGATATCCATTTTGGAGAAAACCATTTTCTCCATGGACGTTCGCATCGTATTCAATGCCCCAATCCTGCACTCCCTCTTCATCGGGAGGAGTAAAATGTTCGCTTTTCTTGAAGTAAGGGAGCAGACCTTCCCAATTCCATCCAGCATTTCCAAGTTCTTCCCAATGGTCATATTCAGCTGCATTACCGCGCATGAATGCCAACCCATTTATGGCAGAAGAACCACCAATTACTTTCCCAGCCGGAAGATCAATCGATCGATTTCCGAGGTTCAATTGCGGAACTGAGGTTGTGTTCCAATCATAGATTGTGCCACGAGGACCGTTACCAAGTACAGGGAGATTGGCGGTGGTTATTAGAGGGACTGTTATGAAATCTTCATTTTTATGACTGAGACGATGTGAGTACGGGTAAATGTCATGAGAATTTGAGGTCGTACAAATTTCCTGCCTCGATCACGAGAACGGTTGTATCTGGATCAATGTTAACAAGAGTGAAATGACGAGTTTTTCTGAGGTACTGGACTTACTAGCATTTTTGGACAAACGATTTGCAACGACGAGTCCACTTGTTCCTCCTCCTACTATCACATAATCGTAAATTGGTAGGAGATCTGCTGATCTTTCGAGAACCTTCCCGGAGAACACTGGGTAACATGCCACATCATGAAAGATGGATAAAAATAACACCAACGAGAATGACAAATACATCTTGTCCGATGTGAAAAACGTCAGTGATCAGAAAGGGAGTGAATGATGGGTACCTCGCGCAGCTCATATACAATTTAAACTTTTTGTGTTGATACTATATCAATTGTATATCAATTGTATATCCGAATAAAGATCTGCATCATAAAGATACTTTGACGATTGTTGTCTGATCATTGGTTGAGACATGGCTATTCATCCCCGATTGGTCGCTGACTGCAGCAATCTAGAACCTTAGTGTCGATTAGGAGCGAGCTGAAAGATTACCGACAACCCCAGACACAGACATGGTGGGGCAATATTAACAATCTTCAGTAATTCCGAGGTTCGGTTACCATTTAACACTGGAGAAACGATGATATTTTACGATTGATTTTTTCGCTTGGGTATTTCTTAGCTTCGGAATTATCGCCAGAAACATCGACATATACGTGCTTAGGACATGAAAACAGCGACGGAAATTACTAAAACTATAAACGATTGACACAACAATGATAGGCAGCTACTGCGGATAGCATTATCGAATGGAACACGGAACTGAATTCTCTGTTACGCATGACTAAAGTCTGAGAAAGGAGCGGAGAGAAACATGCAAAGAGCCTTCTGAGCCTCATTCTAGGTAACGAGAACAAAAAACGAAACGCCAGTATACAGGAAACAAGAAACAAGAAACGGAAACCTAGACCCTGCCCGTATTGCAAAGTTTGCAGTGCTTTGACAAAAGCCCTTCCAAACCCATCGTCAGTACTCAAATAAAGTGCTCGTCTAAACAAAGTCTGCGATAATTATCGCTTCCATTTTATCAGCCCAAGCAAATGTAAGGTTGGAGTCTTCGTCCTGACAGAAGCCAACATAACCACAAAACTTGCGACCCGTTACAGTTGTAAGGTCATTATTGGGATCATAGTTGCGTCAGACCAGTCGCAAATTTCGTATATGAGTGCGTAGAGGATCACTGGTCTGTGTACTGACTAGAACCGGTTGTAAAGCTCAAGTCTCGTTTCTTAATGAATATATCGCATTTATCACTGCCACCAGTGAAGAATTCGCAAAGTCCACCGATGAAGCTAAAACCTCGACGTGTTTTGAAAGATGCTTGGCTGGTTGCGTTTTGGTTGGTGGTCTTTGGAATGCCATCACGTTTCTTCTTGTCAGGGGAGCTATCGACACCAGAAGAATGATCTCCAGATACACACGAAAAGTTTCCTGCCTCACCCTCTTTACAATTAAGTGAAACGACAAATTTGCCGCTCTCATCTACGGAGCAATCTAAGCTATCGCATACACATATGAGATCATTGCTAGTTGCAACTTTATCATCATTCTTAACACAAGTCAAGGTACCAGCAACCGCTTCTATGATGGCGAGATTCTGTTGGATGACTGCTCTGCCTGTGGGGTCCTTGTGATTAATGAGAGTATAGTTCCATCTCGATTGAAATTGAAAACAAATGACCCGGGAGACATCGCGAGAACAATCAACGATGAAAGCGAAAGAAGTTTATACATTGAGTAAGGATGGTTTTTGCGTTTTGGTGGGTGTTGGTAAATAAGTAGTTAGTGATAGCGAGTAGATGGATTCGATGGAGTCAAGTTGAGCAAATGTATTTGGTGGAATATGAGGATCAGATGTGAAGGATGAGTCTCAGAGTCTGTGTATTTGTATTTGTTTTTGGTTGAATTCGTGTCCTGGGACTATCTCAAGTACATATAGGCAATTGGGACTCACTTGAAATTCGTTTCTATATTCAGAATCTGGTGCAGCGGCAGCCAAGATCATTTGATCTGGCCGGTAGTCCTCGTCAGCCACTTTTGGCAGCATAAACAAGGTCGCAGCAAAGTTCAATACGGAATTATCCAAGCATAGAAGAGCGATTTTTGGCATTGGAAGAATTCAAAAATAAATACGACACGCTGGAGCAAGCTAGCATACCTGGTATTCCCTCCTATAGAAAGAAGCGGGTCAGCATTGAGTTGAGTTTCACTGATTATGGGTTGATGTTTATCGAGACATTATGAATCGAATGATGGCATGCTTCTCGATGTTGACCTCATAGCTCGTAGAAGACAATTAGCACTTCTAGGCGGTTAGCGCAGTAGTGGTTGAGTCAAAAATCGAATCTAGCGGTAGATGAAGAGCGAGTGCTCCTGAGAAGGTCAAGAAGGTGATAAAAATAAATACAAAGTAGAGAAAGCGAGAGCTGCCCCGTTGATCGAAGATATTTACTTGAGCTTCTAATTGCAATTCTTTGAAACGTATACATCAACAGAGTGCTCCCCATTGTGACTGTAAAGCCAGGTTGAGGTGATTCATATATCGCTTGTGAATTTACTCAATTGTTCTTGCGAAGAATAGCGCTGAAACACTCAATTATATCCTTAAATCAAAAGAGACAATTTAAGGCGGTGAATTATAGCTTGCAGTTGGCCTTTAAAACTATTCTTGGGTGGTACTTTCTAGTATTGTAATATAGGGATTCGCTATTCAGCAATCTAGCAATCTTGTTACTATTGTAATATCTAGGATAGAAATTCAAATGCCGCTGTGATTGTCTGATTTCAGCACTATGAATAGAAACACAAACATATGGATTATATGCCACACTGCAGCAGCAGAAGTCGAGATCTCCCTTCATTTCCGAGAAGTTGGTGAAGTCGAACTAAAATAAACGTGCATCAAGACCTTTTATAACCTGCAGGCTATTCGCGACACCTAAGGCCTCCGAGTCCATATTGAAAATATCTCAAAATTGACAGCAGAGAAACAACCATCATGTGTTCTTTGTCTCGCTTGGGAAGGCCGTGATGTTGGTAATTAGGGCTGTTATATTGACTCTGCTGTGCGGCAAAGTTTTTGCCAAATGTTGGATCAAGTAGCAAGAACCGCAAGAACTTTCTTCTGGACGGAGTGCCAAATATATTGAAAACAGTGTGATATGATGATCGAATAAAAAACATGAGCATATCTGGGTTCTAGGAGAGCAAGTAGATCTTAGTTGCCCTCTTCATGGAACCAAGACTAGGTCACATCTCCAAGACGAGTGAGAACACTAACAGGATTGATAACAGTATCTCCATATCTATGACTATACAGTTCATCATCTTGTTTGACGCATTGGCTGGTCAAGTGAGGCGTTGAGAATCTGCCACAGTGATATATGATGATTGTTCGCAATCTTGATGTCGTTACTGCATCTCTACATCTGGAGCAAAAAGTATTGCCGTCTAGTGCGAGTTGATGTCAAAGTGTGCAATAATCAATAATCCGAATTAACAATGAATTCGAATGGGTAAAATTAATTTTCAGCGTTTAATTTTGAAAGCATTGATATTTTGCACACATCGATGACGGTGACGGTGATATCAGGTCATTCTTATCGCCGCAACCTTGTCTTATCTGGGGAAACTCTGAACACCAGGTCAACATCCTTCAACATCTTCACCCTTCAAATCCACAACCATGCGAAACTTACCTGCCCTAGTCCGCGAGAAATTTAAAGCAGCTCAAGCTGCTGGCGATATCACCTATTTCCAGACTCAATTGACCATTTTGCATTGCAATTCGCTGCCGGTAAGAGCTCAATGTGGCTGTCCCTCAATTAGCTATACATACTGATTGTTACAGTTTCAACTGCGATATTCCCCAACGTTGGCACATAAACCTAAGGCCGACAAGCCCAAAGATCCCTCTCAGAAGCCGTTCAATCCATTTCTAAAACCGTCCCCGTCGTTGCTCGTAACAGAGTTTGGGTCGCACAACATCGTACTCAATAAATTTCCTGTCATACCGGACCATTTCATTCTTTCGACGAAAGAGTTCGAAGAACAGACACACTTATTGGAGGAAGCTGATCTTGAGGCGGCATATAATTGTTTAGAATTATACCATGCGGAAGGAGAAGAATTGTTTGGATTCTTCAATTCAGGGGAATACTCGGGAGCATCGCAGCCCCATAGACACATCCAATTTCTTCCAGTCGAATCGATGAGAACGGGACTAGAAAAAGAGTTGGAATGGTCTCCATTGGTCGACCGTCTCGTTGAAATGCCCGCGCCAGGTAATAATTGTTCTGTATCCTTTTGTATACATGGCTAATACTCATGCAGAGCTCCCATTTACATACTTCGCCGCGTCTTTCCCAAGCAGTGTTCAACCGTCAGATTTGCATGCAACCTACTTGAAATTGCATCAGAAAGCTTGCCAGCTGATGAAAACTACACCTTGTAAAGATCACAAGGAAGCGTCGCCCATCAGCTATAATTTGGGAATCACCAATAAATCTATGGTGTTATGTCCACGAACGTCGGAAGGTCTTGAGATCAAGGATACTGATGGCAAAATCGTCGGATCTGTTGCATTGAATGGCACTCTTCTAGCGGGTACACTACTAGTTAAGAGTGAGATTGAATGGGATGTTGTTCGTAAGGACGAGGGAATACTCGTTAATGTTCTCAAGGCAATAGGAGTACCTCTGCATAACACAGTTGATTCTCAACACACAAATTCTGAAAATCTCGACAAACCATTAGACGGGAAGATATAAAATAGATTTGATATAAGCTAAGATATCTGTTTATTAAGCTATAATCATAACACAAAGCCAGCCTAGCATTACCTTTTAAATTGGACGCCCAATCAACTGACTCTCGATCACTCGCTGGTATTGTTTTCGACGTCAAGTGGTTATCCAGACCCGCCGATTCACGAATGTATTGTGTCTCTCATTACTTGGGTAACCATTCTATCCGATATTATATTGAATTATGTCTTAGGCTTCGATTATTCTTCTTTTCAAATCTTGGTATAATCTTATACCTTCTTGTCATCATTCTTAAGCGCAATCCACCGTTTTCGACAAGTGGCATAACCAAAATGATATGATCCTCCATTATCATAGATATACTGAGCGACTTTTTTCCATTGAGGCTCTGAACCCTTACTCGTACTGCGCCCAAGCTTTTTCACGGCCTTGCTCAACAATTGTATCTAAAAACAAGTATTAGCCTCATTGTCCCCGAGAACTAAAGAATCTACACACATCATTGTCCGTCCATTTCGGCTGTCTCACTCGATCTTTCTTGTCTTTGGTTAACGTTCGAAATCGACCCCTGAGGGTGGATTCTGCAGCGGCAAAATTTCCATTGGATCGAATTGCCTTATATGACATACCCGCTTGTCTTGAGCGAATCAAAAAGTCGTTTTGTTCAAATCTAGTAAGAAGTGGCGTGTTCCCGATAGTTGACGAAGGTTTACCATCAAGAAGATCATTTTTCGGCGTAAGTGGTACATTGGAATGCTTGATTTCAAAGTCATTTTTAATAATTCTATGACTTCGAGTATTGCGAATTGCACTAATGGGAGTGCTAGCACTTGGGTGCCGATTTTCCACCGGCCTGTCTGTGGCTGTTTCATCTTCATCGAACCTCTTGGAGATTATATCATCGTTTCTGGCCGGTCTCGAACTTGGGAGCATGTGTCGAGAGCGTGATTGAGGGATGTGGTCTTCAGTTAACCCTTCAGCTGAAGGACTTGCGGTATAGTCCGAAGTACTTGTAACAACAGTGGACTCTGGTGAAAATGCCGAGGCTTGGCTCGATGCCCTGGTGGTGGTAGAGGCAGTGGAAGTAAAAGATGCACTAAGGTTCAACGCTCTAGGTTTGATCGTACTCGGAATGAAAGGAGCTGGCGGCCATTCACTCTCCTTTACCCACCCATCATTCCAAGTCTCCTCAAAATTCTCTAGCTCATCATCTTGTGGTCGAGGAAGGCCATGAGGAAAGATTGGAATGTACGATGCTACCATGCCATTCAAATGATCATTGATTTTATTCATAACATTGCCATTCTCAATCGACCACCAATCACCCAATATGCCGTCGTGCGTAACAGACCCTGAAGCAAGAGACTCGTATGTATCGAGTCTGTCTGTATTGGACTTGTGGACATCATCATAGTCTATACTTGGAGTTGTGTTGTCATTGCTGAAACGATCGGTGGTTGAAATATTGCCGGAGAAAGATCCGTGTCCCATTGATAATGGTGTCGAGGTCCTGCAATTTTGGAACGCTGTAAAACTTCCTCGGCCCTGGTCTATACCCATCTGGGTGTAATCTACCCCAAGTGTTGAATCTGGACCATAACCTTGCGTCATGTTAGGCGCTGGATGTAAAGGAATGGAATAAGAATGCGCTTTGGAAGGATGCCGTTGTGGATGTAATACTGCACATGTTGGCGTTTTTGGCGAACTGTTATTGCCTTCCCGGTTCTCAGAAATTGGCGTCGTATCTTGACAGAGCTCGCCACTTTCATTTTGAAACTGCTCAAAGTCAGTTCATGATAAGTCTTTGTCAGTCTCTGTCTACTTACCAGCGGAAAATTTCTGTGGTCTCGAAAGCTTTCAAATTTTTGCTCCCAGCCTTTCGCAGCCAGTGGGTTGACGACACTGAAAGCGTTGCTATCCATCTCGAATAATGGTTCTGGCGTTAAGGGGACTACACAATGATTTGTGAAATAGAATTCGATGCTGTTCGACATGATTCGGGGATCCGTGTGGTTTAACATCATTTCATTCTTGACCGCTATCTTATTGCTAAGTACGTTTGCGATACATACATCAACAACGAGATGCACTTAAACAAGTCGAATTACTCATTACTTCTGCATATGCTACACATGCAGGAATGATGTAGATACACCTAAAGAATAAGGCGGTCAAGCTACAAACTGGGCACTAGATTCTCTCCTTGCTATTTTGGTGAAGCGGCGAGAAACTTTTGGCAACCAACCAATATCTCTACCGGATAACGAGTGTTAATCTTTCCCCGCAAAGTTCTCAACCAGACACAAGAAGGGAAATATGAAGGAACGCTTACATTAGACGTCGTTATATATGATCCCATCCACAAGACAAGTGTTGATCAATATATGCAACAATCGTGAAAGCTATGGCCTTATGCTTTATATTTCATACATCGGGAAATAATAACATTGACTACAATGATCGGGCCGAGCGCGATTTCATTAGATTATCAACTTCCAGAGACTCCGAAGAAGGAAGCTCAGATCAGTGTCATGCCCTTGATTGCATTTTCTTTTACTTTTGTCATTGCTCTCTTCTTTACAATTCCAAAGGGCTTGAAAACGCTGCAAATATCTCATTATGCCCCGTAATTCAGATCATTTAATGCCTAATTCTCTTACTGCGCGTTTCCGTAGTAGTACCCACATACGTTCACCCTTTCTTGGTAACGAAGGAACCGGGACGGATACTTGCATACTTCCTACCGAACTCAGCGGCACAAACCCTTAGTAGTTGACAGAATCTGAAATTGTTTGACGTTTTGATCGTTATGATAATGAGAGCTAATACAAATGTTTGCCGCACTTTACTACTATCATCTATTTCTCCTGCCAATCCGCCACTAATACTACCCAAAACTGCCTTCGCACTGTCATCATCTCGCAAGTATGTCTAACTAGGAGGTATCTATAGAATGTTTCGAAAGGTGAATATTGCGCGAAGACTAAAGACTGCAAAAGTGTTAGTCGGCATAAGCCGGTGGCTTGTTACACAAGGACTTTCAGTTCCACTTTTTAAAGTCTACCTGCATAGGAACCTTTCCTGCCATGTTATGCAGAACCCTTTACACACTAGGCAATTGCATTTTGACAAGTCATTTCCGGCCAATATTTTCATTCTCCATATTATATGTGCTATACAAGACGATGGATGCCAGCCAAAGATCAGCAATCATTTACCTTAGCTAAAAAAGGACTATGATGGAGCCGCATCGCACCGTTACCTTGCAAGGATTGGTACAGACCCTTAGTTCTCCATTCACTGAGGGATTTATATCCATCATATCATCTGTCGTATTCGCAAACCTAGGCTAGTTGCTTAGTTTTGCCATCGGACTCGAAGCCACATTGCAATTTTTATTAAAGATATGTTTGGTTCAGAGAGTGGTCAATGGTCTAAGGATTTATTAGCTTCACGTGGCAAAAGGACAAACATTCCACGTGTGGTAGCTTTTACAGACTGACCAGGATCCCTTGTGCGGATGTTCGCATACACCAAGCGCACCCCTTTCTACACGGTGGAAGTTGCATGATTAACATTGCAACATCATTTTTCGGCGGATATTCGTTAGTGGAAAGCGCGGCTAACTTTTAATACTAATCGTTCATCTGTAGAAGTTTCTTGCACCAGAAGAGATTCATGCAAGATAGTGACTTGGCAAGGATTGGCACATCTGTTAGCTGCCACTATGGCCTTGTAAGTTTTGTGTTACCTGGTCACTTGGTGACGCGTGCCTCAATTTATTTCCATCGACGATGGTACCCGTCAAACTTGTTTCCTGGTCAGTTTTAACGACTACCTGGTCAGACTTGTAGAGAGGATACCTTCGCGAGTTCCCATTTCAAGCGTCAAACTCTGATCTACCAAGCATGATATTGAGAATATTATTATTCTCAAGCGCGTAGTTGCCGACCTTCTTATTACTCTTTAGATGATATGCATATGTTCCCCTGCGAGTTGTTCCAGCTAGGGGAAATCTGGAAATGATCCGGTACAACCTTGGGCAGATTAGAGGTTGAAGGTAGATAGCCAAAATGACAAATCATGGAAACATAATTGATTGCTTCTTTCAAATCAAACGGAACCAAGGATAAAAATGGATAAGAAAGGCGCGGATGATATCAATCGCTTCCCATAATATGGGAAGACATTCTATACCTCTGACAAAGATAGAAGTTCAAGTTTGCCGATACAACCACACTCAAATGCCGATATTCAACTACGCATCACATATCTTGAACAAATACCTTCCAAACGTGGCTTGGATAAGTAAGTATCAGACACCCTTTGCTACAACGTCGGAAAGTAGGAGAAAACCCGGGAAATCAAAGGGCATGAAATAGCCGGCAAATGGCTGTGCGATGCGCTTCGCAGCGTAGTTGATGGTAGGACAAGAAGGGATTGTGTGTAACACACTTTTGTCTCCTGGTTGTCTGGGTTGAGGCGTCGCCAAAGAGTTTATTCCGTTGCTAGGAGAGCTTTTTTTAAGTGAGCTCTGAGGATTACTGTCCATAGTTAGGTATCACCAGAGCTCAATGGTGTTCGCTAGATGAATCTGTAGAAAATTGAGATATACTACTATGAGCTTCGTGCACCTTAGCCATAACCATATCCACATCCATCTGTCAACCATAGCAGACCAAATCCTCTTTTCCACCTTGCCACATTCCGAGATACAAATCCCTACAATTTCTTAACAGCGGCCTGGGAACTTGGGACGACCCTCCACTTCGTCTGCTGCCTAGTGATTAGAAAATCGTGAAATATGAATAACTGACCTAATATCCATATCCCGCGCAAGTAACATGATGATTAACCATACATTTCCTCACTACATCTTCATCGTGAGATATTTCTCTGTTACCTTGAGCTTCCTAGCTCGAGCTCTTATTTCTTGTTTCAGTGTTATTCTTTTCGATTCTTCTTTCGGCTCTCTTCATCGATACTTGGTGGATAGGTAGGTAGTTAGTTAGCTGAGGTAGATAGATGAGTAGATTGAGAACACTGATACGCAATGAAAAGCGAGTAATTAATTCAAATCCAGCTATTCGAAATCTAAGCCACGCATCTCTCTCCATCTAGTACAGTTTGGGTTTTACACTTTCGTGTGCTTTCACTTGCTCTCGCTTTCACATTGCTGCATTATCTACCTTCATCTTAGCACCTCAGATCTTATTTCATATTGAAATTTCTCTCATTTACCAAAGTGAATATTCTATAATTACTTTAGTATCGACCCTTAACTACCTAGATAGTCAACTCATAGCTACAGCCAGCCATAGCTATATCATATATTAGCTGATTACTATTACATGTACCCCAAATTCCTCACACAATCTACCCTTTCATCGCAAGAACAATATTCCCACCCTTAAATCCAGTTCCCATCCCTCATACCCATACGGTTCTCAAAACTTTCCGGTGAACTCCCACTTCTGTTCTCTCTCATTTTCATAGCATTAACTTCATAATCGCCAGAGACAGTTCCATCATCATAATTCACTCCAACATTTTCTCTTCCGCTTCCTTTACTTAGATAATGATCACGATGTAAAGTCACCAATTCCACTGCGCCGCCATCTAATCCCCTATCTACATCCCATGCATTGTCTTCAGTTTCCTGTTCCTGCTGGGGTAAGTCATCATCATCTTCAGTCATACTCAACTCCATCATTTCCGCCATTCTTTCCGGAGATAGCAATCTATTCTTCAAAACTTCTCTCTTTTCTGGTGTTGGACTCCAAAGTCTTTCGATTATAGTTTCCTTGGCGGGAGAGGGAGTACGCCGCATCCACTCCGATTCTTTTACGGGCGAGGGTGTACGCCGCATCCACTCTGACTCGGTGAGGGAAAGTGTGCCTGTGTTATCGTCGCTCGCTGTGCTGATATATGATTTAACGGTGATGGAATCTTTTCTTGGGGGGTTTTCAATGGCGAGGTTTCGTCTATTGAATGCCTCAGCTTACGTATCGTGACGTTTGGAAGGGAAAAAGAAGGTTGTATCGTTGATGTTGAGATAATTCCTTGTCTCCTGGACTATTTGTCAAGATTGTTAGTACTGTTAGTACTGTGGTTTCATCCGAATTTGGACGAGGTAAGAAAAAATTGTGGTCAGGAATTAGACAGGAGAAAAATGAAATGGGTGCAATCAAATTGGAATCATACATCAGTTCTAGAAGGTGGTGGAGACAAAGCTGATAAACCTTCAAAATTATATTCCTCATCAAATTCGTTTTCTTCACCATCATCCTCGTATTCAATAGATATCTCAGAAACATCCGAGTCAATAGATACTGCAATTGCAGTTCCAATAACTGGCTCGGGAGATGGCTGATCTCTATCAATATAAGAAAGTAGAGAAGGAGTAACAGATGGTGCACGAGATGTTGCTGATGCACGGGAAGCTGCTGATGAAGTTCGACTTGGTATATCAGGTAACGGTCTAGTATTGTACTCACTAGCCAACCATTCATGTGGAGATGTCGATCCAGCTCCATCAATGGATAGCGCTGAAAATTTAGTAATTGGCATGATTTTTCTCTCGATATCTTTCTCTCCAGATGATGATATGTAAAAAGGATCGGGCTCCGTGGTGGAATCGGAAGAAACAATAAATGCATCTCTATGATCCTTCTTGGCCGTTAACAATGAATCTAGTTGATTTGTATCCAAGATTCGAGACATCCAAGGTTGTCTTTCGTCAGGATCATCAGGACTGCCGCTAAGATCGAATGGAGGGTAGGCAGCTCGGAGAGAGTCATGTACCTGATCGCTAGTATAAACTTTGCCCAAGTATTTTGTTGGAGTATGTGGTGATCCGGTTGGCTGGTCTGGTTGTGGTATAGTTTTACATGAGGCCATTAGATGCCTAGCCATAGCTGGGACCTGGGCTTCAAGAATTCTAGGATGGTTAGGAGGTATAAGATGCAACTTTTCCAGATGTTCCCAACTTCTGTAATGAAATTTGAATGTGACAAATGGATTTTCTTTCGCATCCTTCAAATGCCAATCGTAATATCTCGCATCTTGAGGTTTCTCTACAAGGCCATGAGTGGGCATACTGAATGAGATTAGCCAAGGACATTCGAGCAAACGCTTACACGAAATAAGCGTATACAGTGCGTTGTAAAACTTACATAACACCATACTTTGACTGATCTTTGTATTGCGCAAGCTGCGGGTTTCTTCTCTTGCGACCGCGAGCGCGAAAGACCTTAATCTCGATCAAACCACCATCATCCGCAGCAGCACAGTCTCCATCTTCCTGGCTGAAGAAAAATGGTCTGTATTCTGTACCGGGATTCTTGTAAGTTGTTTTACCTTCCTTGTAGTCCCATTCTACGCCTGGTTCGAACAATGCTCTCATAACTTGCCCGCTCGGTCGGTTCTTCGTATTTGTTCCCCAAGATGTAACGTGTCGGCCATTCATATATAATTTGAAGTAGAACCATGGACCTTGATCTGCGGCGCCGCCGACGTTATAACGTATGAAAAATCGAGATCCTATATAAGTATTAGATGTGCGCGCGCATTTCTTTCTTCACCTTGGGAGGCTTTTACCTGATGCCGATGGTATATACACAGAAATAATCGAGGACTGTCTACCAAGTAAACGATCGGCTTTGCTATCATTAGATTTAGTAGCTGGTGAGTGACCATGGCCTTCGAAAGCTTCTTTGTCCAATTTCGGTGATCGAAATGTGAATTGGGTACTTTCTGGATGCGGAAACTCTGGGTGCATCTTCAACTCCCACTGCGAAATTACGTGCAGCTTGATCCCTTTATGCGCCGGCATTTTGACGAAATTGCTAGAGATGGAATCTTGAGATTTGAAAATATTGAAGGTATTGAAATCGCACAGGGAGATTTACTTCACAGTACCATTTTTGATGCCCGAAATTGATGTGAATGGAGAATGAAGAAAGAAGTGAATGGGATGAACGAAACGACTGAATGAAAGTGTAAAAGGAAATGAGATTCTGAAAAGACGTATGATATCTTGAAGTAGAAGCTACTGTACTGTATGAAGAAGTAGCGAACTTCACCTTACTTAGCGGACGAGAACCAATCCTGAATATCACTCCAAACACGGATATTCAGACTTCTCTTCATTTTTCAACATTTTAATCTCATTTGATACTTGTAAGATGAGATTTGCAAATGCTAAAATGTGGAATTTTCATATCTCCTGCATTACCGTCACGAATCTCCCCAGTATATCCAGTATTTGAGGTGGAATACAAATGATGTAGCAAACATCCTAAGGGACAAGAATTTGAAATAGCCTTGCAAGAAGCTAATAAATTGCAAGCCTTCCTCAAGCAAAAAACATATTTCCCTTCTCTCACTTTTAACGGTATCGAGTACTGAACTATGAATCGGCTTCCGTCTATAAGACCGTCCTTGAGAGAAAAGGGGGAGTAAACCAGATACGCCGGAAGAAGGATCGTTCTTTTCCGTCTAAGCCGGGCCATGAATCAGTAAGACCAGTCTTTTCGATAGAGATGATACGTTGCTTCGGATTTTATGGCATCTAACCCTAATGCCAATATTGACGGACATATCATAATCACCTGCCAATCTTTCATGCTTGAGGCTGGCCATTTGGAACTTACACGCAACACGAGAAATATTCTTGCGTGACTGAGATGGCCCCCAGACAAAGTAGGAGATTCGAAATCTTCACCAACAGGACGTACGATGTCAGAGAATAATCAACATACCAACCCGGAAGTGCTACCCTGAATCCTTCGCCGAACTCTTGGGATGGACGTCAGTAGCCATTTTAACATTTGTCGCCCAAATAATAGGTACCAGAGATTCTTTTGCAATTACTGGCATTGATCATGATCGCTCCTAATGTACAACACCCCCCAAATCCTGCCTGTAAATCTCACTTCATTCCCAGCACTTTCTTGGTATCTTCTTCCTTGTCCAGCAACCCCAGATTTCTTACTACTCCTGCCTTCGGTGCATCGTCTCGGGGGTTTGCTTGTTCAGCTTTGTGATATGCGGCTTGAATTGCCATTGTTCTCGCATGCTAATCATAGAAAATGCTCGGTCAGTAAATAATTCTAGGGCTTGCTGTCGAACACCGCCAGTTCCGTGATGGATAAGTACCGACCTCCTTCTTGTGATGTAGGCACTCATAGTAATCCTCTAAGACCGGCGCGCACACCCTCTTTCCTGCATCACTCTCTGTAGAGGTGTTGACGACGTAACAAGCTAAGACTTCTTGCCAGAATGGAAAGCATCGGGAAGGACCTTGAAAGCAATTTGTTAGCCATTGAGTTCATTCCAAACACGGAACATCTGCCATCTGTCCCTAAGAATGATTTAAGACGTACCCCCACTAAGACCGTAACCAGATGCCATCTTTTGTGTTAGATTGTGAAATTTGGAGGGGTTGAGGTTGTAAATGTGATGTTCAATTACAGCATTGAATTAACGCTAACCATACAGGGGTAGTATGCACGTGTGCCTCTTATATTAGGCTTGAAAGCCACATAGTGGGAACGTTCTAGCTGCTGCTGTCCGACAGCTTGGTTTATTTAACACATCGAAAATCCAGTTCCTCACATTTGGGAATGCTCGACCAAAGGGTAGCAATGGCAAACCCAGATTTGGAACCTGCTATGGTTCTATGGCTTGCGATAGACTTTGCAACAAAATCAGATTTACGACTTCTACGAACTCTTGTGTCGCGATATCGAAACATTCTACGAAATGACCTTGTCTTCCGCATACTTCTTACCCATCTACCAGAAAGTTTGGAGTCTTCCAAATATGTGCCATTTATAGAGGATATTTTATCAGGTAAAATCATAGATGACTCGGAAGATACCATTATTTTGGACTCAATCAAAGGCATTAACCCCGCAGAAATCCATAAAAGGGTCAAGAAATTACATCTCCTTCCTCTACGATGGAAAGATGCGCCTTCGGATATTCTCGACGACCACCTCGTTATGTTTTTGATACAACGTGCATTACGAATTGACGAAAATACCGGCTTACTCAGTGAAGTTCCAACATTGTTGGCTCCTTTCTTATCATATTCATCATATCTACGAACCTGGACAATTTCCACCATTCTACCCCTCCTTCGTCTCAATTACGAATATCACTCAGGTACTCAACCAATACTCACCATACGCGAGTTTGAAGCTTTAGACGATGTTAAAGGAACAAAGTACTTGCTCTCAAAGACAGGAAAAGATTCAAACACATCGGGCGAGGAAAATCAATCCGTGGGGCGAGATTTGCGTGGACTGACTGGCCCGTGGCTTTATGGAGACAATAGATGGAAGCGAAGGAAAGTTCAGGATGATTCTACAGAGCAGTCACAAGCAGCAGTATCGTTAGAAAAGGCAGGCATTATAAACCATAAGTACGCTGGTTGGGAATTGGTATTTGCATGGGTCACTGCTGAAGCAGGTATATCTTGGACAACAGCCGTCAAGGCAGTTGAACAATGGGATGGGCCAGGAGACGTAGACTTGGGGGGATTTGAGGATGGAACGGAATGGTTAGATGAAGAGGATCAACGCCATTTAGAACAACGATATGCAAAAGCTGCTCTTGCGACAGCTTACCTCATCCCTGAAAGCTCCATCGAAGCATTGGAAGGTGTTCATCGAATTCTTTCCAGAATTCTTACATTACTTGATATGGATAAGATGCCTACATTGGAAGCAGCAGCTGCTATACTGACTCCTATACCCACCTTTGAGGAAAGTTATTTGTACCGAAAGAATGCAAAACATCTTCGAAACAATCATTTAGAAGAGAAAAATACTTTGACGAATCCAAATGAATCATCCATTAATTTACTTAAAGCATTACTGGTTAGTGCATATCTCCTCACAAGAGGAGGAGAGGGGTGTACTGTTAAGAGAGCTGGAGAGCTCGCTTTACTCCAAGATGAGCGTGAGCAAATGATGGCATTTAGGGGATTCATCTCCTCGTTTGGTCATCGTTCTGGCTCTGATGATCGCTTCTGGATCAAAATGAGGAATGAGCTGTTATGGTTACGAGATTGGGGAGCTGAAGAGTTTGAGGACACCATCGATCCGAGTCAGGGAAGGGGTGTTTTTGGTCGAATCCACAAAGAATCAATTGAGGTCGAAGCCTTCAAATTACTTCTCGTAAATGCCCGTATGTACCGTATCTACTTCTACCCTGCCCCTTCGATTGTTGACAATTTTCTCATTTAGGATATACTCTTGCTCGATCTATCTATGAAACTCCAGCAGAAAAGCCTATCCCAGAAGAGTATTTGCAACACGCCATCTTTACTGCAGCCGAGAATGCCTACGATAATGCCACAAATCCTAACAAGTCAAGAGGTGGAGTTAAAAAATGTGATGAAATGTAAGTCTTTCTTTTCCTTTATATATTGGGACCACATGTCAGTTTTTGTTCTCCCTTCAATCACCATTCATGGGACGAAAGAAGAAGATTCTCCACGCACCTACGATTTCATACAGAATTTGCTAACTCGCGTGTAAGTCTCAATGCATTTCCAGATACAATAAATGGCCATCCTCGAGCTCAAGAATTACGCAATCTTATTCAAGTAACAGATGAAATAGGCCGTTACAGTTTGGTGTTGAAACAAGGACAGCCATTCAAACCAGTCAGCCTACGAGTCAATCCTGATCCTTTGTCAATCTTGAACAAGATACTTGAACAGAACGACAAAAGCTATACACAAATCAACGATTTTGTACGTATGGCTAGAGAAATGGCCAAG
Organism: Botrytis fragariae; assembly: GCF_013461495.1. Taxonomy (NCBI): domain Eukaryota; kingdom Fungi; phylum Ascomycota; class Leotiomycetes; order Helotiales; family Sclerotiniaceae; genus Botrytis; species Botrytis fragariae. The sequence goes on from NW_023500993.1 coordinate 498,459, forward strand.
GCCGGTTTAACCATACCAATCCCAGACGGATATCCAACCACTCCTGATTTGAAATTAAAGATTGCCGAAAAACGTGTTATCAGTATGTGTATTGATATGGCTCTTGCGGAAGACGATTTTGAAACAGCTTATTCTTACGTTGTCACTCGTCTTAAGGCTGTTGGTCGTCAAGCACATACACGCATGCCAGAACTTGAGCGCAGAAATACGGGATGTATTGGTCAACGCCCACCTAGACCAATTGATGATTGGTCATGGCGTGCAGCTTTACAAGCTGGCAAATATCGTAAAAACTCCCAAACTACACGAGCTACTCATCTCGGTAATACTAGTGGAAACCCAGAGATTAGGCATCTCCAACAGAGAATGGATTGCTTGGCTCAAGCTCTACGATTGGCGCCACGGGATACTTTGCAAGAGGTTCTAAATGCATATCGTAGATGTGAGGAAGAGCTTGAAACAATGATCAAGGAAGAGGCAGAACAAGAAGAAGCTTGGGACGAGAAAGCCGATGATAAGAACATGCCAGGCGGTTATGCTGCTACACCGGCTCGAAAATATTCCAACGCCAGAACCCCTCGAAGAAACAAGAATGAAGAGGCACCTGTGTCATTTTTCGATCTTTCAAAAGAAAGTATCACTCGTGCTCAAACAGGGTTATCAGCACTATCAATGTTCAGAGGAAAGTCACAACGTGCGGAAACGATGGGTGAGAGCCATAATGTTCCCATGCAAGCAGAAGTTCCCGGACCGGCTGCAGATCTTACTAGATCTTCAAGTGGACGAACATCATTACGGAAGAGAGACCAACTTCGTAATGCTGCCGTAGGTACTTTGGCTGGTGGAATTGGTTGGTTGATCAACGCGCCGCCTGTTAATGCTAATGCTACATCATCTGAACGCGGAAGTGTCCATTCAAGGAATTCTAGTGGAAGTACTAGTAGAAGTCACGAGGTTTCTGCAGTAGAAGATAGCAAGCAGGAAGATGAGGAAATTACTTGGGATGATGAGGATGCTTGGTAAATAAAATGGGTGGTTCGGTTCTTTTGTAGATATGTAACATATTGGGACTTTGGGATGGTTTCATACCTACACATACACAGGCGCTATGGTTCATGAGGCCACGAAAAATCACCAAGAGCTGGATGGGATGGTCTGGTTGGAAAATGGGAGTATTATTTTTAATCTTTCTAATTTGCTCTGTACTTTATTTCACCGAGAGCAATTGATATATTCATGACTCACCTCACTTAGTGCACATAATTTATATAGCTAGCGGTTCATATTATGATGTTGATTAAAACTTGTAGTTCATTTGCGTATGAGTTTGTCAAAGTCATTTTCTTGCAGTGTCCTGCGCCAAAGCTGACGCGGTCGATAATCTTGTGCCTTTCATTGTCGAGCCCGTTGAATTGGACAGCGGTAGCAAGCTTACCACAATCATTTTACGCAATGAAGTGGTCTTTCTGGTGAGTACCTGTCGATGGTTCAAAAAGTGACCAATTGGGGATGCGAGATATGGAGCACATAAGAGGATTGCAGAAAATGGAATCCGTCTCATACCATAATATCAATTTTTTCACATTGCATAACAACTTGCATATGGTGCGCAGAAGCTTTATCGGGACATACCTAGCTTCTTTGTCAAGACAGCCTTCACACCAGTTTAACATTTACAGATACCACTATTGTTGGAAGGAAAACTTTAATTCCTATTTTTGGAATGATGTTATCCACAGATAAAAACAATGATAGTGTCTGCAACACTATGAACAACCATCACCAACCCCGAACTGTTGAAATTGATACCATCGTCCTTCTTGGAGTAAATTTGATCACCACCGCCTACGCAACATAGTGCCTACACGTTCCCACTTGACTTCTCTTGCAAACTGAGCTTCTCCTCCCACTCTTCTCGACCTCTTTCGAGCACGCGCTTTCTTTGAAGGCCGTCATCGAGACCATGCAATCGAAGTTTCGATAGAGAATCTGCTGTGTCTCCAAATAGGTTTCATCGAAAGGCAGGGTGCGAGGGGATAGCATGAACTTACTTGGGCAAAGCCATGGTGAGCATTGAATATCAAAAACGAAGAATAGCTTCATCAAGACATCTCGCCCAATATTCAAGCTCCACTCAGCATATAAAAGCAGATTATGAATGGTTAGTAAACACGCACCAGCTTCCCAGCAGATGCTTATTAATTATTCGACGCCCGCTTTCATGTGCTGATTATTTGTTCGATCTGTAATCTCGGGAGATTGTTAAACTCAAGAACGAGTCGCTGTTTCGTAGCGCGATCTAACGCGGGAGGTCCTATTCCTTTGGCGATATGGGCTCATCCTGGTCAACGGTAATATTTGGCAAGGTTTCAATCGACCAGGATGAGCCGAATCTCCAGGGGCTTGGATATCGTGGCGGGATTGCCGCCCCAAGATGGAGGTCTTGAGGTGTATAGGAATAACGCAGACCTTGCAGAGAGTGGGGGAGTTCTCAACTGCCTGCGTCACAACGAGAGGATTTGGTGTGGAATTGGCAGTAGGGTAGGCAGAGGGTGCTTTTCCGCAGATTGTTGGAAGACTCTCACGAACTCGCATGGTTTTGTAAACTCGAATTTTCGTTAGTTCTGCAGATGCCTTACTTCTGATGGCAAGGAGGCCAAGGAGGGGATACTCGAAGTGGGGTGATGGGCGGCGGAGCGACAGTGGGAAAGATGTCCTCTTCATGTGTCATGGCTGTGCTCATGCACTGTAAGGCATCTTGCTGAAGTTCGAGAAAATCAATTTTGGTAATCAGAGGGCTGACAAGGCTTTGATCGGGCAGATTTGTCATATGACTTTTCATCTCGGAAAGGAAGAGGCAGCAGAAGAACTTGCGACCTCCTCCTTGTTGATGTGAAGAGGGTTGGGAAAACAGCTTGAAATCTCGATGAAGCCGTTGATCCTGTCGATCCTGTTAGTTCAAAAGTTTGTAAATGCTTGAAAGTGGTGTTTGTGAATAAATACCTTGTCGCCAAATGACTGAAGAGAGATCGAAGGGGTACTGGTCAATGAATCGCAGTGGCTTATTCACTCATCGACCTCTCATTATGAACATTTGCGAATAGAAAAACGGGAGCTAGCTATGCCTCATCGACGTAAACAGTAGCAGGTGCCCTTGATGAATCTTCCGTCACGCAAGAAACCGCGGATGTGCGACACAGGAGACGTAAAGATTGATTCACTGATGCCGCTAGCATTTCCACTTCGATGGGGAGATTTTGGAAACGAGGAAGTGGCAGGTGACTGTTTGCGTGCTGCAATCTAAGGCGATGGTATTGAATTGGAATGTTCTTGAACGTGAACTTGGAATCGCGGCAAGTAGCTGAGGCTCTAAACAAAGATGAGCGCAACATTACCAAGTTACCGCGGTGAACAATCACCAAAGGTATTATATTGAAGAAACAGAGTGATTTACTTGATCCAAAAGCTCTAACAGAGACTCGATAATGCAAATTCCAATGGAAAGCTGCAAGATCGGAGAACTTTATCTTCTGCTCACGTTTGAGTTTTCGGTAGGTTCAGAAATTGGGGGCCTTTTGAAGGTGTGTCAGTTAAAGGTGCCCCCACAACGAGAATGAGGTGATACTCACAGTAGACAACATCGACATTTAATACAAGATGCTTGCAGGACAAGGATCTCTCGAATAGTTTGCAAGAATGAGATAGTTTGGAAGAGGAAGAAGAATAGAAGCAAAAGTAAAATCTACGTATGCCGAGATCCAAGACCCACGTCAAATCCGCCCGTCTTCTTTTCCCACAGTTAACCCGCTCAAGCCACATTTTTTGATTAGAGGTGATTCATTTCCTCCTACTAGGCAACGCCCTAATCTCATTAGTGGCGTGATAAAACTTTAGACTAGTGCCAAAGAATTTTCTTTATCCTTTTTGTAATCCACAAGCATATTTTCCAAACTTTCTTCAACTACTCTCTCCTATTTCGGAGAAATAACGGCTTTACTTCGAAGCGAAAATCTCATGAAAGGTACTTGAGTAATTGTTATTCTTCGATTGATGAATTGATGGCAATTGTTTTCAATAAATCCATCAAGACTCTTTCAAACGTTTTCGGTGCTGATTTGTTTGTTGGAAATGAATAGATCGATACTAAAGTCATTTGCCTCTCCAGGCTCAGCGCACAAAGACGGATTTTTCGGAGTAAGTCGCATCAAGAATTACTTTTTATCTTGTTAAGAAGTTTACTTACTCATTTGGAATAGGCTGCGTCGACAAGAAATCATACACAAAAAAATGCGCAAAGTTTGACCAAGACGATAATGGTCCCGAGTACGGTACTAGCGGGTACCCTGTGAAAGCCATCAACAACCAAAAATGGCGGCTTTCCAGGGCCTGCTGATCCGTACAAGACCATCTATCTGTCTGGTGCGAAGAAGCTTCGATAGCCAAGGTATGTGTAAAGAACTGGCAGATCTGTCAAATATCCATTGAGCTTTTGCTGACAAAAATAGAGCAAGTGGTTCCCTGAAATATCTCACCATGCGCATGGCGTTCCAATCATTCTTGTTTACAAGCAACGTCTACCGCGTCGGTCACATCAATGAAACTCGATTTGAGTTTCTCTCTGGGACAGAGGAGATTGTAAGAGATGGCTACTCGTCATTCTTCGTAAGTAATCACCGTGTCTTGCTTCTTTCTTTCCCACCACGTCAATGAGTTTCCTTGAATGTAAATTTATGCACAATCACTAATCAAAAATAATAGCAGACTCTAATCACATGACCAAGCTCTCCTATAAGGGGTGGGCGCTCCTCTCAAATACACAGGAAGGTGTGGGCGCCCACCCTCTTAAAACTACATCCAGATGTGGAGTCGGGACTCCAACCGACAAAATCAACTGGCTTCGGTCTTCTAAACTCACAATCAAGACTCCGCAAACTAAATCGGTGGAAAGTCTAGCAAAGAATGTACATAATCCCTGCCGAGTCGGTCGCATCAATGAAACTCGATTTGAGTTCCTCCTCGTATCCCGAGGAAATTGTAAGAGATGGATACCCATATTATTTTAAGAAAAATAATGGCCGCATGGTTATGGCGCGAATGAGTGCTGGGGTTCGCGGAAAGAAGAATTTTAGCTTGTTGGTTCTGGGTCGCGGAAATGATATGCTGGAGAGGAGTTCTCTCTATCTCTAGATCGGGTCTTGGTTGAATTGACGAATGATAATTCCCTCAACTTGATGAAGAAGACTGTGTTGAGTATCCTGGCGACCTGGTGCCGTGATCATGTGAAAAAAGTAGCAACTTGTTTGAATTTTGGACCCAGGATGTGAAACTAAAGTAACTCGATCTGCACTACATTGATCTCCCAACTGACAATCTCATCCACCATCCCTCCTGCTCCATAATTCACTTCTCCCCAAGAAACCTCACACCTCCAAACTCAGTTCCCATTCTCCCAATCCCCACCACCTCTCTACACCTTCCTCGCGGTAATATAAAAATGGATTTCATTATCACACTCCGCCTCTTCAGCCGGTTCAAAAGCCACTTTCCCCTCCTTCTCAATCTTGAGTCCATTTTCTGCCAACACATCCTCCCATCCAAGTTGCGTGTACAGGAAGTTTTCATGATACTCTCCCATGAACGTACTGGGTACATTATCCGCGTATAGCTATTGTTGTGCATAATTAGCATCGATGGCCATCTATCCGGAATCAAAGACGGAAACAAAGTGAAAAGAGACACCAAGAAAACAATTACCCCATCTTCCGAAAACATCTCCTCCTTAATCCCCGCCGCATCCTCCGCGACATACGTGCAGATGAAAAGATATCCTTCTCCATCCCCTTCACCCAATCTTTCCATTTCCCAATCGCTTCGATCATTTCGTCTCGCTTCATGTGAAACATGGAGAGAACAACAAACGCGGCGTCGAATTTGTGTCCATCTTTGGGTTCATAATCCAACATACTCACCAGCTCAAAGGTCCCCCCCGGAACATTTTTGCGGGAAAGTTGGATCATGCTGGGAGCGATATCGATACCGTGGAGTTTACGACCGGAATTTACAACGGCGAGGGAGGTGGGAATGCCGGTTCCAGAGCCGACGTCTAGGACCTGGTTGTGCATGTTAGTTTGTGAAGCGGGAGAAGTCTACTCATTTGACTTCTTCGAGAGAGGAAACAAGAGTATATATCTCTTCATATGTCCTCCGAATCTGAGAATTAGGCACGGAGGATAATCTGGATATGATGGAAATCTCATATCTTACCGATGCATTGGGGGGTAAAAGTTCGAGACTTTGTTCAATGAATGCTAACAATCCTTGATCCTGCGAATAAAATTTATCATATCTATCACTAATGCTATCGTAGAATTTAGGTGCAACATCATCGCTGGTAACATTTGTAGAAGACATTATGAACTTATCTCTCAAATCGAGTCAAAATTGAAGGTGTTAAAAGAGGAGTAATAACAAAGATCACTTTGATATGTAGTACAATTGACTTGAATTCAAAAAGTTCAAACAGATGGAGAGGAGAAAGAGAGATGAATATGTACAAGAAAATGGCCAAGAAATCTCAAGGTATAAAGCGGGATCTTGTCTTGAATATCCATATCCTTTCTCATGTATGTTCTAGATTCCGTTTTGAGAAAACATACAGAGCTGTGTTTTGCTCTGCAAAGTAGAGTTTCAATGCGGAGCAGTATCGCAGTAGTAATAGTCATCCATGACGTGGCAAGATCACCCATCGCCAGGAAGTACTTCTCACCTAAATTTTCATCACAATACCCATCCCATATATAGCGATACGAAAACTAAAGCCTCGATGTTTACCCACGGAAACATTTTTTATGAGTGATAGGCATAACGGATCTACGATGGGATCTGATTCTTATGAAAAAAGGAATAAAACACCAAGTGACATAATCTAGAATTCTGGGGTAACAAAAACACCAAAGTGGATACTGGGAGTACATAGCAAGAAGGATCTACAAGGAGAAAAGGGCTGAGGGGGCTGGGGAAAGCTAACTAGTGACACCAGCAAAGCTAGCCGCATTAGACCAATGGGGGGAAGATCCCTCAACGAACTGACTCGAACATATCATATTTCTTCACAAGCATTAGCAAAGCACGAGTCAATGTGACATAATGAAACAGGTGAGGGGAGGTGTTTATCCATTCACATATGTACCAAGTAGCTACCTAGTACTTCTTGTAAGATCCAGATCAGATAGTAACCCAATCGACAACTTTCCAAACGGCGTTCATGCTCTGAAAACTGTCCTTTCATACACTTCACACACGGAACAACAACATCAGATCGCAAGACCTTTCACCCACAACAACATGGCCCAACTGGGAGCGCTACTCTCTCCATCACATACACAATACTCGAAAATGCACTTCACCATTCATCCATCACGCAAGCTCTGAGCATCCCTCTCCAAAAACCCATCCATCCATCCATCCACCCATCCATTTCCTTTATGAAATTCCATTTCCTTTGATTGATCCCTGCAGCCATCGTGTACGAGGAGTATTGGTATTATATCGAATCACCAAACAGCATAAATAGAAGTACAAAGCAAGAAAATGAAGGGGAACCCCCCCCCCCCCCCCCCCACAGGCTCCCTCACACGCACCCCTTTCTACGTTCTCCGCTGCTCCCCACCATCCAAAACAAATAAACAAACAGCTTCCTCCCTCCCTCCGCTTCAAACTTCAAAACTCCACCCGCACCCATACCTCTCACCCATACACTTTCCCCCCACGGAAATAGAACCTCCATCACCACGCTAAAGCCACAATACAATGCAATCCAAAACAACAAAATAAGTAGATAGATGAGAAATCAAATCCTCGCATCCCTCGCATTCCTATTTCCCTAATCGCATCTTGATTCTCTTCTTTTCAAAATCTGACTCTAACTCCAACTCCCCCTTCCCCCCTCCAGTAACCCTCCAGCAACCACCTCAGCACAATGCACACTGCAGACTGCACCCCCAAACCCCACTCACAAAATCACGTCCCTCGAGCCCATCACACAAATTTTTATACACTCAAGGAAACTCTCATCCTAAATCATAATAAGTCTTCGCCACTAAAGCAATAAGTCAAGTCAAGTCAAATCAGTCACTCAAATCAAATAATATAAGTATAATACAAATGACATTTTCCCATCTCAGCCCATAGGTAGATAGCTCAAGCAAGCCAAGCTCATGCCAAGTTCATACCCATCCATGCATCCATGCTTCCCCTTTAAATCTGCGATTGAACTCTTAATAGTCTCAAGTTTTCTTAAAAATCTCTTTACTTTTCCTCTCCGCTTTTTTGCCCATTCATTCTCCAATGATGATTTTCCATTTGCAAATCCCCATCATAATATTACCAAGCAATCGTACAGTCCATATCGACCCACCCATTCCCATCCATTATCCCTTCATGATTACCATATCCCCTTATATCCTCATACTTCTATGCCATATCCACATCTCCATCTGCCATAGCCAACCTCTCTTTAGCTGTCTTTGCCTTTTTACTTCTTCCACCACTAGCAGTCTTTCTACTACTTGATCCCTTCTTCGCACTAGAATCACCTGCAATAGGCGTTGCAGTACCACTAGGTTTATTAGATCCATCATCAAAATGTCCTTCGCCTATTTAACATAGTTAGTAAAAGTTCTCATAATCATCTCATGGTACTCATCTCATTCTTCTTTTAGAGAACGAAACTAAACCACGGTATGCAAATCTAAAGATGGAATTAAAACTCACCCTCATGATAAAGATCCTCCAAACTGCCAGCACCCTCCTTAGCCTTCTTTCCTTTACTCTTAGCCTTTTTATTCAGGTTAGGATTTTCAGCTTCATATCTCGCCTGTTCGGCCGCCTTTCTTTCGATTTCCGCAGCTTCTTCATCATCCACCAACCACATGGCGATATCCTTGGTTCTGTTCTCTTTACTCCTGGCATTGAAGTCTACGCCACCACCTGCACCACCAGTCATAACAACCTTTTGAACCTCTTCTTTTTGAAGCGCTCTCTTACGGATTCGTTCTTCAATAGTACCACGAGTAATCATACGATAAACAGTAACTTGTCTCGTTTGACCCAAACGATGAGCACGATCCATAGCTTGACTATCAATTGTAGGATTCCAATCAGAATCATAAAAGATGACTGTATCAGCACTTGTAAGATTGATACCCAAACCACCAGCTCTTGTACTTAACAAAAAGATGAAAATTTCTGGTCGAGTCTGGAAATCATGAACAGTATCTCTTCGATCCTCAAGCTTGGTGGAACCATCAAGACGAAGGTATTTATAATTGCGATATGTCAAATACTCTTCCATGAGATCAATCATACGTGTCATTTGGAAATATAAAAGAACACGATGACCACCTTCCTTGAGTTTGGTGAGCAAAGCATCAAGCTTAGCAAGTTTACCAGAATCAGTAACAAAGCGACGCATTGATGGGACTTTGATGTTGGTGAAGCGTTGTTTTTCCGAGGTAGGTACTGGTAACATTGGCTTTGGTGGATAGAACGATGGTGAAACCTTGGAGGTAATAAACGCCTTTTCTTCAACCGGCGAAGGACCAAATAAGGCACGTCTCATGGAAACATTGAACAAAATCTTCTGTCTCTCGAGAACGGCACCCCGACTAGAACAATCGACTTCAATAGGAGGAGCGGTTGCACTTGGTCGACCACATTGTTCCATTCGGCTTATACCAGACTCATCCCAAACATTCTTGGCCACATTGAAGAGTTTGTTGAGATATCCTTCATTTGTGACTTCAGCAAGAGGCTTGCGATCTTTTCTCTCGACAATTTGAAGCATAGCATGAGCTGGCGTATAGTTCTTGTCTTCCTCTTCATCATAGATAATGCTAAGCCTACCAAGAGTTTGTGGCTTCTTTACAATATCCACAGCACGAGCAAAAACATCTTTACTTGAAGCTGTAGATGCCTCTTGAACCGAGGTATTTGCAAAACGAAGCCATGAGAATGCACCATCCTCTTTGGAACTGTCAACAATGTTCTCAGGCTTCCAAACGTTGAAAAGTGATTCCAAACATTTGGCCTTGACACCGGCACCTTCATTATCTTGTCCAGGCAAATCAAGTCGTCCACCTTCACGCCATATCAATCGAGGTAATGAGTACTGAATCAAATTACGTGCCGAGTAAGCCACGGTAACATTAGGGCCTTCTCTCAAGAATGAACCGGCTTCGGCAAAGTAACTGAAAGATAGAGGCGAAGTAGTTTCGGCACGTTCGAAAAGATCTGGATGATTACAAACCTTTCGGAATTGCATCACCAAATTCATCAAAGTCCCAGTATCATTATCATCTCCAATTGTTGCTTTCTCGATGAGATCCATGATGCTGATTTGATTTCGAAGGTTGCTGTAGTATGCTCTTTGACGATAAGTAAGATCACAGAAGATATCTTCTTCAATCTTATCACCCAATTCCTTTTGCACATGCTTCTTAACACGACGAAGCATAAAAGGCTTCAAAATCATGTGCAAACGTTTGAGTTGATCCTCGTTAAGCTTGGTGTTACTTTGAGCATGACTTTCAATATCCTTGGAAAACCATTCACTGAATTCGTCATGAGAATCGAACAAACTAGGCATGATGAAATGCAATAGCGCCCAAAGTTCTTGCATGTTATTTTGGATTGGGGTACCGGTTAACAAAAGACGATTTCTGCAATGGAAACCAAGTAAACTCTTCCATCTAGAACTTTGTGAACTCTTAATGGCTTGAGCCTCATCCAAGATCATATATTGCCACTTCATCTTTTGGAAATAAGCGACATCTGAGACGACAAGTTGATAGGATGTAATGAGAACATGGAAAGGAGCTTCCTCGGTATAAGTGATGTGTTTGCGATCCCAGAATTTTCGAAGAACCTTTCGATCAGCTGCTGTACCCCAGTAAGGCAATACCTTTAGCTTTGGAACGAATTTGGTGATTTCTTGTTGCCAATTGTGAAGTGTTGACGCAGGAGCAACAACCAAAAATGGACCCCAGATACCATGTTTCTCCGCCAAATAAGCCATGACCGAAATAGATTGAACAGTCTTACCAAGACCCATCTCATCTGCCAAGATACCATTGATACCTTGTTCGTAAAGATTGACAAGCCAATTGAGACCCTTGAGTTGATATTCCTTGAGCTGAGCTTGAAGCATCTTGGGTTGTTCGATATCAACATCTCCCATACCGGCAGGATTTTGAAAGTTCATCTCCCCATCATTATCCATAGCAGGTGCGTCATCTTGTTTATTGAACGCTCTAGCCTTATTCTGAGCTTCTTGGATGGCATTTTGAGCGTTTGCCATAGCAGCAGCTTTCAATACAGATTCATCCTCAGCATCAAAGTCAAGATCTTCAAAATTCGTGACCTTTGCAGGAGCAGAACCCTCAGGTAGATCAATATGATCTGGTTTGGAATGATTTGGCTCGGCCGGAGCCGCAACATCAGGGTGGTCGGTAGATCTCTCAACTTCGTCCGTCTTGATCTTCTTGCCGATGAAATGAGAGTAAAGTTCAGTCTGTGAAATGAGGAAGTTGAGCTTCCTCTTTTGTCTATTTGCTTCACGATCGGCTTCGGCTTTCTTGGCATTTTCAATCTCCTGTTTCTCGGCGGCTCTTCGAGTATCACGTTCTTCCCGTTCGTTACGTTTCCAGAAAGACATCATCTCTCGCATGACACGTTTGGCACGAGCTTGAAGATCCTTGGTACCCTTGTTCGTTCGTAACTGCCATCGTTTGGCTTCCTTGGAGGCTAAAATGGCAGTCTTCTTCAAATTCGATCCGCGAATGGAGTAAGAATCCATAGCCAATTTGAAAACCTTGGGAACCTCTTTTCGGGCGAGATCCTTCCAGATTTGATCATAGACAACGTGGAACATCTTCGTATTATGTTGATCAACAGGAACAGGAGGAGATTCTTCCTTGACTTCCACCGGTTCTGCCGGTGCCTTTAACTTGAGCTTGATCTTTGTACCTCCTTCTTTCGATGGAAGCGGCTTCATGTCTTTAAACTCCGTTGCATCCCTGATTGGCATGAGTGCCGGTGATTCGCCTTTGTCGATTGCCTCTTGAGCTGCTGCTGCCGAGTCCTTCTCTGCCTGTTTCTGTTCCTTGGACTTTCTAGGTCGAGCACCACCGCGTTTTGGTTTCTTGGTAGAATCAGGATCCACAGCTGTAAATGTCGACATACTTCCACCCTGCATATTAGGTTCCATAGGCGAAACTGCTCGAATCTCGGGGCCCTTGTCTCCTCTGGCAAGTACCAATTTAGTTTGTTGTGCCTTCTTTTCTGCTCTCTGGGCATCTCGAAGGAACTTGTTTCTATCTTGATCATCTAGTGCTTCTTTAGCCTTGGCCAAAGCAAGTTCCTTTGCTTCCATGTTATGCTGAACAGTCTTTTCGCGACGACGCTTCCTCTGCATATCCTTCTTACGCTCCTTTTCTGTTTGGATCTCGTCGGCTTGGACTTTGGAAATGGCTGCATCTCCTTCGACCTCTCTATAGCGCTCCTCGCCCGCTTTAGCATGCTTCCCCATCTTCTTGGTCATCAAGTTGGAATAATCAGTTCGACGCTTCTTGGTTTTGACGATTTCAAGATTCTCGACTTCGATTTTTCGCTTGAGTGATCGTGTTTTGTACAGTTTTTTCTCTTCTGCAAATTCCATATCGCTCTCTTCTGGTTCTCTGTCTAGCTTTGACATCAAAATAACAATATCCCTTTCTTGATCCTTTGTGAATGGTTTCGGTTTTGGTGTAGATTTCGCTTCTCCATTTGCCTTGCGCTTTGCGGGTACTCGTGAGGTGGTGGGTGGTGCGGGAGCTGGTGCGATGGAAGATTGTCGAGAACTAGGGGCGGGAGAGGGTTCCGGCTTCAAGGTAGGCATAGCTTGTCGTGAAGGTTTGCGAGGTTTTGATGCGGCGGGTGTGGGAGTTGGTTGAGGCTTTGGTGTTGGCGTTGGTTCAGGAGCAGCGCTAGATAATATACTCGAGAAGGACATTGGATCTGCTGGTCTGCTTGGAGTCTGAAAGGCAATAAATTAGATGATGTCGATGACAAGTATAAGGTGAACGTGATTTTGACTTACACTAGCTGGTACAGGTTCTTGTTTAATGACTGGCCTTTCATGCTGCACTGGCCCTCCACTTGTTCCATTATGCCGACTGACTGGTGATTCCATCGTGGTCAATCGTGGTGATTGTGTGACTGGAGGAGGTACGCGACCTTGTGGGTGCGCGTGTGAGATGGGGGATCGCGGTGGAAAATGAGAATTAACGGGAGATTTATAGACGCTGTTGTATTGATTTAGTGAACCATTCGCAGATGATTCGGGTGGTTGATTTTGATTGTATGGATAAGATTCACGATTCTTTTGTGAGATGTTAGGAGATTGACTATCCTTTTCGTGGGTGTGTGGGAAATATCTTACTTGTGATGGCTTAGCTTCCCTATCGCTCCATATAGATTCCGTAACCGTAGGTCTTCTCTCACTCGAGTCGGAAGTCGGGTCGTAGTAATTGCTGGGTGGTTTTTGATCGCGTTGATAAGTAGAATCTCTTTCCGTTTGATACAAAGGGGTACTCAAAGCCAAGGCTGAAGTTGAAGTTGTCTGAAGAGGAATGTGTGCTGGTTGTATAAGTTGAGGTGCGGCAGGTGGTTGATGATATTGATTGAATTGTGGAGGTGCGCCAGGTGAAAAAGTTGATGGATTAAGGATTGAACGAATTTCAGTTTGTGATTGTTGTCTCGGTGAAGCAACGTCGTGAATTGTGTTTGAGCCGCTGGCGCTGGTTGTGCTTGGTCCATTCATTATCCCATCTCGCCTTATTGAAGATACAGCCTCTTCTTGATCATCTTCCGGCCGTCGCATCACTGTAGCATGAAATCTCGAGTCCATATTTGAATTTGGCACCCCTTCCACTCCGATATAGAAAACCAGGTATTAAGTTTATATTTTATCGATTTAGCGCTCCATGGATAGCATTCCGAAAGGTTTGCGATGCGCCAACGAGAATACTGAGGAGATTCGGATTTTCTTGAATTGGAATTTGGAATTGGTACAAGACGACTTGGATATTTTCTTTTTCTTGATGGGTTATTGATACAACGAAATTAAAAACTTCTCTCTTATCACAATCATCAATCACTTAAACAACATCCAAGAAGAGAAATTTCATTCCAATGAATCGAGATGTACCTAAGTAGGTATACAGTGAAGAGGTCGAATATATTGGATGATAGAGTTTTGAGTGAATTGATTAAGGAAAGAAAGAAGTAATTGATAATTGGCAAGCAATCTGTGGAAGTGATAACAATCGTAGGTACAGGTAGGTAGGTAGGTTGGTATATGGATACGATACAAATGATTGGAAGTATCGTGATATCGATATCGATTGTCGTTTCCGCGTCTTCGAATTGTCAAATCGTTCTCTTGATAATATATTGGGAGAGGAAAAGAGCGAGTTGATTCGATTCGATTTGAGTTTGAGTTTGAAAGATCACCATACAATTCTTCATCCGGCCAGGCAAAAACGCGCGCGAGAGAGAAAGGTGTGAAAGAGGAAATGATTAATTAAGTTAAGTAAGTGGTGAGTGAGGTTCAAGGAGAGTTCCGAAAATTGGGTTGTTGGTTAGATGGATGGATGGATGGATGGATGGATGGATTGATTAGAGAAGAAGCAACTTATCACGACGTTCCATGTTTTTCTCTATGATGTTCTGGATTTCCTTGGAAGTGTTACCTACTACCGACCTAGGTATGATCGTGATGTGCCCAAAATGAGAAGATATACTTATTATCACCAGTGCCCAGAATGGAAAGAATGGATCCCAGATAAAACAAATTGATTATATATTGTTTTGCACAGTCAAATCCAAATAGAATACATAATTTCTCATTTCTTGGGGTCACAAAGTATCATGCCCCGTTCATTCGAGATCTGGACTTTATTAATCTCACTCACGTAGGTGTAGTTGGGAGTGAAGCGTTCCCTCTTTTCCCAACACCCTTTGGAGTGAAGTCTGGTGGGAGTGAAGAGAAAGGTGTGCTTTGAACGCTGCTCTCTTTTCACGTTATGACATCGTAACTGTCATACGATTGGCTGATGAAATGGTCTAGAATAAGAAATCACCCCTGCATACTCGAGTGCCTGGATAGAATGTGAGCTTTGGTCCCATGGATGTACCAGGGAGGTCCGAATTACGAATTACGAAAGTGTGAAGGAGGTGTGTAATGATGTGTGTAGTAATGTATGTGCGGTACACTGTAGGTAATATCCATCCTTGATTCCTGAGGCATGCCTCAGGTATACACGTAAAGGTAAAGAAAGAATAACGCAAAGAATACTAGATCTATCTTCACTTCCTTACCTCTCATCTCTTCTTTCTTTCTTTTCTCTTTTTTCTTTCTTTCTTTCTTCTCTCCCACTTCCCACCATACCACCATACCAGATACCACCATTCCACCATACCTACCTACCTACCATCCCGCAGTATCCCCTCTCTCTCCAACCCATCTCTCCTCTCCTCTCCTCTCTCCTCAACATCCAGCCTCAGCCCATCCCCCCAGCCCCACAACCACCATTCCCATCCCCGTCACCTTCAACGCCACCAACACATTCCCCGTCTCGCCCATTAACCGAAAACACACACACTACTTGTCGACCTCTAACTACATCCAGCATCATTTCCACAGAATATCGACTCCATTTTCCCCCTCGGAGCCGGCGCCTTAAATTGAATGTAACACTTTCTTTCTTTCCTTCACAATTGTGGCGGCTATTATCATTTAATCATCGTAGAAATTTGGGGGTCCAAATGTGCCCTCTTCTTTGGGGGAATAATCAAGAATCAAAGGGCTGTCATCTAACCCAATCCGATTCAAAACAATTGCATACAGAAAGCTTCCAAAAATTGGTACACTCCGAATTTGCCACAGTTGTAAAAAGCTATCATCCTCCAACATGGACCTGTGAACAGCTGGCAATCTGTCCAACTCTAATTTGCTGATCAATTCCTCATTCCATTCCTTCACTTTCCTCTGATCTTTGATCCGTTCATTGTCCAGTGTTGAATACGAGAGATTGCGTAGGCAGCTATCTGGGCCATACATCTCAGCCCTATCACTCACAAATCAAAGACTCAAGTCAACATCTCCCCATCATAGGAAAATTACAATCACAAGATATTCACATCACTCTTCAACCATCAACGCGACAAAATTATGTAATAAATGTTTCATTCTCTCCAGTAAATTCTGCACCGAATTAACGCCATCTAAAAAACAGACTCGCATTCTATCCCACCAAAAGAAAGCGGTGTTTCATCAAATCATGCACCGCCCTAATCCCTCCGCGGCCTCCTCAATTTCGGGTCATGAGAGGGATATCCCTTGGTGAATGCCACCCCATATGTGTAGTCGTCCGTAGATGCATCAATCAAACTTTTGTTTTTGGACTGAATATTGTACGGAATTTGGTTAATATATAGTCACTTTAAACGGCACCTGCAGAAACCATCTTCTTTCTCAAGTGGTTCTTGTACTCGGCGATAGTACCATCCCATCTCTTGATGGTTTGGTTCTCGCAAACCATAATGTCCTTGGCAATCTTGTCGAGTAATCTGCGTATAATTAGCATATGTTTCGTTCAACCTGTATCAAAAATGCTTACCTGAAATCGTGAGAAACAACAACAACACCACCGGTGAAAGCATTGATAGCATCAGCCAAACTGTCAATGGTAGGAATATCCAAACCGTTGGTAGGTTCATCCAACAATAACATGTTTGGTCCATCGATAGCCAACAAAGCAAAAACAATTCTGGACTTTTGTCCTTCGGAAAGAGTACCCATCAATGCGGTTTGTGATTCACCACTGAGACCGTACTTTCCGAGTTGTTGACGCCAGTATTGGTAATCTTGACTCTTGGAAGCATACTTATCTCTGACAAAGTCCAATGCGGACTTGGTGAGATCCAATTGCTCAGAAGAATGTTGAGAGTAAACACCCATCTTCAAATGTGTGTGACGAGAAACAGTTCCTCCAGTAGGAGAAAGCTTTCCGGTCATAAGACGGAGAAGGGTAGATTTACCAACACCGTTAGGTCCGACGAGAGCAGTACGGGAGTCCATGTCAACACCGAGGTCGAGGTTTCTGTAGAGATCATCCTTGGAATCACCGGAGTATGAGAAAGTAACATCATCGAAAGACAAAACTGGTGGTGGGAGCTTCTCAACATCTGCGAATCTGAAAGTGAAGACACGATCTTCCTCAACCTTTTGAATGAAACCATCGGCCTCCATCTTGTCCAAAATCTTTTGTCTAGATTTGGCTTGTCTGACCAAGTTGGCATATGTACCAGCTGAGGCGATGAATTTCTTAATGTGAACAATTTCATCTTGTTGCTTTTGGTAGGCCTTCATTTGGTTGACTTCTTGTTCGTATCTAGTCTTGGCATAAGAATCGTAGTTACCACCATAGTAGATGAGTTGTCTTGAGCGCATATCGATCATGTTGGAGCAGACACCGTTGAGGAAATCCATAGAATGAGAAACAAGGATAAGAGTTCGGTCCCACTTCTTCAAGTATTCTTCCAACCACACGCAGGCTTCCAAATCCAAATGTGCAGTAGGGTCATCGAGAAGGAGAAGGGAAGGCTTGACGAAAAGAGCTTTAGCCAGAGCGACACGCATACGCCATCCTCCAGACATATCCTTGGTCTTCTTGTGGATAGTGACCTTGTTGAAACCGAGACCAGTCAAAATGAGGGATGCACGAGTCGAGAAAGTAGATGGATCCATGGTATCCATACGCTATTTTCCGTTAGCAAAGTACACAGTATCTCTTATCTTTGAAAAATCTTACCTCGTAGAGATCCAAAAGAACTGGAGATTCTGGTCCTTCTTCTTCCAACAAACGCTCAGCTTCGTCATCGAGTCTCTTCATCTCATTCTCTGCTTCTCTGACGACCCATTCCAAGGCACCCAACTCACTAGGAGGAGCACCCTCGTTTAATAAGTAGATATCGACGTGATCTGGGACAGGGTATTCGCGCATATCAATAGCCTTGAGAAGAGTAGACTTTCCGCAACCGTTCTCTCCCAAGAGACCATAACGACGTCCGTATGTAAGTTCCATGGTTGTATCGTTCAAAAGGACACGACCGTGGAAAACTAGCGATGCGGAGGTAATCTTAACGTCACGACTTTGCTTGAGGGAACTGAGAACACCAGTTGTGACACGATCAGAGAGACCATGTTTATCCATCTGTGCTGCCAATCTCTTGACTTCATCCATATCCTTTGTCGCAGGTTGCTCCTCATCAGGGAGAACATTTCCATCAGCGTCGACGGCTAATTCGCCAGGTGTTGTGGTACCAGATGCAGCCTTGGAGCCAGCCTTTGATTTGGAAGCAACAGTCTTCTTTGCTGGCTTTCCTTCGGCGGCTCTCTTCGCATCACGAGCGGCTTTTGATGCTGAAACCATGTTGATTAATTATTTGAAGTTATCGTGATAATAATCGATTGGTGAAGGAAGAAATTCTTTGATTTCTTTCTTTCTTTTTTTTATCGAGTTGACCTTTTTTTCAGGATGATCGTAATGATGGTGGGGAGAAATC
The DNA here is from genome assembly GCF_013461495.1 of Botrytis fragariae. Lineage (NCBI taxonomy): Eukaryota > Fungi > Ascomycota > Leotiomycetes > Helotiales > Sclerotiniaceae > Botrytis > Botrytis fragariae. Next base: position 517,125 of record NW_023500993.1, read on the forward strand.
TTTTGGTGGGGTTTTTTCTTACACTAACACTTCAAGGCTTTTTCATTATCGATTGAGTTAGTGCCACCTGGATTGGGGAGGAAGTTAGTAATTTCTGAGTGTGTATTTATCAATATGGAGTGAATTCACCAGGGAATATCGATTTCAAGCTCACAGTCGTAATCGCCGACTTTTATTCTGATCTTTAGGATATACATTTATCCATACTGAAGAAAGAGTTGTATCGAAATGAAGTTGTAAAGCATTTCAGTGACTGGGCATAATGTAGTAAAAATATATCAATTGATTTGTTTTACGTACGGCCGGCCTCCCTCAATCTTTGTTCCTAGTGAAGTTTGTACAGTACATCTGCCAGTACAAATTATTTTAAATACACTCCCCCATAATCTTTTCTTCCACCCAATCCACCAGTCAGGTCTCTCTAATTTCACATTCCAAGGCGATAGGCTAAAAATAATCTGACGTAGATAGCGAGTGGATAAGGTCACGTGCCAAGGGCTTTCTCGTTGATTGCCACACTGTTGACTGGTCGAGCTTCAATCTGCAGAGCACAAAATTTCAATTCTCTCGCCATCACTCTTGGATCACTGTTTCACTCTTAATGGCACGGCTTACCTATTATGTAGAGTGCCTACTCACGTTTCCATCTGATTGGTGTAGAGAAAGCATACATAATCTTGAAAGTTTATCAACAAGAAGGAAATATGGTCACCTTTGAGCACCAACTGTGCAGATAAATTAGTCATCATATAGATCAACAACATCATGATTTGTCTGTGACAACTAATCGTGAGAACGATGCCATGTTCCCCTCCTATCTCAAAAATTGTAAACTCCCAGGTTTCAAAAGAACCCACAGATGTATATTGTCTCCCTCCATACAATCTACTCGACAGAAAACCAATTCACAACATCATCATTCCAAAAATGCAAATTCCTCGGGAATGGATCCTACCATACACATCTTGGGTCTCGGAAATCTGGGAAAGCTCTTTGCGCACTCATTAGCAACGAAACCAAATCCCCCTCCTCTCACATTGTTACTCCATCGCCCGAATCTATATGAAATAGCTAAAGTCAAAGGACTAAAGATTGGGATTCATTATGATGGCGTTTGGAATTGGGAGGGCCAATATAATGCAGAGCTTGTATGCATGGATGATCTTCCAAGCCCCCTAGATATTAAGTGTATATCCAATCTGATAGTCACCACAAAATCTCACAAAACGGCTGAGGCACTTTCCATGCTCAAACATCGATTGACCCCTTTGTCAACTATAATCTTCATACACAATGGTATGGGGGTGGTCGAAGAAGTCAATAAGAGAGTCTTCCCAAATCCTAAAGAAAGACCACATTATTCATTTGGTATAGCATCTCATGGTGTTTATCGAACAGACGACTTCACAGCGGTCTTTGCTGGGCATGGTTCCGTCATTATTGGAAATCCAGGAGTTGGTAATGAGAAGAATTCTCATGGAAGCTATCTCTTGCAACAAGTCATTGACTCTAAACTTCTCGGCGCGAGTGAAGTTCCTTGGGACGAATTCAAACTCCTCCAATTGCAAAAATTGGCTGTAAATGCAGTAATAAATCCTCTCACTGCCTTGAACGATTGTTTAAATGGTATGCTTGTGGAACCTTCCATGGTCGGAGGTATGAGAAGTGACTTTGACGGTTTAGTATCCGAAATCAGTCAAGTCTTCTGTTCACTTCCAGAACTTCAAGAAATTCCGGGCTTGAAAGAAAGGTTTTCAAGAGAAAGCTTGCGAAGCGCCATTTTGAATGTTGCTTCAGCCACTTCACAAAATAGAAGTTCTATGCTTCAAGATGTCAGTAAGGGCAGCGAAACAGAAATTCATTATATTAATGGATACATTGTAAGAAGAGCACAAGAGTTGGGTATTGAGTGTCCTGTGAATATGAGGATGGTTGCAGACATTCTCGCGGTAGCTGCAAAGTAGAAGGCGATTCTAGATATGCACCATGGATACATACTAGGTAAATTGTGATCACAAAAGAACATTGAATGTCTGTCTCCTCCATTGTTATTATCTTATTGGCTGTTTGATAGTTGCTCGTACATTCGCCAAGACATGAAGATTGAACATTCACCTGATCGAGCCACCATTGAACTCCACTGAGAATGTAAAGCACAAATCGGCTCAAAGGGCAAGAGCAAACCGCGAGGCTACCTAGGTTAAGTCGCCTACACACATTTTCATCAAAGAATTCCCCAAGATTGATCCATGACTTTCACGGGCTCTCAGCCCTGCACAAGGCTGTACATGTGATTAGAGATTAGAGGGATAGAGATTAGAGGGAAGCGGCTGAGCGCTTTCCAATTCGCGCTGAGAATAATAAAATACGGCGCGAACGTGTCAACCCTCTCGTTTTACTTAAACGTGGAGATCAGTTTTAAGATGGGATCATCTTCAACTTCACAAGTCGGCGCAAAATCGACCTGGCATCCTTTTTGAAAGATCGCCGTCATATCATTTGGTAAGTTTTGGAGTTTCCTACGAAGGATTACTACATTCTAGTCTTTACCATTCTTTTTTATCCACCTGATGGAAAGGCACTGGAAAGACTCGTTACAACACTTTATTTCTAACATTTGATTGATAGACACTCTCGAGGTCCTCTTTATCTGCTTGGCAATATAGATCCCTCGATCTTTAAAACAACAGCTCATCGATCTCATCATCTGCGAGTATCCCGCTTCCATCTAAATCATGAATCAACCATGCCAACATCTTCTCGAGAATAATCCCAAATCCACCGAAATGTCTAACTACGTCCGACCTCGACGTCCCATGAATCAAAAGGCAACGTTTCATCAATTCGCAAAGCTAGCCCCTGAGCTACAAAACATGATTTTCAAAGAAGCTCTTCCCAAAGGCCGGATCATCTCTCTCAAGGCCGTCGAGATTCTCGTTGATGAACCTGATAAATGGACTCGGGAATGGTACGCAGGAGAGAAGTACGGGGGCAAATACAAAAGTGCAAAGCTCGTTGTAAAGACTACTTTGCCGGCGCTTTTACATGTTAACATCATGGCGAGAGAAGCTGCCTGCAAGGAATATGGACTCGAATTCGCACATTGTTTGAGAAATTCGATATACTTTAATTGGGACAAGGATACTCTATACATACAATCTGATCGCGCGGCCAAACTATTTCAAGGAAGTTTACAAATGCTGAAGTGTTTCCAAACCCCGTTATCTCGAGGTCTCGATATTGCTAAGATGGAGGAAAAGCTCAAGTTTCTGATGCTAGGAGAACCTTGTCTATTCAAAAGCACGACGGAGATGATTTCCCGCTTGAGTAATTTGAAAAGATTGGAGCTGAAGGAGGGATGTTTTAGGTGGGATCAGAAGATCAAGATTCTGAATACGAGGTGGAAGGAGAAGTGGGGAGAAGACTTTACGTATGAATGTGTGGAGTTGGGGAATAAGGAGATGGGATGGAGGGTGGAAGATCAGAGGGATGGGTATGAGGTTTATGTTAAGCCGAGACGCTCAGAGAGGATAAGAGAATTGGAGGCTAACAGGAGTCTGGATGATCATGAAGGGGAAGAGCGAGCGGGGAGGTGAGATGAAATGAAATGAGAAAATAGGGGAGTACGGGGAGAGGCAGGTGGAGATGGGGGAAAGGAGCTTTGTAAATAATCTCACATTTGCACACGTGGGTTAACAATATTAGGTCACCTCTTCGGCACCTTCGCTGTTTAATATCAATTGCAATATTCAAACAGTTTTCATGCAGCTTGAAAGCGCGAAAGGATCCTATCTGTGTATATCGCCTGGATTTCCGATTATTTGGGGTGCACTTTAAACAAAATATTCTTGGGCGCCATAATCAAAATCCTCGGCCCCTAAAAGAAAGGCTTCCAAGTATCTATTCAACCTTTCACACAGTGAAGTCAAACATTCATTTATATTCTGCTGATCCGGATAATTCAACACGCTATAGTCACTGCGAGTTCGGTATTTATGTTGGCTAGAGAAGCGGACCATACCCGATCCAAAACTTTCCAATTATCTTTGGAAATCTTGATTCTTCCACACCATTTGTATCAAGCCACATAACATTAAAATTCTACACAGATGTACACCGGAGACCTTGCGGTTGGGAGTTCCCTGAAAGAAAATCAAGTAGGATGATTTGTATTGAGATATCATGTTTAAAATCCAAAAGCTGTGATTTCTAAATCTAAATGCTTTATTTCATCATGTATGTTGTATCATATCACTTTTGTAGATTACATGCATCATATTTAGTTCGATTTGATAACTGTGAAAATATTTCTTCTTCGAATTGTGCAGGCAAATTTGCTTAGATTTCTACAGTCGCGATGGTCTGATTATGGGATCGTGGAGGTAGAAGTGGAAATGCTCATGTGGTGCTTGGTGCTGTAATGCTGTTAGGAGGAAGTTGTTTTAAAGATTTGATCTACCTCTAGTTTTGAAATCGTCTCAAGGTCGGAATGCATCTCGAGGATTGAATGTACTCTAAACGTCCAAAGTAACTCAATTCATGTATCGACGATTGGTATTTCCCTCGATCTTGGAGAGCGAAGGCTTGACTCTCGTCTGTCTCGAAGATGAGTACCCTGGATATCTAGATTGTGTTTCTTCCCGCGTCTTTGTAAATTGGTATTGGTATTTTCGTGTGCTTCTCTTCAGATCATCATTGAATGTAACAGACATAGTTACGCCCACAAGAGAAATGAAAGCCTGGAATCTTCTCACTGACCTGCTTCAAGAACTGATATACTGCGAGAGAACAATGATGTAAAGACCACCGTAGGTTTGTCGCTAGATTCGATGGGTATCATATTTTGAATGCGGATGGGATAACGCGTGACGAAAGTTCATGGATATGATCATATGTGGTTATAACTTATAGGGAGGGTATTTTAAAATTTGAAACTTATGGATTATGAGTTCTCTACTACTAAAAAACAGTGGTCGACAGCTGTGGTAGGTATGGAGAGAAAAAGGAAGTGTTCATCTCGTTCTCTTTATTAACGGGCTATTATAGTGAGAGAGAAGTATGTATAAAAAAACGCAAGAGAAAAAGATTGATTAGATTCTCATTAAATAGGCTCTGGTATGACATGTGAAATGTATGTTCGATAGCAAACAACCAGATAATACGAATCGTGATCCATCATCGCGCCTTCCCATAAAGAGATATATCTTCATATCTACCAGTCAGAATTCCACAACATCACTACCGTAAAAAAATCCCAGAACACCACTAAACCACAAAGTACTTCATCTTTAAATCTCATCTCTTCACACATGCTCTTCACACATACTCTTCGCACATATGCTCCGAGCACCTTCACAATACCCATCCCTCTCCAGAAAAGAGAGATCATAATCTATCTATAATAACGATCTCTTAAAGCTCTAAAGTAATTAGTCTTTTACGTGATTGATAAATTTGGAAACTTTAAAGGGGGCTAAAACTTCTAGCTCGCTACTATCCCATCCCCTAAATACTAGCGTTAACCGAAGAACTTTAACTTTAAGTGCACGACGAATTTTTGTAGGGGTGATATGGTGTGGGAGATGAGATGTATTGGTTTGTTTTGGGGGGATTTGTGAGACCTTGTATGAGATGTTGAGGATTTTGGGATTTGTGGGGAGAGTTTATGAGGTTTTGTGAGATTTTACCCTGCGTTGTGGAATCTGCTCGTGATTGACTTTTGTAACTCGAATATCGATTATATGATTTCCTCCTGGAGAGCTTTGGTAGCTTTGCCCCATAGAAATCTCATTACAGTATCATTCTTTCTCAATCCTAGAAATCATAAAAACCCACGTGTAGTGATCTACACACAGGATGCCAATATACAACATATACCAGAAAACAAAAATATCTCGGGCACTCCAACTATTTTTGATCTCACACTCTCAATATCACCCGATTCTCTCACCTTCGGATATCTTATCTTACCTCTGATATATTCATATTATTCAACATATCAACATATCTCTGGATCTTCAACCATCTTCGACATCATACTTTCAACATCACCCGATCTCATATCATCATACTAAACAAGTACATCAATATAATATCAAACCTCGAATCAAAATCTCCTTTCCCAATAACCACCACCACAACAACAACAACACAAAATGACCGACTCCATGGACCTATCAGAAGACATAGCAATCCAGCTCCCTCTTGTACAACAAGAAGCCGAACCATCATTCAACCGCTCTATGGACCTCCCAAACGAAATCCGAGCCAAAATCTGGAAATACAGTTTACCCGAACCACGTATCATCCACATGTCATCAACGAGCACACGGGCACAGATCCATCAATTTCTCAACCGTCCCGACACATGGGGACAGTTCAATTTGCAATTCTGTTTCTACGAAAATGGGGATGACCTCTACCGAGGAGACAAGACTCAGCCCGAGAAATCGCCCCTTCGATGTGCCTGTCAGGAATAGCGTGCAATCTGGCAGCAAAGCTATATCATATCCGAGGTCCAATTATATATCGCATGAATGGGAAGTCAAATTGGGAGTGAAGCCGCACGTTTTTGGTCACTGCAGAAATACACAATGTGTAAGCCTCGCGGCTCGTTACCCGGCTCGATCCCATATGATACCACACGAGCACAAATATTATTTGAATTCGAATGGGAGATGATTCTACGTTGTTGTTCGTGGTTTTATCTGCATGGATCGCGAGACTTTGATTATGGATCCCGTACTTTTTTCCTTGGTCAATGGCGATTTGGGATTGGACCATAACATCTCAAAGCTAAGGTCAATAGCATATACTTCCAGCATCGAGTATCGTCCATTGTGGAAGCCACCGGGAAATGATGGGAGATATGAGGTAGTTGAAGGCTCTGGACTCTTGATCTCTGATAGAGGTAATGGCTATCATTCGGAAGATCCCGATATTAACGAGAATCTCGTCGTCTTAGAAGTTGACAGTGCAAGGAATGCTCTTGTGCGTATTGAGGAACCGGGAGATCTCCCTGCAGATAAGGAGAAGAATATTGCAAGCAAAGATATGTGGAATTTCATTACCCAGTGCTGCCCACAGATTTCCAGTATCCAATATATCCTTCTTGGTGAAAGAAACACTGCAATCTACTTATTTCAGCTCAATTGGCACAATCATAGCAATGTACCTGGGCGAAAGGATGGATGGGAAACAAACGAGCATCATCTCTTACCACTCTATCCTTCTGTCCGGAGGATTATCATGAGCCCGGTTGATGCACCAATACACAATCAGTTTTGGGGGGATAGGAACAAATCCGGACTGCCTATCGTTGGAATCCAGACTCATTTCAACTACAGATTGAATCACGGGGTGCAACTAGAAAAGGATTTTTAAGACTACATAAAAGAACATGAACATTCTGGCAACAGTCAATTCTGGCATGGATTAGAATTTCAAGTATGTGCTTTAGGGGATGCTGTAGGTCTGAATGGCTCCGCAATTGCCCGAGACCATGAACACGCAGAAGTATTCATGGGTAAAGATTTTTTCGACGTAGAATCCGAAGGTGAAATACCATTTGAGTTTACCAGTGGAAAAGTCTTACCGTCTTCTTCGTCTTCGTCTCTACCTTTATATCCAGAAAAACGCGGGTCTGAAAACTCCATTTCCCAAAACCAGGGACAAAAAGTCAAAGCCCCAATGAGAGGAGATGGGAGATGCTTTCTTCATCTAGAGAAGGGTGTTTATATCCACTGGGATCCCAGGGGAGCACCCATTCAAGTCACTCGAAATGTTTATGCCGGCGTTCAAAAACTTTTTGAAAGGGCCGGCAAGATCATCTTTACTATGAAGCCCATCTTGGACATGGACCCTATCTTGGATGTGACGCCTTGGCAGTCAGTCTAAGATATGGAGACTTGAATATATGAGTTGAGCGCTTTGACGTTTGGAAGGTTTTAGAGTCTGTACTACTGTAGTCCATTGACCACACGTACACGTACAATGAAGATATTTGAATATCGCAACGGAATTTTGGACTTGGTCGACTTTAGTCATCTGTTTGGCGTTTGTGAAATGGGGAGTCTAAGAGAAGGGCAAGCGGGTGTTTACAGGAAAGGTTTGATGGGTGGATGCTCACGAAATGAAACTCGAGACTGAAATGAAATGAAGCTACACAGATGGTAGGTCCACTTGAACTCCCCAACGCTTGGCATCTGATCTAACTAAAGTGTAGATCTCGAATATAGATTTACGTGTGAATTTTGTCAATAATTAGATTGATATTACAGTAACATGAATTTATTGTTACCCTTGTAGTATAAGAAAGAATGAGGTAGGAGGGGGGGGGGGGGGGGGAAGAAGGAAAAAAATGTTTGTTTATTAGTTTTCTTTGAATTTTGAGAAGAAAAAACCCCCCAAAAATTCAAAATATAAATTTAAAAGGAAAACCTCAATATACAATGCTTTAATGAGTTGTACCTGCATTTTTAAAGCCACAGTATTCACTTGAATTGACTAGTCGATATAGACAAAAGTTGAGTTGATAGATAGAAATCAACAAGCAATTTGAAAAGACAATTAATTCGCCACTCCGGATCTAACAATGAACTTCCAGTCCCCAAGATATCAACTCCAGGTATAGCGCTACAGCTCACATCATTCATTCAGACCAGCTACCCTCTTTCACTTTCCTAATCAGAGACTCAACTCACGTCTCAGCTCAATCCTACACTGTCTCTCCAATACAAAGACCCCACCGTTCGCACCGTTCGCTAAAGCTCCCTTCAACCCCGTAAACTCCCAATTTAGACCGTTAATGCTTGACGACTTCCTTATGATATGACGCTTTTGCCTATCATCCCAAAGTTGTTAGCTTATGTATTTCACCCTCACTCTCTTTTATGCCTCTTTTCTCCTCTCCCATCGTCCCAGAACCCAAAGCCCAAACCCCCTTTTCCCTCGCTCTCACTCTCATTTCCCTTGCCCCTAACCATCCACTCCACCCACACCATCACCCACACCATCACTAAAAACAACCTTCCCTCATAAAAACACCTCACCAACTCTCCAAACACCACAGTCTCATCTTCACTACCCAACAAGAAGCACTCGAGAAAAAGAAAAAAGGAATCCATACATCATGACCATGTTTCTCAATCTTATCACCCACCGCCTTCACAGCCGCATGCACACGAGTACTAATTGGCATATTACGATCCTTTGCTATACCTAACACGCAACCCTATTAGCCTGGTAATTTCACTCCTAATGCTAAGAATGAAAATAGAACTCACTCTTATTCATCTCCTTACTACTCTCCTTTCCCCCAGCCTTCGTCTTTTCCGCAACATAATTCGAGGCGTTCCTACACAGAGCAAGCACACCGAATCAGTATATTCTCAATCTTTTCATCCTTTCCATTCTTTCCATCCAGAACTCTACAATAGCAACAACCCATTCCATACACATAATCTTGAACTTCAAGCATAACCAAATCTCAAAACCAAAACTACAAGTACATCCAGATCCAGATCCAGATCCTCATCTCAAATCTCAAATCTCAACTCCCCTTTCCAATCCAAACCCTTTTTTTTTTAAAAAAAAAAAAAAAAAAAAGAAAGAGCAACGAACTTAATAGAATGCATATTCAACTATCCACAAATCTGAATTTCCTTGATAATCTCTTCTAATCTCTTCCGATTTCCAATTTTCACCTTCAGGACTTTGAAGTTCCAAGTCTCGCGTCGATGAATCCAAGTCCAACACAGACAACTACCGAACTCATAGATATGCACTTTCCGGTAATGCTTAATTGTAAGTAGCCGCAAATTATGTATGTATTTTTGATTTGTATGTTCGTTCTGGATCTGGGTAGGTGTCTTATGTATGTAAGTTTGACATGTATCGAATCTCAAAGAGAATCCTCGTTCAGAAAGAAAGAAAGGAAGGAAGAAAGAGAGAGATATCCAAGTCTTTATATACCTACCTCCCACCCACTTACCAAACCAAATCTCCCCAACCCACCTTCCCTACTCCCCCCAATCCCCATTCCCTCTTTCCCTCACCTCTATCCTTCTCTCCTTCTTTCCCTGCTCTAGATCCCAAATCCCATACAAATCCCAAAATCCAGACCACAAGACCACAAGACCACAAGACCACACACAAATGACGTACCCCCCTGACAGACCGTCAGCCACACACCTCTCTTTCAAGATTTTTCAAAGAAAGGATAAAAGATTAAAGATAAAAGAAAGTTAAAAGTTAAAAGAATCAAACAAGTACCTATCATATCATCACGTTGAATAGAAATAAACTGAATCAATAGCATAATATCATATTCTACTAGGTACTTCTACCATACCATATTACTATCCACCCATCCACTCAATTCCACTCGAGCCATCACAATTACCTGTCCAGATAAAAATCTAAACATCCATTAATGAGTTGGGAATTATATCACCACTCATCGGATCAGTACGTCTTTTATCTAGACACAAATGTCCCACTTGATCAATACCATCTACAATACTAGCGAATCTCGAGGTAAACCACTCGCGAAACGATTGATTGATTGATTGATTGATGTAATAGAACTGTACCTCCACCCATGCCCTCATATAAAGCCCATTCCATCCCATTCCATCCCATCCACCCAACCAATCATTCCATATTGCACCCACCTTCGCAAAAAAACAAAAAGCCTTCCATCAAATCCACGATTCATCATCACCCAAAGCGCCAAGAAATGCGTATATACAAATACTACGCCTTTACAATCCCGTCGCGCCCTCGCTTGTTGAAAAGATATCTATGTACCATGAAGACAACCTCCATGTATTCATTCATTCATTCCCTTCCGAAAACAGACTGATATGCGAAAGACGATTCGTAATTAATTGGGTATGTACGTCCATTAATTATTCCTTGCCCACTCCTTAACTCCATTTCCCAATGATTGGATATACCGATGTACGTTCCCTGACCTCTATTTAGAGTGTATCGTATGTCTAATATCCTTAAAGTGATAGCTTATGAAGTGCTATAAGATACTGGATTACGTGGTAAATCGAATGAGTATCAAGGAAATACTGCATCCAATACCTCGTCGTCATCACCGTCATTTTCATCGGGACTTAATGCAGTGGCATTCATCATTCCAGACATTATCTGGTCATCTTGAGCCCCTAGAGGCTGTTGTGAATTCGTAACATCTTCAATAGAAAGGACTCCTTCGTCCTCAGGAGCTACCTGATTCAACTCCATAGTCAAATCTCGAGTTAAAAAATTGCGTAGACCATTCACACCAGGTCCAGAAAAGACACAAAATACATTACGTTGATGTTCGGTAAATTCTGAGTTGTGTCAATAAATTGAAGGGAAGCATAAAGTAAATAACTTACCTGCGGGAGCCTCTCTACAAAATTGTTCGAGATCACTTCGAAGAAAAGCGTGAACACCAGTCAAACTCAGATGTGTTAATTTCGAACAATTTTTAAGTAGTAATATTATACTCTGTAATTTTGTTAGTACAAAGCCTCATGCACAGTTGTTTCCCACTTACTTGGAGTGTTAAATTAGCACAATAGCTAAGATGTACTCTTTCGAGACAACTCCCATTATAGGCTGGTTCATCGATATGATGTCCTCGGTGAGCTAATTGTCGTTGTTTTTGTGCGACGGCTAATGCTATAACACTTTCATCGGTGATATTTACACACTTGACCAACCCGATACGCCTTAGTTTAGGAAGAGTAGCTAGCTTTGTGACGGATAAATCTGTGAGGTGAACACAACAACCTAGGTCGATATAACGAATCCGATTGCATGCTTGAACAAGTTTAATGACAGCAGCATCAGTAATTTGTCCACAATGTCCAAGATGAAGGTAGTGAAGATTCTTTCCCAGCCTGCTAATGGAATGAACGGCATGGTCCGTCAAGAGTCTACATTTTGCGAAGACTAAATTCCTTAATCTTGGAGCAACAGCTATAATCTTCTCAACAGCAGCATCTGTGAGTCGATGACAACTTGTAAGATCCAATATCCGTAAATGATCATATGTCGCTTTATGAGGTAGGTTAAGGAATGCCAAATCGGTAATCAATTCACAATTTGCCAATCGAAGTTCCCGGAGAGCATTTCCATGTGTGATGAGATTAGTTACTGGGTCGTTTCCAATATTTTTACATTGGTGGAGATCGATTTCGAGAATGTTACGACAATTTTGAGCAAACGCCATGATAGCCCTGTCGTCTAGTTGCTCACATTCATTCAATTTGAGCTGAAAGTCATGTCAGTATGAATTTTACATCAATTTCAGGTAACTTACCCGTTTGAGGTGATGACAACTCTCCGCCACTTTCACCATCGATTCTGAAGTAATTCCAACGCACTGCGATATGTTTAGACCTTGTAATCGACGACAATGCTCCGCCAAAATGAACATGGAAGTGTCGGTAATTTGTTTCACTCCAGAAATATCCAGAGCAAGTAAGTGACTGTTATCGGTAATTAACTCGGTCAATCCACTATCTGAGATACCCTCGCAGTTGGTCAATGTTAATCTTTCCACCTTTGTGCATACGGAAAGAGGTCGAACAGTTCCGTCACTGACGCGATCTGCTAAAACAGCCAAATTTAATCTTTTGATGAAATCTCGATATGCGAAGTAGGGATTTTCCAAGGTGAGTGTGTTGCAGATGTGCCCGAGTTTCGGAAATGTCGAACATGCCGGTCGATGCCATAATAAATCCACACTGTTCCTAGCCCATTTCTTACATACTCGCATGCAAGATAAAATGTCGTTTGGATGGGTAAGTTTTGCGAATATGTTGATGAGAACTTCTGCGGGCAGTCTATTGGATGCGGATATACATGTCTCTGTGACAGCCATATCTTGAAAAGTTGGTACGCCGATTGAAGATTGTGAATCGTTGTTTCCAGCGAAGAAATCGGATTCTTCGTAATCGGCACGCGCGGGGGAATTACTTGTAGATGAATGCGAATCATCACCTATGTCAGGAGTCGCACGAGATGGAAAACCGGAGTTGATGAGAGGCATCGTGGGTCGACCCTTCATCGTGATGAATGAAGGGAAATGATGTAGTCGAAGTACCTGAAGTGGGAAGCAGTGATGGAACGATAGCCGGGATGCTTTTCTAGATTTGGCGCTACGTTTTGAGGCAGTTGATAAATCGATATCGAGACCAATGTCGTTCAAAGGGGTGAAATGAGGAGGTTGCTGACAATTGTGGGTTGCTCAGCCTCGTCGATATCATGGAAGATTTTCCCAGGGTTTTGGGTATGTAAGGGAGAATAAAAATGTCGCGAATTTCGTAGATTTCTGGGAATAATTATGAATGACAAAGTTGAATCCCTTTTCCCCGAAAGATTTGAATTCTGAAAGGTATTTGTTGGGGAGGTTGTACTTTATTTATCAATTTTGTTTCCAGGGAAATTGAGCGATGGGAACAAGCAATATTTGATCGAGTTGTGTTCTTCTTATTTAATGTTTTAAGTTTTGGAGGCTTTGGCTTAGATTTTGCATTGGCTCTTGGTTGCAGGAAGAAGTTCCGTTCTGGATGTTGTGCTTTGCAGGGTAAATATGTGTTTGGAGGGCTTGGAGGGTTTGGTGGGATTGTGGTTTGAGGCAAGAAGCTTGATAAGGGAGAGAGTGATGGATCAAATGTGTGTGTTGGTACAGTCCTTAGTAAGCAATACAATTGATATATAAGAATCTTTCTTTGGCTGGCGAACGACAACGATTGTTCGATTCTTCGATTCTGTCTATTAAAACGATTCATTGAAGATATTAATATCTCTCTCATCTCATCTACAGAGGAACCTGATACCTCAACAATTACAAATTGATTCAATCAGAAAAACAATCATCAAATCATCTACATTCAAACTCCTTGAAGTGATGAAAACTATTCAAGGTGCATATCATCCTATCAAAAACATATCCAAATCTATTTATAGACTTAGATGTGAATAACATCTAGAACGATTAGACCTTTAATTCGTCAAAGTTTTATTGATCGAACATTGTGATTTCTATTTATCCAAATAGTCTGCCTCCACGGCAGTGGCCCCCGGAGGGCTAGCGGAGCGTTATCTATGTATCTATATAGGTAGTATCTATATAAGTAGTATCTGAAGAACTAGCGGAGCGTCATCTATAAACTAGATACCCGCTTATGGAGAGCAATAGGAAAGATAATCCAACCTCATATCTAGTCAAAAACCACTTTACATCATATCACATTATTCGGGTAATGTAGTGTAAACCTTACTAGGTAGGTAGTCTAGAATTTCCTTTCCTGTAGGTATATGGAAGTCTAATTAATGACTTGTTGTTGACGATGATGATGATGATGTCAGGAGGAAGGATATCTATCTACCTACCAATCTATCTACCTAATAGCACTTAAAGACTCATCAAAATCCGAGATAATATATCTACATACATAGGTACTGGAAGGGAGTAGATAATTATATGTATATATGTAAATAGATATATAAAGTCAAGAAAGAACCATTAACTGATCTATTATCTATCTAATATTATCCAATACAAGAAGTCATTATGAAATCAAATCACGGTCAGACAGACTACTCCTATGAAAAACATCATACTTACAGACAGAATCAATTCCAACACATCAATATCTAGATATCTATTCAAGTACCTACCTAGTATGTTATAGATAAAAAGAATCATAAATATACTCTATAATCTAGAAGCAAACAATAATACAAATCCTTATACGTACTGCAAAAACCAATTAAATCATCCAGATCACCTTCTTTTCCGAAAAAAATCAATTTTAGCTTTTAGCTTTTCCCCAGATTCCACTAAAAAGCTTCTCAATACGCGAGCGAGGGAGGGTGCGTGCAAGCTCCATCCATCTATCCATCTATCCATCATCAAATCAGGTCATATCTAAACTACTCACTCCTCACCCACCCACCTCAATTCCTTTTCTCAGGTATATACACAAAACCTAACCTAACCCAACATAACATAACACAACACAGAACACACGACGCACCTCCATCCCCCAACCCATCAGCACTACAACCCACCAAAATGTCCTTCCTCCCCCTCACATCCCGCACACTGCGCACTCTCCCCAAACGACAATGCTTCTCTCCCCTCCGCACACCCACCCGCACAATAACCAGCAAAGCCCCCTCAACCCCTCAACTCGATCCGATCTCCCTCCACCGACTCGAAGCCACCCGTCGCGCCTACTACAAACGCCGTACTCTCTATTCCGCCTCCGGGTTCCTCGTCGGCATGGTCTGCATCTGGGTAACCGCAACCTCAATCGAGATACCTTCGCCTTCAAAACTCGATACATCTCGATCTAGCAACTCACTCTCCTCATCCACGCCCGTTACCATTCTCCCCCCCGCATCTTCTCCATCCGCAATCGAAAAGCAAAAAGAAGAAGAAGAACTCGTCCCCACCGGCACCAGCACCATCCCAACCTTCCCCAAAACCCTCCACTTCTCCGACGCCCCCTCCACTTCCCCCCCAGAATCCTACCAACTCCTCGGTCTCGGCATCCGCACCGTCTCCTTCCTCCACATCCAAGTCTACGTCCTCGGTCTGTACATCTCCCCCTCCTCAATCCCCACTCTCCAAACCTCTCTGCTCCAACTCGCCGCTCCAAACGGGGCTTCCACCCTCGTCGCCAACGAAAAAGATGCCTTGAAAGCTATGCTTCTCGATCCCTCCCGCAGCGAAGAAATCTGGTCTGCGATTCTCAAAAATCCAGAAATAAAATCTATCGTCCGCATTGTCCCAACGCGGAATACAGATTTCCATCATCTGCGCGACGCGTGGGTACGTAGTCTTACTGCGCGGGCTCAGAAAAATAGAGAGGAATTTGGGGATGAAGCGTTTGGGAAGGCGATGGGAGAGTTCAAGGCGTTGTTTAATAGGGGGAGTGTACCGAAGGGACGGGAACTTTTGTTGAGTCGGGATGAGAGTGGGAAGTTGGGAGTGTGGTATGAGGATGGGGTGAGTGGGAGTCAGAGGTTGGGAGAGGTGAGGGATGAGAGGATTAGTAGGGGCATTTGGTTGGGATATCTGGCGGGTGCGAATGTGAGTAGTGAGGAGGCGAGGAGGAGTGTGGTGGAGGGGGTCATGAGATTTGTGGAACGTCCGGTTGGGAGTGTGGAGGGAATGGTGAGGGTGTAAATTCGGGGTTGTATTTCAGTGCATGTATATATGTTTGTCTGTATGAGTATTGTTACGATGATATGATATGAAACGGAAGGTCTGGCATGGTATGGTATAGCATGGCATGACACATTACAAAACACGAGTAAATAAATCAATCTTTATGTATCATATTCATCGATTCATTGCTCCAATCCCAGCATATGAGCTACTCTATGCACTTCATATAAGCATGCAATTCATCCACTTTCTTTTCCCTCTGATCCATCAGCACAATCCCCTCAAGAAACCTCTAAGCCTGGATAGCATTCAACTCCTTCAACTGACTCTCCAAATCCTTCTTGTTCTTCGCCTGCAAATCAGAGTTTCCACCGATGTGCTTCTTACCGATGAAGATGTTAGGGACGGAGCTTTGACCTGTCTTTTCGGCAAGGTAGGATTGGATTGCTGATCCGTCGTCTGAGGGGGAGAGTTAGTTGATGATATTTGAGGGGAGGAAGAAGTTACGAAGAAGGAGGGGGGAGGAAGTGAAAGAAAAGGGTAAACATACCAACTTGATCAAGCTCGATCGAGTAGAAGTCTGCTTTCAATTCGGTCAAGAGCTTCTTGGTGGCGTTGCAGTATGGACAGTAGGATTTGCTGAAGACGGCTGGGGTGGATTGGTTAGTTATTTGATTTGAATGTGATATTCTCATGTATCCCCTCTTGTCTTCTCTCGATTTCTCATCGTAGCATCCCATACTACTCTCTTCGAGCAATCTCAGAGATTACTCGAGGAAGAGATGAGTTTCGTATCCGGAGAATACATAGCAGCATAGCTAAGTATCTCTACCGCACCACCATAAGAGGATGCAATGAAGCAATCAAGAGATGGAGGGAAAAAATCAAAACATACCAACAGCATTTCCATCAATAATGCCCTCGGCTTTTGTTTGAGCAGCAGACATTCTGGCGGCGGTGATCGGAGTGGTGGTGAAGAAACGACGGAAGATATTAATGATGGGCGAATGGTAGGAGACCGGTTTATACCTAGGTCTTGTAGGTGAGGTGGGTGGGGTGGTTTATATGTAAATGTAGAATGTGGATGGGGATGGGGAGTTCCGGAATGAGTACTAGTAGGTGTGATTTATTCAAGGAGAGATGGACGGATGATGGTGGTTGAATTTTTTTTGGCTTGGGAAGGAGGGGTTGATTTGAGTGTGGTTTACGAGGTGGTTTGATTAGCAATTGGGTGAGGGGCGGAGAGGTTCTAGAAATTGAGAGGGCATGGAGGGTTGTGTAATCACGTACGAAGGACCTGTTGCGGTGCACTTAGCCAGCTGTGATTGCCGATTTTATTGGGATATTGCGTCACTGGACAGGCATGGAAATGGAAGGCATGGTACTCTGTAGATCAGCTGGGAGCTTTGGGATGGATTTCGGATTTCGAAAGGAGCTGTGGACTTGTGGACTTTTGGACTTTTGGACTTTTGGACTGTTGTTATTATTACCCTCGTACGTACAGAGAGAGTAATTGAGTGATTTGAATGCTTGTGCTGACAAATTTATCATTGTATGGAGACTGTCTCGAGTATCCATGGATGTTGTTATTATGGGATTTCTCTCCATCGATTGAATGTGAAGCTTTGAGTGGCTCGAGGATGATAAGGTGAACATTGCACTGTGAATATCATCAAGGTAGAATGGAATCATGCAAGAGTGAGGCAAAGCATCCATCCCTCGGTAGTACTTGCTTGTAATTGATCTGCTAAGAGAAACGTGTGTTGGCATACAGCCCTGTGATCTGTTTGATACGGATGGACGATTCGAGGAACCGATGTTGAGGTTATTGAGCACTATCAGGTGAGTGAGTGAGTGAGTGAGTAGAGTAAGAAATCGACGAGTCCTTTGCATTGTATCCTATGTCCTCTGTCTTACTTATTAGTATGTCTTATTTATTGTGAGATACTCGATCATTCTCGGTGGAAGAGAGGATACATGTACAGTCAGTACTCTACGGACAGTCGGTACGGTACGGTACAGTACGGTACTGTAAAGGAAAAACTCAAAAAGCGGCCGGCAATCGACGAATGGACAGATATCATCTCGCTCTAGTACAGGATTGATATCATCTGAACCCTTTCTAGACCCCATCATACATTCGGCCTCAGAATACTTTTTGACATTCACTCTGACCTCTATCGAAATCTAGCATTGTACACGATAATATCTCATTCTCACTCTGACTCTCATTCTACTCGCTTGATCATCCTCACCGCCATCAAATTCTTAATCAGAATCAATCTTCATCAATCACATCTTCTGCGCATTAAAAGACAAAAGACAACATTAAATCCATTACAATCCAAATTGTTCCATCTTTCCATCAGCTTCGAGACCCCGTCATCGCAAGCCTTAACATACGAGTCAATCACCCCACCTTAAACCCTACATCCCACATATATCGAAAGCCTTGTCATATCACATTCACAAGTTTTCTCAAGGAAAAAGTCCCCTCCACAGGACTAAATACAAAAATCAGCCAAGGTGGCTTCCCGCGTTTTGGACTCGCAAGGTGGCACCCTGTCTTCTGCCATTCAACGTCTTCCTGATTCTCTTCAAACCTATCTTGACACGACCGTTCAACATCTTCAATCTGCCTATTCGCAAATACCTGAACCCGCTCAAGCTTACATCGAACAAGCTGCAAAATATACACATATTGATCAGGTTCCCCCTACAGCATTAGCGGGTAGCGCCTTTGTTATACTTGCGGCTGCTGTGAGTATGAGTCGTTGGGGAAATAGTTGGTTCAGTGGTGGTGCCAGTCGTTTGAGTCCTTTCTCGAGCCGAGGTAATCCACCGCAAGTCCAAGATGAGGATTATGAATATATCACTGGTGAGGATTTGGAGCAACCAAGAAGAATCTACGATCCACATTTGAGACCACCTCATTCTGCACAAGAGGAAGATGATGTGCTATTGGTGAAGAACAAGGGGATTACATATCCAGTAAAATTCCCAGCTTACAGTATTGGGGATGGAAAGTTAGAAGTCAGTGATGTAAGGAAAAGAGCTGCCGCCTTGATGGAAGTTTCGAATTGGAGGAAGTTGAAGTTGGTTTACAAGGGACAGCAATTAAAGGATGATCATGCACTTGTTCGAAGTTATGGAATAAGAAATGAGTCGGAAGTTCTTTGCATTGTCGGGGACGCAGCAACCGGAAGTGAAGATTCAGGAGATGAAAGCGAAGAAGTAGAAGGGACTGCCGCCAAGCTCAGGAAACGAATTCGCAAATCGAAGAATAAGAAGGGAAAGAAGAAGAGCAATAACAATCTCCAAACACCACAAATGGAATCATCTGCGACTTCCAGAACAGCTTCCCCAATCCCTCCCCCAACACCCAAAACACCAATCGATAAATTAAATGCTATTTCAGATACCTTCCACAACGATATCTTACCGTTAGCAGAAGCATTCATTGCGAGTCCACCGGAAGATCAGAAGAAGAAGGATTTCGAACATAAGAAGTTGAGCGAGACTATTATGGGACAAGTACTATTGAAGTTGGATGCGGTTGAGACGGAAGGTGATCAAACGGCGAGGGAAACTAGGAAAGCTCTTGTGAGAAAGGTTCAAGATGTTCTTAATGAACTTGATTCAATGGTTCCAGGTGCAGAATAAGGGGTTTAATTTCGGCTACGTCAGTTTTGTTTGGGAGGTAGAAGTGAATCAATCACCAAACTTCGACTCCAGATTACTTCTGCATTGAGGAATGCATCTATCTTTTGTTGCATTTACAAAATTTGTTCTATTGGGATGCTATGCATATACTGGGTATGGTTGGGCTTCTCCACTTCTAGGGAGGAATTGTATCTCGCAATTTTTGCAATTTGGCATGGCGTACTGCATAGATGGAATAGGTGTTAATAAGTTGATGATGGGAAAGGAGGGGCTTGAATTGATGTGCAGGGGTGAGCGTCATTGACACATGGGAAAGATGCGAGAGGGTTGATCATTCGGTGTGTATCGAGGAGCATGAACATGAGCATGATGTGACTTGTGGTTTGATATTCTGGAAATGCATGTATATGCTATTTGGCCAGTGTGTTTATATTAAAGATTACAGGAATTGAATGTATGTCAAGACTAACGTGTATAACCCATTTTGCCTCTTGCAACATGTGAGATCACAATTGTAACAATAACTAAAAGGGCTTTGACACTTTTACTCGGAGCATTTTGTTGCATGCTACTCTACAACTGCATGGTACATCGAAAGTCTGCGTACCGTACCTAGGTAATATCTTGATGAATTTTGCAACTCCGCAGCCGTGTTAAATATCCGACTTCATGCTCTCCTGGATGTTCGAGTATTGTGGAAGTTCCAAGTGCCTAGTTGATAAGAAGTGTCCGAATCATTCCAATTACACAAATGGTTGATTGCCTCGTGCACCATCTTGCAATCATCACTTACTGGACCGTATAGAAGTCGCCTTAAACATATCTATCACTTTAATTTGAAATATTTGACATCACTTGTCTATTCATGCGATCAAAATTGCTGCCTTATTATCTGCCATCAGGTTGGCGAGGCTTGCTTGAAGTGAAAATTCGATCAACGTAAAAATGACAAGGCTGCAATCGCACACATCGTCAACTTCAATTTTCCCAACAATACTGTACATGATCAAAGTGAGTTCAACATAAAATTAAATAAACATTGACATTGAGGAAAAAATTATTGATTCATCATCATCATCTTTTTGCCTCATTCAATAAATAATTCTTTTCAATTTTTCAACAAATTGGGGTTGTTAGCCCTGGGACTCGGCTAATATTTTTAGCGCGAAAACCGGTGTCAATTTGGAGAATCCATCAACCGTAAAGGAATTTGAAGACAACGACCAACCGACAAACCACGACACCGCCCTCATTAAATAACGAAGGTAGAGCAATTTGATTTCCTGTACGCCTTTCGATTTCATTCTGACAATTTATCCAGGACACGATGTCGACCTTCGAGCCAGTCGTAAGTGCTCAATTCCATATATATCCATGGCAACCAAAGCCAAATTCAATATCTTGCGACAACAATCATGGGAAATGGTTTTTGGGGGACTCAGCGATATGGACGAACACGAATAGGAACGAATTGCTGATATTGGACTTCTTCTAATAGATCACGATCGATGCCAAGGGTCACCTTCTTGGTCGACTTGCAAGCACTGTTGCAAAGCAGTTGCTCAACGGCCAGAAGATCGTCGTTGTACGATGTGAGGCCTTGAACATCTCTGGAGAGTTCTTCCGTGCGAAGCGTACGTTTTTACCTTTATTTGAAATTGCGATGGGATTGGAGATGATGGATTTGATGTCGCGTCTGGGTGGAATATATGAAATGATGGAAGACTGATTCAATTTCGATAATAGTCAAGTACCACGCCTACCTCCGAAAGATGACCAGATACAACCCAACCCGTGGAGGTAAGATATCATAATCCGCCAATTGCGATTCTGCGATTCGCATTCGATACAAGGAAAATATCCTGACTTTCTTACGAATAGGTCCTTTCCATTTCCGTGCCCCATCCAGAATCTTCTACAAGACCGTTCGTGGTATGATTCCTCACAAGACCGCCCGTGGTGCCGCCGCCATGGAGAGACTTAAGGTTTTCGAGGGTGTTCCACAACCATACGACAAAGTCAAGCGCGTTGTCGTTCCCCAAGCTTTGAGAGTGTTGAGATTGAAGCCTGGACGCAAATACTGCACTGTCGGTAGATTGAGCCACGAGGTCGGATGGAAATACCAAGATGTTGTCGCTAGGTTAGTAAATTCTTTGGGATTGGGTTGAAGTCCGGATTATCCCGAGATGGTTACTAATACGAATGATTACAGACTTGAGGAGAGAAGAAAGGTTAAGAGCGCAGCATACTACGAGCGCAAGAAGGCCGCACGCAAGCAGCTTTCAGAAGCCCAGAAGTCCGCTAAGATCGACGATAAGACCAAGACTGAGTTGGCTGCTCTCGGCTATTAAATATCCTGGACCTTATTTGATGTGATTTTGCGCTGCTGGGTGGATGGATTGGGTTGTTTAACGGTTTCTTCTTTTCAACAATAACAACGTCAATGCTTTGTTCTACCATTCATTGGAAGATCTCAAGGCCTGGTATTCATTTACCATTTACACAATATTGGGAAATGCTGTAATGGCAAAAGGAGTCTGATGCAGCAAGGAACTCTGATGTGTATTGCTTCGGCTTGCATGCAGTTCATAGCGAAATGAAAAGCCCAAGGCATGAATCAAGAATGAATACATTGCGTTTGGTCTTGTGGAAATGGAAGTGGAATTGTGAAAAATAATATTGAAATCCATTTTAGTTACAGTTTATGAATGAGCATCGGTTTGGTACAAGTTACTTTAAATTCTTTGTGAATTCACAGAGCAGTTTTGTTGGAGAGAGTATGATGGATCTTTTGAAAATTGAGCTTATAAAGATCATCATGATATGATGTAATTTGTTGGCTACCTTTCACAGCTCAACTGATATACCCATAGGTAGAACCAAAGATTTCTAGATTCCCAAACCTATAAAATAATTGTGGTGGACGACTGAATCCTTGAAGTGCTTTGCATATACCTCTTATCACCAACTCCCAACTCCCAATTTCCAATTTCCAATTCTACGTTCTCATGTTCTCTTGAAGCACCTTTGGGTCATTTGTAACTCCTTCCCATTAGTTCCCGTCTTCACGGATTACCTGGATAGGAATATGATTACAATGCACATGATTATGATGTTCAATTGAGATCATCATCAAATTTATTCGTAAATCAAGCAAGATAGACGCACGATGAAGTCGATGAAGTAGAAAAGTAACCAGAGTACCCGCTCCGGAGCTCCGAAGCCGATGCCGAGCGGGGCGGAATTCATTCCTTTGCAAAGGGTTGAGCATTGCCGAGGATGAAGGGAGTGTGGATTATCGGGGATGATTGGTTGGATTTGTGTGGTTGGATGCATTGGATTGTTGGATTGGAGAGGGGGATGGTGGGGTAATTAGATTTTGTGGGATGCACTTGTAAGTTACTCCACATTATTGCGGCGGGAGGAGGGCCTCTAGTTCTGGCTGGTAAAGTATAAAAGTATAAATGTTTTTGTTATCCTGGATCTGGATGGATAGATGTTGGGCTATGTAAGATTTCATGTGTATCAGGATACTTATTAACTCCTTTGTTTACTCATCGATCGGGTCTTTTGGTGGGGAGATCTAGTTGGGTTCGAGTGGGATTTCATTTGATTTGAACTGATTTGATTTGATTTGATTGATGGTTTGGTCGATTGGGATTGTTTATTCAGAGTTATATTTACGAATTTCAAGGCAGAGATTGAAGTTACATCGATTGACCGATTGATACACACCCACCAGATCCGATAAAGTCAGAGAAAGAAACACGAGCTTAAACGAAGGGTTTGAGACAACGGATCGGATCGTCAAGAGAAATTACGAGGCGAGGGAACTAGGCCAAAGAGGCGTAGTGCCGAGTTGAGGACGGAGTCAGAGATAGAGAGAGTAATTATAAAAGCTTCCGAGAGACGTCGAGTCGACAAGATTATTCAGGGCACCGATACTGGGCTAGGGAACTGTTCGAAATCATTCACATCAAATTAGGACTCCAAAATGTCAGGTCCTACTTCTAGGCTTCAGAGTCTGGTTAATCATTTATTACCTTCTTCTGGATCAAACACATCTTCAACAACGCTGCCAGCTCCAAAACATCACATCCATACCCTTTCCCCTACGTTTTTTCTTCCCCGCGCAGCAGCGATTGAACCTGATGCTCCAGCTATTCATCATGTCACTGCGAACGGACAAACAATTACACGATCTTATCAGGAATTTGCAGATCGTTCTCGCGGCTTAGCATATTATCTCAAAAACCACAAATTCTCTCGAATAGGAATATTATCTCCAAACACGCCTGCTTTTCTCGAGAGTATCTTTGGTGTCGCGGCTGCGGGGGCGATACATGTGGGAGTTAATTATCGATTGAAGGAGGAGGATATCATTTATATCTTTGAGTTTGCGGAGGTGGATTGTATCATTGTGGATAGGGAATTTGTGGAGTTGTTGGAGGGATACAGGGGAAGAAATCAAGGAGTGAAAATTATTGTGGATGAGGATACGGAGAGAGATGAAGGGGAATTCGATCATGCGGTTTTGGAGGGCTTGAAATATGATGGGGAGAATGGGGGGAGGGGTTGGGATGGATTGCATGCGCAGGCTGATGATGAAGATGGTACGATTGCGATTCCATTTACGAGTGGAACGACGGCGAAACCAAAGGGGGTGGTTTATACTCATCGGGGAGCATATCTTGCTGCTATGGGAAATGTGGTGGAATCGGGGTTGAATTTTCATAAAGGGAGGTGTGGTTATCTCTGGACACTCCCCATGTTCCACGCCGTGGGATGGACTTTTCCTTGGGCTGTGACAGCGGTTAGGGTACCCATTTCTGTCTTCGCAAGATCGATTATCCTCTGATATGGAATCTATTAAAATCTCGACCCATCACCCATTTCAATGCCGCACCTACTGTAAACACGCTCCTCTGCGCCTCGAAAGAAGCAGCCAAACTCCCAAATCCAGTCCGCGTCACCGTCGCCGCATCACCACCTACAGCTCATCTTTTCGAAACAATGACAAATCTTAATCTCATTCCAGTCCATGTTTATGGGATGACGGAAACTTATGGTCCTATTACCAAAGGTTACCACATGCCTATTTGGGAAGACATCCCATTGAAAGAAAAATACAACCGCATGGCGCGTCAAGGACATGGATTCCTCACTTCTCTCAATCTCCGCATTATCAAGCCCGATCAACCGGATGATAAACTCATAGATGTCGCTCGCGACGGGAAAGAAATTGGAGAAATCATCTTTTTGGGAAATATATGTGCAAAGGGATATTATAATGATGAAGAAGCGACGAGGAAACTTTTCGCGGGTGGTGCACTGCATAGTGGAGATTTGGCAGTGTGGCATGAGGACGGGAGTGCGCAGATTTTAGATCGCGCGAAGGATATTATTATTAGTGGGGGAGAGAATATCAGTAGTGTGGCGTTGGAAGCGATGTTGGTGCAGCATGAGGGGGTGTTGGAGGCGGGGGTGGTGGCGGTGGGAGATGAGAAGTGGGGGGAGTGTCCGGTGGCTTTTGTTACGGTTAGGGAGGGGAGTGGAGGGGGAGAAGGAGGGAAAGAGGGGCTGAAAGGTGAAGATGTGGTGAGGTGGGCAAAGGAGGAAAGTAGTATTAGTAGGTTTATGGTGCCGAAGGAAGTGATTGTGGTAAAGGAATTGCCGAAGACGAGTACGGGGAAGGTGAAGAAGAATGTTTTGAGGGAGTGGGCGAGGGGGAATTGGGAGGAGAAATAGGGGGACGGAGGGGATGGGAGGGGGCGGAATGGGTTGTGATGATAGGACAAGAACTGGAATGGTCGATAGCGTTGTTGTATACTAAGGAATTAATAGAAATAATTTGGTGTAGTTGGTTTGATGTGATGTGTCTGATGTGTATGTATAAATAAATAACAAATAAATACAGAAACCCTCAATCCTATGCTCTCGAGAGTCAATGTAAAGCATGATATATCCCGATCACGTGCATAACACACGTGCACTTCCGATACCTAATAACAATGCTTAAATTCAGTCTTGGATACTCCAGGCTATCCATATAAGTTTTTAACTATTGTATTTGCTATGGTAAACATTGTCTTTCTTTTTTACACTACGGGCCAAAGATACCTAGTAGTACTGGGTCCCTGCTTACTTGCCAAGATTCATTCCGACCACCTGATATAGCGTTGGTATCTGGTCAAATATCACATGTTGAATTACTCTAGGAGTTTTCATATCTTCCTTTTTGAACATCTACCCTATCTCATTCTTTTCAATTTTCTTCTCCCTTTGAATGTGGGAAGATAATGAGGGTCATTAAGATATCCATGATTCACGTATTCTATGATATATGAGAATCATGATGAAGAGTTCGTGGCGGGATGGAAAATCAAGATTGGGAGGGCTGAGATGATGATTACATGGGTAGTTTGATGCATGTATGCGCAGCAAGGCTGCGCCAAGTGTGTCGGAAAGAAAGGCGATTTGGCTTACGAGATGGGGGTGGTTTATTTAGTGTTCTGTTTCTCCTGTTGAGTTTTTGGGTGTGATTCTTTGGGTTTTTGTTTATTTGGATTTTCGGGTGTGTGGATATTACGGAGTTTCAAGAATCAAGCTGAGATTCTCATCCGAAATTCACAATGGGAAACCCGTTGACAAGTCAAGGGATCCTAGATCTCATGTCGGATCTAGATCTCGACTGGTTAAAAATCTACGATGATGCTATGAGAGAAGGATTGAAAACCCGTGCTGAATTATTGCTTGGGATTTCTGATTCTCTGGATGAGACGATGAATTCGAATCCTAACGAAATGGCGATCATTTACCTAGCTATGAAAGAGAGGTTAAAATGCCGTTCTGTGGTGTTGAAAGGAGTTGCGAAATCATTGAGAGAGGTTTTGAAGGTCTTGGGTGAGATGTCCAAGGCTTGTGATGATGCGCTAAAGGATATGCCGAAGACGTATTGGGAGGAGGAGGAGGATAGATTGGGGGAGAGGGAGTGTGAGAGGGATTATGAGCTGGAGTTGAAGATGCCGAAGACGTTGGAGAGATATCATGCTTTGCTTGATCCGGGAAGAGTGCGCATGAGGAAGGGGGCGCTTGCTCCGAGGAAAGTGGTGGATGGTAATAAGACTGCTGAGAAGGATTGGAGTTTGACGTGGGATTCGGGACTGGAAAGTCAACCGAATGGAAAAAATGAGAAATGGAGTAGGAAAATGGAGATGTTTGAGATTGAAGCTACATCTTTGGTTTCAACACTTCCAATAACTCCAACGCCTTCAAGACACTCAGATTCTCTAACACTCCAAACCCTTCCTATACTTCAAAAACCTCCAACAACTCCAGTACCTGAAATCTCTCCAGCAAATTCAACACCACAAATACTTTCAACGTCTCTCATACCTCCCACACCTTCTTCAGAACTTGACACAGATCACTCATGGAGGTTTAATTCTGGGTCAAAGAAATCCAAATTCAATCAGGAAAAAGCTCCTCCCACCAACATTAGCGAAACAAAAGAACTGTATCCAGATGATTTGTATTCGGACGACTCATATCCGGACGATGTGAAATGGACGTCACCTGGAAGCAACCCTAAGAGTAGGGAAAATCCACGTAACATGGTTACAGATTATAGGAAACTGAAGATCGGCTCCTCACGGACCAAATATGAAGGAGCGCCCATTCCAAAAAGCCTACCTATGTCAAATCTAGTCATGCAGATGAACTATGCCTTATGCCGGCTCACTGATACACCCCTCCCGATTCGTATCTCGGACGCTCTTCATCCTTTTCTTCTCTTCTACGATGTGCAAAGTGCTTACGCTGTTTCAATTGAGAATCTTTCGGGTTCCTATGGCATTCTTTTATACCAATTATTGTGGGGTGATAAGTGAGAACACTTCTCCTAAACCAACTACATTCATTGGGGAGGCTAACAAATCTTTTCAACTTTCTAGAAAACACGGTCGAGTCACATTTACTCTACATCCCGCTTATTTCGGCATCGATCACCCCGATTCGTTCAGTAGCTTTGTTGATGCTCCCAACTTTGATGTTGAGCGTACCTCCCCTCTAACCCTGGACAGAAAACCTGCATTCATTTTATTGCTGCAAGTAGCCAAACAACCCCCATCTCTGCGTGTGATTAAAAAGTACTCTGAAGCAGTGCCGGATTGGCACCGCATAGATCACTTATTATGTCTGGGCTATAGGGAATATATATGGGCTATATATTCTCCTGCTGATGCGAACGTTTGCATGAGTCATGCTCTTCAAACTTGGAGTCAAGTGCACCACCACGAACCGCTGTTGTTCTCACAAGAATGTTTCGAAAGTATGAAGTTTTCCATCAATTTGGGAGAGGTAAAAAGATCCGACAAATATCGAGGAAGTCTGGCAGGTCCTTCATCCCTTCTCCGTGGTTCAAAATATCAAGCTAAAGAGATCGAGAACCGTGCATTATCTGATATCAGTAAGAGAAGAGAATATTCAGAAGAGAACTTAAAGAAGGAGGTCCTTCTCCATAATTGCAGAGCTCGGATCATGTTTGAAGAATTATATTCTAATCGAACGAAATCACTTTTCGATGATTATGTTCAACTGAACAAAATATATTCTGGGCTGCAGAAATTACTTGGAAAATATAAAATTTTACCAAATGCTACTCGACGCATGGTTTGGACATGTGTAAGAACATCTTATGAGAATGTATACTCATGGATTCAGCTTTATGCTAATACTCTACTAGAAATGTGGACATGCTTCCCACGACGATTTTACTGAGCTCCCAGGTCGGGAAGGTGCAGTTGTAGATTTTGCAAATGAATTGATGCAAGCAGGCTACATAACTCGAGCACAAATAACAAATCAACCATTGGGGACGAAACTTTGGGTTAGTGGGAGGCTCCAAAATGGCATTAATCTCATCTCGAGAAAACTTTCGAACCTTCGGAATACCCCTCTACCAACGTTTGTGAAAGCGGGTCTCCCGAAAAATCCGGTCTGCCTTCCTGCCGATGAATGCCGTTGGCTTCACTTGTGCATGAAGAAAAAACCATACGCAACCCACCTCAAGCCACTTCATGTGTGTAAGGACGAAAATCAAGATCCGTTGACCGATAAAACTTTCTTCAAAGCTCTTAAACATGCTTATAATAGAGAAAAGACGTGGAAGGATTGGGCGATTTTGAAATTGAGGAGAATCGAGTTTATAGGTGTATGAAATCCCAATACCAGTTGAATTTCCTTATCAGTATCTTGGATCTCCAAAATTCGGGGGATTTGGAAAGGAGTCTGGGCTTTGAGGTTGAGATTTCATAAGCCTTGAGAGTATTGGACGAAGTGTCCGTCTACTTCTTGAGCAGCGATGATTTTTTTACCAGCTGGTCAACACCGAACTTCCCGGTTTCGATTGAGCGTGTGGAATGACGTTGCTGACTTTACATAGTTCGAAGCCTGTCCAGACGACTATATTGATCATATCAAACCTAATGATCTTCCACCAACAACCAATGAGTATGATTTTGCACCGCCACCGCCTCCAAAAATGGTTCCTCCTATAGGTCCAGAACACATGTTGCATCTTTTCCAAGACTGTCCTTCAATTTCTGATGTCAATTCGAATTTCTACCTCCAACGAATTCCCCGCAGGAAGATCGAACCGATCGCATTCAATGCAAATAGTTTAAGCGAAAATCTAGGCTGGGGATTACATTTTGTCGAGGGATTAAATACGTCCTTGGCAATTAGCGTTATGTTTATACTCTCCTCGGTCTTAGGAATAGCATTTGCTATTTGTTGGACAATACTGGAAAAAGACATTCAAGGAGCATTTGGAGTTGCCGCTTATATTACTAGTGTTATGACCCTGGCGGTAATGACTTGGCAATTGTGGGCTTTATGATTGAAATGATGTGATTCAGCAAGTCGTGAAGGACGTTAAACGCTGGTGACAGCTTTGGAGGATCCTGTTTGTTGTTGATCAGACATGGTTCCACTTTGACTTCTACAAGCTCAACCTTGTCATGGACCCAGCACGTGCTGGGGTTACATTGTTACCAAGCAGAAAATTCCAATGATCTGTTCGTCGGCTCGCACTTTTTTATTCTTGGGGCTAAACTTGGCACACATGAGGAAACGGGACATATATGAGGTCTTTTATTTTTAGGCGGTGTAACGTCTCGAATTTTACGTAGTGAAGATGGTCCTCGATAGGTATGAGACTTGAGCCAGGGGGATCGTGGAACGTGGGAACAATAAGCTTAATCTCGGGAGGCTAAAATGGCTTGCTTGGCTAGCTTGGCTAATCTACTTTCACCAATCAGATAAGGGATAGGTATGCATCATCCCACCTACGTACAAAGATATTCTCCAAATACATATATCGCTGATTCAATCCTAGGCAGAGAGCCAATCAGTGATCAGGCTCTGTGACAGCAAAAAAGTTTATTGTCCGTTACGCTTATCGTTCGATTCCTTTTGAAGAAAGAAGTTGACAGGAGAGAGGAGGCTGTAGTATCATATCTCCACTGTTTTAGATGGCATTAGGAAAAAACTGACACTAGGTTGGCTCTAGCGGTGGGGGAGGGAGGGGAAACCTCTTCTATGCTCGCGTGTTGTATCTTCTTGCTTATATTCTTCGTGCTTTTTATTGCATTCATGAAGGTTAATTTTCGTCAATCTTTGAAGTTTTGGTATCAGAATGATCATTTCCGTCTATGAAAATACTCCAGTAGGTATTTCAATGCCATGCTCGAGCCATGCTCCAGCCATGCTACAGGGATTGTTAGATTAACCCTGCAACCTCCTTTAGAGTACCAGTATTCATGGTTGCATACTACCCGAGTAGGCAGTGCAGTATCAAATCATCCCACCCTACATTAGAAATACAGATACCATTAAAGAAAGGCTGCCAAGCCAATCAGGAATAAATTTCTAAGAGAATGAGAAGCTTAAGCTTACTTCCTTCTGAATAAAGTTGAAGGGAGACCATCATAACAGATCTCCACTATTTTCATTGGCATTGAGGAAGAATCCCATTTAACCCATATTTTGGTTCTGGGCAAAGACCAAGCCCTTAGACCCATGAGCCCCATTTCCTTGTTCAACATCTCTCAGAAGATTCAAATCTTTCACGTATCCAACATGGAATCTTTTGATGACTTCGATCCTCAGTGTAACTTGAATTAGGACATCAATTATTGCGGTCATCAACATGTATTACTCACGGAATTATTTCTTGACATTTCTTACTTGCTTCTCGTGGAGTATAGGATATACTGGAGCTGATGATCATGGTGTTGTTTTTCTGTATCCAACGGATAATCTCACCATCAACTATCTCGATACCGTTAATGTAACCTACACATCTCCTTTTCCAGAGCCTCAACTTTGGATCTATTGTCAAAACATCACGGATATTACGGGCCCACTAATCACAGGTAAGATATCATCTTAGAATAATACAAAAGAACATGATGGAGCAATGAAAACTCACTCAATATTTCTCTCACAGAAAGCTATACCACGGTGACAGCATTCAATGGCTCTGCGCCAATTAATTGGAGATGGTTAGGTGGTTCACCTTGTTGGTTCGATTTGAAACCAAATGCTTCAAATGGATATGGAGCAAATAGCGAACATTTCATCGTCGACCAAAATCAACGTGCGTCACCTACAACATTAGGATTACCATTACCGACGGATTCGTCAACTTCAACGACATCAACATCGATATCAACTACGGCTTCGGCTGACAGTGATGCCACTACTACGGCAACCCCAAATCCTACCACCTCTTCCACCAGTAGCTCCGCATCCGCAGCATCCGCTTCCTCGTCACCGACCCAGACTGGGCTTTCCACCGATAGCACCCCAGCAACCGGTCTCTCCGGCGGAGCCAAAGCCGGAATCGGTATCGGTATCGCAATTGTAGCACTCTTAGCATTGGCAGCGGGATTTTTCTTCTGGCGTAAGAAACAGGCGAAAAACGCGGATTATACGGTATATCCTAATTCGGAAGTGCATATGAATGAGAAAATGGAGGATTCGAGCGATTGTTCGAGAAGTGAACCCGTGGCGTATGAAATGTATGCGCCGGAATATCATATCGAGATGCCGGGGACGCAGCCGGTGAGGGAATTGGGGGATGGGGAGATTAAGAGTCAGACGACGAGGTTGGCGTGAAAGGTTTGACGAGAAGGAATGGAGGCTACTTGCATATTGAAGGATGATGGGATGCAGAAGCGGGCATTGGAAGCTATGGATGTATGTTCTCCCCTGCGTAGAGAATCGAGTGCTTGATGGAGTTTACGGAATTGCGAGTTTGGAACACGCTGGAGTCGAGGTCTCTATTGTAGTCGACTTGGGAGCAGATGAGTATCTATCTCAACTTTTTCGGATGGTTTGGAAATGATCTGGCGGATATATGTGATGTTGTATTTTTCTTCTTATTCGAGGGTCGGTCGAGTATTGCATAATATCTTTGGAAGGAACATCATGGTAATCTCATGAATGATTGGATGTTGCCTTTTATTTGTATTCTTTTCTATTGGTAGAGAGGATTTGGAATAGCGCTTTTTGAAATTGTACCAGTACTAATTTACTGGCTCCGGGTGATGACTCTCACCCCAGATTTTGTTCTCTTATTCTTTCTTCGCGCCATTATTTTATCGCCGAGAACGCTTGCGATAAATATATATCAATTTTGAAAAGCCAAGGAGAGTCATGAGTGAACTACTTCGGACTCCATGAATTACAAGGATCACTATCTGTTCCTATGAATATTATCGAATGTACAATACTGTTCTTATGCAGTCTCATGTCGAGATTTATATCTGGATGAATTCAGAAGTCTGGAGTATGAAACTACCGGGTAAAGATGGCAAGCCAGTAAAATATCTTTCAATGTATTGATGACCATTTCTATGTTCTTCAAAATGTGAGATTGCATGGTCCATGTGAAGATTGAATAATGTATGAAATTATTCCTTCTCCTTCAAGAGGTAGGAGAAGAACAGGGACACCCCTTTTCAATCTGTCTCGAGGATTCATGATTGATCGGAACGGGTATTGGCCAGCCCTAAGTTTATGATTCAAGGTGTTTTCAGGATGTGATTTGCCTCTGGGATCACGACACGGGTTGGAAATCGCTTTCTATCAAACGGAATGATATGAAATTGCCCTATGGCCGAATTGAAGCTCTCTAGCAAGCGCTTGTGAGAATGGGGGGATGATAAATGGCTCAGGGATGGCAGTAACACACTATCGGGATGTGATGGCCAAAATGCAAAATTCTCAACTGGGAGATATAAAGTTCGTGGTGGCAAGTAACCATTCTGTCCTGATTTGGGAATATTTCTGTTCTCCTGTTGTACATGCGGGAGACTAGGAAGGGATGAGGAATTCCAAGGAGGAAATTGTTTCGTCTCAATCGCTCGAGACTTAATCGTTGCTCTTCATGTACGAAACTCGAGAAATTGACCTATATCGTAGATGGTTGACCTTTCTGTCGACTCGAATAAAGTCGAAAAAGAGAGGGAAGAATCAGTCCAACCGAAGATAAACAATAGATTGTGTCTGCAGGCGACAAATGCGAGGTCGAGGGTGTTAAATATACTCCTTGGCGGAAGAAGCACTGGAGTGGAGTGACTAGAATATTCAGATGCTAATAAAGCCATACTCCGATCAATCTGCTGTGGAGGCAAAGCGGAGGACGGGAGATGCAAAGATGTGAGATGGGGTATTTTGTTTCGTATATTTATGAAGAAGGTCATTTAAACAATAATGTATTTGCGATCCTGATTCTGATTATGGAAATGTTAGATATATCTGTGTGAATTGAATTCTGTTTCTGGAGGCTTGGAATAATTGTATGGGAAATGTGAGGAAGCCTGCAAATTTACGAGATATGGGTACAGTTAGTCAATTCGATAGGACAATGAAGATTTAGATGGGTGGCTACCATCCAAGAAATTATACGCATGTACCGAATTCTAAAATCTTACTATTCCTCGTGATCTTGAGAATTAAAATAGAAAGTAGTGGGGCAGGTATGCGAATCCGTTGTTTTCCGGAGCGGTCTCGATTCATTCAGGAAGAACACACCAAAAAGTATTTTTGGTGATGTAAGCGTAGATATCCCCTATTTGACATGGGTATTTCGGTTGTAATATTTTTCATCACCTTCAATACTACTTTGATAAACACCGAAGCAGATCTTCACCAGTTTTACAGCGCAAACGGGCTGCTCATCTTATCATCCGCAGAAATGCAACGCGGTTATCGGACTAGGGTGGGCACACCCTCTAAGATAGTGCTTATTAGCCACGCTATAACACTTCTACTTTTCTGCGAATTTGTCTTGACGAATTCTGCAGCGTAGTATTGAGACCTTGTGCTTCATGCTCATTAGGGGCGTGAAGAAATTTGAGGTACTATATCGCGTAATCATCAGAGGAACAGCGCGTAATCATGATCAGTCTTAGTTCAAGCGAGACCACCACCGTATGATATGAACTACATAGTAAGATAGCTGCTAATACCGCATTCCCAATCGGCTTCATTTACTTGAATCAAAGCTCCTCGAGTAATACCTTTTTACAAGTCCGAGTCCACCAACCGCATCTGCTAGCCATCAGTTGCTGAGCTGGCAGTAGCCTCAAACAAGGAGACATGTCTGCAAATGAACTTGCCATCTCCTTCGTCGGACCCGGAGAGGTTACAGCTGCAGGGGTAGCGCTTCCGGTTGTAGGAATCGCCGTTGTTGCTTTGCGTTTCTGGCTTCGCGGCTACCAAAAAGTGAAGCTTGGTCTAGATGACTACACCATTCTTGCAGCTTTGGTAGGTCTACCTTGAATACATCGTTTTAATCTGAGGCTTATCCTAACATGACTTCAACAGCTCTTCGTCATTGGAATGGGTATATGCCTTGTATACGGTCAGTTTTAGCCCAGTGTGGATTTTGACAAGTTTAACTCGCCAGATAGGAGTTGCAAAACATAGTCTAGGATATCCTACACCACAGCTTCCTAATGCTACTCCAGAGACACAGCTAACACAGATTGTTCCTGCACAAACACTCGTGGAATTGGTATATAAGTCAAAGACCTCCTGAAAGATCACAGCTGCTAACCAAAGCTTAGCTTGACTGGATAATATGGTTACTCATGATCCCCGCAAATGGTTTGATCAAGCTGAGTGCGATATTCTTGTATCGCCGTCTATTTGTTGTCAACAAAGGGACAACATTTGATATTATCACTAAGGCGTTCATTGTAATCTGTTCACTATGGACTGTTGCTTTCTGGTTTGCAACAATATTCGGCTGCGGAACTCACTTCACAAACCCTTGGAAGCCGCTAATATTCATTATGGAATGCAATACTAATATGAGATTGGACGGTCTCATGATATCAGATCTTATAACAGATATAATGGTTTGGCTCTTGCCAATGCCAGTAGTCAGTTCCGTGTCCTGTTCTACTATTTGCACCGTTCTAATGACCATTAGGTGTGGAGGCTGAATATGCGATGGTCTCAAAAACTTTACATAACAGGAGTATTTTTTCTTGCAGCTGGGTAAGTTACATGCATGTGTACAAGATTTCTTAGCTGATGCTTCCGAGATCTCTGGTTGCGGCCATTGTAAGGTTGATGGTCCAATTAGAAATATCTAACGGGGGCTATGCTGCCCATACGGATGTTGATTGTAAGTTGTGATGTCGGCCTCGATGACTTATACTAATTCATTTGATAGTAACACTCACGATTCTCTTATATTACAGTGGTCTTGAGAGTGGCCTTGCGCTAATAGCAGCATGCCTTCCTACTCTTCATTATTTTATAGCTCGGCCACCATTTCAAAATCTTCTATCCAACGTGGGGAGCCTACTAGGACTCGATTCGCTTCGATCGCGTTTCACTTCGAGCTCTCAAAGCATCGGAAATACTGCACCAGATACAGAGATCTTGGTGACAAAGAAAGTTTCGCAATCTTCACACTCGGGTGGCAGTTTTGTTGCCTCTGAGCGTGATGTTCATGTTTACAAGTTATCACACATCGAAGACGGAATCGAATTACCCTTGGTTCCAACACCACCGGGGCAGATGCATACTCGAATTTCGGGCAAAGCATAGTGGTACTCTTAGGATTTGTGTGCCGTTGGGTTTCTGCAACAGGCAGTGAAAGGATTCCTGGTGTGGCTATCTTCTAGGGACAGCTATTATTAAATCATCATCTCATAGGGAGGTTCTTCTAAAATAACAAGGGTCATGGAAATTCAATTGGCTTGCATAACATGAAGTTCATCTCGTTTTTCAGTAGTATTAATTGCCAATCTCATCCAGACAAGGATAGACCACATTCTCTTTTGGATCTTCTCGAAAATATAATTACGTAGTCTTACATCTAAGTGGCCAATCAAAGTAATCGCATTGAATTTGAGGGTGTGTGGATGAACCATCATCTAAAGTATATGCAGTCTTCAGAAAAAGCAGTACGAATTGCGGCGCAGTGCAGTCAGGCTGGTGAGCAGAACCATGTACAAACGGAAATGCTCATCCGGTCATCGGCAATTCTTACTGAGAGGGGGTTGATCAGTTTTACTATTTAGAAGACGATCTTTCGGATTGAAGGTTGCGCAATCGCTGATACTACTTTATCACTCCAAATTTTATCTAAAACACTATACATCCGTGTAGATCACTATGTCAGAATCTTCGAAGACGGACTGGAGTTTGGCCGACGGACATGGCTACGTATTTGAACGTAGTCATATTGCAGCTTGTCGGCTCAATTTGCAGTATTATCTTTGGAAGGAAGCTCTTAATTTTGTTGTGCATCCCTCGATTCAACTGTCGAATGAGAGCGTTATTGCAGATATTGCAACAGGCACCGGGGCTTGGCTTTTAGATGTTGCTCGCGATTTTCCGCAAGCTCAAATTGAGGGTTTTGATAATGATGTACGGCAAGCTCCCCATAAAAGTCTGTTGCCATCAAATGTGTCCGTGAGGCACTGGGACATTTTTACCGATTTGCCAGACAATATGGTTGGCAAATATGACTTTGTTCATGTGCGGTTGCTTGTGCTCGTCCTTAACGGCAACTCACCATCTTTTATTCAGAAGTTATTGAGAATGCTGAAGCCCGGAGGTGAGGGATCGTAATACCTCCTAGAAATAATTGCTAACCCACGGTAGGATATTTGCAGTGGGACGAGCTGGATTGTGTTAACATGCATGTTAAAAAGCCCGACCCCAAGCTTCCAGCCTCGGCCCTAGAGCAGATCAGAGAAATGTCGTGGGCAAACGGTAGACATGACTGGACGGTGAAACTGCCCGATTTTCTACAAGAAGCAGGTTTCCAGGACGCAGAGATTCAGTATTTTGGGGATGAAGACCGCCTGGCGAGAGCTTTCAATGAACAACATCTCTTAACAATGGATGAATTTGCGTCAAGTCTAGTGAGAATGGGGAAGGTAGATGCTTCGAAGAAGTGGTATGAACTTATTCAGCAGGGCTATGAGGAGTCTACGAAAGGTGCAGCGTTATGTATCCCTAGAATTGTGTGTACTGCGAGGAAGCCCTAATTCTTTATTCTGAACCAGACAAAGTGCGGGGTCAATGTATTGGTTTTCATTCAATGCATCATCCCCGCTTATAATATGGCTCAGCATTGGCCCTCTACCCCTATAATTATGGATTGCATGTGCTAAACCTTAAAAAATACGGGCACAAGATATCTCGCCATTAGCTTGTTTCCCAAGCGAATTATGCACGAGTCTCAAATCATGTATTTGTTATCTGCAAAACTGATCGACCCCTTCACCTTTCCTGTCAAAGAATCCGTGAACTTTGTTATTGACGCTGACGATGACATGTTATCTCCGAACGCTTTTGCAAGAGGACGCTGGGGTGGATCTTCAGCGAAACGGGTGGCTTGCAGACACGCTATAACCACGGCTACAAGCCTCTTACATGCGAGCTGAAATATTACAGTAAAATTATAATACTGACTCAACAATATTCAGTAGAAACGCGTGTCTGTGGGTTACAGAGCTTCGAACCTGCTCTACTGGTAAATCGACGTGGTATTGCAGATTTATCCGCGTAATGAACTGCAACTACCTGGGCTATCATGGAGGGAGACACGGAGTCCAGATAAAAAAGTATTGACTTGACTACCAATAGTTTTGGACCGGTTAATGTTAACTTGTTATGGCAATCTAAGATTATGCCGCCGAAAAACAGCAAGAGATTGCCATTTGGTATGGATTCTGGCTCCATAATTGTTTTTGAGAACCACGGGGACTATCTCTACAGGTGGAGAATTTTGCTCCAAACTTTCGATAATGTGCTGCTAGCAGATTTCCAAAGGTCTATAATTGAACCCAAAAATCCAAATTGTTTATGCAACTACCATCTTTCTCAAAACCTCTACAGTTAGTAAAAGGATCTCGCCATGGCAAAACTGCTCGAAATTCTGTGCCTTTTCGCCGCCATCGCACTTGTCGCCTCTGCGCCAGTTAGAGACCTTACATGTACGTTCATTACTCTCGATTTCAACAATACATGTTGACCAAAACACAGGGCGTGATGTCGATTTTCGTGGATCTTCATTAAGTGAACCGATCAAAGCCGTTTCCCTCAAGCGTGATACCGACTACGTTCGAAATCCTTTGAGCGACTGGGACACCCCACTTCCTGTCCGCGACGATGAAGCAATTGAGCCGGTTCCTCAGGCGGATCTCAAGCACTGATTATGTACAAGATACTGTTTGACAGATCGCACAGATGTGAAGGAGGAGATGCGTTCTTGGAGGAATCCGGGAATGTGATGAGAGATGAAAGGATGAGGATGTTTTATTTCAATAGTACTTGCCTTAGTGATTACGAGGAATGCCAGAGGAGTTTTCAAATCTTATTCAATTGCCATGACACAAAATCTTCTTTTCTATAACTCCAGGCAAAGATATAAGGGAACATGAGAGTCTTTGATTCATCTACGTAAAAATTCAAGACGTACCACAAGGCCCACAAACTAGTTCAATTTTCCAGCTTCAATCAGGGCTCTTGAATCTTTTCCAGGTATTGATTTAGCTTTGGTAAGCCTTGGATGCCTTCTTGAAATGAAGGGTATGCACCACTTGATAATTTGAAGGTCCATATGAAAGCCTTGCCAGCTCAAATATTGCACATCGCAAGATGTGCATCACAGCTTTGGTAGCTATACTCTAAGATGCTGAAAGTAAAATGATAAAGTTTAGGTCATATAGATTCTGAGATACCGTGTTATCAACTTAATCTACTCAACATGCTGACCTGGACGAAGCCATGCAGTTTTGGACATCTCTTCATAAGGTGATCCAGGTGGACAGAAGCGATATCTGTCCAATTCGCGGAACCCGTCCTCTCTTATTTCTCCAACATGCTTCCAGCAAGCAGTATGCTCATCAGCCCAGACCTCCAGCTGTTTCCAATCACGACACATTCGCACCTGGCCCAGGCCACTTTTCTGGTCTTCTTGAAATCCTGTGTATCGTGGAGTATCATCCGCATTACACATGACTTCATCGCGAAGTACATTCAAGCAGTGTATGACATGAAGATATGGTGAACTCTGTGGCGTGTTATTGTGGAACTCTACAACTGATGTTCGGATCGTTTTCTAGATTATCCATGAGCTTGATCCTTCTGCGAGATTTTCAAATGATTGACTTACAACACAATGTATGTTGTGGTACGCATTTATAAGGTAGATACCTTTTGACTGATCCCAGGGAAATCTCTGAGCTCTGGGGAGTCCCATCTCCTTCGCATAGTCATCGGCAAGTGCAATTTGACCACGATCGTAGCTTGTTTCGTCCCAGAGAAATTCCTGATCGGTTTCATTGGCACCACTATTCGAAGTCCATGCCTTTGGGATTGTTCTTGTTAACCCGGCTGAGAATAAATGATCAGTACTTTGCTATGGTGAACTTGTGACCGGCAAAAATGGGTAGGAGATAACAAACCGAATTTCGAAGTCTCTAAACACTTGGTGAGATCTTTCCTAGCTGTTATGGCAACTACAAAGCCGAGATTAACAATAAGAGAAGAGAAGAACAGAAACCACGAGATATTCATGCGAAGAAAACTTCCTGGAGCATGATGATCGGGTGTCTCATAAAACTTTTCGACTTCTGAAGAGTCGTTCCTTGAAGGGCTCTTTGAGCGAAGAGCACGATACATTTTGGTCTATTGAACGAGGATACTTAAAAGACTTCGTGTCTTTCATCAGTGAATTAGGACAAACACATTCTGAGAATTTACGTTCCTGTACCCAATTTAACCAGGGGTTTCTGAGCTTTAAAGCAGCATGATGTCTCCACACGACTGTCTGATTCTTCTGGTCATAACGAGATGACAAGCGTTACATTTGCTGCGTCATTAGAAATATGTAAGCCCTCGATGTAGAAGAGAGGCGTGGCCGAGATAAGAATTTGTGCCGGGTGGTATGTAGCTACGCCGCACGACCCACAAAAGTACATACTCTTTTGATGATCCACGATCGAATCAAACATCTGCCGACACCAACATTAGGGGTGTTGGTCTGTGAATGATTGTAGAAGAAAGTGCATCGAAATCTTAAAGTATACCTAGGTAGACTCTAATACCCATGTCTTATCTGTAGCTCAAGTCAACATACTTAGCGTTGTTACTGCTGACAAGCTTTTCTCCAAGGCGATCACAGGCCTGATTGATTCTACCCCTGTATACGCAAGTATCGTTCCGAGGACAAAGCGATACATACCTGCCTACAGTAGCTTTGAACCCTTGAATTGAAAGACCTGTTACCGTAGGAAACAACTAATTGTTACGATTTATAGGTCTTTTCGTTCTAGCTACCTAGCCCCGGAGCGATTGAGCTTCTCCCAATATGGTTAATAAATCTCGTGGGAAACCATTCCATTAGCAAGACTGCAGTAACATGAAATTGCAAAGATCCCTAGTCTTTCATTAGCGATCTGGCAAGCGAACGGCGGTCATTCATGACACAGTCCGAGATTGAGAGATTTTAGTATAACGCCCTTTGCTGATCGAGTCGGGGAAGTTGTGAAATTGTTTTCTCCACACCACCCTCATCAACCTTGTCTCTTTTATTCCTCATCGCGCAATGCATACTTTCAGGCTCTTTTGAGAATCTTTGAAATTGGAATGGGAATGAATGAACAAAATGCAAGTTTAGATTACTAAGTTTCGATGTTGTATTGCCGGCTTTTCTTCGGGCTGCCCAACAGTTGGATGGCTCAAATACAAAACATTTTCTCGAACATAATAGTAAGTTCTGCACCTTGTCTTGAGTTATTTTACTAGCCAAGCTTACGCCAATAATGGACAATCCGGCGCTTGACGTTTCCCTGCAGAAAGAAGCATTGGCAACAAAATCAGACCATGACACCGCCGCACCCTCAGAAAAACCGAACGTTTCGACCACTGAAACCGACGCCCTAGAAAATGATGCAAATATCGTTGATCTCGACGAGAATGAACCAGAACATCCCCTCAACTGGCCCTTGTGGCGGAAATGGTCAATCGTTAGCTGTACGGCACTGATGTTCATGTTGGTGTATGTTGATCTTTTTGTTCAACTGGTCCCTCGCCCCAAGCTTGCGCGATTTCCATAATTCTCATACCAAATATCTAACGAGATCTCATATAGTAACTTGGGCACCATCACTATTGTTCCAGCAGTGCCAAGAGTAATGGAAGAGTTTCATGTTACAAACGAGTTATACTCAACTTTGCTCGTGTCCATCTGGGAGCTTGGTGAAGTCTTCGGACCTTTCTTAGTGGGACCTCTGTCGGAAGTCTATGGGCGAATGCCTGTATATCATGCTGGAAATATTCTGTTCATTCTGTGTCTTACAGGAGGGGCTCTGAGTACCAATATGTCCATGCTCATCGCTTTTCGTTTTCTATGCGGACTGGTCGTTTGCTCTGTGACTTTAGGGCCCAGTATCGTTGGGGACCTCTTCAGAAAAGAAGATCGTGGTACCGCCATGTCAGTAGCCATCGCCTTTCCACTACTCGGGCCATTTGCAGGACCGGTCGTTGGGTCTTATGTCACTGAAGCAAAAGGCTGGCGATGGAGTATCTGGATTGTTGTGATTGCCGTAGGAGCAGTAACTTGTTTTGGATTTCTTACATTTCGAGAAACATACAAGGTGAAACTTGTGCAACGAAAAGTAGAGAGACTTCGCAAAAGTACTGGCAACGAAAATCTGCGATCGAAGTATGGAAGTTCGGAGAAACATGCGGATTTGAAGGATTCTTTGTTACGGCCAATTAAAATGCTGTTCCTTTCGCCAATCGTGTTTATTATATCTTTCTTCACGGCTTTAGTTTATGGAATTTCTTATGTTATTCTTACCACTCTCACTCCAATATTAGAGGATAATTACGGACTTGGCCAAGGCCCTGTGGGACTTGCATTTTTGGGAAGAGGTATGAATTTTCGTTCTTTTGTCGGATATGTAAGAATGAGACTAACTGATGTCAGCTGCTGGAAATGTTATAGCTATGCTGCTCTATGCCATGGTCTCCGACCGATACATCAAGTACAAAAGGTCACAAGAAGGACATCTAAAACCCGAGCATCGGCTTCCCCTCATGCTTTTTGGTGCCATAGTTCTTCCCGTCGGTCTTTTTCTCTACGGTTGGTCTGCCGAAAAGCACGTGCATTGGATCGTTCCTATTATTGGGACTGCAATCGTGGGCTTTA
The DNA here is from genome assembly GCF_013461495.1 of Botrytis fragariae. Taxonomy (NCBI): domain Eukaryota; kingdom Fungi; phylum Ascomycota; class Leotiomycetes; order Helotiales; family Sclerotiniaceae; genus Botrytis; species Botrytis fragariae. The sequence goes on from NW_023500993.1 coordinate 559,730, forward strand.
GTTTCATATTGTCAATACTTCCCACAGAGAACTATCTCGTCGATGTACACGAACTACATGCAGCCTCGGCAGTGGCTGTGTGCTGTATACTTCGTGCATTATTTGCTGCCATCCTACCGCTCGTTGGACCACCTTTGTATAACCGATTGGGGCTCGGATGGGGTAATTCGTTGTTGGCTTTTATTTGTATTGCTTTCTTACCTGCACTTGTGGCGTTGATGATTTATGGAGAAAGAATGAGGAAGAATTCGAGATTCCATTAGTTTTCTTTACACAAAACCGAATAAACTTACGTTGTTGTCAAGGGATTGCGGAAAGTCTTTCCGAAAGACATAATCATCCGCGATCTGCCAGAATACTGCTTACGCCAAGTCAGAGTCAGTGAGACTCATTCTCACTACAATACGATCTCGACCTCGTGATGTTTTGGTATATTTGAAAAATGATTCCCAGTAATTAAGCGTCTTTTCATGCGGTAGGTAACGCAGTCAATAGACATCTATATCTTCTGATCCATCGATTGAGTATGAGGCACTGAAACAATTTTCTCAAAATTCAAGATGTACCAGTCCCTGACTCTCCAGATACTTTTGTCGTTCGTTGTGACAAGATCTCTAGCATCGATTATCCCAAACATCCCAAACAGATCCCTATCGACTCGAGAATGCCGAAATATCTCACCAACTTGGATCTCTCAAATATCAAGCGTCGCTCCTAATGCAAGCTACTCAAATGCTATAAGTAGCAATGGTGCTGGTTCATTCTTCGTATACCAGAATTCCAGTAAATCTCCTTATGTTTCTATTCCCACTCTCACATTTACCGTAATTTGATTGTTAACGCGATATCCAGCTACCGCTCTTCTCCAATACATATCCTTCACAATCCCTTCATCCACACAGAACCCCTCTACCACAAACCAGACTTGCACCCTTGCTGCTACCTTCCCATTTTTCGAGTCGCAATATCTAGGCTGGTCACTTTCCTCGCCAAATCCACCCACACTCGATATCTCTGTCATCTCCCCGCCCTCCAATGCTCCATTCGATATCCCACCAACCTGGACTTCAACCTTCTTTCCCGAAAATTCTGACCCCCTCAGCACTTTGGAGTACTTACGCCAGTAGTGCGTCTCGATACAACGGTCAATTCATTGCCTTGTCCTAAGAATGGTGTGCTGAGTTTTGTATTTCGGTTTGCGGAAGGTGTTGTGGGGAATAAGAATGTATATGAGATATGGCCACAGTATGCAGCGGGGTTATCATCAGGTTTACCAATGACAGGTGTTTATCTAAGTGTGTGCTGATTTTGGAGGATGGTAGTCGTGGGTATGGTAACTTCTGCACGGAATGAAGTCCTTTAGTGCCGAAGTCACTCGACTCTTAGCTTGAAATGAAAACCTTCTGGAAGGACTTATCTGTAACCCAATGTCAATGTGCCACGATCATCTCGATATGTTTTTCACCTGCCTCAAATTCTTATTCTGCGATTTGCAACTCTCCTTTTCAGCTAAAGCTTTCTACTCCACGTACCTCAGACGGGAATAAACCAATCGTGCTCAATACAGTCAAATCCTATGAACATTCTTCCATCTTCCAGATCCTGATTGTCACAATCATCAGTAAATAACTACATGCGTATCATACGATGATGAGATGAGTTGAAAAAACGCATGCCTAAACACTTGCCATTGGCTCCTCTTCCACCGCAATATGCACATCGCAGTCGTCACTAGAAATTTTAGGAAGAGAATACATGCACCTTGTACTCTCCATTCAGGGAATCCCCACGACAGTCACGACACTAACGAGTGAGGGCTTGCCTTATTTATATCTACACATTCCGGTGACTTGCAATCACATCCTTGATGAACTCCAACCGTGCATCATCCCCCTCACATTCATCCACTGTAGCAACCGGCTATTCATTACCATCAGTAGCCGGGCACTCAACTTCTTCTCCTTGCTCTCCAAACGGCTTTACATTACAATTAGAAACCAAACATGTGTAATACACAAAGTCGAATCCAACAATAGGAAGAGAAACTCTTCCCCGATTGAAAGCCGTAAATCCTCCATAATCAGCATAAGCTTCTCTGGACCCAAGTGAGATATCCGCCTGAGTGGACGTATGACATTGCCCTGAAGTCCCCGATAATTCGCCATTAGATGCTTAACCGCAGAACCAAAAACATTCTACAGAGAAGTTGGAGAACGAAGTTGACATGTCTCGAGTCATCGGGTTTTGCTCACCTATGACTTTTATGCAGTGACATGTAACAGACATACGATTTAGTAGTGCTGGACTAAGATTCACAGTACTGTCGAATGAAGAGGACGTTTGTGTTTGCACTTGCAAATCTGAGGTGGAAAACCAATACCCAGACGGCACTATACATGCGAGAAGTAGACCCCGGGTTCGAGCTCAAACTAGAAGTTGTGGTGTTGGTGTGACACAACGGATATTTGGCGCGAGCTGTTGGATGTGTGATTACTATGGTAATGCTCAGGCTTTGTCATCGTGGGATCTGAGGGAGTGCCGATTCTGATGATGGCGAGTGATAGTGATATTATCAATAACGAGTGAAACAACTATTATTCAACACTAGGTGGAATTCCTGCTGCCTAGATATGAGCTAAACTGTCTGGCCTTGGCGAGAGGTTTACCTGATGCGCATCGACGCCTCACAAACACGCTGAATTGTCGCACACTAACAGTTGTTACGCACTTGGAGTAGCATTTCCCAACCGATTAAGAAGAACAACCTCTTGTATTCGCAATCTGGAACTTTGGTACAGTGATCATATATTGATACTCGCTTGGTATGTTTTGCTTTCTGCATCTTCACAATCATGCAACGGTTGTTTCTTTCCCATAAGCTTTTCTTAATGAGCCTTTGAATACTCATAGAAATTTTCCTGCCCCAGTAAAGCACTTAGGTGGAAGCATCGATTTGTGTATCACTAGAAAACTGACAACAGTCGCCGTTGTACATTTGAAATCACATCGAGTCTTGATATGCAATCCCAATTCAGATATAAAGATTAAGGATTCTCATCCTGCTTCGATTTTCAAGGCTACTAGGAAATCATACACTTGAATCAGAATTGCGCACGGGTCATCTGGTTTGTAAAAGAGCCACTGTTAAGCCAAGAAAACTGGTGGTTATATGTTTGCACAGCCCGAAACATCAGACATGCAACATAAGTCACAAATAAAGGTCTGTGAACATGAGGCTGAGGTTATTGCCCAGGTGTAGTTTGAAAAGTATGTCATATAGAAATTGAATCCGTACGTAATATGAAGATCATAAATCAAAAGCTAAAGAAATTCATTATCATGGATCGATCATAACCTGCTATGAAAACACACGCACCCAAGTCTCTCCATGCAATCCAGTCTAACGCCTTTCCCCCAATGATAGAGGTATCATAAGTCAGTTTAAAAGAAATCCGTCAATATTGTTGGTAACCTCCTTGAGCAACCTCTTGTGGCGCATATCCCCTTTGCATCGGCATCTGTCCTTGTTGTACTTGTGGGCGTCTCATTGCTCCTGGTAAGTCGTTGAACCATGGATGGCTTAGAGCATCATGTGCGCTGATTCTCAATTCTGGTCTTAATTGCAACATTCTCTGCAGAAGGTCGATACCAACCGCATCAATTTGAGGTAAAATAACTCGTAGATCTTGAGTTGCATACATCTGAAAGTTTGACTTGTACTCGGTAAATTGAGAGATTCCAGGCCATGTTCGCTCAGACGGTGTTCCCATGATCCTGAAAATTCGTACCAACTGATCCTCATTGGTTGTTCCAGGAAACAAGGGACGCCCAGTATACATTTCTGCCATAATGCACCCCGCAGACCAAATGTCAATACTGGTATTGTAGGTTCGGCTTCCAAGGAGGACATCTGGTGCTCTGTACCATAAAGTAACCACCTCGTTAGAGAAAGTGTTGACAGGGATACCGAATGCACGCGCAAGACCAAAATCTGCAAGTTTGAGTTGGCCTTTCATGTTGATGAGGAGGTTTTGGGGCTTTAGATCTCTGTGAAGGACTCGATTTTGATGACAAAAGTCGATTCCCTTAAGGAGCTGGTGCATGAATGATTTGATCGTAGGAGGTGGTAAAGCTCCTCTATCTCCTGCAGTGTCCATGTATTTCTTCAAGTCCTTGTCCATATGTTCAAAAACCAACATGAGTTTATTCTCGGTATGTATGACATCGTGTAAGCTGACAATGTTCTCATGTTTCAACTCTTTCATCAAGGAAATTTCTCTGATCGCAGTCGATGGTGTACCTTCTTCGGAATCGAGGTGGATCTCCTTCAAAGCGACAAGTTCACCAGTCTGTCTGTTTCTACCTTTAAAAACCTTGTATGAGTCAGTATCGAAGAACATCTACAAGTCCGCTGCAAGAAGAGCCCTTGTTAGGATAGTATATCAAGCGCAGATCGCGCTGCGCTACATGGATCTCAAGATTCCCCTCTTGTACTCACAGTAGCGTAGGTGCCCTCTCCTAACTTCTCTAGCTGCTGGAAGGAACTGGGGTGTTTCCTATTGTCCATTTTGTCTGTAAGGTGTTCGGTATCAAGATCTTGTATGCTGATAGAACTTGGCAGAGAGTGGGGAAGTCGCTGCGCAGTTGGAGAAGGGGGAAATGTGTGAGGAGGCTTTAGTAAAGATCTTTTGCGAACTGTATTGAATAAAATGGACTTTGGGGTGCAAGTTTGCTCTAGAATCGACAGCGCGTCTTTCGACCCGTGAGAAGCCGTTTTGATTGATTGTAATAAAATTGGAGATCTTTCCCGGTGGAAAAGAAAACCGGAGCAAAATGATGTAGGGATTAATTCACTCGAGAAACGATCGTCGGGAAATGCTTCCAATTATCGTTCATGTACAGTCCAGTGAGGGTGGTACAATAGGAAGAATGATGGACGAAAGTAACCATATTGAGTTTAGCCATTTACTAATATCCGATTTTGGGTATATTACACCGAATAAGGCGCTTAAACTCGAAATATCAAGCGCGTAATAATAAGGTTGATGTGAAATAAGGTTGATATAAAACTGATGCCTTATCTTATCTCACATTGGTGCCTCAGCACGTGCCCGAGTGCTTTTGACGCTAATGTCGGTATCATTTTAGTACAGATCGGAGTTAGGTAAGATTCACCGCTAATCGGCTCCTGTACTTTTGGCTGGTTAGGCTTTGGTTCCATGAATGAATCAGGAATCAGGATCTCTTCTTCCTATATTCAATATCACGCGGCGGGGTACTAGTATTGTTACATGCCTACCCAAGCAACCGTGCTACAACTTACGAGACAACTTCAATTCTCAATAAAGGGATTGTTTAAATACCTTCACTTTTCTAAGAAATCACCATACAATAGGTTTCAAAGCATTTGAAGCATGATAAGAACTTGATCCCCGCTTCTCCACAAACAACTCCTTATCAAACAATCCAAAATGCGCCCTTTACCAGGCGACGATGCTTACAGGGGGAGATCTCGGAGTAGGAGTATCAATGATAACGACATAACACCACTTGCAACAAGAACACAAGCTCCGCAGATGAGCTATTTCCTTACAGATGAGAGAACATTAGAATCCGGAGAAGCTCAGCCTATTCGTGTTCCATTAAAACATCGAGATTCTTTGAAAAATAGTACATACGGTGTGGAGAGTATCGACACTACAATTAGCTCTTTCTCTGAAGGTAGCGGTGATGAGGATGGAAAGTATGACAGGGCTAGGGAGAAGTTCAAGAAGAATTTGGCAGAAAAGTTACAATCTGTAGGAAATTCGAGATCTCGTTCCCGAAAGGCATCCTACGATCTTAGTGGAACTACTTCTCCAGTCCGTCCTTCAACCACCGAAGCCTCCAGACCTTATACTCCCATTTCCTTATATTCCGCCGCTGGAGAATCTATTATAAGTAGTCCTGGTTCGAGAATATCAGATACTGAATCATTAAATGACGAAATATTAAGTCAGGCTATTGTATCTGGTGAAGAAGATGAACAGAATGCGCCGGCAATGATGGATAGCTGCTCTGACCCTCAACTAGTTATGCCGAGTATAAAAATGCCTAGTAGACGACCATTTACTGAGAAGGGAAAGAACATGGGCAGGTTGAAGGTATTAATCGCTGGAGATTCAGGTAAATAAACCACACTCCATCACATCTCACTCTTCTGACATTCTTTAGGTGTTGGCAAGACGTCCTTAATCAAAGCAATAGTACAAGTTTGTGAAGATATAGTCCATGTCGATCCTCTATCTACTTCATTATCCCCAGTCTCCGAGAAACGACGACATTCCAAAAATAAAGCTAAATCTGGAGGTGGCAATATGCAGACTACAACTCAGATCACTGAAATATATGCTAGTACCAAGGCATATCCTAGTTGGTGGTCGGAAGTTGACGAAAGTAAGGTCCTACGTCGACGAAAGAGTATGGGTGATTCAGTTCTAGAAAGAAATTTATGCTTTGTTGATACCCCTGGTTATGGAGACAAGACTTCCGTGAGCTTCGTCTTTCTGTTATGGCTATACTATCAGCTAATTAATCTAGTGCCTTGAAGTGATTTCTCCAGTCGTTGATTATATCGAGTCTCAGTTTCAGAAAGTTGAATCCAAAGATGGCATGACTGATTCTGATATGATACATTTGCTTGGTGGAAATGGCGGTTCTCAAGTGGATGTCGTATTCTACATCATCGTAAATCGTAAGTCTTGGGGAACTTACTATCTAGACAAATAATTAACCCTTAACCAGGAATCAAACCTGTTGATATTGAATATCTACGACGCATATCTTCGATGACAAATGTCATACCTCTTATAGCACGATCAGAAGTTTTGTCGCTTGAGGACCTTGCCAGCGTCAAAAGGCATGTATTGAGCGAGCTTCAGGCTGCCAATATACGGCCATTTCTCTTTGGCTTATCCTTTGACGATGCTCTACAATCCTCTCAACCAGCTGCACCTTACGCTATATCCACTATGTTGTCAAAGACCATGAGACCATGGATGCTAGCTTTCTCATGAACCCTGAATACGTTCAACCGTTAGTTCAGTCAGAGCTAGCAGCTCTTGTCGATCAATTATTTGAGCCAGATAGCATAGCATGGCTCAGAAATTCGGCAGCGAAGAAATTTGTAGCATGGCGGAATAATCAATCAATGCAGAAGCCACAAAGTTTATATCGACCTCTTGCGCAATCAATGATGTCATCATCTACCTCACAAGTTCTTACTGCGCCTGTTGGTGCTACAACATCTTACGCGTTGGCTCGTATAACAGATCATACTCAACGTGAAGAGAGGCTCGCACAAGTAAGACTTTCGAATTGGGCCATTGATTTACAAAGGAGTCTTCAGAATGAGCGTGCTAGATTCGAAACTTTAGCCCGGAGTGAAAGAGCGGTGTGGTTGACAGAGAGACTCGGGGAATGTGTACAGGATGGCACACTTGTGCCAATCTCTCAAGCGCGCCAACCTCAATGGAATTCTGCTACTGGAGCTTTAGTCAAGCGGGGAAAATATTCTCGAACATCTTCTAACTCGATCTTGAATACAAATGATCCCCTTGGGATTTTAGAATTTAACGAAGACATGAAACGACGAGGTATCATCGCACTACAAGTAGTGAGTAGCTTTGGGATCATTGGTGGCTTGGCATTTTGGATCAACCGCAATTGGCAACCCAGTGGTGCCAGCATTTGGGGATTAGATTGGACTGGCATCCAAAAATTTGTGGACTGGAGATGAAATTCACGATTGAGATGCATTTAGCGATTTGGCTGTACTTGGTGCAAGGTGGTTAAGATAGTTTATTCAATTCGTGGGATGGGCCCACGGGCATTTCTGGTGTTTCTTGATGCATTTTTTCGCAGTGGGGTTTATGGGCATGATGATACGATATTACATGAAGGGGTAGGAATCTCGATGGAGAATATGTGTATTGCATTGTTAGTATTTGTAACCTGCTGGTGCAAATGCGAGATTCGTGGCTTTGAAGCTGATGCGCGAGCAAAAGAGATACCAGTTAAATAGCATATCAAATTTTAATAGTTATTTTGTCAACCCAGTCAAGTATGATTGGTCTCTCTTACAGCTTCTCATTGGTTTGAATTTGGGGGTGAGCTTACCTATTGATTTAGATACGTACCTCGAGTCATTGGTTCGTATTTATCTCAATCATCCCTAAGTTTCGCAAGGCATAAGGGCCTTGAAACTACATGTACAGTCGCAAATCCTCAATCTGAGATATTCTGCATTTTTCGTTACATCGTACTGACATATTCTATAGTTGAAAAGGTCGAAATGAAAGAATTGATCTACACAACCGGCGATGGACATCTAGAACTTCATCGCAGAATTTTAATGATTGTCCAATTAAAGGTAAGGATGTATCTATCGCATTCAAGTCGTGATGTGCTGTACAATGATAGTAGTATGTCAGCTTCAAGATTATAGCGGTGCTGGGCTGCTCAGCATCTAGACTTTTACCGACCGACCGTATTACCGCAATTCCATTCTCGAGAAAATTTACAACATTCAAAACCCTGAGAACGTCTCCGAGCTTATTCTACAACAGATCTGAAAGGGTTAGAAAGACGCGCAAGCACCAATTTCACCGATTGATAATTAAGCAATTCTCCAATCCTCCCGCAAAGCTTAGTATCATTCTAAGGTTTCCACTGGTGTTCGTTTCTTCCTTCAGTAGGCTATGCCAAGTATTTTGTCACGATTAGATTATATCTTCCGTACTGTTTTCCTAGACGAGAGAAGAGGTGGTATTTCTGGAGATTCGGGGCTGTCAGACCTCCAAGCACGTGGTTGGGGGTTGTTTCGAGTTTTGGGTGGAAGGATTTTCTGGTTTTAATTACATTGTCTTATCGAGCTTATTACCCCTGAGATTATGCAGTATTTTTGAACTTCTGGATGGATAGTTCCGTTTGATATTGGGACCTTCTAGGAATGGTTTCTTACGTTTGTTTATACGATTAGCCTCTTGAAGGGTCTGGTTTCATATTTCTTGGGGAATCGTTTGATATGAAATCAAGTGCCTGTTTTTGGACGAAACAGAATCTTTTTATATACTCTATTCATTCCTCCGATCCTACTTATATTTTCTTGATCTCCATTATCGAATAGTTGTATCTGACCAGCTTGCGGAAAGCAACGAGAAGCTTCCCCAGAAAACAATATGTCATGATACTGGTGGCGCAAAGGAAGAAGGATCATAAAGTTGCTCAGTAATGAGATGAGGATGAGTGGCTTGCTGCAAGTGAAAGGCAAGTCTAGACTCCTTTCTTGATGTGCCAAGTATATATATATATATATGCCAAGATCATGTTCTTATAGTATCTCTTCTGCTTCATCAGTTCAAATATTGTATTCAAAATCGCGTTCTACTTTTTGCGTTTTTCATTATCACACTCCTTACAACTCAATTTCTTTATTGCAACATCGGCCGGTCCTTACTTTGATTTCCCCTCAAGCATTTTTGTATCATTGCAAGCAAACAATTCAATTTTTTAAACCCAAAATTACGCAAATTGACATCTATCATCATGCAATTCTCCAAGATCTCCGGCGCAACTGCCGCTCTCCTTATCTCCATGATCTCTGCTTCCCCCATCGCTCTCACTTCCGATGTCGTTCAGCACAGTGGATCCCACGTTAAACCTACCGGCTCCGTCGAACACTCCTTCAAGACCCACCCTACCGGTTCCTTCACTGCTAAGGAGCCCATCCCCACCGGCACAGAAGAGGAGGAGCCTAGATTCACCATCCACCCATCTGGTGGTAAGAACGAAGTCCACCACTTCCGACCATCTGGTGTTGAGTCTCATGATGGTTCCAAGCCAACTGGCCTTGCATCCAAAGCCCACGAAAGCAGCCACGCTAAACCAACTGGTCATTTCTCTAAAAGGGCTCTTGAAACCGATATTGTTGAAGGTGCTACTGCGAGCAAATCTCGTAAGGCAAAGCCCACTGGTAGTGGAAAGAAAGAACATGCCGACCCCTCTGCGACCTCTGTCTTCAAGAACGAGAAACCACATGAAAGTAGTCAGGCCAAAGTATCTGGAAAGGGCAGAAAGGAACATAAGAGCGAAGGTGCCAAACCCACTGGAGCTAAAGAGCATAAGCCACATGAAAGCGGACATGCTAAGGCATCTGGAAAGAACGGAAAGGATCATGAGTCCACTCATGCTAAGCCCACTGGAACCAAAGAGGCCTCTGCTCACGAATCCGGCAATGCCAAACCTTCTGGTGCCAAGGAACACTCCCAGGTTCACGAATCGAGCTATGCTAGGCCTACTGAACATAAAGAGCCAGCTCGTGCTGTTGAGAGCGGACACGTTAAACCAACTGGTACTCACGAGAGTGGACAAACCAAGCCAACTGGCAAAGGCGGCAAAGATCATGAGAGTAGACTAGCAAAGCCAACTGGCAAGGGAGACGAGGAGCATGAATCTGGCCACTCCAAACCAACCGGTAAGGGAGGCAAAGAACATCAATCCAAACACGTCAAACCTACCGGCACCAAAGAACATTCTCAAGCGCACCAATCCGGTCATGTCAAGCCTTCCAATCACAAGGAATCAGCTCGGGCTATTGAGAGCGGCCATGCTAAGCCCACTGGTGTTCATGTGCAAAAGCCTGAATTCACGGGTAAGATTGAAATTGATAGCAAGACTTTTGAATTTAAGACTGAAACGATGACGTTTGGAAGTAAGACGTTTATCGTTACAGGGGTTTTGCCTGAGGAGACTGGAAAGGTTAATATCCTTTAGAGATCTAATGATTGGGTTGTTTTAATTGGAGAGATTGATGTTGAGGGTGTTTTGTTTGTGAGATTGGTGATTTGGAGATGTTTCTTGGATTCTTTTTCTGTACTTTCGCAAGAGCACTTTTTGGTGAGGGCGTGGAAGGTATGTATTTCAGCGTCTGGGATGGCTGGTTTGGATTCTGTTGTTTGAATAGAGAGTTTAGTAGGATAAATTAGAAATAAAATTATGTATACGGGGATTTTGTGATATTGAATATCCAAATTTGTGACTTTTGAGATGAGGGTGTATTGTATACTCGGATATTGAATGTTGAATGGGAAACGAAATGCGCTTTCATCATGTAATACCGCTATGATATCATAAATCCATGTTTTTAAGCAATTTGTAATTCTCTGCGCTGTTCATGATCGTATGATTTGGATAGAATACACTGAAATGCTTTCTTACCAGCCTTCATCGCTGAAGGCGAGAGCTAATTTGGCGTGTTCTCGGGGTATTAGTCTTCCAGAATTGGGGTTCTTTGTACAGAATTTTAGGTATGAAGGAAGTGAAGAGAATGGAATGTAAAGCTTTAGAATGATCAATTTTTTAATCCGAATCGTAATTGTTCTCACATGAAGGGTTCAGACTCGGACTCAATTCCGGCGTTCAATAAAGGCTTTTGGATTTGACTTTGAAATTTAGCAACCGATCGTCTGAGGTGTGTATTTGAAATTCAAACGTTCAGAACCTTTCTTCTAGAAGTTCAGCTTCTTTGGTTGATGGATCAATGGCTTTTAGAAACGATCATTGATTCGTTCTTCACAATACAAGGAAGGTATGCAAAAGAAGCTAATGAAGCGCAGTAATTGGTGGAGTTCTGGTGAAGATCACGAGATCGCTGACTGAAGCACTTGCATCAATAGAATCCTTTAAGCACTGGCCGAATGACTCATTCTTCCCCCAGAATTCCCGACTCGTTTTCCCAACCCACTCTTTGCTCGGGGAAACAAATTGAGCTGGCCGTGAAGCGAATATCATAATAGGGGTCATGCAGCTTTGACCAAATCGTGAACAGTACGTGTAACCGTCAGTTCCAATGATCTGTTTTCGGCGTAGGGGTTGATGAGGGGTTTAGATATAAGAAGTTCAAAGTTGACCACAGTGAAAAGAGAAGCACAAAACATTGATGAGGATAAAATAGAACACACCTGTCGATACTAAAATCCCACCTAACACTATCAAGATGAATCCAGTCAATGCCAAGCCTTACGAGCTTCCAGCTGATGCAACCTGGTTGAGTGCGCTACTCCCCATCTCTCATTGCGAGTTTAAAAAAGGGAATGACTAATGTTTGTCGTGAAAAGTTACCGGCTGCTCATCTGGAATCGGCCGCGCCATCTCGGAATTAGTTGCCAGTAAACCTAATCAGCGTTTGGTTGCCACAGCTCGCAATCCATCCGACCTCGCTTACCTTCCCGACTCCAATCCTAATATTCTTAAACTCGCTCTCGACGTAACATCTGCTACGTCAGTGAATGAAGCATTTGCTACTGCTTCTAAGTATTTCGGTGACTCTTTCCATCTTGACATTGTTATTAATAATGCTGGTTACTCTCTTTCTGGAGATACCGAATCGGCAACTGAAGACGAAGCGCACTTAGAGGTCGAAACATTGTTTTTTGGTACAGCAAGAGTCACAATGAAGGCTGTTGAAGTTATGCGCCAGCATAAAGAACATCGTGGAGGGGTTATTTACCAGATTTCCTCCCTAGCTGGATTGTGTTCATTTCCTGGCAATGCTTATTACCACGCTGGTAAATATGCATTGGAAGGTTGGACTGAATCGGTTGCACGAGAAATGCATCCTGATTGGAATAGTATGTTGATAATTGCCTTTGTATTTCACTCTATTGTCTATTCCCACACAACTAACAGAACCTCTCTTCACTAGTCAATTTCTGTATAATCGAGCCCTCTGGTGTAAAAACCAACTTTGAAGGCCACAGCAAAGCTCACACTGCACCTCATCCCGCCTATTCTGCTCCCGATATGCCTGCTCGTATACTCGAGAAATGGGTGAACATGGGTATCAAGAGCGGTGTTGGTATGCTCGACCCTAATGGTATAGCAGAAACTATCTATCAAATAGCTAGTCGTGGGGAGAAAGTACCACTTCGACTTCCTTTGGGTCCAACGGCGTGGAAGTTGATTAGACAGAAATATGAGGGGTTTTTGGGAGAGTTGGATGCAGTTAAGGATATCAGTTTTATGGGGAAAGATACTTGACTTCAGGCAGTGAAATTCTCGGACGTGTGGGGAAAATTTCTCATGGCAATGCCGCACGATGAGATGGGTAGGGTGGAAGGTGTTGTAATTGAAAGAAATTTATCAACTTCACAAGTTAAGATTCTCAATCAATATACATTATACAGCGCTATTTTTATTACTTTTATCGCTGGATGGGCTGGTATATACTATCCTCATTTCCTTGCCTCGCGAATCGACCCGCACATAATCTGCTTATTTGTCTACTTGATTTGCTGCACCCGAAATTATCATCCTCATTTTCGTGCTTCTAGGAAGTTTCTCTAAGGCTTTCGAAATGTGATATTTGAAGCCCCGCTTTTTTCTATCGTGATGAGGTTTCCAGAATATTTTCGATGTTCCCATTTCTCTCTCTCGCTGCATGTTTACTTCAACTAATCGTCTGGCTAAATCAGATGCCGAAAGTTCCTCCTGATGCCCAGAAAGATCCTCATCTGACCATCGAGTAATGGAGGGTTCTAGAGGGGTCCAACTCTGGTCAATCATCAGTCTATCCTCTAAGTTGTAGCCGGGTTGAAGCTTATTGTCTTCTCCTTTATCCGAATCGAAGGCGCACTCAGCCATGCTGTCTTCGAGTTCATTATCTAAGTTATAAATCTCCTCTTCGTCTTCCTCCTGTATAACTGGCAGATCAGGGCTTCGTGATCGTACATGACCTTGTCGGAACCGATCGAAGTCGATCTCGACTGGGGAACTTATGCAATAATTGTCGTCTGTATCATCTGACAAGTTGTCGTGGCTCAGATCAAATGCAGGTGATTGAAATGAAGTGCCAGAATTGACTCTGGTGGAAGATTTATTTCCTTGTTTATATAATGATGGTGTATGAAGCGGATCATCATAGACAGCATTGAGCGAGCTCTTAGATCGAGGCGATCGGACATATTCGTGTGATGTGAGAGGTTCAGTGGAGGGCGACACTCTGGCATCCGATTCTGGGATGCTTGTACCATGGAGAGGTCCTCCAGATGCCATATTATCGGTACCCTCGTTTCTCCGCTTGGTAATTTCCATTTTCTCCATCGATACGAGCCGTAATATGCAGGATGAATTGGCTGTGAGTGATCTTCTTGAAGATCTTTTGGTAGAATATCGGAATGCAGATTTTGTGATTTGTATCAATACTGTATTTTATGTGCTTTGAATAGATGCAAAAAGTCTTGGTTATAAGGGGCGTTGAGGATTTTGATCAAAAGAAAACTGTCATGATGGGTGCCCTTCAACTGTATTTTGATTCTGTTCGTTCCTTCTCTGTGTCAATAAATGATTACTCTTGCGAGAAATCCTTATGGTGCATGGCAACAGCGAACAGTCGAATCTCATTGCATATAACAAAATAAGTCTGCACCCACAATCTATTCTTAATTAATAGCATTTCAGGAAAATAATCTTGGACACCAAAATTGTATTACTTATCAGAATCATTATTGAAATTTATTATTCACATTGCACGATCAATTATTAATATGAGCGACCACTTTTACATGGAGGGACTGGAGGCAATGGGCCATAAAGCACACTCAGATGGCATAGGATATAGTGCGATTTATAGTTGGTATGGCCAAACTATGGACCGTCTCCAGAGTGATAGCTCCAATATATCTGTAGAGTTTCGATCACTGACGGCCAAAGTCGAGACATGGAAACATTTCTGTTGGTGGGCTACTTCTAGAGAAATTTGTGTCGCATGCTGATCTTGCTCCAGGGCCTGATGAACCTTTCTTCGCGGGTATATCGTTAAAAAGCACCTCAAGAAAATCTTTTGAGCCCAAAGATCAAAATAAACCCATAAAACCTGTGAAAAATTCAACTTCCTCTTCGTCAAAACAGCATTCGTCGCAGAAAACTCTCACTACACTCTCACCAACTGCAGGATCGTCAAAACAACCCATCATACCGGATGCAAGTCGATCACTGATTAAGTCACAGCAAGGATCCCATGGCAATAGAAAACGGGATTACAAGAGGTATCTCAACGTGACTTGCGCAAACTGTAATATGAGAGGTCACAACTTGAGTTACTGTGTCGCTCCTGTGGACGAGTTTGGATTCATCTCAGGTTGTCCGCGATGTAATACCAAGGAGCATTTATTCGATGATTGCCCTAGCCCAATAACGTCTAAAGGCAAGAGAGATTGGGTTTATCTTGTTCGGGTACAAATTTCTGATATCTGAAGGCCTTTGGTATTTATGGCTAATTTTATGCGACTAGAGAAGAACAAATTGTCCTCCAATTCGTTGTTCTAAGGATATTCGTCATCTACAAGGATTTGAGAATAGGACAGAGCACCCATGGACGTACGACTTTTCCTTGAAGCAAGTGGGCAAATTTGAGATATTATACGACGAATATGGGGAGCCGAAGGGATTATATCCAGACCCAGCATGGAAGACACCAGATAGAGTTCTCTCTCAAGCATACCCCCGCATGATGGATATAGCCTTACCAAGGCTATGGCGTTTTCACTTGAGATTGTATCTAAAGTCGGCCGACCTAGGCCACAAGTTTGAAGAATTCCTAAAATCGATGAGCGAAACAGCGAGTGATAATAGAATGATCACTTGTGAGATTGTTCGCTTGGCAGAAGCTCTTGAAGACATTTCAGAGCTTGAGTCAAACGAAGCGAGAGGAGAGCGGTTGCCTGTCCAAAGAAGAATTGATATCACGACAAAGGAGGCTAAGGAGATGGAATTTGAAGCAAAGCTGAATGCTTACCATGTACCAGAAAATTCTCGCCTAGCGAACAATGACTCATCTCCAGATAATGAAATGGCCGTTTCTTCAACTGAAGGAAAGGGAAAAGGCAAGGCAATAGATGTCCGTAGTACCTCATTTTCCTACAGATATGGAGAGGAAGAGCAGAACATGTACCGGAACTATGAACAGAGGTACACACCTGATAATCCCTTCAGTGAAGGTGCTTCGTCAAATATCCCAAGCGAAAGCACACGTCCGTTTGAGAATTTGGTTGCTAGAAAAGAATTCCGAAGCAATCTCACTCCCCCTGTCGAAAATTACAAACGGCGAGATTCATCATCTCCAGAAAAAGTTCCAGACTGTGTTCCTGTCGATACAGATACTCAGTCAAGTGGTCCAAGTGAGGAAGGAGAAAATCAACTGTCAAAATTTGCGGAATTCAAGTACGAACAATCTAGGGAACAAAAACAGTTGGAGAAGAAAATTTCAAATTTAAAGAGGGACCTCAAAGAGATCAATAGCTTTGAGAAGAGGATGGAAATGTTGACGACCGATCAGTGCAATCAAGTTAAGATGAAAGAATTCAAGGAAAGGGAGTTGAGAGTGTTGTTAGAAATCCGTAGTCGATACGTAACATACCCCGAACAAACTGCTGGCTCAAAGACAAATATGACTGGAAGGCGTCATCATTTTGGAGCACCAGCAAAACAAGCACCTAATCTAGAATATCCAGACGATCGTCACGGCAGCAATGGCGGAGGCAGTAGTAAAAGTAGGGGTAAATCTTCAACAAGCAAAGAATTTTCACCGGAAGGCTTCCAGATCAAGAATCTTAAGTACAAAAATATTGGTCGAAATCCAGCGATGTCTACCTCATCGGTACCAAAGCACTTACAAAAATTTCCTTTCGCAAGCATTAGAAAGTCACCCTTGAGCTATGTTCAAACCGCACCAATTGTTGGAGACCAAGATCCAAACGGGAACAACGATTCCACGAGCCCTGAGAAGTCACAGTCTCCTGTCGTTATAAAGCAAGATCTTTCTCCGGCATTTAACAGAAGACAAAAAGCCAAGGATATTTTAAATGGGAAATTGAACCGATCATCGAGAAATGCACGAACAATTTCCTCCGCTGCTAAGGCAATGTCGATTATTCCCAGGCCACAGTCGTCGAGACTGTTAAAATCCGTGACTGAAAGTCAAGGTACGTTCCCGGCTATGAATGAAACACAAAGTGAAAGTGTAGCAGATAGGCATTCGAAGCTACTCTCGAGTCACACACAAGTAGCTACATCCAGTTCCGAAAACTTCAAGAAAGAGACAATAATTTCCGAGTCCACAAATTCATATCACTTGCAACCCTCTGATGAGATCAAGAATCAAACGGGGCTTATCTCCGGGCCAATGGATTCAGGGAAATTACCAACGGCCGTTGATGATAGCCAAAATCTGTCTTCAGCATCGAATGAAAAACAAGCTGTCCATGTTGCAAATACAAATCTGGAGCTAGCTTCAAGGGACGTTCAGAGTATTTCCAATGTTGACGAAATTTATCAGCATACTACCAAATTGAAGACAAATAATCTTCAGCAGAGTCCACTACTGTATGTACCGTCTTTAAAAGCAAAGCAGATGCTAGCTTCAAAAGATGAAACGCCGTCGACATCACCACAACCAGATAGTAAAGCATTTTCATCGGTTTATAAGCCACTACAAAAAAGAGAAAAGCAATCGACACCAGGTAATGAGCATCAATCATTATTACTGCAAGAAGACAGGGTAAATCACGGCAAATCACCTGCAACTGTTCATATACCACCACAGATGAGAATCACGCAACCTTCAAAGGATGAATCACCGCCTCCAATGACGCAATCTTCAATACAGATGATAGAGCCGGGACAATCATCGCCAAGGAATAGTTCAGTTTCGCAAAATCCACAACTATTGGACCCAGAAGTAGCGTATCCGAAAAAATCAAATAAAAAGTCCTCCTCGATTCCACCAGATCAATCTTATCTAGAAGAAGAAGAAGATAGTTCCAGCTCTATACCTCAATATCGAACAAGCCCTAGACCTTCTAATTTACAGCAGAAATTTCCCAGAACTATGAGACGGAGTGTGAGACAACATACATTATCATCTGACTCATATCTACCAGAGCCTGAAAATCCTTTCTTCACACCACGTTTAAAGGAGACTGTTTCTAAACCTAGCAATTCATGGCCGGAACTTCTAGATCCTGATTCCTTTGCTGATTTTCTTGATTGTGAATCGCCCAATGACAAAATCGATTTATCAGTCCCACTGCCAAATCCAGATACCTTTTCATTGGATAATGAAGATTGCAATATTAAGAAACCACTAAGGTCATCAATTTCACTGCCAGATCCAGATATCTTCTTATTGGATGAAGAAGATCGTAACCCTAAAGAATCGCTAAGGTCATCAATCCCAACAATGCTACACTCCCGTCCTCACAGGCAGAGCAATTATGCAAGCAGTACAATATCTGGTGGGAATTCCAAAATCCAAGAAGCAGACAGAGCCGTGTCAGACGAAAATGCAAGCAAGATATGCTTTGAGTGTAACAAAGTAGGACATTATCTAATTGATTGCCCCTCGAGCTGGAGACTCGACGCATTGGTTCTTGACAATTTTCCTCATTCGAGCTCACGATACCGTGCCGGCTTGGGGAACTATATGCAGGCTAAAGCTAATAAGTCTGATTTCAACCCTAGCGCCAATAATTACATCCCGACTTGGTCAAGAAACAGTTATCCGGTTCATGCATCACTTCCTAGCAATGTTCCTCATCCTAACCTACCGCATATTGCAAATGCAGGGAACCGGTTACAGGCTAAACCTAAGTCTGATCTCGATCCTCCCACTGGTTTGTTCTACCCGAATCGGTTAACAAAAGGTGATCATCTAGTCGAGGGGTTACCTGAAAATTGGATCGAAATAGCGGAGAGAATCGATACTTTTTTCCATGAGAATTGGGAACAAGAAGTGAAAGAGCGAATTGAGACTCGCTTTTGGGAAGTCCAGAAAATCATGAGTAAGACGGGCTATAATTTCAGTCTTGCAAATTATTCAGATGATGAAGGGTCAGGAGACGAAGAATCAGAAGACGAAGAAATAACCGTAAGACTTCCCTGGCAAACGAAGAGCTCTGACTGCAGCCCTTGGAGGGAAACTAGGGAGAGAAAAAAGAGACCTCCGATTTCAACCAGAGCAACCGCTATTCAAACGGGACATGATTATAATATAGAGGAGAAAGTGAGAAATATGCTGACGAGGGGACCTCCAAATGGCACTCACGGATTTCAACCAAGGAGAATTATGAATGGTACTGGATTTTTCTATCCGATTCCTGGCGATTGGTTCTGCATATCAGCGGGTTGTAGAGAACGCAATGATTCCGAGCATGTCATCTGCAAGAAATGTTCCAGTTCACGTGGAACAAGGAGAGTGGATGGTAGAATTGAGATTTTCCAACCCGGGGATTGGGTATGTCCATTCAGATATTGTTCCAGACATAACTATGCCAAACATGTCGTCTGTAAAGATTGTGGCAGTCGTTCAAAAGCACCAACGACAGCTCCTGTCCTTTGGAAGTGCAGCTCATTTAATTGTGGCGAGATAAACGATGACGGTGTGGTACGTTGTCGAAAATGCGGTAGTCCTCGTATTATCTTTCATAACCCGCCACCTCGAGCAACAGTCAATGCTTTCCATGCCGGTGATTGGTATTGCGGTACATCAGGATGCGCAGCTCACAACTCTTCCAGAGATATCAGCTGTTGGAAATGTGGTGGTACGGATACCACGCTCCTTGTCCCTGGTCAAGTTGTTCAAAACACAACTGGCTTTCTTCCCCCCCCGGGTTGGAATTGTAATATGTTTGGTTGCGGTGTCTATAATCAGTCTAACTGTTTCAACTGTTGGCAGTGTGGCAATCCTCGTGCCGATTTTTTTCGAGGCCCATCAATTTTTTGAATCTATACATGATTCCAGGCATCGCTACAGCAAGAGCAGGACGATGTGGAATCAAAAGTAGTTTGATACACCGATATATCTCAGATTGGAGTTTCGGAAGAAAGCGAAGAGATCTGGCTCATACCATGGAAGCTACGTCATTCTGAGAGAAATTACGGATACTCTCAATCCAAGCCCAAACTCGACAGTACAGCAATATCAAGCCGATCCTGAAACCACGCACTATCCTCATCTCACCTCAAACATCTCAGTCTCAAATCCCAAATTCCAAATCTCAACACTACATTCAATTTCCAAATCTCAATCTCAATCCCAGTTCCCAATTTTCAGCACTCCCATCTAGTTTTCCACCGCAGCGAAACCCACCTCCCTTATTCAAAAGTCAAAATTCAGGATTCAAAATTCTGGATACATGAACACAGCGAAACACTTCTCTCTCATCTCCCCCACATTGAATACGGGGTAGAGACTCAGGAATATGGAAGCAGAAATCAAGAATTGACTTTCTGTACTTACTTCAGAGGGCACAGCACAGCGTGATGGAGTGTTATTATAGTACAGCGCAGCGTGATATATGTAATACTACTCGAGTAGTTTATAGGATACTTAACACTCAATACTCAATACTTAATATCCAATACTCAAAGCAAAACACTAGATTTTCTCAAACCCCAAACCTCGAGCCAAACCTCTCAAACTCAAAATTCAAATCCCAAAATATTAAATGTTTATAGTAACAATGTAGTAACAGATCCGACTCCAAACCCATCCTTCCTCTCCTAAAGAAGAATAACAAAAAAACAACCAAGAAGAGGAATTATATCGTGTATGGTAATTATATCATATAAACCTATCTCTTATTATTATTAGGAAAATGCAACGCATATATGCACATTTATGTTTACATATATACAGTTGCACATTTATACACACACACTTGTATACATATATATATACATTTACACTGTATACATATCTACATATATCACTTTCACTTTCAATGTAATCATATAGTCTAAATTCTAGAACTATTCAATCTATATAGATATCTAGATAATTGATAATAACTATATACATATATACATATATATATTCCGCTACATAGTCTCCCTTTGCTCGATTACGAATATCAATAAACGGCCTAGCATACTCAATCCTCCAAACTCAATCATCCAAACCCAATCCTCCAAACCAAAACCCAAACCCATTCTCCCAAACCCCATACCCCAAACTCTAATCACCAAAAATTCAAAAACTCAAATACATCTAAACTGTAACAAACACATAATATAAATCTTTAGATACACACACACACACACACCCACACCCCAACCAAGTAAGTAGGCAAGTAGAATAAGATGATCGAATTATACATGTATACCTATCTATTGTGTGTATTCACTTATATGTGTATTATATGTATATTGTATTGTATTGTATAACTTAGTACATCAATTATACCAGAGAAATACTCAATCAAGTACGTACCATCTAGAGTGAATTCTCACCCCTGATCATTTCATCATCTCGCTTATTTTTCTCTGGGTTCTCATTCCCTCTTGAAGTTTCGATACCCATCTATTGGTTCATTCATTCACTCATTCGCTCATTCATACGTTCAAACATCATCTTATCTCATCTTATCTCGTCTCCTATTTCATAAATTTTGTTGTTCATTCTTCCCGTTACACACCTCACCTAAGCAAGCAATCCTATCTACCATGCATCTACTTTCCATTCCCTCTACTGCCTCCGCAAACCCATTAGCAAGCGTGTTTCCACTAGCTAAAGATTACTCGGTATTCACCAGCAACGCATTTCTGTCTACACACCGGAGTATCCAGCCATCCGTTCTCAATCCATTTCATGCCAATCCATTCATCCATCCATCGTCACAATGAGCCCCGCCCAACATACGTGGGTATAGCCCATCAACACTTTTTTTTTTCCATTACCGACCCCATCCATCCATCCATCCGTAATCATCAAAACATGCTATGCATTATAACTCAAAGAAAAGATGTGAAATTGAAAAATAGGTGGTATGGCAAAAAAGAGCAAATTGAAAGTGCGTATGGGAAATCAAATTCTTGCAATGCCAGATAGTCGAGACAGACAAAAGAGTACATCATAAATTGCGTAAATTCTGTGGTCCATAAAAAAAGTTGCACCCAATCCATCCTCAAATTTTAACGTGAAAAAGAAAAGCATAAGGCTATTCATATAGCATGATACCGCATAAACTGTGAGCCAATAATCAAGTTGCTGAACTTTTGCTGTCCTAAAAAGCATGAATATGAAAGAAAGGCCCCGAGAAGTTTTCGTGATCAAGTAGAGTACAAGGTAGAAGGGTCTTGGTCTCGTAAGCCAAGGTGACTGAATATGGTACATCGTCGAAGGTTCCATGCTCTGGTAATTGGTGATGAATGCGACGTTTTAACTTATAAGGTGGTTTTGTTGATATTTGCATTTAAGCTGCTTGAGTGGCACCACCACGACCTCCTCTTGGTCCATTAGCATTTCCACGTCCACGGTTTGCTCCACCAAAGTTGCCTCGAGATTGGTTTCCAGGACGACCTTGTTCAAATCCACCACGGCCACGTTGGTTCATTCCACCACGTCCACCACCAGAGTAACCATTTCCACCGTATGCAGAAGCCTTTGGTCGGCGAGGTTCAACGTAGATAGTTTCTTCGCCGATCTTGTGGGGGTTAGCCTGAGCTGCTGCTTGGTAGCCAGATGCATTGGCGTATTCGACAAAAGCACAGTTCTAAATGCGAGTTAGTTATAATCATGAAACATATTCATTGGAAGGGAACAAATGGCATACCTTAGCGCGGTTGATATCAAAGTAGACCAACTCGCCGAAAGAGCTCAAGATGGAGCGCAATTCATCGTCCTTGACTGAAGCGTTGACATTGCGAACGTATCCCAAAGTTCCCTTGTCTTCTGTTGCTTGCTGAGAGACAGATTGAGGTCTGTTTTGTCTCTTAGCATCACTTCCAGCGGTTTGCCATCCGGCAGAACCTGTTGGTGAGTTATCCTTCTTCTCGGCGGCTGGAGTAGCAGCGGTTGTTGCTGGGGTCGTTGGTTGCTTAGCAGCTGGTTGAGCGGCAGCAGCAGGCTTTTGTGCAGCTGGAGTGGCGGCCTTTGGTTGCACAACTGGAACAGCAGGTTTTGGTGCTGTGCCAGCTGAAGCTGCAATACGGGCAGCCCAACTCAATGGCTTAGCTGGGGTAGCTGGTTGAACGGGAGCTGGCTTGGCGGCAGAAGGTTGTCTGGAAAGCTCTGGGGTTGGAACGGGGTCCTTTGGCTTTTCGGGTTCCTTGACTTCCTCATCAACAGCCTTCTCAATTTCCTCTGGTGTAGGGGCTGGCTCCTCGGCTTTTGGCTCTTCTGGCTTCTCCTCAACTTCGGTAGCAGCCTCAGTTGATTCTCCGTTTGTAGTTGGCTCGGCAGTGGCGGGCCCAGCCTCAATGGTCTCTTCCAACTTCTTGTCAACGACCTCGGCATCTAAAGTAGCTTCTGGAGCTGCAGATTCCTCCGCAGCGACTGGTGCAGCTGGCATTTCGACGTCATCAGCAATTGGAGCTGGCGCAGACTCCTCCTTGGTCTCAGTAGCCTCAACTTGTTCTTCTTCACCCTCATCATTGATATATCTGAAGACGTCGTTGAGAACGAAATAACCGGTAGCTTGTTGAGCTAAAACGAAAGTTTGAACGAATTTCTTGGGCTCGGCAGACTTGTTGGAAGTTTCACCAATAACTTGGATGACGATGTTATCGAAGGAGGATTGGGAATCGACATTGGTGACACGAACTTTGCAGTCTTGGAAATCGAGTTCGCGAATACGTTCTTGGATACCCTGCGAAAAAAAAAAAGAATTAGCCACAGTTGCAGTTATAAAGGCGCGCAAAACTTACAGCTCGGCCAACAGATACTGGCGCTTGAGCTCCCTCGACACCAGAAACGAATTGAGATGGCTTTCCATAGAAGAGCTATAGCATGTTAGCGCAAATTGTAATCTAAACAGCAGCAATCATAAAACTTACGTGGAGCTTTTCTGGAGATTTGCTTAAAGTAGTGTAATACTGCTCGACAAAGTACCATCCAACTTCATCTTTGGAGAGCTCTCCACCGGAAGCACCTCCGGTTGAGGAACCAGCGGCACCCGAAGTAGCTGGATATTGTTCGGTTGTCTTGTATTGGTCTTGTTGATTGAAAGTACCATTGGCGGCCATGATTTTAGAAAAGGTGGGGAAGGAAGACTTTTGTCAACCTCACAAGAATTAGAAGATAAGAGGGGTCTCGGAGAGAGGGTTTTCTAAGAAATTTCAGACAGATGAAATGAACTGTCGCAGATGGGTTCGAACGAAGTTCAAAATTGGGTGAAAAATGGCAGAAGAGAGTCCTATCACAAAAATCGCGGGGTTTTCCAAATTTTGGGAATGTTTGTTAAAGGTATTGTGAATATTCGTGAGATCTGCAGAAGATGATCGCTTGAAAGATTCGAAGATTGATATTACGAGCGTTATGTGGAGGGATTGATCAGAAGTACAGAAAGAAGCTTCTTGATTGTAGGTAAATGTATTTTGAGGTGTAGAAAGATATCGAAAAGAATTTTCTTGGGGTAGTCGATGGTGGGAAAGGATGAAGCTGTTCTAAGTCTCCATTATTTTACAAATTCATAAGCGAAAAGAGGAACTCCGATCTGTTGCCTTAGGCATCAAGGAGTTTTGCGCACAGACCAGGACTAAATAACAGGGTTCTATTAGTGAGGAGAGAAATGATAAGTAAGTGAATATTATAGGTAGGTATACATATACCAGATATACATTCCATAGTCAGACACATGACGGGACAATGACTTCAATTCCATTGAAAACTCCAAGTTGTTAAGAGCTTCGATAATATTGAGCTGTATGGATTCATAGAATCAAGTTCACCAGTCTTAAGGTTAGAGCAATGAGAGTGAAGATGGCAGTAAAGTACCGTGATGGATTCTTGCCTCAAGACTATGTACATGTCCATGCTCTGGACAACCATGACATAAAAGTCAATATTTGACAGTCGCATATACAGTCCACCGATACTCATCTTTTGATTGTCATTAACCTTTTTGAAATAATGAGTCTGTTGAGATGATTCAATTATCCTCACAGCTTCTGGAGCAAACATGACCTTAAAATACTAAGAAACCCTTAGACCACTATGCAATCCCCATGGCGGATAAAGACTCATACGAGACCAAGCCATCATCAATAGCATCCTCCAGAACATTCCTTACTACCTCAGGTTGCAACTTAACACATCTCAATAACTTATCTTGCTCGCCATACAAACTCATAGCTAGAGCCTCCTTAACTTCAGCTTCCTCTAACTCCTTCCTCAACCCCTCAACTTTCGCAAAATTTCCAGCGCCACGATAGAATTTTTCGGCATTTTTGGTTAAAACTGCCCCATTCTTGAAAGAAACCTCGTAGTTACTAGGTGGCTGGCCTAACTGAAATCTCAGAAGGTCAACATCACCCCGTAAAATATGAATCTTTGGTAGATTTTCGGCCGAAGGAAGTTTTGAAGCTTTCGTCAGATTGTCGAGTGCTGCCGTCAATACCTTCCATCGTGATGCTGATACTTCGGGTGACTGAGCTGCTTCATGATTAAGACGAAGAGAAGAATTATATGAGATGAATGCTTCAGCTTTATCACAAAGTCCCTCGGGATGGTCGTCGAGGCTCAACGATGCATAAGCATCGTTTAAGGTTCGTTCGTATGTACCAATATCAATTCGTTGGAATCTGAAATTGGCATCGGCGAGAGCGGCAATAAAGTTAGACTTTGCAAGACCAGCTTCTTGCTGTCGGTCAACAGTGCCTTCGAGGTAGGTTTGTAATTTTTGACCGAGCAATGTCATTGAATACTCTTCAATCCATGCTAGACCTCGACCAGCATCGACGTTCACCAGTCCACACAGTATTGCGAGTGTTTGAAGTTGAGCTACTACTGTGTCTAGTAAAGTTTCAAGAGTTACTGGCTCAACAATACTCGCCCATCGATCATCTTGTGGGGGCTGAGAATTAGAATCAGATAGTGAAACTCCACCTTCTTCCATGTCTGGATCATCATCTGATGTGGGTACAGATTCAGCTTGGGTTTGTGATTCGGTGTATTGGTACTCCTGCAACGCCAAACATCTTTGAAAGAGCTCAATAGCTTCCTCCAGTAAAGCCAGGTTGTTGTCATTACCGACATTTCTCGTTTCTGATGTTACTTCCGCAATACTGGTAAGAACCTGGGCGGTGTTGCTGATGTCGTTAGCCGTGAAAAGCACCAAGGGATTTGTGTACTACATACAACAGGATATCCGCATTATCCTGCTTCAAACTCAATGCAAATCGACTGGCTTCTAGAGCAGCTGATAGAAGGTCCAAGAGAGTTCCAGGTAATTGTGCTCTAAGCTTTGGATACTGTGTGAGCTCATACAAGACTCGGGCTCTGTAAATTGTTAGCCCATCTTCGTCACACGAATTCAAGGACAAAAGAAACTCACCTGTTGTAAGCAAGATCGAAGGAATTTGGGAAGTTTTTTAATGCTTCTTCATAATTGTCGATTGCTCTGACGAAGAACCTCGTTGACTATTGTAATTCGTTTTTTTATTTAGATCCCGTTGAAGACATGAGTGAAAGTGGTTAACTGAAGCCTTACCTTTACAGCATCACCACCTCTCCACTTCTCACCTGCTTCTTCGAAATCCACCCCAGCTATGACATGTCTTAGCTTCCGTGGCCATCTCAAGGCTTACGAATTAAACAATGACTTACCGGCAAGATATTCATCAGCAGTTGCTGGGATCTACAGATGTTACATTGCATTCCATAGATTCATTGATTTGATTTACTTATGAAGACTTACCTGTGGTGCATGCTTGGATTTTTTCTTGGTATCTCTCAAAAATTGTTTCTTGGGCATTGTGGAGGTTCAGTTGATAGTTTTGGGTATGGAAATAGTATTTGTACTTTCAATGTGGTTGCCCAGGTAGTGTCTGGATTTGTTTGAATACTCGTATGTAGTTCTACTGCGTTGTGAGAAAATCAAGGTGGATATTTTATGGTGGGGTAAGGAAATTATTGCTTT
This sequence comes from Botrytis fragariae, assembly GCF_013461495.1. Classification (NCBI taxonomy): domain Eukaryota; kingdom Fungi; phylum Ascomycota; class Leotiomycetes; order Helotiales; family Sclerotiniaceae; genus Botrytis; species Botrytis fragariae. The sequence goes on from NW_023500993.1 coordinate 586,681, forward strand.
TTTTTCTGTCTTCTCTTGTGAGGTCAAGGAGTGAAGGGATGATTGATACTCATGGGTGAGGAAAGGGCGATTAGCAATTAATTCATCGATTTCTTCCAATTGCTGCATTACATAGATCTAGTAGGTACTACCCCCTCCCACCCTCTTCCCCTCGATGGCATCCTGCATATGCACTCCCATACGACTTTCACGCAAAACCCCATACCGAAAAAGCAACATACCACCACACATGTAGTGTGCGAATGGCCTCGAGAATTTCCAATTGGTTAATCATGGTTGTGTGCGTGATGTAGATGAATTTGGATTGTACTGTACCGAACGCAAGAAGAATTAACTAATTAGGCTACTTTGCTACTTTGTAAGATTGTAAGATCTTACATGTCCAACTAATCAACGTGCCAACGTGCTAACGTCTCTTCTGTTTCATATGATACAAGCATTCCTAGATTCCCCTAGGTCAATGCGACCATAGCGACCCTATGCGACGGCGTTCTTTTTAATCTAGAATATATCGTGGTTGCCACGTGCGAGGGTAATGAAAAAACTTTATTCACCTGGCAATCAACGTTATTTATTATCATAGAGAACCATTGTGAGATCAACACTCCAGCTTTCTCTGTATCATTGGATGGATCAGTGACAACCTTGATTCCCTGGACAATAACAGCATCTAGTCTCTGGTGTCTAGTCTCCAGTCCAGACTTTGTCGAGGTAGCTACTCTCCAAGCTCACATGTAATGAATTACAGTTTCTCGTTGCTCTAGGGTTTATCCAACGTCCTACTTCTTGACAAGATTGACATCTCCCAACTGTCCTTGGAATACTACGGCCTCTTCCGAAACACGTAAATGCTTAGGTAGACATTACCTAGGTAGGCCGATTAGACCAGTTCGAATCGGCAATTCACCAGTATCAATGACTGAATCATCTATTGCTACCTATCTAGGTATTGTAATGTTGGGTGGATACGAGTTGAATGTGGAAGGAGGATTGACCTTGATACTCAGTAATACCCTTAGAGGAATACAAGGCAGTGCATCTATCGTATGTCGGCGGCAGATAGATAGAATTAGAGAATTTGTCTCTTTTGACTCTTCTCTTCTCTTTCCAATCTATCCAAATAAAAGATACCTTCTTCTATCTATCTATCCTACATCAGCCAAAAGCAATACCTATGAATACGAATTCATCTAACATTTACAAAATTCCATCGTTTTCTCCACTTCACAGACACAAGACGAATCCGGATATCAACCCAATCATTATTAAAAGATTTCAGGATCCCTACACACCACGTTTCTGTCTTCCCTTCCACGAGGTAAATCTTTCCCATCACATCTATTATTCCGATCAAATTGTTCATTGATATTCGTGGAACTTTAGAAGCTGACTGCATCAAATCGATCCTCCAGAAATTCTGTCGAACCACATATCAGAGATTGATGACACTATCAATCAACTAATCAACCTACCAGCCCGTTACCTTTTATCTCTTGTCCCTCTCAATTGAGTCTTACAAACGCTCCACCGACTTTAAAAGGAAATTCGCGTCTCCCTTTCTTTCTAATTTCACCTGCAAGTCTGCAATTCTGCAAGTGATTGCTGCAATATTTTGTCAGTGCGTTGCCGTTTTTAGAAGCTTTTTGACTGAACTTGATCCACCTTCGAGAAGGGGTCCCTTGAATTTCCTGAAGGACTTTCCTAACACTTCTTCACTCCTGTTTGAAGTTAACTGCCCTTTCCATTCCCTTTTCCTCGTGGCACCCAGGGCTTGACCCACTTGAATACCTGCTGCTACTACAAAAGCCGAAGACGTGGATCAACGCCATCACTTCCAGACCAGAATAGCCTGAGATAGCCCATACCTTTTCACTCCCTCGAGCCACTCTGCGATTCGATCATACAACGGTGGTTATTAGGGACCACATCATACTACAAGAGAAAACCTTGATTTAATCTGTCATAAAATCTCATCCCGTGTCAATCTGAAACGAATATCGCAAAGATGGTTGCTTCCTTAGATTCTTCCCGCCCTATCATGGCACCAAGTGTATGTTTAATTCCTTCACTCCCCCTCTTCATTCTACACAAACTTCCCGTCGATTCATCATTTACATTCCAGCATAAATTACCTCCACAAATAATCATCGATCATCGCTGACAATTATGCCTTCCACAAAGGTCTCCTCCAAAGGCAATCGCTTTAGTACCTACAGCCAAGCTATCTCTGTCGAAACCACCGATTCTGCTCGAGAAGAAATCACCGCTATTGAAGAGGGGTTCGACAAGTTGCACAATAAGAAGTTGGAAAGTCAACGTTGTGATCTGACGACTGAGAAGAGAGACAATATGGGCAAGTTGGCATTGGGAGCCAAGTTGGAGAGGGCGTTGGGTCGAAGAATGGGTAGTCAGGATGCCGTTATGCGAAAGAAATCACCTTCACAATCATCTGCCGAATCACCTACTTTGTCCATGAACGAGAAGACCGCTCTCTCCGAGAGTGAAAAGGAGAATGCCGCATAATGGATGTTGGATGTTAGATGTTGAATCGGGGGGCGATATGGCTACTATGTTAGGAGGACGACTATTGTGTTACGGATTTTCACTCGGGACAATTATGGGCATCGATTGGCGTTCCGTTCATGTTTTATCTTTTACGTCACCTTAAGCCTAACTGTTATACCATTTCATTTGATGGGGGTCGACAACTGTTTTCAAAGCTCTTATACCACACCAGCGCACGCATTAGCGAGAGATGATGTTTTTAAATTGGCATGTAACTTGCTCATTATTAGAACAAGTAGACATAAGGAGTCTAAGGATGAAATTATAACTTGCATGCTTCCTACATATGTTCCATGTGAAAAGATAGACCTGAGAAAAGTGATACTTCAATGTTCATGTCAGATTGAGATAAAGGAAGGATTTAAACGGGAAGTGATAGATTTGGAAATGGTTTCAGGAATTTGAGTTATTAAATGTTTGTCTTCATTCAAAAGAATGAAATAATCACGATATCAAGTTAGATATACTACTACATCTTGACTTGCAGCCGATGCCAACAGCTATATATGTGAACTTTCTTCAAATATTAATGTGTTAAATTGGATCCAAGAGAATACTGAATAACTCGCAGTTAGCTTGGGATATTCTTTCACATAAGCCTATCCTCTCGGATCTAGATAATCCCCTTTCCTTTCTCGTCTGAACTTTCATGATAGCATTTTATCGCCAAAATCAATGACATCACGTGATTTGAAGCTTAATCAATTTATGCGTCTCTTAACGCGACCGCGACCTCAATTGTCAAATTGTCCTGCAGAAAAATCGTTCTTCACGAAAAGTAATAGCTAACCACCACCAAAACTCAAAATATGGCTATGTAGGTTTATTTTCTCTTAAATATGAATTAGAATCAATAGCGATTCGAATACAAAGAAAAAAATGTTGGAAACTGTTAAAGCTAAAGACGAGGCCTTTTCAGATCTGGTTGCTAACATTATTAAACTCACCAGGGAGAGTTTCGAAAATATCTTCCTTGATCTCTCGAAAGAGTCAGGTCGATGCAGATTCGCTGAAACCGGATTCGGATGGAAACCATCGAGCGGCGGAGATACATTTACACTCGAGAGCAGTAATATTGCAGGCGCGCAATGGAGCAAGGCAGCGAAAGGTTTTGAGGTGAAGCTTTTGTTGCGCAATGGTGATATCTGTCAACTTGATGGGTTTTTACAAGATGTCAGTATACTTTACATCCTGAACTTGGCGCATTCTTTCTGATACAGCATAGGACTTTGAGCGATTGAGTAAAGTTTTCAAAAACTGGTACAGCACGAATTTGGAGCACAAGGAGCACGCCCTAAGAGGGTGGAATTGGGGTAAAGGCGAATTTGGAAAGTCGGAATTGGTTTTCAACGTTCAAAACAGACCCGCATTCGAAATTCCATACACCGAGATCTCAAACACAAATTTGGCAGGCAAAAATGAAGTTGCGGTCGAGTTCACCCCTGCGAATGCTGATGATACGGGCACAAACGGAGCTTTAGGAGGTGCGCGCGCCAAGGGAAAGAAATCTGGTGCCGGAAAAGATCAACTTGTTGAGATGAGATTCTATATTCCTGGTGTTGCGTCAAAGAAAGGAGCTCGTGAAGGAGAGGAGGATTCTGGAGACGAAGCTGATGGAGAGGAAACCAATGCTTCCACCATATTTTATGACACTTTAATGGAGAAGGCTGAAATTGGTGATGTTGCTGGAGATACTGTTGCCACTTTTTTGGATGTCTTGCATCTTACACCAAGGCATGTCGCATTTTCATTTTTTTTGGTATTAAACTAATTGTTGGCAGAGGACGTTTCGATATCGATATGTACGAAAACTCTTTCCGATTACGTGGTAAAACATACGATTACAAAATTCAATACGACAATATCAAAAAATTCATGGTTCTACCAAAGCCTGATGAATTACATTTTATGATTTGTATCGGTTTGGATCCACCATTACGTCAAGGTCAAACCAGATATCCTTTCTTGGTTATGCAATTCAAGAAGGATGAAGAAGTTACCATTGATCTGAACATGACTGAGGATGTAATGAAAGACAAATACGCAGGAAAGTTGAGTATACATTATGAACAACCATTACATGAAGTTGTCACACAAGTATTCCGTGGTCTTGCCGGAAAGAAGATCAATCAACCAGCCAAGGATTTCTTGAGGTAAGTCATTCTTCCAATATTTGTCTCTATGCTTTACTAACATTATTAGTCATCACTCACAATATGGTATCAAATGTTCCATCAAAGCGAGTGAAGGTTTCCTTTATTGCTTGGAGAAAGCTTTCATGTTCGTTCCAAAACCTGCTACATATATCACCTACGAACAAATTACAGTCATCACTTTCTCTCGTGTTGGTGGAGCTACATCGGCTTCCCGTACTTTCGATATCGCAGTTGGAATGAAGGGTGGAGCTGGTGAAACTCAGTTCAGTAACATCAATCGCGAAGAACAAAAGAATCTCGAGGATTTCTTCAAGATCAAGGGAATTCGTGTCAAGAATGAGATGGATGAGGATAATACAGCACACATTGCTCTTCTTAATAACCCAGATATGCAATCTTCGGATGAAGAAGTTGTGGCAGCTAGGGCTGATAGAGGAAGTGCTGATGAGGATGATGAGAGTGTAGATGAAGATTTCAAAACGGATAGTGAGAGTGATGTTGCGGAAGAATATGATTCTGCTCATGAGAGTTCAGGAAGTGATAGTGAGGATGAAGGGGCTAGTGATGGGGAGAGACCGGCTAAGAAAGCTAAGACTGGTTGAGTCTAGCTAATAATCCGTATGGGGAAATTTTATTTGGTTAGAGGATCGAGGGCCGATGGAAGAAGAACCATAGGTATTTTTCTTTATATCTTGAGGCACGGCGTTTTAGGCTGGTGAAGATATGATATTAGGTTGGGGAGATTGGGATTAACAAAGTTGAGTGCATATTATGAAATCTAGGAAGAGGGGATGATTATAATTAGTGGGAAAATTATGGGGTTTGAGTAGGTGAGGGCGTAGGTGGGGGGGAAGGGGGAGGAGGGGAGGGGAGAGGAAAAATGAAATATTATCTAATGTTTATGCTTGGGAATTTGTGTGATGTGATGCTGTGTTGCTACAATATGATAAGGTTAAATTCTGGATTGGATATATCACTTACTGATTTTCGAGGTATAGAGTAGAGAATTGCAAGATTTGAAAGAGAAGGGTGGAAAGGTGGAAAGATGGAAAGATGGTTCCTGGTGTTGCAAATGGGAGATGGAAAATAGGCAGAAAGATTTATTTCTACCTTTTTCTTTGCGGCTTGGGAACATGGTAGATTATTTGGAGGAAGAGTAGGTTGGGGAATTTGGATGAGATGGAGATGGATGCTTGGAGTGGGAGTGGGATGGAATGAAGTGAGGGGTTTGAGAGGGCTGGGTTAGAGGGAGGTTCGGGAGTGGTGAGATGAGGATTGTGCTTGGGGTAAATGGGTAGGTAGGTAGGTGGATGGGTAGATAAATAAATTGAGATGAGATGAGAAGATTTGAGATTTAAGATTTTTTTTAGCATTTGGTATTTGGTTGCTGTGGTTGGGGATTATTGATATTCGATATTTGATATTAGGTTATTGATGATTGATGATTGAATGATTTGGTTGGTATGGTATGGTATGGTATGGTGTGGTGTGGTATTAAGTGAGTCTTGTGGAAGAAATTTGGAGGAAAATGCGGTTTGTAAAGAGTGTGGGGGATGGATGGATAGAATTAGTTGAGAGTTGAGAGTCGAGAGAATTTGGGATGTAGTGTTGTAACTTGTAGTAGATTTAGAAGATGTAGAGGGCTGTGTTGTGTTCTGTTGTGTAGTGTTGTATAGATGGATTGGTGGATTGTCTTAGGGGGGTATTTGTGGTAGGGATTTTGGGGGATGGAATTTGGGGGAAGGATTGGGGGAATGAATTGGGCGAATGGATAGGAGGGAGAGAAGGAGGATTTGGGGGGGGGAGAATTTGGGGGTACAGTTTGTTATTTTGGGGTTAGTATTGATGATATGGATGATTTTGTTGTTTAGATTTGATTTGGAGAATTCGGGGTTATTTTGGTTGGATTGGACTTGATTTGGAGAATAGAATAGAATAGAAGCAGAGTGTTTTGATGAATTAGAAAGATGAGATCTGATATATATATTCGATTTAAAGAAATCAGCTCGTTGTCTCCATTTGATTTGAAGAATAACATAACAATTCATTCTTCAAATCCAACATGGGGAGTTTTACCTCAATGTCCTGACTAGATGTATTAGATAGTAATCGAACAGCGTTAAACTTAACTTGCTGATAAGATTATCATTCTTCGAAATTCGAAGCGGAGTACTAGTTACCTAGTGTAATTCTTATTAACTGACAGATCAAGTAAGATGTTAAGATTTCAGTCATCGATTTAATGAATACAAGAAATGCTAATGCTATATGACCCTTTTACAACTTAGAATATCTCGTGCTCGGCTACTTCGGCTAGCTTTTTAGATGTTCGGTTAATCTGTCTAACTTGGTCGGCTGGGGAGACGTGGTCTGAACAGAAATGGAAATGTGCGTGGCAGTGGTTGAAGTTTAAGAACTTTGTTCACATCTTCTGGCTAACATCGAGTTGTGATGCTTGTAAGATAATACGCTCGATGTTTTTTCGAAATGAGAACCGGCTAGACAATTTAATGAGACCACCGGTAGCAACACTAAAACCCAATAAAATAGAATCGGCTGCGGCCCAATCTTGAATAATACAGCCAAGAATAATTGTACCTGTGGATACAAGTTTCGTTTTTTCCTCGATGCCATTAGTAGTCTGCTTTGTACTTTCCTGGAGGCCTGTGAGCATGAGTTCTTGCTTATACTCCGGTTCGTTTATATCGCAACAATCGAAGCATTGTGTCGTATTGATTGACTTTCTTTGGCCATTCCTGATATGATGGAATCACCTAATTCGGCTTCTGCTGCTACGGAGGATTCTGTCAATTGGGTATACCTATCGAACGGTGGGAGATATCTCGGCTAAATCACGATTCACTGAGAATTGAACTTTGAGGGAATCCTCACCAAAATACCCGCTGAAGTCCCCGGGCCATGGTGAACTATGACGGTATGAGTATGCCTGCCGCTAGGTGGAGCCATGATTGTGGTCCCTATGCTTAAGACATAATCATCATCATCATCAAAAGACTCAGAAGGGATGGAATCGGAGTCGCTGATATTAAGGTTGTCCATGACTTCGGTAAGTTTATTCACAGCGATCTTCATTGAAACATCTGACTGCGCTGTACTTGTGGGGTGTGAAATAGATAATTATTTTATTGAAATGTTGAAGGCTAATAATTGATTGATCTTTGCGATTTATGGTTTGATGAGTCTGGGGAAAATGAAATCTGTGGAGTGCGGAGAAATCCATCTTGTGCCTCCCTAGTTCCGCAGTAGCTCCACGCTTAAGTCCAAGAAGTCAGACACACGTAATCCACTTTCTGCTTGTTAGTGTATGACGTGCATAATATTTCATGCCAAGGTTATCAGATATCTAGCGAGTTGATAAGATTTACCCCGCTTCTCCAGATCTTCAATTTAATCTCGATGATCTTGTCTTAAGTATTTGATTTTAGTTGGAACTGAATGTTGAGATCCAGGCTCCAGACAACCGCGAAACTCCGACCGGCCTGAAAAAATTATTTTACTCTCAATGTAGGGGTTATTCAGCTCATAGACTATCAAGGTATCTAGTGCCTTGAGACCAACTATTAAGTTTCGAGGCGCTCAGAAAATACAAACTACATCCAAGACTCATCAATGGAGCGGGTAGGGTTGAATTGGGTCTGAGAATATGGAGCAACGAGATTTTATATTGTTTCTGATTGTAGCTCTATGTTGTGACGATGTTAATTTTCGAGATGTTTCCAAAATTCATTATCCTGTTAAGGATCATATCTTCTCTCATTCTGCTCAGCGGTAGAGTGGAATATTCCAATTCACACATATTTTTTAGCATCAAGAACAAGAACAGGATCAAATTTATGACGTGTAGGTTGGCTGAGTCCAAGCTGGTGATGCACCTACTACGCAAGCTTCATGTATGATTTATCGAAAGTATGATCTTTGTCACTCTCCCGTCGCAAAACTTTCCTATTTCAGCGAATTCTACGCTGTTCACTGAAATATGTTTTGTAGTGGCATGGGGGTTTTGCAGTCACTCCATTGGAAAGAACCATTGGGAAGAATGCGGCTGAATTTGACGTAGTATTCGTCTGACATATGGAACGTCTCGCACATTACTTGTGCTATCTTGATTGGGTCACCTCAAATATCTATAAAGTACAGGGTATCCCAATGGAGCTGGCCAATCCTTCAATAACATGCAGTCAATTGATGTTATTGTGGAATCCTTTATTAACTGGCAATCGCAATTTAAGCACCAACAAGAAACTGCACAAGCTTTCCGTGATGGAGTAAGTAATATCCCAATGATTTTGTTGTGAGATGTCTATCTCACCCATTGCCGGGATTCATGATTGATAGATTGTGTTCTCTCTAGCTGTTCAATGCTAGTGCTCTCATGGAGAGCAGAGCGTCGACAACCTTAAGAGAAAATGTTAAGCTACTGACTTACGTCAGCATCTTTTATTTGCCACTGGCATTTTGTGCTGTTAGTAGCTCATAAAGACTATTTCCCTTAACTTCCCAGCCACTATTTGGCTCTTCAATGTTCGGCGCAAATCTATCGAGATGAAGCTACAGATGTATACTGATAGCTCTGCAGGCACTTTGGGCGATCCCCAACATCACCAGCAGTGGTACAAGAAGCCCTTTCATACTCACAACTATCCTTGTTGGGTTCGTAACATACATGATTGTCTTCAATCTCGACAACATTGTAAAGCAGTCGAGGCGAGTTTATGAGCCGTATCGGTCAGAGGTGATAAAGCAGATATGTAAACGGAGCCCGGATGACAAAGTGGCTCGGCGGACGAAAGAACGTGCCTCTTTGCCGTTTCGACATACGCGTCGAGCAAATCTGGTAAATGACTTCGAATTTAATTGGGAAGAGCGGGCGAAGAGGTTTCAATCGACTTTTGGTCCCAGAAGAGGTGATGGAGAACCTTCGGAATGGTGGATTCCAATGTACGTCTGGCTACGCCATACATATTAGGCTACCCAACACAAGGAGCTACACTGATGATATCCTACTCATCTAGTTTCTATGATGATCATTTTCAAATGGATTCTTGTTCATTTTAGAAATTCATTCCCGGGGATAGACCATTTTTTCTGGAAGATATGCGTTGCTTCTGGAACTGCATTCCAGTGGATAGGTCAACTTCTTAAGTTTCCTCGTGATTCAACATCGAATGACAGCCAAGAGGATTCAACAATAGATCACACCCGAGAGACTATTTGAACAAACGCCTGGACATTTACCATCGATGTCGCAGTATATATCACAAGAAGTGATTAGTATTGGTGGTATACGGGAAAAGGAAGAATGAGGTGGATATCAATGAGAAAAAGACAGCAGTGGAATCGCAAGCAAGTACACAGAAAAACTGCTGTTTGGACTGCTGATGATATTTGTATCGCAATAGGACAGCTCATGCAAAACTTTGTATTTAAGGAGTTCGATATTTTCAGAAAACTTGGGAGTTATAAAGTCAAGTTCAAATTGTTTTGAAAATACGTGAGTGATAGATGCCAAAAATGATTAAGTTTGGTATATATTTGATAATGGGAGGCGTGGCCATGATGAATCTTTTGATCTCATTTCACTTCCAAGTATTTATGATTGTTTTTGGAAAGATCGATTGACTACAGAGCCTAAAAAGCTTTCTCCTTCGCCCAAATACTTCCTTCATCATCCACTATTTTTAATTATCTCACTGCATCCAATTAATCTACAAAATGGCAGAACGGACAATCAACGAGATGTTTGCGACCTACGAAGGTGCGGTTCGAGGAATTAATGGTATCAAGTTACAACTTATGGGAGGCAGACCACTCCACGAACCAAGACCCCAGCTCATCACCTACCTCCCCAACGACGTAAATAGATATTGGGAGATTGTCGAAGACATAGAAGAACATTTAGGTCGCTACAAATTCAATAACACTTCTCAACACATGGACTTCGTCAAGGCCATGAGATGGTATTACGAAGGTGGCAAAGAGGGCTTTCAGCTCAAAGCGAAAGATATCTACAATGCCATTGCTATCTACGTCCCAGGAACTCGCGAGGAAATATCTCGGATTAAAAATGACGCGAGGATGACCTTCGTGGTTCTCACGAAGAGAAAGCGGATGATTGAGGGCATAGAACTGTGGTATGAGAGTCAAAATTATCGACAACAGCTCAACCCAAATCCTCAAGACGGTAGCAAGTCTCAACTAGAGTTACACGAGGAAAAAATGAGGGCTCGTGATGCTAAGGATCTCGGCATTCTGTATCTTACCTTATTGCATGGTTTGAACGCTCTCATTCACTCCATGATCTCCATAAAAGATCCATACAAATCTGCATGGAACTTAAAAGCACTCAATATCAGAGGGCAGCTCAAGGATCTTCACATAACCCTATCTGAAAAGTTAACGGATTTGCATAAAATATGCGAAAGATGCGGAATTGAGGAAGAAGGATCAGATGAGTTGAAGGAGTTCAAGCAAATGATAAGTAGAACATTCATCAAGGTGCTCATACACATTGGTAACAATTCTCTCCCCTTCATGACACTGTGAAAATTCAGCCTCGCTCACTTCTTCTAGATTACTTTCTTATAGAAATCTCCGGCCCTTCAATGTATAGAGACACCATTACAAATTATATTCGGGAAAGAAAGTCGTTGAACTATGTGTCTGAGATGAAGTACTTGTATGCAGAAGAATCGGAAAGTTATTACAGTGCGTGGGAACCACAATTCTCTCGGCGCATGAATGCTATAACAAATGGCATCAGAATCGTAACTGCCGTTCTCTACAACGGAAAATCGTTGCTTGGTATATCCTAGATATGTACTACAAATCTCTTTCAACGGAGAGTTTCTGTACATTAATTGAATAGAAATACGTGTCGGAATTCGATCATGTGATCGTAACAGGCCGCAGTGTTAGCCAGCGAGGCACTAGCGCTTCCTTATATAAGTACTAGCTTCCTATAGGTAGTCAACATTGCGTGTGCATTGCATGCAGAGCGTGAAACAAGATAGCTAAGGCAACTAAGCACACTTAGAAGCGAAAGGACGTACTCTACGTATTTCCTTTTTTTTTCCTTTGTGAGCATATAGTTCTCGATTGTATGTAGCTATAGCCAATCAAAATTGTTCAACTTACTGTTTATAAGAGTGCTTAAGTTTGGGTAGTTTTAAGTGATATAAACTTAGTCAGACTGTTGATGATTGTAAGCTATACCCTTAAATCCTTTCGCTATTATTGATAGTACTTCGTACTGACATAGTAGTTTCAGGCATGATGATCAAGCACAAGTGCAACCATATCAGATTAAAGTACTTCACATTAATCAACCAAGCTAATACCAATAATACGGTTTGGAGAAAACAAATCTGCATAAAAATGAAAACTACTAAGATGTTCAGCAAGATTCATCGCCAACTAAACACTAGACAGGCATCTGGACAATCAGCCCGGCCGACCAATCGAGTATATATACGACAAATTACTCTCATACCCTCAAAATCGCACTTGCTTTAATGATAGAATCTAAGGGGCATAGAAGTAATTTGTCGATGGATATGTGTATCTGAGCAAGACATTACCCTAACCTAACAAAAGTATACCCCCTCGAATTCATAATGAACTCAAGCTAAGTTTTAGCCGAAAATGAAGAGTGCCCTCACCCACCCGCCTCTAACTTTATAATCCTCTCGGGATGATTTACTTAACCAAATACGCGAACCGAACAGTTACGAGTACCCCCTTCAAATTCCTAATTCACTTGGATGCTTATCCGAAACTTCATTCCCATGTCAAAGATCACACACAGCAAACAGAAAACTTGAGCCCATGCAGCCCCTCATGAAACCCCACACTCAGGAAATCCCATTTTTGAGCTTTGATCCAAACCAATTCCAAGTCCAAGCAAGCACCGGCTTAATCCTTCAAAATTCCATACAACGACAATCAGTTTCATGGATAAACGTGGTCATTTGCAAAATTAATAATATCAATTAAGTAACAAATCAAGAAGCTAAAATAACATGCAGGAAAAGTACGTAGGTACGTAGGTATCTATGCCAGATTGCTCGCTTATCCTACCACATCTTTGAGAATTTTTCTTGCAGAAAAACCATATCATATCATATCATGTCCGTTTCCACCCCATGCCATCTTCAGTCATAATCTCATCAGCCATATACCAAAGCCTTGAACATAAGCCAACATCTTCATACATATCGTTCCGTTTTACCATCTCATCCACTTTATATCTTCATCAATGAAAAGCAAAAGGACCGACCCTATTTTGCCAACTCCAAACACCGAACAATAATACAACTCGAGGATCAAAACTCAAGTAAAATCAACTGTGCCAGCCGTTCCAGTTCCTATACTTTGTCTTTGCCTCTCCATTCTCCTCCTTTGTCGCCTTTCTCTCGCGTGATCAGTACCAGAATCTGGACTCATGGCACTCCATGTACCATGAGTATCTTCGGACATATTACTCCTTCCTGCATCGAATATACTTCCTCCAGCAACACTCGGATCCTGTTTGCCAGCACTTTGTGGTCTACCAGAACTCTGCGGTCGTCCAGAGTAGTAACCTGAATCTTTGGGTTTCTTTCCACCTGCAAATGCAGGGTTGGGTGGTGTAAGAGGACCTATTGGTGGTGGTGGAATGCCAGCCTCTTCATGTTTATCTCTAACTATTGATTCAGCTCTTCTCTCAGCTCTCTTCTCCGCTTCTCGTCTATACCTAGATGATACTTCGCCATCACTGAAGTCACTTGCTGAATCCCTTCGCGAACGTCTTTGGCCACTTCGAGCTCTTCTCGAGGCACGTTCTGCCGCAGCTTCTTGTTCTGTAAGACGTCTCAAAGTAACATTGCGGTCTTTATCGCCATGCATTTTTACTTTAACACTGACAGGTGGACTTGCAACTGCCGATCTAGAGTGGGATCTTTGACGACGACGTTCCTCTTCTGCGGCAAGGCCGGCAGCTCCAGCGGCGGCGGCAGCAGCAGCAGCCTCTCCTTCCTCTCTTCGAATAGATGATCGGCGACGACTTCGACCAGGGGTGGGAGTGACATCACTATCGGAAGGTTGATGAAGAACGCCATATGGATCGGTAGGCATAGGAGGCATTGACACTGTTTCTGTAACGACATCATGGTGAGAACGAGATTGACCCATATTTACCGGAACTGGAGCTGGTACTGATACCGTTGCTCTAGGTGCCGGATGAGGATCGACAAGTGACGAGAGTTCGGATGATTCTAAAGAACTTTGTCTGATATGAGTTCTGGGTGGAAACGCGTCGCTTGTCAAATTTGAACCTTGATTAATGTGTCGAGAAGCTCTCTGTCGTTCATATTTTTCATCTTCCTCGCGTTCGATGCGATCCATTTCCTTCTTTTCTCTACGATCTTTCATTTTCTTGGCAAACCAGCCTATTCCCAAACTAGCAAGTAATCCATTTCGTAGTCCATTACTTTCTTGTGGTCTTCGAGATGGACTAGCTGTAGTACCAGATCCGTAATCGTAGGAATAACTCATAGAATCAAAACTATGAGCTCGGCCAGCTTGACTTCGTACTGGTCTCGGAGTTACGGGCGTTACGGGTCTTGGAGTTGTTGGACGTGCTTTTGCAGCACTAATAGCAGCCGCAGCAGCTACTGGAGCTCCGGGTCCAGGTAAGATGGAACGACTTCCTCGGCGATTTTCATAATGATTTGTTTGTTCGGTTGTAAGAGTTGAGTCACTATATTCGCTGTCATTACGTCTATGTTGCCTTCTACCCGGAGTATCCGGAGCAACAGAAGAATATTCGTCCTCGTGCTTTGTTCGCTGTCGTCGATCGAAGAAGCTCTTCGCGAGCGCACCGGCTCCAAGGACTGCCGCACCCTTGAATAATGAATTCATAACACCGCCACCATCCTTTTTCCTAGACTCGTATTTCTCTTCTTCGACGTAACTTACTGATCCGCGTCGAGATCTTGAGCCCCTGCGCGAAGGTATGACTTCTTCTCGAATTCTACTGTGATTGCGACTGCGACTGCGACTCCTACTTCTACTCCTATCTCGATCTCGGTTTCCAAGTAAAGCGGCAGCTCCGGCACCTGCGAGTAATGGACCAAGTATTCCTATACCAAATGAACTCTTTCTTCTCTCTTGGATTACCTCGCCATGTCGACTTCCTTCTCGTAATACTTCAGGGAGCGCCTGTAGTGCCCTGTAAGAAAGAATGAAGTATAGTAATACCAAGAGACCCATCCAGACCGCAAATAGTACAAAGAGATATTTTGGTGATCCATATAAAGTCAGTCCTAGAGGTACTTGCGCAATTGCAAGAAGTGCTGTTGCACGACCTATCCATTGATGCAAGACAGCCTTCAATGGAATCCTTCTCAAGACTCGTTTCTTTTCCGAATTATGTGTCAACCAGCCCGATAAGAATTGTACCCAGATGAGAACATAAATTGCCAATCCGATACCATGATGAGGATTCGTTAAGCTTCGCGCATTGCCTACTGCCATCCATCCAAGTATGAAAATAACTGTTGATAGAAGAAGCGTCATGATTTGTAAATATATGTGATATCGAATCGCATTTCGTATATCCCGACCATAAAATCTCGCGATGAATATCGCCGCAGGTACGATGAATAGAAATGTCATTGCAGCAAGTACACCATGAGCTGTAATTAATCCTTTATATCCAGGCATTGTCGCGAATCTATTTCCCATTCCTATTTACAGTCAGCTCCGTCACTCATCGCAATCTCAACAAACTAGATGCCGGCAAAGATTCACTTACCATTATATCTCATCGTCTCGAAATTCAATCCCATTAAATTGGGCAACAAGAAATCATTTTTCGTAGCATCCCATGTTCCATCTCCAACATACATTGTGTTTGATGAATATGTACTGCTCCCCGGTGGAGAGAGATCATCAGTCGCCATTGCGACGGGCGGATCTGCCGCCTAATGGCAGATAATTTCAAAATCCGTAGAGTAATTCGAGATAATTATAATCTTGTGGCATTCGAGATGATGAACGAAAACAGATGAAAATGTAGAGTAAATGTTGTTCTGGAAGATTATAATATGGCGGCTGGGAAGGATCTCGACTGCGAAAATGTGCTTATCGCACAAAGTTGTAAATAATTATGATGGGTTCGCTAGGTAACCAACGCGGTGAAGCCAACTAGCTGGGGCAGAACTGTTAGAAACAATGATTCTCTCAAAAATGAAGCCTTTGATAATTCATTGATGTCTCTGAGAATATACGATCATAATACAGGATTGTTTAATCAAAGAAACCTAGAACCAAGCATGTCAGTTTTCTGGTTCGCGGGGGAGATGAGAAGCAGACAGTTTTTAGCTGGTGGCTGGGTAGCTGCAGCTAGCTTGACAGCAATATCCACCATACAATTCAGCAAACACCAATCACAACATAATGTTTTAGGGCCCGGACAACATGATGGCTTATGCGGCCACGATGATGGATCCCTATGGTGTGGTATCACAGTATTACATACAGGCCGTTTCTCAAAAAGAAACTTGTCAAAGATGAGAATCTATACCATGTATGGGGTATTGCGTCTGATAAACCTCTTGATGAGCATTGAGCATACCTAGTATGGGCAACGGTTTTAGAAAATGCGGAGAAGTTTTCCCAGAGAGATTGCTGCATCAGTGTGCCTGCATGTTATCGGCAGGGCTCAAGCTCAGAATGGGGGTTCTTCTTCTTGATGTTGCTACTTCTTGAAGAGAAACGACACTATCTTCGAGTACGATCATCATTTCTAACTTTCGAGGTTTGCACTTAGTCAGTCACCAGTCACTAGTCATGATGTATGCGAATTTCTGTTGGATCAACGTGTCGCAATCTGTCGGCTCCGTTGCCCCTGCAATCTTTGGAGATAACTATTTAAATCCGGTAATAGACGGTGAATATTCGCCGTGTTGGGCGTCATGAGAAGATATATAAAGCTCAACACATTATGATTGTAGAATTCGGTGGTTACTAAACCCATTATCAAGTTCTACGTTCTACGATGGAGAAAGAACCCAAAATCTCATCTACTAGTCAACTTGATGTTGTTCCCGAGACTAGTGCTCAGAAACCCTCCGACCCTCAAGAGAACCCCATTCCTCCCGATGTTACGAACGTGCAGCCTCATAGCAATGTCGATGTTGAGAAGTTGATCGAAAACAATGATAACGAAGTACTCGAACCACCTTCCGAAACGGTTGAGAATACGCAACCCAATGCAGTATCAGATGTTCCATATAGTGTCTTTTCTGCCCCTCAAAAGAAAATGATTGTCCTTACCGGGTCCATGGCAAGCCTCTTTTCTCCTATGTCAACGAGCATATATTATCCATCTCTCAGTCAAATTGCGAAAGATCTTCACGTATCAGATGCCAAAATCAGTCTTACAGTTACTTTGTTTTTAGTATGCGTCATTCGCTCTTTCCTCTGTATTTGTAACGTTCTAATCAGCCTCTAGGTTATTCAAGGCTTAGCACCTATGATGATTGCGGGATTATCAGACAAAGCTGGAAGACGTCCAGCATATATTATTTGTTTCATTATTTACTTCTTCACAACTCTCGGTCTTGGACTTCAAAATTCATACCCAGCGTTGATGGCCCTACGTTGCTTGCAAAGTGCAGGAAGTAGTGGTACAGTAGCTCTTGCAAATGGTTTAGTTGGTGATATTATTACCTCTTCTGAACGTGGTACTTACGTTGCATGGGCTTCTCTTGGTAGTATTCTTGGTCCTATGGTTGCTCCTATCATTGGAGGAATATTAGGGCAATATGCAGGTTGGCATTGGATATTTTGGTTTCTCTTAATATATTCATGCGTCGTATTTATACCCCTTATTCTCTTTCTTCCGGAAACTTGTCGAAACTTAGTTGACGATGGTTCCATACCTCCACCATTTCTCTGCATGAACATTACAGACCATATACGACATTCGAATCGTCGTAAGAAAGGAATTCCCTTGGATGCAGAGAAGTTTACAGCCCTGCGCAAGAACTACAAGCTACAGGTCCCAAATCCACTATCTACACTTAAAGTTCTTGCGGATAAAGAAGCAGGACTATTGTTAGGCGCAGCGGGTATAAGTTTAGCTTGTTATTATGCAATTTCTACAGGCGCTTCATCACAATTCGGCTCTTTATACGGATTCTCACAGCTACAAGTATCATTGATGTTCATTCCTGTCGGTGCAGGATCTCTCATCTCTGCTTTTACTACTGGGAAGATAGTAGACTTCAATTATCGCCGATATGCTAAAATCCATAACTTTCCACTCATCAAAAATCGTCAACTGGATCTCACCAATTTTCCAATCGAGAAAGCGCGATTGGAGATTGCACTCCCGTTGTTCTATCTCGGTGCTTTAGCCATAATTGCTTATGGTTGGGTTATGGGTCACAATGTTAGTATCGCTGGTCCAGTGATATTATTGTTTGTGATAGGGTATGCTTTGGTTGCAAGTTTCCAAGTCCTTAATATCTTGATGGTGGATATTTATCCTGGTAAACCAGCTACTGCCACAGCTGCAAATAATGTTGTACGATGTGAACTGGGAGCGATTGCGACTGCGGTTATTGTCCCCATGGTCAATGCCATCGGTACTGGGGTAAGTTTGATTTTCCTTCGGGCTTAACAGAGCAATAACATGTCCTTCTCATATGAATATTGAATTGAATATGTACTGAGGTTTTTATAGTGGTCATATACGATCCTGGCTCTTCTATTTGTGATCTACAGCCCGGTGTTGATAATAATCATGAGATATGGAATACGATGGAGAAGGCAAAAGAAAATTAAAGATGTCGAATCAGCCGAAAGGAAGCAAGAGAGAAAGGCAGATAAGTAGTCGTAGGCTATCCACCTAGGGATTCACGCAAGGCTATCAACTCAGTCAGACTCTTATACGTAGGGGCCGGCCCCATCCCATTTTGCGCTGATTAAATTTGGCCTTCCATTCATCGTTTCAAATTTTGATTCCCATATAGATGGTATCAAAAACTTAGGGTAATCATGAATCGGGAATTATTTATATTGACTTCGAAGTGGATATTCGCAATACATATCTCGGGTTCCGGGTCATCGACCGGTCAAAGATGTGAAAGGATAGATTTGAAGTATTGGAAGTGGTATGTGGGAAGTAGTTCGAGTGACTGGATTTCCATCATCCAGGAGGTGGCGAAGGAGTGAAGGATACTGTGTTAAATTGTTTCGAAGGATTAGAGATTGTTGTAAGATGTATCGGGGTTACATATGAATATGTGCCTGAGAGTAAAGTTCGACGAAAATCAGCCTGGACGTTTGCTAAGACTCATGCAAAATTCAATAAAGGTATGTTGTGTTACAGAATAGACGAATAAACCCCCTGATAGGCAGCACTCGCCGCAGTACTGCACTTCCAAGACTCGCTCTGTTTGGTAAGCTCGGTAACATTGGAGGCCACTATGCAGCTGCTTGTTTGAATTACAACTTCAGCCTCTACGTATGTCATACATGGTGCTTACAAATTCCATGGCGATCAGGATTAGTATTATATGTCAATAATCACCATGACTGGCATCTTGTTACTTAGCGACGAAACAATATTTCTCTTCTCAACATTACACAACAAATACTCTAAATTTTGGAAACATTTGAAGTATATCTCTTTAATACAAAACAAAGGGAAAAAACGATGAAATTCCTTCGAGTCAGCAATGATCGGGAATTTGAGCCGCCAGACTTCTCATTTCAGGAACATGGAATGGACCTACGACTAGATGATCCATCAGGAGTCTCAAGCCGGGATAGAAGAAATTCGCAATACTCAGTTACGGATTCCCTATTGTCTACTGCAAATCAACCAGAATCTTGGCAGCAAGTGAGCAGCCTTTCGGGTTCCTCAACAGCACAAAGTACAAATTTGAACCTTCCCGCACAACCTTCACAGAATACCATCCCATCAATGACAAATCTGCCGATAGATACTGTAATCTGGAAGATTAATTGGCAACAACCAACTTTTATGTGCTCGATGCTACTTTGTGGTCTGATTCTGGCAATTGGACATCATGTTTACTACAATTCATTAAGTGGGTCGCCGGCGGGGGATGCCGCAAGGCAAGCTTGGTCAATTCGATTCGGGACAGCCTTCGCATTTCTCGTCGTCGCATGTTTCAAAGCTATTACTGTCTCCGCGCTGGGACAGTATCTTTGGAGCGTTGTAAGGTCGAAAGATCTCAAAATTAGTATGTATTGTTCCATATTGCCGATACAAGATTGCTCTTCCTAGACAAAGTACTGAGAAAACTGCAGGTGATCTCGATAAGTTGTACGCACTCACAAGTAATCCGATTAGCATGTTCAGTGTTTCAGTTATCAAGAATGCTTCCCTGGCAGCTTTAATTGGCACAATTTTCTGGTATGTGACTATGGCTCAAAGTCCGAGACTTCCCTAGACCTCAGGAAATAGTTGGGAAACAACTGTGTGAGCCGTTCATACATAAGAGGTGGTTTTAGGCTCTTGGCCATGTCGGAATACTTCAAGACGAAATAACGCTAAAATTTTGGCGCATTGATTTTCAGTTCAACTTGTGAATGAACTATCGATGAAATCTACGGTTTAGGTTACTGATATGCATTTTAGGACCATGGATTTCGTTAGTTTTGCTCCCGCAGCTACGCTCTCTGTCGTTCCAGTCAATATCATTATTCAGGTGCCAATTCCAGTATTGAATAGAACCAAATTTTTCTCGAATGTGGGTGCGATTGAAGGTTTCAGTATCTCAGAGAGAATTGCAGAAAAATCAGCATCTCTGGTTGATGTGGTACCTCTAGATTTTTCGATCGCGCCTCAAATCTGGTCCTATGATATGCAGTTCTTTGGTCTCACGCTCAAGTGCAGAGAAGCTAAGAGTACTGAGCAAGCTATTTTCGATCAACTAGCGCATGATAGGGAAAAATCCCAATCAGGGTTATTGTCTCTCAAATCAATGACTCGATTTGGAACAACTCAGTGTCTGAGTCGGGACCAAGATCACAAAACCTTCTCTTCTATTTTTCACCTTGGCAAAATTACCAAATGTCATGGGTAAGCGACCTCGGTCTACCAGTTTCGCTGTATGAGCTGTATTCTAGAAACTCAACTGGTTATCACATTTTCGTACAAAGTTCAGCGTCAAGCATTGTATGTACAGCCATGAATGCCTCTATTGCTATTACAATCGCTTCTGCCTACGGCAACCAAGAAATCACGCAACACAACACCCAGTACCTAAACGAGATACCTCGGTGTGAGGATGGAATACCCAGCTGTTTGGCGGATTATTATCAATTTTCCAATTTTGCGAGATTGTTGCAAGGAAATATCTCATTACATAGTGAAATGGCAGGCACCAATCGCATGGTTTGGATCCCTTATTTTATCGACAATCCTCTCCTCCGTCTATTTACTGCATGCGACGACATACAGGCTTCACCATTCGAGTCCCTGCTCCCTCCAAGTGACTATTATACAACGATCTTTGAGGAATACTTTCCAATCGAGCCATGGCAGTGTCGCAATCGAAGCTTCATGAGAGCAATCGAGGATCTTTCCATCAATATCACCATAGGTTATCTTGGTTCTCCCAATCTCACTAGTAGCAGCACAGAATATGCAAATATCACCACCTCAGACACTAGGAATGTCTACGTCTATCATCCTCTGTACCTCGTTCTTTCCTATAGTATCGGGTTCTTTCTGGCAAGCCTTTGTGGTGCAATTGGTCTTCACTCAATGCATGTTAATGGCGTTTCGCATTCAAACTCCTTCTCCGCCATCATGCTTACAACAAGGAATCCAGACTTAGACATCTTGGCAAGAGGGAAGTCTTTGGGATCTGATCCATTGTCTAAAATTATCAAAAACACAAAATTAAGGTTTGGACCGTTGGTATCACAACATGGTCCCGAGAAGAGAGAATCTGATGATTCTCCTCGGCACGTTGCATTCGGGCTTGAGGGAAGTGTTGACGAATTGAAGAAAGGTGGAAAGTACATATGATCAGAAGGAACTGCGATCACAAATGTGATTCGGAAAAACGCCATCCCTAACAATTTGTGAGAGCTCCAAAAGTAGCACAAATGAAACAACAACTTATCATCTCCAGCGGGCCCACTTTCGATTTCTACATCATCTAATCTCATTCAAGATGCCCAAGTAACCATTCTGTACACTATGCCGAGCCATATCATTATTGAGGGTCACATGGTCTAACATAGGTTTCCTGGTACTCCAAGAACCATCGGCCGGCAAACTTCTGGCGATTTCGAAAACTCTGTATAACATGTTAGTTACAATGAAGGTTTTTGAGGTCTGATTGAAAGGAAAAATAAATGGCTTGATCACTGCACTATGTTGTTTGTTTTTTTGGATGAAAGGTTACTTGCGTAGATATACCGTGAATCTGAGGGGAGTGAATGAACCTGTTGAATTTCGCACCTTATCTGAGGATAAAACAATCAAAACTTCTCAAAGGCATGATTTTCTTGCTTGCGAACAACCCGGGTTTGATTTATGGTCAAGATATCGGTCACAAATTCCTTCAACGGCGCTGTTTTTCCAGAGCTCCTAGTCAATTCATTTAGTAAATTTGGGGAATAATGTCACCTTTATCCCTAATGTGGTAGATATACTGAAGGATTATCGGTTCCATGATATTCACTTCTGCTATATAATAGCCGCAAGTGATTCACGTAGATTTGGAAAGAAGAAGTTCAGGAGAATAACAATAACAAGCATAGCATGTCGTCGCATGTATTATCAAGAGACTTCCAAGTCTCCGGGGTATCTAGAGTCAGTCAACTATTGAACTAATATGAGTGGTGTAATATGCATATCATAGTGACCATGGTACTATAAGTCTATGGAAGGAACGACTCTTATAGGCGTTCTGGCTTACTAAGCTAACTAGTGAATTATGAAATATATCAACTTTCGTCATCTGATGCAGTAACCGCCAGACAGTATACATACTGCCACCGGTGAAATTATAAGAGGAGCTTGAGCCGTAACCATATGGGCTATCTGAAACTTCGAATCATGGTCGAAATACCTCTTCAGCTTCCACCTGTACATTTAAGCTGTAGGGTCTGGGGCCGTGAGGTATCAATATTCACTTGTCTATCTGGTACTGCCACAAAAAGTTTTTGTACGTTCTGAGAAATCCCTTTCTCATATTCTTTATCAATATTTAAAGGACAAGAACTATCAACCAACAAATTTTGAATCGCGAGAAATTATCGAAGTTTCTGAAGCAGAGATTCAAAGTGGTCAACGCCATGGATCAATCTTCCTTTGACGAAGAATTCTACAATTGGCATGAATTGAGCGGTCTATTGGGGACACTTACTTCGACTGTAGAGGAATATGCTCAGTATCCTACAAGAGGTATTTCCAGAATTCTAGATCGACCAGGATGTGTTTCTGTAAAGCAAAAATCGACACTACTAAGAATAGGATGGCGGGATGAAGACGGAACTGATCTGTGTGTTGTGAAGTTCAAAGCAAAGGACAACAGAGTGCAGGAGAAGCAGTCTTCGCTTGAAAACCGACTTACATATTGTCCAAGTGAGTTACACACAAAGATGATCATCATTTGCTAACATGTTCAGAAACATGGCAAACATCCGAGATCAAGTTTTATCACGATCTTCCGACAACTGCTATCCAAATAGCCTTGCAGGTACAGGTTGTTCCTGCGCAGTCTACTTATCATTCTATTAATTCTTAATACTAGCCTAGCAATTTATGTACGCACACCAAAGTGTTCATAAACCATTATTACGTCTTTGATCTTTATGAGCGTTCGATAGAAGTTGATTTCTATACCGTGTTCCATTGATTGTATCTAGAAACCAATGTTTCTGCCATGCTAGAAGTTCGGGTACCGTCAGCCCTTCAACCTATTCAGATATTCAAATATGTTCAGTTCAGTTGCTTGATGTATTCCAGCTTTCAACCTTAGACATCTCAGTCCCGTGCCTCATTCAACAAAGTAAGTATGCCTCGAGATAGAATAGATCTTAACTTAGATAGGTAGTACCTACCCAATTCTACCTGCACTGAACCGCATATTGAGACTATCGAGAAGTTGACAGTCTCATGAGGTCAGGGTACCAAGTGAAAGTGGGATTAGATGAATTAATGACACTTTGATCCACGTCCAGCAAAGCATGAGAAGAAATGGCCGAAGGAGTTAAGCAGGAGATATAATATAGGATATAGACGACGAATGTGTATAAGACCATCCAAAATTGAAATTTGATTACTAAAAAAGGTGGAACTTGGTATGAGGTTGTTAGGCCCCACTTTCCCGTCTCCCCATGTTAACGAGTTATCAGCGGTCAAACCCATCCCCGCATTTGTCAGATGTGCTGATAAATCATCGTTTGTTAATAGAATTCGGGGTTTAGAATCATAAAGAAGTCGTGTGTGAGTCCCTGCAGTGCTGTCAGCTTACTATCTCTTGGCTCATAGTTGCTGACGGACCACGTTACTCAAGCGCCGAGAGTATGCTCACAAATCAGTTGATCCTTCTTGGTTTGTGATCAGAGAATATGACATTCAGACTCCGCATATATATAATGCTATAGTGAGCCTCCATGGAAGATATAGATTCGAAGAAGATAGGAAGCACCTGAACTGAAACAATGGCATCAACACAACAATCACTCATCGTGCAAGAGACTGGCAAGCCAGTGGTGAAAATCACAAGACCTATTCCTACCCCTAAGGAAAATGAGGTTCTTGTTAAGACGACATCTGTTGGCAGTAAGCTTTTCTCCGAATTGAAACCGCAAACCTGCGCTAACAAAAAACCTAGTAAATCCCCACGATGCAAAAATTCGAGACTGGGGTCTCTTTCAACTTCCCCTTCCTACAACCTTATGCAACGATGTCGCTGGTGTAATCACTGCCAAAGGCGATAAAGTTTCCGGCTTTGAACTTAACGATCATGTATTCGGATATCCCAGGTTCGTGGTCGATGCCCAAGGATCCCAACAATATGCTCTTTTGGAAGTTGGATGTTTTGCCAAAGTACCATCCAATATTACCGATGACCAAGCAGCAACACTGCCAGTAAATCTATTTGCTTCTGCTCTATCATTCTGGTCCAATGAAGCTTTTGGATTCTCATCTCCGTGGGCAGACGATAAGACCTTCGATGCTTCATCTCAGGCTGTAGTCATTCTTGGGGGAGGAAGCAGCTGCGGAAAATTCGCCGTTCAAGTCGCAAAAATCACTGGAATTGGAAAGATCGTCGTAGTCGCGTCCAAATCAAACGCCGATGAGCTAAGATCTTATGGGGCAACCCATATCATCGATCGTCATGGTACAGACTCGGAAGTCAAGGCACGTGTCCAAGAGGCTGTCGGTGATGAAATCGTTTACGTTTACGATCCTATCAACGATGATCAATCATATGCCATTTCTTTACTATCCGAAAAGAAGAGAGGTAAAGTCGTAACATTGTTACACGTGAAGTCGTCTCCCGGTCATCATGATATCTCTCAGACATCTGGTCTGCCTCAATTGCATATGGATTTCTCTAAGGAATTCTTCAAGCTATTGCCAAGCTGGGTAAATTCTGGGGAAATTAAGCCGCTTGGCTTCAAAGTTTTTGAAGGTGGTTTGGATGTAGATGCATTCAATAAGATATTGGATAACCATCGGGATGGTAGGAACCCTGGAAAATGGCACTTCCATCCCAACGATGCTTGAATTATAGTTAGAAATATAGGGATAGAGAGACTTGGGATTATCCCTGTCAAAGAACCCACAGATTTTGTTTGAATAGAAATAGAAATGTTCTTTTTCTTGATACTACATATCAAATGAAGAGATCAATAAGTCCATTGCCCATTGAGATCCACTTGATATCTCATGACTTGTGTATACCAATTGCTATCCTCGCCCTAGTATCGACATTTGCAATTACATCCAAACAGCATTACATGAGTCGGACCCCATACTTCTTCATACTGATTTCTGTCTGCCATTGTATAATGACTTTATCTTTGTGATCTAACTCTCATACTTTCAAAATGCGCTTATGTATGTATTCTTGTAGCTGAAGATGATGGGTTGATCGAGGTATACCTTTTCTTGTCTATTCATGGACTGCCATGAAATATGTGACGTTGACGACATTTCTTCCCCGCACGAGCTGAAGTTTAGACTACTAACTAATCCTTCATGGGAACTTCTGCAGATGCGAGAATCATGCGACCACGTCTCCATGAACTAGCTGCAGCTCAACAAAGATCCATGTGATTGGTGCGAACGTATCCACCTCCCCGAAATTGTAATGAAAAGGTACTCGGGTCTTCCGCTGTCCGATTCTTTTTTCTAGTTAAGTATGGTAGACTCAAAAGCCAATGCCTTTATAAACTCTATATCCGCCTTTGGTGTAGCACAAAATGTCAAAACAAGTTATGCTACTGAACCAAGCTAGTTCTTACTTCCTGGCATCGAATTTCTCAATGACGACGATGGCTAGCTGCTGAGTTCCTAAAGATCTAGGGTCTCAAGTATCATAGACATATCGTTTATGGATTCTCGAGATGAAATATAAGGCTGTCGCATTGTATGTTTAGATTCTCAGTTGGAGGGAACGTCGGCGATCTTCCTTTCGTTTTTTCTGTCTAGCTCCGCTGCATATAGTGACTTAATATCTTTGGAAATCCTGTCTTTCAAGTAAAGGGGTATACTGAGATGATGTTGTACTTCCTATCTTTCTTATCTTTCCGCACTTTCGCAAATCGAAGATGGCCTTCACTTGTAGTAAGAGTGTCCTGGTGTCAAAGTCCATGCAATGAACAGTTACGTAGTGGTAATGTGTCCTATTAAATCCATTGTTGTTTTAATTGACCATGATGAGGGAGTATTCTTCTTCTCCCTGCTTGGTCTAAGTGGGCTTCCAACTGATGGGTCCAATGCGTCATGACCATCACAAGCTCAGAGCTCTACTTTCAGGACCAAACACTCCTGGCATTGCATACCTAAGTAGTGACGGGTTCCCATCCGAAAACTAGTTTGCTCTGATAGAACGGGCTCGTGAATCTCTCTGGTTTGTTTCGTCGTTGATTACTTTAATTGTTGAACTTCCTTTCGTCTGAGCTGAGTTCATGTCTCAGAATTTGTCACTCAAGAAGCTGCGGCGTTTTTCACCGGTCGCAGTCCTAGGTACAAAATTTGAATGATTCTTTATATATTCGGTCGACCAACCGTCTTGAACTCGAACCGTCTTTTCTGGTTAGCTTGGTTCCTGCGCAGCAGTGGCTTCGGTTGTGTCAAAATAAAGAGGCTACTTGGCGTTCTTAGCTGCAGAAGGTGGCTCTGAAACAATAGAATCTTGGCAATACAAAGATAGAATGAACAAGGCGTATCTAGTAGTGGTATTCGGCGATTTGATTAGAAATGTCTCCTAAGGGTGATGTGCGAACTTGTGCGTAATCGTCCCATCTAGGCTGCAACTTCTAGAAATGCTTATTCTACAAGACAATCCTTCGCCTTGTTTTTAAAGATTGTGAGATTGCTTTCATATTATTTGATAGTATACGAGATTCTAAAGATCGTCTATCTCGGATTCCTAGTCAACTATTTTGAAGAGGCAAGGCAATTTGTTCGGTAGGGTCCATTCAGCCAAGGTCGGAGGAAAGACACAGGTATCATGTCTCGAACATTGGATGAATTTCGGACTTCTGAATCTTTATGGCAATGAGTGCATGTTAAGTGGAGTCACAATGTTGATTTGTAGATATAAGACAATTCATCATGATGACCCTTGTTCTTTGCCCACTTTCGGGGAGGGACATGTCCCAGCGAGACTCACTGACTGCTGTGAATCCCGAGTATATTCAGTCTCGGAAGTATTTTTTCCGCTATGTTTTCTGTCAACGATGTAGATTGGTTGAAAGCTTGAGAATGATATATTGGTAGTAAATGTAGATGGGTATTGTATGCGTTTGTATGCGTAGTACGTAATGTCAGCAATAACTCAGGTTCTTTCACCAAGAGATGGCCGATCTCGTTCTTGGGCACCAAATCTGTAGACATTAGGAATAGCGACTGCGCTAATAGTACAAACATGGAGACCCAGATATTTGGAACGATCATACCGGGACGGGGCGCACTGGGAAAGCTTGAAGATTGAGTATGGATACACTCCACATAAATATATGTGATATGACGGGGCTTCATCCAAACCCATGGCATCGTTGACCTATACAATTCTTAGCACGAACCCGACTCACCACAGCAGACAGCTGCAAATATCTAGTGTGAGATTGTTTGACACAGTTAGTAGCAACCGATGTGTAACGTTACTCTGTGGCTGTTTGACATATCCACTGACTCTCAAATATCTTTATTACTCATAATAATATGGCAATAATACAGATACCATTGATGAACTAGTCTTGGGTATTTGAAAGATCAGACCACTTGAACATGAGAAGGGCCAGCCCTCGTCACCTTCTGCTTAGTATTTTGACTGCCGTAATGAATATTTTGAATGCATAGGTAAGGTTGGTATGCAAGTTTGACCAATGGCCCCCACTCCTAGTCAATATAGCCCCCGCTACCTCAACTGGAATTCAAAGGCAAAGGTCTATGCTGGTCGTGTTTTCTGGATTAACGTGTATCATCGGTCATCGAAGATTCACAGTTTCCCGAATGTCACACCGGACCATTTGGATTGAGATCCTATTGGAGAGGTACATTGAATGGCGAGCTTTAGAATCCTTCTGGAAGTGAAAGAATTTAGAAATTGTCAGCACTTGTCTGAACTTAGTACAAGTTTATCAAAGTTCGGTGCGGAGTATACCCTAAGTATCCGATGCATATAGTATGCATGAATGGCTCGCGCGCGGCCGTAAGAATAAAGCAGGGGCGGAAGCGGGCATGCCTCCACCTAGTTGCCCGTCAACTTAACAGATTTTTCATTCGGAGCGAAGCCGAGACTATAATTGAGGTTATTCGTAAAAATTACCCACCTAGGTATACGTGGATGTCGATACTTTTTCCAAGATTGAAGATCTCGATGTCAAACTAAAGGGTTATCTCCAATAATGTCTCAGACGATGAAGAGTCCCGGCAAATCCAAGTCCCATCAATTTCCGACAATATGGTTAAAGTTTAGATTTCCCGTAGGTTGGTTGACGGGTGCTAAGGTTGTAATCGAATTATGTTGCATGCTTGGTATACCATATTTTTGTTGGGGGGAAGGGGTTTTTCCAAAGAACAACTCTGGTGTTGCAAGAGATATGTATATCTACCTATCTTACCCCTCTCTTGGGCTTGGTGCATGATTTACCAGCGGCAGATGCGCATTTGGAGCCATCAAATCATTTGGTTGAATAACTGCAAAGTGCGCAATCAAACAAATTAACTTATATTTCTCATCGGAAATCTTTCCTTCTTCTGCAACTTTCAGTGGAGTCTTGCCCTTGAGAACCATGTATTATTCGCAAAAAAGATCCAGAATGTGTTAGAGTTTTTGATGTATGTACTAGGTAATGCGTGTTTCTACTCTGGAGTCTGGACAGAGTAGTATCTCCCATCGATATGGGAGATGCACACACTTCCGATATTGGAAAGATGTAAGCATAAGCATCCACACCAAAGCAAAACAAGATGCAGATACCTGGGTATGTATACTTTCTTTATTAATGATCATGAACCCAAGTCTTTGGAGACGGCTGACCCAGCAAACCGGGAAGGTCGGCTTATTCTCTTTTAATGGGTCAATGCATGAAATGACTGGGATAAAACGGTGAACGACCCCAAACTTCAAAGTAAGTTCCCCCCTTCTGGTATCTACCCCTTCATCCCGAAGAGCTAATCCTTAATAACTTTATGTTGGCCGATCGATTGGCTTCTCCCCGTTTTACCATGAGACCATCGAATGATACCTTGTAATTTCATATATACTAGAAAGGCTTGAATTGTGCCAACGCATCAATCAGCGTTCATTTTCAGGTTCGCTGCATACAATTTAGTCTTCCCACAGAAATTCCCTACCCGAGCCCAAATTAGCAATCCCCTGGTCAGTGAGATTTTAAGACATGGCCCACGACCCGGGAATTCGTCTCTTGGGATTTTGACGTTTTCCCCATTCTCGTCGAATTTGTCAGTTTGTCTTATGTCGAATTGATCTTCCTCAAATCTGTGTTCCAATTTCTTCACAGTACTGTACGACATATTCATTGTCACAAACTATCATACCTACTTTTTATTTGCGAATATTGTAGCAGTCAACGAAAGCAATGGCATTAGAAAACTCGGAGACTATAGAAGAGGTACGATCACTTCGGCACAAGTACCGTCCGGGATGTCCGTATTCACATAGATGTATGACATACTAACAAACCGGATTCATTTTCAGGACGTCAGCCTTACCGCTCGTAGTTATTCTTCTTCCGAAGATGATTTGTAAGTTACAACTGCCTGAGAACTTGTCAAAGTCGATACTATGAAGGATCACAAACGAATAGCAGTTAACGATAGTCAATGTCAGAGCAGGAGATACTTATTCGATAGATTCGAGTGCTATGGCTTTTAGAATGGAAAATGGTAGAAGATATCAGGCATATAGAGAAGGAGCTTATTGGTAAGTGTTTACTTGTTGATGCCTCCATCTGTTTAACTGTTTGATTCTTTGTTTCCAAATATCAATATACTTTGAGATCTAATACCAGATAGGCAACCAAATGATGAAGTACAAAGTGAGCAAATAGACATTAGGTAACTCGATATTTGCAGGCATACAGAGAAGTGTATTAATCAAATTCAAGTCATCGACGATATCTAGCAATGTTGGATGGCGCGTTGTACATGGCACCAATACCAGATAACGTCGAGGTAAATACAATTGACCTCAAGAAAAATTCACGAAAGAACTAATATGGTGAAAAGCGAGTTTTAGATCTCGGAACAGGTACAGGAATATGGGCAATTGACTTTGCTGACCTTTTTCCAAATGCGTCGGTTCTTGGGACAGACCTATCACCAATCCAACCGGGCAGTAAGTAGCTCTATTTTTCCCAATCAATTCAGCCAGTTTTTGGCTCATGAACCATCCGCCCTTCAAAATTCATCATGTTTCATGACTTCATGACTCTATACCTTTCAACTTCCAAGTCCTCATTTGTTGTACATGTGCTGACTTTAACACCCTCAGTGGTTCCTCCAAATTGCAGGTAAAGTATTTGACAATCGCAACAACTCATATATTCATGGCGGCTAATCAAAGTTCCCCAGGTTCGAGATAGACGACTGCACAGAAGAATGGACCTATCCGCCAAATTACTTTGATTTTATACATATTCGTTCACTTTTCGGTAGTGTCGCTGATTGGGACAGACTATACGCACAAGCTTTCAAGTAAGGCCCCGTACACATACCATAAAAATGTAAATTTCCAGTCGTCCTAATCAATATCAGACATTTGAAACCAGGAGGATATATTCAGCACCTAGAGCCGTCACTATATATACATTGCGATGACAACAGTTTACCACCAGATAGTCCATTGTATAAGTTCTCTGAGGTATGTAGGTATCAACAAGTTTCATCCAAATTATTGCTTTTGCCAAGTTAATGCATGACTACTAACTTCAGATGGTCTTCAACAGCTTTTCAATGAGGCTGGAGAACGTACCGGACAATCATTAGATCTGTGCCCGACAATGAGTTCCAAAATAGCCCAAGCTGGGTTCATTAACCTTCACGAAAAGACATACAAAACGCCATTAGGAGAATGGTCATCCGATCCGAAGTTACAAGAGCTAGGAAAGTGGAATTTGTTACAATTTGATGTTGGATTAGAAGGATTTTCCATACAACTTCTCACAAATGTAATGGGGTGAGTTCGGTCCTACTACATGAAACTTCACAAAGGGTAATGCTCGTCACTTGAAATATGAAACTGATGAACTGAACAGATGACTTTACCTGAGGTTCAATTATTCTGGTAAGTTAAATTACTTACTCGACGAGGTCATTTGGAGTTCAAGAGAATTGACGTATGTATAGTGCCCAAGTTCGCGTTGCGGCTCGAGATCGAAGAATACACTCGTACTATCCACACAAACTGGTTTACGCTCAAAAACCTCTGTAACTTCTCGCAACAATAAGATCGGACGACATGTCACACCAAGTTACGATATCGCCTTACGCAATCCAGTTTCCGGTCTGCGGCGCCAGTGATCAAGTGTAATAGGACATTTTACCCCTTCATCATTCTATGATAAGCGATCCTCTTAGTTGATGATGGCAGACAATAAAACAAAAGTATTCTGGGCGAATCGTCATAGGATTTCGAGGCGGTTGATTTTTTTGTATACCGGATGAATTACATGGTCAAATTTTTGAGATCAAGATTCGATGGACAAAATGACAGAATTGATGGGTTAAGTACAGCACCAAGTACGATTGAAGATTTAAGCTTGACTTTACTTCTTGTACTCCTTGCTGCTGAAATAGTTTAAATTTGCCCTGTACATATTATTTCATTTATACTAATGGGTCTGCTGGGGTAGATTTGGACCCATTGGATGCTAATTCTTCAATAAATTTGTTGAATAGATATCATTCATAAAATACCTTCACTTTTGATGTCTTTGGCTTCGAGTCCTCGCGTTGGGTTCTTGCTTTGAATTTTTGCTTTTATATTTTGCCTTGGGTTCTTGTTTTGAGATTTTTCACTAACATTTTCTTTTGAACCTCCAATTTAACGTTGCCCAATCCCTTTTGACGATACCAATGAGTTCTCGAATGCTCATTTCTTATCTACTTTACCAAAGTCGGTGTGATGTCTGTGCATACCTTGACAATAGATACCTACCGAGCAAGTACTCGAAAGAAATGCATTGACTTTTGAAACATGGGTCTCTTGTAGTACTAAATGGGGATATCCTTTCGTCTCTATTTCTTAGTTACTTGAAGCCGATTGGCTCAATCTAATCTACAAGCCTAGGAAGCTTACAAGTACTTTGTTTCCAAATCACCGCCAAGCTGTCAACTTATCATTTCAAACACCATCGCCTCGTCAGCAATTGCACTTTCCATTACTTCAAACCTTGGATCCACGTCTCCCAAACAAAAATTGTCAAAAATATAGCATTTTTTTAACTTGTATTTTCTTATTCTGAAAATCTTCAAGCAGGTAATTCCCTGCGGAATTTCTTCACTTCAGACGACATGTGATGCTACAAGTGACGAGTATCATGCAATGAACCTAGTAGCTTCGACGTTTTTCTCATAATAACCGTTTCTTTTGACGACCACTAGGGCTAACATTCTTAGATTACTATTCTGAGAACCCCCAATCGAATGGACGAGTCCACCAAATCCACATCCCGTACAAATGGAGACGCCGCGGCTCCGCTATCATCGCTCTGGATGTAGCCCAGCTATCAATCTCAGCCTGAAACTTGTGGATCGCTGCATCTATATGAATATTGATGTGAAAAGCTTGGAGCAAGGCACATGGTATACAGCAAAGGGTATTGATTTTGGGAGTTATTTCCACTTTTTTCACATCTGTTAAGTATTGAAGGATTGTGCAGTGATGGAAACCTTTTTCTTCTCACCGTACATTCATCAATCTTCTTTCCTACCTACCTCCTTTTCTCTTCTCAATACATCTTCGGCACATCGCTGGCGAGTCCGTTAAGACTTTTCTTCGATTCCTTAGAATTACATTCTCTTTATTGCTTTTATTGTTTGCTGTGTAAACTTGGAATCATTCGATTGATTCGATAGAAGTTTGATACTTTACTTCCTTTTCTATTCTTTTCAAGGAAATTTATCTGTTATATATTCAAAATGGTTGGATGGGGCGTTCTTCAGGATCCAAGGTATCCAAATATTCCTGGAACCGTAAATCTTGGTGAAAACACTGCTGGAGCTGATGGTTCATGTGAGTGTATTCAATCTTTGTGGAACAAGCCGAATATACTGACTTTACATTAGCAAAAGAAGCGAATTGGGATTATGTTGAGCCAAAGAAGAGGGGTGAGATTGTTCTCAATCCTCAACCTTCTGAAAGTCCTAATGATCCTCTCAATTGGTATGTTTGCATGTTACTATTATCAAAAATTCTTTCCACTAACATGTTGGTAGGACTACTGCTACAAAAATGGCCATTCTTCTCATCTTAGCCTTGACTGCAGGTGTCACTGTCTCGTATGTACTATCTACCCCCGTCAGATATGTAGCTCAATCTAATACAACTTTATAGTCTCGGTCCAATGATTACTACCGGATCCGAAGATGTAGCAACAGCTTTCGGTGTCACCACAGATCAAGTCTCCTTTAACATTGTCGGGATCATGCAACTTACAACCGGTTCCGGTACATTCTTCACTGCCGCAGCAGCAGCCGTATGGGGAAAACGTCCAGTTTTCATTGTGTCTACTATTGGATTGTTGGTCACCAATATCTGGGGTTTTTTTTCCAATAGTTTCATGTCGCTTTCCATCATGCGAGCTGTTCAAGGTTTCTGTGCTTCTCCCTCGAGACACTCGTCAGCGCAACGGTTTCCGAGATCTTCTTTGTCCATGAGAAGGGTAAGATGTTGAGTGTATGGAATTTGTTCGTTATGGGTGGTGTTAAGCTTGGGTATGTTCAATCTGCAATGGACGTACATTTATGTTGCTCTTGGATACTAATTGTCTTCAGTCAACTCATCGCAAGTTTCATCATCCAATCCTTAGGATTCAAATTCACCTTTGGCATCTGCGCTTGCATCTACGCCATGATCATCCCCGCCATGTATTTCTTTGTACCCGAAACCCTTTACATTCCTCAAACCGATCCTCCTACCCAACTCATCGTCGACAAAACCGAAGGCCGAGTCTACGAAATCGTCCTACCAGACATGAAGAAATCCCTCAAAGAACGTCTTTCCATCTTCAACGGTCGCATCTCACAAGCTAGCTTCTGGGCACTCGCCGCCAAACCAATCCCGCTCGTTACTTTCCCCGCCGTCATATTCAGCGCCTTTACCTATTCATTCTACGCCGCCGGTCTAACCCTCATCGCTTTACTCCAAGATACCATCTTCAGCGCGCCTCCATACAACCTCTCCACTTCCGCCATCGGACTTACCAATCTTCCCCTCTTCGGCGTCGGACTCGTCGGCACCTTAGTTTCCGGATACTGCGCCGATTTTGTCGTCCAATGGATGACCCGCCACAACAATGGTATCTACGAACCCGAATTCCGTCTCGTGCTTATGTTCGTCGCGGCTTCTCTTTCCACCGTCGCATATATCGGGTTTGGATATTCCGTTGCAGCAGGCGCATCCATCTACATCCCCATTGCCTTTTTGGGCGTCCAGACCTTCGCTGTTCCGTTTGCGACGAGCAGTATGTTTACATATGTTATGGATTGTCACAATCGGTTGGCACCACAAGCGTTCGTGACGATGAATTTTATCAAGGCGATTTTGTCGTTAGTCATGAGTGATTTTGTGAACGGATGGTTTGAAGCAAGTGGTGCGAAGAGTGTTTTTACCACTGTGGCGATTGCCAATCTTGCAGTTTCTGCATTTGCGATTCCTATGTATATCTTTGGAAAGAGATTGAGGAGTAAAGTTGCTAGAAGTGCTTTTCATCAAAAATTCTAGACTTCTTTCTCGAATCTTCTCTCACGACACAACTCAAAGAATTTCTCTCATTTGTTCTTCAACGTCACTTTAGCAAGCGGGATTGACGATACGGCGCATGGGAATTTTACATGGAAGAATGCATTTTACACGGATAGAAAGGTAACGCCGGACGTGGATGATGAATATATGTACATCAGCGGATGGAGTTCAAAAGGTTATTGATACCATTAGCTATCCTCAATCATTCTTTTTAAAAATGTACAAGACACTACAAACATAGGAATAGATCGTCATTTTGATGACCAGAAAATAGAACAACCCAGAACAATCAATTAAATGAATTGGAATGTCACTGAGCATTGAAGTACATGGTAGACGCATCCGATATATTAAAGTTTATGCCTTCATAAATATATAGCCCCTCAGTGATGTTTGACCCTCTCTCGCTAATCTAAACGTCCGACCCTGATTTATGATTCCCATCTAACTAGATGTAGAGTCTGAAATTATTTATAGAAGTGTGAATTCTTGTATAAAATATGAGATGTTCAACACCTAACGAGTATTATTGATTATGCTTGATCATTACTTGTATAAATGTAGAGGTTGTAAGCTACACAGAAACGAGGAAAACTGATGGCTTTAACTGAATGAAGAAAATACCAGGTTATTGGAAGATTCAAGAAGAAACGAATAACCGGTTTTTATCTGCGAAACAGAATCGCAAACTCAGATGGTAAGGCAAGCTTACGATGAATTGGAGGTCTAGATCAGACGATAGTAGGTGACATGAGCATAAATAATTCATCAAGTTATGAGAGCATATCTGAAGAGTCCACAAATTTCGTGGAATGTGGTGCGGTCAAATCTGAGACTGCGGAGAATTGTTGTTTGAAAAATCGAGATCAATTGAAATTCCGCTGCTGTAGAAGGAATTTTATAATCTAAGCAAAATGGACTCATCACTTGTGAGAACGAGCACAAACTATTCAGAAATGAAGACAAGTTATTGAATGAATTTTATATTTGAGATGGAGGTATCCAGATTGATAATTGAATGACATCGCAGTGAATCACACTCTCAGATATAGAGTGGAATATCGAGAAAAATATCCCGCGGTACTTCGAGTAGAGGCTGTTCCAATGTACATATGTGTATGCAGATATGCGCCTGGAAGCAGAAAAAAGGGAGAGAAAATAGGCAAAAGAAGATGTCAAGTTCAGGTCCATGGTTAGTGTCAAGGACTAGGGGCGAATATACTCACTTTTCCACCACATATCCCAACTGACCACCATTCACGAGGATCAACCCGTAGCAGGCCTGCGCCAGCTTACTGCACCACAGTGGGGATCGCCGCTACACAAGTTGTCCTACCTATAGCTTTTAAAGGTTAGTTATTGGGGGAAGGTTTACGGTCTACAAGTATACCTATCCTTTTTCTCCCCTAATGACCCATGGTTCTTGAGAGCATCGTACGCGTCTTAGTGGTCGACCTCCAGGGATTGAACTAGAGAATTTGTTAACGAAATCATTCTCATGAATTTCGCGAAGCGCGTGCTTGACCACTGGACCATGAACTTGAACTTGGTAGTATTTTCAAGGAGTCGTTGTATCAGAAACTATATTGTGTTCTTCTTTGTTTGATGGAGAGGAAGTGAATATTTGTGGCTGTGCCATATCAAAGATGGCGGCGATGTCATGAGAAATGAAACGCGAAGCGGAGCGGCTAACGGCGGGTAAAATCGATGTTTTCTCAGCTTTTATTTTGATCATCCGGAAGAACCTGAGAAGTTGAAAATTGGGTAGGTCGCTTGTGTGGTTCCAAACTGCCGAGAGCCAACATCCTTAACTTCGATGATGAAAGTACAGCAATCATACATCCGGATTTCCAACCCAATCAATCAAACTACAGTTTGCGAATCGTATCCTGTAGGTGCGACTCGGTCAAAGCTTTGGCTGAGTACCGGAATTGGAGGACGATTCCGGGCTTGGTGAAATAAGGACGCACGCAAATGGCGTGAATCCAAGAATAGTGTATTGTTTGACGACTTTATGATCCATCCAGCTACCTCACAGTTTATTTCTCTCTTCTGCATTTGTATTCGTTCGTGCTGCTTCTTGAGGCTCAAAACCTTTCACGATTTTGGCTTTGGTTAATCAGACTTGATTCCTTGTCAGTCCGCACCGGAATATGCATCGCCTACAGAAAGTCCACAATACCCATCACGGCCCCAGATTCCGATTCAAATTAGACTTGAAGATTTTGAGCGCTGCGATAAATCGATGGTCAAGACCAAGTCTTACGCCAAGCAGTACGAAAGTGGTAGAGAAGTGATTCTTGATGTTGGAAATTTTTCATAAACTAAAGGAAATCCGTGCAGTGAAACAAATGACAGAATCTTTGACATACCCTCTCCGCATTTAAAGGCCAAACTCACATTGCCGGGTGCGCAAAAGTTTGTGCTTATTTGATTGAGTCTTTGAAGATTCAATCTCCCCTGTCGGCGCCATCACCACAGTTCAAGTCTTCGAGAGGTCTAACTCTACCATTTTTATCGGATTTTCCATGAATCTTGATAGATATCAAAGATAGGAACTGCGATAGCAAAGCATTGCCGCCAAGAATGGAATTGTGGTCTCCGTAACTCCTAGGAGGAAGGAGGAAGTACGACTTTACCCAGGCCACGTCGTCCCACGTGATGTGGTTACTCGAAATGGATTACCCCGCACGAAAGTCGTCTCATATGCGATGTAACCTGCATGGGGTAAGGCAAGGGGGGAATGAGAAAAGAAACCTCAATTTCACACTTCAACTTCTGATTTCCTTCCTTCCATCCATCATGAAAACGTCGAGCGATTTGTGAGAATATTCGGAATCGCCTCTTGAAAGAATATTTCAACATCTCGAAACACTTGCCTCACATGCACTCCCATTGGAATTTCCACCGCAGTAGTCGGGGTCGCAAGAGTTGACCTGGCCGTTTGATTTCATATCTAAGTATTTCAAGTACATGCAACTGGAATCCATCCCGAAAAATGTTATACTATTCCATGGAATCTTCGCCCATACGCTTCATTTCATCTCAATGTTGAGAATGAAACCTCGAATATGAACACGAACTCCAATCCAAGCACGACAAACCTTCACGGGGACCTACCATCAAAGACATTCATCGTTGTGATGAGTTTTGAAAAGATGTTGTCGTTCAGGTATCTGTAAGTCAAAGCACCATCTTCCTCTTCTCTCTTGTTTGTTTTCGAAAGCTAATGTATGCGACAATGTAAGTTCTTGAAGGGATCGCAGGTTGTCCTCGGTATTGATGATGGAATGTCGATCGGCAGAAACGGACCCCGGAATCTATCCCTATGAAAGCGAAAGACCCTATAAAACAAATCGATCCCAGGCCTTGTCCACAGCGCTCGGCAGGCAATTTTCTAGCAAACACACCAATTCGATAGTCCAGTCAATCAATCCAAATCCTTCCTATTGAATCACCCAATCGATCTCCGTTTATGTTTCGTGATTCACATATCCAGAGCAAGAAACGGTCTTGGCGGCGATATCTAATCGAGTAGGCATATACCGGTATACACGTGAAGACATCGTTATGCAGTATACCTTTTCTTCATTTTCCGAAAATAACTACGGGAAACGATTTCTTTTGGGTCCTGGTTTCAATAAGTAGTGCCCTCTAAGTGGCGGACACTTGCTTAATATTCTAGTGGTACAAGCCTTATCAGACTCTTCAACTACCCTGCTAGCAGCTAGATCCATTAAGGATCTTAAAAATTGGGTATACCCCCACGAAGAAGCTCCCCCCACTGCTGAAATTTTACACTTTTTATTGATGAAATGATTGAAAGTGGGCAGAATTGTTCCGAATCTCAAAGTTCATTACTCTTCCAGCTTGAGATTCCCCAATCTATATAGCATTATATAGGTAGTCAAAGGAATGCTATATTCTGACATGGCTAATATGAAATTGCAGAGAAATGGAAAGCCACATCAGATTCACATATAAATCTTACCAAACTGGCTTACTGCTTCTGGAAGAAATCCGAAATCTTCCGACGGGATTCAGGGGCCAAGACAACAACCAACACAACAATTTCAACCAAATAAATCGAAAATCATGTGCTAGAAGGACTCTTTCTACTGGTCGATTCATGATCCATCATCAAGATCTGTTTCCTAATTCGACCTTTCTTTTGATTTATCTGCTCCTATAAAAAGTGGGATTTCAATTGTGCAAAATGACTCGTGGCATTTTTTGGTGAACTTATGGCGCACGATAGCTGGCGTAAAAAGTCTCGGGTAAGATTCTACTGTGTGACAAGTTTTATTAGCAGGGATGAAAACTCAACGTCAGTCAAAAAAGTATTGACGACACTCACCCAATGCCCAGGAAACCCGAGAGAGAAAGAGGCAAAGAATAATATCGGGTGTTCAGGCAATTAAGGAAATAGCAAGAACCGATTCAAGTGAATTGAGTTTAATTTTTTTCCTTCGCAAAATGATTTTACTTTTTCTTGTTAGACTCGTCGTGTAACGAAGTATAAAATTCTTATGTGAGATTGATCATTCAACGGTTTGATGAGATCAGCTCGATCAGTTGCGAAAGTTTAAAGTCTACAATGTACTCTCTATCCGGGCCCCTCTACCCAAGTGGAAATTAAACATCCAATTTCAATCCGAGAATAGTTGTTTTTTGTAATATCCCCACCATTCCGGTATTTTCTCTTGAAGATATCTTGCTCGGAATCCACTTTCTTTCTTTTTATACCCTTTTACTACATAGCGCCGCTGTCGATATCGGACGAGATAAATCTCTCAGCCTTGCATTTCAGTCATGGTACTGTTACACTAATTCTGATAGGAGGATATCATAAACCGAGCGGGCTGACCCACATATTGCTATTAAAATTTTGAAGATTAGTGACGGCACGATCCATATTCACTCTTTTTGATCGGGAACTTCCTGAATATTCAGGAACAATTAGTTGACACCGACTTTCAAACGGAGCTAGATCAGAAAAGGTGTCCTTAGCTCATTTTTTCTTGATTCTCCTTCCGCCCTTCCCATTCTTTCCCACACTCACACCAAGTCACAAAACTTCTTTTGCTTGTCAACACTCGAAGTCTTCCATCTCCACTCATACACCTATCTCCAAAAACCTCATTTTTGAGTTACTTCATACACATCAATACAATGGCCGCTCGTGTTGCTCCTAAGATGGCTTCCCTCATGGGATCTGCCTCCGCAAAGGTTGCCCGCCCAATGGTTCGATCCAACCTTGGTGCTCAACGTACCTTCACTGGTAAGCTTTAAGCTTTTAATACCTTCATGTTGTCAATTATCAATTGAGGTTTCGTCAAGCTTCAATAGCTATCGATATAGCTTCAATTGTATTACGATTCGATACATCTATCATCGTCTTCATCACATACCTATCGTCAAAATTCAATGGATAAAGAACATCTCGCTAACAAAATTTTCTTCCCCACACAGCCATGAGCAAGTCCTCCAAGACTGCTTTCCAAGCCGTCAAGCGTCAACAAACCAGCCAAATCCTCTCCAAGACCACCCAAATCTCTGCCCGCCCATACTCCTCTGAAATGGCCAACGCTCTCGTTCAAGCTTCCCAAAACCTCGGTATGGGAGGTGCCGCTATCGGTCTTGCTGGTGCCGGTGTTGGTATCGGTCTCGTCTTCGCTGCTCTCTTGCAAGCCGTTGCCCGTAACCCAAGCATGCGTGGTCAACTCTTCTCTTACGCCATTTTGGGTTTCGCTTTCGTCGAGGCCATCGGTCTTTTCGATCTCATGGTTGCTATGATGGCCAAGTTCTTGTAAATATGTCGTCATGTCTTGATGAAATGGGGAAGGGGTGTGTATAAATACGGTGGATGGAGATGGGGAATGAAGGTGGTGGTATAAATCAACGGTGCATTGTTACACCACGGGCATTGCATGCAGTTGCATATAGATGGTTTGGATCGATAATATAGAAAAATCGATGCTTCTTATAGACGGATTTCCTCTCTCCTCATTATATTAGAGCATAGAATTTCTAGATTAGACGAACATACAGACAGATGATGAATTGCCTTTCTCAAAGGGTAGTTCCTGTAAACTATCAATGAAGAATGTATACCTATCCCTCTTTTACCTGTGCTATGCATGTTGCGATTTATTAATCTAGAACTTAGACTCGGGT
Organism: Botrytis fragariae; assembly: GCF_013461495.1. Classification (NCBI taxonomy): domain Eukaryota; kingdom Fungi; phylum Ascomycota; class Leotiomycetes; order Helotiales; family Sclerotiniaceae; genus Botrytis; species Botrytis fragariae. The sequence continues at coordinate 628,307 of NW_023500993.1, forward strand.
CTTGGAGTAACTGGGGCCGCGGCTGGGGGATTTCCCAACCGCCAGCAGGTACGTATGTATGTATGTATGTGTTGATTTGTTTACTTTTTTTTCGGGATATCTCGGGTGAAAAATTTTCACTTGATGTTTCGGAGGTGTGGTTGTTGAAGGGATCCGTTGTTTTTTGGTTATCTATCGATAAGGGTTGGGTTGAGGACGGACCTTTACGACTCGAATTCATGAGTTGGGATTGGAATGGATTGGGAAGCGAGAACGTGGTGTTCATGTGATGGGTTTTATGGATGGATCACGTGAGAGTGGTCTGAAGGTTTTGGCTGGTGTTACTTGATGCTGAGTAAGAGGTATGGACGGATGCGGTTGCTGGATAGATATTGGGGATTCTTGGGATTCTGGGATGTTTGTGCACTTTACTTGATATTCATACTCTTCACCCGAGGGGAAAGGATCCCAATGTTTTTACAATAACTAATTACCAGGACATATGTACACACATACCATCGCTAACCGCCTACCCCGTTACGAGGAATTAATAAACGTGGAAATGGAAGGATGGGGTTTATAATTCGTTTTTTCTTTCGTTGATGGAATTTGAATGGAATATAGATGGAATATGGATGGGATGTAATGGGTAGAGGTATAGGTGGTTCAGCTTGTCTGGTATTTGAGATTGAGAGGGGGTTAGAGGAATGAATGATATGTATTGGATACTGGATATTGGATATTGGATATTCGGGGGAGGGATGGAGATGGTTGGGAATGGCAGGGCTGGGGGATATTTGTATGAATATTTGTATGGATGGAAGGAAGGTCATGGAGATGGTCTAGAGAGCGTGGGATGAGGATTGTAGTGGGAGTAAGAGAATAGAGGTGGATGGGGAGGGAGGAGCTTAGGGCTGGGGATTGTGGATGGCGCTTGGGAAGTCGGGTCTTGGGTACTTGGGGGGGATTCGATGGGGTGGGACCGGACTGTGTGTTACTACCCGGTCAATGTATTCAATTGATGCTATATCAGATTCACATGAAGGGGAAAGTACGAGATTGGAATTGATAGAAGCAAGATCAAATTAGGATACGTAGATGAATGAATATCATTTAATCTGAGATCTAAAAAAGCATCTTTATATTGAATTGAAGTCATGAAATCGTAAGTCATACTTTAAGAGCCAGGAAAATCATTCTGGGAATAAAGACAGGTTTCCATAAAAAGAACAAGAAAACAACGAAGCCAAAAACCGCCCAATGCAAACAAATCATCACCATAAAATCCTAACCCCTAGAAGAAAATTCCAAGAAAACACCACGCTATGCTATGCTATGCAAAACCTTCCGAACACCTAATCCTCATCCTCATCCAATCCAATCAATTGATCTCAATCGGTGCTGGTCCATAAATCGCATTATTAGAAACCTCCAACGCATTAGCAAAATCCGACCCCTTAGCCAAAGCCGCCAAAGTCAAGCCATTACCCGTAGCACCATCCGCAGCACCGGCATCGAATTCAAATTTAGCAGTAAAAACAACCGTTTTCCCATCTGCTTGTAAACTGATACTTTCGAATGGTTGAACCACTGGTTTATTTTGTTGATTGATATAGACGAGCGAGAGTCCCTCGCAGTTCTCTCCCCAGGTGGTGCTGTAGTCTTGATCTGCGTTGAGCTGGAATGAGAATGTGATGATGGTGTCAGAATCGATGGTGTCGGGTTGAGAAGCAGTGAGTTTTTGGAAGGTCTTGAGAGGGATGGTATCGCTATTTGGACAAGTTCCTTCAACGACGAAATTCTGGTTCAAAGCACTGAATGCAAAATCTCTAGTGCTAGCTGTCAAGAAAGGAAGAGCGGATGGAATTTTGTTAAGGATTTGTCGGAAATATCCATTTTGTTCTCCTTCCTGTCCGAGTGATGCTGCAACACCACGGATAAATTTGGAATCACCGTTCGTGCCAAATACTGTTTGGATATCTCCCAAAGTACCCATGGTTACATCTGTGAAAAGAGATGCTGTAGCTATGGCTTGCTCAAAGTTTGTAACATCGAAATTGTATTGACATGGTTGAATGATAGCATTGGTATCATTGGTGAAACGAACGATAGCTTTCTCAGCATTTAATGAATGCAGTTTTTCTTGTGCAACGATTGCGTTAAGATTTGTAAGTACTGTGTCCCTACTATCTTGACTGTCGAATGTATAACCTGGGACATTGTTTGTGATATTGAAGGTAAGTTCCTCGAAGAATGCGACTTCCATGTTCTCGTTGAAGGCGACGAGCTTGAAATTGGTGAGACTGTCATCTCCACCAACCAATGCAGAAGGAGGAGGGATATTAGAAAGAGACCCGTGGGCTGCGGTTTGGATTGCCAGTAATGGCCCTGTATTGGTTGCTGTTACAGCTTCAAGGAAGCTATTATCGACTGAGAAAGGAGCTGCGGCAACAAGGGTTGAGAGGAATGAAATTCCGAAGACAATATTTGAAGTATGCATTATGAATTATGGACTCTGAATTTGAAATAAGAAGAAAGAAGTATTTTCTATGAAAGAAACGAGAAAGAAAACTTGTAGACCTAAGGAGATTCGTAAAAAGGTGTGGTGATGTAATTGTTAATGAGGTTATTGATGAAAGGAAAGTCAAAATGCAAACGTGCCAAACGGTCTCCTATATAGCCAGACCATCTCTAGGTCTTCTAGAACACCGCCTCATGCTTGCTCGTTAATCACCAGATTTGTACCATACCTTTCGAGTTGCCTTCGGAATACAATTTAAGATTCGGCCGCAGTTGACATGACCTAAATTCACTTTCTCTTCAAAGCAATCCAAATACCAAAGAACGTGCTTACATGTAAGTGAGCTCTGTTTGTTGAACCAATAGTCAAGAAGTATGTTGGAGGCGCAGAACAAGTAGGAAGCCAGAAATAGAACCCACGCGCGGTTGTAAGCGCTCTTGAAAAGACGGTATATGCCAAACTAGAGGGGATTGATTGGTGAACATGCGTAAATTAGGCGACTCAGCCGACCCCAATGATCGGATATTCTAGTTTCCGTTCGCATAGCCACCACGACATGAATCTTTTCAATTGTAGATACTGCAAAGACCAATAGCCTGTCATCATTTTTTTGATGTGAGAAACGCTATGAATAGATGGTAATGAATGTTTCAATCGGGATGATATCAAAAAGAACACGTAGGGCTGATTTTTTTCAAAAATGTGCATGGTATGATGTAAGGAGTTGATGCCCAGATTCAGGCTAGTAACATGAGATGATTAACAAATAAGGAAAAGAATGCGATGAACATCAAGTCGTAATGAATCTTGTTGGAAAAGACTCGTCGTCTTTGAAGTCAAAGTCTCACCTTGGTATTGAAGGAGTGTTTTTCAGACAAATTATGGGGCTTGGATGAGAACTAGCGCACACTTGATGTTGAACTCTAGGAACATGGATAGATAAATTCCCGAAAAAGAATGGAATGCGATTGTCATTCAGAGTAATCATGTATGATTTTCAAAGTGCTTACTGCAGGTACTATACATGTCATCATGCAGTCACAGTTACTTCCCGCATGTGTATATCAACCTTAAAATAGACACGTCAGTAGAAGACCAGAACGATAATTGATTGTACTGTATCAATGCGCGAATGATAGGCTATGTAGTTAGTTCAATTTATTATTGTGGACATTCTTAAGTATTAGTATACACCACGATAAACGCTACTCTGATTTTAGTACATTGTATGTGAGCTAAAGCACCATAGAAACAAAGTATTGGTTATTCAATTAAACTCTGAAGTGTAACATTTAAATCAGGTTGTTCTATGTATTCACAACCTATCCCGCCTCCATATCGCATGCCCAGATATTTCAGCCAATGCGATACGGACACACTAAATTGATTCAAGCAACTCAAATCAAACACCCGGTGATAATCAGAATGGCAACCTGCCATCCCGAACATGGAAAACATTCCTTCGAAATATCAAGACCGTGAAGTGAGGACCATTTTGTGACGAGAGCATCTGCTAGCGCACGGGAGTCGCAGCTACTTTCTGGGGTATCAACTGCTTCTTCTGGTGATATTGTCGCTGTGAAAAACTCTCGACTTGAGATTTTTATCACATCAACCTTGAATTCTTTGCTAAGCAGTGGAGTAAAAAGTCCTACCACACGTAAAAGTCTCAGAATCGAAGTATTAATATCCAGATATATTGGATACATAAGACAATAGTAAGATTACTGCACCAATATGATGGCTGGACGTGATAATTGCATTGCCAGGTAAGCATTGTGATGGTGGATTATAGAGTCAAGTGCGGCGACTAGACCGAGGATTTGGATATTTAGAAATCAAAAGTCGTCATCACTATCCTCGTCATCCTTTGGTGGGAGCATCTTACTCATATAAGGACCATCCAACCAATAGCCTAATCTTCGATAATAATCTCTTGTACCAACACCACTGATGACACTTATCTTTGTACTTCCATGCTCATTTCGGGCAATCCTTTCAGCTTCTTCCATGAGTAATGTACCATAACCTTGATGTTGAAACTTTCTTGGATCACGAGCATGAACTGGAACAGCTGAGCCATAAACGTGAAGCTCACGAATTATACTCGTAGGCTGTCCAGTAAGCTCGGGCCTAAAGGTATGTGTTTTAGAACATTTTCTCAAACGAAGTAATCCGATAAGAATATCTTGCTTTGGATCTTCATATGCTAAGAATGTCTCCCATCCTTTATTTGCGGTATAATCTCTTCGAACAAGTTCAACCTGAGAAGGACGAATCTTATTCTTAACCTCATTGATACCAACTTCACGAGTTCGAACATCACGACAAGTAGTACCAAAATCCTTCATTCTACTCAACGCAAGCTCTCGAAGATTTCCATTCTCAACACCAGATGTGACCAAAGGCATTGGAATATCTCTTTGAACACGATAAATACGAGTCCACGGTGGTACAAGAGCGAGGATGCGAGCAACTATATCGATCAGGGCATTTGGTGTGTAGTTCTTGTATCTGCCAGTTCTCCAGAGTTCATATAAACCAGTTCCACGAATGACTAATGTTGGGTAAATTTTGAGACCATCGGTTCTGAAGGCGGGGTTCTCAAAATATTCCCTAAATTGATCCAAATCTCTCTCCATTCCAACATTAGGTAAATCTGGCATCATATGGCTAACAACTTTAAAGCCAGCATCCTTCGCCAAACAAAATGTTTCTGCGACTGAAGCCACTGTGTGACCTCTGTTGGTATCTCGAGCAACGTCCTCGTACAGAGATTGTACACCAATTTCCAAACGGGTGCAACCATATCTTAGCATAGCAGATAAATGTGGTTGTAAACAATAATCCGGTCGAGTTTCAATTGTGATACCAACACATTTGATGTTACTCATCTCACCAGCTTGAACTGCTTCATCTACATTATTTCCTTGATATCCACTAAGCGCATTGTGTAACTGGGAGATGAACCCATCTCTGTAACTTTCAGATAATGACATGAAAGTACCACCCATAATAATATATTCAACCTTGTCGACGCTGTGGCCGAGAGATTTAATCTGATCTACTCTTCCTCGGGCTTGTTCAAAAGGATCGTATCGTGCGCGTATAGCTCTCATTGATGTAGGTTCATAACCAGTATATGACTGTGTAGAATACTCAAAATCGGAATCAGGTCCACCGGGACAATAGACACAAATATTTCCTGTGTAGGCAATGTGAGGACATCGATGTGGTTTACACATAACTGCGACAACTGCAATACCAGAAGCACTCCCTGACAACCTGTTAGCCTCGCATATGTCTATGCAATAGGAAATACATACTAATTGGTTTTGCGATTAACTTTGGAAGGATATATTTCTTATAATGTTCTGGAATGGCGGCAATAATAGCAGTCAATGGTGGAATATTACTGAGCCTGTGACGTTTTGACATTTTTGCCCTTAAACTATTCAAATTGATATCCTTCCTCGGCGCATTTGGATCCTGTTGAGATTCATGATCCTGTACTAATGCGCTAGCAATATCTGAACATGCTCTCAAGTATCTTTCATTCTCTGGGGGTAGATTAGGATCCTTTGGTTTTCTTTGCCTATCCGACAATGTCATTGTATCGACGGTAGTGGCCATTTTGGATTGTGTGGAGATGCAGTTGGTTCAGTACGATTGCACGTTGGGACAAGTTTTGGTCGCCTTTCTCTTGAGGCTTTGCGCAGCCTTTGGTATCTCAAAATCAAAACTCTTCTCGTGGTAAATCGTGAAGTTGTGAAGAGTGATGCAGTTGATGCTTTGATGAAATCGCGGGGTTACTAAAATTAATGTTCTTGTGTGAAATAAATTTCCATTCCAAGCCAAACTACCGGAATAACCAATTAATCCGGCAAAATCGGAGGCCTTGCAAGCGATTCCGTCCGTAACAGAAGAAGCTGGTAAGAAGAAAAGAAGGAAATAATTCAAGATTAACTTCAAATCACTTTCCTGTCTTTCATATCTGACATCAATTGTCCCTCAGACAAGATGCAGGCTTTTTCAAGATGTGCCAGACCTGCGATGCAGGCTGCTATGAGAAGACAAGGTTATTCTACTTCGACCTCTGCTTATGCTGCTACCGCGGAAAACCTTCGTATCACTAAGGATACTAGAGTTATCTACCAAGGTTTCACTGGTAAACAAGGAACGTAAGTATTATCGCAAGACTCTATTTGGTAGTGAGGAAATAAGCTGACAAGTCTGCCATAGTTTCCATGCCCAACAAGCCATCGAATATGGTATGTCTTAAGACGAATAATGGGGGAATTGAAAAGGTTCTGATATGGAAATAGGTACAACTGTTGTTGGAGGTACAAACCCAAAGAAGGCTGGACAAACTCATCTCGATTTACCCGTTTTCGCAACCGTCGAACAAGCTGTAAAGGAAGCCGGTGCTACAGCTTCTGCTATCTTCGTCCCGTAAGATCTACCGCAATCGCAAAGAATCTGTAATGGAAGGATGGATTTGGTGCTGATATAATATACTTTGCAGACCCCCTCTTGCTGCTGCCGGTATTGAGGAGGCTATCGCTGCTGAAATTCCTTTGGTTGTGTGGTAAGAATATATATCAAATTTGCATGTGATAGCACTTATACTAATTGATGATTTAGTATCACTGAGGGTATCCCACAACATGGTATGTTTATATTTGGAGTTTAAGAGGATAAATCTAACCTCAATACAGACATGGTTCGCATTACAGATATTTTGAAGACTCAAGGAAAGACACGTTTGGTTGGACCCAATTGCCCAGGTCTCATTGCACCAGGACAATGTAAGATTGGTATTATGCCAGGGTTCATTCACAAGCGTGGACGTATTGGTATTGTTTCTCGTTCAGGAACTTTGACTTATGAGGCTGTCAACCAAACTACACAAGCTGGATTGGGTCAATCTCTTGTTGTTGGTATTGGTGGTGATCCATTCTCTGGAACCAACTTCATTGATTGCTTGAAGGTATTCCTTGAAGATGAGGAGACTGATGGTATTATCATGATTGGAGAAATCGGAGGATCTGCAGAAGAAGATGCTGCCGAATTCTTGAAGGATTACAACACTGCTAAGAAGCCAGTTGTCAGCTTTATCGCTGGTATCTCTGCTCCTCCTGGACGAAGAATGGGACACGCTGGTAAGTATTCTAAGATGATACCCACTAATGACACTTAACTAACTTATCTCAGGTGCTATTGTCAGTGGTGGAAAGGGTGGTGCCGATTCCAAGATCTCAGCTCTTGAAGCTGCAGGTGTAATCGTTGAGAGAAGTCCAGCATTGCTCGGAAAGACATTACATGCTGAGTTCATGAGACTTGACATGATTTAAGGATATTATTTTGTGAATAGATAAAGGGGCGATGATGATGTGCATTTGGTTTTAATGGTTTTCTTCAATACCTCATTCCTGTACAGCTAGCAATTACCCTATGTGTGCCAGTATAGACTTTTATAGACTTGTGATGGAGAGATAATCTAGGCAAAGTTTTTAAGTGATGACTGATGAATGATGAGTGATAACATATACTGTATGTAGATAGTGAAAGCTACCGGATATCGTCAACTCTATTCGACCTCGTGAATAAGGCTACTTGAATATGGCATACGTCTATCACTCGGTCTCTCTCTGGAAGAAACAAATGGCCACCGAAAATACATACTCTTTCCAATATTCACATCAAATCAAACAACCAAAAATTCCAATTGAATGCTGTACAAAAACATTTGAAGACTTTTGAGCTTATCATCTACACAATCATCTAATAATAATTCAATGACACACCTACATTGCTGAAAGATTCCATTTTAGCCCCTGAACACTACTGAAAGGGATGTTCGGTAAATATTGCACTGTCTTGAGCTTGTACTCTAGATCTACTGCACCTCGTAGCTCTCGGCTCCCCACACCTTATCCTCCCTCGACATTTCAATAAACAAATCCTCCTTCAACCACATATAAATCAAAATGCTGTCTGGCATATTGATCTTCAATCAAAAGGGAGAGAATCTAATCTTTCGCGCATTTCGGAATGATTGTCGACCACGACTCGCAGATGTCTTCCGAATTCAGGTCATCTCCAATGCACAAGTTCGTTCACCAATCCTTACTTTAGGAAGTACAACCTTCAGTCATGTCAAACACGAGAACATATATTTGGTTGCAATTACCAAGAGCAATGCCAATGCTGCGCTGGTCTTCGAATTTCTCTACAGACTGATTGCGCTGGGGAAAGGCTACTTTGGAAAATTCGACGAAGAAGCGGTTAAGAACAATTTCGTCCTGGTATATGAACTTTTAGATGGTGAGTGCAATGCGCGATTCGCAGGTATCAATTGTGCCGGAAGCTGATGAATTTGTGACATAGAAATCTTGGATTTTGGATACCCTCAAAATACAGAGACCGATACATTAAAGATGTACATCACAACGGAAGGTGTCAAATCGGAACGAACCATGGAAGACTCGGCGAAGATTACAATGCAAGCAACCGGAGCATTATCATGGAGGAAAGCCGATGTCAAATACAGAAAGAATGAAGCATTTGTAGATGTCATTGAAGATGTCAATCTTTTGATGTCTGCTACAGGAACTGTTCTACGAGCTGATGTAAATGGTCAAATCGTCATGAGAGCATATCTTTCCGGAACACCAGAATGCAAATTCGGACTTAATGATCGATTATTGTTAGATGGTGATAGTCTTTCATCTCTACCATCTGGAAATCGTATGGGTACCAAGGCCACCAAAGCAGCAGCTGGTAGTGTTACACTGGAGGATTGTCAATTTCACCAATGTGTTAAGCTAGGGAAATTCGATACCGACAGAATTATTTCATTCATACCTCCCGATGGAGAATTCGAACTTATGCGCTATCGTGCCACCGAAAATGTCAATCTGCCATTTAAAATTCATGCCATCGTGAATGAAGTTGGTAAAACAAAGGTCGAATACAGTATTGCAATTCGAGCAAATTATGGTAGCAAGCTATTCGCTACCAATGTCGTTGTTAAGATACCTACTCCTTTAAATACTGCTCGAATCACAGATCGATGTACACAAGGAAAAGCAAAATATGTACCGGAAGAGAATGTTATTATATGGAAGATACCAAGATTTACTGGACAAAATGAATTTGTCTTGAGCGCGGAAGCTACGTTAACAAGCATGACAAACCAAAAGGCATGGTCAAGACCACCATTGAGTTTGAACTTTAGCTTGTTGATGTTTACAAGTTCGGGACTGTTGGTTAGATATTTGAAGGTCTTTGAGAAGAATAATTACTCGAGTGTAAAATGGGTGAGATATATGACTAGAGCAGGGTCTTATGAGATACGGTAAGTTTTAAATCTAATGATATACAAAGGCTTCACTAACAATTTGCAGATTTTAATCAAAGGTATCATTCGGGATGGAGTTCTGGGAAACAAAGCATTGCCAAGGCGTCGGAGTAGAAATTGGGAATATAATACAATCTTCATGTCTTGCTACGGTTATTTCTGAGGAGCTTTACTTTGATGTCCTCATCACCCAATTCTCTAATCAAATTCTCGAATACACCTTTCAGTTGTTTTCCTCTTATACTTAATACCGAACCACATAACAAAGCCATCTTTTAGTACTCCTCCATCTTATCGACTTCATCGTTGCATCCACCCTAGTCTCACTATCTTTAATTTTCTCTCATACCTTCCCGATGATCTAACCCAGCATTATTTCACCGCGACAAATCCCCAGAGGCTATTGAAAATTCATTTTCCCATATCTCTTTGGTCATATAGATATCGGCTCTGAAGCAACTCTCTTTCTAATCTCATAAGAAAGAGTTGGCTGATATGCTCTCATTCATACATTCCGCGCGGCTGATATCAGTTCCGTAAAGAGCGACGTCTTTTGCATCTTTCCTCCACCTCAATTCGCTGCTTTTCTTTGGAATTTACTCTGACCAAAGATTGCCCATCTTCTTGGATTTCGACCCGGCGTTCTTTTCGAGGCAGGGTGTCAATTAAAATGGTTACATACGAGTAGTACTCATAGAGCGTCCCATGGTGAGAGGGTAACAGAAGGCATCGCTGCCAATTGTCTGTATGAGGCTTATTGAATCAGTCAATATCTGTGGATACATCGTATGGGCATTTAGAAATGATAAATTAGATTCTTATGCTACCCATTGGGTCATCCCCTCAATCACTATTCTTGGTCTGAGGCTGATGGTAGTTCGGCTCTTCCGGTATCAATCGTAGAAGCAAAGTTCAAACTTGATTCGAAATTTGAAAAGACCACTGTTTCTGACCAATACCTTATCGATACTAAATTCCTGATCAATATCCATAGTTAAAAATCCGAATTGTCTGTTAGAGTCTGTGACATAACGAAGAAGCTGAATCATACAATATGAAATTTCATGCACCTGACTTGGATCCCCTCCATATGGCCACTGACGAGTAGTCTGATATTCTCAAATCTCTTTCTTTATCGCTATTCGACTTTCTATTTTAGAGAGCCATTCCTCATCACCTTTCCTATCTTCGGATGCACAATCATCAGAGGACTTGCGGTTTTTTTGAGCCCATCTTGTTCATAAATTATTTTATATCGCAGGCCTTACTGTAGCTATCATATGTAAGCTAATAAGGTCTGTAACTTCAACGCATTAACTCCTACATGGTCCCTTCAATATAGTTTCTGCTACCAGCAGTGTGGTTATAGCTATGTATACAATAATAGCCCATAAGACTACCTCTACATAAATGCTCCGTTTTTCAGCATCTTACGAACACCCTCCTCGGAAAAGTCGAAGCTGAGATCAAGGTATTGTTTCAGAGAATAGACAAGGCTTCCGGGCGAAGGAAAGATAGAGTTATACAGTGTCCGGAGTTGGTGAAAGGAAACATTTCGTACAGGCGTAATGAACTGCTACCCACCCTATGCATTGCGAATGCGAATGCATGGAATGTGTTGACCAGTCAAAGGTATTGGTGTAGTATCCCTACGATATTCAAAGGACATCACTTAGATTGATATGTAAGTAACTGATCTTGAACTCTGCCTTTTCAGGAAAACTTTCGTTGAATAGTGGCACTGGGATGAACGTCAAGATAAATCAAACCTTGGTACCGATTTGGTAGACATACAATCACGACCCTAAAATGATTTTGAGTCGTGTGCGGTTCGCTGGTGTACTTCTTCCGTTTACTTTTCCGAGACGATTTTGGATATATGTTTTTCATTCTTGTTACTTTCTTGAATGGTAACACCACCTGGTGGATAGTGACGGAGACTAACCATTGACAATGTATCACTTGTCTGATGAAAGAGTGATATACATATTTAAGCTACATAACTCAGCATTGATTCCCCATTCTTCCCATTCCTTTCCTTTCAATCTAAATCCCATGATCCGGAAAAAGAGTCCTCACAATCGCATACAAAATCTCATATAATGCGGGATGAAAATCCGTGCTAAAGCTAGAAGTGGGTAAAGAACCAAAATATCCCACTACTTATACAAGATGTTCAAGTCCTTGATTTGCTGGTTTCAACTCTATGTTCTCTGACTTCAACGCTGGGATCGAAATGGGATATTGTAATTTTCGACTTGGTTTCCCATCCGTAGGATCATCGGATCGAAGCGTTACTTCAAGTAATCGAGGTGATTAGTATACTTTCCCGGAACATTAATTTGCATTTGGTAAGTCATCTTAAGGTAGATGGTCATAGCTCGATTGCATGTATTTGCGAGGGTATCGACTCTTCTTTGAGTAGTGAGTACTTCTGAATTTCAAGAATAGGGAGTTTGGGGGTTGAAGTGGAGTGGTTCAAAGGGATTGCATGGGTAGGCGTGGTGGGATACGGATACCTCAGGAGTTTTCGCCCGCTCGGAACTGGTAGGGAAACCCATGATGAAGATTGGTTGGGAGGAGGTCCTTTTTCTGTTAGAAGTATTCGATGCGGATATGGAGTTGGAACTTGGTTCTGGGGTTAGAGATGTTTCAAGAGGTGGTACCGAGGATATTGTGTGAATTTTTTTTTCATGGGCAGATGGGGTGTTCTTTTCCTTTTCTTCTGTTATAGAGATGATGGAGGCATTGTCTGTGACTGGTCTTTATGCTAAGAGGGAGCGCCGTCTCAAGTTCTACTGGGTAATACTTTCGTTTACCTTCAAGTCAATGACTACATATGCTGGTGAATACTTGATTCTCTTCCATGGCCGTTTGGAGCAATGCATCATCACAAAATATCACATCAACGATAAACAAATAGATGATTAAATAAAAGAATGTCATTAAGAAGTTTATTACTCTAGCGATAGCTCGCCAGCATCTAGCCTTTCTGAGCTCATCACCACAATCCAAAATCATACTATCATACGGTATCATAAGAATCATCATCACACCCCAAAACCCCAAAAGAGCCCCTAATACCTTACTCCCCGATCCCCTTTTAAACTTTTTCGCTTCTCATTCTCTAAAGCTCTGTCTCCTTATCCTTGAGTCCACCTTTCTCTCCCTCATACGAAGGAGGACCAGCTTTCTCACTCGCACTTTGTCCATCATGAATTGGTTGATCTGCAACATGCATTTGCTCATCATTGACACTGAGTTTGTATTCTTCCTTATCGATATCTCTGTAGATCCAATAGAAAGCACACATCATGATGAAACCAATGATAGTTGGCGCACCGAAATCCCAGGTAAGATATGGATCCTTGATGACACCGGCACAGGCAAGACCAACGAGATAAGCAATAGCTTGGGTGAACAAGTTAAGAGCAGATACGAGACCTCTCATGTTGGCTGGAGCACGGGAGTATGCAATACCGTATGCGGGAACGTTGACGAAGAGTTCGGAAATACCACCGATGGCGTAGGGAACGGCCATTAACCAAACGGAGATGGAGGATACGAGGGAAACACCATCGGCATCAACACAGGTTGCGGAAGAACCATACTTTCCGCAAGGTCCGATCTTGTAGGCGTAGTAGTTGAGAAGAGTGTAGGCGGCACCTCCGAGAGTAGACAGGAAGAATCCGGTGGTCATTCTGGCGATTGGTCCGTAGTGAATGTTGCGCTTTCTCAACAATGGGTAGAGACCGTAGTTGAGGATTGGTGCGACAATGATAATGGAGAGAGAGTTGAAGTTGTTCATCACATCGTTGGGGGCACCATCGGTAGACAACATAGTTGAGAGAGCATTAGCGGAGCTACCAAGACCGTTGTCGTTGATGTTTTGAATTGGGAAGAAACAGAAGATTCCGGCAGCTTCGAAAGTACGCTTGACATCCTCGATGAATGCATCGTTCCATGGTACATCGATAACGTTTCCAGACTGGGCAATGACGGATGGCTTAGCGGCTTCAAAGAATCCTCCCTTGCGGGTGAAGATTTTTCTTAAACCACCTCTCTTGAAACAGATACCAACAACACGGCAGACGTTGCCAAGATCGGATCCTCCTGGTGGGTAAAGGATGAGACGTTTGCGCATGTACCAGAGGAGGAATGGGAGAGGGACATAGAGGAGGAGTGGGAGGAGGAAGGACAACCACCATCCGATGTATTTTTCGGTGTAGGCAGTTGGGACACCCATGAATCCACCGACGTTAACGAGGAGGTAAAACCAAAGCATGACACGCTCGGTAGTAGATTCGGGGTCAACAATGACTACTTCACCAGATGGGAGAGTCTTCTTGACTGGAACTGCGTGTGGCATTTGATCGAGAAGGGTTGGTGCAATATTAGGTTTGAACATAGCTAGAAGGAGATTAGTGGATGATGGCTAAAATTTAGAATGTATAGAAAACTTACCAGCACCAATAGACAAAGTATAGACACTCAAAAAGAAAGGAGCCTTGGCATTTCCGCTGGCCAACAAACTAGGAGCACCACTTGCACACATGAGAACATGTGCAATACCACATACTGCTACACCCCAGCAAATAATCTTGAATCTACCAGTTTTGGTATCGGCGAGCCATCCGAAGAACAATGGAAGTGCATATGCAAGTAGAGAGAATGATTGAGATGTGGCTGTTGCTTTGACAGTACCGAGACCTAAAGCTCCGGCAGTTTGTTCAGTTCCTCTTGGTGGTGCACCATAACCATCACCGCCGACTGGGAGTGGTCTGTTGACGAAATTGTTAAACAAACCATTGCAACCACTGTGAGTGAATTACATGTTAGCGAGATTGTCTAATTAATTGCATACGTCATTCCAAAGTGAGGGGAAACATACTAGTAAGAAGCTCGCTCAGCGAATTCGACAGCACAGATCAAGTAAGTGACACTAGGAAGTTTTCCAGCTACTTTTCGGAGGGTTTTCTTCTCCTCTTCAGTAGGTATTAATTCTGGATCGATATGTTCGTGTCCATGGCCTTCTGCATGGACTATTGCGGCCTCAGATTCGAGACCGACTTTGGGGTGATGCTCCCTTGAGACTGTGTGAATCAACGATCCTTTCTGGTCGATAGCTAGGACAGCATCACTGCCTAGCATCGAGCCTTGGATGTCGGCTGTGATGTTTTCTTGAGCAACTATTCGTGAATGTCAGTAATTTGTAAAATAAAATAAAACCAAACCAACATAATCGAGTAGAAAAAATTACTTACCCATCTTTGCGAAGTTGATTTATCACAACAGGTAAAGAGAGTGGTCGTAGAAGTGCGACTAAAGAACAAAACCACGAGGAGGGGAAACACGAGAATAAATATACCGCTGCCATACCCATCGAATCCCAAGCTACACCACCTAAATTCACCATGTTCCCCATTCACCACCCTAGGCCTCGACTAATTCGGAGAATCTCGCATGCTGCTCCCATGCACTCCTAGCTAGCATGGGATAATATCCCTCCCTCCCATACGGGAACGCCATACCAATCAGCACCGTTATCAGCTGGTACGAGCTCTCACGATTGTGTTTTGTGAACTCATTCCAACGCTGATCCATTACGGAGATCGCCTAAAGAGGAAGGTGTGTAAGTGATATTGAACGCACGGAACAAATCATAGCAGGTATCAAATCGTTCTAGAAGATATAAACTCAGACCCCAGGTTCTGAATTGACCAGGCTACCTCCTTGTATGTGGCAAATATAGTCAGAGCAAGGCCAATCGGTAGCACACTTGTGTATTGTGTACGGGCAGTTCTGTATTCACCCGATTATGGAAAGCTGTCGTGCATACAGTATAATGACCCTAGTGCATCCAAAGACCAGCCCAGTCACCAGTGCCACCTCAATTGCAGCACCCACAAGAATGACAAAGACAATTGCGAGGCCTTTCCCCTCCACGATATCCACCTTACCAGCCTCATCACACAATCATATCCCCAATCTCAAATATCACCCCCAAAACCCACCCTTCAACCGTGGTCCTTCATCTCTATCAAAATTCATTAAACCAAATCATTCTCATTTGTCAAGCGAATTCATCACCAACAAATAATCATCTCCTCTTTACTCCACAATAGGAAGGTAACGTTACGCCAAGAGTTTGAGAATGTTGCCAAGCAGAAAATCCGATAAGAAATTAGTCGCGCGAGCAGTGAACCAGACAGGAAGAGGGTCAGAGGCGAACAAAGCTTTTGGGGAACTCGGGTATCAGCGAACGGTGAACTCGGCTCACTAATAGCTCTCTACCACTGGACTGGAACAGGAACAATTCTATCCTAGGCATCCGGGATAACAAGCTGGCAAAAGATGTTATGTCAAGAACGCGAGACCGAGAAGACTGGGCATACGAAATTGGAATGATGGAACTGCCCACAGCTCTTTTCACCTGCCAAAAAAAGATTTAATTTAGTTACCGAGTCGACTTGGCAATACTAGGTACAGGTAGAAGCTTATGTACCTATTCAAATGAGCCGCCCGTCTTTTCATACCTATCCAATCTTGCTTAATATTGCCGTTAGATCTAGCCAACAAGCATTTCCCTCCTCTTGGTACCAAGGCAAGGTAAGGTGGTTTGATTTTGGTGGCGGGAAAGCCATCCGGGGTCTGTCTTTTATCTTTCCCCCAAAAGCATCGGGGATAGCTAGGGATTTGATAATAAGCAATTGAAGTACTAGATTTAAACATGAATGTCGTGATCGATGAGTGGATATAATTATTTCATGGCGTTGGAGGCGTTCGAAATTGATACCCGATGGGGGTTTTTGGACCGAGATGGGAGTACCATCCTCGTCACCTCGGTCCTTTTTGCAATTACGATAAGCAAAAACGAGATATGGTGAAATATTGGGAGATTGTGAGGATATTATCATTATTTATTGTGTTTGATTATTTGTGAATATTTTAATGCAACCAATAATAGATACATAAGTACAAACAAGACCCAAATTCCCAAGATAAAATGCCACCCACGTGTCTCTATACTCTAAAGAGTGTAAAATCGCCTCCTCGTCTTCTCTTTCCACGTTATAGATATGAACTGATAACCCTATATGATGGGTGAGATACGAGATAGAGAGAGAGGCGTAGAATGTAAGCTATTGATACATGATAAGAAATAAATGGAGAACCCGAATCCTTAACCTCAGCCGAGTCCGAGTTCATCCATACCATATCTCTCGATCTTTCGATTCTCACAGTCTATCTCCCCTCTCTCTCCTCCCCTCCACATCAAAATGATAATCGTGATCACATCCCAAGCTCCCAAGTAGGTACAATCTGCAAGCCCGAGGCGAAGCTTTCGAAGCTTCTTCCAAGAATTCTTGGAGACGAGCCACTTAGCAGCCAGATAAATCTTAACGTTGCACTGATTTGCCAAGCGTAAAGATATGTGAGTAGTGACATGCAATACGGGCCACAAGGTCTGAATCATCAACTCAAATCAATCACCTAGTTTAACGAAGGCTGAAAGCCTTATGCTTATTTCCCTGATACCAAAAGCTGGGTAAGAAACATATTGCCATCCGGCGCTTATTTCTGAAGCTGATAGTGAGTGACAAGCAACACAAGTTTGAAGATATGGTAAGACATCTCGCAGCGAACAGAAACCAATCAATCAAAAGACTCCTATTGAAAAGCACGAGTAATGTTATCAGACCATCAATCAATCAAAACATTCCCATTCAAAAGCACCAGTAATCATCACATACTCGTGATGTATCTTTTAGGTTCTGACCTGCCGATGAAGGAATATGCCTATGCATCGCTAGGTAAGCACGAGGATATCGTTTAGATGAATGAGGAAACTCCTCCGATGGGCGATACGAATTGAATTCCTTATCTCAACATCCATCTTCATTCAGACAGACCTCGGGAGTGTAAGCCAGCAAGCCAGCAAGCTGTTGGCACTTGGAACTTGGAAACACTGATTAGGATATTGACAATCCCGGGTATCCACGCTCAACATCGCTCTTACACGGATTGAAATAGCCGAAATGCTGAATGCTTTTCTCACTATTTTGAATATTGAACCGACAAGAATTGATGAACTCGGAAATTATTGAATGATAAAGCAATGGAATACAATACGATGGACGGATGGATGTGATCATAATGATGTGCCTGCAGACTTGGCACTCAACTCATTATCTGGTAACTATTCCGAAATCCAAAGGGACGATATCAATTCATCTGCCTAGTATTCACTTGAATATCCATCCATCCATCCATCCATCTACACATCTAACAAATTGTCAACTTCAACAATCAACACTTCATCTATCATACAATACACAACTTGCAAGAAATCGAAGAAATTAATGAAAACAAACGAAAAGAAATCTCGACATATAAAAACAAAGAATTATCTCAAGAGTCATTCATTATTCATCAATCATTATGAGTCAATCGGTCTGTCTGACACCAATGTCTGCCTGCCCGCCTAAATAACAAAGAGACAGGAAGTTACATCCGTGCTTTTGATACTCGATTCTCCATACGAGTATAAGATTACATGCAATACACACAAATATATATCGGTACGAGAGTCGTCAAGATAGTAAGCAAATAAGTCAGCAATCGAAACGAAGATATCTTTCTCGACCCCTTATCGCACGTCTACAGATTCTAGATTCCAGAATATCAATATCGATATCGAATAGACGATGAGATATTGTTTTCTTGCTTATGTTTATCTTATGAGGAAGAAGTATCTTACCTATTTACATCCTTTTACACGCCCCCCATCCTCCCCATCTCTTTTTTTCTAGTTCTCAGTTCTTGTTTTTGTTCTCGTCTTTGATATATCTAGAAAGTTACTACGAAATTATTATTTATATAATTTCACACACTTCCCCCCATCCTTCCCATTCCCATGATTCCTCCCCATCCTCCCCATCATTCCCATCCCTTCCTTTCTAGTTCTCAGTCCTCGTCCTCGTCCTCATCTTCATTCTCGTCTTTATATTCACTCTATTATTTTGCTCCTCACTGTATATCTTATCTTTCAACAATTTCACATTCATACAAATTCATCTCATCCAATTTTCACATCTCAACACAATTCATCATCTCACCCAATCTCAATATCTCAATTAACTTCACATTCATCCAGCTTCATATTCAAATAAATTCACATCCATACAATCTCAATGTCTCAAGACAATACAGTTCATCGTCACCCAAACTCGATAAGCACGACCACGACCACGACCACGACCACAACTCAAAGCAGAATAAACAAAGATCACAAATCATATTATTTTATCTACTTGAATGATTTTCAGAAATCAAGTCTCCAGTCTCCAATCTTAATTCAAAATACGAATATACGGATATATAATCAAAAGAGATGATATATACAGTCATTTATTTATTCATTCATATAATAAACAATATATCCTTCTGTTCCCTATTCTTTTCTCTCCTAAACTTCAATGCAAATCTAGATGCACGACTCAACTCAACTTCTACTTCATCAATATCAAGTCACTCATCATTCCATCTCTACCCCATCCCCTACTCCCTACATCCCCCATCCCACACTCCAGCCCTCCCACACCCCTCCACAAACTCCCTCACACTCCTCCCTCTCCCCCCAATAATCCCCTCCAAATCTCCTCCCAACCAAGCCTCCTCCCCCCTCCTAACCGCACCTTCAAGCTCTCCCAAAACCCCCGCCAACCCTTCCTCCACCCCACCCTCCACCATTCCCTTAACAATCTCCTCTTCCTCCACACCCACATGACTAATCTCCCTCCCCAACATTTCCGTCAAGAGCGCAGCGATATCATCATAAGACCATAATTCTGCTCCCCTCAAAACCAATTCCTTCCCCAACAGTCCCTTCTCAAAATCAGTACTTCTCCACCCAATCAAAGCTTTACACGCCACATTTGCGACATCCTCCACACTCACAAACGGGATCTTCCCTTTCCCCGTCGCTGAAATTAATCGATTTTCATCGCGGATGGTATATAAATGGTGCATTTCCGAGAAATTTTCCATGAACCAACTCGGTTTCAATATCGTCCATTCCACTGCGTTCGGGTCGGAATTATTCGATTGTCCTTCAAGTGTCTGAAAATTCCTTCCCTCTCCCTTTATATACTTAGATATCTGAGATAAAATCGGTCCATCCCCGCAATGCTGTATACTCCCACTCAGAAATACAATTCTTCTTACTCCTCTCTTAATCACTACATCGATAAACCTTTTAGCCAGAGGAAGTGCACCGAGAACAGGAGGAGCGATCATAAAAACCGCTTCAATTGAATTTTCTTTCGCGTCGCCGCCCCCTCGGATGAGATAAAAGGATTATCATAACTATTGGTATCCAACCAGTCGAACTTAACTCCTTTAGTATTTGGAAGTGACGCTGGAGAAGATCCGGACCGAGATGCTAAAAGAACGTTATATCCATCAACAGAGAGGAGAGGAGCGATTCGTCGGGCGACCTTTCCTGTACCACCGAGAAGTAAAATAGTAGTCATATCCGTCCCACCATTCTTCACTCCAATATCAATACCCTTGATCTCATTGCTGTCCATCTTTCCAAAATCCGGCTGTGGCGTCCTATCTATTTCTCCACAGTCCTTGGCTACTGACCCTTGAATTCAATCAAGAATTCGTGAATTCGGGATTTATCCTCGATTGATAGGATGGTGGGGAAATCGAACGAAAGTAAAACCTATCAAATACCCCAAGAGTTCATTTGGACGATCCGATTACAGGCATGATTCATGCCCACTCAAGTCCCTGCGTATCTGCATGATTTTCACACCAATGTAATATCCATGACTTTAGTCACTTCCATTGCATACCCGAGGAAAGCCGGACCACTTTACCCCTCCGTTTCGTGGCGAACTCCGGTCCTTCCGCAACTCGAACAATTTTTGTTTCGAATTTCGAATTCTGGTGGTGGGGCTGTCTTCAAAATTTATATACCTGAAAAAGTGTATCTTCAAGCAAGAATAAATCTACAATATCGTTAATAAAGCTCTGTAAAGAAAAGAACCTGTCTTCAATAAAGACAAACTTACATGTGAATTCCCATCTGTTGTTGAACTTGTCTCCAATCAAATTTGCGTTCATATTGGTGTTGCCTTCTCCAAAGGATTTCAAGTAATTCCAAGGCTCGATCGGCATGCTGTTGATTTTGATTAGCTTCAATCCAGGACTTTATTCCTCGTTATCTTTCCCATCATGCCCATACAAAGTGAACTTACATAAAGTGCAATCCTAGTATCAGCCTTCAACTTCTTCCTAACAGTATCCTCTACCGCCCAATCATTAAAGATACTTGCTCCTGCTGCAAACAATCCATAATACAAACCCATTTCCAATCCATAACCCTCTGGTGTCTCAGCAGCAATATCTAGAATCTGTGTAATTGCCTCTGAAACTTCTGGAGATGTTGGTTCTTCACCAACTGGGTTCATAATATGGTGAATGAAAAGAACGCATCCGTACATGCAAGCCTTTGTACTAGAGAATGCTTCAGCTTCGAGAGTTTCCGCGACGGTGAGTTTAGTATCGCGTGGTTGTCGTCGCCAATCGTTGGAAAGATCCCGGAGCATAGATGGACAGTTTTGCCACCACATTTGAACTTCATGTTGGATTCCAATGGCTTCTTGTTTAATGATGATTTGTTCTTCGACCGATGTTTCGACAAGGGAACGACTGGATAGACGAGATAACTTGGCCATAAATATCATAAACACATGGAACTCTCCCGTCATAACACCGCCCGGGTCATAATATGGCCAATTCAAGGCTGGTTCTGCTGATGAAGGTGAATCGCCAATTTGTTTTGGACTTGTTGATAGTGTCGGGGCATCTTCGAGCCAATAATTCCCAGGTAATAAAGGACCTTGTCCTGCCCATAGAGAACCAGAAACATCAAGTAACGCAAAGAATCTTGTGAGGAAATCCGATGTTTTAGGACCTCCTCGATGTAAGATAAGATCTCGTGCACCCTTCAGATGCTCCAACCATAATCCTCTATCTGAATGTGATATCTATCATATATAAGCCACGTGTACCATTATATAAGTAAATTGAGAAAAGGGAATTACCTCATAAACACATAGTAAAAGACAAGCACCCAATGTGGCATTTTGTTTCGCAACTGAATTGTCACATAATGCTGTGTTAAGTTCTCTCAAAGCCATGGAATAATGTTTGGTAGCCTTAACCTCATGCTGCTTGTCAGTCCTACTCATATGGCCTGCTGCCACTGCAATAATACTATGTAATAAAGCCGGACTGGTCGTTACAAATGGTACCAATTCTTCTTTGAAAGGATTCCCTTCATCATCATTTGCATATGCCAAGAATCTGGTGCAAAACCCCACAAAATGATGAATATAAGGCATAGTCGTTTTATCAATATTGGGAAATTCAATAACGAATGAATCTTTGGGAATACGTGTTTTACCAAGAGCAAGCTGTTGAGTGGTAGGCAATGAACTGGTACTGGAGATTCCATGACCATGAGATGTCGTGGCGAGCATGTGAGCTGGAGGTGTACTCCATTTACAATCGCGTTGAAGGCGAATACAGCGACCACAATCTGGTTTCCCTTCATCACATTTCACTTTCCTTGCTCGACATGTTAAGCAACCTTGAACGCGTCAGAATTGAAGCCATAAGCCATATGCCCATTGCCATATGGGTGAGATAGATGATTGATGTGTGAAAGGAACGTGAACGGACCTGTTCTTGTTCGAGGTACAGGGGCTTTAATCCCCATTCCCGGAGCCATATTTACTTTGGTATTAGAGGCATTCAAATTCGTTTTCCCTTTGTACATATCAAGGAAGGGATGGCTGTGGTGTTGAGTGGACAGAGGATATAAAACGTTGAAGTTGTCGACGTTTTCCGATATTGAATGTGTACTGAGTAGTTGATTTGTAAAAGCAAAAAAGAGTCAATGCAACACGAACACAGTGTAGTGACTCGTGAGTAAAGTCCACTTTCTTGAGGTTGCGGTTTTGTGATGGCCTGTCGATCTATTGACCAGGTGTGAGCAACCTGGCGCTTAAGCTTTACTTGAAGAAGGTTAGAATGTATACGACAGAGCCACTTTTGAAGCTTTCAATACTTTTCATTGGCCAAGTCCGGTCCCGAGAATAAATCACACTCAATATTCCAATGTTTGGACATCCATCCGTACGAAGCTGAAAAAGAATCAAAAAAAGGAGTACCCCGTATAATACCTAGTAAATTACAATCTATATGAAAATTTGAAAAAGAGATTACTCATTGTATGGTATAGAATTGTATGGAAAATTCGTCTAATTGTCATGAGCCCCTTCATTGCTCCATCTCTTCATCTCTTCCACATTTACCGGTACGACACTTCCTAAATTCAAAATCTTTAAAGATAAACATCTAGAGCCATCAAGATCTCTGATCCTTCGTCATAGACTCAATGATCTTTGACTTTGATATTGATCATGTGGGTTCCAACTTGATTTCTAAACTCCTGACGGGCCAACTATACCTTTCTCCAACATTATAGTTTCATCGATCGAAGAACTACTTTACGATAATTGGTTCATTCTTCAATATTTCAAATTAGTGCGGGGTGATCAAACCCTGTAAAAATTCCTTTAGTTTGAGATAGTTGGGAATAGTTTGCGGCATTTCTACCTGCAAGAGTCTGAATCGAGAAATCATATATGCCGGAAGGGAGGAAAGGAGGCCCGCGGGAAGATCTGGAAATCTATGGAAGGTTGAGGATGGGGGATTTTGTTCATGGATTGATGGGCAAGGTAGGCGTAGGATTCGAATCCTTATACCGTACACCTTGTATCAAGAGACTGTCATTCTAGACATATACGTAAATCAAATTAAAATCTAAACTATATCTTGAAATATAAACAAGTACTCAGTAGAAATGCATCAGCATGTGGAAATCATCATCATAACCCTGAACCATGTGCCCATTCATGTCGACTTATCCAATCCTCTGCTGCTCTCCGTAGAATCAGATCTGCCTGTGTTCAAATCGTTATCTCTAATCTTTTGTAAATCCGACCTCTCTCTTTCTAAATACTCTGCGCATTCAACTCTACTCTTCGTCTCACTGATCCAAAAGATTGCAACCGTAGGAACAAATATCAATGCTGCCACAAAAGGAAATGCTGCCCATTCACTGCCATTGCGATCAACAATAGCACTTGAAACAATAGGTCCAATCCATGCTGATCCTTTGGAGACAATACCTAAAAGACTGAAGAACAAATATTCTCTACCTTTGGGTACTAATTCTGCCATGAATGCTTGTCCGTATGGGAATTGAGCACCAAGGGTGATTCCATACTGTGCTTGAAAGAGCCAAAACTCCCACTCGTTATGGAAACCAAACTTGGTAGTCCAGAGACCTATCATTCCCCAAAGCGCAATGAGTACACAACCACAATTGCAAAATTGAAGCATGGTCTTAGTACGGATCTTGAGTGTTTCTTGCAGATAATAGGCACCGAAGACTCCGACTGTAGTTGAGCCACCTTGAACCATGATGAGATAGGTATTTTGTGTCGCGGAGAATTGAACAACTTGCGTTTGTGCGATTGAGACGAGGGTGAGTAATGTAGCGACTCCATCTGCCAATAAGAAAAATGCAATCAAGTAGTAGAAAGTTTGTCTCAACTTCCATACCTGCTTTCCGGCGAAATAGGTTTGCTTGAAACCAAAGGTAAGATAATTGTCACCCTTTGGTAGAGGTGGTCCCGGTCGCTTCTTTTCCCAGATGAACCATGGAATGGCAAGAATAATCCACCATCCAGTAGTGACAGCGACAGATACAGAGTATCCCCAGTTGTTTTGTTGTGTCGAATCATTCGCTCCGATTCCTGCTAAGGCTGCTAATGCTAAAGCTCCACAAATTGTAAATCCAACATTATTCCACCCATAACTTATATTCATAACCTTGGATCTGGCCATTGAGCACTTGTCTTCGTATTCTTGTTCTGTCAATGTGCCTTGTGCATAATCTTCTCTCGCTTTGTGAACTTCGGGAAGGTCGTGGGCAAGTTTGGGAAATATCGCGTTGAAGAAAACATAGGAAGACCACCAAGTAACACCTAGGATAGGAAGTTAGCCACTGCATATTCTTGCGATGTAAATGAGAACTTACTGCTGATAATGTACAGAGCCATGGCGATTCTCCATTGATGTGCATATTGTACTCCCAAGAACCCGAATTCAAAGGCGAATGAAAGAAGGGAAAACAATCTAACAACCCATGGATTCCAATTGCCGAAATCTGCCAAACTTCCAATTGACAGGAAAAGTACAGCTTGCGAAACGAAGGTCAATCCTGATGCTATCAACACCACCGATGTATATGCTTTTGTGCCTCCATTCCAGAAGACATGACAAGGGGTATCATCGCCGCAAGGTGCGCTACCCAATGGCAAGACGTTTGGGTTAAAACCGGCTTGGTATATCAAGTTCTGGAAGAGAAGACTCGAGCTGAAGATCAATTGATGTCAGCAATCGCATGATATCGAGGGGTGGTTGTACAAGATAAGATGGATGGATGGATGGACCAGTAAAACTTACTATTGAAAAGAGCCAATTCCGTTATTTCCTGCGTAGTATGCATAATACGACCACAGTTCTTTCTTTGTCGCAGGTGGTCCTGTATCTTTTTGATGTGCATGAAAGACGTGATTTGATGGCGCACTACCTATTTCAGTCCCAACTGTTCCATCTTCAGCGCTTTGATAAGAATCTGGGGCGGCCACAGCAGTGAAGGGTAACTTGTCAACGGTTTCATGCTCCACAGCCGTCATGATGAAGGAATTTGGATGAGACTAAGACAAAGATAAAGAGGCTAATAAAAAGAGAGTGGACATTGAAGAAGAGGAACCGGGAAAAGGTAGAAAGAAGTATGAAACTGATTCCAACAAACCTAGAAACTAGAGTGTGCCCTGCAAATTTGAATGGGATATTGGCCACAACGGTGTATGCGGTTCTTGACAAAATTGGTTACAGCTTACGGAGTACCGAGTTCAAAGCTTTTCAATAATCTCACTGGCGTCCGATTGAAGCAACGGTACGCAAGCCTCCTGGTGTATTCTTACCTACTTCGTATAAGTGTGCGGACTCGAGGCGGAGAACATATGGCAGATGGCAGGGCAAGCCGACGAGGTAACCGGAAATGGGTTGTTGAAGAAGCATTGATTTGCGCACTGGCTGGCTTTGATTGGATTTGCACTGGTTGATGAACATCGGCTGAACTCATGAAGGAGTTCGTTTCTCTTCAAACCTTTTTTTCTTCCCTTGCTTCAATTTCCAGTGCTGGCGCCAATCCTTGTCGAGGACCCATCTTGCTCATTCTCGAGCCACTGTCGAGGGTCGTTTGGAAAGTATGAGGTAAGGAAAATCCCAGGATAACGGAAAGTCTAAATGAAAGTCTGTCCACTGCACCGAGTCCACTCGTTTGATGTTCTTCTCCGTAGG
Source organism: Botrytis fragariae (assembly GCF_013461495.1). Taxonomy (NCBI): domain Eukaryota; kingdom Fungi; phylum Ascomycota; class Leotiomycetes; order Helotiales; family Sclerotiniaceae; genus Botrytis; species Botrytis fragariae. The sequence goes on from NW_023500993.1 coordinate 654,688, forward strand.
TGTAAGGCTAGATACCGTAATCTAGTCCAGAGGGTGGAGCCAGCCGAACCAGCCGAGCCAGTAATCACATGTTTCTGGACTCTGCAGTACATACCGACTCGTGCTTTCTACCAAAACAGCGGGTAAACCGCCTAATGGATTATTAATAGCCGTCAATCATCCTTGAGGAGAGAAATCTACCAGGAATATATATACAAGTGAGCTCACTCATCCCAGTCTCCCAGAGTCGCATTTTCCCAGGGACGGGGGAAAAGGGACTCGAGGGACTCAAGGGAGGGAGGGGATCACGCCGTCATTATCCCCGTGATTCCTGCAACCGATTCGTTCCTTTTACGCCTGAATTAGTGCCTGAGGGTCTAGGTATCCATTTTTAATCTCTTATACTTCTGGGGGATCGGTCCAATTCATTCTGCCTTCTGCAATTGGAAGGCGGTGTCAGCACCACTGTATTGCACTCCACCTTGCTCAAGTGGCACTCGGTGGTTAAATGCACACCAACTCCGTGCATACCAACTCCGTGCATACCTACTCCGTGCATACCTACTCCATGCATAACTTTGGCCGTGAAATCCCATCTACCTGGCTTACTTCCTCGTCTAATTTCTAAACACACCAAAAATACACCAAATTCACTAAACACACCCCTCAGATTCCTTATTTGCTGTCTTTTCTCATCTATCATCACTTCACTACTTTTCACTAATGCTCACTAACTTTCACTAATTCGACATAAATGTCATTTCGAGTCATTTATGCTCGCCTATCTCCGACCGTATCTTCAAACACGACTCAAATGGATCCAGTCCTTCCCCGACAGCCCCGTATTTCGAGAGAATCCAACCAGTCATGAGCTTCCAGATGACATATTCATTAATAATGCCATCTTCCATAATTTCTCGCCCACGCCCACGCCCACGCCCACACCCTCGGCCGCTCCCAAGATAGAGAAAGTCACATCACGGAAAAATCAATCATGCAAAACACCCACTTCTACTAGCATCAATTCCTTGGGGTTGATGTACAGACTCGAGACTAGAGTCGAGAGTACCACTCACAATTGATCACTACTGCTCACTTATGCCCCTTCATGTCATACACGTCGGAAAGATAAAGGAATCAACCTTGAATGCCATCCATTCTGAAAATACCTACCTGCGTCGCATATCTTGCAGATTACTCAAAGTCCACGTGGTACTGGAGCTGCCGAGTTACCTTATATGTGAACTTATCTCAAAGTTCCCACTCCTCGTTGGGTCATCGCTCGCTCGCCTTACGCCTACATACCAAAAAAGGATATCCTTACTTTTGTAGGCGAGGAGAGGGACTATTATGTACGCAAATGATTGATATAATAAACTTCCAATTTCGATCATGTATGTTCATCTTTGTTATATGAAGAAGATCTCATCATCCATTGCTTCCTTTTGTTCTTTTTGAAAATTTATCCATTATACCCTTTTCATAGTTTTTTTTGTTGCAACATATTTTTGATATAAACTTGTGATACCCAATCCATTTTCGACCTCGTCTACGACTAAACCTACGAACAACGAACATCGACATCGACAGCGATATCGATTTCCACCCTTTCTGCATTCAGAATTCAGCGGATATTGGCAAGATGCCTTCTAGAATATCTTCTCGTGTCATTGGAATTGACGTTGGAGGAACCAATACAGTGGGTGACGTTTGAAGTATATCCCCATTAATATCTACTGATGCTTGATTGTAGGATGCAGTTATTCTACAGAATGATAATGTATTGGCATGGCATAAGACACCAACAACCCCAGATATTCAAGACGGCGTTGAACAAGCAATCGCTGCTGTCATAAAAAATGCTCAAATCTCCAAAGATAGTATAGATTTCATCAAGATTGGGACGACTGTAAGTTAATCTTGTCTTCAGCACTCACTTTATACTTCCTGCTTCCTACTTCCTGCTTCCTACTTCCTACTTCCTGCTTCCCACTTCCTGCTTCCTACTTCCTGCTTCCTACTTCCTGCTTCCCACTTCCCTTCCTTACCTTGAGTATCGTATCGAGAGTCATGGGTATTAACATTCGATTTCCTCTACGTTCCGAAGTACCCCCAGCAAAAAGTCTCATGTTGGTCCTTCTCGGAGTATACTTGTGTTTGACTCTACTCTCTCCCCATCTCTCTCATTTTGTGATTCATAGTCAAGATCTAATCCCATTTCCTTTGTAGCAATTTGTGAATGCAGTCCTCGAACAAAATGCTTCTAAATTAGATAAAGTGGCCGTTATAAGGTTATGCGGTCCTTACTCGAGGGGCTCACCACCTTTTGGTACGTTGCATGTCGACCGCTCTCCGTTAAATAAAATATTAGCTAACACTCAGGATCTCAGTTGGTTTCCCTGAATCATTAAGACAGTTAATGGAAGGTCACTATGGGTATGTTGACGGTGGCCTACAAGGTACGTTTGATAGATATCTTTAAATTTTCGCATAGGTACTGATAAATTCAAGTTGACGGAACCCCAATCTCTGAAGTAAACGTTGAACAACTCAGAGAACAAGCTTCAATTATCAGATCAAAATCAATATCAAGTGTTGTGGTTATTGGAATATACTCTCCATCCAACCCAGCTCAAGAAGAGTTTGCTCGACAAATCCTTGCCGAGGAATTAGGCTCAGAGTATGATATATCATGTTCATATACCATTGGAAGATTAGGATTTCTTGAGCGTGAGAATGCTAGCATATTAAATGCAAGTTTGAGACGATTTGCACGTCATGTCATTGCTGGGTTTGCACATGCGGTACATGACCTTAAAAACGCCAGCTTATATATTACATTGAATGATGGAACTTTAAGTAAAGCATCAATAGCTGCAGAGCATCCAGTGAGATGTTTCTCTTCCGGTCCAACGAATAGTGCAAGGGGCGCTGCACTTCTTGCAAAGAATGAATGCATGGATCTTGAGGGCGATAGCGAAGTTTTAGTGGTGGATGTTGGAGGGTAAGAACTTTCTGCTTTAGCATTTCTCGGTAATGATACTGACACATTATAGCACTACCACTGATATTTGCGCTCTTCTCAAATCCGGTTACCCAAGGCAATCTGCTGCCTTTGTGAAAATTGCAGGGGTTAGGACCAATTTCACAATTCCCGATGTTTATAGCATTGCCTTGGGTGGAGGTTCACTCATACGTACAACATCATCAGGGAAAACGACAGTTGGTCCAGATTCTGTTGGTCCGAAATTGGAAATGGAGAGTATCGCATTTGGTGGAGAAACTTTGACTGTATGATTAACCCTTTTGAGCTCCCAGGAAGATACTTACATGTTTAGGCTACCGATCTTGTATTGTCGAACGAGAGAACCGATATCATTCCGGACGAACTCAGAATTGGTGGACACTCAGAAATTCAACGAGCTTTGGAAGATGCGATTGATCAAGTAAAAACGAAACAAGGACATGCGACAGTCATTCTTGTAGGCGGGGCAGTATTATTGTAGGGAGGGATATTGCCGGAGTAGGAGAAGTAATCAGACCAAAATATCTGGAAGTCGCAAATGCTGTTGGAGCTGCTGTAAGTTGAATTCTGTCCTTCATCCTTGGGAATGGAACTAACTTGAACATGTAGATTGGAAAGATTAGTGGGAGTGTTGATACTGTCGTCACACCCGGGGAAAAGACCATAGAAGAAGAGATTGAGGAGGCAAAACTACTGGCAATTCGAAGATGTGTTGCTGCAGGCGGCGACGAAAAAACTATCGAAGTTGTGGAAATCGATACACTACCTATTAATTACGTTACAAATGGATCTACGCAGTTGGTCGTTCGAGTGGTTGGTGATTTGCGCAATACAGGAGAAAAAGTTCAAGACCTGGAGACTATGCCAATATCGATGTCGACATTCAAACCTAGGAGAGCAGATTCCGGATATAGTGCAAGTGGCTTGGATAGTCCTGTGGATACGAAAGCTTCAACCTACGATATTCTTGAGCATGTCGATCTAGAATCCTATCGTCCACGTATCGAAGGTGATATATGGCATCTTTCGGAAATCGATCTCAAATTCCTTATGGACGGCACGGGAGTATTGGGCGTAGGAAGTTGTGGTGAACCGTATCCAAGTTATATTGCTTGTTTAATTGCATTGGAGAGTGGTGAAGGGCTGAGGATTAGAAGACAAGATACTGTTCCTGATGATGCATTGATTATGTCGGCAGGATTTATGGTATGTTGATTTGATAATCATTTGGTGTGCATTTACTGATCATTGTAGGGTTCACCAACTGTATACCTGGAACGTATACCCGGCTTGAACGAGTAAGTTCCCTTTCGATTTCGCAACTCATCATTTTGCATACTGACAAGTCTTCTAGAATTACCGATACAGTTAAAGCACTCATGTCAGCCACAGGTCATTCCTCATTCGATGCAACCATACCTAACGAAATTGGTGGTATGAATTCTTTTGAAGCTCTTCTCACTGGTCATCGATTCGGAAAACCTACTCTCGACAGTGATTGTGTAGCACGAGCATATCCTATGGTTTGGCAGACAGTCAGATGTTTGAATGGTGTTTCAGTTACTCCAGCTGCTGTTGCCAATGGATGTGGAGGAACCGAAGTTTTCATAAATTCAAAGGATGCCGAAGAAGCAGAACTCCTCATGCGAGATGCATGCACGAAACAAGGTTCATTGTCAGGAATGGTAGTCAATCCAATACGTGGTAAAGAAGCAAGAACACTTCCTTCGAATAGTTATTCATGGGCATGGCAAATCGGTCGCTCAATCGCAATCGCCCGCTCCAAGAAAGTTGATCCGGTCAAAGATCTCATGCGAACACAAAATGGAACTAAATTATTCACTGGTAAAATCGTGAGAGTTACGAGAAAGGTAGCAGAAGGTTTTACTAGAGGTAGTGTCTTGTTGGATCATATCACTTCTTCTACATCAACCACCTCTACTGGCGAAAAAGTTACATCATCACTATATGTCGAATTCGAGAATGAAAACCTCTGCGCTATTTTAAAGACTCCCGGGAAAGAAGATGAGGTTTTGGCAGTCTGTCCGGATTTAATCGTTGTGCTGGATATGGCAAATGGAGCACCACTAGGAATCTCAGATTACAAATACGGACTTAGAGTAAGCGTCATCGCATTGAAAGCACCAGAGATCTGGACCACAGAACAAGGACTGAAAATGGGAGGACCAAGAGCTTTTGGTTTGGATATGGATTATGTTGGTGTGTGTGCGGAAAGTCAATATGAAGCTCCGAAAAGTGTTTGGGAACTCTTTGGGGATGAGGTGGAAAGAAAAGCTTGAGGTTACCTTGAGGGTAATGAGGTTTGTTTTTTTGGAGGAAGGTGGAAGGACGAACTGAAGTAATGGCCTGGGAATTGAGAGATCCGAGACGACGTAATTACAGAGATATCCCTATTTGTTTTTGGTTTTTTCTTTCATTAGTTTTGCATGGATGGAAACTCTTCAATCCATCCACTTCAGATTTTTTGTTATCATGGAATATATATTCCGGGATGAGGAGTTGATTGCCTAGTATTTTCTTGGAAATGTGGTTGCAGGTGGAATATATATACATACCTATATTTGAGAAGGGACAAGAACAAGTAGGAGAGAAGAGTCTAATACAAGACTTCTACCATACTACGCATGCGAATATAAATACAAATCAATCCAAACAAAATAAAAACCAGAAGATGAAAAATTGCTTTGCTCCTTTCCTATTTTACGTTTGATCCTCCAGGTAATGATCGTTTGATGAACAAATGGTCTTGGGGGTTATTATCATTATTACTCGAGGACTCTGAAAAGTTCCTAGGTGGATAGAGGTATATTGGAGTATGAGCGATATTGTAATATATTACAATCTTAACAAGATACCGATGGTAAGATTGCATGGAGGATGATCTATCAGATAGAGAGGTACTTCTCCCAGTATAGAATGATACAATTTCCAGAACAGGATATACTCTCTCTCTCTCTCTCTCTCTCTCTCGATATATATACACCTCACCAATCCTAATCTAACCGATCTTCCCTCTTCCCTTCCTTCCACATACACGTCCACATTTTCAAAACTTTCTTCCTACCCACCCACCTACCTACAATCCTACAATCCTCCTCACCCTCCAACCAAAGTGGACAACAAATGCAATTCTAGGTTTCTTTCTCGGCGGCCAAGAATGTCTAGTGTGGACGCGGAGATTTATGTCATTAACCGAATCTACCTGAGTATTCCCGAGCGGTGAGGGAGGCTCGGCGGATAAGATGTGATGGGATGGGATGGGATGAGATGTGATGTGATGTGATGTGATTTCGGGTTGGGTTGTGTGAATGGATGGAGGTTTGTGTGGATGGAGGGTTGTGTGGATGGATGGAGGTTTGTAGATGATATGGTGGACGTGTGGAAGTGATGGGTTGAAGATTTTTGTGTACCGAGATATATGGTATAGTATCCACATAAGTAGGTGGGTGGGTAAGTGGGTAGGTGGGTAGGTGGGTAGGGTAGAGGGGATGAATGTAGAGGGAGAGAGGAAAGAGGATACGATACGATGGGATACTGTACTATACGATATGCTTTATCGTAGGTACAGACAGTAATGTTTTTGAAGATTATTTTTGAGTTGATTTTTCGGTTGATGGGAAGGAGTAGAAATTATGTAAGGAGGTGGATGGGTGGGTGGGTATGTACAGATAGACAGATAGTTAGATAGTTAGACAGACAGATAGACAGACAGATAGACAGACAGATAGACAGACAGATAGACAGACAGATAGACAGACAGATAGACAGACAGACAAATAGACAGACAGATAGATGAATAGATATATAATAATCAAGAAATACCAAATTCATATTCGAATCTTCAATTTCGTAATATTGTGTGTACATTACACTTACCTAGGTACATAATATACATATTCATCATTACAAATATGCAGTTAAAATTCCACGCATTATCCCACCTCTTCCATCAATCCTCCCTCTCTCGAGTCCCGACCTACTACCATGCGCACCTACTACCCAAGCCCAACCCATGCACCATCCGTCCACAAAATAAAGTACAAGATGGAGAACCAATGCGGGGATGTGGGGATCTGGAGAGTGGACGACAGGGCCACTAATTCCCTATCGAGAAACCCATCCGAGCCGTATCTACTCACTGCCATTGATTACCCATCTTGTGAGAAATCTTAGCGGTCGGCGTGGCATCTTTCCTTCTATTTGATTTCATTCTATCCCATTTGATCTGATTTGATTAGATGGATGTGATCAGATGTGATTACACATCATGCAAACAGCCGATCATTACGCCTTCCAACTTTCCTCCATGTGGGAAACTCCACCTCACTAGAGCACTATGTGCCTAGGTAATGATACCAAGATCTGAAAAGGTGGAAGGAAGAACACTAAGGAAATTTACACTCATCTCATAAGCTACTAAGTTCCCAGCGCGTCCACCTTGAGAAAAATGGGATTCCATGGTTAATGACAAGCTAGTGATTCGTCAAGAAATATGTGGGTGCAAAAGTATGGGGAATGAGAAAATCTGGGGATGTCAGCTGCGTTGTACTTAGTATGTACAGTACATCCCTAGGTATTGCATGGAAAGGTAAGGACAGGAGGGATCGTCCTGTTAGTTGCCAGCCACGGGAGATTGTGAGAACACGGAAATGGAGATCGAAATACGTAAATGAGAGGTGGACGCTTCAGGGGGGGTTCCTAGATGGTGGATGGAGAGTTGGACTTGGCTTAGATGATGGGGATTTTTTATTTTGGTTGTACCTGATTCATTCGAAGGAGTGGTTGTTGTGGTGCGGTGCTATGACCCGGACCCGAGGCTTTGATATGTCATGACGGGGTGATCAAAGAGTTGAGATGAATGGATGGATGGGATGAACGGGTATATAAAGAGGAGCTTTTGAACCCTTGAAAGCACTTTTGTTTTTCCAGATCCAAATTCTAAGTTTGAAGGTGTGAATTGTGAAGAGAAGATTGTTTATATATCCTCTCCTTCGATACTTTAATTCTCTCATCCTCTCCCCTCTCTTTGGAAGAACAACAGAACAGAAACTCCTTTCTTCTCATTCTCACTCTCGTACCACACATCTACACCCACACATCACACACATCTACGCATCCAACCGCAAAAATGAGGAATCCCCTCCTATCCACCTTCCTCCTAGGCTCATCACTCCTAGGAGCCGCAACATGTCTCAACACCACCATATCCAATTCCCATGTAAACATGTTTTCCACAGACGGTGATCTCATCGATTCCACCTCCGGCAAGATCGATTATTTCGAAGGCCAATTTCTGTGGTACGGCTTAAATTTCGGCTGTGGAGAATCATTCTGCGGAATTGAGAGTTGGAGTTCGCTGGATTTAGTCACGGTATGTTTATTTTCTGCATCTGCTATGTTTTGAGCTTCACAGCTTGCTTGAGAACCAACCCTGCACTTTAAAAACCATGGGATAATTCGTATTGGAGTGCTAATCCGACATCTCACAGTGGTCCTCCAACGGTCTACTTTTCGACCCCAAGGAAAACGCTACTGCCACCATCTGCGAAGCATCCGGCGATTGCGGAAGACCGCACATGCTCTATGATTCCGCCCGCGCCGTCTACATCCTCTGGGTCAACGCCGGTACTCCCGGCTACGTAATCTTCACATCCTCATCTCCCACTTCCGGATTCGTGCCTGAATCCTCCCGTGCTCTCGTGGGATACCAACCTGATCCCGCGACCCATCAAGCGGGTGATTTCTCAATTGCCATGATTAACGGAACGGGTTATATTGCCTACTCTCTCATTGATTTCACCACTCTCGGGGCATCCATTTGGCCTCCATTCAAACAATCCATCTACACCCAGCAACTGACCAGCGATTTCATGAACACGACTGGAAATGCAACAGAGGTTCTCCCCGTAGGAGATCTCGTGGATCTCCAAGCCGAATCTCCAGATATTTTCTATCGCGATGGATATTACTACATCTCCGCGTCCAACACGTGTGGTTTCTGCCAAGGAACCCTCATGATCATGTACCGCGCCACCGATATCTCCGGACCATGGACTCGTCAAATCATCAGCAGCGATACATGCGGTGGACAAACCACCGGTGTTCTAACCATTCCCTCTTCTACCGGCGGCGACGCAACCTACGTGCACCAAGCCGATATCCAAGCCAGCGCTCCCCTTGCCGGCCCCCGAAACGCACAACACGGTCATCAATTCCAGGTTCTCAGTTTCAACTCGGACGGTTCAATTCAAGATTTGGATTGTTCCGCTTCCGTCAGCACCACCATCACTCTCCCATCCACCAACAGCAGTGTCATCATCGACGGACTAGCCAAGAGCGCCTCCCTCGGTTCCGGAAACGAACATCAAGACTACTACCTCAACTGTTCGCTCCCCCAATACGCCCTCTACCAAACCTTCTCCACCTCGCAAACCGGAAACCTCACAGCCGTCGGCGTAAACCTTGCTGGCGACGCCCCAACCGACAACGTCACCCTCACCGTTTTCCGCTTCTCCAACACCACCGCTCTCCTCGCCCCCTTCTACCAATGGGAAACCCTCTCTACCATCAACGTCACACCCGAAGAATTAAGCGCCGCCGTCCTCGCCATCTCCATCCCCGTCGGACAAGAAGTTTCCGCGGGCGATAATATCGGCATCGCTATCACCAGTTTGGGAATCACACCAGTATGCGTAGCGATGCGCGGAACAAATAGTGAATATGCGACTGCATGGGCAGGAGCTGCAAATGGTGGATTTGTCCCCGCACAAAGTGTGGGAGAGAAGGTTGCGAATGCAACTGAGACTGGATCGGGATCGGGTGGAGTTTTGTATGCTCAGGGTGTTAACCAGGTTAGTTTGAGAGGAAAGAACGGGAATGAGATTCCGATTTTGGAGCTTAGTGGGAGAGAACTTAAATGGTATGCGATTGTTGAATAGATGAACGGGGAAAGTATAGTTTTATGTATAATGAGATATTGGTAATGAAATTTATAAATAGAAAGTAAATTAGGTCTTGAATTTTGCTGCTTTGGTGAAGTGATTGTTTTCTACTCAAAGATCTTTATTTTCTAAATATTGGTAGGACGAGTAAATCAGTCTAAGAGATGAAAGAGGAAAACTTTAAAGGCATTCACGAATACTTGATAGTACCACGATACGTTACTTGAGTTTTGGGGCTGGGTTTATTGAGCGTGGAGCGAATACATATGACCGAAAACATAGAATATATCCCAGTCACCGTAGAAGAGAAAAGAAATACAGACACTTCACCAAGAGATATGTGCAATCACGATCATGAAGGTACACAGGCATGATCAGACCCAGAGATACAAAAAAAACCATAATCTCCTACGATACATCATATGTTCTTTGCTAAGCAACTTTCATACACGGGAAACATCTCTCTCTTCTCCAAAACATCTGCCAAAGTAAACATTTGTTGAATACCTGTCTTATCTCCCAAAACTCGACATCTACCAATAATCCAATCCCGCTGAAGACTTGAAAATGTCATCCGACCTGAATTAAGTAGAGGCCAGAGAAGAAAATAAGTACCAGCGATACGAGGAACGACACTAGTAGATAGCGGACTTGTGATGAAGTTTTGTTCAGGTGAGCTACTAATTCCTGATGGAGTACGTACTTTGGGAACATCACCATGGTATTGAGGTAGTGATGCACAAATGTCATCAATGATTTGTTGTAATGTTGCAAACCAAAGATAATAATCCATACTGACAATAGGATATATGAATTGTCCCTCTCTAAATTGTCTACCAATTTCTTCATGAATGAATATTCGACAAGTACGAAGATAATTCCAAATTTGAGTCACCCAGAGGTCTGAGTATACATGATAATATGTACCGAAAATCGTGTCTGATGTAGACACGATTGGGATCGAATCGTAATGCCATTGAGGTGATCTGGACATCTTACTCGCGAGAGACGAAAACTCGATGTCCAAGTCTATCGCTGCTCTGATTATGAAAGAACGTTCATGAAGTATACCATCCTTTACATCAGCACGAAACGTGGTCAATTCCACAATCAGACCGTTCAACTTCCAGGCTGGATCATTTACATCTAAAAAACTTGCAGCGTGTTCCTGTAACTCAATCAAATCCCTAGGAACCCGAAATGAATGCCAGATACAACTTTGTAGGAGGATGGAATTCATTTGAAGGAACAATTGAAGCCCATGCCGAGTCTCCATTTGACGAAACCCACGTAACTTTATCATGGATGTTGCACCAGATATATGCCTATCACAATCCATCAAGGTATCTAAATTTTGACAGGTGAGTACTCCAAATGTATTGAACAGAACCACGGACATGATAGTGTAATCCTTGGTGGCCTCTTCGATGGATGACAATGCTGTATTGACAAGGCGGAGTGCGTGACCAAAGGATTGAGTTGCTTTTTTGAGAAGAAACGGATATTTGAAAGCATAAGCATATGCAGCCAAAGAAACTGCAGTGATGGTTGTGTAGAGTGTGTGGTTAATATTAGGATCGTTGCGATGAAAGTATAAATACTCGTAATATCCTTTGACAGGACCAGAGTCCCGAAATATGTGAGTAGAAAAAAAGAAATCGATTGCACGATCATTGATAGTGTCTGACATCTCTTTTGGAAGGACAATAGATGGTGTTTGAGACTTGAATGCAAGGGGAACTGATCAAGGATTGTCAATGATGGCTTTTGAAGACATAGGCAGCATTTTTGCCAAAGAATAGAAAGCTGCATACCTGATATCATACAGGAAGCTCTTTCTTTAGATTTCTGAGGTTTATCATGTGCAGGATTTTCAAAATCTCTCACATCTGCATACTGGAACATTCTTTCCAAAGAATCTCCATATTGTGGACACTTCCAGCCAGCCTTTAAACATTGATTACAAGCTGGCATCACTTCGTCACACTAAACTTGTGGTCAGGGATGTATTCAAACTCTCAGGAACCGACCGGGCAACTTACCTTGATCTTCCGTTTCCTGCAAGTCTGACATCCTTTTGATAATTTGCCGTGACGACGTACCATTATGAAGCAAAACGATGTTGCCGCTGTTCAGGTAGCAACAGGGAATAGAAATTCACAAATTTAATGATCCAAAAGATTGAAAGTCATCCAACCCCAATCTCATTCATTCGGTCGCAATACTCTCCAAAGAAAATGGATTGGAAATCAAGTATAGAAATCATTATGGCTGACAAAATTGATTGATATATGAAGATAACGCAGGAAGATGGGAAATGTAAGATGGAGGGGCTCGAAGCCATGCACAGGGTTCAGCGCACGTCTCTTTCTCAAGTGAAGCTAAACCATTCTCAGAAGGTATTGCGGTACAACCAATCATTGAGACAAATTCAATTATGTTTCAACTGCGACAGCATCCTTCATCATTATTTTCATCACCACCAACATACAACAGGTTCCTCGCCCAACTCCCTTCGGTCAATCGATACACTGATTAACAATCAAATCCTCGTCTTTACTAATTATCCTTCAAGCTGAACGGCACAACAATCACTCCATTCTTCCATCATGGAGGACTACATATATCTCAGTATGCGACAATGTAGTGCCTCCAGTAGATTCTCGAAATCACTCTTCCCATTCCTATCTTGAGACCAGATCTTTCTTCCTTTCTTTCATTCAGCATTCCATCATGTCGAAAAAACCTACAATCCTCATTACAGGTTGTAGTGATGGAAGTATCGGGCATTCTCTAGCTCTCGAATTTGTTCGTCAAAACTACCATGTTTTCGCCAGCTCTCGTCGACTCAGTACAATGAAATCTCTTGAGAAAAATCCCAATACTACCTTGATTGAACTCGATGTAACATCGCCTTCCTCAATCCAAGCAGCCTACGAGACAGTATCTGCTGCCACGGGTGGGACTCTTGATATCCTCTATCAGAATGCCGGAGTACGAACAATAACCCTCGCCATGCATTGTGACTACGAATTGGCTCTAAAGATTTTCGGTACAAACATACTTGGAATTGTTGAGATGACTAGAGTCTTTATGCCGCTTTTAATGAAAACCGGCCCTGGAAGTAGAATTGTTTTCTCTAGCAGTCTGGCTGGATATATGCCAATCCCAACCCAATCACTTTATAATGCATCAAAAGCCGCTTTACACTCGTATATATCGACTTTGGAGCTCGAAGTAAAGCCTTTTGGGATATTCGTTATCGATGTGGCTTCAGGTACAGTTGGTACCGCCATGTTGACTAAGAATCAGATGGAAAAATTACCAGAAGGTATGTATCATCATTCCCGGGCCTTTTGGTAATATCTTGCTAACATCTTTCACCGCAGACTCTCCATACAAATTAATCGAATCTGACCTTAACGAAGCTTGGGTCAGAATTGGAGGAGGAATATCAGTGGAAGCATACACCAAGCATGTTGTTGGAAAGGTCCTTCAAAAGAACCCACCTCAGCGTTTCTTTGCTGGAGCCGGCGCAACATTAGGATGGGTGATTGATAAATTGAATGCGGGTTGGATTTATAAAGCGTTCTTTTATAAAATCTTTGCTTTGGGTAAACTTTCTCAAGCGCAACATTAGGACGAATTTATCCTCTAGGCTTTCTAGTTCCCAGAGACACTGGTCTAAAACAAAGTTGTTATGGATATATCAGGATTGTGACAATTTTCATACGTCGCTCGAGCACTCTTCTTTTTAATCGTATTCAAAGGGAGAATTTCAACGATACTTACTTTCCTTTATTTATGCAACGTATTGCATTCACTATATTGTTTGCGAGACTCCCGCGAGCATGAGAACGCACAGCCACTACAACCCTCAAAGGTTGACCTTGTGATTCATACATTTACTAATTAGGAAGTGATTCAAAATACCCCAAAGATCTCTTGGTCAGCTTCTACACCTTTTCATTACCTATATAAAGTTCGCGACGAACGATATTGAGCTCCTTCTCCATACGAAAAATTCCACAAACTCAGGATTACACCAAATCCACCAAACACGATAACATGTGTCTCATAACAATCCAACGTTATACTCACTGCCTTTGCATCACCACTAACATCACTATCTGCCGTGATATGATCAACAAATATCAGTTATTCTCACGAAGGCAAACTGCAGACTTCGGAGAAGAAGAGGTAAAAGATTGTCGGTTCAGACAAGATGCTCGAGCCTCACTTGAGATTCCATGCGGCAATACAAGTTGCACTCCAAGTACGAAGCGAATAGATTGGACAATAGGCGATAGGAACATGAATGCAATATTGATTGCGAGACGAAATGCCTTGAGAAGAAATAATGACTCCGTATCTAGTATGATTACATTGGGAGACGAGGTTGAGTTGAGAAGGGGAAGACATTAGTGAGAAGAGGATTTGGGGCGGCTTTCTCGTGGATATCAGATTGAGAAGATTGTCAGAGATCATGCCAAGTTTTCCGTTTATATCGGAATGATGGCTTGCCGGAGAAGCCACGATGATCTGATGGACCAGGCCCAGTTGGCTGGGTGTTCCCGTCGGGGGTGCAATGATTCCAAGCCACCGCTCGTATTGTTGTCTTGATCTTGTTTCCCCGCCTCTACACGCATTCTGCTAAGGGAGCTACATACATTTCTGTTCACCGTCGGCTATATGGATCGTACTGCACGTATAGCACTTCGTCAAAATATTTTTACTTTGCTTGGCAGATAGGGATTTCGCCTCAATATCGATCTTATTTCTCAATATCAATTTGTATATTGATCCACTCCGGTACATTGAGATAACAATAACAATCTTTCGTTACTGCATTCAGTTACTTGAGCTGTAGTACCGATTTGGCAGTGTAGTGGCGGGATCGTTGAAGCTTGGCACAATGACGGTATGGCTTCATGAGTAATCACTTAAATAGCTTCCCAATTGAACCTTATTCACACTCCCCATCCACATTCATTCATCTGGTTTCTCAAGATCTCCATCTTCTTTTCCCAATTCAGAGTTGTGCGGGGAACTTGGCATTTACGAAATCCCCAAATTGAATATAAACAAGAAGGCCAAGAAATATCTAGTGAATATTCTTCCAAATACAACAATCCGCAGTAAATATTGGAGTTCTCTCGAAGCGATATTTGTTGACTTCTTGCCTTGAGGTCCAGAAAAGCTTCTGGACATTGGCTTTCACAGCCATGATTTCATACTTGGCGATATCAGTGCTTTTCACTTCATGCTTGGTATCACGACCGATTTCTATATTCCAATCCTCAACTTCTCAGCTCAAATTCTTGGCAATTACGAGTTTGGCCATGAGATCAATTGTCCCAAAGAAAAAATCACGATGGAAAATATGTATAAGAAGGGACTGAAAGTCTGGTCTCAATTATTTCCTCATCAACACAAACACAACTCAATCAACACTTTTAGTTACACTACTCTTTGAACAATCAAACATCCAATACTTTAATACCTTCCAAAGATCATAACCAACCCAGTCAACATGAAGTTCACCATTGCCGCCACAGCTGCAACCCTTCTCTTCACAACCACAGCCATTGCAGCTCCTGCAGACGGCGCAACTTATGCATCCTACGGTAGTTACCAATGGGAAAATGGGGCCCCAGTAAGCGACCAAGATGTTTCCAAGGACAACCCAAAATCCCCCGAGGCACCAGCCAATATGGCTTTCGTATTTACTAGCACATACAATGTCGTTGCTCTCGGATCCGAAGTTCGCAATGGTACCGTATCGGTTCCCGGCCCTTCAAATGCTGTCGGATATTTCAATTATGGAATCAACGCTCATCAAGATACTATTTGCTATGTAAGTATTTGCTTCATAAATCTACATCATCGAATTATCTCTAACCTTCATTTGAAATCAGAACATCACCTTACTCAACGTAGCCGGAACCTATCAATCTCCCGCCAAAACAGCAACACATATTCACGAAGCCGCTCGCGGTGCTTCCGGACCTCCTCGTCTTGCATTCCCAAATCCAGTCGGTGATGATCATCGTCGAGTCAGTGTGGGCTGTATGACTGGTCCTTTCACAACTGGTATTAATGCTCCTAATGGAGGCCCAGATACTGGAACCGGTTTCAAGGTTGCTCAGATCGAAGCCAATCCAGCTGGATTCTTCACAGATGCTCATACAAACCTTTTCCCGTTGGGCGTTGTTAGAGGCCAGCTTGCATAGATCTGAGGTTGTTGGGAGGGGATAATTATGGATTTTCATAATGGTTCATGGGTTCCGATATTGGATAATTGGCGGTAATGATTTATGTGTGGGAAATGTATTTATGATTTTTTTATAGCTACGTAGTATAATCTATTTTTATGGAAATTTAAGAGCAGTGTGTACGATGTGAAGGGGCTTTAATGAGTATGTTGACTGGCTGGGTGACTGTCTTTTAGAAGTTTCCAAGCCATGGAGAGCAATGTGATGAAACGGTAAATATTTTCTTCATTTACGACATCAGCTTAAAGATTTGACACCTGCCGGGTCAGTCCTAACCAAGTACCTTTCTTATTCACACAATCATTTTGATATGCCAGGAGTCAAAAGGAGCATGAGATTTCTCAACAGCAAAAATTGATAGCATTAAAGATTACGAGAATAATATTAATTAAAGCTATTTCACCATACAGACATACTCACTCACTGAATTAGAAAAAGTTATTTAAACAAAGAAATTTATATCAAGTCCTCAAAGAAAAGAGAATTTTTGCCAACAAGACAAACAAGCACAAAGAGAAGTTTGCCTACCTCAAGCAAAGTTTCAACACAAAGAAATGAAAGTTGATTCCTCAAGCCACTCGACTCCGGATCTAATCCAATCGAATCATACCTCCCTATCTACCTATTACATACAACTTACCCTACCCCCGAGACGAACACTCCGGACATAACGCCTCATCAATCCACGTAACATCTGCATTCCCATCAAAGGTGGGACCGGTGAGATAATTACAACAGGTGATGCAACCATCACCGAGAGTTTTGTAACCGATGAGTCCGCAACAACAGCATTTTACCTTCTGGAATTTGCAGGATTGGCAGGCGAGGGAGGGAGAGTGGATCGAGGGGTCCCATAGGATGGGCATTTTGGATTGGGGTTTTGATTTTGGGGGTGAGAAACTTGTGGAGTGTTTGAATCTGGTTGTTGTTGATGATGATGATGGTTGAATTGTTTGATGGGTGATATGGTTGGTTCGGACGCGTTTTTTTATACACTATCGTTGCTGTTGTTCATATCTTGTACTTGGATTTACGGAGGGGTTGTTTGGATGTTGTTTTCAGTACAAAGAAATATCTCACAACTTTACGTGGATATGACATTATACCAAATCGTGGAAAGGACTCACATGTATCCCGCCTTTGAGACAACTATAACTACAATAGAATTGGGTGAGGAATTGTGGAATTGGTCCATGTTCTTTTCCTAGGGATAAGAGGATCGGAAGTTGGTAGTTGGAAGAAGAGAAATTCTTGCTAAGTGTATTATCACATATATATATTCATACAATGTCTTACTGGCTCTGAATCTACTTGATCTACTTCGTACATAACCGACAGTACCAAACGGCCACTTCTGCTCTCTTTTTGACTTTAAATCTGAGGGTATTCAGAGATTTTCTATCTCTCCTAATCTGAAGACAGTGCGTCTGAGCAGGGCAAATAGACTTAAAAGTTTGGCACGCCCTGTTCTCTGTAAAGAACGCTGGTGGTATGCATTTCTCTGGTCTAACCATGGTTCGAAACACGTCCATCTAATGATGGCTGCTGGTTACCTAAATTGTTGATCCTCGACCCTCTGCTGCTTGATGGTAATCGAAGGCTGACGTCGTTGTCTGATAAAAGTTACTTCTTCAAATCGTCACATTTACCGGCGAGTTTCTGGATCATCACTTGTTGACCTTTGAATTCTATATCTATCTGGTCAACAGCGACCTTCTACCCTTTAACTTGCAGTTCCTCTCCCTTCAATACCTCGAAGATTTGCACATAGACGGACTTTCAGTTAGTGGCACTAAGTAGGTTCCATGCACTCACCACTCTTGCTTCATTGCAGATACGTCGTATCAGAAGTAGTACAACACTTGTTGGGTAGTCAGTAAAGTCAGCCGCTTGGTACATCAGATACACTCGTATGCCAGCTTGGGCTTCGCTGACAAGATCTCAGCACAACCACCGGACAAATATTTTAGATGAGAAGACGCAAACCAACGCTGAAGCGCTCGCAGATACAGGACTGGAGGGCATAGCATGACCTAAGTTTTGCATCTTTGCATCCTCGAAGGACTATTTGTGATGAATTATCGTCGATACAAGTTTTACCCACGGAACATCTTTTGATATCCCTTTGATTCCCTTGACAGTATACCATCGACAATCTTCTCTTCATTCGACCGTGGCGCAAGAATCGCAGACGTTTGGTTCATTGAGGTTCCCCCACACCCAAAATACGGAGACCTTGTTGTGTCATTTGCGTTAGGTTACCCCACGCCAGGCACTTTCGGCCTTGCATTCAAGATCAACAATCAATTCATCTGATGATTCAAATAGTTCCATGCGAATCTCTCCATCCGAAACCTCATTCTCTGGCCCTAATGGTCGTCGTGACATATCCACTTGGGTCTCATTCATCTACATTTCTTCAGCTGCTACGGAGTCATAACCCCTCTAGAACGATACCAAATGCACGAGAAATCTATCGACGCAATTCGCACATCATTACCGCATATAGTAGGATATACTAGCTAAGTTGTTTGGATTGTTTGGATTGTTTCAGCAAAATCTGTCTCATAATGTCTCAACAGTTAGGGCGATAGGCTATTGATGAGCTTCAAATAGAATGTGGTGTGGTCTGGCCGGCCATTTCTGCGCGATTCCAAGCACTGAGCATATGTCTCACTCGGTAGCTTATGAGATGCGGGGTGACTTCAACAACGCCCATCATCAAATCAGGCACTGCATTCTTTGCATACCTATCAATTGAGGCTTGGCTTCCGGAGTTTGGCAGCTTAATTTGGGCAGAAACAAGCTGGGCAGCTACGGCTTAACTTTGTCTTGCTACATTAACTATTGTTTGATGCTCAGAAAACGATAATTTCTCCTCTTCTGACGTTCGCATGAATGTACTGACTTTACCAAACTGAAACCGACTCATCCGAAGATCATTTCTATTACTTTGCGCATCTTCAAACATTCAATACTTGGGCATCAAAAGCTTCGGATGAGACGTGTGGCATTTCATCTAGGCAAATACCATGCTAGAATGCAATTGTAAAGAAGCAGCTGGCTAGGTAGGTTTATCATCCAAAAATCACACTTAACCAGAGCTCTTATTTTCAGACGCTGCATTCTTTTCACAGTGGGTAAATTTTGGCTTGTAGCTGGCATAGGTTAATACCAAGAAGGATGAAATCATCTGTGGTTCCCTTCTACGACACACCTCAAGGGCTAGGAGTCCCGCTTTAAATGATATGTGATTTCTGATGCTTCACTTTTGTGGTTCTCTTGCTCAAGGCAGGGGAGATTTTCCTTGGGCTTCTTGTTATGAGGCAGTTTTGACATGGCGAGATGCCATGTGAGTAAAGTGAAGAGGTCGAAAAATTGTAACATGAATTTATTCTCATGATATATATATAGTACTGAAACCTCAAGTTCTGTTAGACATTCATTTCTACTTTGCGAACTCCTTTGCTTTCTTCAATTCCAGCAGTTCCAAACCAGATTGTAGCCTTTTGAGGTTCATTGTCAGCTTGAAATCTTATTCAAATCACATTCCTCAGCTTCTCAGGACTACTTCTGAAAAGCTCATTCACATAGATTCACCAGCTCCAACTTTTTTGATGGGTTCCTTCACGCAAAGCTCAAAGACCATTCTACTCAGTCGTCTACATCCGAAAAACTGAGCAAAAGCAGTACCAGAGGAAGGGAAAGCAATTCAGCTTTTGTCTAAAGCAGTTCATCATTCACTATTTGAATCCTAACAAGGAAGGCAAATATAGATTGGGAACATGTTGGAAGAGATTCGAATAAGAACTGGGATTCAGGCCTTGAATTCACTTGATACATGTGACCCCTCCTTTTTTCTGGTTGCTAAAGAAACTTCTCATTGGTGGACTCGGCCATGTCCACCTTGTACAGCATTTTGTTTCTTGATAAATTTCAACGTCCTCAAGCTCGAACAACATTGTTCTCCTGCCAGTCTGCTTTTTTCTATTAGCTTTTATTAGCACTGAAGTCAACAACAAGTTCATTGGAGTCTGGAGTTTGGTGTTTGAATTATAATCCACCAAGGAGCAGATTTCAAAACCTGTAAACTATGGGTACCTCTTCGCAGAAGAATTCTCAACGTCAAGATATTGCATCGCCTGGCTATTTGATGGCCAGTCAGGTTGAAGACAGAGGAAGCATTGGTTGTGGAATGGCTACCGCAGCTATCCTGGATGATCAAGTCATGACAAATAATGAAGTCAAACCTGTGGCTATACAAAACAAGTTTCAAACAAATTATACTTCAGGTATGTTCACAAATTTTGATAATTCCACTGAATTTATTTGATGAGCTAACATTTCTAGTCACCCCAGTCAGCCTAGTCAATCTAGATTCTGAGTACAACACCGACAATGACCCTACCCCCCCTGGAAAAGAGAAATTCGAAGCAGCTTACTACAGTCCTGGTAGGTTATTGAATCTGAACCCAAACACATATATTGAAGACTAGACTAATTTATCTTCATAATTTAAGAGATGTTCAACTTCTTCGAGATGCAAGTTCATCGAAATGGCCTACTCAGTATCATGGATGCAACAGCTTCGGCTGATTCATTTATTTTATTCACATTCCTGCCGATCGAACTGCAAAGAAAGATTTGGTTCTATGCTTTGCCACCACCAGACAGCAACGTTTGGGCTCTGGTTAACGTAAGATATTGCGACAATGATACCAAGGCTGCGATTTCTATCGATAATGATGCTTCGTCAATCAGTCGCAATGCATTGCCATTCCCAGATGCTCTACAATCTGTATGCCGTACGGCAAGAGAGATATTCTTGAAGCACTATAGTCAATTCAAATTTGATGGTATCAATAAGAAAATCCGTGATCCTGAGGATGAGGATGGCGATGATTACCGAGAGATGACAGTGATGGCAAAACCCGGTATATGGTTCGATACGGAAGTGGATACCTTACATCTCACAAACATGTATCTGCTTCCAATGTATACGGATGATTACAAAGTTTCTATGGACTTAACAGGGCTGAGATCTTTGACTATAGATTTGATAAGTATGCAATGGGTATGTGATACCAAACGAGATATGGACATATTCTGGACAGGATTAGAAAGCCATTGCCATGTACTCGAACGACTCACCATTGTACTCAATAATATACGTGAATTCCCGCGTGTTCAGCGAGCATTCGATGGAACTTCCCCGGAACATCGATTTCAGGACTTTGATGAGGCGTTTATTGAACAATTGCGACACAGTCAGTATGTTCAACCACGCATCCATTCGGATAAGCTTGAGCGGGATATCCAGAGGAGTTGCGAATTGTGGGAAACTCGCAGTCTGAAGGCAAAGCAGGCGAACATGGATTATTGGAAAAAGATTGATCTCAGGCCAGTATGGATGGTTTATATCACTTCATTTTATGTCAATTATATTAGTAGGGAGATATTTCCGGGACCCTTTATGGCGGTTCAAACATATGGGTTCCCAACGCTTTTTATAAGATGTAATGAGGATGGATCATTGCTCGATGAATATGACCACTTCAAGGAGCTTTTCGATGAGGAAGACGAGAAGATCGTGGAACCCTTCGAGGAGGAACGTCTCATTGTTATTGGCGACGACTGAGCTCTTTGTATTTTCTTGCCTCTGGAGGAGTAATAATTTTGCATGGAAGTGGGAGGGAGATCCAGGATATTTTCAACACGCCATCGTTTCCTTCGCGACATCCGATGCCCATCATCACCAAGCTTCTGTGGGCTCACATTTTCATCTGGATATTTGAGAATACTGAGATTATTTGAACCTGTGCGCTTCGGGGCTGCGAAAATTACCTTTCCGGGGCGGATACCAAAGTCTTTACATGTATTTCTGTGATCCATCTGCTGCGATGGATGATAATGTTCAAAATGGGCGATTGTAAATCGAAGGAGGGAAGGACCTTTAGATAGCCTATTCTCAGTTAAATCCAGCTACAGGAAAATGAATACTTTGAAAATCAAGCAGTATATATCATGCGTGAGAACATTGAACTTGCTGATCTTTCCAATATTTGCATATCAAAGTCATGATTGACTGTAAAACTTGGAGAGATTTATGAAGATAGCAGCAGTCAATGTATCAGCGGACATTATAATAGAGTATATGAGTTGGGATCGTGCGACAAGCTTAGTGTGTTTCACATTTCTAAGACATCAGTTCGACTTTTGGTATACAATTCCAAATATCTTCAAACTACCTAGTGGATAAAAGCTCTTCGGATCTTCTCTAACTCATTATCTTCAAGTCCACATTCCTCAATGAGCTATCCCTCAACACCACTCCATTTTCTACCTCCTACATGTTCACAACAATTTACATTCTGCTCCACATCGCTTCCCCATTCCACATCCATCCAATGTAAAAGTGCGACGATGTTTTCCCCCTTTGCACTAGATAAATCATCTAGTCCCGGCTGTTCCAAACCCTTCTCTCCTACCCATTTCAACATCCCCTGTAACAACCTTTCTCTGTGCGATTCAGTCCCAATACGTGTTAATGCATAATCCAGCGCAATTTCCTCCTCCGAGGCACCAAAGAAAACAAGTATCTATGCGGCGACGACACCTGTACGGTCTTTTCCTGCGGTACAATGGAATAAAATGTTTAGTCCCTCGATCTCTCCTATCTTTTCGAAAACTTTCTGAATGCCGTTTTTATACTCTTTTAAAATCCCCTCACCGTGCATTTTTACGATTGCTGTTCTCCCACCCTCTCATGCGAAGCCGGCTTTTGATATGTTTCTGACTACACTATTGCCATTTCCTTCATCTCGAATTATTTCTATGTTATCTAACTCTAGTATTGATTCTTCTGATGGCGACCTGGTTGAGTATATAGTCTTGACATTGTATTGAGGCGACAGAAGAGCAAGTGAGGAAGACGGGAAATGAGACAGAACCAGAGCAAAAGACCCGATTTGATGGGAGCAAAAGAGTCAATATTGTACGAAGATTCAGCGCATACGGAATTTGTAGGAACGGTGGTTGTGATAATATCGACTCCACAATATCAGCTGGAATACTCTGAGAAGTTGGTGTTTGGAGGAGATCGTCTAGAGTTAGTTGCACACCGCTTGCGGATGACATGTTTCGGATGGGTTGGGAGTCTTAGTTACACTGATGTCGAGTCGGGTATGGTAATGGTAAGCTTCTAGAACTTGGATGTAACGTGGATGATGAGGTGATGTTGAATATTTATAGATGCCGTGTGTTTGCGGGGAGCTGTTCAGTAGGTTTGAGATTTATGGTAGCCTAAATGGCTGCTGACTTTGTTCTTGGCAGTAAACTCATTCATGGAGTGGCTTCGATGACGGAAGAAGTAATCCTGATTGTTACACTGAATGGGAGATCGAATGTCATGTGTGTGTATTTCAGATGTGTATCTGTATCTGTATCTTCCTATGTACAAGTTGAGAAACTCTGTCTAATAACAAAAAGATGTGAATAAGTATCATGTACTATGTACATGTCATATACTCACTAATAATCATACAATATTGTACTTATTGGGTATCAATGCGATGTAAATGCAAGAGCCAGTGCTCAAAAATCCATCCACTCCTTGCAATGCAATTAACAAAGGAAATAATCATCAAGTATCAATGACATTATCTAAGATCTTAACTAAAGATCAAAAGATTAAGCCATATCGCTGAATCCACTCTTTCCACTCTCACTCCTTCTACCCTTCATATTATCCCACCCCGAATCACTCCCATGATCTTCACTATCATCTTTACTTCCCGGTGTCCCCCTTGGATATCCTCCGATCCCTAATTCTCCCTCTCGTGCTATACTCACACGAACACTAACATTTTTCGCCACAGAAATATCTCCCATCTTGTAAAGATTATCCGTGCTATCACTCGCTCCATGTCCTCTTCGTCCCAAGTTACCACTCCCTCTATTCCCCCTCACAGCAGCCTTCAATCCCCCAGCTTCGATAGTCGTAGTTGTACCCAACGAATGTCCTTTTCCCATAAATGCGAAAGTTTCCAAACCCGTATCCTCGCCTGGTGCATGCTCACTGAACACAATCTCTGCCCTGGTACTGGCGTATAATAGTACATCCAACCATCCATTACACGCAATCATACTACCCGCGACACAGAAATAACTCAGACTGACTTCCGACCCGGCTAGTGCGGCGATACGTCCGGCGGCAAGTGGAATCGTACAAATCGTATAGATCAAAGGATAGAGAATCATAAGAGGTTGAGCGCCGTGAAGATCGGAAGCTTGATTTCCCGGAGGAGCGGAACGCGATTGATGACTAATGTAGATAAAGATACAGGCGTAGATGAGGATAGTTCCGAACATAGCAGCGAATATCCAAAAGTAATGAAGCCACAGACGTTCATTTTGATATTGATCACCAATCCAACACTATGCGTGATCATTAGATGCATTTCTAGGTATGTATAAAGTGAAAGAACTTACCCAAGCAGAAGCCCTGACGTAAAGATCATGTGGGTGCATTGCGACACCGATGATGGCCAATCCGTAGATGAATACCCAACATCCTCCGATTGCCGTATAGAATGCCCATTGTGGAGCACGGTATTTCTTCACGACACTGAGAAATGTATGGCATGCGATGGCTGCGATGAACACACTACTGGCCAGATCTCCCGTCGACACAAACCATCCTTGAACCCAACATGTTGACGTTCCAACTATAATTCCATTGTTCCTGAGCGAGCTGATGTTGAGTAAAAATGCTAAAGCTTGTTGAATATCCGCCAATAGTAAATTGTATATCAGAAATAAGAATTGATTAACAGAAGACGACGCTGTTTGGCTTGCACCTTGACCGATGGGCGTTTTCTTCTTCCATGAAAAGATCTTGTATGTGAGGTAGAGGAATAAACTAATCGAACAGAAGAATGATAACAGACCAAAAGTCGCGACAGCAACTAAACCATGAGAGAGGGATTCCGGTAGAGGCGTCAATGAAGAAGATTCTGCGTCCAACATCTCCTTCGTCGGTACCGAATCGAATATTGGGGTTAAAAATGGCGACTTGTGGCTTACATCCAGAAGAAAGACGGAATCAGGAGTCAAAGACAAGCCCTACAGACAGGTCACAGATGTTGGTACATATAAGTTCATTGAAGCTAATTGAACCGTGTGTAGAAGAGTGGAGAGATATCTCGACAGAATAACGATGTTGCAATTCTCGGACTCGTGCCTGAGCTTTTAGATGATGCAAATTGATGAGTTCGAGAGGATTGCTTGATGCATGTCAATCGACACGGGCAAGAGAGTTAAATGGTAATACGAAAATACACATGGCAAACAGGGGAAAAAACCTTTACGCCCAGATAAATCGTACATGGTTCCATGAAGCTTCTAGCCTAGGAGATATGGGGAGACGGGAAGTAGACAGGGAGAGTGTGGATTAGATTTGCGTGATAGGCCACCCAAAACGGGTCTTCAAATCCGTGTTGAGATTTAAATCAAACACTTGCTCATTTAGCGCTGCGTTGTACTCTAGGGTCCTTGTAGATCTTAACCTCTTTCTAGCAGAAAGTAGCGACTAAGCACAAGTAGTAGAGGCTGAAAAGGATTAAGATGATTCGGCATTCATTCTGACATTGACAATTGTACAAAACGTTCGGTACGACTTTTATGGGGTAACTAATTCGACGTGATTATCTTGATATCAATACAATAGTTGTATATCTTGTACTCGCGTACTTTGAATACAATGACAATCTTCCGAGAAACACAAATTTGGAAGATTCTACAACCATATGGCGAATAAATTTCCCTTCTTTCAACGTTATGAAAATCTAGGCTTTTCTGAGAGAATAATGTAACCCCCCTGGTCATTAAGCTGAAAGCCTAATGTCACTTTAGGGTAAGATGCAACGCCACCAAAAGCACCAAGAAACGCCAAGTGTGAATGATAAGTTAGATGCACTCATGTTGTACGACGTGAAAGCTTACTGTTCAGAAAGTAAGCGACCGATCGTGTTCATCAAGTAGGAAAGGATCAGTCTAGAGCTTTTGAAAAGAAAAAAAGAATATATTGGTCGGTAAGACGACTTTGTATCTACAGCATGCTGGGCAACCGGTACGCTATTGTTTTCCACGTGGAGAGACTAGAATCTTTGAGGAATAAGCTTCCATTATTGTTCCATCGTTCAATAATCTTATTGCTTTATATACCGGTAGAAATCCTGACGGATTATAATATTAAATCCTCTTTCCCAACAATCTGGTTTGTGTTACACCATGTTCCCGTCTTACTGTCAGTTCAGGTGACAACAGTAAATAAGTGTCCGGCGGCACAGCATCAAGTCTGGGGTCACGGGGATAAAAACTCAAAATGTAGCAGTGCTCCGACATGTTTGACAATTGGAATTATATTTTACGTTTCGGCTGGCGACTAGTGATGGTCATTGTCAAGATACGTGAAGGCTGCCCATGAATCATTAGCACAAAAGCGTAAAAAAATCAGGGGAAAGTGGACATGATCTGTTTGTCAGATTATATAATAGTGACGGAAAATTTTATGAAGGTTGAAGATCAATAGGTTAATGAATACTACGCCGGTCCTTGCCTACTATGGAGCTACTCCGTATGTAAATTGCATCCACCTTCCGTATTCCCCTGTTGATAAAGATTATGAAGGATTGTAACCTGTTGGCAATCGTGGCCAATTGGAAAAAAATCTGTCGTTCAATCTCTCCGGATCCTTTCGATGGAGTAAACAAGTTCCCACACTCTAATCGCAACTTCTTGTCTGAAGAAATTTCTCTTTGGTGGGTTCATGATGAATCTGTTCATCTTTTACCATGTTCCATGTCTCATTACTCAAAACTTCAAGGGACCAGATCCTGTCCTGTTTGTGATCAAAGGGTCTCTGCTTCACTCTGACTCTCTTGAGACTTCCTCGGGGGTTCGGAGTGTGCGAAAGTGGATGAGTTGAGAGTGGGGAATTGAAGCGACTTCAAGCCCTGTTAACTCAGTGGTTCCAGCGCTTCTTATGAGTGGGGATACCGGAGATGGATTAATCTTATTTGTACTTCCCGTCGCTACTTGTTTACGGCTTTTCGGAATGGAGGAGTAAAAGGATACCTATGAAGAGAGATGCGAGTTATTTAACAGTTAGCGTCGTAATTTTAGCCAATCACATCACTTTATACTGCCGAGACGTTTTGTGAATGGCTACCGAAAAAATGGGTTGGGGGAGTGGGTTGTACCCGACAATATGCCGGAATATTGGGAGATCTCATAAGGATGGGAGATTTCCAAGATCAACAGAAATTTACGTAGAAACGACGATGGGTGATGACATATTATGATAATGCTAAGAGGGGTTTATTGAGATGGGAAAATCACCATCGCTTGGGAGAGATATCCAGCGATTGGAGATAGTGCAAATACTTCAGATGAAGTATTTGCAATCATGACAACTAATCGATGCAAAATTAGACAATACTGACTCAATTGAGTCACCGGCGCTTACCAGGTTATAATCGAGTGTGAAGATCACGATAGGCATGCAGGCTGATTGTTGGTGATATCTTATTTTTTGGGTTCTTATATCTTATTTCTTCGCCACTTGATGTGCCGGTCGACTAATATTAGGAAATTATACCGCTATACCCATAGTATATCGGCACTCAAACCATCCGGACATTGAGGAGTGCTATTTGCCTAGGTATTAATGGCCTTTATATACCGTTCATTTTGTTCATCGCCTGACGGTCTCCCTTCCTTGTTAGACTTAGGGATCGCTCAACTTCCTTTCGAACAATTCTCTAACCCCTTGGCTCCTTGATATTGATGGTATAGTGTGCCGTCTACGTTGCATGCGAAATTTCTTATCGGGTTCTTTATAACTCCACCTTACCCTTAATCCAGAAAGTATGGGATCATCATGTGTTCGAAACCATCGATTCATCAGAGTAGTTCTTTTACTTGACCTAAAACTGTTTGCTCCGATTTAGGATTTCAATAGTGATGAAAGCCAAGTTGATTGCCAATTTGCCCTGGTAACTTGGATCAACTATGACAGCTTTATTTTGTTCCGCCCGGAGCTCCTTTCCATTCTTTTAGGTAGCGATCTGCTTTCTGCTGTAGCTGAGAGGTTTATCGGTTTTTCCGGTAGTTTTGACATTTCCATATAAGCTCTCAAGCGTATCATGGTCCAGTACTGCCAAGCGTTGCTGTCCAACCGTAAAGTCATTACATCTTTCCAGGGTGTCACCGACTTTCATATTGATACTGGAAGTCTTGAGCTTTGCAAAATATCTTTTTAGCATGCACGCACGTCACATATACTTTGAGGGATTTGTCTTGTAGCTCAACCCAAAACATCAAGTTTGGAGGGATCCAAACGTGACTTTGGGCTATGGCCCCAATCGCTCCGTTGATCAATATCAAATTCAAGTGTATCGAATTTTGGATCATTTCTTCTTATTCAAGCTTGGTCGATTTGGACAGAAGTTTCAATTGTGCGTAGTACTCCAGGTGGACATCCATACTTTACCGTGAGGTTCTGACGGAGGTTTTGACAGAAGATCTAAAAAAAAACATGTAAAATGATCAAATTGTTCATTCATTCATTGGAAATCTAACTTGTGTATGTGTTTTTTCAATTATGATCTTTCATAGAATAGGTCTGCTACCAGTAATCGCAATCACAGACTCAATACTTGAACGACGTATCAATCTTCCAGTCTCCTGCAGCATATAAGTAGTAGAATTTTCGATATTAGAATGACAGACTTATCGCGTTAATATACTAGCTAATACACATCCGAAGGAGGAGACAATTGAACATCCGCCGGCTTCCGTATCGATATTGGAAGTTTTGAGGTTTGCCAATTGTCTTTTTCATCGCATCCATATGCAGAATGGATTTCGAACATTGACAATGTCTACTCTTCTAGTCCGGGGTATTGAACGTAAATCATATATTTCAATCATGTATTGGTTCACTTCATATGTTTCTGAGGTTATAGTAAGAGAGATACTCCAAATCTCAGGAAGCATGAGTATAATATGAGAAACATAACACGACAGCATGGCAATCTATTCACTACTATTATTATGATAAACAAGATATTATCTAGGTAGCCTTCTTAAGCATTCGCACCAATGCACTTCATAGGTCACACAATCGGCGTTTGATAGGTACTGTGATTAAGAATGTTCTTTCTATTCAATATTTTCATCCCATCCTAATTTGAACATATTCTAAAAGGCATCAAGAAGCTCCACGGCTGCTTGTATGACTAGATTGCAAGTGATGCAGCACCTGATATGTGGGTCCCAGTTGTCAGTATTTTATTCTGTTTATGAGGATAGACTACCGGCGGGTGTATGGACTAACAGGACACTTCTCAATTTTCAAAATTTATAATAAATTCATTCTTCAATTTTTTGATATTCGAATCCATCTTATAAATGAATCATCATAATATTTCTCGAGGCATTTGAAATGAACCGATATTTCAAAGAATATTATAAATCAAACCTTGTAGTGTTTCTGTTGGTCCGTATATTCACCAATGAACAGTGTATAGGGAAAAAAAATGAATCATTATGGGGGGATTCCTACAAGACTAGCGCCCTCGGTAAATCTAATACAGTAGGCATACACCTTCAACGTCATTCAATACTCTTCATAGAACAGTGCCTAGAACCAAATCTACTGCTTTCGAAATACCTCTTCGAATCAATGACCTTGTCTTCCTCCATACTACCTTAAGAAAATTCCATCAGATCTTGTGTCCAGATTCTCGGGTCTTTCATTTCAGAATCAACGACGTGACGGAACTTGCATTTCAAACAACTGTTGCGGATAACGAGGCAGTTGAGCCGCCAGAAAGTCCTGATCCTATCCATTCAGCGGTCACCATTAATTCAACATTTGCAGACCGCGATGCTAAGACGGTAAGCCAAGCACAATTACAAGAAGACACGAGACTTTCAGAGATCATCAACATTCAGAATACGGAGCTATGCACAGGTATATCTGATCAAGCAGCCATCGCGAACCAGGATACAATGCAAGAGGAGATGGCATTAGATCGATTAGCCATGGTGGATCAAGATTTCAAATGTACCTTACTTCTCATCCATTCTTAAATTTTTGCTGTAGTACCCGGACTAACGTCTTTAGTGGACTGGGAACATGCGCGTGTGAATAAGTATAAGCAGTGGGAGTTTCTAGACTCAATCTGTGGATATTGGGAAAATTTTATGAGGCGACACAGCTTCAGGCATTTTGAGAAAGTTTGATTGCTTTCCAAAATCACCACTCGAAATGCGTCGAAGAATCTGGTTCTACGCACTGCCGGAACTATGCTTGGTGGAACTGATTCTTTACAGGGAATCAGATCATGTTTCTTTTCTTAGAGGCTCTGAACTTGTATCCGCTGAGATTTGGCGAACAATAAAGAAGACTGGCGCGGGGTATCTCTTTCCAGACCAACTTTTACTTGTCTGTCGCGAGTCACATGATTCCTTCCTCGAACACTATAGCATTATGAATCTTCAGAGCCTTCCCGGCAATGAAGTTATATTAGATGGCACTATCAATTCCAGGCACTCAACATTTCATGCATCGTCAAGACGTTACATTGATAACAAGAGCGATACGTTAGTTATTCGCAACTTGCAGGATATCATGGAGGACTTACTGCTCTTCAACATGCACTTGAACCTGTCGGTTATAACTAGGTTATCTATCTATACTAGCGAGGTTGAGTAATTCAACGACCTTATCACTGGACGGGATGGTTTCGGAGGGCTACTCTCTCATCTATGGAAGCATATTGAAACACTATTTCCTCATTTGAAGTAATTTACTTTGATGCAAAATACTTGCAGAGTTGACAGATATGTTAACCAAGGAGAACTTGACTTGAGCCCGCTGTCGATCAACTGCTTGCAACCTATCAATGCTGATACTATCGATTCTCTGGTAGAGTGTATTGAAAACGGTCACTACCACGAGGATCTCGGCGGCTTTGTTCGAAACCCATCTCATGGGGGTCAATCGGCGCTAAACCATAGCATGATCTACAAAAGTCAGTATCTGGAGCGAATTCAAAACAACCCGGATTATTGGGGAGGCATTGAGTTTGAGACATCATTCCTCATCAATTTTCATCCAGACTACGACTTCTACATCATAAACAGAGATTCTCGCAATCAAAAAGACCCAGGAGGTAATTCACTTTCACAGATCACTCGCGCTGAAAGTTGCCGTGGTACCATAAGCCTATACTTTGAGGGTTGAATTGACAACTTGCCAGTATACAAAGATGGAATATTCTACGATAGTTATGGTGGGAAGGAGCAACACGGGGAATATGAATCGACCACAAGATTTGAATTGATAGATGGCCATGGAATGATCCAAGAACGATTCAAGATATGGAGTAATGCAACTCGGAAGGGAATGGGGACAGTAAAATAATTAAATGTTCTTCTGTGTCATACTGAGATAGGTCCATGATACCCAATATCGTAGATTGCTAGACTACTTAGATGCAAGCCTTCATAGTTCAGAAACAATTCATCAATTTAAATCATTTGAATACTCTATCAACGCGTGAACACTGAGCTGGGTAGATCTACATGTGATGTATTAAACCACGATCGAATGCTGAGATGGGCTGAACCATAGTTAAGGTTGTCGACACCAGTCTACGTCTACAAGTCATGGGTGAAACATTTGCAAGATTGCCAGCACCAAGCTGTGGGTGAAAGTAAATGCTTAGCTAAGAGGAATCTGAAAGATAGTCGATATCAAACCCCCAGACCACCCAATCGAGAAACTATAGCCTTCGGCTTCCTGCAGACAGCCATCGTTAATAGCATAGACGAATCTTACACTTAATCTCTCCACAATGTTCCATAGCTTGCTTGAATATGTAGAGAGACTCTTCTGCATATAAATATAGAACATAGGGAGTGCGAGTCGTTCGATTTGTATGACACGTTTTAGCTCGTTCATGAACCTGACGTCTGTTGTTTTCACAACTGCCAAAGGACCGAAATGACCCCTTGAATATTCCCATTCGTCAGCCTCTTTAACATGGTTAGCAATCAAGTACAGGTACTTCAGTCCAGGGAACTGCTCTTCTACGAGAAATGGAACAGCATTTCTCCACCATAGATCGTCAAGAGTTTCGTACAGAGGATTTTCAGAGATGGCGAGATTGGTAATTCCGGAGAGATCTACTCGGCTCTGAAGCCACGCTAGCGTGTAACAAGTACGTTCGATATTCTTGGCAACTAAAGTATCGACATCAAAGTCAATCCAGCCTTCATTTTGAACTCGTACACAGGAGGCACGTGGAGTCCCATATGGGCGATGGTATTCGCCATCCATAGGTCTGACTCCTCGAAGACGGTGATAATATTTTAAATATACCTCTGAGGATTCTCGACATGTCCACAAAAGATAGTCTGGTGATAAATCCGCACGTGAATCATCGTCAAAAGACAAAGTTGCGGTGATTAGAAAGGACTTCAAATCTTCCGACCATTCACAACCTGAATAAAGGTTGTTAGCCAAATGAAGACTTATCGTGCGAGGATCTGGCAGTGCGTGAAGCCATATATTTCTACGTAGTTTAAGAGGAAGTCTGGGAAAGCATGTAAATGTATCATTAGACGATCTTCTTTCAAGCTCGACCCAAGTAGAAAAGTATTCGCCGTTCACGTATTTCTTACGTTAAAATTTTCGGCACCACATTCCATTATGTGCAGGGTCCCCATAGATGGGACGATGCTTGGGAAAAAGGTTCGATGATATGTCGCGCCAGTAGCATGGAAGAGGTCCTTCAGCGAGTTCCAAATTAACAGTTGGTTCTTCGGTAGTAGCGTGTTTTCCGCAAGTAATCTTTTCCTGTAAGTCGTCTGTGGCTTGCATGTTTGTGGCTTTAATGATCGACTTTTGAGGCTCATCGATACTGTTGCTAGATAAAGGGTGGCCATGATTCTTCATGACTCTAGGATCCTCGAGTACCTGATTATTGGAAACATCCGAGCCTGAGATGGCTTCGTCCTTTGAGCCTGCCGTGTTGTATCAAAGTGATTTAAACACAGACGATTCTGTCGTAATCGAAGCTCTGAATGAAATGTAGAAGTTATAAAAGAGGAATGTAGAGACTGAAATACTTGGAGGTTCCTTGAAAGCTAGGACCATGTACAGTCGATGGTATACGGTAGGTCCCTAATGAGCTATTAGCGGCTCTAGTGCTCCGCAAGTCATATATTAATTCATCAATAGTGAATGAGTGCGAATAATTTATAATCATCCGGTTCAAGATTGAATTGTTATGATTGGCCTATATAGCTTCTAGCCTCGACTGCTCTTCCAAGTCTCGCCTAATTGAAGCCTGGTTTCTGAACATGATACTACTCTCTTTTGGGATTCGCCCTGCTTACCAGAATATATAATACCGTACTCTATACTCACGTGCCCTTCTAAAACTCCGGCATCAGTAGCTACCTATCTAGGTATCCCTTGGATTCGTCCATTCGGAGCCGTGACAGGAGTATTAACACGACCATGTTGAAGATGATTACCGGGAAGATTTGATGCGTGTGTAACATTTGACGGATTCTTACGACCTCTCCTACGTCTTCTCACAGATCTCGCAGGTAACAAAGCTACAATTTAGTCATGAAATGGAATTCAAAGATTGAAAACTCACATCTCTCACTCGACAATGACTCTTTCTCTACAACGGCAGATTGATTACCCGATAATAGCGATCCTCTGTCCTTGGCGGCAGAAGAACTTTCTGCTTTCGAAACCCCATTAATAGACTCCAATCTCTCAGTTCTCTTCTGTAACAACAAAGCTCTTTCTTTCAAAGTAACAATTTGAGCTTCTAACCCATTGATTTGACCAACAGTACTGCTCTGATCAATTTTCAAAAGCTCGAGTTCTATGTGTAGGTCCATAGTAACAAGAGCAGTGGTAGTGGTGGTAACAGGAAGATTGCTAAGATCGGTAAAAGGCTTGGCAACTGTGCCTTTTACATCGGCAGACGATGAGAGAGTTTTTTTGGTTGGGATTCATGTTCGCGAGGTAGGAGTTGATGGATTGATTGGTTAGTTGGGTTGTTCTTGTGCTTGGCTGAATGGGTGCGTTGGTGTATTGACAGTTTCTTCGAGAATAATCTTTTGTGTTGAGATTTTTTGCTTCGAGGAGGTATATTAGCGCATTTGTGTCACGCGGTAATGATACGCGCGCGCACATATTTAACTGAGAAACCTCTAATACTGGATAGTACTAGTGAGTTAGATTGTTTTATAGATACTATCATTGATTTTTATCTGAATATTTCTTACTATATTCTAATAAAGAGCTTAGAAGCATTTCAACTCTCTAGCATTTCTAAATGAATTCTTCGTTAATTATAGCAAAATATTCTTTAGACATTTTTTAATATAATATTCTTCCTTCTTTACATAGAAGTATATATTGATGAATACTCCTATTTTACGCGAGCTTTATTCATATTGTGTTAGAAGATAAAGACTTCAAAGAGTTAGATTATATGTCAATTTTTATACATTACTAAAGAAATCGAATAGATCATCAAATGTTCAATCATCTGATGCTTCAAATCGGTGTGTCGACTTATAAACCATATCAGCTTTGTAAACCCAAAGAAGATACGTAGAAGAAAGACTTGTCACGGAGTGAATCTGAAAAACTATAGGGATTGAATAGTTTTATTGAGCTTGTAAACGATGATGAAAGAAGAGAGCTGAGCTATACAAGGAATCTGTATTTATACTCTCCTCCTTAGCCTTTGATCATGTGCACCCCTGACGGGACTATCAATTTCAATCAAGCATAGTACCTATTTGTCCAAAATCTATAGATAATAGAATGGACTACATCAGTCAATTTGATTATCTAATACATCTAATGCTCATGGCTCTCTCTCTTAGCAACTGTATCATTTCAATTAGAAAATTTGGAAATTATACCTAGGTATAATTGAGTAGAGTTTTATATACGATGATAACACCAGAATTCTGAAATCATCAAACTACTCTCCTAATCTAGCTTTATAATTTCACATTTACAATTATTAGAAAGGATCGATTTTCAAAATATTATGAAGTTATCAGATTTTTAAAGTTCATGTAGTATACTAGTTGGCTTGCTCTGTGACTAGTAATCTCGACAAATACCTTTTTTAGGTGTATAATTATTAGATTTATTGTTCATGTTAGGTATATAATTGATAACCAATGTGACAACAATTCTAGAGCATAGCGAAAAAATCATCGTATCGATGTTTTGACGGAGAAGTTTGAGTATGATGTTAGGGGGTCGGATTCCACCCCAGCGGAAGAAAGATACGTATATCTTGGAAACTATTATAATGATTTGTTAGAAATTGAACAATGAGACTCTAATTTTTGATATCAAATAATCGAAGAATGAATTTGTTGAAAATCTCGAGAGTTGAGAAGTGTCCCGCCAGTCCATGCACCCCCTGGTTGAAAGGGAACGATAAATTGGGCTCAAACATCAACCGTCTTACACAATATTTCGACTGACACACATAATCCTCAAGATAGGACTTTGTATTTTGAGACAATTATCGAAAGACATGAAACAGCATCGTCTTATTGAGATGAACCCATGGAACTAGTATTTTTGAGGGGAATAGCGACTGTCCAACAAAGAGTGGCGATATAGAAACCCAAAATTTGGGCATGTTAGAACAGTGAAAATAGATGACATGAGTAACTTCGCACGTTTCGAATCAGAGCCATAAATTGAAAGTGAAATTCTATCTGATGCCCGTTATCCATTCTGTAGGAGAATAACGAAGTTGCTTCAATTTTTTTCTCGAATCCCTGGACAATGAAGTGTGTGAAAACGAAGTTCGAGGAACTTTCCAGTATCTCAAAAATGTCTTCTTTGAGCAAATCTCGAGTACTATAAACAATACCACTTTCCAATAATTCTTTCATATCTTCTCTCACTGATCTCTAAACATTAATTCGTCGTTCGTCATTCACGACATCATGCCGCCCCCTACTACCATAATACATGTAATGAGACATGCTCAAGTACGTATATTCCATGTGCACCCATAGAAATTGCAAACTCATTTCTCGCCTATAGCATGATGATTCCACTGGGCTATTAACGGATGAAGGGAAGGAACAAGCAGTCAGACTTGCTCGCCTATTTCGAAACGAACGATTCATAATCGCGCAACATATCACCCATATATTTTGTTCGCCAGTGCCTCGATGTCAACAAACTGCGAAGATAGCCCTCAGAGATGTGACTGCTCGTGGGATTCCAATTGTGACTATACAAGAGCTTTCTGACAATAGGGAAGTAGGTCTCTCTTTCATTTGGAGGTACATCAGTCTTCGTGAGAGAAATGAGATCATAATGATAACTCAAGGAGTTGTTCTGGAAACACTCCTCGGTCTCCACAACGTAGGTAAGTCACTCTCCCCCAACTTTAATGC
The DNA here is from genome assembly GCF_013461495.1 of Botrytis fragariae. Classification (NCBI taxonomy): domain Eukaryota; kingdom Fungi; phylum Ascomycota; class Leotiomycetes; order Helotiales; family Sclerotiniaceae; genus Botrytis; species Botrytis fragariae. The sequence continues at coordinate 691,473 of NW_023500993.1, forward strand.
CACAAGACTTTGGGGGAGACATGACTAACGCAAGTATCGTTTAGTATATCAACCAGAAGAGTTCCCTAATGTTCTAATCAGGAGCTACCTTCTGATACAAGAGCTTCACCATGTTCCTCGTCCAAGATTACGTAGGGAGAGAGGGCCAGTAGATCAACCGCCTGACTATTCAATCGCACACTACCGCATGGCTGTGAAATGTGCCAAAGCTTTGATTAAATACATACCGATCGTATGGTTCGTTATTAGTGTGATAGGCCTAACGATTTATTTCACAATTTCATCGTCTCAAAGGGCCCACTAGTGTTCGTACATTCGAATATTCACATTCAATTGATATCTAATCTTCCATGGTGCAAACCCACTCATCAACCACTTGGACATTAAAGATCTTCACTCATTAGCGATGAAATGATATCTTGGAGTTGAAGCTTTGATAATAGACCTAAAATTTGATAGATCCATTATTGTTTTCTTCTGCCTGCTATAGTTTTGTCATTCTATCAATAGAGATTAGAAACGATAGTTTATTCAAATTACAACAACAGTTCATATGTACCGATTCAATTTTGATTTGGTGAAACTGCAACTGTGAAAGCCGTATCCTGAGACTGGAAAATGTCTTTAATGTGCCGCTATTGATCAGGAGAATATGATTCCAAGAGGATGAAAAAAGCTTCAAACGTATTGTCTATTCTAGAAGAACTGTTATTACCTATCTTCTCACAATAATAACTTTCAGACTAGCAGCATTGGATGAGCTTTGACTAGGTAAGCGAGTGTAGTTTGATGGGATGTTTGATAGTGAGCCAGAATTGAAAAGAATATCATGCCACTCTGTCACAATTTTCTCTAGAGCAAAGATTTGGAACCGAGATTTAGTTTTCTTCTATTTAAGTAGTAAAGTATGGAAAGAAACACTCCCACGCTGGAGGATATCTACACACAGTGGCGGCATCACGAACATCGGTCGAGGTTGTTGTAGACACTCTCCGCAAACGCGTGGTCATGCCATTTTCCCCAAATTGGAGCCACATGTAAGCTAGTGCTTGATGTGTGAGTTGGATGAAATAATATTAAACGAAAAGTACATGAGTATTGTCTGTCCTATATATGAAGTGATTTTGCTCATAGAATAATAGAAACCATAGCTATGTACGATTTGGTGGAGTGATAGGCAGGACGGGGAAGGAGAAAAAGTGGTCCGAGCGCCATTTCAGCCACATGTTGTACTAGAATATCAAGGTACAGCCACACGTTGGCGCGAAATACTTGGTCGCATTTCCCATTTCAACGCGTTCCTGGCTCCAAAGGAATTCCATCAAATAACCTCAACTTCAGTTACAATTTTGACCTCAAGAATCATCAACTCAATCAACATACTGATTTGCCATTGTGATTCTCACCATCTCACCAATTTTATAACTTGAAGCACAACTACACCGCCAAAATGACGGACTATTCCCAACTCAAGGTCCCTGAGCTTAAGAAGCTCCTTCAAGAGAAGTCCTTGCCTATCTCTGGCAACAAGGCAGATTTGATCGCCAGATTACAAGAATCCGAGAAAGCGCCAGCTGCTGAAGCTACAGGTACGTTCAATTGAAAAATGCGGTCTAGGAATTCAGAGCTGAAAATTCTTAGCAACAACAGGAGAAGATGAAATCGATTGGGATGAAGACGACGAAAAGAAACCAGCACCCGCAGAAGCTGCGATAGCTGCTGCTGGAGGAAAAGAAGAGATCCCCAACCCTACAAAAGTCCCGAATCAAGAACCTGCGATCGATCCTGCCAAAACCACAGATTTGAAGGTGACTGGAGGCGAAGGTGTTCCAACAGCTGAAGATGGTGCAATCGCAGCCTCGGGTCCCACCACAACTGAAGTCGCACCTGTACCAGAAGCACCAAAACAAGATTTCAGCGCCGGTATTGAGAAGTCTGATGCACAGAAGGAGGCAGAGAAACGTGCTGCAAGAGCCAAGAGATTCGGTATCACAGAGGACGATGAGGCCGCGAAATTAGCAGAACGTGCGAAGAAATTCGGATTGGATAACAGTAAAATTGTCGAGGGATTAGATAGCGCATTACCTGAAAGAAGACAAAAGAGAGCTCGGGAGGATGGTAGACAAGGAGGAAGAAACTCAAAAAGACCAACACCAGACTCCAGGAGACCACAACCAGGCCCCAAAAATGCGCAGAAGTCCGGTCCAAAACCGCCTGCAGCAGGTCGTGTCACCGATAACCCGGCTGAGAAGGCAAAGGCGGAAGCCAGAGCGAAGAGATTTGCAACTGCTGAATAGAGGGACCTACGAAGATGACATAGCTATCTATCGCAACAACACGATTAGCTAGCGTTCCTGTATACTAGTGATTTTCTTTAATTTTCCACGGAATGCAGCGGCTTTAATCATTTACAGAATACCATTGATACGAAACATTTTCTCTCTCTTGTTTTGAATCCCGTGAGCGCTTCAGTTTCCCAAAAGATACGTCAAAACAAGCTCTGTCCGTGCATTCTAATCAAGTGCCATTTCCACGGGGACTTTTGCAGTTGTATTTTATCTATTTCAATGGTTTCCAACGTTCAAGCGCAAGGTCCATCCAGGTCTCGGACAAATATATCATTATGAGCATGCAACAGTTGGAATATTGAATGTTGGGAAGAATAAAAGGAACCAATAACCACTTGTGATGTGAGCAAAAGATATAATAGGCACTCGATAGTGCCAGGGGAAGGTCGATTGAAATCTTGACGTCCAACGATTATCCTTTGAGCTTCCCGAAGGATCTGCACTATGCATTCGATGGAATCAAGTACCGCGAATGGAAATTCCCAAGTGACTTTTATAGATGTGATAGGAGTAGCAGAGAAAATGGTAAATATCCGCATCTACACACATGAAAAGACATGCACACCGATGCCTGGAAAAAGGTCTCTTGGATCAACAATTTCTTTATCCAATAATATGAGAGAACAGACGATTTCCCAATTCTAGTACGCCATCGATGTTCCAGACAGAAAAGCGAAAGAAGAGAATGGAGAGAAGTAACTGGGTTTACAGCCATACATCTTAGCATCACGTTACTGTTTTGGACCCGAAGTTAGGGAAAGCTGTACGTCTTCAGGTGGTCCAATGAAATGGTCTAGAACCCTGCTCGATGGGAAGATATCCATCACCCGTGGCTTGGAAATTGGTTGCGGTGCGGTCCTGGGGCCCGGAAAAAGGGTTTTCTGTGGGTGATCTTTTTATCACGTTTGATTGATGGATTGATTGATGAATTGATTGATGGATTGATATTCCCTTTCCCCCTCTTCCCTTCTCCTAAAAGATAAAAATTCGAATTTGAGTTTTTTTCTCGAAAAAATCGAGAAATTTGCCTGCCAACGCATAGTATAGAAACCTGCCTACCCAGAAAAAAAACCAACATGTCGTGTAGTTTAGAAAATCATGAGAATTGTTTGGTTTCAATATGTGGCGTATGTATGTATCTTCTCTATCGTACCGTTGTATATTATGTACTTCGCCACAGTCCAGCGATCCAGTCGATGATTTTCTGCATCGCATGGTATGACAACGCAGCAATTTCGCCATTGTGTTGTGGATTTACTGCGGACGATAGTGGCTAGGTAGGTAGACTTCAGCTTGTCTGGGAAGGGATTACGGTACCAAGATTTGGAGATGTGTATGTATGTATGTGTGCGTGAGAGGTATGTATGGGGTTCTCAGACCGGTAGGTGGAACGTGAGAGTATGGACGCTCAGCCTCACCTGCCAACTGTTACTTTGGGAGTCATTTGTGCACGTACGGATTGGATTCTTGGAATGGGATTTGGAGAGTTCAGTTGATGCGGGAGTGGAATGTGTATTGAGATTGGGGATTAGTGTGTGTTTTGTTTGTTGATCGTAATGATATCTGTCTATACTAGGTAAGACGAGCACAATTTGCTGTGTTGGGTAAGGATATCTGTCTATCCTTGTATATCCCTAGTATGTATCGCGTGTGCCGACACGCTTAGATAGGAAATAATTGCGTTGACTGACTGTTTGTGTGTTTATACGGTGAGATTGCTGGATTTCTTGATAGGCAAGTCAGTATATTGTGAGCAAGGGTTAACGAGCTAATATGTTCATGTATGGCTAATTGATGATCCAATTGCATTCCCAACTGTTTTTGACCACTCGAGTAGATAGGTGGTCAATCCTTCAGGATCAATATACTGATGAGAACTTTGTATGGTTGAAGATACAGGGAGACGGGTCAAGAGGTTCTGCACTGGTCCTACCAGAAGAAACAGCAATGTAGCATGGTGTTATTACTCCGAAGCGGAATGGAAAGGATAAAGGTTAATTCGAGCCGCTCCAGCACCAGGTTCACGTCTTGAGATTAGGTCTTATAGGCTCGTTCATCTAAACCCCGGATTCTTAGTGTTGAGCCGGCCACAACATGAGATGATGAGAGGCCAGTTTACGGGGATTGTTGCTGAAAGCTGATGTGGTGTACGATGTACGATGTTCGATGTTCGATGTACAGAGCAGGCAATAGACAATAGGTAGTAGGCAGGCACCTTAGTCGTCTAGTCAAGGAAGGCGCTTGACAACGTTTAGTACAACACTCAAACTTCAATGACAGCGGACGGTGAGAATGAATGTCACCAACGTACAATGTTACCAACTTTCCCAAGTAAGTCACCAACCAACGTATACGACGATGGAATGGCAGAAGCGCAAAAGACCCGCTCAGCACATGGTCAAAGAAATAAGAAAACCCCAACTGGGTGTGCAACAAGCGCGCTTTGGAATCTGAGACTACATCGTAGTACCTACATATCAAATAATTCGATCATCGTAAGGAGTGAACCAATGGGAGAATTCACGAATCATACAATACTGTCACTCCAAGTCGATCCAGTCAATCTTTCACGATATGTTATCTATTCTCTACCAATTATCCATGATTTTGGCTGTCTCATCTACCAATTATCTATTGCTCTGGCTGTCTCATCAATGTAACCTTGTTATACCCGACGAATGATGATTTGGCGTTTAAGAAGAAAACTCTTCAATCGGATCTTGAACCAAAATTGACTCGTTAGGTGATAGACGGGTGTATGGTAGAAAATTACAATCAAAAGATTAGCCGGGTAGCTAGGTAGCTAGGTAGCTAGGTATGTATATTTTCCAAGCAATTATTGTCTCCTCACCACCAAACCAAGCTTTGTCGTTTACCAATGGATCTTTGAACGAGGCCCAGGAAGCAGATCATAGGCTTTCGAGTACATATCGGCCATTCTTGCATGACCGTTTGGCCTTACCTTTCCCTATTTTCCACAATGCAGATACTCTTACCCTTACATTTCACACCAGACTCGAGAATGGTGATCTTCCAAACGACTCAATTGAGAACACAACGAGACTGGACTTTTTGCTTTTTCCTCTCTACGCTACTAGTTTTACATCTTAGGCCTCAATTTAACGGTCACTAATCTTTATTCATATCAAGATCTTCGTCTCATCGGCTACTCCAGAGGCACAGTCACATATGCCCATGTCGATGGACCGTGAAAGAGACCCAATCCTTCCGACAAATGGTTGAGCATATGGGACCTCACAAGAACGAGAACGCCACAACGCAAGCAAGTACCGGGCATGAACGGAGAACAGCCTATGATACCGCCTACAGCTTCCTAGGATATCGAGAAATCATAATGACTCTCTCATGTATCTCTCTCCACCGCATACCCAGAATTCTTGGTTCTTTCGGGTTGGAATCTAATAACTATTGGTACATGCTCCATACATGTACGCACACATACGTACATATACCCAAAACTCATTCGTACGCTATTTTATATTACGTCCCGCACCTTTTCTGCTTTAAGTGCAACCCAAAATAAATAAATCCAATGTCGAGACTCCATCGAGCTGCAGGAACCAAAACTCCAATCGGCGCCAATGGTTTATCGCTCTATCGCTCTATCGACTCAAAAAGAATCGTCTCCATTATTTTGACGGGAAAACTATACGGTGACAGTCCCCACACTCTAGGCCCTATCCTTTTTCCGCTAGGTACGACCTTTATTATCAACCACAACCACAACGACTGGTATTCCAAAAAAATATTCTTAAGAAAATCATCGGCATTTTTTTCTTTCTTTTCTTCTTTCTCTTTCCTGCTTTTGTTGCTTTTGACTCTTGAATAGTCAACTTAATCTTTCGTTGTATTTTCGAGATTTCCTATCGCTTTTACTTTGTTTCAATATCCATATACCCTGAGATACCCTACCCTGGTGGTGATCCATACGTTTTTCATTGTCCATTTGCTGCCTTCACGTGCTCAAATCCAAGTATATTGGATACACACTTAATTTCCTGCCATTACGACCACACCATCTCGGCTTTTCAATATCCCTATGCAATAAAACCTTCAGTGAGACGCAGATCCCCCGAGTTGATAATCTAAGAGAGTTGTAAGAGGTATTATACTTTACAACTTCCTCCATTGTCGGTCACTATACTCACTGGCTTTAGTGTTGAAAAGATCTTGACTTTCGCATTGAGAACAAGGTTGTTTTACATATATCGTAGATCAAATGTCAAGAATATACCCTTGTCACTGCTTATAACCACCGGTGGATCCACACACACCTTTCCTTGAAGAATGTTACTTGAAGCAAGAAGTCATGGCATCCAACAATATGCAATTTGGTTTACCATCCAGGCCAAATGTTACAGTATCGCAGAGAAGAGTTCCACGCCAGACCCAGCCACAAGAAGTTAGCAAGCCGAGGGGCACGAGAGACGATAGTGCATACATCAAATCCAGAAGAGAGCAGAGAAGGGCAAATTTGGAGTTAAATCAACAGACACAGCTACCTCGGCCAAGCATACGACAACCGTCGCCGGTTCCGAGATCAAAATCCGAGACCGGATCTAGAGGAACGACAGCACCTCTATTAGGACCTGGAGCTCGTTCAAACGGGGATGTCTCGACCATTCATCTGGTTCCGGCCGTCAATGGAAAAGTGTCTGGAAATGTTTTGAGGAGAAAGCCCTCATCGATAGCTCAACATGCTGAATTTAGTCGGCCAACGACGGCTAGGACAGCGAATAGTTCTCCAGCTAATTGGGGACATGTATCTGGATCCAAGCCTACCACTCCAGCTTCAATGAACCCAGGACCACCACGTATAGACGCCTCACAGCAAGTTCGAAAGGTTTCTTCATCTTCCATCAAGGAAGCACCGCCACGGATTATACCGGAGTTGGATAGATATCGAACGAGACCGGAACAACACCGTGAGGAGTTGAATGCTAAGTTTGGATCCAACATTCCTTACAAATTAAAGACCCCCGAGATATCTCCTCCAACTCCGTCAATGTCTGCAGGATTTGTAAGTTCAGGATCCAGCCACAAAAGGTATAGCGGATACAGTGGAAGTGGATACAGTGCAAGTCCTTCTACAAGATTTTCCGAGTCACCGGGTCCAAGTGCTTATAGTAGAGATACAACTCCTACTTCGATGTCATCTGTATCGCCTAGTATCTTTGTACCTTTCAAGTCTAGCATTCCAAATCGTCGAGGAAGTAGTCCCACCAGGACTAGGCCACCTGTTACTCGGAGACGCGAAAGTGATGCATCGAATGAGCTCAACAATGCAATCATCGACTCACGTGGGCTACCATCGTTACGAGAGTCTGTTAATTCTTCATCGTCTAATTCTACGGTAAAGGCGGATGGGAAAGCTCGGGATAAGGTGCATAAGAAGAAGAAGTCTTTGTCTTCTCTTCCACCTAGTCCACCACCTCGTAAGTCATCTAATCAATTTCAGAGGTCACCGCAAGAAAAGGTATCACCTGCCAGAGCAATTCCAAATCCATCATACGCCGGACCTATTTCATCTCCGATATCATCGCCTCCAAGGCCATCGGTTCCGTTGATAGAGATGATCGATAGACCTTCGCCCCAAGAAGGCCTAGCAGGGATGGTACTCCCGATTTGAGGTCCCAGATTGGAGACTTTGCGGTACTCCAAAGCAACTTTACTGGCATGAGATTTACACACAATAAAAGCAATAGCGTTTCTTCACAAAGAGCAGCATCATCCCCTCTTCAAACTTCAATGACTCAAGCGTCACTAGAGTCATCCCGGAACCCGTCTCCAGTTCCAGTCCACCCACTACATCAGGATCCTACTCCAGCACCTACTGGTCTTGGAATCATCCCGAGCCTTAGACCGCCTTCTCGAAATCGCATAACCCGCACTCCAAGTCCGAGTGTCGATAGTGGAAAGCATCGTTTTGGACTTTTTGGCCGAAGGACAAAGACGGCCCCTGAAGTAATAACTCTCTCGACAGAAAAAGCTCAAAAGAAAGGACCAGCTGCAGGTACTGGCCATGAAGGATATACCAGGTATGCCCTGCGTGGGCGTACTACTACCAGATCCACTGCCGGTAAGCCCCGTGAAAGAAGTTTGAGTGGAGCTCCAACATCTAAAGATCAATTGGATACCACGGATCCATTTTTCCGGGATCGTATGAGCCCTGTTATCATATCGGGTGGCGGAACTATAAAGGAAAATCGCAACTCTATTGTTGAAGTTGTCAGTCGTACAGAGAGTAACACTAGTCTTCCTGCACTAGATCAGAATATTTCTCAGACTAGTTTGAGTCAAAAGACGCCCAGAACTATTTTGCAACCATCAGCAATTCCAAAGGAAAATAGTAAGAGAACTTCTACTACAGGTATTTCCAAACTTAGAAGGCCTTCCGATAGCCAGGATGAAGATGATTCGAAGAAACCATCCATTGCATTCCGAAGATCGATCCAACGTCTCAATAGTGCGACAACAACTATAAATATCCCTCAACAACTAAATATCACAACGAAAGTTCCTTCATCTTCGATAAGTAGCCTGGATCCTAGCCTAATGTCTGGAGAATCACAACTAGAATTGGAAGAAGAAGCCGAGCGTGGAAGACAAGCCCAACTTAGTAAGCCGGCAAAATTGGAGAAGCGAGCAAGATCACCACGGAAGTGGAATTTCTTTCATCGGCATGCACCAAAGTCAGAGACTGAGATTAAATCTGATGCGGTACCTGTTACCATTGGTAGACAGCCTGTTAAACCGATACCCCACTACGCTATGTTTGAATTTTCTGATGAGCCAGAAGATACCGATAGTGTGGATTTGGCGGAAATTTTGAGAGATTCCGAGGTAGTAGGACTAACTGATGAGCAATTGAACGAGCTTAGGTTTAGTAATTACAAGGAAAACATCCGACGTATCGAAGAACTTCAAACAGCAATGGCACCTTCACTCCCAGAGATGGTTCCGGCAATCGTTGCTTTTTCACCACCGGAATTAATAGTGCCTTCATCACCACAAGTTCCTCAGACTCAAACAGAATCTCAAATTCAGAGAGAAGTGACACCTATTCGACCAAGTCGCCTCCAACAAGTGGGTCGAATCCCAAAGGTTGTCTCTGCAAGACCTGAGGCTACATCTCCAATCTCATTCTCGAGGCCATTTGCACGATTGAGCACTATACAGCCTGTCGTGGATTTATCTTCATTTGATATTGATTCGGTTGCTTTGGGAGCAAGTCCACCGAAATTTTCCAGCCCTGAAAGTTACCCAGCGAAATTCAGCAGCCCACCATCGTATCAACGAGAATTTCTATCCTTTTCACCAAGAAGGTCTCCTAGGAATAATTCCACGGCTACGACGAGTAGTTCGAGCACAATTAATGGTGCTGAGATTACGGCAATTATCCCCGAGCCCGATTCAGCATTAGTAGAAGATGAAGTATGGAACGAATACGACGATTTGATCGAAACGGAAAGTACGATGAGAAAATCTCGCATTGTTTCTACAACATCATCTTATGGTGTTCCGTTTCAATATGAGACTTATCAAAGTCCCTCTACCCGTACTATCAAGCCCATGCTCCAAGCTTCTCCTTTTCCTAATCGCGAATTGCCTGAATTGCCACGTCGAAGATCTGCTATTACATCTATAGCGTCGAGTTGCTTTAGCATCGATGTGGACGCGACTATGAAAGTTGGAGATCAAGATATGTTGGAATCGAACCCATCGCCAACAGCTCCAGCATTCTCTCCTGAACTAGTCAAACGCAACAATTCTATTCATTCCACCAAATCTCAACAAATTTCAATAGTCGAATCGAGGAAATCCGGTTCTAGTAATACATCACGGATTTCGGGGGCTAGTCTGTTGAGAATTGAATCCGAAGAAAGCAATTCTCCAATTTCGCAAGTCAATTTGAGAGTTGGAAGTATGAGTGTTAGTAAATGGCTTACTTTTGGGAATGTGTTGTTTAGCCCAGCTAGGGATGAGGTAGGCAATTTGATGGATGGACCCAGGACGAAATGTCATTCCATTTTGGTTATTGATGGACTTGGCAATGGTATGTTTGGCTCGTACTCATTCCCGACATGGAACTAACACGAAATAGACGACTGGTCTTTCTATGCCGCAGAAACTTATCCGACTTGTACATTCTACAATCTATCCCCTACCGCGCCTCCTCCGACTACCAATACAAAGAATCCCGCCTATTTACTTCCACCTCCTAACCACCGACAAATTCAATTTTCTCCCCTCAGCAGCACTTCCAAATTTCCCTTCCCATCTTCTACATTTAGCACTGTAATTTTCCGCTTCCCTTCCTCTCTCACAACTCAAGTTTACAATCACATCCTCTCCGAATCTCGACGCGTACTCAAACCAGGTGGATACATCGAGATAACACTTCTCGATCTCGATATGTTAAATATGGGACCTCGTACTCGTCGCGCTGTGCGAGGTCTCAAAACGAGATTGAAGAACAGAGATGAGGGTGTTGTATTGGGCAGTTTGGGAGACATGATTTTGAGAGGACTTGGAGCGAGAGGATTTGGGGATGTGAAGAGTTGTCGTGTGGGGATCCCAGTGGTGGGAGTATTGGAACGGGTTAGGAGTGGAAAGGAGAAGGAAATCGAGGAGGTTAATCGACAAAAGGGAAAGAAAGAAGAACGAAGTTTGGCCGAAATGATGAAGGAAGAGAGTGAATCTGCGGATGAGAGTATTACGCGAATGGTGGCCAAAGTGGGGAGATGGTGGTACGGAAGATGCTATGAAGCTTCTTTACTTGCTTTTGAATCGAAAACCAAGAGGGAGAACGACGAGAAAGAGGGAGGAGACCTAAAAGAGAAGGAAACGAAAAGCATCTTCACCGATATCAAGGTCTTGGATGAATGCGAGAAGTGGAACGCGAGTTTCAAATTGGTGGTTATGCATGCGCAGAAACCGGTAGTGGTTAGGAGGAGAACTAATAGTGTTTGATTTTTACTCTATCAAAAAAGACATGATTAATGAATGAAAGAATGGAAGAGGGGAAAAATTTTAAAATTTCATGAGATGGTTGGATGGGTGCGAACCCGATTTTTTGTATACAGGATTTCTTTTTTTTTCTTGGATTCGATTCGGATGGAGGTCACCGGTTGACTTATTTATAATTTTGTGCGATCTGAGATTGCGGGTTTGGTGATTGGGGGTTTTGATAGGATGGGATGGGATGGAGTGAGAGGAGGATGGAAGAGGTGGATCTAAGAGGGTGAAGAAATATGGATTATGAATTACAATGAGTTTATGAAGTTTGCTATTTGTTTTATAAGTCGTTTGGGTAGTGGGGGTGGTGGGGAATAATGTTATTGTGCGGGGTGGGAAGAGCTAGGCGAAGTGGAGGTGGAGGGGGAAAAGAGAATAAGAGATATTGAGGAAAAAGATTGATTGGAATGTAGGAAGGGGAAATAAAAGAAGAGAAGAGAAGAGAAGGCACCCAATTACTTGGCTGGATGTAGATATATAGGAAAATGAATGAATGAATCAACAAATCAATTATAAGTTAGATCATTGATAAGAATGATTGAAAGTGCACCTTCTTGTTAATCTTGCTGTCTGCCAGAAGTATCGGTGGACCGATACATCTTTCAAAATTGGTCTGATAGATAAATACTGTACTGAATCCAAATACGCCGCAATATGATTCATCATTCTTGTATTGAAAATAAGGTATATATATGCATTGTCGTTGATGTTGATGTACTAAGTTCTGACAGAATCTAGAGTACTGGGACAAAGAAACACCAACGCCCATCTTCTCACAAAGAACCATCTCACAACTTTCTTACATCCCACTCCTAACAACCCTTACCCCAGCAACAAGATACCCATCTCCAAAGAGCAGATTCTCGAAAACAAAGAAACCAAAGAACAATACTCAAACATAGACATCATTATCATCACAACAAACAAGAACAACCCACCCCCATCCCCATATAACCCCTCCTCCCCTCATGCAAAACTTGACTCCCCATCTCCAAAAGTCTCCGAAAAATCACATACCATGCAATTCCAACCCAAGAACATCAGACATCAGGTATCTATCCCCCGGTCCGTCTTTTGGAGTATCAAACTGAACTTTTAGTCCTCCTTCCCCAGGCGAGGATTGAAATACCCAATGCACTTTCTTCTCCTTTTCCCCTTTTCTCGCGAGAAACTCGAAATGAGAATACGTTGGAGGTAAGTACGATACAACACAATTGAGAATTACTAATATGATAGGTGTGCTCGGTAGATATACGAGATTGAGAGAAGGGATGTAGACGAGACATACATTGCAGAGAATTGTTGGGAAACTGATGGTTCTTGTTTGTGATGGATTGCGAACCTGATTCTCTTTTTTTTTTTTTTTTTTTTTTTTTCTTCTGAGGGCTTTTTTGGGCGTTTGGATTTTTGGATTTTGAAATTTAATGGAATATTTTATTTGTTTCGGGAATCATTTGGATTTCTTGGGGATGGGAATGGTAATGACAATGTGTGGTGTGATTGAAGGCTTCTTTGTGAGAGATCTTATTGTAGGTATATAGAAGCTTTCTTTGTGATGAATGAGTATTATATTGAGATTGTGGGGTTGAGGAAAGATGCATCGGATTCTTTTGATGGTTAATACTATCTGTGTAGCACATACATAGATAGGATGTTAGACACTTGCAGCAGATTTTGTTCAATTCCATTGTGTTATTGGAGTTCTATGTACATATCTAAAGTAATTACATCAAGAAGACTTCGTACGAAAGCATACCTAGCCAGTATATCGACGAAACAAAAGGTGCGTGATCTCACAGAGCTTCCATCCAGCCTTTGAATATATCCTTATGCCCAACTAATCCATCACGTCAGAACCAAGTGGTTTCCAGCAGCGGCGTGGATTATGCACAGCGGAAGTGTAGATGTATTTGTATTTTTTTGAAATGCCACTAGTTGCTTGCACTTCAAAGAGGTCACGCTCATCATCATGACCAGCCGATCTCTCACGAGCCCGGATGCCAAAGATCGAACACTCTATGAGAATGTCCGGCAACTTTCTGTCCCGTCTATGTACTTTGAGTTTTGGCAGGTTGATCTTCCAAGTTTTTGAATCTCCAATTCTTCTGAAACCAACTTTTGTTTGTTCAATGCGACCCATTTCGGCAATCCACGTCGTATCCAATGTCCAACCGCGTTTGACATAATCTGATGAAGAGTTCGGTTTGGCACGATCGGTGTCGTTAGTTTCGAGAGAGACAAGTTTGTGCTCAGCTAGAGCGTTTGGAAATAGGCAATAAGCTTTATTCCATGTGATGAAGTTGATTTGGGCCGTGGTCAATGAATGCTTGAGAGCATCTGTCGTGTATAGACCATTAACAATGGAATCATGGTCACCGCCATTTCTAAGATACCACTCGTTTTCAAGGAATGATACCTGAATGCGCCTGATGCTACCATCTCCTTTAACCTTTTTATAGAGTCTCACCTGATTGACGATCAGTAAAATTTATTTAGGCATAGGAAAAGAAACCTTACTTTTGAACAGCCTCCCTTCCTTCTACAGCACATACAAGTGCCCAATCTATCAGAAACATAGAGCTCTTTTTCAGTGAAATAGTTTGCGAAAGCTTGTGCGTGATTTTCAGAGCTAGCTACTATTTCCATTGCTGCATCACTTCCATCTAGTAGTTTGAATGGTACACCGGTCTTATTGCGATCAAAGAATTGCAGTGCGATCTGACCAGTGATGAAAACATTATGCATTCCCATTCGTGCTCTGAATTGATCAGTGTCAACGACGTAGTGGGAGAGTTGTTTGTGGATACTCCATTGAGAGTTCATGACCCTTGCGTAATGCTCTTTGAACTTTCGAGTGGTACAACGGAGCGAGGTAAGATCTTTGATTTCGAGATGAGAGCAGATCCGATCGAGAAGGAGGTCGTTAAGAAAGACGGATTCACATAACTCTGACCCGAACGGGCTCTTTAGAGCTGGAGGCTTAGGTTTAATTTCGTGCTCGACTCTGGCAATTACGATCTTTGCCCGTCGTGGGCTGCTTTTCTTCGGCATCTTGATCTTTGCCAGTGGATGATTGGATTGTGAGCAGTTTGAAGTGTTTGTTGTGATTATAGAATGTTCTGGATGCTTTGTCGAGGTGCGATGGAAATAGCAAGCAGAGAGGAATTATCTGACTTATATATTCGAGAGAAATGGGTAAGAAAAGCTAGCAGCTCATGAAGTACGATTTGAGACTAAGTTTGAATCTAGTCAGTCAAGCTTTGCTCAAGCAAGCCTCGAGGGAATGACTACGAGGTGTACAGAGAATGCCAGACAAGATGTTTTTCGAACTAGTATTTATGGCGTATACCTCCATGCCAAATAGAGTTTACTAGTGTTGGTGTGGGAGATAGCACCAAACTAGGCACACTAGACATTGGTAGCTCCGTTAAATCTCGTCGAAGTGTCATTTATCCATGGAGTTTTGCTGCTTAGTTCGATCTCGAATTATCTTCTCAATCAAGGTCATGGCTAATCTTCAGTGGAGAACCAGTAGAAAGGTAAGAGTGTTCTCCAATTCGTCAGTTGCTACTCAAGATTATCAGAGAGCCAACCAGGAATTCGCTGTGGAATTTTTTGATTCTTATGAATAAAAGCTATCTGATCTTCTTCTCAATGATCGTTGGTACCTAGAACCCGTACTCAACCTTCCTATCACCACAAATCACACTTCCAACCCGTGAGAAAATGGACGGAGGAGGAGCTATGCTGAACAGGGATATATTGGCCTGGCTCAATGGTAGTTGAGTTAATAATAAATTTCAATTTTCCGGGAAAAAAGTTCCTTAGCTAGTTGTGGGGTACAAAAATCCTGATTGCAGCAAGACTCGAGCTAATAATGCTAGCGTAGAAGACTAAACACAAAGGAGCCTCACCAGTGTCAAGCTACATGATCATACTTTGCCTCCGATTACCTTTGACAGCTTGTGCTGATTCCTAGTCTTCCTAGTATGGAGAATTGCAAGCGTAGAACGAAGTAACTCACCAATAGAAAGCAAATAACCCTTCTTAGGAATAGATAAACACCGAGTGACGACTCGTTCAGCAATGTTACCACGTGTTCTTGGATTTCGGACCTGGTGAAAAAGAGCACGTGTATGACGATGTGAATGAAGGGGCGTCATGTATCTCCAAGATAGACTACTAAATGGAAGTATCGAATGTCTATCTTTGAAGTGCCCAAAACAATGGAGAATTAAAAGACTGAATCACGTTCATCGATTCATTGTCGCCCAGTCACGTTTCGTTTGGATTCAGCTCACATGATCAATTCGGGAATATTTCTGTCAAGTGCCGATATACTGCCGACGTTTAACCATAACTTGATCAGGCACGATATGCTATTGCTCCTGAGTGAGCAGAGAGTGCGAGATGCTCTATTTTGCACAATGGCAACTAATTTTGTTATCAAGGAGTAATCTCGCAACTACGGCGCGAGGAAACATTTGACTCTTACCGGCATGACAATTGTAATACATTCGAGTGTTTCGCGCGTCAAGGTTCTATCGTACGGCCACTAGACAACAACAAAAAAACTTTGAGCGTTCCAAGAATGCACACCATCACTTGAAGTCGACATGATTTTTTGTTGCATATCTCTTTGCGCCCAAGTCCGCTCGCTCCATGTACATAGGTATCCAGAGCTATCCATCTGCATAGAGGGAAGAACCAATGAACCTTGCTTCCAGTCTCCTCAAGCCGAAATGTTGCACATCTCAAATTTGCTCTCATCCGCTGCCCTATTATACTCCTTCTCATTTCTTCACTTGCGTCCAAAACAGCACAGGGCGTTGACGCGTGTGAGCGAAAAACATTGGTTTAACCTGGAACGCTCAGATGTATCCGCAATAAGGCTGAACTAAAATACCCGGCTACCAAAGCTTTCGGTCTGAATTATAGCGATTATGCGAATGTATCTCCTACAGAGACCGAAAGTCGTACAAATTCATGAGGTGGTCTCACATCCAAATTCCACCATTGTAAATGGTGTCACCCCACTCCTCACACGAGTCTTTTATAACATCATCATCATATAAATTCCACAAATTTCAACATCATGCAATCATAAAGAAAGAGAGAATTGTTTGTTGCACATCTGAATATCCGGAATGGATGAAGTTGCTGTTTCTGGTAATTTTTCAAAGGTTCTCAAAGTTGGGAGAGGATCGAATCAAGATACCCCCTCATGAGAATGAAGACGATTGGCTAGGAGACATGAACCATGCCCCTGAAATAATCTCGGATACTTGCTGACGCTGAGGTGAGAAAGATTCTTTTGGGTGGGCTTGTGGATGAGCCGCGACATCATTGTATAACACATTACGCAAATTTGTCAATTGATCTTCCCTCATTGACGAATCTATCAACATTCCCCATAACCAACCCAGCCAAATTCCATCGTTCAGCAATGTTCTTCATGCCACACACCCAATGAGCTATCGTCGCCCGAAATGTTAAGAACTCAAATCTGAGATCTCCCCGCTCATGACTCAAAATCATATCCACGGCCCCATGATCCTTACTCGAATGATCAGTCTCCAATCAAAACATTCAATACCGACCCACCCCAATCGAAAAAACCGGACCTCTCATCCCATTTCTTCAAAACAACTGACTCGACCGAGGAATTACGATATGCAACAAAGAATTTGTTGACCCCATGAAAGTCAGTGATAAGTGGACTTTGGGAACTATTTAGGAAGGAGTTTGCGTCGTATGATTTATAGCCAAGTAAGCAAAGCGAGCAAGGAGGACAGGGGAAATGAGCTGAATATGTAATGGAACCGTAATGGAACCAACGGGCTGTAGAGAGATGGGATGGGAAGGTGGGGGCCGGGATTGCGGGATGGCTGCAGATATGCGGCAGCATACCCGGGTGCATACAGGTAGGTGCAACGGTTTAGGTGCAACGGGTTGGGAGCATAATCTTGTGTGCTTGGGTTTGCATCTCATGGTGTACAAATTAATACATATTGTGGAAATTTGGGCATCGACCGTTAACATCGATCGTTACACGAAATAAACTCAGTATCCAGAAGCAAAGGATAATGAAAAGAGACTGTGCAAGAAACGAAAAAGGTATACGCATCGCAACCAAACGCCTTTCTTCCGTAGACATGGAGAAGCAGAAAGCAGTGGCCATAACCATAAGCCTTAGCTAAACTCTCAAGGCATCAGGAGTTTCTCTGATCTACCCTTCCTTTACAGCTTCAATGATACTCCCAGCCCAACAGGTTCCCATTCTCTCACATTCTTCAACAATTGCAGCATCATCCCACCACCATTTTCCACCCTCGACATAGGTTCCCCACATTTCTTTCCACAGCATTCTTCCCACCACACTTTTCAACTGCCATTCTACTTGTTCTTCCCCATTTACAACTCCAACACATGCTAGAAATTTCAAAGAAGATGTGCAGCTCCCCTCGGCCCAAAGTCCTGCATCCGCCAGCCATAAAGGAAATAAACGAGTAGGGTTCAAACAGCGAAATTGCTTCTCCAAGTTGACTGTTAGATGGGTGTCAAGCCAAGATCTCAGTCGCGGACCAAGTGATGAGGATACTGGACAAGGATCGAGGATGGTCAAATAAAGGATGCCAGGTTGAGTGATCCCAAGTGGACTGATCGCGGTGGGCGATGCTGGAATTTCTGACGTTGAAGTACGAGAAGAGATGAGTGTACGATGACATTCCTTGAGTATATTGGGAATAGAGGATGAAGGGATTAGAGATGGCAGACCTATAGAATGAACCGCACCGAATATATTTGAGGCATAAGATAATTGTGAAGTAGGTCCTGGAACAGCTAGAGGATGAACATTTGGATATGATTTTGGCGATAAAGGGTTTGTAGAGACATGATGTATTTGCTTTTCCGAATTCAAAGCCGAAAGAAAGGATGCAGAAGCTTTTTCAGTGAGTATGTAAACGGAGATGATGGAAAGACTACTCACCATGATTTTCATACAACGAAAGCATTTTCTCATATTGTGGTGCTCCATTCAGTGTCCTGGAAGCATCACGGGTTCTAGCAACGCGATTGATAGCTCGCAAAGCAGTGAGCATCCATAGTTGTTTCTCCAGCTCGAGCTCTCGATATACCGATGCATCGGCCACTTCCATCCATTCTTCATTCAATCTTTCCAGAATAATTTTATTGCTTGCTGCTTCCATCTTACGAATATTCATTTGCAAATGTGTCTGCTCCGAGTTAGAAGGTGAGCGATTACGACCACGAGGTTTCCTCCTTCGACGAAACCCCGAAGACTTCAATGAGGCTACAGATGAAGCCGTTTCTTCCGCCGGACATGCCCATGTTTCAGGTGGTCTCCAAGAATCTGACCGCCTGTTCCTTGCTGTTATTGACCACTCGGTAGTTCTAACACCGGTATCATTTCTAGATTTTAGTATTCTGGGAGAGCTTGGTATCTTTGGGGTCTCGGGGCTGTGTGTAGGTGGAAGTGGAAAGTCATATGTTGAGGAAGTTGATGATAAAGCAGATCTTATAGGTCAGCAAAAGCTTGGTCCGTTCGGGATATAGATTCTTACTCTATCATTGTGGAGTCTTGGATTTGGATAGGAACTGTTCCAGAAGTGATATGAACGACAGTAGCTAGTTGTTCTGATGCACTGAAATCCTCACTTGGGGCCACAGTGATCTCAGTACTTTGAGTGACAAAAGAATTTGGGCTCAAAGGCTGTATGAAACGATTCTTGCTTTGTCCATCTGCAATGGAACCCCATGATGACTTAGTTCCCGCTGATCTTCCAGTATAAGCAGAGAAAATGGACTCTAGATAGAATTAGCTTGAGATCGAAATCGGTGAAGTGGAACTTACCGTCCGAAGGACTTCTCTCGGATTCTTGGTAAGATGGGACTGTTGGAAAGAATCCATTCACTGGAATACGTGTAATAGTTGTCGTAGTCGTTTCACGTACCTCTTGTGTTGATGTTGATGTCTCTGAAGTGCTAGTATAGCTTGACATTCGACGAGAAACTTTTGAAGACTGTTCGGTTCTTATTGCTGGTGGTTTTGGAGATGTCACAGCTACTGGAGCTGATATTTTTTTGTTGCCGCCGCTTCCAAAAAACCCAAAGATAGAGTGCTTGATTGACTTGGAGGAATCACTGGACTTCGAGCTTCTTATTGACGGCGATGATCCCCTAGTGGACGTTTGATCTTTACGATGTTTCCTCTGGCCAATGGTCTCCCGTGTGGGATCAGTCCACGAAACGTCGAACATGATTTAGAAAGTATGGTCTGTAGCAGATTCAATCTGCCAATGGAAGGAGGGAAAGTACCCTTGAAATTGAACGATATGATCAAGAGGAGAGTAAAATTAGTAAGTATGCGTGGATATGATTCACAAAAACTCATTGTGATATATGCTTTTCGGGTAGTCCTACCATGATGTTTGTTTCAGGAGGTCGAAAATCTTATCGCTCATGCGAGGAGTTTTTCCACTCGCATGGTGACGATTCGCGGGATGTGGACTAGCACCACTCCTTATGAAGTCTCTCATATACTTCTTGCATGATATCACATCATTCAACTGCACCGTCCCGTGCGCCGAGTAAGTTCAGGTCGTCAATTCGGCTAGTGGCTTTGAAAGGTGGATGATGGAACAGTTTTTTGGAGAACACAGCATTTAGTAAGCAAGAGAAATTGAAAGATACCTAATATCCAAAAACATGTTGTGCATGGTTGGACAATTCAATGAATGATGGGTGTAATCTGGGTACAAAGAATAGAATGGGGAAGCAAGAGCATAAAGGGAGGAGGAAGGAAGGAGGCACCTTGCCTTTAACCTAAACAGGTTTAGTCGCGAAAGAGCCGCGATCATATTTCGCGATTGTGATCAGTAACAAACTTATCAAACACAACATGAACTATTTTCTTGCTCTTATCACGACACAAAACCGGTATTCGTCAATCAAACTTCTAATTAATAAATATTCTAGGGACGTTGAACGCTCTTCTTCCATTCTTCTATTTCATCCGAATTGATAAATAAAACCCGATTTAGGTTTTCGTCTGATCCACTTCATAGCTCAATATCTACTCTGTGGTCATGATTTTCAGGTGATTATTGTATAACCTGCACCCTCCCGAATTATATCGTCTTCTATCTGTTTACCCCCCTGTAGTGTTCACCACTTTCTGCAAATCTCATGCAGCTACGGTCGGGATCAGGCCCAAAAGCTATGTCATGCAAGCCATACAGAGGTATCACAGGATGATCATTGGAGGTGATGTTTCACAACCGAAGCCACAAACTCACGAGAGCCCTTGATTAGACATAAAGAAGTGGTAGTACCTGCATTCATTATTTCAATATTTCCCATGGGGGTATCCAATGCTTATGAACCTCATCGAGCTGCTGAGAATTATGCCAAGAAAATTTACCGGAAAGAATAACACGAGTCCCGGAAACGTCGATTCACAAGATATTCCGATCTATCACAGAGAGGCGTTCCCTAACCATTATCACTCAAATGCCATTATCCGTTGATTAGTTTGCGAACCAGACTGAGCCTATCATTGTGTTCCCGTTGTCTCTCTTGCCGAATTAGGCGGTCCTACGCGGTAGTTTACAGTGATACCCCTCTTGATCCCCAGTTTCAAAGGGTCAAGGACTACTTTATACAAGGAAAAGTGAACTCACAAAGTCTTTATTGTTTTGATCATGGGGGGCTGGCAAAATTGATTGAATTGCAAATTGAAGTTTACATTCCGATCCATTATCTTTGACTGCCAAAAAGTTCCATCTTCTGTCCAGATGCTTCCGCTGTCATTCCAAAAGTTTGTTCGGAAAAACACTCAAGCTTTTTACCGTTACTGTATAACTTCTAGGAGTTTCCCACGTTCTAATCGTGCGCTTCAAACTTGCGAAGAAACAGTATCGCTGTCTACGAATCATGCTATCTGTCAAAGAATATATCAACAATCTCAATACGAGAGCTTCCAAGTCAACATTTGGCAGGGTCTTTCGTCTTGATGGATGTGGCCATGTATTTCTTCAAATAGCGAATCTGATTTATCTGTTGCTAAACAATACCAGGAACAACAAAAGAAAAATGCCAAATTCATCACGGAAGTCAGAGCTGGGGTGACGACCTTTTTCACAATGGCATATATCATTGCTGTCAATGTATGATTCTGGAGATATCTGATATTAGGCTATAGCTAACATTGCTTGAAGTCAACAGTATTATCACAGAGTGGTGGTACTTGTATCTGTTATGATACTGAAGATCCGTCATGCGCAACGGATTCTACCTACGCCGCTTGTGTTCTTGGTCAGTGAATATATCAATTCGAAAAACGTGTTGTATATGCTGATAAAATCTAGATATAAATCGCGATTTGATTACAGCCACTGCTGCAGTAGCAGGAATAGGGTCTCTCGCATTTGGTTTCTTCACTAATCTACCTGTCGCCTTGGCGTGAGTTGCTCTGCAGAAATCTCCCACGACTGAACACTAATATTTTTAGCCCCGGGATGGGTCTCAACGCATATTTTACTTATCAAGTTGTTGGATTTCATGGGACTGGCACTGTTCCCTATCGCTTGGCTCTCACGGCTGTGTTTGTGGAAGGATTTATCTTTGTTTTCTTATCCCTGGTTGGCATGCGGCAATGGCTTGTCAAGGTAATACCTGCCTCGATAAAGGTCGCAAGTGGTGTCGGAATTGGTCTGTTTTTGACTGAGACTGGAATGTCATACTCCGCAGGAATAGGTGCCGTGACTGGCTCTGCAGTAACTCCGACCGCTTTGGGAGGATGTCCTCCTCAATACCTCGACGTTACAGGAGCCTGCACTAGTCATCAGATGACCAACCCTACAGTGAGAACTCTCTTTAATTTTACTCTCACTACAAAATATTTACTGATTTTTTATTGCAGATGTGGATCGGAATTATCTTTGGAGGATTTTTAACTGCGTACCTGATGGCATTCAGATTTAAATCTGCGATAATAATTGGCATTGCAATTGTGTCTATCTTTTCATGGCCGTAAGTGTTACCAACGAGATTCTTCTTCGCCAAGCTTACATGTGTTGCATCAGACGCGGTACAACCTTCACATATTTTCCTTACACGCCTGATGGCGAATCACGTTTCCAATTCTTTAAACAAGTTGTCGCGTTCCACCCAATTCGCAATACTCTTGCTGCACAAGACTGGGACATTACAGCTGCAGGCTCTCACTTTGCGTTAGCACTTTTTACGTTCTTATATGTTGACATCATCGATTGTACGGCTACATTATATTCCATGGCACGCTTTTCAGGAGCAGTTGATCCAAAGACTGGCGATTTTCCTCGATCTACAATAGCCTATTGCATAGACGCAATGACAATCTCCATTGGCTCTTTGTTCGGATGTTCACCTGTAACTGCATTCATTGAGTCCGGCGCTGGTATAACTGAGGGTGGCCGAACTGGCCTAACGGCCATCACAACCGGTATCTGCTTTTTGATATCAATCTTTTTTGCTCCAATATTTGCATCAATCCCTCCATGGGCCACTGGTTGTACTCTTATCTTGGTGGGATGTATGATGATGCGTCAAGTTGTTTCAGTCAACTGGTCTTATATAGGCGATGCCCTTCCAGCTTTCGTCACTATCGTCTCAATTCCTTACACCTATTCCGTCGCCTATGGACTCATTGCTGGTCTAATGACCTATACTGCTCTCAATGGATCCGTATATTTGACACAAAAGATTTCGACGGGTAGACTGGCTCCACCGGATGCTGACAATGCGGAATACTGGACATACAAACCTAGTGGTGGTACTGCACCATGGTTTATCAGAGTGGCTCATCGAAAGTTCTGGCATAGAGGTGATATGGAAAGTATCGATGGGAATTCGGCTACTATGGAGCATGAGTTGGCTGAGAAAAGACACTCCGAGATTAGATCCTCGGACCTTTGATCTTGTTGATACTTGTACTCTATGCTTCTTACTCGTGGTGGATTCTTGGTCAATCTTTACAGCGCGTCAAGTGTTGCTCAGAGCGTCGAAGTTAAGTTTCATAATATAATATTCTTTTGAAGGGTATTTGTGGTCATGATAGATGGATGGCTGATGAGAAAATATTAGCTTGTTCAGTTAGTATAAGCTTTTGGACGTATAGATGGGATGGATGCATGGATACACGGGTGGATGGATGACGGATGAATGAAAGATCGAAGCAATGTAATGACTTTCTTTAGGAGAAAGATAGGATATGAATCAATAGTCTTTTGTTCCGGAAAGCTTTGCTACTGCAAGAAATTTCTCGAAATAACTTGAGACTTCGATACTGCTTTCCGATCCATTTTAAAAGATCGCTGATAGCTTTTCCTAGACATTTTGCCCATTTAAAGGTTTAGATCCAAGTACAAAGAATCAGGTGGTACGAACTGCGTTTGAATTCAAGTATAAAGTATATAAACCAACTAGTTGTTGAAGATGATAGCAAGTTGCCGTAAAACTATTTACTATTCATGTTATCGAGTTCAGGTAAGAACATATGTGACTTCCAGAAAGAACAAGGCTAGGAAAGTAAATCAAGTGTTGTTGATTAATGAGAAATGGAATTTTTCAAACTGTGAAGGAACGGGATTGAACTTCAATCATTGAAGAGTATGAAATTTTTTAATGGTGGTGAGATTTAAGATTCTTGGACTAAGGGACATATCATATATGAAAATTAAGATGTTTTGGTTAATCAGAATCAACAGGGACATAAACGTACCCCCCTTTACCTCCATAGATACCTTTTCCCTTTTGCCTAGGCAAATTGTCTAGCATTATCTTTTTTTCCTCATCAGTTTTGGAACCTCCAGTTGGAACCTGTCTGACAGCTCGACTAGAAGAACCATGGCTGCGATGCGATGCCCTTCTAGACCCTCCATTTTCGGTCTTTGGAGGAATTGAAGCCGAGTTAGCGGAGTTTCTAGGTCCACCACGTGTCTGCGGTGGATTCTTAGTCGAAGATGAAGGGGTACTGGACTGAGCAACTGGTGGCCTCTCAGTTGAAGACCCTCGCGGGGTAACTTTGATATTGTCGCCGGGTCTTCCTTCTCTAGGTCGTTCTGGAAGAGCAGGGCGTGATGTAGATGCTGCTGCTGGCTGTTCGCTTGCTCTTTTTAGAGGGGCTGAGGGCTTTTTGGGTTTTGAAGTCCCTCCTCGATTAGCGGTGTCGTTGGTAGAAGGCGGTGTTACATTTGTAGCTCCTTCTTTAAGATTTCCATCATTGCTACCTCCAGAAGCACCTGCTTGTTTGGGAGGGGAATAAGGTGGGTAAGGACTCTTAGTAGTTGCGCTATTCCCTTGATTCATGATGAAAGTCAAAGCTTTGCACACTTCCGTGCTATATTTTTTCTCCCACCCAGTCCCCGAGGCTTTATCTTCTTTGGGATCCATCGTTTTGAACATTTCCAATGTTCTCATGATTTCAAAAACTTCCTTTTCCACCTGTTCTTTGTCAGCTGAGTATTTTTAAAGTTGAGAAATTCTCACATTTTTGGGCTTCCAGCCATTTTTAAACTTGGAGATGACTTCTTGAATATTTGCAATTGATGTCAAAGAACAAGCAGAACCAATGGCATCCTTATCTGTAAATACCTTATGTACAAGAATGATTTCGCTCATTGGCTTTTGTTCGTAGCTTATCTTGTCGGATGTGAAGATATATAAATGATGCCGTTTGTGATTTGGCATCGGGGGGAAAATGATTTTATGTTCTTGCTTGTCGCGATTAACGCGATAGTAGATATCTCCGCTGTATTTGCTGGGTGCCATTTCGAGTTGGTTGTTTTCAAAGCAGAGAAAGAGGAATTTTGAGATTGATAGATAGGATGTATTCGAAAGATATGATCGAAGTCTTTAATATTTTTGAAGTAGTTGTTTTGATATCAGACTAAATGGCCTCAAGCGACGCTCTTTATAAACATTTCAATTTCCAACACGGATGTTGTAAGATGTTACCTTAATCTGTTTGATGGTCAGAATAATGGTGACAGCTAGGTAGCAGCTAGGTAACAGCAAATATTATGGTCGCGATATGAAGTTGGTCAAATATGGTCTTGTGGGGCCAAAATAAAGGCCTCATTCTAAGCACAGCACATAATATTCAGCATGTCTTTCAAATCTTCCCAAAAATCCTCAAAAAGATGCATTTTTGGTCGAGACAATAAAATCCGAGCGACTTTCAAGAGCTAAAACTAACTGAATGCCTTCAAAAGGCGAAAAGTCAAATGTAACTCGCATATCATGTGATTCTATAAGAGTCTCTAATTCGCTGAATTGATATAACTAAACTAAATATTTGGAGAAAGTCTCAAAGTCTTTGAAATAATGGTTCAAAAGCTATCCTCAATTGAAGTTTCTCAACGTCCCAACAAATCCTTTTGAGCGATAGGTTTGCAATGGAACTTGCTGAGCAAAATCTTACATTACTACCTAGTCATAGCTTATTATTCATCATTCACTGGTGCCATTTCGCATGATGATACAAAATCAAGAGCGTTGATTTTGGTCGTACTACCGACATGTAGATACATTAATTGGTAAACATCTCGGATCATCCGGATAGCCATTTCCGAAGTCTCTCCTAACCCCCCAACCCCTCTCCCCCCAAACTTTCACAAAAAGACAAGGCCAAGCGAAAGCTCGAACTCGGATATGCCATAAATTGTCTTGAATGAATCTCTTAGCAAGAATTACTGAAAATCAGATTCGAGAAATCAAATCAAAAAACCAGAATTAACAAAACATAACCTTAAACGAGGGCAAGAAAGGAAGAAGTTTGATAAGAAAGTTGAAAGACGCGAAAAAATTCATATCTGTTGTGAATTCAAAGATAAAACATCAGATTGTTAAGATTGGGATGCCAGGGATTAGTCCTACTCTGACGAGGAGCATTCCAAATGCCTGCATTACTTCGATAGAAATCCAGGTTATTTGGAGACGTGGCAGCAAAATCACTGTCCAGAGCCGGCTTCATATAACAACGCATGCGATCACATAAAATATCCGCGTATTTAGCCGGGGTGCAGACTGACAAGGCTTTGAATGCCCTAGAACCCGTGAAACAGATAGTGTTCGTCTAGATCCTTTGTCAGCAAGGCCGTACCATCGTGAGAGAAAGAGTTGCTTACAGTTTTGTGAATACTTTCCGGTGTGTAATCACTCTCATTTATGATTACAATGTAGTGTGCGCTTCTTGCTGTTCCAAGTGCGCTATCATGACTCTGAAGATAGAAACTGAAATGATTAGGTGTAACTACCCCTGTATCAATCAGCAAGCCGGACGAAAGGTTGTTGTTAAACTTTTGAGTTTTCGCCAATTTAGGAAAGAAGCGGGTGTGATGGCGCTTTCCAACCACGAGAAGAGTGATCTTTGGGCACCAATTCTGTCCTTTCCCATTCCTTGTACCGGCCGCTCTGCATCCAGCTTTGATGCGAGGAATTTCATCTATCACAACCATCCCGTATTGACTTTCACTGACACCGTCGCGATAGAATAGAATGTGCTCAGGCAAATCATTGTTGACAGTGTAGTATCTATCAAGACGCTCTCCGATCATATCCGCAAGGTCGGCAATCGACTATATCTCTTATGTTAGGTTCAATCTTGTGATATTTGCAATTGATCGCTTGATAACACATACCTCGGTGTTGTTCTCTTGGAGGCGAGCGGATGCAAAGTATTGAGAGCATTGTTGATCACAAGTAGCTACGACCCCTGCCATTGAAGGGCAGGTTGCATCCCTACCTTTACCAGCATGGGAAACATCCGCTCCAACGATCATAGTATTTGCCTTCGCACCAGCCCAGAAGATTCTTTGGCCTGCCTCGTCGTTAAGGAAATGGCTAACGCCTCCCAATTTGAAGTTTATCTTGAGACTAGTCAAGAATTAGCATCGAAGTTAGTATTGAATTGGGTTTCTAAAGACAGACCTGATATTAGAAATAACTCCAACATCCGAGTGAAATCTGCCTCTGATCCATCTCCCTTTGGCAAGCACACCCTTGGTGATGCAAATTGTCGGGATACCTGCGACACAGTCACCCCACCACTTTATATTTGCATAGGTACGTATATTCTTGTCGGGGACTACTACGAGAAGTAGTCTCGGGTTTCTGCTACTATTTCTTGAACGTAAAGCTGCTAGGGCTGCATTAAGTCCAATACAAAAGTTCGACCTATTTAGCGAAAACGCAGCGTCGCAAACACTTTCATTTCCTGTTATTGTGACACCATAGTCTCCAATTCTCCTACTGAGATCTCGGGCAAGATTCATCACTTCTGCTTTATCAGCATTATTTTCGACATTGAGTCGAATGATATGCAGATTAGAAATCGAGCTTCCAGTTTCAGCAAACTTGAAGATGCGACCGTTATCTTTGAGCATCCAGGAAGATCTGTTCATTGGTTGCTTGGATATGTCAAACTGGGAACCTCCTTTAAATTCCAGTATAGGCTGACGAAGGTATCTAGGAACGACCTCTTCAAATTTATCATTGATACTGAGGCCGAATTGCTATTTTTGTTAGTGACCATAGTGTTTGCCGACATCTCTCTACTTACTGAGAAGGAACCTGTGGTAGCTGGGATTCCTAGAGAAGGCAATGCACTGTTCAGAATTAACCTCTTGTTGGTTTCGGGCAGGTTCTGAGCAATCTTTATCATTAGGCTGCCTAAACGTTCCGGGAGTTGCTTCTTGAAGATTTGTCCCGCAACGATCCGCAACTTATCAGCCGGGTACCATTTCGGATCATTTGTTGTTCCCATATTCAAGCAGCAGGTAGTGGGACTGAATGTCAACAAGTGATACTCTGTATATTTTAGCAAGGAATCTCTGCAGCGTCGATACGAGTAGCTAAAAGGATTAACTTACTATTTCTCATGTGGTCATAAACAGAGGTATTCTGGCCCTGGGTTCCGTCGGCGTTTGTAGGCGTGAAATTGACTCGACTAACATTTAGACTATTGACATCACGAATGACTCTAGTTTTAGGAATTGGACCGTCGCCACTGAAAGTAACTCGCAGGCCTATAAGGTCAGTCTGTTCGTTGACTGGCGGAATTTCTTGTCCCCAACGCAATCTGATCCAATTACTCAGTATTTCTGGTGGAAAAAAAGCTGAGGTCACGGTGTTGACATTCAACAGCACCGATCCAATAGCTGGCCGCATCGATGTAAAGAATCCAGCCCTTATTAGAAATATTGTTTCATTGACCGATGGAATCCTATGGTCAGGAATCACACCCCCAACAGTAGGATAGAATCTATTTCCCACACGGAATCCATCAAAAAATGGTGTATTCTGTGGATCATAGCCGTTAATTCTGAACCACGAGATAATGTTTAGCATTCTAAGGTCCGCATCTGGTAAGAATAATGAATCACTCGAAGACACATGCGTGTCTAAAGCATCTCTTTGAAAAGGGCCTTCGTAAACGATGAGGCTTTGCATTGGAACCAAGGCTTGATCTCGACCAGGACGATGATGAAGAATCTCGACAGTCGCTCCCGGCGCATCAGTTAAATTCTCATAAAGCTTGCCGACAGAGACAATGTATTCCGAATAGTCCGAAACCCATATTCCTGGAGGAGGGTTCTGTTGGAGTAGCCCTTTGATCAAAGTACGGCGAAGCTCACGCTTGACAACGTCTTTTGAATTGATTTGGTCGAGTTGAATCCTGTATCTCCGCAGATCAAGATAAGATTTGAAGGTGACTTTGAAGTAGTTGGCTTGAACAGGATCAGGCAAATTGACGTCTCTAGCTTCAACATTGGCAGGTGTTGTCCGACGATGGACTAATTGCTGGAAACCACCTGCCCGCTTTTCTTCTTCAACTTCTTTTTCTGTCTTTGCTGGCGGGGTGAAATTTGCGACTAATCTTACCGAGCCTGGTGGGAGAAGTTGAGCTTGAGTTGCATGGGATTGAACAACTTGTGGTACAGAGGTTGCCGTTGAGGGGACACTTTGCGAGGGGCCTGCAGATGAAGTCGACGGGACTGTATGTGGCTGATTCCTTGGGGGATTTCTTCTTATGAATGCTTCATACTTCTCTCTCGTATACTGTTTAGGGTCAGGAGCCTTTATGGAAGGACAAAATTTGCTGTTATGCAGATGTCCGCAAATGCCACAAATATTATGAGCACTATTCTTCTTGGGACAGAGAGAACATGAATGACCGGGATCGAAACAAATATCACAAACTTGGTCTTTCCAGAATGGCCAACTTTTCTCGCAGGAATGTGTTTTGTGCTGAGTGTTCTCTGGTGCGTTGGAACATTTTGAGCATTTACGTCCTTCTGAAGACATCTTCCGCAAGCCTGAGATCCTTCGAGAAGTGAATTTACGCTCGACAGAGTAAAGAGATCTAGTCGAACCGATGCTCAAATCGATGCTCAGTCTTTTCTTCACTACTTATACTTCAATTCCTCACAATGATTTGATGAGATCCCGGATCTGCTGAGCTGCCGTTGGCCGCCTACTGATTCACAAGCAAAGCAGTTTGATATGACATTTACCAATTCTTTACGAAAGGTAGGAAACAGAAAACAAGACTGCTTTGAATCTGGTTGATAAAGATTCCTTTTGGACACATCAGTGTAGCATATTCAACTTCGAAGTTGATTAAGGCAATACAGAAGGACGTCAATAGACCAAGATGCAAACGTGGTGCGATTTCTTTAAAGGTTTGCAGTTGGAGACAATCGAGACGAGATCCAATGTGGAAGTCAGATGTGCAAACTGATTGAAGAGTATATCTAAGTTACCATGATTTGCTAGTTTTGATCCGAGAATTTGACAAACCAGCGGTACATTCAATTTACGCTCAGTCGGGGTATTCAATGGTCCGGATTGTAATCCAACAATAAAAGATTTTGAATGTCTAAAAGTAGTCAAAAATTCGGACATGATTCAATATCGCAATCAAATCCAAAGTTTAAAATTATTCGGATGTTCTAATTGGCTTAAGGATTTGGTAATCTTTGTTGATGGATTGCAGCCAAGACTGTACTTCCAAAATAGAAGGACACTTGTCGTAAATCGCGCATAGAATGTCACACTTTAGTTTCGCCGATATGCCTATGATTGCAAGACAAAGATTATTGCTGGAGCACGCGTTTTGTTAAAAACTCAATGGGTTGGAGAACAACTTCAGAAGCTTGACTCTAATTCTGATACAAGTTGTATATACGACCCAGCGGCACACCAACTCATAGCACAAGCTAGCAATTAAAAAGTATCCAATAGGTTTCTAACAAAGAACTGAAACAGCTCAAAATCCACAACTAGCATGATTAATCAAACCCGAAAGTAAAACACTTGAAAATCACTCAGAAAGGATTCGGGAAAAATATATATACTCTCATGTAAATTACAAATAGAACATGATTTTGTTCAAATTAGAGTGCCAGGGATTAGTTTGATTTAATCCAGGGCAATTCATGCCTGCTGTGCCCGTGATAGTGAGCCAGTGGATCTTTGCTCTTTTGAATCTGAGCCTTTGTACGACGAATTTCTCCATCCAACTCAGGCTTCATATAAAATCGCAGCCGGTCGCAAAGAATATCGGCATACTGCGCAGGAACGCAGACAGATAATCCCTTTGTGGCACGAAAACCCACAAAACTCAATTTATGTGTCTGGAAGGAGAGTTAATGTGGGCGTCTCAGCAGGATATTAGATCTTACCACTCGTTCTAATTGCTTCAAAGTCAATTCACATTGATTAGCGGTGACAGTGTAGTGAGCTGGACGTGCTGTTCCCAGTGCAGAATCATGACTTTGAAGGAAAAAGATCATTTGATTAGGATTCACGATGTGCTTGTCTACCACCAGACCTCCACTTATATTCTCGGTACTATTGGTCAACTTGAGCGGAAATAAACGGGTGTGGTGGCGCTTCGTGACGACTAGCAACGTGATACGAATATTAGATTTCCCTTGCTTCTCCGCAAATTCCTTACAAGCTTTGTAAATTTGTGGAAGCTCTTGCGTGAGTGCCATGCCAAATTGACTCTCACTAATGCCATGACGGTAAAATAAAATATTCAAGGCAAGATTCCCTTCGTTATTTCCCTGATAAAGCTGTAGTCTCTCTTTGATCATGCCGCCTAGATCTGAGACAAACTATGAGAAACGAGTTAGTAGACAGTCAAAATGAAGTTTCCAAGAAGCAATGATATACGGAGTACCTCTTCGTTGTTTACCTGAAGGCGAGCAGATGTAGCAAAGCGACAGAACTTAGAATCAAAAGAAGCGACTACGCCGGCCATGGATGGGCATTCAGGATCCAACCCTTGCCAGGATGACTAACATCAGCACCGAAAATCATAAGCGAATCATTTTGGACGGACTCGATGTGTTCCGATGGCTCTTTGACATCACCAATGATATGGTTTGTACCACCAAGCTTGAAATTAGCTTTGAGGCTAGTTTACACATTAGTCAAAATTTGCACAGGCACTACATGAATGTCATGATGAACATACCTCAAGTTGTCTAGAATATCAGAACTTTTCTTTACCACCGCTGATGGGCAAACGCAAACCGTTGCTATTCCAAGATTACAATCTCCCCACCGTTTGATATCAGAGTAGACTGCGGCGTCTTTGTCGGCCAGTATCAAAAATACCATACGAGACTTGTCGCCTCTCATCAGGTAAGTAGTTAAAAGACCATTGACTACTTCTTGTCTCTCGGCCGTAGAATTGAAAGGCTTTTTGTCTTTGTTTACCTTTTGCCATGCAACGGTGGGTCCGTCCCATTTGAAAGGTTGTGTCTGAAGGCCATGTCCTTTCAGTTGACTTGCGAGAGCCTTGGCAAACTTCGAAACGATCTCTGTCTGATTATCAGAAATCATGTCCGCTCTAGTCACATGAATAATGATAAGCTCATGGTATCTTTCGGCTTTGTTGAAATCTTTCACATCGCTAGGGTTCCAGGAGGCACTGACGAGTTTCTTAGTTTTTCCGGGTTTGAATGTGAAAAATGGATGGTCCAACCAGCTCGAGGGTACATTTAAGAGCTCTTTTTCCAGGGTCAAGCCATTTTTCTGTACAGGTTAGTCTACAATTTTCCAAAAAAGATTCTGGTATTTCACCTCATATGGAAATTTTCACGGCTCAATCTGAGATACCTGGGGTTTTATGTCCAGTGGTATGAGAGCTTTGTTCATTATCTCTTGTTCATTTTGAAATGGCGTTTTCTTAGCGAATCCCAACATTTGCGCAGTGAATAGATTGTCCGATTTCCCATGGACTGTTTGCCACTCGCAAATCCGTAGATGATCTGCTGGCAATAGTTTTGGATGAGAACTATTTCCAACATTGACACAAGAAGCAGCCTTGTTAAATGTGTGAACGGAACCAGGGTAGCCTACATTGTAGGTTAACGGGCTATTGCTTCTGCTCGGCAAAACTTCTACTTACAGCTCTGCATGTATTTCCAGACCGATTCTGAGAAATCATTTGAAGATGATACTTCCGATTTCACCTTCTCAACGCACAAATCGTGCACACCAGAGATGACATATTTTTTTTTGGGAAACTTGTCTAAATCGAAGGTTACTTGCAATCCCTTGATTTCATTTTCTCAGCTCGCGGAGCAACACCGGTATAACTAGACCAATGTCCCCAGCGCGCATCCAACCAAGTTTACAGCTTCATCTTGGAAGGGAAGAAAGCCGTTGTGGTTGTATTTACATTGAGAAGTATGAATCCGAGGCCAGGACGCATAGACGTGAAGAATTCCATGTGTACATCGTACACATAATGCTGATGAAGCTTGAACCTGGCGTTAGATCGATTAAGAATCCATTGAGGCTTGCAATAAGGATGAAACTTTTTTCCAACTCGATCTCCTTTGAAGGAAGAACTATATATTGTCTCCCATGATATGAGGCTCAGGATTCTAAAGTCTTCAAGGGGCACGTAAGTTCTGTTCTGTCCTGAAAGTCTCGTGTCTGTTAACTGCGAAGTCAAACTTTTTGTTGCTCGCGAATAGTTTTCGAGAGAATCTATGTCAAAAAACCCTTCGAAGTATAGAGTACTGGTCGTATTTGTTGTTTGCTTTCGATCATTGAGTTGGATAGTTTGCTGGTGTCCAATGAATATGGCAGAGCCCGCTTCGTCCGAGCGTTCGCGGTAGAGGGGATCAGCAGAAATGATATAAGAATAGTAGTCGGATGTCCATGAGGTGCTACGAGGCTTGTGTTGCTTGAAGATCCCCTCAATTAAGTCTCTGATGTCTTCTATATCTCGTAGCGGTAGCTGAAGCTTGCCAAACACGATTTTGTATCTGCGTATTCTAATTTTTTGCTCGACAAGTTCCTGAATTGGTCGCACACGAAAATAGTTCGCTTGTATGAACTCATTTTCCTCTGGCCCTTCCTCCGAAGCCTTTGGCAATTCTAGGCTCTGGATCGCATCATTCGAATCTTTTGCTCTGCTTGAGAGAGGCGCGGAGCCTCTTGACTGCTTGAGAGTCTCAATCTAAACAAACCATTGTTTCCAGACCTTACATTTTTAGAGCTTGGCATTTTCGCCATGGTAGTCTGAGAGGAAGCAAGTAAGTAAGGGAAGTGAAGGTGATCTGGTATTAGAATAAATGAATGTGAATATGTGCTTACTTATATTCCTTTCTCATCAATGGTCACTGTTTGCGCATCTTGTGAAAGGCAGAGATATTATGACTCTATACTGGAAACCTGGAAGCAGCTATGGCGATGGGTTCACAGACAAAGGAAACAATCAAGGCGATTCTGAGTGAGAAATCTTTTGGAGCGCGAAAGGTGAATAATTCCCGTTATAATCAATTGACTCACCAGATATGCAAAGTGACAAAAATGAGTGAGTATCGTTGATCACAAATAGCTTGCTATCAAACGATAGATTGCACACATAAATGTTGACTCCAATAATCAACGTATTTGCTTCCACACCAGCCCGAGAGATACTTTAGCCTGCTTGGTTTCAGGGAAATGATTAACACTTCCCAGTTTGTTTTTCTTAACATTGGCCAAGAGTATTAGCATAGACATGAATGCTCTTGAGTAATTGCGCTGCTAGCATTGCAATCGGGAAACGGACATTTCGCCGACTTCCTAAACTGCATGATAAAGCTAGAGGCTGTGGTCGAAGTACACAACCACACAACTACCCAAATGGCCAATTACCTAGGTATGAAATTAACAATTTCTTGAGGCCATTGAATTTTGATTGGCAGAGATTCTCGAATTTTGAGAAAATTTTGATATACATTATCAATTCATTGGCACTTATTTGGGTGGTCACATGCTAAGTTTACATAACCGGCATGTCAAAGCTTGTTGTATCAAAGTCCAGGGTAATCTACAATTACTGTCCGAGCCTGGAAGATGGCGACCACCAATGAACAACACAAAGTCTACTCTCTTGCGTATGACGGCTCTGAAAACAATGTGAATGACGCACACTTTGAGTTTGCACAGATTAAAGATCTCTCAAATACTGCTTTTGGGGGGTCTGCTACCAATTTTAAGCCAGAAGAATGGCTTTCTACGGAAGAAATCCGCGTATGGGTGTCTGGCAAGACAATCAACACAACCAAAGGCAATGATCACAGCAGACTCTATAAGACTATCATCAATCCATACGAGATCCGTGTGCTTGAGATTAAGCCGGGGTGTAATAATGAAAAGCTACGTGGTTCTTTGCATCATTGCTCAGTCGAGTTTGAGTACGACACCATCGTGGACCAATTTGGACTTCGCAGAACGACAAACACAATGCATGCGCTTTCTGTGGAGAATCTGACAACCCCGATTTGGTATACAGCACTAAGCTACACCTGGGGCTCATCGAGTATGGATGGAAGTATTGAATGTGATGGACACGAGAAAGCGATCACAACTTCCCTCGAGATAGCACTGCGAAACATGCGGAAGGAAGACCATCCCATCGTCATGTGGATTGACCAGATTTGTATCAATCAAGAAGATAATAGAGAAAAGGAAATGCAGATTCCGCTGATGGCAAGAATTTATAAGCATGCATTTAACACCGTAATCTGGCTAGGGCAGTGGGGACCTGATTCCGACTCTGTAATACAACTCCTCAAGGATATCAATATCACATTGCTGTTTAATCAGTCAAATGTCGATTCCGAAAACTTTGAGAGAATGCAACTACCGAGATCCGACTCGAAGACCTGGCATGCTCTCTGGAGATTTCTCTCGCACCCATGGTTTACGCGGCTCTGGATCATTCAAGAGGTCATGCTCTCTAACGACCCATGGATCATGTGTGGCGACGAGCTACTTATGTGGGACGAGTTTTCAAAAGCTGTGAATCACCTGTCGACATGTGGAATATTTCAATGGCTGCAGCTTAAATTTGCTAACGTCGAGGACTCAAGTGAACTCGGTGATATCAGTCAAACTGTACTGGGGCTGACTCGTCAACGCGAACATTATCGCAGCGCTAGTGATGGGACACACATCTTTGAGAATCTTGTAAGCACGCGAGGTGGTCAATGTTTTGATCCGCGAGATAAGATTTATGGGCTTCTTGGGGTATGCAGCGATGCGGACAAATTTCACATCAGGTACTCGGATTTTACAGAAAACCAACTTTACCACGACGTAGCAATTAACTCATTGACCAAAGACATACAAATTTTAACTCCAAGCATCGTTTTTAAATCCATAGACCATGAGTCTCTTGATCTACCCTCCTGGGTGCCTGACTGGAGAAAGCACCGACAAACACATGAACTCGGGACTTATAATGCCAGCGGATCCTTCAAGTTCAAATCGAATAACGTATATGTCAAAATCAACAATGAATCTAGGAATGAGCTCCGAATACGGGGAGTTCCATTTGATTCTTTAATAAGAACCAGCGCAACTATCACACATCCCGATCTCACTTATCTCAACCCACACAACGGCAACAAAAGTCTCTTGGAACTCTGGACTTTCGTCTCAAAATCAAAACATTATCCAAGTTCTCATACAGTCTTTCATGCTTTTTGGCAAACCCTCGTAGGAAGTAAAACCGACTCCGGAAGACTTCCATGCCCAGATTCCTTCGCTGAAATTATCAGTCTCCTCCTCGATGCATCTACGGGTCAGTCTCCATCGCTGTCAGGCCAAACGTATTCACCGCGACAGCAAAAGCCTCTTGGAAAGGGCAGGCTCGAATTAGATAATCTTGCACACAGAGTACTGGGACAGACGTTTCAAGAGGTGCGCGAGGCCATGAAATATGTGCTCAAGAATCGTAGGTGGGGGATCACGAGAAAGGGGTATTTTGGTTTATTTCCTCGCTATGCAGAGGAACGTGATATAGTGTATGTGATGGATGGTTGCAATGTCCCATATTTGCTAAGAGAGGTTGATGGGGAGAATAGGTTTAGGTTGGTGGGTGAGTGCTATGTTTTTGGGATCATGGATGGGGAGGCTGTTCGGGGAGAGGGATTTGCTTTTGAGGAGATTATTTTGGTTTAAACCAGAGCTTGCGGTGGCTTTGAGAATGATCTAAATCGATGACTGCTTCTCCAAACATCTCTCGCTATCCGGAGGTTAATCGGCATTCTACTTAGCCTTGCTTAGCAAGATATAATGAACTTGGGTTTTTTTGCAGGTGGAGAGGGAATGATGAGTCGAAGCAATGTGATTAAATTCCATCTGATTTCTATCTAGAAATGAAGAGACATACACTTGGGTGTCTTTCTCATCTAAAAGTCGTGGATTTTTTCCAGAAATTAGATTTTCCTTCTGCTTTACATCTCCACAAGTATCCGTCAACTTCGAGATTGAATATGTTTTCCACTCCTAACGAGTACTGTCTCATTACCCTTAATCACATGTCTTTTGAATGACTTTAGAATAAACCCGGTTAATAAGTGTAAAGTACTTTAGTATACTATGATTGTAACCTTTCTTGATCATTAGAATGATGGGAAGCGAGTTCTATGAAGAAGCGCTACCGCTTCGTTAGCTGATAAAGTGTTCACAATGTTCTCTCATGATCACATGATCGATACCTTGATAAATACTATCCGTTTTTTTCTGGATGAGCAACATCATCATCATTGGCGTTTCGATTCAATTCTTCTTCTAAGCTTCATCTCAAAATTAATCCACTTCAAAGCTGTGAAGGGGTGTGTAGAACGTTGTGATCGTGTACAAGTAATAATCAACATTTTCTGCGTCCTTTTGGCGTTTATTCTCACTGGCACTTCCAAGATTAAAAGGGTCATGTCAAGTCTGGCGCTATAATTTAATTATTATAATCACCTATATAGCATCCTTTGCGCGTGAAAAGTTACGAAATATACGTAGATACGTAGTAGTGGTTTGTTAAGCCAGATAACATGAAACTTGCATCCCAAAACGAAATATCGTCCCCGAAAAGAAAACTTGCGCTGTTCTTTGCCCGTGTATTTCATTCTTTCGTCTGTTTTTACCTCGATAGATGATTTGCTAGCCACCAGTGACATAATGTGCACCTGCAAGATCGCAAGGTCCAACAGAGGCAATACTGAAGAATCCACCTGTGTCTTCCAAATCAAGTTGTTCCTGGGTTTCAACGCCGGAGGGGCAAGTAGGTGGTGGATTCGCAATGCCTGATACAGCAGGTCCATCGCTAACCAAATAATAACAGAATGACTCTACTTCTGGGTCGGGACCTTGGAAAGAGAAAGCCACGCAGTCAACTGATTCCCAGCAGGCCCTACAACAATCCGCTTTTGTTGAATCTTGGATAAAGACCGCGTCGAGGACTCGTCCACCATCAATGAAGGCGTATGGACCAGGGATTGGCATTTGATCGCAGTAACTTGGAGGTGATGGGGTTTCTGTGACAATCACAGTAGTAGTTGTAGTCGCAGTTGTAGTGGTAGAGATCGTGTTGGTCAGCGTTTCAATTTGGGTGATGGTATTAACCGCTGTTGTAGTGACCTAGTTCATTTCATGTTAGCGAGCTTTTGTGAACAATCTTTCTTCCTCCGCATCTCAAGCTTTTCGAAGTAGAGAAATGAAGAAAATATCTTATACAGAATACAAAGCTTACTGTGACAAAGGTGACTGTTTGAACTTGAGAAGTGACCGCAGAAGGCGTGGAAGTCGCGGTGCTAGTTTGCTGTACGGTGGATGTTACGGTAGTACTGGGAGTTGGCAATGACAGACAACTGCAAGCGGATGATATCTTAGAAGCTGCGAATATACTCAAATATGGTGGAATTGGTGGCGGGTTTCGAGCGTCAATTTGCGCATTGTCGATCAGTGGCTCCGGTGATCTCTTTACGGTGACTCCCGTTGTAGTCGACGTTATGGTGATCGTATTAGTCGCCGTAAGTGTTTGCGTAGTATCAACTGTAGAAGTTGCAGTGGCCAAAGTAGTGATGAGCTACGGAAACGAGCTATTAGTAGGGCAATACGAAATCACGAAGGTAGAAAAACACTCTTCAGAGTATGGAAAAATCTTTCAACAGGAGAATGCAGAAACAGTGCTCTGTCAATCTTTGAATGAAGGAAGGGCTACCAACAGAAGTCAAAGTTCGAGTCCTATGAAGACTAATTAGCAAGATATATGCGAATGTGATAGCAGCCAGACTCACTCGGTACCCGTCACCACAGTCTTAGTCACAGTAGCTGGAGGTAACGTCTGAGTAGTTGTAGTCTTTTTGGTGGTTGTAGTGAGGACAGTTGAAGTTTGGATCCCAAGATAGGCCGAGCAGAATGCTTGACCGTGATTCAAGGTAATGAGATTGATGATGACAGTTTGAGCTAGGCAAACTAGATCGCGCTTTTCATCAAGCAGAGGTGATGCCAAACCAACTGATGCGCTGAGAGCTGCAGTAGCAGCAACGATGTTGGAGAACTTCATGGTGTTTTGAGTCCTATAATTCTCGGAGGCTATCTCGACCCAAGATGAAGAAGCTAAGGGGGCTGGAGAGTGCTGAGACGAATGATTAGGGAAAGAGCCCATTTTATAGACAAACGAGACAGGTAGTTTTCGCCGTACCAAGGGATATTTACCCAGCGGCAATCTCGCCGTCAAAATAAGTGATATAATAGACAATACCAACTTTCTAAATGCACTATGCGCCTGGCAACATGGTGGCTTCTGTCAGAATACTCATTCTGTGAGGAAAGCTGCTGATGGCTTGAAGGCGTAAGGTCATCTATTCAACTCAGCTCGAGCAATCCATGTATATAGCTTAATGAGACCGACGAAAAGTAGCATTTCAAGCCATGTAATTGTTGGCAAAGAAAGCGGCCCGAAATTTGTCACAGCGAGAAGACGGTGTTGAGTTACCACGGCAGAGGTCTTGCACATTGAGGAGCTTGATAGGCTCGTTTTACACAGAGGGAAATCGATCGGTGCGCCGAGCAGGCCCAGAGATCTGCTGGAATCTTCCGATCAACACCAGCGAGAAAGAAGGCACGCAGTTGAAATTATCACTCTCCCTTCCTATTGGAGTGTCTTTCTTCTTTGCTTCCTTTTTTCACATCATCTGCATTTCAGCAAACATTACATCCTCCTATTGCATAAGAATTTTAGCCAGGGCGTGACGGAAATCATCATCAAAAGCTGAACATGAGGCAAAGGAGGAGCGAATTGGTGGTTCCCCATCATCTAAGATATTGCATCTGGAAGTGTACCATGTTAAAAGCCAAGTATAGTCTCTCGGTGCATGGTTCAATCGAGCTAATACTACCTTAGCGCCGCATGTATGCAGATCCCAAAGATGAACACAATAAAGTGCCAAGCGGTATCGAACATCTTCGGAAAAGCTCCTACTTGATTTGCACAAAGACATCATGTAAAATGGTTGAGCAAGTGGTCGACAACCTTTCATTGATTTGTCATAGGTTCTGCAACAAGTTGGGAGGAAATGGTAATGAACTATTTTGGCAATTAACTGTCTGATTTGAGCATTCGAGGCTTGAAATATTAGGCTCAACATTTGAAGCCCATCCAAGATAAGAGGCTACGTTTCATTGCACACACTGAAGGTTTCATACCTCCTCGATATAATCCTCGGCAACATTTCTGTCAATGACTAGTCCAATTGGTTAATTTTGTTTATCACTCTAAACATCACAGCCATTATCCATCGCCAGATGTAACCCCCACGTCATATTGACTTTTCACAACATCAACGCTATCTGCGTCCATCTTCTAAAGGACTAGTGCTAGACGTTTCCTGACTTTCTAAAATCATGCGGTCAGATGGAGTGTGGGGCAAACCCTTTTTGAATATATGTGACACAACAAATTTGCGCGATGATATGGAGATGAGGAAATTGTTAGTAATTCAATAGTGGTTGATGGCTGTGAGGCCACGGAAATTAATTGATGACATCATGTGATACACCAAATTGGGTATAGGCTGTTCTTGACCGCGGCTTGAGTGGCTGTCGTAAATCTCAAGGCTGCTGAATCGGCTTGAGGGCGTTGAGTCAATAAACCTATAAGCCCCAATCACACTCAATCTGCGATATCTAGTTGAGCAATCGAAATCAATTCACAATGTATTGCCGATTTGATTTCTTTACCGTACAACCCTTGGTTGTG
This sequence comes from Botrytis fragariae, assembly GCF_013461495.1. NCBI lineage: Eukaryota > Fungi > Ascomycota > Leotiomycetes > Helotiales > Sclerotiniaceae > Botrytis > Botrytis fragariae. The sequence continues at coordinate 732,483 of NW_023500993.1, forward strand.
TACAAGCTTTTCAAGCATCTTGAATCACTTTGAGATTCGTTCTCTGATTGCTGACTGGTTACCACATTGACACAGATTTTCAGCCACGATGCTGTAACCTATGTCTCGGGAACTTAATCTAGATGAGATAGTTTTTGTAGGGAATCTGAATCTAGACAAATGTGATGAAGTTGATCGAAATTATACGAACGCCGCATTCGCTTGCGAAAAGAGTTGAAGAGACGCAGTACAAGAATATTTAGATTATTTACGAATTAACCATGACATGAGTAATCGACTGGTTTATATTAATATTTGCCCATCGGATTTGAATGTATATTCAGGGGAGTGATTGGAATTTAGTATTTTCGAGGACTGTGCTTAGGAATCAAGCTACTCAAATAGATCAATCAATTCCATCCTCGACTGTCGATCGACGCTCTATCTCTTTAGTAGACACTTCTCAAGTGGAAGTCTCGGTTTAACATAGAGACATGACAAGAAGCTGCATGTTTCAGTTGAGACATCTCGGGGCAATATAAGAAGGATAAAGCAGTATGATAGGCCATATTGATGAACCAATCTTTCAATCAATCTTCTCAACCGCACTCCGCCTTGTCTTATACTTAATAGTTTAAGCCCACACGAAGTAATTATCTTATGCCAATACTCAAATGTATAGCGGTCTTGGATCATCGGATGCGCTTTTTAGAATTCTCATTGCGGGGAAGGTGTCAAAGCATTGACTTTTCCTCTCTCCACCAATTCAGCGGCCACAATGCGTAAGGCATAGTAAGACGAACGAGGAAAAAAAGTTTTACTTGGTCTCATTACAAGCTCTTGAGTGATGACAGTCAGTTTGCGCCGGTAAGAATTATCAGATACTTCCAAGGTACACTTGGCTGCTAACCGTTATTTGCTAATCTGATTAGCGAAGTCGCCTAGATAAGATCTAGCTTTCTTCGAACCTTTGATTAGATGTGGATCGAATAGCAAAATAAATTCCATGCAAAACTCTTCTGTAGCTATACATAAAAAAGACGTAAACCGAAGCGTCAAATCTCATACAGTCACGTGGTAGGGATTGTAGAACTTTAGAGATTGAATCGTTTTCATTGACGCGGTAGAATTTCGAGGAGGAACTGGTATCTGCGAGAAAGCTTCATATCCTCACTTAATTGAACCTAATTAGCTTATACACTCTATGTGCCTGTGAACTTCCAGTCTTAACACTCAACCCCATCTTATTTTCCATTCTCATATAAAGGCGATACAGACTTAAACATGCCACAGTGCGGAAACGAGGAATCAAGAAACAGGATATTGACTAGCTACACCACAGTGTAGATCTCGAAAGTGGGATAAGAGTTCGATAATTATAAACTTCCAGGGAAAAGCGAAATTGAGCTATGAGACTATGCTTTCCGGGAAGAGTGGAGTCTTGATGCGAGCACAGGCTTCTAGGAATCAGCACTTTAGAAGCTTAAGGGACGTTTGAAGCAAGAATGGCTATTAATCAAGCCGTACCACAGCATTGGAATAAGCTGTACTACAACATCGGAACTCGGGGTGCCACGGCGTCGGAATAACTGTAACATATTATAACTCCACGGACCGAGTATCAGGAGACAGGGGCCAGAAAATCATGAATGAGGAATAGGAACCGCAAATCCATTTGGTAGACTATTATACGTCAAATGACAGCTTACATCTTTGAGAAACAGGAAAGTTATACACCTGGTTTACCTTGTATACAGGAAAGATAATTTTAAATGTATTGCAGTAATCTGGTACTACAAGAAACTGCGCAACGACGCATAGAAGCGGAACTTCGAAGGACATAGCTATCTTTGAGAACGGAGCCCATGGTCAGACCAAGACTATGGTGTTATCGATTAAGTATTGAACTGAACTCGACCATTCGTGCACAACCTAATTCTACAATAGAGACGGGCATACTCTTTGGAAACTGAAGACAGACGGCGACGATATAGATTCAGTTCCAAGGTAATTGTACAGTAATGAGATTCTCATTCAGACTTTTGAGTTATTCTCTTTCGTCTTGAATAATACCACCCATTACGGTAGAAAGTTAAGAACTCAATCAATACAAATTTCAGAATCTTGAGAAGTTGTTGCCGGACTAGTTCAGGCCCTCTTAGTTGAAATCTACTTACTCCCTTTGACCCAAGTGATTACTCAACTAAATATTTTCGGCGCCGAGTATAAGGTAAAAGTGACTACTGTCGCCTTGGATTGCATCATGCTTGAGTCGTAGATAAATACAGTTGTCGAATCTGAGGCACCTGACCGTCACACCAAGCGGCAAGCGACTCGATCATCAACATGCAGATCTCAAAGGTACATGATCTGGGAGTAGACCGGTATTCGTTGAGAACGAGAGATTGATTTGGTTTGCCTGCATCCCTCAGGAGCAATATCTAGTTCTCGCCGAAACATGATGGCCATATCACATGGCAATTCAACAGCTGGAGAGCCATAGCCATGGGTAACACAGACGTGGTTGCGTGCTTTCTTTAATATCATCTTGATGTTGTCAACGATGTCTATCACACGCAGTACTTTGGACGCCTCTGGCGTTGATAAGACTCGGTAAGAACAGAAGCGGGCCTTCCATAATATGGCATTTTGAAAGAAGCTCCCAATAATTATACTCTTCAGTAGCCAGATTGTCTTGAACAGTTTTAAGAGCGTGTTGCTGAATGAAGATAACGTGTTATTTAATTTTATGTCACTAGATTGAACTATCACATCTGTAGTTGAATTCTTGTAGTATTTTATAAGTCGTTGACATTTAGGTGCGAGGGTGCTTAGGCGTTGAAAAGGTGGGGCTATGCGCCATTACATAATTACTCTATACTTGCTGTCAAAATGTACCACTACGCTCATCTACGCTCATCAAATGGGTTTGCCGCCATCAAAAACGCGTTGATTGCCAGCTTTCATGGAATCTTGATACCAGAGTTGCTTGAAAAGATCATACAGGCTATCTCGACAAGTGTTGAAAAGTTGACGGAAGTGGTGTTGTCTTCGACCGCGACAGCTAGCAACTATGTGTTATATCCGGAATAGCACTGAAGTCTCCTCCACACTCTTTGAATTATCGGTCGTGTTGATCACGCCTAAAATTTTGATTAAAATAATGGATATGAGAAAGCTCTGGAACGTGAACCGTTATCACCCTCATCTGTCGTGGACATTCATTTTCATGGTACGGCTACGCCCCCAGTATTCTCCATCGATATCAATTACGCCGAGACGAAATACGTGGTAGTTTCATTTCCAAGTGAAAAAATGGATTGAAATACAAAAAGAGGTCAGACAATACAGACTCAATTCACTCACAATTGAAACAGGTCTTTTCGACGCGTTGTGTGCGGTCATGTATTCATTGACTTCTGCAAAGAGACACTAAAGCAATGTAAACTCATCAATTCATAAAACAACCCAATCCTCCAGCTAATATTATTCTACCCTGATTGCTCAATGAAAATCTAATCGAACCGAAATTTACCAGCCCTTCTCAATTTTCTTGTTGGCCGACCCGTCAAACAACAAACGCTACCATCCCATATCTTCGAGTTTCTAAAATATCAATAAAAAAAGCGCGATCATTCCTTCCAAAAACCTCCAGTATCCGTGCCAACACACACAGCAAATGACTGCTCCTGAATTCTTCAATTCATTGCGAATCCTCAATAGGTATCCCAATATACCGCAAACACTTATCCCTTAGGTGGAGATGTTTCACTTGTATTCTTGGCGGCACGTCGAACTAAACCTGCATCATTCTTTTGTTCTAGACCAGAGGAATTAGTCTGTGACTTAGAGAGGACCACATAATTATCATAGCCTGGTAGCTTCTCCCGTTCTTCTTTCAGTTGGGTTGCTAGCTCTTCTTTGTTGTCCAGTTCTGCCTTTCGAATTAGATAGGATTTCTCGGCGACATCACGGAGATCTCTATATTCCTTTAACTCCTTGTTGTTTTCTATATCCTCTTCCGCTTCCATCAGCTCGACTTCCTTTTTTTGGTAGCTCCTCTCCCGATTCAGAAGATCCTTTTTAAGCTCCTCCTCTTCTTTATCTATAATGGTGTTGATTAGCTTTGTGCCATGATCGATGATCAACCACGTATCCAGAGCTGCTTACCCATTTCTAAATCCCCGGTGTTTGCAACTTTAGCGGGTATTGTTGCCATCAGGTTGGGAACGCCAAGCAGGTTGTCCTTCAGTATGGATCGAGCTCCAATGATGAGGTCGCATTGGGAATGGGGCGAGATTAGAAATCTCATGCTATGGAAAACCCTAGTACTCTTGCTGTGATACCAAGTCAAATAGATGGCTCCTTCCGGCACCTGGAGCAAAGCAATTTAGTTCCCTTCCATCCAGACAACTTCCCTTTGAAATACTGCAAGAAGAAGAAGCATTCGAAACTCACAAGTTTGTGGCCTGTTATACCAAAGCCGCCCTCCCTTTCCTCCGCCGTCAAACGAACAAAGTTTGCTTCTGAATACTCCAGGACGTTCTCAACGAAATGCCTCGACACGATGTTTCCTTGCATATTACCGGTATCTATAGTACACTTCGCGTGTTTGGGCACTGGATGTTTATCCGAATCTTTGCGCGTTGATAGAACGAACACGGAGAGTACCCATGGAGAGCTCTCCATCTGCCATGATCCGTTAGCAAGCCTCCAAAGGAGACGATATATTCCATACTTACATCGAATGGCACGGCCTCGACAGACCTTGGAGATTTCTTGTTCTTCTTCATCATCACTGGAATTGGTAGACAGAACAAGATACGAATGAACACAATCAGACGATCTAAGTAGGCGTAATTGGCCGGGATGATGCTATCAGAATCTTCTGGGTCTGGATATGCAACGATCTGAGCATCTTCCTCAACATATGTAATTCTAGACAGGCTGGATCTCGCAGATTGTTCGGAGCCAGCGTCCGAAACAGATCGGCCGCGCTTTGAATTCGAAGCTTTAGATTCGATGGGAAGGGAGAGAAAAACATTGGAAGAAATGTTCTTAGGACAATCTGTGAAAGTCAGCGCCAGAAAAACTTTGCATATCGCTTCGCATGACGCGTACCACCTGCCATGTTCCTGATCACTGCCTCACGGGCGCTTGCTTGGTTCTGGTAATTGGTAATTGTGGTCAAAGGAAGAGTGTGTTTGTTTATGATTGATTGAAAATATAATAGGTGAGCTGTCTGCTCTCTTATAGGCTTTCATCTCATAATTTCAATCCTGAGGAGCCGCACTCAATCCGTTCACCAGAGAGGTTGTGCGGTTGAGAATCCTTCTTCGATTGCCTTTGACTGCCTTTCGAGAGATAGCCACCAATTCTCCTTGACTGAGCCATTTACAGGGCAGATTGAAACATAAAGTCAGACCCAGATAGATGGTGACAGGCGCCGGCCCCCGAATTCCCGCCTCACCGACCAATTAGCCATGTGGTGTGGCTTGGTAGCATAATTTGGAGCTATTATCGAACGGAGCGGTGAATTCTCACTGAAAACATGGTTCAAGGGATAGTAAAAATCAATGAGATGCTGGAAGAAGTGAAAAGAACCAAATCATCCTGTGCCTCTGGCTGGAATTACCGAAAGGATTTATCGCCACGTTCGTCTGATTGTTGTAAGAATATGGACAGAGGGCCAAGAAACGATTGTATCACACAGACCAGGATTTGATATGTATTGAGTGACTTCTGAGCTCGTTAAAAATTCTCGCGATAATTCCAGTCGCAATAAAATTGATTCACGAAAGTTTTTTTTAACAATTCAAAAATATGACCCGAGTGGCAGTTGACTTTTCATATACTGCATTGTTTTAAATTCAAATCTGCATCGAGATCCCACTGCTCCCTCTAGAAAGAGCCTCAAAATTTCCGGTTTGTCAGTCAGGCTGTGTTACACATGCTCGATGTAAGATAATTTGTCAGGCTCCATCTATTGGACGCCAACACATGTCGCTTTCACCCGAGATAAGTATCTTCACCGATTAGCAATTATTAATGTCAAACTCGGCTTCTGGGAATTATTTATCGCGAATAGCTGTTGCCAAATGCCTATCGAACATTTCGAGTTATTGTATAGCGACTGAGAATCGAAAACGACTCTGTCTCTTCATTTTTCTTCTTCAAGTATGTGTAATAGGTGTTGCTTCGAGGTCAAAAATTTCCCGCTGCTAATGACCTGCAAGCTCAGCCTTGCAGTGCATGAACCGGTGTCGCATTCTTTGCAAAGCCTTAATCATGTCCGCTGGCGATACGACGTTAAAATTCTCTTGCTATGATTCAACTGGATCTTCTCAAGTAGACTTCGAAAATGTTGTAATTGTGTGTTGGTCAACTTTTTTTTGCGCCCGATTTAAGTATGTTACGATTTGGAGGTAAGGTTTCATTAGATACTAGGGCTTGCTGAGTCCAAAGTGTGTTCGTTCTCTATGGGCTTCCTACTTTTCTCACAGCAGTAGCTGTCAAGTGTGTCTTTATCCGGCACAAATCATATGTGATTTTAGACAACCACTTTTGATAGCTCACAATTCAGCATGCAATGCTGTACTCAGCCTTCAATTTGAATCACTCTCATTTGTAGAGAGGTAAATGGGTTATATCATAGTAAATATAAGATAGAACAGCGGTGCCCTTTTGCTATTTTTGCCGTCTATTGTTGTACATACGCTACCTTTATTATTCAATTATTGAATCAGCACAACCTCAAGCAATCCCTTGTTCATACAAATAAGAAGAAATTGCAATGGCCAAAAAACTTCGTAAAATCACCATTCAAGCCCCAAAGTCGAGTGAGCCCGCGAGTCCGACTTCAAATTCGCAAACTGATGAGACCGTAATTGGAACCCCGACATCTCCGCCGCCATTTACATCAGGACCGTGGGATGAAATCAAAGACCCATCTAAAGACTTGAACAGGCCACTGCCAGGATGGCCACTTGTGTCTAAATTGATTGCGCAATACCCAGATCTCGAAGCGTTCAAAGCCTTCCGTGACCTTAACATCAAAAGTCTGCTCTATTATCAAGCAGAACTAGAGAACCTAAGTAGGAAGCTACATCAGGCAGAATATAATGAACATCGCCAGGGTGAGCAAGAGGGCATAACAAGAGCTTCAATGATGGCGATGAATTTGGACTACTATCTTATACATGCTCGAATGGACGATAACAAGTGCAAGTCTAAGCAAGTGAAGATTATGAAGCAAATAAGAGTCGTTTTGAAAGAATACAGTATGCCATTCAATTTATCAATTCATGATATTCATCGCTAATTCCATCTCTTTTTCAGATGATGCCTTATTACAATACTCCCAAATTTCAGCATTGCCGAGGGCAGATCCATACAATGTGGAGACTCTAAGGACCTGGCTGAAGAGAGTGGGTGAACATTGTATCAGTGGGGATGCGGCATGTATATGGGGTGACTATACAGAAAATGTAGTCGAAGCAAAGCCTTTGAAATGGCAGTTTGTCAGTCTTGTGCGCAGTATCTTTTGGCCAACAGCTCCTAATCCTGACAATCTCGATCTTATTGTGCCTCGAAAAGGTCATACGGTTGACGGTCTAACTTTGTGGGTCGCTAACGAATTTGTCCCATTTTGGCACAGCATCAAACAAGCGTTACGGCGAAAGAAAAGAAAGACTATTTCTGAAGAAAACGGGCTGCCCACTACTGAAAATAAAAGCCACTCGCTCTTTGAAAAAATCGAAAGTTCAGGAAGCTCCCGCTCTTGGTTTTCTCGCAGGAAGTCTATCTTTAGCACAGCAGAGGGAGATCAAAAGTCAAAGGATAGGGCTGGGCTTACTGTTTACTCTGAAGCACGCATGTTACGCTTTACCTCAGCTGTAGCCACGGTCATTGCGTGCCTGTTACCCACTGTTGCCATCGCAGTACTTTCAAGTCTTGAATCTACCAGAGAGCTACTTGGAGTTATTGCAGCATTTACAGCAATCTTTGCGATGGGACTTATGTTTTTGACTGATGCCAGTACATCGAGGGTTGAGATATTTACCGCTACCGCCGCGTAAGTCCGAAGACACCTTGAAACTCTCAGGATTTAAAGACTAACATCACCGCCCAGTTTTTCCGCCGTCATGGTAGTATTTGTGCAAAACCAAAATGTCTATACTGGCGCGTCTCAAGGCAGTCCAGGAACCCGAATGACGAACGGGACAAATTCAACGAGTTGATCGAAGACCGCATGGCACACGTGTAAGCACCAAATATCGTTCAATGTGCCTTTGTGATATTACTGATAAGCTCTAGTTTCATTCCCCATGCATGACTCCACTTCAACTTCCAGCAGGGAACGAAGAAATGACCTAAAATTATTATTCGCAGAGATCAACGATTTCTATTCCTACTATATCAAACGACCAACTTTTTACTTGCATATATATCTTGGCATACAATTTCATTTGCACGGAAAATTAACATGAATCACGAGTCATGAAGTCATGAATCACGAAATTTTAGTTTAATTAAATACTTGTTCAGTCAATAACCCCAAATTTGCCAAATAATATGCCTTGCGATACGCCCAATGTCGTCGTTTCCACTTTCGGAAAAATATGCATTAGTGTCATACCATCCAAACTTTTACCCCTCCTCAAACCATGCATGGCAATAAACATTTACCCGTGAATAAGTCTGATGTAAGCAGAGATGAGCCTCATTCTCCTCTAACAACTTAATGGTTACTTGCAATACAGTTTAACATGATCAAGAACAGTCACCGATATTGACTAAGAACATATCCCTTGTCTCTTCTTCCTTTGCTTCGATACTCCCTCTCAGGAATGCGAACCACGGGAAATTGCTTATAGATTTTGCGAACCACAATGTACAGTTTGATAATCTTTAAAATTAGATCCCAACAATGAGTGATTAATAATGAGTTGGACGGAGAGAAGTGTGGTTGCACGGATAAGGAATTTGCGGCTGAAATGGCATGTGGGAAGGTTTCCATTGGAGATTTCCATTGCACGGATTTTGTCGGATGAATGATTCATTGGAGCTGACAGCAGATATATTTCTGAATCTATGGTATCGATGGTCAGATTGACGATAATGCATCACCTCTGGCCCCTTCTCATTCCAGCCGTGTATACTAGAGTATGCCTCGGCGTTATCGCTTACAAAGATTTAGAAATTGGTGGAGGATGAGCAACAGAAGATACAGGCATGCAAGAGTTGGTGGGACTTTGAGTGATATGTAGTTGCTTCACTGCCTCATCTCTAGATAGCCTGACCAAAAAATCAATATTTTACAACACATCACTCTGTCATCTTCTAATCGGGTCAGACAATGAGGCTACTGGGCTGGCTCTTGGATTACATGATCAATGAAAATAATTCTCTAGCCCTCTGTTTATCCCTACTGATATTTTGACACATGATTACCCTTTGAGAGCCCTTGGTCAAATAATTTATCTCCTAAATGGCGATTCCATTTATCGATCGTACATTGCCAACTGCATCTTATTCTTTAGGCGCAATAATGCCGATCTTGACAATGATCTTTCTTATAATGCGCGTCCCAGAACTTCTCATTTACACCTTTCACTATCACCCTTCCTTATTTCATTGTCTTTGTTTGTTTAAATTTCCAGCATTCTCTCCGTTCTCATCCCCGGTCAGGTTCCTTTCCATTACACCGCGGTCTATCATGCTACCAAAGTCAGTCGTATTATCAACAGTATCTTTAGCCCAAACTCAAGTGTTTTCATCTAAATTTTCTCAAGAGCCTCGAGACGTTCTTTCCAGAATAACCACCGCTTCATACTGAGTCCGTTGTAGGTTGTTCCTGCCCCTCGCGGTGATACTCCTGAAATCTGTATGTATTCGAGGTCCAAAGTGCTCTCATTGATAGCTTGATTGCTGCATCTCCCTTTGTAAACCGAGAAGTAGAGTAGCTTAAAGCCAGCTTTTCGAATCCAAAGAATGATTATAGGCGCCGGAAAAATCGTTCTTTCGTCGATTACCTCGAGAGCTTCACGCCTTTACCACATTGCAGCAGTCATACCGATCCAGTCGTGATTACTGATTGGCAATATCATAGTGCAAGACTAGCCAGGTTAAAATGTTTCGTCACCGTATCTTGAGTCGAAAATAGCAGGCCTCTCCGTGCTCCCTGCATAATTTTGTCCAGGTGCTGATATTCCATGCGGGCCCGGTACTCACCTCTTTTATGAAAAATTCTACAAAGAAACCCTAGGACTCTTTCGTCCGGAGTAATAAGCTGATAATCTTATCGTAAAATGGATCGGTTCACTCAAGATTCTTGGCGACTTCCACACAAATCTCCTGGAGACTGACGAGCGCTTCTTTCGACTCATTTTGTGATCTTCGCAGAGCATCCTTGAGAGAATCAGAACAAAAGTCCAAGATGGCATCTGAAAGAACTCTTTTGTCCCTTCTAGATGAGAGTAGACGGTTCCTTTCCTGAAGGATTCAGCTAGCTCTGACCAATCTGTGACCGGATCTGTATTGTTTTTATTTTCACCGTGAAACCATTTCTGCGTCATCACCAAGATCATACTCGCTGAACCTTGCCATGCTAGTGATATTGGTGTTGATATTTTGTGGTGATGAGTGTTGAATTCGCTTGTCAATCAAAAGAAGTACTGTTGAGATGTCAATGTTTGGTTTCTACAAAGCTCCTGTCTTATAAAGATTGATTCCTGCTGGTTCAATGTGGACAGTTGTTCTTACCTTGGGAAGCGCTCCCAAGCTTCAAAGAACAGGAATCTCATATTCTGGAGTCGATTACTGGAGTCAGCAATCTGTACTATCAGTTACGGAAAGAACGATGGCTGGCTCTTTAGGCACTAGGTACAACCTTTCATTTTTACCTCAGTCTTACAATTCAAATTCAATATCTTAGACCAAGAAAACATGAGTCACGAAGAAGTATGTTCGGTATCAATCAGAAAACTCCATAAAGTACTTCTGTCAAGTAGCAGGACTGTACTTTCCATCGATTTTATCGAAATCTTAGCATTGACAAAAAATTACATTTATGGCACAACCAATGATTGTTGCGTTATGATTTTGTGCTAGATGGAAGATAATTCAACGGAGTTCTTTCATTTGTCAACGCTGTTGATATCGCTTTCGGACTTCACGATTTTTTTACCGCCAAGTTCAAGCAAATGCTTTGGCACGGACCAATCTTTTGTCGCTTCGAAGCTACGGTGCCGTTTATCTTGAATAGGGGGAGAACTTCCTGGAATTGTAAACAAAACCGTCGTTCCCTGCTTTAACTTGGTTTAAAAATAAACATAATTCGATTATCGAATCGAGAAGATGGATGCTGGCGTTTTAGTAGTGTCTGTGTGAGTTTAAGACTATGGGAAGTTACAGCATCGGTGAATTCTAATAATCATCTCAGGCTCTATGCTACTGAAACTAGACTGCTGAACCTGGATGGTTAACAGACTAAGCGGAAAAAGAATGAATGAAATTGCCCAAAGAGGCTAAAGAGCATTGGAAAGTGTAGACTTATGTCGTGGGAAAGTTGAAAGGACCAGAACTTACGAACAAGCATCAGGGTATGTTCCCTTTCAAGATAGAATACATTGGGATTCTCTCCATGAATGTTTCTTAAGCCTATTCACAAAGCTCCCACGAATTTGAAATATGGAAATGTCTCCTAAAAGATCAATTTATAGACCTGTCTGATATCATCTGAATATTCTCAGGAATATAATTTCACGATGTTAACAAACCGGACGAAACCATAGTTGTATTTCCGCTGCCAAAAGGTTAAAGTTGACACCATGCCTGGTGGATAGGTTGCATTGGGTTTGTGTTTTTCCTTGATTGCTAAAAACAGTTGTGGAAGTAATCTGACAAGCTAGCATTGTACACGATAAGAAAGGGGTTTGTGGGTTTATAATCTTAAATGAAAGTTAAAGTAATCTTGGAGCACCAGTGTAGCATTGTTTGGAGATAGTTAGCTTTGAAAAACAAACAGTGGGTGTACGGACTAACGGGACACTGCAAGAATAGACTTGTGGATATCTCTTGATAGATCGAATAGTATATCTTAAGGATTATTATAGTTTTTTATTAGAAATTGAATAATCAACATGTGAATTTTGGTATCAAACAATTGAAGAATGAATTTGTGACAAATTTCGAAAGCTGGGAAGTGTCCCATCAATCCATGCACCTACTGGTGAACTGTGTCCAGCCGGCCCCATAATATAGACATTTGTACGACCAGTGACACTGATAGCTATTGAGCCGTTATACGCTTGTCCAAAATGGTACTTGGAGATCATATCACAGGATGGCGGACATTCGTATTCTGATCGGGCTTCAGGGGAAGTTTACTAAAGAATCCAAAGCTCCCGACAATATTGTTGAGACTAATATATACGATATGATCGAGACAGGAGAGGATCAATTGATGTCTGTAATGATGTGTCTGGATTGTTTGCACAGGACGTAAGGTCGTTCATGGTATCATTAGCGTGCCCCACATCCAAAGCTGAAAACCGAGTCACGAGAAACAAAATCACATGATTTATGGAGAAATCTCCACAACATTCCTGGAACCTGGCAAAACAGAAGCAATACAATTCTTAATTCACAAAGCCGACTCTCCCACACCAGAATTCGCCGGAGACACAACTCAATGTTGAGTCGATTCCGTTCATATTGTGCAGTCACAAATTCCAACCTTCAAGCCGTTGTGAGTAGTCTATGCTTCCCCCATGTTATACAAACAATATACCGACGACAAAAAATCTCACGACAGTACAGTACTATCAATATGAGCACCCGACGATACCCTTCCGTCCATGGAGTTGTACCTCTGTATTGTTTCTCAAAAACGCCTAGATTGCAGTATTACCCGCTCTTGTCTTACCCAAAAAGCATGTAGTTTGAATTTCAGCTACCGCCATTTGAGCCCTTTGAAGTCTCAAATGGGCTGAATAAATGCACTGGAATACCAATTCAGTGTGTATCGGCAAGAAAATCTTCATCGGTGAGCATTTATCTGCAAGCCAAGTATGGGCCAAGAATTCATCTTATGTAATGGGATGTGGCTGAAAGTCGTTGTCTTATGCTATGCTTGTAAATTCCTCCCTTGTCCAATAGCTCGGGAGGAATCATTATTTAATTTAACTCACAAAATCATTGTTGACATCCAATATTTACATACCAAATTCACAACTGGGCTCATACTGCTTCGAATATAAATATCCGCGATGGCTGCCTCTCTCAACCACCTCACCCAGTTCCTCTATCATATATCCTCTACCATCGTTGGGATTCAAACATATCCGTCGTAGCGTTGGTAATCATCATTATCATCCCCACATCATGAAGCTACAAATTGCGTTTCTTGCAGGTGTCATAGCTGTCAGCAATGCCTCTCCCTATGTGAGTTAACTACGCCTTAGCTATCGCCCACTGATGCTAATTCAGCTCAGCCCATATCAGTGAAAGCTCGTCACTTTGATGGGCCTGGCAACCCAGATGAGCCCGATCAATCATATGGCTGCAACTGCACTGGTACAAATCCAGGCCCGCTGCCATCTTCCGCTCAATACATCTGCTATGACTGGAGACTTGGGCCGAAAACACTCCCAAAATATCTTCCACTCTCCAGTGAGCTATCATCTTATGATAGATTTGGTGGACTAACACCCGGAGAATTTCTCAAAATCTGGTGGGATCCTCAACTCAATCCTCCGTATGGAAGTTTCAGATATCCAGGGGATGTAACACCAGGGGACCAAGGTTTCTCAATCGACATAAATGGGAAACCCATCAGCGGGTTTGTAGAGCTTCCACCAGACACCTACTTAGACAGGTTTGGAAAAGAGACTGGTTTGTTCTGTACCGCCTACTTGTGTAACGAATTGTTTTCAACTAACACAGATAGGTATGTTTCTATCCTCCGCCGATACGCCGTATTCACAAAGATCTCTACCGCCTTCGAATCTCAACAATCGACCTGATGATCCAGGATTCCCTAACGACTATCATGTCTATCGAACCACCCAAAAGCTGATACTAAATGCTGGGCCTATTGCTCCTGTAAGTATCTTTTGCCCTTGAATATCACCATTCCCTACATAAAACCTCAGTAACTGGTATTGTTTCTCTCTGTTTAAAAACAAGAATTTTGCTCCAGCTCTCACTACACAAATTTATGACCGAAACAGATGCTGACTATCCGATTCTACAGTGGTTCGGTCAACCAGGACTTGGAACGCAATTCTATTCGGGGCCTCAAAGTATTGCAGACTTGATAGGCAATAAGACCTTGGAAAGGGTTGACCCTTCTGTTTTGATCTCCAACAGACAGCAACAGGGCTGTGGCTACTAGCGTACTTAACTGCCGGGCATTTCGTTTCAGCGATTTCAACCATTCTTCTTCGCTGCCAATCCGTTATTGTACTAAATTAATTATAATACTTATTAATGATGAAGGGTTACCCGCCCAATCTAAATCAATTCCGGTTTTTGTGCAGCTGCTGCTTTCAAATGATATTCATTGCGTTCTGATGTTTGACAAAAGACTTTCATTGTACACCCGACCTTGACATTTGCGGTCAGTCTGATCATGATTCATTGATTGTAGGCTGATCCCAAACAGTTCGCGTTAGAACGATATGAAAATTCTATCATGTTTGCTTGGCCAACATATACGAACGTGCTGATTGCGGTGGTCACTGGCTCTGTGAAATGGGAAAACAGGTGCAAAATTCCTAGAATGGCGGCTGATCTCTGAGACGACAAGTCGCCCAGTACTTATGAGTTTCTTGGTGCACATCATTTCATGCAGGTTCATTTTCAAAACAACATTTTCTCATCAACAGGAAAGGGGCCGACGGCTTACCGTCCCCTCCTTCTATCCAGTAGACAATGCTGCGACACTTGCCTTAGAGATTTCCCAACAAATCCGATTATCTATCAAAACATGCGGTGACATGGAAAATGATAATTATCTTTCCTTGTGAAGGAATGCTAGAACTTATCACCTGCTAGAACTTTTCAGAATTTCTTCCTGAAGTAGAGACGGAAATCTTACATAAAGCTCATGGAGCTGCTGGATAAGATGAGACTAGGATTTTCTGATATTAGGAGGAAGAATTTTCAATCAAACAACAGAGTTAGGGAGCTTGTTTCTGATTTGAGGGTCCCCACGTGTAATTCAATGATGAATCTAGAAATTGTGGGGAAACAATTTGGTCAGTAGAGTCTTGTAAAGACAATCAATACCTTTATATATTGGTGCAAAATACTTCATATATTTTTATCATATTAATCTAACAAATGAAAGAATGTGGGTTGAGAAATTATTCGATTCTGAAGATACCAAAGATAAAGTTGTTCACTCAAACTCTATGACATACGTTATGTGACTAAACGTTTCTTTCAACATTGCTTGAGGTGACATCTTTGTACGGTATTATTACTGCAATATATCTTAGAAGGCAAAACATCAACCCTGACTTTGCTATAGTGAATCTACTTCAACTGATATTGGCACATTCAAGACAAAAGGTTACTCAGGAGGAACATCCATTGGCGAGCTGTTCCATCTTCTGAAGTCAATTAATGCAGAAATCCTCCCCCTAAAATTATTATGGTGAATTCTGCAGTCTTAATAGCCATCTAGTAATGGACATGTAAGCATGAAAGCAGATGATTCATGGTGTCTGTTGAGGTTCAAAAGGCCTCATTTATGCTCTCGAATGATTTGGATTGCTGTATATAATATTCCGATGGAATTTTTTCAATTCACTGACCCTAAGAACAATTTTCCACATCAATGAACCTAGATGAAGGAGATAATACAGTACCTAAGACTTACTGTACCATTCTCGTGCTAAGTGACCTAAGCGAAGTACTAGTTCTTCATCTCTAGCACCTCTAGCACTTATAAGCACTCCTTCTGCTACAACTCAACAACTAATTTCTTCGATCAAATATCTGTGTACCGGTTAATGATTTCATTACTCGACTCAATAGTACAACTTTTCTTATAGACTTTCGTAAACTCTATACTTTCATACCAACATCCTCGTTAGATTCGCGTCTACTTTCCTTTACAAAACTACATATCAGAGATTATCTCTTCCACAAAAAACTTATCATCTTGATCAATTCCTGAGCCAGTAAGTCTTGCATTCTGCTGCTTGAATCCATTCATTTCACTTCCTGGAGTATAGTGAACAGACTGGCAAAGACCTAGCGATCTTGGCAGTTGATCAACTATCTCCATCTCCACCTCAGCACAAAATCTTTTACACACTTACTTCCTAAGTCTTACATCTGCTTACTTCTTTAAACTTTCAGATTCTAAAATGAGTTCCGACACAATCCAAACCTCGGAATCCACCAACAACACCACAATCCCCGATCAAGAGATGGCCGGCGAACCCATGGTGAACGACCAAGAGGACTCTCTTCAATATGAAGAATCTCAAAATAATGAGACAAGCAGCGATTCTGTGGCTACAGATGTTACGTTTCACACACTTGCGTCATTGCTTCACGGTATCCCGGCAGCCTTAAGCATCCAACTTTCTCAGATGCTCTCAGGAGATCAATTCATCAGGGTCCAAGAATTAATCCAGGCTCACCTTCCAACAACAGTTGGTGATCCAGCAATGCCGATTGACGGCTGTCCTCTCCTCGAATTGATTCCTATAGAGTGCCGGAAGCAAATTTGGGAGTGCCTCCTTTACAACCCACTTCTCGGTGAAAGCTTTGCGACAGGCGGTTATGGAGTTGCATTAGAACTTTACCCAGCAATTCTGAGAGTCAATAAACAGACATATAATGAGGGGATGGATGTTCTCTATGGATGCAACAGGTTTCTGGTCCAGTGTATCCCGCAGAGCTCTTATCATTTTGGCACTGATTATTTCGCTCTCTCTGCATTGACCAGATATCAACTACTCAATCGTGTCAGTACAGCTGCAGGTGACAACAACATCATTCCGGCAGCGAAATACGTCCAACATTGGAAGATTGTTTTGAGTGCCACAGAGCGCGGATCATATGTAGGGAATGGCCTTGCATCACTCTGTCGCAACATCTACATGGCAGATATACAGTCAATGGAAGTTTTGATCGTTCCTCGAGGTATCGAAAGAGACTGGGGTTCTGCCGAAACCTACGTAGATGAAAGTCAACTGGCTCTTACCTTTAAACCACTGGAGCGACTACGAAGTATTCAGCAATTCACCATCCGTGCTGCTGAGTTTCATGAAATTCATGTGGATACATTGAGCTACGATGAGGAGCTTGCGGAGGAGTTTACGCCTATCTTGCCCGATCCCGTTGATGAGGTGAGATTGGTCACTCTAATCCAAGGTAACTCAGATGTCGAGATCATCGAGGAAATGTACAAGAATCTTCTTACTTACGTACAAAACTTCGAACGCATTGAAGAATTCAAGCTGGATATGGAAAACCTGAATGTGGAAGATTTGGACCAAAGCAGTAGCTTTGATATAACTGAGACAAGCTCTGACTTCTTTACGTCGAGCAACCCTTTCATTTCCAGCTCGCATCCTGTGGAGAGCACGTTGTGCGCAGCCAAGATCGCCATGGAGGAGGACAACGTGAACGGGTTTAAGCTTCACCGTAAAACTTTGATTCTGTACTTGGAGCCTCAATACGAGGCCATTGAAGCGTGCTCGAAAGACTTGGTTGATTTTATCAAAAATGAAAAGAGACCTGAGGGGTTCTTTGAGCCCGAAAAACATTACCATTCTAAGTGCGGAGATACCGCCAATGAAGCCATGGTCTTGCTCGAGGATTATGCTTCAAGCTTTGCCAGAAAACTGGAACGAAAAACAAGAGTGGCCATCCGGAAGCAAAAGCTTCTATTCAACTCCAGATACGATGCTCTTCCGCGAGAACAGTTGTTGAGGTCATGCGAGATGGCGTATGAAAAGCAATGGTGGAATCGTTTCGTGGACAACTACAAGAAGGCTGTAGATGACATGGATACCCAGTATCTTGCCATCAGAGAGGCACGGAAGAAGCTCTATGCGTGGGACTTGCAGTCAACTGTCCGCGAGACAGCTTTTATGCCAAGTGTTCTTGATGAGATGATTGATTGGGAGATTTATGAGCCAGACATGAGAGTCAATGAGGAGTGGCTTGAATACCGCTCTTATGCCCGCAATGAGTCTCAGGAACACGAAAACAATCATGAGAGCGACCTTGGCGACGATGAATGGTCTTCTGTGAATTAAGGGGCAATTTCCACGAAAACCAGCCAGATTCCGAGGAAGCTAAAGAGCTTGTGACGTAGTCAGACGATGCAGAAGCATAATCAACGATTCTTTAGCAGGAATGAACTAGAGGGCTATAGAGTATTGATTTTCACTGACGTAATTCAGGTAGTGTCTCGCGACGCTGTGGACTATACTTGACTCAGAACTTTTGATGAACTTTTTACTATCATAATGGAATCCATCAATCTGGCAATCACTACAGTCCTCTTTACGTGCAAGTGACTTGACATTGAGCCGAAAAGTAAAAACCTGTAAACGTGAAAAGCGACCAGGAGCCTGTATTATGACAAAGTCAAGGTTCTCACTTGTGCAGCCATTTCTACATACGTTACTAAGATATCAAATTTTGCTGACACACAATACTATCAGTTGTTGAGATACACAATTCGAGCAATGATAGTAAAGCTTCAGAGCCCAGTTCCATTCTTAATCTAATCGTCGACTATTCAACAGAGCGTGACAGCTTTTTACAACAAACAACCATGAAAAAGTGACTAGAATTGCTTACAAACTGATTACACATATTTCTCAACTTTCCTAACATATTGCCCTGAGAAACGAATATATTGATTGTTCCCCAAGATTGCACATTAGATTGAAACACAACCTTCCACAAGGATCCTTATGGTAGCCTGTAATCTGAATGTCTAAGAAGACGAGGAAACCTCACAGTGGCCTAATCCGCTGGATGAAGAAAGAGTTGAATGATATTCAAATCACGTGAATTGCCCCAAGCGGTAGAGAGGTCAACGTGATAGCAAATGGCCAAGTTCGACATTGGTATCTTGTATGAAGTGAAGTGAATGTTGGGTGGCAATCTGCTGTAATCTAGAAAATTAAGTTTTATTAATACGGAAGGCTCTCACTAGCGTAGTTTCATATTTCATGACAATTCAAATAGAGTCTTTACGCTTCGCTTCGTCTTCCGCAACCAAAAAAAACACTTATCCAACGAATTTCTCTATTTTATCCCCCATTCATTCGATACCTTCAGAGTAAATTTCAATATCAGACTCCCGTAAGTATTGCCATATCATTCCTTTAACATGTTATAGCTGCCTCAAGTACTTGTTTTCAGCTATTATTCGAGATAGAAAGTTCATCGCGAAAGTGTTCTACATGACTGACAACTGGCTTAGTCCTTCACAATGACTCGAAACAAGAAACGTACTACCACAAAGGTGCTTCAAAAGCAATCGCAGAAAATCGATCGAGACAATGGCCAATCCTCAGAACGAAATGCTCTACAAGCTTCCATCCGCAAGAGAAAGGCTCCACTTACAGCAGGATCAACCTCAACGATGGAACGCATGCCACTTGAAATACGGAGAGAAATTTTTAAATATCTTTTGTTCAATCCTGAACTGGGCACAGCCTCGTGTGTCCACAAGGACGGAGGATGGGGTTCCAAAATCAAGTACGATCTCCAGCCCGCTATTCTACGTGTCTGCAAGGAATTTTACGCAGAAGGGGTGGAAATACTTTATGGAGAAAATCGATTCTTCATAGAATGTGTTCTGTCAACTTCGGGCCATTTGCTTCACCGCTGTGCCTTGACCCGGTTCTGCGAGATTGCGAGCCCTGAGCGCTTTCATTCATCGAGCGAATTAGCCACAAATCATCTGAGAACTGTGCCAGGTGTAAAGCGCATCGAACATTGGAAGATATTGATAGCCCCAATGCGCTCTAACGGACGCAATAATGTTATAAATCTTTGTCGCTCTATTTGCCAAAATCGAATAAAGTCCATGGAAATTGCGATTGCGCCTTGGGATAGTCTAGAGCATCCAAGCTTATCGAGAGGAGGTCCCAGAGAGAGCGCCGAAACCAATAAAATAGCAGCTGAGAGAATACAGGACGTTCTTTCGCCCTTGGAGATTCTTCGATGTGCTGGAAAAGTTGTCATTCGTGGAGCAGATCCAGATGAAGTGCCCGACTTTCTCTTTGAAGGAGAGAGACGAGGGTTAGACTTTTACAGCTGGTCACTAGGGTCCCATTGGCGTAGTTTCGCACCCCATACAAGGGTATCGTTACCGGAGACGATGTACTTAACCCATTTGATTGAATTAGTTCAAGGTGACTCTGAAGTCGAACTTTTCCACGAAATTTTTTACGCTTTTCTCAATTATGCCCAGGCCTTTGAACGAATATATGAATTCCGAAACCACATGACCATCGATGATCTGTATCACAGTCCATACTTGGCAGAAAACCCTTTTCGTGGAACGCATCCTGTAGAATCCGCTTTGCTGAAGGCTTTACGCATGCAAATGAACGAGGAAGCAGGAGCACAGGATATTTCCGAACTAAAAATTCTTCGGTCAAATGCCATAACATTCCTCGAGAGGCAATATCAAAGAATTCAGCAAGCCGCCAATGATTTGGTCAGATTCGTCAAAGACCAAAAGGTAAGCGGTGGTCTACTCGATCCTGTTGAATCACCACCATTTGAATTGTCTCCTGGAGTGCAAAGCGAGGGACTTGCTTTGGTAAAAAACTATGCGGAATCCTTGGATAGAGAACTAACAATGGCGACCAAGATTGCTATTTGCAGATTGAACGGTCAATATGAGAAGAGATTCGAACTGCTTCCCCGCGAGATTGCCATTAAGAAATGCACAAATGCTCATAGAGATGGAGACGTGGAAGGATTCGTGGCAAACTTCAAGTGTGCAGTCGATGACATGGATACTCAGTACCTTGCCATCCGCAACGCGAGGAGGCGGCTCTTCGAATGCGACTTGAAGGGTTCAGTCCATTCCACCGAAATTGACGTGGAGCCTCTGAGATGTGATGAAAGAATTGCCTGGAATAAAGTTGAACCGGATATGGATGTTAAGAAACTAGAGATACTGGGACGAGGAGGTCTCAGGTGTTGCCGCAAATCGCTGAGTTCAGATGCATATCGGGAATGAAGAGTTTAGTCGGTGGAAGATTCTTAAGACAACATGCTGCAAGGTAACATTTATCTGACGAATCTCAATGGTTTCGGGACTAATATAATCTAGTGGGGTCTCCTATTGTTTTTGCAAACGA
The DNA here is from genome assembly GCF_013461495.1 of Botrytis fragariae. NCBI lineage: Eukaryota > Fungi > Ascomycota > Leotiomycetes > Helotiales > Sclerotiniaceae > Botrytis > Botrytis fragariae. The sequence continues at coordinate 753,827 of NW_023500993.1, forward strand.
CGGTCGGATATTTTCTTCCTCTATTCTGCTTTTAGTCTTGGCATCAGGATCTCCTTCTTTGACAGTCATAATTTATTGGAGATGAGAAGTTCAGGTGTGGAGTTACAGCTTTATCTTTCATGTTATTTCCTAGCCGGATCTTCGAAATATCTGAAAGATGGTAGAAAAAAATGAAGTTGATCATATTAGTCATTATTTGCTTCATCTTCCCTGGTAGTCATTAGACAATAGACCGCTAGCTTAGATGCCTATCTGACACATGAAGGTTCTGAGTGGTGATTGAATGAGTGAGCCCTGAGTTCTAGCAAACTTATAATATTTTGTACCGCACCGTGTTTCTAAACTTAAATTTAACGAAGCTCACCGCTAGACACACTTATAGTAGAATCAAAGGTTTACAGAGAGACAATGAGGTGGTGCTCACGGAAGATTTGGTCAATCGAGCATGCATATCAGTTTTCACCATTGAATTTCATGGACAGAGCACTATGAATTGTATTCTTATCATCTATCTAAATGTCAAGACTTCTGGTGGAGACAAAACTTTTCTTCTCATATCTCCAGTGCTCTGCTTTGACCCCCTGACTTCTTAAAAGCTTTCAAATATTAGAAAACTATCAGAAATCTCCCTCGGCACACATCTAATCGTCAAATCTGTAGTTATAATTGTGATCTAATACCCATCAACCCAACATCTCAACCATAATCTCTGCAATCCAGTGTAGAGAGCTCTAGTCTATCAAATAGGAATAGCAAAAGGACTACGCCAATTGAGTGGCAATGAAGATAATTCACTCGGTCTACCAGATCTCAGGTAGCGAGACTGCAGACTTGTGTAACGAACTAGTTCGGCTCGAATGCAATATCCTGGATGAGAGTGGGTGATCATTGCTTCGAACGTGTCATCCACGGGAATACATGTGACAGAGAGCTTCCAGAGTCTGCAAGCCAAGGTAGAGCGTGAAGAATAGATCCGCCATTACTGGCAAGATCATCATCGATTTCATGCTCGTCTTCAGACTCCAAATCGAAGCTCTCATCGTCCGAGTGATCTCTAAATAGTTCCTCGTAGAAATCGGTTTCCGAAGCACCATCAGAACAGATAGGAGCGTTGGCTACAGATGGCGGTCGAGACTGATCGCCATCCCACTGAAAAGTCAACTCATAGAATTCGTCATCATCGTGATACGGTAGAGATTCCCAATTTGCGAGTGCTACAAGCTCCGTTTCAGTAATAAGATTCTCGGCATTGTTCTCAATGTTTAACTTGTGGCCATTGATTCCATCTCCATCGACGGTATCTGAACCCTGGTAATTCTCTGGAAATTGATTTTCTGCTTCGTGTGTCGCGGATTGTTGTGCAAGGAAAATTTGTTGTGCGATTTGGCGCTGGAAATCATGTTGCATTTTCTGGGCTTCTGATTTTGTTATCACCGTGACTGTCGGCTCTTCTATGTCCCATCTAATCTCCCAGGCTTCTAAAGAACTCAATGGTGTGACGTGTATATCAGGAATATTACTGCCAGTGTCCCAGTCATACAGCTTGGATCTAGCCGTGAGTATGATAAAGTACTGAAGCTCCATATCGCTAACTACATCCTGGAAGTACTTTCTGAACGTGATGGGATCTCTCCGATTATAAGCTACCCGACATTTTTTAAGTTTGGTTTCTCTTGCCATAAAGTCGTAGCGATGCCCAAAAAGACCGAATTGGGAGCGTACTGCCATTTTGGTTGACGCGTCGAGCTCTCGAGTAAATGATGCGATATAATCTTCGAGTAAGACCATAGCTTCAGTATAGATCACCATGTCAAAACCGTTGTACTGTTTTGTACAGGCAGGATCAAACACGCCCCATTTTCGCTTTTGTAATTTGACAAATTGAACCAGTTCTTGGGATGCGTGGCTTATCCTACAAAACTGGCGTTCTAGATATTTCAGGATGATAGATCGCTCTTCCTTGAACTTGGTGGTCTTAGTAATATCCCCACTTTCGATCTCGGTCATATATTTCGCCTTTTGTAGACCAGCCTCAATAGTATGAGCTAGTCCATTAGGATGAAACACTTTACTGAGGAACGGATTATCGCTTAATAAAGAGAACTCCCCAGCCATCAAAGTAGCTACCTCTTCAAAAGTCAAGGACATCGCATTCTTGAACTCAGGGTCCCTTTCAAACGCCTGTGCGTACTCCAAGAGAGCAGTAAACATTTTAGTGCTCAACTCGACTTCTGAATTTCCTTGGATAAGGTCGATGAGGAAGCATCGATAGGGAACGGTAGGTAGTATTGACTTTGTCACGAGTGGCGTATCAAACCATTCATCCCTGCATACAAAGTCTGGTATCTCAGAAATGCTGGCTGTTCGAATCGACACACTAGGTATATTTCGTAGCAGCTCCAGTGGCACAAGGTTTTCGCGCATGTCGGCCGCGTCTGTATTACTCAATATCGCATTAGTACCTGTTAAATCGAGCAACTTGAAAAAACATAGAAGTAAGCCTTACCTAAATAGCCATACTTGAATTCAGCACCCTTGGGAATGATGCAAACTTCTAGCTCTCTCAATAATGAACCTCCTGAAAGTATTTGAAGCTCGCAAAGTAAACGGCACAGTTCAACGAGGCCATCTTGACTTCGGGGCTCATGAAGCTTGGCGCTTAATATCATCCTCCACTTTCTTACCAATCTAATACCTGGGTTCCTTTGCAATGAAGCCTTTTGTATGGAGTTGGTAGGTTGGTTGTCCCAGCGAGTCAAGGGACTGCATAAGGTCAGGGGTTGAATTGCTTCCAATGCTTCAACGTGTATGTTCGGTAGTGATTCCACAATGAAATGGTTCAAACCATACAAAACCTCCTTTCCTTCTTCATGGAAAAGGCGACAGACAAGGAGTACCTGTGGGCTCAAGCCGTACTTCGAATCAGCTCCGTATCTCTCATTTTGGTCGATAGCAGACGCCTCTGCTAACTCGGTGTTCACCAATAGACATATAAATATATTTCTCCGAATTTCTGTAGGTATATTTTGTAAGCTGGGTGGTGTAATAGTGATCAAAGCAAGCGCTGCCTGATTTTGGGCTTCTATTGTATCCATTTTGAGAACTGATCAAGTAGTCCGTAGTATCAGCAATGATGGGTTTCGAAAATCTTATACGTGTGCACTTTCCTATGACAAGTGTAAAACTGGCAGTGTTGCACAAATTTCCAACAAGAACCAACACAAGCTGAGTCTTCGCAAGATACCTCTGACTGAGTTAAATGGTGTTTGCTATTGAGTTGGAAACTGAAATCCAGGGCTAAATGTGGACAAAAGCACAATCAAGTTTCGAAAGATAGGGTGTATTTCAAATCTATTGTGCTCTCAAGATTTCTTTCGTGCGAATACAGAAAAATTTATCGATAAACAGGTGTGATTCAAGGATGCAAAGAAAACTTAAAAACAAGTACAGAAGCCTAGACTATCCAAATACTAACAAAGGTTGTCAAAATTTAGTTTCAATGCTTCCACTGCTGTATCCTGTGCTTTGACCTGCTTGAAATTCTCATAACTATCGGCTTTCGGACTCGGACTTAGGCTTAACAGGATTATGGATAAGATTGATGTATAAGTGAATGTATTAGTTATAATTTCGACCTTTAGCGAATTTTTCTTTAATGAACATCCAGTAGTGTTTTGAATCTTCTTCTTAGCATCTCTTGTAAAACTAGTTTCTTCTTTTGAATTTTGCAAATCCCAAAGAACCTCCCTTTCAGGTTTTCACTTCATTCCAAGCTGGAGGTTTCCAAAAAAGTCACGTCCGAAATATTGTTCAACCACAAGGTTTGGACAAAATTTGCTTTACTATTCCTCCATTACAGATAGTAGGTATTCAAGAAGGGTGAAGAAGTTTTTTCTTGACCAGAGTCGTTTCTTTCAGACTCGCACATGTAAGTTGCATTCGATTTAAGATTCAAATTTGAACATCAAATAGTACCTGGAGTTATGCCAAAGTATTTACTGACACTATAGTGCTAGACAACATAGGTCATGAATCATCCATCATCCAGAGAAGATATCACAACTACTACAAAACAAGATTCGAAGTCAACAACCCCAGACGAAAAGATTGACACTACTGTGGACGCATCTCACTCTTTATCGAGATCCTCGCTCAATCAAATCATGGATTGCACAGTAAGGGACACATTGTCCAGTTCTCCAGTCGAAATCAAAGAACTTAAGGGCGCCCTCATCAGCATTCCACAAGAAATTCGGGACATGATTTACTCATACCTCCTAGTCAACCCGGTCCTAGGACAAGCCGCTTCAGTCTCGTCAGAAACCACTTATGGCAGTACTCAGAAGTACAATCTCGAGACTGCAATCCTTTATGTGTGTAAACAAACATACCAGGAAGGCATTTCCATCTTGTACAAGAACCCTATTTTCATAGACTGCAGCAACAGTCCTGGTGATTGGGAATTCATAGATGGTGTGTTCGATGAAAGTTTGGAAGTTGAAGAAGACGAACGAAATGGAATCCTGGAGCCCTGTATCATCAACCTCTGCCCATTAACTCGTTACACAAATTGGCAGCCTAAAGAACATCAAGACAAGCCGTTGTTTCGCGATACCCCAAATATTGAGAAAGTGGAGAATTGGAACGTCCTCTTGAACTCTTTCGAACCAAAATGTCTCAGCTCAAATGCTTTCGCTGAATTTTGTATTTCAGTGTATCGGTATCCGAATGTCTCCCTAAACATCTCAATTTTGCCCATGATCTTCCATGAATGGCAAACCGACACAGAAGCAATATCATTTGTCTTGGATGGAGGTCTGGTTAACAATCTGCTACCATTAAAGATGGTGCGGAATATTAAGAGACTTGTTATCAAATGTGCTGAAATCCCTGTGATTCCGGACTACTGTTATGACCGAGATCATGACAGAAAGCTATGGCCTGCGGACTTGAGCGTACCTGACTTACCTTCGCCGGAGCTCATTAGCGAATACGTCAAGCTCACTAGCGGGGCCACTCCTATTATTGAATGTGTGACTCTTCTCGGGGAAAGATTGAAGGAGTATTTCTGGTTGTTCCATCGTGCAGAATTTGTCGTTATCAACAGAGAGTTCGCTGGCCTTCGACGCAGTATCCGAGTCTATGACATTTCGATTCGCCCGCCCGAGGCCGTCGGTGGTGGACTGGTCATTCAAGAAGACGAACAAAGTTTCCTCGACTGCGGAGAACTAGTCGAAGCTATCAGAGATCCTTCTCTTGAGCACACTGAAACCGCCGAGGACGTTCTCCGTTTCAAGCAGTATCGAAAAGAGTTACTTGGAGTACTAGAGCCGGAATACCAGAATATTCGTGCTTGTTCCATTAAATTTCGAGAGTTTCTTCAAAGCGAAAGCGGCCCAACCGGGGTTTTTGTGATTGGGCCTTCTAGAGCTGTTGATCCACTGGATTACTGGACCAGAGTGACAAGAGCCATGGAAGTATTAGAGTATTACGAATACTCATTTGCAAGGGGAAATACAGAAAAACTAAGGCTTTCTTTGGCAGAAAAAAACAAGTACTTTGTGTTGGCGTATGATTCGGTTGAGTCAGGGAAAGTGATGAAGAAGATGGCCTGGGCATACGAAAGGAGGATGTGGAAGAAGCTTATGCTTTATTACAAAATCGCCATTGGACGCATGGAAAAGCACTATTTCAAAATAAGATGGTGCCGAAAAGATCTGTTCAAATGGGATATTTCAGACAGAGGCTCTGATCTGGACACCCACTCCGATGTGGTGGAGGCAATTGTTTGGCCTAAGCCAGAGTCAAATGCACAACTCGACCGGGAGCATATAATCGAGATTTCCAAGGGTGAGACAAGTGATGAAGATCTTGAGTATTCTCCATGCCTCGGACAGAATGGTGATGACGATGACGATGATGATGCTAGGTAGTTTGGCGATAGCGAAGATTGATATGTTCATCCAAACAGCCATCATATTGCTGACTCGATCGAAGTTCTTGTTGGCTTGTCATCTAGTACTACCATGAATTGTCTCGATTATGATCCTGCTCAACTAGCCAATGTCTAGTGTTATCAGTCAGCTCACGTCTGGTCGCATCGATGTGGGAGAAATGTTTTCATTGATGGCGCCATTGATATCTCAGATGCTACAGGACCAACTAAGAGACTGAAGCTCTCTGATTCGACAAGGCATAAGTTATAGTTTTATGGTTCTTCCTAGGTACTTGAATATAAAATAGTTTCATAAATGAGATCGATCATGAAGAGATGTGCTCACATATAAATCTATGAACACCTCAACTGATCGTTTTCTACATCTCTTCTCATGTTGGAAATGACGCTCTACCTAGTCAGCCGCATGATCAAATTAGATTATCAAATTTGTCTAGTTGTCATACCAAAAGCTCACCGTCACTAAAAATAAGCTAGTGACGATGACCTCTATTCTAGGTCCTTTAAACTACCTATATGTGTAGGCTTCTTTACTCAATTATTCATCAGACTTGAATTATTTTTTAGTACAGAAACGACAAATTACTTCTAACGGGGATGCCATTCTCATTTCTCTATTCTTGTAGACCACATTCACACGTCGATGTCGTACAAACTAAATCCATTCATGGACGCCTGTATTTCAATGAAGCAGGAATTAGTTATCCTCGCCCACAGATACCTACACGTCTATACCGGCGTCCATTGATTGATATTGGTTGAGACCAGATTGATTGACTAGAATCTAAGCAATCAGGCCGGACTGGTATTCCATTGTACGAGAACGCTGTTTTTCTAAAAAGAAAAAACTTGATGTAGAAAGGGAATTGGCCAGCGGATCAATGGTATCTCTTTCATTTGAACTGCTCGTGCAAAACAAGATTGGAAAAGTCTGCTCTGACTATCATAAAGTTTGAAAAGCTGTAGAATACCTATATTGGGTCTCCAAATTCGAAAATCATTCTAGTCAGGAAGTATGAGACGAGATGACATCATTTCGCGGTGCCTTGTCCAATGATAGATGCACTAATGTTTCGCTACGGCTGCTACAACGTTTTGTGCACATCTTATGCATATATCTATACCACTTGCCATTGCCATTGTGACGTCAGTGACTGCATTCTGAAAATAGCTTAAGGTGCCAATTATGATTGGACTGGCGATTGACTCTTGATTCGTGCTACAATATCAATTCATGCTCATCAATACGAAGTTCTAGGTCTACTGGACAACTTAATAAGATTTTGTTTGAACTAATCTTCAAAATGTAGCTCCAAATTATCCTTCCCTTTCTTTTTTTCCAAGACACATTTCTCAACACCCTGTGGTGGCAGAATCCGTGGTTGACGAAGTGATCCTTTCGTAATTGCCATAAATTCTACAATACCTTCATTATGTATTGAATAAATCGTTTTTAAAGTATTAATATGATTAATCTAAATCTCTATACCTTACAAGGTTTATTCTAATCAATAAGGTCTTAATGAAATTCTTGAATTTGGAAAGCTTTTAAGTTTTAGCCTAAAGCAATCATTTTCAGATCAAAATATCTATATATATTCAAATTAGGTTGTTCTCTTGTTTATTTAGCACATTCTGCATTGTGTGGCGCAATGGTAAAGCTTTTGATTGAAGAATAAATTGAAAGTGAGTGGCAAGCAATGGGGTTACTCCCCTTTAAACTTTCGGCTAATGCTTTCCATCCACCCTCTAGCTCCTACGCTCATCCCCCCCTCTCCCCTTTAGCTTTAGCTCATCTCTTTGACCTCCCTTTAGTTCGTATGCTCACTCCCTTCCGTTCACCTTACCTATAGCTCTAATATTCGAAGATCTCGAAATTCCTAAGGCCTCTTAGGGCCTTTATTTTCTTTTTTTCCATTGAAATTCAATAATAAACGGGTCGCAAAAAGAACCGATTTGATTCGTCAGTAACGAAGAGCTTTATTCATCATTGACGAATATATATATCAATATCGTAATATACGAAATAGAAATTTGTATAGGGATTTATATTGAATTTATCTTCGTCCGGAATATTAACTTTGCCACCACAGGGACAGCTAGGCCAAATTCTAAGATACCAAGTAGATTTCATCCCATATTGCTATCTCACACTCCCTCGTCCATTGATCAAGCCACATATAGAGATACTTAACTCAATATCTCCAGCACCAACTCATATCAAACGCGATATTTATGCTCCAGAACCAAACAACCAAGAAGTACATATCTTCACTAGATGAGACGACACCAGAAAAATAATCTCTGTTCATTATTTCTCATTCACTACATACCGCCCCACCAAACTTACAGCCACAAACCTTTAAATTCTACCGATTAAGAAAAAATTATTCAGACAAGTACGGCCAGAATCTAGATATCCAGGGTCTTTGGGCGACAGATCAGGAATCCACTCGACCTGAAGATTAGTACGACCTCACATTCCCATTAACCTATACATCCTAATCAAAATCAGACAGTATAGAGTACCAAGCATTCTAGCCTTAACAATAAGTAGGTATATATTAAAAACGGTCACTGTGATACGGCACAGTTCCTCCTATGTACGGTACAATACGTCTCGCTACTCCTACACACCCCCCTGAGTACCTACGTCGTGACAACACAGCTCGCTAATCATGTTGACTCCTTAGTACGGCGCAATACGGTTCTTCGGTCGTCTTAGCAACTACTCCTATGATACGTAAACATCTTTCTCCTTCCAGTTCCAGTCGATATCTTCTTTTGATATTTATCATTTATTTTCTTGATAACTCGGGTTCGAATTCAGACTCCAGGAACTCAGAAGATAAACGGTCATCTACTACGGTGCAATACAGTACGTTAGTGTCTCCAACAGTTTCTTGCAAGAATACTTAAGACTCCTTCTTCCCACTTCGACACAACCTCTTCTTCCGACATTACCTTCTTCTCCAACCGATCAATTATCAGGATCATTCGGAAAAGAAATAAAACAAACCTCCAACTTCCAAAAAGACGCATCCCTACTTCATATTCATTGATAGTCTTTGCCTCTTCCCGTTTCACCAGAAACCAATCTGACAGCATTACTCTTGTGCACTATCACAATATCCCACATCATTTCGACAATCCAAAGACTACCACAGAAAGTAACACGATATTCATCATGCAGAGCCCCAGAAAAATTGCGAAGATAAAATCTCCAACCTCTAAGCATCTCACCGGCAACCAGCCAGCGAGACCACATTCCAATGGCTCCTCCTCATACAGAGACACCCCGCCACAGAGTCCCATCATATCGGGGATTTCATCTCGCGGCTCAGACGCCCACATTCTGAACATGCCACGAGAAATCACTCACAAGATTTTCTCGTACCTGCTTATCAGCCCCATTCTCGGAACCGGTACCGCCATCACCACGATCGCAGATCCCGTCAAGAATGGGAAGCGAGTAGTCAACGTACCCAAGTACGAATTGCACCCAGCGATTCTCCGCGTTTGCAAGCAGATGTATCACGATGGCGTTCACGTGCTTTACCGGCAAAATGAATTTATCATGGATTGCACGAATTGGATATATCGGGACGATTCCAATGAAGAGCTAGGTGGAATCTATGAGTACACTAGCAGTTATGACTACGATTACTTTCCCATCACGACTGCTCTGAATGTTTCCCCACTGGCTCGATATGCCGAGCACTCTAATGTGGCTCCAACCGAACAGGATTGGGAATACCAGGGAAATGAATTCTTTTACGAACAGCCAAATTTGAATCGTCTCGTGGGTCCTCAAGCCCGATATGTTCGGAAGTGGAAAGTTGTTGTGCGTGGGGATGAGGGGCATTTCACGCATAGATTCGATGAAGCTGCATTGGCACAGTTCTGTCATGCTATCTGTCAATGTCCAGACCTTTCGTTGTCTTTCATCGTTTGCATAGAAAAAACCTCGGAACAGACCCAAAAAGCAACTCGTGCGGATTTTGCCAGACATTTGAGTTTTGGAGAAATATTCGCTCCTCTCAAACTATTGAGGAATGTGCAGAGCGTGGAGTTCAGAGAAGCACATTCGAATATCGATGAGGAAAAAGGTGGAGAAGAGTTCCCCGAGTCGCTCCCGGTTTATCTGGATGAGATTCATCAAATGGTCGACGACTCTGCAGCGACTCTCATATCGGGAGAAGAGAAGGACAAGTACATCGATTTAATGAAGGGGTCTTCGCCATTAGCCGATCCCATCAACCTAATGTGTGACGAGCTTGTGGCATATACCAAAACCTTTGGGAGCGTGCCCAAATTCAGACAAGACATAGATGTGGGCAGCTTAGATACTACCAACCAACACAAAAAGTCATACAATACGCTTGAGGGCACTCTCCGACAAGCACGAGCAACAGCATTGGTTGGGAACCTCAAAGTGTTCAAAACTTTACGCATGGAGCTGCTGTTAGATATCGAAAATGATCAGTTCCAGAGAATTAAGCGTTGTTTTTCCAAATTAAACGAATTCAACTTGCAGGATAGGGTCTTTCGCGGAATGCTGTGTCAAGGAGAATTCAACAACCGCATATATGAGGATCAGGGATTTATGTTGGATCTTAACAAGAATTCGCCCGAGACACGTCACTGGCGAGAGAAGATCACTAAAGCTCTTCTTTTGCTGGAAGATTATGCTGAATCTTTGGAAATAGACTTGAACAAGAATTCTATATACCGCCCAGGATATCGTCTTCGAAACCCTGGAGCCTATGTCAAGAATCCTGCAAGAGAGAAATTGTTGCGAAAAGTCAGAAAGGCACATAAATTTCGGGATTACGGCTTTTTCATACACTGCTTCCAGAAGGCCGTCAACCAGTTGAATGATCAATACATTGAAATCTTGAAGGCTAAACAAAATCTCTTCCGATGGGATGCTAGACCTGCTCCAAGAGGAATTGACATCCCTGTTGGGAACGTTAAGATAATTTTTGATCATGACATTGAACCGGTCGAATGGACTATTCACGATTTCGACTACAGTCACAAACCAGGAAAACGAGCACGGGAGACTACGAAGCAAGCGCCGTCACCTGCAAAGCGACAGCGTCGTTCGAGATAGCGGGTGGTGGTGGGGTAGTTTCCATGTGTATCAAGATACAGTTGTGGATTTCGGTATCTTGAAGCTGGAATATAGGAGATCTATTACGACGGGTATGTGATCTCGGAGTGAGAATTGTAATGCAGATAGGAAAATTGTAACTACCTGATTATGATACTTTCATACTTAATCCAATCAAGAATTATCAGGAAAACCAGCAATTGTGAAATGAATGAATGGCAAAGCGAAGTAAATTGAATTGAATTGAAGTGAAACAACAACATGTAATTTTGAGAACTCCAGGTTTTCATGAAGAGAAAATATGATCGCCATGATATGCACGCTAAGATTACTAAGCTCCCTCGATTTCCCAATCAAATACTCTAACAATAAAGGAAACAACACCCCAAACTCATTAATATCTAACCACCTCCCCCGCACCGTATTCCTTACAGCCTTCTTCATATCCAAACCATCATGTCATAAAGAATCTCTAATTCTCACAAACTCCAAATATCTAGCTTTAGTCCATCGTCTACAGCTCTTTCCAAATACCATCATTGGCCATGTACACATAACGAATACGAAATCCAAGACACCAATCGCGATAAATGTCTGCTTAACTCCAGTATCCAACCAATAACTCGCTGCAAATGTAAAGATACATCCAATGGTATTGTTTATGACGCTAACTCCCACCATACCCTCGAGTACCATTTCAGGATATGCATCCATGAGGTAAGACATAGACAAATCTCCCGCACAACCCCATCCAAAACCAATGAATCCAAGCCCGACGTATGGAGCTGGCCATGACCATTCGTATGCTGTACCGAGACCAAAGATAAACATTCCCATTGGTGAGAATATAGCACATGGATACATCATCCAGAGGCGATCTTCAGCTTCCAGAATACCATGACGATATTTCTTAGAGTACCAAAGTACGAAAACATCCGAAAGATAACCACCCCAGAAACAACCAATAATGGCGCCGATCAAACAAGGAACGTTCATAAGACCAGAGCTAATAGTGGTGTAGTTCCAAGGAGCCTCAGTCCAGTTATCTTCTTCAAGAGTAAGGTAGAAGGTAAGCCAGGCATCTTGGGCTCCCCATTGTAGACCACTGTACCAGACGGCTGGGAAAGTAAAAATTCGGAGAGTATGGAAGAGACGAGAAAAGTATTGTTTGAATCCAGTTCCCTTGAGGTTAGACGCGGGTGTAATTAGTTGAATGCGTTCGCGGAAAGACTTCTTGACGGGGGCGGTCGAAGGTGGAATGGGAGGTGTGTCGGAGGGAGTTGTGGCTAGAACTGTATCTTTCTCGTTGCTGTTACGAACTAGAGACCCCTCGATCTTGGCCTGGGACCCAACACCATCGATTGGAACTTCGTATGCAGATTCGGGACGGTCAAACATTGTCTCTTCGAGGGTAAAGTAACACACTAGTATGGTGCACGAGGAGATGATGACGGACCACCAACCAATCCATCGCCAGCCTAGAGGTCCCCCAGCAATATATCCAGCAATGATAGGACCTAAATAGGTACCAATACTAGTCGACAAAACGTATATACCTAGAACCGTTCCTCTTTGATGTTGAAAGAACAAATCCGAGAGGGAAAGCTGCACATTGGCCTCGGCGCAAGCTTCAGATGCTCCCACAAAAAGTTGATTCCAGATCGAGTCGCTCGTGGATTGCACGCGAGCCATCCATATAGCGCCAATGACTCCCAATGTCAAACAGATGATATAGGTGACCCTTCTTCCGTATAACCACGCAGCAGGCGAGATCAACAAAGTCCAATACCCAATTCCCACAAACAAAACTCCAGCCCCAGTATTCATTGCGTCGTAAGTGATTCCATATTCCTCATTCATACCATCTTGCGCCGAGCCCGCATCGTTCGAAGTAGCAGCCGTTAGACCTGTAATGAAACAAACCAGAAAAACATGCCAATATTTTCTTGTGCGAGACCAATTGAGTGGATCGAGCGGCGAGGAGGTAGGCTGCGGTTCCAAAACGATATTCCCATGTTTGAGAAGGTTGGAATTGTGGGATTGCTCGATATCTTCTACCAGTCTTGTGGTACCTGGAAGGAAATCTTCACCGTGCATATGAGTTGGGTCCATCGCCGATAGCGATTTCTATATCGTGGCTGAACCACGACAATAGAGCGACCTGATCTTTGCGGGCAGTCAATAATTGACTTGCGAACAATTGCAACAACAAACAAGAGGATAGAGAGTGAGGGAGAAAATTGAATGGAAGAGAGAAGACTTTAGGTAAGATGACGAAAGTAGGTACCAACAAACCTTAGGAAAATTAGATAAAGTTATAAGAATTTCCACTTGGATGTCTTATCTGTGCGATTCCCACATTATCATTATGAGATGAAAACTCTAGGGTTAAGGTTGGGAGTTGAACAAAAATTTTGTGCCCGATAAGAAGAAGATCGATGATCGAATTTCTCTCCACGCACGACTTACCGAAGTGTGTACGACACATTATCATATTGGTGTATTATCTTCCATCTTTCTGGGGTAAAAGGAATGAGAAGGAGAAGCAGAAGAAGATCTGTAACCGGTGAATATGTTCATTCGTATTCTCCGACTTTATCAGGATTGACACTGGATTAGAAACAAAGCATGGGATGTTGTTATCTGAATAGTTCGTAATATAAGTCTGAATGTCGGAGGTACAACCAGAGTTGGGATGAATAAGTCAGGTCTCAATTGATTGACTGAATTGTGCTCCGTATTTGGTGGAGCCTTATCGAGAGCTTGTATTGGAGGGAAGCGGGCTGACGATACCATGTACCAAATACCGATTGCTTGATTGAATTATATCCATGTTTAACTTCTGGCTAATCTACACTTACTGTCTACTAACGATTATCTAGCAAGATTTACCGTTCAACATTGAACTCTGTTGTCATGGGAGGATTCACTGGGCATCCACTGGGCATGCATCATTGTGCTTCTTCACCCCGTCGATCAGGATAAAAATAAATCTATTGTCAATACAATTGTAGACATATAGAGATCCATATTATACACACTTGCTACTGATTTGAGTTTATGGGGAATACGGTAGGTATACAGACTTTATTCCATCTCTCGGCTATCTCCCCTTCATCTATCTCCTCGTCTTTTCTATCCTGTCGAGCAGGTCTAGCTATCCTGAGAACTCGACTGAAGCTAACGAAGCTGACCATCCGGATACTGACATCCTATCAATTCGGACAGCTTGCTTGTACTTTCTCTCTTCAGCTTAGCAACGATATGACGGGAGGACCAACAGGACCCTGAACTTCCATCTCCCACTGTACCGCCTAGACTTACCAAGACAGGATCTGATGTACCGATACGATAAGAAGGATACTTGGTTTGCAGGAGCGATAAGACATTCTTCAACCACCAACTCGCAATCGATCCAATCTCGTCGGTCCTTCAATCTCTCGTTCGGGGCAAAAGCAATGATCCAATGCGAAAAGCAATCAAATCAACACTGCTTAATACTTGGACCTCGGGAGAACCGCATGAACCGCACGTAATCTCGCCCTGCGTCCACTGAGCTATCATCATTGCTGTCAGGTGGTCGAACACTGCATTTGATAGTTACACTCCGCCGCTGCAAAGGAATGAAGTTGTCTCAATTTATCTTTGAGTACAGTCATGGAATGATATCATCCCTTTACTTTGCGAGTTTGTAATACATAAACGCATGCCAGATAGGTTTCGTTGTTGAGAACATTAGCTTAACTAAGGTGGATCAATCATATGATCATACACTAAGTATATTTTACATTTCTCATCCCTCCTGTTCTCTTCTTCTCTTCCTCTCAACTAAGTAACAACCACATTTCACTACTCTGCAGAGTTTCTCATCCAAGAATCTTTGATTGCTAAAATCATTCGGCATACATCTGCAATTGACCTGAGTTAACAGTTTCGGAGAACCGTTCAACCACGACAAACTTTCGCAGATTCTCATCGACCAGCATTTTTGCTATTTTGTACCGTCCACTCGTCGACGTCGAATTTTAATACGGAGCTCGTCGAGCATAGCCAAACACACCCACCAGTCCCCAAACATACGCAGATGTTGAATCAATATGTCAACCTTATCCATATCTCATCCTGGCGCTCTAAATCCAAACGAAATAAACCGGTCATATCAAGTAATTACCGCGCCATTGCCAATCCAGAACTCAAAACCTTTGATCTGGTCCACAGGACTTGAGAGTCCCGACAATTATGGCAATGGCGTGAAGAAGGCCCACGTAATTATCGTGGGTGCCGGTATTTCCGGTTTACGTGCAGCATCGGTCCTACAACGTCATGGAGTTGGTGTAACAATCTTGGAAGGACGACCAGATCGCATCGGTGGTCGAATCCACACCAGTCGCAAATCTCCAAACGGGAAAGCTCGAGACATTGGTAAATACACCTGACCTAATAGGCAGAACAATATCTTCCGTTGTGGGTGGTTGAGACCACGGTCTTGACCACACAATGTGGGTTGTTTATCCTTTCCCCCGGCAAAAGTGTGCTTACTATATATACAGGTGCTGCATGGATGCACGAAACTTCGCAGAATAAATTGGTTCAGTTGATCAAGAAGCTTGATATCGAGTACTATTATGATGACGGTACACCTCTGTACTTTACCAAGGAAGGAAGAGCAGGATCTCAATTCAAGGCGAAGAAAGTAGCTGATGAATTTGCTGACTACTGTGAGCACTACTTTGAAACTCATCCTCATGCTCCTGATCGCTCTGTGAAAGAGTTCATCCATGAATTCGTAGAGAATCATCCTTTGATCACTAACAGTGAACGCAAATGGGCTCCCCAAGCCATTCGTGAGGTAGAACTTGTGAGATATCCCAATGCTCCGAATCATAATGCAAAACTAACTTCATAATTGTAGTGGATCGGTACATCCATTGAAGAAGCCTCTTCTAAATACTTGAGCTATTTCGTAACCGAGAGAAATCTATACATGAAGGGTGGATATGATAAGATAGTCAATTGGGCTGCCAAACCCCTTCAGAAGGATCCCGAGACCATAAAAATGGGAGAGATTGTCAAGAATATTCAATGGGGTGAGAGCGACAATTCGATAGTGGTCGAGACTTTGAAAGGGGACAAGAAGTCTACTTTCAAAGCTGATGCTATTGTTGTCACCGCACCACTTGGTTGTTTGAGGAAGAAAATGATCAACTTCGAACCAGCTCTCCCTGAAGATATTCAGGAGGGTATTGACAACTTTTCCTACGGAGCCCTTGGAAAGGTTTTTGTCGAATTCGAAGAGGTGTTCTGGCCAAAGGACAATGATCAATTCATTTACTACCCGTCCCCTCTCCCAGAGGGTACTCCAATTGATGAGTAAGCAAATTCTTCCCCAAGCTATCGATTTCCAAGACTAATTCCAAATAGGTCTTCGATCTTGTCCTATGCCACTGTGACTTCCAATTGTTGGATCATGTCTGGCACAAAGGAGCTCTGCATCCAAATCGCCGAACCTCTTACCCAACGAGTTGAAGCCATGACCTCAACCAAGGACATCTATGCCTTTTTTGAGCCGCTGTTCAAACTCATGCGTACAGAACCCTACAAGGATCTTCCTGACCTCCTCAACCTCGAGACAACCCACTGGACCCAAGACCCTCTCGCGGGATTCGGATCCTATTCTGTCGAGAAAACCGGCGACGAATCCGAAATTTTGATCGAAGCCCTCGAAAACCACAATCGCAGTCGTCTTCAATTCGCCGGTGAACATTGCACTATCGTCGGAAACGGCTGCGTCCACGGAGCATTCGAGACGGGAGAGGTTGCGGCTAGGAACCTCTTGGAAACACTCGGAGTTGCATATGATGGGAATGATACTACGGCTCGAAGTGTCTCCCCTTGAGCGTAAGCGTTTCTCGTGTCTAAGAGGTGAGATGAGATGAGAGTGATGACTTGAACTTGCTACGTATTCCTTAAATGGCTTTCGTGAGACTTGTTAGTTTTTTGACTTTATGCGTCTTGATTTATTTGATCTTTAGTTTTTGCTCTTTTTATTTAGTTATATCATTGTTTGCTACAGTCATTACCGTTATCATAGCTATGGCTATTATGTTTGCTATTACCTATACAAATTAACATACACATCGCGATACTACTTGTTCCACTTTACTACAAAAGATCGAATGTGAGTTGGCGCGTCTACTTCGATTTTGTATCTTGAGACAAGATGTTTAGGAGAGTTGAGCTGGTATCTGCCTCGTTCCCTTTCCATAGCATCATTGCTTGCTTGGTATCTTGTTTTCGTCTTTTTACATAACACTGTGATTGTATGCATATTCGACTCTTTGTCATTGAGAAGCTTGTTCTGATGTTCCGTTTTGAGGTAATAATACTTTTTTCTTCACTGCGCTAGACTTCTCCTCAGGGCAATATATTGTATTACTGCCTATCCAGCGCCAAACTTATTAGCTATTGAACTAGATTTCCGATTTGCACATCCGAACCATTCATCTAGCAAAGCCATTGTAAAATACAAGCTTCACGCCAATACGAATAGAATCTTGCAAGACCTCGCATTCACAACAATACACCCTTCACTGGTACAAATTTCCTTTTGCTGCAATGGATAGGGCGTATGTTATTAATAATCCTACCGAAGGAACCCATGTCATATCCCCTCCTTGGTGAGGATTCTTGGAAATAGTGATTATGACGAGGAACATTCGCGTGTATTTCCATAGTTGGAAGTAGCTACATATATGTTGAAGAGATTGAGAGTAATTTATCAGATGTAGTTTAGGCTTCCAGAATCGGAACGTGATAGATTTACGAAGAGAGAAATTCTGTTCATCGGTGCGGTGTCTGCTGGGGAGATGAGTATGCACTTATTTTGTGGATGAAGGTATTGATGGCTAGGTAGACTCGAGGTAAACTCGAAGTAGGTCATTGTGTATTTGTATCAGAATGTGTTTTTGTCAAAATCTCTTTCCTTGGTTAATTGCTTTATCTCATATACATGTGCACATAGATCGTATCATCTAAATTATAAAAAAAGCACAAACACTCCAATTCTCTTCATTTTACATTCACCTCCCCCAAATCCCCTTCAGAAACCTCTCAATGAGTATCTCTAAGGCAATTCCATAAACAACTTCAACAACTTAGGATAATTTGGAGTTCCCAATCCAGTTGCTGGATCCCATCCCTCTACCGCTGCAAATCCCTCTGTTCCACACCCGACATTTGTTCCGTTAACAATATCATTCAATGCCCCTGGATTTTTATAAAGCGTTGGGTTGACAAATCCAATTGGTCCCTTGCCCTTTGCGAATCTCTCCTCGTTGATCAAATTAAAGACCGATGCGAAGAGTGGAGATGCAAGACTGGAGCCAAACCAATGCTCATCGATACCAGCAGTATAAGCTCGGAATTCTGCACCGTTGGCGGCAATATCTGGGTAACCACGTCCAATACGGTTGTAGATACCCTTTGTTGTGTTGACGTCGACTTCGAATTCCGAGTAGTATGGATATGTGAGCTTGGCTCTCTCAAAGTATTTCTCTACTGCGGATTTTTGGTAAGATGGGATGGGGAAATAGTTAGAGAAACCGCCTGCGCTGGTGAAGTTTGAGGCGCTACCGCCGAGGTTGACGTGCATGACGGATTCAGCATCATTGACGGTTTGATCGGCGTAGAGCATGGTTCCGCCGACGGAAGTTATGTATGGACAGTTACCAGGGTATTGGGGGTTGAAGATTTTGCCCTCAGAACCAAGACATCCATTTGCGTTGCCATCGCCAGGGAAGGAAGCAACTCCGTAATCACCGGATGCAGTAAGGATTGAGTGGCCTTGAAGACCGAGTTTCATGAATTCGTTGCATTGACGTTTTGTATAGGCAATTGGAAGATCGGCTTCGGCCTGACCATAGGATGCAGAAATGACCTTGGTAGGTTTGAAGATTCCGCATTGGCGCGTTCCGTTGTACCCACCAGGTTGGGGATCAGGGTAAACGGGATCGATTGATGGGTCATCTCCGGTCTCGCCGTATGCGCTGTAGCTACAGTAGGACTAAAGGAAAATTAGCGATGGTTTCATTGTAAAATTTGATTAACTTACTCCGTCAAGTGCATCAAGGAAAGTATTGAACAGATTGGTCGTTGCAACTTCTTGTGGCTCGTAGATTTGATCATCTACTTGGTAGAGGGTGACAGTCTGGGGATAGATAAGAGCAAACGCCATATCGATATCGATGTCAGACTCGCCTCCATTTAGTTCACTGTTGGCCGGTACGGAGAAATTTGCACCATCAATGAGTGCCGGGATGGGGTAAGTTCCTTGAGGAACCCAAGGAGCGTACTCTGCATAAAAGAGATCGAGATCTGACTTAGCAAAGTAATCTCCTTGCTCGTATAATCCGAGTGAGTTGCCTGAAGCATTCAAGGTGGCAGTAGGGATTTTGTACATGGCCTTGATACAAACGGGTGTCATGTTCGAACCACAACCTTGGAGGTCGCTTGAAAGATTGGCAGCTGAAGGTGGTGTCCACTCATAAGCTTGTGAAGATGGATTGCCCTTTGCAAGACGATTCTTTCTCTTGGAAAGGTAAGGTGTGGATCTCTTAGTTTTCACGCTTCTCTTCTTGACTGGTGCAAGCTTGACACCAGGTGTGATGTAATCAATATGTGGTACTAGATGCTCTGGAAGATGATATCTAGAGTCAGGTCAGTAAAGTAATCTTTCAAATTTGTAATGAACAAACGTACTCATCGCATCCGACTCGAACACTTGAACTAAATTTATGTTCGTGTTCATGAAACTCGGCATTGAGTAAACGTTCGGCTTCTTCAACTGAAGCATCAAATGCTAACCACCCTTTATTTTCGTAATGAGAGATTCGAGAATGATGAATTCCGGACGAAGCAAGCCAGGCTTTGACCGACTTAAGGGTTTCCTCTGGAGGGGCGAACTTGTCGTGGACTTCTTTTGGGGACCAATATTTGCCATAATTAGCAGATTCTGGATCAGAACTAAAAGTTATTAGCATCAATTGGTTCAATTGAGTTCCTCCCTCTGGGGCAATTCACCGAGAGACTTACAGCTCCATGAGGTATTCATAGCCATTGTCAAGATTGGTTTGTGTCAAACCAATTCTCATTGGCACAATTGCACTTCCTTCCAATCGGGAGCCCTTCACCCAATCTGATGGTGGTGCATTTCGCTTTTCATGCACTACATGCTTGACTGAGGAGGGGGCAGCATTTACAATTGCTGCAATGGCAAGAGAGACAACAGATACTGGCACCAACATCTTGAAGGCCTGAATGAGAAGACACAAGCGTGAAGAGGATCATGTTGAAAGGAGCGGAAAATGGCCCTTTTAACTTGTCCGGTGATCGACCATTTGGTCGTATAATTTTGAGATGAAATCTAATGGTACATGATAATATGCAGTACCTCCTGCAGTTTCCCATGCTTGATATCGGATAAGAATGATAGTTATGGATCTCGTATATTGTGCCGATATCTAATCAGGAAGGTAGTAGAGCGGGGAATGCATGGAACCCCATCTTTGGTACAACCTTACCAATAATAACTGGCGGGATTGATCTTATTGTACCTGAATGAAAAAGCTTATCATATTGATGAAGACGGGATGCGGTCCTGTACTGAAGCTTTCCTGCAGTAGCCGGGCCAAGATTCTGGATAAGCTTTCATTCTCCGAAGCTTGTTCTTTGCCGTTTGCCGATATCAATTACATGAATCTTGGCTGTAAGCAGGCACAGAGGTGCAACGGTAATGGTACGATCAGGATATTCGTGATAGGGCCGCGCGTCAAAATCATGATGGTTGAGACAATCGAGCTTTGCGTGAAGCATACCAAAATAAGATACCGAAAGGAGCACTGGGTGAGTTATTTCGAACCAAGTGAAAGGGCGTTTTCCCTCACCGGACGTAGGTAGCTAGCTTACTCTGAGAGCTGCAATCCATTTGCGATAAGACCGGGCATCAAGTTAGAGTTTGAATGTTGTCTTCGTAAATCTTGATGACACCATTGATCGATTCCTGTCCATAATGCAATCGAGGCTGGTAACACTCGGAGAGAGTTTGTGATTGTCTCATGGGTCCAAACATCAACACTGTATCGTCCGAAGAATAATAATACCAGGACAGTAATGTTTCACCGAACATTCTTGAGCCACAACCGCAGCCACGCCACACGCGAGCAAGCGGCGCTAGCACCTTATCCGCGAATCGTGTAGCAACTTGCGCGCACCTGAGAGAAAACAATCTTGAGTATTATTTTACTCCTTTCTAGCAGAGGAAGGTCAGGAGATAAGGGGGATGTTTCTTCTTCCATCAATATCTTGAAGCATCAGCATTTTCTGGTTCATTCCCAAGAGATTCTCGAAGAGAAATTGTGGAAGTTGCGGAATTCCACCTCTTAACACGGGTGAGAACGGAACTACGAAGACATCGTGAGTCATTATTCCTCTTGTCCTATTTGTCAGAAGTCTGTACAAATTAAGTCTTCGACCTTTATCATTATAGACATTCAACTCCTCCCTCTCCCCCAAAAAGAATAAAATGTCTCTTTCCATGTTCACTGTTTCGAAATTGCTTGTGCCTACCGCTGTTGTCGGGTTGGGTATCACTATATATCTTCAACATCGCCCACTGTCGGCTGCAAGGACGGCCAGCATAATATCATATCAACAATTATCGCCCTCCTTTACAAGCAGCTCACAATCATTTTCTTCGATAATTAATCCAAGAAACCATATCAGTATTGCAGATTCTTACAAAATTCGATTATCTAAAGCCGACATTCGAAATAGGAGTGATGAAGAAATTTTGGCAACATTCACCCATGGATTCTTCGCAGGTTGGACTTTTACCCCCGAAAGATACCTCATAGCATCATTGCGATCCCTTGGTATGAAGTTTATACCTTGTGGGTATTCAAGTCAGTATTGTCTGTAATCTTCCATCAAGAATAATGCTCAAACGAAGACACAGGAATATCTCCAGGACCAATATTGGAATTAGAGTCATTATCCGACAAAACACTACCCCCAAAATATTCTCCTCTGTTTGGCGGTAATTTTATGGTTCTATTCACCAAAACAGAGAATATTAAACCACGAGACTGTCCCAGTTGCGTTGAAATTGGATATGGAGATGACCGGAAACAATTTTCGGGCATGCATAGTTTTGAGCTCATTCATGAAAGGGACGGAGCTACAATTTGGTATTCCAGTGTATCATGCAATCCAACCATTAACAAAAGACCATTTCCAGATTGGGCATTTGCATTTCATAGATGGTATGCAAGAACTTTGTTTAGGGATGGAATTGCAGCAGTATTGGCGACAGAATGAATGAAAGGGTACCAATTGCAAATAGTACCTAGTTTGTAGAAAAGGGAAGGGACAAATCATCACAACACAAAACATTTGCAAGAGCGATCGGATTCACAGCGATGAGTTCTTATTTGTACAAAAGCCTTATTTCCTCATCATCTCATTCACAAGTCCTATATACCATTCTTATGACACCCTATTTGTATTGGATAGTAAAATCATTATTACACATCATTTACAAAATTACTCAAATCCGACCTAATCATACACCATCATCCTCCCACAGAAAAAAGTCAGAAAAATCATGACAGTTGCAACTTCAGCCTCATCCACCCAAAAGACTCTCGATATCTTCTGGGACAACAAACTCTCATCTGATGAAACAATCACTCGACGTAAGCTTAACGTTGTCCTATTCAGAAAGCATGTATATCTTGCTAATTGACCACTCCCAGCTCCCAATGCTCTTCCTAAACATGTATACGAACGTCTGATTGGTGAAAATAAACCAAGCAGTATAGTCTCTGGATCCAGCGTCAATATCTCGTACGAGGTAGCTGTGAAACAATGCGAAGCCAAGGTTGCAGCCATTGTAGCAGAATGCCAACGCAATAACACTAAATACAGTGACAACGAATTTAATCTCGATAATATGGAATATTGTCTCAAGCCTCTTACAGTTAACGAAACAGACATAGTGAATGAAGGAGAACATACAAGATTAAGATCTTCGAAGAAACCCATGACTACAAGGTCAGCTATTACACGAACAGAAACCTTCAATCTGACCGCGACTCAAGTGCAAGAGCCTGCTTGTGTAAAGAGAATAAGTGAGATATTCGATGACCCGCAATTCTTCATTGGTCATGAAGCCCATGTGCAAGATATACGACAAGGATCAGAAGGAGACTGTTGGTTCATATCTTCTCTGGGATGTCTCACTGTGGACGAAGCATTTCCACGACTTATCGACAAACTCTGCCCGAAAAAGGCACGAAACGAAGAAGTTGGAGTGTATGGATTTGTGTTCTATCGTGATGGAGAATGGGTGTCAGAGATCGTTGATGATAAACTTTACCTTGCCAATCCCGATTACGATGATTGCAATGATAATAGAAGATTGGTGTGGGACCGTTCTCATGGAAGACTCGACCCGGAAGCTTCTCGTGCGGACTATAAAAATACTTTCCAAACCGGCTCGGATGCATTATTTTTTGGTTCTTGTGCTGATCCAAACGAAACCTGGGTACCACTCATTGAGAAAGCATTTGCCAAAATCCATGGCGATTATGATTCAATCAGTGGGGGTTGGCCTGGGTGAGCACTACGTTACTGCACTTATTCTATAAATATGATACTGATCAATCAATAGTGAGGGTGTCGAAGATCTTACCGGTGGTGTTGCTACCCAATTTCTCACCGCCGACATACTTGATAAAGATTCGTTCTGGACTGAAGGTCTTTTGAAAGTCGGCAAAGATTTCATATTCAATACTGGCACAAGGGATTATAATCACCCTGATCCGTATCAACTTGGAAGGCAAGGTATCGAGGATGACCATGCTTACTCTGTTCTTCGAGCGGTTGAATATCAAGAAAATCGTCTTTGCCTCGTGAAAAATCCTTGGGGTGAGACTGAATGGAATGGCCCATGGTCAGATGGGTCTAAAGAATGGACTCCAGAAGCACTTCACGCACTTAATCATAAGTTTGGGAATGAAGGTATCTTCTGGATGCCTTATGAAGATTTTCTCGATCGATATGATGAGATCTGGAGAACGAGAATATTTCATTGTGATTGGTTCAATTGGCATGTTGCCCAGCATTGGACTACTGTCAACGTACCTTGGTCCGGAGAGTGAGTGATCCAATTGTCGTACCCCGTATTCTCTTCTGATTCATATAAGTATTATCGTGCTGACTCTGTAGTTACAATGAAACCTCATTCCACTTTACCATTCCAGTCCCAACCACAACAGTGATAGTTCTCTCACAACTTGACACTCGTTACTTTGGTGGTCTTACGGGTCAATATACTTACTCCCTCTCTTTTCGCCTCCATAAACCAGGCCAAGACTCTCACATAATTCGCGGCTACTCTAGTGGTGATCGTTCCGCTACGACTGAAATTTTTCTCGAAGCAGATACTTATGAAGTTTATCTTCAAATAACCGGATATCGCGATGATACACTTCCGAAGATCGAAGACGTTGTCAAAGATAATTGGCTTGATAGAAGAGATAAACTGATCCAAATTGGTTTAAAGCATGATATGGCCCACGCTAAAGGCGTGATCCAGAAGAATTTTCCGAAGAAGGATAAGAGGGTTTCTCTTACCACACCTTCTACACTTACACCTCCTCCAACCCCGCTCCTAACACCCGCTCTTCCCATTTCTAATGACAAAGCAGAAACGGTCCCAGATGCTTGGAATACATCATGTGTTGTAGGTCTCAGGATCTACACACATGAGACGATAGCATCGATTGGAATAGGAAAAGCAGCGGATGCAGTCAAGGTTGAGATTATTTCGGATTCGGCAAAGAAGGAACGAGGTATTCGTAAGCTTTTCCCTACATTTGACGATATGTTTTCGAGTAACTTACGAAGGGTCAAGATGAAGATGAAGAAGAAAACCTTTCAGATCAAGTGGAAGTTCAAGGATAAGACGTGGAAGGAGGAGATACTGTTAGTTAGTGGAAGAAAAGGGTTGTGGGATGGAAAAGCGGGCACAGAAAGGCAGAGGAAGAAAGAAAGGAGAAGGAGGATGGATAGAGAGTCGAGGGAGTAAATTGATTGAGGGCTAGTGTTCTCATTAAGCTGGTGAGAAAATCGTATTTCCCTAAAGCAGAGGTTTGTAAGTTTAATCGAAAAATTAATAACATCGAATCTCGACAATGACCTAACAAATCCACTTTCACGAAATCGATCCGTGGCCGATACCGATAGTAGAAATCGTAACCATAATGCCATCAACACCATCAAATTTACATACTTTTCATTTAAATCAGCACCTATCCACACAGAACAGTTGAATATTTGACGTCAAGAGGGTGATTTTCAAAACCATTGTATAGTACGCATGTGCAGACTTGTTAGTGTTTATACCCACTATCTTACCGAAGGCTTGGGAGACCAGCCCGTGCCGACGTGACCAGGTCTTCTAGAAAAAATCTCCAGAATTACTGGATACCATCGTTCATGTCCTCAAACAGTGGCAACCTGATGTTGGAAACTAATTTTTTCAATAGTTTATAGGTTATATAAGATATGTAAAAGAAGGGAATTGTCAGTCATTTCACATCACATTTAACACACACTATATTCAATAATCGATATCTTACTTGCATTTACGTATCAACTTTAGAAGTTTCGACATAGAGAGTACATCGTTCAAACTTCTCATCAATCACACCGATTCATATTCAAAATGGTACATTCTAAGAAATCTGGTGATTCTTCTGCAGCACAAAGCTCGCACTCGGAACCCCCATCCCAACCTCGAGGTTCTGCTCCAAAAAAGATGGCTGTGAAAAAGTCGTCATCGACAGTACCTAAACCAGTAAAGTCCGAAACAGCATCATATCGAGCTAGCACACTTGTAAAACAAGTAAAAAAGTCAAATAGGAAGGATACAATCAACCCTGATCCGTATGATGCCGATAACGAAAATTAGAAGGGGCTGAGATTATTGGTGTGAGGGGACGTAATTGGGGATATAGGGGTGGGGATTTGGAGATGGAGATTTCTTTATATTGTCCTCAGTGGTTTTGAAGTAGAATGGTATACATGACATCAACGAGAATTTTTGGAAGTCATTCACAGTGTTGTTAAAATGTGCTGTGAGATTTGTGTGGAATTTTTTATGGTCTCTTATCTGGTGAAGTGATCAGAGACTTGTTTTTCTGGGGTGGAGGAAGCTAGGATCTCTTTGACTTGTGGCGGTTATTTGGGATTTTGATGTTAAATCTCTGTTAAGAGTGGAAATAGAAGATATTAGAGACAGTGATCATGATCACAGAACTTGACATCTCATATACGGAATCAATCATAGATATATAGTTTGATTTCATCGCCTAAAGAATTACTATTACTCCTATCTATCTCATTAATGCGGACCGTAGGATTAACAATTTCTAGTATTATTATTCATTCTTTTCTCTTACACTTTTTCCGCGGTAGGATCTAAATGTCTCAATGCACTTCCCGTTAAATACAAACTTCCTGTGACTAAACATTCCATAGCATGGTTTTGATAGCCAATCTTTGTGGCTAAGTCGATTGCAGCTGCATTGTTTGGCTCGAGGAGAATACTGGAGTTTGGAGACAGTTTTTGCCATGTTTGGGCATAGGAGCGCATGGCGGAGATGTCTGAGTCTGTGATTTTCGAGGCTGTGGGTAGAGTGTGTTAGTATTGATTGCATGTGAGAAAAGCCATGAAGAATAAGGGGTTAGGAAGTGATGAGAAAGAGGAGTACTTACTATCATCCCAGTCAGTTGTAAAAATGACATGTTTAACTTTACACCTGTGCTTCTCCAAGGCCTTTGCAAGACTCTCCACAACTTTCTCCCCATCTCCTCTTGCCCGATGTCCGAAAACAACTACCTTTGAATTTCCTTTCTCCTCACAATTAAAAACTGTTTGTTTCAACCTTCTGATCGCATACGAGAAGGGAGAAAGCGTTGCTTCTTCACAAACACTCATTGCAAACCATTCTGCAGCTTTGGGGATCGTTTGGAAATGATGCGCACCATCGAGGAACCAGGAGTTTTGTCCTACTTCTAATCTTTGAAATCTGCCGGGCCAGAAAAATCGATCGAGTCCGATAGATATGTCTTCAGAAGAAAGAGGTGGATATTTTTCGCTATAGAGAGATAGGAGATATGCATCTGTGAGCGCGAGGGCAAGGGAACATTCGGATCTTTTGATGTCGGTTTTGAGTGCATGGGCGGTGATCGGGAGACGATGATCCTCTTTCACAAAGTTCAACGCAGCGCCTTTTTCGTTAGCACGTGTCTCGAGAACTTTTTCTATCTCAGGACCTTGAGGAATTGAAAATGCAGGAGCATCAATTTTCATAACGCCTCCTGCATGCCAAGCTAAGTCCTCAGAAGAAGGACCGCCTTCTTCAATATAATCTGCGTTGATTTGCGCGATGCCCACAGCTGTTGGCTTGACAAAATTTGTAGCGTCGGTTTCTCCTCCACAATGAGTTTCCATAATGACCACATCAACGTCCTCACCCATGAATGTATAGATAGCGACCAACAACCTCAATTGCATGAAATCTGGCATCATTGTTTCGGCAAATTCGCTTGAAAGAATTTCCCATACTTGGAAAAAATATCTAGCAAATTTATCTTCTGATACTGGCTTTGCGTTGATCTTGATTGGCTCGCGGATGTTGGGAGAGTAAGGATTGGTGTAAAGACCAATTTTTCTCAATACACCTGTTCTAGAAGCGTAGGATGAGAGGAAAGATTTCACGAACATGCAAGTGGATGCTTTGCCCTTTGTTCCAGCAATGTGAATTACGTTAAATTCTCTGTGCTAGAGCGACAGTCAGAAAATATTCCAGTATTGGAAGAGATTACTCACAGTATATCCAAGTGCCTCAAGCCACTCATTCATAACATCATTGCCGGGCTTAGTTGGATTACCTCCCAATGTACTGAGCCTGTTTTTCTTTGGCTCGGCGGAAGAATCTTCTCCATCACTACTACCACAACCTGTTTTCCTGAGTAATTGAGAGGCTCTGCTATGCCTGTTAGGCTTAACACGGTCTTTTCTGCTCTCAAGTAGTGTAATAGCGTTCTGATCATCGTTAGTATATCTTGCGGCAATACTAATAGGGAACCTACTCTGTACGATCGCTCCATTTTGCGCTGATTTCTTTACTTCAGCTTGCGTTGGTTGCAGCAACTAAATAAAAGTAAAAAGCCACGCACCAGAAAGAGTAGAAGGAAATGTAGTGTCTTATCCCAACAAATAACGTCGGCTTATGTCTTGTTGGGATAGGTCGCCGTTTTCACATTGGCAAGCAAGGCAATGCCACTGGCTAGGTCATTATTTATTACATTGTACCACTATAGGCCACAAGGATTCCGTAATTGGTCCTAGATGGTCCTTTGAATGGTGAGGCTCAGTGAGTTGCAAGATATTTTGCTATTGAAAACGAGAATAATAAACGCCTAGGCGTGTAGGATTGTTGGTGAAAATGCAGATGTGGTCTATTATCTGACAAGCCTGGGTCAGGCCCAAACTTCACTGCCCCATGCGAAAGCCAACGGTTCTTCCAGGGTAAATGTTGTGAAAATGAGCCGCGACTGGATGGATTCACGTTCAATAGGATCGGAACTCATCATTTTGAAGTGCGATCCAACAAATCTCCCATGCAGAGTGTATGCACGTTCCTTTCAGCCCTGTAGGGTTTCGCGAGCATACCTGAACGAATCGAGGAGACCCTAATTTTTTAGCGCGTGCTGAGAATTAGTAAGCGACGGGAACTATCTCGGCCCATGCTCAAACGCAAACTTCACTCCTCGACACAAGGAGACAACACAGATTTATGGTCGCAAACCTCGAGAAGATATGTATGAAAACAACAATTAGATCACTTGATCGAAGTTGTATATTATGGAAGCCTGAGACATTCGAGGTGCTTTAGATCTCACCCATCAAGCACATTCACCAAATCCATGAGCCCCTTCCCTTCAGGTCAGAGCATGATAGGTAAGCACAATATGTTAATCATGAGCTCCGTTTTATCAA
Source organism: Botrytis fragariae (assembly GCF_013461495.1). Taxonomy (NCBI): domain Eukaryota; kingdom Fungi; phylum Ascomycota; class Leotiomycetes; order Helotiales; family Sclerotiniaceae; genus Botrytis; species Botrytis fragariae. Next base: position 783,026 of record NW_023500993.1, read on the forward strand.
GGATATTCCACATAAGTTCTTTAGAAAAATCGGCGGAACTCTTTCTGACAAAGCCCTGTCAAAATTTACCATCATATCGATATTCACAACCTATATCTCTAGCCAGCACTGCACGCATGTATATGGTGCTAATATCACTTCGCACTGAGCACTTCTCTAGTTTTGACGATCTACTTCATTCTGTTTCACAAGATTCTCGGATGACGGCTGTCGATAGGGAATCACAAATCGTCTAACTTCACATCTTCAAATCCGGCAATTCGCACCGGTGATTTTGACACTCTTTATGGATCAAAATTGACAGCCCTTTTCTCACATGAGTCAGAACAGGTATATGCAAAGGTTTGTGCATTTCTATAATCACCGCAAGGTTTCCGATTCAGGACTGCGTAGTATGATAGGAAATTACTCGGTGCTAGAGTCCAATGAATAAGACACACAATGGATGGTAATTGCCTTCCCATAAGAAGTGGGTTCCAAGGCCGATCATATATAACGAGTTATCTGTCCAGCTGGAAGCGGTCAAGCCGTTAGAATTGTGGCACCCGAAACACCAAAGCTGAAAGTCAAGAGTGGATGACTGCCTCATCGCTGTTCTTCAATAGCACATTTATCTGGAGCTGCCATATTCTGATGCTCTTCTGATAAAATTGAGAAATCATACTCGGAAGATTCTTCTTTGGTGACATTGCGAATATTGTCTGCGAAAATGATCCTTGTTTCTGAAGCTTTCATTTCGCAAGCCTAAACAAGATGTCCGAGCTAACACAGATCAGATCATGGATGCAATCCATTACTAACATAGGTATCGTTGATCAATTCTTACAAGTTTCAAGCTTGTATTGATGCAACACTCAAATTGCGTTACCCAAGTATTCGACTTGAATCTTGGAATATGGGAAAGCAGAATGCCATCCAACCCCACAATCAGTCTTCTGTTACACAACAACGGAATTTATGTGACCTCAAGAGTTGAAACACAGCATGCTGTACACGGGGTGGAAGCATAAATTACGTTTACATGTCGGAAGGAAAAGAATGGTTTCACAAGTCATACAACACATGACGACGTTGAGGCATTTTCGAACTTTAAACGAATATATCATACGAGATTCTGATGATCTATACTTGTGTATCGTTGATCGAATCCTGGCTGAGAAGAATTTCTCAGCTCTCGTCATCTATATCGAGTCTCGAAGTGGCACAGGAGTTTTCTATGTCAACTTCTGTTACAAGGGTGCTATAACGATGACGTGATGCTAGAAACAATTCTCTGTTGAAAATCCTCCCAAACCACCACACCCTTCGATGATAAGACGGGTATCAAACATCTGGTATATCAAAATCTCAAACATTAGTTTTGAACAAAAAATTCAGACGCCACCAAAGCAAACGAAACTGTGTCTTGATGTCCACTTGTCTATGTCATTCCCAGACTGCCACCTAGAAGGTACCAAGTACAACAACCAACACCCTCGCTAGTCGTTCATTCCTCTTCCGATTCTTCTTCTTCTTCTCGGGCTTCGTAATTTGCAATTAATATGCAAATTTGAGACTCCGCATATGAATGTTCTCTTCTAGTTGCTTCCTCTCTATCTGAGCCGTGCTTCAATGCATTGCTGATTCGTGTCTCGATGACTTCCTTGGTACCCACCCTACGCGCAAGCTCATTATAATACAACTGATTCCGATCTAGATTTTCACCCTTATATTCCAAAGTCTCGGGACATACAACTGTAGGTATTTCAGCTGACACTGGCGCTCTAGATTTGTTGATTTGCCACTTTACGTATCCTGTCGGCGTGTGCGAAGAGGCACTAATAGAAGGATATTGTACCACTGTCGGCTCAAAACACCCATCCTTGACCTTCAATTCAACAATCAATCTAGGCTTGGAAATCGTCAATAAAGATGCTCTAGCTCTCGTGGATCGAACCTCAGATCGAGGCAATTGTAACTTCTCCGGAGTAGGTAAGTTATCAGCCCTAGAAAACTCAGTCGCTCGAGCCTGTTGAATAAGGTTTAGAACAGCTTTGGAGATTTGTGCGGCATTGGTACGAAGGCTCGCATGGAGTTGTAATTCTCTCTGAAATCGGCATTCCAAGACTTCAAGTGTGTGTCCTTCACCTCTCAACGTGTTGAAACGCTCCTCCGCCGAACGATGGATTTTCGCAAAACGTGCTAGCAGAAATATTAGTATTGCTGTTGTTTCATCCTTCTTTCCTCCCAACCTGGAAAGTGGTTTACCAGCCATTGTGTAGTAACACTATTGGTTATCGGTTGATCAGTATAAAATGAACTAAATTAATATAGAGAAGCTTTCTCTCCGAGGAAATTAATCTGGCTTAGGATGTCGAACAATGGAGTCGGTAATTCCTGGTGCTTGTCGGTATAGGTTTAGAAGTTTGCGACTGGCAAGCCCAAGTATCTTCTCAGATCAGCAAGAAGATGATATATCTTGATGGTGGTAGGTCTGTCGTATTTTCTTGCGCCCTTGTTCTCTTTATGCTGCTGGTTATGTAGTTGAAAAAAATGGAGGAAAGTCGGTCGCAAAAGTCGTGCGCTTTATACAAATTTCGCAGCCGTATCCTTATCGTGATTCAATAGCAGACTATCCATTGGCGGCGAATGGCCATAGTGAAATGGCATGAATATGCCGTACCATTTACTCTTTTGCTTCATTCACTTTCAATAAATGGTTCGGCCGATTTGAATGGACTCTGGTAGCAACCGAAGTCAGAATCGTGTCTGGAGTGAGTATTTGGCTTTCGTGTGCAGCAAAAATGGATCTATATCTGGACATCAGACTCGACACTTCAGACGATAGTTTATCAAACGTTTTGGACGATATTTGAGATGTCAAAGAACCAATCTCGACAATTTTTAATCATGTTGACGGCTGGAAAGTTCCGTTCTAAGGGAGCTTTGCCTCCACAAGACTGGAGAATCTAAATCTCCATAAATGATCTCTCCATGATGAACATTCAGAAATGCAACATAAATTTGGAATATCAGAATTCCGCTCGTTATTGCTATACTTTCAACGCTATGGGACAGTTCATGTGGCGGTCACCTTGTCGAATCTTGAGATCTGTGAATGTTAATGCACTATCTGAGTACTTATGAGCTCAAGCTGTGTAAACATGGTCATCAGGTTTTATATCAACGAGCGGTGCTCATATATCGGTGACTAGTGGGCCATAAAGAAGTCAGAGGACTGAAAAGCAGTACATAAAGTTCGCTCGAGATTGTATAAGGAACACAGTGAGATCCTGAAGTTGCAACAGCAGCGAGGTAAATTAAAATGCAGATACAGTCAAGTAAGTCCATTGCGTAATTAATAATCTAAGAGTTAATCAAGATCCTTTCAAATTACAGATCCTTTATCTCATCCACATTCATCTCAGTCTTAAGGCATCTCATTTGCTTTATTCGCTCCAGAAACTCTTCCATGTGTTCCAAATAGCCAGCTATTTCCGAACAAATCCAGAATCTTCCGTTTCATTCGCAATTCAGATAGTCATAACATACCCCTCTCTCAATGCTCTTCCCAATCATTAATTCAAACTTCACATTCTATCCGCTTCTCCCCAATACCACGTATCATCGCCTCCCATCTCACTTTCTTTAGCCGAAAATCCATTTCCCAGATATCTGAACCTATTGTCACTTTCATCGTTCTTTCTCCTCCATTCAAAATCCTCCCACCGAGGCGCCTCCAACATATGGAAGAAGTGGGCCTGACTTCCCGGATGCAGCGCCAAAACCGGTCCCTCACTTTTTCCATTGCGATACCAACTTCTTACTCCCTTATCTGTCCATACCGTTCGAGGCATGAATTGTGCTATATGTTCTGCGTAGTCTTGTACTGCTGCGGGCAGAGGTCTGAAGGAAGAAATTGACTGGAGTTGACATTTCTGGATGAATTTTAGAGCAAAAGCGCTGAGTTGTTCCGTTATTATGGGAATGGCACCGTGTGCTAGTGGGCCGTTGGGACCGAGGAATGCTGGGTGGTGTTAGTTTGTAGACAAGAGGGGAACAAATGTGAAGGACTTACTGATATAATTTGGCATTCCAGGAACCATGCATGACATATACGCCTGACCCGGATTGTCCCTCCACAAATCCTGTAAGTTTCCATTCTCTCCAATGATGGGAAAACGTGGCACAAAAGAGCAATTGAAACCCGTAGCACAAACTATTGCATCAACCTCTATGATTTCACCGTTTGTAAGCTTGATGCCGTTAGGTTGTATTTCTTCGATGCCCGATGTGATGACGTCGACATTTGGCTGTGTTAAAGCTTTCAGATAGCCGACACCGGGTGTAACTCTTCTGCAGCCGACAGGAAAATCGGGAAGCAGGGCTTCAAGGAGATGTTTATCGTAGTTGAGGGCTTCGGCCATGTAGAGAGAGATGACGCGTTTGGCTTCTAGTGCTTCGGGGCTGCCTCTTAGGATCTATGATTTAGGTCAGCATTTATTTGATCGATAGTTTTGGGAAAGCACATACCGTCTTGAATCTTTTGTTAGATAAGGATTCAATAGCCTTAAGAAACTTTGTGTATTTTATTGGATCTTCTCGAAATTTCTGGATTTGTTTCTCGGAAAACTTGTGCGCGGCATCTAGCTCGTACTGTTCCATGATATGGGAGACTGACTTGCTGTTGGGAGAGATCCAAGTCTTTGTCCTAACGAAGTGGGAAAGCTTTGTGACTTCTATTCTGTGGTCAGAAGCTGGCTACAATATCTTTTCTTTCACCACCGGGTGATCTTACCTGGTTGTAGAACTGGTACAATCTGAACACCAGATGCACCATTTCCAATAACGGCTACTCTCTTATCCTTGAGATCTACATCCTTCTGCCACTTTGCAGAATGAACGAGATCTCCTTTGAAAGAGTGTAGACCCTTGATATCTGGCCACTTCCAATTACTATTCTCCATTAGCCACGTTTGCAATGCTCAAAGAATGAACCAAACTTACTTAAACATCCCACCCGAATTGAGCAAAAAATGACACCGATCTTCAAAAATCACACCAGTAACCTCATTTTCAATCTTCAACACCCATTCTGCAGATCCCTCATCCCATTGCGCATGAACAATCTTATGAGACAATCTGATACGATCTTTCAAATCATACTTGCTACACACATCTTGTAAATAACCTTGTATTTCGCTCGCTGGTGCAAAGAGGGAGCTCCAACCAGGATTTGGTGTGTGAGAGAATTGATAATTGTGGGAAGGATCGTCGGATGCACATCCGGGGTAACAATTTTCATACCATGTACCACCAACTTCAGGATTCTTGTCATAGACTATATGTTCGATGTTGGTGCCGTGTCGTTTTAAAGCTCGAGCCATGTTGATACCGCTGACTCCTGCTCCGATGCTTATGACCTTTACCGGCCGCATGGTTCCCAGAGAATGTTCTTTTGGGATATCGGAGGGTTCTCATTGTGATAAATTTTAGACTGGATGTCTGTTTGAAAGGACTTGGGCTTAGAAATGGCATGAGTTGATAAACTTCTTCTGGAATTTCCTAGAAACTGTTGCTTCTTGTGAAAGCCACGAGTGTAGTTTTGAAGCGAAGCTGCTGCGCATCGAACGGGTAAATCAGCGACATGGTATTGTCGAACGGGCATGATAAATTTAAACATCTTCAATAGTATTCAAGAAGATGGCATAATCTGGAGCTAGATGGTGCAAGAAAGCATGACTTAAAGTATTTTTATAAACTACCAAGGGAAACGCCCTACGGCACTGTCGCTAAATTAAGTAATATACAAAAATGGAGAGAATGGGGTTAGGAAAGAAATCAAGTTTCCATTCACCGGCGAAAGTGAATGTAGAGTCGGTCTAATTCCAACACAAAATTAAAATCAAAATGTTATCTGGTAAGCGTCTGCCCTGCCCCTTTCCAAAATCCAAACGAGGTGAATAGAGGATTATTAAGAGCTTTCTGATAAAGGACTGTTCATGGAATGATCAATGCTTCGAGACAGCCCCGAGACCATGGGTCCAAAACTTCTGGGGAATATCTATTGTAACCCGAAAGAGACAAGATAAGGCTAAATTTAACCATGATCCATAATAAACTGACATAAAGTGGGCAAAAATGAGGCGGATGGTCAACTCGTTTTATGATGGGGAGCCGAGGCATTGATCACAATATGAACAGCTCGTCACTCCACAAACTGTCTGATATGAGGGTATTTGATATGATGTATGATACCAGCGCCTAAAGCATGGGAAAGTGGGATGGAATTTGGATTTTGAGTCTCAAGTATGACATTGTCTACTTGTTTTTAATATACGGTGATATTTTCTTGACATCAATGTGTTACCATGTCGACTACTCGATTGTACAACTCCCATCCTTGGCAAAGATTCCCGCCTCCAGCTTACTTTAATCTTGTACGATCATTCTAACAATGGGGTGCGACGTCTATCATCGAGATCGATCTTAGAGGCAATGTAAAAGTAGATGACAATGCTTGGCGTTGGATATCAAACATTAAATCATATATATTTGAATGTATGCAAGCCGCATTGTAACACAAGAGAATCTTTCTCTGATTGATTCAACCTCATACTGTTGACCATTCACTACCCCAACATTAATTTTGAGCCGTAAACCCTGGACAACTATGGCTACAAAAGCAAACCCAAGCTTGGATTTCGACCAAGATGCACGCAATGCTGTTTTGCAAAGAATGATGGGTCTCAAACTTTTTCATCTTTTAGCAGGTCTTGTCGCGACAACTAGTCAACAAATTTCAGACACTGCGTATTTAAATTCACACAACTCATGTGGTAATAAACTTCCGCAAAGTTCTGACGTTGTTGTGGTCGGTGGAGGAATCCATGCTTTGATATATGCAATTCACGCAAGGAGTTTGGAGCTCCAAAATGGAAGTAAGTTGAATCTACCATTCTTATCTCCATGCCCAGGATATCTCGCCGACATTTTTTGACGATTTTATCTTCCTGGAATCTTGGCGCCAATATGACAAAGATTTCAAGGGATAGAGATCATTCATCGACCAGCACCGGTTCTCATGCACTTGCTAACTTATATCATAGAGGGAAATCCCACATCCCTGACCATCCTAGAAAAGTCCCTCAGCCCAACCTACAAAATCGGCGAGTCAACATTAACAGTTTTTGGACTTTGGCTTAAAACTGTCGGGATCCAAACTCCGATGCTTTCAAGACTTTTTGGACCGAAAGATGGCTTGGCATTTTTTTACTTTTCCGCCGAAGGCGATCCAGAAGATTACACACAATTTGTCGCCAACGGACCTCCTGCAGATTTCGTACCAACACTCCAAGTTGAGAGAAAGATTAGCGAGTTGATGCTCACACTCTATGCACAACGTCTTGGAATAACAGTACTTCATGGAAGAGAGGTCATTATTGATAAGAAGTACACGGTAACAGACGAGAGTGATGGAATGTCTCTTCGAGTACGAGACTCCGAGACAATGGTGGAAGAATCTGTGGACGCAAAGCTGGTAGTTGATGCTACAGGTCGATTCCATCGCTTCATCTCAAAAGAGGCGCGTATTGAACGTGTAGAAGGGTTCAATACGAATGCGTACTGGGCGTACTTTGAACAACTAGGAGATGAGTCCGATATACCATTGAGACATTACGAAAGTGTCAACACCAACCATATATGTCTGCCTGAAGGGTATGTTTCAGTCTTCGAGATTTATTTGAACAACACAAGCTAATACAATCTTTTCAGATGGGCTTGGGTCATTAGACTTCCTTCATGGGAGGGTAGCTCTATCCCTAACCTTACAGCCATGATCAATCATCTGTTGGATCTTAATGCGGCCAAAGCACCAGCAGACTCATATCCTTCAGTTCCTGAATTAGTTGCGAGATTCCAAGTCAAGTTTCGTTGGGTTGTTAGCATTGGATTTGCACTTCGTTCCGATGTTATTTATCCAGAAAATCTTTCCAGCTTCGGAGGTAGCGAGGCGGAACAGAAGTTCAATTGGATTGTGTCTCGATACCAGAAAGTCGCCCAATTAATGGAAAAGCACAAGCTTATCGAGGATCTCTACGGCCCTGGAACTACATGGTTCGTACGCAAGAATCTGGCATTCCGCGCCCCACGAGTTACTGGAAACAATTGGCTGGCCATTGGTGATGCAACTGGTTTTACCAATCCACTATACTCCCCCGGCATCAACGCGAACATGAGCACCAGTATATATGCTGCGGAAATGACGAAGAACTATCTCTCAGGGAAGGATTCATCCGTCAGGAAGGATCTATTCCAAAAGTACGAAGACTTTTGCAAAGACCGTGTTCCCAACAATCAACGCATGAACGTTTTCAACTACATGTGTATGCGATCTCCACAGACCGGACCAATAGGACCTATCTGGCAGTACTTATGCGGAACCGGAAACGAGAAATTTCAAAACGCCAAGAGATTGAATCTGCAAAATGTACATGAGTTTCTTACAACGTGGGATTGGGGTTCCAATAAAGAGGAATATATTACTTTCAGCAAACTGGTCATTAAGATGCTGAATGGACCTCCGCATGCTAAGCTATCTCAGGAGACTATTGATGAGGTCAAGAAACTGTCTGCTGAGCATTTGAAAAGCGCAATGGCCAGTGGCAAATACAAGGGAAGATGGGCAGGATTGTTGCGCTGGTACGATGATGATCTCAACTTTGTAGCGGACAAGGTTGAAAGAGATGTATTGGCTAGAAGGTGTGTAACATGTGGGGAATGGAAAATGTTGAGACCTGATTGTAGGAAGTGTGTATATTGTGGTTGGGAACATAGCGTTGGAGAAAGTACAAAGGTTCTGTACTGAAAGGGGAAATACCCAAATCGATTCGATGGGATGAATGTAGATAGAGGCAAAGCAGAGGAAGGTTTGAGGTCTGGTAGTATTGGGACTCCTAGCGAGGTTCATCTCATGTAACCATCCCATCATTCAGAGCAACAAAATAATGAATAACATGTTTGATTCCAACAATGGCGTGATAATAATGAGACATGTCCTGTCATGATATTAGCCTAAATGTGCGAGTGAAACGAAAAATGAACAGTCTGAATAGTGTTCATTTGAACGAGAATCCGTCTGAATATGTGTTATGTGTTCCTATGTTTCTGAAGACGACGTAGAGTACAATTGGAAAATGGTATGTTGGTAGATTGACGTTGATCGCGCCACATGTTTCTAGAAGCCTTACATTTCCGAGGCAAATCATAATCCTGGTTATGTTCTAAATTTAGCTCAGCCACCTTTTGACAGCGGGAAATTTCAACTAATCTAGTACTACACTTCATAATGGGGATGATAGATCAATTTTATTAATCCTTGAGCCAGATTTTGGATTCATGGGATATACCCAATCCGTTGGTATAATATATACTTCAGAACTTGTTTCTATCAAATTTGGGCTTGTGCTGTGCCGAGAACGGCAGACATAACAACTGCCGATTCGACCGTCAGCCCAAAAAACAAAACGATTTCAATCCAGTCTCGACAGGGAGTTTCACGAGCTCCCAATCCACTCGGATACGAATGAACATACCCTGTCACACAACGAAAAACGGCATCTGACTTCCACTCAAAAGCACAAGCCTATGGCGGATAAAATGCATCACATATCCGGACTGAATCCAAGAAGCCACAATCAACCAAGAACAATGTATATCAGACTATCCCTTTCAAAGATCTTAGATAATGCCAAAATTATTTCAAGACCACCGAAAGTCTCAAATTATATTGTTGTCGGTTCCCTCAAAAGGCTAGTCGAGGAAAGCCAACTCTGCCCAACAGAATTCGACGCTAGTAAAGCATCCACGCATCCCAAAACTCAACTCAGTAAAACAAACAAAAATAACGGTAAAAGAATCGCTCCATTGGCTCTGAAATTGAGAAATCTATCGATCCACGTTCCTTGAAATCAGACTTCATTTCACGGGGATGTTCGTTCATTTTCCCCGCTTCGTTCTCCCTAGCTACGCGATATTATCCAGTGAGCATGAATAGCTGACTATTTATCCCAAGCCATAGGAAGAATTACCAACCCATGCATCCAAAAATGCAATGTGATAGTCCCAGCGTTCTGGAAAAGAAACAGCTTGGTATCCGTCTATGTGAATTTGAAAGTCGGTCCAGGTTTTTCTTTCATACATTCCGCGTCATTGGTGTGTGGGATATTGGCGACAGTTTGTATGTTTCAACGGGGTAAGTCATAACTGGTATTTAAATTCCAGGAATAGATGCCTTTCTGAAATATCCTGGGTCTTCACAGAAGGGCCGAAATGTAAAGATGGAGGTTGATGGTTGATGAGAGGATCAGTTTGGATAAACAGTTATTATTTCGATAATATAAACGTGTTTGTGATTTGATAGTGGTTCTGATTTAATTTATTGATCATTGATAAGTATTAGAAATCATGAAATGAGTGCTCGAGAATTTCAACCCCATTGATCCAGATATTATGAAGGAAAGATATAGACTGTCGTGCACTAAAAACGATATACACACGGATTTTTATGGCATCAAAATTATGGGAATTGTACAAATTGTATTGCGAGAATAAACGGGGAGATGGATCGCTCTAGCCATAAAGCACAGAGTAATTACGAGCGAAATTGCCAGGTGATCAAAACACATATTAATAATTATTTATTCTAAACCTCATTACCACTTTTCCAACTACCGACTCCTAAGTAGGCACACCACAACTCCTACCCCCGCCAGCCATCGAAATATTATCTAGTAAAAGATCCGCGCTAATGGTAATTTGACTATTACACTGCCAAGTAATTTTCAACTGCGCCGACTGTGTTGTCGGAACTACCGTTACCGAACGTTGCGAATAGCCAGTTCTATAACTCGCTATATTCGAGTACGTAACGGTCAGTGTATCGACGACTATTTCTCCCACGGAAGCAGATAATACACAAGAAGCTGTTGGCAAAGTGATGATTCCCATGACTGACATGTAATAGCTAAGAGTGTATGATTGGCCGGGGATGAGGGCATCGATTTGTTGGGATATGGTGGTTGTGCTTGCTCTTTGACCAATGAGAACGCTAGAAGATATTAGTTTTGCGTTCGGTTATTAGGTGAAGAGTCAAGAGGGAGAAGTGGAACTTACGCAAACTCGTCGCCAGCATATGAGCTAAATGCATCATTGGCATCAGATTGTACATAAGCCAAACTACTAAGAACCCATGGCGTCTGGTAAGATCCCGATGTTGCGGTTTCAAAATCACCATTGACAACTGCTTGGGTAGGTGATGGAGTGCAAGCTGGAATTGTGGTCGAGACAACGACCAAGGATGTTGCGGGAACTGTTATTGTTACAGTCTCGGCGATCACGGCTGGTTGGATTGAGAGACAGCTACAAGCTGATGATTGTTGAGCCAAATCATATGTTGATGTGAATGGATATGAGTCAGTTCTTGTCGTTCTCTTGAAAACGGTGACAGTTGCGGGGCTGACGGTGGTGGTGGTTGTGATTAAAGTGGTCTTTGTGAGGAAGAGGTATTGTTCATCTGCGTAAGTTGGCTGGATGGAGAGCAGACTGCTACAGTAAGATGTCACCGGTGTACCAGCTGCTGCAAATACCAAGGCAGCCGCGTCTGTACTACAAAATGCAGTTACAGAAGGAATTACAGGACTTGATGTTGTAGATGGAGCGCTTGTGATAGGAATCTCAGTTGTTTCTGGTAATTCTGAAGTACTGCTATCGATCTCTAAAGTGGAAGTGCTGGTTGGGAGAATTTCCGTGGTTGTGGAATTCGCTGGAGCTTGATATCCGGTTCCCGAAGGAGCATCCGAGCTTGTAGAATTTACAATCACATAAGCTGTTGAGGATACTGAGTATCCAGTTCCTGAAGGAAATTGCAATCGGGTGGAGTCCGTCACTTGATGGGAAGTCGAAGAAACAGTTCCTTGAGAGAGGTCGGATGTTGTGGAGTTACTCATTGGGTACTTGATTGATGATGAGTATGCAGTTCCAGATATAAGAGGGATCGAGCTTCCAGTCCCAGTAGGTCGGTGTAAAGATGTGGAATTTCCGAACAGATAGCTTTGTGTAGAGTGCGAAGCCTTTGTGCACTTTGTTCGGGAGTGGCGCGATCTTGGTTTTGTTGACTGGACTACGATTGAGCTGCTGGAAGCCGATGCTGAAACAGATACGGATGAGGGAACAGTCGAAATGTCGGAAGCTGAAGTCAGACTTACACTCTCAGTGGATGAGCTCGAAGGGAACGTAGTGAGCGATGCCAGGTCCTGAGTTGAAGATGCTGACAGGGTGACAGGGCAGACAGTTGTATAATCAACCACGGTATTAGTTACAGCAACAACTTTTCCGCTAGTAATATACGTGCTGGTTGAAAGGGCATAGACTGTTGAGGTCCTATATTGAACTGTTGGTTCTGGAGTTGCGGAAGACTTTTTTGTGATAGGGCAAACAGTCGTATAATCAACGACGGTATCTGTTACCGTAAAAGTATTTTCGCTGGACGTGTATGTTCTAGTAGAGAGCGAATATACAGTTGATGTTGTTAACTCAACAATCGACTTGGGAGTTGAAGTTAGACTTGGGGACAATGCCTTTGTGATAGAACGGACGGTTGAATAATCTACTAAAGTTTTTGTGCTTGTCTGCCCAAGGGTCGTGTATGTCGAAATTTTATAAACTGTTGATGTCTCATATGCAGTTGTGCTTTCACTAGCCAACTCTCCCAGTGCTTGGGATGTTGAGGTACTTTTAGTGGTGACGGGACAAATTGTTGTGTAGTCTACAATTGTCTTAGTAACAACTTCACCACTTGGATTTGTGTAAGTAGAAAGGGTGTACACTATCGATGTAGTATATTCAACAGGTGCCGTTGATTTGGGACTTGGGCTTTGTGTAATCTCATGGGTGACAGGGTGAACTGTGGTAGAATCGACCACAGACCGGGTTTTGGTTACTAATTGTCCACTCAAATGAGTAGTATAAGTGGAGAGAGAGTATATGATCGAGGTGGTATATTCGTTCCCTGCCTCCGGAGTGCTTGGGGAAGATACAGGGACTACGGACGCTATGGCGGAGGAAATAGTTGGAACAGACGTCTGGAGAGAAAGAAATGATTCGGTAGAGACTGAAAGACCGATAGAGCCTGGAGCGTATGACGACTGCGCGGTAGGTTTTGCGGTAGGCTGAGCCTGAATCAAACAAGAACATGCAGATGATATACGAGATGCTGGAGCTGCAGCTGGGATATAATCGGGAATACTGATGCTGTCATTTTCTATATATTCGCCACAGAACCGAGGTCCCGAAGTGGTTTGATTGGTTAATGATTGCAGACAATCGTCCTGTTTTACAATCAGCCACACTATATCAATATTCAGATCTGCCAACATACCAATACACAATATTTCACTTGAGCTGGAGCACAAAAAGGAATGTTCTCCGATACCACAGAACGCGCCAAAAGAATGACCGAGAAACAAGCAAACGACTTCATTTTAACGATTGTCAAAGAGTGTAGACACAACGCGAGAAACGAGAAAAAAAGATTCTACGTGCAGCATATCAACTATATATCATGCCTAATTATACAACCTCGTTGTTCGAACTATTGAACGTTTTCTCGCACCATTATACTAGACCAATTCAGCCGAGCCAAGAAACATCTTCACGAAGGCTTTTTTCACGATGTTGTAGGACTGGACCCTTATGGACCCGGGGTACCCGATGGAATGGATAGATCTAATGTCCACCACGTTATTGGAGAACATGAGATGACACTAATTTGGTACCTGCATTGACACACTAAATCAGCACAAAATCATAAAATCGGCTCGCATCTGATGTGCTTACAAGCATTATTGTTGCCAAAGTAGTTAATGAGCTCTAACCTACTACCAATTTGGCTTAAAGTTTTCCTTTCACCCCTGAATATTGAGCCCACCTTTGTATTTGGGCACTCAGCTGGCCCGCAATGTGCCATTCACTAGACAGCATATAGATATGGTACGCGAAGTCTCCATGTGCTTTAAGATTATGGGGTTCTATCTCTCACTTATAGAAAGGACCCGTTCTGAACAAGATACAAAAGTTGAGGGGTCCAGGTGTGTCCTGCCACAATTGTGAAGTTCAACGAAAGTGATGGAGTGGTCTGTGCACATACGATGAAGGGGTTCACATCCTCAACACCGTACTGACCTTTCCGAGATTGATGTATTCCCAAATTGTCCAGAATGATATCTTTACGCATTCCAATCCAACGCTGGCAGAACCTTATATATATAAAGTCTGAAAGTTCTTCCCAGAGCCTCCTAGGAAGAAGTGAAATAAAATGATCATGGAAGTGATCGGTAATAAAGAGCACGACAGTAAAACGAACACATCAAAATACTCTAGAAGAACACTTGGGGTATTAAAAATCTAGAAGCCGAACAAACATCAATCAAACTCGCAAAACAAAAGATAGACAACCTAAATGCCTCAAGCACTGATCAAATACTGGTTCGTTCTTGCTTGGAGCAAATAGATCAGCAGGATCGCACCCAGGATCGGAGATATACTTATTTTATGAAGATCATAAATTTTTCTATGTCGCTATCGTCCAATTCGCTGTCGATATTCCTCGATAAGAAGGGTCATTATGTGTATGCTATTGGCTGGAAAGTGTAGGCATATCTTTGAACTCGCCGTGCGGCCTTGAAATATTTGTCGTTGTATACAAGAGCCAATAATGGTAGAATCAGAAATCGAAGGTTTAATTTTAGAAACTGCGGCAGGATGTGATTATGTTTTTCTGTGAACGCCTAGTTGGTTCCCACGTTTGAATGTTCGAGAACGATAAGATCGAGTGTTCGAGAAGCAATAAACGAATCTTCTCTCAAATATCTCGTGACTTTCAGTGTTTGATAGATTGTTTTGTTGCACATCTATCGTGTTTGGAATTATCTAGAATCATTTCAAAGAACGGGTTAGAATGTTGCAAGTCTTCTCTACCCCACGCAAAACTCTCATGTATACGAAACACATGTTTTGTTTTTAAATCGATATATCATCATGTCGACAATTAATTGAATTCTTAATCTCTGATATTATACATTACTCTTGTTAGAGTCTAAGGTCTATAAATACAAGTTTAGATCCTCTTCTGAGTTCGTAATCTAATACTGATCTTTAGGAACCTCTTTCTTATTTTTACAAACGCCATCGAAATCACCGTATATCCCCATTCCCCTCTCTACAATCTCTACAAATTGATGGAACTCACAAGAAGCGCCGGGCCCACCTTGGCATTCGGGAATCGGCCTTGGGGCGGTATTGGCAATAATCCTCACAAATTCCTGCACATCGTCTTCATCATCAGCATCACCTTTCAATCCTTTACATGTGAGTTTTTCAATCCCAACATGACCTAAGAATGGGATGAGTTCGGACATTTTCCATGATCGAGACCAATTGATACGATCGGTTGGAAATTCTTCGGCAAATTCATTGGAGGAATTGAAGAGACCGAGGGCGGTGGCTATGAAAGGAGGAACTTCGCGATGGGTAAAAGATAAGAAAAATCTTTGGCCGTCGTCATCGGGAATCCCGTCACCGGAAGACTCGGAATGTTGAGGCGCGTGAAATTTGGAGAATAGATGCGCCGTGGTATTTAGCCAAGGAAATCCCAAATAAGGCGAAAGGGGATTTCCATGACCCACCATGCGTGAATATTTCATATCCCACGCATACTCGTAAGCCATCCATTCATCGTCTGTGAAAACATCACAGATCTTGGAAATTTTGCCCGTGATAGCAGATTCATACCCGCACATCTGCTGCAACCCCATTATATCATAATTCCCAAGTTGGACTGGTGAATACTGCTGAAGTCTTGCGATGATCGACGGTGCATATTTTGCGAGGAAAGTTTGTAATTCTTCGTCTCCAGGTTTTTTGGTAAATGCATCGCATGCTTTATGTGGGACTTGGGAATGAAAAGACGATCGATTTGTTCCAATCTCGACGATTTCGACTTCTTGTGGAAAGACACTACCGAATGCCTTGGCCGTATCTTGTGTTCTCGACTTTTTATCGGCATAGATTCGTTTCGTTGTGGGCACTAATTCGGGATATCTTGACAACAAATGTTTGCTGACCTTTTTCGAGTCTTTGATTCCTTGAGGAGTAATTTGTTCCATTTGATTCTTTGGATCATCGATAGGAGTTTGCCATTTCTCGAAGAATGCGAGCGGGCCAGTCCATCCTTTCCTTTTCTTTCCTGATTTGGTGGTATATGTAGTATCCAATTTTTCCAAAAATGGTTCGATGTAGGTTTCGTAATCATCGTCATTCGCATAAATTGCGGCATGTCTGACAAGATACGATGCAGCTGTGACTTCGCAGAGGCGAGGTGCTTTGTGATTAAGACCTGGGCCAACTGCATCGAAATATGGACTTATACCGGGCAGATGAAGGAGAGGATCGAATTTGTAATCCTGAGTGTGAGAGTTCGCGGAATAATCTTGTGAAACACGAAGTGGGATTTGTGATGAAGAGACTGCCGGAACGGCCAGTAAGGCTAAAGCCCATCCGTACTGAAGCATATCGACAGGCAATCGATTGGAGGACGTATCAAAAAATTGATAAATTCAATCTATTTTGCTTTCTAAAAATGACAGAAAATCGGCGAACAAACATTTTTATAAATGTTGGGAATTTAAACATGACATCATTGATTGGCTCGGCCCCTTACCGCTTTCCAAGTTCCTGGGCTCGCTGGGGCGGAAAGACTAGCGGCTCGGCATTGGTAGAGCCAATTCGGTTAGCTCGGTTATATACTTTGAGTCCCACCACATTTGTGAAGAAGTTTTGTATCTAACAAAAAGACATCCAAAATGCTTGGTAACAGAATGATACCTCCAAAACACTGCATTGATCATGAAATTACCTTTGGTTTATTGTCACCGCCACAAAGGATGATTGGATCTCATCCATCGAGGAAATGTTGGAAGTTTTCTTGCTTCACTCCACTTAGGCAGAAAAAGGAGACCCCTTTCCTCATCAATATTGTCTATGAGAGCTTCAGGGTTACTCTGCTTTTTTGAGTGTATCAATATAAATCATCCATCCAATCTCTATACAATTAAGACGCCAATTGTTACGCACGCACTCAAGCTCCGGCGATCGACATAATGGCCTCTCCGTCACAGATCACAGTGCTTGCAACCACTATCTCGAGTTGTACTGCTATTGTAAATGAATACTTCTTGAGAAACAAGCTTCCGATACCGTCCTTTGATATTTCCGGTCCTTCTCGGATAATCATTCCATCTCATGAAAGAGAGGTTGCTGCGGCATATGCGGAGGTGCTAAAGGCAACCATGGAACTTCATCATCTCATGTTAGGACCTACAGCAGCTTTGATGGGCACGTCGGTTCGTAAACTTGGCAGTTCTATAAAAAATTCAACTTAGCTAAACTCAAATGCTTAGGCAATGGATAGTATGAGCTTGCAATTCATATATGCATATGACATGGTCAACACTTTCCCAATAAACGGCGAAGCGACCTATGAACAGATATCTGAAAAGTGTGGCTTGAACGTGACTGATACTCGCAGAATCTTGGGATATGCGATGATGAATCACATCTTCAAAGAGGTTCGGCCTGGAGTAGTAGCCCATACAGCAGCGTCCAAACTTCTAGCGTCCGACCCTTTGTTGACGGATTATGTCGGAATTGTCACCGAGGAACGATTTCAGGCTGCTGCACATGTAATTTCTTTTCTAGGTAACGCTTAATAGCTCCGACACTAATCGTGTTATAGACGGTCGAGGCGGTGCAGAAATTTGGGTATGCAAAAGAGCCCAACCAAACTGTGAGGACACCAACACTTTCATTTTTGATAGACTGTCAGAACTTTGAAGATGATTTCTGTGGTATGAAATGTGCTCACATAATTGGTACCGTAGGGATACAGCATTGGCCATCGAACCAACAAAGGTCTTTATGAAGAATTGAGTGCTCATCCCTCTCGAGGTAGGCGTTTTGCGAACGCGATGTGCGCATTCACTTCCAGAAATGATCTTTCGTTGTTATGTGAGCGCTACGACTGGAGGAGTCTTGGGTCCGCCACCATAGTTGATGTTGGCGGAGGGTATGGACCTATCAGCATTAGCCTAGCAAAAAAATTCCCCGACTTGAAGTTCATTGTACAGGACTTCGCAGGGGCAATCGCAGAAGGACCAACATACGTGCCAGCTGAGATCTCAGATCGAATAAACTTCATGGCGTACGACATGTTGACTCCACAGACTCTTCGGAATATCGATGTGGTATTCTTCCGTGCTATATTCCACAACTGGACGGATCATTATTGTATCAAAATCTTGCGAAATCAAATACCCGCGCTGAAGAAGGGATCGAGGTTACTTATCGTGGAGCCATTGTTGGTGGAGTCAGGAGAGCTTCCATGGCATGAGGAGAGAAGACTTCGGTGAGTTTAGTTCTCCGTTTCCCATGTGATGTTACTGATGAAGAGTGATTAAGAACGATGAATCTGAATATGCTTTCATATTTTGGCTCTCGGGAGAAATCTATGGAAGATTGGAGAGAGCTTTTTCGGGAGGCGGATGAGCGATTCGAGATTAAGAACGCCGTGAAGTTGGGAGATTCCCTTACTTCCATCCTGGAAGTCATGTGGACAGGGAAATAAATTTCACTGTGATTGATTTTAGTAATTATGGCGGGAATTTTGATCGACGAGCAATGCTGTGAGATTTTACATCACCGTGACTCGTAAAAGACCATTTTCGGGTGTGGCTTGAGATTTGTGGCTCATACTTGGAAGTCTTTGTTGTTCATTGGTGGTTCTGTCGGGAAAATCAATCTTTTTGAGAAAATACACTTGCTTAGCCCCCACGGTATTAATGCCGGGGTTATTGAATCTAACTACTCACCCCGTCTGTTTTAACTACTTATCTCAATAACCATAATAATCGATTTCATCTAGCTGCGGATTTTACCTCTTTTGTCTTGCGATATCAGATACGAGCAACATGAGTAAAGGGCTTTACATAATCCATGATCCATCACAGTTCGCAAACGTTTGCCCATGCTGACACGTAGTTACGCGCGCGCGAGAGAGAGAGGGAGGGGGGGTTTACAATGAATACTCTTCGATTCTAGTGACCCGTTTCACTGGAGAATTTTCAATTTCCAGCTCGAGCCCCTTCAGAGCCAAATTGGAGGGGAAAAGCTCAAAGCATGGCTCCAACAGCGCTGTACACATTAGCATCTCCCTAGTAACGAATGGACAAGGCTGTTGATCTGACGAATCCGCGATCAGAAGCGATATTTGCAACTACCATGAGTCACAATTCCAGCTCTCTGTACTACATACTCTTTGATAGCGCCGCGAAGCCCGAAATGAGAGCTTGCAATATCGCAGCGGGTATCCCTTTTCAATGTACTGACATCGAGAATCTGTGTATTGGATACCATTGACTCCTCAATGAGTTACCACGATTGCGGTAAGGTCCGTTGACAGAGAGGTGACGTGTCTTCGACATTTAATACAAAGGCCAACCAACACCCGAAGACGCTGCGGGTGAAGACGCAAACTGTAACTTTTCCTGGCCTGACCCAAGTTGGCATCCCCGCGGCCTATTCCAAGTATATTCTTTGAACCCTTAAATTTATACTACTACGACATAGCAACCGTAGTATTGATTATGCTTGTGCAATTCTACTACTGAAACCTAGTTTTCAATGGTGATTGGTTTGGATTATAAGGTGGATATGTGTATTGCATTAGTATTATACCACCAGAATCCGTGTAAATAGGCATCATGGCCATATATAAGAAATATGTGCTGTAGACTACCGACGTATATTGTTATGATATAGCTACAGCAGCCTGCATAACGCTCACAAATCTATATATATGGAATCCGGTGTTAAATAGGGATTGTAATGGATTGTGGACTGGGTATACTCATTATACTACTACAGAATAAGTGATGTTTGATTGTAATGGAGACAATGTACAAATTGTATTATTTACTAGTTTCTCTAAACCTATTTGGTGTTGAAGTTAGTGATTTCCTATTCTGGGCGATTGGTGTAATGGGGTTGAACATTTTTAAGCAAGGATTTGTGACCTAGAATGTCAATTTCTCATATAGTTTAATATCAAAGAGCACTTACACTAATTTGACATGGAATTCCTGACAATCTCTTGGATATAATCGCTTCCATTTTCTCACTATTTCAGAAGGAAACCTTTGCTTGATATTCGTGTGATATCTCTATCAGGCATCTAATTTCAGATAAGGGTTATCGAATACCTTCAAGTACTCATACGGCGCGTTATCAAAATCAACCAAATCACCATTTCCCTCCCACTCAAACCCCATCTTTTCCAAGAAAACCTTCAACTCGTCCACAGCCTCCATACTAGAAGCGTACTCGCCCTTCCAGCACTTCCCCACCACCGCGCCCAACATCTCCTTCCCAAGCACAGGGAACTGTTTAGCGGCCATTGCCCTCCTCCTCTCCTCTTCCATCTCATTTGGTTCACCCTCAAGCCCCTCCAACACAGCCAACGCCCCCTCTCCAGTCACAAGCCCATACACCCACGACGCCCAATCGAGCAAATCTGTCTGAAAACTCACAAATCGCTCTTCAAGCCTGATATCAGTCATCTGATTGCCTGTAGTGGGGCAATAGTGCCCTACATGCGCGCCCCAGAGACCGAGCATGGAGAGCGAGAGATCAGGCTCCAGCCAGAGCGCCTCTGAGCAGAACTCGTAGTGCACGACGTCGCGTGAGTGAAGGTACTGCAGCGCGGAGAGTGTGTTGAATGCCCAGCGGTAGATGAGCGCGAGGGAGAGGGGGCTAGTAGTGAAGGTGGGATGGGAGTGTAGTGCAAAGGTTAGGGGGCCAATGGAGGATTTTGACAGAAGGTAGCCATAGGGGTCACGGCCCTTGAATCTGTTTTCTAATTAGCCGGAACTATATCTTCGCTTTCAAAAATCTGAGATAAGTGAGACGTACTCAAGTAATTTAGGGTGATTGCCTCGCAAGTGCTCATACACGCCCGCAGCCCACTGAATCTCATCCCAGTCTTCCGAGTCTTCGAAGCTGCCATCTATCTCTTTCCCCTCATCGTCACGCAACGTCGTCGTGTAGCTTACTGGAAAAACAAGATACACACTATCATCTTTAGAAGAAGGCACTACCATGTATTTATCAAACATGGAAGTGAAGATCTTGCTGCCTGGGTTCCGGGAAGCTGTTGGTGGGACCTGTGAGAGGTAGAACAAGTCTGCAGCGTTCGTGCTGGCCATATTTTCCGAATTTTCTCGCACTCACACGCACTCGAAATTATTTAGTATGGTAAGTTTGAGTCATGGATGTTGTGTTGGTTTTGGTTGAGATGCTTCTTGTTTACGAAGGAAATTTGGAAGTCAAAATATAACATATCTGTAAATAACGATCTCGCTTAATCTTATTATTAAATAACAATCTTCTGAAAATCGCAAAAAAATATCAAATTATTAAGTTTGCTAAAATTAGATATTAAACTATGTTTATGTATTTAATTAGTTTATGGATTCGTAGAAGCAAACGTAGTAAATCTATACTCTATATATCATGTAATTATATATCTATATATCACGAATCGCACTCAATCGTAATACGATTGCTTATGTGCGTGTCTGTGTATGTGCACAATCACATGTGTATAGCCAGTATATAGGAGCGCTTTACGAGTGCTTTGCTCCCGATTCTGTAATTGTAGATTCTAAGGATAAATTGTGTTCTGCTAATACAGTTCCTCTAAGGCAAAGTGTCACACTCTCAGAAGTAATCCTGTAACAGTTATAATAAATTCTAAATTAGTAGATCTTTAATAATTCTTTTAATTAATTGATTCGATTGTTGTTGAATAATACAAATTTAAAGTAATAAAGTAAGGTGAAAGTGATCCATTCGGTGATATGATCCACTCGCATATGAATCACGTTAGATGTTCTTAAAAAAATAGCCAGATATGATCTATTGCTCACGTGTAATATACGGTGGCCGGTTCTACAATCCTCGACCTCAACGCGTGTTTATTTCGGCCACCGTAATTTGCGTACCTGAATCTCCGAAGTGTAGATCAAGGGAGACTCATCTCGGATTGTTTCTATACTTTCAGATTTTACAAAATTAGGAATTCACTCTTTGGCAATCGCTGTTCTATAGTATCATACAAAATTGCACACACGATGCCTCAACAAATCTCATACCGTCCCGTTTCAGACTCTCCCGACGCTACCTATCATCTGATCTTCTTTATCACAGGCAACCCAGGATTGATAGGTTACTAGTATGATAATCTATCATCATGTGTATATGTACCTCTATTAACACTTCCGTAGCTCGACCTTTCTTTCACTTCTCAACGATCTCCTGTCTTCCTCGCCCACCAAGAATTCGGATACCTACCATATATTTGGCCAATCCTTGGCTGGTTTTGAGACAGACGATGTCCCCTCTGAGTCCCCCAACCAAAATCCATATTCGTTGGAACAACAAATAAATCTTGTTCATGATTGCCTATTAGAACAGATAAGTGGTTCATCCACACCATACAAAAACGTGATCTTGATAGGGCATTCAGTGAGTTTACGAAGCTTCCATGGAAAGTTTGTTCTAAGTTTCTAGGTTGGATCATATATCCTTTTGGAAATTCTTTCCAAACTCATCGCGCCGGCTGAAATCCCTTCTATATCTGCAGGTTTGTCAGGAATTCTTCTGTTTCCAACAGTCACTCACATTTCCCACTCCCCTTCTGGTGCAAAACTTACGCCTCTAATGTCGATTCCGAACTTTCCTGTCTTGGCCTCTTCTACGGCTAAAATGCTTCTTTATTGTGCTCCGAATGTTATTTTGGATTTCCTCGTGAAGAAGATCACGGGAATGCCAGAGGAGGCAGCGAAAGTCACCACGAGCTTTTTGAGAAGTAAAAATGGTATTTGGCAAGCACTGTATGTTCATCTGCCCCTGGATCATGACAACACTGATGAAGTCTTCAGACATCTTGCACGTGACGAAATGAACATCATCACAGATGACAAATGGGATTCGGAGATCTGGGGTGTGGAGCATTCCGAATCGTCTCAGTCTTCTCCACCTAACCTCATTTTTTATTTTGGGGAAAATGTATGTTTCGAGCCTGATACTCGTGAAACTATGCTGAGAGGGAACAGGATCACTGGGTAGCATCTCATACTCGCGATGCACTCATTGCTGCACGAGCTTCTCCCGTGTCGGTATCAGCCTCTTCCGCCTCCTCATTTTCGATCAAGGAAAACAATAAGCCTATTATGATGATTGATGGGGAGGGTATTGATCATGGATTTTGTATCAGTGAGTACTTTGAAAGTGGTTGACAAGATGGGGAGCGTTCGGGAAATGTCTGCTAACTAAACATGACGCAGACCACAGTGAAACAATGGCAGCAAAGGTGAAAGACTGGATAGAGAAGATAGTCCAAGATGCATAATGAAATAGATTACAGCCTAAATACGAGTTACTCAAGATCGACAATAAGCACAGTTCTGCACATTGTTCTTGACGCTAGCTTATCGAGCTAGTGCACCTCGAATTATGCTCTCGTAATCTCGCTGTGTGAATGCTCGCGTCGGGGTATACTTTCAGCCTTTTTGTTCTTGGCGCATGTTGTACATATTAATGGTAGTTGAATCTCTGAGGGATTGATTCGCTTTAGTGTTTTAATTCCGGTTCTTCAACTTTGGCGACTCGTGTTGAATGACTTTGAAGGACAAGTCGTCCAGGTCAATTCTCAGCCTCATCGCAAACATTCCCACTTTGGATTTTGGATCATTCATCAATAAGTACATTACGAGGCCACGACATGGGTGCTGTGGGTAAGCAAACTCATTCGGTGGCCAGAACGAGTAGGGATTGTTACACCATGTAACCTCACTATCCGGTGCTGTGTATCCTTTTTGGGTCAGCCTGCATATGGCCCCCAGAGATTCCTCATATTTCTCAACCAATTCGTCAATTGAGGATCTTTTCAATTTCCACATAAGCGCTGGCTTATCGATAGATGCGTCAACCCAGCGCTTCGTAATTTTTTTGATTGGAGATTGGACTTTATGCTCGGCTTTAGAGTCTCTTTTGGCACTGATCGCTCAAATATCTCACAGATGGATTCTTGGGGCTAGTGTACCATTGATGCGGCTCCATAGACTAAATGATTTATCTTTCTTGTCTTAAGGTTCTTATCTGTGTCTTGTAGGACACTTTTGAATCCAAAAAAAAAGATCACTTGGTGCCCATGGCTGGACTGAACCCAGCAAATACAGGCGCCGCTGATGGCACCGCTGCTTTGAATGTCGATTTTTATGATGATTCAACACCGAAGGAGTTAATAGACAGTAAAGATTTTGTTTCCTTATACCTGCGTTGCCGATATGACCGCCGTGGTGATGTCGAGATAGGACGATTACACGAATTCGAAGCGGGACTTCCAGAAGGGTTTATAGAGGAATTACCAGAGAATTATGGGCATAAGATCAAGCGAGAACTAGATCGAATTGCAGAATTACGAGCAATATTCGTGGCGAAAAAGAGGAACCTCCCTGATATCGTTGAATTGAAGAAGCGAAAGGTAGCCTGGAAAGAAAACGCCATCGACTCTCTTGATGCAAACTTGAATTCGAGCCAGACTTCGATACATGAATTGAAGAAGGAGCAAGCAAAACTGCAGCAAGAATATGAAGCTTTCAAAAACCAACCAACGGAGGCCACACGGGTCGCAAAAGACCTCGAGACGAATGTCGAAGAGTTACGCAGAGCGGAAAATAAAAATAGAATCCTGAAAGAGGTAGCAAAGTGGAAGTCTCCTGGTGATCTAATTGCAGAAGTAGAGGTAGAGCAAGATGTTCCGGATGACTCTGGATATGGGTTTAGTGTCTCGAAAATAACTCTAGAGAAGCGGCAATCCGAGCGCACGCCCAAGATCACATCTTTTGACCAGTATAGGATGGAAAAGTATTCTGTTTCGGAGGTACTCGAGTCCAATGGTGTTCGAGATCCTTGGGCAAGAGAAAACACCGAAAGCATTCGCTACTTTCATTTCCCTGCTAATAATATGAAATGGATCGAAGTAAGTTTTCAAATCTGGGATTCCTTGACATGAAACTAATACTCGCTGAAGAAAGCAATTCAAAGACATTATAATGAAAGCAAAGACCACCGACCACAGACATCGAGAGTTCTTTCCAGGGAACTGTGGACAGGGCAGCAGCATGGCGCTGCAAATGATCCACTTCATGCTCGGCACATGCGTTCGCACTGCAAATGTATTCCTCAAGGTAAGTCACCTCTTCATGATAAATGTTATATTTGTTGACAGAGATAGATCCGGAGGTGGATGCCATTCTTGCTGAATATCACCATACTTCTCGAAAGAGAAGCAATAATAATATAGTCCTTTTCGTAAGATCAACTTCAAATTGGTTTATATGGGAGCTGACAGGTTTCTAGATGCCTTATCTTCACTGGGAAATGGATCGAAAGAGAGCTCACATGGCCAACATTGCAAAAAAGCTCACATCTGAGCATCGGGAAAAACAGACTCGTTACCACATACGTCATCAAAACATGCTTGCAAACCTCGTCAAAGACAATACGAAGAAGTTTGGCTTCCTGCATACGGCTGAGGCCAAGGTGCTTACGAATTCAGATGGCCCTGCCCCTTCTGGTGAGCTGAAGCAGATGATTGGGTTTCGTCGCTTCTTTTGAGCCAATACTAAGATTAGTGCAGATAAAAATACTTCTGGAAAGGTCACAAAACCCTGGGGTCGTTATTTGATGCAAGTTGCCAAAGTCTACGAGGCAATGGATCTTGAACCGGATATTAAATTAGTCCACAGTCATTTGCATGAACAACCACCTTTTCATCCACGCCGTACGCTTGATCAGTCCTACTACTTCAAGCTTGAAAATACAGAATCTCGGGACAGGGATCAAGTTGTTTATCGTGGTACAAAGGAGAGGAGGATTATCCACGCAAGTACCCGCGTAGTGATGGTCGATCAGCTATGGATGTACATTCTTGACGAACGTGGGTCACCTTCTTGGGACAGCACTCATTCCTTTTTACAGGATCAAATCATTGACACATATATAGATACCATCATTACTAGCTTTCCAAAAAGGCTGGGTCGCAATAAGCCTGACTCTTCAGGTGTGCATAGATGTGTTAGAGACCGACTCGAAAAAATCCGTCCAGGCCAGATCAATTCTGTATACGATCTAGCTCTTTTGATCATGAATGAGTGTTCGATGGTATTTTTTGATCGCACAAAGCCTACTGATGAACGCCCCGAGGTTTTGGATATATTTGCCGATGCGATTGGTTATGTTGTGAGTGTCGGCACATTGACATATCATATGCAATATCAGCTGATAACTAATAGTCGGAAATGAAGACGACCGCATTCAAGTTATTCTGGCGTCATCTTGAGCAACTGAGTGGCCAAAGACTAAAAATCGACCCGGAAAAGGCACGACTCTATCTCAATATTAATCCCGAAGGGGTTTTACTACGAGAAGCCCATGATATCATTGAAGAATTGAGAATGATGTCGCGTATAAATTTGCAACAGTGAGTGGTATCCCCATTGGTGCCTTTGGGTTGATCAATCCTTATCATCTTCCATAACTGTCCCTTTAATTAGCTTGCTGAACTTACCATTCTTTTAGATTACAAGTCACGCAAGTCTTCTCAAAAGCCCTAGAGACATTCAATGGACAGGTTGAGCCAATGCAAGAAATGACTGGCCTTTTGAGACTTATGCTAAAAGAACTGAAAAAAAACTCCTCGGATTCAAATGGCATGATCAGCAACGGCACGCCGTCGGCTGAGGATAGTTCAGCAAAGGTCAACAAAGTCATGATTAAGCATACCATCGACCGATCCTTAGATCTAGTTGACACTATATCAAATCATCACAGCGAGTTAAACCAGCTTGAGGATAGTGCCCGTGAAATTGCCGAACAATTACGAGACCTACTCACACTCAAACAACAACAAGCAAGCATCATAGAAGCTACCGCTTCACTTGATCGTGCGGATGAAAGTGTACATCAAGGTCGATCTATCATGATATTCACCGTTATCACCATTATTTTTCTCCCGCTATCTTTCATGAGCAGTATATTCGGTATGAATGCGGTGGAGTTTACTGGATCCTCAAACTCAGTCATGGGCATTAGAGAACAGTTCGAGTTCATGTGTTCGTTGGCCTGTTTTCGCCCCCAATCTTATCCTAAACCAATGCTAATAGTTATGTTTTAGTTCCGATCTCAATTGCGCTGACTTTGTTCTTCCTTTATTTGGCGCTCAAAGCACCGAGTCCAAAACTTATAAAACTTCCCCTTTTCTTATTCTTTCCTATTGTTCTTTTGAGGGCGTTATGGTATGGATTTAGAGACAAGCGGAAGAAATGGGAAGGGCTCTTCCTGTACTTGCATGTCGGATCAGCCAAAGAAAAGCTGGGAGAAGATTACAGGGAAATGGTGACCGATGCATATCAGTGGTGGTCTGCGTCAAAAGTCAAGAATAGGACTAAACCATCGTCCGAAAACTCAGATAACAAGGAACAAGCAGCTACAAATGATGAATCGTACGAGGAATTTTTCCTTGGGGGAGATAAAGTCAAGGATTCTGCTCCGACAATTGGGGATAATTATGTCTGATCTCGGGGTTCTGTGTTTGTGCTACTGTAAGGACACTTTGAGAGTGAGGATCGGAATATGGCTCGTATTATCATGTGTGCTATTTTCTTGGAATCTTGTTCAAGCGGTGACGATTTTGTCGGATTAATGATCGAGTAATCGAAATGAATTTTGGAGAGTTGAACTTGAGTGACCGTGACTTCCGAACCTGGCTTTTGACCTTAGGTGTTTTATCTGCAACTTTCTACCTCTCTGTCAAATCTCGTCAAGGATTAGCGTGGATTATAGTATGAACAATTGACTTCCAAGTATGTTCCTGGCAATCATGTAGCACCCTGGGAAACACTCCAACAGTACGAAATCGCCCAGATCACTGTCAGAAATTATTTGTTGGACTATCACCTGCCTGATTGGCTCTTTGAAAATATCTGATTGTCTAGACATTGAGCAGTCCAATCGTTGCGATTGTGCTTCTAGTCCTCATTCTTCTTAACCTAATCATTCTTCATCCAATCCCTCCATACAAGCAGCTTGATCGACGACAATTTTTTTTCGAATCACCAACGTCTTCAAGACTGGCTCATTCTCATATATGTAATCCGAATCACCACGTACATTCTCACACTGCCTTCCACACGCACTCGAGTTACCCCTGTGTACATAAATTCCCCGTGGACATATATAAACTTTTTTTGTATCCCAACGCGGACGATACTCTACATTTTGATCTGTATTTAGAGACTCCGACCACAAATCGTCCAACTCCTCTACAGAACTGTAGATCTTTACTGCCGAAAGATATCTCTTGTTCTTTAACCAATTCTCTAATCGTGCAATCTGGAAATATCTCGCTTCTCCCAAAAGCGCGAGATAGAGAGCGTGGTCGTGACCTTTTTTGATATCGTAGAAAATAGGAAGGACACTTCGTCGAAGATAGCGCAGAATATGTTCAAAGAGGTCGGGATCCGCATCAATGAAATAAGATCCGTCTGCTTGTTCATTACTATCCCAGCGCCCTGAAAATAGTGCCGCGAAGAAAGGACTTTCCCCTGTCATCGTATTTTTTGTAGTGACGAATCGCCGCTCTCCTACTTGAAGGGTGATAGGGCCGCCCGCTGCTGGAGCTAGAAGATTGTGTCTGCGTGGATTGGAGATTGTGAAAGCTGACATTTTGAATGGATCTGACTGTTGGCTTTCAAATCAACTGTTTGAAATTTGATAGAAGGCGTGAATCGCTATGTATTTAAGGTCTTCGGAATTTAGCAACTAGGATGGGTACTAATAATTAACCATAACCTTACTGAGATAAATTCTTTATGGTTAAGAGTTTCGGAGTTAATGCACCACTGTCCACCAAAGAACGAAAGGTTTCCATGGGGGTCGGATATCATGCAAGTAACCTTTATTTGACAGGGGGAGATGACTGCGTCATCAAGAATCTGATAGGTTTACATCGAATCCTATCACTAATATAAACATTTCGAGGCTTGAACGACAAATTAATGTACTGATTGCTTCTTGCTTTGTATGTGTGATTCCATTATCCCTTTTAGAAGCTAGGTAGATCTCTAATGAGATAGAATTAATCAACTCTCCCTTCCCAACCCGACAGAGTTCGTTGGAAAAATATGTGTCGCAAATTGCAATATCGAACACGATCGGATAGAACTGTTTGTATGAATAGTGCTAGAAGCTACTGTGTTTGCTGTGCGTTTGCTCCGAGCTAGTAAATATATGGTAACTACAGGCACTGGCCCTTGTAATTCCGCTTGGTCAAAATGCCGTCACCATAGCATTTGTAGAGGTGCAGCAGCGCAGCTTTGCACTGTGACTTCCCCATATACTACCATGATAATATGGATCAACTTGATAATATCATGAGAAATTATGAATTCAATACCGACTCAGGGATGTCTTGAAGCTTTGACAATTCCATCAACTAGGAGGCCGTCATGATTATGTCATCATCCATTCCAATGTTCAGCTTGGAAAGCACTACACGCGGAGCTTTCAACGACACTCAACATTCGATTACTTTGGTTTTATCCAAATAAAACTGATATTCTTCATTCAGCAATCGATTTCACACGTAAAATTACGAAAATGGTTGTTGCCGGTACAATTTCACGCCTTCAGAGGACGATTGATCGCGTTGTAACCCCTGAACAAAGATCCCAGTTCTATGGGCATGTCTCCGAGTTCTTTCAGGAACAACCTCTTATTGCTGTATGTATATTTCTGTTCCTGTTACATCTGAGTAATCTAAAGAATCGGCTGGTTCAATCTATGGCGAATTCTCCATGGATTCTGCAGATGAATCCACTCTTTTCCCACTCTTCATTTGTCGACATACATACAATTAACTCTTATCTCTCCCTCCATCGATACCCATGCCAATCAGATCCCACTTTCATATCCTATCTCCCCACAGCCTCACTAACCGCACTCGATAGACATTCCTCCTCGCGACCCTGAGCATCTCTTTTGTGCCTCTCTTCCTCTTTACAACATTCACCGTCTCGGTTCTCGCGTTCTCCTTTATATCTGCTATCCTCTTCTCTTTCTTCTGGATCGGGATTGCTTTGCTCTTACTTGTGCCAACTCTCTTCGTTACTTGCGGATTGGGAATTCTGGTGTGGGTATGGGCTGTTAGTTCATGGGTTGTGGCAAGATGGCTTTATGGATTTGTGCCTGCGAGTAATGGGGCGGGAGAATTGAGATTTCCGAACGGAAAGAGAATGGTGGTTAAGAAGGAGGAGGGAGAGGTGCCAAGAGCGGAAATTAGAAATGGGATTTGACTACGCGATGCTATGAAAGTAGAGAATGAAGATGAGGCGCAGGGTGGGAATCAAGGGTGGTAATTGGGTAATCAGGCGGGCTTGGAGTGGTGGGATACATTGAATGTAAGACTAGGGAATGGGATCATGGAAATGGATAGATGGATGGGGCGAACGGGGTACATAGAAATAGCATACTTAGGACATTTTAAATCAACGCAACACGGATCAGGTTCCTTCAGGCAATTTCTCCTGAAATTATTTCTTTTGCATTGTTTCTCATCCTCTTCTTTAGCCTGCAAGAGCTGTTGACTTCTACCCAAAGGATTGAAAGCAAAATCTATACTTCAGTACAACGAATGATGTATCTATATGACTTCCTCGAGAAAGCATATTCGCTGCTCTCTCGCGTTAGTTTCCTCAGCATCGTCCATCAGATCTATTTCCTCTCATGTTGCCCTCCTTTACAAGGAAAGTAGGACAGCAAAACAGATCATGTTTGTGTATAAGGAAAAACGCACAGGAAATGAATTGTATAGATGGAAAAAGATATGGATCGAAGCTCGGAATGAAGTTTTATCTTGAGTTAGATCCTATTTTAATCAGACGATATACCAGAACAGCAAACTCTAATTCACTGGATAGTGGCAGTCGCGTTATTGCTCATATTGAAAATTTAATTGGCCAAACAAACGTGTGAATAATTCCGAGTTTGTTTACTTCGCCAAAATATTATTTCAAACTTCACACTCCTTTGAAATTTCAACATTTGATGCACTCAACACTCGGGATCAACACGAGTTGGTAATTTCACATCACCAACGGTAGTGCATCACCAGTCAATCACTTCGAGCGACGACATGATGGTCGACTACGCAAAATATCGAGTGGTAGAATTGAAGGAGGTTCTCAAAACCCGTCAACTTCCAACTAATGGCTTGAAAGCTGCTTTAGTGCAACGTTTGATAGAATCAGATGCCCGTCATATTTCCATCGAGGAGGTGGTTGATCAAAAGGTTAAATCTAATGCAACATCTACTGCGTAAGTACTATCAATAACTTGTGTCTTTTCAATTGTCATGTTGCCGCCACCTCATTGGTTGATGATTTTCGTGGGGAGCTTTCATGCGACAGAAGAAGGCGTGTGGACAAAGCCAAATTTTGCCAGTTGTCCTCGATTATGATCTTTTGACTAACACAATCTTAGACATCCACCTCAATCGCAAATTGGAGTTGACAACCTGAAGATCGGCACTCTACTCCATAATATGGATACTCTCAAAAGCATCCCAGGCTTCACTGCTACAGCCGCAGGTAATAGCATGCTCGGTCAAGAGAACAGCCATACCTCATCGAAGAACCAGAATCCACAATGCTCTATCTCAAAGAACAATTATGCGCAGTCTCTTCCAAATAATAGCCAGAACGCTGTAACATTTAGCGAAAATGATTTCAGTGATGATGATGATATAGACTTGGGCACCAACTACGACTTGCCAATGTCTCAAACGTCCTTCACTAATTCTCAGCCACAATCTCAGCCCGGTGCGTACAGTCAAAGTCACATGTCTCATTCCTCTCAAGTCTATGGCATGACTCCACCGGCTTCAGGCTTTCAACAAGGCTATCGTACAATGTCGCTGTCGCAGAAGTCTTATCTACCGGCAACTCCTACTCCACGTCAGCCATTGGCAAGTATTTTAAGTAACCAAATGTCACCACCATCGTCTACTAAGCTTCACCAAAAGCCTTTGGTCTACGCTCCCTATTTGTCGTTCTATCAGCTAGAGCAAATGTATCCAAATGGCCAAAACTTTCAGGATGAGAATGCAAAGCTTGCACGCAGAAAATGGTTGGCAAAGTTGGGTATTGACGTTTCGCCATACAACTTTGTGTTCACTAATGAGTCACAAAGAGATAAAGTCGAAATTCATTGGGCATTGAAGTCTCCAGAGGAGCGCCGAGATATTGAACAGAAAGCTGTTCAATTGAAGCCACCCTATCAAGTCACCCATGCGGTACCGCTACGATTAGCCCCTTTTGCTCTACGAACACCTGTCCCAATCAACCTGATTGGCCCAACCCCTCTATCGTTCTACGAGTTGGAGCAAACATATTTCAACTTTCCTCAGGGAAAGAATTTGGCGTATTATGACCTTGTTCCCAAACGCTTAGCTTGGCTGGAAACACTTGGCTTCGACGATCCTAGATATCTACCTCTAGCGCAGAGTTCGCGAGAACTGCAGGCATTGAACGATCTCTATGATCAGAAACCAAGCGTAGAGCGAAGAGCCATCGAAGCTAAAGCAAAATATATCAATGCTAAGCCCAACCTGCCAGCTCTTTCGTGGGTGACTTTAGAGAAAGATTATGAGATCTACCCAGTAAGTGCTTTCACAACACACACAGCATATAGCGACAAACGCCGCGAATGGCTTCAAAAGCTTGGCCTTGATGTTATACCATTCTGTTACAAAACTGCACAGCTCCATGAGGGCAATATGCAGGGAATGGAAATTGCCTGGAGTGAAATGACTGAGGTTGAACGCAATAGAGTTCTTGAGATGGCGAAATCTATCAAAGAAGATAGCAATCCGGTTGTTGAATCATGGGCAGAGTTTGAGTATACGTATGGTTTTACTAGAGAAAAGGACAAGGAGTTTAAGAATGACCCTGCTGGCTATTCCAAGAAACGTGGATTATGGATCATCGATATTGGATTGGATGTTGAACCTTTCAAGAGCGTCATCTCAAGCCCTACCGCTCTACAAGCAGCATGGTCTACGAAGCCCGTTGAAGAGAGGAAAGCCATTGCCAACAAAGCTAAGTGGGAGAAAGAACGCTTCGTTAGGGATTTGGCGAGAAAAAAGGCCGAAAAGGCAGGTGGCAATTACAAAGCTCCTCCCACTGAAGTCAAGAAAACAAGCAAGCGCACAACTACGACCAAATCGTCTAACTACAAGGTTTCTAAGTCCTCTAGTTATAGACACAATCGATATGGTTATGGTGGCTATGGCAGATCATATTCTTCTGGTTATGGATTTGGATATGGAAGAAACAGATACTCAAGATACTAGTTTGGGCTAATATGCTTGCTTGACCTTTGCTAGCCATGTTTTTACGACTTCACGATTCTTTAATATTTGCTCATTTCTGAATCGGTATTTACGATGCTTTACTGAATTTTTCCTTTAGTCCATGTTTTTCACAGAATGGTTTCTTGGGGGGAAGTTGTCGGGGGTCTTCCTGGGACTGCTCAATCATTTCTTCATCTTAC
The DNA here is from genome assembly GCF_013461495.1 of Botrytis fragariae. Lineage (NCBI taxonomy): Eukaryota > Fungi > Ascomycota > Leotiomycetes > Helotiales > Sclerotiniaceae > Botrytis > Botrytis fragariae. Next base: position 816,848 of record NW_023500993.1, read on the forward strand.
TTTGTACTTTCATTTGATTTTTGGCATAACTATGGTGTCTAAGAGTCTAATAATCAACCATTCTACATATTTGAACACGTGGTATTGGAGTTTTAAGAAGTACGTATGGCTCGCGCCAGTTAGTCACATATGAACGGGTGTTTTCTCAAACGAAGACGACAGATAATGTACAATACATAATCAGAATAATAGTTATATACAAACCAACCTTCTCTTTGCTCTTGTGAATCTCCATAAGATGTGATCCTGTGGAAATCTATTCCATCGGTGAGCAAGAGTCATCTTAGCGAGACGGCTGTTGGTTTCAACACTCATCTGATAGTTCATACACATCCATGGCATACAACTCGATCTGGCACATGAAATTACTGTACTTCAAACTCTTATTCTCTAGTTGTATTGCCAGCGCCCAGTACTTCAGATGAAAATCATCTTCATTATTTCCATTTCTTCCTTATCCCCGTTCTCAATATCTCTCACACAAAAGTAGATCAAACAACATGAGCAAACTTGTCCCACAAATTCGCGTCTTAGCCTAAAATGCCTTCTAATCAAAACGAAGGAGATTAGCAGGTTCTCTACGTGATATTCAGTATGAAATTGAGACACATTATCATATTCTCCAATGCTTTGCTAGATTTTTGCGTTTATTTTTATATTGGAACATGATCTTGCATTTACATGGGGTCTGAAATACTCATATAGAGTCAAAGATTATCTTCGTATTACAGCTACTCGTATAGCTGTCGATCTAGGTATCTTGGTCGCGTTAAATGAGAGTCGAGAAGCGATTAGTGTTGAGAAATTGGCTACCCACAGGAGATTGGAGGAAGACCTTTTGGGTGAGAGTTCTTAAAGGAAGTGGATGTTGATGTAAATTTGAAGGGGAAGTGGAATGAAGAGATAGCTAAGATACCTCAGGACTTATTCTCCGCTACCTGAAATCTATAGGCCAAATCCGCAAAACGAGCAAAGATCACTTTTGTTCTGACGACATAACCTCCGATCTCGCGGATAAAAATTACCAAGGTGGAATTTATTGCTTGCAAGATGTTTTTCCTACCAGTTTCATATCTATCCAAGCATACTTGGCTAATATGACCGCTCTTGCATCTAAGGAGTGTACGTACTCATGAGCGGTAGCAATATCTCGCTAGTGCTGCTGGCCTTGAGATTCTAAAGACTGAGATATACGATTCCATTGGATGATTCGATCATTGCGATTGTGCAAAAATAAGGCTTCCACCAGGAGCCCAAGAATAATATGTATATTTCGAAGATATATATCAGAATGACAAATGACGAGAGGGTGATAGTTAGACAAAAAACAGATGCTGTTCACTGGTCAATCCCAGGACTGGTCAACACGCCGGAACACGTACCAAGCGTCTATTCAGATCAAGTTGAACGAATCCACTTTGTATCCCTTGTCGACATTATCTGCGATTTCTCCACCCATAATCTCAGAAACATTCAAATAACATTCACCAATCACTTTCCAAACATCTTCTCCATGTTCTCTTAAGATGACTGGGATACTACATCCAAAAATAATGCAAATGCGATCGCCATCCTGGGCTTCACATGGAACCATTGCAAGTGCATCTTGCTCCGTGACTGCCATTCTTCGATTCCATATAACAGCTTGCACCCGGTTCAAAAATGATGTAACCATAGTTGGGCTTCTCAAGTTATCTCCCTTTTCACTGATCTTTACAGTATTTAAGGCATCATAATCCTCAGGCGAGACAGAATTGACAGCCGCATCGAGACCTTTAGTAGAGGAAAGCCGGTAAGACTCCTTACATGCCCGGAGATACCAATCTGGAGGTGAATTGCCCTTTGAATTCCTATCAGAAACTATCGTACGCCAAAACATATCCGGAATAGCATTCCGTGTGGGAGTGTAAGCTTCAGCTAATCTTGGTTCATTTTCGTTGGCCAAGCCCAATGCAATGTCAAGCCAGCTCTTTGGTACATAGCCATCTCTCGCCGGCTCTTCCACCAAGCGAACCCTGTCGAATTCAAAGCCTTGGACTTCCACAATAAATCCTAGACCATTTTCGTCGAATTTCACTCCAGCTTGTCGATGTCTTCCAGATGCATTATAAAATGGTTTATCGGGCGGTCCAATAAGACTGACAGCTTTGATGCGTCTAAAAACACATTTAGGGTCCCAAGAAAAGGAAGGTCCAGTATAAGGCGGAATCCACGACGGTAATTGATGTTCCATCGGCGCCCATGATCTGCAGATAAGATCAAGTGTGCCGTGTGTATCGGCTACTTGTGATATCAAACTTTTGCACACCGTAGCTACACTCTTCCTATAGTCAATTTTCTCTTTCATAGGCGGAACAACGTCATTTGCCAATGCTATGAGAGCGTAAATTGTATCTCGTGGCTCTGAAACTTGCATAAATGCCAGTTGAGTTACCAGGACCTCCATACTACACAGCCTCCTGAACCTACCAACACCTTTCTTTTCTCAGATAGTACCCGCAGCCGTAATAAACGAGCGTGCAGGACTATTTTGGCTATTAATCAGATACTGTGAGCCGTTCTTTGTGCTTTCGAATAGTGTCCGAATTTTTTCAGCCTTCTCACCGAATAATGTCACAGCATCTGCGAAATCACGCCAGCGCACTTCTTTTCTTCCACAGTGCACAAATGCATTTCTCGCGAAGACTACTTCTTGGATGGTCCATCGACGAGAAAACCAAGGGCGACGCATTAATGAGACGAAAGCTTTCCATTGTCCAATATTTGAAGAATCCGTCGCAGTATTATCAAGAGTTCCAAGATCCGTAATCTGATGGACAATGTCCATAGCCTTGTCACTATCAGGTGAATCTTTCCCTAGCCAAAAGCGCACATTTTGGCACGTTGATATATCAACCCCATACGTATTACCTGTTGACTCTTCTCGCGATCGTCATCTTGATTGATGCATAGAGCATCGATCCATAGAATTATAGCTTCTTTCTGTCTTCGGAGATGTCGAAGAGCAGATTCAAGATTTTCGGTCACATGGTGCAAGAACTTGCGATTATAATCTGCAATAGGTATCACATGGGTCTTATCTCCCCATGTGTATGAAAGAGCAGAGTATTGTGGACTGTTCCCTAGCGGTGTTGCATAAATGCTGATATTGAGAGGGTCCAGGAAGTTCATTGTGGGAAATAGTTTGACGACTCGAATGTCTCCATTTTGAAGTGGATGGTATATACATGGTCTTCGGGCAGTAAGAGGCATTCTTCTCTCACTATTTCTCCGCTTATAATTCAAGATATTGAAATCCAGAATTTAGACATGTAACATTCGATAGTGAATCAGATGCTCATTCTGGAGCCTTGGGTTAGTCAGAATGGCGCCAGCCTCCGGTTTCATTGGCCAACAAAACGGCTCAGATTAAACAGACTTTTTGAATGTCACCACACATATTCTATCGATCAAAGTCTTTACCATACTTTTCTTTTTTTACCAAAATTCCTTTTTGAAAATAAAAATGTTTGATTCGAACATCAAACACATTTCACCACTAACCTAGCGTTCTATTCTCAGCTCATCCAACTCCATCATATGGACAAATACATATATCGCCTATCGTAAACACCCAGTAAGATAATACATAAAGTATGAATACATTCTCACCGAAGAAAATACTTCGTAGATCAATTAGTCTTCATATACTTTTTCCACAGTTCGACCTTAGTTCAAGTTCTAAATATCTGCGGATGGTAAGCCCAATCTTTGGATCAATGGCCATGTAAAAATACGTACTCGATTTCATTGGCTGCCACAGATGGCTGACCTGCAGCTCTTTCAAAGAACCTCGGCTTGTCCACTCCAAAAAATCGTTGATCAGTTTGAGAACTACCAAAGCTGGCTTGATTCGCATGTAACACTCTGTAGTGTGGCTCAAGCGAGAAGTGTCGGGATAGCGACCTTCCTCTCCGATCCAAATCCGACGCAATCAGAATACAAGGGAAGGATCTTACACTATCCAATTAAAAAGTCTTCATGCGCAGGTGGCGGCTGGATGCATGATGCGTTGGTTACGCATAATGGTGATTGAACTTCAGTTCGTTTTTTTCCTTCCTGATGCTTTCCAATGCACGACATCTTAAAGAATGGGTACTTTCGAAAGCAGTAAGCTCACCGCTCTCAGATCAGAAGAGCAACTGAACCTACTTAATGAGATTGACACGCTTCGCCGCTCTGGTATTAGTGATCATGTCTCCTTGCCACAGATTGCCGTTTGTGGAGACCAATCTAGTGGGAAAAGCTCCTGCCTAGAGGCTATCTCGGGGATACCATTTCCGCGCAAAGATACCTTGTGTACTCGCTTTGCTACTGAGCTTGTTCTTCGCAAAAGCTCTGTGGAGTCAGTCGTGGTGAATATTGTTCCTAGCCAAAAGAGGTCTCAGAAAGAGAGTCAAGAACTTGCCGGTTTTCAGTACACGCTTCATTCTTTCGACAAATTACCGGAATTGATAGAATCTGCCAAGGTTGCTCTAGGTCTTGACAAGCCTGGGAGCGGATTTTCTTCAGACATACTTCGCATCGAAATCTCTGGCCCGACAAGGCCTCATCTAACAGTTGTTGATTTACCTGGCTTGATTCACGCCAAGAATGATGATGAGGATGACGAAAATGTGGAGGAAGTGGTATCTGAACTCGTTTACTCATATATGCGCCGTCCAAGAACAATCATATTGGCAGTTGTCTCTGCACTGAACGATCGGGCTCTCCAAGCAGTGTTAAAGCAAGTCAAAGCAGTGGATCCACACGGTAGGCGCACTATGGGCTTAATCACGAAGCCTGACACTCTATTCGAGGACTCCGAGAGCGAGAAAGACTTTGTTAAGCTAGCTTTAAACGAAGTAACGCAACTCAGACTCGGTTGGCACGTACTGAGGAACCGCGACTTCAACACGAAACATGTCACCTCCGTGGAGAGAGATAGGATAGAAGAAGAGTTTTTCTCACAAGGAATCTGGAAAACATTACCTCGTGGAGTTTTAGGAGTTTCACAGCTGCGAGAGCGTCTGAGTAGGGTTCTCTTGGACCACATCAAGTCGGAGCTGCCAGCTCTTATTCGCGAAATTCAAGACATCTTGCACGAGTCAAAGCAAGCATTTACAAAACTTGGAGATCGCCGTGGAAACGCTGAACAACAACGTTTATATCTTTTGAAACATAGCCAACATTTCACGAGCATCTGCAGAGCCTCATGTGATGGTATATACGAGGACGAGTTTTTCGGAGACACTGCTAGTAAAGAGTTCAAGACCCGCAGATTCCGAGCTGTTGTTCAAAATCTGAACCTCGAATTTGCCGAAATGGTTCGGCTAAATGGTCAACATATCAATCTCCGGGGCATTGGACTGGAAGGGAAAAGTAATGGAGCTATCTCATGGGTTCGGGATATGCTAATCTCTTCGAGAGGGAGAGAGTTGCCAGGAACTTTCAGCCCGATGCTGATTGGAGATCTATTCAGAGTGCAATCGAAGCCATGGGAAAATATCTCCAAAACCCACCTTCAAGATATCTGGGCAAAAGCTCGTGGTCATTTAGAGGATATACTGTCTTCTCTCATGGATTCAGATGCATACATGGCGTTACTCATGCTTTACGTCGATCCATTAATGGAAAAGCTACTCAAGAAAGCTACTGATGAATTGGACAGATTGTTCCATGATCGGCATAGACATGCCATAACCTACAATCATTACTTCACGGAAACTGCACAGAAGATTTCTGATGCTCGTAATCAAAAGAGGCTCTTAGAAGTCTTGGAGAAAATGTTCCCTTTGGACAACTACAGTCAAGGTCGTACTGGACCGAATGATCTCTCTATCATATGCTCCATGGTGTCAGGATCTATACCAGACATGGATACGCGTGCTAGCATTGAGCTTCTTGATCATTTGGAAGCCTTTTACAAGGTGAGATATCAAAAAACAAAAATAACTTGTGGTATTTGGCTAAATAATTCTTCAGGTGGCAATGAAGACTTTTGTGGACAATGTATCTGTCCAGGTTATAGAGGCATCAATCGTGGACAATTTGGCGAATGTTTTCAATCCACTTGCAGTAGCACAGATGACCAGCGAACTTATTTCACAAATTGCTGCCGAGTCACAGGAAAACCAGACCCAAAGAGAGCGACTGGACAAGAAGATACACATTCTGGAGGAAGGCTTAAATACCTGCAAGTGGCATGCCGGTCGCTATGCTTCAGGTATGTAACATGTTACATGCGTCGGAATCGTTCTAATTCGACATTACCTTAGAACTTGCTCTTAAAGACCCTCCGACCCCGGTAGTACAGACACCAAAGTCCCATGTACCCTCTGTAGCTGACTTACACATCTCGAATGTTTCAAGTGTGAAGGCCAACGTCGAATTCCACGCGGCTGATCAAGGAGAAGCAAAAAATTTAGTGAGTTGGTTCAGTATAGACCCCCCAACATTCAGCTGTAATAACTAAATATTCTGATAGGTGGCCGAGGCTCCTGCTCATACATACGTTGCAAAAAAAGATGAAGGAAAAGACAAAATCTCCCAAGGGGGAGTTATAGGAGAAAAGAAATCCAAGAAGAAGAAGTTTGGGACCGCCTCACGTATTGCAACTAGTTGGGGAGAAAGCTGGGGTTCTGCACTTCCGGAGGAGCCACAATTTTCAGACAAACAATGCGACTAGAGAATAAGTTATTGGATATATGCTTTTCTTAATCTTATAGACCCGAGGAAATTCTCCAAGTCGCATTGTTAGATGATTTCAATATCAAGTACTGCAATACTGTCGTTCATATGTTTCTCATCCTTTCTCTTTTGCTTTTCCGCACCTCCTCCAATGTGTCCTCGATATTATCCTTAGTTCACAAGTTGCCCTGTGTGTGAAATGTATCCAAAGCTAGATCTCATGGTCTAATGTTTTCGTGATTCTCGATGGTAGGGCACGAAAAATCTTTTAGAATAAATCGATTCAGCATATAAAAACAGATATAGTGCAAGTGGAAGACGATCAGGAAGCTTGCAAACAAGAATGAACTACAATGTACTTCACCCAGTGAGACCCAGGCCTTCTTGATCTGTTCAGGTGTTTGCTTCCTTGTGCACAATCGTAACATCTCTCAGTACCACAACAGCGCCGTACACAGACATTAGAAAGCTTCCGATATGTCCTCAAATCCTAGTTTTCACCTCGACTAACGCAGATTCTGTACGGAAGCCTCACATGCTCCTTTGCTTGTGACTCAAGATCAGTTACAATCGCCTAGTTGGGAGATATTGTGTTGAAGTTATGAAATTCCAGGAGCTTTCATCGAGTTCCAACATCTCCGGTTTTCAGGTCATATTTTAAAAACTATGGTCTTGATTGACTGAGAAAGAGTCATGACTTCAAACTCAACTTCGAGTAAGATACGTTATCACCGGAAATCCAGTTCTAGGGTAATAAGACTAATCATACCCACGATCACGTAGTGATGCCTCCGGTGGCTCACATGCTAGTTGTTGCAGGTTGGTATCATGACACCGTAATCGCCAAAGTTTGTGAGGGCTTTGGTTTTTCCTCTTGATTCTTTCGATGATACCGTTGATACAATAAGATCATAGAGAATTATCATACCTCCCTCACAAAAGGCCACTTCCTATACGAGTACTGAGGTCATTGTTCCCCTTCCTTTTTAGAAAAAATATTGAAACGAACCAATCATCACATGTCGGCGAATCGATTTAGGAAAGTCCGACCGGGGTGACTCCGGCGCTTTTTCTGAGAGCTCCCTTGGCTCTCCACCTCCGCAGGATGAATGAGAAATCATCATGACGGGATGAGGGGCAACAAGTTATAAAGAGGGGTCGATTTTCCTATATTTCAAACTCTTTATATCGCATCATTGAGGGCTCTGTTCTTTGCTGTACTTTTCGATTTTAAATACCTCATCTCAATCAATATGGCAGATAAGAAATACAATGTTGGAGTAATTGGCTACGGGTTTGTATAATTCCTCGAAAGCTGTCGAATGTGTACTAATTGAAGCTTGTAGCTTGTCAGCCAAGGTCTTCCATATTCCGCTCATTCTTGTTACTCCATCCTTCACCCTTCACTCAATTGTTCAACGAACACCTAAACCAAACGATAATGCCGCCCAAGATCATCCAGAAGCCAAAATCTACAACTCCGCAGATGCTATGTTTGCAGATTCGGAAATTGACATCATTATCATATCCACAACTCCCGAGACACATTTCCCGTTCACGAAAGCCGCTTTACAAGCTGGTAAACATGTTATGGTAGAGAAACCATTCGTTCCCACATCCGCGGAAGCTTCAGAGCTTATTTCTATATCCAAAGAAACTGGAAAGTTCATTTGCGTATACCAGAATAGAAGATGGGACTCTGATTTCTTGACGGTCAAGAAATTGATGGCAGATGGTTTATTGGGAAGAGTGGTCGAATTTGAGACACACTTTGACAGATTCAAGGGCGAGAAACCCGCAACTTGGAAGGGCACATTGACCATGGAGGATGCTGGCGGTGTTATATATGATCTAGGAACACATTTGATTGATCAAGCATTTTGCTTATTTGGCCAACCAAAGACAGTAACAGCAATCTTCACGAATCAAAGAGCTGATGGCTCGGCAGAACCAGACAGTATTACCGTAATGCTGAATTATGGCGAGAAGGGTCCATTGGTAACTGCAAAGGCTGGGGTAAGCATCGAACACTGCTATTAGTCACAGCTTTTTCTTGATATACTGAACATCGCTAATGATCAATTCATAGGTTCTGTGCGTGGAAGAAGAGCAATTACGATACTGGGTTCGAGGATCGCAGGGTAGCTTTAAGAAATACCACCTTGATATTCAAGAAGACCAATTGAAAGCCGGTCTCAAGCCTGGTGATGCCAAATTTGGTATCGAATCAGAAGATAGGTCTGGAAAATTAGTGGTATTCGAGGATGGAAAACCTAAGGGCAGCACCTACAAGAACGTGACTCCGCAAACTTATGCTGCTCTTTACCAAGGCTTTGCCGATGCTATAGCTAGTGGCAGCGAAGATGCTGTTCCAGTGAAAGCAAGCGAAGCTAGAGATATTTTGAGGATTATTGAGGCAGCTAGGGAAAGTGCTAAGAGTGGGAAAACAGTTGCGCTATAGGTGGTCCATTTACAACTTTCCCACGGATGAAGCAGCGATAAACATTCCGTAAACTTTTGTATTTCTTCTCTATCAGTACCTAGATTATACCCCTAGTAATAGATCATGTTGATTCAAAAGTGGGAAGATCTACGGATTTGCAGTTTCCAATTGCCTGCGGAGTAGGTAATGGGTATATCCGTTCGCGATCCGGAGATAAATTAAGTACAAGAATAAATCCGAAGGTGACTACTGCACGTCATCTCACACCCTTTTCTATATGTATTCAATGAACATTCCTCACCAACGAATTTAGAACACGATGTTTCAATTCCTTCCAAGAATTAGACCAAACATTCAAAGATCACTCAAAATGTTACCCCTAATCACCCTCGAGGAACACTTTCTTTCCTCCGCGGTTCTTGCCGCCCAGCAAGCAAGCGGGACCCCTGATCCATTCGCAGGGTTCCCAGTTCAGATCACTAGGAAACTAAAATCTCTCAACGACGAACGTATAAACGACATGGATGATGGAAACATCTCTCTACAAATCCTTTCTCATGGTCCTATGGATCATGCTCCTCTCAAATTGTGTCAAGAAATCAACGATGAACTCGCAGCTGCTGTCTCCAAAAATCCGACCCGCCTAAAAGGCTTCGCAACTCTGCCTATGGGATCGCCTGTAGAAGCAGCTCAAGAGTTGAACCGCTGCATTGATAAACTCGGCTTTGTGGGTGCGTTGATTGATAATCATCTTGATGGCGAATTCTACGATAATGAGAAATTCTGGAGTATTTTTGAAACCGCTAGTGCTTTAGATGTACCCATCTATATCCATCCCAATTTCACAGCTGAAAAGGATATGAGCAAATACCGTGGGAATTATCCAGAGGGGATCGCAATGGCGCTTAGCAATTGGGGCTAGGATGGCATTTCGATACTGGGCTTCATTTTTTGCGTCTGTATGCTGCGGGGGTATTTGATCGGTTCCCGAAGTTGAAAATAGTGTTGGGACATATGGGGGAGCTTTTGCCATTTAACTTGGAGAGAATATTCAAGGTATCGGCGAGGTGGGGAAGGGAAAGAGGATTAGAAAAGGTTTGGGAGGAAAACTTGTGGGTTACTACTAGTGGGATGTTTTCGTTGGCGCCGTTGGCGTGTTTGGTGCAGACGAAGGGGAAGGATAAGATTTTGTTTAGTGTTGACTATCCGTTTTCGGAGAATGGGACGGGGAGGGAGTTTGTGAAGAGGGTGGCTCAGAGTGGACTTTTTGGGGGGAGGATTCGGCGGAGATGAGGGGGTTTGCGTTTGAGAATGCGGAGAGGTTGTTGAAAGTTAAGGCGAGGGAGTGAACTGCTGTTTGAGAATGGGAAGTCCGGCTCGTCGTGGAATATGCTTTATGTTCTTGTTTTACTCTACATCTCAACTCTAGTTAGGGTCGAATATTTGGAAATTTGATTGATACCCCTCCGGTGTTATTTTGGACAGGAAATTCATGCATTTTTGGTGTCCGTATCCCAAATGCGATAAGTGTATATACTCTTTGGAAGCAAAGTGCAGTCTTGGTGCACCTTCTTAGTCCAAATTTCCCTCGTGAGTTCCTTCCCTTACGAATCTTCTCGGGATTTAGCCTTGCAAAATACTCATGCAGAAGAAAAATGACTTCTCGTTGCATATTTCATCTATTCGAGTTTCTAACATCATCTGAATTCTAGCATGAATCATTCGATATTCTCAGAATCATTTGTAACATACAGTTTGTACTTTTGGGGGAATTTGAATGCATCTGAGTGCCCTTTCTTGAGGTTTGATAGTCCCTAGATTTCGTCAGATCAAAGACCCAAACGACTTCTGGATTGCTACATACCTATCTTCTACTCTTGGGGGAGGAGAGTAATTTGATAGTTTTGAGGGAACTTGAGGACATCTCTTGAATATACACCACAGCGAAACAATATCAAGGTCAATTAATTTCCATTTCCACGACTTTATCAAATTTTTACAATATTCACTTGGTGCAAGTCCAGCTGAAGACTCCTCTTCGTCAATATATCGAACCACAAAATCTTGGCCAATTCACATTTGAACTCACAACTTGCAAACCCACATTCTACAATATCTTTCTGCTTTTCATTCTACAACAACCTGGCTGATATACAATTGCTATCAAAGCAAGCACACATTTGAAAGTCCCCTCTGGAAATATTTCGATACATACAAACCTGAGTCTACAATCTCTGTTGTTGCCAATTTTCTCACCTTGCTGCCGCTCTCGTCAAAACATACTCCGATATATCTCACTTTCCAAAAGCCAATACCCCTCATCTCTTCCTGCCATTTCTATTCACTATCCTTAGCGTGGAAACGGAAGACTTTTCAATCTATTACTTTCCCACTTCCACCTCTTTCAATCTTCCTCAACTACAACCTCTACCTCTCATACCTCCGTCGATCTATATCGGCTTCTCTTACTTCTTTCTATCAACTTATCTTTTGCTTTGCCATCTAGATTCTTTTATTGTTTACATCCTTCAAATTATTGATAACTTTACTCCAATTCTACAGTCATGCCTCCAAAGGCCTCTCGTAAGCAATACCAGCGCGGTGAGCAGGTCATGCAGGTTGGTGACCCCGGCAATCATGCTTTCAAAGCTCAACCTGTCAAGAACGGTAGAAAGAGATCAATGAAGAACAATCCAATCGAGATTCATTCTGATGATGAGCATTTCCAGCCATCCAAAAAGCCTTGTCCAGGTATGCAGACAATCTTATTATCCAGAACTTGCACTGGAGACCATCCAAATACCAAATACAGAATGACTAACCTCTCGATAGGCCCACGGGCATCGAATTCAAGAAGTCGAGCTGCTGAGCGAGAAAGAACTTTTGTCGAGTTCAGCCAAGAACCAGATGATAACCTCCCTCAAGAAGTCATCATCCGCTCAAATGTGCATCTAACAAAACTTTCGCAGCCATTCGCAGATAAAGATGCCGATGTATACATCTCACTTCTCGACAAGAATCCCAGGTATTCATTCAGAATGCACTCGTATATTTTAAAGCGTGCCTCATCTTGGTTCAAAAAGGAACTTGAAGGAGATTTTTTCGATGAGGCAGATTCAGCTACAGCTGCTGCTGTTACTGCAGACTGCGGTATAAAATATAGATTTGAACTGAAATTTGAGGCTGATCGCAACCACTGGGTATTGAATCGCTTGGTGGGTATTTTCCCTCCCTCAAGCTATCCGTGTTGATGTACTACGAATTTGAACAGGCCGGCTAATATCTGCAGGGACTTACAATGTTCGAGGAATCTCAGACGGTCGCAGCCGAAACTACCTCCAGTATCAGCAAAAATAGTCATTCTGTTCCAAGCAATGATGCATTTTACTCGCGTCAATCGTCCTGCCTTCCGCCACAATATGATGGCTCATGCGATGACGTTGAAATGGAAAATACAATGGGTGATCCTCATGTATCTCCTGGTTTGGATATCTTCAGCTTCCTTTCGTTGCCAAGTGCCCTTCAACCCATCCAAGGATCAGCCAGTGAATCTCAAGGAAGTGAGAATCACATCAAGTTACAAGAAGATACCATTGTTCAATTGAATAGTGCCGAACCTGATCTACAAGCCCAGAATAATGTGATGGAGCAAGTTGCAACACCGCCTACAAGTCCCACCAAGGTGGTAGCTGAAACTGATACAGACCAGATGGTGATTCAGGGTCCACAGATTGACAGAATCCCCCAGCCAGTCCTTGCAGATCAAATCATTCCAACAGCTGATACGCCTATCAAAGCAGAGATTGAATCCGAGGAACAGATGATATCGCCAAGTCTTCCAGAAAACAAGTCGCCAGAAAGACAAGTTGAAGTCCTCTCGAATGTAGAAGAAAAGGTTGACGAGCAATTACGCATCGAATTACAGAAAATTGAAGTGCCACCAGGTCGCAAAATCTCACCCGAAGAACAACTTCAGGTTGTTATCTCCATGGAGAATCCAATGGGGCATGAGATAAAAACCGAAGAAGCACAGCAAGCTACAATTTCGCTTTTGAAGCAGCAATCCAAGATTGATCCATTTGTCAAAGAACCGTCTAACAATTATGTTGTTGAACAGACAGTCATTCCCACCACAGAAAAGACAATCAACAATGTAACATGTCAAAAGCTAGCCCCTCTAAAAGTTGAGCAAACAATCCTCGATGCTTACCGCTCCCTTTTTCTATGCTACTTCGGTTGTCCTCCTACCATTTCAACAACGAATGTTACAGCTGCAGCAAAACAGTCCATGTTGTTAATCAAAATCGCCAATCTCTATGACTCAGCGAAGGTTGTCAGACCTTACATAGTTGCATCTCTCCTTTCCCTAGGACGTAGCCTATACGCATCCATTCGTCGCAACCCTCCTCATTTCCTGCTTTTGGCATACAAGCTCCAATGCGCTCCCATCTTCAAGGAAGCCCTCATTCACATCGTAGGACAATACCCCTCCTGGCCATGGCTCACTAAGGAGAATCGAATGGGTCCCGATCTTGGCAGCGTCATTCAAAAGAAAGTCGACGATCTCCAAGACATGAGATTCAAGGTCAATGATGCACTTTTCCAGAGCTGTCTCGTGAAGGAAAATGTGAGAGTTAGCATCAATAATCTAAATAAATCGACCTTTGACATGTGGATCATTGTGCAGATCTGGCATGATTGGTTCTCTCAACAGTTGCGCCAATGCAAGATGGTTCGACTACATGAAAATCGCTGCGTGGAGAAGACTATGTATAGACTTATTGCTCAAGGTGGGGATGCGTATCTAAATATCGACGATGTTATGACAATGATTGAACCATTCAGAGCCGGCTCAGAGACCAGAGAATGGGGGCATTGGGAGAAAGACCAGGTTGAGTTGCAGTTGAATATACTAAAGAAATATGCCTCGGAGAACGTCAAGGGTTTGTTGATCAACGAGTTGATGGGTGATACCGGTGGGAATGCTGATGAAATCGAATATCTCACTTGCACCGAGGTCCTTGAACTTGAGTTGCCATGGGCTGAAGCACAAGTGGTCATCATTGAGGATTAGAGCAAAAATTGGAGACGATGCAAATTACTAGAATGAGTGCGAGGGTCGAAAAGAATGATGGGCTTGCTTCGCATTGCGGAGGGATTCTGATGGTTGGAAGCCACTCGTGCGAGTTGGTATCTTCATCCTGTGAATATTCCAACGCGAACAAGAGCCGCCACATCTTTTGCTTATTATTCATCTATCTTGCTAAGTATCGTTATTATTTTTCCTTCTTTTATTTACTTTTTTTTTCGATGGAGATGGATGGGGATTGATGGAGAATAGGATATTACTTACTTATTATTTGCGAACACAATATCAGATATGAACTGCTTTTATCATAGCGGGCGGAATGGACATGCACGAAAGAATCTGAGGGTGGAAATCAATAGCTAGAGAAGATACTTTTTAACAAATCAACGAATGAATGAAAATTTCCTTTTCAATATTATCATGATGTTGTTCCTTGAACTTGATTCTAGCACAAATCATCCTAAATATGGCCTTCTGGGCAGAGATGATACCATGTAGCACTAAATCTTCCAATGAACGCCCCTCTTCCATATGCACCAACCCTTTCCATTGTAACCAGCTCGGATAACGCCAACCCCGCTAGAATTTTATTTACACCCAACCTATTATAGTATTCCGCATTGATAGATGATCATTTCAGACTCCCGCCAAATAAATCATGCTCTTCTTTTAGCCTCTGCTCTCGCTCCATCTTTCTCTTCTTGATAATCTTCTCATCATCTTCTCCATCTTTGCCTTCTACTCCTTCCCTTTTCATTTTTTGTAGTCCAACTAGATCTGCTTTTTCGGGATTTCTGCATTTCTTCAATTTCTTGACTAAGGCTTGGATTTCTTGTCTTTGTTCGGGAGTTTGTTCCTCGGGGATTGAGGAGAGTATTTGAGCGAGATTTTTTATCAAGGTGAGAAGTTTTTGGTAGGTTGATGTTGCGGTGTTTGTATCCGGATTCGAGGGATTGTAGAATTTCAGAGCGAGGTAGAAGGTAGTTAAAGGGGCGGAAGCGAGATAGAGAGATGCGAACATTATTTGTGAGGGCGTATAGTGGAAATAGGAATCGCATAATAGCGCACTTGTTTTGAGATAATGGCGTGCGTGTCCATGGCTTTCTAGTATTAAATTGTGCATGTTTTCGGGGCGTTGGGATTCCAATTCTGCGGGGATGGATATTTTGTGGGTGGAGATGGCGAGGAGTTCCATGACGGCTCCTTCGAGACCGCGGTAGGGGTGGCGGATGTCGAATTGGAAACGGAGGCCTTGGGTTAGAAGGAATTCTGAGGAGAGAATCTCTTCGGTGGTGGTTTTGCCTATGTCGCTTGCGAATCTGGTGATACGGAAATAGTGATTTTCAGTTTTGGTGGCGAAGAAAAGGGCGGTTTTTAGGATGGTCGTGGGGGTGTAGGTCATTAGGCTGTGACTTATGTAGAAACGCCGGATGTATTGGATTGCTGTGGCCTAGAGTGGAAAAAGATGTTAGGGATGCTTTGAGCAAAGACAAGTTGCGCATATTGCGATTCGGCAGACATTACCACCATTCCGTATGGAAAAGTGGCCGGTCAACTAAAAGCAAAGAATCTCCGCAAGAGAAGAACATACCTTGACCTCAATCGGCACACCCAAATGGTCTCCCAGCTGTAGCGTTTGTCTACAGTAATAATCCAACAACTTCAATTCCTCATCCACCGTCAAACAATCCACATCTCCATCCGGTAGAGCAGTGCTAGCAGACCTGCTGTTCTCTGCTTCACTATTATCATTTGAGGATGCAGCACGAGCTTCTCTGGCACGTCGAACGGCATCTCGAACTTGGGTTGTGGCTAAGGCATTTGTGCTTTCGCGCAGGGAACGGAGGGCGGACGGTGTGTATGACCAGTGACGATATTGAGTCGAAGTACGATAGCGGGCGTCTTCGGAAGACATGGTGAATTTTTGGAAAATTTAGTGAGAGTGGTTATGGCGCATGGTGGAATTGTGAGATTATCGATAGGAAGGAGGTTCATATCTATTATTTATGAGGTGGGAGCTTGGGGCAGGGGTACTGGAAATACTTTATTCCGTTCATTGGCTGGCTGAACGTTGTGCATCTATCGGAATACTTGCAGGCAGGGACTTTTAATAATTACAGATCATTTATTAAAATAGCATAAATGTAGAGGAATCTAACAAGACTTCTATTGCTGTCCATCAAAAGATAAACATCCAGATGTGACATGTCAATTCTGCTACCTATCAAGTACCATATTCCTATCACACGGCAATCTGAGCCGAGGCAATGGTGGGCACCGGAACACATTCAAGGTATATGACAAGATGAGAGCTTCGAGGAAATCCATTTTGACAACGATATTCCGTGGAACTATCATGATATAAAGCAACTAGAAACTTTGCCAACATGTATCGCTCCATCATCCGGGCCCAACGAGTCAGTCGTTTGGCTCCTCGTCGCTGTTACAGTAGTGGACCTAAGATAAGTCATGATCCCACTTTATCAACAAAAGTTGAAGACAACACGCGTACAAAGGGTCTGTATTCCCAAACTTCTACTTCGCGTTCACCTGAAGTTCAAGACAATGCGTACTCTTCATATAAGCGTTCCAATGGCCAGTTTGTTTTCAATGCCTCCCACGGCCCACCTGTCCCTTTGCGAAAGAAAACTCGGCCTCCAACCTTTATACGGCCTCTCCTCAGTACTGAGCTTTCTGCTCAGGAAAAGGCAAACCAAGAGTTGATAAACTCGGCCGCTGATCTAGGGGAAGAGATCGTTCATCCAAAATTAGGAAAAGGTTATCGAGAGAATCTTCGTTTGCTCGATAATGGAGCATTCATGCCAATTAATTTTGCTGAAGGGCCGGATTCTGTGTAGGTTCACTCATTCAAGTTTGTTCCTGGTTTCGGGCGCTAATATGTTTATAGTCCGCGTCGATGGCTGAGGTAAGAAATGACAGGATATGAATAAACATTCGATGTATTTTCTTCTTGAGAATTACTCTGATCATATCCTAGAGACAATTGTCGTTGTGCCAAGTGCAGACGTCCTGATACTATGCAGCGAGAAGTAGACATTTTCTCGGTAAATACCCCAATGACCGTTATGAGCTATGGTCTGACAACTCATTAGTCTGACCTCAAAGTTCTACCGGATTCTATCAACAAGGCCAAGAAGGAGGGCCTTGAAGTAACATGTACGCACTTTTTTCTGCATTTCTTCTCATTGCTAACACTCCACAGGGCTGGATGGTACAGATAATGATGTTAAGTCAGATCATGTTACTGTTTACCCATGGGAGTGGCTCCACAAACATCAGGTTTACCGCGACGCAACAAAGTTCCAGTCTCCTAAAGCTTCAATTGTCAGTGGGACTCGGGGAGGAGATAATTCAGCAGAAGTGGAAGTTCCCATGCCTGACCCAGAGTAATTTCATCCCAATCATCATATTCAACGATTTTCTGACATCTTTTGTAGTAGTCATGAAGTTGTTCTTTGGGATTCGCTTATCGGGAAGAATCCACCTACTGTCAACTATGAAGAAGTTATGGCAAGTGAAACTGGCGTAGGAAAGTGGACACGCATGATTGTAAATCTTCAACTTACTCTGAGCTCATACATAATCCATTGCTAATTTTATTCAGCACAACTATGGCTTCTGTTTCGTAGATGGGGTTCCAGTATCTCCCGAAAAGACTCAGGAGCTTCTGGAACGCATTGCCTTTATTCGGCCAACGCATTATGGTAAAACCCAGCCGCTGTAATACAAATAATCATTACACATTGACTAACACACGTAGGTGGATTTTACGATTTCACATCCGATCTTACAATGAAAGACACCGCATACACTAGTGAAGCCATTGGTCCTCACACCGATACAACCTATTTCACCGATCCCGCTGGCCTCCAGATGTTTCATCTTCTTTCTCATACTGAAGGTACTGGTGGTGAATCTCTTCTTGTTGACGGCTTCTGGGCCGCTCGCTTACTTCGTAGTCGCCACAAAGATGCTTTATCAAAGATATCAGTTCCTTGGCATGCTAGTGGTAATGATGGCATTAATATCACTCCAAATAGGCCATACCCTGTTCTTACCATGAATAAAAATCGTGCTGCGTCGCAGGTTAGGTGGAACGAGGCAGATAGGGGAACGATTCATCCTGGATACTCTCAGGAGTGGTATGAGGCGGCGAAAGCATATAATGATCGGGTTAATGATCCAAAGCTACAGTATTGGTCGCAACTTGTACCTGGACGTGCTTTGAGTGAGTATATCAACTATTCGTTAATGAAGTTCCCGATGACTAATACTCGAGCAACAGTTTTCGATAATTGGAGAGTTCTTCATGGAAGATCAGAGTTTACAGGTAAAAGACGTATATGTGGTGGATACAGTGAGTTGAATTTCTTTCACATACATCTTTTCTTGTGTAATCAAAGATACTAACAAGACACAGTTAATCGTGATGATTACGTTTCGAGATATCTGAATACAAATTTTACTCGCGAACAGATCTTGGAGAAGATACTATGATTGCATGTATTACAGCTTGCTTCACTTCATTTCTTTTTTGTAGCAGTTCAAAAAGCTAGCAGCTGAATAAGTACATGGCGCCCTAGATCCTTGATGCGCGTTGCAAACAACTATCAGATAGTTTATCAAGGCAGAGATTAGTTATTCTTGGTATGTTACAGAGAATGGAGATGCGCAGGATGTTGTAAGAAGGTAGAGTGAAGTGGTAGATATTCAATAGCTCACTTACCATTTAGAATTACTATTCAGCCCGAGCATTTACTCCCAGAGAGATTTTCCCGGATCCGGGATAGTGAAAATCAGTGTACGTTTCTTTTTCGCGACCTCAAGATCGCAATCTGTGATAACATTGTATACATCAACATCAACACGAGTTTCCTCTCAAGACAGTCCGCCCATTCTATCTCCCGCCATTGGATTTCTCGTTTCTGTGATTTTCAATTTTCAGAATACCATCAACCTGCAATCACCGATTGAAATGTTAATCATTTCTCATTGTGGCAATACTTTCTGAAACTTTGAAAAACGCTGTCTCAAAATGCTATTTCTCCAATGAGCCTATACTGAGATAACTTGATAGTTTTTTTAATTCGCTGAATTTGCTTGCCCTGATCTCTCAACCCTCTCTTGAAACTGAGGCTTCATTTTCCGCTTTTATACTGTCTCTCAATTCCTCTCTTTCTTCCTGTCTTTCTGAAAGAACGCTTGGCAAATATTCGTATGTTTCTCTATCTGGATCAAGAAACTTTTCCTCTATTCCAAGGCTTTTGAGCTGTAGTGATGGGTGTAAGCATTTTACTATCTGAGATGGTTGGTTCGTGAACATATGTAATGATTTTAAAAGTCAATGCCGTGATGTTCTCGTAATGACTCAACCTCAAACAGAACGCTTGTTCGAACATTCGAGAAAGGCCAAATCGTGTGATCAAAAGGTCACAATCGGCTCTTTTACTATCAATGAGAATCAAGTAGGCTTACCTTCGCATCAAGCCTCTGTTCTCTCTCCACCAAATATCTCTGCTTGGATTTGTATTCTCTAAGAAAAGACTTTTCCCTGCGTTTAGCTGCCATCAACTTTCCTCTCAACGTCTCACTCTTCTCATTGAAACGTGTTGTCGCCTCTCTGGTTTTCTCTAGTCTCTTGTTGAACTCCTTGACCGCTGTGTTGAATTTGTATTGCTCGGCTCTGAGTAACTCTAGCTTTCTGTCGTTCTCTAATTCCGTCTTGTGGAAAGTTCGTAGCTTTCCGGAGGCGTTAGTTACGATCTGATGTACTTGCGTTTTATGTACCAATACCTTGTCTTCAAATTCTACTTTTGCCTCTTCGAATTCATAGACTCGTCTTCTATGGTCCTCTTGTAGCTTCTTGAATTCCGCTTTCTGGACTTCGAGATCTTCACATTCTTTAGCGATCGAGCGGCCTCGTTCATTCAATCTGTCATTGTCGCAGATTCGGCTATCTCGGGGAGCTTCATCATTTGGAAACATTCCATCGTCCAGCGGCGCTCGATCAATATCGCCAGAATCCATCTTTCGATCGTCGATCTGTTTTGTGATGATGAGATCTCACAAACCAATTTCTCCCTCGACTACCCCAACTTTCACCACGGGGACGAAACTCAAACCCAAAACCAGAATGGCAATACCAATACTCGCAAGTATTTCCAGCTCGAGAGATGTAATCGGTTCGTCTATCGGTAACCGGTCAATAAGAATAAAAGAGATGAAGCTCCACATAAGGAAGTCGAAGAATTGTAAAACACGGAATGGTAATGAGAGAGCGAAAACCATGTAAAAGCTTAGATCTATTTTCGTGAAAGGACTGGGTATTTACTTAGAATATATTGTTTTATGAGTTTGTAGTTGTATTGTTTTGTGTATGGCGTTGAAGAGGTGTGCTATGGCTTTGGTAGAGTTGATGTCTTTTGGTATTGGAATACGGAAGGAGCAAGTACGATAAGTTGTGCAGTCCATATCTCTTCCTATCTAGTCCAACGGAGAAGTTCTGGAAAAGGGCAATTCAAACAGCTTCCTGTCTCTGATAACCTTGAAACTTAATTGAAGTCCTATCCCAAATACTTACTTTGCATATCAATTTGCGCTTTCCAAGGCTTTTGTATTCTTCTGTTGACTTCAGATATTATCTTCTACCATCTCATACCGATATACTTCATTTGTCTAAGATTTATTAACTCTAGATTTCTAGTCAATTAATCGGTGCAATGGAGAATTTTATGTAGAGTGTGTTTGCTCAAAATCATAAAAAGAGATGTTGAGCGATATCATATTTGAGAAAAAGATGAGACAATTTACATTCATTTTGTTACCAATATATACACCACGATATCTTAAAGCCAGAAAATTCTCCACTATCAGTCCTTGAAAATATAAATCCTTCTCGAATATTGAAATTCACACATTTCCATCATACAGGAATCCAGAATCTTCTGTCAAGAAGTTAGCAATGTATCCAGCATGAAAAGGGAACCCACACTTACTCTGGCTAAATTTGATGTCGAAAATTCAACGTATCGATTAGATCACTTAGCTTCTCATTTGAGGGTTCCCAGCTAGCACGAACGAGGACGTGTGATCAAAGCTAGCCGCCCTATAGACAAATTAGAAGTTAGACGAGTGGATATACTTATCGAATTGAACCATTTTCCCTCCCCCTGACGAGCTCTCATGAAGCCCCATCGAGTGAGCTTCCAATGAGACTGTCCTGAACCCAACCAAGCCAAGTGGATATCGCCAAATCACAACCTAATAGAAGTGAAAAGCTTCAACCAAGGAGATATCGCCAAAACACTTCCTAAAAGAAGTGAAAAGCAAGACAGCACAAGACCGAGGGGTATAGCATGAACAGATCACCGAAGCAAAAGTGTTCGACAAGCGTTCCCACAAGAGTCAAGTGTGTCAAAATAATCCCGTCGAGTAACTGGACGGGCACAGTATAGATCCATCGAATGCGTTGGAGATCCTAAAAGATTCTCCATTATGTGCAAGTTCGAAGTGGATGCGAGGTCGAATTCAAGATGTTGTAGAACAACAAATTGGTGAAGGTGGTGTGGGCGAATGTTGATCAAGAAAGAATCTCTGCTTGTCGTCTCGAGAGCAGCAGAGGGCGCATTCTGCCTTGACCAACGAAGTGGTGTGTGTGAGAAGTAGAGACGTGGTGTGATGTGAATCATTTAATATGATAATATAATAATCTAACCTGTGACCTGAAACCTTTCCTGGAATATGGTGGTGAAGCCGTAGTCGATCGTCGTAGGCGTTGGGATTGGGGAATCGTCGATGGTTCGTGGGTTCGCGTTGGGGATACTTCAAAGTGATTAGCAACTGACTTAGATGTCAAAAGAGAGTGGAGTTGAACTAACCAATCATTCCGAAAGTTATGATCTAAAGTCGAGCGACCACAGCTCGCATGTCTCTAATCTGTAAACCATTAACGAGCAAAAGTAAGGCAAGATGGGATTTTTAATCCCATTAAAAGAAAAACTCCCCCTCCCCAGTCCCCCATATCCCCCAAATAACGACAAAGGAAATAAATATATACAAGATGCGATGTTCGCTTTTTTGGTGATTGTTTTGTGATACCTTGAAAGATAGATAATTGGGGTACCAATCCAAGAATCCATTCCAACAAGGCCTTTATTTTAATATTTTTTTGGCGATGGCTTATTAGGCACATCTATTTTGGATGAAACAAAAGAAAAGGATACTAACCTTCAGTCCGGGGATTCCAAGAAAGGCCAAGGTCAGGTCACAGGTTAGTAGTTAATAGCAGATACAGTGCATCAATTCCCACCATGAAGGATGCAGTTGTATCGACTATATTGGTCCCTTTGGACATGATGAACTAGAGCATTGGGATCATCTGACTCGAGCACATCATCAGAGAAATCGACTTCAGGATCGCAAAATCCTTCAATCACACTCTCTCTGCACTGTCTGCACAGTGTGTGCTCTTTGCAGCGGTCCCATCTACTCTGTTCTTCTGGGGGATAGAAAAAACTATCCCGTTTAGAAAACCATCCAGTAGGGTTGCCTTGCTGATCCATCTCCTCAATAAGAGGAAAGCTCTCGTGGGGCATCGACCTAGCCCCTGCGAATCTCTCACGAAAGCACTCCATGTCCTTCTTAACCACGTAAGTGGCAATCTGACCACGGATACAATCGTTGCTTGGTCCTACAAAGCGAACTCTTTTCGCAAAGCGATTAGAGGAGCTCTTGAAGCAGGACTTCAGCTGAGAGATCTTTGGGGCATCTGTCATCTCGACTTCCATTGAAACAACTTCAGAGATTTCGGCATATGCCGACGCAACTTCAGTTGGAACAATATCAGCCGGGGGAGGGATGGCAGATTGGATGGCTTTGAGAAGTTGCGCGCCAGCAACAGAAGACAAACTAATAGTGACCTTGGGTGTTTGACGAGAAGATCTTCTATAAGTTGGTTTTTCCTCCGAGACAGAAGGAGAAGACGATCTAACAAAAGTCTTTCTCTTCTTCCCTGGAGAAGAAGGTGCAACCACGGATGAACCAACAAGCTCTTCAACTCTGTTTCTCTTCTTTACAGAAGGAGAAGCAACGAGTTGGGCTGCTTGGGGCTTTGGAAGCACCTTGATTTTAGGTAGAAGAGGAGCAGCCTGGATGACAACAGGTGCAGCCTCGATAACAACTGGGCAGTTGATGATAGGTAGAAGAGGGGCAATCTGGGTGACAACAGTTGCAACCTCGGTATCAATTGGGTTGTTGATTATGTAAAAGCAGACAGCAACCACAAGGGCTGTGCCTACGAAGGTGAGGATATCTGTGAAGGACATTGCAACGATTGATGTTAGAACGGTAATCGGCACGCCGACGTAGATTGAGAGTATAAAGTGAGGTACGAGGTAAGAGGTAAGAGGTTGGTAAATAGATGGGTATCGATGAGTTGGTAGCTCAAAGATAAAAGCCGTGAGAAGTCAGAGTATGCAGTAAAATAATTAGGTTGAAAAAATCAAAATAATCAAAAGCGCATACGACGGAGAGAGAAGAAGAAAGAGAAGAAGACAGCGAGGTGAGTATGAAAGACTCGAAAGACAAACAACGCTATAATCGGGTGATCTACTAGGTGGCAGCTGTCAATGTTGTTGACATCACTAAAGGTTTTCTAAATTTGGCGCCGACGATAGACTTTTTTGGTCTCATGGCAACCACCAAATCTTTACCTAGCAACCAAACTATATCTGGTAAATTCGGATGATACTTCCTCAATTATTCTATGTGAATTTATGAACTAGATGTTGATCATCTTGCTATTTACCTTTAATAATCATAATAATGTTCCGTTCTCATCAATCTATCATCTCTACACAGATAATTTAGGCTCCTCAAATATAAGACCATAACAATATGTGACTTACACCTGAGAAGATCCCCAGTACATGATGGAGCTCTTATATCTGATAAGTATATTCTGGAAGGATATACACAGTAGGAAAGTTTATATTGACATGTCAATAAAGCTTCCCGGCAAACTTAAGCCTCCGTCATAAGGCGAAGCTGAAATAGTCCAACGAATATCAGTCAGATCAAGTTCTGTTTATATCCTCATGATCAAACTATATACGCGAAATTGATCTTCAGATCAACGCTGAAGAAGATCAAAGATCCCATGCTCAAGAATTTAAGGAGGTTGACATACTCTAACATCATAACCCGTTCTACTTCAGCAATCTTTTTCACTGCGGTGTCATAGAGCTTGCCATATAACCTCCATACATACTAATCACAGAGCGTAATCATAATCTACATTATCTCTAACCGCTGTGCCATTAAACAAACAAACTATAAAACTCTACACCTGTCAAACATAGTAAACATACTGGAAATAAGGTTTAGTCCCCCAGTTTACCTCACGGTCTGAAGACGGCAAGGGCCGATCTTGATCCAATCAGTATCACCAGCTGCAAACTGTAAATCCAAGCGGAAGCTTAAATTTATAGCAATAAATGTTTATCAGATCAAGTTTTCTAATGACGTGTAGCACTAATACTCAATGGAACGATAATATGAAATGAGTACTAATGATCTACTACTGTATCCATTCATCCTGTGGCTTTCGTTTTGAATCTTCATAATAGCCATTAGAAAACTCGACATGCGACATGAAAGATTACTAAATCCAGAAACATAAAATAACTTCATCAACTTTTACATACACTACAGTACAAAAATGACGATATCAAGAGCGAACTCAATAACATAGTCCTCGGGATACCGAAACTAAGGACATGGTATTGAGATCTGTTATGTAATGATACAAAAGCTAAATAAATGCCAAGACCATTAGACATGCAACATTTTAAAAAACCAACACAGAAGCTAAATCAACGCCAAGATAATCAGATATGCAACAGAGTACAAATTGAAGTTACTAGTCGGGGATATTGAAACTGGGGGTTGTACGGGTAAGGTAGTAGAGAATTCTAGTCGATGGCGAGATTGTTAGATGTGCAATAGAACATGGGATATAAAACTATTGATGACAAAGCTGGGAGTAGGTTTAGATGATGACTTAATTTTTGTATTACTCCTTGCCCCTTTTTGATAGGATTGTTTGATATGTATCTTTCGTTCTCGGCATGTATCGATGCTCTGTTGTGGAATCGAAATTGAAAGATTCAGACTATATACACGGAATTCATATAATCTCTACAAGAATAATGAACAAGAGAAATAGAGATAATCCAGATCTCATACTCCAAGCCCAGCCAATATAAAAGTATCTCCGACTCGAGAAATTGAATCTTACACATGATGCATCACCCCATAAATTCAATTCAAGTTCATGATTAGATTTCCCACAATCCTGAGGCCCTTCTCTTCGTACTAACAATGCTGTTCCAGGCTAGAAGGACATATATGCAGCTACTCTCTAAGTGCTTGATTCTTCGGTGGAAATATAACGCAATATACACGACATCAACCCATCATCCCCATCAAGTAATTCTTCAAAATGAAGAACATTTCTAAACTCCTGAAAGAAGAACCATGAAACAAAACGATACTCGATAAAATACCAAGAAGCAGAATGTGGCGAAAGAAAGCCGAACAGCTTCGATGATTAAGAAATGCCGAAGTAAAAATAGCATCATGATCATCCACAATATCAACGATCCTTTTCGGAAATCAAAATTCAAACAACAAAGGAAAATACATACCTCCCACCCTTCTCATCACTTTACAGAACTTGAAAGCATATCCTGAGAGACTTCGCTGATCAAGCTCAAATATACCTGCACTTTCAATATCGCGTCAAATCTCATCGACTCTCATAACCTCTTGAGCTAAATCCTCAAATCCTCCACAAACCCTCCTCCTACGCCTCCCACCCCTCACAATCCACAAGCTCAACCCAAACTACCAAGTCTTTTATCCTATCCCATCCTATTTATTCACCTATACAATCCCCCTCCAATCCCTTTCCTATTTCTCTCCCATCTCCCATCTCCCAATTCCAATTCCAATCCCAATCCCAATTTTCACATCCTCCACACCATCCATCCATCCATCCATCCATCCATCCATCCATCTATCCACCTATCTACTTATCCCCTACCCAATCACCACACATTTTCTATTTTCTATCTCCATTCCCTATCCCTATATTCGTATTTATTCATATTCATTCAAAAGCTAGCTATCTTTATTCATCTATCCATCTATTCATCTATTCATATACACACACAATAACACTCTAATCACACCATAATCATTCATTCATTCATTCATTCATTCATCCACAATACAAATCTCAAATCTCAAATCTCAAACATCACCAAGAAATAACCAACCACACTAATAACTTACATACCATCTCATCTCACCAATCACAATTCTCCTTTCAACATTACATAGATAGATATATCATTCAATTAATGAGAAAAATTTGCTTTCTAATTCCAGGATATCATATCATATCATATCATATCATATAACATCTGATCTTTTTAAAAACTCCTATTCATCCATCCATCCTTCCATCCATCCATTGATCCATCCATTTCATATGAAAGAAGATTTTACCACCCCATCAACGCCTACCTAGATAATTTATCTACCAAGAAACGCCATGCTCATCCATCCATCCATCCATACATTATCTAATCATGCCATAAATTCAAGATATCCCTATCATCTCATCTCATTCTTTTCCATTCCATCCTATCTCATTCCACCACTCTCTACCCAATTAAAATCCACTCAGAACTCCATCCATGCATGGATGCATGCATACCATTTCTACCATTCCAAAATAATCAGAACCCTCAATAATGCCACAGAATCTTCTGACTCAAAACTCTCGCCCCCAGCATTTCAAATTCCTTCTGCCCAATCCAACTCTCATGCATTTTCATTCTCGCAAACACGCTCGCTCCCTTCCAAACCACCACTTGCCCATCCATTTCCCTCGGACTCGTTCCTACCAAGATTCTCTCCGCCAAATCCGGTCTCTTTTTCTGAAGTCTATCTTCAAGGAACGGTCCAAAGCCAGGGGTCTTCGCACCACCGCCTATTAACATAATACCCCCATAGAAATCTCGCGCTTTTTTGTCATCATGTTTAGCAGCGTGGGTGATGGATGTTATGATCGCGGTATCTAAAGCCGAGATAGGTAGGACGGAATCACGTTCAATGGCGAGATCTTTGGCCGTGCGGGCGTGAACATCAACAAACATACCTGCGGGAGGGATGGGTGTCGTACCACTATGAGTACCATTAGTACCATTTGTGGGACCAGGGGAACCGGCTGTATGTCCATTGTTCCCAAAGACAAATGGAGCTGGAGCTGGAGCTGGAGCTGGCGTGCTTGCACCCTCAGGAGCAGGCGAAGCTGCAGCGGAGGTAACGCTAGAATGTACTGCGTTATCTGGATCTATACGAAGCAGGTTAAATGGGTTGGGCTTCTCTTTTTGAGGTGTAGAGAAAGACATATCGGCCATCCCATTAGATATGAAATTGTTAGGATTGTATCCATTTGCATTAGTTGCGATAGAAGGTTTAATAGCGGCCAGTATTGCAAGCTGAGCTGAAGATGTAGGGTCGTCGGGTGTGTCGATATCATAAGCATTGTATGATCGATCCAAGAGCTTGCGACGACCGTTTAATTTGTCACTATTATCAAATATCGAAGGATCGTAAAAGCCCATGGGAGCAAGAATAACCTCATCATATGTTTTGAAACCATATTTATGAGTAGGTTGATTTGGTGCGCGAAGATGAAAATTGTAAAGCTGGACAGATATCTCGGCTTGATTCATAGTGCAGTACTTAATCTTTAATTCCTCCGCAAGCAGAAAGTCGTAACGTCGTTTAAGATTTATGTCGGCATATGGAAAGTGATCGTAGAGCATCATTTTGATGAACGTTTCAGTAACGTCATAGCCTCCGTACTTGAGGTTGACTCGAGAATCCTCTATGCACATACCATCTTCTACACAGCAAATAGATGTCTTTTGTGCTCCAACATCAACTACACAAGCGCTAGTATAACCGGCCCCAAATGTAGCAGCATGACTTTCTTGTACAAAGGCGACCTGTTTGAACTCAAAGCCTCGAAGGCACATGTCCAGCATTTGTTCCAGATATTTCTTGTCGTAGAGATCTGGCACCACCATTACACAACTATATTGATCCCACTCACTACTTTTATCAAGACCCAGATCCCTTCTCATGGCCTGCTCAATGATTGTTTCGAAATCATCAAACATGGCTTCACGGACGTTGTAATCATTCTCATGGAACCATCCGTGTTGCATAGGCCAAAATAATCTGTATGGTGGGTCAGAATTGTCTGCTATTCGTTGTGCATCGGGACCTGTGAAAGTCGGTTTTGTCCCTTTGGCAGTATCCGTCCATTCCATTCGAAGTGGATCATTGTGTTCTGGAATTTTTTCTGGTTCCATACGGCGATTATAATTGACAACCAACTCTTTCGAATTCGGCAATACCTTGCGCCTATTTGCACGCATGTCTACCTTTAAATCGGCACATTGTTTGTTATATCTCTTCGACCACTCCTCTTCAAATTGCTGCTCTGGTGGAAGTTCAAAATTCTGGCGCTTGGGTCGAGGTTCGTATTCTTGAGATTCTGTGACGGGAAACCTTTCTGCGATTGCCATTATGACTGTTTTTGGGAGAGCGTCATTGGCCAAGCCAATGCGCAAATTTTGACTTCCAGGGTGGATGACGATTATCTTCGACGCAGCTAATTCATCGGTAACATCTGTATCTTCTTCATCTTCATCCATGGGTAGTGGTACATCGGCAGTTCCTGTGCGCGCAAGAGCTCTGTCTTTATTTTTGGCATCGCGGATGAGTTTTTCTTGATTGGCTTCATTTTGCAGACGTGATGCAAGCAATTGATCATCGCGTTTTCCGAATTCTCTACAAATTATAAGTTAGCGGAAGGTATAGATTGAATGGTAAGAATTGGGAGAGATGCAGAATGTAGGGCAAGAATCAAGAAAGTGAGATGCATACGTGTAATAATTCTTCTGATTAATTGGAAAGGCTTCTGGCCAGCTTGTTTGTTTCAATCCATTATCTGTTCGCTCTAGACCTTCTTCCCGCATCAACGTCCTTCCAGATTTCTTTCCGCCGGCCATTTCGATAGGATCGAGATTGAAATTGAATTTCTCGAAGTCGAGGCCTCCTTCGCGATGACAATGTGCACGGATGTGTGTTATGTGTGTAGCTCCAAGGCGATATGATTCAAACGGTACAATCGATGTTAGTCGTAGGCTTGACGGGAGCGATGATTTTGGTGTAGCCTCATGGTTATCGTGAACCATAGCTAATGGCAATATACTGGGCGGTGAAGTATTTAATGATGTAGCTTGCTGATTGGATATTACCCGAGAGTCAAAATAGCCTGGAGTCAAAAGCTGGTCAGGTGATCAGTAAAACATGAAACTATTCAGACATTTACTTGAGCACAATGGGACGAGAGATTGCGATCTACAATGTTCAAAGACTTTGAAATCCAAATTCACTCCTTTATACTTTCAATTTACTTTCTAAACTATATCTTGTCTTGTTGTACTATTATTATCTACTGAAGGGAAGGAACGTATGCACCCTTTCACCCAAAGGTCCCTCCCCAACATTAAGGGTCTCGATCAGAGAATCATATGGTATCAACGAAACGTGGGTATCTAGAGGCAGCAAGATACATGATTTCTTGAGGTACACGAAATGCCCAAAATCCTTTGTACAAAGTCTTCCCCGTACGCTCTGAAATATGTACATCTAGTTGCTCTTATTCGTTGTATAAAAAAATAGATGGATCTAGATGCAGTCTGATATGTTTACTCAGATAGTGTCACTTGCCCAAACTCACCCACAACCACAAAATCGAAATACATATATCCTCATAATGCTTGAATGACCGTTTTCTATGACTTGATGCTAAGAAAAGTGTGTTGCTCTTATTCTAAATTATAGCGACTCAATGAAGTGTAATTACAGTACAGTATATCTTTCGATTCAACTATGACTCTAACTTTCAAGTTGGAAGATAGGATCAATACCTACTCTATAAGTCTACCGGAGCTTGCAAGACAGATCCTGAAGATGTTCACTCGTAGTTGATCAGATGATTGAGGATATACTTTGAGTCGTGCCTACCTATACTCCAACATCATATACATTGGATGTGCAAAGGATATTAGATCTCAGCTGAAAATTTCAATGGTGTTGAATTCTAAAAAAAACAAAAACAAAAAACCACTCGAGACTTCCTGCAGTACTGACGTACCAGATACATATCGTCAGTCCAATACTTCAAGCGTGAAGTTAACCTCGCATGATAATCGATCAAAGTCCCTCCCTCGGGTATACTTGACGGTGTATTAATTAACGCATGCATGCACTTGTTTCTATTCTAAAGATTGAAGACCATCTAGACGAATGGGTTGATATCTCAAATGTATGATTCAAAAGGAAAGGATTTCCCAAATCAAAATTAGATGATTCTTTCTTGACAACACCATATGAATGAAGCAAAGCAAGATCTCAAATCTAGAAGATCTTTATATAACAAGATTTGTACAGAAGGTTGATGAACACTGGGCAAACACATAGATGATCAGCACAAGCATTTGATCTCGTGTATTTCGGATTCGTACTCGTAGTTGTGGAACACGCGTGTTTTTGTAGAAATAGGAGAGAGACGAGAGAGAGAGAGAGAGAGAGTCTTCTTCCCGCCTTCTAGAATGAATATTGAATACCACCTCCAGCTACCTTGCCATATCCGTCCACTGTTCAGGCATTGCAAAGTACACTCCACCTTACCTCGATCACAATTTTATGTAACTTACATAAATTTGCATCTTGGTCGGTGGCCAAACACACACGTAATCCCGAGGTCCGTCCTTCAAACAAGAACAACAAATCATTCACCAATCGTATTCAGTTCCGAAAGCCAAGAAACGGACTTGATGCGTCCGTATCCCGATCGCCCGATGTCTACCTAGTCTAGAGCTCCAAACGGACATAGACATACGCGGTAGGGAGGAGAAAAACTTCAATGGATTGAACTTCCTCCCTTCCTAGCTCTTCCTTAGTGGGGTAACTAAGATGAGACAGGGGCGGTCGTTTTAACATTGGCTCCCTAAGTATTCTGGAAGAGGAGTTCGCTACGAGGTTACCTAGGTTAGCATCCAGATTATCTAGATATTGAATTTGATTAAAAGTTTGAATTCGTAGGTTCGGTGAAATCAATTGGTGACATCGGGACCGAACATTCATTATATGGAGACCGATTGGAGAGCGATTAAATTGAGTTGTTGAACTGAGATGGTACCGAAATTGCTGGAGTGGGCAACATTATGCGCATATGAAAGATGGATAAATGGATAAACTGTCGCATGGCGTTGTTGATGTGAAGGAATGCGACGTTGATGTTCGTATGCCATGGTGACGATGATGATGTGAGGTCCTAACGAACTGTCCAATGAGAAATAGAATCTGTACCATTTGACTCATACCGATTGCGTGGATAAGAACAGGTGCACGTTGTTTCTATCCTGTCAAACGTCGTGTTTCTTTCCGAACGTGCATGAAATGGGTGGTTGAACGCTTTGTGTTACCATGGAAAAGCCAGAACAGGAATGGATTGCGCCGACACGGGATTTTCAGTGGATGGAGATACGGGATAAAAAGTAACGGATGTAAAAATGGTAATAACGGAGGATGAAGGACAACGGACACAGAGATGGACGTTCCAAGTTTTGACCTTTTGACAGGATCGACTGCATTAGTTGGAGAATGATTGAGGATTCATACGAGGATTCGTATTTTGTGCTTTGTACTTGTTCATAGGTCACGCACGAATGGGGATAGTCCAAAGTCAATAATGAGTAACATCCATCGTCTCATGTCGAGAGTTCCAAGTTCAAAGCGACTCGATCATCAATCGCCGCATCTGCATCTGTATCCGTATCTCGTGTTTGAGCTGGCTGGCTCGGGTTCTCTCCTCCTCTTACTCAGATTGGTTGGTTGGACTTAGACTCTCACTCCTCTTTAGCCAAATCTTAACTAAGCACGCACGAGGAGGTAGGTGGGCTGAAGAGGGGGACGAGATTGATAAGCAGGTAGGTGGGCTGAAGAGGGTGACGAGATTGATGAGCAGGTAAGGTTAAGTGTGTATCGACATCACCTCTCTCCTTTGAGTTTTGAGGGGAAACAACATGCAGATAGATATACGAGGGATACGAGGATAGAAACACTCACTGATACAGTAATCTCGAATTTGGAAGGGCAACAAGATGGTGGCGTTTCAAAGGATATGGTGAGCAGTGGTTTCGATATGAATAGATGATCAGATACCCAATGTTGTAGGTGGTGAAACAAAACACAAGATATAAATTGAACCCGAGTCGAGAGGGAGGGAGGTGACAAGGTAAGCGTGCTCATGTCTCAATATTACACCAGATACTCGAGTCTTGGATGGAGAGTTCATCGTACTCGTAAATGCCTAGCAGGCGTAGTAGGATTAGACCAGAGTGTATGCCAGAATTGATGCAATTTGTCATATATCATACTTCGTATTCTCATGATAGACTTCGTTCCTCCGATGATACTTCCTACTATCACAATTGGTAGCTTCCCAATGTGCGCATTTTTGGGAGAATCGCACCGGCGACCATGAAACAATGAAGACTGGAACCAACCAAAGGAAGTGAAGCAATTCAAGCAATTCAAGCAGCACAATTAAGGTTACGAAGATTGCCAGATTCCCAGATTTCCCAGATTCCCAGATGTGACTACTCCGTGCCCGTCTCCATGACTAGATTCTCACCTCTTTCCTTCCTTCCTTCCTTCCTCCCTACCTCCTCTCTCCCTCCTCCCTAGCAATTCCAAGATGATAACTTATGGGTAGGTGGGGATTTACCCCAGTCACCACCCAACCTAGCCTGGTCACAAACGGGTTATTGAATCGCCCGCACCTCGGGATCTAACCATTCCGTTTGAAAATTATGAAATAACCCAGATTTACTAGCTGCTTACTCTACTCTGACTAGGTACTGGTTACCTCCATATCGATTAAATAGGAAAATACATTTTGGGACGAATATAATATAATATAATATAATACAATCAACCATCCCGTCCCTTTTCCATTTCTTTCCTTAAGTTCGACTTCATTTCCATTTTGTACTTATTAATCGATTCAACTAACCGTCAGACTCTTGTCTAATAATACTCTCTTCGAATACTCAATTCGTCTCTTTAATTAATTACATCAAAGTTCCTCAAGACACAACAACTCGGAAACTTCGACAACAGTCTATTTATTATTGATTGAAGCTTTCTCTATCATCGACTCATGAAAGAAGAATAATTACAACAAAACTTTTACGGTCGCATACAGTCCCTACACATTATATACATCTTCACCATATTCCCCATCGAATCGTCTGCAGATACTGTCGACTTCGACGCATCCATAAACTTTATTCAAGCCGCCAATCATGGCTGGCGAATTGTCAGAGAAGCCCCAGACCGCGGGGTCGGGGAGTCTGTCATCCAGTAACGAAGGCTCATCCATATCTGAACTCGATTCCACACACAATCAAAAGGTTGGGGGAGGAGAAAAGGTCTTAGCAGGTGAAGAAAATGATCTCTCGAAATTAGACACAAATATTATCAAGGTGGCAGCAAACAAGGATGAGGACATTTACGCACATCTCCCTCCTCACGAGGCGGCAATTTTGAAACGACAAGTCGAGTTGCCCGAATTATCTTCGGGAGTGGGAAATCTTTATCGCTTCTCGACTACAAATGATATCATTATCATGGTTATCAGCGCCATCTGCAGTATCGCGGCGGGAGCTGCATTACCTTTGATGACGGTTATCTTCGGGCAATTGGCGGGAACCTTTGCAGATTACTTTGCAGGTACATCGACGAAAGCTGATTTCGATCACACCATCAACCACATGGTTCTCTACTTCATCTACCTAGCTATCGCCGAATTCACCACCATCTACATCTCGACAGTCGGTTTTATTTACGTTGGTGAACACATCAGTGGAAAGATCAGAGCACAATACTTGGCGGCTTGCTTACGCATGAACATTGGTTTCTACGATAAGTTAGGAAGCGGCGAGATTACCACAAGAATCACAGCTGACACCAATTTGGTTCAAGATGGTATTTCCGAAAAGGTTGGCTTGACGATCAATGCCTTGGCTACATTTTTCGCAGCGTTTGTGATTGGCTTCATCAAATCATGGAAATTGACTTTAATTCTCACAGCCACCGTTGCAGCTATCACCCTTATCATGGGAGGAGGCTCCAGGTGGATCGTCAAGTACAGCAAGCAATCCCTCGGGTCCTATGCTACCGGAGGATCTATCGCAGAAGAAGTCATTTCATCCATCAGAAATGCCACTGCCTTTGGTACCCAAGACAAACTCGCTCGTCAATATGACAAACATCTTGCGGAGGCTGAAAAATATGGCTACAAAACCAAGTTCTCTTTAGCTATCATGGTTGGAGGCATGTTTCTCGTCATCTATCTTAATTATGGTTTAGCCTTCTGGATGGGATCCAGATTTCTCGTCAACGGAGAAATCAGTCTTTCCAACATTCTCACAATTTTGATGTCTATCATGATTGGAGCTTTTGCTTTTGGAAACGTTGCTCCTAATGCCCAGGCTTTCACTACTGCTATTTCCGCCGCCGCGAAGATCTTCAACACAATCGATCGTGTTTCTCCCTTGGACCCAACCTCTACTGAAGGTATCAAACTCGATCATGTCGAGGGAACTGTCGAGTTGAAGAACATCAAGCACATCTATCCATCCAGACCTGAGGTCACAATCATGAACGATGTCAGTTTGATTATCCCTGCTGGTAAAATGACAGCTCTTGTCGGTGCATCTGGGTCTGGAAAAAGTACTATTGTGGGTTTGGTAGAGAGATTCTACGATCCCGTTGGTGGCCAGGTTTTGATTGATGGACATGACGTTAGTACTTTGAATCTGCGATGGTTGCGACAACAGATCTCCTTGGTCAGCCAAGAACCTACATTATTTGGAACCAGTATCTTTGAAAACATTCGACATGGACTTATCGGAACCAAGTTCGAACATGAGAACGAAGAACGTCAAAGAGAGTTGGTTATTGAAGCTTCCAAGATGGCCAACGCACATGACTTTGTTAGCGCTTTACCCGAAGGATACGAGACAAATGTTGGTGAAAGAGCTAGTTTACTTTCTGGAGGTCAAAAGCAACGTATTGCCATTGCGAGAGCTATGGTCAGCGACCCAAAGATTCTCTTACTCGATGAAGCTACTTCTGCTCTGGACACAAAATCTGAAGGTGTTGTACAAGCCGCTCTTGAAGTCGCTGCTGAGGGACGAACCACTATTACAATTGCTCATCGACTTTCGACCATCAAGGACGCTGACAACATTGTTGTCATGACCGAAGGACGCATCGTGGAACAAGGAACCCATAACGATTTACTTGCTCGACAAGGTGCTTACTATAGATTGATCGAAGCGCAAAAGATTGCTGAAATTAAAGAAATGTCTGCTGAGGAGGAGGCCGAGATTGACGCCAAAGATGATCAACTCGTACGCAAAATGTCTAACAAGGTCGGAGGAATCGAATACACTGAGGATCCAGATGACAAGAATATTCTCAACAAGTTAATGCGAACATTGACAGAAAAATCTCAGTCATCTCTCGCACTTCAAGGCAAGATTTCCCCATCTGAACAACATGATTCATTATGGACGTTGATTAAGTTGATCGCTTCGTTCAACAAAACTGAATGGAAATTGATGTTGGTCGGTTTATTCTTTTCCATCATCTGCGGTGGAGGCAATCCAACTCAAGCCGTGTTCTTCGCCAAGAATATCATTTCGCTTTCCTATCCCGTCATTCCTGCCAATTTCCACACAATCAGACACGACGTGGATTTCTGGTCTTTGATGTACCTCATGTTGGCATTTGTTCAATTCATTGCCTTTTGTGGTCAGGGTATTGCTTTTGCTTTCTGTTCAGAGAGACTCATTCACAGAGTCCGTGACCGTGCTTTCCGTACGATGCTTCGCCAGGATATTCAGTACTTTGACCGGGAAGAACACACTGCAGGTGCTCTCACATCATTCTTGAGTACTGAAACGACTCACGTTGCAGGTTTATCTGGAGTCACATTGGGTACGCTCTTGACAGTCACTACTACCCTTATCGCTGCATGCGCTCTCTCTCTCGCTATTGCCTGGAAGCTGGCACTTGTATGTATCGCCACTATTCCTGTTCTCCTTGGTTGTGGTTTCTTCAGATTCTGGCTCTTGGCTAGATTCCAACAAAGAGCGAAGAAGGCATATGAGAAGAGTGCCAGTTATGCTTGTGAAGCTACTGGTGCTATCCGAACAGTTGCATCCTTGACTAGAGAAGAGGATGTTCTCGCTCACTACACCGATTCCCTCAAGGCTCAAGAACAAAGTAGTCTGAGATCAATCTTGAAGTCTTCGTTGCTTTATGCTGCATCTCAATCTTTGATGTTCCTCTGTGTTGCACTTGGATTTTGGTATGGTGGTCAACGCATTGCCAACAAGGAATACACCATGTTCCAATTCTTCGTCTGTTTCTCGGCTGTCGTCTTTGGTGCTCAATCTGCCGGAACCATCTTTTCCTTCGCACGTAAGTTGTTCTATTCATCTATCATATGAAGTATCATGCTAATAAATCTTAGCGGACATGGGTAAAGCCAAGCAAGCCGCCCAGGAACTTAAGATTCTTTTTGATCTCAAACCCACTATTGACTCTTGGTCTGAGGATGGAGAGCGCATGGAGTCCATGGAAGGATATGTTGAGTTCCGTGATGTTCATTTCCGCTACCCCACTCGTCCGGAACAGCCAGTCCTCCGTGGTCTTGACCTTCAAGTCAAGCCTGGGCAATACGTTGCCTTGGTTGGTGCCTCCGGTTGCGGTAAATCCACCACCATCGCTCTTCTCGAACGTTTCTATGATCCTCTCGTTGGCGGTATCTATGTCGATGGCAAAGAAATCTCCACTTTGAACATCAACGATTACCGCTCGCACATTGCTCTCGTATCTCAAGAACCAACTCTTTACCAAGGCACGATCCGTGAGAATATGCTTCTTGGAGCCGATCGCGAAGATGTTCCTGACTCCGAAATCGAGTTTGCATGTCGTGAAGCTAATATCTACGATTTCATCATGTCACTTCCGGATGGATTTTCCACAATCGTTGGTTCCAAGGGTAGCATGTTGTCTGGTGGTCAGAAACAAAGAATTGCTATCGCTCGTGCTTTACTTCGTGATCCTAAAATATTGTTGTTGGATGAGGCTACCAGTGCTTTGGATTCGGAGAGTGAACATGTTGTGCAAGCAGCATTGGATAAGGCGGCAAAGGGAAGAACTACGATTGCTGTTGCGCATAGACTGAGTACAATTCAAAAGGCTGACTGTATCTATGTCTTTGATCAAGGAAGAGTTGTAGAGAGTGGTACACATACAGAACTTATTCATAAGGGAGGTAGATACTCGGAATTGGTTAACTTGCAGAGTTTGGGAAGACATGAGTAAAGAAATCATGGGACTTTGGGAGAGAAAGGGAATGTTTGATATGGAAAAGGGATTTGAACTTTTTTTTAAAAGCCTATTAATGGTTGCAGATGTGATCAGCGTTACGGAGAGATACCTCATGGGAATTTTGACCTCTTTTTCACTTTCTAATGGGGACACGAGACCATAGATGGAAAAAGATCTTTTTTGGCAATGCCATGGCGTTTTGGGGGTGGGGTGGGGGATTATATTAGGCTCAAGCTTCATGGCTTGATATAAGATGGGATTGGAATTTGATTATAGATTTGGAGGTGGAGGTGGAGATGATAGATAGGGAGAAAGAGATGATCGGAAATATGGATTGATTGATTGATTCATGATAGGATGGGATGGAATGCGGAGGGAATAGAAATTTATCTGATGATATCACACTTCTCATTACTTTTTCACATAGTATAGAATAGAATCGAATTGAAATATCTTCTCTTTATAAATTGCTGCGTGGGTTTGTATGCTTGTGTGATTCAGCGGATGGTGATTTGGTGGATGGTGGTGTGTTGCTGATGGGGATTACTAGATCATCAACATAGCTTCCGAGAGTCATCAACGCTCCAGCCCTCTCCAGTTGGTCAAACCCCCAATTTTCAACCACCAACAAACACCAAGGGAAATAAAGGCGTCTTATCAAATCTCACGCATGAATCCGGCTTTGAAATGCGAACTCGCAAACTCGATGGTTTGTTCATTGTGTGCGTGTTCTAGAGGTGCGTGCGTGCTTGATGGGTGGTAGGTGTTGGTTGTTAGGTGTTGGGTGTTGGGTATTGGGTGTTGGGTATTGAGTGTTGGGTATTGGGTGTTAGATATCAGATATTAGATATTAGCTCAGATCTTACTTCCTTATTTGTTTATCTATTTACTTATTTATTGGATATGTATGTATGTATGTATGTATGTATGTATGTATCTAGCTAGCTAGCTTCAATCCAATCCGATCCGATCGGGTGGTGGGTGGTTTGAGGTTTGTCTAGAATTTACTCTAGAGACACGTAATGTCGATGGAAGTTTGAGAATTGCATAATTGCATATATAGGTTACTGGAATGGGAGGAGGAGGATTTTGGGTTGGGTCGGTTTGGAGAGTGTAGGTAGGTAGGTGTCTATTATGGTGATAGTGGATTGGATATGTAGGTACTATGGTGTGGGTAGTGTTTGGAAGCTTGCGGATAGAGTATGGAATAGAGACTTGGAATGGGAGCTTGGGGGAGGACATATAGGTTAGAGTGATGCTGAATGATACTTTTCTATTGGATGTTGTTTTTCGGGGGGGGGGGATTTGGAGTTTTGGATGAGAAAATGGATTGTATTTAGAGTGAGTAGTGCAGTTCTTGTTTGAGTAATTAGTCGGAATAGAGTTGACCAGTTGACTTCTCGTTAAAAATCAGAATTGACTTTGTTAATCACGCTCTAGAGATGAAAGGATATTCTTGAGAAATGGTGGGTGTGAATGAACGATGTTATAAATAATGAAATAGTATGCTATGTGTCGTGATCCACTAAATTTGTCAACGCATAAAGGCGAATAACTCCTATGAGCCTACCAATCATATATCGTATTATTAAAGCGAGCTCCAGATATCCAGCTGGTCGCTCACAAGTTACCACTCCGATCCCCCTTCAAATCCCAAATCTAGTTCAAATCACTATATACAAGAACCATTCTCTTCTTCAATCCTCCTCCCACACCCCACACCCCACACTCCACACTCCACAAGTCACTTCAAACCCTCAGAGCCCTCAACCAAGATCCCTCTCCCCTACTTCCTCTGCTTCCCAGTCCCTGCCCTAATATTCCCTCTACCTCCATCATTATTTTCCCCCAATTCCTTCACCCCCCTTCCTCCAAAACCTCCTCCAAATCTCAAAATTAATCCTATCCCTCTCCTCCATCCTCTCCATTCTCTCCATTGCCCTCCTCACCTCCTCCACCTCCCTCACAAAAATCATCGTATATCTTTTTTGCACGCCCATTCCCGCTTTAATTCTTCCTTCATATTTGTATGGAGTAGTTCTCGTTCTTTTTATCTCTGCTCTTTCTTTTGTTGTTAATCCCATTGTATTCTCTTCGTCGTATGGTTTTTGTGTTTTGCGGTCTGTAAATTGAGATACACGAGGGGGATGAAATGGATAGGAAGGATTATAAGTATCAGGAATCGGATTTTCCCGTCCATCATCCGCATAGATCGATTCCTCATACACCGAATACCATTCCCCCTCCACCTCATCGTCCCATTTCCCAACTCCCATGCCCGGCCTGATTACCCCATTATCTTTACCCCCCCTCTCTTGCCTCGCAGATCTCGCAATCGATCTCATAGATTTCTCGTCCCACTCTCTTCCACCCCTAATGAAACTATTCGCATACCCTTCCTCTTCATCCCTACCCCATCCCACCCTACTATCAAAAGACATACTCCTCGAGTACCTTGACTCCGAGTATCCCGAAAAGTCACTCCTCCTCCTATCACTCGCTCTAATATCCTTTGAAAAATACGCCGGATCAGGGATTGTAGGTAAAGGTTTCTTATCTAATTTCTCATTCTGTCGAGAGTAGTATTGCGAAGAGCCAGATTGCCGTCTACCATTTAATCTCAGGAATCTATTCCTCAATATCGAATTCTGGATACGGGAAGAAAGAAGGAGGATGTCGATTAGAGCTATGATGATAAAGATGGCGACAGAAACTGCAACTAGTATGCCGATGATATAGCCTGGGTCTAAACCTTTTGATGGAGAGGCAATGAGATGAGGTTCAAGACCAGGAGAGCTTGTAGATGACGATGCGGGGGGTATATTATTACTACTTTTTGTCCCATCATTATTTGAAGATTGAGGTATGCCGAATGGACTGTCCTGACTCTGATCTTCGTCTTTTCTATTCATGTTGCTTTTCAGAATTTTAAAGGGAAATCTATATCCTCCATCTAGCATCGCAGAAACAAAACATTAGAAAATTGATGAGTCGTTAGCTAGCCCATCAAGGGCGCTTTACAAAGTGAGTATGAAATGAAAAATTAAGTGAAGGAAAAGATGCAAAAGTCAAGAGATCAATCAATAGACGACAATGGCAGACAAACTTGTCGATTCGCTCCATACTCGCACTCCTTACCCTATTCGTCAGTGCTAACGAGAAGCAAAGCAAAAATATAATCCTCCCACCAAATACACAAACCATAATGCACTTTCATTATTCAACACTCCACGTAAGAAGTCTTTAATGCAATTCTATATAGTAGTTCGTTATGGGACGAAAATCCAATATTCAAACAATAAACGAAACATATTGTGAGAGAGATCGGAAATTTTATGTCTGACAGGTGGATTTAATTCGTCTTTGAAAGCTTTGGCATGAATACATGAGATGCTAAACTGTTTGAAAAGTACCTTGCCCCTCAAAAGTCATCGAGCGAACCATGCACCGGAATGCACAGACTCCGCCTTATCCGCTCTGTCAGCAAATAGGAGGGGTCCAAAGATCAAGACGACTGTGCACTATCATGCAATAAGTAATAATATCATGCTATTATACTGTGTTGCTACAGACACGATGGGTTTCGACGCGTCTGTGTATTGTGGGCGAGACCTATGTGTGGTGGGAACTTTTTCAGGGTAGCTTTTCACTATCCGCACAAGAATATTTGCTTATCCATCCTCGAAGTTTCTTGAAAAACGACCCTCTCGTTGGCTTTTTGCGATAATTTCACACCAAAGATTGGCAATAATCGAGATGCCTAATAGACTAACCATCCAATTTCGATCCAAGCGTTCAAACCAGTCGACTTGTTCAAATCAAGGTGGCCGATGTGAGTCAACTGGTAACGACGGCGCGCGACACGACTTGAGCATAAGATCAACCGTAGATACGAATCTTACGAGAGCCTGTTCTGTTAGCAGTGAAATAGTTATGCAGAGAAAAATATCACAAAAGAACAAATTCTTCAAGCAATATGGTATTGTACCATACTCAGCAAAGTATACACAGCAACATATATATCGAAGCAAAGATAGAATGCTAATGACATAAAGCACTGAGCAGAACGAGGAAAATAGTATGACATGGCGAAGTCAGCCAATGAAAAAAGGGACCGCATGGTTTAAGGGAATGAGGAAGAGTCAACCAGTTGGTAGCCTTATTACTCTGAAAGACACTTCCATTGGACTGCTCCGTTCTGGTCGTGAATCTCCTCGCGGATACGCAAAGATGTTCGATGGAAATATATCGAGATCAAGTATAGAACAATAACATGGCTAGCTGAGTCGAAACCAAACTCGCCCAAGCAACAATGTTTGTACACTGTCCTAGCATCAAATATATCGTCACTAACAGAGTACAGGAGGATGCCACGCATCTATTTCGTGATAGTATATCCCGAATCCCGATACAATTGACATTTGCTTTTTTGATACCAGGAGTTCGGCGATTTGTTTGTTTTGAATTGATGTGCAATTTATGTGCATCGCCCGACAACTGGCGGGGAGGACGAAGGTTAGACAGACAGAACTAAGGGAATAATAATTGACTAGAACGATCGAAATAAGATTTCGGGAATTTTCAAAACCAGTGCAATTTCAAAGCGACAAGTGCTCGAGCTTTGAGACGTACTGATGGTGAAACGTCTGATAGTTTGTTCAAAATTCAAACATAGCGAGTTGTCTGTGCGACTACGGTATTGAGGAATCGAAAGTAAACCTCAACAACAATACCGATAAATGATTTTTTGCAGAACAATCAATTCGTTAGTGAAAGATTCCAACATCAAGTTGATTTGACATGTGAAAATAATTCAAGGTCATCATTCCAATATCCTGCTTTTTCGCGCACGTTACTCGGGCTTCTCCGTAAAGCCTTGAACTATTTCGGTCAGCTAACACAGACTGTAACTGTAGATCAGGTACAAGCAATGTAACAACTCATTGTGCGCGATCGTATTCGACGAAAACTCGTATGCTCCCTTCATCCAAGATTAACATCTTTCTAGGAATCACAACCGACATTAAAGTCCAATGCCATGGTATGTAAATTAATGCTGTTCAGAAGCTGACAAATGATCGTAGATCTCAGTTGCAATTATATAATAGAAACTAAAAGGTCGTATGATACCTTCTTGATTCGATAAAAATTCCTTCGAGTTTACGCATAGCAACCAGGATGATTTCCGATTTGATTCCTGAAAATGAAGATTTGATTCGTGCTGTGAATAGAAATCAACACAATATGTTAGAACCCCAGCACATGATTTTCATTGGGGATCTGCTGGGGGTTCCGAAAGTGTACACTTGCACAAACCTAGGAGGGCCGATTGATTGTTGGTGGTGGTGGTGAATCTTTTGCTTCAATTTGATTTGTCAAACAACATTGGGGGGTTTTACTTTCAGTCTCTTTTGTCCTTGTCAGCTTCAACTAGACACTTGTTCATGTATGTACGCTGCGAAGCCTTGCTTCAAAGGAAAATATATTGTCAAATCTTTGGTATTCGGATGATTGCATGCATTCGAAGAATATTCTTGTTGCCAAAATGTTGCGAAGGAGGAAGAGGTGGAATTTTTCTCCAGAAAAGCAATAGCTTAAATTCGGAACTTCGGTAGGAAAAGCGACCCAGAAGCTTTAGTGGCTCGAGTGGCTTAAGTGGTAACTTCTTACTTGTAAGTAAGATCAGATGTCAAAAAAGATGTCTTCCTCGGTATCGGAAGAAATTTGCCGATACGGTTAGTAAAGTGTAGTGTAGTATAGGTTGGTTGTCGTATTACCCCAGACTGTGCATAATCATCCTTGTCATACCCCAGAATCTCCAGACTTTGCCCC
This sequence comes from Botrytis fragariae, assembly GCF_013461495.1. Classification (NCBI taxonomy): domain Eukaryota; kingdom Fungi; phylum Ascomycota; class Leotiomycetes; order Helotiales; family Sclerotiniaceae; genus Botrytis; species Botrytis fragariae. Next base: position 860,563 of record NW_023500993.1, read on the forward strand.
AATCAAATTGGATCCAATAACTCCTCCCGCCTCTAGATTTTTCGTAGTATAGTAAGAGGAATACGAACTTTGAGTATTGGCAACAGTTGAAATAGTTGAAATGGTAAGTGCCATTGGAAGGCTCTTTCGGCAGTAAATGTTAGTAATGTTGTTCCTGCATCACAATGAGAGGTTGCCTCTTAAATTTGATTGATCGATAATAGCCATGTCCAATCACTGCCACACATTACCCTAAGTATGTAACACTTGCTTTATATTTAGTGGACATGTTGGACATTCCCCTTGCCGTAATTCAAGCTCTTTGGGAGCTTGTTGATCCTGCTTTTTCGATCGAACAGCGTTCTCCGCACAAGCAAGTGGCCGGGTTTCTCCAAGCTGACTCGATACCCTATTTGTCACCCGTTGGCACCATTGACGGGTATTGTTACGAAATAGGAAACGAGTTGTTGGTTGTCCCTTAGCTGGTAATTTACTACGAGATGTGGAGTAATTAGACATTGTAGAATATCTTCCTAAATTGACTCTCGTATTAGACTTGTTCACAGATATATAAGTGCGGTCATCTGCAGCTCTGGGTGACTTACTTCTCCAACCTTCTTTCAAAACCAAACATCAAGACTATCTGTATATCGTCAATCATTTTTGTTGCCAAACACTCGTTTTAAGGCAATCCTTATACTCAAATAACCATCAAAATGCAATTCACCATCGTCTCAGTCTTGGCTCTTGCCAGCTTGGCTCTTGCTCAAGACAGCGGAATTCCAACTTGCGCACAATCTTGTATCGACGATGCGGTTAAATCAGAGACCACCTGTGGAGCTACTGATAAAGCTTGCCAATGTCTACCTGACAACGTCTCGAGTATTCAAAACGCTGCTACAACCTGTGTCATCAGTTCCTGTGGTATCACCGTCGCTTTGAGTGAGTAGTATATTTTGATCCTCAAATCAATCCAACTGACTCCAGTTTAGCCGTTCCAGCTGCAGCTGCTGCCGCATGTGCTGCTCTTCCTGCCTCATCTGCTGCACCAACTTCTGCTAGCTCTGCCAGCGCGGCTCCATCTTCTTCGGCTGTCGAACCGAGCAGCTCTGCTGCCGCTCCTTCTTCATCTGCTGCTGGGTCTTCACCTGTGGTCTCTTCCGCCGCCTCCACTCCCGTCTCTTCCCAAGCCTCGACTCCAGTATCATCTGTTGTCGCCACGACAGTCACCTCGGGCGTAGCTGCACCAACTGGTGGCTCTGGATCCAACGCTACCGCTACTGGTCCATCACCTACCTCGTCGACAGTTCCATACACCGGCGCTGGGGCCCAAGTTAAAGCTAGCTTTGCAGGTGCTCTTGTTCTCGGTGTCGCCGCTGTCTTTGCCTTCTAAGTAATCGGATCAATGATAATAGTATGAAGGTTGTAATAATGATGGAACGTTAAGGTTTGGACGGCTTGGAAAGTTTGGAATAGGAACTGGAAGCTGGAAAATGAGATGAGATTGATGTGTATGACCGCTGGGTGTTTAAAATTAATTCTTCCCACTTAATATTGTAATGGCTTACCATTTTAACTTCACCATAAAATCAATGCATTTGAAAACAACTATGCATCTTATTGTGCATTCTGCGATGTGCTGAGATGAAGCGGAATAAATGTGTAAAGGAAGAACCAAATGAGTCTCAGAGATGGGAATTCTATGTACTTTATATGTTTCTGCGTCGAGGTCCAGAGATCAATCACGCAAGAAACCATATCGATAGCGATAATGTCGCGTTATCTCTCAAGGGGCAGGTTCCCTTCGGCATTTGTCCATCCATGTCAAAAAGCCTCGATATTTCCTGCGGTGAAATCAACTCTTTTCGGTGGAAGCGGTTGAAACTGTGATATTGCCATCTTGGAGCTTCTCGATGCTTGCTTCGGTGATACAAAATGGAAAACGTTGTGAAGATAAGGAGGATAAGGTATTACTGCGCTAGGCCCAATGAAGCATTAGTGGGCAATCGCCTGTTTCCTATTCACCAACAATATTCAACCCCTCATTCACCAGTAATTTTGATTCATCTCTGTGATGTACCGGAAACCCCAAAAAGTGGCATTTAAATAAAGCGAAAAGAGAAGACTACTTCACAGCACCTAGCCTTTTTGTGAGGTGCTTTTGTCTCCCCGTCATCATATACAAAGCATCAAAACGATGGACCTATCAATGCCACACTTTGATGATAGCAGAATAAGACTCTGCATTCTTACTCGTCGGCTAACACTTCGTTTACCTGATGGCTTGCGTTCGGTGCCGTGCAGACCTCAATTCATCACTAAAGAAGTTGATCTTGGGACAATGAGCAGAAACTCTGTTGTGACAGGAGCTTTGGTGGCAAGAATTGCTCCAACGCATATCTACGATCATTCACAATATACAGACAAGAAACGAATTCGTTCTGTCGCCGGAGCAATGCGTCGATGAATTCGTCAACCTTAGGAACTCCACAGCGGAAACTTGATTCCAAGGTCTTCTGTTGTTTGGCTCACGAGTCCGTGGGACGATAGGGCAATTCTTATGAGACAGGAGTAAGGCATCTACAGAGATCATCGTTTTGGACTTTTGGTGCCCTTGACAATAGTATCAAGCTCATGATAATATCAAAGGACCGAGTGGCTCTGATCTATGGCTTAAGCTTTTTTCCTTAATTATTAAACAGGTCCAGATATAGCCTTTGCCTCCTCATATTCTGCCAATTCTCCCTCTGTTTCTTTGCATCGGGGAAGATGTCAACCTTGTACCTGATGCTGTCTTTTTGCTCTCTTTCTTGTTTGTGATTTCTCTGGAATTCTCTGTGGTATTTCAGATGCTTCTACCGAATTGCCCTTCATTGGCAAGTGCGAAAAATTGTAAGTCTGCCAATCAATATTTGAAATCATAAAGCTATACGGTTTAATAGCTGTGCTTTCTCGATCTATGTATGGTACAATCTTTGTTATTCCAAATCATTCCTAATACTCTGTTACTCGGATCACCTGCCGCAACGACCCTGAACCAAACCCTCTCATCCTCAGAACCAATTGAGAATAAGCATTCCCTATCATCAGGTTTTTGTATCAAATCCCTTATGCCCCAAAAACACATGCTATATCATGCATTCATTCTTGCTTCCGCGGAAACACATACATGCACGACTTTCACGTGCTCAAGTTAAAAATCATATCATGGCAACAATTAGAAATCTATGTTTCTTCATTGGTATTTACAATGACTGGAGTCATGAGTGGAATCACAATTCCTCATACTAGTGGTAATTTGCAAAAAACTAAAGATGGTTCCAGGCATACTAGACTCCATACCTGCAACTGTCACAGAACGAAAATTGATTGAATCAATGCAATCTATTGGGCCTGTAAAGTTTTTCAAGCACCTTAAAATCATTTGTATATTCATCTGAGGGAGAGGCTGCATGGTATCTACGTCAGAGTGTTGGTATCAACTTGGTTGATAAGTATATTATGGTTGTGATCGTTCTTGATCGTTATTAACTATGGGAAGCTAGTAGTACTATTTATAAGGATGCGCTAGCACCTCGCTTGCTTTAATACAGTGCCCTCTCTGATCACATGATCGATATCCTGACGCAGAGCTTCATATTCTTTATTAGCCCGTTGTCACAGACAAGTAGAAGCACAGCGGCGAAATCACTTTCACTTTCATCACATACACTTACGCCAGCTTTTTCTGCACCGTCAGTTACCGTTCCTTGAATCATGGAAGTGTTCAGTATCCATGATGTTTCTACTTGATGCGTGTCGTGTGCTGTAGCTTGGTTTCCTTCGTGGTGGAGTCCCGAATTAATGAAGAATCGGTGTGCAAGTGAACCACATGATACGACATCTTTGATTAGGGAGAGTGGGTTCGAGGGAAGAGATCACCGGTGAGATGCTTATTTCGGGTTTCACAAGTGAAGCTAGAGTGAATCGAGGATGAGGTTGAATTAAGAGCAACTACGGAGATGGTGGATGTAGTAGTGCGGCGAAGGATAGAAAAAAGGGATCTGGAAAAGTAGACTAAGACAGAGCTGTTGTTCATAGCATAGTATTTGCAAATGATATAAATTAGGTGGTTAAAACGATGGTGTGCAATTCCCACTGAACAATTCGCAAAAATTTTGCCTCATTTCATGTATTCAAGACTGCAAATATTGAAATTGGCTTGTTCGTTTGATCATCAGTTGTCTGCTATTTCAAATCTTTTGGGACCTTAATGTGCTATCATTCAGGAGAAAATCAAAAATACATTGCTTGTTCATCAATTGGACATAAATTATCAGAGTTCAACTTTCAAATTTCATTGAAGCATTCTCTCTTTATATGCCCCGATTTCGGTCACACATCTTGCTTTTAGTCAGGATGACTTAACATCTTTGAGAATCATCCAGAATATATGCTTGGAAGTCTGCTTGCATTATCTGGTGGCAGATTCCAAATAGACATAATGATCGATATAGTCAGATCGCTCCCGACTCTGATTCTCTGACGAACTGATCCGGAATTAGGAGAAGAATGATCCATAGGAGCGTAAATTCTGCATAGATGTTAGCTCCGTCTATCAAGTCCGAGGTCGCCTATAATGCTAATTGCTCAGCTCCATTGGGACCTCAGAATGCCAGCTCCTACGATGTGGCTTCATACACATGCAGGAAGATACATCCGAATGTCCAAAGTTCACTTTTTTTTGTAGTTATTGATTATTTTCGTGAGTTTAGACATTAATTGACATGACTAGTTCCTTTTAATAAGCTTAGGGTTAAGTTCTGAATGCTTATTGGCAATATCTAGATGGTAGCATTAAGACTTCCGTGTGGGCGAAATGCGTACCGGAGAGCAAATGCCCGAGTTGTCCTTGGATTGTCTATGCCATACAAAGTATTCTGTGATTGATATGATATCAATAGTTCTTGGAGAATCTACCTCTAAGATACATTCCATGCAGAGTGTTATTGTGGATCACAATTACGCACTCCTTGTACCGATAATGTGAAGACAAGGAAAATTCTCACGTCTTTCGAGGATACAAAAGGCTCCAAGCCCAGGACAATTGATATCTGAATCTTTATAGTTGAACTAGTCTGACGATAGCTTAAACACACAATCCTGTAGCTCCCGAACAGAAAAGACTGCGGGGTAAAGTTCTACCTTGAGTTGGGCTACGCGAACAATGTTAACCGAATTTCAATGAAGGGGCTTACATACAAATGTCGTCTTTAGCTATGAATCTCTTCACGTTTTGTTGTTCACTAGGATTTTCGGAGAATAGGTTTTCTAGGGAAATGAATTTGGTACTGGATATTTGATTTTTCACTTGCAAAGTGGGAGAGCTTAGATTGGCGATATTGAAGTATCCCATCAACTACAATTGCATCGTAGTCTCCTATTATTCTTCTGCACCTCGAACAATGGGCTTCCAATCTAAAGTTTGTTCTGAAATTTTGAGTTGCCCCTGTTAATCCGTATCGATGTTGGATCCGAAAGGGTATGTCATCTTTACAGACCCTAACTGTTTTATCATGCTGCAGTAACCATTGTAGAGCTTCATGGTTGTTTATGAACACCGAGAATCCCCCAAGAAAAATAGATCTCCATATTCATCGTAAAAGTGTGTTCTATACGAATTTTCTAGGCACTCTGTCTTCTTTTCTCTGCCCGCAGAGACGGTAGATAGATCTAGACCTACAACATTCAGCTAGAAGTACGATTGTCTATTTGAATTCCCGAGATTCGGTGCAGATTCTAAAATGTTCAATAAGCGGTGAAAGGATCTCTTTTAGACTAGAAGTTAAAAGAGTATTCTATCGATTCCACCAGTCAACTCGAGTAAGGAATGTCGAAACTCGAGGAACTAGCTCCCGGGTAATTTATTTTACTATCCAAGAATTATACCTCTTACGCCCGATTATCTCACGATGTATCGCCGGTATATTTCAGGAACGGGAGCTTCGGGTATGTTTTCGTCTTGGAAGATTGCGGACTTCTGTACAATTCTTATTCTTTACATCAGAATTGTCTCCGAGATCATGACGCAGCAAAGATGGAATGGACTGGATAGGAATGATGCTGAATATACACCCCTTCTGCACGATGTTTAAATTTGATATTTGTATCAACTAAAATGTTATTGCGGTGTTTCCAAATGTAGATATGCTATTCGGTATCAAAAGGCAGAGTATCCGTCGCAGATCTATCCAGACAGACGACCTTCGATTGAGGAAGCGGGAACTACTAGCTTTAAGTTCTCATTTCCTGTAGCCACGCATCTGATTTACGAAGAAAGATATAGGAATATGTGTAGATTTCTAATAGAACTGGTCATACAAGTATCTCCTCGCACCAATACTTCTATCGCACAGAAAGCTTATGGGCATTGGATACACACTCAATCCTCAATAAATAAATCTACAAACTCCTACTCATGAACCAGCTCATCATACCCCGACATACCTCTACACATTCTCGAAGTCTCCCCATTTCCCTTAGATCGAAGAAACAAAACTAAAAATAGATCAACGGCAGGAAGTTACAAAAGACCATCGACAATGCTAATATTTATTTCCGCAACACGAAGATCAAAGCTCTTGAGAATCTCCTTTCCGTATTCCAACAACTTTATACCAAATTTCCCATACGACGTACCTAACTTACAAAGCAACTAAACTTCAATACTTCCTTATAATATTAGTGCAGACCTCGAGATCTCAGATTACCATTCTAGAATAAATTTTAGTACATTCACTTCCTTCCATCCCCTTCTATTGCATCCCCAAATTCAAAATTACACTTTTCGGCCTCATCTCCCAGCGACCCATCTCACTACAAATAATGCACATCCAATTTCCCTCCCCTTCATCGCCACTAACCTCGTCAGCGCCCACCCACCACGCAGCCAGCATGCATGCATCAAAACACATTTATTATAATCCTCACTCTTTTTCCCCATCCATCAATCCAAACCAATCAAATCACAAATCCAATCACAAATCATACTTTTCCGCCTCACTCCACTGCCACAATACGCATTCCAAGCAACCATCATCGGTGGCGCCGAAATGCTCGCGGCCCGAGCACCGGCACTTTGTGTCCTCTTCAGCTTAGCCTTGTCTTACTTTTGGGAATAATAACATGTCTTACCTTATCCGCCTTCCACGTTGTTGTTCGTTCGTCTCATCTCATCTCATCTCATCTCCAGGCGTCGTGAAGTTTAAATGATACTATACTATGCATTCTTACTACCAGCCCAAGAAATACACGATGGGTCTAGTAAATTTGAATATATATTTTCGGCTTGTCTGATCGCGATGTTGATTGCGCTCTAGGCTCAATATAGAAGGGCTCGGCATGTATGTTGTGTACTACGGAGTAAATAGGTACTCATTATATTTTACTTCAGGACTAGAAATTTAGGTTCAGGGGGTGGAGTAGGAATATTGCCGTGGACTTGGGATTTGGAGTGATAGACAGCAAGAAACGTTGTGTGGTATGCAGATGGTGGATCCCCTGCATTAGAAAAGCCGACGGACGGACGGAAAGTCAAAAAGCATGAAACGAACTGAAACAAAACAAAACAAATCAATGTAGAGCGTTCATGAGACGGAAAAGTTGTTTATGTGAAATATTTGCTGGGTGCGTGGTTTAGAAAACTCTACCATCGATCTGTTTTTCGTACCTAGGTAGGTATGAGATTGAGTATCTTTCTGATATTCCTCGAATTCATTAATATGGAAGTTCCGGTTGATGTCCAGCCAGGTTATCGCTCTCATGAATGGACAAATCTTTCTTCCGTACCCCTCTAACCTATCTGAGGATATGCGATTTTCCGATAGCATGGTGAATCATGATCCATATATACTTTCGTATAGAGTGAGTTCATTTATATCAGGCTGAGATATAGGATGCTTGGGAGAATCGAATCGGAGATAATTTACATGAAGATCTGATCTCGCGACTTGATCGAGTCTGGGTTGTCTTTGGGTTCTCTGTACCAAATTGAAGGATTGAGATTTGGGGTCTTACTAGACTCTGGAAGAAATGATTGAATTTGAACGGAATGGGATGCAATTGTTAGATGTCCGAGATTGAGATTATGCATTTGGAGAATTAGATATGAAATGACATAATAACGACATTCATATCCAATGCACAATGCACATACATCATAGCATAAATTGTGAAAAAAAAGACAGGAGAGGAAAATAAACACCCCAAAAAATATAGACTTTCACCAGCATCTAGGTTACAAATGAAGATCCCGGAACCTCATGCCAAAAGTCAGTTTGATCATCCATCCCAGCTGCGAGTAGATGAAAATAGAACGACATACCCACCTTTCATTCTCGACCCCATCCTCCCAAAGTCAACGCTTCACCGAGTTGCGCCTCACATTCGAATCCGCTTGGATTCTTCACATTCATCAGATGAACCTGACGCCTTATGAAAAGGAATTAGTAACGCCTTTTTCCTCCCACATGTATACGTGTAACACTTTGAGTGAATGACGAAACGCCCTCAGATATTATATTTGTGGAGAATCGGCAGTGATCTGAGTGCAGGGAAGTTCCCGATAGATGGGACGATGCAGTGCACACAGTACCTTGCATAAGGTAACTGTCTGTGGGAGGAGCTCGAGTATCCGATTCTACATATGAGAGAAGGATAACGGTGAGGCTTATGAGATATATTTGCAGATATCAACATGCATTTATGGGGAATAGGCAGACGGGCGCTTAAGCATCAGTACGGACGTAGGCAGATGCTATTCTTTGGTTCCGCCCACTTAGCGGTCAATGAAAACTGGATGGATAGGGGATTTCTTTTCTTATCTATGTACAGTACGATGTAAACGAAAGGAATTGGGCAACACAAATGATGGGGGAAGGGGGATCTGGATCTCTGGGAGATCGGTCAGAGATCGCAGACCGCGCGCTTTGCTTCTTTTGCTGGCAAGCAACGCCCTTGCGAGCCTCTGCTTCGGAACCTCTCCACTTGGTGCTTTTTGTTTGATGTATATATGTATTATTTTGGATTTGCGCGGCGGCCGGCAGGACATTCAGATTATCAGTGGGGGATTGGTTGGAAGAGATGCTTGCCGGGCACATACATGGTTTCATGGAGAGCAAAACAAGCAAACACAGAATCAATCGGATCTAGATGAAAAAAATTGGGGGAGAGGAGACGAGGGGTCTGGAATATAGATAGAGAAGTCTAGAGTCCCCAAAGTATTCGCTCAAGTGAAGCAAACCCAGTGTGAAACACCGGATCCAAAGTTTTCACTATCGTGTGTATACGAGGGTTAGGTATTTCACAGAGGAATGAAAAAAAAGGTTGAGATATGTGCGACGCGTCGGAAAGCGTTGCCGCAGACATGAATCGAATCATGTAGATCCATTTGTTAAAAAAAATGTCACACTGAAACGAACTCGTGGATTTTGCGTGGATACCAGACAAGACATACGTGAAGCGTGCCAAAATTCAAATCTTCTGTCGTCGGCTATGTGGTGACTTTCAGTATGAGATCATCGCACGTTACGTTGGGGGCTATGCGTGCTGCAGTACTGTGTAGCGTAGCATAGCATAGCCTAAAGAAAAACACACGGGATTCCTTCAGGAGGGGAATCTATTACGAAAACCCATGGGATTTGACGATAGTGGATTAGAATAGCGAGGATACCTCAGAAAGAGTAATGAATTTCAGGATCTGAGCTCGCAGAGGTAACTAACTAATGCGCGTGCGAGATAACCAAATGCTGCAGTAAACTGCATATCTGCCCCTTCATCATTGTCCGTGCAATCGCTGTTATTTCTGTGGATAAATCGGACTGTCCTGCGAATTATGGTACATTTTTCAGTCATGTTACTTTTCTGCGGAGCTCCAGATTTTGATAGGCCGGCTAAACCTCACCCATTCTGTGGATCATAGGTCAAGGATTTCTCGAGTTTCTCTTCTTTTGGTTTCTGGGAGAATCCTCGTGGGACAGAACGTAGCAGCGAGAGAAAAAATGGTACGACAGATACATAGATCGTTATGAATAAATGAAAAATCTACACATCATACAACAGAAGAAACAAAAAAGAAACCCGCACTCTGTAACATCGTCATTCGTGAATCGTGACACCTTTTTCCAAACAAGCTTGCCCTAACCTAACTCAACTCAAGACTATTTTTGTCAGAAGCAAGCCAGTCAGCCTTATCATGTACGTTCGGTCATATTAATGAAATGAATCCAGTACGTACTCGACCTATCTCAATGCAGGACTAAAGCCAAGAGCGGATCCAACAGAAGCTTGCTTCATCCGGGATTTCCGCATCACGAGCGAACACACTACCAAATATTTCCCCCCTTTTGAACCGTTATACCGAGATAATTAACCCAGACCTTATACGGGTATCCTCTTTCTGGGAGAGTTACGATCAACCTTGATCTTCGCATGCGCTGTTCGTGTCAACTCTGCATTCCTTACTCTTTTGAAAGGTAGCACGCGTAAACGAGAATTCCTGGTATCAACAATGCACAAATGCAATAACAATGGATGAAGGATAAGGGCATGGCATTTACGACGCACAGCTTGTACCCACCATCTATAAGATTGCAAGCTTGGTAATTAATCAACAATAAGATTGATTATGTTGTGCTGCACTGTACTGCACTGCACTGGTCTGGTCTGCTGTAGAAAATCATCGCTGCCTCGCGCCTCGCGGGGGGTGAAAGTGGATGGAGAGGGGAAGAGTGGATGGAAAAGCGACCCATTCCCCTTGAAGCTCGGCTTACTGCAGTTATCAACAGCCCATTTTCATAATTAGTATAGTGTACGGAAGTTTTGCTGCATCCAAGACTTGGAAAGGTTAAGAAGGGTCGGTCATCGGCGACCATTGAGAGAGATACCTGCAGATAATGCTAGAACAGTTACATTTTACGGAGAACATCTTCTTTGCACGCCAAAAATAATGCACCTAACCTCTTTCCTTACGATCTTCAGGATACATAGAATCCTTGTACCGCGGTGAGCAATGGGAAGGATTTGTTTCCTTGTCCGTTTTTGCTTTTGGCAATTTAGCTGGTTCGGAGTACCCCACCTCCTTACCCATGGAAGCGACATGGTTAGTATTGACACCACCCGCAGGGTCCAAGGTTTAACTTGCAGAAGACCCGTAGACCTTTTCCCGCTGTTGCCAATGATATAACAGAACAATAGCGTTGGAAGTTGCAACTGTTAGGTCCTAAGGGACATTAAGGATAATACCCGGAGACCGAGCGAAAGTTTGATCGCTGATGAAACTATGAAAGGTCGGACGGCCTCGAGCCTACGGGCCTGGCTAGCAAACTACCGTTGACAAGATGAACTAATAAGAACTTTAAACTCATAAGTTCCATCCAAACAGACCAGCCGATCTTTTCAATTTGTGCGGCAATCAATTTCTTACCAAGCTTTGGTGACAATCTCTCGGGGAACGTTATTGCACCAAAGTGTAATAACTTTACTTTAGACGAGTAGGGTATGTGGCATTTCGGCAGGATTGCAGCGTTCTTATCGATTTCTTACTTTGTCGAGACTCTTTCTGGCCTCGGGTGAACAGGATAAATTGACCAGGAGTGTGCAAAATAGCCAAAGACAGTGGTCCGGTTGACGACTCCACGGAGCACGCTATAATCTCATGGCCTCCATGAACAATTTGATCCATTCGGAGCCTTTTCAAGGGAGATCAACTTCAAGGGGTTCGATTGTGCGGACAGAGTCTTTGGTACACAAGATATGCAATCATACCTATAAACAAATAAACAATATTGGAATAATGAAATGCTTCCCTGAAGCTCGTGGTGTACAAAAATCCCAAGAATTATTCTCGAAGGCGGTAGGAAACATATCTCTTCTGCAGGAACCCTTTCGCAACATCATTTTGCAACCACCTCACAGCAAATCAAATCCCAAAGAATCTCCCAATCTCCACATTTCCAAGCATTTATATTATACTTGAGCTATCATTGACCTGAAAGGTTCGCGCTTAAAATTGGATGAGCCGCTCTCCTGGGAATGACTGGGAATTATATGAATTTCATGGTGTTTGTTATGCCTGTCATGCAGAGACAATTATTGTGAATGATGCTACATCTTTTGAGTAATGAAATGTACGAAGGCACACCGCCGGAGAGAGCATACTCTGTACATATTTCTCGGAATCGCTTCTTGTGGACCACCCATAAAGAGGCTTCCAGGAAATCGGTTGGATCTCGGAAGAATGAATTGTATGTAACCTTTTAATTCCCACACACAACTGGGTACAGTAGTATCTGTATGGATGATCACTGTGGTCATTGCACCTCATGCAAAGAGCTGAACATGGAAATATTGAAGCCTTGATGGTGAGCTGGAAGGGTTAGCTGAAAAGGTAAGCTTTATCTTGTATGCAGCTACTCGTAAAGATTTTGTGCTCCACGAACTGCTTCTCGAGGAAAGTTGAAGCGTACGAAAGACTTTGGATACGATGATACAGGTATTAGTTCCAAAGTGATCAATAACATTGTCTCCAGTTGGTGCCCACACCTATCTGCCGTTGACCCACGACTTCAGCCGCTATATCTTGGCCGCCCAACGGGGGGATGATTGCTGAACGGCCACTTGCGAAGTTGCACGAATCGTGGAATTTTGTGCAAGACATTTTGTAAGTTAGGAGACGGAAGCAAGCGTTATATCGTACGCGTCAGGCTACGGATGTGACTTCCGTGCCGTATGATATCCATTATAGTCTACGGATGGTTCTGGCTTCTCGTTTCTGGTCATCCAGGGAGATGATGACGATGCTGATGATGATGATGCTGATGATAATCATGATTAAAAAAAAAAGCCCTTAAAATGCGTTGAATTGATTGCACAATACTATACTCCCTCCACATCGTCGATGCAGACACATAAACTTTGATATTCCCAAAGATTTCTAATAGAATTCGAAATAGACTTTCCAATCTGAACATCCTTCGGTGATATCCTGAATGAAATGAGATGATCTCCTCCCATTCGTGTATATGGTATGTAAGTAAAGTTTGATTATTGATGTGCTTCTAGGAGCTTCCTGTTATGAAAAGAGGACAGGATTAGGATCATTTGCAATGTGCAGGGTGGGAATTGATTATTGGGGAGACATGGAGCCTGGAACCAAAGTTATTAGAGCAAAGAGCAGGGGGGGGAGAACAGTAATGCGAGAGCGAGAGCGACTGCGACTGCGACTGAACCACAGACCAGACTGTCGTGAAAGCCAAGAGGGCATACATGTTGGTGAGATTGAGAGTCTTGACTATTGCGATATTCCAAACATTGGGTATTTGTTTATTGAATTTAATCAATCCTTTCTATTTGACTGATTCACAAGACCGAACTCTTTTTCTCTGTCAATTTATCTCGACCTATTAATTAGTACCCAGGCACGTGCCAGGTTGGTATTATTATGATTCCAAGGATTCTTTATTAGCATCTGGGTAATCATAAGCTCGAGGTAAGGTACTTGAGTGCTTTCTCTGCTAAATAAGTGACTAATGAGACTCACTAACCTGATCTGGTTAGATCATCACCTTACCAACCAGGCTAACATAATTCAATCTCACACCCATTTCACATTTTACATTTCATAATTTCAATTTTGCCTTTCTGCCTTTCTGCCTTTCTGCCTTCCTGCCCCGTCTACCCTCACAACCTTGAATATTGTCAACCTTGACTTCCAACCCTAGCAACCATCCCATCCCACCCACAAATCCTTAACTCTTTGCAGCAGCCAGCTAGCAGAGTGTACTCAATCTCCTCGTGCCTCACACCTCACACCTCACATCTCATGCCATGCCATGCCTCATGCCTCATGCCTCATTCATCTCGTCTGATTTCAGCGATGGCACTGTTCAGAAGCGATACCCTGCGAGAGACGAAGGATGGGGTTCTAACCCAGCTATTGGGATGGGATCCTTTAGATTGGTCGAGAATCAATTGAAATAAGGGATTCAAATCAATAAATCAGAAAATGGTAAAGATATATCGATGCAAGCAAACACAGTTGTCGCATCTTGATCAGCATCGTTCAACATTGCTGCAGCCAGCTGCTACTCACAACCACCGTACAATAATAAAACACTGTAGTGCACAGCTCCATAGTCAATCAATGCTGACAATTGCACGCAAAAGCATTGTGCTTACTGACTTACCCAGCCCAGTCCTTTAAAGCGTCGCTCCCAGTCTCCCAGGCTCCCAGCAATCTTTTTTAGATCCTCTGCTTGCTTCTCTCAATTCTGCTAATTCCTCCTTTGGGCCTTTTTCAATTTAATTCTTTTCCAAAGGCTTTTCTATCATTGGTCAATTCATACGTTATTACCTGCAACTACGGGTCGCTATTACTATTCAAGGTAATTTACATGTCCGTTATTGCATGAAAGCAGACAAATCGGCTTCCTTGGTATTATGCATCACCAAGGGGATCGATACGAAAAAATACTTTCATTTCAAACTACTTCTCGCTACCTCTATACTGTAATTCATCCAATCGCAACTGCGAACAAAAAAGCTGGGGACGCAGAGCTCTCAACATATGATATACATCATAACTCACATGCTAAGTGTTGAACCAAACGCTGCGACTCAAGGCGAGCATTGTGATGGTATCCACGTCCTATGGGGGATTGTACACTAGTTTCCTCGTGGTATTATATTGTCTCCACAGACTTCACAACGCTATTCAACGTTCCGAGGATAGTACCCCTGACGTTGGATTATATCGCTAAAGAAGAAACGCTTCCTGCTCCATATTTCTTGACAAACACCCTGAAGGGGAGAACCCTTGTTTTGACAGGCCTATTTTATTTGTGGCACACGCTGATCCATATCTCCCCAGCCGAGCGTCTTCCGATATCCTCAATCCATCACTTTTATGTTGGACGCTGCCGCCCTCATTGTTGACTTTTGGAAGTCCTCAACTTTTTTTTTTATCGACAAACACCGAAACAAAAAAGGCGTCATCGTGGCTGCAACGTGCCTCGATATAGCCTGTTCATCAGCCCCATATCGATGATTGCGTCTTCTGAAGCAGAAGCCATAAGCACAATTTCTTTTAATTTATCGGGTTGGGATTCCCTTGTAGTCAACGCATTGTTCGATATATATCCTCCCCACAGAACGTCGATTAGGTTCATTGACAGCTATCAATCAACTCTCAATACAATATGTTCGGTCTAGGATCTGCAGGTATGGGCTCAGCGCCATTTCCTAACAGCTACCGTCCCTCATCTAAGAGGAAGATGTCTAAAAAAGACAACACCCCGCCAACCTCTAAGCACCTTACGTACCCGTCTGTCGAATTCTTCGAGCCAGCCATTGATGGGCCACCTTCACCTCAAGGTATTCGCGCATACACTGAGCAAATGAGGAGGGGCTCAGCGTTTGCTGCCAAATCGACTACCCCTTCTATCACATCAGCTTCCTCTTTCCGCTCCCGTCAATCCAGTCTCGATTCCTCCAACAGAATCGAATTACAACGACAATCTTCCGGTAGATCAAACGGCAGTAGCATGGCGACGAAAGATAGACCCGATAGTTTAAATCTATTCGGAAAAACGATATTCTCTCGAAGCAGCAAAAAGTTTAGACGTAACCATACTTCAATGGGAGGCTCCTCATTATCTCTTGCAAGTGGTTCTTCCGATAGGGATCGTAGCGACGCATCCAGCCACAGTCCACCTTCTACTAGTTATCGTGCTCGAAAGAACACCATCTCTGGACCATATAACTTTCAGCACATCACACACACTCAACAGAATGAATTACCAAACCTCAGGGAACTTCCTCCTACTAGATTGGTGTCCGAATTTTCAGCTCTCCGAGCATCTCAAGCTCCAACCAATGGAAATCTTAAGGGTATTAGAGCGAGGGATTTAATGTTTGAGAATTTCTCCTCGGTAGCAATAGATTATGCGCCGGATGTTGACGCGCCTAGAAGTCCCACAAGCCCAAAGAGTCCATCGTGTCCTGTGACCCCGCAAAGACGGCCCGTATTTCGAGCATCTGTATCACCACCACAAAATCAGCCATGGAGACCTATCAATTACTCAATGTCACATGATAATCTGCGATCGGTACCTGTACGCCCAATGAGGTCGCCTGAATCTCCTCGCTGCCCGGTTAATCCACCTGCTCGAACATCGTCAAGAGCGGCGTCAACTTTCTTCAGTCATGTTGAAGACTCAACTGCCCCAGAATTCGGTGAACCTTTGGCTGGTGCCAATACAAACCTTCAAGAGTCTGCATTCGATTTTACTCCACAAACACATCCTTCACCCCCTAAATGGGAAAGAAGAGAATCCGAGGTATCTGTCAAGCATTTGTCTCATGCAGTCACTACACCTGGCGAGGAAGCATGGCCTTTATCTGCGCCATTAAGTGGAAGTTTTGGTGTCGATCTTGCAGATGTTCTCGAGGAGGACGAATATACTAGGACGCGATCAAGGGAGTCAAGCACCGACGGTGGTGAATTACGACTTTCAAAATCTGTTCCAGGTTTGAGGATGAGGGCACTTGAGCAAGCTCCTGACATGCCTGATATGCCACCAGTGCTAGGAAGACTTGGGTCTATTGATACTACACGATTTTCAAAAAGATGCAGCTCGATTAAGCTTAACTTGGCTACTGATTCCTGGGAAGATGCGATCGATTTTTGTTACGAGGATGAAGGTGGTGAAGATTGGGATTATGAATTCGATGAAACATTCGAAGAGAACAAACCTGCCATCACAGCAGTACCCGCTTCACCCACTCAAATGGAACAGGTCGAAGAAGATGTCTCGCCAGGTCGATTTCGTCCATCACTACTCGTCCCTGCACCATATGATCTTCCCGCACTCTCTCCGTTATCCAATCTATCGAGCGCTTCATCATTTCTCCCTACACCAACCAATTACTTCCGCCCCAATCAAATGCGACCTGATTCTCACGCATCCTCGTTCAAAGAATCAGACGGCTTCAATCTTTCTCCAACTCTCCTTATTCCTTCCGATGAATATCCTTTACAAAGCGAACAAGATGCTTTGTTCGACACATATCACAACGATGAGGTCCCATCAGCTTCAATATTTCCTATGGATACTTATGAACAACCCGCTTCGCCAATAGATGAAGCTCTTTCTAGTACCAACTCTTATCGTTCTTCGGTTTATTCCCATAATAGCCTCAGAAGCAGTACTATTAGTAGCCGCTACAATCGATCCAGTCAAGACTCAGCTCTACTTATTTTCCAAGCAGGAAGCATGAGCAAAGCTCACAGAAGTATCGGATCCGCTTCTTCTTTACCCGACCTTGTTCCATCTCTTCGTCCCAAGCGTGACAGTAGAACACTAGGAGCACTTGCCACTACAACATCTGACCCAGAGCTTATTACCAAGGTTTCCGGTTTAAAACTTGATGACAATGAGCAGCCTTCTGAAGTTACTGGAATGCAAAGTCATACCAATCAAGCGCGTAGGTCGTCCAAAAACGCTCAGTATTTCGCTCAACCTCCCCCTCCAATTTCCACAGCTGTTCCCGATGCAGCATCTAGTATTCTAAGTCCTGTGGCTGAGAGCTTTACCGATTCGCCTCCAAGACCACGTCTAAGATCTGCTCTTTCTCGAGAATTATACGCTCCCGCCTCAGTCGAGTCCTTCATGTCCAATCATGGAAGAAAGATTTCTGCACCCATCGTTACTGAAAAGACCATTCAAGAAGGATCAAGATCAAGATCCAGCACATTGACCAATGCCGCTACGGCTGGTAAGCGGAGAGGAAGTTATAATCTTTTCCCCGCTCCTCCAACAACCTTACCAAAATAAATTGTGCACTTTAAAGTATAATGCCGATTGATATACCATACACACTATTGTGTAATTGTACATTTTTGTACCACATTACTTACCTATCACCAACACTTGGACACTCATTTTTTTCCTTACCAAAAATATTCGGCTCTTTCTGAGAGCTCCTCACTATGACGATCTATGATGTCACGACTCGATTTCCTATGTTCTCTTCACCAAAAACAAAAGCAAAAGGAAACAAAAGTTTCGACTGTTTACTTCATTCTCAGAGACGGAAAAGTAAGAGGGTGGATTTCTGTATCACTATTCGTACAATTGTTTGCGTTTGCATTTCCTCTGCTTGCATTATTGGTAGTTCAGTGGATTGGATTATTTGTATCCAATCCCACGCGTTATGATGGTTTTTTTTTTGCGGCTCTTTCCCCGGAGAACTTGGATAAAAGATTGCAAGCCGGATTGCATCTTTCTGTTTCTTGTTCATGAGCGCCTATGTGTTATGATATGATGGATTTGTTCTCGGTGGTTTGGTCACATAGCTTGCTATCTACCTCTCTGCCTTCACACTTTTTTTCCTTATTATTTTTTTCGTGTTTTCTGATTTGAATGTGCGTATGCACATTGGGTGCTGGTGTATTCCAACTTTTGAGGGAAAAGGTTTATAGATGGACAGGATTTTGGGTTGTATGTATGGGATTGAGAGCTTTGTTTTTCTGCTTTGATTTCTTGTGGAGATTTGTATTTTGTGGTGTTTATTTCTGGCTGTGTGCTTGCGTTTTTTGTCATTTTCTGGACTGGAGGACTTTGGCTGTATTGGTATGGGGATTGTAGATTCCGGCTGGCTGCATACATTTGGATGGATGGCGGCATACGCGCGGGAGGTGGGAAATATTTATTAGTATTTGGTATTGGTACTGATGATGGGGGCGGATATGATATCGGTCTCTGCATGATGAGTGTTAACATGGGGGATGTAATTCTTGTGTACTAGGAGGTGATAGAGAATACATTTGGGAAGTACTTAGTTTGAGATGTAAGAGTCGATAGTTGTTGAGTTAAATATAAAACATTAAAATAAATCGCTTCTATTTTCTGTGATATCCTTTTCGATATTGTTAACAATATAGTCATTGCAAAGTCTGAGCTTATGTCTGCATCAATAGAGTTAGCATAAGCAAAATCTAAATCTGAAGCCCAGCTAAAGTAGTTCGGAGTCTAATATTTGGACGGCGCAAGTGTGCACGTTCCCAGTGTTGGAAAATTGACATTTTTGATTCCGCTATGACGGATTTTAGAATCTCCTATTTACTCCAATAGCTTACTCACTTTGGTTCCCGACATAGTCTGCTAATACCAGAATGTAATATCCTAGCAGTCTCGGATTTATCGTAACGCAGGACTCAAGCAACCAATGGGCGAATGAATCATAGGAAACGCTGTCATGTTGACGACTTAGACTTAATTTGAGAAGCTCAAACATGGATGCATCATCAATGTCTTTTCTTTCTGGTCTTACCTTATTAGTTTCATCAAGTGCTTGATCCTTCATTATCATCCTCTTTTTCATCATCATCATCATCATCCTCGTCTTCCTCTTCTCAATCCTCCTCATCCTTTTCTTCGACTTTCGCTACGTGCCATGTTATCTCCTCCATACTGACAGGATTTATTCTCCTAACCTGTCTTTTCCCGTTCTCTCGTGCATCATCATCTTGATCCGCAGCTTCATACAATACTAGGGGCTCCTGATTAGGCCAAGCCTGTAACACAACTCCCTTTTCCACCAACTGTCCCCTGGGCGAAATCGGCATACATCAAAGTTGGGGAAGAGGGAAACCATAGCATTGGGGATATGTGAGTCATGAATTCCAAGTCCTCGAATATATAGCGGATCGGCTGGGGATTCCACAAACGCTTTGAACGAGGCGTCATCCTCCCATTCTGGATTGACATCAGATTAGAACAAAAGATCGAGAAATCTACAACTCACCGATAGCAAAAAGTACTTCTTCCGGATTCTTGACATTTCGAGCACACCTGGACCTCAGAAAACCTGGAGCATTCATGAGACCAGTTCATGATTCATGCCAGATTTCTGGAAGGTCTTCAACATAATTCTTCCACACTACTGCCGGTAACGGCATTTCGACTGGAAGCTTACATCGAGTCCAACTTTGGACTTGTAGATGGGGATCCTTAAGTATTACTTTCTGGGACATGGTAATGTTATTGTAGTATGTAGTACTGAGATAAGTGATATCTACGTACCCATTAGTATATCAAACATGAGGGTGTAAAATTTACAGTACCCCATCACTCAATTGTAAAGGACGATTAAATAGTCGAAAGAACCGGAGGTTACCTCGGTGGTAAAGCCGAGACTTGTGTGTAGTAGTTGGGTGCCTAAGGCACTAGATGTCCACCTGCATGCTGGCAGTGTTGTTATTTTACGTCCAGGACTAAGAGCTAGTTCGCGTAAGTGCCTTGAAACCTCGGTAGGACGTACTAAACTAATGCTAGTATGTTCATATGCATTAGATATACACAATTGAGTCCTCAATCGATCTTGTGTGGTACTAGGGCTGAAGCTGTCTCAAGATACGCATTCGCCATCACCGGATCGGCTTGTATATAACGCGTAAGTGTACAGAATCGACAAATTGCGTTGTATCTCGTCAGTGTACACTTTTGATCAGGTATATAGAGAAACCATGACATCTAGGATCTTGGGATACTCTAAAATTGGGCATAATATTCTCATCTAATTTCAACAATGGGTTGTAGAGGTTTTCGTTTGAATAGGGGGCTATAAAATCAGTTACATGGGGTAAGATTGTTCATATTGAGCGATTTCTTGGTGACGATGTGTGAGTAGGAAGTAACGGAGAACTGTATGTGGTGGTGACTATGGAAAAACAAATCTAGGCTTCTATAGAGTATTGCGACTAATCATGATTTTTGTCATCGACCCCTTGAGTAGTCATTGGTTCTCGCTAAAGGAGCTAACTATGAGGCAATCCTTATTTGTAAAGCCTTTTCAACATTGGTGGTAACCAAATATGTATGGGGAGAATTTTAAATGAGAATGATTTATATTTTTAAACGGAAAGTAAGTGAGAGGCTTCATAGATGATCTGTATGCATTATAACCAACAATGAAACATAAGATACCTAGACAAAACAAACGCAAACCAAAAAAATCTCGCTTGGGTATTTTACATCTCATCTCCTCTGTGAACTCCACTCAGAGTGATCGTTGTCCTATAAACTCCAAATTAAAATGACCCATCCATTGACCAATCAATTTACACGCTAAACGATTTTTTCATAAAATCTGAATACAAAGTCAAGTATTCCTCACTTTCTAGGTCGGCCTCTTTTCTTTGCGGCAGGTAGCTCTGCATCCATATCTGCTTTTCCTACACTTCGTTTCTTCTCGGTCTTCTTTAGCTCTTTTTCGAAATCCTCCACCATGTACGGGACATCACATTCCAGCATTTCCGCAGGTTCCCATGTATTGTAATTGGCTTCCCAACCCTCCCACTTCACACGATATTGAACCTTGCCCCTAACCTTCCGCTTGTCCAGAATTGCCTCGACCTCGTGAACATCAGCGTCTCCATTCAACGAACCGTTCTCCTTTTCCTCGACCCATTCTGGGCAATCCTCCCTCAACATCTCGACTGACTCCCAAGTCCAATCTTTTTGTTTTGGATATCCTTTCCACTCTATAAGCCATTGCTTATTATTCTCGCCATCCAACCGAGATTGGTGCACTATATCCGGTTGATAAGAGTTTTTGGCTTTAGTCTCGGTCACATTTTCTTCCTCGGAACCATCCTCATCTTCGGCCTGTTCGACTATAGAAGTGAGTCCCTTGGCTTGTTCAGCTACAGGAGTAGGTTCCTTGGTTTGTTCGGCTACAGGAGTAGGTTCCTCGGTTTGTTCGGCTACAGGAGTAGGCTCCTTGGTTTGTTCGACTACAGGAGCGAGTTCCATGGCTTGTTTGACAGGAGCGAGTACCTCGGCCAAAGCTTTCGGATTGCCAATTGGATTGCCGCTAGGCTTTGGCTTCTTTGCTGAAGCTACAATTTCAGCTTCTTTACCGGATGTTAGCATTGCACCAGCCAGCTTTCTTCGACTTCCTTCGCCGCGAGGAGTATCTTTCTCTGTCGGTAGATCCTCCGTCAATCCCAGTTTATTGTCCGGAGTTGAATGTTGTGCCCTTTTCAACCTACTGAGCGGCGTTCTTTTCTCTTGGCGAAGTCGCGAATTTTGTAACTCGGCAGTCCTCTTTGCAAGTGCTTTCTTAGCCGTCGTTGATGGTCCTCGAGACTGCAACGGATTCGGAAGTGCCACTTCTTGCTGAGGCTTGTTCTGAACTTCAGCTTCGTTGTCCTCTTTGTCCTTCTGACCATCTCCCTCGCCATCCCCTCTTTCCTCTACATGAGCTTTGGGTTCAATCATTACTTGCTCTGTCGAACTCTTATTGGTTTCCTCTCCATCTGTTGTGCTCACAATCATTTGCGCAACCAGTGCCCTCGAACCAACCATATTGTTCAATTGATTGGCCGTTCCAGAGGGCTTTTGAACAGAACTCTCTCCCGGTGTAGTAGCTTGTTTGCCCTTCTTTGCAACTCCGCCGTTCTCCGTTCCATTCCCCTTCCTTGACTCGAGCGTGTTTCGTCGGTGTGCGGCAACCAAACTCGGAACCGGTTTGTAGGGTTTACGTTTGTAGACAATAAGTGTATTATTCAGTCTCGCCATCCTATCTGGATGACAGTCAATATTTCAGTGTTATTGTTCGTTCGATTCGATTAGTGTCGTGTCGTCCCGTGCGTCTTGTCTGTGGTGATGATCCGAAGGTTTATGCGCCAAAAAACCTTATCGCCTCGACTTCTGTATGTTAATTGCCTTAAAAAGCTAGAATATAAGATTTCGCTCCCTAAAATATGTGGGCAATGAGTGATTAAAGTATTAGTTGGGGCAGAAACGCAGAAATATTGCGATGCGAAACTCGAATTTGTGTATGCTGTATTCGAGATTTTGGCGGGGGCTTCCACTAGTATTGTGGACGCGACGCAACGCGATAGCATGTTGAAGTGCTTAGGTAAGCGCGCAATTTATCATTTCACCGTGTTAAGTCCTTGAATTCAATACAATGAATTTTCAAAGTTCTACAGTATTGAAGTCTTACTTTCCTATAGTATACTCTCAAGCTCAATGCTTTTTATGATTCGAGTGAAAAGTAACCACTCAAGGTTCTTGCACAATGGTCTATCAGATATAATGTTTGAACATGGTCCTGAGAGGTTCACTTCTAGCATGATACACCAAGAACCACCACGCTTTCTAGATACGCAAGGAAGTGTCATGAAAGGAGAGCTTTATCTACGTATATGGCGTTTGCCAGACCTAGAAATTCTTCAAGCACGAAATGTTCTACATGATTCTCATGGCTTTACTCTTCGTGGAATCATTTTGCCAAGGGTTGGAGCAATAACACATTCTCCACCCAAATGGTACGGCTGCGGAGAGACAACGTCCTGTACTACCGGTCAGATATCAGCTATAAGTGTACTGGTATCACAAATTCAAACCTCTTCGTTTTTTCCTCTGTCTGAAGATAAGTCTTTGAAAGTTTGAAGAGGGATGCCGCTTAGTACTATCTAATCAAGAGTACATAACCTCTCCAGAAGGCTCAACCATATCTAGTGTAAATTCCAACTTTCAGATCATCTGGCTATGCTATGAACTGGAGGTAGGATCAAAGCTATCAGTACTATCTGATTAATGTGCTAGTGATCTATTTGATTTGCAGAACATGAATGCACGATTTTGAGATCTTTAATCAACCTGGAATCATCATGTCCCGCGCATATATTTCCGGGCCTATTCTGAGGTGAATTGCCGTGGGGATTGAAGTAAGAAATATTGACCTATTTTCGAATACAGAAGAGGTAGAACTTGCATTTAATATGTTGGGAGTACCCACCTTGTCTCCACCTGCAACTAGCCTAGCAGAACCCAAATTGCTTACCTTTGATTGACAATCATTTGGGTCGGTATAAACTCTTTCTCATTTATCAGAGCTAAGGGGCTATATGTAGATTGTATTTACACGTGTTTTTCTTGAGGTAGTGCTGGTCCATGATATCATCGTCATCGTGATGTGATGTTAAAGTTTAGGGCTTTGACATGTCATATGGCATATACCTCGACGACCCTTGCAAGCTTGTAGTCATTGTTATTCTCATTCTAGTAGGGGGTTGGTTCTTAGTCTTACTTTAGCTTCGACTAAATGCTGTTTGTTGCACATCGCAACACCCCTGTAGTCTTTTAAGTCGTTGTTAGTCTCATTTTGGCGGTGGTTGGTCTCTTCAACTTAAACTCAAGCTTACGCGACCAACCCTCACCTAAAACCCCAAATGATATCTGTTGAACGTCGCTAACCCTTGCAACTTTTGAGTTATTCTTGGTCTTATCTTAGCTAGTACTAGTTGATGTTAACCCGCGTTAATATTCCTTCTCCGCACAGCTGAATGGTGAACCTTAATCACAAATGGAATTTGTTGCATGTCGCTAACCCCTGCACCTTTAGTCTGTTTGTTGGCATTGTTATGCCTATCATAGGATGAAAGGAAGGAAGGGGCTTTGGCAGTGGCTCCGTGACAAGTGAACAGTGACACTCTCATGGCGAAGATCCACTGAACTGAACTGTCCGCTGCGCTCTAAGACTTTTCAGATGTTTGATGGGCGTTCTCAAGTTATTGGTGATGTTCACTCCCCAGGGCTTGCTGTATATTTTGAATGGTATCTCCCGCGACCTTATGAATGGGTTTCCAATATTCAAAGTCATTTAGTTATGCAACAATGATTTAGGTATTTCCCTGCGCAAATTCTTGCCAGTTCAATATCTGAGAACTGAAACTCAATTGCTACTATGTTCATCTCGTCTCCAGGAATATCATTGTCATAAGTTTATTCTTTCTCATACGTTTTTGAGTTCTCAATTTGTCGTTGAATACTCTGAGCCGAAAAATTTGATCTCGGGGAAATGATACACCAAAGACTAAGTAATGGCAAAAAGAGTGCTCAAGAACCACATGTCAATTCAATCCTTCGACAAAGTTTCTCGGCCCCTTGTATTCCTTAAATTCCTATAGTCGAACAATGGAATTATGATATGGTAGATATGCCCACTAGAACATCCCATCTTAGTTCCTCGTGGATCACTAAACGTATCAATCGTCTAGCCGTTATTAGATTTTGAAAATATCCCTCTCATTGATTCCTCCCAGTCCTCCCACCCCAAGACAAAGCATATGAAGCCTAGCTCCACCGGCAGTCATCAAATCCATCAATATACAATAGTCTCGCTTTCTTTTCTCCGACCCAAATTAAGCTAGGTACGAAATGACATCTCCTAAGCCCATGGTATATACTTTCCAAGCCGCAATACATCGCAACACCCCAAATGGAACAGAATAAAAAGATCGCTACAATCGAATCGTGATGTGAAATCAGGGCTAAAGTAGCGTACCATCCCGGCCATCGTTCAGACACACTAGCTTCCGAGCTGAAGAAATTTATCTCAGCTAGCGGGGCTCTCCTACAAGCAGCAGTGATATAGCTCCTCGAACTATTTAAATACTTTGGAGTGAGCCCCTGGTAAACATCAACATATGAATCGTAAGTCATGCTGCTCATTTGAGTCAAGATAAAATGAAGCTCATCTTGTCGTTGTCTGTATCCAAGTCAGCATTCCATATTTGTATGTCCACACCCTCCACATCCAAAAGTCATTCCAGCTCACCCATAAACCCAAAGCCGACACAAAACTACCTCATCTTTTATTCTTCCTAGCTCCTTCCGATGCCTGCCTGTTTGCTTCCTCCCCCATATGGTTGTCCAACAGCTCCATGTTCTTCTTTCAGGGTGAGTCTCAAATGCCTAATCCATACAAGCCGTCATAATGTCTAATTTCTCAAGAAAATGCGTACAAATACTGATGCATTCCCCTCTTCCATTGGTGTACATAGGAGTACTCCGAGTATATTTAACATCTCGTTCACTCTCCATGGATCGAAGTAATATCCTCAAAAGTCTGACCTCTAATTGCAATTCTGACAATTCATCTACAATATCGCTATTATATTTCGAATTCTACAATATAACAACATTCCAGGATGTGTAGACAAGCTAAATATCAAAGGCGATCGGTTCAGAGATACTTGCAGCTATAGCTAGAAGATCCATAGCGAGCGAGAGATGAAGAGGGTAAGTGACTAACAGAAGAGCATGTTCTGAAAAGAACTATTCGTAAAATCGAAGATGTTGGATATCTTCGGAGCGATCATTTGCAATAATTCCCACCACTATTCGTGATCTTCAGACTCTGAATATGTAGCATAATATTTTCAGATATTACCACTTTCGAGCTGCCCCTAAATGCTGTAGATTTTAGGAGAGGACATTTCATAAGAGCGTTAGCTGATGCACTTATTATGCAGCCCTCACCACTCTACATTGAATACAATGAGTGTAGTCATACCCTTCAAGATATTCAGCTACCAAGCATCATATCAAATGAAATAATCCGATCAGTACCCCAATCGAATACGTTAGCTAGGATCAACGTTCGATTAGCCGACTAACCAAATAACCATCAACGCAACCATCCTCATCATTGCCACTTCGCCTACGCACTCTCATCATGTAACCTCAATTTCAAGCTCAGTCTTGATGAAGTCAATATAGTGTACTTTTGGACCTGACAAAAAGCTGAGCCACAGTTTAAATGCCTCAGAGCTTTGTCTGTGTCACAGGATAACGACATTCGATGTATTTACGGGCGTTTTTTTATTTGAATTGGTGTTAAACTGATGGAAGTGTGCTCTGTATCTATCTACCTAATAAGCTATTGAATAGCTTTCCTTGGTACTATCCCGCTCGTATAGTAAACGTCAGAAGGCATAGAATTCTCGCTCCTGTCTTCATGAACTATTTTACTCGTTTATGTACTGTTAAGTAGAGATTGAAGAAACGGATTGAGTAAGGATGGCAAGAGTGGCATGCAAAGCCACGCACAATTTGTCGATACCTCAAATACTGATCTAGATAGACTCGAATGATATCACCGCCTGTAAGTGATCTTTGGAGAAGCAGAGATACGTGCGTCACGTGTAGAGTAAAGGCTAGCATTAGCTGAGACTGGCACACATTTATGATGAATATATCGATTGAAATATCTAACCTTATTATCCTGACCATGCCTATTACCTACCTATCTAATATCTCCATTTAAGATCGAGTGTCAGTCTATGAGTGGTATAATCTCGCTTCCAAAAATCACAATATTACTCTTCCTTTTCCCCACTGATCAAGGCTTCCTTCTCACTTATCTTCAAGTTAAGTCCGTCAGATTCATCTTCGGATGTCACCGCGCCATCTGTCAACTCATATTCTGTAGCGGTCTCTCCTTCAGCATCGCTGCCAGTACCACTTCCCAGAAGTAAACCTTTGATATCTTCTTCGCTTAAGATGCTCTCAATGCTACCTCTTCTCACGCCTTGTCGAGTTGCTCTTCTTCCTGACTCGATAGTCCTTTCGACTTTCAGTCTATTGGCAATGAACATTAGTTTTGGAAATGCACTTTGTTGGCCGACATGAAGCATTCTCCCCAGTTGCTTTGGGTTTGGATCACTTAGAATGCGCCAAAAGTCTGAGATGACGGATCTTGGCCAGATAGTAATGGTTCCTGAGAATTGCTGAAGCCATATTTCACTCCAATCCTGGCCCAGAGGACGAGGTAATAATTCGAGGTGACGGACTACTTTCAACCATTTTTTAAGATCGAGTTTGAGATATTGTTCAGTAGCACTCCCAAGGAATCCACCTCTCCAACCTTTACCACGTCGATGAGTGACTGGTTGTCCCACAGAACCTCGCGAGGAGAAGAAAAAGAGATTGATGTGAGGATTGACTTGAGAAACAATGCTGAAGTTTACATTAAAATGTAGGTTTAGTGCTTTAAGTGGGATATCAGTTCGTAAACTTCCGTCTTTCCATTTATGACCAAAGGAATAAGGTGCAAGAGTGCCATCGCGTTGTTTCATCATAAGAACCACAGGGTTCAAAATACCTGGAACAGCTGCTGATGCTAGAACTGCTGACCAAATAACACAGTCAGGGCTCGTGAGATAGTTGGTCAAAATAGTAGGACTATGAGGATCAGCAGGAACACATGAGACATTGAGGATTCGGCCAGTTCGTTCATATGCTTCGCGGAAAGTCATGCTACCTCGAGTGAACCAACTGCATCGTCGAGCCCATTCTACAGAATCGAATCTAGCTCCTGATTTCCACCATCGAGGTATCCAAGTAGTAAACGGTTCTGAGCAGGCAGTGATTCGGCCGGCTAGAGCAGGTACAAGTAATGCCTTCAATTCGTCGTTCGTTCTTGTGGCGACCAAAGCAGCTACTAAAGCACCCCCTGAAGTTCCTGTAATCACTTCTGGCAAGAGATTCGCATCTAACAATGCCTTGATAACTCCAAAATGATAATATGCAAAAGACGCGCCACCCGACAGACAGAGTGCTGTACGACCGTAGTTTGTGTGCATTCGTTTGAAAAGTGTGCGCTTTTCTTCATCTTGAAGTTGATCCGACTTCGCCAGAATTGAAATACCTTTCTCAACTAAAATATTTCGTCAGTTGATCTGCTATTGAAAATATGTAAATCTTCAAATTACCTTCATCGATAAACTCCTGTACCAAATCCTTCGTTCCATAATAAGTTTGAGAGTATAATCTCGAATTTTCCACTCCCACAAAATTATTCTTAACGCATGCCTCGATTAATGCCTTCAAATCTTCAACTGCTTTTGCCTTTGTTGTATTGTTTCCATTAGATGAGCTTCCTGTTTGATCCTCTTGTTCAATTTTCCGTCTGCATCTTCGAATCTGTTCCAAAACTCTTCGTACCGTCTTGGAATCATAATACGCGTATTCGTCCTCACTCTTCCACTTATCGTTTCCAAGATATGTGTCCAATGATTGTGCTTCTTTGACCCAATCTCCGTAGTTCGTGGTACTGTGTAGTTGTTCTCGCAGTCGATTCCGCTTTCCTCTCCACTGTACAACCAGGAAATCAGTAAATAACTCTGATGAATAGCTCCCTTAGAGCCAGGGATAGAAACTCCGCGGCATACATCCTACATAATCCTCTACCTCCACGCCAAAACGCAACTTAGAAAACCACTTACCGCAATAAAATGCTCATATGTCCAAATGTACAATCGCGTCACCATATATGACAATCCCAATCCCCCAATCCACATGAAAACCACTCCTAGCAATGGCCATTTCAAAATCGAGTACAAATACCCTTCTCTCGTCTCATCTTTACTTCTCCTTGGTTTTTTACCTGCCTTCCGCCTCTCCCCTTTCCTTTTGCCTCTCGCTCCTAGCCTCGTAGGGTTGACTGGAGCCCAATCATTCTGCGCGGTAATGAACAAGCTTCCCCTATCCCCTGGTGTGTTTGATCCGCTTCCAATTGCAACTTTACTGTTTCTTCGTACATCTATGCTACTGCGATGTGGTGTAGATGGCTCTCTCGGACTTTGAGCCTGCGAATATATTGACAAATCTTCAGAGCTAGGACTTGGATCCGGCGCGCTCAGCGCATTAGAGAATGCTTGGAGGTGTTCTTCGGAAATGAATTCACGGTGGAAATCGGGAAGAAGGGATTCATCGTAGCCTTCTGCGGAAAGCGGCGATGGGCCATCTGTTTTGTGGCGGAGATCCGCCATCTCTAAGTGGTGGTCGAATTATTGGTTGTGTATTCTGTAGAAGATAGGAGTTCTAGATGTCTTCCTGCATTATATATGCATTAAGTATGGGTCTTTGCTTTGGTTAATATATGAAAGAGGGTTGGCTATTATTGGAAAGTGTGGGGAGACTATGTATAATTATGTTGGGCGAGATTCGCATCCGAAAATAGTTATGACGTAGCTAGTTAAGTACTAGGTATTCTTAGCCTTTAGCACTAGGAGTGGTACATTCTAGATCGCTACAAGCATTGAGATCTTCACATTTTACAAAAGATTTCAGTACCTTAAGAAGTCCAAGAAACTTGAGAATGAGTTACGGTGCATCGCCTACAACATTGACTTGTATACGATATTAAATAACGGAAACCTTTGAGTGGTCTAATCACTAATGCCTCAGTACTTCCAAGACCATACCATCTATCGGTAGCACATTCACAGAGTTCAAATACACGAGTCATAATGCTATGTTGAGAGAGATAAAAAAGTCTTAATCGCGATACTATGCTGGTGCAAATATGTTGGTCGGTTTGGTTCCTAAAGTAAACTCTTATGAGCTCCCAGAACCTACCAAAAAAGCATTGAAAAACGGCCTTTGTATAACTCCGTCCATCATAACAGATCTCCATAAGAAACCACCCCCTTCATTCCAAACACCTCCTTCACAACAACCTTCTCACCATTATTTAGACATACTGTGATAACCATCTAATACCTTCACCGTAACCTATTTCCATGATTAGTGTGAGGCATAATAATCTTTCAACGAAAAGAAAACGCACCTTGTCTCATAACCACAGAGCACATGAAGACCTCGATAGGTCTGATACCTTCAAGAGGAACCTTGCCCTTTCCAGTAGTCTGATATAATCCTAATTCGTGTCTTAATTGGTCCTCGCTGATGGCATCTGGGTGATCGATCTTGTTTCCGAGAATGAGGAAAGGTACTTTAGAAAGGTCCTCCATCGACAAAAGGGCATCGAGCTCGGCTTTCGATTCGACGAAACGTTCGTGATCTTTGGAGTCGACTAAGAAAACGATACCGGAGACTTCTGGGAAGTAATCCTTCCAGAGACGACGAGCTACATCATATTAGCTTGGCGTCTACCATTCTAACAATATGAGAATAAGTACCCTGTTGATGTCCTCCCAAATCGAAAGTTGTGAACTTGACATTGCCGATAGCAAGTTCCTCAGATGCTGTCGCATGGTCAGTAAATGTTGATTACGTGTGCTTTGCGCCGATGTGCGAGACTTGAAGCTGCTTACTAGGGTGAAGAGTAGGTTGGAGAATGGCAACGCGGTCGTTCTAGAAGTATATGCTTATCAGTAATTGTTCCCTTGCTCAAAATGCGAGAAGTAAGTTGTCGTTGGCCTTGGATCGAGCATCCCCTTAACCTGGCTTCCTCTACGCACCTTCAGCATGTGTAACAGTGTAGTCTTTCCGGCATTATCGAGACCGAGGAAGAGGAGTTTTGCGTGTTTGTTCAAGAGTCCCAAGGACGCAAGAGTATCCCAAACTATTCAAATGAGATAAAAGTCAGCAAGCTGTTATGTTGTAAACACTTTCTTCTCGGATCCATTCCAGAATACTACATACACCAATCGAGGAGCCACATTTTGTATGTGTGGTGGTATTAACTTGTATTATTGAAATGGGTGTTAAGATATCCTCGCGGATTGTGGTTGATGAAAATCAAATGGTTGAATTTATATTGGAAGTTCATAGATACGTGGATTGATTTGGCTCTCAGGAAACCTGGTCGACGCTAGCTATATATTGGCCTTATTAACATGGCATTCATGCATTAGAACGCCACTCAGAACTATCTGTGCCACAACCACATGATGACATTGATAGACAGACAGAACACAATCCAAAATTCGACATCAATCAAGTACATGTTCATCAATTTTGTAAGTCTTTTTCTTTGTCAAAGTTGATTTCGGTGAGACTAGAAGATCGGATCAAAACCTAACGTTACCTTCTCGCCCTGCCAAGGCATTTAGCCTGTGGCTAATGTTGTTTACTGGGTAAGTTAGCTATTCAACAGCTAGGAGCGTCAGATTACACAATGTCAACAATTGAATCATGATCTTCGATTAGGAATCTGGCCAAAGATACTTTCTCAGAACATTCCAAACTACACGAAATAGATCTAACATGGGTCGGGTTCGGCAACTTCTTTCATCTTGTCTATGCTGTGCTCGGATATTGTGATATTCTTGCAAGTGGAAGAGATAAATCACCCAACTTTCCACTCATACATCAGATCAAAGTAAGGTAGGATCTCATCTAAGTTATAGGAATATCTTGTTTTAAACGTGATATTCCTGCCCTTCAAAGGTTCATCACTTAGATGTTTTCGAATAGCTTGAAAGGAATCCCAGCTCCCAGCACCACTCAATCAGATTGAGTCGGTGCCTTTTTCCACCTCCATATGTACGGCCAAAGCCTAGTTGTTTATGGTATGCGATTTCCTTTTTGAGTCTCCCTCCGATTCTGGTCGTTCTCTTTCATTCAGCGACTGTTCCGCCCTTCGCGTGCTCAAAGTTAGGTTAATAGTACCCGTCAACTTGGAACCTGATTTCGATTTCATACTGGGCCACAGCACACAAGAATCACTGAGCACATGAACGCATCGAGGCCAAATAGCTTTCATCCAGAAGTTCGGAGTATTCTGTATTTACTTGAGCATTCCCATTTATTATCAAAGAAAAACTGGTAGATGGCTGTAAGCTTCTAAGAGACCGTGAACTGAAATACATATCGATTTTCTCGGAAGCGCGATGGCTTCAATGAATGATTCATTGACTCAAAGTGTTGTAAATACTTACTATTTCCTGGATAGACTGATGCAATACAAGTTCAACGTATCACCGGGTGTGTTACAAATCACTGCACTTGGTGCTCCTCAGAAAGTGCATGAAGCTACCATAGACCGGCAACTTGTGCTACAATCCATAAAGTAGGTAAGATAGATAATTCATGGCCACGGAAATGAATTCAACTTCAGTTCACTCAAACAAGAGTTGTTAGTTCATTACTTATGCAGTAGTATTTGTTATGTCATTACGTAATCAGTAGTGCTCTCCACAAAAAACAAATACCTACCTACATCCAAAAGAAGGATCTCAAAATCTCCGTAGCACACATATTGAAAGAGCTAAGAATAATTGATCACATAAAAATTCCCTCGACTTCAAAAGGTCAAAAACGGCAAAAAACGACACCTGAGTGATTCGAACACTCGCTCCCGAAGGAAATGCCTGACTTTGTTATAAACAATAGCAGGGCATCGCGTTAACCACTCCGCCAAAGTGCCTGGTGATTTGATGACTGGTCCTTCTTTTGTAAATATATAATGCAACCAATCTTGGAATTCTTTTGTCGCTCGATGTATAAAGCAGCTTACCATAACTAATATCTTCCTTGACGTCATGAAACTGAGATTGACAATAGTATATTCCAATGCAATGTTATCGTAGGTCGAAATACTACCTAGGTATGCTCGTTACTGGCGGCAAGGGGAGTGCACAAGATATACAATGCAAAGAAGTGCATCCAAATAAATTTTGTAGAAAGAAAGTTTCTTCGGGCATCTACTAGTGAGTGAATGGCCTAGTAAGAATTTTCTTTCAAAATCTAACTTTTCAGGCGAGTTGTTAGTGCACGGCTAAATTGCTCAAGTGGTAGTTGGAGCAGTATTGTGTATGTACCTAGGGAGGTTTCGTCAACTTGCGCTCAATTCCAGATATGCAACAAAACTTTCCAACCTCTGGGTTCTTTGTTTGCGAAACTTCGACCTACCGATCGAAATTCTTTTGGGTGCAGGTCACTGGGTTTGCAACAAAGAGCTTCGCTTCCCCATGCAGCACGCATATTTAAACGTGCGATAGACGAGCTTAGAACATTTGACCATCGCTAGACTATGTAAATTTCCGAAATCTACTATTCCCAAAACTCTCTTTCACCTCTCATCTAAACAAAGAAAAATACGCAAAATGAGTTTTGTTGCATATCTGATATCTGAAACATGTTTCCTACCTGTTCAGTCAAGATAAAGAGATTCTTTGTTCTAGACATAGAATAGGAAATTCTAAAGGGACGAATGGGGCTTTAGAGTTATTTTGGCAAAGTTTTGCTGCTTGCCTGTCGGAACGAAAGTTCCTTTGTGGAAGATTGAAAGTAGAAATGGAAGTAACAGGAGGTTTCTTCCATCGTGATAGTTTTGAACGGGGGGTTAGAGTTTCCTTGGGAAGTCAAGATACACTCCGCAATCCAGCTAAGACTACCAATAGAACCGTAAATTTTGATCTCATTCCGTCTTTGTCGTCATCTCTTTCTTCGTCGATATTGTATAATTGCAATGATTATTATTTTCGTCCTGTTATATACCGTCTAATCTTCAAAGCTTCATCTCTACATCATGACTCAAGATGCGATATGCAACAGAAACAATCTGAGTATTTTCTGGATTGTCATTTGGTGATATATTAGTCCTTAAGCGAATCCGTCATGGTGAAGTAAATTATCAGATGATGAAGACCTAACTTAGGAGGAATAGTACGGTATAGTTTAGGATGGAAGGTCTTTATACAACCTCCCCGTATATCAGGAATATCAAAGGCCCTCAAGTAGCCCGAGTATCATGGGTAGTATACAAGCTAAAAAAAGCTGGAACTCACTCGTCAAAGGGGGTAGCTTCTAGCAGTCTAAATCATGAGAAAAGTGATGAATATTTATGTGCACCAGATATTGTAAATTTTGAAATTCGAACATTGCATACTACTTTGCGACTATATCGAAATTCCTCAATGATCACCCATAGATATGCAAGGAGCCCATTTCCTATCATATATCTTTGATACAATCCATTAAAGTCATCCGCTATCCGGTCCGAAGTCCTTTAAGTCTGAGTCTCCCGACGCATCATCTCTGGGTCTTTCGAATTTCATTACGAGTTTGTAGATACTTACGCATCTGTGGTATGCTAGCACCTACTAGAATTATGAATGACAAATTCGCTTCCAAACACTTACAATCTCACATTTGTCGAGGCATCTACTCGTATATGTGTCTATGAGTTTTCGATTGGGGTAATCTGAAGCAGCGAATATTTATGATCTGTAAAACTCCCCTTCACTAAAATATGACTCCCATTGTTTGGGCCTCTTGTATGCGATGTAATATGGAATATTTTATCATGCCAATGATGGGTTGTCATACACTAGGACTTACTCGCTATTCCCCCCTTCTAGCCTCGCTAAAACGCGATCTTTCACTATTTAGGATTCGTAGTAGCCTTTTAACTCCGACTACTATAAGTATTATCCGTGGGTGGTACATTAGTATATCCTCGAAACCCAGCATAGAATCGGCTTAAAACTATGGGGGCTGACTTTGGAATTTGAAGTACCGATAAATAGAGATACTCAACACAATACGAATCCTCCTTATCAAAGCAAAAACAATCACAAAGTGAATACGAAATATGATAATTCTTTAAATTAAGGTGTGCTGCGCACAGCATTTTGGCGCCCGAAGTGAACGTAGACTCGAAGACATAGATGGGAACCCATTGTAACCTCTCTCGAGGCGCAAGCTCTAAAACACATACTCAACCCATCAATTGTCTAATATCCTCCGGAGGCCATCTAACCTGAGCGAAACTGAGACATCTCTTAATACTTTGCAAAAACTTTCTCGTAATTTCATCTCCCATCACATGTCCTTTATCAGTCTCATGCAATTTCTCGCGCGCACTACGCTCGTGGATACCCACCATCGTCACACCGATTGGCCATGCAGCCTTTCCAATACTGAGACGTAGATACCCGTCATTTGCATCGACGTATCGTTTTTCCTGCGCTGCTTTGACAATTTCAACCACAGGGCCTAGAATATCCTCATCTAGATCTCCTTTCTCGAATTTGCGAAAGAGCTATAGATCGTCAGTCTCAAATTCTATAAATTAGATAAGTATGCGAAAGGGAACTTACAGGAGTCATGTTATCTTTACTCTGCACCATAGCATTATAAGCCGCCTTACTAGCAAACGTATCCCTCTTCTCTTTCTCCAGCGCATGTTCCCACTCCTGCAAAACCATCGTAAAATAACTCGCCAACTGTCTAAACAGATATTTCCTCCCCTCCTCATCCTTCGGTACATCCTCAACCTTCATATCCTTTTCCTCAACCAAAACCAACGTCGTAGGAATCGGCCCCGTCGTCATAACCACCCCTAATTTCCTATACCTCCTTAATCTCTGTTTATGGCTCTCCGCGAAAAGTTTAGCAGGCTGTCCCATCTCCCGCAATTTCAACACCAGCTCCTCATCCGGAATATCATCCTCCACCACTTCCTCCGCATCCTCTTTCACCAATTCCGGCAATCCTAATCGTTTTCTCCTCTTTCTTTCTTCCTCGGCTTCTCTTTCCTCCCTCTGTTTCCTAGATTCCTCAGCTAATCTCCTACGTTTTTCTTCTCGAGCTTTAGCAGCTTCTTCTTCTTCGTCTTCGCGCTTGCGCTTTTGTGCTAATTTGGCTTCACGCTCTGCTTCAATCGCGCGTTGTTCGGCGAGGTATTTGGCCTGTCGTTCCGCTTCAATTTCAGATCGTTTCATGTATTTCTTAGAAGTATCGGTGGAAGATTCGCTCTTTTTGGATATCTCTTTCGACATGAGAGATGCGAAATCCATGATGGCGGTTGTGATGGTTTGCGCCGCTGATGATTGTATTTATGGCAATTGAATTGGTGATTTATGATTACGATAAACGTTTTTTCCGTTGTTCTATCTTTCCAAATGTGATAGATAGAAAAAATTGAGTGAGAGATTGAATTGTTGATAATGTAGAAGATGTTGTCGTCAGATTACAGAAAGTGTACAAAGCCCAAGGCTGAACCTTTTTTTGACGAGGCCTCGATTCTGCCTCGAGAACTTCTCACCTCAAAGTTATCCACCACCAACATCCTTCCTCTAAAAGCATCATAGCTATCCCAGCTCATGGTTTAAATATGGCAACCACTACTCTAACAAAAATCGATCGCAACACTACCGTTCCATTTCATCTCAAGCTTTTCTACAAAAATGGTTCATTTCCTAGGTAGGCAAACAAATCTCAGCCTTCCCATAATATTGATTTGTATTCTTTCTAATGTGACAATAGAATTGAAGAATTTAATCCACATGGTGAATTGCCTCTTCACGTTAATATATCTACATGGCAATCATGTACTCTGCGCGAATTATCACATTTACTAGCCACCGCACTCCCTGATCTTCTTCCCGATCCGGCGATTGGAACTCGTCTTTCATATCGACTTATATTTCCTGATTCACGACCTGCTGTTAGTGGCCCCGCTAGATATGTAACGAAGGAGCTTGGCAGTGTTGTTATTGGGGAAGGGGGGCCAGGAATTTTACCAGATGAGGAAGAGAGTGCGATAGTTGGAGAAGGAATCATGGCGGGGAGTTTGATGGGGGAACCAGAGAAGACGCTGCAGGATGCAAGATTTGTTATTGGTGATTATGTTTGTTGCGCAATTTTACCACCAATGGCAGATGGAGGGGTTGCGCCGCCACCCAGTGGTCCTTCGAGAGGCGGTTTTGCAGGTGGAAGATCGGAAATGGGTGGGTTTGGGGGAAGAGGGGGGATGGGACCGAGAGAAAATGGATTTGGAGGTGGATATAGAGGGAGAGGGGTTCAAGAGGAGGAGGATTTGGTCAAGGTACGGGTCAAGGCGGAGCGGGTGGTGTACCAATGGGAGAATGGAGACGAGGAGAGAGGATACCGGATGGTCCATCCGGGGGAAGAGGTCGTGGGTATGGAGGTGGGGGTGGTTTTGGGGGTGGAAGAGGTCGATATTGAGGGAGGCACGAAGACATATGATACCAATTACCATGCTATTACGAATGACGGCACCGAATTTCCTTGGAACACTACATGATCTCTTCTCAAATCATCCACGATTTATCGGAAGCGAATGCTCTACTTTTTCCAATTCTATCTCAACTCTTGAAGCATTTTTATCGGAGTATCAACAACGGATGGGTGGTAATCGGTTCGTCTCTTAGAAACATATTAGGTCAGTCCTGCAAAAGTTATACTGAAAATTACCAAATCCGAGGAAATATCAATACCCATATCAAATGACCATGCATTGAACGACGATGGTGAAGAATGCAAACTCAATTCCATAGCTCTCTCTTATCCCATAGCCTCTCATGATATCTCCCTCCACATATGTACAGCTTCCCACATTCGATCTTTGCCTCATTCTCGTATTTCCTCCATCCTCTTCTCCCTCCCTTTTCCTCCCCATCTAAAATTCCGCAATCGTATCACCCCTGCGCTTTCCTCTCATATCCCATTTTCCCTATCCTCAGATTAGCATTTCAATTCTCCATCTCCTAATCCAAAACCTGCACATGGCGTCGGAATATCTTACCTCAGTCTTAATAGCCATATACCCAACGATACTCGGAATGACCGCTGCGAAGACAAACGAAATAGCAGTAGTGCGACCCGTCCATCGGAAATACTTGTGGCGATTGGTCGACATATCTACCACCCGTTAGTTCCCCTTCTTCTCCCCTTTCCCATCCCCACAATCTCCTCATCGCCATCGTAAAGCGCAGGACGTCCCAGATGCAGAAAGAACATACTGCTATATTTGACCAACGCGGGGTCTACCGCGAGTACTATATTCCCATGATTAGTTTAATCCCATATGCACAGTGCGAATAGACAAACCATGATCGTGACCAGCCATTGTGAGTAAAGTTGCGAGGATGAGAGAAACGCTTGTGTGATTTATCTCTCTTTGGTTCAAGCTTGGGAAATACAGTAATTAAGCCCCATGTGAATAGAGGTTCGCGGTTGAAAGCTCAGACGCCGGAAAAACGTTTGCCGATGATCCGTACGCACGGCTGAGATTTTGGAGCGATGATGCAGTTGGTTGATTGATTGATTGATTGACGATGTGCCGGATGGGATGGATGGTCCAGTTTTTTAGCTTTTTATCACAGGTTATCGATTGTGCCGAGGTGGGCTGAGGTGAGCTAATCGGTAGTGAGATAAACTTGTTTATGGGAGGGGAATCGAGTGAGAGTATTGGAATGAGAGTGTTTGATTTCTTTTCTTTATGTTTTTGTATCTATTCCGATCAGGATTTTAGGGAACATATCTTTATATCAATCTCATATCATCCATAATAACTATTACATATACTCAAGTAGCCATGTCTTCACCGGCTTCCATGTCAGATCAGCCAAAGATCAAACTTTACTGGTAGCCGTTCTCCCCTGCTTTTCCCTCCTACATATATACCTCTTCTCATTCCTCTCACCTCATCTATCCATCCATCTCATCCCATTTTTCCCTCCAAACTAACAAACCCAGGCTCAACCAATCCCGCTCTCAACGAATCCTCTGGCTTCTAGAAGAATTGAAAGTACCCTACGAGCTAGAAATCATCCATAGACTTCCCTCTAAACAAGCACCTCCTGAATTGAAAAAAGTGCATGCCTTGGGAAAATCTCCCGTCGTTACGATTTTACCTGCGGGAGCCACAGAACCGGTGGTTTTGGCGGAGAGTGCGTTTATTACTGAGTAAGTTTACCTACTTCTTTGACGGGGAAAGTAATTGGATGAGGGGTGTGTATATGGAATTAAAAATGTACTTGAAAAATAGCGGAGTTCAAATAGTCCATGGATTTCGATATGAGATATCTGAAAGATAAGATAATTTTGGAGACCATTTCCCTAGCTTCCCAAAACCCAAAAGAATTCCCTCCAAGCATAACCACTAACTCGCCCCAAAGATATCTCCTCGATCATTTCACCCACGGCAGTACCCTTCTCCCCACCCGCTGGAAGCCCGGTCAAGAAAACACTCTCGGTGGCGAAACCGAAGAATGGACTCGTTTCCGCTACTACATGCATTATGCCGAAGGTTCTCTGATGCCTCCCCTCCTTGTCGCCCTTATCATGTCTAGTAAGTTCTTCCTTTTCGCATTCTCAAATCTTGCTAACTCTCCAGTGATTAATTCACCCAACCTTCCTTTTTTTATCCGTCCTATTACTGGCATGATAACCTCAAAAGTGCACGAGTCATACCTGGAACCAAATTTCAGCACTCATTTTACCTATCTTAATGAACAAATCCGGAGCTCTCCCAATGGCGGAAAATATCTCTGTGGTGAACATCTTACCGGTGCAGATATCCTCATGTCATTCCCTCTTGTAGCAGCTAAACAGCGCGCTGGATTGACGAAGGACAAATATCCGGAACTTTTTGCTTACACGGAAAGATTAGAAAATGAGGCGGGGTATAAGAAAGCCGTTGAAAAGATTGTGGATATCGAGGGAGAATTCAAGGCGATTTAATTCTGAGAGTGTTTTGGTTCTTATCGAGACTGCATACGAGCTCGTATCAAGCTCGAAATGTGAAGTGTAGAAATGAAGGAATATCTTTCTTTCTTGCCCTGAATACCTTTCGCCGAATCTTTCCCGATCTCAGGTGTTTGGTTTTTGTATAAATTATAGATAGATCTCGTTTCAGTTCCTTAACACACTTTCATATCTACCAATCGTCCATACTGTACCCCTTGGGAAACACCCAAGAATCAAGGTTCACTGTATCACTCTTCCTCGATAATGTCGCGCGATAGCTTCATGTACACCATTAGTACTGATATTGATTTCTGGTGACACTATACATCGAAGTGACGATATTTTCCAATAATCGGGATGATGCATCGTTCGATTTATATCCGCCAAGAGTGTCAAGCTTCGGGAGCTGGTTTGATGGGTTACATAGCATGGAGTGTGCAAAGTCTATGGATGTTCTGGGCCTAGCACATCTAACGAAAGGATGTAGTTTACATTCCCTCCTGACCATGTTGCTCACCGTTCTATAAGCTTACTTGCTTTTCCGAAAAGAAACGCCACGTCGTATGGAGAAAAAACTTCTCATAATTTGTGTTTGCAAACAAATCGGGCCCTCCCCCAATTCAGATACGCTCTCTCGACGACGGGAGTAGGAAAGGGAAGAAGGGACACCGTTCATTGTCCTGTTGAGAAGGCCAGCATGATACAATGATCACA
Source organism: Botrytis fragariae (assembly GCF_013461495.1). Taxonomy (NCBI): domain Eukaryota; kingdom Fungi; phylum Ascomycota; class Leotiomycetes; order Helotiales; family Sclerotiniaceae; genus Botrytis; species Botrytis fragariae. The sequence continues at coordinate 901,338 of NW_023500993.1, forward strand.
CTTTCAAGGGCTTTCACGAGAGTTTTTCGCCCTATGAGAAGGTCTCAATTAACGTCAAGAGGGACCGATGATCTAGTTTCCTGTGCAACAGTTGACCTCAAATTACCAGCTCGAGGCACTGCTCGCTTACTTCAATTAGTCTGACAGAACGGCCGACTACTTGGCGAAAGTTCAAGCGATTCATCGCGAAACCCTTAATAAAGAACTCTAAGTAAGAAATTACTACGAAAGTTTTCACTTTGCGACCCCACGGGATTCATGAATTTTATTTGGGGACACGCGTGACAGAATGTGGAAACATTCCAAGGCCACGGGCGCTTTGTACGACAATTTGCTGAAGAAAGGTGATGAGATATCGACAGCTGGTAGATTGAGCACAAGGTTGAATTTGTTGCTTTCACTTCGCAAGTCGATCCACGAGGCTGAAGAGACAGGCATGGAATGATGAAATCAAGTCCTTGCTGCATTGGAACCCTCAAAATATTTGCGCTAGGATTTTAAGTCTGCTATCATCTCAATGACTGGGTGATTGTGGCTGATTGACAAAAGCGCAAGGTTGAAATCGGAGGTGGAGCATCTATGAATGATCCTTGACTTGTCAGTGGAGTCGAGAGAAGATGGAGAAGTGACGGATGCTGAAGATAATGGAACAAGACGGAGAATAGAGGAACCAGCGGGGTGAATAATGCTGGGTATTTCCTTATGACTTTGAGACACTTGTATGCTGATAGATACGAATACAACCCTGGTGGAGTTAATTTAAGTTGAAAGACTTGAGAGCGATATTCTGAATGATTCAACTAGAACCATGACAATGATTTGTTGAAGTGAGAAGGCGAGAGATCATCATGCTAGCCTGTAACACACCATCTCCAATTCTGAATAGAGAACGATCAAGCCCAGGCAATATTTTAAAAAAATAGATCAGATATTTTGAAAACCGATACATTGTATGTCATTCTACCCAATGTTGCCCAATGTTGAAGTTCTTTTGACAACTGGACGAATGAATATCGTAGGCAGACCCCTCATTTAGAAGATTACTTAGGATGGATCTAGAACAAATGTTCGAGCTAAATGATTTCCTCGCAATGATTTTCTATAGGCAGTAGATACATACAAGTCTGAGCTTCATACATACTACTTTTATCTGAATGCATAACAGATAATCGGGTCCAAAGTAAGAAAGACAGCCTGTGCTCAAGCTTCTTGAAAAATCTTCGAAGAAGAAGCGGAGCATATGTTGATATATTTATATTTTCAATCGAACAGGAAGCTGCCACAACTATAGACAACCCTCCGTACATGAAGTTATCGATGTACTATCTGCACTGTACATAAGGTATGCAGTATGCCAACTACGCATACATATATCTGTGAGTAAGAATGCGCTCAACAAACAGAAAGAAAACGTCCACTTGGACCCCTCTCGTTCGTTCTAAAACGACCCGAAGATGAAGATATCACTTCATATTGGAGAATACTGGAAGTTTGAATAAGCTAAGTTTCCTTGATATTTTTCTGTGCGTTTTCATGTTCGTAGTGGATACCCGACACATGAACTAGTAGCTGTCGGTGAGCATTGCAGTGCAGTGTGCATAGAACGGCTTGAGAATAGCTGGCCCTTGTCCATACAATTATGAAGGGTGGTAAAGTTACGCCACTCAGAAATTGACCTGCAGATAAGGCGTTGAAATGTGTTTGAATTGGGCTTGAAATTTGAGACATACATGAATAAATGCATGAACGAAATTGACGAAGGCGTTTAGATGACTCGAGAAAAAGTTCTCCATCCTGATGAAGTTTTTCGTAGATTCAGAACAATGTTCCTCATCTATTGGTGTGAAAAGTTATCAGAAGACTGACTATCTTTTTGATCCATTCTTGACATTCTCGTAAAAAGAAGAAGATAAGTTGATAGACAGTGGGGTAAACAGCATTCAGTACCCCCGAGGTTCCGTATAGGATGGGATTCATGGGAATCTTGGAAAATAAATGGTACACAGACGCAACAGGGTTCAAATGCGGGTGGTAAAAAATGGATCTGGAGTTGTGTGTGGTGGTGTGGTGTCTCCATCTCAACGCATCTTGGTGGAACATTCATCTCCAACCATCCAACGCAGAGATAGTTTAACGACTAGGTAACCGGCCGAGCCAGCCAGCTATTGAGGATTGAGCATCGAGAATCTATCTACTCCGTAGAGAGAAGTTCATAAAAGATATCCAAACTAGTCTGATGAAGGAGGCGAAAGAGGAAGTACGTGGCAGCTTGGTGTTCGTGATCAAGTATTCATACAATGTTACCGTAATGGAAAAGAGTCAATATCGTCTTATCTTTGACAAATGGCATCCTGTACTTTCTCCGATGTTTGGGTTTTTGGGTTTTTGGGTTGTTGGGTCGTTGGGTTCTTGTTAGAGATGAATGAATGGAATGAATATTATGGAGGGGTTGAGGGTCGAGGGAGGGGTATATTTTTGTGAATGTGAGTGAATGTGAGTGAATGTGAGTGAATGTGAATGTCAATATGAATACCTATGGATGTGAATACGAATGTGAATATGAATATGAATATGAGTATATTTCTTTCCTCTCTCCCTCCCCCTTCGCACTCTCCCTTTTCATCTTGTCTTTTCTAGATCCCAAGCTACTTCACCGTCTTGCGAATAATTAGCCCGTACTGTATATCCCGTTCATATTACTTACTTTCATGCTTCCTCCCCTTCACTGATGCTTCTTACCGCCAGCAAATTCCCTGTCAATTCAGTTCCCACCAAACAAAAGTACCAATCCATCCATACATTATTCATACATCCATACATCCATACATCCATACATTCATACATCCATACATCCATACATCCAAGCAATCTAATCCACGTCCACCGCCCATTTTCCCCCTCCCCCAGCATTTCCACCATCGTTTTCGATTGATTTATTTAACCGAATGACCATACCATACCGTCATAATCAATCTCCACTAACCTCTTTCTGACCTTGATAGCTTACTTCCATTTATTTAGAATATCCATCGCGTATCTCTCCAATTTATTTCTCCTCCCCCCGACTTTTCTCTATACCTATCTATACACGTTAACTCTACAACTTTGGTAGAAGTTTTGTTTGTAGTAGTTTGTTCGAATATTCAGGACTTCTTTGTCTTATACATCAAAATACAGTCCTCTCATATCTAAACAAACAATGGCTTCCCAACCAGAAGATGTTTATGCAACTGTAAGTTATCATCATAGCTCGACAAGAATGGGATGACTTGAACTGACAACTTTGCAATAGCTTCTTTTGACCGACACCTACCTGCCAGGTGTGTTTTATCATACTAAACCTTTCAGAAATCACTAACTCATCTTGCAATTCAGGTGCTCTTGTATTGGCACATTCTCTACGAGATGCTGGTACTACCAAGAAAATTGCAGTGCTTGTCACGGTGGATTCGGTGACCTCTGAGAGTATGACTGAACTTCAGGCAAGTACTCTACTTTTGGACAACCTGGGAATCAAACTAACATGTAATTCAAGAGAAACTTCGACTTTGTTATTCCCGTCGATCGAGTCGTCAACCAATCCCCAGCCAACCTTGACCTCATGGGCCGCCCAGATCTTCACTCTACCTTCACCAAAATTACATTATGGAAGCAAACACAATTCCGAAGAATAGTCTACATGGATGCCGATATGGTTGCTCTTCGTGCACCAGATGAGTTGTTTGCTCTACCAAATCCATTTTCCGCCGCACCAGATATCGGATGGCCAGATATCTTCAACACAGGTCTTATGGTTTTAAATCCAAATATGGGCGACTACTATGCTTTGGAGGCTATGGCAAACAGAGGAATTTCTTTTGATGGAGCTGATCAAGGTTTACTTAACATGCATTTCAAGAATACTTACAACCGTCTAAGCTTTACTTACAATGTCACCCCATCCGCCCACTACCAATATCTCCCCGCATTTCAACATTTCCAATCTAGCATTAGTGCCGCCCACTTTATCGGAACGGATAAGCCATGGAAAGTTGGAAGACAAGCCAGTGTTGGAGCCACTCCTTACCATCAGATGACCGGAAGATGGTGGGCAGTTTATGATAAACATTACAAGCAAACGGTAAGTTTGATATCTTCAATCGTAGAGGAAGCTAATGTTTCTGCAGTCGGCGACCGGAACTTCCAACGGAGCGGCACCCCTTATTGTACAATACCTTGTTTTTGGAGAATTCCAGCCCCAGACCCAGGAGGACCATTCCAAAGGAGCCCAGTGTGAGAAATTTCAACATTTTAATGCCATTAATGATACTACTACTACAGCAGAGGAACCAATCCATGACCATACAGAAACAAACTTGGAAAACGAAGAAGCTTATGATCCCCCAGTACAGGCAAAATTGGACCAATCTCGGAACATCTCATATTCACCATGGGATGCCAGCAAGTGAGTTTCATTGTCAATCAAATGAGAGGGAATTGTCTAATGATCTGTAGAGCACCACCACCACAAAATTCGAGACCAGAAGCCTCAAACCTCCCCGGTAACCATTATGAGATGTCCAACGACGCTACCCCATTCCGAGCACCAAGCCGCTACCCAGACCCTCCCAGTGACATGTACTACGAAGTACCAAAAACTCCAAAGTGGCAGAGACCAGCACCAATATTCCCATGGGAAGCTAACCCACCAGTGCCCTCAAGAGTATTCCCTGAAGATGATTATGATGACACAGCAGTACCAGAAACCCCCGTCGCCGGTTCGGTAGTCGCAACCACCGAGGATGAAAGAAGCATGCCCGCTACTCCTACCACTCCAACCATGTCGAGTGCAAACGACCCATGGCAAACTTATGCTAGAGGAAATGCGTGGGATGAAGTTCCAGAAATTGAGCGATACATTGGAAACATGTCGAAGAATCGCAAAGGCAACATCCAAGTTCTTCAAGGATACGGCACAGGTATATCACAGATTTCCAGCCCGGGAGGCCGTAGGCGTAGTATGAGGCTCACAGACTTTCCAACAGAGCTTGAACGGCCTAGTTTACCCGTAACCCCCGCACCAGTTAGAACACAACCAACTTTCTGGGGCGAAGAGAGAGAAGAAGATAGCGCATTACCTCCTGCGGAAGGTGTTCCTGCACAACAAGATTGGGTAAGCCTTTTTGATAAATTCAATGGAACTTTTGATGCCTTCAGAAGTCTTTTTGAAGACCCCAAGAAACTTTTCCTTGGCCCCAGTACCCTGTTTTACGATCTTACACGGCTTTTGAAACTTTTCAATAGGCTATTAGTAGATCTTGGAAGATTCTCACTGACACCCGGACAGGACCCAGCAGCTCAACTTGATATGCTTGCTAGGCGTCAATCAGATGTTCTAGCCAATAAATTGGAAATTCCAACGCGCGAGATGCCCTCGAGACCACTCCCCTTCGGATCCGAACCCGTTAACCAAGGAGCTATTATTGAGGAACCTTCTTACCATGGCCCAGGAGCAGCTTGGGAGAAGGACGATAATTATGCCACGAAAGAGACTCCTTTACTCCCAAGTGAAGCAGAGAAAGATGTTTTGGAGACTTAGAAAAAGGACCAGGCCCTAATAAAAATTTGCACATTTATGTATCCATGTACATTGACTTTCACATGTTTCTCCATCATGCGTTTTTGCCTTTTACTTTGCTATCTTTGATTGTTGATTTCTGATTGAGCATTTGTGGAATTAGCATGGTGCTAGTGGTATACTCGATTCATGACTGCCTCCTGCCATTTAAGCTTCGATTTGCATTTCCATGTAACTAGAAAGCCCGCAAGTCGCATATCTCATCCTTTGATTTTTGTGATTTTTTTTTTAAAGCTAGTGCCTGGGGATTTGCTGGGATGAAAGGAGAGAACTTTAGGGAGACGAGACTAGGGAATGATGTTCAAAAGTTTGCTTGTGCTTGTGTATAGTGGCGGTTGTGGTTGATGGGATGAGATTGGTGCATGAAGGTTGAAAAGTTTGATGAGTATATTTATTGATGTATGAATGGCTTAATGAATTGAAATGACTGGCTGAATGTAGGGGAGGGGGTTGTAACTATGAAAGAGATGTATTTATAAAGTGGATTGTAATGATAAGGGGTAGTAAAGACTGAGACTGAAAGAGAATGCGAATGTGAATGAGAATGTCTGGTCTAGGACCCGAGGGCAGTCTAGACTCGAGCTCTGATATGAGAATGTGAGAATTCATTACCTTGTATAGCACATACATATACACTTTACTGTATCTATCTATCATGATACTTAGCACACTTGCTTACACCATAGGTGCGATTTTCATATATCTTGTGCTGAAGTCTGAGATTGCGGTGGAATGGGAATGGGAATGGAAATGGGATGAGATGAGATGAGATGGCTATCTGCGTAGTTGAGTGGTAGTGTGATGTGATGTGATGTGATGTGATGTGATATTATTGATATTTTTGAATAATGAAAAGTAAAAAATGAAGAGTGAAGAGTGAAGAGTGAAGAGTGAAGAGTGAAAAATAGAGAATAGAGAATGAAGAGTAATATAAATTAGAATAGGTAATGGGATTCGAGATTGTTTATATATACAATCACTATTGTCTGATACTTTGGTTATAGCATAGTATGTATATACATCGATGCAAATTCATTAATCATCTCATCTCAATGTCATTTTGAAGTAATCATTTCAAGATTTATTTTCATTTCCTATGGCTTTTCTTTTCTTTCCATCTGATCTCATATCTCATAATTCATCCATTTCTCTCTGACCTTCATCTGTTAATGACATCACCAAACCCCCGCATCCTCTGAACTTCATCTCGCTAACCCCAACCTCGTACTGCAACCCCATGCATATTCACAGCCATGCTTCCCCTCACCACTAATCCACCAAAATCTTTCCCTCCAAATCCGAGAAATGATTGAAGAAACTTTCAAACAATCGAATTCCATGCTCTACATCAAATGCTCCTCCACATTCTCTAATACTATGCATACTCAACATTGGATTACCTAGATCGAGAGTTCTTGTTCCTAGAGCTGCGCTCAACATAGGTCCAATGGTACTTCCACAACTACTATCGTTTCTGACCACGAAGAGTTGGAGTGGTACACCATTCTTTCCCTCCTTAGAATCTGCGGAAGGCTTGGCCTTGCGTGCAACTTCTTGAAGAAGGACTATACCAGGGGAATTGGTGGCATAGCGTTGATTTGCGTTGATTTTAATGACTGTTCCTTTGTTCATTTCAGGACGATGGTCTTGTTCATATTTTTGTGCGTAGTTAGGATGGATGGAGTGAGCCATGTCTGCAGAGATGAGGAAAGAAGAAGCGAGAGTCTGTTCGTAGGCTGTTGCAATTTCGACGTCGGACTCACGGTGAACCATGTCGTATGAAGACGATGAGCCGGGCCCGGCAGTGGAAGCGGGGATCACGGAGAGACGTCTGAGGACCGCGGGGAGAAGGTTAGAGGCTGCTCCGTGCGCGGATGTACTACCAATTTCTTCGTGATCGAAGCAGGTGATTAGTCTGATTGATGATTCATTATCTAAAGCAGCAGAATCCTTTACAGATTCGATGAGTCCTTCAACGCTGCAGTAGGTCATGCCCAAATTGTCCAATCTGCCCGAATAGATGAGTTCATTGTTCAACCCACCCAAACAAGCTTTTTGTGTATCGTATAAGATCATTTCAAAGTCAACGATATCATCAATACCAACACCTACGTTCTTCGCAATAAGTTCCACAATATATGGATGATGACGAGTGGTCATCGCTTGCAGGGGTTTGTATTCATCCGAATCCTTATTCTCTTCTGATGGAATCGGTCCGTTCTCGCTCGCTCCTGTACGATTCAACTCGGCAGCCACAAGACCGGCAATTGGGAACAATTCGGTCTCTTTGTTCGGATCGAAACTTGTGGCACGATTGAGATGAATGGCCAAAGTAGGAATGCGGAGGATTGGTCGATCGATCTTGACAAGTTTTTGTACAAAATTTCCATCTCCATCTTTAACCATGGCTCTTCCAGCTATGCTCAGATCTCTATCGAACCACGATGTCCAAATGCCACCTCCGTACGTCTCCACACCCACTTGTATGAATCCAGAAGCCTGTTTCTTGGATACCGGTTTGATACGTAAGGTAGGAGAATCGGTGTGAGCACCAATCATGGCAATTGGGTTACCGGCCTTCCATTTCTTGCCGATGGCGAAGGCGACGATCGAAGAAGCATTTCTGGTAAGATAATACTTTCCTCCGGGTTGTAAAGTTGTAGACCAGTTATCTCGCTCCTTAATCTCTGTGAAGCCCGCTTTGGAAAGTCGTTGAATGGCAGAGTGTACTGCATGGTAGGCTAAATGAAATAGTTAGGTACAACTGCAGAGATAAGGTTGCTATGATCTTGATAGCTTATTTAATTAATTCTACTTACGGCCAGGAGAAGCATTGAGGAAATCGAGAAAATCGTGTGCCTTTGCTTCCGCAGTTGATAGATTACGGTTTGACATTTTGTAAGCGGATGAGATATAAGATCTACAAAATATGGTATGAGGGTTGGAATTGTATCTCGCAGAAATAGAAGTAACGGAAAAGAAAAATGATGATGTTGATGGTGTTCTCAACATTAGACTGGGAACTTCCTTTTGAATTCACTTCACCTGCAAAGAGATTCACATCTGAAAGGTGGGACATTCGTCCAAGGTGGAGGTGTTGACTTGTGGTTGCACCGACCAGCCTCGCACGGTTAGAGCTCCAGTCTACAGAGTACGTGTTTACCAATTAGGTAGGCGTGGTAGGCGTGGTAGGCACTTAAAAACCCCAAGTGAGGTACGATATCAAGTGAGGTAAGCCTAGGTACTTTCTTATCTAAGTAAAGTGTGGAAGGTGAAAAGCCACATTGTGGCTTGTGGGGGTCGAGTGGCTGTGGCTAAGAATCTTCACAATGGAGAGTTGAAAGACAATTGCTTATCAATAATAACACACTTTGATTTCTAAAGCCTCAGGAAGCTTCATGTAGAAAAAAAAGCAAGGTGAGGCAACAATGTAACCAAAACAACCTTGAATTAATGGAATGAAACCTCGTGGCCAAACAAAATCGGAGACAATGAGCAAGGTAAATCCTTGCGATGAAGATGAATCCTTGAATGGCGGTTTCTGTTTTACTTCCGCAATTCGTCCCCAGTTACGAAGTACACATCAGATCTGCTCTGTTGTAACCCTTATTCGCATTTGTTAGCATAGGATGAATTCGTGTTTGCTAACGATTGAGAGAGAGAGGGAGAGAGAGAGAGTCCGTGTGCGTGTGAGTAACTTGATGTTGGGTGGCTAGGTAGAGGTTGGTAGTCAGTCATATGAGTACCTCATCATTTGGTAGATAGTCATTTGAACTGTTTAATAAATCCTCCGTACACCACTATTTATATGATGAAGTCTTGTACACCCAGAGACCCAGAGACCCAGATACCCAGATAGATACTCTTCAATGGGTGAGGAAGTAAAGTAAGATAACTTGATCATACCCAATGTCTGTAAGCATCTGATATTAAAATGTCGAGAGAGATAAACGGGACGATGGGAAATAATGATACTCCGTACAGTGTACACACTGTACATGCTTCACAATATCGTAAAGAAAACTAAATTTCCCCTGTTCCTGCAGACACCGAAGAAATCCAACGATTCTCATTCGACGGCAGATATCTAGATATCACACCAAAAGGTTAATGTTTCCCCGGCATTGCTTGCCACTAGAGAAGCGCCATGAATGCAGCCATCTCGACATTGTTTTACTTTGAGGATTTCATATTGGACGAAGAAGAAATAAAGTTCCGTTTGGATGAAATGGAGGAGGTAGGTAGGAGGTATGTTATTCTTCACATTTTGGAATGAGTGAATGAATGAATGAATGAATGAATTAATTCGATCAATCAATTATTCGAGGATGAGAATGTATTTTACTCGCGATGGAACGAAAGAGAGACCTTGGAATTGTATCGTGATGTGATGAAATGAAACCATTGTTTCTCTTTCCCTTTCCCTTTCCCTTGCCCCAAAAGAGAAGATTTGCCTGGGCAAATCCATCCAAAAGTCGTGACATGTATTGATTGGATGAGATGAGACGAATTGGGATGCAATGGGTGGTACAATTTGCATTGCCTTGCTAGGTTCTCTGGCGATCATCACTTCCCCCCTCCCCAGCTCAGCCCATGTCAATGCTTCCCATCTACTTTATACATTTACGAGAGGGCGACGGAAAAGTGGTTTGAAGGATTGCATGTTTTGGATGGGATGGGATGGGAAGGGAAGGGATGGGAAAATGTATCAGCTGAGGAAGAGGATATTATTGTGATTTGTTTCTTATTTCCCAGGCCAAAGAACTCGGCACGAATACTTTTTGTGTGTACATCTACCTAGCATGTATATTGTCTCCCTCTTGTCAAGCCAGGAAGGGAAATCATCCTTCTGCCCAGTGGTTAGCGCAACTTTATTATTCCAGTTCAGCAATGAATGAATTGGGATTCCCCTCATTTGTTCCATCTGTGCTGTGTCCATAAATCGTAAACCAGAAAGCACAAACAAAGGAGAAATGGGTATTTTCCCTTCCTCCACATCCACATCCACATCCACATCCACACCCACATCCACACTCACATCCTCAAGAATTTACTTTACCCACCTACCCCATCTGCAGTCAGTCACCGACAATCATGCAATCTCTCTTCCTCGATTTTCGAATTCTTGGTGCTGTCACCGTCAGACAGCCTCAATTTCCATCATCCAATTGAATGACCCCATGACTACACGGATGGACAAAGGTTGAATACTCTGTGTGCCATCCATCCCAAGAAAATCAATTAGTAAACTCTTACCGCATTGGGATTCCAAGGATCCAACTAGGGCTGAGTAGTTTTCAGCGGTCTCTTGAGAAATGAATGATGGCCGTTACTTGATTGATGTATCGTGATTCGTTGATGAAGATTGCACGAGAGAAATAGATTGCGTAGCTATGTACTTATTACACTTAGGTATGATTCTAGAGAGAACGACACAGATGAGAAAGCAGACGATGGATCCCCTTGTGGGTGAAGAAATACTCGCCGAGAGAAGAGGTGAGGGAAGAGGTGAGGTACTGTGAGCTACCATTGACAGCCAACTAAACTGTGGGTCTCTACTGTTCCCATACAGATTAGCATCGACATCTCCTCAATCTAGCTACCGACACCGATTACTAGGTAGATTACGAAGCTTATTATCCCGACACATAGCATATTTACCATTCCTAGGTTTTGGGGCGACACTCAAATTCCCAGTTGCACATCTACTCGAACCTTCCCTAGGCAGTTGGATATCATCAAATCAACAAATAGTCCTGCTGCACCTAGATACTTCATTGGAAAGAAAAAGAAACTTGGAAGATTTCCATACTCTGGACAGTCAATCGACACACTTCCTTACGAGGGATCTATTCCCACCACGCCATAGATAGACTTTCCTTAGTCTTCCTAACCCATGCAGGGACGCACATCATTTGAGGAACGGATTAATACCAAGTTGGTCAGTCGAGTACAGTAAGGACCTAGGTGATGGACTCTGAAATGCGATTAATGATTCATAATCTGTCGATATCACGATCTCACCGATTCATTTTTGGGGGTAGTAGATCATATGGAGATGGTAGTGAAGGGATAATAAGTACAGGTGTGTAGGCAGATTGGCAGATTGGCAGATTGGTAGAAGATACACGTCTGATTCTGTAGGATTCACCATTTGATTCTCTTCGAGCAACAATGGGCGCTTAACAGTCTCTCGGTCTCTGGCTCTCTGGCTCTCTGGCTCTCTGTTCCCCCAATGATTCAAATCATCCGAATCAAACCCTATGAATTTATGTGACACGACAGAAATCTACTAGGTAGGCAGTTGCTCGAGTACTTGATGCTTGATATTTTATGGTGTAGTACCCACCCACTCTACCTACCTAGATATTGTATGGCTTGGTATACCGACAGCCACTTTTCAAACAACAATAATAACAAATTAAACAAACTCAAATCTGTTCTCTGGTGTACATTATTACTCTCTCGGTACAGTACAGGACAGTATCCTCTGTACTCCTCTGTTTGAAAGGTGGAAAGGTGGAAAGCTTGAATGAGTGACTATCACTGAATTGGTGGTGACTATACACAAACTAAACCCACTTAATAAATAGATCGATCATTCTAATGCTCCACTTTGGTAGAATATCAATACCGACCGATAGATCTCATCCCTCCCTCGCACCTTTTTACCTTTGTAACGGTACTAGTCCTTGCTCTCTCTTGCTCTTGCTCTCCCTTCTCTTCTCTTCTCTTCTCGACGCGACCTCCCTCTCTGACCTAGGCACACCCCCTTCATGCAATCACCAATTCAAACTTACGTCGTCACTCTCACTCAATCTTTCTCATAAATGCGGCCAATTCGTTTTCCAAATATACCCACTTGGGGAATTAATTAAATGAATACTACAGACGGAGAGAGGTTCCAACATCATCTTCTTCTTTAGTACACTGTACATTTAAAGTATCCACACCCATACACACACATTTTAAGCAACCTTACTAAGTGACTAGTATTTCAAGCATATCAAGCATTAAAATGACACTAAAAAATCACAACCCTGCACCATCGAATTTAGCGTAGTCATTTCCAGCCCAGCTTCGGTATCACTTCTCTGCCCTTGCCATTTCACTTACATTTTACTTCCGCCCACAACTTTGAACTCATCCCCATCCATCCATCCATCCATCCATCCATACCATACCATACCATACATCCCATCATACACACACACTTACACACACACACACATACACATACACATACACATACACACGCACACTTTTCATACATCCTGAACAACTCCTTCACAAAACGATACACGCGGGACAACTCTCAACATATATGGACTGAGGGTAAAATATGTGCACATAATTTTTATACTTCTTTTATTCGAAAGGAAGATCAAAAAAGAGAGGGATATTCAAATACATACATAATCGATTATCGCATCATCATTCACATACTACCTGCCTACCCTACTTGATAGTATTTGATTCACTCTAAACGCTACTCACCTAGGTATCGAATGAATAGTCGGCTAGTCGATTTATTAATCAAATCAATTCATTGATTCACCGAATGTGCTGGCTTTCCAGAGCACCTAAACGCAGTCAACCTCGATCAGATTAATTCCTCCTACCTTGAACCTTCTTTACTTTACTCAACACACACACTCACACACTCACACACATACATACATACACATCTACCATTTTACAGCCTCATCCTTCGACGTCCAAAGTACTTGTCATTGCTTCTTTATCTTTCCGTCGTTCCCCATTCGATACCTAATATTCGATTCTCGTACACTTCAGAGTGCGTCGCAAACGAAGGCACCATTTCCAATAAGGACTTTTCATGGAACACAAGGTCTAGCTCTATTCGAATGTAACTGTGGCAGCCTGCAGCTATTTGACGGCTCGCCGCCTATTGTCAGCAATCTATAGGACTTTTAACCTCCCCCGCCTGGTGCCAAAAGCAACAACAGGTTCAATCTCACAACCTTCTTCAACTAGTACCGTGTACTCTCCACCATCCTTGGGGTAAACACGCGCTATATTTATTCCGCCCTTCGATCTTGGGTTGGCGGTCTGATTCGAATTCCAAGTCGGTCCTCCTCTAAGTAGGAGAGTGGCCTTGCCACACCGAATCCCAAGATGGCCTCAAATTTTCCACAAATGGGTGGTGCGGGCCAGATGATGCCTCAGCAACAACAGCAACAGCAGCAGCAGCAGCAACAACAACAACAACAACAACAGGCTCACATGCAAATGCATCCAAATCGACAACCCCAGCAATTAAATCATATAATATTCCAGAAGATTCAACAACAAGGACCACCACCGTCAGGATGGCAGCAAATAGTGTCGAGTCAAGAACGTATGGCAGTCGTTTTCAATATGTAAGTTGTTTCCAGTTCTCGCAGTCTTAGTCTCGGTGATCTATTATCAGAACGATCTTCAAACAAGCTTTAAATACAGCACGTAAATCTTGGACAATTGATACTAACTTCTATGTAGAATTGGTGCTTTACGACTTATTTCTCAAGGTCAAAACACACCTCAGCACATGTTTAAGCTTCTTGACATTGCCCTTGGCTTCGAGAAAGAAGCATTTCTGACCTCGCCCGATAAAGTATTAATTCATGTCAATAATTGAAGGCTCACAGCTAATGAGTTTAGGGTTCCTACAAAAATAAAATGGCCGAGAAGCAGCGTGACTTACAGCAAGCTCGAATGCAATCCCAGCAAACTATGCAACAACAAGTCAACTCACAAGCCCAAGCCCAAGCCCAGCAGCAACAGCAGCAGCAGATGATGATGAATCAAAATGGCATGCAAGGCCAAATGCCGAGAAACATTCCTCAGCAACCTCCCCAGCAAGGCTTTCAACATCTTCAACACCAGATGCAAGCGTCGCCTCTACCCCCTCAGCAACCTCAGCCCATGCAGAACGGCCTCCCAAATGATTCCCTTCCACAGAATATGCCTCAGAATCCACAGTTGCAAGCAAATGGCATGCCAAATCAAATTCAGCACGCATCTGGCAGACCCATGAATGGCCAGCCACAATTACAACCGACACCGACGCCAAACGAGATGCAGGAAATGAATCGAGAAGCCATCAGAATGTGCAGCGAAGCATCAGACAATGATAAAATTAACATCCGGAACACCTTGAGGGCAAAAATGACTCCACAGCAACTCCAATCGCAGGAACAGAGTGGAGCAGACATCGCGTTTCTATGGTATCGCCAGCAACTCATGAATAGATGGCGTCATCGTCACTTGCCGATGGGGCAAGGACAACACCCTACACTTCCACAGCACCCACAAAATGGTTCTGCAACGGCTCCGGCCATGCAGCAACAGCGTTCCATGAACCCAAGCCCAATGAACGGTCAATCGCAACCCCCTACAACCATGGGCGGGGGCCCAGACTTTAATTCTTTCTTGGGCAATATGGAAAACTTAATCGGTCAACAGCAGCAAGCGGGGGTCTTGGCTCAGGAAGCAGGTCAGGTTGTTGTACCTGTCAGTGCGCCAAGGAATAACACTCCTCAACCTAATGTTACAATGCCAGGACAAGCGATCAACATGAACGAACAACGTTCGGCTTCGAACCCCATGGCGAGAACGCAGGCCCAACAAGTCCAAATGTTTAATGCTCAACAGTCACAGAGATTTCAACAACAACAGCAGGCACAGCAGGCACAAGCTCGTGCAAATGCGGCCGCTAAGGCACAGATGGGACTGCAAGGTCAGCCTGGTGGAATGGGTCCGGGGAACATGCAATCACAACAGAGCCCTGCCATGAATACGCTCAACGCTCCCATGAGGACGCCATCTCAGCAGATGGGCCACCCTGAGGCCGGTGGAATGATGCATAATCCACCATTTGGCCAGTCACTGGATCCACGCTTCGCTAACCCAAGGATGTTTGGTAATTCCATGAATCAATTCAACCCCGCAATGTTGCGAGATATGGGCCC
Organism: Botrytis fragariae; assembly: GCF_013461495.1. Classification (NCBI taxonomy): domain Eukaryota; kingdom Fungi; phylum Ascomycota; class Leotiomycetes; order Helotiales; family Sclerotiniaceae; genus Botrytis; species Botrytis fragariae. The sequence goes on from NW_023500993.1 coordinate 916,929, forward strand.
AGAACAGCGCCAACACTTCTCAAATTTGCCACCTGACAAGATGAGTGAATTTGCGAAAAATTGGCAGGCCCGGCAGCAGCAGAATCCAATGCAACAGGCACCACAAATGGCGATTCAAGGGAATAATAATCCACTCCGTCAAGGACAACCGGGACCACAGTCTGCACAACTCTTGCAACAGCAACATGCTTTAAGTCAGTTTATGATGACACACCCTGGACAGCGACCCCCTGCATCATTGTTGAACAATCTGACTGCGCAACAACAGCAACTGATCGTACAACAACAAATGGCTCAGAATGCAGGCATGCAGCCCCGGCCTGGAAATCTGCCTGCAGATAATAACAGACTGGTGCAACAAATGGACAATATGGATATCCCTGCACAATTTCTCGCTAATAACCAGATGCTACAAGGAATCCCTCCAGAGGTCAAGAAGTGGGGCCAACTGAAACAATGGGTTAGCTCGACTCCCACAATGCCACCACAGGCACTCGACTCCGTGAAGAACGCACAAAAGATGCACTTGATGCAGCTTAGTCAAGCGAGACGAGCCGCACAACAGCAGCTCAACCCAATGCCCACGCAGACTCCAGTCGCAGGTCAGAATGCAATGCCTATGGCACCTCCAAGAATGTCGGCTCCTGTTGCCCAAATGGGCCAGAATCCTACTCAAATGCCTATGGGAATGAATATGGGTCCTGGAGCAATGCGACAGTTCACACCCCAGGACATTGCGAACCTTCGTAATCACCCAAGTGGTAAACTTCTTGCCGCCACTGATGACCAACTCCGACATATCCTGATGCAAAATCATATGCAACGTCGTCAAATGGCAGCAAGCATGGCGCAGACGAATGGTCAACAGATTCCACAAAACACGATGCAGGGACTGCCGAACTCAGCCCAAATGATGACAACACAGCAACCATCTGGACAGATGCCACAGCAGAAGCCAGCAACTTCGGCGCCAGAGCCTGCAGGCACACCCATTCCTACACCTGCTAATCGCCCCCGGCCTCCACCAAATAACAAGCCAGCAACCGCACAGAACTCGTCACCTGCTCAACCTTCCAAGAATAATCTGAAACGAGCTAGTAGCGATGATGTTGTAGAAGTGCCAAATCCCAATGGACAACAGGGCCCAGCGCCAGCACCGCAGCAGAGAAATATTACCCGGCTCACACCAGAACAGATAGCGAAACTTGATCCAGAGCAAAAGAAAGCCTACGAGGCTACTCTACGTAGAATGTTCAACGCAAGACAGCAGCCACCAAGCAACCCTGAGGTGGAAATGATTACCAGAAAATTCAAGGAATTTGCTGCCGAAGAAGAAAAGGCTTACAACGATAACCCACCCGGTGAGATTTTTATGGATGAGGAGTCGAAGCAAAGCATGCGCAAGGCCTTGGAACCTATGCCTGCTCATCTCAACAACGTCTCGAAGGCCATGTTAAGGTGGTATCAACAAACTCGTGATGATTCTCGAGCTAAATTATTTTTCCGTGCTGTAAGTTTGAAATCCGGGCTGATCCACAAGTTAATGAACGGCGCTAACCCCTTTCAGCGATGTCGTTTGACGAAGCAATTCAAAGACCCCGGTACTATGAGGGAACTCAAAGATACTTTTTCGATGAGGCCCGCTGATGTGGAGCAAGCTAAAACGTTTCTTAATACAATGGTAATGGATATCGTCAATAAAAATCCAATGTTTAAGAAGAATGGTGGATCGTCAGATCCTCAAGGTGCATCAGCCAATCCATCTGGTGCATCGACGGCCCAAACTTCGGAGGCAGGCGTGCCACTTAATGCTGCCAATTTACAGCAGCAGCAGCAGCAGTTGCTCAAGATGAACCACCAAAGATCGAATAGCCGCGGTTCTCACCCCCCTGCAGCCCCTACGTCATCCCAGCCACCGTTTCCATTTGGAGCTTCGTCTCCTCATGGTCAGCCTACATATCCTGGGAAGCCTCCTGCTTTCACTCCGGAAAAACTCCATATCCCCGCACGTAAGAAGCAGAAGCCAAACGGAACACCAGGCCAAGGTCAAGGCACTCCAGGATCGACTTCCTCGCCCCAGATCACCAAAGTCCCCTCACCGGAGGTCAAGCGTCAACAAATTCCAGAGCCAAAGGTTCCGGCCAAGCCGACCTGGCCATGTAACGACGAGGTTTGCGAACGCCAAAACACCGGATTCGAAAGTCAAGAGGAGCTTGCTCGTCATACTCAAGTGGAGCACAGGCTACCAATGCAAAACCCACAGAAGTTTGCTGAGGATCATCTCCGACCAGTTCTAGGTCTGGATTCTCAAAATCAGTCAAATCCAGCAATGGCGACTACGGATGCAGCTACGTCATTCAACCAAGGTCAGACACCGAAGGTTGAGACTGCCACTCCATCTGCTTCAGCTGCTACGCCTATGAATCGTCAAAACTCAACGAATTTGCAGGGTGGCATGATGCAAGGTAAAGTCAAGCACCAGTCTGGTTTGGTTACGGATACAGCCAAGTCCCAGAAAGGTATGAACAAGGATGAATCGAATGCACCAGCTCAAGAAGTTAATTCGGATCCTTGGGCAAATGCTACAATCGATCCTAATGAGCTTATCCGCGCTTTCCAGCCATTCGAAGGTGGCGCTGGCGGGGCGATCTCCGATGCGAATAACTACCGGTCCATAACACCAAATGATACTCCAGAATCGAGTAAAGACGGTGTATCAGAGCCCACTAGTGATATCTCTGAAGGGGTCAACTTGGACATTGCCTTGGACGTGTTTGATGAGGCATGGTTTCCATTCGGACTCAGTGATACTGATGCTCTTGTGGAAAATCACACCAACACCTACGACGCAAATTTTGATGAAGACTTGACCATGTTTGATGATGCGGAGTTTGCTAACGCTCCACAAACATGGGATGATATGGATGGCAAAGTAAATTTTAATGAACCGTTTCAATTCAACATAGATGAGCATTATTCGATGGATATCTAGTTGAGTAAATCGGATTGTATCACGGTTTTTGGAGGGCGTTTCTCTGGTGGGAAGGGTTTACAGGGTATTTTGGAAAATCAATGAGATGATATACCAATGAAAAGCACGGCGTCTTGGGATAAGACTACTGGGGGGAAGGATAGGATATTCACCTAGCACTTTTGTTTTTAGCAGGGCGTTCAGTGGGGTGAAGAATCTTCCTTGGCTGGAATAAGCTTTTGGTTATTATTACATATCATGATTATAATGGGCCTTCTTGGACAAATATATATTACTCTTTCTTGGTCTTTCTTCTCGTTTGAGATGGGTGGTGCAACGAAATGGGAAGCATGAGTTAGTTACATCTGTTTTCAATCCGATTTGGATTATACATGCTGTAAAATACTTTGATTGCAGTTGATGCGAATAAAAGAAACGATTATTCTATTTGAATGTTTATATATGTGTGTGCGTCTTTTTTGTTTTTATTGGTAGAATCTCAATTCTAACATGCGGTATAGATCATTTCCAACCATGCTTTCCACTTTTTCATTGAAGCATCAAGGTTCTGAATTAGTTCCCTGCAAGACCCTGATCTTCAAGGCACGATGTGCATTTGCAACGGGTGGCCAGGTCCAGGTAGTTTTTTTTTAAGGTTGACGGGCCGCAATGGCTTTAGGGGTGGAAGGGTGGAAGGGTGGAAGGATTGGAAGGGATCCCAGCTTGATATGGTTGGTTATTGTGTGGCGCCTTCTAAAAGACCCTGTTGTGCCTGGCCTGTGAGATGACATTTTAGATGGGTCAGTGTGTGTAAATACCCCGTCTACCCTGTAGAGATGAGATGAAATTAGCACGTGATAAATTGCTCATGGTGGTATCTGAGAGTTCGGCTAGCCCCTCATTTTTTCATCAAGGCGGTCTATTAGGAAGTGGCAGAATTGTAATAAAAGTTGCCCAAGAATCGCGTCTTGAGAGATCCCGCATTATATCATTAGACGCGATTTGAAAGTCTGATCAGAAAGAATAGTTGAATATTTACTTATATTTATTCTTGAATCTCGGTTGGAATTAGATATCTGAAGTTACATTTTATTCATTATCAATTCTTCTCAAAAGCTGAACCGGAGATATATCTGTAAGTTCTTGGAGAGTGAGCGCTGCCAAAAGTATGGCCGGGTGGTGGTAAATCGTGGATTAATAGATATATTCAGGAAACTACAAACAACCACGAACGCGCTTTCCAAAGTCAACACTTCTATAATTTATTATTTAGTCGATTGTTTACTTTGCTTTAAAGTCATTCCCTTCACTTTTCACAATGACTTCACCAAAATCATCAACTACGCGTCGCGTCTTGGGAGATCTCAATATCAATATCAATACTTCAGTCACTGATAGCAATCATGAAAGGCTATCCCGAGATGAATGGCTATGGCGAGATACCAAGATTCAGAAAGTATCATTTAGTAACCACCCCGAAAGAGTTCCACTTGACCCCTCGCAAGTGGTGGGACATTCGACAACGAAATTACAGCGGGAAAATTGGGAGGAGACGAACACGAGTACGGGTTCCCGAGTTGCAAATATGGAAGGGGCAGCGAATCAAGATAACGTTTATCAAGGCTTGGAGGCTACCACAATCAACGGCGCTGACATTTCAATTACTGAGCGGGCCTCCTTGGTTAGCACAAAGAGACGCTTGTCACGTACTGTACAATCACAAGATGTTGTATCGAGCCGACCGGGAGAATCCCGTGCGAAGCGACGCAGAATTGTACCATCATCGGGAAACTCTTCGCTGCTTGAAGAGTCTGGCGCAGGTGTGGGTTTGCTCCCGCAATCTACGTCGTTACAACCCACATCGTCACCAGCCAGAGCAGGTCCCGAGGCGAAAATGTGTGAAGAGAGAGTTGGAATAACAGATGAGTCGAGTGACTTGGGAAGTGGCCAAGAACAAAAGGTGTGTACTTGTTACCCGTTTTGGCAACTTTAGTTTACTAATATACATATATAGATGTCATTAAGGTCACCTCAAAAGCAGTTTTCCCCAAATCGCTCTTCCATATCTGCTTCTTCGTCATTATCTTCCCCTTCCGTAGTAAACGCAGAAGACGCAGCTATCATCAGCAATAATTCCCAATTGACCGAAAGTATCATATCCAACGAATCATCTTTCATACCCACAACTATATCCACTCCAAGAACCTTCCGAACCTCTAAATCAACATCTCTATCACACGAAGAAATCCGTCAAGTTTGTTCCCTTCCCTTCTTATAATTAATAAATGAAAAAGCTAACCCAACCTCTAGAAATCCCAAGCGTTACGTCTCCGTCTTTCCCTCGCAAACTATAAAGTAAAAACAAACCAAATCGACCTACCTCTTTCACGTCTGCAAGTGCGTTCTACATCACCAAAACTTCCTTCTCTTGCTCGTCTTCGCAGATATTCTTATGGGAAGAGTATGGGACGAACACCACTTCCTGGCGCGCCAAGTACGGATACTGGAAGAGAAGCAGTTCCAGCTATTAATATACAAGCTCCTGGTTCCACGAATCAGAATGCACACGTTTTTGTCCGAGAGAAAAGCAGGGGGAGAGAGGATGGTGATGAGAATATCAATATCCCCTCTAGCCCCCCTTTATCCGGAAGAGAATCGGATTCATTATCAAGAAGAGATTCTGCTATTTCGTGTACTTCTTTTGGCTCCAACTCAAATTCAAATTCGAATTCTGGTTCGGGCTCGGGCTTGGGTCATGCACATCCTCTTACTCCCGCTCTTAATAACATTTCCAAATCCAACCCCAAATTCAAAGAAACAGACACAAAAATTATAATCAACTTCGAACAAGAAGTCGCAAGAAGAAAATACGAAATGATAGGTGATAAGGAGAATACCAAGATAAGAACCCCGATTTTAGAAAGACAAAAAATAGGACTTGCGAATCCACCGATGATTTTTGCGCAACCGGAAGAGGAGAGAAATGTGTGTGAAAGGGGTAGAAGTCCAGAGTTATCGAGAAGAGCGGCGGATGGATTGGTGAGGTTGAAATTATTGAGATAGGGATGTTTGGGATGTGGGGTTTTGGTGGGCGAGCGAGCGAATGCGCTGGGATGGGTAGAGGTTTGAGTTTGTTTTTGTTTTTCCTTTCTTTGTTTTTCTTTTCCTTTCTCTTGTATTGGGATGGGTTAGGCCAGGTTAGGTTATGCAGATGCAGATGCAAATGCATATGCAAATGCATATGCAGATGCGTGTGGAGATGGGTATAAGGATTACATGGGCATGAATGCATAGCATCAATAGCAATAGTGATAACATCCATAAATAGCATTAGAGTAGGGGAGAATAGATTATACTTGCATCTGTATTTCCCTTTCTATAATACGATACAAACACAGTACGTATGGTATGGTATGGTATGGTGCGGAAGGGATGAGATGAGATGAGATGAGATGAGACTAAATGCGTAAATACACAGCGAGGAATAATTTGAGTAGCTGCTCTCTCGGTTAAGGAAAGGAGTTATTGTATGGGATCGTGTAGTGTGGTATAGCGTAGAGTGGGGATGGAATGATTTGAAAAAGTTGGGTACATGTATGCTTGATTGGCACAATCAGCGTTTGTGATTGACTACCTGATTGATCGATTTATGATATTGAAGTTTGTTTGTTGGGGAATCGGGGTGTGGATGGGGTTAGGTGTGGTTAGATGAGATGGAATACATGTATGTATACACGACTTGATCGTACCTCCCCCTCTCTCTTTCCATTCACGAGCAGGGTTAGGGTTTGACCAAGTAACTAACAATGGAGACAACTCACAAGCAAGCGAGGAGTAATAGTTGTGATGATATTGTAAGTATGATTATTATAATCATGTGTAACATGATTAATTCATTGTATTCCGTCATAAGGTGGGTAGATGTCTCTCCGCTACCCCTTTCTTTCCTCCTCCAAGTCTGTGTTTCGGTAGTAATGTAATACAGTAGAGTATAGTACAATTCCGTACAATGCATTACAATGCAATGCATAGTCCAGCTATAACGACATCGTAGAGATGTATGCAGCGCTTGCTATCTCTGATCTTTTCTTTTTTTTCGCTTTATCCCTCCCTAAGTAAGTAAGAAAATCATGTTATGGATTTCTATTGCTACCCCATCATACTCCCCAAACTGATTGACATAGCGAAGAGGGCGAGTATTTGATGTAATTTGCTGTATTCGGCCAGCAGATAGCTCTTTGCAATGTAAAATACCTCGAGATATTCAGGCTTATATCTTCGACCTATCGCAAGTCCGATGACTAAGCCGAGGCCAAGGTCCTGGCGGTCGAAGGTCCAGACCTTCATCAGATAGCATCTATGAATCAATCAAACTCCTCATCTCTGCCTGATCTCGTGACCACTCCTGTGAGCCCCCAGGAATCTGCTGTTCATCTCCACCAATCCAAAATCGTCCTCCTTCCAATACCTGTCTTTGAAAGTCCCAATCCAGATCTATTTCAGCCGCTACATCTGCGGTATCCCATCCGTTGATTGAGGGTGCTACAGAGGTTGCTGCCGATCCCGATGCCGATACTTCAAGATTGAAGTTGGGTGTGTGCAATGCTGGATCAATCAAATCCATTCCCATATCTAGAGCGCTCATATCCATCCCCGTACCATCATTCATGAAATCTAGACTTGGCAATTCTCCTCCATTATCTGTGTAGGAGAAATGGTCCATCATGCTCATATCGATACTTAGATTCATATCGTTCTGACTGTCCATAAAACCGGCATCTTGATGGTGAATTCTCATGTGTTCATGGAAATCATAATCTCTCATGAATTTATGAGGACATCCCTGAACTACACAATCAATTGTTCTTCTGGCATCATAACCTGCCAATTCCTCAATCTCGGTTTGCTCGGGTGCCCTTCTCGCAGAACGTCTAATTTGTGAATCAGTCTTTCGTCTACCTCTCGCATTCAAAATACTGGGTAAGCCGAGATGATGTGTTCGAACATGATCTTCAAGATTAACTTTCGAGACGAAATCTTTACCGCATGAATCGCTTCCATTCCAAGATGCGAGGTCGGGAGTCTGGGAAACATCAAATGTTCCGCAAATAAAGCGCTGTCCATCATGTACAGTGCGCATATGAACTTGTAGATTCGCTCTCTTGGTAAAGGTCTTCGGGCAGCCTGGATATTCACAAGGTATATTCTTACGTTCTTCAAGTGTAGTGCCCGAGTGTTGAGTATCGATGTGTTTTTGAAGTAGTTGTTGGCTGGAACATTTTCGATCACAGAACATACAATTTGCATGCTCTTTCTTGATATGTGCTTGTAACTTGGCATTCGTTGTGAAAGCTAACGGTACGGGTGTACCATCTTCGTGGAATTTTCCTGGCACTGTACATTCTTCGCATAGAAACGTGGCTGCTCCATGAGTTCTTTCCATATGCTTTTTGAGGCCGCCTGAAGCATCGAATCCTGCTTTGCAAAGTTCATTCGTAATTGGATCGATATATGTGCATGGGAATGGAGCTAGATCGAGATGGTCGGAACGAATATGGCGTTGGAGTGTTTGATGTTTTCGAAAGGTCTGATTGCAGGGAGGATATGATGTACATCTGAACCTTTCATGGCCTTCGTGAGCATCCTTATGCCTTCTTAACCTCGTGGCCGTCAAGAAACTTTTACTACACCCTTCCCAATCACATGTATATTCTCGTTCGTGAGTATGAGATCCCTTGATGTGTTGTTTCAAATGTTTTTCCTCAATATATGCCTTATCACATCCCTCATATGAGCATATAAATGGCCGTTCATTGGCATGTGATCGTAGATGTGCTGCCAATCGTGCAGGTCGATTGAATGTTTTTGTACATTCTTCATAAGTACATTTTATCGTCTTATACTCGGATGGGAATTTTTTTCCAGGTACAGGTGAAAATGGTGTATTCGGTGTATCTGCTGCTTCCATAGTATCTTCTTCTTCTTCCGATATTTGATCTTGTTCCGGCTTGTATTCATTATCATTATCACTATTGAGGACGTCTGCCGCTATGTGATCGTCAATCTCGAGTTCCCAAATCGAAGTCTAGACCAGGAACTATTTGCACTAACCTGGCAGAGAACTCGAGGCATCAATTCGTAACCTTTTCGTAGAAAGCTCTAGAGAATCATCTCCTGTTCTCTTTCTAGTATTTGTCGCCATTGCTGATCTCAAACGTTGTTGAATTGGCTTCAAAAATCCTCAATTCAAACTGCATCCATCACCTTATCCGAAATATTTCATAAAATTATTGTGGCTATCGCAGAGGTTCGAAATCTTGGCACGCTAATAAATGAAAGCGCGCTAAACCCAAACCTTATATTATATGGAGCTCGAATAATCGAGGCGCAAAGAAATCAGCCGCGCCAAATTTATTTTTGAGATTCTTCATCCATCACCGACTAAATCTCCCGTCAACAAAGAAAACTCTCAACAACACCCTCATTAATTATCACATATCAAAATGTCTGACGACGAAGAGAACTATGATGGCGGGTGAGTTGCTTTCTTCCCACATAGAACATACTCAACATACTCAGACTGTCCATTCGCAAAGCTGTTCTCCAAACCATAACTAACGCATCTCCCCCAGTTTCTCCCCAGCCTACGATGAGGCCGAGGAGCCCGAGTATGATCCCGAGGGAATGGAAGACATGAACAACGTTTCCACAGGCGAAGTAGACGATGTCGCCGTATCGACCCAGAATCCCGATCAGCTCCTCACTACCGGCGAGCGCGGCGTCGTCACATCGGGAGATGTGCATGCTGCCAATCGAGCCAAAAGCAACATTGCGCCCAAGGACAAGAAAATTCCAAAGGAGCAAAGAACTACCACACCCTACATGACCAAATACGAGCGTGCGCGTATCTTAGGCACCAGAGCCTTGCAAATCAGTATGAATGCGCCGATTTTGGTTGATCAGGAGGGTGAGACGGATCCATTGCAAATTGCGATCAAGGAGTTGAGGGACAAGAAGATTCCGCTGATCGTTAGACGTTATATGCCCGATGGATGGTAGGTTCATTTTGATGATGGCTTAGGGAATTTTACTGATAAGATTGACAGGTATGAAGATTGGACTTGCGAGGAATTGCTGCAGTGAGAGATGATGGTGGTCATTTACTTGCATTTGTGGTAATACTTGCGGGGAGACGCATGGAATGGGCGATTGGCGTATGAAAGGCGTTTGCTTATATGTAATTGGAGATGATCTACTTTGAGAAATACATGGATAAAATTGATCTTGATGATGGTACACATGCTTGGACGCATCGCCTGGGGTTACAATTTTATTTAAAACGCTTGCGCAGCTTCCACTTACAGAATGAGCTCCGGTTTGACTCGAGTATTCGAAGACTATGCATTAGTTTGATTGGACGGTGGGCGCATTTAGCTTTCCGGACTTCTACATGGGCCTCATCTCTGAACAATCAATTTTACGAATTTGCGTTCGAAGCAGCTTTTATTCAAAACAATCGATTATGTTGAAAGCACAATCTTCTACCTACCCAGAATAAGAATATTTGTACAAAGTCGACATTTCAATATCAGAATTTTGGAACAGTGAAAGTGTTTGGAGGTCCTATTTATCCATCTTGCAGTCTTCACCCAGACAAGATATAGGTTACTTTCCTGCGGCTCACAAATTTAGATATACAAGTTTAGGCAATTTGCTACATAAAAAGAATCGCTAAATATAGTTTTAAAGCTTATAACTATTTACATGATCATTTTTGCTTCTATAAAATTCAGTATTTGACTCCTGTACTTTATGAGACTGAGAAAAAAACCGAAGACATACTATGCGAATAAATATTTAGCGGCATGTTCAATGTGATCTCTTCCAAATGTCGAGATAAAGAAGTATGAGTGATCGTATCCCTATCAGAAATTGTTAGTCTAATTTCCCACCTGCAAAAATCACTCAAGATATTGGAGAATGTAGTTATAAACCTACCTCTTGGTATCTAAGCGTCAAATTGCCGTCATTTCCTGACTTCTTTGCCGCAGCTTCGAAATTCTCTGGTAACAACTGTCCCTGTTTATAGAAGTTGTCTCCCGTTCCCTGTGTTTCCCAATCCTGTCAGCAATCCATCGCATCCCCCAATGCACAAGCAGAGAAATGTTGAAATGAAACTCACCACATCAATCAAAGCCGGAAACTCTCCTTTGAACTCGCTGATCAACTCCGTCGCATCATGCTTCTTCCATTCGTCCTTCTTTTCTTCTCCAAAATAGCCCTTGAAAGCCTTTTCTCCCCATGGGCATTTGACCGGATTGGAAATTGGCGCAAAAGCACTCACACTCTTGTACATTCCCGGGTTCTTCAAGAAGAGAGTAAGAGCACCATGTCCACCCATCGAATGACCCATAATACTTTTTCTCTCAGAATCGAGTTCGGGGAAGGAGGAGAAGAGGGAAGAGGGGAGCTCGGAGGTGATGTAGCTATACATTTTGTAGTTTGTAGAGTAGGGAGGATTAGTGGCGTCAATGTAAAAGCCAGCTCCAGTGCCAAAATCCCAGGAATCGTTTTCGCCGGCTATGTTGAGACCTCCTGTTGGTGAATGGTGAGTTAGCTTGGGGTTCTCATTTAGTAGCTAGTGTGCTATCCGCTCTTCCCGCCATTCTATACCCATTCCCCCCTTAATCACAATCGCGAAAAGAAGAAACCATCTCCTCTTCTCCGAATTCTTCAAGAAACTTACTCGGACTAGTATCGGGATATACCACCGCGATTCCCTTCTCACTCGCCGCACTCTGGAAGAATCCCTTCTCGGCTCCATTGTCTCCCGTACAAGTAAGACCGGCTAGGTAAAAAATCACTGGCACTTTTTTCTCCGCAGAAGCTTTAGGTGGTAGATAGAGATTCAATGCCATTTCGCAGCCCACTGTGCTAGCATCGTGCGTAAGTTTTAGCAATTTGCCGCCAAAGGAGGCAATGGTTGCTGTAGTTTTGAATGACATCTTTAATTGTAGAGACTTTAATCAGAGATTTGGGGGAATGATTCAATATGTTAGATTATGATAGTTAGAGAAGATAGAAGGAAGTGTAAGAGATGAGGAAATATCGTTTGTTTATGGTCCGTACAATGATGTGGGCATGACGTTTGAAGCTATTCGACCCCTCCTTCGAAGCTTGATGTTACCCCACATTATTCGGACGTTACTCGGAATTCTAGGTCAAGCTTTCCATTGTTGGTTTTTGATGCTGTATTAGGAAAACAATTCCTGTGGGTTCTTCGTAATTCGAGGCATATAAATTACATTGGCTCACCGGGAAAATCAAGGTTAACCGGGGACATTCGCCAAAATTCGATGTCCAGACGCAATATACGGATCATAGAATGATGGTGGCATTGTTATAAATGCCGTTCCATTCGACCGCAAAACTGTTCTGTCTCCTTGGGGTATCTATCTCCTGAACTTCCTTCCGTTCTTTCATGGCTCTGTAATTTTTCAGTCCACTAATGAATCAATGCAGTTCCTAAACAATTGCACCCTAGCACCTTCCATCTAATATCGCGATGATCGTGATCTCGTAAAATCATAAAAACAAGCCGACACCAACATGCAATCAAATCCTTCTCTTGCTATATCAACTGACCCGTCTTCCTAAAACCATTGCATCACCATCAGCCGAGATATCTCTCTCAACACCCCCCAACTTAGCCCTCATCTCTGCTTCTGCTTCTCTCCTAATGCGAATAAAAGCTAATTTCTCGAATCGACTCAAGGCTTTCCACCAATGTCGTCCAGCTTCATGATCGCTGATCCTTTCCAACAAATCAACAACTCTCATTCGAACATCTCGATCTTTGTGAAAAAGTCCAAGGGCAATATAGAAGAGTCCCGCATGTGATTCGGGTGCTACAGCTAGAAGCTGACATATTTCATCATATGAATGTGTGTATTTCTCCATGGCAACGTATATATCACGGCTTGCACTAGGAGTGAGCTTTGTCATTCGGAGACGATCGTGCAGGTGATGAAGGTCAAGGGCTTTGAGAGGTCGAAGGTTGTACAGCTGCACGAGATCCTAAATATTGTGAGTCCTTAATATCATGAGAGTTCAAGCAAAAGACATACCTGCTTGAAGCTGTAGTAACTTCGAGTGGATCTCCAGCCCTCGATTCGATTTACATTACTAGCGAGCTCACGGAACTTCGCATGGTCATCAGGCCAAACGTATCCGTGGCCACTGACGTTTTCATTGCCAGGCTCTGCTTTTTCTACCCCGATATACAAAGCACTTGCGCCGTAAACACTCTCTTCAAATTGGGCCGAGATTCTGGTGAATTTGACAACCCAATCTCGCCATTTGGCTCGAATGACACCCTCACCATGTCTAGCTGCAATACTGCGAATCACATCATTCATGAATGCAGCATCGCCGGTTGGATCACTGGCAGCCTGGCTAGTTGAAGTTGCAACATTTGTAGCACTGGCATAAGCCGGGTTTTGTTGCTGGAAATTTGCAAGTCCTTCTGTAAGTGGTGCTTGTTCGATTCGACTACTGATTTTCATTCGGCCAGATGGTATATCACATAATACGTCCCACCATTCTGGATGATTCTCGAAAGTTGGATTTGTTACACCTGCAATGAATCCTGGTACTTTTAAAAGGTCGTCGATTTTGCTAAGATCGGTATATGGAAAAGCATGGCGTGTAAATCCACGCAAAATTCCCCCGGATGCTAAAGCGCAAGCTGCAAGTACAGCTTCAGCAACTTCACCTGATGGACGATTGTGACCGAGGAAGATGACACGTTTTTGAGTTAACATTGCATTGACTAACACAATGATAGGATGAGTATGTACACCTCCCGTTGTAAGATGAGGATGTAGCGCGAACGGAATGGGGGATTTGACATGAGGATCGTTGTATGTCTGTATGAGTTTTACAAGAGAAAAATCCCCGACTGTCTCAGGAGATACTGCAACAGGAACCTTGATGGGTATCGGAATTCCATTATACATGACCTTGGTCTCGAATTCGTGTGTGTCCCGAGGTACCGAGTAATTCGAATGTATGAGTTGTTGAACATGTGCTTTTGTACCATTTCGCACCAAACCTGGTCTCCTTTCTGGACTTTCGGACATGGCTGCCATATCGTCCAGCGCTTCGCCTTTGTCCTCCGCCATACGCATTTGAATCATCTGTTCAAACTTCTCTACAAATAGATCTTTGTTGTCGCTAGCTTGTAGAAGATGACGTTCGAGTATGCTCAATTTAGGCATTAATGATAAATCCATTGTATTTACAGCCTCATATAACTCCGCCAGCGTAGATGGTTGAGGTGTTTTAAAATATTCTTCAAGAGCTAACAATAGAAGTGGCTGTCAAGAATTAGTAGGTTTCCAGTTGGGTATTATGAATGACACACCTTATAAATGTGTAGAAATGGATGTCGAGTACATATTGCCATGGCTTTCACTACAGCCCCTCTTTTGGCCGTCTTGTCTTGCTTTGTGTTTACAAGATTCAAAACATATATTAAAGGCGGGCCTTCGCCTCCTTCTGGTTCATCATCTTCTGATGAATCCTCCTCACTACCTTCCACCCTTTCTAAAGGGTCAACATTCCCACTCTCAAAAAGAGCTGCCCTAGCTTCCTTTTTTGCCTTTCGTAATCTTTTTCTTTCTGCCTTCTCCTCTGCCTCTTCTTCGTCCTGACTCGTATCTTTATGTAGGAAAAATATTGTCCAATCTTGGTTTCGAACGTGGGCTTGATCTGGTAACATCAATTCTGCTAACATATGCTCGTCGCCCGTTATAGCAACAGGGTATTGATGTTCCATAATCGGTCCCTTGTCAATATCAAATGATGCCACCAGTATATATTCGACATGATTCTCTGTATCTCCTCGAGGATATTGTGATTTCAGTTTTCTGGCAGGATGTGCACTTGAATTATATTTATTTGGAGCGGATAATGATGAGTGTTGGGACGATACACCGCTGGTGGGAGTTTTGGAAGTGACGGTACTTGGATCAGAAGTTCGATCCGTGTCGATTGGTGGGGGATTCGGACTTCGTGAAGGACGACGTTGTGACATGACTGAAGGAGAACGAGAGGATGGAAATGAAGATAAGGAAGTTCTCCTTTGAAAACTCCCATTCGAACTTGTTGTTCCACTTCCTATTGTACCCCGCGTGGTGGGACGAAGTGCTTGCATCGACATATTTGTAGGATTGGCCTTGCGACTTGGAGGCGCATATGGAAGTGCCGATGCCATACTGGAATCTCCTGTAGACCAAGAAAGCAATTATTAGCTAGGTTCACGCTAGTATCAGTAACAGTCCCACTTGTGAGACTTTAGACTTCCTAGCGGAAGATTGAGGCCTTCATTCAATCCGTGCGCAGGTTAACCATCGAAGAATTTTTGGATTTCAAGGGTATCGCCGTCTAGATTTTATGTATATTACCGTTGAAGAAGAAGAAGAAGGAGAAGGAGAAGAAGAGGGCGAGGGCGAGGAAGAAGAGAAACCATGTGTGTAAGAAAGGATCAGAGTCAAACCAAATACATGTAATATGGAAGTAGAAGTAAGATGGGAGAAAAGGAGAAGAAGCTAAATAAGAATGAGTCGAAAAGGATTTAGAGGTCTCATATAGTCATGTAAGTAGTCATGTATTGATGTAGCCATGTATTGATATCGTAAGTGCCTTATTAGTCTTGGAGGTATTTGAGTGCTCAAGTAACGTATCATTATTGAGTCGAAGGATCTTGATACAATAGTGAGAGAATGTTTCTGCAACACCAATTCTCTTGTGTTTCCGATAACCAGTTACGTGTTGTGTGGTAATGGTTTGCTACCTCTTTTCCTCCGTTTCAGGGGTAAAATCCATCTATCCATAAATAGGGGTCCAGGTTCCCCAACCGGGATGGTGATGTTAATGTTGATGTTTGTGACTTGTGAAGTTCGGCGATTGCGAAAATGGCTGGCTACCCACGGAGTACTACTGATGATTGAGTGCAAGGCTACCTATCCATCTATCTGTCTATCCATTTATCTACTGGGTAGTCGAGGTAGTATCTCGCAGCCATCTATCTTCCCTCCCTGGTACATATATACTAGGTACCTAGGTACATACCTTGGTACTGGAATGCTCACAAGGCTACTTGGGATTCCAAGATCTCCCAATTATTGGTTCAAAGTCTAATTCCAACGAAAAATCACCGACTAGTCAATCTAGAATGATCAATTGCATCCATACCTAGGCATGTTCGAGGCATGGTGCCCAGATGACAAATAATGTTGAAAAGCTTCTTGTGCCCATGTATTTTGACACTCCGTGTGTGCTTCATCATCTGAGGGAGGATCTGAACCCACTACCTACCTAGGTACCTACCTAGGTATCCAAGTTCTTGGAATCCTGTGCGTCTCTACCCAGTTCAGTCCAGTCAAGTCCAGTCAAGTCCAGTTATTATGTTATTATTAGCCTTGTGCTAGGAAACTTATTATCTAATTATCATTCACTCAATTCACCAATCAAACCAGTGAACCAAGATAACCTTGCTTTTGGTGGGCTTTCAATTGGTTTTGTTTACACCAGCAACCGAACCAAAACATTCAGCCTCTCCATCTTCATCATAATTACCATTCATAAGGTTTACCATTCGTTCATTCATCCATTACCTGCCTTCTACTCTTCCCTCACATAACATGTGCTTGTCCAATTGATTTCAATCAATTCCATTTTCCGTTCTTGCCTTCTTTTGATTAATCAATACCTCGATTCAAGTGTACCTATACCTAACACAACATCAAGAATTAAACAAATCCATACTCTCACTAAGATCCATCAAGCACAACACTCTTTTTGCACTGAATTTCTGGGGAATCTTTAGAATCTCCGCAACAGCCATGGTAAGTTGTCACCGGTCCACTTTTCAAAAGTCGTTACTTCCATCTCTTTATTAGTATGATGCATTGGAACCCAGAAAAGGATAATGCAAGACTAATGCACTTTGACTTTTGGTAGTCAATGTCGGCCTCTTATAAACCATCACCGCTCTCGTTCGGGTCACCTAGAGCTTCACCATTTCGAAGACCTGAATCCCAATCTCAATCCCCTACTCCAGTTTCCCTTTCTCCTTTAAGACAATCAACTCCAAATCCAAATCCTGCAGCTGTCAAGAACATGGTGACGCCAAGTAGACTTGGTAATTCGGTTACACCCAATTCATCGGATGGAATAACTACAAGCAAATGGACTCCAAGAGGTATTCCTCCTGCCTTTCGTGAAGCGGAACCTTCACCTACAAAAGGCGCACAATTGAGTCCGGGATTCGGTGGTCCATTGAGAGCGGCGAGTTCGAACTATTCTAATGATAACGATAATGCGCTGTCGAAATTATCCAACGCGCAAGTCAGAGAAATGAGGGAAGGATTTCAGATATTGGATAGAGATAGCGATGGGCAAGTTGGTAGAGAAGATGTCGCTGACATGTTGACTCAATTGGGTATGTTAGCATTGCCAGCTTAACAAAGTATATCAAGATGCTAATATTCTCTAGGTCTTTCCTCTAATGCTTCAGAATTAGCTGGCTACTTTCCACCATCAACTCCACAGACCATCACACTTCCTACATTTCTCAATTCGCTCGCTACACAGCTATGTACTCTTTCGCCAACTCCAGAATTATTAGATGCATTCTCTGCATTCGACGAAGATGATAGTGGACAAGTCGATTATGCGGAATTACGAGATGCTTTAATACACACAGCACCGGATCCAGGTGTGAAACCCTTGACGGAACGGGAAGTCGATAGAGTTATGGGTGGATTCACAGCACGTAAAGCGTTATCAAAACACACAGGAGCAATGAGTGGAAGTAGACGGCAGGATGTATTCAAATATCAGGAGTTTGTTTCTAGTGTGGCTGGAGGATCTGGGACGGATGGAAAAGGAGAAAAGGTTAATGATGATGGTGATGAGTAATGTTCCGTATGGATATATATGTGTACGAGGTAGAATGGGTAAGGTTTGGGAGTCGGGACTGGGAAATGGTGGAGGTTTTGTGTTGGCGTTCTTATGTGTAATTATTGGTTGGACATTGGTCGGTCATGGACAATGAGTAAGTCCAAATTGGGAGGGAGGTTATGGACTCAATTGTAATTGATGTTTTGTACTTCATATACATGGATATGGCACGCTTGGAGCATTCGATCGCCGAGTTGGGAAAGTGATAAATGTGACAAAGGCCGAAGATTTATTACTCGTTTCTATCTCGCAGTCTAGAGATAAATTGATGCAATCAAAATAAATGTTACTTCGTGGATTGTTACCAATGTTTTATTCGTCGAGTATAGGATTTGCTCCCGGTGAGTCTATGGTCCCCGATGAGCTAAGCTCAACACATTCTTAATGATGCGTACAGAGCAAAGGCAAAACTTCAGACTGTCAATCAGTCTGAACAGATTGAGAGATGAATCGATGAAAAGCACAACAAGCAAGTCTTGGAAGCTAGATTCTCCGCGATCGGAATCGTATGCTTGGAAATTTTGAAGTACGATGCGAAAATCTTTATCGCTTTTCTTCATCTTTCATTGTTCTCCGAGTACTCGGTATAGTGACTCGTGAGTGGATGTACTATATGCACTGGATATACCCCGTAAATGGGCATGGAAGGGAAAAGGGGGAGATCGAAAAACGAGATTTGAACGAGATTTGAACGAGGATGCTCATCTCATCTATTCGGAACTCGATGCCTCACTTGGTACTATAAAGTAGCGAGATATTATGTTTATTCGATTTCAATTCTTGATACCTAGGTATGTGTGTAGTTTGTATATCTAGTATACATTTATCTATGTTCATATATGCATGCATGCATGCATGCATTTCTTCCTTCGTTCGCTCGTTCATCCCGTCATAAATCGTAGCATCGATCTCATCTCATCATCGTGAATTCGTGAAAATTGTAAACCGTGAAATCCACGTGAAAGGCAAAAAAAAAGCAACGTAAAACAAACAGCTAAAGCAAAAACTCCTTTTTCCCTTCCTTCCATGCATGCATGTGTATCCTATTCCATGGTTAGAAGAATGGAGAACTTCATATCCCAAACTCCAAATCCAATATACAATGCATACAAATCCATCGCGCAAACCTCCGCAGACATCCCCTTTCTCGCTCGCTTACTCGCTACTCCATTTTCTTCCCCAATTTCTCTCCAATTCCATGAACCTTCTCACTAATCCCATGCACATGTGCATGTACATGACCATTTCCATTCGCATTCCCCATCGGATTCTGTCTCTCCCATGTACTAGCCTTACTCATCGTTCTCTTTCTCATCGTCGCCATGATCTCCTTCTCCATATCATCGCTGCCCTTCTCCAAATCAATATCCTCTAAACTATATCTCCTCTCCCTCTTCTTCTCCCACACATACCACCATCCCACTATAATCATCGTGCACGGAATCGTCACTGCCCAATATAACCAGAAGCTCTCGCTAACAGCCGGTGTGCCCGGCTCGTTCTGAAAATTGAAAAAGGTCATTGAGAAGACGGAAGCGAGATAGGCGCCGGGGAAGAAGATGGCACTGAGGAGCGAAATGGTTTTCATAGTGCTAGAATCGCGTTTTGCGGCGTGAGCAAGCTGGCGTTGTTCTTTGGCCATTTGGAAATTGAGTTTGGATTCTTTTTGGGCGATGATATTGTAGAGCTAGTTTTCCTTGATTAGTTTTGCAATGACTGAGGGCAGGGGAGTACGAACTGCACTTCGTTGGATATCCAATCTCTGTAGTGTTGTATATGCGTAACTGTCGATACCCTGAAGCTTCACCCGATAGAAATCAAATCTTGCTAACATACTAGCCTGCAAAGCTCTCATAGTTTCATCTTTTCTCCTTTCTGGTAATTTTTCCTCAAACATCTTCATTGCCTTCTCCAGCTGTGCTAAAATCTGCAGATAAGCTTTCGGTCTCTTCCATAGCACTTGAGAATGACATTCAACCAAGTCTCTGTTGATAGCATCGAGATCTATAACGCCTTCTCTCACATATCCCTCCTTCTCTTCGATCTCCGAACGCATCGATACAGCATGCTCGAGTTTTCGCAGCCAGTCACGTGCATCTCGTTGCTTGAGATCGGTTTTGTATGATATGTCGTGGGAAAAGATGATGGCTGGTAACAGCATCGGATGTCCGATCTGGAGGATACAAGCTTTGAGGTGTTTGATGGATTCTACCATGTCGGAACTTTCTGTGCCTTTCGCATATCCAGTTGTTAACCCAGAGTTGATATCATGAGAAAGAGTAAGTTCCCAGCCACGCGTCAACCCCTTTTTCCGGACATCGCTTTTGCGATTCACAATTTCTAATGATATGTCAGTTGATGTGTGGCCTGTAGGAGAATGAGAACTTGCGTAGATGAGGATTCTTTTCATCCTGATCATAAGCAGCCCAGAATATAGGACCGACGGCACTCCCAGATTCGATTGACCTAAAAGGTAAATTCATAGTCTTCACCATGGAAATATATGTAGCGGACGGAAAGCTGAGGACATTGGTAGCGAAAGTATCTGGGTGCTTGGCATTCAACTGAAGGCTGTAAAAATGTCAGCATCTCATCATAGAAGGTTCGTCGATGAATGCTCACATCAACCGAACACATGCTATCTGCACCACTCCCTCTGGTAATTCTGGAGGAGCAAAAGCACCCTATAGAAAAATGGGCGTCAGTAAAATCTCATGATATTAAGGACAATGCATCTCACCCTCCGATTAAGAAAATTCTCGAATTCATCAGGTGTTAAAGGGTGTTCTTCTATCGTATTCAAAGTAGGATCCTGGAACAAAGTTAGCAATGATCTTCTCATAATCGCTGAAGCATCTCTTACCGAATAAGATACCATCTCCAAATAAGTAGTATGCTCGATAACATTTCTGCACCGAGCGACATTTGACCTACCAGATATCAAATCAGCAAACTTCCCCAAAGCAAATTCAAACTCATAATACTAACGTAAACATGTAATCATCCATCTTTGCAAATATTCATGTATTAATTAGGATTATGAAATTCCTTCTATCAACCTTATATTTTGAGACGCTTATTCAAAATAATTCACTATATCAAAATTGTCTTTCCCAGTCCAAGAATCGGTGGTCAGCCGGGCCTTCAAATCCAAAGTCACTCTTCAATAATCAATTGGAATCAAAAACTCGCGCAACGAATCGTAAAGCAAGCTGAAAGAAGGCAGAAAAACAGAGAGAGAAGAAAAAGACTCAATTCATATTCCAGAACAAAAATATCGTCCGGTACATGAAGCGGCTCTGGCGTTAAACCCCGCTACAAACCCGTGTCAACGGGCAAATCTGGGTCTGACAGATAGATAATCGGAGTGGATACTGCTGTGCTTGTGGAGATTTAGATGCCAAGTCCGTATTGACAGGGTTTTATTTCTTGCGGTGAGAACTGCAGGTCTAGGCTTAGTGAGGCTTTGATGAGTGATGATTTTTTAAAAAGAGGCTGGAGAATGGATTACAGAGTTTTGAGGATGAGGATTGATTGGTGTGTTGTACGATCTGGGTTTCACCGAGTAGAACGGACTAGAATCTTTGAATGAGAGACTCAAAGATGAGTTTTGATCGTTTCATATAAATCTTTAGGGGTTCAATTATTAATCTCGTTAAAAGACTCCTGTGCTAATCAAAGACAACCCTTGAGGGATATACTATATCTTATCATTGATTATTCTATGAATTCAAAAGTGTCTAGGTATTAAGGTACACGGCCTTTCCAACTCTTATACAAACTCCGCCCGCTATGCACATGATAAAGTACAAATTGTATAATATTTCTTACAATCTTACTCTTCCTTCTTGATTATCACCTCCAAACCAGCGAGTGAAATCGTTCCCACTCCTGCTTGATTGTCCGTCATTGTCATCATCCCCTCCCATCCACTTCGGTTTCTTGATTCCCTCGAGGAATCGTGGTGGTTCAAAAGTGTCGATGGTGTTCTTCATTCGATGTCCCAATGCCTCGAAAAAGTTCTCATCTTCGGGTTCGACGCGGCGTTGTTGGGGCTCAACACTTGGTCTCGAGGTAGACGCTGTGCCAAGGGCTCGTTGCCTCTCGGCTCGCGGTACAGTCAATACAGGAGCGGCCCGGTTGTTAGGATTGTTCGGAACCGAACGCCGATCTACAGAAACTTCCCCAAGCCCACCGAGTGATGAATGGCCACCATTCAGCTCGCGCTCAATCAGATCACGACCTTCTCGCCAAGATCCTGTACCATAGCCACTTTCATTTTCTTCATCCTCATCTTCAATAACTCCTCCATATCCCACACAATCTTTGACTTTTCCATATAAATTGAAAAGGGTTGCGCATACAGGAACTAATATAAATATTGGGAAAAACCAATCAAACCAGTCCCCCAAAGGTGTGAACACAATTAGCTTTCCAAGAAACTTGTAAAACATCGTCTTCTTGTAAACATCTGGCGGAAGGAAGGTAATAAAGTTGAAGGAAAGTGGCACGGAAAGCTTGGCTACTTGCATTGCAAACCACATAGCAGCCTCTCCATGTGTGTTTCTCCTGACAAGTGCGCGTCCCCGCCAAACCTTGACTTCAGACAAAGAGCTCAAAGCTGCTGCACACATGTATAAAATCCAGAACGATGCAATCACTTGGCCTGCAAATCCAATTTCCCCTTTCTCACTATCCCGATGATGAACAACAGTGACGGCAATTATAGAGAAAATGGGGTTGATGGACTTAATGAATTCAGACCAAATGATACATATCGACGCGAGAGTTAAAACAACGCCCAACGCAGTTTTGGAGTATGGTAGGAAGAAGTACTCGTAAAGATACCGAGTATGAGGTGTCAAAATAGTGATTCGATTGAATGCAGAAGAATGAGGGGAGGTTTGGCCGATTTCAATCTTCTTTGATGCCGCTGAATCCAAGACGGTCTGTGTATGGACTGCATCTTTGAGAAGTCGATCCCATTCATCGAGATATCGTGCACGACTGTGTCTAGCTCTTGTCAGCTGGCGACTGAGATCTGCCAAATATCGTTCCGTAATGACATTTGGAATAGTTGCATTTGGTTCAGACATCCGCCGTGACAAAGTTCGTGGTCGAGATTCGGGTAAATGTGTTTCATCCGCAAGTTCCTCGATCCAGTCCTTAAAGTCCCTCGCAGTACCCGTTTTTCGTTGAGCCAACTGGGCAACCTGTGCCTCCAAATCCTCCAATTTCTGAATCGCCTCCTCCATATTTTCATGAACCTTGGGTGCCCGAGTTTGAATCCTCCTCAATTTCCCACTTATGCTTGCATTTCTGAAAAGGTTTCGAGGTATTGCGACAAGCCCATGACCCATGAGATAAATGGCCAAAACCAAACCCCAACAATATGCAAGAGCCATAACCACACTCTTTAATGACTCGGGAGACACTCCTTCTTTGATAAAAATGTATAGCATCGTAGCCAGGCCGGCCCCAAGAATAAGGGCTTGATACTGGGCATTTGCGCGCAAAGAAAATAGTAGACGACCTTTTGGATCTCGATAACCGGCATCAGCATATTCAGCAAGTATGGGTAAAATGAACCTAGTGAAATATCAGTATGGTTCCAAGTGGAGGCATGGAGTGTCTCGAACCAAGTCAAGGCAAATGTGAGCCAGTATGTGATGCGCCAGGCGACCAGCAGCACTCGGTCGTAAAGCCATATTCCTCGACTTCCCGCATCTTCAGTCCTTGCACTTGAAGCAAGATCAATAGGAACGAGCAATACGATACTTGCCGGTAGCCAAAGCGCGAAAAAGATAGGAACGAGAAGGTATGCGGGAGTCGTACGGATAGGCAGATAATGTCGGAGTATAAGTAGTACAACTAGACTGATAACCAACAGGGCAATCAGAGCAAATATCTCTGAGCCTATAGGCGATGAAGTTGCAAGCGTTTCTATCATGGCTATTAGATCAGAACAATAATAGAAAGTGTTTCCATTGGGAGGAGTGTGAAAAGGTATCAAGAATCAATGGAATGACTATTTATTTGTTGTTCTATCAGTTCTGGTATTTGAATGAATGATATTAAATGGGCTCTAGTTAGTTATTTAGTGTGTATACCGACTTGTATGATGAATTCGTACAATGAAGCATTTACTAGTATGGCCCACTAAAGGACTTCCAAGGTTGCTTTAGTTCTGCCTCGTCCGCTTTTGTTGGTAAATTCCATCCACCGGCTAGCATGGACACGGACGATGACTAATCCATTCTCCGATCCGTGAAGATTCATCTAGTAATAACCTTGCAAAAAACTTTTTTAACTCCGATTTCCCGATTATCACATGAAATCTAATTACCATTTCAATCAACCCACCAAGCCACCAAGCCAAAGTCGCAAAAAGAAAATCGCATTTTGAGTAAAGAGCAAACAGGACAAAACGGTGTACCCACAAGTCATCACCATCAATCGCCGAATCCATCATGGCTAATGAAACTCAATTCCATGCACCTTCAACAATTCAAAATGAAGCACATTCAGTGAGGACCCTAGGAACATATGGGAATGAACATGGAAATAGTACTGGTAATAGATATGCAGATTTACCAAATTATCCATCAAGTAAGTATCGAGCTCCAATGTCACATTTCTCTAATATCACGCTGCTGACTCGATAAATAGACAGGCGTGAATTGACCGTCAACGATATTGCAGATATAGATGATCCAATAGAATTGTTGGAAAAGCTCACAAATACAAAATGGGACTCATCTCGTAATCATGAGATTCCCAAAGCTACCAGCACAAATGCTCAATTCGCAACCCTTTTGAAAGCTGCCGATACGGCTGAAGGGGTAACTGGCACGCGGTCAGGCACACCATCAAGTAATAATGGTAACGGACAAAGTACTCGAGGTTCACCAAGCAATGCATCCTCAAAGCGTCGCAGAGATGAATCGGAAGATGCAGCAGAGGAAGTGGGGGAAATGTTTGGTTTTATAAATGCTAAATCTAGACCAAGAAAAGTGCGAAAACTTACAGAGGAAGAGGAAGAGGAAGCTGCGAGAGAACGAGAAATATGGGGATCGGAACCTTCTGATATCGAGGAAGACGATGAAGAGGTCGAGGGTGAAGGTGAGGGTGATGATAACGATGCTCGAGCTAAATCGTCGACAATTCCCGATCTCAACCCAAGAGCGCATGGTGTTTATTCAGCTGCAGCACTTTTCCGAAAATCAACAGCAACTAATAGAAAGTATACCAGTATGTCTCCCCATTATCATCATATAAGAATGTGGCTAACCACATTGTAGGACCAGCAATGTCGAAGCTTTTCGCAAAGTTGGAGTTAGCACCTGAAGACTTCATCACGCTACAAGCTGCAGCCAAGGACTACATGTTAGATCCGAGTCACCCAGATCGAAGCGCATGTGTCGGTACTAAAGAAAAAAGAGATAATGATATGACGAAGCTCAAGCTCTATGCATGTGTCAGGAATTTCTTGGCCGACGAGGCAGAAGGAGGAGAGGGATGGGGCCAAAAACTTTTTAGTAAAGATTCTCCAAGTGGTGCTACAAGGAAGTGCATGTGGCCTCAAATGCCGAATAGGTGAGTTTTGTAACTATCGATCCACGTGTTGCTTTTTTTAACAGTCATCTCTAGGATAATCTCTAGAATTACTCCTTTATTGCGTCGCATGGTCACCAATGAGAGACAGCGACTATATGCCCTTAACTTGAGAATCCAGAAAAAGAAAGAGGAAGAGCTTTCCCAGCTACACGCCGCGGCGTTTTCTCACGGCACTCAGGCATCCAGCTCCTCAACAATTGATCCCAAACTAAGTTTGCCTAATCAAATTGCATCCAGTCAAGCCGTAGCAGTCAATGCAACTGCTAATGGAGTAACTGAGCCACAAATAGCTAAATGCCCAAATACTAGTGCCAAGCAGCCAGCACCACTTGAGTATCATATCAATATTGTTCATAATGGCAAACGTATCAGAGATATGTTTACCTTAAATCCCACAAACTGTGTAGGTTTTGTCAGCTTTACTGCACATGTTGACGCGGCAGTAAAAGCACCTTATAAGAAGACAGTTATGAAGGTTTTAGGTCCCAATGGCTTGGTCGAGGTCAAATCGGAAGCAACGTATGCCATGGCTCTATTATCAGTCAGAAAGACAGAGTGGATGGATGGAGATGTCAAAATAGTCGTTGAGACGGAAAAGATTCAATGATTTGGGCACAATTCGAGGCGATAGGCGCGAGACAGAGGCGACGTTTTGGATGAAAGGGAATGCCCGTATTGGTGTTTTACTTTATTCTCACCGGTCTATTCTATGCTTATTATTTTTCCAAAGGAGGGAAGGACATTCTCTGCGGTCTTTTGATGGTCTGCCATTAATTGGGGTGAGCCTCTCTAAACTATGATTATAGCTGTCTACAGATGCCTCGTTCTAGCTTTTGAGCAATTTGTTTGAAAGGTATTACAATAAACACCACTATCCTCGCTGCTGGAGTTTGAAAGAGATGGCATGAAGAGATGATAAATCTGTCCATCGAAAAAAACTTGTTGTACACGATTCATTTACATAACGGCAAGTACCAGCCATCGCTTTCTGGCGATTGCATCTCGATCCTCTCCTCCTCTATCTGCAACCCACACTCTCTCGACACCATTAGCATCTCTCTCATATATTGTTTCTATCTCCAAGCCAGCTACTGTCAGCTTTTCCTCTTCAAAGAACCCACGCATTAGTTCCCGGCTTGGATGGTAGGGATGTGTTTTTTTTGGCTTGAGGCTTGCTTGGGAAGGTGGGGTGGATTAGGTGCTGTGGAGCCGCATTAGCGTTACGGAACGACCCCTCACACGTGATGACCAGCTTGTAACCAGGAGATGGATCATCGATGTCTTTGAATGCTTGACGGGGAACGATTGGTGGATATTGTGTCTAGGAACTGCTTGATAGTTATGTAGCCAAGGGCTGCAATAGCTCAGCGGAGTGAATGGCTTTTTGACTTGGAACAATTCTCAAGTAAACCTTTACAGCAATATGGAAGTGCCTTATCGGCAGGCGATTTAAGGATGAGATCAGGGCCCTGTATACTGTAGACGTCAAGAAACCGTGAGACAGTGTCTAGCTACTCAAGACTGATACTGTAATACTTCTTACTGGGCTCTGATGCAGGGTACACAAAAGCCTTTGGAGCTTTACAATTTCAGCAAGAATATCTCTTAGTCAAGACCAATTTTGAGGATATACTGATAGGATTTCATATTTAATGGTAGCCACTCTATCCCTTAGATATGAAGTACATTTCTATCATGTTTGCTTCTACGAGTTCATAAGCTATTACGAAGTAAATTCCTTATACAAAAAAATGTTACCTTCTCATTCAATCTAGAGCAATCTACTCAATTAGAACTATAGACCGAGAGAGTATCAAAAAACATCTCATATTAATTAGGAATTTTATTTTCCTTCTATTGTAGCTTTCTCCCACCTCTGTTGTACGTCGATGTTCCTGCTTTAATCCCAGTAATAGAAAATATCAATTTACATTGGGGTTTAAGAATGAATATCGAGATAGAGTTTTGAGGTTTATAGAAGATACTAAGTTTATTTTTGAATACTTACTCTCATTGATTTTCATTTATGTATATAATCTTGTATAAATCTTTTATAGAGGGAGTTAAATATAAAACTAATACTCTCCCATTTTTGATCATTCTTTTATTTTGAGTTCCGTTTAAATTGAAAATCTATATACTCAAGCAAAGATGAAGCTGGAATGATTTGATAAGGGGTATCGAACTAGACCATATACTTTGTAATGGCCCAGTAATTTTGGAAAAGAATAGGCCGATCCCCATTTATTATCTCGAATCATTTCATTCACCTGTAAAAACTTACACTACAGTGATCTTACAGTTTACCATTCTTATGAAACGTCTGCGCTGCTATCTGCTGTTATGGCCATGGGATGGCCACCATGCATTGAAGGCCATTCTGTATGACTACGTATGATTCTTGAATTGATGATAATCTAGATATGCTTGTTGCTACGGGTTGAGCTCTATATAAAGGACTAGTGCATATACATTGGGTCCGTGTCTATATACTACTCAGTAAGAAACCTTATTGTTTCAGCCGAGAACATCAGTGAGGGTTAGAAGTCGATGAGTAAGAAGTTAGGAATGGCTGAAAATTTGCAGTAGTAAGAGCCATGGTTTCGTCACGCTGAACTAGCTAAATCAATATATTGAATAAATATCCCGAACGATGATAATCATTTAGCCTATGTCAACCCTTCGTCACTATGCGCGCATAGTAGTTTTAGCATTGTTGATATGCCTTGTTCATTCTCAGAAGTCTTATCTTTCAATATCATTTGATCATCGTCATCGTGTATCGCCGTTAGAAGAGGATTCATTTTACCTACTCGAATCAAGGTGTGACACATATCTATATCGCCAAGTCGTATCGCTTCCCTTAGATATTCTTGCTGCCCATCCCGAAAAGTGCCTCTCTCATAGGCTCCACTTTCTGATAGCAGTATTCGTGCTGACTCGCTTCGGTTCTGTGCAGTTGAGGGGCTCATAATGATTCGCATTAAGACTGTATTGTTCTGATCGTCCGTCTGGCACACAATGTCCTTGCAACGAGGTACTAAACTTCGAAATATCGCGGGATTACAGAAACGAGATGCTAGATGCAACACATTCTCACCATGTGAGTTCTGGTAATGAAGGTGTGCCTCGATATCGTGTTGCGTTAATAAGTATTCCAAAACATCCACGTGATTCCCTACAACGGCTTCTGCAATCAATTGATGTTGGGTTTCGCGCCTATTAAACAATTTGGATCTCAGCTCTACCGTTCGATAAGCTCTATCTAGTAACCTCTGGATCATAGGCATACAGCCGATACTGACAGCCATACGGAAGAGTTCATCGCCCCATCGTTCCTCGACCATTATATCCGAAACATCGTCAATAAGATCAAATACTACGTCCCAGCCTTTGCGAGATTTATTATGCGCCATTCTACTAGACCACTGTTTCATGACAAGCAGAAAAAAGTCAAGGTTCCGAAGCTGATATCCAATCTTACTTCTCATTAATAGCCTGAGTCTGGACAAATCACCCCATTGAAGAATTTGCTCCGCAGCACCTATAGCTGGATTGGGGAGGAATTTGATTTTTTGGAAGTCTGAGCTCTCAAGCATAATCCGAAGCATGTCTTCTGAGCCGTAGAGCGAAGTGATACTGAGGGGATCATAAAGACTACTGTCGAATACGAACCTAGGCTTGATTGTACATTTCGGACGACAGTTTTGTGTGATCCAATTATGTAGACGGGTTGAACCAGCTTGACATAGATTTTCTATACTTTCGAGACTCGGTAATAGAGATTCAGTTGAAACAGCGCTGAAATGCTCAATCCAATGACAAGAAGCGTAGACAAATAGCTCACCAAAGCCACGTTCAGTCGGAAGGTAATGTATCATGTTTTCCTCCCAGGTTTCCCATGTACAATAAGGATCGTAGTCTTTCGACTCATCATTATCGTCGAGTAGTAGATTGAAATCTTGAGGCAGCTCTTCGATTGCCACTTGCTCTTCAGAGAATAGATCAGCATTTCCAACATGTTCCAGGAGAAGATACTTGATGCACATATTCATGATGCCTGCCTCTAGGCTCTCAGTGCGTTGCTGGATAAACACTTGGTCTATTTCTCCTTGAGTAGAGATAGCCAAATTCCCTGGACCAGGCGAATCTGGGGCCAATTCCTTGAAAATGAACTCTTTTACCGACTGGTGTACAAGTCTAACTTGATGCTTTCTGACATCGCTGAAATCAATTTGAGCAATGAATGGCTGAATTAGGCCGATGACTCTCTGATGATCTACGAGTTCGGAAAGAACATCCATACTAATATCTTTCTCCTCATACGTATCCACGAGGACGGCCCAAGCGAGTTCTAGTATACTCAAAGGTCTTCGGGTGATGGCAAGGATTTCTAACGCTACAATAGCAAGCTTTTGATTCTCCGGATCTTTGAAAGTGTATCGTGAAAGCAGATTAGCGTAAAGCTTCGAAAGCTGTTTAGGTTGTGGTGTTTCTTCCAAGAAAGCTCGCATTGGACCAAGCGCCCGGATTCCGCGGATTTCTATGAGCTCAATTGTCATCTTTGTCCAAATAGCACTTCCTTGCGCCAAACGAGATAGTGACTGCGATATGAATACTTTAACGGGCTTCGATAAGTAAGACAACTGCCTCTCAACTGTCTTTTCAACAATAATTCTATCTCGCTCAGTATCAGAATTCAAATTGATCTTGGCCATACCACTTAATAGCTGCAAGATCTCCTCCTCGGGTCGTGAAGAGAGTAGAACTTTTAGTCTCGGAGTTTTTTGGGACAGATCTCTCAACGACTTGAGAAGAATTCTCCGGGAAGCTCGATCGCACTCATCTAGACCATCAATCACAAGGAAGAGTGGGCGATCGAGTGTTTCTAAGGCTTTTAGTAACCATTCAATTAGTTGTTTGGAATTTGTTGCAAGCTCGATTCCGGAAGCCGCGCCCTGCTTATACCATTCGAAAAATGTTCTCTTCAAGCCAGATAATTGCCCAAGAAGGGATAAAATCAAAACTGAGAAGATACAAATAGCTTGACCAGTCTCATCATCTCGACAATAATGGTAGCATATCTTAGGCTGAGGCAATTGGTGCTCATTTTGTCGGCGTAGCTCATCTATAAGATATGCCATGGCAACAGATTTTCCGCAGCCCATGTCGCCAAGGATTACTAGTTGTTGGGAATCGGTGGCATGGTGCCAGTCAATAAATTTTGTATCTTCCAGCAAGAATTCACAAGCCTCATCAACTCGAATCTCCTGCAAAGAGACATGGTATTGGTTTTGTCTACTCATCTTCTCACTACCTAACCACCTTGCAACTAGAGACCAATCAGGCTGTGTCAACATATCTTAATAGGGGATAACATACTTTCATAATCATAGAGCATAATTTTGATATCCTCAACAATCTCCCATGTGGCTTTTTGCACAAGCTTTCGGAGGTTGTCAGCATGGTCCAAAAAATCTTTGACAATATCTGGCAGATGGCTGTCCTTTAGAATTAGTCTCATAACCAACTTTGCTCCCTTCCTAGTTAATATCTCGAATGCGGTAATGTAGAACTCTAGAAGCTTCTGATATACCAATACGAGTGCCTGTAAACTGTTAAATAGGCTTTCAAAGGGCATGCAGCAGACTACCTTATGTATATCTATCTTTTTTGTTTTCTGACCAAGCGTGTCGCAATCATCAATATAAGAGAGCTGTTCTAGCATTTGTCCGATTTGTTTCGCGAAATTGAGATCAGCGTTTGAAATACTAATAGCAATCTATATAGTAGGTGTAAGTTAATGCTTTCTGTGTAATATTTCTGGGAGAAATTGCAAAGTGAGAGATTATGGTAAAATAGTCTTACAGCTGTCACGCCTTTGATAATACCAAAGACCATCGAGGTAGTGGGTTCAATACTCGTCAACGGGCTGGCCAGGTCTAATGCCAGCTTGAAACTGTCTAGTGGTACCTGAAGAGAATGCAGATACTTTACTCCTCTCAAGAAAAGAGACTCTTGAGTCACCTCTTTATCAATAGTCTCAAGTTGTTTAAATAGCTCCGCAAGATTCTCACCCTTAAGAATAGCAAGATTTATGTCTTTTCCAAGACTGTTTACTGCTTCACGGTATGCGGCGCTCCAAACGTCTAAAGAAACAACGGCCAAGTCAATTTCAACGCTAGGCGTCAAGTGATTAGAAGAGGAGTCATCTTCGATACCGCTTAGATGAATTCTCGGAAGGGCAGTGCTCTGATCAATTTGGGTTTGAACTGTATTGTCTCTGGTAGTAGGTAGTTCCTTTGAGAGATCATGTGCTTGGCTTAGGGAATTGGAACTGGCTTGCGACGTTAGGCGTTCCAAGCTTGAATATGTACTGCTTGATTGATTAGCGTAGTCTGGTTTTCAAAAGATAATACTCACTTGGTCGCAAGTGTGTTCGAATTTATCGGGATTCTCGGCGTTGAATTGATATTGGCATCCTTCGAAGAGTCTCTGGACTTACGCCGCAATCGATTTAGTCCCTTACGAAATCTGTGTTTGAAACTTTCATTAAATGCTGGTGAAGATGACATGGTGCTGTTGAGCTCGCAACTTTCAACACTCAGTCTTGTTGAAATTTAGTATTGTTGTAGCAGGAAATGATTGTTTCAAATGTTTGCCAATTCAACCATTGTGGTTTCCTGCATTGGAATGAGTATCTGTGCTGGCACTTACCCCGCAGTGAGTCTACAAAACACAATCTACCCTGTGGTACCGAAAATCCTTGTGCGCAGTATGACAAGGTCTCTTATGATTTTGTAGAGGTTTGTGATCTTATCGGCTTTCTCATTAATCTGCTAAGACGGTATAAACTAAAACGCTTTTGAAAAGTATTATCATAGTAGATTGATTTGAAGAGGACAGATGATATTTATAATATCTTCTAATACGGTACAAGCACAGTATTCATCACACTCGTCCTGTATACCCACCCGCGCGGTATTATTATTAGTCTTTTGAGACCTGAATTTGAGTAATTCTCTTACCGCCAGTAATACTATGGCTCTGTCGTAATAGCCCATCAAGTATGAAGCGAAGAAAAACAGAATGCCGAATGCCCTTCCACAAAATAATTATACATGTAATTGAGCGGGCTCACAAACCAAACTTGGTACCATAGATTACATATCGCTTTGTATATATTCACTTTTTCATAAGTTAGGAATATACATTCAAACAACAATGCTACCTTCAGAAACAAACAGAGATGGGTGGTACCACGGTCACGCTTCTGCGTGCCCCAATTCCGAAAAGACCTCAGCCATCGTTGCTGACGTTCCCGGAGTGAGTTTCGACATACTCAACATATCTCTTTTGCTCTTTGGAATTCATTTTTTGGGTGGCGAAGTACCTAGGTAGGTCATTGATGATAGAATACTTTATGGGTGTCCAGGTAGATGATGGGATTGGAGTGAGTGGGGGGGCTGGTGAATTTTTGAGATGCTTTGCTGCGAACAATTGCATTCATGTCGATGTTTTGGCCGGATAAAATGCTTGAAAATGTCAAAATACCCCATGCTGGGTCGAAAGTAGTCGTCATCATCTACGTTGCAAATAAATGAGAATAAATCTTGGTCTTGACATGGGGATCATCATAGATGAGATGCGCCCAATACAACATTATGTTTAACGCCGTTTCGCATATGAACGCAAAGGGTCAGAAACAAAAGAACAGATTCATTATACTACAAAGTGCCATCTACTGCTACCTGGCCAGTCTCTATTCACAGAGCGTTCACAGTCAACACAGTATAAACTTTATTGTCTGAATCAGCTTCTAGTGCTTCCCAATTGCAGACTGCTGCTTGAATGGTGAAGCATAGCATAACGTCTCAAGAAAGCAAGCATAATTTATTAAAAGTTAAAACAGTATAACATTGATAGTCATGGTTTTCACTTAAACATGTTTGATAAACGGGTATCGTAATACAGTCCAACTCCATAAAATTACCCTTACTCCTCGAAGAAACCCCCATCACTAACATTACCATCTTGAGCCTCATCCGCTCTTGCTCCTTCCACCGCTCCAAAAGCTTGGTTCTTGGAAAATCCAGTAGATTTGTTCTTTGCGATCTTTGTAGCCCTGGTGTCTTTCACCCCGCGCTGAGCTCTTCTCTGGCGTCGATTCATCCCTGTAGTGTCGATAGCTGGGGCTTGCACAACAGGCTTTGGTTGTGGTATTGACTTGGGTTTTACAAGCTTTCTCTCTGGAAGTCTGACAGGCTTTGTAGTCGAAACGGTGACATCTGGTTTTCTATTCCGTAATCGATCAAGAGTTCCTTCTTCCATGCACTTTTCGACCTCCTTCCACATTGGAGGTTTTTCCTTAGTCGCTTTATCTTCTGTGTCCTCTCCAGAGCCCTTTGGTGGATAAAGACTGATGTATGTTTCACTTAGAGGGTGGTATTGAGTGTAATTGAGATCTACCTCGAGAATGTGCATTTCATCCTTCAATTGTTCAACTTCCTCAGTAGATTCAGATTCCAGTAGACGTTTTCGAAGTTTTTTTAATTGCCTGGTAGCCTTTTGACGCTCTATAATTCCCAATTAGTCTGTTGGAAAACAAATCCTGTGCCGAGGGAGTAACATACCAAAGAACCTGACCATATGGTATTTTTTGATCATTTTTTGCCTAATCTTCTCAGCTTCTGCAGAAGCCAATTCCTGTTGATATGCAGCAAGAGCTCGCTCATCCTCCACGCGCACATCTGCAGGAAGATCCTGCGCCCTTTCAAGCTTCCTTGTGATGTCTCTTATCTTCTTCTTTATGGTGTTAACACTGGAAGCATGAGCTTGTTTTTTGTTAAATGCAGGTTCTGACTTTCGTTTTTTTGCAGGTTTTGGTTCATCGCCGTAGACTTGAACTTGTCTAGATGGATGCACCACCTCTGCGGCATCAGACTCCGAAAGTTTACGCTTTGGTGCCATGTTGTTGTTGAATTGATAAAAAATCGATTCAAAGCTGAATTTGTTGTAGTTGCTCAGCCTTGTCAAATTTGTTAAACTTACAAAATATTATTTCCTCCACACCCAAATCCACTTCGAAACAACATGGAACAATATTAATCCGACGGAGCACGAGCCATCAAAGAATGCAATAGCAGACAGCTTGTAAGTAGTTTGGTTTACTTTTGATAATTATTACTTCTTCTTTACTTTTCTCACGTGTAGATATTGAAGAGATCGAATTCAGTGCAGATTTATATGTCACTGTTCCATTGCGAATGGCGAGAGAGAAGATTTACAGAATCAACTTTCAAGCAATACATGAGATTTGGGAGCTATCTAACTAATAGTTGACTTATAGATCGAGAGACTCAGGGCAGCCTGCTATTCCAAATTTATTTGGATCACAGAGCAGTCGAACTAATAAAGTATTCAAACCTATCGCTACTTGCTCTGGTTAGGATTACGATTTCAGAGTCGGAAACCTTGAGAATATAAACAATCCCCTTGGAAATACGGATATTGTAGAGCAGCAGGGCTACAAATTCAAGAACTACCCAGAGCTAAATTGTGCTAATCATGAAGTTGTGAACGATACTATTTTCGATTTCACGTCTTTCCGATTCCGACCGAAACCCTCGCAATCAGCAACTTCTCGTCCAAAGGGTGAGTTCTGCTGAGTTGCCTTGACTGCAGACAGATCAGCTGATAGGTACTTCCTGCAGGCTGGTATCAGGACCCACTGGGTATTTGGCGATACAACCAGGGATAGAAACGCAAGAGTTGAAAGGGTTAAGCTCTTAGATTGGAATAGAGTACCAAATTGGCACTTTCCGGCAAACATGGACAAGACGGAAGGAATCATTAGATGGTCGCCAAACTCGGCTCGTGCACAGTTTGTTGCGTTCAACTTAAATTATCGAATCCTTCAAGTCTATGAGGCGAAGGGTCTTGCACGGCCAGGTAAATTCGAGTATGAACCCTTATCTCGTTACATTGATATTCCCTCTTTAAACACTTTCGACTGGTCGCCAGTTGTCGAAGGCTTGGTTGCTGTTGGTACTTCTAGTGGCGAACTTCAATTACTACGAGTTGACGATAATTCTAATGCTGTCTTGTCCCTTTCCATAAAACAGCCAAGAGCATGTCAAGCTGTCGCTTTTAATACTACTGGACTATTAGTAATCGGTCTCGAAAGAGTTCGCAATGATGGCTCCCTGCAGATTTGGGATGTGAATCAACGTCTAACTGGTTGGGATACCTCTCAGACAGGATGGAAGGTACCAAATAATGCGGTCGAACCGAGAAAATTTGAGTCGGCCACCGTGAGTGGATGTAAGAAAAGCACCCCTGATGGCGCTACTGACAATACCCAACAGGTAACTAGCATCAAGTTCTTTGAGGATCAACCGCAAACCCTTGCTATTGGTATCAAGAACTCTTGTGTTCGAATCCATGATCTCAGAGGTTAGTTCGATTTCACATTGTTAGATCTATATACTAAAATATAATAGATCCAAGCGGCGGAGTAATCACATTTCAAACTAAATGCAACAATAACCTCACTATCGACTACTCAGACCCCAACTATTTTGCCTCCTCCTCTTTAGATCAACCTGGACTCATGGTCTGGGATAGACGTGCCAGCACACGAGCCACAGCCTCTCCAATGTATCTAGATGCTTTTGATAACGATGGATATGTTTGGGGAGCCGCTCTGCAACTAAAGAAGGTCATTTCTACCGATAAACAGGGTTCGTATATTAAATCATTGCGCTATTGCCGAGAGCATCGAGGAACTTTGGGTGTTCTCTCAAATGCGGGTCAGCTTCAAATCTTGAAGACTAACAAAGAGTATTACGATCCTGGCTCTGAAGATGATGTCAAAGGAAGCCCGGAGTTACTTCAGGTCAAGAAGTCGTTTGATCTCGAATATCCATATTTAGACCCAGATCATGGTCGCAGGCAAGAGGATAGAATTGTCTCTTTTGATTGGTTAACACTAGGTAATACAGATCTGCAGCCACGCGTTGTTGCGTTAAGGGCTTCGGGATCATTTGAGATTATGCAGACACCACCCTCTAGCAATGGTCAAATGATGGACTTCATGCCATGGCAACCGCCACATAACCATGATAAGGTGCCCTATCATACTTTGATGGATTTTGCAGATGCCACAGAGCGTCGGGCGAACCTTGGCCCCCTTTTTGCAGAAGAGTTGAAATTTAATACGCCAGTGTTTGGGCCAGACGGATACAACACTGCACATGTCCAAAAGTCTTTAGCGGCTGCTCTCGACAAAGCTCTTGAGCGTCCCGAAGCTCCAGCATCAGAAGCTAAAGCGGAAATCCCTGGCAGTCAGATCAAAAGGGCAGCTTTTACAAAAGCAACTTTTGCAGAAGCTATCGACCGGCAGCTTTCGATCGTCAACGATCCAGTATCTGAAAAGTTTGCTGAAAGAGGCGGTGTTGGTGATTATAATGGTCTTGGCTCTTTGAGTAATGGATTATCCGCTATGAGTCTTTTAGGCAAGGGAAAGTCGAAGGCTCAAAATCTATCGACAAACGAGATTCGTTCAAGCAGGGAGATGCACGAAATGTTACTTGAATCTCGCATACCATCTTCTAAGGCTGACGCTATGCTAATTGATAATTTGTTCATTCAACGTGCTCTCAACGGTTATTTGTTGGATTGCAATAAGAACAAATCATTAGTCAGGGAAGATCCATGGCTTAGAGATGTGTGGTATTGGATTTCAGGTATGTCCTTCTCTTTATCATCTTTGAAACTTTTTAACACTACCAGTTGCCGAGAAAGCTGCTAAGGATGACGGTATGCTGTCTTCGACCCTTGACCTAAGCTATTTGGGAGTTCATACCTTGTGGAACAATAATCTTGGTGGGAAGGCCGAATCAAGACTTGTTGAGAGCACTGTTATCCCTGATCACACTCAGTGGGAACGGCTTATCGCTTCTATAAATAAACGTGTCGGCCATGAAGAATATACTGGTGTGCCAACTATGAAGCCCCAACACCGACAATTGTGCCTTGCCCAGTGCAGTTTTGCAACACCTGCCGCAGAGCTGAAAGACATGTTGGCTCGTCTAGAGGGAAGAGGAGAATTTACTAAAGCAGCTGCACGGGCGCTGTTTGAGGGCGAGCCTGAACAAGCAGTTGAGATCCTCAGACGTGGAGACAAAGAGCTAGTATTTGTTGCTGTGGCACTCGATGTTACCGTCAAGAGTCCTCCCAACGTTGATCTCTCCAATTGGAGCAAGACACTTCGAGAACAAGCTCATATGTCGGACGATCCATATCTAAGAGCTATATTTAGCTACATTACAACGAGAGACTGGGAGGTCATCGCAAATGAGACGGCTTTACCATTGAGATATCGTGCCGGTGTGGCTCTAAGATACCTTAGTGACCTACAACTTACGGAGTGGCTTGACCAGGAAATGGAAGAAGCTATCAAACATGGAGACATCGAAGGCATCGTTCTTGCGGGAATTACGGACAACATGGTCGACATCTTGGCGAAATATGTCGCAAAGTTCTTTGACTACCAAACCGCCATTTTAATCATGTCTTTCTGCTACCCTCGTTACATTTCCGACATCCGCTGCGATGCCTGGCGTCGTGACTACCAAGCTTATTTAAATCGTCATCAACAATTTATACTACGCGTCCAATTTGACCAAGGCTCAGCCAAGAAGTCTCGTCAACGAGACGGTATTCCAGTTATCAAACCTCCCATCCGTCAAGTTACTCTTCGTTGTCTCTTTTGCGATAACCGTTCGGCAAACGATCGTCATAATTCTACAGGCGCTGCTCCCGCACCTCCTAATTCATCTGCCGGTCCCTCTTCCAGCGCTGACGAACGCAATCCTTTAATGTCTAGCGGTATTAATGCCGGTCTTAGCTGCCCTCGCTGTGGTTCGCACCTACCTCGCTGCGGAATATGTTTAGAAATTTGTGGCTCTCCAAGATCGGACAGGCCTGAGCTTTCGGAGGATCCATTGATTAAGAGAATGGGCAATCAATTGACTTTCTGTATGAAATGCAAGCATGCTGCTCATATGGATCATGCGGTAAATTGGTTTGATAGACACGTGGAATGTCCAGTTGCGGAGTGCAAATGCCAGTGCAACTTCAGGTCTAACGTGGATATTGCTTGATTTCATCATGTGATCAAAGAAAAGGCAACTAGAACAGTTTTCAATGGCGTTATGAATGTATGGATACATTTGGGTGGATATGGGTGGATATACCCTTTTCTAGTATGAGACTAGAAGTTTAGTCATAATAGCAGTATAAAGAAGAAATCTACTGATGCAATAACATCTTTGCTTCTGGTGAAGTTTCTAGAATGCCACTTGAGGTTATTAGAAAATCAACCACTTCGCAAGGTACAACCATGAATCGCAATAAAGTACTGTACACTCCAATCTCTTGAGCTTACCACACTTGAGTCTTCTTTTGGTCAGTTAATCCCTTCTCCACACTCCATTAAACAGCCCAAATAACCAATCTCCAAATTACAGCCCCCATTGCCCCAACCACATCTCGATCATCTCCCTATCAATACCTCCCATCTCCTTCATTGCCCTACTAGCTCTTTTACTCTTTTCCATCATATATCTAACATCATCTAATGCCTTCCCATTCCCCAATCTTTTATTCAACTTCAATGCAGGTTTTAAAGTCGCCTCTATCCCCATTGTCTTCACATCCAAATTCGCACTATACTTCTCAATCTCCTCGATCCATTCTCGTAACGGAAGCATCTTTATTTGTCGGCCGTTATCCTTTCCAAAACGTTCTCGTAGTATTTATACAAGTATATCCCAGGAAATATGAGCTGGGTTGACGATGTTGTATGCTTGAATGTTTTTCCCATCCTCGCTCTCACTCGAATACTTGGCCTCCGAAATTGAAGATGCATCTCCATATGAAGCTAGAATTTCGGAGATAACGGCAGCAGCTAAGTCGATCGGCACCCAATCAATAGGAGCAAGTTGCTGAGGTAAGAGGCAGAGTGTCTTGGAAGAAAGAAGAATGGGATATAACCATTCTTGTTTTGGCCAGGGAGGGTCGGTGGGGCTGGTTGAACCGCTTATCTGGCCGATACGGAGGATGGTTGTTGGGACTGTGGTGGGAGGCTTAGTAGGGTATAGATATGTGAGTTCTGGTGCTGAGTCATGGGTAATAGGCCTTGTGAGAAAGGGAAGGGGAATGAGAGGAAGAAATTGATGCTAGGACCCCCATGCATTATATATTATGATGTCGATATCATCAACGAGTATATTGTAATCCGATAAAGGTAGACCAAGGTTTGGCGAATCGATTTTGACCGTCATGAAATGGGGCTTGAAGACGAGGGAAGAATCGATTCCTCGATTTGCAAGGATGGATTCTTGCGTGACGCGTGCAGAAACATTGCGGTTGAGACAGTAGATTCGGGAAATTCTGAGGTTTGGTAACAGCGTGCTGAGAAGAACTGTTCCTAATGTGCCTGTTGAGCCTATTACTGCAATGCACATTTTCAACGATGTTTGAGGTGCATCTCCCGGGCTGTATGGAGATCGCACGGGTAAGTTGTGAGTGTACTTTCGGACCAGATTTTCCATGGTGGAAATTCGTGCTTGCGCATTGCTTCCCTGTGGAGTACGGCGGGGATTGAGGAAATAATGGCATATAGTGACTAATTGGACAATGCTTGGATTCTGGTATGCCATCTCCGGCGATATCCATGATACACCGGACGAGCTGGCGTGTTCTGCAATTCCGGATCTCAGAATGGCTACCAGCTCGGTAATCCTAAGCGAGTCTAAATCATGTGAAAAGAGATCTTCGTCGTCCGAAACATTAGCAGCGATTGGAAAGCAAGAGACAGCAATAGCGCGTACGAAGTTCCGAACTGACTCGCGCTCAAAGATAGCTCTGAGAGACGGGATTTTATTTGAAGTAGACAATTTTGTCTGCTTGTATGGGGTCTCGATCTCTTTCTCGAAAGCTGTTTTCGTGAGCTTGCGTACAGTGGTTGCTTTACCCGCACGTGAGAATGGCTTGTCGGCAACGATAATGTTTGATTGAGGATGCGTCCATGGCCAGGTGCCAACGCGTTAGCTTCCTCAATACATGGCCAAAGAGTCTGAATCAAAGATTTTCTTTCGTGGTCTTGAACTTGTGGTTTAGGCTCCAAAAGCAGAGTAGCACGTACTCTTCCATTTCCTATCACCAACGCACCGGCAGCAAAGGTTGACCCTGAATAAGGGACACCGGTACAGCATAAGAAGTCCAGATCCCTAAATAAATCGATGAAATCTGCAAAGTGTGGAATTGATGCGTACAGTCTATGTGGCGAAACTCTCGACAGGTAATCAAGTGTCTGATGGAGGAGTATTTCTCCGTACGCCGGTTTTGTGAAGGGATCCATTTTGCGATGCTTTGAGTACGATGAGTTCTGATTACAAGATTCCTAGGGGCTATGCAGCAGAAAATTCCGAAAAGAATTTGGGGGTCTTTTAAATAAAAACCAGTATACCCGCCGGTCTGACATACGAGTATTGATCCAAAGCATGACACGAACACCAAAAGTTGGAAAAGTGAATCTATCTCCGTCTTACAGGTTTCTAACAATACATAGAGTATAATTCGAAGCAGCACTGACTGCATGCCATAGTACCTTTAAGCAAATCCGTCTTACTATTTATTACCAGTTTCCAGATTAGATCTAGCAATTGAAACACCAGCTATCGGAAAATTAACGCAGTGAGATAAAAAGATGTAGACTGATCGCAAAACCACATGGGACGAGAATGAGTATATTCCTCGGCGAGTACAAGGAAATTAATTGGTAGATTAACCTAGCCAATATATCTAATATATCTAATTAGCCTCACTCGGATTTGGCTTCCGCCTGTCACCTCTTCCTCCTTCTCATTTCTACAACTCAGCTATTTCATCTCGCACTATCCATCCTCTGCAACTACACAACCCTACTGCACCCATCCAAAATCCTCGTAATATACGCATAAGAGCATGTCGGCATACGAAAGTGAATGATATGACTTTTTTCTTCTAGTAATCGCTTACTGAATTATCAACAATCGATAAGCACCCTCATCCCATTTCAGCACATCCACTGTTTTTGAACTAAAGTAAAAACTTCAGACTAAGCCACTTCTTCTCCCAAAGCACTGTTTCAACCTAAAGCCAAATTGAAAGGATCATGATATTCATTCTCCCATCCCAATACCTGCATATCCATTTGTGGTATAGTTTAAGTTTCGTTGCAATCACCGGCCAACCATGATATAAACATCCATTCCAACGCCATTCGAAAATGCAATGATTCCTCTCCTCCTTTCATGCCGTTCTAACAATCAATAAATCTCCACCTCCGACCGGATATCAACGAAACCTCATTATCCCATCGCTTCCATCGTCCCTCGCCTGTGCAAATGAATGCATTGCTCTAAGCTTTTCCTTTCATCCAATTCTGCAAAAATGTCGCTAATCCCTTTCTTTCCGGACTCTCCACCATGCTCTTAATAAATCCACTACCATCCACGCCCATGCTTGGGAAGAAATTGCCCTGTAAATGCTCCACAAACATGTTCCCAGTCTTCATATAGATAACCTGTTCCAATCCCGCCAATTCGTTCAAAACGCTCTTGGATTGCGCATCGACCAATGGTCTGAAGTTTGGATCGCGAAGAACTTCCCAACAAACCGGGTGAAAACGTTCAATGAGAAAACTATCAAAGCCGGGAAATGATGGTTGAGGGGAAACAGGCGAGGTAATGGGCTGACCTGGTGTCGCAATTGTTGGGCCACCCCAGATCTCTGCCATCTTTGTCATGACGTTGAAGGCAATCTTGCTGGCCGCGAGATTGCCATTTTCATTTGTGACTGTTTTCGCCAAGGTTGTGACCGACTGAATAAGGGGGTCAAAGAAAGCTTGATTCTGCTCACTAACAAGTACAGAACCGAGCTCGTTATTCAAGATGACCGTTACGAAGGTCAAATATTCTCTTCGCAATTCAACGAGTTGGATTCCATCATCTGTTCCTGTAACCGGCTCGCTTAAGCTAGCAAAAACTCGTTGGAAAAGTGGTGTCAGTAGGGAGTTGAGAACTTCATGTATATCCTTCTTAAACCCAAACACCACTTGATCCAATAATCGTAAGAACATGGCGATTTCTTCTTTAGAAGAACTTTGAGACAACAAGCCATCGATCCATCTCGGAAGAAGAGGTAGCATAGCAACCCCATGACTCCCATAAGTCTGGAGAATGAGGATCTTGCTGCATTACGGACCTCGAAAGAAGCCTTAAGTGCCTCGAGTGCAAACAAAATTGCTTCCGCGGCACGGCTGAATTCAATGGTTATCTCCTTGACAGGTGCTTGTCCAGCCCTTTTTCCTTCTCCAGGGGACCAGTCAGAAAATCCATGGGCTAACGATCCAAGAGCGAAAACAATGTGATGAATTTGTAGAACAGCTTGTGCATTGCCCGACTTAGCTTGCTCTAAATTTCGCTCGATGTCTGAGAATAGAGGATCCATGATTGTTCTTGCATAGATAGCTTGCTTCTCTATTGGTGTTGAGGTTGTGGATGAGATACAACCAATTGCCTCATAAAGGTTGAGTTGCGCATTGAATGCAACATCCGCTGCATCATGATTGCCATCATCTGATGACATGTCATCATCATTTTCCCTTGGTACTTCTGCCTTCAAAGGAAGGAGATCACTGATAGATTGAATGATAGTTTCCGCAACATTACCAACTTGACCTCTCAAGTGCTTTACAAATCGGTGAAATAGATACCACGAACGTATCCTGACCCGTGAATGACTATGGTGCACAAAGCTAACGAATTGCTCGAGAACTTGAGGAATATATTGGGTTTGGTTTTCAAAGAACGAACAGTATCGAACGCAGATTTCCATATATTGGAGTGAGATGGCAGGATGATTGAATGACGCAATGCCTATTTACAATTAGTGAATTCTCCTGTAAAGGTGCTCGCACAATCTTACCGGATTCGACCATTTTAGACATCATGACGATCAAACGTTCGGCTGCGATACTGGATGGCTGGCTCTTGGCATAAAGACCACCATTGACGAGCGTAAGTTCCCCAAAAAGGTACATTTCGTGTAGTGCAAGGTCCAAATCGCGCCAGTCTATCTGACCATTTTGCTCGTCGAGTCTCTGAAATGTACTTCCAATCACGTTGCTCAAGACATCAACATACAAAGCTTCATCAACTGCAGCAATAGTCTTTTGAAGAACCTGTAACCTTTTTCGAAGCTCTTGGAATTCAGCCTCGTCTGTTAATTCATCCTCATCGGCGTATGAAGAAGTGTCATCGTATCTCATTTTTTGTATTATCGCATTGAGAATAGGTGTCAGCATGGCGGAATATGCAGGTGGTAATGGTTGTGCTTTGCGTAAGAATGTGTTGAGCTCTGTGAGAGATGGTATGACTGTTGCGCATATCTCGTCGTACTCGTCCGAGAAAAATCTGAGTAGAAGTGGAAGGAAAGTTTGCAATAATTGTTCTGCTTGGGCTCGAACATCGGGTTCAACTTTGATGTCCTCGAGGATTTTGACCAGATCTGAAACAACGTTGTTGACCAGTTTTGCAACCGCTTCCGCAAGATCGGTGTCATAGCTAGAAGTGTTCCGTAAGTTGTGTAGGGCTGGACTAGTGATAAGTTGCGACACAACTTCTCCAAGGTTTAAGAACAGGATCATTCCTATCTTATCAGAAGGTTTCATCTTCTTTGCCACAATCTCTGTAAAGCAGTCTATGGCAGCATCCTTGACTTTGTCTTCACCACCATTAGGGTTTCGGCCAACCAATGGAAACAACAAATTCAAGATATCCTGATTTACGACTAAAGAGATATCAATCCACGAGACCCATTTTCCAATAACCTTCAATGTCATTTCAACAATGGCATCGTTATTACCTTGCCAGTATGTGAGGATTTGTTGAAAAGAACCTGCCACCGTATGTACATCTCGAGCACGCACAAGATCCTTCAACTCGACATT
Organism: Botrytis fragariae; assembly: GCF_013461495.1. Classification (NCBI taxonomy): domain Eukaryota; kingdom Fungi; phylum Ascomycota; class Leotiomycetes; order Helotiales; family Sclerotiniaceae; genus Botrytis; species Botrytis fragariae. The sequence continues at coordinate 961,604 of NW_023500993.1, forward strand.
TCGCTTTGTTTCCTCTCCAGCCCTGGCTATCATCAAATCGGCAATCTCGTCATGAATGGAGCTCAAAAGCCGCAAATACAATACAACCCCGGAAAGATTATCAACTGATCCATTCTGATGACCTGCGAAGCTCAAGAAATCTCTTATGAAACTTTCCCAGCCTTCCTTGTATAATGATGAGAACAAAAACGTCAAGGTTTGTGTGAGCTTGTTCTGTAAAGCGGGTGGATCGACCTCGTTTCCAGAGGCATAGGTTCTTCTGACATAGTCATGTAGTTGTTCTTTGAGCCCACGCAAGCTCTGATCGTCTATGTGTTGAGTTTGAATCGCATTGTTGACAATATCTAGCGAAACTAATCGTACGACTTCGGCAGCTTTTGGAGCTCTGGTGAAGAGGTTAAGGCATGCTTGTAGGCTCGAGGTGTCGCCTCGGACTTGGGTGAGATATTGAACCGCTTGTTCTTTTAGGTTTGGGTCGGATCGAGGGTCCCATGCGATTTCGATGGCTTTCTCAATCTATAGAATAATGGCAGATTAGTACAGATGTTCCATCCTATATATCCAAACTTCCATTCTCGAGCATTAACCCCCGCCAGCGCAGAATTTCCCGGAAGCGGTGTATCAAGAACATACCTGGGCGTCCATGACTGCTGTATTCCCAAGAACTAAAGCTTGAGGTCACAGCAGACAGAAAGGTTTAGGAAGTTCAAACGATCCACAATTATTGTAAAGTAAATCGCATGTACATCTGTAGCATTCTTTGAGACTCCGCTATCGAGTCATAATAATTTTTAGATTTATTCGTTGAATGGTTGGGGACGAGACAAAAGCTTGCAATAGATAGAAGACTTGGTGCACGATTGTAAAATTGTACGTTGAATCCCTATCTGGTTTTTGAGTTTGTATCCTGAGCTCTTAAAATAACTTTTGTTGCCAGTTTTTTGCAATATGATGTTGGAAAAGTTCTACTGAAAGCGGTTCTTCAGAAGATACTGCCCCACCACAACACACAAATCTGAAGGGTAAGGCAAGGTTTAATTTCAGCCTTTCGCTTGGTGAAAAGGTGACACGTGAGAAACGGCCCCTATTTTATCCGGATTCGATCTTCATTTGGGTGCTCGTTGCCACTATTGAGGATTTCGCAAGGGGTTCTCTGACGAATCTAAGAATACTTGAAGGAACGAAGGTCGGCGTTAGAGGTATAAATTAAATTCACACTGTATAACATGTGTCAACCAATTATATTATTGAATGCGTTTAGGAATATTTCAAACTATGTTCATTAATAGTCTATTTAAGTTAAGGCAGTAAAAGAAATCCTATGTCATTATGATAAATATCATCAGACATGTACATCAATTCCTCATTTGCCACATTACCCTCTTCAAATTTTTTGATGCTGTTTCAAAATCTGTCCAGTATGTATGTGGTTATCCTTTCATCATGCTTTCGAAGCTGGGATCAAAAATGAAAATCCACGATAGAAAACGCCTGCAATGGAATCTAATCCCCAAATTCTATGAGGCGTCGCGTTTTCGACGCACGTAAATGGTAATTTTGATGCAAATGTACACTCCGGCCATTAAAAAAGCCAGAAGGGCCAAGAGATCAAGAGGAAGAAGAACGCCCGCCAGTAGGAACCCCATCCATGCTTTACGTAGCCACCATTTTCCGTCGGGATCATGAGAAGCTTTTGTGAAATCAGAACTTTGACGCGAACTTTTTGATGTGTTGTGAGAGGTGGATTGATCTTGATTAATATCATGATTCTGATCTTCATCAGGTCACTGGAACGAAAATCCACCGGGAAAGCCTTGAGGAGCGCCCCGAGCGCGACCTCCCTGCGGCATACCACCACCGAAACTGTGGAAACCACCTCCACCTCCACGGCCCCCTCCCATCTGGGCTCCAAACATTTGCATGAGGATTTCTATTGGCAAAATTAGCAGTGTAATTTGGAACATCAACGTTGTAGACTAACCTGGATCAATGTTCATTCCTCCCCCACCACCTCCCATACCGCCTCCAAAGCCATCCATTGGATCTTCCAAGTCTACACCACTATCGTATCGTGCACGTTTCCTGAAGTATTATGTTAGACTGCACGGTAATGTCAGGAGAAACAGATCAAACTTACTCAGAATCACTCAAGGTCTCGTAGGCCTCTCCAATATCCTTAAATCGCTCCTCTGCATGTGGATCATCCCGGTTCTTATCTGGATGATGGATGATTGCAGCCTTTCTATAAGCCTTCTTAATCTGGTTATCATCTGCGTCCTTCTCAACGCCAAGGATCTTGTAGTAATCCTTTCTCTTGCTCTTCTTCAACTCGAGTTCAGCTCTTCGTACCTCCCTAGCAATACCAGCGTCTGAAGGATCTTGTTCTTGCAACTGCTTGAGCTCGCGTACAGCTTCCTCCCACTGGCCAGACTCGCCAAGAGCGGTAGCTTTTGTCTTCTTTGCTTTGGTGTATGAAGGGTCAAGTTGAAGAGCTTGATCACAATCCTCAATAGCAGCCGCATAATCCTTGAGGCGAGATTTGCACAAAGCACGATTTTGAAGCAATTTGGAGTTTGTTCCTCTGTTTGTAGGGTCGAGTGCGAGAGCTTCACTGTACTTTTCAATAGCATTCGGGTATCGCCCAGCCTTGAACTCCGCGTTTCCGTCGGTTTTTAACTGATCAACCTTCCTGACCAATCTTAAATACTTGACTGCGTCTCTGTAATCAGGATCGCATGTCAAAGCTTGTCGGAAATGCTGGATGGCCTTTTCATTTTCGCCTTGAGAGTATAAAGCTCTGCCCCTCAAAACAAGCGCCTCAGGATCTTGGCTGTTTCCTCGTAATAAAGACATGGCAACATTTTGTGCATCTCCCAAAGCATTGACATTGCCCATTTTTAGATAAGCCTCACCACGCATTAATTGCCATTTGCGTGGCTTGGGCACACCCATACCAAGTAATCTTTCTGCCTGCTCAATAGAGTGTATTGCCATTGATCCAGTTCCGTTCTTAAGTGCGTCTGCTGCAGCCGCAAGATGTTGCAACATAGCTTTAGCTGGAGCCATGTCTTTTGCTGAAGGTGGTGGTTGAATGCGGCCAAAGGTATCCATAGCCTCTTGTGGTAATCCCATACTGATGTAAATTCGAGCTAATCGTAGAAGTACTTTATGGTTGTTGGGATCAAGCTGGTCAGCTCGTTTGGAATCTTCTAAAGCCTGGTAGTATTGGCCAGCAGCCATATAAGCAGCAGCACGGTTGTTGATATAGGTGGATGATATTGGCATCGCTTCGACAGCTACAAATAGTATAAATATCAGCAGTTGTCACGTATTAAACCCTTTCGAACGCACGAACCCTTGGTGTATTCTTCAATAGCTTTCTTGTACTGCTTAGCCTTGTAATATCTATTTCCCGAATCTTTGAATGCCTCTGCTTCTTCTGGGGTCGGTGGCGCTACCGCTTGAGGACTTGTTGGGTTCGATTTGTGAGCTGGTGGAGGAGGGGGTGGTCCCTCTCCATTAGCTGAAGCACTGTCACCATTGGGTGCACTTGGCTGAGGAGCAGGCTTTGGAGCAGACTTTGAAGAAAGCTTACGAGCAGGCTCTGCTGGTTTTGATGTGCTTGCTTGGGTGTTTGATTGTGAATTAGTTGCAGGTGGTGGGGAAGGATTGCGAGCGCTGGCAGGAGAGTCAACGTCAATATCCATAGGTTCCGACATCCTGACTTGAGTTGATAACCTCCGCAGTTGATCTGGCGGAAGGTTTAAAGGATGAGTGGTATTTGGATCAAAAGAATTTCGCGACGGGTATACACTCGATTTTGGTCGAATACGGCTGGATTTTGTTGAGCCTGATTGTTTTTCCTCTGATTTAATATTTTCCTCTTCTTTATTTTTACTTAATCTTGAGTAAGATTTCTTTAGTGGGGATTTTGAGCGAGGCGAATCCGTTTGAATCCCCTCCTCGTTATCTTCAGGTTTCTTTGGTTTTCTTGGTGTTTTTGAAAAGAGGTTAAAGGACATTGAGAATAGATAATAATTCCCGCTGGGATGACCGTGGGTGCGTGTAGCCGGTCTGACGAACGATTGTGGTTGGACAGACTGTGAGAGCGAAAAAATAAAAAATATGATATGACGGTTGGTTTTGATGTAATGGCTTATAGTGAGTGATACCAGTAGTAACAGCCCTAGGTAGGTTGTGTGTGGCGTGTGGTGAATATAAGTTTTTTTCCCTAGCTAGAATCTTATAGAAGCTCTTAGAATATATTCAATAGGAACATGAACTCCCCAACTCCGTTTGATGCAGCATACATACAACACAAAACCAGACGTCAAAAGTCCATTTTGGTAGGATAGAGAGAGAGAGGAAGAGACAGAGAGACAGAGAAAGGGAGGGAAGATATAAGAGAAAGGTAGGTGGGAAAGTTAAAAGTATTTATGAAGAGTAGGGATTTATTTACTTTTGGGGGTTTCGCTTTCGCCTTTGCTTTTTTGCGATTATTGTCTCTCTTTTTTCTTTCTTCTCTTTTTCGTATATACCTGGTAGCCTTCTCCTCCGTCTTTATCCTATTCTTCTCCTTGAAAATTGTTGTCTTTGGGGGGATTTCGAACAAGCAAATTGGTTCGTTTTTTGAAGTGCGTCGAAGGCTATTTTCGGTATGGGTGAGGAGCCGAAAAGAAGTCCCATAGGATAAGAGAAGTGGAGTGAAGTGAAGACCGTGAGAGAGTGTGTGAGAGCGAGATGTTGAGAGGAGCGCAACAAGATATCTAAGATGAGAACGATGGGCAAATGGGTGGATATGATCGAGGTTGGAAATATAGGTAGAGAGTGAGAGAGGGATGGAGGGAGGGGGGATGATAGATGGGAATTAACACCAAAAGTTTTCGACCTCTTAGATATTCACAAAATAGAGTGGTAAGGTATCGAGGGTATGTATGTATGGATGGATGGATGTATGTATGGATGTATGTATGGATGATGGATGTATGTAGGTATGGCTTGTATGGTTCGTACGTGATGTATGGTATGGTTTGGATGTCCTCCGTATGGCCGTATGATATCAGTCAATCAAATCAATAGCTCATCCCAAGTTGCTACCAGTTATTTTCCTCTTCCTTTCTTTTTTAGTGCTATCCAGATCTTCCTTTGCAGGGCATCGACTTCCAATAGATTTTTTGTGGCCCCTGGAATCTTTACACTTTATTCGTCCGTGCTGTCATCTTGATGCCTGCTGAGTACGGAGGAGGGAGAGTCGAGAGTAAATTTTCGATTGCTAATGTTGTGCTCCGTACCCGAATATCCTACCTCTCTTGCTCTTTTGCATCTTGCTCAGCCATCTCAATTCTGTGACGAGCACTTAGCTTGCAGTAGACACTTTTCCCTTTTCTTTTTCTACCTGTGGAGGTGGATATCATTTATCATTCTGGGGCTCGTTGCCCTTTTGGCTATTTCTAGAAGCTTCTCAAGCTGCTTTGGCCTGCACATATCTAAGCAGCACGCAGCACGCAGCACGTTCTTTGGCCCCAAATCAAAATCAAGGGTAAAGTATGTTTGTGAAGTACCTGTGTGATCGTACCTCCTCCCGCGGCGTCCGACGGTAAGGTAAGGGCTCTGTCAGTGTCATATAAATTACAGTTCATCCTAAGTGGAGAATATGTGATGATGGGATTAGCCCTGACCAAGTTGAGGTAGAGAATAGATAAACTATTGATATTCTGTAGAATTTGATACTTCTACAGCTTCAATCGATACTACTCTCGATTGTTTGAATCTGGTTCTCGAGCCTCTACGTCCCCCGATGCATTTATTTGATTGACTTCCAATTCTATTCTATCCTCTCGCCTCTTCTATCTTGTGTTTGCAATCAAATGGTTTCCCAGCCTCCAAGATATCCGTCCACCAAGATATCCCCCTTCATTTTTACCCAACCGACATCCAATCATTGGATTATCCGATGGCGGAGTCTCCAGTTTTATATCTATCTCAGATTCTCAGCCTTGCTACTTTATCAATACCTACCTAGTTCGTCTACGCTTCGCACAATCCTGTCATACCGGCCGTACTCGGCACTCTTCCGAGGCGGGAGTACCCTCAAGGATTCAGAGGTTGAAGATGCGCCGCCGAGTCACATCATGGAAAAAAGAAAAAGAAACAGAAAACGGTCGGTTGATAAGAGGAAGTTGGGTGGAAATTTGAAATGAATTATTAAACGCTCACAAAGTGTAAATCTCGTTTGTTGACATCTGAAACGCTGTTGGAGGTTGGTTGAACGGAGCAACGACTCGGACTTTATTTCCATTGGTGAACCACAAATCGGCATTCGAAGACGATGTTACCTATGTACGATACACGCGCCAATCCTGTGATTTCTGATTACGGATTTCTTGGAAGTAACCTTGAAAGGAAGTTGTGATTCTGTGAAGTTGCGTATTTGATCGGCAAGACTCCATTTCAATTCTTGAATTCGCGGGAAATGCAACAGCCATGAATGTTTACCTCGTACCTCGTCTTCATTCATTACCTGCTCGAGTACCGGTATCGTATTCTGCGAAAGTCCGCAAATTGAATCAGAATAAGACAAAGTGTGTCATTTCACAAGCCATCGTGGAAGTATCCATTTTCATGCAACCAAAGTCTCCACGGCGGAGCCTGAGTCGTGCACTGGAGATCACGCCCTCGTGGCTTGAAAGTTGCAGATGATTAGGACCTGTTCGTACCGTTAAAAGCTGGATAAAAGCAATCTAATGCAACTTCGGCTATGAACCGCCGATGTACATCGTATGTACTTGCTGTACGGAGGACTCTGATACCTAATTATAATCCTTTTGGGCGAGCCTCACATTGCATTTGCATAATTTTGGCTCTGATGGTGAACCATTGCGGGGCCCCATGAGCTCCCCCATGTCTTTCATCTCACCCGAACAATTGTCTTTATGAATTCATCGAGCAATTTCTTATCCTTTCTTATAACTACTTGTTTCAGAGCTACTTGCAATCCAATCTTATCATCACGGAGAGTCCTCTGGAAGTTCATATTAATCGCATAATTGGATACTTCGGATGCTGCAGTCTTTCAGTTCCGCGTCCCTGCTCCCTAGTCACCGCCTATTTAATCTTCAATTTGGCTTTTTAGCAGTAACAGTCATTCCGAATAGCTTAAAAGTCAAAAGACAGATTCCCCTCAGACCCTTTCCAGCTGACACTCTTTCAACCCCGAGATCAACGGTGAATTACACTTCGCCCGTCCATGTCTCTTGCGCAGCCGCATCCTACATACTCCACAATCCAAATAGTGAAACCTGCCACAGGTGGATCCCAGACTGCTTATTTGTCCAAGATCTAGTTTCTTAAGGAGTTCGAGAAATTCCAAGTGCTTTAGTACAAGTTACATAGGAGCAATAGCAGTACTTACTGGGATAAGGCCCACGCGAAAGAAAATAGAGATCTCCAACATAGTATTCAAAAGACTTGGACTCAAAGTTGTTGAATGTAGTCGGACAGCTAGTTCATGGTTGAATATGTACAGTTTGAACTGGCTATGCAAGATTGAAGATTTCTATCAATCGAATGCCATATATACAAAGGTTTCCCACATAGGCAGATTCGGCCCCGCTTCATAGCCCCGAATATTAACCTCAGCCTCAAGATTCGTGAATCTCACCCTTGATTATTTCATAGGGTTTTGTGAATTCATTAAATAATATTATACCTTGTAATTGACTGGGACTCCTCGTGCCATCTTATTCGATGTGAAGAATTGAAAATTGTCTCCAAAAGTCGAAAGTCTCACATGAATACTAGCTTTTTTTTGTTTTTCAGAATGTTTATTACAAAATATTGTAATGTGTGATCACAATTAAAGTTGACGAAGCTTCTTCAGATTTTCATTGGCACCTCACTTCACTCATCTCACAGTCCGTCATCCTTGATTCGCTATCATCGTTTTTTGGCACTCACAAGATGATTAAACAAGATGGACTAGAATGGGTGGCCAGGCATTTGGTCTCGAACCACGTTGGACATCTGAGCCGGATATTGCCAAAGTTGAATTAATCGCTCGAAAGCACCTCAATCTGGAGGAAAATGATCTCTGCCATCTCAACTTTTATGCTGAAGGGGCCTTTAGCAAAGTATACAGAGTCAAAACTGCAAATGTAGGCTTCTTATTTCGTATCACATTGCCTGTCGAGCTCTTGTAAAAACAAATAGTGAGGTAGCTACCATCAATTTCATTTTCCAGAGTACGGATATATTAGTGCTCATATTCTTGCGTTCGATGATACTAGTGAAAACGGGCTTGGGTTCGAATGGATATTAGTGTCTATGCTTGCTACCTGGTGAGAACTTGAGAACGAAATGGAGGAAATTGTTCCGAAATTCCAAACAGAATCTGGTCAAACAGATTGCACAATACCAAACCGAGCTTTCCCGTCACGAGTTCTCTGCTATTGGTAACATATTTGTTGTACCAGAACCTCAACGTAAGAACGGGGATCTGTCTTCCGAAGTATATCAGCTAGTGTCAAAGGAGCACCACAAGACTCACAACAGCTGTTGCCTGCCCTAAGGGAAATAGTGTCGATGTTCTTCTTCTAGGGAGATCACATCACACAAGATAAACCCCGAAGTCCATTCACCAACAGCAAAACCTGGCTATATACTCATCTCACCTTGGTAATTGCCGACCAGGAAAGAATTCTCATAGTAACCGACGTCGAAGACGAGATTGAAGACACGCTGGACACCAATATCCTCGCCGAGAAACTTCTTAAAGTTCTTCCCAGCGTTTTCCTACCACTGACTCCATTCCAGAGCAATATGTACTCTTTCATGATGAATTATCGTTGCGGGATATCTTAGTCGACATTGATGGTATTATTACCAAAATCGTCGACTGGGAGTGCGTCCCCATACTCCCGTTATGGAGATCTCGCGTCTTCCCCGTGTATAGATGATTACTTTAAGTGAGATTATAGGACACACGTATTTTATCTTGTGTTATTCAATCTTGCGTGATCTTCGGTTTACGGTGAAATGATTGTTGTATCAGTGATTTAGTTTGGTGGATTTCTTTACAGATACGTCTCTGATAATAAATTGTTTTTTTGTTTTTTTTGAGAAATGATTGTAATATATCTGCGTGGGCAAGGTCCGTACAACCCCCCTAGTCTCAATTTATACGTCAAATGGGTGTGCAAGACACATGAGACTCATTCTTTTCTACATTGCCGACATCTTTTTTGCCTTGGTCAACTCTTTTGAATTGCAGTAGCCTCTTACATACTTTCTACATCTTTCGCAATGATTAGGACCCTTTCAGTCTTCTGATACCCTCGGATTTCTATCCATATTATTTTACTCCCTTTTTTTGAAGCTAGCTAAACCTCTAATTCTATTAGATCTTTTAAATCGTTACTCGGAGCAAGGACTCATGAGTCTCAAGCTGTGAGTGCCGCGAGAAATCGCAAATCGGGTTGCGAGTACAATTGATCATGAAGGGATCACTATGAGCTTGCAAGAAGCGAGAGGATATGCGTCCAAGATGATGAATGAAGATTGTTGGAAGAACGAGGTGAGATAGATTGGACCATATGTTCTGGAACTTGGTGATGTGGATTCATGAAGATACTTTCTCGGAAAAGGAAAGATATGTGTGGTTTTTGTGGAGTCAGGGATTGTCTATCCTGAATCGGTGTTGATGTATTTCAATTTTCAAGAAGCTTTACTTGAAATATTGATGTTGTGATTACAAACTATCTAGTCTCGTTTATTCGGTTCCAGAGCTAGAAAATGAAGTCTCATTATAGATGGTAGAAACTAAGTATGATAATCCCCATTCTACTTACTCCCATTCATCTCTCTCTAGATTCGATACATCATCCCCTCGAATCTTTACTGCAAGCAGCAGATCCTCTACAAACCTTTAGCCTTTAGCCAACACCAGTCATCCTTTAAGTGTGCCCTAACGATTATCAACAGATATCAGGGAATGTCGCTCTCACTTCAGCGCTTCGCTAAGCAGCGATAAAACTGAAGGATATATTTTGCATACTGTTACATAATTGCAGGTCTTAGTGCATCTCGATCTACTAGAAGTTAAAGTAAGCTGGTGTTAATCTCTCTGTGGCACTTTGCTAAACGGCGAAGCTGATATTCGTCGCACATCGTGCGATCTCGGTAGGCTTTCGATTAGCTGTGGTCTTGTTGTTAGTACGTATCGGGGGATGCACATATTACATCTGAAATAAACTGACCCCTGGCCTAGGAGATTTCCTTGCACGTCTGAACAAACTACCCAGTGTCTCTAGCGTTCCAACTTGTCTCCAGGATACCCACTTCTCAATTTTCTATATGTAAAAATCAAGTTCCAATTAACGAGAAAACTCGACAATCACAAGATCAGATCAATTCAAAGGTGTTTCTGGCGGAAGAATCTCCACCTATCCGCGAATACACAGGACTACGTTTTGACCAGAACAAGAGCTATCTCAAAGTTACACCATTTCTAGCTCTACTAATATCCGGTAAATCTTCAAGCATTGATCTGATAAGTCGAATCTGCAACTGAAATCGTGTTGTATATCTGGACTGATGACACCCGGATTATTTACACAGCTAAGCAGAGAGAAACCCGGGGCCGACTTGGTGAAGACTTGGTTAACGATTTCGTAGAACAACTTATGGTTTTGTTGCATATCCAACACGCAATCTTAGTGGCGATTTGTGGGCGATGTGATGGAATAACACGGCTTGATGAGAAGACTTGACTGGAAATAAAAGAACGCGGGTTGAGAGCAACCAATCCGCAACTTTGAACTGCTAAACTCTGGCTGTTGCTTGATCTGTACCCAATCTGCAAAAACGAAACCGCATTATGCCGGTAGCAATCGCCAGTCGCTTTCGGCAATTAGAATTAGATATGCAACAAGACCATTAAAATTCACGAATTCCCTACTAGAGACTCATCGAGGTATATGATAGGCCGCAATATGAAACTAAAAAAGGTCTGTTGCATATCTGAAAGAAACGGGCATTGACGACGGATTTGCGACTGGCTGGACGACTAGATATTACAGAAGACTGAGATAATTGGACAGGAATATCTTGGTTGGCCAAGCTTTCCGGCACCAGAACACTAGCTTGATGCAAGTCCGTTCATTTTGGGGGATAGATTGTGGTATTATGAGTAATTCAGACTATAAAGCTGGAGATATGTGTAACCACGTTAATCGATAACAAAATATCAGGCATCCATCACCGACCAAAACTCTGCTAGCAATATCACTTCTTAGACCTTTCCTCACCCTCCAGAATCACCTTCTCCATCTCCTCAAATGCTCCAAGAGCACTCCCGTATTTCTTCCACACCTCTGGTCTATACCCCTCATCTATCTTCTCAATAGCACCCTCTTCTTTCCACCTTCTTCCTATCAATTCCTCGAAACTTTCCCCTTTCCATTTTGCCTCATTTCCACTTCCAATTCTGCCTCCTTCCTTCTCGCTTCGCTCTACGCCCCAAACGGCTTTATAAGCACCGCCCAAGGCACACGCGTTCCCTCCAACATCTAATCTCCACACCCCCTCCACTCCACCCAAAACCTCACCCACAATCTTCGCAATGGCCGGATTATGCGACCCACCACCTACGAGATAGATACGACGAGGCTGAGCTGGTATATCTTCCGAAGGAGAAGTAACCAATTTCTGCGAACGAAGACGTAAAGAAAGGATTTGTGATTCTACAATGATACGAGCATCCGTTTCAGGATCATATGGTGTTTTGGCTTCATTTAGTGTACTGCTTGGTGAGGATTCATAGCGGAAGGTACCGGCTCGGACATTTGGCACAATTTCTGGGAGGGGAAAATAGAGAGCTAATTTTGCAGGATCAGAAGGAGCCTTTTGAGCGAGAGGTGGGGTTTCTGTGGCCGCTTTGTTGAAGTTGGACCATGGATCTGAGGTTTTGGATGCGGGGAGAGCATCTCTAATTTTTTCGCGGGCAAGACCTCCGTTCTTGTAGCAAAGCATGAACATGTAGAGACCGGCTGTAGTGGGATGGTTAAAAAAGTGGTAAGCGGGGTCTGGGACGTAGTTGGGGGTTGACATGAGGAAGGTTGTAGATGTTCCGAGGGAGACGATAGCGTCCATGGGGCGAAGAGGGAGGGCCAAGATTGTGGCTGGATTATCACCGGTGAAAGGGACGATTCCACAATCGGCGGGGAAGTTATAGCGAGATGTGAAATAAGAGGATATAGAGCCCATGCTTCCGCCACCATCTTCTCGTACCTCCCCAAGTTTGGATTTCAAGGAAGCAAGACCATCGGATCCAGCTGCAAGAGTGAGAAGAGGCTCGCTCCAAGATCCGGATTTTATGTCCCAGAGATCCATGCCGCAGACATCACTGATATCGAAGGGGGCAACTTTTCCAAGGAACAAAGATGCCAGGAAAGATGAGACGAGGGTTATACGAGAAGTACGGCGGTAGACCTCTGGATACTTTTTGTGAAAACGCATGATTTGTGGTCCCGTGAATCGCTGTAAATGTTATTAGTCAAAGCAAATCCACCTACGCATAACTCCTGCGACATATGAAGATCGAGAATTAACAAGACATAACTAACATGATGAGCTTTACTCCCCGTAACTTCTGCTAGTTTCTCCTCACTTCCCAACTCCCGATCAAAAGCATCGCATTCCTCCTGCGTGCTCGCATCTTGCCAATTAGGACTCCACGGATGCGCAAACGTATCCTTTAACTGCTCTACCAAACTCTTTTTCGTCTCCAGAGCCCCCAATACCTCTTCGCCCTTTTGGCTCCAATAAACACTTCCATGTTGTTGACCCGAGCCTGAAATTCCCTTGATCAAGTGAAACGGACAAGATTTTTCCGAAAGTCGTTGAAGAACTAAATCAACAGCTTCGAGCCACATGGCTACTGGTGCGTAAACCTCTCTTTCGACTTCATTGACATGTACACCTTTTTTGATGCCATATTTGGAGAGGTCGGCATCGAAGTCGACTTTAGCTTCGTATCGGACCTTGAGGGAAGACGATACAACAATTGCTTGGAAAAAATTAGAGAGCGGTAGAATAAGGGAACTGTGCTCACGTGGACATACCTTTTAGTTGTTGGGTGGAGAGGTCAAAACCTAGGTATAAAGATTCATCTTTTGAAGACATATTCGGATTCGTGGTCTTGATTTAAATATTGACTTGGTGAAGAATGCAATGAATGAATGAAATGTCACAAAATCTAAGAGCAAAAAAAGAACGAAAGGGTTATTTTATACACAAAGAATTGGACCTGCCTCTATCGTGGGGTTATGGAGAAAGGGAGGATTAGTAAAAGTTGACGTTGGAATAGTATCCACATTTAGCCTGAATGAAAGCCACAAATCCAAGTGGTTCGGGTGTTTAGATGCGCACCAATCAAAGCAGACAATCATTTTCCATCATAATGGCTCTATAAATTTTGATACATTGCATAGAGTATAATCTTGTAGAAATTTCACCCCTACGCCAAGTTGCTCCTCTGAAAAGACTTATCATGAAGTCTTACCACCCATCCCTAACGCCGACTCCAATTCCATGCAAACTCCAACCATGAATGTTCATACGATCCTTTATAACGACTATAACGTCTTCTTAGTGTCATGACTGTGGGCATGTCCATTGTGATCGTGATCGTGGTCGTGTCCATTCAATTCCGGTTCAGGGCTTTCCCGTGGGCTCACATCTCCACTGATGAACTCATCGAAAAGGGAAGGTTTAGCTTCATCTCTTGGTACAAAGCGTACTTTCACTCGTCGAACACCCCGAACCTTTGAGCCAACCATTTGTCTGACACCATCCTCTACTTCTCTGATGTCCTCAACTGTCCATCCCTTAGGCACGGCAAGTTGAAGCTCTATCAGATAGTTCTGTCCGGATTTAACACCCTCGACTTCTCGTAATTCCACTTCTGATCCTTCTGTAAGATTGAGCAGACTCTTTTGTACCGCTTTTGTAACAGACTCCTTGACCTCGGAGTCGATTCCCCTATCTGCCAATTCGTATAGCGCTGATATAGTATTGCCCCATCCAGCCTTAATCACGAGTAATGAGATGAGGAATCCTCCAACGGGGTCCAACCAAGCTGCCTCGTGTAGGAAATTTGCTCCGAGAATCGCGAAAAGGGTAACGATACCAGTGAGGGAGTCAACTCTGTGATGGATCGCATTACTGGCTAGAACTGAGCTCTTTCTTTCTCGTGCTACTTTCATTGCTGTGGAAATCTAAGTCAGCATATGATAAATCAACGAACGACTACCAATGGCAACTTACTTGCTTGGTATAGGTATTCCTTGACGACGATTGTACCGGCAGCTAACCAAGCAGCGTGTAAACTAGGTAATAATGGCCCATGGCTATGACTATGTCCATGTGCATGCGCGGCAGCTTCTGCGGCCGCATGGGCATCTAAGAAGAAATGTGCATACAGGATCTCAGAACTATTCAAGCACATAAACATCCCTCCGAAGAGAAGCATACCACTAACACCCAATGACCCTAAGCTCTCAACCTTTCCAAAACCTGTTGGAAAGAGTTCAGATGGAGGTTTGAGACTCCAGGAAACTGTCGCCAATGTAAGGATATCACTGGCAAGATCGGTGACACTGTGCCAGGCGTCTGCCAACATAGCTTGAGAGTTGAACATATATCCTCCTACTCCTTTGGCAACCGCCATGCCCAAGTTTGAATAAAGTCCAATCCGAGTAATCCGCACACCGGCATCGTTCTTATTCGTAGAGGTAAGGTATGTATTATCATGATGGTGATGATGATGAGAGTGGCCCGCGTGTGAACGCGTTTGAGTAGTTGTGAGAGCGGCCATTGAATTGAGTAGCCTTGGATTGAAGTTATCGGATAGTGATTGAAGTCTTGGGAAGGATTTAAGAGGAATGTTGTAAGCTTTAGTACTATAATTGAGTAAAGTGGAATCGAAAGCAGCAGTCTGCAATACTCGGGCAATTTGACATTGAGGTGTCCTTATGTTTGACTTAAACCCCAGTGTGACGACAGGCCTTAACGAAAAGCGTCCATGGGAGAAGCAATGAAGAGGCATGGACATAAATAATTTATTTTTGGAGTTAACCATAAAATAAGAAATGTATTCTAACCGGACAATATCCTTTTCGTGTACACCCTTTCTAGGCGTTCATTAAAGGTACTAGGTGCTTTTACAAGGAGTGTTATGGACCACGTTAAGGGTCGATGGATGGATGTACTTTGTATGGAGCGTAAGGGGAAAAATATATTATAAGCTTAAAGTGGACATGTAATTATTGCTTAGTGAAGGATTAGAAAGGAATTAGCAAACGTTAGATGGTGTGTGGAGTAAATTTCTAGAGTGCAACGAGGCTTTCGTAAGGTTAATATCGAATTGCATAAATGAATTCGCAAGCCAACCTTCCCAAATGACGACGATTCCCTGGGTATGAACCGTTTTTGGACGAGACGGTAGCCAGTCATCGAAAAGCCATTTGAATACCTAGGTATGCTTCAGAAATCAGATGAAACTTACAGGGTGAGGATGTCACTCTATATAAACATATTTCTTGGCCCTTGCGTGGCCTTTGGATGAATTGCATTTGGGGAATGTCACTGTTGAATGAATATCTCCACATAGGTACTGTATACAGCTGGAGACAGCAGTTTCTTCAGCCGAATATCATCCTTCACATACCCGCGTGAATATTCCGAGCTTGAAGACAGTATCGAGAGTATTCGTATGTCCACTCACTGAATATGCGAGTATGGATACTAGGTAGGTTTCTGCTGCACTTTGCGGAAAAGGCGACGATTAGACTAAGAATGGATACCTCGCGGATAGATAGATAGATAGATAGATAGACGATAGCCTTGCATTGACTAAGCCACTATATCATAGCCTGGTCCGCCACCTAATCATGACGTTAGTATATTTTGAATTCCAATTCCTTCATTCTATCTACAATCTTTTGTATCCTCGAACGCGTGTCTAAATGCTGAATGCCAGATCCATGATCATCCAATGCGAAAACCTCTTATGAGAATACCCTATACGGGTCCACTGCCCCCTCCATCAATCCTACCACGAAGCGCAAACTCATTACCGGGGGCAATTCACGCTCTGTCGAAGTTCCTCACTGCCCCGCCTTCACATAACCTTCCAGATGGAGTCAAAGACCCACAATCAACAGTAATTTTGTCAGGAGCAGGCATCTCTGTAGCTTCGGGATTGGCAGATTAGTGAGTACATTGGTTCTTTGATACCCATAGGTCATTGTTTCATCTGCTGCAAGAAGAGGTGAATCAGCTACTGAGGGGGTCTTCTTGCTTAGCGAACAGGGTATATTGGATATTGCATATTAACCATCCGGGACGCTATATATCACCCAATGCCAAGCTCACATTGCGTGAATGATTGCTAACCTTCCATCCTCAATAGTCGAGGTTCGAAAGGCACATATGTGATGAACAAATCATATCGACCTCTTTACTATCATGAATTCATTGCGAGCGACCAGGCACGTCGAAGGTACTGGGCGAGGAGTTTCCTAGGATGGACGAATTTACACAAAGCCAAGCCGAACCCTGCCCATTATGCTATCAAAGACCTTGCCGATATGAACATTGTAAAGCGAGTGGTCACACAAAATGTTGATTCATTTCACACGGAGGCACATCCAAATTTGGCAACTGTTGAACTTCATGGATATCTCCGAGCTTTGACATGCGTCACCTGCCGAAAAGACTTACCTCGAGATGTTTTCCAAGAATCTTTAGCAAGATTAAATCCAGCATGGGCGGCATTTTTGGCTGAAATACTTGAATCTGGGGCTTTAACTACGGAAGACCCAGAAGACCGACGAGCAAAAGGCATGAAGACAAATCCTGACGGCGATGTTGATGTACCCGGAGCACCATATGACACCTTCAGATATCCGCCGTGCCCTAATTGTCTTGAAAATCCTCCAATCTTAAAAGATGGATCACAATCGATTGTGGAAGTTGACGAAGAGGGAGCTTTGAAAGCAACGAGTACAGCGGGTATATTGAAACCCGCTGTAGTCATGTTTGGGGAGAGTATAAATGCGCAAGTAAAGGAAGCCGCTGAACAAGCGATAGATGATTCCGGTAGGCTGTTGGTGCTAGGAACTTCGCTTGCCACATACTCTGCCTGGAGATTAGCACGACGTGCTCAAGAGAGGAATATGCCTATCGCAATTTTGAATCTGGGCGGGGTCAGAGGTGAGGAGGCATTCTTTAAGAATCTCTCTAGTGGCCAAACTGGGGAATTTGGTGTAAGGGCCGAACTAGGAACCGATGTAGTTCTACCTGCACTTGTTGATCAATTGAATCGGATCGGCTTCGCGTCTAGAAAAGACGACGTTCAAACTCCGTACGAAGCACGACAGAAAAATAACGGTGTGTTCAAGGACATGCTATCGTAGAAATACATCCATCAATCTTGTAATCTTGTATAGTAGACCATTTTTATACATAAATCTTCTCAATAGAATCCCGAGGGCACATTGCTCTTGTTCTTCGCGTTTTCGGGAGCCTTCTTTTGGGTCTTTGGAACGGCAACATTTTCTGGTTTAGATTTCTCTGCGGTAGACTGTTGTAACGCTGCGTCTTCTCGTTCGATCTCCTGTAAGACTTTATCCAGACATATTAGAATTATACCCCAAGAATTTAATCATGAATGACATGTATACCTTCTTCCCATTCCCGTTCTTGCTCTCGATCTCCAACTCCGAGAAGTGCTTCAACGTCAGGCTTTTCTCCGTTTCTTATTCTCTGAATAATCTCTTTCAGTACTCCAATTTTGGCATCAGCGCGGCGACTGAAAGTTGTGTATTCATTTCTTAAGGCGATCATCTGAATTGACATGGATCCAATCAGAAGGAAGATCCATATGAAAAAAGTCGCAGGATTCCAATCTTTGGATTTCGGCTTTTTGCTTACGGCTCGTTCGCTTTTTCGAAATGGTTTAGGAATCATATTCGCCCAGAACGAAGGCTGAGTGACGCTTTGAACGGCATATTGGCGAGACTGAGGGAAGAATAATCGTTGTTGAAGAAATGTACTTCTGATAGCGGGTGGCACAGAAATCAGCCTTTTAATCATCGTTGATTTGTTCATTGTAGCCGGGTATTTGAATATCGTTGTCAAGATGTAAATAGGTAGGTGAATAATAGTATTGAAGTTGTAAAAATTGAATTTCCGTAGGGCTTTAGGATGAGCCGAAAGTTTTAGGTCTTTGGTTGCCTGGGAAACAAAGTCAACAGGGGACATCCGTTTTTCGATTATGGAGATTGATGATTCTTTACATCACTCGAAGACGACATCAATTGTGTTTCTTTTACCTTTTTGAAATAATGTCTAAGTACCAATAATACTGTTTCTTTCTTGACAGAATCTCTATTGTAATGAATTCATCACAGCAATCCGCGGATGCTGTGCGCGCCGCTATATCTTCGACAACAACATGCACTCCAGCAACAGTCACTCTGCTCAGTGACTTATTATCTTCTAGGGCGATTGCAACCCCGAATACCTCTGGGTCCTCAAAAACAATACCTAAAGCGACTGCGAAACCCACAAAAAAAAGCACAATTCGAGCTCCTGCGTCGCGGTCCAAAGTCAACGAAGCGGATAAGGAAAATGCGAACGCAAACGACAATGTAGAATCGCTGTCTGCAAAAGAAAAATTTACACTGGCTACTGAAGTTGTAAATAATACATTAAAAGTTTTAACAGAAGCGATCAAGGTACCATCTCAGCCCCGGAAAGCTCCAACTACCAAGGAGAAAGCAGCAGCTCGCAAAGGGCTTAGAAGATCAAGTTCAGTTCCTCAAGCACCATTACAACCACGAGCTTTAAACCGAGTTTCTAGTTCGCCCAACATTTCAAAAACTCGAGATGGATCCGCATCTTCAACATCAGCATGCTCTCCTGGAGTTCGATCGGTTGCGGAATGCGCCAGGGCTGCCTTTCTGTGTTTACGAGGAATCCAAGCTGCGAATATAACAGGCCTTACTATGCCACCTCTACAGCTCGAAAACGGAATGTCTGTTCTGGTTGGAAAATTGCTGGCACTTGGTTTAGAGGATTTGGCAACTAAAGAGCTTAGAATCTTGAAACGACGGTTGGACGTGGAAATTGAAGGGAAGAGTGCGCCAGTAACCAAAGATGCAGCTTCCATTTCAACACCACAAACTTTGGCTGAACTTTTGGATTTTGGGGAGATCTCAGCAACGGGTGCGAAATTAGGTCTGCTGATTACAACTCAATTACAGGCACTAAGGCTTATGATTGCCTCCCGGAAGCCTAAGTCCATTGAAGCCGCAATGCCATTTCTACGACCCGGACATGCCTCCTCGCCTGTGAAACTCCTTTTGAAAGCCGCCGAAGATTCGACGCAAGTGAACAAGTCTGCCCGTCAACTTCAAACTCTGTCGGACATGCTTCTATCTATGAGTCCAAGCGTCTCGTCCTCAGAAGATGCCACCGCTTTGGACTGTAAAGTCAGCATAACACCACAGGCGGCATTCATATTACAAGCTTTAGCTCTCGATGTACGCTTATCATGGTGGAAACTTGCAAATCATAAAGGACATGTTGAAAAGGATATCTTTGATCCTTTCCTTAGATGTGTTCAAGCATTTGCCCGACGAAGTCAAAATGAGGCTGATAAGGTATATACAAAATGCTCTAACGCATTTTCACATCTCAAAAAGTCATCATTGAAATACGAAACCGACGGGCTTAAGTCGGCACCTGCCTTGATTGGAATATACCGTATACTAGGATCCCTTTCTAAAGAAGCTAATATTATTGATGAAGCTATTGAATGGGTCGGAATGGTCAGAAATCTTCTTGATTCTAAAGCCGACTCCAATGCTAGGCATAGTGCTCTCACAGCTCGTTTAGTTTCCCTCACTCTGCGGGGTTCTCAACGCGAGCAAACAAAAAATTTGTTGATCGAGCTGTTGGATGTGCTAGAGCAACCATTTAAGGGAGAGGCATCTGAAATCGATGAATTATTGACAGAAGTCTCTTCGGCAAGGAGAGCTGCTATCATTGCGATTTCGAACCCTGTGTCTGAGTCGTCATCTAATACAAACGCCCTATCGCCCGAAGTCCGTCAAATGTGTGAAACTCTCGTCTCCTTATGCCCTCGACTATCACTTCGCTATATTGGTAAGAAACCGGATGAAAATGCCTCAAGCAAGGATGTCGTGCGATTCGAACAACGCAGGAAATTCATTACCAAGCCCTCCGTCCATGCAATTGATTCTGCATTATTCTTGGTCAAGTTGCTTCTGAAACAAGAGGCACCAGTATGGGAACGGGTAGATTCCTTACTGCAAGATTGTCTTGCATTGCTCGACCGGCTAGAACAGGGCTCTATGGAAGATGAGAACTTCAATGCGACACAGTGCTATATCAAGATTTCTAACCTGTACTTCATGTGTTTTCTTGACTTACGTCGTAATAACGATGTTGGCAAAGGAACTCCACAGACACGAGTAGTTCTCCGAAGGTCAATTGACTGTCTTAAATCAAGGCCTTTACCGGACCGGAACGCTGGCCTTATGTCTATGAAACTGGAACGACTGGCGGATCTTTCCAAAAGCATGGGTCGATTTGACGAACTTTTCAAAGCCCTTGTTATGCTACGAGATGAGACGGTAGAAAATGGTGTTTTGTGCAAGGTTGTCGAAAACGCCAAAATCCTATCTATTCGCAAAGCTTGGGAGTGTAGTGACGATGCGCAAGTTCTTGCTCGGACTATACAGTCTCTGGTAAAGGTATATCTCAATCACTCAGAAATTTCTCCCGAACCTTGGCTTTTCGGTCTCTCTTGGACGGATGAGCAAAAGGGGGCTGTTCTTGAACATGAATTGGATATCTTGGCCGGCCTCACCAATCCCACTTCTGTTGCCATGGACTTGAAAAGCAAGGTGTTTGAGCACCTAATTTCCTTGTACGACTTGAACCAATACCCCGTGCGCAGGCTGAGAGCAATGACCATATTTCAACATTCGCACAATGAACAACAAGGTGATTGTATGGTTGAGACACTCACAGCTCTTATGAGCAAGTCTATCGATATTGACACAACCAAAGATTCTGGTTTAGCAGGCTACTTGAGGCATTGGGTGGCTATGGCGGTAAGTATCATGGAACTTCAGAAAGATGAAATTTGCATCAAAAATCTGAAGAATTGCATCGTGAACTGGCGAACCATTCTTTCTGAAGCTGAAAATCTCGCGGCTTTGCAGCTTCGCATCGAGAACATCCCGCAGCTCTTGCTTCACTTACAGTCACTTGCCAACTTCATGGAAATGCGAGGCCTAGAAACTGACAAGCTTGTCATTCTTCGCCTTATCGCTGATTACAACGAACTCTACTGTGAAGTATCTGGTCACAACGACATTGTGTCAACTTACAGTGCCTTGGGCCTCTCGTGGCTCCAACTTGGATATTCTGGAAAAGCTGGATTAGCATTGGACAAGGCGCAAAGTTTCAGCTTGCGTAGCAATCTTGGTGCCAAAACAGATCTTCACATTGCACACTCACAATACATGTTAGCACTTGGAAATCTTGAAAAATGGTAGGTCCACAAATTTTGAACCTCCAGAACCCACTGACATATAATAGCCAATTTCATCTAGAGTGTGCCGAAGGAGCTTTTATTTTGGAACGAAAAGAATTAGAAGAAGATAAATCGCCTCTCAGTCTTCAAGAAAAGACTCGACTGAATTGTGTTGTGGCAAAAGCTTCTTTGATTCGATCGATGCTTGCCATTGAACAGGGAGGCTCAGAATCTGCTCTTGTCCATGCTAAACAGAGCGTCAGACTACTCAGGCGCGCATGGGCTACCACCGAAGCAATACTTCGGAAAAAGAAACTGGCGGCTGTACCCAGAGACGATGCGGAGAAAGTAGTGGATGGGCTCTCCCAACTGGATATTTCTACAAACAAAATAGCGGGTCAACCTCAGCCACAAGACAGCCCATCAGGAATTGGATTTTGGCCATTGGTCGCCCCTCTTTTCCATGGGTTGATTCATTTATCAAATCTGTACGCTCATCATGGGCTATTTCAAGAGACGTTACATTATGGAGAGCAAGCTCACGAGCTTATTAAATCATTCAATTTTGATGGGCAGTCTGCAATAGCTTTGGCCACACTTGGAAACATCTGGACTAAAGCTGGGAATCTAGACAAGGGCACCAATTATCTTACAGATGCAGAAAAGTTCTACAAAGACGGGACCAAGGGCAAAAGTTCGGTCACAGTTGCATGCCAAATTGGACGTCTCCGTGGAATGCTTGGAGATCGTAAAGCAGAAATTGCATGTCTGGAGGAAGCAAATCAAACTCTCAAAACTCTCATAGACCCTGCATTTCTTGCAACCCTCGAATTGGGTGATATTAGTGCGCCGGATGTTCCTGATACGTTGGAAACCGGAATTCAAACGCTCTCTATATCAAAACGAAAAGCGCCAGCGGCTCGAAAAACTACCACACGTAAGAAATTGCCAGTTCCCCGAAAGCCTGTCGTTCGTTCCAAAACTCCAACACCCGTGGAATCATCAGTTAGCACAGAGTGTCCTCAATTAGACTCTTTACGAGCAAATATTCTGTGGCAATTGGCTGACGCTCTCATGAGCGTAAAAAAAAGGAATGAAGCCCAGGTCTTCTTAGATGAAGCCAGTAAATACTCTAATAGCCAATTGGACGAGGTATACCAAGGTCTCTCGGAGGCTCGATGTTTGCTTGTACGATGCATGGAACAAATGGTCTCCGATCCAGTATACTCTGTACTTCAAGACTCAACTCTCTCATTTCCATCGGTTGTCGGAAGTCTAAAAGGCAATAAGAACCACGCCGAAAACTTAAATCCCGTACAACAATCACCACCTAGAAAAACACAAACATCGAGAAGTGGTCGTGGGGCAAAGAGTCCAAGTCCTGATAACCTTTTTGACAAGTTACACCGAGCCCAAGAGATTCTAGTGGAAACCTATCCAGTTGCATTTCTCGTTGCTCCAATCTCTGTCATGCACAAGATAACTTCTCTCTTGAACAATGTCTCCATTTTGCTCTCTGCTGCGGGGCCAATCAAGGGAAGATCTCAACCCGGTCTTGCAAGTTGCTCCATTGATTCTGCGCGTACTCTTGCATTCCGCAGAGAGCGTAAAGTCATCTTACAAGAGACTTGTATCCCAGAACTCGATGACCTTCGTTGGCCCGATTGTGGGGCTATGTCCCGGCGATCGAGTCTCGGCGCTTCATTATCATTCTGCGATATTCCGAAATTTCAAAAGGAATATATAGATATCCTCCCCAAAACATGGACTGCCCTCTCAATATCTTTGAGCGAGAACCGCCAAGAACTTTCTATCACTAAATTACAAACCGGTCATAGTCCATTTGTACTTCGTCTACCTTTAGGGCGTAACAATTCCATGGATGCAGATGAAGAAGTATTTGGGTTTGAGCAAGGAAAAAGCGAGCTCTTAAATATCATTGATTCTGCGAAGGCCAACTCCCAAAGCGGCCCTAGCAGAACAGGTCGTGAAGCCAAACTTGCTTGGTGGGCAGAACGTGCAGAGTTAGACTCTCGTCTTAAGGATCTACTAGAAAATATCGAGAAGGTATGGTTAGGAGGGTTTGCAGGAATCTTCTCTCAATTCACCAGAAAGTCGGATCTTCTCGCTCGTTTTCAAAAATCCTTTGAGAACATACTTGACAAGCATCTCCCTTCTCGTCGAAAGAGCAAGCGAAACTCTGGACCTCGTGTTACTTTGGACAGCAGGATTTTGGAGCTATTTATCGGTCTTGGTAATCCATCAGCAGATGATAGCGATTTTTCTGAACAACTGACTGATCTTTTGTATTTCGTTGTTGACGTTCTTCAATTCCACGGAGAATTGAACGCTTATGCAGAAATTGATTTCGATTCAATCGTCATTGAAATCCATGATGCTCTACGTTGCTACCACGAAGCTGCTCACAATTTGAGTCAGCACGACGAAGGAAAACATACTATACTGATATTAGACAAGGCTCTTCATATCTTTCCATGGGAATCACTACCATGTATGGAAGGCTTAGCAGTCTCGCGTCTTCCATCACTTGGATGTCTTCGGGACCGAATTTCCAAACAACAGAAAGCGACAGATGAAGGTCCAGAAGGGCATTACATCGATCGCAATAACGGCGCCTATATCCTGAACCCCGAAGGCGATCTCAAGAACACACAAACCACTTTCCAAGCTCCTCTAGAAGCACTTCCTTCTTGGTCCGGCATTGTCAATCGTGCACCTTCTGAAGAAGAAATGAAATATGAGTTACAAAATAAAGACGTCTTCTTGTATTTTGGCCATGGAAGCGGAGGACAATTCATTCGTTCTAAAGAAATTCGCAAGATGGAGAAATGCGCAGTGACAATTTTGATGGGTTGTAGTAGTGGTGCGCTCACGAATTATGGAGAATTCGAATTGGGAGGCCAGCCGATACATTATATGCATGCGGGGAGTGCGGCATTGGTAGCGACATTATGGGATGTTACGGATAGGGATATCGATCGGTTTGCGGGGAAGATGTTGGAGGGGTGGGGACTGTTAGGGAAGGAGGGGAGGAAAGGGACGGAAAAAGAAAAGAAGAAGGGGGGAGGAAGAAAGAAGGGGAACGAGGAGAAGGATGTAGAGGGTGGAGGAAAGTTGTCGTTGATTGAGGCGGTGGCACAGGCGAAGGGGGCTTGCAAATTGAAATATCTTAATGCGGCTGCGGTTTGTGTTTATGGTATTCCGGTTTACATTAGGGACTAGTATTGCCCAGGAGAACGTGTATATATGGGATGGAGGGAGTTGGACATGGCATAAATGAAGTGACAAGGAAGTGATTCCTTGATTATATGGCGTATGGATAGCATAGCGTTACGGTGTTTGAGACATGGTTATGGACATGGTTAGAGAACTGGTATGGAGTATATCCCTGTGTTATTTGATGATCGATTAACAACGCGTTCTATTCTTAATGAAACGTCTATTACTGTTAAGAGCAGCTTTAATATATCGATTCAGTACTTCAACCATTTTATTGATGGGCTGTGATATTTTTGTGGAGTATTTGTTCACCATGCTGATCAGCTTAGCATTTTAATCTTTAGGAGATATTCATTCATGGATCTGTTGAGTATACTTTCTCACTTAGTATCCGTTCAGGATATCGCCTTTCCTCAATATTCATGTTTACCTACATATAATCAAACACATTCAAGCTCTCATATCCATTCAATCATCCTCAATCACCTAGTCATTTATATCTATTTAATCTCTTGTACTCGAGTACGCATTATATATTTAGCATTCTCACCCAGATATTGAGAGATCCAGAAAGAGATCCCGCCAGGCGGGACTAATACTTGATGTGTGTTTGACAGCGTGCAAATGAGTCAAACAGCGATGAAAAGGGAAAAGAGCCAGACGGGAAAATGAAGAGAAGAGAGAGAGAAAGCAAGAATCGTCTCCTGTTTCACCGCAGTTGTCCGTTTTATTTTATTTTATACATATCAAGGTACCTACCTCACTACTCGGATGTATGTAGACAAAGAGTTAGTATAATCATCAGATTTCAACTTTTAGAAGGGTCCCGAAGAGCATCGATGTAAACTGATAGATACTGGGTATACTGAACAATTCCTAGACACGTCTCCCGTCTCACATTGCTCTCCTTTGCAGTATCGTTTGACTGTTGGGCTGGCTAATGTATATTCAGAACACATAACAAAACGTAGAATAGAGAATTGCAGAAGCTCTCTACTCTTTCTTCAAAACGAGGAACAGGAATACGCCCATCTAGTCCTTTCCAAATCGATACTATGCCTTCATAGCTGGAATCCCAAAGACAAAGACTAGAGAAGAGCCGAGAAATAAGAAAAATCATATCATAGGTAGGTCAACTATCTATTCCAGAGCCTTCATATTCGCATTCGTATTCATAACAATTGATTCCCTCCTGATGTTTCCCCTCACTCGCGGATTTCGAATCCATAACGCCTTATCCTTATACACCATACTAGCCCAATATCATCCCAGTTTTCCCCTTCTCCAATGTGCATCCTATACCACAGACGTTTCAATGCCCATCTCTAATCATCCCACTCCTCATCCAATTGATCTATCAAACGATTTTCATCCTCACTCCCCGAATTTCTCCTCCCACTTTCATTTGCACTAACGCCTCTATCCCTCCCACTCCCTCTACCATTACTTCCATCTCCAGAGTGTCCATTTGCGGAGATACTCAAGGTATTATATCCCCTATGGGTTGGTAAACATCTTGAGCATGATGAAGTAGCGATGATGAAAACGTCCTAATTAGTGTTAGTTATGCTTTTCGCCAAGACTTTTGTTCTTCTGTATAAATGGATAGAGGTGGATAGCGGTATACCAAGACAAAAAGAAATATGCAAATAGCAATATGTGATTATGGATGCAGCTTGACTTTGACACGCTTGTGAGGGTTTTCATTGCGATAAGTAGTGAAAAAGGAAGATTGTGATAATCTTTGATTGAAACGCCGGGTATTGTATGCTATAATGCTGAATGCCTATCCTAATTGCAGCCTGAAAACCGAAAAGAAAATGCTATGCTGAATGTCGCTGGCTCAATTATTTTGAATATATAAAGAAAACTTCGTCCTCCCACATGAGAGAACTTGTGTTCCGTGTATGGAATTACTCGGAACGTATATACGACTTCTGCGACCTGCGATTCGACATTCCCCTCACCTCCATCGTCGGCAATATCGACGAGCCATCCCGAACGGACGCTACACGGGGAAAGAGTTGTGGTGCTGATCTCATAAGACATTTTTTGCAGCTCACCTTTATGAAATCTCCTATGCTAGCCCAGAAGCTATAATTGGGCAATTGCCTCCACCCTCTTGCATGCGCGACATTTCGTTGATAGAAAACACCACCTAGGAAATATACCAGTATAGCAATAACTCCTATGATGGCGAAGACAGCACCCGGACCTACAGTCTGTTTGGCAGGTTCGGAGCCTCCGCAAGCAGCTTGTGAGCGCACTTCGAAGAAATAGGCGCATTCTTCTGGATCGGTTCCTACGTACGAGGCGGATGCAGTAGCGAGTGGGTCTTTCTCGCAATGAAAAGATATTATGCTAGATTTCCGCCGTATGGATTTATCGTCGTCATCGTCATCGTCCCAGCTTCTTTTTTTGTTCTTTCCTCCACATGGCGATCCATTCGTATACTCTACAACAAGCTTTCTTCCGCGGAGTGTTAAGTTTCCTGATTGCTGACTGAAATATGCTGATTAATTTGTTTGTCTGTAACAATAAAAGAAAGATCCAACTTACCCTACGGAATACTTCTTTCCGTCATATTCATAAAAAGCGCTCACATTCTTCCAATGGTTTTTGTCTACTCCCACAAAATCCTTCACCTCTTCTACCACTGGCGCGCACACGTTCAGTGTAAAGTTTCCTTTGTAATCATATCCTCTTGCATGCCAGCTGTCCGTCTTCGCATTTTTGGCAGGTTTCTTCCCTTCTTCTGGAGCTTGTATCGATAATGGTCTCAGATCAAAAAAAGACCCTGTTGTCGATGAAATAGTACATGGGTCAACAGGCTTGGGTTTCTTGTCCTCCAAGCCTGCACCTTCTACTCCAATGTGCAAGGCGAGTCCAAGCAGGAGGGCCGAGGGTAAAGATGTGAATCGCATGTTGGTTGGTTTCCCTCAGAAATTTTGGAATGGGGTAATCTCTACTATTCTGGGAGTTGAGAACGTCAGAGAGTAATAATTATGGAAATAAATTGAGCTTGTTGATAAAGCTCGAGAAATTCGACCAAGGTATGATGTTATGTTGAAGCTTCCTGATGCTTTCCAGGTACCGAGGAGGACACATAACGGCAATGCACCAAAATAAGGTTTTGGCGCTTGTCATCACGTGCCATTGCAACTCATGAAGCAATTAGGAAGGTGTTCAATATGAAGCTGTCTTCCTAGGTGTGTAGCAAATCAAGTAGAACATATGTTAAAAATCAAAGAAAAGCGTGATACATTCTAACGATAGCAATTAATAGTTATGAATGAAAGGTTGAGATGCTGTGGAGACATTATTGCCTGCTGTGTAGCTACAAATTCATAGCAAACTAACTTGAAGTTTTTTGAAGTTTGTGTTGATCAAATCACACATGTAGAGAACATGCTGGTACTAAAAGTTGTTACAAGAGTAAGTGAGCTCTCTTTTGCAGACAATCAAAGTCTAAAAAGCCTCAAAAACTAGAGCTTTCAACCAACCTCCTAGTACTTAGTGTGAGTTCCTGGTACTGATATTCATTAGCCACTTTAGACCCTCGGGGAGTTATCATGAGGAGTGGTTCTAGACATCGAATACCTGCTCCGTGGACCGTAAGCATCTTTCTATACAGTGCCAAGATCAGCAGGTGAGTAGACAACGTGGTTCTGTACCACATGAGCCATGGCACAAGAATAGTCGTCGGCGTTGCGGCAGTTGCCATTAAAATTGGAAGAGTATTTCGGACATAATCTTAAAGATAGAACAGAATCATGAATGGAAGTTTGCAAGGTCGTGAAATAACAATGTGCCTTCTCCATTGCAAGCTGTCCTTTTCATTTAAACACGTCATGGATCAGTGTGCTAGACTCCTAGAAGCGGAAAATCCCCAATAAAGATATCCATTCATTGGCATCTAACGGGTTTGACCCCCCCTATCAACGTCGAGACTCGAAATGCCAGAGGGGGTCGAGTCGACCGAGGTCGACGATATAAGGCTCGGTGAAAACCCAGCAGGTCGTTTCTTGCTAAGCTAAAGGGCCGTTTTTCGGGTCCGCTCATGAATTGATCCTTTAAGGTCCATTCTTTCAGCCGACTCCCAAGACTCAATGGCAGCATCCAAGGATTCTCAGAGAGGCTTGGTTGGTGACTCTGTATACTTTGTTTGTACTTCCCTGGAAAACTTCATTTTATCACGCGGCAAGTAGCCGCAGCTGCTCATGAACTCACGATGGGCGCATGATGGTCATAGTTGCCGAATTCGGACCCCATTCTCTTGACCGAGAGATTGCTGTATCGGTGTGCACTTTGAAAGTAAATCACGGTCGAAAGTGGATGGGATGTATCCTGAGCTGACAGAAATACTCAATTTTGGCCTCGCAATTTGAAACGTCAGCCCTGATGTATTCCCTCCTCGTTGCTCAAGGATTGGTTCGGTATATACTATATATTGATGGAGCTTCCAAGGTCCATGGATCATGAGATATGGACTCTACCGCGTAGCCTTAAAGCCCTTTGATCTTAACTATTTGAGGATATGAAATCCGAATAATCAAGTCCCACAGTCTCTCCGACTGATCTGCGTTTATTTGGCACATCTCAATTCTACGTGACATTGGAAACCTTAAAATAACAAAAGTGGGATGGCATTTTGGTATGTCATGGATGATGATGGTACCGACCACAATACTTGATGCTTAAAATTTCATACATCTTAATAATCACAGCCTTGTGGCAACTAAACATGTATTGGTTAATTAAGATCGGTGCGACAACAGTCAAACAGAAGGCTTTCAGTACAGCGCTACATTCCTGGCTGGACCTGCTGAAATAAGATAGCTTGGTAGATAAGGCTCCGTGGAGATATGCTTGACGTGATCATCTAGCTTGAAGAGAAACCCGGGCCAGCCTATACTTCGTGCAAATCACATCTCTCAGACCGGAAATGCAAAGTACAAGGGTAGTGTTCAAGGTTGGAAGTTAGAACTTAGTAGCGGATTTTGGCTTCAGAACCCCAGATATGTAAGATCTTACCTGTAAATGATGAAATTGATGAATCATAAAGCGTGGCACGCCCGCACGGTGTGAAGTATATTCTAAAAGGGATATAAATTGCCGTGGAGAAGAATTGGATATACGCGTGCAGCATCCAAAGCGACTACTCCGTACAGTATTGATGATTTATACAAGTTGTTGGTAGACTGTGGTTTGGACTCTGAAGGCTGGAAGATGTGGAAACTTGCTCGTCTATCGAATCTGTATTTTGAATTTGGAATCTAGCCTATTTAATCAACGCCCGCATCGTTTGTCACTCTTTTTTAGACCAATCATAATTCATGGTGGCGTTTTGTATTGCTCCATTGTCAGATGCGAAGTTGGCCGCTGCCTTGAGAAGTTGAGAAGAGTTTCTCTTTGGACGACCTCAACTTACAACGAACAAGTTGCAGCCGAGTGAAAAGCCACGATAGGTAAGACTCCAATTGAACCCAGGCAATGGATCAGGATGTGAAGTTACTATTTGGCAGGTGATCAAATCATCCATGCTCTGTAATTGTGATTTGAAGACATCCCGAACAATCATTGTGAATTTATGACGGCCACATCCGAATGATGACTTTCGGTCAAAATTCGACCTTTAATGATCAAGATGAATGACCAGATTGCCGGGAATAAACATGGCTTTACAATTGTGATATTGAGGATAATATCTTGGGAGAAAGGGAGCTTTTAGCCAAGTTCGTTGATGCAGTGAGGAGTGGTAAGCACTGGGCAAAGCGGAAGGGGAAAATGCCAAAAGAGCCATGCAAGCATTTACCATGGCAATGGTAGGATGTAACAATCACCGGTCCCGCGTACCACTCACATATCGTGAGAAATTTCAAACGATGCCAATGTAGACCTGAGCTATGCAATATATCCTTTCAGGCAAATCAATAAGTATGTAGCACCGACAAGCGAAGGAGGGAGAGCATGTTGATAAAGAAGCAATCAGATCAGTAAAGCCAGATAGATGAATGACCAGTACTCTCAACGGTTTCTGAAGAGCCAAGCTTTGTAGTGAGGCTGGTGTTGTTGGTATTGTCGTTGTCGGTGGTTCGTTGGTTCACAGAGCAGAATCGAGATGACACAGATTTTGGTGGCTGAGAGACTTATGCGTGTTCAGATAATAATGGATGAAGCGTGTAGTAGTACCTTTTATGGAAGCCATTTAGAAGCCATTTAGAAGGCCATCAATAAAAAAAGCTACGCTCGTTAGCACTGCCAGTATACGACATCCGCGATTCCGCACCTGATTTAACCTTGCTCACTCTGGTCTAGTTATGCCGAGAAAGAGCCACAATTAGTTTATGTGGAGAAAATATCCCTCGCAAGGTTCCATCGAGTCACGAATCGTGCATGTTCCTCTCCGCCTTTGCTGCAGTTTGCTGCCTTTTCCTGCATTTCTCTGCATTTCTCGTACCATGATGGGTTTACATTGTGCGGTTACAATGTCACTTTATTGATCTCTTCGAGTACATGCTGTACTCACCAAAACAGCAAGTCCCAAGCAGCTAATTGTGTATACCAGTCGAATTCCTTACCTTACCTACCTAGCACAGACAAAGGCGTACCCGTACCTACTTTGGACAATGCTCCTCTCTCTGTACAGTGCGATGTACTTACCAGTCAGCGAGATGCCGATCACGGTATGGAATCTGTATGGAATCTCAATTCTCCAATCAAGAGACCGTACTAATGGGCTCCATATTAAAAATATTTTGAATGGATTCATCAAAACTTCAAAAGTCCTAGTTCTTTCGGTCTTGTGCCTGGCTAACTGAATTCAAACATCATCTGAGATCCCGAGCTGCATCATCGTCAAATTGTCATTACCAGCCCTTCTGACAATCCTCGTCGTCTCGCATTTCTCATGGTGTCTTGGTCCAGCGTAGAGTTGGCCCTCACTCTGTCTGCACATTCAACATTGTCCGTAGGATCATACTTCGTAGTTAGTCGTTAGCAGTCACCCACCAGACGGCGTACGTACATGTATTTCTCCCAGTGAGTTTAACGAAGCCCCTCGCTGAGATGAACACGCTCCGTAAGTTGCCAAGACTCCTTTCACACGGTAACCTTGTCTTCCAATGCAATCATGTTCATATTATTTATTGCATTTTTAGATGAATAGCCCGAGCCGCACCAACGCCAACACCGCAAAAATTCTCTTCTCTGTTGGCGGAGTTCAAACTAGTGGATCCCAAACTACCTGGTACTCCTTTACTAGCTGCTAGAAGAATTTCCCATAAAAAATAAAAAATACGTATGAACCTTGGAATTAGAAACATCAACAAGAAGCAGGGTTCTGACTTGTAGTAGTGTACCGTGCTTTCCGAATCGGATCTGATTCAAACCCCTCCCTAACCGTGAAAAATATTCTCCTCCATCTAAAAGGAAGAAGCTCCTCAACTGAGTTTTCATTACACAACTTTTTGACCGAAGTCTCACATTCTTATTACTCTATCTTTTACTCTATCAATCATTCTCCAATACATTGTAACTGTATCAATCTCTATCACGCAACCACCGGTTCATCTCAGGCTCTCAGCCTCGTACGCCATCCCTACCTTATCTCCAGTTCCCAGAAATTCGGGAGTCAGTGGAACGGCGCCTATAGGGCCATATACCATCTGATAACGAGTAGTCTATTACTGTTTTTAGACGCAACCTCGCTGTCCAAGCTTCTGTCAAGCATTCACACTGTACCGGTTGTAGGGTGCATTCACTCTTTTAATTCGTTTGATCTGTATAAATTTTTGCCGAGGCCAATACCTGGGGCCAACAAAAGGCGGGGTTCGAAATACCATAGTATCACCATTTCTCCTTATTGAAATGGCAGACATCTCAACAAGCATGTCTATCGACGCAAAAGAATCTGTCCGAGAGGGCACAGATGAATCTTTGGATGCTTCTACACCAGAGGCGGAGACAGAAATCCCTCCGGAAAGTGTTGGCCAACAAAAGAGGAAGGGCGGTCGAAAGCCTGTATGTTGATAGAAGATACTCAGCTCTGTAGCGCCCCTTTGCTAATGCGATCCCTTAGATCTATGCTACTTCGGAGGAACGTAAGCAACGCAATCGTCAGGCGCAAGCAGCTTTCAGAGAGCGTCGCACAGAGTATATCAAGCAACTTGAAGAAACCATTAGAGTTCATGAGACGAACCTTCACAATCTCCAGAATGCTCACAGAAGTGCCGCTGATGAGTGTCTGATGCTTCGATATAAGAATTCTCTCCTTGAAAGAGTTCTTCTAGAGAAAGGTGATTATATCAATTGGGCATTCTTTCGAGCATAATCTAATTCTTCTGACAGGAATTGATGTCCAAGCCGAACTGCGTGCAAAGACAGGAAGTCCTCACCTTGGTCCAACGCATATGCAACAGAATATGGCTCAGCCACCTACTGTTCAGCGTGCCATTATGAACAGACATCATCAAGCTAGGCGATCGAACTCGAGCATTGCGCCGAAGCTTGAGCCCGGAGTTTCTTTCCATACCAATCAATCGCCACAGTCGAGACCTACTCCACCCTCGCACGCGTCGTCGCCAACGACAAGCTCGCCAGGCTTCAACAACCAAGGTGTACTAACTCCACCTTCTTCTGACTCTCAGATGCAGCATCAACAGCAACAACAACAACAACGCCTCCATGCCGCCAAAACACAAGCGCAGCATGCATTGTCAAATACCACCGGACTTCTCGTTAATACTAATGTAGCATCGCCATTAGGGGCAAAGGGGCAAGGAAATGGCAATGGTACGGGTAATACAGGAGGCGCTCCGGGAGCTCCTTCTTATTATCCGTTATTCCAAAATCATATTGAGCAACTCGGCAAGCTGTCCCGTCCCCTGTTATCATTTTCTTTTTTTGGAACTATGTTCGTCCTAGATTGATTCCGTGAGTACAGAACAGGAGTACGATGCGCAAGCCGACATGGTTGACGATCAACCCGAAATCGCAGGGCCCGGCCCGTATCCCGAATCGATTCCCGCTGGTCAACTCAACCAGCAACTCGGTCACCCTCCACACTCGCAAGGTATGCACGGCGAAAACACACCTCAAGCCTATAGTTCGATGACGCAATTACTTGATCCTTACGACCCGGTACTCGACATGGACCCCTTCGGTCTTTCGGCAAGCATGCAATTTCCAACTCAATTCTCTTTCGACACGAGCTCAATGCGATGAGCCATGATCGCTCATGATACCCACGGTTGGGCATAATCTCTCCTACGATTTCGGCTGGCGTTCGAGTAATGATAATCGGTTTTGATGTCTCGTGGGATCAGGCAATGATTTTTTTTTTTTTTTGGTTTTTGGGGTTCGGTTTGGGAGCATTTGGGATGGAGTTTAAAAAAAACAAAAAATGGAAGGGACGGAGCAAAAAAAGTTTATGAGCAATGGCTATGGCAGATTTCGAGTTGCTATCGCATAGCATCATTCGCATGCCTTCAAGGCGATCGCGGTCATGAGCACGGTCTAAATAAGCACTGTATGTATTGAGCATTTCATTCTCTCATGATGGAGATGGCTTTCACGGTGGATAAGGAAGATGCGTACGCATACTTAAGGGCAGAGATGGGCGGAGTAAGTTCCATGAACGGGTATTCCTGCCTGGCGACAATGGCAGGAAGAAAAAGCATCCACAAATGGAAATATATTGGATGGTTTCCTTTTCTTTAAGATACATTTTCCACGACATTGTCTTTCATTTTCTAGTTGTTCCTCTTTCCTTCTGTCATTTGGATTGGTGATCGTTCCCTCATGAATGATGCCACTATCTATCTTGAAATATACGTTGATGCTGACGTTTGGATGAATGTAAAATTGTATGTAATTACGAATGAATGATAATACCAGTAAACGAGCGATTAATATGATAATTTGATATTGACTCCAAGCAAGGAGTTCTGAATAAAACAATTTGACACTTTGCTTTGTGATTAATTTCTCCAACAACAGAAATGATGAGACAATCCGCGAAATGCCGATTTTTATTATAAAAAGTAGTCGCAATGTATTAGAATCCAGAACATCCGAGCTCGCCGCCTCCATGAGATGAGATCAACAAGAACAAAGACAATTGATGAATCATGGCTTAGAACCTCACTCCATGTCGCACAAATGATTGTCATACGTACATAATACCTGCCTAGGTATCTATGAACCTATCATTATTGGAGTCAAATGATTTCACAAAGCATATTCGCCATTTTTTTTAAATAAAAAAATCAACATCCAATAACCCCAATGAGAAGTTTTCAATCCTGCTATCACTACTCTGTCACTTCCATCACTCACTATCACTTATCACTGCAATCAAAGCAATTCTCGACTTTAACCCCACATCTCAGAAAAATATTGGAAAGCCCTGGTGGGCTGCTCGCTTATATCCAACACTAAACTAAATCAAGTTTAGATTCTTTGTGTACTGAGGAACGAACCGACTTTTCAGCATCAACGACGATTTACAAGTTTACCTTGTTCTCCAACCGCAAATCAGCAATTCTCGAGAGACGGCTTCCTTGTGTTCAGGAATCTGTCAGTCTCGTTTTCTAAACTCACAACCCCCGAATTGTTCTCTCGGTAGCAAAAGCTTCTTCGGAGGCACTCGAGAAGCAGATCAAGATGTCGGGTATCGCTTCCAAGGTAATTATTATTCTCTCAACAATCAACAATAAATTTTTCATGCAGTTTGCGCTTGAAAAGACGCGGCGCAGATTCAGCCATACATTGATTTTCAATCATTTACGAGTTCCAAGGCTAACATGAATCAATATAGAACCTTTACGAGCTTCTCGGTACGCACGAATTTACTCAAGAAACAATGTTTGAAGCACAAAAACTGATCAAATATAGGCAACGACCACGAATATGATTCCGACAAGGAGCCAGAGCCACCAGTGAAGGTTGTCGATAAGACTCCAGCCCGCAACACCAAGCGCAATGCTACTGGAGAAGCACCAGCAGCCAAGGCTCCTGTAGCTGATGGACGTGGTGCTCGTCGTGGAGGATACTCCGGAAACGAAGGTGGTTAGTACATGGACAATCTCAATTTTCATACATTAATACCTCCAATGTCACGGAACATTTGAGCTAGTTGCAGTGGTCAATCAGAACATTAGCTAATGCTATTTTAACAGCATTCCGTGACCGTAACGCTGGCAGCACCAACAACCAAGGCAAGCCAACCGATGACTCTGTCCGACAAGATCGTCACCCAAGACGTGAAGGTGGTGGACGTGGCCGAGGTGGCGCTCGTGGAGGTGCCAAATTCGATCGTCACAGCCGTGGAGTCGGAGGGTAAGAAATCCCCTGTGATAAAAGTGGTAGCATAAAATATTAACACTCTAAAAGTGATTCCGAGAAGCAAGCTGCTCATGGCTGGGGTGCTACCGAAGGTGGTGCCGAGCTCGCCGATGAGCAAGCCGGTGAAGCTATTGCCAAGACCGAGGCTAAGGAAGATGGTGAAGCAGCTGAAGCTGCCGCTGAAGAGGCTGAGCCAGAAGACAACAGTGTCTCTTATACCGATTACCTCGCTCAATTAGAGGAGAAGAGAGCCGCACTCAACGCCGCTACCCCTGAAGCTCGCAAGCCAGACAGCAAGCTCGACAAGAAGTGGGCCAACGCCAAGGCTATCGCCAAGGAGGACGAGGAAGACTTCGTCGCTGGAACTGGTGGCAAGGCCAAGCGTGAACGTCAACGCACTCAAAAGCAAGTCGTTGAGATTGATCAACGTTACGTTGAACCCACCGAACGTGCTGGTGGTAGAGGAGGTTTCCGTGGAGGCCGCGGACGTGGTGATGGACCACCACGTGGCGACAGAGGAGGTTTCCGAGGACGTGGTGAGGGCCAACGTGGACGCGCTCGTGGCGATAGAGGCCCACCACGCCAAAGTGCCCCAAGAAACGGAGGTGCTTCTGCATCCATCCAAATTGAGGACCAATCTGCTTTCCCAAGCCTTGGCGCATAAAGTTTCATTGAAACTGAACCTGCCGATCTTTCACAACATGGCATAACATGATATGTAGAAATGATCTCAAAAAATTTGTGTTTTACGCAATCGTTATATGAGAAACAAAAAATTTGATTAAAAAACGGGCCAAAATTGCATTGTGAACTGGTTAATGAAGGATTTTGCTCATAATGAATGTACAGAGAGGCTTCTACGAATAAAAGGGACGTATTGGTTCTCAATGATGTTTCGTGATGGGACGTTTCTCATTTCCATTTTAACAACTTGTCTTTTTGTCTTTCTTTGATCTTACCTTGCGCGGGTGGTGATGTGACGGTCTGGGGGTGGGATCTGGTTACCTGGACTTTTCTTCGCATTTCACTTGCTTGTAACGGTAGATAAAATGAATCGGGTATTTTCTCTCCATCTTGGTTTTGGGGGTCTTGATATCTATTTGTTCGACCTTGGCTCTTTGATAAATACACATCAATGGGAAAGGGAAGTAATGAAGTCTAGCTCGAATGTCTTTTCATCCATGAAGTGAGATAGGTACGTAGCAAGAGCTACCAAGTATATGACACGCCTGCTGTTTCATGGTACATCTCAAGTCCTTGTCTGTATGTATGTAGTCAGTTATGGAGAAGGCATGTCCAAGAAGTTTTAGGTTTATAAGTCTGAGATTTCCCGAGTACATGAGTACGAAAGCTTTTGTCTCCTTTTTGTCACTCTTTTCAAGTCCTTTTAAGTGGACTACATAGGTGGAAGTAGAGCCTTAGTCTTTGGTCATCTTTGGAAAAGATTGGGTACATTTCCTTGTTGAGAGGCCTTTTTTTTTACTCGGGAAGGAAGATGTCCTTTTATTCATGATCGTTGCACGACACAAACGCATTCCTAGGGAATCCGTCAATATTTTCGTTTGTATATTCGGCCAAGCGAGATTAAACAGCTTCTTGAGGGTGTTCGATCGGCTAGCTGGGGAAGTACGGTGGAGTATTATGTGGTTGAGTCTGTCTGATAATGAAGGATCATGTCCTAGGTGTCTAGATTCTCGTTACTGCTAATGGTAGATAACTTGTGTTATACTGTGGAAAGCCTCAGTATGGTTGTTGACGTCGGTATCTTTCTAGAAGTTTTCCGATTTCGACTCCAGTCATTCCCTTGATGTCCAATCACATGTGTATTCCATCATCGATGTTTCCGAAAGGATTGATTGAGGGTGTGGCAAATCAAGCGCCGGCATTCACAGATATTGGTCGAGCCTGGGTGGTGGCTTGATCCTGGTGGTTTATGTGGTGGAAGGCGGATTTTCGTCTAATTATTCCACATCATCGCCACCATCTTATCCCATCTAGTATTCTTCAAATTCTTCGCATCTTGCATGTCCTAAAATGGAATGGGAATCATTAAGACAAGCATTCGACTATGCTAACATGTTACGCTCCAAGTCCAGGGTTAGGATACTTTTGTGGTGGGGGCAAGGTGACCACTCCGCTTCGCGTAACACAATGAGGATATAATTTATAGCAACCACGACTCTTCCACATACGACCATAGACTGAAGAGAATTGGGCATCCCGTCCGCTCTGCCATACACAAGCTTCAGATCGGTGGATTAGTAGTTGGGTGGGTGACCACCAGCGAATCCCCACTGTTGTATGTTTAATCATTATTTTTGTTTTTGTTGAGGGGGCGGAGACGAGGGGATATTCAGATGACGCTTTTGCTGGACTTGGTCCCTGACAGCGGCGTCTTTTTGGCACCGCGAAAAGATAGGTAGGATGTAATGCTTTTAATGTTTCACTTGCCTGCGTTATTGATTAGGTCCGTTCTGGAGGCTATCACTCGTTTGCTTGAGGTTTTGGTTTTTACCCCTCCTTAGGGGGAGCATTAGACAATTACTTGTGAGATTTTTTCTTGGGCGTGTGATTTTTTGATGCTTGGAAGCTTAAATCCATCCTACTTCTGGTGATAGAATATTTATTCTCTGTCTACATCGACAGGAAGTTCAGAATGGGTTTACCTAGAAAAGTATATATCGACTGCCGGTACGTCAGATGAGGAGATAATATTTGTAATTCTGATGTATTTAGGTGTACCTAGAGCTATATTTTACTTCCCTAGAATTTTGCTGTAGCCTTTGAATAGTGGTATTGTTGATGTGTGAGAAAGGCGGGTGAAAAGAGTTCTTGGTGAATAACGTCATGATGAGGGGGAAAAGGTGAAGCTATTGGACGTTCATTGTAAATTGATATTGAGGTTTTCTGGCTATCGAGCTATTCAAATGTATTCTTGCTAGGGAAAGTTATGTTTGCCTGGGTGATGGACAAGAGGGATATGTTATACAAAGGGGACACGGTCTGTTGTATTCTCGACTCGGAAAGAGAAACATCATTGGATTCAGAACGAATTGCTACGACTACTGAATCAATGATTGGAGATCCTATATTGGTTACGAGAGACTGGCGGGGAGAAATGATAATCTTTGCTTCACGGATTTTAGAAATGGCGGTCTTAAGGTGTCGTGGTTTTCTTGTCTTCAGAGGGCAATGCAGTCTAGGACATGAATATGATATGCACTCTTCTGGCTCGTGCCTTGCGAATACTGTAGAGTAATATGAATACTATGTCAGTTTGGAGAAAATTTGATGGCTTGCTTGCGCGGCACTCCAACGCGTGATATGGCAAGCCTCGCCACTGACTAAGGTGACATTCAACTTGAGAAGTTATAGCTGGGATTTTGTGGGTGAATTCAACAGATTCGGCTTATCGTTGCTAGCTCGTTGCCGTTGCTAGACACATAGTGATGATTATTGATCTCTGCATTATTTTCGTACCGAGCACAGAAGCTCATCTTCCGTCATACTTCGGATGTTTGAGTCTACTTATATCAATGCCGTCGTCAATGAGTGCTACCCTGACAGCGTCCTGTAAATCTTCTTCAGGATCTTAAGGAACCATCAAACAAACGAAGCTGAAGGGTTTGAGACAAATTTGTCACTAGAGAAAATTGAAGAATATGACAGAGATAAAAGCAGAAATGACCTGCATAAGACTGATGATACATGCTCTGAGTAGGCTTTATTCTACTTCAAAGCTCTCCCTCCAAAAACAGTCATTTGTGCTCTATTCTACGAGCTTTTCTGGACGTCAAAACCTGCTCTTTTTGGCACGACGCATTGCCTGATTCGCAACGAACATGATCTTGCAAATTGAGGAATAGAGAATTTGCTTCTGCCCATCCCGATAGATTCGCAAGTTTGCTAACACGGAACTAGGAGATATGGAGGGTATACTAGATGAAAAGTATGCGTGCATTACTCTTTATGTGCAGAATGCACAATGTCACCATCATCGAGATATAACCGCTGCCGAACTTCCCCTCTACATCTCTGAAGAAAGATGTCCCGAGTTTGACGACAGCGAAGAGATCGATGGTGGCGACTCGGAGGATAGTCGTTCGGGAGCTTCAACTTGGAGCTCCTAGATCTAACTATCTTCTTCCTTGTTCGTAGACAGGCTTCTTTCCAGCACCCCTCAGTCAGATCCCCGGTGAGGAATTCCCAATAACCGCTATCATCCATGTGCGCAACAGGAACTCCAAATCGAGACAGAAACAGGTAGGGGGAAAGCGTTGTAGGATCATACCTCGTAAATACAAGCAAGCATCTTGATTTTGCAAAGTAGATCTTCATTTCCTTCCCACTCTTTTCACTTCCCACGTATCCTTTTACTTTCTACGTCCTTTCCGCTTTTCCTATTCCCCATCTTCCCACAAGCAAAAATACATCTACAACATACAAGTAAGAAGCATCTTGGATATCCCTCATGAACATTTCCTTTCCATCAAGATGTCCAAAGAAATCAAGATAGCTCAGCACTGACAATCATCCAATTGTCGAAAGGCCATGATCACTACGAAAGACAATCTGATATCGAGTATCCTGCATCCAAGTTATGTCGTAATCATTACCGGACTGTGATTCTCATTCATAAGAAACCCCTCGTCCCCTTTCCCGTTCCTGCTGCTTTCTTTGACGCTCTAAAATTACCTTATTCAATATTCTCAACTCCTTCATCGTTCCGCCTGAAAGCGTGCTCCGAAATGCTCACCAGAGAGCTGCGCATCGAATATTTATACTACTATTTGTCTGAGATATTGGACGTGATACCCGTAGGACCACTAGATCATAGGTCCGACGAATCATTACTCCTACACCAAATATTTAGTTTCCTCTTATGAAATTGTAAGATTCCCATGGTAACATCACATTGAAGTATCCCGTTCAAACAACTGTGTGGAAAAAGTCAACACTGGACAGTCGCCCGTCATATGTGTATCCAATTCATCCAAAACCTAAATCCAATGTCTATACAATATAATTACAACGACAGTTTCTTGTTACCTCATCCTGTCTCATCTTCTCTTATCTATCAACATAAGCACTTACTCAAAATCGCCCTAATGCCTGGAATATACGTATCACATCTATTATCCCCGAGCCATACCACCCACCCAATACATAGGTATCCAATTCTTATATCCATTTCCAACCCACCAGAAACACCACTCCGCTATTCAGTTTTACATTTACTCCAGAACTCCACCCAGAGCCCCTCCCTTTGAGCCCTCCATCTCTTTTCCCGCATTAATATCATATGCCTTCCCAGGTTTCTTCAATCCCTGTTCTCCATCCCCATCAATATCACCCACCACTTTCTTTTCAATTTCCTTGCGCGAGTTCTCTTCCGAGATGCGTTGCGTTTCTCTAGATGCTTCGTCGCTTTCCCAATCGTAGTTTCCTGCGCCTCCTCGCTGTATGCATAAATCTGTCAGCTAATCCGTTCTCCAGTTTCTTCTACATTGCCATCTTCCTCGTCCCAATTCCTGCCCTCTCTCCCCCCCAAAACTTCTCTCCCGCAATAAAAAAAGAAAACCAAAACTCACCCCACCCTTGTAAACAACACTCTGCATACTACTCCTCACATTTCTCGGCGAGCTCGACGGGGGCGCGGGATTAATCGTTGGGTTATCGTAATTCGTCAATGTTTGCGTGAGACCTGAATTCACGAGCGAAGCGGGAGAAGTGAGATTGCCTGCGCCGCCGCGACCGGTATCTAATTTTGAGGTGTGAGCTAGCTCTCTCTTGCTTGGAATGAGAGAGAGGGAAGGAGAACAAACGTTGATATTCTGGCGGTGGTCCAGCGGCGCTTTTGGCGCGCAATGCCTGTGAGAGTAAGGAGGGAGATTTATTTTGCTTGACGGAAGAGGAGGAGGATTGGGCTTCGAGATCCTACGCGCGGCTTGAATTAGTGGGTGTTTGATGTTTGGATGGAGTGCAGGCGAGAAGGCGAAGATGAAGATGAAGCAGTTCTCAATGATGCAGGAGAGGGATGAAGAGAACACATACAGAATTACCGTTACTCCTCTCTACGTCCTGTTTACTATAGAAATTCCCCGCGCCGCCTCGCCCTACTTTCTTGTATGGTTCTTGGGACATCTCTTCTTGATTTCGCCTTTGGAATTAGTTTCCTGCTCGTTCTTCTGCTTCTGGGTATATGTTGTCGGTGTAAAAAGAAGTGATTGCGACAACAATGAATGAATTATCACTATATATCATCAATTGATGGAGCAATCAGTGGTGGTCGCAAAGAAGCTGGCAAACAAGTATCTATATTCGCATCAACTCGACCCCAAAAAATTATGACGATTTTCCTCTCTTTCTTTCTTGCAAGATTATAAAATCATAGATAAGGTAGATAAACATTTCCCACTCCTCAGACCTTGACTCATTCCATCTCCATCTTCCAAGCAATCAATTACTCTCCTAGGAATTAACTTTCTGGGCATCAACCGTTTGTTTTTTTCCCACCCAAGAGCTTCAAGAAGGATTTACCTAATACCGTCTATCAATCTGAAATAGTACACACCCGGAGATTTTACACACACATGCAAAGGAAGACCCCAGTGATGATCTTTTTCTTCTTCTCTGGAAATACCGAGAGCGCCGATTTGATCATTTGGCGGGGTAATTCGTGTGAGGGGTAAATAGAGGGAGGGCTTATTTAAGGTGCATTTGGTGTCTCTTCCACGCAGAATACGAGTGCATTCATATAAATTACATATATGTGTCTTCTGACCGGAAAAGGGAATATGGAATCCCGTACGTCGTTACAGAATGCAAGCAAGCAGACAAGCAGACAAGCAAGAATCGACAGCTACAGGGTGTCAAAAATGTAGTGCAACACATTCTCAGTCTCATAGCCATGTTGCCATGTTATACACAATTTGTAGAAAATAGTTCCCCTCATCTCATCACACAATGGCTTGAAGAGAATTTTCGGGGTTTCTTCTTCCCATGTTTCTTCTTCAACACAAATGATACTCTAAGCCACTT
The DNA here is from genome assembly GCF_013461495.1 of Botrytis fragariae. Classification (NCBI taxonomy): domain Eukaryota; kingdom Fungi; phylum Ascomycota; class Leotiomycetes; order Helotiales; family Sclerotiniaceae; genus Botrytis; species Botrytis fragariae. Next base: position 1,004,859 of record NW_023500993.1, read on the forward strand.
TTCCCAAGATATTTGTAAGAAGAAGCTTTTGCGCACCGAGATAACGCCTCCTACGCACCCCTCTCTCCTCTCTCACCTCCTACATCGGAAGAACCCCAGTTGAATTTATCAAATACAGTATATGTATCTCACGTGTGTGGTAATCCAGAGTTTTGACCTCCTGTGGCAGTCGATGCTGGAAAGCCGATAGAGCCGAAGGGAGACTCTTCGTTGATGCTGTAAGATCTTAGTAAGAATTCTGTCGGTTTACTGTGCAGACCACATCGTTCTAGATTGTTCAATGCGATGGTGCGGGTACCAGCGGGCTGTCTGGTGGTTCCCCCGAGCGAGAAGTCGAATGAACATGTATGATAACGTCAGTGTGGATCCGTTCTGGTGGATGGAAGGTTTGAAGATGTGTGGAAACGTAAGGTCAATTTCATACAGTGCGATGCATACCTACCTAGACGACGAGTGATGGCTGCTAGCATCGCACGGGGTGTGACGCCCATGAGGTGTGTCTATTGGGAGAAGGTAACCAAGTCTATCGCCACTCACCACAGCACATAGAGTTTATGAATGCGTTTCAGCGATGAGACGTTGTGGACCACAGAAGTAGAATGTAGCTTAAGTTTAATGCCATTATGCCACTATCACCCCATCACCCCATCACGAGGGGAGGTGGAAGGCTTCACTATAGAACATCAATAACTCATCCTTTACTCCGCCATAAGAGATACCACCCATTGTGTGCTGCCAGTCATACAGACACATCCATGAAAGGTAACATGATCCTGCATTAGCAACCACCATTTTGACGCCCACACATGATGTTTGGAACAAGGATTGAAATATTCTTGTGTTCTCGAAATTTCATGGAAAGTATCTAGTGGGAAAATGTTTCAAAAGATAATGAGGTAGAAGATCAATTGATATATAAATATGGAGAATCTTAAAACAATGTCATCTCTCAGAACATGTACATCAAATTCAAACCATGGAAACCGTAAACTGTTCCCCAACTCCCCCTTTCATGATTGAAAGAGTATTATCCAGGAAGCTTGGTGGTCACAAATAAAGTCTTGGTCGCATCTCAAAATTCATCGTGTTCACTTCCACAATCCAATCCTGGAATCTCTAAGATCTCTCTTCGATACTTCTAGAGTCACATGAAGGAAGCACCAACTGTTATCAATTAATCACTAGCCGTCGCTTCCTCAAATCTAATTGGAAGTTTAGAGTTTCCTAATCCATTGTTAGAAATCAATTTAGGATTTATACTCATTGAAAGGGTAAAATAACAAGCTCTGGTGGACAGTTTGCTACATATTTCCAGCTGTCCCCTCCCCGCCCTGAAAGAGAATGATAAAACCCATGCGAGCCATGCCTGTAGCCGCTGCGGGAAGGTCTCAGAGAAGCAATTGATCCACATAGTTCCTTCTGTCTTGTTGTTGTAGGCTTGCAGCGAATAACAGGTGGGTTTTAAAGGTCGTGGGGATGGATTTTTGTATTTGCTCGATCCCTGGTAATATTTTATCCTAGACTTGAGGAGGCTTTGCTCAATTCGCTCACACCATTGGTTTGCGTATCCAATGAAATTGTTTCAAGATACAATCTCGAGAATGATTGTCCAAATATGCATCCAAGAAGCAGGGCATATTTGTATCTTTATGCTAATCAGCGCGATCTATCCGTCTAAGAAAAATAAGCAGCGATGATCTTTACCCCCTCGAAGGAGAGCATGTGCATGGTACACCAGGTATTGAAATGGTCTAGAACCATTCTTTCTGCACTTCCATTTGCTTCGTATAATCTTTTAATTTCTCGGAATTCTCTCATCCTCATCCTCATCCTCATCCTCTTTCACACGGTCAGAGTCAGGGCTGGAGGCGAAGAGTTGAAAACGTAAGAAAATCGAATTCGGCTGGGTATTTTGTGCACGCGGGATGGTGATTGTTTGATTTTTAGATATTAGGGACGGACGGCATGATTGATGTCTCGGCGCAGGAACAAAGATTCCCATGTCGGGGGATGCAAAGAAAAAGAAAGGCAGCAGAGACAACAAATGATAGCTGAGTTGTACCTTACGTATGCTTCACTGTCCACACGGGTCGTCTTACCTCATAATATCAGCCCAAAAGTAATCTTTTGGTCATCAATGTTGCCGTATGAACTCAGGAAGGGTAAAAGTTTCTCAGCGTCTATGAAATGAAGTCGATATCTAAATCTGTACTGAACTGTGTAAAGATTGATCAAATCGTTTCGGCTCGGTTCGTTCCTCCACTTGTGCAAGATGGCTCCGGGGAACGGAATTAAAATTGCAGTACCTGCTGTTAAAGTTTTCTAAGCAAATGCAAAAGTAATATGGGAAGCTGGAAATTTGCATATGGAAGGGTGTCGTGTTGACAGGTCGGAGGTTGATTACCTAGCCGAGGATGTTTGGGTAGGGTTCTTATCTCAAGTTTCTACAGAGTAGATACGAGTAGGTGGCTTCGATGGAAATGTAAATCTGCAATGTGCAGGCCGGTGGTAGAAATACAACATGAACATGAACATGGAGTTGTGCGCTGGCAATAGGGCAATAAGGGGCATATAAATGGGTAGGGTCACCTCCTGGATCTCCTGAATATCTCCTGAAGATTTGTTTCTTATCAATTCATCAAAATCTGAATCAACGTCATGGTATTCTGTATAGAGATTTAATTTAAAATAACCTTTGGTATGAGTTCATCGGGCCCATTTCATCAATATGCAAAATAATTTGTGCGTGCCAACGCGGCTGCGATTGCGCTTGATATTACTATCAATCCATGTTAGTTGCATCCACACTTGAAGTTATTGATATTGATAATATTGATACCAACATTTGGAAGGGGGTAAGATGTGTACCCAATTGAAAAGGAGAAAAGACCTGGAGAGGGAATGACTGATACTGGGGGTGCAGGGAGGGGAGGCTTTTCTCTACGAAGTAATCTTAGGATACTTATTCCAAAAATGTCTAGATACATTTTTACTCTAGCACCTCTCGCACGGAAAGGAGGCGAATATTCGCAAGCCAGGTGAGATGATCAAACCTCACTATGAATCTTTACACTGCCTCGCTACCTATATGTTGGTTACCTAGGTAGATAGGTCACGGATCCCTTCTAAATCTTGGTTATGGATTAATGAGAATCAGATATTCATTCTACTCTAAGTGTACCGGCCGGTCCATGATTTGAAATCCCCAAAATTACACAGCCCTTGACTTCTAAGAACAGATTGAGTGAGTGAGGGCTTTACCTCAACTTTTTCTCTATATGCCTCCCTTACCTTTACCTAATTCACTCCATCCATCCATTCCTTGTTCTCAAATCTTGTATGCATTTCGTAGAGAAGTGTATGTGTGACACTAAAATGCCATAAATGTATGCGTATGGGTGTCTGGTGATTCTTATCCAGAGAGTAGATCAATCAATTAAGGTCAACTGAGAGGAGGTTTCCAATGCAATGAACGAATCCAATTAAATTGAATAAACAAACAAAGAAACCTCGAAAAGCATTCTCCTCTCGCTGCATTCTTAATTGGGGAACAAATTGTATTTATTTATTGCCTTGATTTTTTCTTATCTCAAATAATTGGTTTTGCTAAAGACGCTTGATTTCCGAATGTTCTCTCACAGCTGACATAACACACACACCGTACGTTTCTTTGTTCTTTCTTGCATTGCTCGTTACACATTACTTATCCATTGACTGAAAGCGACGTCTATTATATCTTGAAAAGATTTAAATAAAAGCTAATTACTATTTACAATTACCTTCCTGTCTACAATGACAATAGTTTGCTTCCTTTTGATTGTCCGATAATTTAACACATTTATTTGCATTTTAATTACTCAAAGTCAGCGTTTAGCACTTCATATTCTTGTCACACGCACAACGATCTAAGCCTTAGTACAGTGTATCAATCAACTTTCAACCTTAGCATTGCCTAGTATTCACTCTCGTACACAACTAAGGGGGGTAGGGGTATCCGTGGAATAAACCAATCGACCCCCATTTATTCACCATTGGAGAAGCCTCCGACTTGCGGCTTGGTCAGAATTTAGAAATACACTCTCTGTACCTACCTGGGTAGTAGCTGGACGACTACGAACCGGCCCCCGGAAGTAAAAGACCAACCAAGGTCTGGATAGTGGGACGACTCCATCAAATCGAAATCGAAATCGAATAACATCCTGACAATACTACCTAGTAGGTATAGTAGGCAATACACACATACTAGAGACCTCAGATAGTACCAACCTATCTACCTTCTTTCCTTCTAGGGCGGCCGTAGATATCAACATCAACAATTTACAACACTCAATAATAACCCTATCTGGTGATCCTATCAAACCCAATTCCGATTTACCATTTTGTTAGTTGCCATTCAGACCCCGGTTCAACCAGTGATTCACCCCCCAAAGAGAACACACATACGACAGAGAGGGAAAGTGGAATCCCCAGGAAGGAAAAGGTAAAGACTAGCAAGCAACCAAGCAACCTAAAATTGGTACCAGATCTACTGTTACCGCAACTTTTTTCCCCCTTCCCAATCTTTCTGGATATTTCTACAATTGTGCACGAATTCAATTTGCACAATCTCTCAATCTATATCAGAAGTTATAGCAGTCATTCATTTACTCTACTTCGGGGGAGAAAAAGAAACAATAACAAGCAAGAGAACTCGACTATTTACACTTGTTATCTTCTACATATAAACATATCTTCATCGAAACATTTAGCACAACAAGTCTCTCAGTGGCCTACAACGGAAACTTGCGAAACCCCGCTGGCCTGCATCGTCTCAGCCATTCGATCCTCCGTTTAGTCCTGGATTCATCCTGGTTCTAAACATTTTTATTTCTCCATTCCAACTGCGACAAATTTCCAAACATCTTTTTTACTGTGGCAGATTCACTTGCCTTGTTGCTCTCTCTGAATAATAATTCTTTTTATGAAATTCATTGCATTCACTCAATACTTCCTTCTTTTTGTGCTTCTCCAATCACTCAATTTGCTCTCGCCTACAAAGAACCACGCGGTCTATAGCTGGAGCTCGAACCCGACCAATTTACGAAACCAACCGCCAATATTCCATCCCATTATTTTGTCTCGCTCTCATATTATTGCTTATCATAGCTCGAGGCTTGAAGGTCGGCTCTGCGAATTCGAAAGTGGAACAAAGGAAATAAATATTGTCAAGATGGCATCTTCTAAGGTGATTACCTTATTTCCCTCATTACATACCAGCGTTATCTATTTATAGGAACACTGCTGATCATTCTCATCTCTCTCACAGGAAATCCAGCATTCTTCGAGACCTAGCCAAGGCCGACTTCCATCACTGTCTACAAATTCTTCGAGTTCCTATCCACGACAGTCTCATACAAGAAATCACTCTCATTCAGTATCTGCAGGATCACTTATACCGAGCAGCAGGGTGACTCGACGCAAAAGTGTATCTTCGAACGTTGCGAGTAATGTTAATGCACTTCTAGCTGCAGCGACAGCGAGTGAGGTTGGCGATAATCCTTTGGCAATGCCAATTTCTACACGAAGAGCAACAATGAGATCCGGACCTATGGGCAGTTTACCATCTCCACCATCGAGCCTGCCAACTCATAGAATAAGGTTGACCATGAAGTCGGGGCGTGGAGAGAGTGCAATTGACGATGATAACAATGACGAGGAAATGGAGGACGAAGAAGACGACGAGTTTACAAAGAACAGAATGAGAAGAGCGAGCGAAGGATCACAACTTTTGAAAGATGGCAAGAAGGCCAATGCCAATGATCTCAAGTGTGACAAGTGTGGAAAAGGATACAAGCACAGCAGTTGCTTGTCTAAGCATTTGTTCGTGCCCACCATCCTTTCCTATCTTCCTCCACATAGGCTTCAGCGCGAAAGCTTTGTGTGATAGTGTTGTGAATTGTTATTAACTTTTTGTTTGCAGATGGGAACATACACCACAATGGTCCTACACCTCGAAATTGTTGATCTCAAAGCATCAACAAGTACAGTTGCTAGAAGCGGCTGCCGTCCTTCTTGGAATGAACCAAGATTCCGTCAATACTCCACCGGACTCTGCAAAGGACCCTCAAAGTGATGACCAGGATTCTGCATCTAGTCTGGGTGATCATGAGATTGATCGTGCCAGCTCCGCGGATATGACACCACCACCTGCAGATATACGCCACGCATACGGTGGCAGTTCGTTCAACGGATCAAGGATACATGCTGGAAATAGTGACTCTTATACCATGTCGGATAGGGTACGTTACGGTGCTAGCGTTCCAGTCGGCTTCGGTCTTTTCCACCAACAAAATTATGAGCGTCGCCCGCCCTCTTCTGGAATGAATGAGAACCAAGAGGAAGATACATTAACCACAGCGATGGAGAACCACGGTCTTTCAAGCGACTTCCCAGATGATATTCCTCCCGTACCTGGAATCCCTGCTGAATATCTGAATGATATTTCAGCAAGTTACACACCTAGCCTTCGCCCGCGGCAGAGGGAAAGTTTTGCCAGAGGAAGCTATGACCGTCATCAACTCCATGGAGATGGAGATGTGCAAATGGACGATGGCGATGATAGTATGGGAGATGAGGAAGATTATGATCTGCGATCCCGCGGTCGTTCTGATGAAGACGATGATGGTGTTTTTGGACATATGGAGGAATAACTGCCGGCAAATCTAAATGTGCCAATCGAAGCAACCTTTCAATTGGCCATTGTGATTATTTCCCTTTTCTTCTCCTGTAGTAGCAATGTAATAAGTAAATTCGGTCGATTCTTAGCACCAATGTGTGGGGGTTTGATCCACTGAGGTTAAAACTAAGAATCGGGTTGATCTACCAGAACAATAAAAACAAATGTTATCAATGAAAAGAAGATACTCAACAGCCAGACATGCAAGTTCCTGGTGTCAATGCCATTTGATACCAATTTTGATGGTGAATATGATGATATTGATGGTGGCGACGATATCGATGTAGTTAAGAGTGGCATATCGAGGTATATTGTATTGTCAAGCACGCAACTACTTGCAAGTCCTTTTTCAAAAGGGTTTCATTTCCCCTTCAGATAACATCACTGGGCTTGAGGCTTTTAGATAGCACTTGCTGGACATTGGTTGGGTAGGGTGCAGCATGTTATCTAGGTCTGGGATAAAGTTTCTTGACGTAGAAGAAAGAAGTTGGCAAACAATTAGGCGTGCAGTAGTCATAAACGCAGCGGATGTAGAGGAAAAAGCAAACGAAGCTATTGCATGAGCAGATGAAAGTGTCAAGATGTTGAAGAAGAAAGCAAAGCAAAACAAAATATCAATTGAAATTTATTTTTCAACAACCTGAAGCAACACGACTTTACTTATTTAAATTAGAAATATCAAAATTTTCGATGTGGATACCAATTGAAAAAAGAGAGAAAATTGTAATGAAAAAATGGTGGTTGGCAGAACGACTCTTGTATACAAGGAACTGGATTGATGATAGCTCACCGGTAGTGACGTCTTGGTGTCCAAGCTCAAGCTGCATCATGCAAAGCAAGCAAAAAATTCGCATGGGCAGAACATAACTTCTACAATTATACATCAAAAGAATCAATTCAACGATATAAAATCAAACGATCAAACTCAAAACTTTTGTTGATTTGTGATCATTGAAAGAAAAATTGAAAAGTGAAAGGAGTCTTTTATACTTGTGGGATAAGCGCGCCGGCCCTAGGAGACGCGTTGGTTTTGTTTATTTGCTGCCGGACTGAATTGTTAGGAAACGACAGACGGGTATGGAACTTTCATTTGTCTATATAATCGATCAAACTTAGTTATTTACAAGTACACAGGACTTTGACGCATAATACGATTCTGAACGAGACATACCAGAACGAAAACAATAATAGTAAAGGAAAAAGAGGAGAAAATGGCTCCAGCAACACGATCACTAAGAAGAGATAAGGTTGAGAGCTTGGCAGACAGTACAGAGGCGGCAGCGGATCAACTTGTTAATGGGGATCTGAGCCATCTGCAAAGGGGTGATGATTTGGATGAATATTACTCGAAGAGGGAAGCAGCGGAGAGAGAGAATGATGAGAATTCCATGCTTGTCAAGTCAATGCTCGCCGACTCTGGATTCTCACAGCGGAAGCCATCAAAGGTGCCAGATCTATTGAGGTTTCCCTTGGTAGTAGTTCTCAGTTTGATGGGAAGTGGGTTGGCTTATAGTTTGCGTGCGAATTATGTTGAGGCAGAGGAGTTGGGAAGCGTTAGTAGGAGGTATCAGGGATGGGAAGAGGCGGCGGGGTTGGTTGCGTGGAGGACTGCGGAATTGGCATTAGGTTGGTTTGGTAATTATGATGGGTATGATTTTGCGGCTATGACTTTGTTATCTCGTGGTCCTCCAGTAAGTTTCCCCCCCAAATTTCTACCCCACTACCAAATTGCGCTCGTAGTTGTGATGAGTATGTACTGATTTTTGGGATTTAGTTGTATCTTCTAAACGCATTCTATGAAGTTAGCGTGAAGACTGTTGTGTCATCTCTTCTGATCGATACCCTCACAACCTACATTCCATTCCGATTACTTCGACCTCTTTCTCCCGCTCACGCAGACGCTCCATCTGTACCAAACCGAGATATTACCTCAGATATTCCCGTTCAGATCATCACTACACTCCTAGCGGCATCTATCTACAGCGTCACTCTCTACGGTGCATACATGTCCTACATGCCAGTTTACCTTGCTACCTATTTCGAAGGTATCCCATCTATTGCCGCCGCTCACTCCGCAACACCTACTTCTCTCCTTCCCGTTATGTTACTTTTAGGCCTCGCAACACGTTCATTCATTTTCACCCCAGTTACAGCTACCAAGCCTTCAGACTCGGTACCTCCGCCATTTAACCCTGAAACTGCTACGTTGGAAGAGACTATTCTTTATAACTTGTGGGGATTTTCGAACAAAACCAGAATTATTATCAAGAGAACAGCTACTTTGATGATGATTACAGGTATTAACACTTTTTTGCAAACGTATGTTACGGTTGAGGGGTTGAGGCGCTCGGTGCTGTGGCGTATTCGGGTATCTGGGTTGTGGCTGCGGGAATTTGTGGGGGTGTATTGGGGTTTGTGGGTGCGGTTTAGGGAGGAAAGTGTGGTGCAGATTTGATGGCTTGACGTTGAGAGAAGTCGGAGGTAGGTACATTAGGGGAGATGAAGGAGAGAATTACTGTACATGGAAGAAGACGCATATGGATCTCGCTATTTCCTCTTTTTGGGATCTATTGATTTGGCGGAGTATAGCTGACTGGTTGAAGCGAGACTTTTTTGATTTGTTCACTGGCTTGAGATACAGGGGAATATGCTCACATGTTTGCTTATCGACACGGCGAGAAGGGTTAGGGGATCAATCTACTCATCCGGGGGGAAATAATCATAAACACTTTCAAGTAATAGCTGGCGGGAGTGATGATTTGTTTTACCGTGTTGTATTGTATTCTTTATGCTTTCGATTTCTTGAAAAGGAGTGCAGATGATTTTGATGGATATTCTATGCCGGTATCAAGGTTATTTCTAAAAATAGATGCATGTATTGATTTCAACAAAGGGGTATGGGGTACGTCTATACACCTATGATACAAGAATGAAGTGAATGTGAATTGAAACTTATTATATTGATCGGTACCTAGGTAGGTACTTATAGATACTTCGATAAATGATGTTGTAACTGTCCCTATCTTATAGGACTAGGCTGACATTTGAAATGCGAGAGTAAGCAGGCATTTTATTCCTTTCAGATCATATTGTGTAATCTTGTGACCCATAGCTTAACCGCAATTTCAAGACAAGAAGGGGGGAGGGGGGAAGGGCTGAAGTGAATAAAGGGTGAAATGGTAAATCGTAAATGGGAAGGTGCAAACAATCATTTTAAACGGATCAGATTATAATAAAACATATTGATAATCACTAGCATTGGAGCATTAATTAAATATTCATCACCTACATCGATTCCCAAAACAACCAAAATACATCCATCAATTTCACACTCCATACAGCTCAACCTTCCTTTTCCAGTTGGTTTTATTCATGATCAGCTCCATCCATCATATTCAGCCTTCGACACCTACTTGGCTCCTTTCTGTATGATCTAGATACTGTCCAGATCCCGTACAGATCCCATCCACTTTGCCACGGTCACGGCCACTGCTTCCACTACTGCTACTTTCTTCTTATCTTTTTTTGGCATATCTACCTACTTGTTACTCACGGCGGTACTTATTGCTGAAGTATCTGAAATATCACGAAACAAAGCCTTGGAACCCATGACACCTTTTGGCATATTTTTATAATGAAATATGTAGGCTCCGTAACACACCAACCCAAATCTAGGATTTTTTTAAATTGTCTTTGATTCGATTAAAGATCTATTTTATTCTAGTCGTCAACTTTACCTGCCTATTATTTGCCATCACTCTCAGTATTTTATCACGGTATTTGCAATTACCACTGTACATACCACACACATACCACACACATACCACACATCCATCCGTCCATCCACACACACATACTCCCTTCCAGAGCCTCATCGATATCGCGTCTCCTCTGCTACAAACTTAAAACAACATTCGATCCGATCAAGATCGAGAAGAAAATAGCATCCACCTCTCCCAAACAAATATGGCATCAGATGCATCCAGAAGGTATGTTTTTTGATAGAAGCTTTCTTTCCCCCTTTTTTGGTCTATTTCCTATTTCCTATATTGTATTTATTTTTACCCTTTTTCCCCATAACTACCGGTACCTTGATACTATTTTGATCTACCTACGTCGATACCTACATTAGCTGTTTCCATAGCTTCCCCCTCCCCTCCACAAAAAGCACGTGCATTTTATGTTATGCTACATGCTTTTTCACTTGACTTGGGGCTTTGGGCTTTTGGCTTTGCTTTCCTGTTCCCGCCGCTTTGCAAGAAAAGATGGGGACCGATTGGGGGACCGATTGGGGGGCAGAATAAGAGCCAGCCAGGTACAAGCAAGACCCCAAATATTGTAAAGGGAAAAAGGGCAACGAGAAAAAAAAAAGATATAAGAGGCTCAAGGCAAATCATCGGGAAAGAAAAGGAAAAAAGGACCCAAGATCCCCTTCCCACTCCAAAAAATTTCAAAATAATACCTGCCAATGATCGCAAAGTAGGCGCTAGGTAAGGATTTGGATTGGTGGCAGTATCGCGCTTTACAATTTGCCGATAGATTTTCGCGTTTTTTAGTTGCTTTCACGACAGATTATTACTACACTACATGCCTGCCTGCCTACTCCGTACTATTTCGGTCAATATTTCATCAATTATCTCTTTCTTACCTTTCCTTAACAATTGACTTTCGACAATTTTTTTTAACGACATACACTGGACTCTGGAATTTTTTACTAATTTGTTTTTTTCTTCTCTCTTTTAGATGGCTGGATGAGTCAGGTATCTGGAGCTGTCGAATCAAGGTCCCACCACAATCGCATGTCGACAATTCAAGAGCAATCGATAATATCAATTCCAACATATACTCTATCAACGTGGCCGCAAATAATACAATGGATACCGCTTTGGAGATGACAAGTCCTGGCCGTAAGGCCAAGCTCGCGGAAACGATTCAATCTATGGCAAACTTGAATAGTAACATTGAGAACATGGAATCACCTATGGATCCGGATGCACAGGCAACAATCACAGACTTTCTCGATTTTACGGAATACCTACCTTCTGATTTGGTGCGGTCATTGGCACTTATTAGTGACCTCGATGAGAAATATGTCAATGCTTCATCGAGCTTGAATGACTTGACAAAAACCTATGGTCACCTCCCCGATCTTCCCGTCGATACAAAACCTGACCCTGTCTCTTTGCGAAAAGATATATCTACCAGCTTGACTGATGCCCTCGGGGCACGTACATTGGCTTTCGCAGAAGCATCACATCTGGTTGAGAACGTGGAGAGACATTACAAAAGGGCCCAGAATATATTGGCGAAGCTTCAGACCATGGCCGAAAACTATCCCGAATCTCGAGAAACAAGCCCTGTCCCGCAGAAGCCAAATTCACCTGTCGCAAATCGATTGCCAGGAAAATTACTTTTGCGAACTGGAAACCCTGATGGTCGCATGCGTGTTCGCAAACGACGCGCGCCAATCATCACTGTTCCTGGTGAGGTCATGGCTCCATATGAGCTCGACTACGATTCTTATGATTCGTACAGTGATGATTCGGAATCCGACGCTGGCCCGCCCACACCACGTCGGGAGACACCTGCGAGATCCGTATCGGTCAATTCTAAGATCAAGTTGAAGGTCAAGCCAGCCAAGAAAGAGAAAGTAGCAAAAGCCCCCCGGACACCAAGGCCACCTGGAGTTATGGGAACGAACGTACATAGCGCGGTTGCCGGAATATCGACAAGTAACGCACTAGCGAAACTCCAACCTCCACCACCGGATGCGAAAGCGGGAACCGAAGATGCGCCTTGGCTTCAGTTGACCGCATGGGAGCTTGCGAAGCTCAGAAAGAGAATGAAAAAGAATGCGGTATGGAGCCCGAGCGATACAATGATCGCACGTGAATTAAAACAATTGGGACGAGGAATTGAAGCGTATCGTACTGCAAAGAGTAAGGCTGACGCTGCAGGACAGCCTTTCGAACAATCGGTACCACCCCAACTCACCGGGAAGACAGTTATCGCGGAAGGTGCTATAAGTGCAGAAGCCTTAGGCACAGAAGAGATACAACTTAGCAATCGTGGTATGAAGCTTAACGAAGCCAAGAAATTAAAAAGAGAGGCAGCAGCAAAAGAGCTTGCCAAATTGGCGGCTGAAGAAGCTGAAGAATCTGTACGAAAGATGACAGAAGCTGCTAGTACAGTAAAGAGCCTTTTTGGGAATCATCCCGAAGAGAAAGAGAAAGAAAAAGAGAAAGAAAAAGAGAAAGAGAAAGAAAAGGAGAAAGAAAAAGAAAAAGAAAAAGAAAAAGAGAAAGAAAAAGAAAAAGAAAAAGAGAAAGCCCCTACTAAAACACCTAAGAAGCAGCCAGCATCGAAAAAACGAAAACGCGAGTCTACAATCGAAGACGTAAAGACGAATGGCGAGGCAAACCCACCGAGTATAGATGGCATAACTGACACGAATGACGCTCAAGGTGATAAAGTGAATGAAGTAGATTCTTCGAAATTAGGTAAGCCTCAATTCAAGAGAACGAAGACTGAAACCCCGGTCCCACCCCCTCATCCCATCATCACAAATGCCACTCCCCGCGCAACTCCTGTACCAACTTTGGAATCTGCCGTATCCGTGGCATCTTCCATTGCTCCATCAGTACCAACTACAGATACACCAATCAGTTCTACTCCGGTTGCATCAGTAACGGCTACATCACCACCAAAATCCTCAACGCCAATTCTTCCTCCGGGTGTGGAAAAGAAGGAGGCCAAGAAAGAGGCGAGAAAAGCAGCGGCGGCTGCTAAAAAAGAGGCCAAAGAAGCCGCAAAAGCAGTTGTGGAATCGGAATTGGCAGAAAAGAAGGAAGATCAAAAATCGGAAAAGCTAGAGAAGACAACTAACACACGTGCCACTCGCAAAGCAACTCCGGTTGCTCAAGTAATTGAACCCACTACACCACCAGTATCAGAACCCCTTCCAGCTAAAAGACCAACATCTTCTCGCGGTAAAGCAGCCGCTGCAAAAGAAGCGGTAACTGCTGCCGCCATCAAAGCAGAAGAGCCCATTTCTGCAGCTCCTATGCCAGCAGTATTAGATCGCCCCAGACGCACTAGCACAGCTCGTAACACGCCGGCACCAGAAACTCGTCAACCGAGCAAAAGAGCAAAAAGGCCCGCCCCAGGTGTTGTAACTCTTACAACAGAAGGTGGATCTACTGCCGTAAGCGTTGGCAAGAGACGTGCTGCTCCACGCAAAAAGGCAGGACAGAAAAAGGAAAAGAAAGATGGAAGAGAAGGCAGTGCGGTTCAAGAAGTTTTGGATGAGGTAGATGATGATGGAAATTTGATTGATCCAAACGAACAGAGATATTGCATTTGTAATCGGGTTAGCTTTGGCACGATGATTGCTTGTGAGAATGATAATGTGAGTCTTCCTTTCCACAAGAGGTCTGTGTTTTGGTTTGTATTGAATACGGAAAAGAGGAAGGAAAAGGAATAAATAGAGACGAGACGAGACGAGACGGGACGAGACGGGACGAGACTAGACTAATGATTGATTGCTTGATAGTGCGAGAAAGAATGGTTTCATCTGGAGTGTGTGGAAATGACGGCTGTTCCTCCTAGAACCACTAAGTGGTATTGTCCGGATTGTAGGATTATTTTGGGGATTGGCGAGAAAGGGGAGGTCAACGCTAGAGGGAGGAAACGGTAATGGATGGGCTGGGATAATAATGGGTGGTAGCTTTGCTAATTAGCTATAAGCTAATATGGAGTTTACAATATGGCTGGCTGGTTTGATTGATAATAATGACTTTGGGAATCGGAATGATTGCATACTTGCTTGCATGCAACAGAGGCGATGGGTCATGAATTCATGATGTTTTCCTCACAATTTTGGTCCGGAGAGTGTATGATTATGTATGTATGTATATTGTATGGATGGGAGATGGAATTTTGTGAAACTCTGTCCAATTTGATGGCTGGCTGGCTAGCTACTGAGTTGGTTGGTGGGCTGTTTGTGTGCATGTGGATGTGTATAAACAATTAATATCACATGTACAAGTGAATAAATGGAGAAATATAATGGAAGTGTATTAAAATTTTGTGGATATCATTCTACGACGTCTTTGCTCATATTCTATGCATTTCGTTTATGTATCATGTATTCTGATATAATGCCCGCAGCACCATCTTGCTATTTCCCTTTTACATCAGACACATCCAGGAACCTCGATGTTGAATTTCTCTCCGTTGATTCCCCAGCGCGAAAGGGATCCGCCGCTTCCGAAGAGGAGATCGAGCTTTTGTTCGCGGTGCCAGATGAATCTTTTTTTGTTCTTGTCGGGCAGGGTTTGGATGAAGTACTGGGGGTGGGTGGGGGTGTTAGAGTTTGGGGTTGTGGATTGATGGGTGGGTGGTCTATGTTTGGGGTTTACTTGGTGTTGTGTAGAGAAGAGAAGAACTTGAGGCGGGGTGGGGGTGAAGAGATGGAGCGGGCAGAAAGGAGAGGGGAGGAGAGGAGAGGATACATAGGAAAGGGAAAGATTGATAAGAGAGGAATGCATACATACCAAAATCTTGTGTTCCGGAATCCATTCCTCGTCCATGGTATCGAGTTTCCAGTCAGAAGCATTTTTAAACATGACGCCGGCGTGGCGATCACGATAGCCGATCAGGTGGTTTTCGATGGAGTAGGAGGGGTCGTGGAGGAGACGGTGGAGAATATCTTTTGCGGTGCGGAGGGGAGGGGATTTTTGTGTGGGGAGGGGGAAGGGTGTTGGGGTTGGGGTTGGAGTTGCAGAGGGGGTGGGGGAGAAAGTTGGAAGGGAGATGTTGGGTGGGGTGATGGAGGGGGGATGGAATGTACGGGTGCTGGGACGGAGATGGAGATGGAATTTTTCTGACGATGAGGTATGTATGGTGTAGAATAGATAACCTTTTTGATTTGGGGGTGTGGATTTGTCTTTCTGGAGTGAGGAAAGCCATTTTTCGAGGGTAGGGTTGAGATCTGGAGAGTCGATGTTGGTCAGACCGAGGAGAAAACATCCTTCGTAGAAGGGAGAGGAATCATCTGCTTCTTGATCGACTAGGGGTTGGGGCCATAGATGGAGTATTGAGGGTGAAGATGAAGATGTGAGGGTTGTTAGAGCTGCAGAGGGGTTGTTAATATCAAATTTCAGTTTATGGAATAAATGAATGAACGATGAATGGGTGGGCGGATGGGTCAGTTAGTGGATGTGCTTACAACTCTTCAATTCCACCAATCTATCACCAAGCATATCCAACCATCTTCCACATTCCAGCGAGGAGGTACCTGAATACACGAAATCTATCTGAATGATATTTTCACCCACAAGTTTAGCAGACACATCTTGTTGTTGAATACTCGCGAGAAGATTTTTCCAATATGAAAAATGGGGATAACTTTCTGTGGGGTTACTTTCGATGATGGAATGCATGAGCTGGAATTTTAGGTAGAGAAGTTCGAGGGTTGATCTATCTACATTTTGAAGATGATAGAGATTATAGATGTTGGTCCATTGAGTGAGTTGGTTTCTTTGGTGTGGTGTTAGTGTCTATATGGTGATAGGAAACGGAGGAGAAATTTACTCGGTTAGATGTTCATCTTCGTCATCGTTGAAGAGACCGGTACCACATTCCATGTAATAGGGCGTTAGGTCAATTTCTGGAACTCTTCCATAGTAGGTCAAAAATCGACGGATTGTAGTCTTGAAATCGAGGTTCTCTTGAAATGATTTTGATCCAATGCCCGATGATAGGGAGGCGATTATCGAATTTTCCCATTTTTGATCTGAAGTCTCTGTAGTATTGGGTCTCACATTACGCGGTTCGGAATTTGAAGATAAAGCATGCCGTAAAAGGGTGATGATGGAAATGGAGGTAAGACTGCCAATATTAGAGCTTCCATAAAGTCCTTGAACCGTTGCCCAGGCTCTGATGTAGTGGTAGACATGGTGTAGAGTGTTGTCTATTCTGACTGTATCATGTCAGATTGGCATTTCTAAGTCATATTCCTGGGAAAGTTTGGCCAATGGCCAAGAAATGAAGATAAAGTTCTGAGAGGGGTAAAATCAGATAGGAGCTTACACTTTTGAGCGAAATCGGTCAACCAAAGAATTCTAATGGCTTGTTTTGACGACCACTCGTCACAGTATTGGAGGGCCGCTAGTGGAATACTTTGAGGCAATTGTTTATGGCTATTCGATATGTGAGCAACACTAAACGTTTGAACAGCCGTTGCATGAATGAAGATTCTTTCGATAGGTATCTCAGGAGGCACTTGGCAACATACATTCTTCTCACAAATGGCTCGCAACAGCCATATTTAACCTCAAAAGCGAAGCTATTGATTCGTATAATAAACAATGGATGTGCGCCTGGCTGAACCGATGACACAATAATATTCGCATCCGGATACTCAACTTGAGCCTTTTGGATTGCCTCCCAAAAGACATCTATAAACAAACTTGCCGAAATGGTTCCAAAAACCACGCATTTCAATGTTTCGTTTCTTGTCGTACACTGTATGGCGTGGCTTTCAGTAGCAAAACAGACAAGCTTTGGAAGGGCGCCAATGCGAGCACGACGAGCGCTTGGAATACCTCCTTGATCTTGGCTATCAAGGTCCTCTTCTGGACCCGCAAGGCCTGGATCCAGAAGTTTCTGCAATGTTTGGAAAGCTAGATTAGCTTCTTCCCACCATCCTGGAGTAGGGACGTGGAATTGGTCTTGGAAGTATTGCGTGAGTATCAACTCCTCATTATTTGTGTCGTCTGCCATGGGGAAAGTGTGGAGGAGGGTAAAAATAGCTCAAATTGTTCAGAAATAGAAATTAATTGGTTTGAGGGGGAAGGAAACGATATCTGTGTGCAATAACTATTGTTTGAATGATACAGAAATAGAAAGAGAGAAGAAATTTTTTGTAACTTATTCTGATTTGGGGATTCGACAGAGAGCTTGCTTTGCCTTTAACATTTTTAAAGTATCGTTGCTACCTTACCCATACATCAATACCTACCTTCAAATCTGCCTTGGTGGCTCCTCAATTGACGGATCTTGCAGCATTGAATATACGAGAAGAGTCATCGTCGCCAGTCCCTCTCTAAAAATGAAGGATGTGCATCTTTTATCTCGGCCAGTGAGTCATACAACTTTGTAGGTACAATCAAATTTGCAATACAAATTGAAGGGCATCGACATCTTCCTCTGCATTACTCCTCCGTCTCCGCACGCGATCAGATAATTGTTTGGATAATAATAAAACATGTGGTGAGCAAAGATATACTTGATTGGCCAATGACACAATCATAGAACTCTGGAAGTGAAATGAAAACAAAGAGAAATAAATTGGCATTAGAGTGGAAAAGCTTGGTGAATGGGCGGAGGAAGCAAGAGATTGTGGTTGGCCAAGGTCTGGGCAGTGCGTAGTAAAGATTTTATGGAGTAATGATTGGTGATGAGGAAAAACATCTGAGCATACCGAGTCTGAGAGACTATATCCATCGGTATAGCCAAAAGAAGGTGTTTCATAAAACATTCAGGTATGCATATTTATTATGAATGACCAGGTGTATGCCCTTGGTATGGAGACTCCGTCTTCGTCAGACTGAGCGCATTAATTTAGATATCCCCATATTCCATTCCAATACTGCAGATGTACAGTCAGTCAGCTGAAAGTGCCAAAAGGGGTGGATCATCCCACCCCGCATAAATGGAAGAAAGCTTGAGAGAGATGAGTTGATTATTTGCCGATACCTACCTACTGTTTCTGTACTCCGTACTATCACCTCATCAAATAAAGTGGCACTTTGTTCCACGGAATCTTGTCATTTTAGACACACGGAGTTTCCATAGGGTCTTCTACGATGTATGATGGTGACATGCTCGTATAGATACGAGACAAGCTGACATGTGTAGCTGATGGCTGGTCGTCTAACGGAAGTACTACTCGAGTATGATATAATGGGAAAGCCAACTTTGAATGATTCGATTTATTAAACTCTACCTACTCTCGGTATGTATGCCTCTTTACGAGACAATCAGGCTGAGAATGAATTTGAAAGGGATTGGCCGTTGCGTGTCAATTATCTTTTTTTACCTTCCTCGCCTACATACTGCACTGCACGTAGGTACTTGAGGATAATATAAATTCAATCTCATTCACTCAGCTGTCTCTTCTTTGCATACTATACTATACGTAATGAATGATGAGAAAGTATGGTACGATGTACTCGAATTACAAGACCTCGGTGTAACCAACTGCATTATGATCCAAATTGAATCTCCAATACAGTAATATCACCTACCTTCTATACCGTAGCTAGGCGCAATTCAATCTCGAGGTTAAACTCTATATAGTAGAGATATCTAAACATATCTAACGTAAAAGATAAAGACACCGGTACTGTATCGTGAAGCTTATTAATAAATGTAACCGAACACTTACCTAGTCCTTCTTGCACATTGGGTTGTCTAGAATCAACTACCGGACTAATCAGTACTCACGATCCTTTTCTCCATCATACCATCATACCTACACCGTACTCATCCTAATAGATTATACTTTTGGTCCCAAAATTCACTCGTGTGTATATGGTGTGACTGTCATTTCCGATTGAACCATCTTGTGAATATGAAACTCTTATGCGTATAAATGAAGAAGGTGAAAGAAAATGATAAGCAAGGTCAAGTTAGATGTAAGAAAAACACAGCCCAAATACCAAGAGAATACGCAGAGCCAAGATAGCCAAGTTTCTCCGATCTTGGCCTCGGGGCGCAATCTCTTGGTTATGAAAGGGTTTGAAAAGCTTTATTGGCAATTTTCTTACTGCCTCGAGGCATTTAGCTTAGAAGTTTGCACATGTTCCTTCCATACGTGCCAAGAGTGATCAACCAATCAAATAATCAACTCAAGTTTGATCCGAGTGGAATACCAAGAGACTAGGAGTGGAAGCTAAACTCAATACGATCGCCAAGAGCTCTTGCCAAGACTTGGTCCCGCCCAGAGATTCCGTTATTCTTACAAGAAGGAACCAAGATCCTCCCTCTGCTTGGAGAACTCTTGAGAGAAACACAATTCGAAAGAACAAGAGTTCCCTTCTTTCTTTGATTCCAGTTTACCATCAATAATTTATCTCAACGTTGGATTTGATCGATTAAGTTGCTATCTGATATCGATACAGCCAAGACCCATAACTTTTTGGATTAATCTATTTTCCATACACAGTTTAGTCTGTGACAGGTTCAATTAACCGACTATCCTTCATTGGTTAATCTGTTTGATCTATTCCTAACTTCACAATGTCAAGTCAAGACCAGCAGCAGCAGCAGCAGCAACAACAAACTGCACAACCTCAGACTTCGACAGCCTCGAGTTCCAATGCAGAAGCTACTTCCACAGTAACTCCATCCATTCAACAAAATGTTGTATCTGATGATAGTTTACTCTGTCAATGGGAGAAATGTTCTGAAAGATGCCCTACTCCAGAATCTTTATTTGTATGTTTGATTTTGTTTCCGTAGTTTTACACCATCATACGTTACACCCTTCCAAAGTCTTCATACTTATACTCTATCTTAGGAACATATCTGCGAGAAGCATGTTGGTAGAAAAAGTACCAATAACTTAAACCTCACTTGCGGCTGGAATTCATGCCGTACTACTACCGTCAAACGCGATCATATTACATCTCATATTCGTGTGCATGTTCCACTCAAGCCTCACAAATGTGAATTCTGTGGAAAAGCATTCAAGCGTCCTCAGGATTTGAAGAAACATGTCAAGGTAAGACGGAGAGCTGGCGTGTATTCCTTCGGCTGTGCTAATGTATACTATCAGACACATGCCGATGATTCCGTTCTCTTGAGATCTCCCGAACAACCTGGTGGCCCAAACGGAGGATATAGACAACCAGGTGGTAAAGGTACGTAAGGGCGCAAGTTGCCTTTCGTTCATACAAATGTCTCTAACCTTTCTTATGTAGTAATTGCTAATTTGCAGCATCTTGCAGCAAACCCCATGGGTTATTATGATCATAATGCTTCAATGCATCCTGGTTCCGGGATGTATGGCAATTCGCATCATGGAGGTCACAGTGGATATTATGCACCCGCTCATCCTCCACCATCTTCTTATGGAGGAGGCCCAGGCTATTACCAGATGTCTCACAACCCCGACCTTGGTCAACATGCAGCTTGGGATGAGAAGAAGCGAAATTACGATAACTTGAATGACTTTTTTGGTGCTGCTAAGCGTCGTCAAATTGATGCCAATTCTTATCAACAAGTTAATCAAAGGTTGATGGCATTACAAGGTATTCCCATCAGTGGAGGTGGAGCTATCCATGATTACATTCATTCAGCACCTCAATTAGTTCCAATTGATGGCCATGGAGGTCACGGAGGTCATGGTGGTCATGGAGGTCCCATTCCACAACACCAATATTCCCTACCTCTACCAAACTTGAGGACCAAGAGTGATTTGAATTCCATTGATCAATTCTTGGAGCAGATGCAATCAACAGTCTACGAAAGTTCAAATGCAGCAGCAGCAGCAGGCATTCATCAACCCGGTGCTCATTACACTCACCAGTCTATCAACTTCCGTCAAAGTCACTCGCCACCACAAACTCAAATTCACAACATTGGTTCAATGGCACCACATGTTTCGACTTCTTACGCTTCAGCACCAATGACTGCCACTCACTCATCTCATTCATCTGGTACACCAGCTTTAACACCTTCCTCAAGTTCTGTTTCATATACTTCTGGCAATTCACCAATGTCCTCAAGTGGACTATCTCCCATCTCTAGGCACAGTTCTACGTCAACTGCAGCATACCCCAATCTCCCTGCAGTATCTCTCGGATACTCTCCACATCACTCAACAACTGCACCAACATCTACACTTGGCACAAACTTTGATAGTGATCCTCGTCGTCGTTACTCTGGTGGTATACTTCAAAGAAGTGCTGGTGGACTCAACTCTAGTCAGTATCGCGAGTCTATGGAGACCGCTACTATTAGCTCTCCATCACCATCTCCAAAAGAAACAACTCCTCGCCCTGAGTCTATCGTTCAAACTGATGTCACAAGTAACATTGATCCAGCTCTTTCTGTAACTTCACCTACAGTCAGATCAGTTGATACTCTCGAAAGTGCTCGCGATAGAGCTGAAGAGGCATGGATCGAGAACATTCGTGTCATTGAAGCTTTGAGAAGATATGTTAGTGACCGTCTTCAAAATGGAGAGTATGTCAAAGATGAAGAAGATGCTTCTGCAGCCGATGTTGATATGAAAGATATCCCAACAAAGACTGAAGATAAGCCAACTGAGAGCTTGTATCCCGTTCTCAAAACAGATGATGATGATGAGTAATTGATTTTTGGGTATCATGAGGTTGTGTTGATTGGGTGGAGTTTTTTGGGATGATTGCTTGCTATATCATGGGTTGAATGACGCTTCAATACATTATATCATAGGGATAAAGTGGCGCTGGTATGGATGGAGTACGAAATTCATTCAGCACATTGGTCGGTTGCTTGCTTTGATCAAAATTTGGAGAATGTTACGATAGTGCAATAGTTTTTTCCCCCTTTTTTTCTTCTTCTGATGAATGGAATAGCCTTCTCATTAAATGGAGTGTAGTATATCTATGAATCAGTACATTATAAACCATCTAAATTATGTCTATCAATGTTTAGAGTGACTACAATGAGCTCGCAGGTGTGTGACGACGAATGTTTATGATGATTTGAGATCTACTCGGGCCCGTAAAGCACCCCACATTTTAAGCATAGCTCCCCGAAGCACCCCACCCTGACAACATCTACAAAAGATATATTTGGCATTGACTTTCTCATCATACACTATACATTGTTTTCGAGGCATCTCTTTGATTCATCATTAACTCATCATCAGAAGTTAGTAAAGATGCCGCAACATTCATACAAATCGGAATATCCACAGGGGGTTGAAGTGGATGAGGGAATTAGAGAGTTCTTTGAGGCGTTTTACAAGTTGAGTGATACGGAGGAAAAACATGAGGAGTGAGTCGAGCCTTTTGTTTTGGACTTTGTTTTGGAGGATTGCGGAGAGGAGTCGGGTTAGGGATGGGAGGGGCGAGGAGCGAGGAGCGAGGAGCGAATGAATGTTTCTTATATTTCTTGAGAAGGGAGTGGGTAGGAGGATGGAGTGAAAGAGGGATCGGAAACTTCGGGTTTCGGAGGCTTGAAGGTTTGGAAGGATCATAATGTGGGGGGGATATGAATGGAAGTTTGAGGGTCGAGAATAATGAGTTTGATATCCTAGAATTGGGGGACTGGAGGGAAGGCAAGAATTTGAGTGATGGAGAATTCTAGAGATGCAGATGGTCGGGTTTGAAGTTGATGGAGTGATGGGCCACAAGGATGAAGCTAATATGTGGATGCGTCGATAGGTATGCAAATCAATTTGCTGAAGATGCGGAGGTAGTCATGGGGGTTAAAAGAGTTAAGGGGAGGCAGGGTGAGTCTTAACTTTCGTTTTTGTTTTGCATTCTTTGATATGGATGGAGGAAAGATGATGGGGGAGGAGTCTGGAGGGCTCACGAGGATTGGAGGATTGGGCAAAAAGTGCTTTCTTGGATGAAATTTGGTTGAGCGAGTAGAAAAGGGGGAAGAGAATAGGAATTCAAGGTTTGACGAAGAAAGAAAAACGCTAATGTAAAGCTTTAGAAATTCTCGCTTTCAGAAAGGGCATGTGGGAAAAGGTAGCAAGTCGTTTGCATACAGCCCACAAAATCTTTCCTTTTGGAAAGGGGTCCACGGAGGTTATGTTGTTTGGAGTTGTGGCTGTGAGTTCTTCCTATCTACTTGGTGTTTAAAAGTCCAGGGAGTTTGGATTGGAGTGAAGGGAGCGAGTGGGTGGGGGTGAGGGCAAAATGCAGAAGATAAGGGAGGGAAACTTTTGAGTTGCGATGCTAATGCTTTAATGATTTAGTATGGATTGAAAGATGGAAGAAAGGCCGATGTAAGTGTCATGTTTATTATCTTCTAGCTATGAATGATACCATTTGGACATATACTCATATGTGGAATAGGTTGAGTGGGCCGGACGGGCCAAGATGGTTCAGGAGGGCGGAAAGTGGAAATTGGGATTTTATCAAGTTTATTTGGTGAGTACATTTTTAGTAGTCGTTGATGTAGAGTGAGGGAGTGAGGAGAGAAGGGGATTGATGGCTAATGAATATGTGTTAGGATTCGGCTGCTGTACAGAATGCTAAATAAGTTTGAAATTTCAAAATGTGAGGGGTGTGTAGATGGGAATTTCGGATGAATAAGGGGGTTTGTGTAGATTGATATAAATTTCAACTATGATGGACTTCATATCAAACTGTGGTTGGGCATAACCAATGTGAACTTCTACAATCTAAGTTCTATTCCGAGCTTCTAGTTTTGCCAAACATATTTTACAAGCATTACCAATTACCAAATCCAAGTAACTATCGTCATTGTATCTTATTTCGTCAACCATGATATTATTAGAACATCTTCTCCCCATTACTCAACCAACTTAATAGCCTCCTCAAAATTCATAATATCATCCGCACTCTTTGCCACTCCCCCCCCTTCACAATCCCCTCCTTATCCACAACCCAACTTCCACTCGTCTGCCATCGATTTCCACTCTCCGTAGGTCTATTCCATATTTTTTCTTCGCGCCCAAGCTTAAAGACAGAGAACATACTCCAGGGATTCAGTACGTGCCAGGCGGAACTAGTGCCTAATCCCCATTGTGCATAGATTTTGCGATCAGAATCAACGATTACTTGGATGGGACCGGCGCCGCCGAGCGAGTCAAGCCAGGTCTCAGTCGAAGATGAGGTGGAATGGGAGATAGCTATTATATTGATATTTGGGTGGGAGGCAGCGAGATTGCGGAGGGTAAGGAAAGTCTTTTCTGCGAACTGGAGAGGGGAGGGGGTTAGCTATGGTTTGAATTGTGGAATTGATTTTAGAATGAGGCAATTAGTTTGTGAGAGATATGCAGAGTAAGATGCTAGAAGTAGTACATATGTGAAAAGGGAAATTAGAAACCTACTGGGCAGCCGCAATGTCTGAGAAATGTGATGATAGTAGGCTTTCCATTGGGATCTGGGAATGGAAGTTTAGATGATGAAGGTGCTTTGGAATTGATTTCTGGAGGTGATTGGACTTCAATTGGAGATGGAGAAAACCATGAATTGAGTTCTTGTTGGAAAGTCATTTTAATATTAGTATGTATATGTGGCTGTTGATGTGACTGTTGATGTAACTGTTGATATTGATGTTCTCGAACCGTCGGAGAAAGGGAAGCGACAGGATCATATTGATGATTTCATAGAGGGGAAAAGCTTCGTAACGTGGGGTAGCTTTCTTATGCATGGGTCTGTTATCTTATCGGGACCCCTGTCGCATTGCCTTGTAAGGTTAGTAATGTATCAGTATCAAACAATTTGATCTTGGGAAGATTTTCCAAATTCCCCCTTCTTTTTGAACATCACCAGATATCTAGGTAGATACCTTTATTGTATGTTTATCTGAGAGTCCCGAAGTTTGAAATTCATATACACTAGGTAAGCTGATTATGCATTAAACGTTATCTTTCATGCGAGTGCTGAGCGATACTCAAAGCATACCATTTCCATCGCCACAAGAGGCTGTGACAACTTTGACAGTTGTCAATACTCAGAGCGCTGGATACTTTTTCGGGGAAAATTCTGGAAGAAGTAGAATATGCATGAAGTCATTACCCTTCAGTTGGGACAAAAGAGCAATTATCTTGCTACCCATTTCTGGAATACTCAGGTAATACTACATCTTTTTTCTAGAATTATCAACGTTTTTTGACTGGCGAACAGGAATCATACTTTACATATTCGGCAGATCAAGAATCTCCTATTGATCACGATGTTCATTTTAGACCTGGCATTGGAGCCGATGGCACTGAAACCTTTACTCCAAGAACTTTGATTTATGATTTGAAAGGAGGATTTGGTTCTTTGAGAAAGATTAATGCTTTGTATCAAATAGATGAACCGGTTATTACTGATGGATTATGGTAAGAAGTCTAAATGTATCGATAGGAAGTCGAGAATTTTGCTGATTCTAACTTCATTTCAGGAATGGTCCAGCTGTAGTTCAACGGCAAACGGCCATCCAACAGAGTCCATATCAACAAAGTTTGGAAGAAGGCCTCGAACCGTCAAAGCTCACCTCAGAATCGGTGCGATATTGGTCAGACTTCAATCGTGTTTATTATCATCCGAGGTCAATAGTTCAACTCAATGAGTATGAATTGAATTCATCCTTGATGCCATTCGAAAATTGGGATGCTGGTGAAGAATTATTCAGTTCCTTAGATAAAGAGCATGATTTGTTGGATCGTGATCTTCGACCTTTTGCCGAGGAAGCTGATCATATGCAAGGCATACAGATAATGGGAGGCATTGACGATGCTTGGGGTGGTTTTGCTGCTCGATATATGGATCGCTTGAGAGATGAATATGGTAAGACCACGGTATGGTTCTGGGGTTTGGAGGATAACATTAAGGGAATACCCAGAGTAAGTTGTGATGGGCTGAGGTGGAGTTCATATCAGTACTGATTTTGACAGGAAAAACGTTTCTTGAAGTTGTCAAACACGGCGAAGTCAATATCGGAAATCATTCCACAAACGTCCCTTTTCATTCCAATTACCCTACCATCGACACGTTTGCCAGGCTACCTCAAATTGGACGCGAGTTCTCCATGGGAAGTTTCTGGCTTGTTGTCTTCCGCGATGGAAAGCATGACACTGCCTTCGAGATTAAAGCCTCAAAATGGTACAAGGCAGACTTTGGACCAATTGGCAAGCACATTGAATGTCAATGGCAATCAGAATATTGCGAAATTACGCATGTCTGTTAGACAAAATTCTAAGACAGGAATTAATGATACCATTCATACAGGAACGAACGGACATTCGCAGGCCACAGATACGAGGATTACTTCAGCAACAACTTTAAGTCGTGGTGAGGATATGCCTGCGGAAAATGATACTGCCAATTTTGATATGGACTTCTTTCCTACAGAAACAGGAGAGCAATTTCGCGGTCCTCGGAAGTCCGGCAAGGTTCATGTATTTGGCCAAGTTGAGAATTATAGAGGAAATGAGGAATACGATGAGGGAAACGACAGAAACGATGAGGGTCGTGAACGAGCTCTTAGAATTGCTGCCAGTCTTCCATTGCTTTCAAAGTTAGTATTCCCCTTGATTATATCTTCAATTTTCTTACTGTATTCTTATAGGACATATACACCATTATCTTTTCCACTTCTCGATAGTTTCCCTGGTATCTTCAACCATGAAGATGAGAATATCAGGAATCTCTCAATCAGCACATCTCTTTCGACTGATACGTCTGTGGCCCTGCGGATTAAAAGCCTTCAGCAAATAGTAAATAGAGCCATTGGCATGGATGAACGAGAGGCGCTCAGCAATTCTCTTGGCGAGATCGCGGAATCATATGAAGAAGGCTGGGATAGTGACACCGACGAAGATGATGATTAGTTGAGATGTAAGTAAATACGAATAAGGTAAAGATAGCTTGACTCAATACCACCCTAAGCCACCTAAATTTTACCACACCAGATTACCTGAACTATGTCCCGACATTCGGTGAGTCTGTACGACTCGGTGATTTCTCATGCGAACTTTGTCAGCTTATGTCGGAAAGAAAATTTAACGACTCAGAGCTGTTGGGTGGCGTGTTCGGTCACGGTATTGAGGCCTATTCACAGCCCAACTCATACCTAGCAACGACTGGGTGACAGGTCAACAGTGAAGCGCAAGCGAGAAAAGATACCGAGAAAAGGCTACCAACGGAAGTCCATCATCGCACAACGTTACCCTTTCGCCACATCTCTGCTTTCATTGTCTGTTTTTCGAGGAATTCTTAATTGGATCATCGATGCATCTCCCACGCAAAAAAATTGTATCTCATTTGAAGCACATCAATTGATTCATATTCCAACATATCCTGATTTTTTTTCACCTTGGACCTCACCCCGCCTCTGTTATGCATGACACAGATTTTCAGCCAATCCAATAACAGAATTCTAGTAGACAACCTTCCCCGCGTTCGCTAGTAGATTCTAATGCATCTTACAGTCAAATACGAAGAAGCAAGAAGTCTTTCATATGCATCTCGAGATTTGCCCTAGTAACAAAAAGACATGCTCGGCACCCTGCGTAGGAAGTCATTTAGCCGGAAGAAACGGAAGTCAAGATACTTCCTATGCAGGGGAAAATCACTCACCAATATCTAGATAAAGGTACCAAAATTATTGTGTTACCTGGTTTATCGGTACCAAAGCTACCCAAGAAAATGACACACCACGTTTTTTTTAATATTTCTAGAGGCCTCGAGAACGGACAACAGAGAACAAATTTTGTCACCAGGCCTCGCTTTCCCCCGGGAATGTGATTCATGAGGTGGCACCATGTAAGAATACTGTTTATCATGCAAAAGCTCGTGTTCCTTTCTCCTTCATGCATCATAATATTGCTTCCACAGCATTAAGCGACTAGGAACCCATGTTTATGCCAGCCCTTTCCCCACGACTGCAGCCTCCGAAATGGTTAACAATCAAGTAAATTAACATATGTTTATATACACGAGTTTTTCGTATTACTATTCTTAGAGCTCTTATTTCAAAGCTTGGCTCAGAATTGAGGAAACTGTTGTTGGTCAGCACTATACTCGTATCCCAAAGCTACGTAGCATACTGGTTGACCAGTTAGAGGAGACCTTTTTATGTCTTAGTAGACCAGAAAAAATACAGATACTCGCCCGAATTTGCATCGCCAGCATGAAATCATATGCGGCCTTATAAGATGCACAAAGATTGACTAGATATCTTTCAAGGTAGGATCAAGATTTCTTTGCCATTCCATAGATAATAGTGCCCTTGTTCCCGCATGTGTTTGTGTTTGTTTTCATTTTCTGATTGTCCCAACCTTCTACCAAACATTATATTCCTCCAACCTCCTCATCAGAAAGGTTTGCTTTCAGACTTCTCACTCTTTCAAGTACTTAAGTCGGTCGTTATACCCATTCTCTGTGGTGCAAAGTACAGAGTGTGCTATCGTTATACAAGTTTGACGCCGTACAAGCTCAAAACATATCGCTACATATTGCAATCATGAAGGCAGCTTTCGCTTTGTTGGCTTTGGCCACTTCGACTCTCGCTCAAGGGATTCAGGAAAGATGGTATTCAAGTCCTCCTGGTTATTCGAGCCCTCCTGGGTATCCTGTCGAGACTGATACTACTACTTGGACCACTTATACTTCAACCACTATCTGTCCTGTAAGTAAGATTCATCTTGTTGGCGTGTTGTATCATTAGGATGGAGTGGGGATGGTGGGATGATCGTGGATACTCTTGTTCTGTGATCCCATTTGTATATTGGATGAAGTCATCTCTTCTTCGTATCTTTCAGATGAATACCATCTTGGCAAAGGGTGAGGGGTGCCAATGTTAAAGAACTTTCTCACATCTGAAAGAAAATTCGTCTTTTCAATTAGATGAAAGCTTTTCAATACATCCGAGAAAGATTTAAATGGTGATGAAGATCTCATACCATAATGGTCACATGCTGTCAGGTTTAAAAGCAAAAGCTTATTCATTTCTGACAGGTCACTTCAACTACTACCGAAGAAGGAACAACGAAATGGGTTACAAGTATCGCTACATCAACCGTAGTTGTCACTAGTTGTGTTGGAGGCTGCGGAGGAGTTGTCACTGTGCCTGGCCCAACTGGATGGGCAACCACCACCACCGATGTAAGATCATTCCATAATGTTTACTGCGCATTGAGGTTGACTCATTTTTAGGTCATCGTCACGTATACCACCACTTGCGCGGTAACGGAGACCGTCACTGCTCCCGGAAATACCTACACAAAGACATACACCACCACTTCTGTTGTCGAAACTGGTAAGACTTTTAAAGATTCACCCAGATGTTGACGAATCATTGCTGATATCTGAGTCAAGCTGTACCCACCACGATCGTTAACACTGTCACTGCGCCTGACACAACACAGACGTATGGAATTCTTTTCAAATCTCTAAGCTGTTCTTAGACTAATATTCTCCGTAGTGTTGAAACCGGAGTGGTTGTAACTCTTACGAGTCTCTGTCCTATTACCGAAACAACTACCATTTCAGGAAAAGAAGAGACGGTTACTTATACATCAACATCATTGTATACAACTAACGTTCCTACATATATTGAAGTTACAGCCACCGCTCCTGACAATACAAAGACGTATGGATTATTCCTAATCCCTACGCCCTATTCTTGAACTAATGGCTTTCATAGTGTTGAGACCGGGGTGGTCCAAACTCTTACCAGTCTATGTCCTATCACTGAAACTACGACCATTTCAGGAAAAGAGGAGACTGTAACTTATACATCGACATCACTATACACAACCATCCTTCCTACCTATGTTGAAGTTACAGCCACTGCTCCTGATAATACAAAGACGTATGGATCCTTCCCAAATTTCTGCGCTTTTATTCCTGGGCTAATATTTTTCACAGGGTTGAGACCGGGGTAGTCCAAACTCTTACCAGTCTATGCCCTATCACCGAGACAACTACTATTTCAGGAAAAGAGGAGACTGTAACGTATACATCGACATCACTATACACAACCATCCTTCCTACATATGTTGAAGTTACAGCCACTGCTCCCGACAAGACAAAAACGTAAACAAGCCCGCTTCACTCTCTTCACTTTGGAAGCTAACTTGTTCCTAGCGCTGTCACTGGAGTACTTTCTACAATAACTTCTCTCTGTCCAGTCACCGAGACAAAAACAGTCTCCGGAAGCCTGGTAACTGCCATCTACACAACTACTTCATTCATTGTCACAAACGTCGGAACCACCGTTGAAGTAGCAACTACTCTCCCAGCGAAAACCACCACGTGAGCATTCCTTCTCTTGAATATATATGTACGAGGCGAGGACAACAAACTAATAAGCAAAATAGAGTTGCAACTGGAGTACTTCAAACCATCACTAGTCTTTGCCCTGTTACTGAAGTTGAAACCATTTCTGGAATCGAATATACTGTTACAAAGACGACAACTAGCCTTATCGTCACTGAAGTATATACCACGGACTACTCAAAAACTACTTTACCGGGAGGAACTAAGACGTAAGTCTTTGGACTCTTGCTATTCATTTGATATTTGTGACTAACCGAGTATGAAGAATCGAAACATACGTCTATCAGACGTCTACTAGCTTATGCCCAGTCACTGAAGTCCAAACAATTTGTATGAAATCCCATTTCCAAATTTCACATGTATTCGATGTTTCAAATGACTTGAATGTTGAGAGAAATAAATACTGATAGTCAACTTCTAGCTGGTGTTCCGATCACAAAAGTATATACCAGTACAATTGTCACTGAAGTCCAGGTTCCTACAATTATTGTTCAATAGTGAGTCAATCATCATCGAAAGTCGAAACATTGAGCACAGACTAACAAGTTGCAGCACTACAACTCAAGCTACTGAATATAAGACTACTGATGTCTACGAGACTACCACATGCATTGAAAGTGTGTATACAACCATCAGTGCTGGATCAACGTAAGTTCGGATTCGTCTCTTTCTACCACAAAAAGCATCAGAGTCTGACATTCCCATAGCATCGTTTTGACCGCCACCCAAACAAACACCATCCAAGTGACCGCAGTTCGCACCCTAACATCTACCCTCCCTGCCGCAACTGGCGAAACGACCGTTTATGTAAGCATTCCATCCTCTCATCCCTTTCCACTCTCTCTTCACACTCTTCCCAAATAAACATACGCTAATTCCACCCCCAGATCCCAACCACAATCGGCCACACCATCGAAACCATTGCTGTCGTCACCGTTCCCTCCATCGTCCGCACCGTCACCCTCGGAACAACCTACTACGCAAACACAACCCACGTACAAACATCAACTTACATTCAACCCAGCACTTTGACCGTTGGGGGGCAGACAACGAGCTACTTTGTTCAGCCTAGCGTTAGCGCAAGTAGTATTGCGGCGACCAGCGTGACTACCATTGCGCCTACTGCACCGGTGGAGGCGAATAATGCGGGGATGAATGCACCGGGGTTGGTGATGGGGTTTGTGATGGGGGCTTTGGCGCTTTTGTAGATGAGTGTGTGAGGATGGGGGATCTTTCATTCTTGGAAGATGGTTGGTTGGATGCTTCTTTTCATTTCTTCTTCTCTTCTCTTCTCTTCTCTTCACTGGGCGGATGCATATAAACACAATGATATGAATGAAAGAATAGGGAGGAGCATTATGGATGTGGATGTGGATATGAGAGGCATGGAAGGCATGGAAGAAATACGACGATATGACACGATACAGTGTGCTAAGAATTGGATATTGGATATTGGATCTTGAGGGGATCACGTTCCTTAATGAGTTGGTTTACTTTGGAAAGCGGATGGAAAGGGGATGGGAAAAAATGAATGGATGAGAGAGGTGAATGAGAGGGATTTTAGGGGGTAATCTTTAATTTATTTGTAGATATTATTATTCTATTCTATTCGATCCTGTTCTATCCTGAGTTATTTTATCATTTCCTTTTGAAATACATTCGTGACAATGTATCTATTCCATGGATACTCCAAACCGCACTCGACTCATCAAAATTATCAAAATTATCAAAATTATCAAAATCTTTCATTTGCTTTTAGAATGTAGGTAGGTAGGTAGGTAAGTAAATGAGTAAGTAAATAAGTAAATAGATAGAAAAGAGGTACACACATCCATCTAAGTCCACATCTCAAACTCAAGTACCTCAGATCCAATAAATAACACGAACTCAACTGATATGACTTGAAGTTCTCTAATGATTCTGTAATTGTTTTCAGGTTCTTCTCTAAGAGTATTGTGTGAGGAGATGTATATTCGATTCGACTCGATTCGATTCGCTGGATAGTAAGTGAGTAAAGAGGAGGTACACACGTCCATCTAATTCCACATCTCACACTCAACAAGCACCTATCGCATCAGCGTGATTATTTTGTAATTGAAGGGATTGTATAGAATGAAGGGATTGTATAGAATGAAGGGATTGTATAGAATGATGGGATCGTATAAAATGGTGGGATGAGATGAGATGAGATGGAATGGGTGGAACCGAGAAGTTGATCGATATGTCAATGTAATTAGTATCGAGCAATCGAAAAGTCTATCGATCTATCAAAATAGTGTGAGTAAATATGCTCCAGATCCATCCACATATCAATACACAATAATAACCAATAGACATAACCACATCATTCATGATACATGGACAGATGCACGTGATAGACTCCAACGTGATTGAGGCTTAAAAGGTTAAATCGGAATCGGATCCAAGAATTGTGCGGGGGTGGAATGAGATTTCTTCCTCCTTGTGGCACGTGTGGATGATGATGGGGTCTAGAACTTGTGGGATTGGAGTCGATCGATGATGGATGAGGTAAAGTTCGTTAGTACTTGTGTTGTGAGCTAGCATCGTACTGCGGTTCACAAGTGAAAACGTATGTGTGTGTCCGAACTACGATGAGATAGATGGATGGAGAGATAGCTGATGGTGTTTTATCTAGGTTGGAGAATGAGGAGATTTTATCTGGTGTTTCGTGCAATTAATTCGGTTGAGAGAGAAGAACACGGTAAGCATTCAAGAGATGTTGAGTGTTCGAGTAGTTATCGTCTCAGGAGATTCACACGTGATCGATCATCTGCGAGGTCATCGTATATGTGAACATTGATACGAGTAAAAGAGGTTTCACATATTGGCTGGTGGGAGATCGATCGACCGACGAATGTCTGGCTCCGAAAGTTGGAGGGTACGTTCTCATGCAGAGAAGTGGGGATGATATAGGGCAAGCACGAACTTGACGCGTAAATAGAATGATGGATGTGATGGATGATTCTACGAGGAATGGATACAAGTCACGTCCTGAGTAGATCCAAAAAATCAAAAATGAGTCGGCGTTTGAGTGGTTCGTACTAGATGTAAAGTATCAAAGTGTCAAGATCCCACCGTCTTGAGATATCAGTATCAGAATATCAAATTACCAAACCACCAAACCACCAAACCATCAAACCATCAAACCATCAAAGTGTTAGTGTCAATGCCGAGGTGGACCGTTCTCTCGAGCTATGCGTGAATAACATTTTAGTACGCGTTCATCAATATTCAATCTTGTCATTGTACTTCATATGATCGTTCTCAATGAAGTCATCATCATCGTCTGGACAGATGGCAAGTGCAGAAAACTTACTTTAGTCAATATCTAGCACGCCTGGCCACTTTCTTTCATTATCGATAGTCAATTTTATGGAGAAGGGAAGAAGGACGGACTCAAAGTCGTTTTCAACCAATCACGTAGCTGGATTGTCCAATTCAGTCACTTTCCAAAAATGTAAAATGTAAAATGTAAAATGTAAAATGTAAAAAAAGGTGACCAAAGAGAAATTCTCCCCAAAACTTCTTTCAACAATCAAATCCAACCACTTTATATAAATACTCATTCCTCTTACTTGTTTATATACGTACACATACACACATATACACACACACACATATATACACACACACATATATACACACACACATACACACACACACATACACACATATACACATATACACATACACACACACACACAATAAAATCGCATTCTCCTGTTCAAACATATAATTCTCTTCGATATTTTGAATCATCTACCTGAGAAAACTCGTCACAAATTCACCAAATTATAACCAATTATATCGACCAATTTCCAAATTCAGATCCAAATCTCCAATTTTTTTCAAAAAAAAGGGCAAGGCAAGGCAGGCTCGTCAGCAAGCAAGTACCTTAAACAAGGACGCGACTTCCGCGTGACGGGTCCACACGATAGGGAGAGAGGCGATTGATCGTATTGCGTTGCATTACATGATTATTGAAGGAAGGAGAACCGCAAAGAAAAAAAATTGTTTCTTTTCAAACAAATACAATTCAATACAATTCAATGCAATACAATACAATTCAATTCAATTCAATACAATACAAGAATCTCATCACGACATCTCAATAAGCTTAACAATTTGCTGATTGCTAATTGCTCGGATTGCTGTTAAATCAATCAATCATTCCGTGGTCCTTTTTGCCCGTGGTACGTTATTTCATTATATCATCTGTCGCATCGTTACAACCTTCCCCTCCCCTCATTAGAGGTACCAACTCTTTGACACTTTATTCGCAAGGGTTACTACTGCACCTCTCCCCCTCCCCCTCCATCTACACCTACCGTTCCTCGACGACACAATACTCATTGTTCTTTCTAGTTGTTCCCAACGATCTCCAGCCATACCGTTTCATACCACCGACATTTGATGCGCAATAATCACCGGGTCAACGCTGTCGCAAAAAAATATCCCTACCAAAATGCCAACCTCCGCTAAAAGACCCTACCGTCGAGAT
Source organism: Botrytis fragariae (assembly GCF_013461495.1). Taxonomy (NCBI): domain Eukaryota; kingdom Fungi; phylum Ascomycota; class Leotiomycetes; order Helotiales; family Sclerotiniaceae; genus Botrytis; species Botrytis fragariae. Next base: position 1,040,122 of record NW_023500993.1, read on the forward strand.
TCGATGAGGGAGGAGATTGACATTCCTGACTCCTCACCTTCTCGCCCTCCGAAGAGAAGAAAGAGGGTGAGTTCATTTCATGATGGCGCATATGCCATTCCCACTAACAAAAGATGTAGGCTTCAGATCCCAAACCTAAATCCAAACATTCAACCTCAAACCAACGACCCGTTACCCCCGTACCCGAGATGGAAAGCCAGGAAGAGATCATCTTTAAGCTCAAGAAACATTTGGGATTACCTGGTGTCGTACAAGTTCTCGACGATCATGCGGACGATAAATATGAACAAGAGTACGGAGGCGGAGTTCAAGCTTTCGCAAAGTTGGCGGGAAATGGTTGGACTTACTACGTCAAGGATCAGGAAGTTCAGATTGGGCGCAACCCGGCTGAGGGTCAAGAAGAAGCCCCAGGAGCTGTTGCTGAGGTCGATATTGATCTGGGTCCAAATAAGATGATTTCGCGACAACATGCCAGAATATTCTTCGACGATGGCTGGCGAATCCAAGTCAACAGCCGCAACGGAGCCAAAGTCAACGGTACGGCGTTTTCCCGCAATCATGAGCCAAAAGAGTTGCATAGTGGAGATGTCATCAATATCTCCGGTGTCGAGATGATATTCGTTTTACCTGGTGGTCCCTTTGTGATTGATCCGGAATACCTGCGAAAGATTGAGAGTGCCGTGGACGATGTAGAGGAAGTTGATGAAGTAGAGGACGCAGAGGATGTAGAGGATGCTCAGAGATATAGCGAGGAACCTTCCGATGTTCCTTTGCCTCCTTCGACTAACGGAGCTCGAGCTCAGAATGGAGTTCCACAAGCGATTGCTCCAGCGCCAGCTAATTGGCAACGTGCGGCGACTCCTCGCGCTTCTCTTAAAGTGCCAAGTTCTGCAAAGCGACCCCATACTGGCTATTCGGCTGGCGGTACAATGATCATGAATGATTCTGAAAATGTCGACCTCAGTCTTGATTCCAATCATCATATCAAGCCTGGTTACAGCTATGCGCAAATGATCGCGCAGGTAATTTTCGAAGCGCCAAATCAAATGTTGTTACTGAATGGTATTTACCAAGCCATCATGGCCAAATACGCTTATTACAGATTTCAAGCACCCGGCGGCTGGCAAGTAAGTTACCGAGTATCTATTTCATCCTCTGATTGACTCCAAACTAACGAGGTGAAAGAATTCTATCCGCCACAACTTGTCACTTAACCAAAATTACGACAAGGTAGCACGCGGAAAGGATGAGCCTGGCAAAGGTAAAAAGTGGTTTATCAAGCCAGCGTGCTATGATACAATCGCAGCACTGGCACAATCAGCTCCTGGTAGAGGTGGCGGCCACCGAGGATCTTCACAGCCAGCGTCACCAATCACCGCTGCCGATCGAGGGTTTGATGATGAATCCAGTCCGGATTCCGTCGTTAGAAAGAGGAAATCTTCAGCTTCACGCTCACCACGCATGAGACCACACCAAACTAACAGACCGCAATTTACTCCCGAACGGGCCCCCCGGATTCAAAACTTACAGCATGATTTCCCCGGCGATGGAAGCCCACTACCTAGACATTATCGACGAGTTCAGAAGAACGCCCCTGGCTTTTCCGATAATTTGCCCAATTCTCCACCCACCCTCTCATCTTCTTATCAACAGGATGATGGCAACACATTTGTCACGCCAGCTCCTCATCGTGTTTATCCTCATTTAGCACCGCCAAGTACTGCGCAGCGACCAAGTCAACACATGCCAACTAGCTCCCCTGCTCCATTTTGGACATTCGCTGACGGTACTCCTAATCATGGATTTCGTGGTTATGATAATAGCCCTATCAAAAGGTTTCAACCTAGCGTCATTCCCGATAGCAGTCCACCTCCAATGCGACGGACTCCAGCTCCGAGTCCTATCAAAAATGCAGTTTTAGGAAAGCTTCAGATGCCAGATGTCGATGAGGTTGAAGAAGAGGAAGAAAAAGGGTTTGATCTTACAAAGTAGGCCTCTCTCCATATTCCTATTGCGAAATATCTATTGACAATTTCATCAGAGGTTTCCAAAGTATTTCTCAATTCCACCTTGAGAGTGTTGCAAAACTTGCTGCGACACCTGTCTCGGGCTCCCTTGCGGCTCGCATTTGAGTTACCTCGGCGATACAAATTGTGTTTGCAATTGTTGAATTTGTTTTCTTTTTACCTCTGCACAGTGTGAAAGGCCACCATACCTACTTGCTTCATAAGCATATTACTACTACATCGACGATTATACGTCCTGGCCACTCCACCAACTCACCTTCACCTATTAATTTATGTTTACATCGATTCATAATGTGGCGTTTTACAAAGGAGGTTATCGGATTGGAAGGTTATTTGATTATGTTGAATTTTCCCCACGAGTCTTATATGTTAAAGTTGGGAGTATGGGTTATGATTTTTGTTATGTACATTTATGGGTGGGATTGGGATCGGTGTTTAATTAAAACGGGATGGAAGAGAATGGAAATGGGGAATAGGGGGACTTGCATTTGATATTTGGTTTTTATGATGGATGGATGGGTGGGTGGGTGGTATACTTTAGATCTGGACGGTTATGATTCAATGTTTATGATGAGTGGGTAGGTGCTCATGGGGAGGAGGACAATGGATTACTGGTGCCGCTCGCCTGGCTTTGTTTGATTTTTGGGATTGTATGTATATAGGAAGGTGTATAGGATTGAGGCTGTTGTTTAGGCTTTAATATCAAACTTGCTTGGAACTCTTGTAAGAATTTGAAGAAGAATGTGGGGGTGGGGAAGGGAGTGATGTGAATATGATATGGTGTGAGTGATGTCTTTCATGTGTATTTGTTTTGTGTATTTTGGATTAAATTATTGATTGTGTAAACAAAGTATCTATTCACTACTAAGGAAGGGGTAAAATGGAGAGATGGAGAGATGGAGAGATGCAGAAATTAAAGGCGCGGATGTATAGAGGTAGGAATACCTGTTTAGAAGGATTGGAGAGGGCTTTTGGGAACGGGGGAGTATAGGATATGAGATGGGATTACACGGGCGCGAGTAAAAAGGAATTCTATAGAATCTAGGGAGAGAAGAGGGGCGAAGAGAAAAGAAGGGAGAGGTGAAGAGGGAAGGAAATATTTGGATATACTGGGTGAGTGGTTAGGTAGGGCGGATATAGATAGAGATGAGTAGAATATTAATGAGATGAGATGAGATGAGATGAGATAAGACGAGATGAGATGAGATAGTTTCCATGGGATTATAGAGAATGGTTGGAATGGAATGTGTGAGATGGTTATGTGAGATGAGATTACATATCTAGGATGGGATAGTTTCTATATGTCTGTATATTTGTATATCTATATACTATATATTCAGGTGAAATCAAATGGGGGATTTTAAGGGTATGTATGTATGTACTAGGTATATATAGGGTATGTATATGTGTGTAGATTATAGATTACAGATGTGAAATTACAAATACGGAATACGATATATGATATATGAAATTGGAGTATTGAGCATTGATCTCGAGAGTTTGTGAGAGGGACGGGGTGGTAGGTAGGTATTTAATGAATCTTGGAATAGGAGGAAATCTGCTATATAGAGGTATGCTACCGAGAATGATGTATTGAAAGACTTTATTTACAATCATATGTATGCCTCTCTCCCCCACTCATTTCGATACTGGACTCTATGGAAGGGAAATTTTGAATCTTGGCTTCTTTGCAATTCTCGTGTTGCGAAATTCTCCTAAGATAGGCTAATATAATTATTGTGATACCAAAACGCCCTTTTTACAAATCCATAAACTCCATCCTTCCTAACAAAGATTGACTTTTCATGACGTGCTTTTTGGTAAGTCCTGGTGACATTGCTGATCCCGGTATTGGCGATTCGAGGGAGGTCAAATGGAATAATCTCGTTGTTTCCAAACCAGCTTCTGATGGCCAGCCGCAAGCCATATGTGACATCAATCTCAAAATCGGGTGTTTTCACAATCCCCTTAATCATCCATCTCCATATCATCAGCCTCCTCCACACCACCATCAACCAACTCCTTGAGCCTGATCTTCTGCTTTCCAAACACACTTCTTTGCTCTCTCTCCAAATCCAACTCGTTGACCTCTTCTCCCAACTCCTCGAGTCTCTTCTTCTCGCTGCCGCGCATCTTGGGTAGCAAGTGCTCGTTCTCTGCAACCAATTTTCGGTTGGCTTCTCTTTGTCTGGCCACATTGCCTTCCATGCGCTTCTTGTAGAAGACACGTTCGCGACGGGCCCGGATTTCGGATACACGTTGCATGGCTTTGAGGGTAGTGGCGATGTGTTCACGGTTGTAACGGACGGGAACGTTGCGGCGAGCGGAGAAGTTGAGGGTGCTGTCGACGACCATTTCTTTGCCTGCGGCTTTGCGGAATGCTTTGGTCCATTTGAGTTTGCGGGGGTTACGCTTCATTTTGAACTAGAAGAGGGAGAATGTTAGTCAGGGCTTGAGAATTGAGCATCGGAGAGAAAGGTGCAATGGTGAGATGGGGGGTCTGTGGCGTTCTGGATTGAAGGGAGATGGATATGGTTTGAACGTACGTTCTTGTGGCATTTACTGCGGCAGAATCTAAAGGTTCGCGCATCGTTACGAACGAATGTTATGCCCTTACTTGGGTAGCAGGGCTGCGAGCAAAAATAACAGGTTTCGATTCTATTGATGAATTAGCAAAGGTCAAGATTGCGATAGATATTTTTATCGTCAAGAAGATTGCAAATGCGATTGAGATCTCGAAAGTCGAAGAATTGCGGCAAGAGACTTGATGTAATAGAGGGACGGGAGAGTTTCTTACCTCATGTTGGCGGTGTTTCTTTCTAAACCAGCTTGTCGTTGTGCTGGATTGTCGATGGATAAGTATGGACTTCAGAAATTTTGGAGGAATGTCCGACTTTTTTCACTAGCGCCATCCGATAAGATAGCGATGGCACGTGCTTACCATTTGAGATTCTCTCAAAACAAACATCCCCTGTTTGTCTCTGTTGATTTTATTATTTTTTTCATATCGAAGAAGGTTCTCAAATCCTTCTCCTACTGTAATTATATAGTCGACTTCATCAATGATTGCGATCTTTTGTTGATGTGACAATCTCTGACATTCATCAAGTACCTCTTGTGACCAATTACAGTAGCGAGAAATTTGTACTTTGATATTTTCCTTCAAGAATCTTTGAGCTCGACACCTCAATAATTACAGATACAATGTCCCTCTATTATGAGGCAGCTGAGGTTCTAGCTGCTCCTACTAATCAAGGTGGTAGTTTAAGATCAAGAATTTTCAGCAAGAAAGATTTAAAATCACAACCAGCTCAAATCTATGCTCTGGCGATAGAGACGTGTAAATGGAGTCCAGTTTTGAAGGATGTGATCGAAAATGCGGACTTACTACGTTTAGAGCGAAAGGTCAGTATTGCGATTGATTGAAACTCTGAAATAGTAGCTAATATCAATTATAGCTAACTCCAACTTTGTCTCTTCTTCTCGTCCATGACTTACTCTTGGCAAAGAGAGGAATTGCTCTCCCAGCTACTCATGGTTTACGAGCCTCAATTGAGCGGCATAAGGGGAGGTTACAAGCCGAGTTGACCAAGGCGAGACTTCGGAGAAAAATGAGCACCATGGAAGCCTTAAAAGCCCATGTTGAGACAGGTCAGGAGAATGCAACTGATACATCTGAAGCACCTTACCCTCGTTGGATACGTATCAACACTTTAAAGACTACTCTTGAAGATCAACTCGAATCTACTTTTACTGGATTTGAACGTGCAGCGACAATTGATGCTGTTAGACATCGGGGGTCTAAACGCTTATATATCGATGTTCATATTCCAAACCTTATTGCTATATCTCCAAACATTGATCTCTCAAAGAGTGCAGCATACAAATCTGGAGAAATTATCTTTCAGGACAAAGCATCATGTTTCCCAGCGTATCTTCTTGATCCTCTGGCTGAAGATGGTGATATTATCGACTCTTGCTCAGCACCCGGCAACAAGACCACTCACATTGCGGCTATTTTAGTTGATCGACTTCCTGAACCGGATGAATCTACTCAAGTTATTCACGCATTTGAGAAGAATAAAGGGAGAGCTGAAACTCTGGAAAAGATGGTCAACTTGGCAGGGTCGAATACGTTTACTACACTTCATGCTGGATATGACTTCTTGAAGACTGACCCAAATTCTGGTACATACAAGAATGTTGGTGCTTTATTGCTGGATCCGAGTTGCTCGGGAAGTGGAATTGTTGGTCGGGATGATATGCCCGAATTACATCTACCAGGTATCAAGGAAATCGTTGCCAAACCTTCTAGAAACAAAAAGAAGCCGAAGAAGGCACCGGAGCCAGTGGAAACAAGTAAGAAGGAGACAAACAAGAAACGAAAGCGCGAGGAGGATGGTGATGCGTTAGAAGTAATGGTTGATGACGATGGAGTCGTTACTGCTGTCGATAGCGATGCCGAACTAAAAGCTAGATTAACTGCTCTTGCTGAGTTTCAGTTGGAACTTCTTCTTCATGCATTCAAGTACCCTGCTGCTCGAAAGATCACCTACTCCACTTGTTCAATTCATGCTGAAGAAAACGAATCTGTCGTTCAAACGGCTTTAGCTTCTGATATCGCAAAAGAAAAGGGGTGGAAAATTCTTCGTCGTGATAATCAAATCCGGGGTATGAGAGAATGGCCTGTCCGAGGCTCTATAGAAGCATGCGATGGTGATGAAGTGGTTGCAGAAGGATGTATTCGGGCTAACAAAGGAGATGAGCATGCTACTATGGGATTCTTCCTGGCGGGATTTGTGAGAGATCAAACATCATCCGTTGATCCTGAAGCTGGTCTCCTGAGAGATGAACGCGGGCATCTCGTACGCGATTTAATGGGGTTCCCAGTCAGAAAATATCAGGAAGATGCAGAGGAATTGAACGTTGATGCCCAAATGGCACCTGAGGAAGCTCAAGATTTATCACCGGAAGACGATGATGAATGGGGTGGCTTTGAGGAAGAGGTTGCACCGATAGTCGAAGAGAAAAAGGAGGTGCATGCAGTTGTTGAGAAGAAGAAGGAAAAGACCAAGGTCAACAAACATGCCCATGATGCGATTAAGAAACGTGTCAACATGAGTGTAAAGGACAAGAAACGGCAGAAAACAAAACGATAATGTAAAACCTATTAGCGGAGGTGTTGTATATAGAGATAGAATGATGTTGTGGAATACCCATCGTCACCAAGATTAATCAGATGATATAAATGAAGATGGGGTTTTGCCGTTTCACATTGGGTTCAGTCGTATGACAAGCGCTTAGGATCTAATCTTGAATAACAACTCTTCCTCCGGTACGGACACGGAATGGGATCCAAAAGCCCGGTTTCTTCAAGATGTTTGGCACATTTTAGACATAAGCATGGCGATAATTATTACGTCCGTTATTGCCAAGGTTCGTTCGGCTATGTCGGCACCTGCTAGACTAGAATATATCATGATACACCATACATCGGCGCACGGAGTTAGCTTGAGGAAGGTCGAAAGATCTTTCTGTCAGCCTACTCAGCGGGATGAAAGGAAGCCAAAGCACGGATGTTTACCCCATTTGGAGACTTCCATCCATGATCCATTCACAAAATTCAACTTTACTTTTTTCACATTTGCATAACCCCAACCTAGGCTGTTCTCGATCCACTAAAGGGTGCGTACTTGATCAGACTTCATGACATACCGGGAACAATTTCCCCCGGATGTGTACATTTTCAATGGATGCATTGCATAATGTGAATTGATCAGCATAACTCGCATAAGTGCTTAGGTATCTACTCGTCGGATGTTCAATCAGCGGTCTTAGTGAGTCAACAGAAAGGTGCTGTTTTAATTGGATTTCAAATGATGTTATATTGCAGATAGTATATAATGTATGTCGTGCGCGGCAAGATGTTTAGAGTATCTTTGAGCATATTCAATCTCGCATTTCGGTGTTCGAATACTACTTTGGCAGGGTTGCATTTAACCACACCTTCCTAGCTACCTACCCCAAACTCGAACAAATCCGTAACGACATCATGGTTCGAACTTCAGATTCTGGTTCTTCAACTGCAATGAATATGGATAGAGATTTGGAAGAACAGAAAAATGTCCAAAAGAAGGCTAGACATTGGGAGTTGGTTTTCGATCAGATACATGTCACGCCCGAAGTACTCAATTACCCTTATAGAGGATCTGGGACAGAACAGGATCCTTATGTGGTGGAATATATTCCAGACGATCGCAGAAATCCATTGAATTTTACCATGTCGAAGAAATGGACTATTACTTTACTTCTTGCCTTTGTAAGCTCTCCCCCTTTTTGCATTAAGGTTTCGGTTATTATTCCCCGAAGTTTGAGCTGTGTGACGGATGGGGGTGAGACATACATACTTCTCTCACACACATACTAACTATTGGTGAAGGCAACGTTAGCAGTATCTTTTGTGTCCTCGGCATATACAGGTGGGGTTGAACAGATCATTGAGGGATTCGATGTCAGTACGGAAGTCGTCACTTTAGGAGTCTCGCTGTTCGTCTTGGGTTTTGCGATCGGTCCGCTTATGTGGGCTCCCTTCTCGGAATTATATGGTCGACAAGTACTTTTCTTTGGTACTTATGCTATGCTTACTATCTTCAATGCTGGGGCTGCTGGAGCACAAAATATACAGACGCTCTTGATCATGCGATTCCTCGCAGGAGCTTTTGGTAGTTCCCCTCTTACCAATGCCGGTGGGGTTATTGCCGACATGTTCTCTGCTGCTCATCGAGGAGTTGCTATGAGTATCTTTGCTGCAGCACCATTTCTTGGCCCTGTTATTGGACCAATTGTAGGCGGCTTCTTGGGAGAAACAGAAGGTTGGAGATGGGTCGAGTAAGTTGCATTGCTTAATCACTATTTATACTATGACCCTAACACTATCGATAGAGGACTCATGGCCATCTTCACCGGAGCACTCTGGATCATTGGCACACTCACCATCCCCGAAACTTATTCTCCAGTCATCCTTCGCCGCCGAGCAAAAAAGATGTCCTCCATGACCGGGAAAGTTTACAAATCCAAGATGGAAGTCGACAACGGTTCTAAATCTCTATCAGCAGAATTCAAAACGGCACTCTCGAGACCTTGGATTTTGTTGTTCACAGAACCTATCGTTTTCTTGTTAAGTTTGTACTTGGCAATCATATACGGAACTTTATACATGATGTTCGGAGCATTCCCGATTGTGTACCAAGTTGAACGCGGATGGAGTGCTGGTGTTGGTGGGTTGGCTTTTTGTGGTGTTGCAGTCGGAATGATAATTGCGGTTATTTACTCACTGTGGGACAACAAACGATATAACGCTACAGCTGCTAAGCATAACAATGCTGCTCCACCTGAAGCTCGACTTCCACCTGCCCTCATCGGAAGTATCTGCTTGCCTGTTGGTCTCTTTTGGTTCGCATGGACAAATTCTCCAAGTGTACATTGGATTGTTAGTATCATAGGCACTGCTCCTTTTGGATGTGGGATGGTATTGGTGTTCTTGAGTGTTATGAATTATTTGATTGATGCGTATGTCATTTACGCCGCTTCCGTTTTGGCGGCCAGCAGTGTTCTTCGTTCCTTGTTTGGTGCGGCGTTTCCACTCTTTACTACTTGTAAGTATTATCTAAATTCTCCATGACTGTGTGTCAAACAGACAACTAACTGTATGATTAGATATGTACAACAACCTCGGCATTCATTGGGCAAGTTCAATTCCAGCTTTCCTCGCATTGGCTTGCGTACCATTTCCATTCCTCTTTTATAAGTATGGAGCATCCATTCGAATGAAATGCAAGTTCGCGGCGGAAGCGGCACGTGTATTGGCGGAGATAAGGGGAGCTTCTTCAAATGAAGATGAGGCGGAGCAGACAATAGAGGATATGGAGGAACGAGAGGCGAGAAGATTAAATGCTCACGAAGAGAGTGAGAAGAATGAAGCTGTTAAAGATGGAGAGAAAAGCGAAAAGAAAATCAATGAATGAGAAGGAGGGTGTGATTTTTTATTTTCTTTCTAGTTTAGCGGCATAGCGATCGAGGAGTTTAATGTGTTTACGTTGAGGACCATAATAGAAGTCAGCATATTGAAGGTGTTGGGAAGAGGGAATTACACAGTTATGTAGGATTTGAGGTGTTGATTCTTATTTTAGATATCCCATGAAGCATATGATAGATACCCGGCTTAAAAGTAAAACTGTATTTTAAAAACACAAATGGTCCAGAATGATGGTGTAGGAAGTATGAGTAGTGATTTCATTAAGGTGATGCGGCTTTGAATTCCTCCCTGAGCCACATCCGTGCACGGGTCTCCCCTTGCATCCATCCTTTTCCAACCTTCAAAACCCATTCATCACAGCTTCCTACAGAGATTTACACCATACTTATCAACTTTTGATACAACATAAAACTGTGAATATGCACGGCGCATTACGAAACGTTCCTGCAAGCAATGGAAATGTAGATAGGTGGCACCGAATGGCCAAGTCAGAACCCCTTTGAATACTGAGCTGTTGGATTGATGTTTGCTGAAGACCTCAAAGCCGCCTATGTTGGTGAATTGTATACTGAATGCAATTTTGATTTTACATGATCTGATACAAGTCTCGATTTCTGTCAATAATGCTGCAAGGCACGTTTTTGCTGTAAATTGTCGGCAAGATCAGGCCGTCCATACAATGTATAGTTAATTTGGTTATTGTGTACCTGCATCTCTCACCAACTTTTGGTTACTCATCGTCACATCCATATATGGACAATTGCCATCGAATTGCCATCAATCGTGTCTAAATTGCAGGTGGCGTGTCCTCCATATGGTTTTGTTGGGGAGAGGGAATTTTGATATGCCGTTCCGCTGGGACATCACGCCGCGAAGCCGCATTATTGATTCGATATCACACTCCTTATCTTGATTCATCCGAGATTATGGGGAACTACCCCCAGATCCTCCGTACCGTTCTACATGATATTTCATCCTCGTTGTTCGGAGTGCCGTGGTTTGTAACATTCACTTGATTCCTTAGATTAAAAAGGGTTTTATAATCTTATCTACATCATGTAGACCCTTTTCAATTTCGTATTCCATACCTCTGTCGTTACACTCTTGCAAATTTATTCAATAATCATTCTTAATCATGGTTTCAATCCTCCCAGATGGAATGTCCAATATGGAGGCAACTGTTTCGTTTTTGATCATAGACACAATAGCCCTCATTTTACGCGTCATTTCCAGAATACAAACAAAGGGCACGACGACAACCGGGCGATTCATCCGCTATGATGACTGGTGGATTCTCGCAGCCTATCTGATGTATGCCTCGCATTCTATTGTGATCATTTGCGGCGAGTACATACAATCGCCAGAGCTGATAGTTTGTACTAACTGCATCGAATAGACATCACGATGGTATCAGGCACCCTCGAGCCATATCTAGTCATGGATCCAGATCACCGATTGAAAATGCTTGAGGTAAAGTCCCATATATAATCTAGCTTCTGTAATAGTCCTAGGCTGACACTCATACAGTTATTATGGATTGGTAGCATTCACTTTCCCTTCATCATCACGGCCGTTAAAATCTCAATATTATGCATGTATCGCTCTCTATTCAAAACAACCCCAAATCTCATTCGATGCGTGGATATAACAATGGGTTTATGCACAATATGGTTCATAATCACTGTATGCTTGACGGTGTTCGGATGCACACCTATCAAAGCAGCATATAATCTATCCCTTAGACTCGAACCCACCACACATTGCATTCCATACGGAGAGATAGTTCTCGGCTTCGAGCTACCCAATGCAATCTTGGATGTTGTTATTCTTGCCTTGCCTTTTTTCGTCATTAGAGACCTCCATGTCCCTGTACGGAAGAAGGTGCTCTTGTTCTTGGTTTTTTGGTTTGGTGGGTTGTAAGTAATTTCGTCCTCTCAACGATGTGAGTGACATGACATTGACTAGCTTGCAGCGTTATTGTGACATGCATACTACGCATAGCATACTCATATCAGCCTCATGATCCAGAGCATTGTAGGAAAATTGGGATTGCTTCATTGTGAAAGTTACTAAAGTCTATATAGTTTCTGGATTCTCGACTGCGAATGAGTGGTTGATGATTGAGGAAGGGAGCGCTATTTTAGGAGCCTGTGTTCCGACATGTACGTTTGCACGATTCTGTTCTTCGATATAAACTTCCTTTTGTTCATTCTGTACTTCTCTTTCATCTCCTACAGCTACTTTAACGCTACCATTTTCTTTATTGCTCCAAACTCTTTTTTCCGTGGGCAATTACTGATTCCTCAATTTTGCAGTTCGACCCATACTCAAAGCGTATTTTAAACTTCCAAAATCTGTCAGCGACTGGTTCTCTTCAACGCTGGGTGCCTCAACGTCAGCGAGCAAATTCTCCAAAAATCATTCGCAAATCAAAACTCAACCAAGTCAATTCAACGATCGACCTGGACCTTCTTATCAGTTGAAAAAGCTATCAACAGCCCATCTTCAGCGTGGGAGAGAATGGCAGAATCAGGACCTCGACACAGATTCGGATGAAAGTCCACTGGTTGACAATAGGATTTGGGTCACAAGGCAGATTACAACTACCAAATAGACAGATTGATCAGAAACAGGTTCTGTTAATAATATTATAGTTCCATTATCTGCCTCACTACATAGCTTACCATCTACTTACGGTTGTTTCTCGCTTGCTCAAGATGAGTGTTTGTTAATGCTAAGATGGAAATCCTTACATTTCTTGGTATGCATACACGCAGGCATCTCTTTCACTTGGTCCAAGTGGATCGATAATTTTCCTTTCGCGACTAAGTCGATCCAGTCTCGCCTTATTCTCACATTCTTGAACGATCGTGCTTATTCTCCATAGGTTTCTCGTTATAAAGAGGATTGGTTCAGATGGCTTACCAAAAATGCATCGTGTCTTCTAGGTATGATGAAATAGGCTTCTGATTGAAGCTAAATCTTGTACACTGTTATTCATAAGTCCTCGACTTCTGTTACACGAGAGTTTTAGGAAAGCGAACAGTCAAATCGAAGAAGTTGGCAATGTTAAATTGAAAATGTCTGTTGTTGGCCACGTTGGTTAGAGATCATCTCACCAAAAGGCTATATCATTTTCCATTGCAAAACAACAGGTCGGCTGTAAATTTTAAGTGTCGTACTTGTTGATTGGCATTCTGAGGAATCCTTTAACCACATTTTTTGGCCTGGTCTACAAATTGATTGATAATTCGGCCTCTAAGACCTTCAGTAAGGAATTGCCCCACTATGAATAGAGGTCCTTTCGCGGTGTACGAGACATCGGCCTGATCTTTTTTTAGTCATTGTAACGTTAAAAGTAAAGTTGGGAGGTCATCAGTTGCGACTATGTGTACAAAATCATCAGTCTAAAATTAAAACTTGAGTATAAGAAAGACAGAACTGCGCATCAAACGAAAACTAAACAATCTCCACGTTCAAACCAACCATCACTATAACTAACTAGTATCAAATTCGTTATCTCAACTTTCAGCTGCCAGTATCCAGCGTTTCTTAACATCTTCATCTCCTCCATGATCATACTATAGCAACCGCCAACATGTCACAAGAATCAACTGGCCGAAAGAGGACACCTAAGTCGACATCTAAGCCGACTTCCAATAAAAAAAGGGCCGCTTCTAAGCAAAAAAATGATAAGCTTCCTGATTTCCTAGATTATGATCATGTCCTGGGCGAAAGAAACCTGGATCATGCAGCCATTGAGCGGGACTACTTTGACAATAAGAACAAAGTTTCTAGACAGGCCTCTCAATCGGAAAGGTGTGATTCTGATTCCGATGATAGGCGGCAATTTGCCGCATTAAAGAACACTATTGCCGACAGCAGGGAAAAGCGACGGAAGGAGCAAGAAGAGAAGGAAAGGAAGAGGAGAAGTCTGACTCCGCCCAGCGAATATTACAAAAAACGATAGAGACAGTGTTGAAGACATGCTTAGATTACCGAAATATGGTTGGGGAGTACCAAGGGAAATTGAAAGAATAAAGAAGTCTAGAGGCGCAGGTAGTGCTAGTCAACTTTCGTGTAAAAAGTGAGGTTGAAGAACACATAAAAGATACCATACAGAGGAGATTGGTGGGTTGGTTGGGAGTAGAGATGATGCGCAAAAACATGGCGGGGACGAGTTCGTGTCATTCAACAGTGATCATAAAGCCAATTGAAAAGTTTCTCAAGCTTGAAATGATAAAGAAGAAAAGAAAAGAAGGGGAAGAGAGGGGGGTGAGGGGAGTCTAACAGTAGCAATCGTGAGAAACAAAACAAAATAGGATGTTACCAAACAGATTTGTCTCTGGATCCCATGCGTCGTGATTAGTTGAACTATACTCGTGATATATCGCAGTTTAACAGGTGTTTTTCTGCAACTTCAAAATGCAAGATGAGATTGATATCAAACCCTACATTATCGGCAGCCAAAAGTACTTTGTTATATTGCTGGATAGGTTTACTGATATTTTATTGTTCCTTGTTTTTGAGGTGAGTATCTTGAGTCCACCCAATGTACTATTTTGATAGCTTGCTATAATCAGCTGTCTATTGTTTTATACTCCTCGGGCTCTAGACCCTCACTGAAACCAAACCCAGTCTTTAATTCAGAGATTGTAACTCTCTGATTCTTTTCCAATCTTCACTTCTTTGTGTACCTCAGAAACTTCATTATTACATGTAGAGTTGGGTAAACCTACCGACTCTCTTTGCGTTATTGTACATATAGGTTACATGACACACCGTATATTAACACGTTCCTCTAGCTCGAGGATACGGGGGGTTTCAAACCCGAGTTTAAAATAAGAGACCTGGTCTATCGGATAGCCACATATTGAACATATTGAATGTCAAGTCACCAGATACTAGATACTATACACGATGTTCCAATTCCAACACAAAAATATACCTAGTGACCTACTCATAAAACCCCCGGACACCAGCTTTTAGGCTTGCAATATCCGGGATTCCAATTCTAGGCAGATAACGATAGATGATCTCAGTTGTTGATTCTAAAACACTAAGACGCTAGCAAATATAAAAGCGTTAGTCATCTCAACTATCGAAGCTCAAATAGCATACCCATAACCACATGTTCTTACCATTGCTGCATCTCAACAACAGGGTTATGATAGCAACGGCAAAGTCAGAAAACTGAATAGCTAAAGAGTAAAGAAGCTCAGTAGAAAAATTAGACAAGCTAAGCATCTTATTTCTTCTTCCTCAACACATCGTGCCCCAACTCAATAAAGTGTCAAAAGATGACATATCATCATCCAGAACCCCTTGCGGAGAAAAGCAGAATCAAGATTACTTGATAGATAAAATAAATAGGGCCGGATATTTTGAGCTGAGATCAAGATCTACTATTGAGTATTTAGACGAGTAATAACAAGAATTTTGAGATACTAAAAACTTGAAGAGAACGGGTGACAAGAGAAAAGAGAAAAGAAGAAAAAGGCAAGGTGCAAAAGAATATCGGACAAATAATCAAGAATATTGATTGAAAGGAGATGGAAGAGAATAACAGTTTCTGGAAGATGTCTCCAGTGCTTGAGGTTGAATTCGAGGTTGAATAAGGATGAGACTCAACATGAAAAGAATGGTGAAAAAAAGAGATTGAAGGGAAAAGGGAGAATTTATCACTATTTAAATAGCCTGCTGAGAAACAGCAGTAAACAGGATCTAGATTCTCTCTGAGCTGAGAGAGTTGGACTATATCAACATAATAGTAGTGGACAGCTGATGATACATTCGCAAAGAATACACAGTAGGTATGAGACGTTTGCATCCAAACATCCCAAGAATTCCACCAATGATAAGACTCAACACTAATCCTTCAACTACTGATAAAGGATACAGAATCATGAATCTAATCATTCCCTCGTATATCCACCCTCAGCTTCACCAACAACAAAACAATATTTCTCCAGCCCAAAGAGAATCCCCACCGTCCCCAATACGAATCTCGCTCTCAGCCCTCCCATAAAACCAACATCCAACCAACAAAAAAACAACAGGCATTCCCAAGGCTAATGCGGCGCTGTACATGCCAAAGTAAGATCTCCATATCCAACACCAACGAACTTTACAGTAGCGCTCCAAGGCTGAACATAGTATAATTTAACTCTGCGTGGAATAAAAGAATGAACAGGTGTACATTTATGATTACTACAATGGTGTTGTAGTTTGTTGTTATCGTTGGTGGCGCGGTACGAGTGGTGATTGGGGGCCAGAAGTATGGGTTGTATTCAAGGCTAGAGATCTTGAGATGATGTGGTAAGAGGCGTTCGTCTTTCATGTGAATGGATTTACAGATTGCAATGAGGTGTTTGTTTCTGTAAGTAATGAAGGTTAGATATGTTACTTCAATAGGATTATCTTCCTCTCGATTAGTGAAAGTGGAGGATTCTCCTCGAGCAGCAAAATAATACAAATCGATCTAATGCGGAGTTTCCAATAGTTCGGACTGCGTCCCGACAATGAAACGCTTGAAATCCCTAAATCCAATCGGAACACTCAAATGATCTGAAATTTCAAAGTGATTCTGAATATTAGATCACGTTGAAACATTAAAGCGTCAACCTAGCCCATTAAATCGATTTACTGAACACACTGGTACCATAGCGGCAATGTTAACGAGAATAATGACAACTAAAGACTAGCATTATGAGACATTTGCAGTACGTTCCGCAGTTCACGGCACTTGTCAATCCTCGATAAATGCTGTATTCGGCAGTTGGGAACCTTGGAGCGACCAACAGTTATACTATCACAGGTTTTCAGCGCGGCTATCCAGACTGCCGGTATAGAAGCGCTATTGTATGTTACTACACGAGCCGATACTGTTCAGCTTGAATGTTCAATGATACTGAATGTATTGGTTTCGAATTTGAGGGGCTTGAATATTCTTATCACGCAGGAACAATCCCCCCACTTCCTAAAAACATAAGCACCATAACGTAAAGGCAGCTCGTTATCGTAAACACCACAACTGAGTCTCAGTGTGGAGGCATCGACCTTGTTTCGTGCCCTCGACAACCTGCGCGTTTAATGAAGCCGCAGAGAGATTAAGTAGCGCAAAATCATTTTGTGCACGAGAACCATATATCGCCATGTGAGGCAACACACTTTGGTAATACTTTTACTCATTGAGACACTTCTCAAAATGTTTCATTCGATGCTATGCGGCTCAAATGAGATTTTGGGGGAAAAACATACACAATCGGATAATCTTTTCCCAACCATTTCAAGACAGACATATGCTGGGATCACTCCCAAGAAAACAAGTTTTCTCAAGTTGTGATCCAGACCGTGTTTTCCCCAACCTATCATCACAACAGCCAGCCTTGTGCTTCGGACGCCACATTCACACCAGGCTGCCCAAGCGCCGAGGTTGAATATCACCGAGTAGATTGTGACAACATGTGTGATTGTGTTCACAGAGAAATTCCACAACATAAATCATTGGAGAGCCACGAATGGATGGGCCTTCTGATAACGATAGCCATGTCTTACATTGGAACGTGGAGGGGTAAACCCGTTACACCGAGCCTTGTTACACGTGCAGACAGAAATGATACGTGCCGTGCAACCACAGATGCGCAAAATGTTATACGCACTGCAGTATACAAATTTACAGCGTGGCATTATGATTGTTCGTGTTCAGGCAACAGATCCCTTGCTTCAAAATGCAGAGCAACAACCGAATAGAGAACTAGATTAAATGGACGAGAGGAAAGACAATGAAGATAACGATGCTATTCCAGATTGTCTCGTGATTTAGTTGACGATGAATACCAACATTGTGATTATTGATGTTGTGTGGTGATGACCTTCATTAGGATAAGTTTCAAGCTTCTCAATAGCGCTGTCTTACTTAGGATGCGGGTCAGATTGGCTTACACGCCCGGCTTGTGAGACCAGGGGAGAATAAACGTTGAGCAAGATTAAGTAAGGGCTGGGATTTTGACTCCAGCTACTTCTCGGAGTGGCTTGACGGGCGTACAATGTTCCAGAAAAGAGCAGGCGGGGCTATTTTCTGCAGCCTTCGTGATGTACATTATTAAAAATAAAGTTTCGACAAGAGGACTTGAGAAGCATATCATTCCTGATATGTCAAGAGTCAAGACACCAATGTAAAGGAAAGATAATTGAAGAATCGTACTGTATCATTGGTTCTCACACCCCACCACTATGGCTCGGCTGGAGGCATGTAATATTTTGACTTTGTATGCCCGCCGCTGCACGCCCAAGTAAGGCCAAGAAAGTGAATCTTACAGCAACATCGAAACAGACTATTTCCATCGCTGATCACGCACTGGCTGTTTCAATGAAAAGGGGGATGACGTACATGAAAGTCTCAAGTAAATCGGTACTAATGATGTTGATCAGGTACTGACTCACAGAAATAAGAATGAGAATCTTTCAAGATGAACATGAGGGGTAATTCGAAAAGGCTCGTGACACGGTGACAGGTTCTTAGGTATCTTGATATGGGTCCTCGAGTATACCTAGTGGGGACAATGAAGTGGGATGATAGGAAAGCATATTTTTCCTTCCTGCGCATTTGACGCAATCGAATACTTGGGATCCTAGAAGATAGAGAGTCCTCTGACTTGGAAGTGGAGTCCACACCGTAAGAGGCTCGAGAGTCGAGAGGATAAGAAAAGGTGGATATCAATCAACGTGATCTGAATTCGGGTATCAATCTAAAAACAAACAGAGTCCCCGGATCAACGACGACCCCATGGCCATCGACTGTCAGAACGATCCAGCTGGGGCCGATCAGGAGAGATATCGATTTCATCGACTTATCGAAAGAGATATCGTCATATCTTGGTATTCGCGGTTGGAGAATAAACCGAATTGGTGGAATTCCATCATAGTAGTGGAGTGACTTCCAAGGCGATGAAGGATTTTGATGCTTTGTTAATTGAATCCGAGTTTAATGAGTTTGATGTGTTGTTTAGCTGTTTGTTTGTTTGTTTGTATGTATGGCATAAAGTAAGGGTGGCTGGAGATAATAAAAATTTACTGGATGAGAGCTTGTACACATATGAGATATAGGCCTAATATTGGCCACACAATGGATTTTTGCTTGGTTAAGCGATTGTTGTGGTCTAATGAAAGGCCCATGAACGCTGTAAAGCATGATAAGTATTGAATACGTGGTGCCAAAGGATTTCAATTGACCTAAATGATCAATGATCATGTCATAATTGTACGGGGAAAAAGCTGGAATCTAGACATCGTTTAACATGACCTAGGCATGCTGTTGAAGGATTGGAGGATTAGAGAATGCCCAGGTAGGTAGTGTCCATTGCAAAAGGTTGTCTTTGATTCCCCCGTATTGTGATATTATTGTTCCTAGGATTGTTTGGATGAGAATTGACAATTCATAATTGACATTAGTATGTCCTCGAGGAGTTGAGGTACGTCCTTCGTTTCGTAATCGCAGGATTGTCAAATATTGATAACTCTTGATAAATACTACCTGGGTATCGGTACTGTCTAAGGTTGCCCCTCTTATCCGAGGTTCCGCCGTGGTCCATAGTCTTAGAAAGTTAGACTTCAGGTATGGAGTCAAAACTCTTTCCTTCAAGGGCGGGATGTCCGCTGTCAAGCGGACCCTTCCTTCCCTTCGCTTTCATGTGAATCACGACGCAAAAAAAAAGGAAAGAAAAAGTTCAGATGATCTCGCCAATTGAGTGAAACCCAAATCCTCTCTTCTCCACCACAACCTTTCCTACTTCATACTTGTTAGAACTTGAACCTAACATTCTGCAATTGGCCTCAATACTTTTTACACTGCAACTGGAACTGGTAATTTGACGATTCTCAAACACACTGTGTTGAATTCCCAAGATAGAGCAAATCCTTCTCATCGATGGTATCTATGAGTATATGAGTAACGGCGCGGGGGGGATGGATATTCATCGGGATCGTTGGAACTGAGGGGTAAAAAAGCGTGTCAAAATGTATGATGCCTTTTGGCTGAAACAAAAGCTATGGGAAGTCAACTCAGATTGGATGGCGGGGCAGCCGATACAGGACAAGGAAGTCCTCGCATCGCATTTGCATTATTAACTGCAGGAGCACCATCGGACTTTCGAAATATGTAACTGGTAGCAGAAAAATGTGTTTACTAGGATGATGGCGAATTTTTGCAGTTTGATAGGTGGACCTACTAGCTACTAGGGAAGTGTCCCTGAGTAAAGGTCATGAGCTCTGCGACCCCATTTTGGTGACAATTAACCCGCAATGCCCTGGTTTGGTTTAGTACATGATGTATGTGCCTCTGATGTGCGGGAGATCTGTCGCCAAAGGCGGTACAGATATTGTTGATTGTTTGAAATCCTTTCGCAGATCCTGATAGGGTTTTCCATGTTTAGCTTGCAACTTCTTTCGAGGTGAAGCTTCGGATATTTCTCGATTTCCTGCTGTACCGTGTACTCTGTACGAGTGATCAATCAGTGGGGCATATGGAAACCAAGGGAAGGAGACCATCAATGATCGTTAAGACCTGCCAAACTAATGCTCGAGGTACATAAGTACATGCATGAGAATGCATGAGAATGCATGATATGCTAGAAAAAGCTATTTTATCAATGGAAGTGGGAAGAAGAAGAGAGATGATTTGTACTTTCGAGTACAGAATGGGGCAGATGAGAGTTATCTTTGCATGGGCGTCTGCATGATGATAATTACACAGCAGGAAATTGATAATCTGAGGTCTCGGCTCAGGAACACCTCTGCACCTCTAGATTCTGGAAACACTGACGATTTCTCACTTGGTAGGAAAAGAGATCAAAAATGGACCATACAAAATTGATAGATTTTAATATGCCGGGGCCGCAGATACAATAAGTTGGGCCTTGATGCAGGCGACGTTCCATTTGATCTATTCATCCATTCAGGGGATCAGGAAAAGAGGGGGAAGTAATGGATGGAAGGGTGTGCTGACAGTGACTTTGGTACCTGTCTTTATCCGGTATATCTGACGTTAGCTATACCCCCCCTTCATATTCTAGATGCTCAAAGCTGGAGGTCGGGAAATGTTCTTTTGCGGCTACTTCAAGTATAATCACAGTTGTATTCGGCGGTAAAAGAATTATATAATTAGGTAGGCTCGGCAGGCAAAGCTGATGACTGAATTCTACATCGCTTAGCCGTAGCTTGGAATAACCTAGCTGTGGACAAACTACTTCATTAGTGACATCCGAGTTACTCGAGCGTGCAGTAGAAACGTGGTGGTCTCATGCACCATGAGTCCTTGATGGGACTTAGTTTGAAGCGTTCTATTGGCTAATCTATCACCAATGGATTGAAAGGTCTTTCGATCACGTCCTGCTTTCCTTCCGGAGTTGCCATCATTGTTTATTTACTTGGTTTTGGATGAGTGACTCTGAATGCGGTAATGGACTGATTTTCTAAGGCTGGTGATGGAGATGAATGCTTGACTTTGAGCCACAATAAAGTGGAAATGTTACATATCTAGTATGAATACTTCATAGATACTATATCCATTTTGCCAACATGAGATGCCTGGTGGCCATGAGTCTCAGATGTTTTTACCTCACATGTCAACCAACCCAGCTGAATTGATACCAAATAATAACCACTTTTGAGCCTATACCCTACGAAGTTACAATATTCAAACAAGCTGTGCTGCATCTATTGCCCGTTCAACGACTTGGCTCCGCTTCTATTCGATCATTATCATTGTGGCGCGTGTTGGTTTGCTAGATCTACTACCGCTATTGAGACGTCTTCGAATTTTCCCGCGGTGGGGACTCTGATATCTTCACGCCAGGCTCTACTTAACTCAACTCCATTCTCTACCATTCGATAAAAAAAAGCCAAGCTATCTTTTCCTAATATCTAGCCCAGGCCAGGCTTACCTCGTTACCATCTCCAGGTCTCATACATACATATCATACAGGACTCAGCGTCGTATCGTATGGCTCCAATTCTCCCACTTGCATCACCCCATCGTATCACCCCCATCAAATCGAGTCGAGTCAAATCAATCCGCGTCATAATCAACTTTCATTATACCAAGACCAAGGCAGCGAAGTCCATTTATCTGCTCTGGCCCATTCCCTATTGACGTTGACGTTGATTTGAAGTTCTCTGGGACACTGAATGCTTCAGAGTTACCAATAGAGTTAAATCCACGCATCTGTCGACTATCGAACGGATACTCCCTTTTAAAGTTCGACTAATCATAAAATATCTAAGGCTATCGACTAATTCAAATTCTGACAAGCATAACTTGGAACGGCCTAAAGCTTTTTCAATTACAGGATTACAACATTCTACAGAAACCTCGTTCTATCATTCGTGAATAGTTTCAGGGAGTGGATGCCCCGGCTGGGCCATTTCCTTCGCAAATCGTAATCGTCAGGACGACGATTCACCGCCTCGTTGTCCCCATATCGCCCTATATCCTTATTTGATATTCTATGCCTACCTTTTACTGCGGTTGCCGTTTATACTGAGCCTGGTACCTTGACAGACAAATGATACTGTTTTACTAGAGAGACCGGATTTTTGGACCCATTCGATACCATACCAAAGGATAGGATACGTTCATTCGTCTTGTTCTTACACTGCTTTGAGCCAGTTGAACCAGGAAAGCGGAGTATTACTTAGCATTACTTCTTACTATTACCATTACCAGTAATAAGGCGGGGACCGAATCAATCCACCAGGGCATTCTTTGGGAATCTATTCGAATCCTCAGTATTACTGTCATTCCCATATATCCTGATTGAGTACCCATTAGAATCCTTTCTCCTCCTTTTTTCGGTTCCTTCGTTTTGGTGTGTTTACTTTTTACCTTGTGTATAGAGTACTCGCGCAGAACAAAACGTCAATACCAATTGTCCTTCAACATCACATCACACCATTGTCATTATCATTACAATCTCAAATACAATCCCAGTACGATATACCGTCCAGAGTTGCCAGGACTTCACGCCGGGGAACGTCACTCTTCTTTTACTTCTTCTACCGCTGCTACTGCTTTATCTTCTGCGCTACGAATACTCCGTATTCACTTCTGACGACCACCGGACGGAACCATTCTCTGTATACATCCGACCCGAAAGGCAAATTTGTACACATCATTCACTCTACCGGTCTATTTCTGTTCTGTTCTGTCCATTCAATTCCTTTTGGAACAATCTTGAAGGTTACAAATCGCCACAAGCTTACGGAAGACTTTTCTTTTTCTTCTTCGCTGCCTTCACGGGATCTTGACTGGTTTCCGCTTTCCCGTTGATTTCGCTGCGCCTTGCTGACTCAAGATTTCACCCTTTGGGATCTCACATCGCCTTGGTATCTTCAATCAATCACCAATCAATTCCAGCCTCTTCTTTCGGCCTTTCAATTTTGCCTTACTTTTGCATTGCCTTTTGCCTTTACTATTCCACGTGGTTCGCATCTCGGTCCCTTGGTTGGAGCCCGTTTTCATCCCAAAGGTAATTTACAGTTTCAACGGGGTACCTACTATCCAGTCGGGATAATCCGTGACCTCATTCACTATTCAACTCATCCAAGCCTCCAAGAACCTGGACCCCCAAAGATTTTCAAGGATTGGGAAAGATCGGATCCAAGATATTTCCAAATATCTCTCAACTCCTCTGTTGACAAATTATCTTCTCTCCAATACCATTCGGATCCTTTGCATATCGACAATTCCTCTACCGATATTTGAATAGTAAATCCTTTCAGCTCTTTTCAGATTTGAATCGTCTCAACATTCTTCCTTTTCTACAACATTCTTTAATATAATCAGCTTCACAACTTCCGCATTGCAATAGATTTCTATCTTCACTTCTCGAAGCAGATCAATAACGATATCGACATCGACATCTAAGAATTCACTTTCATCGACTTCTTCGTTTGCTTCTCAACGACAATGCAATAGACCAGTCACGAAGGTTTGCAATTTACGAGCAATACATTACGCAAATTCCCATCTTTCATTACTTGAACCTAATACCCTCATTTTTCTTTCGCCATGAGTTCGCCACGCCTCCCTACAGATCCATATAAAACCCTCGGTGTTGATAAAGAAGCGGCATTACCTCAGATTCGATTAGCATATCGAAAACTTGTTCTCCAGTGTCATCCGGACAAAGTTCAAGATCCTCAATTGAAGGCAATAAAGGTCGATGAATTTCAAAAGGTCCAAGAAGCATATGAAATACTTAGTGATGTATCAAGAAGATCAGAATATGACCAAACAGTCAAACTGCAGAAGCTGAGAGAGGAGTTGGGCAAAACTGCGACTTCAACTTCGACTTCGAATCCAGTCTCGACTAGTAAAACTTATGAATACAATGTTAGGACCGCAGAACCTAGACCGTCGACATACAGTTCCTCGTATCCAAAGACTGCGCAAAAGCCACCAAAAGAGTCAAATGTGTATTCAAAACCGCCATCGAGATCTTATGAGGATTTGTACGAAGAAACTCCGAGACCATCTGTTAGGAGAACCAAAACAACTAGAGATTCGGATAGAGATGAAAGGGAAAGAAGAAGACAACAGGAAGAAGAAGAAAGAGAGAAGATGAGACGGAAGATGGAAAAGGAAGCTAAGCGTGATCACGGAGATCGAAAGAAGTCTCGCGACAAGGAGAAGAGACGTGGCACCGAAGAGAAAGTGCGTCCAGGCACATATGTTGAAGACGAATCCAGTGAGGATGATTTTCGACGAAAAGCGGAACGAGCCGCACGAAGGACAGAGGAATTGAGAGCCGAAACTGCTGCTCGACTTCAACAAGAACGGGAGCACAGAGAGTGGGAGCTTCGTGACAGAGAACGTGAACGTGAACGTGAACGTGAACGAGAACGAGAGTCACGCGACAGAGAGAGGGAACGGGAAAAGAGAGAGCGAGAAAGAGAACGAGAACGAGACCCTCCAGAGGTGAAAGACTCGCCGATGGGAGACAAGTGGAAAGATCATATGGCAAATGCTGCACGTTATGTCCAAGCTTCGCGAAGAGAGTCAGATATTAAACCAGAGGTGCCATTTGCGCCAGCGCCACCTCCAATGCCTACTATGCGTCGAGCAGAAACGTTTACTGCGCCATCATCTACACCATATAATAATCACTATAAAGTACACCCATCTGCTGCTTATGAAAATCATAGTGATGATGAGACACCACGGAGATCAGCAGCACGACCATCACGCCGTTCTGCAGAAACTCCTTCGAAAAGCAAAGATACGCCAAAGCCAAGTAGACGCTCAACTAGGGAGTCACCATATGTAAATACCGCATCAACTTCACCTCCTACAAAACCTACTCTTAACAAACAATATTCGGAACCACCGATAGTTGGGGTTGGATCGAGTAGACGGGAGCCTAGTCGATCAAAGACGGAGTATCCTCGAGAGCCACCTCCACCACCTACATTTACCAGAGCAGCTACATTTACACAAGGCATGGGTACGAAGACAGACACTAGGGATAGGGGTCGTGGACCAATTCGGGTAGTTCAGAATCCGGTGTCAGAATCTGATTCTGGATCTGACTCTGAGTCGCCATCACCAACACCTCAATATTCTCATGTTAGACAGCCGCCTCGAGCTCCTGAGCCCTCTGGTACTACCAAAACGTACGTCATTGGTAGTAATGGGCGAAGTGAACTCAAAGGCTCTTATCGATCAGATCTCCGCGATGCTGCTTACACGCGACCTCGAAGTCCATCGCCTCGTCGAACCACTCGTCCTCCTTTAGCACGTAGTGGTGGGAGTGCTTCTCGTCAGGTGCGATCTCGGTCACGAGGATATCACCCAACAACTGCGCCCGAACCAACTGAGCCCGTAGTTGTCAACGCCCAACCCAAACCTCGAGAGGCTTCTCGGGCCACAAGTCGTGGTGGATATCCACCACAATACAATGTAAACTTTTCTGCTCCAATCACACCCGAAAATATTGTCTACTCGGCTGGAACCCATTATGTCGATAGAAGAGCTACCGAACCGGGAAACCAACGCGATTATACACCTTATCCTGCAGCTCGTGGTCGTGAATCGGTCTACTAAGCATTTACTCAACAAGCTTTCTCTTTTACAATTTGTTACATAAATTACTCTTCTTGTACCGACACCGACTTTTTTAAACACAATACACCTTTTTATACAGTAACGACAGCGCAGCACATTATGATTCCCCACTTTTCTTTTTACAGTTTTAGCTGATTGGGTTTTTTTCTTACTTTTTTTTTTACGGGGATAACACGAACACGACGAATTATGCAAGAAAACAGACAGGCTATAGCAGCTAGCTAATCGGGTCGAGAGGACAAGAGAATTTTTCTCTGATACATCTAGCCGAGAAAATTGAAAAAAGAAGTCTTTACAAATCTTTCTTCTTTCTCATTTTTCGCTTTTGGCTCTCTCCTCGATATGTCGCTGCAAGAGTCTGGAATTTGCTATTGCATTGGATCGAGTTAGTTATTCATCGTTGTAGTTTTATGATTGGATTGTACCTCTGATTGGATGGGTTGGGTGGGTTGGGTATTGATACGCACGTAACATTGCTACTCTGCAATTCTCGCGATAAGCGAGTGGTGGATGGAGGCAGAAGGGTGAAATTGATGGATTACATATGAGGACAGGATGAGTTAAGATGATTTGGTTGAGTTCTTTTGCGGCATTTGTTTGCGAGAGTGCATGAACGGATAGGAATCATCGGTATTGGCATGGCATATGGAATGGTTCACTCGGGAGGAGTTGAACAACGGAAGAGAGCGGGGAGAGAAGAGAAGAAAGATTTGATAAGGGAGGACATGAGGATATGATTGAATATTCATGCAGGCCAGTGATCTAAACACCTGGGTGCTGATTGATGAACATGACCATGGATGATGGTTGGAATGATAGATATGAGACATGATTGAATGAATGAATGGAATTCTACAAGTTTTCAAGTAATGATTGCTTTTGTGCTTTGAATGTGAGTGTCATCGATAAAAATAGTTTGAACTTCGAAGTGAGGTTAGAGGTTCGTGGGAGGTGTTGAACATTGCATGAATGGGCAGAACCGGTGTAACGAGGAAGGAGGATGAGGACTAGGAGGAAATTCATGGAAAGCGGGGTGGGGGTTAGGATGGATGTGGAAATGGGGAGTGTATGAAATATTTGTGATGTTTTGTAGAACGAATGGTACTTGTAGGTTCGTGCTCGAAAGACGGGGTTAAGGGACGAGAAGCAAAACCCGTTGATCAATTGAATAAAAGAGATATAGTTTTGGAGCAACAGTTACTTGTTTGGAACGGAATGAATGCCAATGCTAGAATATGTCCACCTAACTATCTACCTGGAAAGATACAGAGATACACGACAAGATTCGAGAGACATGAGATGAGATGAAGTAGAGAAACGCATGAGGTGAATTGTGATGAGATAGCGCAATGTGGAAGTTAATAAGATGGAACGGGATGAAAAGTGTATCATAACACTTACCTTGATAGGTACCTAGCTAACTAAGGAATCCAGTGGAACTCGGGAGGTTCTTGGTAGGTACTTTTTGTTGCACACCCAAGCTACCTCATCTATCTATGTTGGAAATGACGTTGTTTCGGGAATCTTCTTCTCTTTCGTTAAGAAATTTGCGAGCGCATAGATTTGGGGGAGGAGAGGGAAGTAGTGAAGAGCGCTGTGCGCACCTAGCGATGCGGATATGAAAGATGAGATGAGACGGATGAGATGGATAAATAGGAGTAGGGAATTTTGTTGAATATAATCACTTTTGTTGCATAGGCATCTGAGCTATAGTGAATTTGACGTCATGTTTTGTCAACGATCGAATGATATTATGAGCATAAGTATCGAAGGGCTGGAAGATACCAAGGGCAGAAGAAGATTTGATGAATTATCAAGTATGAGAATTTAGGGAGTTGAGAGTTGGGGTTGTGTTTATCCAATTTCTTCGTATCGAAATCATGATGTGGAGTTGGATGGTCTGATTGTATGGTATTGAGTATAGAGCGCAGTTTGTATAAAGTTTAAGTACAGTTCGGATACGGGATATATCCATATCTACAATTTTGTGTCGAGATCTATGTAATCGCGCGTGGTAAGAAATTCAACAGACAAAAGGAATGAAAAGCAAAAGAAACGATGATTGAAAATTGTGGTATCTAACTTGTGACGAGTCAAAGAAAATTATAAGAATAAGCAGTGCACGTTCTGGTACCCATCTATGCAGTTTATAGAGGCTCAACACACCAGCCTGCCACCAACGACGCCTCCCATATTATACACGTTCCCCTTTAGTGGTAAATGAAATGACCACTCTTCCGGGGCCAAACTCTACTCTTCTCACCCCCATCCCCTGTCTCACAATAAAACATACAGACTACACATACCACTCAACCCCAAAATCATACTACACCAAAAACACACATTATTCAACACCTTCTTCCCTCTAGCCCACGGTCTACTCTGTAACCAAATAATAGGAAGTTGACTCATCTGAAGTATCATGCCATAGCCTCGAAGTTTCTTAGTGATACAAGCCATGACTATTTCATGACCAATGGCGCTAATGAAGAAAGTTATAAAAGTGGCTCCTCCTTTCCCAATATACGAGCGAGAACCGAGATATACGTGACGATGGAAGAAGTGATGGACAGGAATATTCCATTCACGGGAGAATTGCATCCAGTCTGTACTATTCCACCAGTCAGAGTAGAAGTGGCGATCTGCAAAGCCTATAGATTTAGAGAGAGTTGTCAGTACAGCGCGCAAGGAAAGAGAGAGAACTGAGGTGCAAATAGATTTGGGGTAAGCCAAGAGGGTCGTTGGGAAATTTATACGTACAAGTTATCTCAGCGAATGCACCGAGAACGAATTCAAAAATGACAAGGAATACGAGAAGGAAAGTAATCATGAAAGGAAAAAGAAGTAAGCTGATTGATTCGGCAACGACAAGGGCATTTTCGGTAAACGAGGTTGCAGTTTGAAGTCTTGTTGCCGATGTGGTCATAACGGGATGGATGAATTCTTCGGAAGTGATAGTGAGCAAGAAAATGACACCAAACGTAGCGAGAGTTTTGTATCCCAATTCTGACCAAACTATACCTGCTGTGCGAGGATATTCGAGCTCATAGCAGAGTGTCGGGCAGAATATATAATCGACATAGTTATACCACGTGAGATTTCGAGGGTATGTGACCGAGCCCATGGTAGACGTCAATTCGAGAGCTAAATCCTCCCTAAGACTCGCAACCTCGTCAGCTTTGGTTTGAGTAAGAGCTTTGATCTCTGACGCTGTTCTCTTGTGACCTGGACTTGGATATTGATATGCTGGTGCTTTCGAAGCAGTTGCTGGGGAGTCAAGCTCTTGTAACCGTCGTTCGGTTTCGCTAAGGTGGCCATTGTAAAATGCATATGAATGCATTTTCATGAGTAGGACCATAGTATGAAGTAAAAGGAAAACCTGAGCTGTCCATGTCCAATCTCGAAGGAATGGTATGCTATACTATCTATCAGCATTGCGCTTCACTATTGTATGCAGGAAGAACACTTACGAAACCCAGAATGCCATCCAAATAATTTGGTATAAACTCTGGATGGCCATCCCTCCTTTGGTCCATTGAAACCCCAAAGATTTACCTGTCCTACTTCTGAAGAACTTATGAAGGGGAAGACTGATGGATGTAGATAAGACCATTAACGCATCTGCGACTCCAAGTTCCCAAACCTTTACTGTGAATAATTGCCAAATCTCCACTCTCATGGGATAACCGGTATCCTTGATATTTCGTAACATCGTTGTGATTGCCATGATAGCAAGACCAATCCAAAACAAAATGTAAAACCCAGTGAAATCATGGTGATCACTATGTGGATCCAAGTGCGAGACTCTTGAGGTGTATTCGATTATAGGGAAAATACGACGTTTCTGCTCTGCTTTGATTTGTCTCTTCGCAGAAAACATCGATTGAACGGAGGGAGGTGCATCTTCGGGAACAGGTGTTGTACGTCCACTGCTTCATGTTAGATACAGCAGTTAACTTAATTTGAAAGATTCACCTAGTTGGACCTGTAGAAATACCATCTTCAGAGAAGTCTTTGATATTATTGACTGGTAATAACCCCTCCTCACTTATTGTTCGAACAATTATTGGGTTAGAGCTATTTTGGGGTCTGGGACGCAAGATATGATCATCACTATTCCCATTGGTGTATACATCCGCAGAAGTAGACATCTCGTGTGTATTGAAATGGATTTAGAAATTAAGTGAAGCTGGCCGCAGAGATTGGGGTAATGAAGCTCCTTATGAACGCCCCTTTTGAAACAAATCAAAGTTTGGAGAGGGTCTGACAACTTTTATGGACTCAGTTGAATATGTCATTTCATAAGGGAAACTCAAATTAGATATGTTTCCAATTTCCTTCGTATACAAACTTTAGAATAAGAAATATTCCGACCAGGTTGACTGATTCATTGCTTATCCATTATCCATGGATGATGATATTCGAGGCTGTGAGTTATATTCCCCGTTCAACCAGCGGCCTTACCCGCGTATTAAATACGCACCGGGACCATACTGAGCCACAGTAGGCTTAATCGTAGCCTCGGGCGCCACCCATCACTAGCACGTATGCGGACTAGACCGAGCTTAGGGGATGCATCCTGAAAGACATCAAGACATCAAGCGAAGTATGGTGGCCTTTGCATCACCAATTAGGCACCTCAGAATCAAAACGACCATTCAATCACTTTATTATTCCTGCTCCTTTTTTGAAGCAAAACTTGTGATCTCTTAAGCTGGGAAGTTTAGAAGTTTGGCCCATTTTGGGCCCTGAACAGTATCAGAATGAGTTCATGTAAGTAATAAACAATGATGCCCCATACCCCTCGATTTCCAAGCTCATCATACACAGTGAAGCAATTCATTCGCAATGTGCGAGCTTCGAAAACAATCGCAGATGAGCGCGCAGTTGTACAAAAGGAGAGTGCTGCTATAAGAGCAAGTTTTCGTGAAGAGAGTGGTGATCATAATGTCAGGTAGGAAGGTCACCGCTTGTTTATTTGAACATATCTGACATATTGGATTGGCAGACGAAACAATGTAGCGAAGCTATTATACCTATTCACGTTGGGTGAGAGAACACATTTTGGCCAAATAGAATGTCTCAAACTTCTTGCATCTCCAAGATTTGCGGACAAGAGATTGGGTTATTTGGGAACAATGCTTCTACTGGACGAAAATCAGGAGGTACTGACATTGGTTACAAACTCTTTGAAGAAGTATGCGCAACTGTTAGTCTCATGGAGCCATGAAGCTGACTCGAACACAGTGACCTCAATCACTCTAATCAATATATCGTTGGATTGGCTCTATGTACCCTGGGAAATATTGCATCGGTCGAAATGTCTCGAGACTTGTTTCCTGAAATCGAAACCCTTCTTTCTACCGCCAACCCCTATATTCGTCGCAAGGCTGCATTATGTGCCATGAGAATATGCAAAAAAGTACCAGATTTACAAGAACATTTCCTCGAAAAGGCCGCAAACCTCCTGTCGGATCGAAATCATGGTGTTTTGTTGTGCGGTCTTACATTAGTAACAAATCTCTGCGAAATGGACGAGGCAGAAGGAGGAGAGGAGGGAATCGTGGAGAAATTCAGACCATTTAGCGGTGGCTTAGTTCGAACGCTGAAGGGATTGGCTAGTTCCGGTTACGCCCCTGAGCATGATGTCACTGGAGTTACGGATCCATTCTTACAAGTTAAGATATTACAATTGTTGAGAGTTCTTGGCCGTGGAGATCCAGAAACAAGTGAACAAATCAACGACATTTTGGCCCAAGTTGCTACAAATACAGATTCTTCAAAGAACGTTGGAAATTCTATTTTATACGAGGCCGTCCTTACGATTCTCGATATCGAAGCTGATTCTGGTTTGAGAGTACTTGGTGTCAATATCCTTGGAAAGTTTCTCTCAAATCGAGACAACAATATTCGATATGTGGCATTGAACACACTCATTAAAGTGGTTGCAATTGAGCCAAACGCAGTTCAGCGACATAGAAATACCATACTTGAATGTCTTCGAGATCCTGATATCAGTATTAGGCGGCGTGCATTAGATTTAAGTTTCACTCTCATCAATGAAAGCAATGTCAGGGTACTTATTAGGGAACTCCTTGCTTTCTTGGAAGTTGCCGATAATGAGTTCAAGCCAATCATGACCAGCCAAATTGGTATCGCAGCAGACAGATTCTCGCCAAACAAAAGATGGCATGTGGATACTATGCTAAGAGTCTTGACTTTAGCAGGAAATTACGTCAAAGAGCAAATCCTATCTTCATTCATTCGGCTTATTGCCACCACTCCTGAATTACAAACTTATGCGGTGCAGAAGCTCTATACTAGCTTGAAAAAGGACATCACTCAAGAAGGTCTTACTTTGGCCGGTGCCTGGTGTATTGGAGAATACGGAGAAACTTTACTTCGTGGTGGACAATACGAGGAAGAGGAACTTGTTCAAGAAGTTAAGGAGAATGAAGTTGTTGATTTGTTTTCAACCATTCTTAACAGCAGTTACGCCACTCAAATCGCAACCGAATACATTGTCACATCCTTGATGAAGCTCAGTACACGTCTATCAGACCCTGCACAAATTGATCGGATTCGACGAATCTTGTCGAATAACTCCACGAACCTCGACATTGAGGTTCAACAACGAGCGGTAGAGTATGGCAACTTGTTCAGCTATGATTCCATCAGAAAGGGTGTATTGGAAAAGATGCCACCACCACAAATTAAGGAAGAATCCCGAGTTCTGGGAGAGGCAAGCAAGAAACCAAGTAAAGCATCTAACAGGAAGTCAAAGATCGTCAAACCAGTGGAACAGGATCTGTTGTTTGACCTAATGGGAGACGGAGGAATGCCTGATGCAAGTGTTGGAGGCGCTAATAGCGGATCTCAAAATAATGCAGACCTTCTAGCAGACATACTTGGAGGCACCGATTCATCTCAACCTACATCACCTCCAGCTCAACAGTCAAATATGAGTTCAATTATGGACCTATTTGGTAGCACTCCATCTCAACAACCCCCATCTGCTACGGCAACTCCTTCAAACGATATTTTCTCGAGTGTATCTTCGCCTCCACCTCAAGCTCCTTCAATCCCAACCCATCCATGTTACGACAAAAACGATCTCAACATTACATTGCAACTTCAACGAAATGCAGAAGGTTTAGTACAAGTCTTGGCTCGTTTTAAGAACTCCTCCATGCATCAATCTTTCTCTGCAGTGGCATTACAAGCTGCAGTACCTAAAACACAAAAACTCCAATTACAAGCTATGTCAAGCTCGGATCTGGGACCTGGGGCAGAAGCAACACAATCAATGAGGATTACAGGAAGTAAAGGGGTAAGTTTCCTTGACAAAATGCCAGACTATTTACTGATTGTTTTAGCCACCATTACGACTGAGGTTAAAGATTTCTTATGCACACCCAGCTGCGGGACAAGTTACGGATCAGGTAGATTGGTCGGAGCCAAGGTAGTGAGGTTTCAAGTAACCGAACTGCATTTAGAAAATCTATGAAATTTTATTATTACTCGGCGTACTGCATAAAGTAATTGGTTGGTGGCGCTACTTATCTTCACTCGGGTATCAGCCTGATGTGGACTTGCTTGGCCAGCCCTGGAAGCTCGTAACGTGAGTGACAAAGAATACAATGGAGACTATTTATTAAAACCAATGAACTTTGACCCAACTTGTTTCGATGTACGTTTTCTGATATAGCGCCCGGTTGATGGCGTATTCTCGCTCCGACAGCCTGGAAAGCTCCATGGTCATTCACATCAATATGTTATTTTTGGAATTGTGAAGCAGACACTTTTGTCATAACATCCTTTCTCATGTCGACATATTGAAAAACAGCAGATCAAGAATGAGCATGCATTATTTCAACGTCGAGCCACTCAGGTGACTTGCCTAGTATATCTCAGTGGAACTCGCCCCTTAGTGCTAATGGTCGGCTCTCGTTAGTGGCCGATTAGTTCTTAGTCTGGAAAAAAGCACTTGTTCTGGGGAAGCGATGATCCTTTTGACACTAAAATATGAATAAGTCACTCGCTCTTTAAATTTAAATAACAATGTTTGTATCGATAAACTCATATGACCGATTTTCATCTGATGATATGAAGCCAATTACCATATTGACTTGAATTTAGGTGATTGTGTAGTAAAAATAAGAGACTTCT
Source organism: Botrytis fragariae (assembly GCF_013461495.1). Lineage (NCBI taxonomy): Eukaryota > Fungi > Ascomycota > Leotiomycetes > Helotiales > Sclerotiniaceae > Botrytis > Botrytis fragariae. Next base: position 1,074,476 of record NW_023500993.1, read on the forward strand.
GGTGGCAATTTTCTATCAAGAATCAAAATGAAAAATACACCAAGAAAGCTAAAGGAATAAGTACTTTCCTAAGACAAACACTTTCACCAGCCAGGAAATAATCGGCCATTGTCAAGAGTCAGTTGTCATATAAAAATATCGAATTGTTCCTATGGATTATAATCGCTGGTCGAGTTGATCTCATATTTAAAATTTTCCTTTTGAGTTGTCGAAGCATACCAGTATGAGTTCAATTCTCATTGTCGAGAATTGAAATTGATTGAAAATGCACTCTTCGGAATCTGTCAGTAACTACCTAGTAAGTAGCATCGATTGAAACGAACTGTACTTATCTTAGACATGAATCGGTAGATTGTGCCTTGTCATAGTGTAAATTATAAGTGTCAAGAGCGGGTTGTTGATTCATTCTCGTTATCACAACCAGAGGAACCGCATCGCGCTTTCCTCAGAAGTCAAAAATTCATACTAGTAGCGGTGATTTCAACATACTTATTATTATTTACAACACACTTCTGATCATTAGAGTTCTGGCAAAACATAGGATTCAACGCTCTTACACTTGTCTCAGATCAACTCTGGCTTCCCAAGAATCTTTTTAAATTGAATCAGTCTTGTTCTTAACCATGCAGTACTGCATCAAATGCAAAGATAATCAAATAATCAGTGGCGACAGGTACAATGATATCTATCACATTATCCGGAGTGGAACGGGCGGACGTCTTGAGACAAGAAGGGAACAATTTGATTGGCTTACTGGTCATAGTGTCTGACTTCAAAATAGCTATAATCAAATATCAAGAATCTGCCAATCTTGTACCGGACAATTGCCTACCCCTTGGTAATTTATCAGCGGCGTATTTTGAAGTTGGGGATTACACCTAATGTATCGTCAAGGCGAGAAGAACTCTTCAAATCTTGGGGGGAAGCAACGACATCAAGAATGCGGATTTGGTAGGAAAATTCTAACAACGGATAAAGAGGGCAGAGATACATTCGTTTGAAACGTCTGAATTGGAGCAGCTGCAAACTCGACTACGAATTCTTGAAACACTTCCTCGTTATCGGCCAACATTGTAAGGGTCCCCCTATATTCTTAGGCTTATCTGACCAAATTCTTCTAACGCGCCATTGCCAAGGAATACTGCTCTGTCGGCAATGATAAGCCAGCTTCGTTATTTGATCATACTGTCGGTGAAAATGAGCCTGTGTCTAGTAATCTTGAAACTACGACCGACCAGCTTTGTTAGACCAAATTGTCTACGAAATGCACCCGCCTTCGATGATGTGGAGAGCTTTCTGGCTGAATATCAATTCATTACTGTCACCAAGATGGCTCAGCAACTTACCTCTGTGACAGCGTTGTCCCGTGGTGAGGAACCATGGCCGATGGCCAACTATATAGATTGTGAATTTTTGAAGCCTTTCTTCCTAGAATTTGGAAGTTAATTTTCCCGGAAGCTTTGTATGGAGTGGTTCTATGCTTTGTTTTTCCGCCTTGCTATACCATATAATTCAGACTTAAGCGTGTCGGCTACAATAACATTCTCGCCTCTGACTCTTACCATCACATTTCGTCTCATAGCCCATCTACGTAGCATCGGTTATTCCTCTCATTGGATGTCTGAAGCTTTGTCAAAGATTCTCTAGAACAAAGTCTAGACTACAGCCCGCCCGTCTCGTCATTCGCCAAATCCAGTCACTGAAGTGAAACGCGAGCATGCTGAAAAGCACATTTGCACTTTACCATTTATTCAAGAAACGGGGACCCTCGAAAGACTGTTCGAGCCTTTGCTACCTCTCTCCTTGCCCTCTCTACCTGTCATTCCAAAAAAGAATGTCATCTTCAAGTACAAATTTCGCTTAACTAATGTTCGTCTGAAGCAAACGCACCCCATGCGTATATTTAATGTAGCACTTGTCTTTTGCGATTATGATGTTCTGGAAAAATGTGGAAAGATCTTGGAAGTCACATTTTTAAAGGATTTGAGAAAACTACTTGATACTAGCTGGGGAGATGAGAAAGATGCAAGATATGAGGGTGCTACGATCGAGGATTTGAGGAAAATAGGAGTAATAGCTTGAACTACTGTCGAATATGATGTAGCGAATAGCATTGTAAGCGCGTGAATGCCAGAGGCTCTGGTTGAGAAAATGGAAAGGGGTTGGTGGAGATATAGCCTATGGAGAGTTAACACTTGGGAGACTGTTAATCATGGTCCTTTTGCAGTGAGAGGTACAGTATTTAAAGAGGAAAAATGGCCAAAAGCTGCTTAGTTTCAAGTGATAAAAGTGGCTGCACGATCTGATAGACTACTCTTGAACGTGATTTTTTTAATTCGTTTCAGTAATCGATTGTTTGGCTTCAAAGATGTTAATCTCATTGCTTGACTTGTTAAAAGTCGATCTCTAAAATTGAAAAGCACATGAATGAAAATTTAAAGAATATTGTATTGATATAAGATATCTCTGTATAGTTCATTGTCATAGCCTGCCTGTGTTAGAGCTAACACGACAACAATAATAAATGTTTGCTATTTTGATACTTATTCAACGAAGATTGAAACGGAACTATTGGATCAACTTGCATATGAACAAACATTCATCAAACTGCGAATTTCCGCTTCGTATTTGCTGTCTTGCATTTGATTGCTTCTCTCCTTGACATTTACAGTGAATAACTGACATGGTTATTCACTAAGTGGCCTACCAGTGCGAGATACAGAATTATTGCACTTTAGATATTGTTTCATTTCTGACTTAAATACTCTCATCACCCTCCTCATTTTGCAAATCTACAGCCTTCACAATCATCAAAATGTCTTCTCCGGAAGATCCCTCAAAAAGGTTGCGAGAGGAAGGCAATGAACTGTACAATTCTCGGGACTTCATCAAAGGTAATTTATTTCTCTTTCTGACTCTATGTGTAAACGCATGCATCTAAATATTATGATAGCTATCCATAAATACATGCAAGCAGCTCGAGCATCCCGAGATGATCCAGCACCACTTCGAAATCTCTCTGCCGCTTACTACGAAAGTGGTCAGTATGAAATGTGCATGTTGTTTGCTAAGAAAGCTATCTTCTTGATGAATGCACAAGTCACTGGTGATAGAGATAGTGCATTCACAACGCATATTCGGAAATTGGAGGAAAGAATCAGAAAAGCCGAGGACAACCTACCAGAATGTCCTCTTCAGAAACAGAAAGAACGCAGAGTGGAGATCTTGGAGCGACTTGCACGATATCACCCCTCGATGTAAGTGGATTGAAATTTCATCTTGATCTCTATTATCTACAATTTGGTTGCGTGGATGGGTTTAATGCGTCACAGGAGATCCGCTGGAGATTACGTGACTGTCGGTCATGACAATGCCAAATCCCTCTTTGACGAATCCCTTGCGCTACGAATTCCCGCCGGCGAGATCATTTCATTCTTCAACAGCGGACTAGGCGACGCTAGACACTTCCTAGCATCACTCATTAGTATCGCACACGAAGAAGCCAAGGGAAAGATACCAAAACGTCGATATCACTTCACGTTGAATGATATCAACAAACATGTGCTTACTAGAGATCTTATCATATTCTCTCTTCTAGACAAGCTCTCTCAGGTCGACGAAGAACAAATGTTCGAGTCGGTGAACATCTTAAACACAATCTACTTTATCTATGCATCATGTTTAATGCCCGTATGGGTCAACGAACAGCTGCAAGAAGTGATTGCCGAGCTTTTAAGATGTTTGAGAAATGGCCAACAGCCATTAAAATGGATTTATCTGTACGAAGCAGACATTCCATTCTACATCCAAGCGCTCGAAAATTGGGTATCTGGAGGCAGAGTAGCGACCGCATTTACCGCTAAAGAAGTAATGGACTCTACAATAAGCACCATGTACGACTCTATATACAATAATAAGAGTGATGGATATTGGGAACACATTGGACCTTACTGCAACAAGGAGAGAGACCTCTATTGCGCAACTGGAGTCCTTCTGCCATTCCTGCAAGCAATGCAGCAACATGATCCAAAATTGGTGGATTTAAGCCTCGAAGCACTGCACAACCCTAGAGGAAGAGAGTCGCGGCTTTTCATGACCCATGTTATGACGGATAACTGGGTATTCAACCCGACACAGCTTGATTGGGACGCGCATATAGATATTGGAAATCCGGAGCCAAGAGTCTTTTTGCGATTTGATCCATTCAATTTGGTCTCGAGGCTGTGGGAGGAGCTGAAGGAGGAACTGCCACCCAAAGAACAGCATGCCCCCTTATTTACTCATATTGGGCCATTTTTTGCCAGGGCAGCAAGCGCGATCAAATCTTTGGGTAATAGATTGAAGGCGGAGGTAGTGAAAGGTGATTACATTGATGTCGCTGAACGAATCCATTTTGGTCTCCATTATGATTCCACTCAGAGCCAGGTACTGGGCACTGGGGATATTGGCTATCCACGCCCAGACGACTTTCCATCACTTTATTACCGAATAGTCTTGAGCAATGTACCGTGAGTACACTCCTTCCAACATGATGGATGAATGCAAAGAGTCTAATATTCCAATCTAGGGATTATGTCGGTGGCCATTTAACAACCTTCCTTCATGCAATGCCACTCCTCGCACGCCATCCTACTAGTCTTGTGGGCAGTGTGTGTCTACGAAATTCACCCTTTTTCCGCAACATGGGTGACTTCCTTGCTGAATATCAACTCATAAGCAGCGAAAAGATGCTCGAGCAATTAACCGGTGTGCGTATTGTTTTCAGGGGGCACGAGCCTGTGCCACTGGCCAGCTACACATACTACTGTTGGAATCAGCCAATTGATTCCGTGCCGCTTTCAAAACAGGTAAAAGCCCGACTTTCTCGTGAGGATTTGAAGAGGTGGTTTCATGGACTTTTCTTGAAATTGGCAATTCCTATGACGTCCGATCATCGTCTCATTTCAGACAATAATCATATGATCTATTCGCCGCTCAATCTTATGATTATTTTTCGGCAACTAGGTCACCTTCATTGTCTAGGATATCCTGCCCATTGGCTTTCAGAAATCCTAGTCCCACTGCTAGAAGACGCGGGAATGCTCAAGACTAATGTTCGACCACCACACAATGCCCCACTTCGACCCGATCAAGTTGATCTAAAGTATCCGATCAAGAAGCTTTGTATCGTGCCTTTTGTGCCAGAGTTGAAAACTCTTGCGACGCTCTTTGCCCCTCTTCTCCCATTTCGTCTCGATCCAAATCATCTCTATCCCATCGACAAGATCCAAGAATACACATTTGATCTCTCGCCATTACCAGAGGACTATTTCCAGCCAACATGCCTCGTTCTCCTTTTCTGGTCACCAAATGGCAGTCCCAGCGGCCACTTCCCTCTTGAATTGTTTCCAAATCTGCGTCCATTTCTTGATCCAAGCCGGCACAATGGCGTCGCTGACCACGGATCTGAAGACGCAGCGCAGAAAATTGAGAATTGGAGAGCTAAGGATGTTATTGTGTGGTCGACTTTTAAGTTCGATATTGAGAAGCAGGAAGCAAAGGCATGGATGCCGAAACAGATCATTGAGCAGATGGTCAATCGAAAATGGAAGTGTGCGCTTATGAGAAGAGACCTGTGGATGATTGTTAGGGCTACGCTTTTCTCGAACTCGGGACGCGTTAGAGACATGGTGAAGATAGGAAGGAAATGGGACGAGGTTTTCAAGGAGGATGACGACACTGAAAAGGATGATGATGGTAGCGATGACGAGAATGCTTTCCAAGAAAGTGACCCTAATACTATGGATCACCGGATGTTCCAAGCAGCAGTAGAGGGAATTTTCAACGACAGTAGAAAGCTAGAGACCGTAAACGAGAATGTGATTGATGATGACGGGGTGATGGATAAGAAGAATAAGAGTGAAGACAATGGCGGCACAAATGATGAGGACGGTGTGTACGATGAAAATGATGAGTATGATGAAGAGCACTCGTTAGATTAGAGTTTTTACATGGAGAGTTGGATATCAAAAACGGCAGGTCACATGAAAGCAATAGATATCCTGTCAACAAGGAACCAGAAAAGCAGAAATGTCTCTACAAAAAGTGAAGACCATACACACACCCAAATATGCAGACGAATTCCACTCCATTTCGAAATCCTCGTTTAATGTTTCTTAAAGCCCAACTTACTTGTTCAGAAGATTTTACTGACAACTAGCGTCTGCTATAATTGCCAAACGTCGGTGAAATTACATCTTTCAGACCTAATCTTCGCATCTTGATACTCAACTTCGAGTCCATCAAATACATGCACCTTTCTTTTCGTATCGACCGAGCTCAGCAGCACTTGCTTCAAAGTCTGCTTGGCACCTGACTGCTATCCTGAACGTTTTGCAAGTTCCAGATGCAATAATCTACGCAGCGCCTGCAAAGTTGAAGCCTCTTTCACTCTATCGGTTGCAGCTGAGAACAGCACATCTCACTACCTCTTCAAATTCCTTGCTTGGCAGAGGAATTTTGCCCTAGTAAACGGAGCATAGTATCTACGAGAATCTTCTACACGTGGGCGGCAGTCCGTCGGCATTGGTATGCTGAGGAGATACATTTGCCAGGATCTCAATAGAAGACAGAAAAACTAATGAAATTTCTCGGAGATGAGATTGCTTTTAGTACTGCGTATATATCCACTTACAAGCTTCAATGGCAGTCATTCAACTCACCATCCAAGAACCCAATGTTGTTTGCTGCACCATGGCATCCACACTCTTTCAAAAGCCGCACTCGTACGTCCAGAAAGTATGCAGCTCCGAAGCTAGATGCACATACCACAAAATGGTGAACTGGAAGGGGACTAATCTGCTTTTATAGCGGTAGACTCGCATATTGTCTGGCAGCACCAATACTGTATCGAGCTCGCTAACTCAACCCATTTCTTTTTGACTGCCGCAAGACACTCCACATCTCGATGAAGAGAAACCCACCATACCTACCTTAGTGCACAATGCTTATTTCTTCTTCCAGAGGTCCTGTTTTGACCAATTGAGAAGCTCCACGACTTGTGGTATCCACTCCCTCACCCCGGTATCTGGCATCTACTCTCCATTTTGTTTATCTCTTCCCCTCCTTGAGTTATATTATTTATCTCATTACCAGCCGCGGCATCAATGCATTAGCAGAACCCCGCAGCTCCATAAAAGTCGACATTAAATCCGACGCATAAAATCTCTTACACCAGTGTGGTGGAAAGAGATTTCCCTCCGAAGACTACACTTGCATCGCATCCCAATATCGCGATCGCAGTTTGATTTCTCAGCGACATCGCTCACACGCAATGATGCGTGTGACAGCAAACTCTCGTTGCAGATCTGAAAGCCCAAAATACGTCGAAGTTGTTACACGCACTGAGGCAATCTCTGTAAACTCCGGCGCTTCTCGGGCACTTCTTATCAGAACCCGCAATTTGTGCACCCTCTACCTCTTCCCATACCATCTGTTATGCAACTCTCACAGCCTCACAGCCTCACAGACCTTTTTCCTCCCTACCCACTCCAGCCCAACTCGAACTCAAATCCAAAACCATACCACCTCCAAGAAACAAATGGTCGGGCCTTCCCCGCTCCCCATCACTCTCAAACTCCACCTGACAGCTCACCGGTCTGCATATCACGTGAAACGAAGCCAATTAAATCACATCCTCATCATTTTCACGATCCTTGTATCCAGTCGTTTTTGTCTGCTCTTATCTTTAAAGGGGTGAGAAGCATTGAGTGAGCAAATTGATATGTGGAGATGTCGAAGAAATGTTCTCGTGAGTCCGTGCAGGAAAACATCTCATTTGTCAATCACGTGCCTTGACCATTCCAAGGATCGCTAATATCGCTACTGTACGAAGGGTACGAAGGGAAAAAGGGTACCCTACCCTACGCACTACTGAGACAATTTGAAGATCAGGGTAAGATCAGGGTATTTGGTAAATTGCAAATTTGGAGCCCTAGATAACGTATCCAGGCAATAATCCAACTTCCAAGGGTTCACACTAATAATGCATAATGATAAGGTAGCAATGTTAATGTATGATGTTTGTTTTATTTATATTTCCTTGATCTTGTTACATCCAGTTCAGCCCAGCTAAATATTTACACAGTAAATAAAACAAGTGAGGTGTTTCCGAAGAAACCGCTCGAAAACACTAAAATGTCATATCTACATGAAGTACACAACCATCATCCATCATTGCTTGTTTCTTCTCGTGCACATACATGTACGATGTACGATGTATGCATTGTAACCCCCATCCAACCCAAGCATCAAAATATCTCCACGGCCCTCCCTTGCCATGGGATCTAAAAATACTAAAACACCCTTGGAACTATGAATGTCCACCTCCACTCAACAGTCTAAAAACCATTCAAAACGATAAATAAATATCTCACGATATGCATCAGTGACATCACTCCACATTCTTCCCAAAAAAAATCACTCAAGCCACGCAACCGCGTTTCTTGCTGGAGAATTAATTCGGTTCCTCTCCGAATCTCCGAGGCCGAACCCAATCATACAGCTCCACGCTCTGTGGGGTAATGGAAACCCGGATAAAATGCAAGGATAATAAGGGTGCAATATGACCGGTTTTTTTTATCCTTTCCCTTGGCATGAACGATAGTAGGGACAGGAGGCTGTGTGCATGCGTTTTTGAGGATATATCGTTTTTAGATGATCGTGTCATTTTGGAGATTTTTCGAGTGGAGGATATTTCTGTATCTCTAGACTGTGGGGGCGGGAGTCGATAGTAATAGCGATAGCGATGGTAAGATGAAGTCGTAAAATGAGGTCGTATTGAGTTTGGCTATGCTCGTAGTTGATACAGTCTTTTGGCGGGGTAGATGTAATGGTGATGCGATGTGACGCGATACGACCACACATCTAAAACGCTTCCGCGTTGTACAGTGTATACTTGCAATCATCTAACACATGTGTACAGTGATTCTTCACCCAAAGATACTGGTAACGCATGGTATGGTATCGTAGATAGTAGTACTGTATTGTAACAAATCGGTATCGGAAATAGGTATCAATCGTGCCCTCACATCGTAACTCCATACTCCAAATTCCCAAATCCCTTCCCATGGGCTTCTTTCCAAGAAGTATTCCCTGAACTCCAAATCATCCGGAGGCGCCTATCTTTACGTCCATCCAAGTCCCAATCCCGTACCTTCGTTGTTGTTGTTAAGTTGTGATTGTCGCGCTGTACACGCTCGTTGAAACCCCTTCATCAATTCTCGCTTCACTTGTAACCAACCATCTTGGCACAACGATCACAATAGTACAGGTTGTGACCAAATCGTACCATCCCGTTGGCGCTTGCATCATCTGTGCTGACTCTTCGTAGCTCGTTGCCTTGGTATTGCATTGTACTGATGGTTTCGACAGTTTTGGCGCATCTCGAGCAGCGCATAACTTCCACTCTTGGTTCCATTGAATATGATGATTGAAAGGATGAAGACGATGATGAGGATGAGGACGAGGAGTCTGACGAAGCTCTGGAGAATGTGTAGGATGACATTTTATATATGTGTGTCGTATGGTGGGATGGTGTTGATGATGTGAATAAATTCTCGCAGCGATAAGATGTTGTATCTGTTGTATCTGGTTGATCGTTCGAAAAATGATGAAGTTATCGAGTATATGATAAATCTCAATAACCCCCAACACAAGATATAATGTGCTCTTGAAGAGTAATACTTGGTATGTACCCTCGTTCACTAAAATAGAAAAGGCGGCAGGTCCTTGGCTTGGAATGCGGGCAGATGCAACGATGGTAATATGTATAAGAGATGTGAGTGCTGCGCAATGTTGTACGTGCCAGGTAGTAGTAGATATGGATCGTTTGGATAGGAATATGGAAAGAGAAAAGGATTCGTTAAACTTTCCCAAGAGGCTTCTCGGACTTTTACATTAATTCTTCGAATTGATAATAGTAACGAGATGATTCTGTTAAATGAAAATGCCAATACCAATGCCAACACCAATGAGGAGCCTTCGTCAAGTAGTCGAAATCAAGGCGGGGGGAACTCGTCTCAAGTTTTTCTTAATTTTTCCAGCAGGGATTGAAGGTCTTTCAAGAAAAAGACCGATCGAAATATCAGTTTCCGATCTCGAGTCAACAGGTCCTCTCCAGGGTGTGGAACCGGCTACCCTTAAAATGGGATTGTGTGATGTAGATCAAGGAACGGGGATATGGACAATTGATGTTGAAAGGTACGCTTGATTAGTTTGACATGAAGAGAAAAAAATGTTCCAGTGCTGGTGGGTGGGAAAAGAAAGGAAAGGAAGAGATTTGAGTCCAATGTTCGATAGATGTGGTATAGCGGGGGCAGTCCAGCGAGCAGTCCAGCGAAAATACTACGTACAGTACGCCGTAGAAATAAAAAATTCAAAATAATTGTTCCAAGTCTTGTCGTGGATTGATGAGCTGATAGGTGGAGCACACGTAAACTTTGCTATGTCTTGAAACCAACGATACCCAATAATGATGCGAATATCGTCCTTGGGTTCCGATAAGAGTAAACAGCTGATATGTGCTGCGTAAATTGCTATGGCCTGATACACTCTGGAGAGAAATGGTCTATCGTCTTATGGTCATGCAGCCTGCAGCTCTCACACGGGAATGACTGGAAACAATGCCATGAAGGATTCAAGCAACATCTTGAAGTAACCTCTTGAGGTATTATTGGTGATATAATTGTGATTATTCATGGCTATAGCTGCTATACTTGCTATACTTTGCTTCGGATCTGGCCGATGTGGACTAGGCAGTTGCAGTAATTCACTCGGCATCGTCGGTTCGTCGGTTCCTAACTTCCTACGTCCGTACTTTCGTACAATGTAGTCACTAGTTAGTACACAGGTAGGAACGGCTAGAGTAGGTGTCGACGTGAATGGTTAGAGCACAAGAGCACCTAAAGTGCGTATTCGGTTGCTCTGTAGATGAAGGGGCTAAAGAATTGCTTGTACATGCCCTATAAGGTTAAGGAGTAGTTCTTGTGGCGATGTGCTGCGTAAAATCGATTTGTCCCTAGACGATCGAATGAAAATCATCCGTGAGTTGCGGGGGAGTATTGGAGAATATTGAATGTCAACAGATCTCTACTCCTTCGAGTGAACCGTCTTGTCGGAAGGTGTTGGGTCAATACCGTAGGCTCAAATGAAGTCGATCCCTAAACACCATCGTGGCATGTACCGGGAACCATCACAAATCCCATGCTCTCCTTTACCCCTACGTAAATGAATGAGAGGCTTAATCAGACTTTGTTGCATGCTACGATGTAACCTTGAGCTATCCGCATGCTCTGCAGTATGCCCATTTGGTTCTTGCCAAATTTTTAAAGTTGCCGCCAGAAAAACATTTGACTCGGGGCAAGTCAACTAACTCACGGCTGATTGTGCGTGTCTCCATTCAAAGATACTCACAGGGTTGTGATTTACCTACTACTACTGCTCTAAGGTATGAAAGAACATCTCGTACTTTGCCTATTAGACTTTCGAGCGCAATCAACCAGGCAACCCTTTTAAAGTTTTCCTGCGCCAAATTATTTTGGGAACGAGGCGCATTGGGTTGGGTTGTGATAAGAAGCAATACTATTACTATTACTACACACAGATGCCGGGAAGCTTGAGGAAATGCCCAGTCAACAATATCAGTCCCGAAAGGTTAATACCGGTAGAGACATCCAAATTATACCCCATTTTATCTCCTTTACTCTTCTCATATTTCAATAACCTTGAGGATTTCAAATTGATGGCCAGAAAGGGAGGGTATGCATTAGAATTTGAGATCCCTTTCCCATCTCCTCGGTACTCAAACGTTTCATTGTCAAATCTCTCGTAAAAAGCCAAATTCTCCTGTCAAAACTAAACCGAAGGAGATGGCCGAAAGACATGTCCAGCAAAATAGACTCGTCAAGTGACTCAGATATTCGCTGCCAATCTCTTGGATTTAATCGTATTTACAGAGGAAACCCACAATGTATGTCCGCTTCGCACCGAAAGATCAACCGCGACTCTCATGCCCAAGGAGCTATAAGGCTTGTCTAGCATCCATGGATCTCTACGAATCGTCAGAGTTTGTCCGACGACCGTGCGTCGTTATAAGTGGATTGGTAGAAATACCCTTGAAATTGTTTTGTGGTTTTACCGTTAGGGCGATCGGGTATATCAGGAGGCATCGAGATAGAATTTCAAGATGGAAGACTCTGTCTTCTATGCAATGAACGGATCTACCAAAGCTATCGAAAACACTGGGGTTTCATATGATTGACAGTAAGGATCAATACATATCTACTATGTATGGAGTGAAAGATTGAGATCTGGTCTGGAGAACTACAACATGCTGTAGATCTACGATCTCAGCCTTGAGAACATGTGTACTTATTATCGATACTTAGTGGAACGTTGCGAAGCTGTGAAATGGACCGTCAGTGGATAGCCCTTCCGCAAGTATAAGGTTTTGTTAGAACTTCACGTTAGTCTCGAAAATAAGAAGAAAATATGTCGAGAGAGAAATGCCGCGGTCCGTGTAGCGTACCTACATAATGTATGCTTCAACGTACGAGCTTACCAATATCACATGTTCCTCTCACCATCTCGCTTTATCTCTGTTGAAGGCTTGGTGCTTCGTAAGTCCGTAGGTGCCGAGTCGAATAGATTGTCAAACTTGATGCTAAAGTTACGATCATCACCTGCCCTGCCCTCCCCCGACTACATTCCGACCCCGCAAACTCCGCAATGGCCGCAATGTCCATTATCCATTGTCCACTCAGAATTGACTTTCTCATGTCAAACTGTACTGGTATGCCTATGGCACCTGAGAGTCAAAACTTTATTCGAACGGACTCATAATCGACAGAGTCACCGACACCGAGGGTTTGATCCGGAACTCAAAATTTTGTTTGTTTCAATCCGTGCCAATCTGCACAGGTATAAGGAAATTTACGCGTCCCCAAGACGAGGCAGTGTAACACAGGAGTCCCTATTTGGCTCAAGTTTCTGCCTTCGTGAATATGACTGCGCACATGTTCAAGAGTGGTAAGTCAATATGGTATGCCGCGTGTTACTTAGGGGTGCTGTGATGACCATATTCTGATCATGGCACGCTTGACCCGTGAGAAGTCTACAAGTTCATTACAGGCACGCGATCTATGGTACTCCCTTCGACATTCACTCTTGATTAGAATGGTGGCTGAAGACGGCGATTTTCCGTATCTTCTTCTTGGGTATCTTCCGGATTGCTAAATGTTGACAAGCGGAAAGAGCCTTGGTTTGTCTTGTCGAAAGGGCAGTTGAGATCTCGCGTTTGGAAACAGTCTCGATTCCCCTATCCCACACAGGGAAGAGTGTTGACTATTCAATGGACTAGTCTTACTTCTATGACCATTGATAAGTTATAGATTACTGCTATGTGTATACAAATACATAAGCAGTGTCCTGTAGGGGCCTGGGCGTCAAGCATGTAGTATATTCAAGTTATCAAGACTGTTTGGGCTTCTTTATTAATTGGAGCTACAGCTTTCACGATCTCATCCATTATGACGACTTCATCAAATCTCAAATCATTTTTCTTCCTTCTTCAACGGCGCTCGTCATACCTTTGAAAGTTAGTAAACCTCAGGACTATCTCCGCCCTAATTCCTTCTCGGCGCCCGGCTATTGACTGTTGCTTTGACATGCAGTAGTTAGGTGTACATTTAAAAATCTCTTCTCGGAAACCCTTTCATAGCTACCTCGGCCTTGAACTTTCTTTCAAATGTAACCTTAACCTTCGATGACTTTCTTTGCATCGCAGCTCGATATCAATCGCTCCACATGTCAACCACTATCTCGGTATTTCCTCCGAAGTTTCAAAAAATCTTGATTGAGAATAGTTACATGCTATCAGAAAATTGAGAAGCTCTGCTCCATCATCATTTTCAGCCAGACGCCGCAATGACTCAGAGACTGAAAGTTCTGGACCATTTATGATGCGATTTTTGCATACATCAAAACATCGAAGCCTCGAATGCCAGAACCTCAATCCGATGTCAAAGTAACGCTCGTCAATTTATCCCGTTCTAGCCGTTCGAATGCCTTCATACCAAACTCTTTTCACGCTAAACATGCTCTTCCACATTGTTGAGCCGACAACCCCTTAGGATTCAATCCGGCATGCATTCCCTAGATGTGTTGTTCCTGTACGAGATGATTGCTTTTTTTGAAGCATCTTCACGCATGAAAAAGGCCATTGACTATCCACATTTTATGCACATTGGTGAACGCCGAAGCCCAGCTCTTGAGAACACTTATATTTTAATACTTTATAATATATCAAGCTTTACTCAGAACATTAATACTACAGGACATATATTAGATGTAAAGATTACAAATATATTGATTCGATGTTCGATTCGAAATATCGATTACACTTGATTTGATATTGAATATCGAAAATCGTGTATGGCTCCGTGTACCAAATTTCTTGTCAAGTGACTTGAATCTAGAACCTTCTTTTTCTTTGGAAATTGTGGGGGGACTGGGGATCTTTTCCCCTGTTGATGTTTTGGATCGTAACAAAACAAAAGGAGACACGATATCATTGTCACAGAAACGACGATTCTCCTTTAAAGAAGAATGTTTCCTCGAATCGAAATTGTTCTAGAAGTCCAGATTTTGATTAACTCCCCACAATTCTCGTTCCGAGAAGAGAGACAATCTACAAACGATCGGGCCGGAAATTAAGGAAAACATCCACGATGTATCTATCTGTCTTTTGGAATTCTCCGATTCCGATGTGGATAAATCACAGTTGCGATATTTAAAGAACCAAAAGTCTAGAAGTTTGTTTATGGAACTCCTTGAGGATGCAGCCAGAGGGCCCCGAGTGGGGTTAAGATCGTCGAAATCTAGAACTTATTCCTTTCTACTCGATTCTTTTGACGTATCAGAATTGTGATGATCTACGAACCATGATCGTCAAGTAGATTGGAGGTCAGTTGTAAGGACACATACTCAGCAATTGAATTTGATGTTGTATGTTCTTAGTATCGGAAGGGTTCCCGCCCTTTGACTCCCGGTAGTACTAGTTCTTCTCCATCTTGTGCTTGAGTCTCAGATATACCATGGATTGTAATCAAATCATACGCTGACAATGAACCCTTGGCTTTTTGATAATGTTTTGTGTACAGTTCCTACATTTGCCTCATCATTAAAAGATTGTAGCATGGCCGTCTTATTCTCACGCGCCCTAAGGACACGACGCGATACAACGGCTTTCAGCAATAGATCTCGATTGGAGATATTGTGCTGTGTCCGCAACTGATGATCTTGTCGTAGCATCGTCGCTCTGGTAGTGCGAATTACTCGATGAGGTGGGGCTATAATATTGACGGACCACCAGTACGAACAGGAGAGATTGGCTTCAGCTTGGAGGTCGCAGGTAGAATGACAGTGCTCTTTAGAAGCTTAGGTGGTGGTGTTCCTTGTGTAGATGCATTTCGTAGTTTGTGTATCTTCACAGGTAAACAGTGCAATTCTGTCTTATTCGGTCGTAGATAATTGGCGGGATGAGGTGATGATAGACGGACGGATTGAATTCTGACAGGTGGTATGGGCTTCGCTTCTTTTGTAACCTTCTCTCTGACTGTCTTGCGCTTTCGGACATTCTGTGAGAGCTCTCGGTGGTTGTTTTCGACCTCATCAGATTTATGCTCTTGGTGTTTCTGATCATGTATTGGTTTCTTGAGTACATGAGTTGCAATCTTTCGGTAAGGTTGCTGCAGGTTTGGCAGTACTCGGGAGATGAGATGTGGCATATTACATATATGTAGATGTTTGCATAGTAGATGTACTATAGCTGGCATTCTTCTATCCGTTAATTTGCTTATCTCTCTGAATATCTCCTTGACGAGATTTGGTAGCTCTTCGAGGACATGCTTTGTTTGAGTTCTATAACCTGGGGTTAGTATGTTGCTAGATGATTGGAATAATGCTTCTTGAGTGCTGTCACATCTCCAAACTATCTATGAACCTCTGATTTTCGTACAGGTCACTTTTCAATATTGCTCTAGTATGATACACGTGCTATACACGGAGTACCCTGGACACTTCTAAACATATCAAGACACTTTCTCTCATATTCTCTACGTATCATAAGCTTCTTGCAATATCCCAGAGACGACTCCTCAGGACACTTTATGAACTTTTGTGTATAGTCAGGACACTTTCCCTCCCTCACCTTCCTTTGAAGATGCGGCCAACACTAACTTGCAAGGCTTCTCTTCTTCAAAATGAATGTCTCACTTTCCAGCAGCGACGATCCAGAACACAGCAGCGGCAGCAGTGATTTCTTCCTCTACTTTTCCCCTCCAATAATTCTTAATAAATTCCTTTTGTTGTTCTACAGTTCTCACAGATTCTAATGGTATATTTTTGTGTACCATTATCATTGCTGGTGAGGGTGATCTGGAGGGATGGGTGTGGATTGGTGGTATCCATTTGGGTGATTGAAGAGTTGACATTCGAAGAGGAGGCGGAAATGGAGATGAGTGACAACATTCTAAATTGATGGATAAAAGACAATGTGAGTGCAGATGAGAGATCCCAGCAATGAAAAACCAAATGTAAACAATAACTATATTCTGCTCAGAAAACAACTACAAATTTGTCACAAAGTGAGCGGATCTGTAATTTGGTCAGACAGGCACACAGTACAGTCGTGCAACAATCTACATTCTGAAATTATACATATAATTCTATCCCTCTAACCAGATAGTAGCAGCAGCGACAGCAGCAATAACGAATCCCGGTCCAGCATGTACAATTCCCATTTTCACGCTTCCATTTTTCGCAATGAACACTCCATCCGTTCCCGCGACGATAATTCCCGCCACCATCAGGATATATGCAACCGATATATAATGTCCAATTCTTGCTAATAATAGTATAGAAGTTCCCGTCGCCAACTGTCGCGTTGCCATCAGTGTTATGTAACTTCTTAGAATGGGTGTATCTTTCTCTTTTGGCACTGTGATTCCAAATGTCTTGCTGAACGCGATTGGATTTAGGAGTGCTTGTATTCCTGTGATTACTGTGGAAACGCCGAAGATGATCGATATTGATTTGAAGAGAAGGAGAAGAGTTGAGGTTGCCATTTGGAATTATCTCTGAAGTGGTTTGTGTGGCTGATCGTTTAATTCAGAGAGACGGAATGAGGAGTACCTGGTCTATTAAAAAGGTGTGTCTGATATTGATATTTACTAATGTTTGACCTTTGTTGTTGTTGTCGCTAAGAGAGAGCAAAAAGAGCATTAAAGAAGATAACGCTGATTAATCAAACAGGGCAAATCAATTTCAATCGTTAGACAGGCTTATACACTGACGTTGGTTATCAGCATATAGCCTACTTTCATCTCAATTCACACCCTTGTCTTTCAATATATGTTTTATGAATAATCCCTAATAATTTCGAATGAATAAGAAGCCTATATGTTTCTTATTATCAAAACTATTCAAAAAGTTAACAAACTAAGTATTCCAAAGATTACCATAATATATAATATTCTGTATACAGTATTACAATATAGAATAAACAGTTTTACTTTTTATATCGAATATCAATAGAAATCTTATCATCTTTTAAAACCTCAAGATGGATACATTGGATAGCAGAAGACGCCAAAAGTCGTTGGTAGAATGAGACTTGGTACAACAAATGCTCGAAAATTATAATTATTTAACTCAACTGAGCCGAGGAATAGTTGGCCGAGTGAGACAAGCACAAACGATGATTCTTTGGGGGGGGGGGACAGGAAAATATAGATCAGAATGCTCAGAACTTCTTCGAGAAGTCAGCGTTACAAATATGACAGCAATATGATATCGCCGAAGAAAGAACACGAAGAAAATCGATCAAAACATTCACGGTTTATCAGAGGCCCAGATCCAGGAGATAACGGGGTTGGGAAGATAGTTAGATTGGCCGGCCAAAAACCTGCAACTCGGGTTTATCGACGGAACAAGTCTTTTGCTTGGGAGCTTCCACGTCGGGAGATTATGTATCTCCAACTTACTGGTTTTACATTGAGAGTGGAAGACTAAGATAGTATTATAATGCGTTATGAAGTGAGCGCCTGCTCAGAGCAGGAATGTTTCTGGATATGAGTGTAGTTCGACTATCATAACTGCAGACAGCAGTCAGGTCAATCGCAATGACCAGACTCAATCTAGAATCTGAGATAGGGGGGAATATTGTTAGCCGATCTGTCAGAGGATAGGCTCGAGAGCGACGTATGAGGGGTATGGGAATCAAGAGGAAACGACAGAAATGCTCACTATGGTCAGAATCCGAACCACTTCTCTTCGGATGGCAGTTTTTCTATCTCCAGACTCTGTGCATCCTAAAGTATTATATGATATTCGAAATAGCTTAATGACTCGAACACATAATCTTTACCAAAAACATGAACTCGAGAACGCTCACTAATCCATTTAAGTCACATCAAATCAATGCCTCGTTCACAACGAAAGAACTGTACAGGACAGATTCCGCTGAACAATATGCTGCCAGCATCTATATCAGTATCCGCAAGGGGACCGTTTGATGGCAATATATATCTTCACGCTCTCTCCTTGTTTTCCAACTATGGCACAGGATATGAACCATGAGTTCAAAAGATATTAGACGAGAACCCCTGGAATGCTCGGATCTTCGTTGGGATCAAAGTTACCACTACCTAGGTACTAAATAGTTGTTAAGCATGCGCAACATGGCCTGTTAATTCCAAAATGTGAACAAATTGAGGTCTCTAAGTTCGAATTGAATGTGAGTGCCCTGTGGAAGAGATGCAGTAACAGTCGAAATATTCAATTATTTAGAGACCATAAGTGAATAAAAGTGGTTCAAATTTTCTAGAGAATCTCATCTCATCTCAATCAGGGCAGATGAGAGAAGAATAGCTTATTGTTCAATATTGTTTTTGTCTTTGACGAAGTCAAGATGAAGATATCCATCAGTAAACCCATCACATGACACTACCGTTAGTTTCTCCACAATAAACCAGGTAAGTTAATAATCATATTTCCATCAACAAACATCCATTGGTAGATAGCCGAAGCGGCCGCTGGTGACCAAATTTTTCAAATCAGCACATCCAGGAACAATGGTCGGCCCGAACCCACATGAACTAGAATTCCAGATACAATTAGCACAAAAGTCCATAGGTTACTGGGAAGATATCAAAGAACGACGACCCTCTCTCTCACCAGACGCACCACCACCATCTCCAGAGCCCGAGCCCAAGAAAAAATGGCATCGATTCTTACAATCACTGCGGGGGTTGCTGCAGCGGCGTTCCTAGTAAGTATTGAATTATTCCCATGCCTAGCTCAAGGAAGCCCAAGTTCTAACTGTTCTCCAGGGTCGCGCAGGTCTCGTAGCGTTCCGAAAATCGCGAGGAGAAGCCGTCGGCGCACTTGGAAAAGCTTTTTATAAAGGTGGATTCGAGCCTAAGATGAATCGCAGAGAAGCTGCGCTCATTTTACAACTCAGGTGCATTTGATCTCCCCTCTATTCTCAACTGATCGCATAAACTAATCACATCTACTCCCCACAGCGAACGACAGCTTACCAAAGAGCGCATACGAAAGAATCACCGCACCCTCATGATGTTGAACCATCCGGATCGAGGCGGTTCACCATATCTAGCCACCAAAGTGAACGAAGCAAAGGAGTTTTTGGAGAAGAACGGTTGATCTTTCTCACTTCGACATACAATTTTCTTGGGGGATTTGGGATGGATTTTCTTTGCATTGAGTTGACGATTCGCTTTTCTCGACTTCCGCATTCTTCAATTATTCGCGCACATACGATTTCAGCCCTGCCAGATTGACTATTCCTGTGGGTTCTCGCACATTCTCTTGCGATTTGACATGATCCGGTTCTGTTCCTATCGAATGTCTCCACGACTGCGATTACTGCTATGACATCAAGGCTTGCGATACACAATAACTCATATCCAATTTCAACCCCTCTACTCTGCCCACCTCTTCTCGAACCAACAAAGCGAGCGACGACCAGCAAAATCTGGTAAACTCCAACCTCGACTTTCTTTCCCTGTACATCACTTTCTCTCAACCCTTCGATTTCACACATTCCCGAATCCTCCTTCAAAAATCTCCACAAATGGCATTATAGCGAATGGCG
Organism: Botrytis fragariae; assembly: GCF_013461495.1. Lineage (NCBI taxonomy): Eukaryota > Fungi > Ascomycota > Leotiomycetes > Helotiales > Sclerotiniaceae > Botrytis > Botrytis fragariae. Next base: position 1,094,688 of record NW_023500993.1, read on the forward strand.
TTTACGTTTCATATTGGCAGCGTGGTGGCGAGGTTGTTTTGTTCATGAATTCTATGATTCATGATGAATTGATGGATAGATGCATGCATGGGTTGGGTGGCGTTTCAATGTACATTATCAACGGATTGATATCAGAATCTGAAATCTCCTCTTCTAAGCTACATGAGAATATAAAGATAAGTTCATTTTCCTTGCTAAGGTAAGGACCTGGAATCTTTATACGCTCAGATATTGGCTTGCTATCTATTTTGGTCATGATGAATGTGATAATAAATGTAGAGCGTTTTCATTGATATACCTAGGTATGTAATGTGAGTCATCCTTGCTACGCTATGTAGTCCTCGCAACGCTGTATCCTTCGATATATCTACTGTTTGATGTAAAGAAGCCACGCATAGCTCATGGACAAAAGAAAGGAGAAGAAAAAAGAATCCCAACGCAATTTCAATGCAAGGTTCTTCGCTGTATCTTCACTCATAACTAAGTAGATCTAATCTGGTGCTCAAAGAAGAATAAAACGAGATATGCATCTCCGCGCATTTGAAAGACTCCCCACGAGTGATTTGGTCGACCGAAGAACACAAGACAAGATACTATCTTGGACTCTCCAACCTTACAACCCCACATCCCAAGCCAAGGGGGAGAAAGATTCACATCTACCACTTAACCCTACGAACTCTCTGCTGAGGCCACGGACTATCATCAGTACCCTTTGCATCTCCATTCTGCTTTTCCAGGAGTTGGAGCGATGCATTTGCCGAGAGATCCATGGGAATTTTACCTTGTTCTTGGAGTTCGGCGAGAGTAGCATTTTGCATTTTTTGTTCGAGACTTGTCATTTCGGGGTCGAGAGATGTAGATGTGGAAGGTTGATCGGTAGGAGTGGGGGTAGAGGTTGATATTTGGGCAATTGGAGCTGGTGCAGCAGCTGTCGTTGTGTTCCGAGTTGTCCATTCTCGACCTGGGTCACCACCTGTACGGAGTTGAGATGTTCTTTGATCCTCGGGACTGGCCTTGCTGTCGGTATTGAAACCCCTACCGGTGCTAGCTGATGACTTGAAATTGGGACCTAGACTTTTGTATCCAAATTGCTCTGCAGGTACAAGTGCTGGCTCAGGTGCAGAAGTAGAAGCAGAATCCGTCCTAGATTTTCCATTCTTTGTCGGAGCAGCCGGAGGGGTTCCCCGTCCTCCCTGAGAACCTTGGGTTTGGCCTTGAGCAACACCAGCCCAAGAGGTAGAAGCAGTAGTTTTTGGTTTAGAACCATCGGGCCACAATCCATTCACATCTGTTACCTTTGGTCTTCTACTCGCGGCCTTCTTAGCAGCATCAGCTGCTTTCTTGGCGTTTGCTTGCTCGGGCGTAATACGTTCACCACCGTCGCTACCATCAGAAGACCAACCTTCTTCGCGCTCGTAAGCTAATTCTACTGCTTCTTTCACGGCTCTGATTGATAAATTAGCATATTTGGCGAAACTCAGGACATGAGAGCGGGAGGAAACATGGTTAAGATGACAGGTAGACATACTCAGAGATTCTATCCTTCTTCAACTTATCTTTCTCCTTTCTTTCAATCTTCCTATCCACCAAATGCTTACAAGCGATTCCTAACATAGCTTGCAAAGTATACACGGCATCATTACCCGCATTATGTAAATTCCAGGCCGCAATACCAATCTCCGCAAGTATAGCAGATAAACTTCTTGGATTAACTTCCCGCTTTAAAGCTCGCCACATGAGAGTGGTATCACAACCTTCATGTAGCTTAAGATTATTAATTTCATAGCCGATTTGGCGAAGGAAACGAATATCTGCATCAACATCGTGGCCAACAAGGATGATGTTACGTTTCTGATCGGCAAGATCGGGAGATGGAGAAGGGTCGGAGAAAGGATATTTGAAACAGCTACCAACTATACGGGGCGCGTCATCTCTGTAGATAATTTCGCTCGTGCTGTTGAAAAATAAGTGTCAGTAGTAATCTGTACGCAAGCAGCAAGGGAGGGAAGCAAGGTGTCCGGAAGTCCGTAACGGTAGATTGGTTTTAAGATTTCAATTGCATCCAACTGTACAAAATGCTTTGAATGATTCATTTAATTTCGATGATGGTGGATAGGTCATTGTTATAAAACTTCGACGTGGACCATCGAAGTCCTTGGGGAAAAGCGCAACATAATATAAACTCAAAGGTCACAGGGGTTTGAACAGAAGAAAGAACATACCCAAATTCAAAACTACCAGCACATCCCTGAACATGTTTTGTGTTATTGAGATGCATATTCTCCTTGATACGAAAATGTCTTGCGCGAATAGCTTTTCTCCAATTCTCGCCGAGTACACCCGGTTCCATATTAGCAATATCCAGGACGTCTAGAGTAGCAATGCCAATTTCTGTAATGATGTTGTTGTTCATTTCATAAGCTTCAACATCTATGCAGACAAAAACGACTGCATCTTCCATCATAAATTTCGTAGGTTTCTCCGGATCATAGAAGGTATTGTTATCTGCGGAGTCAGAACCTGTTGGTGTGTCATTATCTGATCGTTTGCGCAACCCTAGATAACGCTGAACACGCTTAGTAGAATCCTTCCAAGATTTTTGTTTGGCAACTCGTTCGACTCGTTGCTTCTCCTTATTAGCAGCTTTTTTGTTTTTTGCGGTTAGATTCAAAGCTTCAATCTTGGCTCTAAAGACCGCAAGTGATGTATCTACAAGTGGCTTTGTAATAGGGGGTTCGCCATCAAGTTTGTAGTATCGAGGTGGGACGTTTTCTCTCAACTCATCCGCCATGTTTTTGTTGAGTACTCGCCCAAGATATCTGGGATAAGGAGTACCGTCGTTGCTGAAAACTGCGTCAAATGCGCCTGCTGATCCAGAAGGAATAGTAAGATTTGTACCAAGTGATCTGTTAATAACAGCCAGAAAATACTCAACTTGCTTGGTAGGAACAAGGATTATCGGGCTTTGATTCGGATCCTCTCTCAATCTATATAGGTAGAAGCTGTCTAGTGTTAGAAGAAGACGAGCAAAAGCTCCTCAAAGCACCTAAATGGGTGGTAACAAGTCCAATGGCAAAGAAGTCAGAGTTGAGGAATAGATAAGACTTACAAATCCCAAGTTTGCAAATAGCATTTACCCCCGTAGAAGAACTGCTCCGTGACCTGCAAATTTGTTAATATATAAGAAAATTTGTGAGATGGGAGAAGCGGGTGGGTGGAAGAAGTCCATTTAGGCATGTAGTGAATGATCTACTCAAGGAGGACGGTCGACGATTGACCCCGCAGTAGATTTGACAGAGATAGATACAGGTGAGGGGTAGTGCTTGAGTATCTTACCCTTGGTCTGTTTGCATGGCCAACATATCTGTATGCATACTGCGATACGGTCTTCCAAGGAGAAAAGCTCTCTCCCTCTGCAGCAAGCTGACCATACTCCAGTTCCTTGTACTCCTGGAATTCATTAGGACCCAGCTCAGGATCTACACCTCAAAATTAGTATGTTCTAGACGGAATATTAAAGTTCGACATACAAAGTAGTGGCGCCGATGACCCATAGTGGTGTTGGTTCATACCCGCTCGCATTCTGGCCGTGATGTTTTCCCCGTCGTCAAACTCAAGATCCTCATTTTGGTACTGCTCAGAAACATTGCTGTGTTGCTTCGATTTTTCAGGGTTTAATTGTGGTGGAGACTCTTCCTCTCCAGAAGTACCCTCGTAAATATTGTGTGCTTTAATTGTGAATCCCTCTGGAAGCACGAATGTATCTTCGCTCTCCGTTTGCGCTTCCTCCATATCAGGATTGTCGTAAACTTCTTGCTGGCCGGTCAAGGCTCTGAGGCGATCAACCCGATCGTTCATATTGAGTTGAAATTTGAAAGTTTGAATTGTTGTTATTATGTCGTTGTAGAAGGTTTAGGGAAGGCGCAGGGAGTTGGGCACGAAGCAGGAACCAAATTTAGCCAGCTTTCTTAGTCTTTTGAGCATCCACTTGTCTGTGAACGAATCTCCGCCTTTGATATTCACTCTAATTATCTTCTTTCAATGATAGGTACTTCCTTTACACTTGATAGATCTTTGGCAGGAATGTGTTGTAAAGCACTGTCATGAAGGTGACATTGGCAGTTTGATTGCAATTTTCGTCACCTGACTTTAACAAAAGCAAACTTGTGATACTGCCTCAGGATATGTCCTGCCAGCTTGTTTTAAAACTGTCACTTGTGAAATATCCCGGAATTTCTTCTGCCTCAATATAGATAGGCCAAGTATAGTATTCCTCAGAAGTGAGCAATAATTTAATTCACCCCATGAATGAATGAAGTGTGTATGCATCTCATGTGAAAATGTTCATCTTTAGCGTGCATTTTCTGAAGCGAGATTATAGCGTCTTTCATCAGAGAAACCCCTATAATAGATGAATATCTAGTATGGTTGACTCTGTTACCAACCGCTATCAGTTAATCCATTGTTGCTCTATCTCCCTCACATATTTTATTGAAATCATGGTTCATAGATCCTCCTCCACCATAAACCTCGAGTTACATGTATATATAATCTCCCTCGAGTCATAGTTCTAAAGTATTGGCAAGGATTGAAACTCCTGAGTCATCATATTAATACATACGATGATATCGTCTAGCTAAAACTAGCCATCTTCCAGCCAGTTCATTTACTTTTTTGTTGTCTTCTCTAAGAGATGAACAAATATGGCATCATCTACTACCACCTTACTTCCCCTTGAAAGATTAAAATAATATCACAAAAAGTAAGCAATGCACATAGGCATGTAACAACTCCTTGGCACCTGTTCATAAAGCTCGCTCCCAGCCCCCATATCATGTTAAATAACCCAGCCCCAGCCATTGCATGCCGAGCAATACCATGCCAACTAAGCCATCATGCCAGATGAGATAGATATCACCAGTTGTGCCGGAACGCCACTAATGCAAAAAATTGAATACCATCCCGCCATTGTTCGCTGATTTTTTCCACCGAACCACCGTACCCCCATCCGTACCCCAAATTTCCGTCAAAGACCGTAAACGTAGCAAAGGGTCATCAGAGATTATCTAATGATACCCCAATCCGCAAGTTTCCCTCCCCCTGCATCGCAGTCATCTTTTTGTCCTGGCTTTCTACCGAACACATTCCAGAACCTCAAAGTCTCATCGCCTGCACCCGTTACCACCACTCTACCGTCAGGACTCATTGCCAGGTATAATACTCTGTATGTATGACCTGTGAGACTAACAACCTGTTGCATGCTTGGATATTTCCACACTACAATTTGGTTTTGTGAATAACCATGGGTGGATACGATCTCATTCGAGTTCTTTGACCATGCAAGATTGCAGACTTGAGAGCCAGTATCAACTTCATTGAGTTTAATACCGCGCTTAGTATCATGGAATATAATACGACGATCTGCGGTACCGCCCCCAGATGCAAGAAGACCACTCTGATGAGGAGACCAAGCAATAGCTTTGACAGCAGCAGTATGATCACTGAATTTGTAAGTTGGAGTATCAGATAGCTTATCCCAAACCATAAGTTTGTTATCGTTGCCACCTGATGCGAGTTGTTGATCATCGCAATTCCAACGAAGACCGCAAACTTCTTGCTTATGTCCAACTAGTTTCCTCAACCATTGATCTGGGGCGCGCACATCTCTGTGGTAAATGAGACGATCTCTGGAACCAGAAGTGAGGATATGATCGTTCCAAGCAAGGGAACCCACTCTAGCCGTATGGCCTGTCATTGTTCTTAAACGTCGTACACGCTCTGCATCCCAAATCTGGACAAACCCTTTTCCAGTACCGATGGCAATATGAGAGCCACGTTGAATCCATGAGACACTTGTAACAGTATCGTCATTCAGCTCGCAAAGCTTGTTGACTCTTCCGGTCTGTGAATTCCACATATATACACAAGATCCAAGCCCTACTCCAAGAACATTGCTGCTTCCCCAATCCACAAGGTTTAGGTAGAAATCATCGGCTAAATCAGGAGCATCTAATACCTTGTATGGCACCTTGCTCACAACTCGAGGTTGCTTGCGTGGACTCATTAGCATCTGCTGGCTATTGAATCGTACAGGGGAGACACTGTAGAGCTCTGATCTAACATCCAGATTGATTCCATGTCTACTCTGAGGTGTCCGCGATGGAGTGGGGTGACCAGCGATATTTGTATGATGCCGCGGTGACATATACGTAAAGAGATTCTTGTGTGGAGTCGAAGGAGTAAGCGATGCAGGTAGTGATGAGACTGCAGGTGAAATATGAGGTGGAGTGTGGGATCTAGTAGGATCATTGATAGTTGTTGTATGTGATTCAGGTGATAGACTGGTAGGTGTGGGTTGTGGGATTGTGGTATCAAAGAGCTCGGACCTAAGCAAGGTAGAGAATGTCCTATTGGCTTCTTCGGCTGGTTCAAGATTAGCTAACGGTTGGCTTGGGATATTCACTGTTGACCTACTCCTTTGAAAGTGTAGTTCACCATGTGGGGTACGCTTCTTTTGTTTAGAAGGTGTTGCTGGAGACCCCTCATCATGCAGTAAACTGAAGCTGGCTTGCAAATCTTGCCCTTCCCGATTTGGGATAAATCTAGACATGAGATGTCAGTACACTGTCTGATAAAGCGATTTCCGGTCTTGCATCATGCGCATATTCAGTTTCGACCTCGGAGAGTTCTCATTTTTCAGAGGAGCAAGTTTTGAAAGGTCAACCCAACAAAGATCAAAACCTATCTTAAACAATCATTTTGCACTTTCCATGCTTCCAAAGTTTCGCAAACACAAAGACGCAAGAGAAAAGCCATGTCTCTTACCTGTCGCCATATACTCGTTGTCGCTTTCTGCTTGGGCTTCCTCCAGGTGTAATATCGCGATGTCTACCGCCGGAATCCTCGAACTCTCTCATAAGGGCTTTGCTCAGCGCATTCGAATCGACCGCATCAACATTGGAGCGATATGTTCTGCTTGGATTTCTTGACGAGTTTACGTTCTCTCCCTGTGGTTTCCGTTCCGTCATTCTCTTGCTTGTTGTGGTAGGAGGGGTCGATGAGCGGGGTGGTGTGGATATTGGCGGGGTATTTAAAGAATGTTGAGTCTTTTTGAGATTCGCATGAGATTTGGAGGAGCTATAACCTGGGTCGCCGTTAATCCCCATGGTGATTGCCTTGGAAGAAAAAGCAAGCAATTATTGATTGAAGGAGCTGCTGGGAAGTCTTCCAAATAATCTAACTGGAGACCTGATGCCCATAAAAAACTGCTGCAATTTTCGAGATCAATCTGAGTCCAGGGTTGAATTGTATTGTCGTTATGCGCAATGCGATCGTCGCGTCGTTGTGGTAATAACTTTCGTATCAATGTTTTGGTCCAGTGGTTCGTTTCCCTGCCACCCATCTGTTGTTGTACTAGGAAAGGACCGCAATCAATTGTAGGCTCGCTTTGCCGCCGTCCACACGTCCTTGACTAATCGCAACGTCACCAATTTCGCTCTTGAAAAAAGCCTTTTCAATAATTATATGCTGTTGACTGGTCTCTACAGATGTAGATCGTCGAGGGTTGTGGTTGTTGATAGATGGGGAGTTGATAATATTTTGGAGTCGAGGCGGGAGATGTAACGCTATTCCCTTATCGGCGACACCCTACGCGAATATTCCGGCTTCCGTAATGACTGAATGCTCCGAATGCTGCTTTTTGTAGCTGTTTGCAAGCCATCTACTGTTGGCATCAATGCGAACGATTGAATTGAATGAACCTTGGGATGAAGATTTCCCATGGAGAATAAAGAAAGTAATAATAATGATGATGGATAAACTGTTTTAGGTAGTGAGTTCCAAAATTGCTATATTGTATAAGTTTACAAGAATGAATGTAGAGTAAAGTAGAATCGAATAGAGTAGAGTAGAGATTTCCCATATTACATTTCCCCAAGGTAACCGAATGCCCCCTACAATTGAACGAAATAACGCGACCTTTATCGCTTCCCTTTCATTTACCATCGCGACTACTTCATCTTAGATTCAAATACTCCTTACAATGGGATGAAGCGAAGCAAAACCAAAACAAAACAAAGCCTCAATATGGTAATATGTGGTTTCACACGTCTTGCTCTCTTGGGCTTTGTTGTGAGGAGAGGGGACCTGGAAACGCGAATGGTATTCCTCCGACTGGTCATTTTCGAGTCAGGGGTTTCCTGCATGCAACACTGAGAGAAATTCATTGGTGACGAGTGCATTGAGCGCGTAAAGTACTACGGAAGTTCATATGTATCATAAATGTATTTTGATAACAACATTCACGAAAAGATGGCTTGTCTCGCATGAACAATGATAATCCAAGGGATCGGAGAAAGATGGATGTCAAAACAGAACTCAAATTATTGAGCAGTAGTTTGATAGTTTCATAGTTTCGGTACTCCAACAAACGTCATTATGTGACGGACGGATGTACCGGAATACTGTATGTACTGTTCTGCCGCGTCCTAAACAAACTCCATTCAATCCGTGCAGAATACCTAGGTATCAACATACATCGTACCTAGGTAATATTACTAAGCACCCGCAGTTCGTTATTTTAGCCTTCTAAGAGGCCGCTCAGAGCTGTAGGTCCCGAGCTAGTAGTTCATTCGAACTTTCCCGAACATCGAACATGCCATTTTCCCATCAAATCTGGCTAACAGCATAGCCATGAACTCAAATATACCCACTCCTCGTACTAATAATTGTCACAATATATACTCGGTGCTAGGTGGGTAGGTAGGTACAGCATTGACATTTCAGCCTTTCCGATGGTTCTCTCTACATCGTACTAATGGAAAGGATGGAGATGGTTAGATCTTGTGTCCCATCGAACACGAGAAAGAAAACAACGGGAATCGGTGTACTTGTATATCTTTTCAAGAAACACAATTAGATTCAAAGTATACTACTATTTTCCTTTGCTTTACATTGCATACACAATTTCCAAGCAATAATATACGGAGTAATCCGTATTTCCCACTGCTAATTGAATGGCGGTATGGTGGTATGGCTGCCAATTTCCCTGGGGAATTCTTTGTCGAAGGCGGGAAACCATCTTTCCCTACTAAATAGCTCAACTAATTTGGTAGACTCTTGGGATCCACGCATGAAATTAGTCCTTCAACTTCTCCAAGCGACATGATTTGGCGGGCTCGGCGGGCTGGCGGGACAGGAAAATGCATTCCATCCAAAGAAGTGAGGATAAGGTTTAAACAAACCCAGTTTATGGAGCCGTTAGCAATCCCCGCATTTCTCCCGAATTTCCCACTTCCTCCATATTCCAAGATCAACATCCTGGGTAAAGGGCCACCGACTTCTTGATCTGTTCTACTTCGAGCTAAGCCGCCGATTTTCTCGGTCATATTTTGCATATCGTGGGGAATTACACGAGTATGAATAGCTATGCTACCAGTCCAAGACTGGGGAAACCTCGAGCATGTCATAATAACCCATCACTTGACTGTGTGAATTAGCATTTTGTCACTCGATGATGGTGATTAGCCATTCAAAGTATATTCATCTGATCTAGCGGCGGGGGGACCGGGGGAGGGGTTAGTGAATTTTCAAAGACGAGTATATAAAGATGGCAAATATCCAGCTAGAATAGAAGGAAATCATCTCCAACATCTTCTCACAATGTTTCATCTTACTTCATTGGCCGTTACGCTTCTGGCCGCTGTATCCAGTGCGCAGGAAACGAGTTCAACTTCGGCAACTTTCTCAACTTTGACATCGGATAGCACTGTTCCAACCGATGCACCTCTACCGGGTGATTATACTGGAGCATTGCGACCTCAGATCCATTATTCTCCACCTCAAAATTTCATGAATGATCCCAATGGACTTTTCAGAGATGCAGATGGAGTTTATCATGTCTATTATCAATGTGATTGACTCCCGAGATTTCCGTACCATGACGTCGCTAACAATATTTTAGACAACCCAACACAAACTGTAGCCGGAAACCAACATTGGGGCCATGCAACATCCAAAGATCTCTATCACTGGGACAACCAAAAGATAGCGCTTTACCCTGAAAATGCTGACGAAGGAATTTTCAGTGGAAGCGCAGTGGTCGATGCAAACAACACATCTGGGTTTTTCCCGAATCAAACCAACGGTGTAGTTGCGCTTTACACTCTCAACACCCCTGAGTCTGAGACCCAAAATCTTGCCTACTCTTTTGACGGCGGTTACACTTTTGAGAAATATGCCCAAAACCCTGTCATTCCATCTACCTCTACTCAATTCCGTGACCCTCAAGTCACATGGTTTGAGGACCATTGGGTGATGGTAGTTGCCTATGCTCGGGCCTTCGAAATCGGTATCTTCACCTCCCCTGATCTCAAAGAATGGACCGCCACCTCCAATTTCAGTCACCATGGTCTTCTAGGCCTCCAATACGAATGCCCAAATCTAGTCCGCATCCCCGTCGCGAACGGCACCGGAGATGAAGACATGTATCTCCTTATCATTTCCATCAATCCGGGTGCACCTCTCGGCGGTTCCACAACCCAATATTTCCCCGGTACATTCAATGGAACGCATTTCACTCCCCTCGATTCCGCAGCTCGTCTTACCGACTTCGCAAAAGACAACTATGCAGGTCAATTCTTCTCCGGAATCCCAGCAGATGAAGACCCTGTTTTCTTAGCCTGGGCCAGCAACTGGGAATACGCACAACAAGTCCCAACCGGAGAACTCGAAGGCTGGCGCAGTGCCATGTCTCTACCCCGCCGTACCCATCTCGCAAACGTGACACGTACAGGCTGGGCTCTCATCCAATACCCATACGACATGACGCCCCTATACAATGCATCTGAACCCCTAGCCTCGAGCGACAATCTCGGAAACGGAAGTCTCATCGCCGACTACTCATCCATTTCCAGCGGCGCAATCTACATCAGCTGCAACATAACCAACATCCCCAACAACAGTCTCGCGCAAGGAACCCTCAACTTCACCTTCTCCTCTTCATCCACTCGGGAATCCATCTCCGGAGGCATGTACCTCGGAGGCGACGCGCCCTTCTGGCTTTCCCGCCGCAACCTCAACGGTTTCGCAGAAACCAACCCCTTCTTCACCGATCGCTTTTCCGTCGGAAACACCATCAACGACGAAGGAACCTTCCAACTCGATGTCGTCATCGACCGATCCATTCTTGAGGTCTTCGTCGACGCAGGAAGAAGCAGTGGAACCATTACATTTTTCCCAGAGGGAATTCTGGATACGGTCGAAGTGAGAGCTGCGGGACTCAATGAGGGAGTGCTCGTGGATGCCAAGATCTGGGGCTTGGAGGGTGGATGGAGTGAGATGGCCAATGATAATGGCATTGTATATGGAAACGTAACTGCGGCTGCGAATTAATCGTTGCAATTGTGTAGTAATGTAGTAGGGAATTTGGAAGACTCGGAAAAGGGTAGAATAGAGAATACGATTTTATGAATACATATTTTGATATTACTGGTCGAACGTTTAGTCTAGGTGCCCTCTGTCACCGTTCAGAATACACATTGTATGCTCATCGTCGCGCACGCATAATCGTTGACAGCGACCGAGGTAGATTATCTACGAAAATTTTCAGAAATTCGTGGAATAGATGAGGGGACGTGGAAAACGCAGCAAATCACATTATACACATTAATCGAGTTACAAGCACCGCAATTTTGACCATGTATTTATTCATATTTTTGTACTTTGCTTGATTACATCTAGCCCATGCCATTTGAAACGACAATGAGCATCATTAGGATTGAAGAAGTATTTACAATTCTCCATTAATTTTGAGCAAACCCAGACTTTCTAGGAGAAATTTCTGAGTGACTCCATGTCTTTTTAACCAGAACCCAGTGTGGCCACATGCTTGGGCACAACCTAGAATACTATTCCATCATTTATCACTCTCGCCACTCAAGCCATTACAAAAGCTCACCCATTGAAGCAAAAAAACACCCCTCCTCCCCATCTGGTTAATCGAATTTCAAATTATCGAATTCGATTCATCTATGCGGTAGCGGTGGCGACGGGAATTGAAATGGTTTGGTTGGAATAACATCCATCGACATGGTTTACATCGGCGCAGACGAGGGTAATGGGTGTGTCTGCGGATCTGAGAACTTTTCCTGCATTGCTGTGTGAGGAATGGTATATTAGCATTTATCTTTGCGAAAGGGAAATTTCAATTTCCCCGGACCCAACTTGGTGAATTCGGTGTGGAAATTGAGGGAGAGGGAGGGGGCGAGGAATAACGTACTCATTACCAACGAAACCATGAATCAGCTCAATACTGAATTGAGTAAGGGATGTGTATTCAGTAAATTGCCAGTAGAAATCATCCATCAAATTGCCGTTGTTATTGCAGGGCACCCATCCGGTAGGGAATAGAGTAGTTTGAGGTGAGCCTAGGAAATCATCGTTGCAGGCTGTGGAAGTATTGCTGTTGGGGTCGATGAAGGTGACTATTTACTTTTGTTAGTTGGAAATTTCAATGATTTGGTGGCGAATTGTGAATTTGAATCTAAAAACAATAACTAGGACGTGCACAGTTGTTGGAGACAACGAATGGAGTGAACAAAAGAGTAAACATACAAGAAATGGAATCATCATAAACGACGGTTCCATTACTCTTGTCAACAGCAGATCTAGTAACGATGCCCTCGATAATCATGTTCTGGATGGCAGAACTAGAAGCAGGGGCAGCAGCATGGACGGTATTGAGCTTCAAATTGAATTTCTTTTGGGAACCACGGGCAGCAATGCGAGGCTTTTGAACGGAGATAGCTTCTGCTGTGGCCAAAAGACCGACGGCGACACTGAGAAGCTTGGAGAATTGCATTTTGAAGTTTTATGATTGTTTTGATAGGACTGAAAGGATCGAGAATTCAAACAGGTTCGATTGTAGATCGAAGTATGGGAAGAGGTAGGTAGGTATTAAAAAGAATGAATGGATTGTGATGATTGTAGTTGTGGATGAGAGAAAACAGGATGTTGATCCGGAGACCAGGTGAGGTTGATATATGATGAAATATAAATCGACCACAAGCGAATCGGTTGCAAGCAAAGGAATAAAGTAGGCAGCAACTAAAGCAAAGCACAAGCAAAGGATAAAAATAAAATTGCAGATCCCCTGATCTAATTAGTGAGGCAGGTACAAAGTGAAAATGTCCACTATGGTGCAGTACAATGAAGATCGAATCATACGACAAACGGGATTTGGACCATGGAAAAGTTGAAGGCTGGAAACTTCTTGTTTTACAAGAATCTCTCGGACCGGACGATATGTAGAGGAGTAATAGGGATTGAGTAATGAAATAATAGGGGACCAATTTGTTTTGTTTCGTTTCCTTCCTTAAGGTTTGCAGTTCTTTTGTACTACTGCTGCATATACAGATGCATCTGGTGGGAAACACGGAAAGAGGAAAGAAACATTATGATCAGCCTGCCTCTGAGATCCTACCATCACTTTGATCCATGAGTGCTCCATAATTCATCCATCGCCATTCTCCAATTGTAATTCCGAATCGACCAGAGGCATGAACAATACGCATTGTTGTCTTAATTGTCCATGGTTCTCTCAAAATTTCACGAGTGAAGGATGAGCAACAAAGCGGTTGAGGAAAGGATTCACGTCAAATATCAATTGGTATTCACATATTAGAGTAGCCTTAGCCGCTACCATCATAGTGTTTTCCCTGGCTAAACCCCTGGCTAGGAGAATAAGAGAGGTCTAACGAAAGGAGGATGGTCCTTGTGAAGTTGTAGTATGCTTAAGTAACCTGCAACTCGACCGCCCGGTACCTGAATAACTTTAATATATGGATCTTGGCATTCGGATCTTAAGATGGAGATCTTCAAGATTGGACGAAGATCCAGGAGCTTTTGAGTGTATTTGAAACGTTGGGCGTTCTGGTAGAACATGGAATGGTTTTGCGGGGCAGAGGCAGCAAGTGCTGTTTTGGTGCTTCCGTGAATCGTATGACATACCTACCTGGGCTCCTAGGTACCTGGGATGTACCTTCTGGCGGATTGCTGTGCTTATGATTCTTGGATGAAGAAAAGGGGTTGATGGTTTTCTTTCTCTCGTCAACCATCAAAGCGATCGGAATTGGCCTCTTGATGTGTTATCTTCGTAATAAGAGATGAGGGTTTTGCGTTTCTGCATTCATCATATCGAAAGACGCCGAATGATATGCCGGTAGAGTGCGCACTTTGTTCGCTGTACATTAGCACTACTACGCTGAGGCTATGCAAAATAAATTGAAAAAAATGCGGAGATCTTCAATGCTGTCATCCAAAGGTCTCCAATCAACCAAGATTGGCATAGATCTACCGCAGATTTGAGCCCCCATTTTACCAAGGGAAGTAACAAATAACGGGAGCTGACCCTGAAAGGGTCGCGGGGTTTCCTTCATTCCTTGATCTTGGCTTTACAAATCTACAAACTCTACGATAGAGTTACAATGACTATTCTCATAGCTTCCTTTCTGCTGTCATCCGGATAAGCCAACGTCTTCTCCATCCATCATGGGAACAGTGTTATTGCCGCAGCTGCAGATTAATCTTTCTAATTATCGAACATCAGACGTCCTGAAATCAAGATTTGAGTCTCCCGCTCACCGATATTTCCTCCTTTACACAATTGTTCGACGAGTTGACAATTTATCCGAAAGGCAGGTATATTTTTAGAATGCTCCCTTGAAAAATTACTTTTGAGTCATCAAGTAAGTCATCAGAGGCGCTGGATGAAACGGGTATTGGGACGAAGGAAATTGTTAAGGCTGGAATCTCATGATTTATCTTACATGGCGGCGCGCCGGTAATACAGCATATGCCGTTACCGGTGTGAATGACAGCCCAATACCATTCGTCTAACAGTCGGACATTCATTCACAGGAATACGTATCCAGCCACGGAGCAGAGCTTCAATGGTCGCACCAAATCTCCTCACTGTATGCACGGTAACTTCATGGACAAACTGACAACCCGGGGCATCTCGAGCTACATATCCAACCCCCAAACCTCACGAGGGTCCGACTTCCAAGCCTACATAGCTCGGAGAACAGGTGTAGATTTCTCGATATATCATTTACTCCTATGCAACACTCCGGGACTTCTCGGCTCAATTGAATTTTGGTTGCACTTTAATCAAATGCCAGCTTGTGGCCAACGGACCATTTTTCACCACGTTATTCATGGAAGAATTCGCCTGAATGAATGCAGGTGTTAGGTCAAGCTTTTCTTCTCGTGCTTCGGAAGAATTTCTAAAAATACCCAGCGTACCTTAGCTTTCTCTTGGTTTTCTGTGCCCTTTCGAGAAAGAAAATGTTGCAATTGTTGATTGAGCCTTTCATTGACCATGGATTTTCAATAGTCAAATGCCAAGCAAGGTGTTTGAGGGAGATGTCGATACTAAAGTCTGCAGAGCTTCTTAGCATCGCCGTTGATAGTACACGAACAGGTGATGAGACAATTTCATGAGATCAGCTAAGACAATAATAATGTAGGGCGTAAAGTCTTTGCGTTCACTAATCCTCCAGCGCGTACGGTGGTGAATGAAATACCTATGAAATTGGATACATCGCCTAAATAATTATAACATCCACCAGCACCACTAAGACGTCGTCGACACCAAGATATTATCATTATCTCTTATCTACAGGCTTCTGAGTTGGAATCGCTGATCTTGCGGTTAACACCCAGATTCTGACATCCAACTGGTCTCTTCTACTCGCCTTCATTGCCAACATATTCCTGGTCTAGTTATCTGCTCTTGTTTCTCTGCTCAATTACAATTAGATCCAAGTAATAAATCATATTGGCAATCCTTCCTAACCTTCATAGATAGGCAATGCTTCCGATTAAATCTCGTGGTGATCTTCTTGTCATCTCAAGAAACATCAATAGTTAATCCTACGTTAATCCACTTTCATCCAATACATGAACCATATCTATCTGTCTTTTGCGTTGGCTTGATGCATCCAGTCTAATACACATGTAAGCTGAGCATGCCTCTGCATACATACGTAGATACATACATACACACATGCTCGAATGTCAATATCTAATATCAACTCCAATAGCAATAGCAAGATTCAAGATTCTGCTCACCTAGGTAGCTTTGGATGAAAGATGACAAGAAACGAGAAGCAATAAACGATGGAATCAAGATGATACTGAGAAATATCAAGGAAATTGAAGTTCGCTGTCGAGTAATATGTTACATCGCATAAACCCAGCCTTTTATTCCAACAACGTCGAACCGCCGCAATCCCAATTGATTCGTCCATCTTCACGCTTTAGAACGAATTCATCCTAAACTATTTTACTTCGCCCCCTTATCCCCTCATCCCCTGGTCCAAATGGCTCCAAATTGATCCAAAACTGCTTTACAAAGTTACCCCAGCTGCATCTCTAAACATTAAGTTGACCCGGTTTGTGAGTATCAATGCTATTATTATCTTTTTGGCTTCACATTGATTTTCTGGGAACACTTCTGTATCATCCTCCAACTGGGCACCATACCAAAAACATATTCCGAATCGTCTTTTCATGCTAAGGTAATCAATCTTGTTTGAACTTTGAAGGCGCTCAGGGTCGCTCCTTGACTTTACCGGCAGCTATCAGAAATTTAACTGGCAGATCAAAGAAGTGTGCACTACGATACATACTGACACGCAGAAGGAAATCGGCCCCACCAGCACAGCCAGGCCCGACCCTATTCATTCTTTTGATTCCGTTTGATTGTGTTTCGTGAACATAATACAAATGCCCTTCCCGTTCAAACATAGCAATCGTTCAAAGCAGGCATTGAACGAACCTGCTATAGAAAGAGCGGCGGTCACTCCTTCAGCCTCGCACTCACAACAATCCTTCTCATCCGGTTCTGGCGAAGGTAGGTCCACAACAATTCAACAACAATCCTCCTCCACCACCACTACAGTTACCACCACACCATCTCAACCCTTTGAACAGCCCTACGAACCTCGCAATCCCGAAGCTGTATCTCGTGCATCTGCATATCATAATAATTCTGGAGCGTCACCTTCCCGGTCTGTCTCAAATCAATATCAACAACAGCAGATCTATCCACAAGAGCTCGAGGCTTCCCCGCTTCCCCTTCTCCACCTGGCTCGTCCGTCGATGATTTAGTACTTGATACTCAAAGGTTACAAAACCAGGGTCGCAGACACACAGCACACATACAATCACCCGTGGTAGAACCTAAGAAACGTAGTATTTTTGATCGTATGCGAGGCGCAAATTCAAGCCGCTCCTCTGAACAAAAGTACCCCCCAATTGCTACCCAGGTCCCTTATAGCAACAACGCTGGTGGACTCGCGCGCAGATTGTCTCGAAGACACGAGGGCCCTCCTGTAATACGAACTAGTCAACAAAGAAACTCGGTAGACCAACATCAAAGAGCAGATTGGCAACCTGCAGCTCAGGCTTCGAGATCCCATCTGCCATCACCTCGAGAAACTCCCGAAGACGACGGGCTGGATCCTTATCTCATCACGAGCCCTGAAGGGAACACACCACAAAGCGCTCAGAGTTCTTTGAACGTGCATGGGCAACGACAACCTCTGAACACAATTCGAGCTGTACAAAGCGATTCTGATTCACCTCTCTATTCGGCAGAGTCGCAGAACGATCCCCCCGATCAACAATTTCAGCAATCACCTACTCCAGTATATTATCAACAATCTCCTTCAGGTGCTAGTCAATACGAGTCGCCCGAGAGTGTTCAGCAATATCATTACGAACTACCTAGTCAAATTCATTCACAGCAACAATTGAATAGTTTCCCAAGTTCCCCAACAGCCAATACCCTCCGCAGGACTTCACTCCAGACAGCACCTCTACACAGCAACTCGATTCTTCTTTGATATATAGGGAAGATCATCGTCCCGGTTCGGTACAATCTAATAACCAATCTCCGACAAGTATTCACCAATCCAACAGGGCAGATTATCCAGAGCGAACAACTTCAATACAAGGGCCGATTCCAGGCTTATCTACAAATCGTCCTTTGTCGCAACACCTTTCCATGGCACCACAGTCCACTACATCACAACAAAATCGACGATCTGCAGACTCAAAACAAACACTGCAAACTCAAATGGCACAATCAGATGGGAGGGATCCTCCGGCATACCGCCAACAACAATCAGGCCCTAGCAGTAATAACAATAACCAACCACCAGCGACAAGTTCACTCCCTCCTCAAAATCAAGGTCCAAATTACAGAGGAGGCCCTCTACAGCGAGAACAGTATAATCCTTCTGGTGGTGGAGACCAAGGACGAAGCACACCACCACCGGCACCTGGAGATAGAGATGTAAATGAGGCATACAAAGAGCTACGTAAGTTTTATTGAACCCATAATGATATGGTTCCTTGCTAAATTCCCGCAAGTGCAGAAATATAAAAAGGTCAAGGGGCTGTATTTTGACAAGACAGCATCAGTGGAGCAATTGCAAGGACAGGTCGAACAATTACAAAACACTTTAGCAAATCAACGTCTCTCCCAATCTCGCACATCCCTTGACGATGGTGAGTATCAATCACGCTTCGTACGGTTAGATGGTGCTATTACCAATCTTGCTTTCAATATTCGCAAGGATTGGAGAACGGTACCTGCATGGCTTGCACAATCTGTCAATCGTGATGCGATGTCAATAGGAAAACAAGAGATGACAGCTGTCGGTAGAGCTTGTATCACAAGATTTCTTGTTGATGAAATCTTCAACCGCAGCTTCCACCCAGGCTTGGAGAGTGAGCTCAGCTTGAGTTTGAAAAATATCGAACAAAACATTCGTCTATTCTCTCCTGCTATCAACAACCAAGAAGAATCCGATGCCCTGACGGCAAAGATCGTTCAGTGGAGATTGGCAACTTTAGAGGGGCTGAAGGACCTGCTGAACTCTCCGGAAAGCGAAGAGTACAAGAAACAATTCTCGAAAATGGTCACCAGCAACCTGACGGCCAACTTAATCAACTACCTTCAGGAACCAGTACCGGGTGGTATTGAAGAAGCTGCGACAACCATCGTTGAACAAGCAGTGAGCATTGCAGCGAACATTCCCTTGGAAAGCAGAGATGTTGTAATCATGTATCCGATGCCAAACGATTTGGTCAACCGCCAATACATGAAAATTGAAGCTGGTATTCCTGCATTGGAACATCCAGGCGCAGAAACTAATAGTTTTGATTCAAGTAGTGTGGGAAGTCACGATAAGGATGAGAGCTCGAAGGAGGAGCAAAAGGGACATGGAAAGCTGATGAAGGAAAAGAGTGGAAAGGGCCAGGGCATGTTGTCAGCTATGATGGGCAGTGGTAGTAGTGGCGGAGCGGCGGGGAAGAAAATGAGCATTAGTAGTCAAGGTGGACAAGAATCGAGTGAGAAAATCAAGAGTGAAGACGGAGTTCACAAAGTACGCTTTGCTGGATTCATGGGCATTGATATTAGGGGAAGACAGGTGCTGTGTCAGGCTCCGGTTTGGACGATGGGATAGATGGTGAGATTATATTTCGACTATAATGATTGGACGACTGGATGATCGGATGAATCGGGAGGATGTGTAAGTAGGACGATATCTTTTAGGGTTGATTTAGATGACCCTAATTTTGACCATGTCTATGAGATTATGAATATAATACCACTTTGATACCATTAGGGAGTCATAAAATTTCACATTTTGATTATTCTCGTCCTTTTTGGGGAGCTCATGGGGAAGCACATAGAATGGTAACATTTCTATGAGAGTTTCCGTGTACTTTTTGGGAGCACATTTGTATTGGTCGATGAGGTCTTGGTTGAACCAGACTGGACTCAGCCAAGCCCAATCATCAACCAAGTATTGAAAATAAGTGGCTATACGATGCGCCTACAGACGCAAATACTTAATATGGGAATACATCCGCCCTATAGGAACTTCATCCCAATCTTATTGTGGATGGCCCCAGTGTTGCGATAATAGACGTGCATCTCAAAACATCAACTCACTGGATACAACGAAGAAATCCGAGGATAGTCATCCACGCACTAAGAGGTGACTAATACTTTTGTTGCGTGGAATATCACATAGTTACTATATGCAGTAAACTGTGCGCTCCAGAAATTACTTTCAGCGCAGGATAATAGCACCAAAGTGGGGCGGAGCTCCCTTGTACAACTGCAATCACATAAAAATGCTATGAAAATACTCGTCGACTTCTTTGTTCCTTCATTTTCCTCTCTTCATACATAAAAGCTGGTGTAGCTTCTTCTCTGTGCCTTTGCAAGTTGCAAAGAGAATTGTTCATTCTTTTGGAACCATTGGCCCTTGCAGTGAGTTACACAGACTGGGGATTTCCGCGGTCCGTTACACCTCCTTTGGCAGATACGTTGTAGCTCACCATACCATCATGCCGGACCTCAATTATGGATTGTTTACTCTCCTACCGGCTCTCGCAGGGCTCGCAGCACATCTTGGATATTTCATCCACGGCGAACATCATATGCAATCGCTGCAATGGCTGCTCACCACCCTCTTCTCCCCGCTGGTAGTTTTTCTTGCGATCCTCAAGTTTGATGTCACGTCTTCGTATGTGACGGCGCTGAAACTCACAATTATCATTATCGCCTCGTTTCTTACTTCGTTGACAGGAAGCATCCTTACCTATCGCGTCTTTTTCCATCCGCTCCGCCATTTTCCAGGACCGTTTGGTGCTAAATGTTCGAAATTGACTCACGTGGCGAGACTGTTGGAGACGAGTGATAATTACCTGCAAGTGCATACTTTACATAAGAAGTATGGGGATATTGTGAGGTTGGTTTTGGCTTGTTCTAGTTTGTGGGTGATGCTAATTGAGATATCGTGAAGAGTTGGTCCTAATGAACTTTCTATCATCAAGCCGGAAGCGGTGAAAGCGATGGTTGGACCGGGTTCGAAATGCACGAAGAGTGCTTGGTATGATGGTTCGTATTCTGATCCCCTGGAGGGTCCTTCTGGGGAAAATACTAATTCTCTGGTTGGGTGCAGTTGTGGGACTTCCTCATACGACTATGCATTTAGAACGGGATCGCGTGAAGCATGATAAGAGGAGAAAAGTTTGGGATCGTGGGTTTAGTGCAAAGGGTATGGAATTTTCATGAAAAATGATCGTTTGAGATTTTTACTGACATGCATGCAGCTCTACGCAACTATGAGGGTCGAGTCACGAGATATGCAGATGAATTAGTTTCTCGGATTGATACTTTTGGAGGAAAAGCGATTAATGCAGCGCACTGGTTTACCGCCTACGCGTTTGATGTTATAGGAGATCTGGCATTTGGGAAATCATTTGATATGTTGGAAACTGGAGAAAAGGTTGTCTCCTTCCCACATCCATATGCATATGCGTTTTTTCTAACTAGCACAGCATTTTGCGCTCAAACTTTTACAAGAAGGCATGGAGCCATTAGGAATTCTCACACCTATTCCTTGGGCCTTCCCTATTCTCATCAAGATTCCGGGTGCAATGGATGGTTTCAACAGATTTATCAACTACTGCGCTGAGCATGTTGATATCCGCAGAGCAGTACGTGTACTCTTGTCCCTCCTACTTCAAGAAATCCACCAACAATCGAAAAATTAGAATGAGCCAAGTGTACCAGATATCATGACGTGGCTCATCGACGCCGAAAAGAATGATCCAGATCCCATCCATAGAGATACCAGGTTTGCAGTTCCAATCCGTTTTTCAATTAGCATAGTGCCACCGTCTAACTATTTGAACCACTCGCAAGATGGCTGCACGGCGACTCACGTCTGGCTATCATAGCAGGTAGCGATACTACATCTGCAACCCTCACATATCTATTCTATCACCTCTGTCTTGAACCGCACCACGTGGATAAATTGAGAGAAGAGCTCGAACCGATATTTACCCCGGGTTCTCCAAGCGAATGTAGAGATATACAAGATGCGCCGTATTTGAACGCCGTTATCAACGAGACGCTTCGATTGCATCCGCCTGTTCCCAGTGGTGTGCTGAGACAAACTCCGCCTGAAGGTCTTACGATTGATGGAACGTATATCCCGGGTGACGTGGTCATCTCGGCTCCTACGTGGACAATGGGTCGTTGTATGTTCTCTTTTTCCTTTACCCCAAATCTTAGGCTCTTCTTCCTCCAAGCCCAGAACTAACCAATCGCACAGTAAAATCCTGCTACCCCTCTCCCCACACCTTCCTCCCCACCCGCTGGTTCCCCGACACCCAAAATGCACAATACCTCCTCGACAAATCGGCTTTCACACCTTTCAGCGCGGGAAATTACTCATGTATCGGTAAACAACTCGCGTTAATGGAATTGAGAGCTGTGGTTGCGAGGCTGGTGATACGGTTTGATATTGGGTTTGCGGAGGGGGAAAGGGAGAGAAATTGTTGGGGAGGGAGTGGGGGGTTGAGGGGAGAGGGGAGGAGATGGGATTGGGAGGGGATCAGGATACGAAGGAGGTTTTTACGTTGGAATTAGGGGAGCTGAGGATGAGGTTTCGGGAGAGGAAATGAGGAATTGGAGGGTTGCTTTTAGGGTGAGGGTGTAAAGAGTCAGAAGGTGAAGTATGGATTGTATCGTATGTGTGCGATGTAGTCGGGCTTGGTCATTTTTATGATTCTTGGCGGAAAATTTCCTGACGTCATTAATTTATTATTTTAATGGGAGTTGGATATCAGAATTTCTCATCTCGTCTCATCTACTTGAAAAATGACTTTAGAATGTTTCGATAGGTACCCTGAATAGATATTTATTCCTCCAATACAATAAGTGTACTTACACGTCCCATCCCCCAAGCCTCGAACAATATTCGCACATGTCTTTGGTAAGCACGGGTCAATCATTCACATGTAGACTGCGTATATGCGACAAAGTGTATCAATCGATGCATTCAAAGTGTTAAAAATAAAACTATTCTATCCCATTCCAACCCCATCCAAGATCCAAACGATACACTTTCCCACCTATGATCAACCTCAACAATAGCGAGCTCAAACAACTCCCAGATTCTCAATGCTTCCCCCTGAGTTCCCTCTTCTTCTTTCGCGAGAAGTGAGCACACGGCTATTGTTGGATATATTTTTTTATCGATATATATATTATATTCTTCCTTCCTCTCCTTCGTTCTCTCATCCTCCTTTTTCCACACAGGAAGAAAAATAAACAAATAAAACATCGACGAAATTGCCATTAAGCTATTGAGGACCAATCTCTCACATCAAGTGATTAATATTGATTATCCACCAAAAAATGTTGTAAAAACAGGAAGGAGAAAAGAAACATCATTGCTCCTCTCGTACAATCGCCTCTCTTTTTTTATGTGAGGGATAATTGACGGTCTAGGGAGATGTATTCTCAATGACATTCTTTCCTTTTTCTTTTTTTCTTTCTTTTTTTTTCTTTTGTATCTTTTTATACTCTTTTTTTGATCCAATTCCCCCTTTCCCCAAATTCAAAAGAAAAAATCGAGAAGAAAAAAGATACTGCTCCTCTCGCAAACTCCACCCTTTTTGGTGGAAAGTAGTTGCGGTCTCTGGAGATGTATTCTCAATATCCTTTCTCTCTTTGTTCAATTTTCTTTTCAAGAAAAGCGCGAGTGCTTTCTCTTGAATCGGTGTGTATAGAGGTAGGGGAAGGATGGAATACAAAGTATGTAGTGGTTGATCTGAGAGATTTGTTGCGAGTCGTCACTCGATGGATATCGTACTTGATGTTTTTGCTTTTATTTTCGCCCTGGACTCGAGCTTGGTTTTCCGTGGGCGTAGGTGGGCCTCGGGAGTGACAGGTGGCGGAGGTGTTGATTGTGTGGAGGTGGGTATATGATATTGGCGAGATAAATATTCTTTGTCATGAGTTGATCGGAAAGGTGATACCGTATCGACATCCGAAGTTGTTGAATGATAATTAAAATAAAGCCAACAATATAAAATGTGGTAGTGACTGTGTTATATCCCGATCCGGATTCGAGATATATGATAAATAAAATTGAGTGATGCTGTGAGGTATTGATTCGACACAAATCTTGAGCAGTTCCACTTGTCCATCCTCACACACGGATTGGGTGGTATGTATCCTTTCATTTGCCGAGATCAGATCATGATGTATGATCTTGAGGCATCATATTTATAATGCTGTCTCTGTGCGACGCAGTGTTGGTGGTCGGAAGGTACATGGAGCTAGATTGTCCGTTTCAATGTTTTGAATTTGTCTCCGGCGTCTTGATGTGGAGGTGAGTGGATGAAGAACCATCATGCAACATAACGCCTGTGGAGGAGAAAAATGCGTAAGCATTCATCCATATGGTGTGCCCTAAATTGACGATCCAAACTCCATCGCCGAAGAGACCCGAGATTCTGTTGATCGAAGAACCGAAACATGATAGAAATGAAGTAACTTTGAGATAAGACTCTTACTAGGGATCCAAATAATCGACCTCCCCATCAAAAAGTCTCATCACGACATCCAGCATAGCAGGACAAAGATCAATATCACAACTCACATCCTCGTCATCTTCTTCACCACCAAAAAGTCGACGTTGCATTTTCCCCAGTTCTTCCTCTTTCATTCCCTTCGCTTCCCTCATCATGGTTTGTCTCTCCATCTCCAATTGTCGCATATTCTGTTTGACAGCCAGATTTTCTAGCTCAGCAGCTTGTCTGGCTTTCCATCTCATCCAACTTTGATCAAAGCTTTGTCTTAGTATTGGAGAGGGCCCACTACCGGTTTTGTGGTTGGGAATATAGAAGTCGGAGTCTCGAGCTTCGAGAATCCCTTCGTTGAGATCGGTGGCGAGGGCAGATTTGCGGGAGATGGTGCGACGCGCGCGTGAACCTGGCCTTTCGCGACGTCGGTTTTGTCGATGATGGATGGGAGGAGAGGAGTCTGAAGTATGAGCGAGGGGAGGGGAGGAGGAAGAGGAGGATAGATTTGTTGTAACCATTGTGAAAATAGAAGTGTTACTTTGGGGTTGAGTGGAGAGTTGGAGTATGGAAGTTTCGATATGTAGATGCTATGCAAAGGTAACAACAATATCCCACAACTGAGAGGTAGAGTGTAGCAGAGTAGATAAAACCCCAAAGGATAGACGGAGCACCAGAGATCGAATTGACGATAGAAAAAAGCAGAAGGATAAAACGAAAGAGGAAGATATTCTTCTTATATCCTCTTCCTCAAGATTCCCTTAGAGTCACAATACTAATAGAAAATAATAGTCACCACTCGATGACTCGAATATATCTTTCTTTCTATATGTCACCATGTCATGTGCTTATACCCGAATATTTTTTTACACACCACAATTCCAATTTGATCCGTTGTTCGGAGTCGTTACACTCATTCATTCCAAATCACTTCCCAGGAGATAGGTAAGTGACTCACAATCGGCCGGCGTGGCAGTGTCATCCATCATAAACAAGGATCCCTTGGTACCCAGTCTCAAGGTGACATCCGACAACGAGGCAAAAGATCTGAAGTATGTGTTGGAGATCGACCTTGATTGGTTTATTTGGTATATTAAATACTTGCGTTAACAATTTGTTTGTTTTGTTGCATGTCTGAAGCATGGTCCCGTTAATGTTTGTGTTGTGGTTGAAGGAAGCCCTGCCCTGCCTCCTGCTTCAATTTTTGGGTGATGGTGGTGTGGCTGGTGTCTGGGGTGAGAGTGGCGAAGTTCTTAGCGTGACGCATTGATGAAGATGGGAGAAACCCGATGCGAAAGGATACCTATAGTTTTTCAACGTTCAACAGCCTACAGAATGTTTCAACCTCGCCTCATTCGTACATCTTTGCTAAATTTCAATGGGAATCCCGATATACTGGACGACCCCAGTCTAGGTCGAAGATTAGGTTGCAGCTACGACGGAGTATCGAATATTACGCACGTATATCCTATACGAGTACGAATACCGAAATGTGGACATGTTTCTAGGCAGGATGGAGTATCGTCAGTGTGTTGAAGGCAGAAAACACGGATTTAGGTATTCAACGGAGGAAAATGTCCAGAAATGATAAGTGTTGATTCGGACTTTTGATCCCATTCAAGATCATTTAACAGAGGCGTAAGAGAAGTTACCTGGAGTGTGACTCAATCTCTATATTTCTTCGGGCAAGATGCACGAGTGCTATGGAGATTAAGGACATAAGACAGAAAACTAACGACAAGATTGAGTAATCAATTTATCATGTGGGTATTATAGTTATATTCATCCGAAGATATGAGACAAGCTTAGGCAGGTTATATGATATAGGTAGTCGTTGCGAAAATGAATAGACCAGACAAAATATTGCTGAAAAATAAGACAAATCCTTAAGCGATGATACAACTTCATTTTATCCAAGAGACTAGATGATCGTAGGCTTCATGGTTAGTAGTCATTCGAACCCGACTCATTCTCAAGTGACGAGTTCCCGGATCATCTAGACAATGCCATCCCTTAGACTCTCTCTGTGACTTTCACCAGGTGTCAGAAGTATCTGTTGCGAAGAGTATCTTCCACGGACTAGACATATCTTCGGATCTAGGCCTACCGTGGTTACAAATCTCGTGGGGATGTAAGTTTTTGGCTGGCCCATATGTAAAGATCTGAAGGGTTTGCTCCTATCATCGTAAATTCTCAATATGCGACAAGATAGGGTACCTTTCGAGTTTCAAATAAAGAAGTACTCTTACAGCTATCTGCCTGGAAAGGTTCGGCGAGAGTACCTAGTGGTGATACATTTGTTCGTACACATGATATCGTGTGGATAGGCAGCCCTACCTAGCTGGTCGAAAACATAAATGACACTCCCTGATAGGAAGAAATTCGGTAGTATAGAAGTGCCTCATACGTAGTATATTATTATACTAGAACTCTTGCTATTCATCACTCACCATAAAGCTAACTTGCCATTCAAGATAAGTGATTAATCCACATCAGAAGATCGGGTGTTCGGCATGCGATGCTGTCTGTAAACCTCAGCCTTTCACCCACTGAGCTGATACACTTTGCCAAACAACAACCGTCTCCAAGGTAACATCAGCATCATTGATACCCAGAGATAACAATGTAAAGAAGTGCCCAACCTTCAGAGTTACAGAGACCCTCACCAGCTGAATGCAACATCGTGCTTTGGAATTATTATTGGTACGGGTCAATGCAAGTATCCTTGCCGCACCTATTCTTTTCAGCCGCGTGCTTGCAAGCGCATGGGGTTGATCGTCATCTTATAAACATGAAATCCCCATCGCCAACTCATCATGAAAAGAATATTTGAGTGAAGTGAATTCTGGCGATATGTTTTTAGCCTCCTCTTTTCTATGGTGTCGGCCAGTACCTTTCAGAATTCAGGCTGCCAGTAGTTTTATCACTCCTCGCTTTTTCATAACGTCTATCATAGATATCCTCGACAAACGAATATCAAATACTTTTCTCCATCTTCATCCCCATCCCCGCCACGATGGAAGGGTCTCGCTGTAAAGCTATTTTCTCTTAGGATTATCACTGTGCCACTTGACACGATCGTCCTTGCAATAGAAAAATCATTCGTATCTCGATCACGACTCTTTTGATTCGCTACAAGACTTTTCATCTTTGGGTTCGTTTGTACCTCGATGTACAAAGGTATTCATGACTTATCGAAGCTGCATAAATCTCCCTTTCTAGGGATAGCAGTCTTCGGAACGCTTCTACAATTTGTGCCTTTTGATACATGGATCTTTATAGACTCTTTCAAAATATCGAAGTCACTTGGATCTCCCTTGCCAAGGATAAGACTCGCCACACGTTTCTTCGTCTCCGTGGTTCTTCCTGTTTCAAGTTTCACAATATTCGATATATATGGAGAAATACTTTCTACAATTCCAAAGCATCCACCGGGCATTCAGAAAAATCTAGATAGCCCTGTGTCATATCAACACGAAGTTTTGCCACCGGGATACATCCGATTGATCTGTGTCGAGTCTGGGAAGCCCGAAGACCCGATTGAGTTGACAATGCACAGTACTTTATTTCGTCCGGGCGATCGTACGGAATGGCTTCCCGTGAAGTATGTGCCCCAGTACGTGGCGTTGTCATATACCTGGGATGAAGACGAAAAGAAAGATAAGATGTATGTGATCTCTTACAACTTAGTTCCATCACAAGTAATCTCAACAATATATATCTCGAGTTAGTAGTTGTCGAGCCTCGCATCAAAAGAAAATTGTAAGGTGTCTGGCAAGTGCTAAGACAATCAATTTTTTCTAAGAGGACAAGTTTGGCTATTATGTATCACAGACGAGTGATGTTAAATGGCAAACCCTTCTATATCACACCTAACCTCCATTCTGCGCTTCTTGCCATTCGATGTAACGACATCTCCTCACGATTTTGGATAGATGCAATTTGTATTGATTAAAACGATAATGCCGAAAATGAGCAACAGCTAAAAATTATGTATCAAATTTACAAACATACCTCAAGGAAGGCGAGAAGGACCCTGTCGTACGAAAAAAAAATTGACTGGCACACTGGGCCTGAATATGAGTGCGGCTGGAAAGCAATCAAAAAATACTCGCTCGATCCTGTTTCACTAGATCTTGGATAATCCAGGAAATGGTACCCTCTTCCAACCGATCAATATTTGTAGGCGATCATGACATAACCGATATCCTTCGCTTTGTTGAACTACTTTACGCAACTCCTGAAATCCAGAGAGAGCTTCCTTCTGAATGTCGTATCGAGCCGGAGGTTACATTGCGAATTCATAATTTGATCCAGAGTGTTATAGGATACTCCGAGGCTTTGAATCTTGGATAGCTTTTAGCTACCTTTAGGGGAAAGGTTCCAAAATTCCAGAGGATCAGATATACAGTCTGTTAGGAATAACAATGGAGAAGAATGTTAGCTCTGATGGGCATCGCCTTCTACGATTTCCAAAGATCAATTACAATCAATCGATTCAGAAGCTGTGCACTGACACAACAAAATACATATTGGCGCAAGATAATGACTTGGGCGTTTTCCGAATGGTTAACACACATGCGAAGCCGATAAATCAAGAACAATGGCCGTCCTGGGTTCCAGATTTCACGTCACCCCTACCAGGATTAGGAGAGCCGAAAAATTCCTATTGGATGTTACCACTAGAGGATGTATCACATACAAGGTTGCCTGGGAAGAAGAAAGCCATTTATACTGAAAATGATAAGTTACTGATTCATGAGCATGTGCTTAGCGAAATCAGGAAGCCGATAAGAATGGTAGAGAACAACGAGCGGCACGACAAAGAGCTAGAACACGAGAAGCGACGAACAGGCGAGAGACAACACCCACGTTTTGACCCGGAATTTCTGCCAATGAGCGTTTGGGAGGACAGTGAAGGGCGCGAGGTATATGGGACAATGGATGTCAAAAAAGGGGATTTGGTGGTTGTGGCTGCGTGTTCGGAGAGTCCGTCGATTTTGAGGAGGCTGAAGAATGCACAGAGTGATAAAAAAGAAAAGAGTGTGAATGGCCTGAGTACAATATAGTTGGGACGGCCCACACACTGGAACTCAATACGGGTAAATTCTATGAGCTTGCGATGGAAATGAAGTGGGATTTTCAGAGGATGGCTATAGTTTGGGATACATACTTAAGTGTTCTATATATATAGCACTACTATACAAGAAGACACTGTCTGATATCTAGGAATAGCTTCAATATCTTATCTCGCCGCCTTTGTTTTGCCATTACTGTTTTCGGTCTGCGTGTGTTGCAATAGATATGACCTAACTGATTAGAAAGACATTCTAAGAGATCCAAGCCCATGAAACTTGTCATCGCCTTTTGTTCCCCCTCGCCCCCCCCCGCATGCCCTTGGAGATCTTTATTTCATAACACTAACTTTGGCTTCAGTTCGCTCGAACCGATGCATATTTTCCGATAGGACGTATTCGACCACTCAGTCCTTGTACGTTCATTAAATTTCATGTCTTGTAATTCCCTTTCCATTCGCATCCAATGATAGTGTAACTACTCTCTCATTTGATACACCAATACGTCATCCAGCTCATCTGTTGCCCCCAGCAACGCTCTAACCCACTTGTTTAGTTTCGCGTGGTAACGTCCCACAAGAAGCAAAAGAGAGAAAGAAAAAAAACTTGACGAACCACAAAAGCGGGTTGGGTAAGACCAGTGCTGGGGGGAGTGTTTTGGACCTCTTGAAAATTTAATAATGATAATGATGCCGGCGCCAGAAAAAATGCTTGATCAAGGATGATGAACGATAGATGATTGGTAATGGTGGACAGAAACAGAAAGAAGAGGATAAATTAGACAATTTTATCATCCTAGTGAGCGGACCGTCCCTTGTTTACCTAGACATATGCCGCGTGATATTGTGACACTGTGACATTATGGGTTGGACCGCATAGAGGGTCTCAACGGTATAAGTGCAGATGAAGAAGTTAATGTCGATTGGATTGGAATGATTGGATGGAATGAATTGGTATTGGCGCTGGTTTGCTTCAATAGTTTGGTTTTTTGATTGAATGGAGATACATACCCAGCATTGGTCCGTTGTATCAACCTGTATGGTGGGGTATAAGTACCTAGTAGGACGAAAACAAAGTTACTCGCACGAGAGATTTATTGGACGGATGAATGCTTCTTGGTATGAGAAACGTGGTCGTGGTCGTGGTCGTGGTGCTGTTCACTTGGTAGAGGAAGGTGGAGATCACAATGGAGTTTCTCGAGTGATATTGGAGAAGCATTCATTCACTTCGTACGTGAGATAGCCAGAGATACTAGGTAGGTTGGCAGATAGACACAAGACTACCTATACCTAGCAAGTGTGAACCAACAATTGATGATGGTTTCGTTTCGAGGAAATTTGGCTTGGATGTGCTCATGGTGATTGGATATTGGTCTGCAAGAAGGAAACAAGAAATATCCTATTCGTTGAAGCGTGTTTGGAGTGTGTTCTTGAGTGAAGGATGGGATAGAAGAAGGCTAATTAGCAAGCAAGCAAGCAAGCAAGCATATAGCTTTTGCAACTTCTATGAGGATTATGAATTTCTAGCTGGGAGTGTAATAATATCAATCAATGTCAACATCACAATCAACATCACAATCAAACTTGATATCAAATTGTACAGGTCAAGCCGGTTAAGTCAAGTTAAGTCAAGTCAAGTCAAGTCATGATTATTAAATTGATTAATCGAATTGATCTTTCCTTATCATTTTTCCCTCTCAGACTCGAGAACTTATCGCTGTGCATTCGCCTATGGTAAGTACCACCGGCCCATCCACCCATCCACCCATCCACCCTCCACCCTCCACCTCAGGAACCCTGGAGAAAGTATCATTTTGACACACGGGAACTTTATTTATTTTTTTGACTTTTCTGTCCTGAAGCCTTCACGAATTACGACCCTTCAACTTTGATTGATCCCATACAACTTTTTAAAATTAATGACCCTACCTTGTGAACTCTTTTTCTTATTTGCTTTGGTGGGAATAATTCGGATCATACAGACAGAGTGCGACAAGAGGGTGAGATTAAGGAGACAATTTATTATTCAATTTGCAAATATTGGCCATTCTCTGCGCAAGTTTGTACCGTTTGGAACTTTGGATGGATGTATCTTAGTAAAGTGTCGAATGATTATCGCTAGCAAAGTACTCTTTTCCCCGTTGGTCAACAGAAGCTTGGGAACTCTGCGATATTTGCTTCTTGAGGGTTCGTTCATTGCGCAAATCCTACACGAAAAAGGAAATCTTTGGAAGCTGATGTCTTGCTTTACAGTACAGCTATCCATGGCTTAATGACGATACTATCATCTTTTCGAGATACCCTCTGCGAATTCGATATTAGAGATTCACAATCAAAACGGACGATTTTTTAGTACCTGTACATATCGATCTTCAAACAATAATTCACATCAAATACAATGGCTGATGGACCACCACCACCACCACCCCCTCCCCCTCATGGCACTCCGCCAAAATCTTCTGGTCTACCGTCAGGGAATTATGATATTTTTATCATTCCACCGCATGCGTCAGGTTCAGGATTCCTCTACTTACCTTCACTACAAC
The DNA here is from genome assembly GCF_013461495.1 of Botrytis fragariae. Lineage (NCBI taxonomy): Eukaryota > Fungi > Ascomycota > Leotiomycetes > Helotiales > Sclerotiniaceae > Botrytis > Botrytis fragariae. The sequence goes on from NW_023500993.1 coordinate 1,126,770, forward strand.
CAAATGTTAATAGTTTCGTAGCGGGGTTTGCTTCAGCTCTTGTGCTTGTCGCACTAACTTTCATATTAAAACCACTCATGGATTCCATGAAAGGAGGTGGAGGGCCAGCAACCTTGATTTTGATGGTTGCAATTGGGTTGGGAGCTTGGGCACTAGGGCGGATGCAATCGAACGGTGAGACCAGGCCCGGACCAAGTCAAGGATCGGGTGCACCTCCGCATGGTGGATCATATTCAGGTGCCAATAATAACACATATTCCAATGGATCAGCTTCAAGTGGTGGGCCACGAACTTCAGGAACTGGATTTTCACCTGGATCCACATCAGAGGGGGCTGGGGGACCTCCACCTAATCCGCAGGCCGGATCTGGCGCAAGAAAAAGATCAAGTGAAGGTTGGGAAGAAACTCCTCCTCCTTCGCCTGATGCCGGTCCAGAGATGCCGGGCGCAACACCAAGGTACGGTCCTGGCACAACCCCTGGCGCAAACGATGACACTCGATCGAAAGAAAATGCCTCGAGAACGGCGTGGGAAGAAGCTCGCGAAAGGACTAGAAAGAAGGAAGAGGAGAGAAAGAAGGTAGAGGCCGAGAAGAAGCGAAAGGAGGATTTGGAAAAGAGATTGAGAGAGTTGCGAGCAAAGGAAGCTCTGGAACGAGCTGCCCGCGAGAAAAAACAAAGAGCTGAACGCGAAGCTAGGGAACGAAAGGAAAGAGAGGAACGAGAAGCCAAAGAACAAAAGGAGAGAGAGGAACAGGAAGCCAAGGAACGAAGAGATAGGGAAGAGCTGGAAGCTCGGGAGAAGAGAGAACGAGCAGCTCGAGAGAAGGAAAGAGGGGAACGCGAAAGGTTGGCGAAGTTGGAGAGGGAGGATCAACAGGCTCGAGAGAGAAAGGCAAAGGAGGAGCGCGAAACTCGAGAACGAATCAAGGCAGAAACAGTGCGAATCAAGGCAGAAGCAGAGGCAAAGGCAAGAGCGGACTATGATAGAAGACTTAGAGAGGAAGTAGCTAGGAGGGAAGCTCTAAGGAAAGAAGAGGAAGCCAGGAGGGAAGTTTTGAGGAAAGAAGAGGAAGCCATTAAGAAAGAGCAAGAAAAATTACGACTAGAAGCTATTGCTAGAGTAGAAGCCGACAAGAAAGCCAGAGCAGACAAGGAAAAGGCAGACGCGGAGGCAAAAGCAAAGGCGGAAAAGGCAAGAGCGGCTGCGAAAGCATGGGCAGATGCTAAAGCCGCAGCAGCAGCAAAACGTGAGGCCAAAGCCAAAGAAGAGCGCGAGAAGGAAGTAGCGGCGCAAATACGTGAGGTCAAACTTAAGGAGGAGCGCGAGAAAGCAGCCGAAATAGCAGCTCAAATGAGGGAACTCAAGCTCAAGGAAGAGCGTGAAAGGGTAGCCGAAGTAGCAGCTCAAATGAGGGAACTCAAACTCAAGGAAGAGCGTGAAAGGGCAGCCAAAGTAGCAGCTCAAATGAGGGAACTCAAACTCAAGGAAGAGCGTGAAAGGGCAGCCAAAATAGCAGCTCAAATGAGGGAACTCAAACTCAAGGAAGAGCGTGAAAGGGCAGCCGAAGTAGAAGCGCAAATAAGAGAAGTCAAACTCCAAGAACGTGAAAGGGCAGCCCTAGCCGCACTCGCAGCGGAACGGAGAAAACCGAATACTTATTCGAATGCTGGAGTGGGGGAGAGAATAAGCCCTTGGCCAAATGGAAAACCGCCCACAACAACACCCGCTCCCCCCACTACCAGCTCTATACCCCGACCCCAAGCACAATCCACCTCATCCAAGAAACCCCCGGTCTCAACTGCAAGAACGTATGCAGGTACCGACAAGGATGCCCAGTCCCACTCACCTTATGCACAAACGCCAAGACCAGCCCGAAAAAAGTCACTCAGTTCCTTGTATTCCGAATCCTCATACGCGGCCTCACAATCGACGAGTAGAACTACCCCACCTCCTTCCACACGAGGAGCATATAGCACCAAGGATCCGGATAAAATTGTTATCAAAGGTGTATTCGCATTCAATAATGCATTCCACAAAACCCCTACATCTCAACTTCTATCTGGTGTTGGTTCTGTTACCGACGGACTAATATTAAGAATCACAACAGAGGGTCTCTTCATTGATGACGATGTACGAGGTGTCGCTCAACGAGAGTGGGATGTCAAAGCATGGACAATGAAACTCGTAGAGGTATGGTGCCCATCTTTCAGACAAGCATCGCGTGTTCCTCCCGCTACTACTGCTCATAAAAATCCCGTTCGACGCCTTTGGGGTCTCGATAAAGAATTAGCAGCGAGTGAAGAAGAAAAAGACACTCTTCTAGTTAGTATGCTGCAACTCTGCCGGGATAATTGTCGTGCTCGTGCCATTTCTAATTCTTCCACTGCGCATTCTGCTAGTGGTTCTGTCTATTCTGCAAGTTCTTATGCTTCATCCGATACTAGATCGTCTGTCTCATCTGATTATGCTGATTCCATTGGGTCGTCTAACTCTCCTTATGGCGAGAAATCAAAGAGAACCACTAACCATAATGCGCAGACTGGTGAGAATAAAACAGCTGGTCTGCATATTTTGAGGGCGAGCATCAGAGATCAGGAAGGCAAGAAGTATGTCTTTGTGGTTCAAGAAAGTGAGGCTTGGAAGGTAGCATTAGGGTTGCAGAGGTTGAGGAGGGGAACCCAGGTAAGAAGTTTGGGTGTTAGCGGCATGAGTCCGAATGATGCAAAGGCTACACTGGAGAACTTGGGATGGTGTTGAAGGTGATGAGAACATTTTAAACCCCTGGAATACGCCATGGAATGTGGAGTTTGGAACGCGGAATGGTATCCCTTGGCAAAAGAGAAAAGGGATGCGAGTGAGAGGGAAATCATGAGTTCCGAAAGTCAAGTCTAGCATTTACAACACGACAGAAGCATCAGCGAAGGAGTTTTTATTTTTGTTTTTATTTTGTTTTGTTTTTGAAGTCTTTGTTTTTGATACTAGAGTATTTCCACTCATCTAAAGGAGTTTATGTGTTTGTTTGCGTAAGGGAGATGTCGAGTTTTAGTTGGAACTTTCTTGTGGGAATTTAGAATGGAATTGGGTATCAGTACCTCTTCAATTTTTGTGAGGTGTTTGGTTAAAGAGCGTATTGTATGTATCTTGAATACCCGGTTCTGTACTAAAGTTTGAGGTTTGGAGTATGTTTGTTGTGGAATGTTGGGTAATGGGAATGGAGGATGAGGGGACAGGTAGTGATGGTAGTAGTGGGACATCTAGGTAGTGATGTAATTGATGGAATAAATAACTCTTTGGAGATCTTATCTTTGCTTACTTGGTGATTTCCGTGAGGTTTGAGCTTGAATCATTTTGTATTTATTGCATGTTGAGGACAAGGCAGGCATTCCATTAAATGAGATGGTTAAGAGAATTTATCCTATTTGAATCAGTATTTCGAATGAAACCTTTTACATCTGAAGTAGGAGAAGGAGATAGCATGAATGGATATCTGTATTTGGTAGCATGGTGTACAAGTTTGCTCTAATCCTTACCTATCTGGTTTTGAAGGGAGAGACTGACTAGTGGGCTATAAATGAGTATACTCGTAGTATATATAATACACATACATCAATAGCTTGACCAAGCCAAACAATCTTTTACTCAAGACTCATGTATATTCCAAGTTATCCACCACGCACGTTCTAGTCTACACTCGACGAATGTCACATTGCCTCACGTTGCATCATATCATATCCCCTAACTCATATATAGAAATCATCACAACTCACCTAGGCATAGCACTCTTCGCTTATAAACAAACGACTATCTTCTCGAATAGATACCACTAAGTAGCATATATCAATTTGATGAATGTATGTCTCAAATATCTCTACCTACCTACCTACCTAGGGAGGCCTTGTTAGTAGATACACTGTTAGCTACCTAGGTATGTGTATTCTTCAATACTCGGTACAGTAACTTAAGACTTAGAAGTATGTTCATTCACTTATTCATTTATTTCAAACTAATGTGTCAAATAAGATAGCTTCCAAGCACTCTGTTATTCGTTATGAAATATATACATATATCTAGTCATTTTGTTACTCCTAGGTATCTCTGTGAATTTAGATTTTATATGCTGTGTTGTATTTGAGTACTGAAACTCGCTTTCTTGGGTGAGATGAGGAGGGATAAGATGGGATGGGTTGGGTTGGGCTAGGTTGGGTGTAGAACAGCTAGATAGGCGAAGCGAGATGGGATGAGAGAGGGATTGAGTGAGCAAGAAGGGAAGAATCAATATATTTGAAGAGGGTGTTTGAATATCAAGATTTGGTTTTGGATGGATGTCCAGAAGAGGTGGGTATATCTCAGGTTATGTTGGATGTTTAGGAATAGGAGTCAGATGTTGAAATGAGAAGGAAGTACCTAGTAATTAACAAATAAGTTTTGGGTGTTTTTGGCCACGAGGTAACTAGCACATTATGCGTTAAAGCAAAGAGGAGGTATCTGGCAACATCTGCAGGATCTGTCGAACATCAATAGATACATCTTCACATCTTTCATCTCATGAATACTAGTATATGCTGCTAGAACAGCTTGTATGCATGAAGAAACAATAGTATGATATTCCATGCTATGGACGTTGGACTTCCCAACAAGCTACATTATTAAACGATTCATATACGGCCCGTTCCCCTGAATTAAATATATTAAAAGTACAATATACAAGTATCCCCAGTCATCCCAATTTATCCCTCTTCTTATGCGTCAAAGTAGCGAGCAAAGAGACCCATAAACTCCACGCTGATTCCCATTGTAAAATGATCATATACATTCCATGCCTTCCATTTCGTACAATATGTATCATATCTAACGAATCTTTCCGATTCTCTTTTTGGCAATGTTGATCTTCCCCTTAACTCTATCAGCATCCTCATCCACCCTCTTCAACATCTCATTTTGCAGTTCCAATTCTCCGTGAATCGCCAATCCCATTTCTCGTTGTCTCCTCACAATCTTGCCAAGTTCTTCCACATCCATATCTTGATTCTGCATCAATTCCTTCTGTAATTGTAACACGCCCTCATTATCCAATTCTCTCGTTTTATCTGTTTCAGGAACCGGTGCGCCAAGGACTCGTCCACTAGGTCGCGATACTCCCGGTCCAAATAATGCATTTTTATCCGCCTGTGTCGCTGCCGCACCACCATTTGCTGAACTCGAGCTGGCTTGATTCTTAACCGCCAATGTAACAGCCAATTTTTCCAAGCCCTCCTTTTCCACCTTTACGCTACCCAAAAGATCTCTTCTCCTCCTCAATTCACCTGCGCCGACCCTTGCCTCTCCTCTCCCATTTTTCTCCCCCTCACCCATGACCTTCAAGCCTTCTTCCAAATCCTTAAGCAGTCCTCCAGCCTTAACTAAACACCTCTTCGCGTTCGCGCCCGCCTCATATTGACCCGCCGCCGTATTCGCGCTGTCTCTCCTCCCCAAAAACAATCTCGCATCATGCAACTGCGCCTTCAATTCGCGATGAACATCCAACCACACCTGCGGATCCGCCATAATCTCCGCATTCCCACCCACACCTCTTTGGTTCGCAGCAATAAGTCCCTCTCTCGCACTACTCAAACTCGCGTTTCCACTATTACTAGGCAGGTTTAAAAATTGTCGCCAAACGCTTGTTTCTCTCCATCTTCGATCCGGATTTTCTGCGATGCTGCGGAGATAGGTTTCGAGACCGCGACGACGATCTTCCGTCAATTCAGGAGAGTTAATTGTACTTTTAAACCATGTTTTCCCTGGAAGAGGAGCGGGAGGTGGACTAGAAACTTGGGTACAGAGGGAAGAATGAAGAGTGACAAAATCGGAGTAGCGTTTTTGGACGACGAAGGTTCGAAGAGGAAGACGGAGTGTAATGTTGTAAAGAGTATAGGGTTTTTCATTTGGTGCGCTTGAGAGAATTGTGCTAGGTATCGAGAGTTCGAGAGGCGGTGCCATGATTGATTGATTGATTGATGTGATGTGGTTTGATGCGATGCGATACAGAAGATTGATTGTTGGTTATATTTCCTTTGTAAATGCAAAGAGATGGTGGTCACCGTTTGTTTTGAGGTTGCCTCGTGAGCTTAGTACGGGCTGACCCTGTCCTGTGCAACAAGGATGACGCTTGATGCTTGATAGCGCAAAATGTCACTTGGCGATAAGAGATTAATTGTGATTGTGTGAGCTCATTCTTGTTCTCATGATGGACAATCAAATTGGTATTATACGAAGAAAAAAAACTCTTGTATGGTTTACATCTAATAATTAAACTCTTCTTCAATAACCAGAGAACTCATTTGAGAATCATGTGAGATCTCAATATGCTTCAGAATTGGTCCAACGCATGCAACCTCCCGTAGCCTACGAATGCTACCAACCTGTGAGCGTTTGATATTGTGCCTCGCACACACTCTGCTCGTTCATAATTCGTATCTCATAGCCTTGCTTGCTATAAACTCCCGCAGGTGAAAGAACCAATGAATCTATTTGCAGCTGCAAAAAAATTCAAATCCCATTATAGTAAAAAGAATCTAGAATGTCTCTTCTTGGTCATCAACCTCCGCCTCCGCCGGTATTTCAAATCCATCTTCAGTCGAGTACAAGATAGTTTGAATGTGCTTGATTAAGCCGTCTTCCTGCTTCTCAATCTCTGGGTCCTCTTCGCAAGCTTGTTGAACCAGTAATTCGATATCTCTGAGTTTGCTGAAATAGAAGTCTCGTTCCCGTTCTAGCCCTGCAACTGTTTCCTTCAGAGTGTCGTTCTCTGCTTTCAGTGCTGCTGAAGCTGCACCACCGCCAACGGCTCCAACCTTAGCAACTCTTGCGCCGCTCGTTGTTGGTGTTACTCCTCTGCGAGCTGCACCACTTCCGGCGGATACTCTTGGAGCAGCAGATGGTGCGGCACCGGGTCCCCCTGCAGCACGTCGGCGAGCTACTGCATCATATTCTCCTCCTGGAAAGTATTGATCCCAATATCTCTTGGTCCACTGTAGAAATTCGAGGTTGTCTTGCATCTTGCATTTAATAAGTTGTTCGACATGGATGTTTCGATCGACTTGATGGCGGGTAAAGGTGTCTGGATTGTTGTCAGTGGAGGAAAGTAGATTCAGGGGAGGGTATTCTGACTTTGAAGAACTTTGAAATTTTGTAGATATGCATATTCAGTATTGACATTGAACTTGACTTTTGACATCGGTACATCGAGGAAAATACTGTCAAAGACTTGGCATAACGCAGCACTGTGTTCATGATACATGTAAGTCAATAGTCTTATAGGGGGAGAGAAGATGAAACTCCTTGTGCAAGCCAGAAGCTTACTTACCCGGTGCCACATTGTTCAACTTTTGTGATATTAAGTTGTAGCAGGTTGTTAAGCCATGCCACGAGCTCTTGTCTGTATGTGCCATGTTGTCAGAGACTGAGAATTCTTCTTGTTAATGAGTGCATTTCAACGAACCTTGATTCTCCCATTTTGAAAAGAAGCTCTTGAATAGCAAAGTGAATGAACGAGCGAGTATATTTTGGTGGATAATCAAATAGACGTCAGTTATGCCAGAAGACAGTCGATTGCGCAAAAAAGATAAGATTTTTCTGAAGAAAGTTATCGCGACCAACGAGATTCTTATTATTTAGGTTCCGTTGACACCTCTGTCTGTCGCCTTAGGTAACCAGAAATCTACAACAAACGAGAAACCACACGTGACCGATGCCCGAGAGGGGGGAAGTGTGGATCGGACTTTCCAGAATTATCTTCGAGTTTACCTAGCTGGGCGTAACATGTCTTAAATTCTCATTAATGCAACTCCCATTGTCAGGTTGGCGTTGAATCCCGATTCATCAAAAGGAGAGCACATAGCACGATCCATCTTCTTGCTCATGATTCCCCTGTTGACAAATTTTTCGATAGCACTTGTAAATGTGTTGGTTGTCCATTATTACTCGCTCTCACACTTGTCCAGTTAGTTCATGGTATGCACGGTATATATATACCGACTAAGCCCTTGCTTGTATTGATTAAATACCAGCTGTTACTCTGAGTTCCAAATCGAGATCAAATGAGACTTCATTCGACGAATGCTACGGGACGTGTCACTCGGGCCAATCGGTGTTGTCGAGAAGGTCAAAGAAGTGCACAATTCACAAGCCAGGGTAGATAGCTTTGTCTTCACAATCTTGCAGAATAGCCACCTTTTGTATCTTGGATAATATTTCTGGTAGGTGGTACACTCCAAAATATTGGAATTGTTTTCATCACCTGCACCTAAGCCGGCTCTCCGGATAAAGGCGCTGCATAATTGAATCTAGGCGTCAGGGGAAACCCCGCAAAAGGCAACGGGTCAGTTTGTGACGAAATATTCAAAGCGGAATGGATTAGAAAAGGAAAGAACATCCATCTTACCGACGACTACAGCACAAGCCTCAGCTGGAGATCTTAGTATCGCTGGAACTTTTCTTCCGTTTGTACTTCTCCTCATTCCACGAGAGGAACCATCTCCGTCCCATGTTTCTATAATTTTGGGAGCTTAATGTGATCGTTCATTGAACTTCCTGTTTTGTCCGCAGAAAGCCCATCCCACCCATGCAAAACATGGTTCTTGAATGATAGGGCAGATCTTACAGCATACACGGTCATGGTTGTTACGGACCTCGGAATGCAAGAATCACAAGTTTCTTCCTTTTATCCTCATTGAATGCAGTTACCTGAAGAAGTCGTCTTGGGTGTACATGCATACATGGTTTCTGTCACCTAGTTTTTCTATATCATGGAACCTCCCCACCCACCAGATTGCAAAAGTACCTACTTTCACAGGACTTATCTGTGAAATAATTCTTGATAGGTTGCACCGTCCTTAAAATGGCGCTAGTCAAGCTCATCTTCTTGATTGTCTCCTTGTGGCTGTTGGGGTTTGCGCAGGCTAAGATACCTTCATTCATACACAAGGCTCCGCCCATCCCCCCATCTAGCGACGAAACAATTGTGAAAAGAGACTCAGTTCCTGCAGGATATGTTGCTGCTCCATATTACCCTGCCCCGAAAGGTGGCTGGGCTAGTTCCTGGACGACTGCTTATGCAAAAGCACAAACTGTGGTGGCACAAATGACATTGGCGGAAAAAGTCAATCTCACAACTGGAATTGGAGAATTGATGGGAAGATGTGTGGGAAACACCGGCTCCGCACTAAGATTCGGTATTCCAAGTCTTTGTTTACAGGATTCGGCACTTGGCATAGCTGCGACCGATAACAATACTGCTTTTCCCGCTGGTATTACCACTGGTGCAACATGGAGCAAAGATTTAGCCTATCAAAGAGGTCTTGCGTTAGGCGCAGAAGCACGGGGGAAAGGAGTCAACATTCTCTTAGGTCCTACAGTCGGTGTGTATGATGGGCATTTGTGACAGATGCACCACGAAGACATTCTTCCGGTCCAGCCTCGGCCAATATACAGATTGCTGACCATATTTAGGTCCAATTGGAAGAAAACCACGTGGTGGTCGAAATTGGGAAGGGTTCGGCGCTGGTAAGAGTTTTTGGAAAGTTTAACATCAGATTCAAGACTAAATTCATTGTCATCTAGATCCTGTGCTTCAAGGACTAAGCGCTGCCCAAACGATCAATGGCATGCAGGCGAATGGTGTCATAGCAACCATCAAACACTTTATTGGAAATGAACAAGAAGCATACCGAATGGATATCATCCCTCATGGTTTGATGAAAGCTCTTAGTAGCAATATCGATGATAGGTACGCGTACCCTTGAATATAGACCCTACCGAAACTAATTTGCAGAACTCTTCATGAATTTTACATGTGGCCCTTTGCAGAAGGTATCAAAGCTGGTGTTGGAGCTGTTATGACAAGTTACAATGATGTGAGTGTATATTTTTGACAAATGCATGAAAATTTTATGATGTTTTGAGCTGGACTATCAATTCTGGTATGATACAAACAAGAAGTCATTCAATGATGAACTCGGCACGTTCACTGGATTTTCAGGTACTCCTTTGGCAAAATGTGATTCTTTTGTGTTATCTTCGTAGACCTTTGGCAACCCTTTACTGACCAAGCAGGTTAATGGAAGCGCGGCAAGTCAAAACTCATACCTGATCAACAACTTGCTTAAGGACGAGCTTGGATTCCAAGGCCTGGTAAGACTCCATATCTATGTACCCCCAAACAATTCTAAATATCCATAGGTAATGACAGATTGGCTATCCCAAATTGGCGGTGTGTCATCTGCTCTTGCTGGCCTCGACATGGCTATGCCCGGTGATGGAGGAATCCCTTTCCTTGGCCAAGCATACTGGGCCTATGAACTCTCGACTGCTATTCTGAACGGAACTGTTCCAGTTGATCGATTGAATGATATGGTTACTCGAATTGTTGCAACTTGGTGAGTGTTCCCTCGAGAAAATGTTTCTCCAGAAATTACCTTGCTTGCAAAAGGAGTTGTTTCAAACATCGACGAGTATCTACATCATGGCTAATCAATACATTACACAGGTATCAACTTGGACAGGATAAAAGTTTCCCGCCACCAAATTTCTCAGCAAACACTTTAGACACTACTGGACCATGTTATCCAGCAGCTTTGCTTTCTCCAACATGCACGGTTAATTCACATGTAAATGTACAATCTAACCATGCAGTCGTTTCTCGGAACATCTCGAGAGAAGCAATAACTATGTTGAAAAACGTCAACAACACACTGCCACTCTCAACATCAGCTGCTTTGAAAGTGTTTGGCTCTGATTCTGCAAATAATCCTTCCGGGCCTAATGCTTGCAGTCAGAGAGGTTGCGATACTGGCGTTCTCGGTATGGGATGGGGTTCAGGTAAGTTACGCCTTATTCAACCCTTTTTTTTTGTAAAAAGGTAAACTAAATCAAGCTCATAGGCACTGCCAACTACCCTTACCTTGATGCGCCAATTGACGCGATTAAGCGAAAAGCTTCAAATGTCTATAGCTCAACCAGTGATAGCTTTCCGTCTGGCCTGACTGCCCTACCAGGAGACATCGCCGTCGTATTCATAAACAGTGACTCTGGGGAGAATTCAATAACTGTGGAAGGAAATGATGGAGATCGCTCGTCGTCAGGACTGTACGCATGGCACAACGGCGATGCACTTGTTCAAGCAGCAGCAGCTAAGTATTCCACAGTGGTGGTAGTTGTTCATACAGTAGGACCGATTCTAGTTGAGAATTGGATAAACCTTACTTCAGTCAAAGCCGTACTGTTTGCTCATTTACCAGGTCAAGAAGCTGGAGATTCATTGACGGATATCCTCTTCGGCGCATACTCTCCTAGTGGACATCTTCCCTACTCAATTCCTGTCTCGGAAAGCAACTACCCATCCTCCCTTGGTCTTGTCGGGTTTGCGCTTGGCCAAGTTCAGGATACCTTCTCTGAAGGATTGTATGTTGATTATCGATACCTCAACAAGCACGCAATCAGCCCTCGCTTTCCCTTTGGCTATGGACTTTCCTACACCACATTTTCTCGAACGGCTACTCTCGCAGCCGGAAAAGCACTCACATCGGTTCCTCCGGCCCGAGCTGCTAAAGGCTCAACTCCAGTATATAGTACTGCCATTCCTCCAGCATCTGAAGTTGCCTGGCCTGCAGGGTTTTCCGCTATTGGACGATATCTCTATCCATACCTCGACAATCCTTCAAGTATCACTCCAGGTAACTTTGTCTATCCCACTGGGTACACCAATGTCTCCAAACCCGACCCCCCATCTGGTGGAGATCAAGGTGGAAACCCCGCGCTTTGGGACACAATGTTCACTCTGTCAGTCACAGTGACCAATACCGGTCTCGTGGCCGGTAAATCTGTTGTCCAGCTGTACGTTCAACATCCTTCCGATTCTACCTATGATACTCCCATTATCCAGCTACGTAATTATGCCAAGACGGATACATTGGCACCGGGAGGAAAACAAGTCGTATCGCTTGCCGTTACGAGAAAGGATATCAGTATTTGGGATGTGACGAAACAGAATTGGGTTATTCCAGTTTCTACCACGAAGCCGTTCTTGTTCTGGATAGGAGACAGTTCGGGGAATCTGACGTTAGCTTGTGAGAGTATTAGTGGGGCTTGTAGTGCGGGCAGAACGCCGCCTGTGGTTTAGGGGGCTTTTCGATGTAGAGTTGGGGGCATTACGTGTTAATACTTGATAATGAGGGCTGATTTCGAGATTGATGTATGAAAAAGTGAAGATTCCTAAAATCGACATATTAGTACCAGGGTACGAAGTGCTATCAATAGGAGCGAAGAATTTCGAATATTGTCCATTGGCAAAAACGAAAGTTCATTGAGTCCAATATATGTGACATTAATTCTACAGCGTGCATCAAATTTCTGCAATTTGATGGTTATATCAACTGGAACAATGGTATCGAGTGTATCGGTTGTAGAATGACTTATCAAGGAGCAGATGAACATTGAAGGTTAAAGAGATTGATTGGTCGAAGTATATTAAATACTGAAGTATTATAATTACTTAACATAAGATCATGGTCGGTCGATATTCAAAGTGGCGTCAACCCTCACAAGATTCAAGTTCAGTCAAACTATTATTGCATTCTGGTAGCCTGGTAATATAGCTACCTTATCAATCATTTCTCAGGCCTCGATGAAGACTCTAGCTTACACGACTAGAAACTTTACACCAAGTTCGATGATATGACGGGTCGGAATCATGGTAATGAGTTCTGAGATTCGTAGTTTTCAGATTCTGAATGTGCTTTGACAGCCTTTGGTTCATCGTTCTTATCCTGATGTTTTGGTAAGACGTACTATGTAGACAGCTCCTTCTCTAGCCCCTTTTCCTTCGTATTCCTCGATCTGTTCGTCAGTGGATATCTATGAAAGGTGCAGAGATGCTTTCAACGATGTGCTGCGAGTTCACCTGCACAATGGTATACTGAGCTTTTCTAACATGGAGAACTTTTGTTGTTGGAGGAAAAGGATCATGAATTGGGGCAGGGCTTTGAACGACGATGAATGTGCTAGCGACAATGCATATGTGTAGCTATTATATCCAGATCTTTACCATCCAGGGATTGATCTATTAAATCATTTCCAGTTGCGATCGAAACAGAGAGAATCGAGGATTCAGGAATTGAGAAGAGTCAATTCACACCGCGTCCTCAGCATCGATCTATTCCTGGTATCCCTCACAAATTATTGGTTTTGATATTTTCAGCAAATGGATGACTGCATAGAATTTGGATATTCATGATAGATCTCAGGCCAGTATCATCATGAATGTCTTCTTTCGTAGAGTAGACGAGCCAGTCGGAAGCAACGATTGCAGGATGACTGCGGCATCGTCAAGACTATTGTATCACTCATCAAGCTGCGATCAGTCTGCAAATAGTGGATAAGTTAGTGGGATCTATCGATATGCATGGAAACTTTACTGCGAAATGCGTATCGAAATGCGTATCGAAGTGCAAGCTGCAGCTTCAATTGTTTGTGATCGCGAAAAGCCTGCGCTTCATACAAGTTTGTAACAGATATTGTCAACGGAAATCGAGAAGCCACTGAGTTTGAAGCCAAGACTGCAAATGAAGCAATGGAACAGGAGTTGACGTACTGATCCAGGACGACTCGTCTGAAGCAAAGTCCATGCTTGACCATCAGAGTATCTTTCGATGAGAGGGAATGCAGATGAAGTTTTCACAGATGGGGCAATTTCTAACATTAACATTGTCAGCATAGAAGAGGAATACAGCATTGTATCTGAAATCAACGTTTGAATCGTATCAGAAGAGATGGATCTAGTTGTCTATAGATTCCCAATGAGAAGTGTTCATTTCCAAGCGAATTGTTTTGCGTGGAGCCGGATGTTGCATGGTGAGTTTATCGTCTCCTGTATTTTCATCATCTTTCGGAGCTTTCACTCTCCTAGAACGCCGCGATCAGGTGAAAACAAGAGAATGGGTGGATGGTTTCCCCCTAATTATAGGTCTAATGGTTTCTTTCCAAGTATTCGGTCATCAATGCTTTCCTTGATGGTAAATCTTGAGATGGTTGTGATATTTGCTGGTATTAAAATCCACCTAATAATTATCAAAAGAAAAAATAGCAGTAGAATATGAATTTCAGATAGTAGCCAACAGACATGACTCGCACCTATAGCCTCCAGACTCGAAGAGATCACGCCAGATACAGACAGAGCGGAAGCCGAAATGACCAAGACACAGGACAAATGAAGTTAGATAATTTTCAAGGTCGTGAATGGTTTTTATTCATCACACGTTGAACAGGGTCTTCGAAGAAAACCTTGCAATACGCAGAAAGACGGTGAAGCCGCGGGAGAAATGAATCTATTCCCAATGTCTCAACAGTTGCCAAAATACTGACAGCAATACGTCAGATATCGGATAGCACTTGAGATCTATCCATGAGCTGTTTGACACCCGTTCGCTTCGCCAAAAAATACCGACCAAGTCTATACTCGGTCGTGTTTGAAGAAGAAGCACCAAGTCGGCGCTCAACATCTGGTAGTAAACAAATTGTCGGATGAACAGTCCATGAAGTGTCGTTCCCGAAGTTTCGAAACTGTTACAGAAGATGGCAACGGTTTGGTGCTAATGGCAATACGATGCTTAGGTAATCAAAACATTCGAGGATCGCAATTACATCAAAGTTCTCTCTTCCACTTCACAAAGATCTTCCAGGTTGGTGGTGGAAATATTCTGTCAACGATTGAAGTGAAAAGGGAAAGATCTATCAGTCCCTGTTGCTTATTTGGGCCAGAGAGAACCTTCAACCAAACCTAAAATCAATCCGGCTCACTCAAACTTTACCTCACATAATTCAACTCTCTTTATTCAGAACCAACCGATGATGCACGATATATACAATGTATTCAATGACAGGAGGTACGACCGCTTCTATCCATCCGGATTATGCCCACAGCTACAGCGCGTCATTGGATCATCCCAACAATCACAATCATCCCAAATTACCTGCCAAGACACAGACCTTCTAGATGGGACGTCTGTGGCCACAATGGCATATGCTTTCTCCACAGTTGCTTGTTTCAGCCTCTTGCTTATATTTGGTACCTTTTTTAAGCAAAAAATTCTCCTAGATCGAAAAACTTTAAAGCTTAGACTCAGTTGACATAAGCAGATTCATGCTCTCTAGTGTCTCAAGCAGGATGATTTTCTAGGTAGGTTAACGATGGTTTAATGGTGTGAACTTCTGGATGATTTCCTGAACTCTTCATATACTATCTTTGTTCATTTAAAGAGCGTCAAGGTTACTCTACTTCAATCTCGATGGAAAACAACAGACGCAATACCGATATTGTAGTGGGTGAATGTTTTGCAGATCAACAATTGTTTGAACCTTGAACATGGGTTTTTTTCGCGATGAGTCGTAAGCGCCAAGTCGCCAAGCGGCTAAGGAAGGAAACTACAAGATGGCATCTCGACTTGGCAGTTCGGAATAAATCCTCGAGTCCCATTCTGGCGTCTTGGCTTTGTACCTTGAGTTTCGAGTTTAATTACAAGTGCTTATGGGGTTAATGATGCAGCGTCAACATATCAGTGATATCAGATTGTTCAAGTGTGATCATTTCTAGATCTAAACATAGCCTCGAGAGAATTGAGATTGGACAAACTCACATCGCGGTTTCAAGATCATCGTTTCTCGAATTTGTCCAATCAATTAAAGTTCTCTAGACTCTTCTATCTTTTTAACGCCAATCTATCTGTTGACAGCTATAGGGGACTTACTCCGTGGAGTAGATAGCAAGGCCTCCACAAATGTTTCTTTTTGATTGTTCACAGCCTCCGGTATGACGGGTTTTTGGTTCTCCTTTTCCAAAGCTCAAAGGGGGACGCCGCTGATGAGTATCCGGAGAGGAAGAAGTAATTCAGATATATAAGCTACCAAGATGCCCGTCTGTTATTGCTTCTCATCCTCATCAACATCTTCATCTTTCACTCTTTCCATATCATTCACTATCCAGACAATTCAGTCTTTTACTTCATTCCTTGCTGGTCAAACTTATTTCAATATCTCATTTCAAGTTTTAACCCATTTACTTTTCAACCCAAATCAAAATGCAATTCTCATTCGCTCAATTGGCCATTTTGGCTGCCACAATCAGTGTTGCTAGTGCGGCTCCTATGGATGCTTCCACTGGTCTCGAAGCACGCGATGCGCCAAGACTTCACTTCAGAGAGGTCGTGCACGCTCGCAAGACTTCAGATGATGATGATGATGATGACGAGGATTCTTCAAGGTTAGTGATCAAAAATATTTACAAACGCTCTTTATTACCCCCAATACTGATTTTGAGTGATTGCAGCTCTAAAGAAACCTCCACCGCCAAGTCTTCTAAAGCATCCTCCACCAAGAAATCCTCCAAAGCATCCTCTACATCTAAAGCATCTTCAGCATCCTCCACCGCCAAGTCTTCTGGATCTAAGTCCTCCAGCGCTGCTTCGTCAACAATCACCAGCTCGACATCCTCTGGCAATTCATCCAGCGGTACCACCGGCGATTCTGTCCCCGCATCTTCAGGTACTTCTGCCCTTTCAGCCGTTCAAACTATCGCCGCAGGTGAATCTTTCGATGGTGGAATGGTTATGTACGATCGTGGAGTCAGCTGTACCGGTCAATCCGAAGGTGGTGACAGCGATGCCGTCTTCCAAATCGAAGCTGGTGGATCCCTCTCTAACGTCATCATTGGACCCAACCAAATCGAAGGTGTTCATTGTCAAGGAGCTTGCACCTTAACCAATGTATGGTGGTCTGCTGTCTGCGAAGATGCCTTCACTATCAAGAACCAAGATGCTGGAGACACCACCACAATTTCTGGTGGAGGTGCCTTTGGAGCCGACGATAAGGTTTTACAACACAACGGAGCCGGAACCTTGAAGGTTTCTGATTTCACTGTCGATACCTTTGGAAAATTGTACAGATCATGTGGTAACTGCGACACAATGTACGAGAGACATGTTATCATGGATTCTATCACTGCTACTAGTGGATCTGAGCTTGCTGGTATGTTACTCCAGGGAAAAATAATTTTTCTACTTCCTGTCGCTCGATTCTGTGTGCTAACTAACTATCTCTACAGGTATCAACTACAACTTTGGCGACACTGCAACCTTAACCAACATTGTAGCAAACGCCGTTGATGATATCTGTGTGACATACACTGGTACGGATGATAACAGCGAGGAGCCTTCTGAGTATGGAAGCGGTCCCGATGGTACATACTGTATCTACACTGATAGCGATGTCACCACATCTTAGAGACTTTATCTATGGATAAATACCAGGACTTTGTGATATTGTAAGCCGGTATGGAACTATGAAATTTGAATAGAAAAGGGGATTAGAGCTAGACAACTTGAGGTTTGATTTATCTCCGAGGATTGGTTAAAGGCTGGAACCTGGCGGTGGATGCTTCTTGTATATTATGTTTGCTTGACGCAATACAAATTATCTTTCACTTATCACTTGAATTTGCTTCCATACCTACCCAGTGATGACATTTGACACTTTACATCCTCGCCAAAAAAGCAAGATTGGGAATTTTCAGTATCTCATCTTTGTAAGGGTTATTAGCCCCTTTGTAGAGTTCGATGATTGTGTTTAGATTGATGAAGTATCATCTCGACTCACGGGATAAGGCTCGATTATTTTTCTCCACTTTCTTTAACAATTGATCTTGTAGTTTGATAGTATTCAATTTAGACAGTTTATTAAGCACAGCGTTTAAGCATGCAACCTAAGTTATGAAATCACTTTATTAATCTACTGCTTGCGGACTAATGATGCTAGACCTAACGCGAAATCTTCCAGAGGTACCTATTTCAAGTATGTTTTGCCTCAGTATATACAAGATTAGACGCACCAACCTCATTATTCATCAACCACAGCACTTTTAGTTGCGAGAGTAATTTGTGCCTCAGAGAGTATCCTGTACCAAGTACACAGAAGTTAAACGTAAGGTAGACGTAATCAAGAACTCCAATAGACTTGATATTCTTTGCCGGAAACATGTGGATTCACTCAAAATAGGAGATCGGATCATAGACCATGTATCATGGATCGGGGAGTTGGATACGATTATAGATTCTGCCTGTGGATACCGGATTGAAGGGGACGGCTGCGCAGGAGATACCGAAGTTATAATTGCTTAGCTTAGCTTCTTCCGGTTTCTGATTCTGTTCGGGTTGAAGTTCAGTATCACTTCCCGTTTAGTGAACATATCCACTCGTAGTCTTGATATCCGCTTCGTGTAGTCACCGCCACGGCGACTAATATCATCCCTCTTCCGGGCCGGTTCGTATTGGAGAATTCCTCGGCTTCGATTCAGGGGTTGGCTATTACTAGCCCGCACTCCTACTTGAGCCAGTTATGCTTTCGGACAGTCAGGGGGGTAATAGGTAAGCGTTGAGTCAAGACACCAACCGAGAAATAATATCAAAATAGGAAATATGATGAACGTTTTAAAAGTAGCACGATTCATCTCCTCTACGGGTCTTTGTGAAATCTGATCTATCATTTCAGCCCGATACTGCAGGATATCTCGGGCCGGAGACCGTGTCTAGAACACATGAACGACATGATATCTTTTCTCCCAAAATAAGGTTACATAACGGGTTTTTGTTCCCTGTGTGTTTCGTGGGAATCACACTTCGGAGATCGACTAGTAGCATCTCGAATACCACCCACACTCTTCGCACATGAGTCATGACTGACTGTTTATGGAGTTCATCATCATTAAAAAGCGTCCACAAATCTGACACTACGATGTTTTCGGTCCGTGTCCGTTGAAGTAACGGGTAGCTATCAACGCCTACCTTGTTTCGATTTTCTCCATGCAGATCAGTTCTAGATTTCTTGATTGCGTAGCTCTACATGATCTATCATAATTTCTCAGCCTGGCTTATTTTTCTTTAGCAGTTTTCAGCATGTGAATCCAGGCTTTAAAAGGAGTTCTAACTTGGAACAGAACTCTTGTTGCTCGATATGGATATCTCAGTAGGGGTTAGCCAATATTTCTTAGAATTCTCTCGTAGATGCAGCTCACATGATTGAATTTTCATGCGAGTCATCATTTAGATCACATCGAATCCTTTCCTCCCTTCCTTACCGCATTCGATGCAACACGATTCATGTATCTCAACTCAACCGTCTCCCATCAAACGTCTCAACCCATCAACAAAATATCAAGAAGAGGGGTAACCTAAAACTCACATGACCGAAACTTCATGCGGGTCATCTCCAAGGTCTCGAATACCGTATCTGTAAACGATTGCATTGTCCTTCTCGAGAATCTGCATCGAAATCAAGAAATCGCGCAAATTCTCTATTTTTGCATACGCATAGCTGATCTGACGATCACTCGGCCAATCGATGGCAGAGTTGAGGAGAAAATGAGACTCACATGACTGAAAACTCATGCGGGTCATAGACGTTTGGTCACAATCAGTATGCACAAATATCTCGATGCACTAATGACTAACTGGAGAGGGATGTGTGCGGGAGGATTGGAGGTGTGTGGATGAGAAGGACCGAGAATGGGAGTTGTCTCGCTTGTCTTGATTGAGTACGATTCATGAAAAGTTATTTACTGGAGTGTGGTATTCGATTTTAGGTTTTTCTTTTTTTAAGTCTCTGGAGGGTGCGTTATGCTTGATTGGGTAGGAATCATTGGAGCTTGGCTAATAGACTGGGCGCTTATAATGTTTGATTAGATTGCGAGGTTACGGAATGATGTGGCACGATTTCAAGATGGGTTTCTTCAATGGTCATTTTCTGGGTGACTGTGGCTTTTTTTCGCTGCTCTAATAGACGTTTCGGGGGATGCAATAGAATGTATGGGTTTGTTCTGGTAGGGTAGGTGGAGACACAGAATATCACATCATTTCATCCCATGATATCCGACAGATTACTTCGTATTGACACCTAACGAAGTTAGTACACCCGCGCTTACAATCCAATGTGAGTAGGATGATCAGCTGTGCCGCAAAGTGAGAGCTCAAAAATGAAAATGAGGACCTGAGTCGTCGGCAAAAGCGCTTGTCCACGGATAGGGCGACGTAAATATTATATACTAAATCAATCAATCAATGCTGTTTCTCCAGGTATTACAGCTTCACTACGCCGTACCTCTGCATCTCTTGGGATTATGACAGATGTCAGAAATGAAATTCGGGGAGCACGACAGGCAGGTAGTAAACAATGCTAGCACGGAGACATGGAACGAATTTTACAATTTGCGAGTGGGAGTACAAAAAGCTCCTTTTACCTGCATACAACATACCACATACCACATACCGCATAATAAAACTTCAGCGCCGTAATATGAAGATCTCTATATACATTGTCGACAAGGTATGGGTTCTAGACGCACAGATACGGAAGAGGGGACCCCATATCAATATACAACAACGTACCTGCCGATATCGTCTTACTGTAATCTAACGATACCACGGCTCCCGCCAAATTTTTTACTTTTCAGCCCACTAGCCCTCGGATTCGGATTTCCTAAATGAGTAGTAAAATCGCTCGTTTATGTGGCTGGGATTGGCGGCGAGAGCGGGTATTGGTTTGGGCATCGCTTCAATGTTCGTAATGCTGACCAATCGGGGTATAGCCCTGTTTCATTACGGATCCAGATGCATTGGGGAGAATCCTTTCGGTTGAAGGCCGGCTGGATGGGA
This sequence comes from Botrytis fragariae, assembly GCF_013461495.1. Taxonomy (NCBI): domain Eukaryota; kingdom Fungi; phylum Ascomycota; class Leotiomycetes; order Helotiales; family Sclerotiniaceae; genus Botrytis; species Botrytis fragariae. The sequence goes on from NW_023500993.1 coordinate 1,147,504, forward strand.
GAAGGATTTGATAGTGGCTGACATTGTTTTGTTCGTGTGAAGAGTTTTTGAGTTCGCGAGTGACATGCTACATTCATGTGATACTGAAGTCACCTCACCTCAACAGAGCAAAAGATCACAAGCCAGGAAAGGATTGAATAGATTTCCATGATTTTCATTTTATTTGTATTTTCAGTCTTTTTCTCGGTATCAGGTTCAAGTCCAAGATTACCTACACACAGTATTGTTCCTTCTCTTTCCATACTTAGTAATCCATGTACTAGCCATGTAACCACCGTTCTCCCATAATCCACATAGCCAGTATGATAGATTCCATTCCCTTTGTTCCCTTGCCCTGTGCCGAAAAAAAAGAAACCTGCATCGATACCTCCATCTCACTCTGTCCGCAGGACGAGAGAGAATTCTCAGCTTTCTTCCAAACACTACCTTCAAATTGCTATACATCAAGTATAACAGCATGGGATAGTATTTGAGAGATGTAGTGATGATCTACCATTTGCCCTTCACTCCCTCTTCTACAGAACATCCAAACCCTTAAACAAATCCACCCAAATAACAAGCTCACCCCCAACATGTAAGATTCAATCGCCCGGCTTGCAGGTATTGATCGATCCGCATTCGAGATGGTGAGCCGATATCGAGAGTATTTCTGAAAGGATTCGTCTCTTCTGATAGAATGACTTGATCCAGGCTGTTCGCTTCCAATGCCAACCTCGACTAGCGAGAGTTGAAGTGGTTGCAGTTTGATGATTTCATCTAAACAATTTGTCCGCTGATTGCTGTCCGCGTAGAGGAAGGCTAGTATCTCGTCCATTGGTTGTGTCGATCTGCGCAGCAGATGGTCTTTTTGTGTTCCCAATTTCTATTTTCGTGAATCCATAAATCATACGCCTTGATCTTTGTCCAAGCAAAATTCATAAGCATCCATGATTCATAAATTCGTAAACAGAAACAAAAAGGAAATGGACGTAGAAAAAGCCGGTTTCCTTCCCCCAAAACAAACGTAAGATAATATCTCAAACGGTAAAAAAAAAAAGACAAAAATCAATGTATCCAGACGCGCCCGTGAAGCCCTGCATTGCTGCGTTATCCTTTTAATAAGGTATTCTCTTTATGATATGAAAATCTTGGAACCATGCCACTAAATGCTTCAAAATAACCCGCCTTTAGGTCCTGCCATATGCGATGAAAAGGAAAATTGTTTGAACCGGTCTTGCGGTTGTGTAGTGTCGTGTAAAAGCAAATCCGAACTCGCTGCGCTAAAATAAAATAAAATGAAAAAAATCAAAAAGATAGAAAAAAATGGTATCCTATTATGTATCTGTAATGAAAGGAGATTGTTGTTCTTGCTGATTATTAAGTATGATTTGTTCCCAGGATATCTTTTGTTCGCTCGATCGCAGATGAGGATGATAATGAAGATGTAAAAACGCCGTAAGTGCCCTCAGAGGTATCAAATGCCGCTAAAGAAGTTTGCCGATGCCATGTATGTAGTGTTTGTTGTCGTGTACAGAGGCTTGGAGCCATGGTATTATGTGTGATACTGTCGCCTGCCCTAAACCCCGGAGCGGGTAGTAGGGGGGTTGTTTAACGATCCAGGCCTTGGTTGTCACATCGTTGTAGCGTACTCCTGATATCGGTCCCATCCACCTCCGAAGCCACCAAATCCACCATATCCCATACCAATACCGCAATGCTGTTGTGCTAACATGCTTGGTAGAGGAAGTGCTGGAATCGGCGCACTAACTTGTGGTGCGCTGTAGAAGAGTCCGGCGGTGGTGAATGGTTGGCTATAAGATGGTGTAGGGGAAGGCAGTTGAATCTCATTCAAACCCATACTTGCCCATAAAGATTGAGTGTCGGCTGCAGAGGACATGGAGGATGTCGTACTTGGACTTGAAGGAACCATCCTCCATGGGTCAACAGGGGCTGCGGTTGTTACTGGTATCGTGGGTTGCGACCACCAATTCATGCCAGCTGGGGAGCTAGGCAATAATGTAGCAGGTCTAACCACATCGACGACCCTTGGTGGTGGGGGAAGTAGAGGAAGGAAAAGGCCCATGATATTGTTCTTGACTTCATCACTTTTACCGCATAACAATTCACCAGCGCCATCTTCTTCCAGTCCCTCTAATGCAGAGACATGAGTTCGGTAGACGAACTTGTTAATAGCTTGAATGAAGTCTTCGTGCATCTTCTTCACTTGTTGATCCTTCTCTGACCAGTTGTAGGTATTCGCTGCAATATCTAGGCAATGAACATCCTTGTGAAACTCGATAAGTGATTCTATCGTATCTGGAGTAAGTTTGTAGGCAACCTCATTTCTTAATACCATATCCACATGAACAACATAAGCTTCAATGTGAATGAGTTGATAGTTGAACATGGCCTCAACTAATGGGTTTGAGTCTTCGCGTCTTTGTTCCGGGGCTTTCGATAACATCAAAGATCCAAGAGTCCATATAGCTGTTGACGAAGATAGTGTTTCCGTTAAGCATCTTTGGTGCTGGGGTACACTGTTTAGAGGACGCTTTATACGATTTATACGCTTTAAGGTTTGTGTTAACCATGGCTCAACCTTTGAACTTAACACAACATTGACGGATGAAGCTCTTGGAGCAAATGCAGCTGCCGAAGCAGGTAGTAATTGAGGAGGCATTGGAGTAAAGTTTGACGCAAAGTATGGGAGACGGGATATGGAGTGATGATACGGATAGATATTCGAGGACAATAGGTCAGGGATATGTAGAGATGCGAGAGCCTGACGTGACGAAGATATGGGAAATGGAAAATCAGCGTGTTGAAATGAAATGAAGATAAATATTTTGGCGGTCCCGAGACAAGGGATCTAGTTTGCGCGCCTTGAATAAATATCGAAAAAGGTACGGACGAATGAGGTCGTGAAGAAGGAAGGGTAAGAAAAAAGAGTTGAAGGGTATGGTGGGGTTGTTATAAGAGGTCAACGATCAGCTACTAGTCAAGCGGCGGGATCGTCTCGTAGGGATGAAGGGGTGAAGTAGGTTGGTAGTCAGGGTGAGGTATGATGAATAGATGGGAAAATCTTGAATTCCCTTAGTGGTAGTGCCCGTAAGGTTTAACTATAGACGTAGCCACTTTCTATCCGAAGGCTTGATCCAGTTTGGATAAGATGTGGTGTGGTAAAAGAGGCTAGGAGTAGATACTAGAAGTGGTCAAGTGTAGCAGTCTAGCAGAGGAGGGAGGGTGAGAGTAGTCTTGTATATTGTAGATTACACCAATGCCACCTCCATCCCCCGTCTCCACTCACATCACATCTTGAAAAAAAGTTCCGATGAAATACCTCATTCGTTGAATTTCGTCCGCAACGATCGAAAGATTACGGGTCGGTGGAAACAAAAGATACTCGAAAGGGGGGGGTGCTAACAATAGTGGCAGTAATGCAGCGAATGCAGCAGATGCAGCAGACAGACAGACAGATGCAGCAAAAAGCAGTAAAGCAGTGAAGCAGTAGCTGGGGGCAGTGCTGCATTAGAGCATTAGACCTGCATACCACTGAATAGGGTCCCTGGTATTTTTATTTTGTGAGCAAAGAAAACGAAGAACAGCTAATGGCCACCTGCACAGTGCACAGTGCACGCTGCACCGTAATGAAGCCCTGTCCTGTTAAGCCCAAGCCCTGGACATTTTGCCAATAAAAAGTGATCAAAAGATGACTGATAATGAGTTTTCCACTTATCCACTTTCAGTCACCATTGCAGCTGAAAGTTTAATGTACTCCGTAAAAATCTTGCATTTTTTTCTCAGAGAACTTCCCGGTATCGTGGAGCAGATTCTATTTGGTCACTAATGCCCATTGACCATCTCATATTCTCCTGTAGCTCTACGATGTACATCTACCACCTCTGCCTATGCCTACCTTGGTCGTGGTAGAGGAATATCATACATGCACGGCCGTACCACAGCCCACGAAGCTCCGGAGAAAGGCGACGAAAATACGATGTGATGAATTAGTATCATCATCTTGATTCCGCCGAGGGTGTAACAATGCAATACATTGGAATGGAAATAATCGGTAATCAGAAGAAGAGATATGTCCTTGAAGATCCCATCGTATTTGTGTGTATTTAGTCTCCGTAGTCCCGTTTTGGATGCCGCTCTCCAAAGTCAAATTTTGATTGCATTTTGATCGCAATCGATAGAGTTTCTGACATATGAAAAATATATCGTCTCATGGTATATGGCATACTAGCTGACTAGGTAATTGACATTGACATTGACCATGGCACAGAAAAGTATAATCAACCATGAGATGATGGGAACCGTGGGAACTATACTTCATCGGGTAAGATCCAGTGATCTCAGTCATCCATCAGTCATCATAGATAATTACTGATTGCTGGGCTGGTGAACTCCGTACCAATGACTTCGATGATGAGAAAAGAAAAGTCAATTCACGGAGATTGCAACGATGATACCTTCCCCAAACCTTCCCAAACCTTCCCAATAGCCATCTCTTTAATTTCATCTTGCCCTAAAAACGAATATGGCTATTGTTTTGTGTTATGATGCGTCAAGGGGAGTAAAACTAATCTCGAAGGGCTTGAGATCTCTCTCCCACTGCATCATAACTGTGGGCGGATGAATTGGGCTTTCTCTCGGCTCTTACTCACCGGACTTCTCAATTCTCAATGCTACCTTACCACTTTGATCGTTATGATACTCCTCTTTTGCGACTACACCCAGATACTACCTACTTAAGTTAATCGGCCCATGTTGCAATATGCAGTCGGCCTTATTTTTCCTAGATTTAACCATATCGCCAATATCATCTGGCCTCAACTTCGGCCGGCGATGAAAAGATGACTTGCATCAAGCCCAAACCTGCACCTCCACACAGTACAGCACAGCACAATGCATACGCATATTCAGCGCATACAGAAAGGCAGAAAATTGATAATGGTGAGGTTGCGTCAACAATGTGAAACATCATACAGGTTTTCACAGTGATTCTGTTCAAGACAAAGTTTGTTCTAATCTCATACATCTCCATAATCTACAGAGGTATTGGAGATTAAGAGACCTCTCTGAAGCCTCACGACGACTATGGATCTTCCAGTCTGAGACTGGAGGCACGAAGGGCCGGATATTGGACCTATTTCATCGATAATCTACCCAGTTATACACCAAAATTGGAATCTCCTGCATGAATGGATTTCGAAGTTCCAGAACTCTCCTGAGTCTTGACATGTTTTCCTCTTCGTGCGAGCCATGGCCATGTACAAAGTCAAACAAATTAAGCAGCGAGCGACACCACTCTTCCGGGGTACGACGGACGAAACATTTCTTAGAGGTGGACTGTGGATGGTAAAAACTCTGACATTTTTCTACTAGACTGAGTCGTCGTCGATGAATCTGAGCCTGTAGATGGCATTTATCACAAAAGCCCATCCCAGTTGCTCAAAGTAGCGTCGCTGTCAAAAGCTCGTTTCTGGGCTCTGATTCGCACAAACCAACTTTCGAGCCGGTGCAATCCTGCCAACCAAAATCGTGTAAACTTGCCGTTCCACCAGTCATGCACTTACAACGATATCGCTCTCGGGGAAGTAATAATAAATCAAAGTATTCGTTGAAGGTCATCATTCCTCCACGCACAGGTATAGGGAGCACATCATGGTGGAGGTGTAGATATGCATAGGAACAGGTTCCTGCGATGCAAATTCAGGGTCTATACTGGCAATGACCCTCACAGCATGAACCTCTAGAGAAGCACAGTCATTGAGCAAATCTCGGTGTACGCGTTTTAAGCTATACGATAGGATGTAACGAAGTGTGGCGACGTTACAATGGAACAGTCTGCATTTTTTTCCACATGCTTTTTCCGAACATTTGGGCTGGTATTTCTATAATTAGACATCATACTTGGTAGGTAGGTAGGCAAAAGGGTAAATAGACTGCCGAATTGGTAATAAAATCTGTTTACAGCTTATTTTTTATTAAAAATGATTTATGATGTATAAAAAAGATGGGTTTGCACCGCCACGAGAGCTGTTTAACTGTCTCCCCTCCTTCTCGCTGCTTTTGAGTGATAGTCAACGGGCATGCCCGAGCAGGGCTATCTAGCATCTACCTATATTACTTAGCCATTATAAACTAAAGTTTGCCTAACTCTTGCGGGCTTAGGGCCTTGCATCCGGCATTAATGAACTTGCCGTCGTGGGTAGGCACGACTCAGAGATATCCCAGAACTTGCACTACGGTACAATCTCAACCGTCTCGACACCGTACACCAATTGATTCATGAATCATCGAGCCTTGGATCCATCACAAGCCGACTAGGTATACATCATCGATCAATAGGTAGGTAACGCCGTAACGCTATCAATACTAATTCACGAGATCAAATGTCAAAATCCTCCATTCTCGTGACTTCAATTCGATTTCACCATCGGAAGATATCTCGATGGCGGAGAATCTATGGAGGACATGATCACAAGGACACAAACTTTGCTGAAACCCTTCCCGCAATTGAGTACTGTATCTTACGGTGAGCAATATTCCCAGTTTTCCAACCTATTACATGCATTCATCATCTGTCCTTGGCCGCATCGAAGCGCTTTTAAAGAGGTCAATGTCTACCTTGATGCCCGAGAGAGCTCACGATACGTAACAAGGAATAGCATCAGGTAAGGGTAACATCAACAGGTGACTCTACATGCGCGCTTAGATACTTGTACTTTATGGTATGGGAAAGAGGGTACAAACGCAGTGTGACGCATGACATCGGCTTTCCATTTTCTGGTATTCGGAAAAGCACGTTGCGGATTCGTCCAGAAGATATTTTATTCGGATCGCCGTTGCCATTTGGCGCCGTGCCCTGTTCTTTTTTTCTCTCGCCACGCTTTATCCACATGAGATCTCTCATATCATCCGAGGTTTTGAATATCTAGAACTGCCGTTTCCACACAAATCGCACGTAGGGCATCTGTTTGTTTGGGATTTCATGGCATAAATGTGACGGCCCCGGTTGTTAGCCTCATCAATAGATATCCATCAGAAATCCCTGGCCGTATCAGGCTTCTAAATATGTTTCTAAATGTAACACAGCCATATTGATGACCACAATGTCGATGCGATTATCAGATCAAGAATCAAGATCCCAAATGCACTCAGTATCTTAGTCAGTAGATCACTACGAATATGCCCCCGATAGACCCCGATAGACCAAAAATGCCTGTACGAGGAGAGGTATGAGTTTAACGCGATCAACGTGGCATAAGTAGGTATCCTGGATCAGCTGAACACAAGGCGGAATATCTGCAATGTTTCTCTATTTCCTAGACAGACATTGCCAGCGAGAGGGGCGAACATTTTAGTTGAGGGCAATGCGCATAAAGCCGTTCGTAATCGCGAGTCGGGAACAGACAATTTTCATCACGGACGACAGGTTGAACGATGCTCGACATAAGCCGTTGTGGCAGTGCAACACCACGTCAATACTTTTGGTTTGTCGTTCTCGAATCATTCTCGAAAATAATAAATTGTTAATAAATTGTTTATCAATTTTTCATTACCGGTAATTAAGTATGCTTGCCTCGGGTTTTTTGTATGGATAGGTATCATTGCTTGATGAATATCGCCACGATAGTTGTTGAGGTTGACGACGCTTCAAAGGATGGTACCGTATCTTGATATCTGGGTATGCACTTGTCATACTGTGTTGTACCTCGTATTGGCTAAGTGTGGGGAGGGATTTATCTTCCTTCGCAAGTTTGCGAATTTGATCCTACAATACGCCTCCCAACAATATTGACGACGACGTCCCCAGTTCCAAGACCCGAGTAACGATATGTGCATATCTAATTGTTTGCCCAAATAGTCACGAGATGAAATGTTCAAGTGATCATTTCGTGACCCAAACTTCAGCTGAAACCCTTGCTGCAGCCAGCCTTCAGCGTCTCGTGCTTGATTTCTCAATGTGGAATCGGTATGTCAGCTTCGCCATCGGTTGAAAGCGGGGTTACATTATTTTTATCTTTATCTTTTTGGTAATGCTACTTTGATAAGAAATCCTTGGATGCTTGGGTAGCCTTATTCTTCTTCTTCAGTCCGTCTTGCTCTTTTGAACCAATAATATTGATTCTTTTATCTGCGTGGAACGGTGAATGGAGATGCAGTGGGTACGAAACATGTGCGCAAATTACCACCCCTCATTCGTGAATAACTTACCTTTTTGTTCGTGAGCACCTTCCATGATCAGACTCAAATCATCCCAGTATCAATATCATATGCGGAACAAGGGCATTCATCTCATCTCATCTTATCATACCAAGTATCATCCAATCAGCCACTAGAATTTTTTACAATAGTGTGGTGATACAAAGGCCATCAGCGATCATGGAACGCGTCCGTAGACTCTCCGGAGCCTTCCTCAATGCCGTCGGCAATGTCTTCTCCGAAGCTCACCCCTTCACCGATGTCTCTCTCACTCCCGCTCAAGCCGATGCTCTCATCAAATATCAACGACGTCTTCCGTATCCCATGTATCTCGGCGAGCGAGCTTTTATGGTAACCGACATTGTCGATATGGAAAGTTCCAGTGTGAAGATCCAGAAAGCTCTTATCAAACACGGCATCATATTAGAAGCACCTACTGCTCTTGAACCTGGGATGTTGGCCCCGAGACATAGCATGGAAGATGAGCCTCCGGTCAAAACGGCCGCGATTACCAAGAACTTCCCACATCAGCTTGCTTCTACCAGCCTTTCGATCAGTGGTCAGAAATTGGTCGTTGCACTCTTGTGTTTTTGGTTTGAGGAATGGAAGAGGTATTGTCGATTAGAACGGGAAGAAAAAGATCTCAAAGAACAGATTGAGGTTGCGAGACGCGTAGATAATACACGCGCGATAGGTTTCTTTTCTTTGGAGTTAGATAAAATATCGAGGAAGAAGAGAATGCTATGGAGTGAGAGAGAGGAAAATAGGGAAGTGGTAGGAAGCTCAAGTAATGTGGCTGGGCCTAGTGAAACGAGAGCTCGTGGGGAGGGGCTCGCTGGAAATGCAAGTGAAGATCAGTTGCCGAGTTATGGGGATTCGACGACGCATGGTGTTACAATTCAGCTTGCTACTGGAGGAGCGGCGAGATGCTTGAGTAGTGGTGGATTGGATGAATTACCTAGTTATGGTGATTTGACCACGGAAAGGGGCACTATTAGCAATGATGGTGTCGAGGAGGCTTCTAGCAGTAATGCAGTGGGTGACTCGCCAAATACCGATGTCGCTAATCAGACATCCAAAGATCCGAGTTCATGAAGATGAAGATTAAGGAGTCGTCTTGAGATGGAGTTAGATGCAAGCCAGAGTTGACATGCTTGATTATGATTTATATTTGTACGCGCCTGGAAGGCATCACTTTAGCATCGGAGTCGGAAGAAACATTGTTCATTGATAGAGTGGGAATAGGGGGATAGAGTTAAGACTACAATGGGAGTCGGAACGGACAGGTTTTAGCGAGTGAGTGTAGGAATCTTGGAGTGTATGTTGCGGATAGGTTTTTGTTTCTCGTGGTTTTATTGAACCTTTGTTTTGTGAACTTGCAGATTACTTCTTCTTCTTCTTCTTCTTCTTCTTCTTCTTGTGTAGTTTTAATTCTAATTATTCACCGTTGAAAAAACACGAAAGGATACGCATGCTTACTTGAGCGTGGGTGATATATATACATCGAGCTAAAGAGTGCATATCCAGTATTGATAATCTTAACAAGATGTAATCTAATATCAGACTGTCTTTTCATCGAATGATTAAAATCTCTCCTTCGTTTTACTTCATTGTACATATGCATACGAAATGTCAATCAATGCGACATCTCATATCCATGAATCCACGAAGATGCCGCAGTATCATCAAGATTAATCATTCAATAGTAAATCCTCAGCTTACAGATATCAGTATAAACAACAACCAATAAACATACCCAATGCCTAATAGTACCTATCAACAAACCTCTTGATTTTCATCAGATCACGACGATTAATCCCAAATCTTCTATGTTGATTGTTCTATTCGGGGGGAACGGGGGTGGGGATTCTCAAAGACTTTTGCAGAGGTGTGGTGAAGACTGAGGGCAGATGCATAGAGATGGAGATGTGGATTTGGATATTGAATTAATTGGTATCGGTTCTGATGTATGATACAATATCGCCTCGGTCAGACGTTGAGTATTCGGAGAATAGGTATGCGAGTTGCTTGGGGGTACTCAACGGATTTCGCACTCGAGGTAACTGGGATATACTCTCTCACTCTCTCACGCTGATAAATCCAACCACGAAATCTCCATATCCCTTCTATTTCTATTTCATTCCCACAACAAATCCACAGACTCTAGACTCTCGACCGCGGCAAAACAAAAAAAAACAAGAAACGAGATTAATCCAGAGATTGTGAAATCTTCATTCGTAAGATCTGGGTATCGCTGTATCAGAAAACCTTCTTTCCTCATAGATTCTTGCTGAGGAGGGAACATCTATACGATTCCTCGGGATGAAAAGTACGGGGTTTGATTGTGACTGTGTATTTGTATATTGGGTATGGAGTTGTACTCTCATTCTCATGCTAGGAGCTTCATGCAGTATGATGTCTAGCTCTGATTCCTCACTTCCGAGGAGAACTCGATCACCGGTCATTATTCCTGTTGTAGCTTCTCTCCGTCTCTCTTTCCCACAAATGCTTTACTCTAAACTCTTCATACCAAACCTCCAATCATCAGATTATCCCACTAATTCTACATCTCCACTCCTGACCAAATCTCCCTCTTGGCCTCTTCCAGATTCCTAAAAATCCCCCTCTCTAACTCCCTCTCTACTCCAGCACAATGCAAACATAACAAACCTCTCTTCATCATTTCCCTAATCTCCAATCCCTCTCTCTCATCCTTCCACCCACTCAAGAAAACATCCATCTCCTCATCAACCAATTTCAGAATCTCACAATCTCACAATCTCAGAATCTCAGAATCTCACAATCTCCTCATCAACCAATCCCAGAATCTCAAAATATCCAAATTCCCTACTCATACTCATACTCACTTACATTCCCCCACTCCCCTTGCTCCCCCTTTTCTTCCCCGAAAACAAGAAAACAAAAGCACTAACAAGATTCACAATCCACATCTCAAATTTACCTACCTACCAAGCACCTACCTTTTTCTTCTCGCATTTTGCCCAAAAAATCCTCAACAAGTTCGCATGTGGATTTGCATATACATTTACGAATTTCGTTTCAATTCACCTACCAGTATCCTATCTGTCATGCAGATAACACGACTCGATTCTCTACATCCATCTATACCAAAAGCCAACCACTTCCTAGCTAGCTATATTCAATTTCATCATCAATGCACAATTTCCATCATCACTTTCGTAAAATCACTGAGCCATCTCAAAACAAGTATCTATATCATATGTTTCATTTCGTAACTTCATAAAATATGTACGTAGCCATACCCAAAAGGCCATCCTGCCATTCGTTTCCCACACCCCGTCATTATGTATTAAGTCTGGTTCATCATGACCCACTCCATTCCATCCTATTCATTCACCCCCCTCTTAAGCCAAATCTTGACTCAATGGTAAGTTTCTGGAACTGGAACCAACATAAACTGTCTTGGTGTAGTTACTAATGAACCAGTTTTGTGCGACTGTATCCCAGTTGCTCAAGTCTCTTCTGGTCAATTCAGCAGTGAAAGTAGTAGTGTTTCCTGCAGGGATGGAAATTCTTTCGAACCCTCTCAATACGATGAGAGGATCATTGGGTCCACCGAGTTTGACGTAAAGTTGGGGAACTTCTTCACCATCGACCCCACCAGAGTTTTGGATTTGTGCGGTAACAGTGTAGAGAACATCGTAAAGTGCTGGGTTTCCTCCTGGTGCACCGCCTGCTGCGAGGATAGGTTGCGCAGATCCATCAAGTGCCTTTGGTGGGAGGAATTCGGAGGCATTTTGGCCATACTTTGGGTCCGCAGATGCGGCGGCGGCATCGCTGGTGTTGAGGTATGGATAAATGTATTGATAGACATATGGGAATGAACCGTTGGGGAAGATGTAATCATTGAGGTCTGTAGAGAAGTTTCCGAGAGATGGAGCAGCTTGAGTCAATCCAGATGATGGAGTATAGGTGCTGCTTGCATTGGCATTCTTGGTAACAGTAAGGCCAGAGTAGTTGAATGTGGTATATGAGAGACCAAAACCAAACTCATAGATTGGTTCGATGCCTTGAGCATCAAAAGCACGATAATCAATGAAGTTTCCTTCGGTGAAGTCGAGTTGTGGTGCAGCCTCGCCGTTGTTTGGCTCGTAGAGAATATCGGTACCATAACTTTCTCTGGTTGGTCCCCATGTGAATGGTGTACGGGCAGCAGGGTTAACCTTTCCGTATAGAACATCAGTGATACTGTTTCCACTTTCTTGTCCTGGTGCACCAGCCCACAAGATTGCAGTAATGTTCTCGTTGTCATACCAATCACCAACCAAAGTAGGTCCGGTGGAGTGGATAACGACGATAGTGTTGTTGCAAAGAGCAGAGACGTTTTGAATCAATGCATCACCAGAGTTCCAAAGAGTAAGGTTGTTGCGATCACCAATGTTTCCATCAACACTGATATATCCTTCTCCGGAGTTGGCGTTGACGAAAACAATGGCGGTGACTTCTTGACTGACGAGTGCTTCAATTTGAGCTGTTGCATAGTTATCCAGGATGCTCTGGTAAACAGTGCCATCAGCAACGGCTTGGTTTTGAAGAGCAGTGTCTGGGGTGACAAGGTAAGGGAAATTGGCGGAACCCGAACCCCAAGCCATGCCAAGAGTACCGTTATCACAACCTCTGTCAGAGCATCCGTTAGGTCCGTAGGGGTTTGGACCAGCATCCTCTCCAATGACAGCAAGGAATTTGGGCTTGGAAAGAGGAAGTGCGTTGTTGGTGTTCTTCAAGAGGACTGTTGATCGAGCTCCAATATCTCTGATCAACTTTGCATGGTCTCCTCTAACATCGACGTGCCAGTTGATTTGTTGAACATCCTTTCCAGCTGCGTAGTGGAGTGGTCCGTATGTATCGAGAGTCCATGAAGAGAAGTTAATTTCTGGCTCGTCAAGTGTTAAGCCAACCTTGAAGTAAGCAGCCATAATTCTCATTGCCATGTCGTCAATTCTCCATTCTGGAACGGTTCCGTTGATCACTGCTAATGTGAGGTTGGTTCCCCAGAAACTTTCTCCACTGCCGAAGAGGGTATCACCAGGCATGGTCATGTCCAGTCCAGCTACAGCGGAAGCTGCTCCGGTGTGTTGAGCTTGCCAATCAGTCATGACGAAACCTTGGAATCCGAGCTCATCCTTTAGCAAGTTGTTGAGCATCTTGGAGTTTTGACAAGCATAGGAGTTGTTGACTTGATTGTAAGAACACATGATAGAACCAACACCAGCGCGAACTGCGTCTGCGAATGGCCAAAGGTACGTCTCGTGCATGGTTACATCGTCAATGTTGGATGAACTGGATTCAGTGATGTTGAAGCCGAAGCCTTGTGATTCACCAGACTGACGGAAATGTTCCTGAATGTTTGTAAGTTATCGAAGTAGTGATGGATTGTGGGGGAACTAAAAGCATCCTGTATACTGATACTTGGAATTAAAAGAGTACATACCTGTTCGTTACCGATGAAATGCTTAGCACAAGCAATGATACCAGCGTCTTGAATACCTTTAATGGTTTCAGCAATTCCGATACCTGTCAAGACAGGATCTGGACTGAATCCTTCCCAGTTACGTCCACCTTGTGGAGCACGACCAAGAGGACCAGCAACTGGTCCGAGTTGCACAGTTACACCCTTTGCTTTATGTTCCTGGCCTATAAAATTGATTGGTCAGAGATGTAGGAACCAATCGGGGCAAATTAAAACTTACCCATGGCATAGCCTCGAGCATACATCAAACCACGATCAAAAGTAGCTGCAACCGATTGACCACTCGAGAATACCGAATTAAAATCGGTATCACGAACACCAACTGGAGAATCTTGCATACACATCGATCGGAGACCGAGACGAGGAACTGATCCTGCTTGACCAACACATTGTTCACCTTCCCATCTAAATGATCATCAGTTATAAATTCACCAATGTAAACGGCGACAAAACTTACCCAACACCAGTAGTCAAATTAACCTTTTCCAGCAATGTGAGCTGGGAAACAAAGTCCTTAGCCTTCACATAAGCATCCTCCCACCCGCCGGTATTTGGGTTCATCCATGGTGAAGGATAAAATGGGTCACTGGTTTGACCGAATACAGCACCGGAGTCAGTGGCAGGATCGACGGCACCGGGATATGTCGAATTTGACGACTGTGTACCAAGAGTTAGCAATTTTCGATCTCCTGTGATGATACCCGACAGAACAAGAACGAGATCTAATAAAGTCTTCATGGTGAAGTGGTGATGATGTGGTTGTAAATTATAAAATGATTGTAATCATGAAGAGCGGGAATCCAAAAGAACGAGTGGTTTGGTATTCCTTGCATTGAGAGAAATCTGGGTTGTGGAAGAAAGGGCAGATAGACGGGTAAAGGGAGTGGGAGTACAAACTTGACGGGATTGTTTGGTACCGCGATGCAAAGTACTTTCTTGTTGACTGGGAGAGGCTGCGGCCAGTAACCCAGCAACCACGAGTGAATATCTCATTTTGAGGAAAGAGCCACCACCAATTGAATGGCGATTGGATTAAATTAAAAGTAATTGAGTGAGTAGGTACAGACTCAAATGAATTGAGATGATTGATTGTACTGATCTCGGAAGAGAGAGAAAGATGGTGGGATGGCGAGATACTTTATATCCCAAGGGTAGCTAATAAGGTTGGCAGTGGTAGGTATGTGTGTCGGTGGAGTCTACATGTTCGCATCTTCTCTTGGATCTTGAGACCCATCAATGATTGATTGATGATTCAAAAATGGGGTCTCATACGTACGGAGTGCGTACGAGATCATACATGCTAGGTACATATCGATAAGTGTGAATAGCTAGTTTGCTCCGTCGGTAGGTAGATCTTGCCAAAGAAATATTGAGCTTCCCCAGTATATCGGCAAAGCGAAGTTTAAAAAGTTAGCTCCCTCGTCGAACTTATCACCACCGTGGCTCGAGTGGCAGACTATCATAGAACTATCGTAGACTATCAGACGACGTGCATGAAGTTTTGCTCTCCAAATGGTATTAGTTGGATGAAAGAGGCGAAAGATCTTCATGGGAATAGAGTTCCTGAGTAGGTGAATATTTAGAGTGACATGTTGGGCCAATATGTACGAGCTTATTACCTACCTAGTACCTAGTATGCGAGTGTGTATATCATATAAAATTCTATCAGTCGTATCGCGTCTGGTATGGAAGCTTATGGCCAAAGTTACATCTCGCCGTCAGACGCTTTTAGATCTTCTGAGACTGTCAATCCCATTTGGACTCTTTCATAGCATCACATCTCGATTATTCGTGTTGTTGTTACCAAAATACAACGGCGAAGAATACGGAAACAGACAAACAAACGAACGAACAAACGTCATTTCCAAGCTGACATGCATCAACGATGATGATAATATGACAAGCATGGATGAAGGATTCTCAGAGATTAATTGGCAAAGACTGCACTTCCAAGAGCTTAGCTTACCCGGCAATTTCTATCCGCCCATAGTAGAGATCGGAACAAACGGTGAACTCTCAGACATTGATCGCTTGGATGTCTTTATCATCAATCACATCATGTCTCTCTCGCACACTCTCGTTCTCGCTCTAAAAGTCTCTTTTCCCTATCCATGCGTCTCATGTCAAAAGTCATACACCATCGCATAGATCAGACTCCATCAAGTTATATTCAATCTTCCCCATCTTTCCCATCTTTCCCATCTTCACCAACATCAATTCAATCGTTAATACTGCAGCTGTACCTACCTCGCCATGCATGTTGACCTCCGCAAACCCCACAAACTTCATAAAATGTGGTGACCCGCGCGGACCCACATATCCACACACACACACCCACACACACCCATAGACCCACCGTCGGATGTTCCTCGGAACTTGGGGGAAAAGGCGGGGAATTGATTCGACACATGCTTGGTACCGTACGTGGATTTATTTGCCAGTCAAGTGATGATCGAATCATGAATACTCCACTTCTGAATGCAAATTGACTTTCGATTTTTCTTTTTTTTTTCGTCTCCTTGTTGTCCTGGGAAGAGAAAGACTTTTTACCTTCACGAGGTGGCTCCGTCGTGTTTAGGATTGAAATGAATGAATGAATGAATGAATGAATGAATGATTGATTGAATAATAGAAAGGATGGCATCATGTCTGATCCAAGGGAGATCGCTGGGTGAGTCTGTTGGGTGGGAATAGACAAGGCAATTCGACATGATGGGAATTTCTATTCATCATGGACATCATCATCCCCATCATCACCACCATCATCACCACCATCGTCACCACCATCATAACATCACGATTTCGGACGGAGACCCAGTCAGATCAACAGGGCACTTGAAGAAGTTCTAGAATCTGCGGTTGATCATCGGTTCACCCCCATTTTCATCAACCAAAATCCTCCGCAAGACAAACAACTCACTCGCAAAAGTTGTACTAAGCTGCTACCAACACCGTCCAAGAATGGCACTTTCGATCGGCAATATCTCAGATGTCCACTAAGAGTCTAGGAACGACATTTCCGCCCCGCCTTCCTATCGTTTTCTTTCTCTTTCTTCGCCATCCCATCTCTAGCCAAGCTTTCCAAGCTTCCCAAGCTTTCCCCGAACCTGTCCAGCCACAAAATCATGGATCGAGCCGTGTGTCAGACACTAATAACACTAGAAAGTCCCTACGTAGTAGTATAGGTTCGGAAGCCTCGTAACCATCTACACCGATACCCGACCCCGCCGTTCACACTCCCCTGGACTCCACGCTACTTCCTATCCTTACCAATTTATCAAATTATACCACTATATATCTCATCGGACCGATTACTGTGAAATCACATTCTCCTCTTCTCCTCTTCCCCATCATTTTTCCCCATGGGCCATGGCAAGCGTCGGAGTTCTCGAATAAGAAGGCTCTCCGAACAATCAACAGTAGTATTCTTTACCAATAAACTGGGAACCTTCAGACTTTCTCCCCCGCTCCCCGTGGGAATATGGCTAATCTTCGGAATTGGCGCACACGTACAACGGGGCCCGACTCTTATTGCAATGGTATCTGCATACAGATTAAGATTAATACATGGCAACCCAGTATTCGATCGTTACTTGCATTCTCCCATTCCACGGACAACGCAATCAAGCGATTCGGGTATGTAGCGTGGAAGAAGATACTCCCGGTTATTCCGATGATGCTCACGATGAATCTCGAGAGAGGGCTTACTGTTCAGTGGCGGTGACCATTTTGATCATGAGGGTTGTGAATATGAGAAATCTTATTGTTCAATCCGGAATCTTCGGATCTTGGAGCATACTTAGTAGTGTACTGTACTTGGTTTATCACTGAGAGTTAGCAGTCGAGCTTTGCAGGACGTCTTCTACTTCACCATCTTATTCTTCTCCAATCCCTTGACTAGGTCAGGGATATGCGATTATCGGAGATGATGTGCCAATTCAAACATTAAACGAGCCTCGGGAGATGTATGATCATGATTTCTAATATTCTGAATTACAATCCAACACTCACATACTTTCAATGTTTGAGGGCGACACAGACATCCGGGTAGAATTGAATACTCATTTCAAGGGCTCACATTGAACTCTGCGAGTAGTAATTACATTATCATAGAGCTAAAAGTCTATCAATGTTTCGCTGGCATTATCTATATCGCAAATGTATTCATTTCGCTTGCTTTACACTTTTCAAAGTATTCTCGCCTCCCTCTATCAATTCTTCTCTATACCACCCTCCGTCCCATCCATGAGCTTTTTATACCTCTCTAAGTCTTCTTCCGTTTCGAAGATATATCTTCCAGCTTCTCATACAATACCTTTGTCGCTCTAAGTCCTTCAGTCATAATACGCGGAGTTGGTTTTGGCTCCAACTCATGACCAAACGACGAAGCATCAACCCGTGATGGTTGCTCTGGACTTATTCTATCAGTGCGTGACTTGGCTTGGCCCCATCCATGCCTTGCTCTTACCGGTTCCACATCATCATGGTGTAGAATTGATCGAGGAACTCGCCATGGAAAATGTGCCGGTTTTGGGATTGTTATTGGCGCGGATCTCGGAGTGTATTCAAGTTCTTCCCTTGAAGAGGCCGAGTTCGAGGCTACATCATATTCGCCCGTTTCTGAGACAATTTTAGCGGTCTCAAAGCCATTCCTTCCTTCTACTTTTCTCCCATCTGATATTGAAGAATGGTCTCCGCGCCCTCCCTTCATTTGCTCTAGAAGTACCTGATCATCTACTGGTTCAATCATTGCCCTATTAAGATTGGCTTCATTGAGCGATGAGGTAAGTATTGATCTCCCATCTACCACGCCACTCCGCCGTCTGTCTGCTTTCACTGCCACTCCATCGTGAGTCACCTGATACTGCTCCGCGCGATCACCACTGGCTCGATTTGGGGAATTTTGATTCAGAGGTTCTTGGTTCTCTGCTGATCCGTTCTCTACCATGGTATCATTTGAGTCCAAACGGTCTTCTACCATTTCTTCTAATTCCTTTTTTCTTTTTAAATCCTTCCGTACCTTCTCTTTCATCTGCGCTCCAGGTATATCTTGCTTCTTCACATACGCTCTCATTGTTCCTGTGTCTTCGTCATCTCCATCATGCCCTTCGGAATCATTAGAATTCGGCAAATTATCTTCGCGGAACGATAGTGCGAGGGAATATACGAGGCTGAGAGGTTGCGAATCATCCGCTTCGCTTGATGAATGCCTCGACATAGCTTTTCCTGATTTCGCTGGTGATAATGGATTCATTTTCCAGCAAGAGATGCACGAGTTAGGAGAACAGGTAGAAAGATAACAAATCGATAATAGATCTGTAACTACGTCTTTTGCAATAATGGGTGAGTATGGATTAAATATCTGATGTTGGAAAAGAAATGAGGGGAGTATCGATATTTTTCACACTTACACATCCATCAGTGTTCCGCTTCGGGAAAGATCGATGAACGTTTTATCAAAAATATCACAGAATATACATTGAGCAAGTACAATTCTATTATTGCTCTTGGATGTCTGTAGTGTTAGACATTTTTAGTATTGATCTCTATACAATAATTACTTTCATCCACGGTAAGAAGAGTATTGATATATGTCTATTCTTCCAAGTCTTCCTTTTTCCTTCTACTTCCTTTACTAACCTCGCTCTCTTTTTTGCTTTTCGCTTCTTCACTCCGTAGTGGGAAAATTCCTCAATGTAGCTTTAGACTCTGGAGCTCTGAATCCGAATCCGAATCTAAATACGAGGTAAAGAACCCAGAGATTTTATGACATTATCCAAACGAAATGAGCGAGAAATTGAAAGTTATACTGGCTGGCTGAATGATGAAGAGATGAATACAAGATTAGCAGATTCGGAGACTACCATATAATCATTGAATAGAGTATGTCTATATATTATCCATTCATTCATTCATTCATCCATCCCGCTTCCACACATATCAGAATTGAGAACTCTTTTTTGGGTTAATCGTATTCCAATGCAATGTAATGCAGGTCTTCCTCCTAGTTTCCCATCTCCAATCTCAAACTTGGAACTTGAAACTTGGAATTCCAACTTTATAGAATAAAAGAAAATAGATGAGAATGGAATACATAAACCCCCCGCCATGCAGCCAAGATACCTTTTCCCGCTTGATTACGATTACGGTTACGATTACGATTGATCTGGATTTACACTCTCTCTTTCCATATGCTCAAAGATGATGTGTTTCTTGTGATCTGTTGGTTTACTAGGCTTGAGAAATGATACTATGTAGATGGCAGATAGATATTCAATACTCGCTAGAGGAATGGAAAATTTCTTTACTTACTTAATTTTTCGCGAATAGTTTGAGATGATCACGCGGTCTACGTGTTATATTTAATGTATCGCATACACTTCTCTCTCTCTCTCTCTCTCTCTCTCTCCCTATTTTGCTTCTCTCTCCTTGCTTTTTGTTCCTCCTCCGAGCCCATACGCAAAAGAGGGTTGGAGATTCCACGAATTTATCTCCCTCCTGTAAGTCATGAGTATCAGACGAGAGATGGGGAAATACTCATTTCTCTTTAGGCTTGTACTCATACTCATACTCATACTCTCGACGCTTGAGAATTCAAAATAAAGTATTGGTGGCGGTGGTGTTTTTGTTGTGAGATGTACTAGGTGTGGAGTGTATCTGTGATGTCTTTTCTATATATAGAAACTGGGAGGGGTGTGGGATGGTTGAGTGTGTGTGTGTGAGAGAGAGAGGGGGGGGGAGGTAGGTTTCAGATGATTATAATTTTATCGGCTAGGAATTTTGTGAGGTTTTGAAGGGAAGAGTGATTTTAAGGAAATGATGGGAGTAGAGGTAGTTCTTTGGAGAAAGGGGGAGGGGGTTGAAGATCTGAATGGATGAGGTATCCAGTGTAGAGGAGGGAGTAGATACGGCAAGAGAGGTTAGCTCACGAGAAAAATATTTCTGTACAGAGGATAGGTAGTCAGTAAGTAAGTCCCCTACTAGTAATCACGAAATGAGTTGGTCATTCGATGAAGTATACTATACCAATAGTTTGATATCTGAAAAGGAATTGAAGAGCTCTCTATTGTCTACCAACTGGGTACAGAAGACAAAAGGGATGATATGAGTAACAAGAAGCGAAGATGTCGCGTGTGTTTTTCGAGAGTGGAGAGGGGGTTAGATTGATAGTGGAGAGTCTTAGCTAGCTCATTATTAAGAATACCTAGGTGAGTATCATATGTAGCAAGTAATTTCAATAATAAGCTAGATATTGCGATAGTGAGATATTTGTTTATACCTCGTCACTTTTAAAAAAATAGGAGATCGTATGATAATCACAAAAATGCGTGTTCTGTTTGAGATACTCCTGAATGCAGAGTCTAGATGATAGAGATTAAGCGCGGGGAATGATATATATATCTATTCGGCTACTTTTGACCGTCTCTTCTTGATATAACTTTAGTGTTTTATCCTTCATATTTCTTATGTTGAGAAGATATGTATATGACCCCCCCCCCGCCGGAAATTATTGTTCTCTTTTTGAATGCCTACGTACAACTATCTACCGCGAGTCAGACTCACAACCAGGGGAATCTCACTCCTTTAAACTCGCTATTATTATAGGGATATCTATCCCTCGATTATATAATCTAAAAGGGTATACAACTTGTTTATATACCCATACCTATCTTAGCACTGCTCAATGCTGATACTATAAATTAATCAGTCACATTACACATTACACCAAGACCGAATCTGCAACTTTCCAACGGAAAGTCCGTATGAAACCAAACGAGCAATCAAAGCTATCTGAATGTTCCAAATTTTTGTGATTCTAAGAGCGGATTTGTGTATACGATGTGAACGGTAGATGTATGTATGAAAGTGGAAAACGGACGATGAAAATGAGTTGGCGTAGTGTGAGAACCTCATTGATATCGATACTTTTGGAGATGGTACTGTAATTCTTGGATATAACAATGATAGATAAATGACCATAGGTGTGTTTGAAGGAGATATTCGAAATGCAAATGAAGAACAGATTTTCCATTGGCTACCAACATAATTCATCACTGAATGATGAATCACACAGGTGGAAACCTTGTGTCTCTCAAAGTTCTGATATAGTGGATGATATTTACATCTAAATCCACATCGGAAGGTTGTAATGGGAGGGAAATGGAGTTATTGTGATAATTGCCCCCAGAACTCAATACTGGAAATGAGATTCTACTCTGATTGAGGAACGACTCCTTTCTGGGAACAATATTCACTGGGAGTATAGAGATATTGTCGACGCAGCGAGAAAGATCTTTGTGGTAGAATACTACGTAGCCAAAGTATTTCTCATGTGGAATGGGACAAGATCGGAATTGCGAACTCGGGGTTAGCTTCAGATGACTTGTGGGTAATGACTTGGAATGAGGAAGATGGACCAGGACTACGCTTAAGTGAAGAATAATAATATCAACAGTAACAGCTATGGCCATCCGGCAGTAAAGGAATAGTAATGATGGGTGGTTTTGTAACACCAAGTATCAGTTGATGTCGGGAGACCTTCCAAGTGTATACCAGACTTGTCTCATCTACACAGGTTTGTAGCAGTTGTATGGTTAAAGATACTAGGATTTTAGGAGAGGCGATAGATAGTAAGGAAGCTTGGTCTTTATAATTCTGTCAGGGAACTGCACGCGAGGTTTGGATGGAATGGACATACGAATGAGATGGTATCACTTTGACCATATATAACACATATCGCCAATCCCAGTGAACTTGGAGCTAGTAGAGTAAATCATCAATGTAGCTTCTACACACGTTTTGTTTGTTATAAAATGAAGGGTCCGCATGTAATCCTGACCTCAGGGCGATTCTCGCAATCTTCGATGAATAGACGACATACTTGGACTGAAGATGTTATCATAAGAATTTGGTAAATGCAATACTAGAAGGCGAATGTGCCCCTAAAGATGGGGTATATAGACTAGAGGCGTATACCTTAATGCCAGCGATGACAACCCGGTAAAACAATCATGACAATTGAGACCGGCAGTAACCAAATCAGCTGCACACATTGGTGATATAGCACGATATCTACCGCTTATCGCGCAAACTCATCCAGGGGTCTGGCTCTCGACGAAGACCTAGTCTCCCCGATATTTTGGTAAAGGGATATTGATCTCAAGCGCTGTATTGTATACTTCGGGTCTTCATCTATCTCGACTTGAGATGATGGAACCCTAGCACAAAGATTCATAAAAACACATCCTCTTTCTGGGTCCACCAAACGTGCATATCTCCAACCGTAAGTTCCAAAAAGCCACTCTTCCATCATGGCATAATTGACATAAAATTCCGACGTGCAACAAAAGCATCTCATCACCCCATCTCGAGTCTAGATACTTTCAAAACTAACGTATATTTCCTCATTCGGTATCTTTTACATATTTTCCAAGACCTGTGTGATCCTACCCATCACATGCATGACCCAAAGTGGTAAGAAGCCTCAGTGAGTAATCACATTTGTGACCCAACTAACGTGATTTATGTGCGGGAGCGATCAGGTTCTTGGAGCTAATGGTGGGATGATGAGTGAACTGTTCGAATGGTGGCCTGTGCCTTCCCGAAAAGGTATCGTCCGATGCGTGGGAGGAAGGTGCCAGCCATGTTATGAGCTTTGCTTGCAATTGATCAGATTTCACGTGAAGGGTAGAGATGAGATGTAATGAGAGGTAATGAGATGTAATGAGATCAAAGATCGGATAAGAACTAAGGAAGAATTGATAGATAATGTCGCGGTGATTTGGGAAAAGTGCCTGCCTATTGAACTGCCGATGCGCATCTGCACTCCCCTTCGTTTTTGATGATATAAAGGATTGCGTTTAATCCTTTGATGCAAAAATTGGATAGCTTTATGTTACACAGTTTATACTTTCTGTTGGAAAACGAGGACTGTGGAGCATATACGCATGGGTATAAAGTCGAAGTGTGCTTCCGAGCAATGTCTTGCCGCTGAGATATCACACGCAAACAAATGGATCTCACATCAAAGCAACGTCTTTTCTGGGAAAGAAACTTCTCCGCCAGGTACCCACTGTTCCCACCGGCAACTCCAAATAAGCAATTCGTGCAGATGACGTTGCTGTCGAGTCAAGACAAACTCCACACTGACACTGCATCTGCATATTCATTTAGAGCTTCTCAATAACCGCTTAAAACTAGCTGATGACCGGCAGATACTTGCATAATGAAAACCTTTATATTCTCGCGAGACTCCACAAACCGCTGCTTTTATGATGGAAGTGATAGAGTGGTGTGAGCATCCCGTCAAGGACGAAGTAAATCGTACATTAAAATACATACATTCCTTTCAACTTCCAAGGATCTATATCTGAGAGATTGTTTATTGTTGAGACTGAACTGAGATCTTGAGTATTCATTGTTCAAATCGATTTGAGATGACAAGGTGAGTTTATCGTTGTGTTCGATTTGTGACGTGAGAAGTTCATGCAGATGAAAATCATTTTAACAATCATCGAGGTGTACACTTATCGGCGCTCAGCCATAGTCACATGATTGAGCTAGCAACTTCTATATCAAATTCACCAAAACTACACCGAACATGTATATTGCCATACAACAAATCTCTGTGATGAGTGAGGAGGCCAAAGGATATAACAATTATCGAAAATCGTCCATGTTCATTAATTAGAGACGTGGGATTGATGACAGATATCATCGGGGTCCGAGAACTCAGACATCTGTCAAACTCAATCGCCCCCGATGGAATGAATCTTACACACGTGTGTGTATACGTGTGTTCACTTTGCCCATTTCTCAGCTCGAGATTCATCAAATTTTCTCTATCAAAGGTAGATTTTCTAAGCAATTTAGGACATGATCCGTTACAAATAGATCACTATAAATGTCTTTATATCGCTACCCTCAGCCCTTGATCATATAGCCGGCAGACCCCCCAATTATTTCTAGTCTCCTCGCTCTTATAGTTCAAATCTTCAAATCCCACAAATTAGCTCCAGGGAGCTCAATTCGCCTTGCGGCCTTCCATTAAAGTCAGGGACATCATCTCGCCAAGTACAGAGTGTTCCGAGTCGTTTTTTGATCCCATACATGGGAACTATTACCTTCTTTGATTTTTAACGAACGGTAGGAATTGCCTATACATACCTCCAACTTGTATTCCGTTGAAGCATGCAATCCAGCTGTCTATGTTTATCTAGAGCAAATACTATACGGAGGTATAGTCAAGATTATACCCACAAGCGCGGATGGAGACCGAATAGTGAAAGAGTGAGTAAATTAGCTTTCCCTTTCAGTCGAAGAAATAGATCTGTCTTCGTGTAGCATGTCAAGATTCATCAAAGACTTTGGTATGAATAAGTAGTCCGAAAACAAGTGTGCCCTTTCAAGACTCTTCAGACTAATAGAAGCACTGATATCTTACTTTCGAATCTTTGTGTTTGGTAGACTTAGAAGCAAAGCCAAAACTTTCTTCATAAAGAGTGTTTTGACCGTTGACTTCGAGAATTATAAAGATGGTCTGGCTATGAAGGAAGACGAAGTCATGGGTACCAAAACAACCCAACAGAAAAGGGTCTCAAGGCCACTCGAATGATGCCGAAGTATCTGATTTATGAGCCTACCAGCCCTATGATCTCTTTGAGATGCTAGAGGATTTACATGAATAGTCTTGCCGAGAGCTTATGGTAAACAACGGATCGTTTACGAATGTCTCTTTCCCGACCAACATGCCAACTCACGAAGAACTCCCAAAAAGGCGAGAGCCCCTAAAAATTTGACCGTAGAAGGAAAAGCCAAGCTGGTCAGATGGCTGGTCCAAACGGAGCCCTGTGTTATACGGTTTATTGATATCTTGACACAAGCGCAAGAAGATGAGTTGATTAAAAAGCACAGGCCTGTAGGAAAGGGGCATGGATCCAGTAAATGGGTAGTTCGGTTACATGTGCACACATGGAAGGCAAAGAAGAAGACGCCGCTTGACAAAGAGTCTCGTCGAATGGTTGCGGGCTGCGGTGCAAGGCTGAGGGGGAGGGGCAAAAACATCAAGGAATGCGCGAAGAATTTGCGATTCACGATAGATAACCCCGATTCTGAGGAAGACAAGATATCTAAAGCCGAGCAAGATGAGGAAAAGAAAGCCGAGAAACAACTCGAGGAAAATATTGGGGGCGATGGAACGGAAGTCGAGGATGATGAGACAGAAGAGGAAATAGAAGGGAAAAGTGGGAAGGGAAGCGAGGAGGACGGAAGTCTCGCAACAGTTGAGAGTGAAAGAAAGAATAGCAACGAAGGAAGCGAACAAGAAGAAACTAACGAGGAGCAAGTTGGCGACGAAGGATCGAACGACGACGATGCAGACGACGAAGATGTAAGCAGCGCAGAAGCCGACAATCAAAACCAAGCCATTGACAAGCAAAGTCTCCAACCCAAGAAACGCGGACGTCAATCACCTGGCGAATCGAGCAGATCTAGCAGCGGAGGAGCAGTAAAAGTTGAACGCTCTGGTATGAGTGAGTTGGCATTGAAGAATCGCATGAAGAGTCCGAAGAAGAAACAGAAAACAGGTAATGAGCGAGACGCTGAGGGGAACGTTGAGCAAGAGGTTGAGCTAGACGGCGAGAAAGAGGCTGGAGAAAACTCAGGGCTTTAGAGATTGCGAGGAGGTAGACCATAGTAATAGCACATCATCATAGGTTTTTGAGATATTAGTATATCTCATAACCTTAGCACTGAATGTTAAGAATTGGTTCACTTGGTTTTCTAAAAGGAAGCCCCAGACATTAAACAAACACGCCACTGTTATCTTAGCAAAATTACAGGTTAAATTCGTAGCTACTTCTAAAGTATTCTTGAGATTCTACCCAACTCGATCACGAAAAGCCAGAGGCCCGGGGAGAAGTGTGCATATCCTGAACTTGTCTTTCCAGTATCCATACGGCGGCTACTTTCTATGAGGAGGATTTGACATCCATATCCCATTTTGAATTATGTGATGTAATTGCGTTCATCACGTGTGCAATATTGTATTCGTATACCATTCAATGCCGGTGAATACGCGGGGTTCAGATATGGAAGAGGTCACATCAAGAAGTAGTATTTGGAAGGTGCCTGCGATAGTCTTAATGCGTGTGTGATGTGAGCGATTTATGCACATATGATATAAAACATCTATTCAGAAGAGGATGCGAAGGTCAACTGATGCCATAGGTTCATACATGATGGTTGATTTGATGCTACTACCCAGCATAGGATCACGATACAAGAGAGCAATACCCCATAGGTTCCTAAACCAATGTGTGTACCAGTACCGTATATTTCAACACTAGCATACCTCGAAACAAAACACAAAACAAAACACAAAACAGACATGAAGATGTACAACTGGATCCTTCCGCAGTAACTTTATCAGCGTAGTATCTTGCGGCGCAGAAAGGTCCACTACCCATGACAACACGATGAACCATCGAATCCACAAAGAACTTTCTTCCATCCCGAACATAATGACCGCCTTTCAGAATCCCATCTGAACCCCAAACAGCCATCCCGTTGAACATCAAACGTGGGAAAATCCATCATTTTGCTCCGAGGTATGTTTGACCCATTCTCACTGCCACCTCCACGCCAATTTCAATCCCTCTTCTGCCCTTCAACACTTCCTTCCACATGATGTGTAATCAACAAAGGATTTTTGAATCGCACGGTGCACATTGACTCATCCTTCCATCCACAGTGTACACGAGCCGCTCCTCCACATTCATCCCTTCCTTTATTGCGAAAGAAGATGGATGGAATAAGCTTGACAAGAAATCAGATCTCAGATCCTACGTTTCGCGATATGCAACAAAAGAATTTTTTGCTTCATTATTCAACCACTTACCTCGTCTCATCAGTTATTAAGTAAGCATTTCCAAATTCTACGAGACGGGGCGCAAAGTGAGATCCTAGCACGAATCAAACTTCAAGCGAAATCCTTCTCGTGTTGAATGGGTGTTTCGGGTAAGACGAGACATTCACATACGAATGTACAAAGGGAGAGGGTACCAATATACTGTAGCTTTGCGGCGAGGTACGAAGGGAAAACAACTGCCGATATTTCGTACAGTGAAGCTGCGGAATCATTTATGCAATCTCTTTGAAGCCACAAATCAATCCGTGCAGGATATGATTTAAGATGCCGATGTACAGAATGTCTAAGAGCTTCGCAAGTACACTGCTTTGACTTACTCATCTCGTAGGGCAATTTTAAAAAGACAATACTGTAGATACTAGTAAAATGTGGTAGCGAAGCCACCTTTTTGCAAAGTGCAGAAAGGCAGTGAGCCACACTAGGTAGCCAACCTTCCTTTGTTTCGATCTTAAGGCGTGCGCAAATATACTCCCACTGACACTGACAAGATACCTAGTTTACCAAAAGGAGATGCGGACCGACTTGCTAATAGTTACTTGCTATAGAATAATCTGATACAGTCCAGAAGAAAATGGTCAAAGGGAACTTCCTTTAAAATCCACCCGTAGACACCGGCGTTTCAAGCTCTGAAGTATGCTCTCTGAGGACCCTACATAGTAAGCAAGACATTGCCGGATTGAAGTAGCTTCATTGAGTAGAAAAGGTAAAGCAAGAAAGAAAAGTGTAATTTCGCACAGATGGTCTTTCAGATCAGCATTACCTCAAGGCTCATGCTAGTCAAAAGAATGGAGCTATTTTGAGCATCTCAGTAGTCTCCGATGTCAGTGTTTCATCAGCATTTGGGCAGAGATACCAGTCGGCATGTATTGTGGTCTGTGGCAATTCTATATTTCTTTCGCATCTGAAGATACGGATCCAGAAGTGAATCATTGGAGTACAACAGTCATGATTTAGACGCCGACATCGAGTTACCAGTCCAGCGAAAACAGCTGAAGAAGATTTGCGGATAATTATAGAAGGAAGGTCGCTTTGGTGGTCTGCAGAAGCGCTACCGTAGTCACGAGGGCACAACATTGATATCTGATAGCCGGGGTAAAATGACAGCGAAGACCGACCGGTAGTAAGAGTGGCTCCAATACCGAGCTTGGTATTAAGTTTGAATGGCGTTAACGCTTTTACACATCGATCTGTGAAAGATTCAATTAGTTGGGTATCTTAGGATTGGTGCTCAGAGAATCTAGATCTAAACGAATGAAGGGATGTAGATGCACTCCGTGTACATAGAAGCGGCAACGCGACGGATGGGCGATCAATTTCCATAGAATGGAAAGAGAAGATGAGACAGCCGTGCCTTTCTCTCCAATGAGAAATCTGAAGAGCTCAAGCTTCGATGTTTCATGCATACCTGCATTAATTTAACCCTGTTTAGACCAATATTTATTCATGTTGCATTTTTGGGGTGAAAGAGCTGGCCAATTAGTGATGTATCAGATTCTTAAAGAGATGATGGAGAAAGATTGTGAGCCAATCGTTTAAAGATCACATTCTTTGGAAAATGCAGTCAGTCATCTTTTTAATTTATGATTGCGGGCAGGTCCCATTCAGCAAGCGCTCGGTGTTGACCTTTCTGCAGCAAATGAATGCACCATACGATGTAAGATTGCATACGAGATAGACTACATACTGAAATGTCGAATAGCTGGAGCGACTTGATAGTCAACTGTTGAAATGTCAAAGCCTGAGAGACCAGTTGATTATCGTCGCATTTCGATTGGATCCTTCTCGATATTCCTGAACTAGTCCAGGACGTGTGATGGTGCGTCGTTTTGCAAAAGAAATAGCTACCAGTACATCATCGTGAACATCATCTTGGAAGCTTGGGACTTGGACGGAGGTAAGATCTTACAAAGGTGGGATTGTATGTATCTACCGAGTACTCTATTTTCGGGATCACTGCATCGCATCGTATAGTGGAGTCCTGTGAGATGCTGTAGCACGGGAAATATTGTGGGATTGGTTTGATACTATGGTGGTACATATATATCGTATGTATGTAAACGCCGAGTTTAATTGTTGAAGATACTCGAGTGGCTGGAAGAAGTTTAAGGATAAGAATACTTCGCGCGTACCTGCCTTCTGTTGCCCAATGCCTCCCTACCTGCCCACTTGCCTACTTGCTTTAAAATTCTTTCTTGGAATTTTTAGGACATCGGGGATTTTGTTGCGAATTGTGGGAAAGCATTGGTGAGAGATGCTTGACACGATTTAATGATGATCTTTGTAAAGTAAGTATAAAAATAATACAAACGAAGTGAAGATCATGGCTATCTATGCGGCCCGTCTTTGGAGTCTATTGTTATCACGCCGCGAAATAAACTTTTGTATCCAAGAAGAAATCCTCAGGAAAAAATGGGTGATACCCGTAATTGTCCAATGATCAATCCTCATGTTGGTTCAATCGCTTATTCTCCGGGTTCCCCTTCATCCATGATTCAAATTGGAAGAAGCCATCACGAAAAAAGGGTTTCCCTTGAACAAAGAGGTTGGATCTGTAGTTCCGTGATAGTCATAACAGGCAATACCTTGCTATAATTCAAATATATTTTGTGTAATCGAGTTTCAAGTTGATGATCAAACAGGCACCACCATTTAGGCTTGACGTTGTCTTGTTCGAAAGATTCCACATTTCTTGAAGGTAAACGTAGAGATCGAATCAAGAAATCCTCCCGAGAGCCTGTGAAGACCTTCCATTTTCGACGGCGAGGTGCTTCCATATGGCTGTGATGGAATTTTGATCAGGTGAGTTTCAGGTTTGCGATGTTCACCTCGTTACATTCTGACCCTTGATGTACGGCGCCATACTGTAGGTAGATATGACAAGGTACATCCTGTGTGTGTCATTTTGTAGGTACTTCAATGATGGCTTGCATTTGATATGTGCGGATTGATTGGAAGAATTAGAGGGGTCCAGTTCAAAGCGCACGCTGCTATAAGGTTATGCATTGATGGCGGGGAGTTATGACATGGGAAAATCTAGCAAATGATGAACGAGAAAACCAACATCAGTCAGTGACGGCTAAGCTTGGATATTCTCACCATCATCGAAAATATGGGACGTCACGCCACTGGAGATGGATGAGAAGTATCGGTCGCTCAAGTCGGCCCATCGACTCCCGATTCGACCCAAGTGCTGTTGAAAATAGGAACATCATTCTACAAACGATGCGAAAGTCGGCAATCTCAATTCAAATGTATTCGTTTGGGGTTGCATGAGTTCATGGAGCTTTGTGATGAACATGTCAACCGTACTATCACCGTCCGAAAGATCTGAAGCAAGGCCACGAAAAGATGTTTCCAAGTTCGAAGACTACAAGAATAGAAAGATTGGCAGTCATTCACAAACCTCCCAACGGCTTCAAGGAGTCATTACGAAAGTACCTGCATTTTTGAGGCCAACCGAGGTCTCCTCAGCGTCGTTTCACAATAACACATCTACCCCCCTATGGATACGACGGGCGCGGGATGACATACCAAGCAATTTCGTGACTCGCGAGTGAAATAATCCGTCGTTCTTGGAGTGGAGGTCGCATCGTTGGTCTCAACCACATGGATGGTATTCGTCAACTGTAGTCTGCCAAAAGCTTCAATCCTGGAAATTCACGGGTCTGCACACTGAGTAAGTTGGCCGTCATAGCAACGATCATCCAACGAGTTTGACGCTCAGATCGCGCGCTATTTACGCAGAGGCATTCATTTTTCGTTCTCGAAGCTGTCTATATCCACGCTCGTCCATTGAGATTGCGGATGAGATGACTAGAAGTACGATGCTCCGGTACTTCTTCTGACCCTCATGATGAGAGGAAAGCCTTAGATCGGATTTAGTCAGATTGCAAGATAGTTAAGATTCTAATCACTCCCCTCTTCAACTTTTTTCCAACCTAGATTTTTGCCTCTCCGTCACCTTAACGCATGAATCTTCTTAGGTCTTCCAATGTACAGCACTGACTAGATCATCTGTGCTTGGATATTGAAATGTCATAACGAATGTTTTTCGCCGCATTTATGGAATAACACTTCCGTCAACAACGCCCCTCATGATCCACTTCCTCCCCACGCAGAAATGTGATTTATGCCAAACATGGTCTTCCCAGTTCTTATTCAAGATCAAATATAGAAACACGCTGTCTTCAGCTTCCTCAATTGCAAGTTCCGAGTCCCCAAGCGGTCGCACTAGCTCATTTTGTGATGCCTCTCTGGAAATTTAATTCTAAATCTCGTTCCCAGTTCGAATATTACTCCGCTCTCCATGCCGACACGACCCTCCGTGCTCCATTAACTAATGGGCCAATGACTATTAGATCGTCATATCAATGAAAGAGCATTCCGTTCTGTGAGGTTCGACCGAGAAAGTAATTTGCATAGGGAGGAACCACAATTTTTACTCCCGATGCAAGAAGCATGGTCCAGATATGCAGATGGCAAGGTTACGCGGAGATTACATATCTAATGGGGTATATGAAGCCGATGCAAGTGGTGGCATAAGAGTTAATAGAC
Organism: Botrytis fragariae; assembly: GCF_013461495.1. Lineage (NCBI taxonomy): Eukaryota > Fungi > Ascomycota > Leotiomycetes > Helotiales > Sclerotiniaceae > Botrytis > Botrytis fragariae. The sequence goes on from NW_023500993.1 coordinate 1,179,690, forward strand.
AGGCACAATTATGTGAGCCTAGCAAGGGATGAAGGAGAAGCAAGAAAGGAAGAAGCATTTTCTTATCGAAAATGCAGGTCGCAAGTGATGTGGAGAAACTCCAAAGATATATATGTTTCATATTCCATAAACTTAATGCTTTGAACTATTGTACCCAGTTTTTCAAATAATAATCGATTTTGCTTAACGTTGATCTAAAGTTCTAGAGTGAGCTTTGATCTGGATTGCTTGTAGGCCCACCCCAAAACCCTAGTGAATGTGGTTGTGGAAGACAACCTTGAAACACAAATTTCCTGCCTTCCTCAGATGATGCACGAGAAACAAAGCCACCGCCTTGAAAACGGCACAGTTACATAGAGATTCCTAGGAGTTGTACACCTCCATCGTCACCAATTCATTATTGGGGTTACGCTTACAGTACATTCGGTTATGCTTCGCCTCCTTCCTATTCCCACCTCATTGCTACATCTTGGATAAATCGTCAATGACATGAAAGAAAATGGACCGGTAGGTTGTACACACTCTCTGACCATACGTGAGATCAGATATCAGGAGAGATAGCCACTCAATGGAGGAAAAAGGGAGCAGAAACTGGAAACAAGCGCCAGGAGCAGATTGTGCCGCGTGCAGTCTTTATACCCTTGATCGGAATACTTTCTCAAACACGAGGCCTGAGGTGATAGCATACCATTGATTCTTGACAGGGCTCTAATTAAGCCACCGAGAAGGCTTTTCATATTTGCCTTATTTTATGAAAGTTAGACAGAGGGATGGATGGATGGATGAATGGGTGAGAGGGAGAGAGCGAGGCTTTTGGGAAGGAAGGGTAATAAGGGATACGCCATCACTTCGTCGATAGAACCGTATGGATTTTGGAAAGGAAAATCAATCATTCCGTTGTTATTTTCTTTCTCGGGCTTCACAGATACAAGTTTACAATGGGCGGGTAGAGAGTTGCACGAAAGAATATAAATTTAGATGGAAGAATTAATTGGTTGAATCAGCAGCACAAGTCATGTTTTATTATCTGTCAGCTACTCTGTACACTGTTCGGTATATCAAATCATCAACAACCAGTAGCAGTCTTTGGACGGACCTAGTCTAATTGAACGCCTAGGGATTTCTATTAATATTTGCTCTCTCAACGCCGTTTTAATATTATTGCTCGATACCAGAATTAATGATGTCCTAGCGGTCTCTTTCTTGAGTCATTCATTCAAATGCATTTTGTGTCGTCCTATGTACGTACCTAGGTCCCAAGGTAGGCACTTCTTGATGCTTTGTCGTTTTGGATACGATCCATCGATTCGGAAATCATGCCTCCGCAACGTGTACCGGTTTTTCTAGGACAATATCAGCAGGTAAATTGTAATACCATAATTGAGGGACGCAATTCAACAGTCGAACCTCTCTTTCAATGAAGATCAATAATATGACTGATTTAATTCTAAATCGAAGACATCTTTAACGACCACTTTCTCCTTCGGTTACAGTATCAGTATCTCTTGTCTCACTCATTGTAAAAAACTTAAAATCATCTCAACGGGGCAGCTCTTTCTTTGCTCTAGAAGGAGAATGATTTCCATTTGACATCCACTTTCCCATACAAATCCACCCACCTGCCATCTCTCAATAGTAAGAGATCAAAAGTTCACGGAATCCTATTGCCGACCCCCCCAAAGTAGAGGAAGCCAGAAGAAGGAATATCGGGAAATTATACATTACATACTAGGTACATACGAAGTACCTATACCTAGGACCTACTAGGTATGATTGTTGTACGCACAGTGCACACAGACGAGCATACACACGAACACACACCGACGAAAGGACTGAAAGCCATCTACAACGCACGCACATTCACGTTCTCCTCCATCTCCGAGATTCTTTATTAGTGTCATCCTCAGGATTCTGTGCTACTACCTCCTACCTACAATATTCCATCCTTCGTTCTTCAATACCTCCCTGATCACTCTTGCGCTCACTCACCTGCATATCGCATATCGCATACCGCATACATAACCCATACGACCTTGATAACCTTCAACTACTTCTTCCCCCTGGAAGCTTGCTTCAGATCACGATAACAGCCAATCTGATCCCTCGAACCTTCCACAAACTACCTAGTAAGCACTCTCAGACCTATTAGCAATAAACCCTGTTCAACAACTGCTTGTTCAACGACCATTACGAACATTACGACTTCTCAGCAGTAACGGGCGAGCACAAGAAGAAGCAAAGAGGTTGTCTAGCATTCCTTCTCCCCCTCGAGTTTGAAGCCGGATCATCGAACAGAACGGCACTTCGTACATATCCTCTCGTCATTAATCGACGCATGAGGCACGAACTATACGATAGTACAGTAAATATTTCCACTCATTCGACCCGGGGGCATACTTTTTACCCACTAGAACAAGCAGCTACCCAAGTTCCGGAGGTTGTAGCCTTTAAAAGAGCAAGTGAAAAAGACTGGAGAAGACATCTTTTTTGAGCACAAACCCAAGCACAACCCATCCCCAATCACCAACCCCTTGACCATTTCTTACCACACTCCCCAGTAAGCAACTTAGCACCAGAGCAAAGCGAGGATAAAGCAAAAAGCCAAAGCAGCGAGCGCGATTATAATCCTTGAAAACATTACCAAAAGCAAGTTAGAACGAAAGGGGGAGGGGGAGAAAGAGTCAAGACACGACACAGAGCGGACCATCCACTCATTCCATCAGCGTTCTTCCTTGGCTACTCATACCCACCCGTTCTTTTACCCATTCCAACTGCTGTTATTATTATTACTATTATATTATTCATTATTATTATTATTATTATTATTATTATTATTATTATTATTATTATTATTATTATTTCACTCTTCTTCTTCTTCTTCTTGACCCTTACCCAGTTCTCCTTCAAGTGCAGCAGTGTGCACACCACTTTCACCCAACATCCACAATCCAAGTAAAAAAAGATCCAAGGCCCCTACCACTTTTCGACCGCGCAGACCAGGTCCAAAAAGGGCTCAGATTTGAGATTCTCAAACGACTATTAACTCAAACATTCCATCTTAAACCCCCCCGTGCCTTCCTCATCTCAAACTCGAAAAAAAATCTACGTCTCTCATTCTCGTCGCAGGTCGCCCGTACATCCAACAAGAAAACACATTCTACCCCTCAGCCGCAGTCAATTTCTTCTATTGATCGTAGCATTCACCCGAGGGTCTCTCTTCATTTACCGACCGAACGAAACGAAAAGAGTCGCGACGAAATAGATTAGATTTGTTTTTGAAAAGTGTTGTTGTCGCGGCACAATTTCCTACACCTTTTCGCTCGCCGAAGCTTCTATCATTCACTTCCTTCAGTCGTCCGGTCGACCTTTAAAACACATACACCCTTCTCTTAATTTTACCAAACCGCGATTAGACGGTTCCGTTTCTTCTTCTCTTCTTCTTCTCCTTTTTAAATACATTTAAAAAGGATTTCGAGTCAAGTTCTTGCTGGCCTCGAACCCCTCGAACGTCAACTGCTTCATCTGGCTTTATCTGTACCGGAGCAGGCCCTCCATTCGAACACCAACCCTATCATTTCATAGAACGTTCTTACGATACCGATACCAATCCAGTTCTCTGACACTCGCTTCGCTCTTCAAATTTCCGAGGATACTATTGCTTCATTAACGTCGCTGATTTCCCATTACTTCAAACATTAATCAACACGTCCCATCTTCGGTTTATCGTGTTTCTCAGCCTTACGGCCTCGCCGGTGTTTCGATTCCCCCACTCGATTCAGTTGATATCTTCCCACACAAACTGTTCTTGAGTCGTTGTTTCGACTCAATTGAATGGCGCATATGATGTATTCGCAACATCATGCGACGATGGCTCCCCCACAGAAACCAGAGACCTTCATGCTGAGCAGTGAAGCACAACAGAGCCTCCCTCAAGATGCTCAAGTAGCACTCCAACAAGTCGACAACTGTAAGTATCAAGCATTACTGCTCAGGTGAATTTTACTAACCTGACACTCAGTAAAATACTTTTTAATATCTGCTCCTGTTGATTGGTCGGCGGATCAATACATCAGACGATTTCTCCTTCCAACTGGTGAATACGTTTCCTGCGTGTTGTGGTATAGTGAAGCTGTTTCTTTATTAGGAATTTATTGGGACTGATGATGCTATAGGAACAACCTCTTTCATATTTCCGGTACTGACATTGTACGATGTCTGTCTTTTCGATTCCAAGCTTTCGGTCGACCAGTAAAGAATTCAAAGAAATTCGAAGAGGGTATCTTCTCTGATCTGCGAAATTTGAAATCTGGAACCGATGCCTCCCTTGAAGAGCCAAAGAGCGGTTTCTTAGACTTCCTATACAAGAATAATTGCATAAGAACACAAAAGAAACAAAAGGTTTTCTATTGGTATAGTGTGCCACACGACAGGTTATTTTTGGATGCTCTGGAGCGAGATTTGAAGAGGGAGAAGATGGGACAAGAGGCTACGACTGTAGCAGTCAATGAACCAGCTTTGTCTTTCGAATTCGACTCGTCGCAATCCTTGTTTGAGCAACTCACAAAGGCTCAGCAAGCCAACTCTTCATCATTCTCTGCCCAGCAACCTTCATACAATCAATCACAATCAACATCCCCAGTGATGCGAGCGATGGATTCGATGCCTCCTCCACAGATGGTTCCTCAAGCTATGGCTATGCCAGAAGAGATGAACCAAATGGCCGCTTATCAACAAATGACAATGCAGCAACAACCAATGCAGCCACAGCAACATCATCATCAACAACAAATGCACCAAGTCAAGAGAGAGCCCGATTTCAACCGCGTTCAATACAACCAAAATGGTGTCCCAATCGGGCAAACACATCAGCGACATGCCTCTATGCCTGCATACGGATTAGAGTACTCTCCCGCGCCCTCGTTCGTTTCATCACACTATGAAGATTACAGTGCTCGTGGTATTTCATTTGAACCAATTACTCCACCTCAACAAGCCCTTGGAATGGGAGCTGAACCGGCTTATATTGCAAATGAGGAAACTGGTCTCTACACAGCAATTCCGGATCATATGGGTGGTGTCAATGGCCTGCATACTATGATGCAGCTACCCCCATCAAACTTGTCTGGTCCACAATTTTCACATGCCACCAGAGGTTACGGAGCAAACAATGTCTACTCAGTGATTGAGGGTTCGCCAACGTACAAGCAAAGAAGGCGCCGCTCGTCAATTCCTCCAGGAGTTGCATCAATCGTTGCCGCTGCCGCCGCGGCTGGTCAACATTCTCACCAAGCCCACAGGCCATCAGATCTACGAAGATCGGTCTCGCACTCTGTTGGACCAGTAGCTGAAGGTGACGAGTCAGGCGAAAACTCTCCGCCTGGACTTACATACAGTAACCAAATTCCCCATCAGATGGCGCACCACAAGGAATTAGTTGATTTCTCCAGACATGGAACACCCCTTTCTACCGTCGAGGATTCTCCGCACATGAACCCAATGTCCTTGCAACAATCAGACTTTCAGTTAAACAATGATGATCTTGCAGGCGATAGTCCGCTTGATCATTCCCCTCAACGAAGACACATGCAAGGAGCAGGTGGAGTAGTGCGAAGAGCACGAAGCGCCACGATGATGGAACTTGGCCCCTATCCCCAAAAGTCACACTCATGCCCAATCCCCACTTGTGGTCGTCTGTTCAAGCGTTTAGAGCATCTTAAACGGTATGTTTCATGTTTTCATTTCTTCTTCATTTCTTTTGTCCGGCTGTAGATCAAGCCGCTGACTTACCCCCCTCCAGACATGTGAGAACCCATACACAAGAAAGACCCTACATCTGCCCACACTGCAGCAAAGCATTCTCCCGCTCAGACAACCTAGCACAGTATGTTACACATTATTTGAAATTCAATCCCAACCACACCACCACACACACACATACATACAGCATAGCAGTCCTCGACTAAATCCAATTATTGATCTTTCGAACATGAGCTAACAAGTATCCAATAGACATCGTCGTACACACGATCGTGGTGATGGATCTGAAGGTGCCTATGGCAACTACAGTGGTGAAGAAGAAGACTTCGAGGGTGAAGATCACCTTGGACCCCTCGAAGACGCTTCTCCCAATTCCGAGAATGGTTACCTCCCACAAAGCATGACGTCGAATTTCAACGGCATGCCTATGTCAATGGGAATGATGAATCCTGGTATGGCTGCCCCCAGTCAGCTCATCAATACACATCAACTCATGCAGCAACCGATATAGAGTTTGCTCCAAACTCTCCGTCGTTTGAATAATGCAGGTTTCTCGGCATCATTTTTGTTCACCACTTAGTCGACTTTGACACCTTCTACTCCCCCTCTTTGTATATGATCTTTTTAGTAGTCTTTTTCTCTATTTTGTTTCCATTGCATAGCTTTGCGAGTTCTGACGTGTGCTACGCGTTTCCGTTGGCTCTCCAAAGCTTTCATATTTACCTCTATTTCCTTTTAGTTTTTATTTGATACGGCTTTTCTATAGGCGCTATGGCCTGTCGTGTTGGTTGCAGCTGCTTGAGATTACTTTGATGATCATGATGGATTTCTTTATGAAGCTCTCAAAACCCCCATCACTTTTTGTGGGTTGTTCGGATAATTGGGAAAATTGGGTGTCTACAAAGGAAGGAAGGAACAGAAATTTCCGGGAATGGGTAGAGTGGGCAGGCAATGACAGGGTGTATATCTTGTGTATTTTGTCTTGCCTTGTCTTGTCACTGGCTAATGGACTACTGTGCTCTCTATCATGAGATAGATGGAGCGCGTAGGCCAGGGTTAGTTTTGTACGCAATGCGATTTCTTTTTATGGGGTCTCGCTAGGTTGGTAGTTGGAGTGGCAGTTTGCGCGTTACAAACTGAGAGGAGGGAAAACATCATAAGGGCGAAGATGAGGAAGGAGGTAGAGATGAACCTCCTTGTGTATAATCAAAAATGTTTTTGTATGTTCGGTCATTTTGGTCTTGGGGAGGGGGTTTATGGTGTTGATCGATTGATATGAGATCGATGAGTGGAATCGATATGAAGTGAATATGAGATGCGATGAAGAGAATTATAGACTATGTTATACCCAACTTTTACTTTGCTCGTGCGTATCAATGCTTTCATGATGTGAAATGAGAATTTTCTTGGAGTAAAAGATTTAAGAATAACCTGACACTGAACAATGATCCAGAAGATATCACTAGGTGATTCCCATTAACTTCGATCTGGTCCGTATCATCTCTGTCATTCTTCAAAGTGCCAAATTTCATTATATGTTTACTATTATCTACTTTGACTCTGAGCATTTCTTCAACAGTGGAATGAAAAGGATATACAGAAGAAAATTCTCATAGTATGGTGAATGTTGAAGAACGAGCTGTGCCAGTATCATGGGGGTTGGTTCCGCGATCTAGCAAGAGATTTACGATATTTTCGCGGGCGTAAAACTTCCCAATGGCCGCCAGGCTCATCGCAGACCTCAACTTTCAAGCTCCAAGGTTGATAGTGCGAAGATAGCTTCCCCTGGGAAGCCGGACCACAGTTAGTTTAGCGTGTATGTTTGACTATTAAATATATCGGTTATGTGATATGCATGTTCTCTGCTCAATGTGACAACTATCCTTTGTTTCCATGGTCTGTGTTGAGTGAGTTGGATCTATGAGAATGGTATCTCGAGTGGTCAACTGCACAGTTCGTTGACAGAGATTCTGCTTATGATTCAGATCATAATCAAAGGATGTCGAAGAAGCATGTCTTCTTTGGATCAAATCCCTATTTCTCTGGAAGATGTTTGAATGCACAACCTTGTTCTGGCTTGACTTGTATTGGTCAATGGATACGACAAGGAGTTGAACATCTTTAAAAGGCCTCATCGTGTAGAGTGTCAGTTGCATAATGTTCCAGAACATCTCTGAGACAATATGATATATTCATCGAGTGTAGTCTGACAAGGCTGAGGAGAAGAATACTCCAACTGTTGGGTCAGCTTGCTTCCTTCTTTGCAGGGGTTGACGCTTTAACGAGGTCATCGCGGTGTATCGCCTCATGCACTTTCTATATCGTCATTGTGCCAAGCCCACTATGTTCTCGAGTGACTTTTTCCTTCATAGTGATTTCCTTATATCTCTTTTGACCAATCTGCTTGATTCGTCATGGTGCTCTCGTACGTGTTCTCGTCCTCTTTTCATGGTCTGTAGTATTTTCCTTCTTATTTTCTCCATCATCACTGTTGCATGCTATGCATCTACTCTGGCTTTTATTACCGATTCGAGTAAGAACTACAACGAATTAATCAACTTCAATCATAAGTGATATCAATCTATTGAAATTCTGCCGCAAGATCCAAATGTTCCACCTACCAGGTTAGCACTTGCGCCTGGTGTTATCTCAATGACAGGTTCGCTTATTTGCGTTATGTTTTCTGTTTTATTATGGCCTGATGGAAAGCGCATAGGTATCTTTTGAATTGTGCTTCGAAGAATACTCAACCCGGCAGTGGGAATTTGATTTCTAACGTGGGACCCATACTTACCCCGTCTCTCCCACTCATCTCATAGGAGCTCTCTCGTTCAACGCAAAATTCTTTATCGTCTCTTGGATATATATTCTAATTAGCTTCAGCACGTCCTCCACTTTGAACACAGCATATATCGGGGAGACTCGTCAATATGACCAAGGGACTTTCGATCTCGAGGCCTGGGCGTGCCAGCTAGTCCGCGTCCCGAGTGATTTTCCGAGAGTTGTATGTAGAACGGCTTATGCAGCACGCATCTTTGATACGCATTGTTCTGTCGCTGCTTTCCTTGCCGCTTGTATTGGTCTCTGGGCGTTGAGGAATCAAAGGGATATGACTGTGAGAGGAAAGAAGGAGAGTAGAGAGATGCAGGCGTATGATTTGGGTCAGAATAGTGAGGGTAATACGGCCAATTAGGTGATTGATCTTGGTTATCGGAAGTGTGGAGGTAAGAACATCAGAAATTTGAAGAAGTCTAGAGGTCAAGATTGAAGAAAGGGAGGCGCATAACCCTTGGTAGTATAGGTCGAAATGTAAACAAAGGGAAAATGAAATTAGTAGCTCGGTTGAAATTTGAGGAATATTGACATTCTAAAACAAATGATGGTGATAAAATCTTGGAATGTCAATATGGATCTGGATACAATACAAACGCTCAATCAAATTTGCAGAGCATTAGATAGAGCTCGTCCTCCTCGTCAAGGTCTGTAGCCAAGGAGCAGATTGCATGTCATTGAAATGCATTTTTGTAACCACAATTGCCAAATCAGAACCGTACAAATAGCCTGATCTTCATGTTCTTTCTCATTTGTAAATAGGAAACTGTATTGTACAACAAGAGATTTTCAATGTTAGACCACGTCACACTGACCCCGCACTTTCACCCCCAGTCGAACTTTCGACCTATCACTCTCGTAAGTCCCAAGGTAATATCACTTCAATAACTGCATTTAGAGCTCGTTCAATTGGTACAAATGCAAAGCTTAATATTTGGCCTACATAAAACCTACTGATTCTCTCTAAGCACCAAAGCACTTCTCATACCCGACCATTGTAAACCTGTACCTAACATCATTGTTATGCAACCTCGTCAACGCTGTCTTCAATCCCTCCTCATCAATCTCAATCGTCTCCACCCAACTCTCAATTCCCTTCTCAACTGCCAAATCCAACATGGCGAGAACTTCTTTCCTGCTACCCAAATGACTTCCTCCGAGGAGTACACCGTTCTTCAAGAGTTGGAAGTTATCGATGGTTTGACCTTCCCCTTCAGGTAATCCAACAGATACCCAGTGTCCGTGAACGTCGAGAAGCTCGAGATATTCGGCCAAATTGAAACCGGAAGATGAGGAGGCAGTGTTGACGATTAAGTCAAAGGTCATGATGTGCTCTTTGTTCCAATCCTTGTCGGCAGTGGCGAGGAAGCCGTCGGCGCCGAGTTTCTTGGCATCAGCTTCTTTGGCATGGGTTCTGTTTGTAAGTATAAATTAGTATCTTTCCCATCTTAGGAACTTCATGGGGAACTGGGTGGGCGAGATCAACATACCTCGAAATAACCCAGGTCTCGGCTCCCAAAGCCTTAGCAAACATAACTCCAAAATGTCCAATTCCACCCAACCCTACAATACCCACCTTCTTTCCTGGTCCACAGCCATTTCTGACCAATGGACTATACGCTGTCAAGCCAGCACACAACATAGGAGCTGCCTGTTCACTCTTCAATCCGTCTGGGATGGGGAAGACCCAATGTTCATGAGTTCTAACGTGACTAGCATAACCACCTTGGGAAACGATTCCAGTTTCTGGCCAAACGGCTCCATAGGTATCGAGTTGATGGCGACAGTATGTTTCATTGTCATTCTTGCATTGCCGGCATTGGAGACAAGAGTATGATTGGGCGCCGACACCGACACGTTGACCGGGTTTGATGAGAGTTACTTTTGGGCCGACACGGAGGGCTTCACCTACGATCTCTAAGGACAGATTGGGAATATTAGTATATTTTCATTCTTTCACAATTATCCAATTGAGCTCTCGCTCATCCGATTTACTCCCAGGCCTAAGATTGGGAACCTAAAACGGTAGAAAGAAGAATGGGAAACCATACCATGCCCCACACAGAGTGGAAACTTTTGTTCACCCCACCCTCCACTAACAGTATGCAAATCACTGGCGCAAACACCACAGGCCTGAATTTTGATATCGACATCGTAGTCACCGAATGGTTTGGGTGTATATTCATTCTTGTGAAACTCGGTCCATTTCTTAGGATCTTCAATTTGGAATCCGGTGAAAGTATCTGGGTATCCCATTTTCGTAGATTGTGTGGAGATGAGTTTTGGAGGGGGATATATTTGGGGTGTTTGAACGGAGAAGTGTGTTAAAGACTGAGATAGACGATATGAAGAGTGGTATGAGGAAACAGAAGAAGGGGAAGAGAGAGAGGAAAAACAGAAAGGAATCTCTGAATAATAAATACTTCCTTATACACCCGCCAAGGCATCTCCATTTTCCCCCCATCCATGGGGAGAGATTCATGGGGGGCCATATGAAAGGTTTACAATCCCCATTTAAGGGCCATTCACCCCACCATCCCAGCGGGGTTGATATTTCGGGGTTATCTCATCAAATAGATTAATGGCATTGAGATTTTTTTCCGGGGTCGTTGTCGTGGGATGTTCATTTTATCCGTCGCCGGGGAAGTCTCGTTTGATACGTGGATCTCAATGCGGCTGCTTATTTTTCCACCACTCATAATGCGAAATTTGGGGAATTTCATCATGGTACATAGTAGTACAAGTAGTACACAGCATTCACGGCAAATGCTATTTTATATGTCGGTAATATCTAGATCTCAACCAACTCACTTGATAACATGCTATTAAATTAAGATATGGAATTATACTTTCTGAACAAGAGCTAGTGATTTATTTAGTTAGAAGAAAACTACACTAGAAGCTTCACTTTCGCTACCCCTGAAGTCACAGACCTATTTCGCAAGACAAAGGCGTTCATTGTCTACAATCGTGAAATTGACAAAGGGCCATGAAGCGAACTTTGTCTCAACCCACTCTTTTATACAACATAGACTCCGAGATTGGGCACTCAATCTTCAAGTAGGGTGTGAACATTGAAGTACAATCTTTCCGAGCGGTTCTCGAGAGTCATTTTATCTGCATCTCCTGATCGAATATTGAGTAGTCTCGTTCAAATGAATGAAAGTGGTGGAGAAGTATTGGCGGAGATAGACGATATCAGCAACCCTATCTCCAATATATCTATAATTGTATGAAAAGATCACTGGCTTCGAGAAGGCAGCTATCTAGGTAAGCCTTCAGTGCAGAGGCATGAGGGAAAGGAGTAAGGGAATTTTAAGGGTCTACGCCGTATGAATTTTGAAAGCCAATATACCCCGTTTGACCAACAATTCCGTCTGAGACACGCAATTGACAATGCCAATCTCGTATCGAAATTGAACATTCTTGAAGAATATAAGAGTTTTCCAAGTAAATAAGAAGATGCTTAAGCATGACCCTTGGGTTCCATTTGTTCTATCTGTCTACTATACTCTTACAATATCCATTAAAAAGAAAACCTAAGCACTCAGATGACTTCCTCCAGCCCTTTGAAAAAGTATAGCCACCTAGCGCTGTGCATGCCAATTGCAAAGTCCCTCCTTGTAGCCACCAAAACACACAAACCCCAAAATCTTCGATTCCATTCAAGCATTATAACCACCCTACGCCGTATAACTTCCTTGTCAAAGCATGATGCATCAATGCTTTTCCCTAATAAACTCACCCATAACTCCATAGTTTCCCTTGAAACTTGTTGAGCCTGGAACCAGAGAACTCCCACACTAATAACACACCTTCGATGAATTAAAGCCCATATCATACAAATTCCGTAATCTTAAAAAATCATGATCCATCAAATAAACCTCAAATCACTTGAATCCTCGAAACTTTCTCCTTGCCTTCCCCTTTCTTCCTTTTGCAGCTGGAGTGGTTCCATTCATTTCGCTTGGACCGTCCTGAACACCAGCTAAAGCTTTGACATCCTCATCATCCATTTCGCTGAGGTCATCGCTTGTGTGAGAGCCATTTGTATTTTCAACTGGAACTTCTTGCAAGACACTAGTTCCTTCAGGCTGGAAATCCTTGACATACCAAGGAATGCCCCCATTGTTAAGCACGTCTGCGCCATCTGTATTATTTTCACCATTTGAAACTGGTGGTGTTGGTGGGGTAGGCTGGTTGTCTTCTGGAGTAGAAGAATAGCCATTGGTATCAGGTGGCGTAATGCCATCACCATTTGTAGTGTGCGTTCCAATACCATGGTTAAGAAGTTGTGGATCAATCAAGTGGTCCGTGTCGGAAATAGTAGCAGACGCAACATGAATGACATCCTCGACATCATGCTCCGCATCAGCATCGGCATCTGGCATATTTGTATCTATGACTTCAGTGTTTGCAACAGGAATTTGCCCGCGTTCTACCACTCCGGGATCTAGAGTCTCAGAAGCAATCTCTTGTGATTGTGCAACGTCAATCATGTCTTCGTCTTGCGATGGCTCCGGCGCTTCAACATCCGCAAAGGTATCAGATGAGCTGTTCGAACCTTCAGCAGGAAGTAGACAGTTTTCGAGTAAGACATTCAGCACTTTTAGCTGATCCTCAGGCTTTGTCTTAACAACATCACACTCGGCTCGAATTGCAGCCTCTAACATAGGCTGAACAGCCTTGATAATGCGTCTTCCGATTTTGCGACGATTCTGCACGTTTAAATTTACCGGTTTGGAGGATGTCTTTTCGATGCCCCCAGCCGGGTTTTCTTTTTGTCCACCTTGCGGGGTGTCTTCCATAATAGCAGCAGTGATGGTGGAACTGAAGTCTTTCGCAAACGCCCCCGTAGTAGTGTAAAAGCGTTGGTTGAGCTTGTCGCTGAGTCGACTGAGACCACCGGTAAATGCCTTTTTGCTATCGATTCTGCGGTTTATTAGCTTTTGTCGCCCCCATAATTGCGCGAAACCTTACTGTAAAGCCCTTTCAATGACCGGAGGCAGTAGATGCGCTACAGGAAAGTATATCGTGTCGACAGCATCCTTTTCAACCCTTGCAGCTTCTAACTTCTTCAATTCGCGTTCTTTGATTTCTCCAGCAAGTTCACGAAGTTTCCCCATATCTTTGAGCAGAAGTTGAGCAAAATCGATACGACGTGCAAGTCTTTCCCTTCCTACGTGACCCATACCAGAGAAGTTGCGCCGGGTGATTTCCATGGAAGAGAAACTTTCCATTTGGAGTTGCAATCGCTTTAAAAGAGCTGCACCTCTTCGGGCCTCCCTCTTGAGAGTCCAATACTTACAGCAATCTGCAGTCCACTCCCTACGTCTGCGAAGATTATAACGTTGCAATGACATTTCAACAGAGTTGAAGATAACTTTTGGAATGATCGGAGCACCCGAAGGAAGTTTCCAAATACCTTTGATTGGCTCTTCCGACTGAATATCTTGATTGTATTGTAGCAATGATCCCCGAGCACCATTCAAGTCAATGGCTTCTGGATGTCTTCCTGCTTTACGATGAGCTATAGCCAGCATACCGGCAGCTTCATTGGAATCAGCCCACACACGGCCACGCATAGTCTTCTTGTAGAATCTGCGAGCTTCAGCAGTAGCGGCGACAGTGTCGTTCTCCCGAGCATGATCTTGAGGCGAATGCTTGTCACAAAAGGCTTTCAGGACAGCGTGTCCATCTAGAACTGCCAAGGTCCCATGGTTATTCTTCATCTTCAAAAATAGACGAGCTCTGCGAGCGCAAGTAACATGGAAAGCTGTGAAGCAGGCTTTATTGCCACATTGCACACATGCTCCCATACTTTGATTACAGATGTAGCAGTTTAATTTCCACCTGCTTTTCGGGACCTTCTCAACTTCCATAACTGGTTCCATGAATGTAGTGTTACCAAGAGAAACTTCAGGAATCCACATGGCACAGAGTAAATGCGACCATTTTGAAGCATTGGTTTGCTTGAAAGCTCCATCGGTGTTGGGACAGAAAATGCAAGTCTAAAGATGAATTAGCATTAAGAGTAGAGATATAGATCTCGAGGATGACTTACAGGAGTGGAGCGTCCAATCAACTGACACTTTCTGCACATCCATTGACCTTCGGGAATGAAAGGTACTCCATAGCATTCTTGATGCACAGCCAAGTCGCAACCATCGCAGAAAACAATGGCGTTGGTGTTTTCACAATCTCCGTCATCGCAGATAGCACATTTACTATCTTGTTCTTCTCCAACCTGAGCTTCACCATTAACGGCAGCAGCTGAGCTAGACCTTGGCCGATGGGTTTGAGGTGGTTTTGGATTTGGCTTTGGTATAGTTCGTTCTAGATTATGCCAGTCTTTTTCTATCTTAGTCAGAGTGACTTCGAAAATGTGTCGAGGAACCTCATCAACGCCTTCCGCCTTCCGCCTCTCATTATATTGTTGTAGCCATTTATCATCTGCCTCATCCATATCATACTCAACACGACCAAGAGTGCTTCCAATTCCATCAAGATCCTCGTTGAAGTTAATATCAGAAGCCTTTATGAATTCTTGCTCATGTCGAATAAATTCGTCACTTTCCTGATATCCTACATTTGCCATGGATTTATCAACATATTGATCGAATTCTGGGGTATCGAACTTTTTAAGGGTATGCGTTAGTCGGAACGAGGGTTGTGGCAGAGTCAACTTTTCCTTCGCGGTGGTATTCATGACATGTATACCCTTTGGTGTCTTTGGCGTCTTCGGGGAATTAACGCCAATAGATATTCCAAGGTTCGCAGCAGCTCTGGCGGCGTAGAATGCCTCAGGGTTCTTGGGAGGACGGCCAGGTCTTCTCTTGCCTCCTCCTGGTGTACCTGGAATGGTATATGGTACTAGAACCCCATTTGTACTAGGAGTAGGTACTGCGGGATTTGGAGTTGTGTTTGTGCCATTCTCACCATTATCAGCACTCTGTCCAGGTTTACCATTCGCCGATCCTTCCACTAATTGTGATGCGCCGGCGGGTGTTACAGGTCTCGAGTTTGACACTCCCTCCACTGCTTCTTGACTGAAACACATCATTTCTTGATTTATGTCTAGATCGGGATGAAATTCTTCCCAACTTCGTTCCTCTCGAGGCTTGTATCCATCATTTTGCGCGACAGCTGCAGCAGCCTGCGATGATGATCCGAATCTACCTGGGGCAGCCATGGGGGGTTGTTGTGCGCGAGGAAGTACTGTCCTTGTTCTCGTTGTTCGATTATCTCTGCGAGGGTAAACTACCGGCTGGACTCCGTTCGCAGCGTTTTCGCGTCCTATACGACCGCGAGGTCCAATATAATTATAACCCCCTGGTCCTGTACCGCCGACTAAAAGTAGATCTTGGCCGTTCTCGTCTACGTATCTGCCTCCTCCACCGGGACCGCCTGGTACGTAACGACCTTTTTTAGGAGGTTCGGATGTTGGATTTTTGATAATTGGGTTTTCAAATCGACGATTTGAGGCTGACGCGGATTTCGGACGTGTAGATCTTGTACCTGAGCCACTTGCAGCTCTTCTAGGGGTTCCAGGTGTTGGCGTCGGGGCCATGTTGATATTTAATTCACTCCGACGTATTTATGCGACAAGAATGTAAAAATGTGGACAAAGGTGAGTTTGTGCCACTAGTGCGGCAGTTAAAGCTGATGATGAATACCTAGTGTTAGGTTCCGTGAGGGGCGAGGCGCATATGGAATCAGAAGCAATAAAGACACAATCATGCGCGTCTTTCTCTTCGCAAATAAATTGAGTGATACTGTAAGAGTGAATTACACGAAAATAATGTTTAAGATATGGAGGTTATCATGATCTAGCTATGTTTGATGTAGCCAACATCTTCAGTTTGGTAGTCGCGATGTGGTTGCCCCTTCCGATTAGGTCTAGCTGACATCAAGGATCAAGTCCCATTTTGAGTTTAGCATCGGAAAAAAGTATGAGGATGTTCCGATGTATTAGTAATCTGCGTACTGATTCTACCCATTATCACAGTCCACAGTCCGTGCATGTTTCCCTGCATCAGCATCAGCATCAGCATCCACCCGCTCCAGTTATTGAACAATGAGATTGTGAGCATTGTGAGCATTGGTCGATTGTGCGAAATTGGAGTGTGTACGATAAAACGTCTATACGAACATTGGGTGAAATGCTAGTGCCTTCTCTAATATCTACCGAATACTCAAAGCTGCTTGAATAGTATCTTCATTGCTATCAACAGTCTGTTGTTCAACATACTGCCGGCTTCAATGTCCCATCCATATTCCCTTCGATCTTTCTCTTCACATGCCACCAATATCTAAAAGATAATTTTGTTGTTCTAAGCAACGTTGCTTCGTACACTTCAAGAAGTGGACCTTGACGAGACTCAGTTGTCCGTTATAGCAAACGCCCCCAGTTTTACGAACAAGGTCATTGTTCCGTTGATTTTACACCAAAAGTTTGGTCTTGGGGCGCCTCGTGGTAGTTGACAAATCCACCGTCGAAAATGTAAATTCGGCATCACCAACATCTTTAAAAAAAAAATAGAAAGCGATAAAATTGTTAGACTTGTGTAGGATTTCACTTTGAGAGAGCTCTAATCGCATCCTATATAGCTTTGATAAGTTTGGATAGTAATTGTGATGTGCAGACTGGGTTCGATTTTTCAACCTCCTCAACGCAAGATAAATAATAGATTGTTGAATGCAGGGAAATTCAAGACATTCTCTTAAATGTTCGGGGGATTTTTGGGCAAAAAAGGAGCTAGGTCCAAATGAAAGAAATATCGAATTGGAAATCACAACTCTATTTTTTGCTACTATTCTTCGTATTCATTACACGGAGATCACTTCGAATATGAATATAGTAAAGTAGACCCATATACTTCCGCAATCGTGAGAGAAAAAGGTTCAAATAATGCAAATTTGTCGTCCTTGTACTAAAGTTCTGGAGTGGATGATACGTGAGCCGTGAGCCTGGCACTCTTGCTGCTTGAGCCTGCACCTAGGTTAAGCCTCACCGACGTTCCACAAATGCAATATCAACTTCGGTATTGCATCGAAAGGATAACATAACACTCATGTAAAGCTGTGCTTCACCCACCATTCGCTGTTCATCAAGCTTATCACATCGATTCATTGGTCAACCCCGCAGTGGTATTTCAATCAGCCTATTTGACATCTCCACAATCTCCACGAGTGCGGGGAAGGACGATGATCCTTCACCCCACAACGTTCAATAGCTCGCATAATGACAAGAATCCTTCGTTGCTAAAAACCTATCGCTGTATAGATGAACCCACGATATGTCATTTCCATGGGTATTTCGCATTTAGCCATTAGTTTATCCAGAGCTCCATCTGCAGCTTCATGATGCGTAGTGCATAGGAATTCAGAGCTCCAGAATATGTGTTTAGAGCTAGTAAGAAAAATATAAAGATAGACAATTCCCGGTTATCGTCTTGCTAGATTCTGATTTTTCGTCCCTAAAACCTCGCTGTTGTGAAAGCTCATATAACAAGATATCATTTACTATGGCAGTCGGGGCTCCCGTTCACGGCGTTCACGATGCGGCTCTGCAACGTCGACAAAAGCTTATGGGCGCCAGTGGCCCAGCGGCTTTAGTTAAAAACTTTCGAGTCTTCAGTATTGCCTTGTTCGCTTGCATTGGAGGATTGTTATATGTATGTGGCTCCAAATAAATTCCCTCGAGAGAAAAATTGATTACGAAATTAATTCACATTGTGTGAAAAACAGGGCTACAATCAAGGCGTTTTTTCTGGTGTGCTCACTATGAACTCATTTATGTCTCACATGGGAAACTATGATAGCACAGATCCGGCAGATCAAAGCAGAAAAGGATGGTTAACTAGTATATTGGAATTGGGCGCGTGGCTTGGAGCACTCCTAAGCGGATTTATGGCAGAGGCATTAAGTAGAAAGTACGGGATTCTGATTGCTACCGGTACGCTTCTTTTTTTCAATTCCCAATACGTAAAGAGTTCCAGATGCCTAGGAAGAGGTGGAGTCGTTTTGAAAAGGATATTGACACTTTATGCTCAAATATAGCTGTATTTATCATCGGCGTCATAGTCCAAGCGACTTCCATCTCCGTTGGCCACTCCGCCATCTTGGGCGGTCGTTTCATTACTGGAATGGGCGTGGGAAGTCTCAGTATGATTGTCCCTATGTACAATGCCGAAGTCGCTCCGCCTGAAGTGCGCGGATCTCTCATTGCCCTCCAACAACTTGCCATCTGTGCCGGTATAATGATATCCTTCTGGATCGATTACGGCACGAACTATATAGGAGGAACCGGCGCGACGCAATCTGATGCAGCGTGGCTTGTACCAATTTGTCTACAGCTATTTCCGGCTGTAATTCTTTTTGTCGGCATCTTGTTCATGCCTTTCTCGCCTAGATGGCTAGTACATCACGGAAGAGAAGCGGAGGCTAGGAAAGTGCTAGCACAACTGAGAAATTTACCCCAAGACCATGAGTTGGTTGAAATAGAGTTTTTGGAAATCAAGGTCCAGAGTTTGTTTGAAAAGAGATCGATTGCTGAATTATGGCCTGGTCTCCAAGAGTTGACTTGGATGAATACGGCGAAATTACAGTTTGTGGCAATTGGGAGTTTGTTCAAGACAAAACCTATGTTTAAGAGAGTGATAGTAGCGACCGTTACTATGTTCTTTCAACAGTGGACAGGTATTAACGTATGTGCAATTACCTCCTCCCTTCAAGCCCTAATATGTCAACATCTTATGAGATTTCCACTAACACTTTCTCCTCTCCCTTCAGGCGATTCTCTACTACGCTCCTACAATTTTCGCCTCCCTTGGTCTCTCCAGCAACACTATCTCTCTCCTCGCAACTGGCGTTGTCGGCATCGTGATGTTCATCGCAACCATCCCATCTGTCCTCTACATCGACAAGCTAGGTCGCAAACCCATTCTTACAATCGGTGCAATCGGCATGGCTACATGCCACATAATCATCGCCGTCATCGTAGCCAAAAACAGAGATTCATGGGAGGAACATAAAGCCGCGGGCTGGGCTGCTGTGGCTATGGTTTGGTTTGTCTCTCCCCTCCCCTTCTCACCACATACTTCTTTTCTTCCTGGATCTAACATGTAAAAGGCTCTTCGTAATCCACTTCGGCTATTCCTGGGGTCCCTGCGCCTGGATCCTCGTGGCAGAAATCTGGCCCCTCTCCAATCGTCCCTACGGCATCGCACTCGGCGCCTCCTCAAACTGGATGAATAACTTCATCGTCGGCCAAGTAACACCTGATATGTTGAGTGGTATTTCTTATGGTACCTATATAATCTTTGGATTGTTAACCTATCTCGGAGCGGCATTTATATGGTGGGGTGTACCGGAGACGAAGAGATTAGGCTGTGAGTATTTTCCAGTATTTGTGAGGAATGAGAGATGATGGACGTCATGCTATTTCCCATTATTGTCGTGTTGTCTCACGCAACTTCAGAACTTCCTGAATTATGCATCTATGACGGATTATGAGCTAACAAATTAAACAGTGGAGGAGATGGACCTAGTGTTCGGCAGCGAAGGTGTAGGCCGGGGCGATCTCGAAAGAATGGAAGCTGTACGTCGCGAGGTAGGGTTAGACAGGATTCTTGGGGAGAGTAACACCGATGGTGATGTATCTCCAATAACGGACATTAAGAGTGATCGGGCTGAGAAGGTTCACGAGATGTAGATAAAGTGGATCATCATTGATACATCAGTTTCATGGGTAGTTTTCTAAGCATTAGGAAGTGTAACAGTTTAGGTATAATGGAAGATATAATATAGGTGCTAGGTTTGTATTCATTTTCTTGTATTAGGAGGTTCATTATCTATATGTACGCGTAAACACCTAACTCCCAACTGCCAGTTTGTGGTATATCCCTCTCGCTACGCCTACACACGTCCACCCCCCTTCCATTTCGTAAAGCAAAATCTCACAATGACCGCACAAATTGAAAGCAGAACAAAAACGCGTGAACGGAAAAGGAAGTCCCGGAGTTCAAAATGAATGAGCCAAAATCTATATCAGTCATGGCCCTATGTACGATCAAGCCGATGTGTCATCTGCCTTTCTTGTCTTCACGACATCCTTTGCACCTCCGTCTATTCCAGAACTACCTCCTTGGTCGTTGAGTAATGGAATCTTGTCCAGGCTAGTACTTCTTAGGTGACCTGGTCTCTTTGTCTCGCCATCGTTACTTAATATTTCTCCACCCTCAGATCTGGGTGTCATCAAAGGAGATGTCATTAATTCGGGAGTATTATGCCATTTCTGAACTTCTCGCTTCATCTCCTCAAGCTCGTTTTGGAAACGTTTGCCAAAGACTTCGATGTAATAATTGGCGCCGTTGTAAACAGACCAGCAGAATACTGCCATGAGGAATGACGCAGACGCATATCGGTACCAGAACCATAGAGGGCATGGTAACATGGTGAGCAACGCATACGAGTATTGAATAAGCATAAATGCGGGCTCTTGCATAGATTCAGGAAGAGCGAGAACCGCTTTGCCAATCCAGACTTTGGAGTATGATTTTAGCAGCCAGGTGAACGATGTCGGACGACCTGCAGCAATCTTCTCACGGCGGCGGACAGTGATGAGAAAATGATAAGAAAGTTGCCATATTGCATATGGGATAGATGACCACAATGCCATGGATAACAGGCCGTAATGATTACTTGACCCTACTGGAGATGTACGTATATCGTAGATGGCACTGAAACGTGATTGTTGGACGGATGGGTCGATGAGATGGACAAGACAATGAAGTGTTACGCAGGGCATTATGTGAATAAAGAGAGACGTAACCTTGTCGAAACTGTGAAATACCATAGAATTCCTCCACATGGCAATCGCTACTGCATTGTTGCCCATGGCCAGGCAGTAAGTGCTGATGAATAGTCGTTTTGAATGTGGAAAGATCCAAATGGAGAGAAAACAGAGGAAGTTTGTAAAGTAACAGAGATCTGCGAGAAAATAATGATATCCCCGTTTGTGGTAGGCATAAAACCGGATTGGCATGAAGTATAGCAATTGGGCAGTGTACCACCAGTGGAACAACTCAGGATATCCTCCGATCAAGTAGCCACTAATGAGAACATTCAAGACTCCACAAATGAAGGAGACCTTTTCTCGAATCGTCACTGATTTTGTATCATTCCAGCGTGTCCCAAGTTTGTCAACACTATCGCGCATCCTCTTTTTATATCTGTCCAGCTGCTCATCGGCCGTTGGAACACGCTTTCGCCATTCTTCAACAACCCGGGTCTTTGCATAACTGGATCTTGTCTTTAACTTGTCTCGCTGCTTTCGAACCTTTTGGGATTGCGCGGACAGATTTCTCTGTATCCTTTCGAGTTGTTGAGGCAAATCAAAGTTCTCTAATAAGTCGAAGACAGTGATCTTATCCAAAGGAGGCCAAGGTTCCCAATCTTCTTGATATGTGCTACTTCCAGAGGCAGAAGGGCGCCTTGAAAGACGAGGACTTCCATTTTCGGAGGTTGTGTATGTGGGCGTAATGCCATCCTCCGGGGGAGAGCTTCCAGTTGAGGAATCCCCGCCAGCAAGATGTTGTTCAGAAGATAGCGAAGTTGACTCGAGTGCAGGCTCCGACTTAGAAGCTGGTATGGGTATAGGTTCAGTCATTTCTGCTATCGAACGTGGACGGGCGTGAATCGGGTCGTAGAAACAAATGCGCCTAAACGCAGAAGCACCTCTTAAAGCTATATCAGCCATGTGTCCAGGAATCTTGTGCTATGCACCCGAATATCACAGATAAAAAAACAACAATTAGGGTAACTTACAGAAAAGTATGCTGCTGCGGATGGAGAGTCTTAATATGCGTTTAAGAATGCCCAAGTGGTAATGGCTACTGTTGATCGAAGCACATGAACAAAGTTCGAAAAGGTGATAGGTGATCAAAGAAGAGTTAGATGTTTTAGGTGCCTCTCGACTCGAAACTAGTCCTCAAAATAGATAGGTTTTGTTCTGGACCAGTTCTTTCGTGAGTAATGTTGAAGGAAGTGAGATCGTGCTTGCTTTGAGAGATGTGGTTGGATGTTGGTGTCAAGATGGAAACAGACCACCTAGTTTATTAGTATCTAGAAAAAGAGTGAACTTTTGCTTGATCACAAGAGATTCTTTATTGTAGATGTTAGTTAGATTTCGAAGGGATGAAATAGGGAGATGAGGATATCTTCCCCCAAAAAACTTGTCACTTTTTATTTGGTATAATCGCTGTCTCCAATAGAAAGCAAATAACTTTTACTAGCTAAAAGTACAGTCGTGTACAGGCCTTGGAATTGCTACCAATCAATCAATAAAGTTGATCTGGGGAATACATTTCGTCATTGCTACTTTAAGACATTAGAACCCTGATTATCTAAGGGGGTACGGTTGACCATTATGACATGGGGTGAATAGAAGTGAGCTCGAGGTGAGCTGGTGAGCTGGTGAGCTAGTGATGAAGGATAGCTTGACTAAATGTCATGTGATCCATAATTCGCGTCCGCGACTTTTTGTGATGCTCAGTAGAGCAGCTGGGAAAGTTGGAGTTTAAGAAATCGCAAACCTACCCTCTCTTCGCACCGAAATTTACCTCTATCTTATCATTCCAGACGCATTATCACTCGCTACGGATGCCATGTTAATGCGCCACTCATAATAATCTCTATTTATTCCTGACTGGATCTTACCTTGGTAGTTACTCTTCTTTCTTAACGCGTGCACCCCGCTGCGATCAACGCGTATAAGTCAAGATGGGAAAACTCATACGCCTCGAGCTTTTCAGTAAGATGGTCGCGCTATTAATGCTATTGCTCAAGCTGATCGTATGTAGATTTCAAGTCGTATAAGGGGCACCATGTACTCTTGTTTGGAGACTCGTATTTTACCTCCATAATCGGTCCAAATGGCTCTGGAAAATCGAATTCGTAGGTGGTTTGCCAATCATCATCAGCAGACTGCTAATTGAATAACAGCATGGACGCGATCTCTTTTGTTCTAGGCATCAAGTCGTCTCATTTACGATCTGCACAATTGCGAGATCTCGTATACCGCGGAAGAGTATTGAAAACCTCAAAAATCAACGATGATGGATCCGCGGTTGACCCAACTGCCAATGGACTCGCAAATGGGGATGGAGAAGGTTCGGATGAGGAATCACAATCCCAAAAGCCGGCGCGCAACGATCCCAAGAGTGCGTGGGTTATGGCTGTTTACGAAGATGATCAGGGCGAGGAACAGAAATGGAAGCGTTCAATCACAAACCAAGGTGCCAGTGAATATCGCATCAACGATCGCGTCGTCACCGCACAAGCATACAATGATGCCCTTGAATCCGAAAACATATTGATTAAAGCTCGAAACTTTTTGGTGTTTCAAGGCGATGTTGAAGCTATTGCGTCGCAATCACCGAAGGATCTGACCCGACTCATCGAACAAATATCTGGCAGTCTGGAATATAAAGCTGAATATGAGAGATTGCAAGAGGAGGCGGAGAAGGCAGCAGACGAGCAAAATTATAGCCTCCATCGCAGACGTGGCATTAATTCCGAGATTAAGCAGTATCAAGAGCAAAAGAAAGAGGCTGAGGCCTTCCAGAACAAGGCAGTGGAAAAGGATGAAGCCATCATTGAGCACATCTTATGGAAGTTGTACCATTTTCAAAGAGTGATGGACGAGTCGAGCGCTAGCATTCAAGAACACCAGGAAAACCTGAAGGAGTACCGCCGTGGCGTGGAAAAGTATCAGAATAACTTGGATGCTGCTAGAGCAGAACAAGCCAAAGTTAACAAAGATGCCAGCCGGATAGAGCGAAATATTAAGCGGAAGGAAAAAGAACTTGAGGAGAAGGAAGTTGAGTTGGTACCATTTGATGAAAAAATCAAGACTGTCACATCTCAAATCGAAATGTTGAGAAGGAAGTCGGTCCTCGTAGCAAAAGAGCGGGACGACAAGTCCGGGAAAATTGCGAAACTTAAAAAGGACCTCGCGTTAGTTGAAAAGGCACAGAAACAATTCGAGGTCCAGTGGCAGGAAACTCTTAAAAATCAGGGAAAGCAACTAAGTGACGATGATTTCAAGGAGTACCAGAAGCTCAAGTCCGAAGTCGTCAAGAAGACATCCGAGGATCAAGCTAAGCTAGACAATCTGGTCCGCCAATTGAAAACCGATGAAGTTACCGCGAACAGTTTGAAAGGTAAAATGGAGGCTGCGCAGGCTTCGGTGGAAAAGCTCCAAAGTGAGTTGGACACCAGCATGAGACGCAGAGACAACCTTAAGGAGTCGATTGCCGAGACAACTAGGGACAGAAACGCGAAGAGAGAGGAGCATAACTCTCTCAGGTCAGAACGCGTTCGACACAACCAATTAAAGACTGACCTCGAAGAGAAACTTCAAGAAATTCTCAAACAAATCAAAGAGGGTGAATATGGTCGAAGAGAGGGCGAGAAGGAGAGAAGAGTCAAAGAAACAATAACCGAAATGAAGCGAATATTCCCTGGCGTTAAAGGACGCATCGGCGACCTTTGCAAGCCTAAGCAGAAGAAATTCGAAGAAGCTGTAAGTACAGCTCTTGGTCGAGACTTTGACTCCATTGTTGTCGATACGGAGAAGACTGGTACCGAGTGTGTGCAATGGTTGAAAGATCGCAAAAAGTCCCCTATGACTTTTATCCCTTTGGACAATATCAAGGTCAACGCAACAAACTCTTCGTTGAAAGGACTGGCCAAGGCCCGCCTGACTATCGACACAATTGATTTTGACTCGTCTGTTGAAAGAGCTATGTCTTACGCATGTGGAAGCTCGATTGTCTGTGATGATATCGCAACAGCCAAAGACATATGTTATCGGAAAAAGCTCCAAGTCAAAGCTGTAACTTTGGATGGTGTCATGATCGCCAAAGCTGGTAATATTACCGGTGGACGTGTTCCCGAAGGACGTGGTAACAAGCGAGCTTTCGGTGATGCTGAGATGGATAAGCTCAGGGCTCTTGAGGAAAAATATACTCGCGAGATCAGGGCACTAGATGCTAACAAAAAGAGAACAGGCGAGGAGGAACAATTGACGAACGCCATCAACAACCTACACCAGAAGGTTACCTATGAGCAGAATGAATTGGTCGAATTTGAGAAGAACATTGCCAGTGAACAAAAGAAGCTAAATCATGAACAACGCCAACTAGAAGATGTAGAGCCCAAGTACGAAGAAAAGAGTGCAGAACTTGAAAAGTCTCGGCGAAAGGTGGAAGAGTTTCAACGGGCTATCGCGAAAGTTGCGGACAAGATCTTCTCCAATTTCTGCAAGAGAACTGAATACTCAAATATTAGAGATTATGAAGCACAGCAAGGTAGTCTTGAGCAAGAGGCTTTGGAGAAGAAGAATGAGTTTGAGAAACAAAAACAAACGTTGAAAAGCCAGGTGGCTTGGGAAGACAATCACCTATTGGAAATTAAGACCCGCCTAGCTAACCTTGAGAACAACATTGAGAAATTTGAATCTGACATCGAGGAATACGAGGCAGGAAAAGAAAAGCTTGCACGGGCGATGGATGAAGACCGAGCAGCCGTGACTGAGCTGGAGGATGCCCTTCAGAAACACAAAGAAAAACTCGCGGCAAAAACTGACAAAGTCAATGTCGCAAGGCACGACCTACAAAAAGCGAGCAAGGGAATTGATGAGCGTACAAAATCCATCACGACTCTTGAGACAGTAGCTCAGCGAACCAGCGCGAACCGATATGCTCTGTTACGACGCTGCAAGATGGAACAAATAGCTGTACCATTGGCAGCAGGCTCAAAATCTTTAGATAGTCTCCCTGCGAACGAGAGCTTGCGACAAGAGGATCCCGACGCCATGGATGTTGATGAAGGTGATCAGGCCCCCGAGGAAATTATCAACGATTACGGCATAGATGTGGATTTCGATGGGCTTTCAGATGACTTGAAAAATGTAAGTAGTCTGCAATATGTCAAAATTTCTTTACTAACACGAAATAGCCCGATGATGAAGATGTTGAGGAGCAACTGCAAGAAAAGATTTCTACCCTCAACTCAGAACTTGAGAAACTCAACCCTAATATGCGAGCGATTGAGCGACTGGATGTTGTCGAGACACGTCTTCGAGATACTGACAAGGACTTTAACGCCGCTCGTGATGCTGCAAAAGCTACTCGTGATGCATTCAACGAAATCAAGGAAAAACGATATGATCGCTTCAATAAAGCTTTCGCACATATATCCGATCAAATCACTCATGTGTACAAAGATCTTACACGCTCAGCCACTTTCCCTCTCGGTGGTCAGGCATATCTGGATATTGAAGATAGCGACGCCCCGTATCTCTCTGGAATCAAATACCACGCCATGCCGCCACTTAAACGTTTTCGTGATATGGAGCATCTATCTGGTGGTGAGAAAACTATGGCAGCCTTGGCTTTACTGTTCGCAGTTCATAGTTACCAACCCTCTCCATTTTTCGTCTTGGATGAAGTCGATGCTGCCCTTGACAATGCGAACGTAGAAAAGATCAGAAATTACATCAAGGAGCATGCGGGACCTGGCATGCAATTCATCGTCATTAGTTTGAAGACTGGACTGTTCCAAGGAAGTGAGAGTTTGGTCGGCGTTTTCAGAGATCAGGAAGTGAATAGCTCGAAAACTTTGACGCTTGATGTAAGTTTTTTATTTGCTCTTCTGAGGTCTATATTTACTAATATCTCAAACAGTTACGCAAATATGCATGAAAGGCAATAATGAGGTTGGGTTGCCTTTGTATATCACATGATGGAATTCGGTGCTGTTACGCTTTCAGTTTGAAGACTGCTATGAGAATCGGGTGGATGGATTTGACTCCATAGCTTATGAATACCAGTCGTAGGTGGCGTGGGATATAGGAGTTTGTAAGAATATGTTTGCCCACTTCGGTTGAATTGAATTATTTGCTTTTTGTTGATAGGTGACTATTTGTATTCAGAATTATGGTAGAATAAGTCAATGTCAATTTCAGAGGAAGTTTTGTAGTCATAAAACCAAAGATTTCTCATGCTGTGTTTCGATAGTATCTTCATAACTGCAGATATTCTTGTCACAATCAACCATTTTCCGCAGCTCTTTGGACATGATGACTCCCCATTATATAAATCTACCCCAAACCACCATCCAGTGAACTCTGCGAGTGTACCTCAACAATCAACATGTATGTTAACCCATCCACTACCTATATACAACTACTTGCATGCCAATTCTGGGAGTTAGATTCATCCGCTCACCAGCTTTCGAGCTTCATATTCATTTATTGCAATCTCTCGGCAAGGCTAGCACCATACCAAATCGTAGCAAGGAAGGATACCAAATTCACCAATGAGGAAGCCCCATGCATTTTTCCGAATGCCTTGTTTAGCCTCTGCATTTCTCTTGAATGTGGCGCTGCATCATAGGATTTCTTTCCGTCTTTCGTTTCTGTGAATATAACTGTTAGTCTTTTCCAACGTATACATTCAGTCCCTTCATCCTAGCCCTCACTCAACCTAACAACCTACCCTGATGTTTCCTCTCCTTCATAATCCTCGTAGTAGCCGGTCCAATAACCACCAAATTCGCCAATCCCGTCACGAACATTGTGGCCAATGGCACCATGACACTCCATCTATTAACCTCGGCCAGGGTCCCTGAGATTCCTGATACAGTCCCCAGGTGTGTGCGCGAGCCTGGATAAGTAATTGCTAGCACGGCTGGAAGCGCAGTTTGAATACCGAAGTAGATTGGGAAGATGTTTTGTTGTAGGACGGAAAATTGAGGACGAGGAAGAGATTTGTAGGCTACAATTCCATTGACAAAAGATTGAAAGAATTGGGTTCCGAGAAGGGTTCCATAACTAGAATGAGAGAGTTGTTAGCTGGGTAAAAGAAGGAGGGGCAAAACATACGTTATGATGTGGTATGGGCCGGGGGTTTTAAGGATTGAAAGGTCTGGCATTTTGAATGTTTAATTGTAGAAAACCTTTGATGAGCTTTTTAGTATTGTATTTGAGAATTGGTCAATGGGGGGAAAAGTCAATGAATGTCGGGTTAATAAGTGGCAATTCAAATCGCCGCGAAGTGGATGGATGGTCTGATAACTGTTTACATGATGACGGCTTCATTCACAGATGCATGATGCTACAAACACCGAGGTCCGTTACACGTGATTGCGTGATTCCCGTGAATTTAGAGACCCCATGGCGCGTCTGCCTGATCGCTTTCTGTTTGACACCGCGATTGAAACCCTATTTAGTTTCCAAACTAACCTCTCCCTATTTGAAATTTATCTCATGTAAACTTTTAGCATCTCTCTCTCATAATGGAAAAACAAGCAACTGTCTACGTCGTCGATTTAGGCAAATCCCTGGGAGACTGTCACCATGGACGCGTGGAAACTGACCTCGAATATGGTATGCGATATGTCTGGGATAAGATCACGTTGACGATGTCTACTGATCGCAAAACTGATGGGATTGGTATTGTTGGCTTCCGTACTGATGAAACGGACAATGAATTGCATAGTGGTGGAGAAGAGGGGTATGCGAACATATCTGTATTGAAACATCTTGGTCAATTTCAGATGCAACAATTGGAGGAAGTGAAAGAGGCTGTCAAACCTAGTAATACCGATGATGGAGACGCTATATCGGCGATTGTTGTTGCGATGGAAATGATCAAAAAGCATACTACGCTGAAAAGTGGAAAGCCAGGCAAGTATGCCAGGAAGATCGTTTTGATTACGGATGGTCATGGATTTATGAACGGCGAGGAGCTTGATGATATTGCGAAGGAAATCAACAACAATGATATAAGACTAGTCGTCATGTAAGTTGTTCTCTTTTATAAGATTGACTTCGCTAACACGAGACTAGAGGAGTCGACTTTGATGATGCAGAGTATGGTTTTAAGGAGGAAGACAAAGACCTGGTCAAGGTGCGAAGATCTCCAATCCGCTGATCATTCTTTCAAATCTAATTATTGATAGTCTGAAAATGAAAAACTCCTCAGATCTTTCACAGAGAAATGTTCGGATGGAACTTTCGGCACCACAGCTGAAGCGATTGAAGCCCTCGCAACACCTGTAGTCAAAGTCACAAGAGAGTATAATACTTACACAGGACCACTTATTCTAGGAGATGTGAAGAAATATCCCGAAACAGCTATATCGATAGATGTTGCTCGATATTTCAAAACAAAACAAGCCAAACCTGTTTCCGCGAAGAGTTACGTTGACCGAGTAACAGATGAACCGATCGATGTCGACCTACCGGATGCTGATGATCTTACCTCAGTCACACAAGCAAGGACTTATAAGGTCAATGATCCAACTGCACCCGGTGGTAAAAGAGATGTCGAAAAAGATGCTCTGGAAAGGGGCTACGATTATGGCAGCACTATTGTTCCTATCAGTCAATCGGATGAAAGTATTACAAAGCTTCAGACAATAAAAGACTTCTCGATTATGGGATTTGTACCAAACGATGTAAGAACATATACTCAAGGCATCTTTATGTATGGCCTAACATTTTTAGTACGAGAGATATCTCAACATGGGAGAGAGTTGCATCACTATTGCTCAAAAGACAAACGAGAAGGCAAGAATGGCATTGTCGTCTCTCATCCATGCTCTTCATGAGCTGGACTCGTGTGCTGTGGCTAGAATAGTCAAGAAAGATGGATCAGATCCACTAATTGTACTTCTTGCTCCCCTCATAGAGCCTGGTCTTGAAGGACTCATTGATGTGCCCCTTCCATTTGCAGAAGATGTACGAACTTATCGTTTTGCGCCTCTTGACAAGGTTTTCAATAGCTCTGGTGGCATAATGGAGAAGCACAAAAACCTTCCGAGTAATGACTTGAAAGCTGCGATGAGTGAATTCGTTGATAGTATGGATCTATCAGCAGCCGGGAAGGATGATGAAGGGTGAGAAAAGACTATGTAGCCTTGCGGGTAGCATACGACTGACTTTGGTAGTGAACCAGCGGAATACATGGCCATCGAGGACACCTACTCTCCTGTCCTTCATCGTATTAATCAAGCTATACGCAGACGTGCTGTCAAGCCAGATGAAGGCATACCTCCCCCTCCGGATGTTCTAACAAAATGGTCACATCCTCCCACTGAGCTTATCGAAAAATCAAGTAGCCAGCTTGAGAAGCTGATCGAAGTAGCCGATGTCAAGAAAGGTACTTCACTTTCCAATCCTTCTCCAATTTCATTAATCTAATGATACCACAGTTCCTGCCACAGCCAAAGCCAAACGCAATAGAGAAGTCGTCAAACCTCTTTCGGGTCTCGATGTAGAAGCTCTCCTCGGCCGAGAAAAACGTCAAAAAATCACCGTTGAAAACGCCATCCCAGAATTCAAGCGAGCCCTTTCGAGCACTGATTCCACAGATAGCGTCGTCAAAGTTACTCGAGAAATGGGCGATATTGTTCGTACACTACTCAAACGAAGTACTGGAAATTCTACCTGGGGTCAGGCTGGAGAGTATTTGAGGACCATGAGAACCGAACTTATTGAACTTATTGAACCGAATATCTACAACAATTTCATCGAGAAATTCAAGAAGCAACTCCAAAATGGAGATTTTGATAAGTTGTTTTGGTTCGACGTTGTGAGGAAGAATAAATTGGGTTTGATTCATGGTGGTGAAGCAGAGAATACAGAGAAGACAGAGGATGAGGCTAGGCAGGTTCGTTCACTGTTTCTTTCCTGTTTCTGCGACAGAAGTAACGTAGCTAACCATGAATGCAGTTCTACCACTTGAATACAGGAGAGCTACCTAATCGCGGAAAGGTTTGAGCGATCGGGTGAATGTGAAAGGAAAGGGGGGGATGTACAATTTTACTCGTCGCAAGGATACCCTCGAATTTGCGTGATGATTGACGACCATTTTACTGATTTGGGAAAGAGAATTAATCTGCTGAAGCTGGATTTTAAAACGTTGTATTATCATTTGTTTGATTAGATAGGATCGAATGAAAAGCTCATAGTCTTTCGAAGATTTGGCTTAATCTCTAGTTCAGGTCTGATTAGAAAGATGTTGTTACAAAATGATTGTGATAATGGCTAGGTGATGAAGATATGTTGTATGATTCGGGTATTGACATACCGGATATACCTATATATGAAGTAGATATTATTGTACTATGCATTCATAGACATGCTTTTCTATTGGACGGGTAAAGCCAATGTAGTTATATCCTACTTTTCCTTGTAGGTACCTCCACTTGAGGAACTACAGGTATTGAGCTACAATACTTGAAGTAGAATTGTCGTTGTACGCAAAACACAAAGTTTGCTGCAACGTAGGATAAAATCAGAACGAGGAAATATTCATCAGATCTCCAGTTGGGCATCTCTTCTTGCTGTTCATCAGATTAAATACTAATGCCAGGATGTAGAACTCGATGATTAAATAAGTCTAGTGACTATGTTCAAAAAGTTGGCAAATACTTGCTCCAATAATCTAGCAAATTTGACACAAATTGCAACATAGAATGCACTGATAAATATCAGAATAAGCTTGCATCCTCTAGACGAACTTAACATGGCAAGATTTCAGGCGGAGTTGCGTGGTCCCAATCCCAGACCAGACTTTGAGAAATTTGGTGCAGTTCCTCGTGTAATTCTACTCGAATACCTCCGACCTTTGGACTTTACGTTCATCAGAAAGATCATGATTGAGATTGTCCGTACACAGTGTGAGTTCCTGGACATACTTACAACCCTTGATTTACAGCCAGTGTTTCCGATAGGTGAGCTGGGTATTGGGTATTATGAATCGTGAACATCAACATTGAAAAGATTATCTCATTTACCTTTTAATGTAAACCAGAGAGATTTCTGTCATTACATCTGATCGAGGGTATAAGCTACAAGCTCGGATTGGAAAAATGATAGAAAGAAGATATGTATAGTGTATCGTACGGATCTCACGCCTCACGCCTCACATCTCCCAACTCCCAGGGTTATCTGCAAATCGCAGACCGTGGGCGCTAGTCAGAAGTTCCTATGATTGCCTATGTACGTCTAATTCTCATGACAGATATAAACAAGACAAACAATAAAATGTCACAACTTCACCCATCTAAGTTCTAGTCTACTGCTTGCGTCATCTCACTATCTCCTCTCCCTTTTACGAACACCACTGGTGGTGTATAATGTTTCTTCCCGTGTACAATATATATCAAGCCTGCGATCACAATAACAGCAAACCAGACCGCCGGTGCCCACTACCAGTTGTTAGCCCATCTTGCATCTTCCAATTTTATCTTTTCAGTTCTAGAAGATCAAGAAGTTACTCACATTAGCATTTCCAAGTGTGACCGGCGCCTCATTCGGAAAACAGCTCCAAACCATCACAAACCCACAATACGCAAAAGCAAATGCGTTGATCGGTAGTCCAAATCGCCCTAAACTCCATCGCGCTGGAGGCAGAGATTCACCTTGGATGCGCTTCAACAGAACACATCCGATACTTATCATGTAAGTAGAAAGAAGGGCGAGGAGGGAGAGGGAGACAACGATGTTGAAAGCGAAGGAGGAACCGAAATTTATGAGACAGAGGAGAAGGGTAAGGATGGAGGTCAGATAAATGGCATTGGGGGGGATGTTGAGTTTGTGGTTCATCTAAAGGTCGTTAGAATTTCCGAGGAAGAGGGAATGTTGGTTGAAAAATTGATTAATCCTACCTTGGATATCCATAGCGAACATGGAAAACCCTTATCCCTTGAAAAAGCCCACAACTCTCTACTCGTAGTAGCTAACGCTGTGATATTTCCAGAAAAGACAAGTATCACTACAAGATAAGGGAGTCAGTATTATCGACCGAGGACAATTTGGGAGGGAAATGCGTGAAAATGAAGTGTCAATGTTGTCTTGGGAAATAGAGCACGACATGTGATGGAAATTAAAATTGGAGTGTGAGATTGGTGAACATACGAAGGATAATCATGAGAGCCGTGGCCATGGCCTCAGATCCTGTGTTTAGAAACAGGCTCAGATAGGGTGCTGGAGATTCGATTGCTGCGTCGAGGGGTCCGATGCAGAAGAGCATGGTTATTAACGTAATAATGCCCAAGAAAACGTTGAGGATGTAGCTCCACCACATAGCTCGCGGAACGTTGATCGATGCATCTTCTACTTCTTCGGCTAAGTGATATGTGAGCATCTAGATGGCCATATCATGTGAGAGAATAGAATACTTACAGATATGCACTGCACTATCAGATCCTATATATCTCCATTCATCAGCCACGAATTCAAATTCAGTTTAACGATTCAGCTCTTCGATGACTTACCAAGATTACAATACAGCACGCTAACCTGCGCAATCAAACAACTCGTCCCTGTGTTACTCCATCCTCCATTGTTAATCACATCCAAAAATACACTTCTTGTCGAGTTCTTCGGTGCCATAACCCATAGTGGTATGATAGTTATCAGGAACCCTGCCAAATGTCCAAATAAAGAAGTGGTTTCAATGATAGGCAGGAGTCTTGCGCCCCATGTGTTAAAGACGATGGTTATGAGCAAATAGGCTATCATGATTAGTGTATATTGCCATGAGGAAAATGAAAAATCTGCGTTTCGGATATCTATAATTGCTTCAACGAGAGTAGCAAGGACAAAGACGCTACTGGCAAAGCTGGCGATCCAGCCAAGACTCGACATCCAGCCTGGCGGAGATGGTTAGCAAAAGTGGAGAAGGTTGAGGAAAAGGAGAATAGGTATGGAGTGTAATCACCGGCGGTATAACTTAGGAACTTTTGATATTTGGGGGGAGAAAATTCGGAAACCCAGTGATATTGACCTGCAATTCGTCAATCCCACAGTTCAAGAGAGTAAGTTTTCCATGCAGCACCCACCACCGCTCGTAGGAGCCATTGACTCCATTTCTGCAAGCGACGCCACGATTGACGAATAACACATCACCGTCCCAATGAATACCCAGAACAATCCAGCAAACCCTCCATTGATCAATCCGACGCTCAGTGACCTATAGTTCTGTAAGGTGATTTATCTCATCGACACGGGAATTGTGAATTACGAACACTAGGACAAACTCCCATGTTGCCATGTATATTGAAATGAAACCAAGCGTTGAGATGAGACTAAAGTTTCTCTATGGCTCAGTTAATTTGCTGTCGTCATCGAAGTGATCTGTACTGTAATTTGCACACCTTGAATTCTTGCTTCTTTCCCAATCTAAGCATATCGTTGACATCATTTTGAGTTTCTCCATATTCGTCGGTTGGAGACGGCAATCCAGCTTCCAGGCCTGCTTCTCGTACCTCGCCATTTATGCTCTTTCGTTCTTCAGACACCTGTCCATTATGTAACGTCATAACACCTCACTCGAGGTGCAGCAGCAAGTCAATTAGTTATCTCTAAGATTCCAATTCAGGGGAAAACGCGTGGGAAAGATACGACATAAAGTGATTGTAAGTCGGGCTGATCCTTATTATTATTGATTTGTTGATACTTCTTTAATCTGAAAGTGGTCACATTGATGTATTTCGAAGCGGCAAACCGTATTTTAGTGCGTCCGTCAAATGCCATCCGCCGCTACTACTATTCCCCCACTCTCCTTCCGGGGTATCGTTATCTATCATTTGCAGAATCCTTCAAGCTACCTAGGTGTTGTTGCTTGAATCTAATTCGTGCAATATTTGTGTGTTATCAGATTCCCTGTTGAATTCTGCATACTCGATGCAATTTGCAGAAGCGATGGAAAACTTCTCTGTTGTTAATCTTTGTTGCTGTATCGTAATACTCTACTTACTCAAACTCATGACATTGGAACATCCTCATCGATTTTTCCCTCAGAGGGAGCCCCAGTCCATTTGAAAACTTTGTAATGAAGTCTATCTTTGGCCAAAATCACTAATCTCTTCCTTTCGTCGTTGTTCTTGGAGCCAATTTGTGGTCGGATCATCATATATTCTGGGATAAATGACTCATCGACTGCAAATTCACTTTGCAGAAACCTGTCGATTACCTCCTCGTTGCTGAAAACAATTACTTTAGAGCGACTTGCAGAGATTCTATGAGGTTGATATTTCATGTGGCCTTCACCTCCAACGCTGTAGAATATACCGAGAAGATTGCACTTCCCTACAACAATGTTAGTACCGAAAAATAAAGATCGATTAAGCCTTACCGTCGGCCTCCCATAGCACGAGTATGGTCCTGTCGTCCAAAAATTTAAGATCCTTGATCTGCCCATTGCCAAGCTGCATGATAGAAGAACTTGTGCTGCGCACAGTGCTGATACCACTCTCGATGAGAAGCTCAACCTGAACGACTTGGACTAATCTCCAGTCAACAGACACCCAGGCAAATATATGAGTAGTGTATTGACTGACCTTGATTCAAGAAGTCTTTTGGCACAAAGGCGATGTAGCCATGACATGTGTTACGATCCTAAAATGAATCAGTGATGGGCTGCACAAATCATAGTAGCAATACTAACAATTATCTTCATCTTCATCTCGACAGGCACATCTTTGTGAGCCATGCCTAGTTCGCTCGCCTTACCGAAAAGGACATTACTCTTTTCGGCATCTGCAATTTGAGTAAAGATACTGGTCGCCTGAGTCCTCAAATACTTGCAAAGAAATTCCACTTGCGGCAGAGTTTTTCTGTATTTGAGACCTTGCTCTTGCTTTTCTAACTGTCTTGTGAGCAGATCAAACATTTGAGCGCCTTTCCCTACATGCGCACTTTCTTCCTCGTAGTCTTCAGATTTAACCTCGCCTATGAAAGCTGCTAGAGGGCTATTGGTCATCACTGTTTGAATGTACAGTAATACTTTACCGTGATCAATTAAAGCCTCTTTATCGCCATCATCATTTTGTGAAGACACATCAGATGCGAGCCTATCTATCTCGTGACGAAGCCAAGCAGAAAATGAAGTAAAAAGGTCGAGCTCATCTACTACTTGAAGTAAAATTTTGGCAGAAACAAGATGTAGAGACGCGATCGTATCCATAATCGAAGTTATTTGAGCACTGGAAAAGCCCAATGAAGAATCCGAGCCTTGAAATTTGGCAATTCCATTCAATCGGCTGAGAATGACAGAACAACGATCTAGGGCTGGAAGCATATTCTCATGAACTAAACGCCGGAGGTTTTCAAGACCTGATACCACGGCTTTGTCCCATCTTTTGTGACCCTAAAAATTTAGTACATCTCTACGAAGAGTAGAAAAAGTAGACTTACTCTTTCTGTCAGTTCGTCCACAAGCCATTCCCGCACAACTGGAAAGGTATGGCCAGTTGCAACTGAATGATAAAGTGCCTGTACAATATCTCGATTATCTTGTTCAGCAAGGGTTTCATTAACGTTTCGGAGGAACCTGCTGGGTAATTCTTGGGTTGACTTCCATTCTACAAGCATAAGACATTGTATTTGATTGATATATCTAAGAAGGTTCTCTAAAGCTGTTGATCGCGATGCAAGGATGGAGAGATATTCGCTAGAAGCTGACAAGAAACGAAGATCCATTGGGACGAAATAGATCCTTTCTTCAGATTCGGTGGTTTTCATGAGCAATGCATGAGTCGAATATAATTTATGGGATGCATGTGAAATAAGATATGCCGGACGTCTCTGAACTATGACTGGGGATTTGAAAGATCCTACAACAAATGAGTCGTAGATGCTCAGATGGATGTTGCCTTCCTTCGTCCCAACCACCATGACATCGGCCATGTCATTATCTTCAGGGTCGAAGGGTCGGAAAAGTGCATCTAAAGAAGACCTGGAGCTAAAAACTTCATCTCTGGCGTAGAGCAATAAGTCAGAGTTCCCGAAAAAGAAAATAATAATAAAAAACACACTTACGAGGTTCCTCCTGCAGGGAGTACACTTAGCTTTGGCAGGCTAGGTTCAATGTCAAGGAGGGTGAGATCTTTCGGCAAGTCCAAGACGGCCTTCTCTGTTGACAGTTGCTTCTCATCCTCAAATATTTCCTTTAATGTATCTGGGACAAGCTTTGATGCTTTACTCTCAACTCTTCTACCAATTGTATTTGAACTCCAACTCATACACGTGACCCCAGAGAACTCCTGATCATCTGAAGTTGTAGAGAAATGGTGAACCACCTTTGTACTCTCTGCCCCTATGAGGCGTACAGATCCATCACTCCAGGCGATTGCTAGTAATTGGCCTGCAAAGCTATCAGTACGACATTATCGACGACTGGGGACGTTCGGTACCATTTGGTTTCCAGTTAATTTTTTCAACACGAAGAGTATTGACTTTCTGTGCAGCCCCATAAACTCTCTGTCCATTCAAACGGTAGATTAAAACTTGCTGGTCTGTGCTACCCAATGCTATCAGGTCCATCGACGGACAATACACGAGCAGTTTAGGATTCACCGTTTGATGCAAAGTTTTCTCGCCGAGTAGCTCGAGACGCTTGACCTCCACCATCTTGTCCGCTGGAATAAAATTGCATCTAAGACAGAAGGATTTTATCGATAAGGTGGCTGTTTTCACATAGCCCAGTAGCTGGTTGATAGTTTTACAAAAACTACGCGTTATGTAAATATCCACATTGTTGTAGTGAGTACGTAAGCGAGAGTTACAAAACGCTCGTTCTTTCCTTTTCATTATCAAAATATCTGAGCAGATACCCTTACCTGCGTCGTGCTGAGCCTAAATTTCAATTTAAGATGTACATTGTTTTTGATTGTGCAATACTGCAGAGTGATCATGCAAAACATTCCGCGAAATATTATAAAATATCAATAAGTTTTATATTCTACGGCTAGTAAAACAATAAAGATCATGGATTGCCATCCATCCTACGCCATGCACTTCAATCAGATCCCGTTCGTTTTCTGCGCCCATTTTCTTACTCCACCAGATAAGAATCAGCGACCGACTTGATATCCTTTGAGAAATCTACGGCCTCGTTTAGTTCTAGTAATGTGACTTCGGTAACCTGCATAAATGTTAGTATCTGACTGCCATTGAAGAGGTCGGGTATAACTTACATCAACATCAATAAAAGGCTTTGTTTTGGCAAATTTAATTTGCATTGGGAAGAAATCATTCTCATCCCCATCCTGGACTTCGAATTCAAAAGAGCCAGCTCCATTAGAGGAATCCACAGATCCAATCGTCCATTCAAGGCTATCCCCAGAGACTTCATACGTTGCGTCGAAGCTAGATACTGCGGGCTCGCTCGAGGCGTATGGAATAGTAACGGTAACATCCTGAAGAGGGTCCTCTCCTGTAAGTTCATATTCTACAGTAATGTTGAGAGGATCGCCTTGTCCACCAACAACCCATACAGTGAATTGAATTGGTAAGGCACTGGTGTCATCTGTCTTTGGTTGAGCTCTCCATCTTAGGACACCAACCGAATTATTGACAGGGAAGCCCTTCGAAACATTGCTCATTTGGATGGCTTTAGATCCATTGAATGCTCCCTTATCGACATTTGGATGCGTGCGGAATTGCACTCCATGACTCTGGTTGGCAACGATATCTAATTTGACCTTGGTAAGTGTAGGGTCTGAGATCCTCAAGTTCAAATCACCCTTAACCTCCAAGGAATTGAGTGATCCATCTCGAGATAATTTGGCATTGATCGACTCCGAGATAGTAACGTGAATAGCATCACGGTCCATTGCGGAGGGAGTGTGAGGGGTTTGTTCGGCAGCAGCTGGTGTAGGATGATTTGGAATAAGTGGCGATGAGACAGTTTCTTCTACTTCAGCACCCATATCTCCACGAACTCTTTCAAACATGTCTGTAGTCTTCGACTTCTTTCCCAATTGCATTCCTTTGCCTTTCGGTGCGCTAGCTCTGTGAATTGTCAGTGTCAATGATCTAGCAGAGACAATAGAATAGCCTACTTGAAAGTTTTATTTTTGGCAGCTTCATATGAATCATAGGTTTCGGTGTTTGCGGATTGCGTAGGTGGTGTGTATGTGGGATACTGTGGCCTACTTGGTATAGCACTTCTACCACTCCTTGAAACCTCCTTGCGCTGCATTTCCAATTGTTTTGCTTTGCGCTTGCGCTCTTCCGTGGCCTCGAGTTCTTTATTCTGAGATATCAGTTAGCTGATTGCCTGAGAATACATATGCACACAACCTACTCTTGAGATGATTTCTTGTATCCTTTCTTCATGACTCTCCATCTCCAAGAATGTCTTGATTTGGCTAATTGTAAGGTTTTCCCTGTATCCAAGTGTGACGATCTCGTCGAATGCACTAAGCAATTCGTATGCATTCTTTAAAATCTCTCTCTCATCCAAGGTTTTGCATGTGCTAGTGACCACCTGCGCGAATAGGTGCAAGGAATCGATATCTTGTAAGATGTTGGATTGCTTGTTCGTAATGAGGACCATGTATAATTCGTCCAGTGGCTGGTACACAAATCGCACATTGTCTTGCTCCACCGTCGTATGTTGAGTTCCAGAATCAGCCAACTTTGGAAAGGATGCTAGAAGAGCTTCAATTCTAGACCTTTGCATTTCGCGAAACTGCCTGGAGAGGACAGCTTTTCCCCCCCGGGTGCAAATCGAAGCTGCTAAGACAACCTGGGAATTTGTTAGCGAAACAGAAAACAGCAAAATATTAAATAGAGTGGCGCACCATTTTGAGTAAATGTCGAGTAACTACACCTTTCTCAATGCTGTCACTGAGTTTCAATGTAGACAGTTCAGATTGTATTGCAATGTGTATATCGGACAGTGAGCCAAACAATGTTCCGACATGGATCCGCACGTGATAGCTAAGCTAAAACAAACGCTAATTTAGCGTTAAGCCGTATGAAGCTCCAAAAGCGCGCTACCACACTTTCATCTTTCACAAGGGTTCCTAAATTATCTAGAACGACATCAACTCACTCAACACTCAACACTCAACGACACGTAATAATAGATGTGTTTAATTTAATCATTAGTTTGCCAATTGGTGGTATTTCAAATTCTTGATTCTTTGCTCATTTGTCCGACATTCCTTTGTCCTACCCGTCCCCACTGCGCACTAAAAACCCTTTCACATTTACTGTTACACGCGAAACCAAGAAATCGACCATATCTTATGCCTGGCAGCGTTATTCAAAAATCAACCTTTCACGCCTCTTACCAATAATCCCATTTTACTCTTTTCGACTTGAAATCAAATTCGGTATTTCCACCGAAAGCTTTGAAGCCACGAACTCATGAGTGTGTCGAGTCTTGCACACCCAACATTTCATACAATGGTGGATGACAGCATGGAGATAGCTTCCGAGCATGGGCACAATACAGCCGAGGAAGACATCGATATCGATATCGATCTCACTACTGGCAATGTTGACGAAGATGATATTCTAGATGATATCGATGCAGATGCAGACTTCGATACCAATATTACCGATGTACCCGCACATGTCGAGACAGACGATCTGATGGTCGACGATGACGGTGATGATGCATCATACCATATGGAGGATGCAGACTTACTGGAGGAGGAAGCCGATGATCACGTCATGGAACAAGAACCTGCTATTTTGTCGTTTGGAACCGATGAACCTTCCGACACTTCTTTTACTGAGCTACACGCCACAGAGTCAAATTTCGTTGGTACTGGCATTTCCGATCAATTTTGGGACGAGCCCCAAAATCTACAAGAGCCAAATGAAGTTATAAATGCGCAAGACATAGAAGTAAATATACATGGCTCAGAAACCGTAGTCGACAATAGCGCCGATAGTACAAAAAAATCCGATTCCAAGGACTCCATGGAGTTTGCACCTATTATATTTCCTCATCCGCCCACTGATGAAGACCCACAATCCAATAGCCCACCAAGCCCCAACTACGATGGCTCTACTCAAGAAGAGCTTGAAAACAATGTTAATGAGGCAACAAATTCCATCGAGGTACTTGATTCAAATATATATGCGGAGGATGGGGAACAACTTGGCTTGAGCACTGCATCTGCTGAAAGTGACCCAATCGATCTCCATTCACGTACCGAAGGACAAGTACAAGAGCAAAAACAAGAGCAAAAACAAGAACAAGAGCAAGAACAAGAGCAAGAACAAGAGCAAGAAGAAGAGCATCCAGATCTGAACACAGTCTCTGCGGAAAGTGGCTTGATCGACCTAAATAATGCTACACTCGAGTCTACGAAAGATTCGGAGCATCAATATCATGCTCGTGGAATAGTAGTCAAATACAACAACCGAAGTTATCCATTGATTAGGAAATCTTCCACAGATCATCCTAACGATTTCTTCTTCGAAGATTCCTCTGTAGTTGAGAAAACGTTAAATGAGTTTTGCTCCGAGATACGTAAAGTCCTCGCAGAGGAGAACTTGCCCCAAG
This sequence comes from Botrytis fragariae, assembly GCF_013461495.1. NCBI lineage: Eukaryota > Fungi > Ascomycota > Leotiomycetes > Helotiales > Sclerotiniaceae > Botrytis > Botrytis fragariae. Next base: position 1,221,668 of record NW_023500993.1, read on the forward strand.
ATGACAAGATTAGCCTGGTTATCGAGGAGCTTCAGTTAGTGATTGAAGAGGTGGGTCTTGAAGATGTCCCACCATCATTCTTGGATTTTGCTAACTTTCTCTGTAGACGCAACTCACAAGCTACCCTTCCGATTTGAGCTTAGCCCAAATCATTCGCCTATATGAACAACTAGTCAACAATGACGGCACTGGAGAAATCCCCCCTTTGAATCTGAGACTTGTTATTCAGCCTACTGGTCCTGATAGATTTCTAGCGCTCTCAAAAGGGGCCGCTGAGGGCAAGGGACTACTCGAATATGTGACTTGGGACGCCGAAAGCGAAGATGATCCGACCGAGTTCGGAGATCAGACGGAACATTATGACAGCGAATCTTCCCCCGACGAGTACAACACCGAGCTCGAGGATGGAGACAAGTCTATCAAAACCATTGATACGCATGTCGAGAACTACGACCCTGGTTTCAATCATGACCAACCAAATCAAAACGTGAATTCTACCATTTCAGCCAGTGCTGAAATTCCTCAAGTGGAGCAGGAGGATAAGCAAGAAGCGATTGGAAATCAAGAGTTAGTATCTACAACGGATCGCAAATCACTCGAAACTTCGGAACAAACCAACAACGAGACTGAAGAAGAAGGGGACTTTATCGATTACGAAGATGAAGAGGACGCCGAGAAGCCCTCGGGCGATGGAGCTCTGAAGTCCGAATTGCCTGAGGCCAATGAAAGTAGGCTACAAAATGGTAGATACACCGATTTTAACTTGCTATGCCTTTTTCCTGATACCTGTTTTTGTTTCACTTGTAATGACCTTGATCTAACTGAACGTCAATCGGTAGAAAAAGAGTATCCTCGAAAGCTAGTCTCTAACAAAAAAGAGAATGGATCTGATGAATTAGACGACCAACTTGGCGACGAAACGACCCATACTGATGAAGCTGCACAACCCAAGGAAATATTTGACGACGTAGAAAGCGACATTGACTACGAAGAAGAGAACGCCGATAATAAGTTCAACGGCGAGGAAGAAGATGGAGCAGTACCAAATGAAAATGCAGAAGATGAGATCGACTTGAACGCCACCAATGACGAGGATCGTGAGTATGCCTCGTACGAAGATAATAACGAAAACGAACAACACGAAAGTGACAAAGGCTTTGAGTTAGCAGATAATAGACCAGAAGTACCTTGCGATGTTAATGAAATTGAGCAAAATGGAGACAGCGAAGGTTTTGATCTTGCGGATCATACTCTGGAAACAAATAACGTGGAAATTAGTTATGACGACGATCTTGGAGATGGACAGCAGCAGAATTTTGAGGGAGACGAGTTTGATTTAGGTGTTGGCGACGAAGAAACCGAGTTCCTCCAAAACTACCAATTAGACGATGACGACACTTTCAATGATAACGAACTCCTGAATATGTCTGTGGGCGAAGTTATCTCCAATACCAATGCTACCTTCGATGACACAGCAGCCGAGACAGACAGTGCTACGTTGAGCAACGCTTCGATCGCCGAACCCCAGACAACGAAGCTTAACCTCGACAATGGACAAGATCAAGAAGACGAGATCGATTACGATGAAGATGAAAACGAAAACGAAGAGAATCCCCCATCTCTAGTAGTTGCTCCTCAACCTCCAACCCCAAAGTTAAATGATTCACCCATTTCAACCTCAGGAAAGAGACCCAGAGCTGATGCAGACTTCGAAGATGGCGATGAATCGAACACCAATGGTGAGTACCATTTGAACTTTCTCAACCGGTTTAAGAATTGTGCTAATATTGAATAGAGGCTAAGCGAATTCGCTCATGATTTCAACATGCCATTGCAGATATTATTTGGTTCATACGGCATTTCTACTTGACTTGTCTAGTGTTTACCATTTTGATTATGTTCGCTTCCTCAACGTCTTCGAAGTGTTTCTATCGACTCTGTTTGACAGCTGACAGATAAAATATTCAACAACAAATTGGTGATTCGGAACAGCCTCGACACGTGAACCGATTGCAAAGAGAATTACGTCAACCGACAATTTCATCAGGTAGGTCTTTATAGGTATGATGATGTCAACCCCTTCTAATATTTCTCCCACCCCCTCATTCCCCCCTATTCATGTGATACTATTCAATTTCGCTCTCAAACTTCTAGCAATTGGTTCTATTGCATACGAAGTGCAGTTTACTGGCCGTGGTCGGATTTATAGGAGATCAAAATCTGGGGAATACATGCAAGGAATTTTCTATGGAGTTGGGGGTTCACAAGATATGTATATGCGCAATACCCCTTGATACAAGATGGTTTGGATTTCGTTGGTATGCAATTTTATGGAAAGCATATGGATGGAAAACGACTGTACTTTGGAGTGGTTGCTGTTTGCTTTGTGAGGGGTCTCGAAATTTGGCTATCTAGTCCGTAGGTGGTAAAAGTTTCTGTTGCAAAATAAAAGCACATTCATTACATTATCTAAGATTCAAAAACTCATGGATTGACCTGAACCTACAAATTTGAATGTTTCCATTGTCGGAATTTGAACCGGACATTGAAATGGAAACGGTTGTTCAAATTTAGCTCGGACATTCATCATCAATCTTTGAATTTAATCCAGACCTTGAGAATTCTAAGCATTCTAATTTTCCAACTTAATTGGAACATTGAAACCGTCGAAACTTTGTCATCTGGGTACGTGTATACGTAGAACAGCACCGCTCGTAATGTCAGATCCTCCACATGCAATTCCAATAGCATTTAATCCCAAGAAAGCCAGTCAATCCATAAGTTTGTCAATTACAATGGACAAAACTAGCCACTTAATAATACACCTCATGCTGGGTACTGGGTAAGCATTCCTTGTTGGAAGAATTTGATGGCACAGCCTCATAGACCCATTGCGTGCGCGTCAAAGATCCCTACAATACGACATTTAAGTTTTAGCACATCCGAATCGTTTCTTTAATACCAACCAACGCGACGAATATCAATTGAGCTGCAAGTAAATGTAGAGTTTTTATACTGACTTCAGATCTACATGGACCTATGGGGGTATCTGTAAGTGGTACATCTGTTACAGAATACTTTAATATAGCATAACGACGGGTAGGGAAGAAAAGGGGCCAAAATCGCCAAAATCGTTCTTGAATTCTGAGGGTAAGGGTACGAGGTGTATATAGTATAATATAATAGAACACATGGAGAGCATACGTAGAGTAGAACATAGCATATTGATATAATATCTTGTGATCAAGCTCTACCTCTACCTCTACCTCTACCTCCGCCTCTACCTCCACCTCTACCTCCACCTGCGTACTTTACTAAAATTCGAAATTCGAAATCCAATTTTGTTTTACTGGAGTACTCCGTGTACTAAATTTAGAGGAACTATACCTGGGTAGAGTAGCAGCTAGCTAGACCTACCTACCAACTACCTAGCCTGTCCACGGGCGAGCCAGCCCAGCCAAACACAGTTGGCCCAAACAGAGAAATAGGTCAAAGTTCTATGAACCACCTGCATTCAACCACTCAACCATTCAATCTCTCAAAGTAAATGAAAGAAAGACCTTGACTTTTGTAGTTTCATCTCTTTCTTTTCAACCACCTGCCGCTTGCTTGTACAGTGAAAGTACAGATAGTGCTACCCAAATCGCAGATTTCCACCCTGGAACTTTCTACCTCAAACCTCACTTCAAGCTTTCAACTTCAATCCTCAATCCTCGACCTCCAAATTTCGAACATCCGGAATTTTATAAAAAGTCATCCCACATTGCCAAGAACTTCGTGACTTCAATTATCCAGTATTTCGAAATAATCCTTCGATCCGCTCCTTGGATTTCATTCATTCATCCATTCATCCATCCAATAAGTCACCATTGAATTAAAAAAAAATCATTCATTATTTGTTGCCTCGGTCGACAGGCATTCGAACTACAGAATTATCACTAAAGCTAGGGGTGAAACTATCTCATGACACTCCACGTCGACTTGCGATCATCACACTCAACAATTTTGCGAAGAACGCTCTACGCCGATAATTAGACTCAAAGAAGTCCCACGATTTATTTGCGCCGATCTATACACTTGCGCTACCCTCACTTTGATATCCTTACGAGGTCTTTCATGAGCGTGAGCTCAAAGGCTCAACGAATCAAATAACCACCTTGCAACACCGCTGGGAGAGAAATCTCAACTCTGCGCAGTCAAGATGTTGGAAGACAAGTATGTCAATGGCATCCGGAACCCGATCAATCGCGCATGAGTTATGCTGGGCATTTCCAACAGGCAAAGGCTGACTGGTGATAAAGATACATAGGGCTGGCATTAGCCGTCACCTCAACTATGGCGATAGGTATGAATTTACAGATTATGGCGAAGAAGAAAAAATGAGACTAACATTGCGTCTTCCTGACAGGCACAAGTTTCGTCATAACTAAAAAGGTACGAACATTCACATTTCAGATATTTATTTGTAATCATTTACTGACGATTACCTTAGGGGCTGATGGATGCCGAGGAAAGACACGGTTTTGAAGGAGATGGATTCACATACTTGAGGAGTCCGATATGGTGGGGTGGCATAATAGCATGTACGGATCAACTTGCATACCACGCGGGGAAAATTAGCTAATAGGATATGAACAGTAATTGTCGGAGAAATAGCAAATTTTGCAGCATATGCGTTTGCCCCAGCAATTTTGGTCACACCTCTTGGAGCGCTCAGTGTTTTGATCGGAGCGGTTCTAGGGTCATACTTTTTGGATGAGAAACTTGGTACCTTGGGGAAATTGGGCTGCGCGACGTGCTTGATAGGATCGGTCATTATTGTTCTTCACGCGCCCCCGGACAAGGAGATCAAGAGGATTGATGAGATTCTTCACTATGCTATCCAACCAGGTATGCCAAAAAGCCCCCTCGCTTCTGAAGCATGCTAATATCGACAGGATTCCTTTTCTTTTGTCTTTTCGTTGCAGTTTTTGCAGTCGTTATGATATACAAAGTCGCCCCAAAGTATGGCAAGAAGAATCCTCTAGTTTACTTGTCAATTTGTTCAACTGTCGGCGGTGTTTCAGTCATGTCAGTAAAGGCATTTGGTATTGCAGTAAAGTTGACATTGGGTGGTGAAAATCAATTCATCTATCCCTCAACCTACGTCTTTATTATTGTAACTGTAGTCTGTATCTTGACACAGATGAACTACTTCAATAAGGCATTGAGCCAGTTTCCCACTTCTATGTAAGTCATGTCCAATTTTGAGCTCGTTCTTTGATTCTGACGTCTACCCAGCGTAAACCCACTTTACTACGTTACTTTCACAACTGCAACACTTACCGCCTCATTCATCTTGTACGGCGGTTTCAACACTTCTGATGCGGTCAACACAATTTCCCTCCTATGCGGATTCCTCGTCATTTTTACAGGGGTTTACTTACTCAACGTCTCGAGAACTGACCCTGAAGGAAACAAGATGGTCTCCGGCACAGACGGTATAGCAACCGACCCTCTTTCCGGCTTATCGACGAGACGAAGTATGCAGGCCCGCCGAAGTAACGATCCGCACAGGATGAGCATGGGAAGCAATGGATATGGCCGAGGTGACAGAGAGGGGTTGATCCATGCATATGATGAAGAAGAGAACGTAGGATTCGGTCTTGCGGACCTAGCAGACGATAGCGACGACGATTCGCTGCCTCCACGAGCTATGAATGGGAAAATCAACGGGCATAGCAGTAAAAAGAGTTTCAGCGAGCCATTAGAGCAGGAGAGGCCGGGCAGATCGTCCAATCGGTGACCTCTCCAATAGGAATAACAGTTTGTTTGATGTGATGACACACGTTTCGAAACTATTGCGGAAAAGTTCGGGCTGTATATTTTATATGCTAAGGGTTGGAATTTACTCGTGAAGGTCGTGCGTGTTTTTTTTTGTTTCATTAGAATATCATTTTGGTGGCAGGCTGGTCTGCTGGCTGGGGGTATATCTCAAAGTACGACTGCATGAGGATCAGGCGTTTGGGTTGCTATTGTGTACAAAACGAGACGGTTGGGGGAAAGACATCTATCTGTACGATATATACATGGGTGAATCAAGGAATGGGCTCTTATGAGGCGCTTTAAACTTAGTTTGACTCTCACTTTTGAATGCAAGCTAAGGTGGTGGCATTTGGTATCACATTTAATAGTATCATGTAACATTATTTTCAAGTGTTTTTAAAGCCGTAAATTTCGTTGGCTAGATGTGAATACAAGTCCGTGAACTATGAACTCGCAGGAAACGCCCATCCTATTTTACTATTCCATAAATTTATTCCTCTTGGGGAGCTGGAGCAGCCTCTTCACCAGCCTGTTCCGATGAGCGAGCGGCCTCAGCAGCTGCTTGAGCAGCGGCAGCCTTCGCACCGTAATCCTGGCTCATAGGTTGAACCACACTTTGCTCCTCCTTTGGCTCGATAATGGTGACGGAATCTGGGAGACCCTTGGATGGTCCAGACTTTCCTTCTGGGTCAGATCCTCTCATGATCTTGACCTTGATACCGAGAACACCTTGCTTGAGGAGAACGTGACGGGTAGCGTGGTCAATGAAGTCCTTTGCTGGTTGACCGGAGTGGATCATGAAACCATCAGTGAACTTCATGGACTTGGCACGAGCAGCACGTAATTTTCCAGAAACGACAACCTCACAACCCTTAGCTCCAGACTCCATGATGAATCTGAGAACACCGTAGCATGCTCTGCGGACGGCGAGACCGTTAAGGAGCTTGTATCTGAGGGATTCGCATTGAGCGACGGCGGAGAGACCACGGTTTTGGACCTTGGCGGCGTAGAGGGAAACGCTGTTCTCTGGGAACTTGAAGCGCTTTTGGATGAGGGAGGTAAGTTCGCGAATGCGGCGTCCTTGCTCTCCGAGAACTTCTTGAGTGTGGGTTGCGCGGATGATGATGTCGGTGACGGTTGGGGTGACACGGACTTCGACACCGGAGTATCCCTCCTCAGCCAACTCGCGTTGGAAGAACTCGTTCAATTCGGCGTAGAAAACACCATCGGCGACGAACTTTCTGCGCTTGGAGCTGTACACAAGAAATTCATGATTAGCCCCGCGAACTTTTTTTCTTGTTGAATGTTGAATGAGCTGTAGCAAGGGCAATTTCTTACATAGCGGCACCTGGAACACTGGAAGCCATATTGTCTGATTTATGAGTTATGAACCGGTGGGAAAAAGGTTCAACGTCGTCGTCGTGATTGTCGTGTGGTCGATGGTCGCGAGTTCGAAACTGAATCTTGTTAATTTTCCTACGAATTCCTAGCGTATGTGGGATTTTAAGCGAATTGGAAGATAACAGCCTTTATTACAAGGCTCAAATAATTTTCACAAGGCTCACAAATTAAAGCCCCACTAGACCCCCATGTGGCATGAGCCGTATAGCTACAGCCTGATTGGAACGCCAGGGATGCTACGTAACTGATATGATATCGAATTTCAGTTCATGAAGATGATCAAATATCCATAATACAGCCAAAAATTATTCAAAAATATCTAAATAACCGCCCTCAGAACTCAGAATAAATTACAGAACTAGACTGCGAAAGAAGACTTTTAAAATTACAAATGATTCATATTATTTATACTACAACCGAGTGCGCCGAGCCATAAATAAAAATGGCAGACAAGCTCAAGATATCAAAGGTTGGTCAAACATTGAACTCCTGCCGCGCAATTGAGAGTTGATCAACTAACTTTTGTAATCACTTCATAGGTGGATGACGTTCAGGTAGTAGCTCGGGGGCAAGCTTCTAACGTTACACTGCACTTAACAGCACATCATTTAATCGTAGTTCAAGCACCTCTTCCTCCGCCGGAAACTTCGCAACAAGCATCGCCAACGCAAAAGCGCACAGGGGCTCCGGTCAGGACGAGGGAGTCATGGATAGCATATCCTATGATAGCATACTGTACATTTCGACCAACTTCGCCAGGATCTGCACAAGCTTCTTCTATTCGTCTCCGGGGTCGAGATTTTAATTACTATACTCTTAATTTTGCGGATGACAAGCAAGCTCGAGAAACATTCGAAAGCTTGAAGAACTCAACGTGCAAGTTGGGTAGTATTGAAAGATTATATGCCTTTAGTTACAAAGCGCATGGGGTGGAAAAGCAGATAAATGGGTGGGATGTATACGATCCGAAGGCAGAATGGAAACGTTTGGGAATAAGTGAGAAGGGGGTTGACAGAGGATGGAGGTTGTCTAAGATGAACCACGATTACGCCTTCTCTCCCACCTACCCAGCCCTACTCCCAGTTCCTTCATCTGTCTCCGACATCACAATTAAGCATGCTGCCCAGCACCGTTCGAGGGCCCGGATACCGGTTCTGACATATCTGCATCCTGTCAATAATTGCGCTCTGACAAGATGTTCACAACCTCGGACCGGTATGCGACAAGCCCGCAGTGTACAGGATGAGAAGTTGGTTAGCGCATGTTTTTCAGCAACATCACAGGTCGATGAGGTGGACTCGGCATCTCCAGCGGCATCTAGAAATAGTCCAGCTTCCAGTCAAGCCGATATCAGTACGCCGAACAATGGAGAAGTGACAGACACGGAACGTTATGAGGATGAGATGCTTGCATCTGCGTCAAATATCGAGATCATAACTGAGAAACCTCAAGTGTATGGGGCACAGCAGAACAATCTGATTGTGGATGCAAGACCTCAGGTTAATGCTTACGCTAACCAAGTAAATGGCTTTGGTACGGAAAAAATGGAATACTATCCACTTGCTAAGAAAGCATATTTGAATATCGCAAATATTCATGTTATGCGAGACTCTCTGGCGAAAGTGATTGACGCTATTAAGGATGCTGATGTGTCCCCTCTTCCTCCAAATCGAGAACTCTTGGCAAAGAGTGGTTGGATAAAACACATCACTGGTATTCTTGATGGGGCGGCATTAATCGCCAGGCAAGTCGGTATACAACATTCGCATGTCCTCATTCACTGCTCAGATGGCTGGGATAGAACGAGTCAGCTGAGTGCTCTATCCCAGTTGATGCTCGACCCTTACTACAGAACTATAGAAGGATTCATAGTACTAGTAGAAAAGGACTGGCTAAGTTTCGGGCATATGTTTCAACATAGATCTGGATTCTTAAATCATGAGAAGTGGTTTGTAACACAAAACGATGCTCTTGCTGGCTCAGCAATACAGCCAGGTGGGAACACTGACGGGCGCGGAGATGCTATCGAAAATGCTTTGCTAAGCGCCAAACGATTCTTTAATAAAAGTAACCACAGTCAAGAGAATGTCGATGAAGCAGATGAGGTTACAGTTGATCAATCTCCCAAGAGACCTATTTTAGACACGCTCCCTCAAAGTGATGTTACCAAGCCCAATGAAACTAGTCCAGTCTTCCACCAGTTCCTAGATGCAACCTATCAGCTTCTCCGTCAACATCCTACTCGCTTCGAATTTAATGAAAGATTCCTTCGCCGACTTCTCTATCACCTCTATTCCTGTCAGTACGGGACATTCCTCTACAACAATGAAAAGTCTCGTGTAGACGCCCGCGTCAAAGAACGCACCAAGAGCGTCTGGGCATATTTCTTGTCCAAGAAACCCGAATTTACTAACAAGGACTACGACGGAGAAATAGATGATCACGTTAAAGGGAAAGAACGCTTGATCTTCCCTAATTTAGAGGATGTAAGATGGTGGCATCAAGTGTTTAACCGCACTGACGAAGAAATGAACGGACCGCATAATCCTGCCATGGAAAGATATCTAGCACTCAGTGCAAATAACAGTAACGGACTTAACACAACTGCAAGTATAAGCTCGCCGCCAGGAGCGCCACCAAGTCGCACGGTTCTTGCGGGCCTGGAAGCGGGAACTCCGACGAGACGAGGTTCAAATGGGACGACGACTGTTAGTGGCAATCCATTCGCAAGTCTGAGAGATGGAATTGCGGGGCTGGGAATTGGGAAGGCAACGGGGTTGGGAGGCTTGGGGGCATGGGAAGTGCGAACCAGAGCGGTCCGGCAAGTCTGAATGGGAATAGTAAGGAAATGGAAATGGAAGTTGAGATGCAATGATGATATCATACGACTGTTAGTTTTGGGATGGATGATTAGGAAATTGCCTATCCAGGCTGGCGTTTAAACCGAGCTGGGAAATGTATGTTTCTGAGAGACGGGGGAAAGGAAGGAAATAGGAGAAGGCATTCTTCTAATTATATCTCACCAAGGCACTGTAGGAGTAAAGGCGTACTGGTAGAGATACGTTGTCAAAATGACGAAAAAATGTTATAACGTTTCATAATTTTTTGATACTTTTTACTCATTATTCATACATCGGACACGCTATTCTAGTAGCTAAATAGCAAAAGTAAAGCCGCGAATCAATGCCTTCTTTTGGGAATATTCTAGCTCGCCTTTTGGCCTATGTGCGATTGATGTGATTTGATGGCTTATAAGAAGACTTCGAGATTGATCTCCAAAGTACTGACAGGATATCTGGTGTCTATTAGTATGTTACGTTCCCCAATCTATAAGCAGATATAGACTTACCTCAATTCGAATTTATCCAAAACGGTAGGATGCAAGATACCAAACTCTCCAACACGCACCTCCTTGCCTCCCAGCCGCAAATAGATCGCAGCCGCATGACCAGCAAAGAAGGTTGGCTCATCAATCTCCTCAATCCAGTATCCATCTGGTTTTGTTGGGTTCTCCTTGATTGCGAATTCCTGTTTCTTGCCCTCTAGCCCCTCCTCATGTGTAATGAATGCGGTTTGCAACATAAGCAGAATGCGATCAAGTAAACCATGGACAACTTCGAAACCACTGGTTTTGCCGTACCAGGCTGCTGCAAAATGACGCTCATTTCGCGATTTACGCTCCAAGCTCAAATCTTTAAACGCAACGTCAGACACTTCGAAGACTTTGAGGGGGAGACTGTGCTTCTTATTTTCACGGATGGTTTTGAGGAGACCGGGGAGGAGGGATGTGCGGACAACTTGATATTCAGCGGTCTTGGGGTTGGCAAGTCGAACAGCTGTAGTGCCATCATCTTTGCGGTTGAGCCAAGCGAAATTCTCGTCGTGAGAGCAGAGAATTAGAGGCATGACTTCGCTCCAGCCTGCCATGGCGGTTTCCGTTCTAACTATGTCACCAAGTTTGTTGATTGGAAGGGGTTGAGCAATTGTGGAGGCTTTGTTTGGGGATGTACGGGGAAGATTGTTGAAGCCGTAAGCAATAGCCACGTCTTCCATGATGTCACATTGGTGAAGAACATCGGCTCTGGTTGTTGGTATCGAGACGTCCAGTAAATTCTTATCCTTTGAGGAGGGTTTCGCGGACAAGCACATTCTCTTAAGAAGCTCACAAATCTTTTCTGGGGATTCGGAGAGACCACAGCAGTTGTTGATATAGTCGACCTCAGCCTCAGTTTCCCGTGGGCTGAGATTAGGAGTTGTTCGGGTTTCCTGGTTGTGCTCCGAAATAATCTCGACGGGCTCAATTGTGAATGGTTCCGCGCAGTATTGAGAGAACATAGAAACTATGATATTGTTTACGATCTCTAGTTTTGTGCGGTCCGTACCAGTCATCTCGATGAAAACATTCTTGGTATTCAAAGTAATCTTGGAATGATCTCCATTAATGATTGGAGGCATAGACATGACAGTGCGATTTGAGTCGTAAATGACTGGATATACTGGTTTGTCCCGAATAATGTGTAGGTATTTTCCCAAGTGTTTGTCGTTCTCATAAAATTGCATTAATTCCTCCGCGTTCATCTCCTTAGTTTGGTTCAAAGGTGTGAAGACGATATCTTTTGGTGGAAGTGCCTCGTATGTGAAAGGTCCTTTGACTGTATCCATATCATGCGTACCAATCGCAACCAAGGTGCGCTGTCGGGCAAGATTCTGGTGTAGCTTGTCTTGCAGCGAAATGAAGGAGTCATAACCATCTTGAGTGAAAGTAACATTTCGTAGGATCGACGCCGAGACATATGGTCGCACTTTCATAGTATCTTGGTGAACTGTCAAGGTCTCTAAATTTCCACTCTCAGGTTTAACCAATCTATAGTTTGGGAAGGGTGTCTTCTCTCTGAAGATATTCAGCATGAGAGCTATGCCCTCAAAACAGAGCATATCATATCGATTCGCGGGGATTTCGATTTTAAGTTGTGCAGGTTCTTGCTTTCCGTTGACTATTGGTCTTTCCGAATTTGATGTGTCCTCGTCCAATTCAATTCCAAACTCGAAACATAACTCTTCGAACTCCTCTGTGGTATACCTAAGGTATAATTTAGTTTACTACAACATATATGGCAAGCTGCGAAGTCACAAAAATTGTTTACTCACTCTTGCCCGAGAGCTTCGTAGAGCTTCGCTTTATCAACGCTGATGGTGGGCATCTTGACTGATTAGTTGCGGTTGCAATATTTGCTTCACAGTTTCTTGAATCAATATGAGCAATGAGTTATGAGTCGAAATAATTATTGGTGGGGTTGTATCAGAGGGGTCTGAACTGAGAAGTATACATATGTGCCTGAGGCTCACATATCAATGGGTCAATGGTTGATTCTCAAAGGTTCAAACTCACCGAGAGCTGTCGCTGCCAACCAACATTAAAACTACCACCTCTTCTGAATTTTAAAGCGTTTGTCCAGCACCGCTACTTCGAATTTCAATTTCATCCTCTTTGCAGCAGTGTGTTTTAAAGGTACGTTTTGTATAAGTTTCTTTCACTATCAAATCAAAGTCTGGATCTGTTTACAAAGAGTCCTTCGTTGCTTCCCCCACCATATGCCACCCAGATAATCTCGTAGACCTCACTGACATGTCATCGGCAGTCCCTAGGTCTGGATTATATCATAAGATTTATTCACCTCTCCCGCTTTTTCTTAGTCCCGGAGATTAATTACAAAGTTCCGTCAATCTATCAACAGGAACCAACGACCACGCGATAACCTCCTAAATATTCTCAACCACGGATACAGAGTAAACAAATCCAACACCTCACCCTATTGAACCTCTGAATTCACTCCCTAAAAACTTTTACATATCTTCACAATGGCGGACGCTCCAGATAAGACTGACGAGCTCTATCCCATAGCTGTTCTCATTGATGAATTAAAGGTATTGAACCAAGGCGCATCACCTTCGAAGGACAAGGCTTTGTTGCGCAGTACTGATAGCTTACTAGCACGATGACGTTACTTTAAGACTGAATGCCATTCATCGACTATCAACGATCGCCCTCGCACTTGGAGCAGATCGCACAAGAGACGAGTTGATTCCTTTCTTAGATGGTATGCCGTGCGATATGGAACTACATTTTAGTACAATGGTTGACGATATTATGTAGAATCCGTCGAAGATGAAGACGAAGTTCTCACAGCTTTGAGCGAGGAACTCGGAAACTTTGTAGAATATGTTGGCGGGCCAGAGTTCGGTCATGTTCTTCTGTCACCCCTCGAAAACCTCGCGGCCATCGAGGAACCCTTGGTGCGAGAAAAGGTTTGTCAATAGTAGTGACATCTAGTTATAGCTATGCTGACTGGATTAGGCCGTGGAATCTTTGAATAAGATATGCGAGGAGCTATCCTCACAACAAGTCGAAGAGTACTTCATTCCCCTCACGATTCGACTCTCAAAAGCCGACTGGTTCACCTCAAAGATCTCCGCCACAGGATTATATAACGTACCATACAAAAAGGCGTCGCCTCCAATGCAAGAGCAGCTCAGGCAACAATTTGGCCTTTTGGTTCATGACGAAACCCCTATGGTCCGAAGACAGTCTGCAAACAACTTGTCGAAATTTGTGAAGGAAATGCCCGCTACAATAGTTGTGGAAGAAATGATACCCTTGTTCCAGCACCTTGCCGGCGACGACCAGGATAGCGTACGTTTATTGACAGTAGAGATTTTGATTGCAATTGCGGAAGTCGTACCAAAGGAGCAGCAATCAAGTCATGGAGTTCTACTCACAGCCTTGAGGAGTTTAATCGAAGATAAAAGTTGGAGAGTGAGGTATATGGTAGCTGATAGATTTGAGAAGGTTGGTTTTACTCGGATTGTACAATTCTGGTGGACAGTGCTAATGCAGTACAGATTGCAAAAGCAGTTGATGATGAAGTTGTAACAAGAGATCTTGTACCAGCATTCGTCAAGTTATTGAAAGACAGTGAAGCAGAAGTACGTACAGCAATTGCTGGTCAAATCCCTGGTATGTCTGGTCATTCCTGTTTTCCAAGATACCACACTAAACAAAAGGAAAGGTTTCTGCAAACTTGTCGATCACACCACTCTCTTGAACGACATCATGACTACTGTCGAAGATCTGGTTTCTGATACTTCTCAACACGTTCGGGCTGCTCTTGGTACCCAGATCAGTGGCCTTGCACCAATTCTTGGCAAGCAAGAGTAGGTTTTTTTTATATCCAGAGTTTATGATCTTTATGCTTACAATCTCTATAGGACCATCGATCATTTACTCCCGATGTTCTTGCAAATGCTTAAAGATGAATTCCCAGATGTCCGTTTACATATAATCTCCAAGTTGGAGTTGGTGAACCAAGTCATTGGCATTGATCTCCTCTCACAATCCCTTCTTCCTGCTATTGTACAGCTTGCTGAGGATAAACAATGGCGTGTCCGCTTGGCAATCATTGAGTACATTCCTCTATTGGCCAGCCAACTCGGTGTTCAATTCTTTGACGAGAAGTTGGCTGCCCTCTGCATGGGCTGGCTAGGAGATACAGTCTTCTCTATCCGTGATGCGGCAACAAAGAATTTGAAGAAACTCACCGAAGTTTTTGGCGTCGATTGGGCAAATGAAGCCATCATTCCAAAAGTTATGGCTATGGGAGCTCATCCAAATTATCTTTACAGAATGACCACCTGCTTTGCAATTACAGTAAGCTTCAGATTTTGCCCCTTGCTCAAAATATTCTAACCTTATCCGCAGACACTTGCACAAGTTGTCAGTCTCGATGTCGTCTCAAATTCTATCCTACCTATGATGGACAAATTAGTAGCCGACGAGATTCCAAATATTCGTTTCAATGTCGCCAAATCATACTCTGAGATTATCTCAGTTCTTAAGAGATTGCCAGACGAGGGTACCGTGTATTCGCTAGAGAAGTCTGGTAGCTCAGAACCGCCCTCGGCTAGAGGTCAAGAACTTATCCAAGAAAGAATTTTACCAAATTTGGAAAAGTTACAAAAGGATGATGATGTCGATGTTCGATTCTTTGCTACTACGGCCGCAGCTTCTATTTCTGGTGAACCTATGGAAACCTCATAGATAAGGAGGGTAAAGATGTCGCATATGGGAACAAAAATGTATCTTTTCTGCGCCAGTAGGTTGAGCATGGTGGCCTTGCTGTTTTCCTGTTATTCTAGATCGGAGCATGAAATCCAGCATAGTCCCTTCTAATAAGTTTTTGATAAGCAACCTCCCTCATATGCAGATGGTAGGCCATAAAACCGTAGAGAAACAAATCAAATGAGAACGATATACTAAATGATTTAATGTTTGTGATCATGAATTGTGAACCACGTATCTCTCGACTATGGCAATGCAGTCTCTCGAGAGTCTCGACTTTATTAGGCGGTGAACCAAATTATTCTGCCGCTATCGAGGATACCCACCCTCGATACACTGATGCCATTATCTCCTGCACAACATCTTCCCTCAAGACTGAGTAAAATCGCAATTGAAACAAATCGCATTTCAAAATGACCTCGAAAGCATCTAAGCCATCACAACTCGATCCGTCAGCTCTAGGTACAAAAGAATAGTAAGTATGTCTTATGCGCTTTACAGATGATTTACCCCTCCATACTACCCCTCTATTACACAAATTTTCTCCTTCCTCGCACCGTACTTGCTACCTAGCACATACGCATCCTCCTAAACTTTCTCTAACACCCAAAGCCATATTCGTTAACAAAGAAGCTTAGTTGGGATAATCTCTATAACCGTGAAATTTCAAACCACGCACTCGACGCGACGGATGTAGGAACGATATGGTTTGATGATTCATCTGCGGAGGATAAAGTTGTGGATTTCTTGAATGGAGAGGTTTTCGAGAAGGACTTATTGGGATTGGGAAAAGGGAAGAGGAGAAGAGATTATGGACTGCTGGATTTAGGGACGGGAAATGGCCATTTTTTGGTTAGGCTGAGGGAGGGAGAGGAGGATAGTGACGAGGATGAGGCGGAGGAGGAAGAGGAAGAGGAAGGGAGGGAAAACGAGGAAACGGGAAAGAAATGGGTGGGTAGAATGATGGGTGTGGATTATTCAGAGAGATCTATTGAATTTGCGAAACGAATTGCGAAGGACAAACTAGAGAGCCGGGAGGAACAGGGGAGCGAACAGGGAAACGAAATCGAATTCATCACCTGGGATATAATGAAAGAAGATCCCTCTCCAAAAGTCCTAAATGGAGAACAGGCAAAAGGATGGGATATAGTACTTGACAAAGGAACATTTGATGCTATTAGTTTGTCGGAGGAGGTAGATGCGAATGGGAAAAGGATTTTCGAGGGATATAAGGAGAAAGTGCTGGCATTAGTGAGAACGGGCGGAGTGGCGGTCGTTACGAGTTGCAATTGGACAGAGGAGGAACTGATTGAGTGGTTTGTTGGAAAGGGAGAGGAGCAGGGAGAAAGGTTTGAGGTACTGAGGAAGATTGAGTATAGAAGTTTTAGTTTTGGAGGAGTGAAGGGCCAGACGGTATGCAGTGTTTGCTTTAGGAAGTGCGGGGGGAGCGAATAAATACTGGGAAAATCGTACCCAGAAGGTTGTATTGAGGGCTACTGCACGTGGTGTGTGGTTCAAGCACGAACGAAGGCTGCAAACTCGACGAGGCTATAGACTTGCTCTTACTGCAAAAATAATCATTGAAGACTAATATCTATATCTATATAAATCCCACTCCAGTAGTGCTTGCACGGGAAGACCTTCCTTGAATTACAAGCATGGCATATACAATTTCTCATTTAATCGAGACGTTCTAAATGCACAAATATCCGAGAAACTAGATTTTGAAATCTCGCTCCCAGTTAGTCTCACAGTTCGCTTCGCTGTGATGTCTCTTTGAGTGTATGAAGTGTCATTTATGTTCTATATATCTCTGTCAGGTATGTATATAAACCTTTACATACCTATATAATGAGACGCTTCATTATAATGGATAGTAAAGTTTGGTTCGTATTTCAATTCGTCCGAATAGTAAAATACTGTTCGTCTCAAGTGACAAGTCAACTCCATACCCTAGACTTCCATTAGAATTGTACTTTCCAATTGTGAAAGTAATTAGCCCACCGGAGTCGAATCAACCTGGGCCTCATAAGACTCCTCGATGCCCCCAGACATGAATATGATAATCAAGATCCCTCGGGCCTGGATGCTCTAGGCTGTCATTTTGATGTGCATCGTGTGCGGTTCACTAAAGTCATCGCGGCCTTCAAACTCTTGAGCGCAATTCATATGATTGCGACGTCAAGGCGCAACTGCTAAGGCCTCATGAACCTTGAAATATAGAAGCTTGAAGCCCATATTGCATGAAATTCGTGTGTGAGACGTTATTTCTTCCGGGTCAGGAAGTCATTCCAGTCATTCCGATTTAGCCCATTCATTATCTCCTCCCATTATTCTTTTTCTTGTTGTTTCCAACACTACCAGTGACATTAGTTCTAGGTTCGCTGAGCCCAGCACGTCTTAATCTCCCCAAGAACTTTTCATCATCCAGTTCCTCTCTTGATATGATAAAAAGCGCTCTTCAAATCGGTCCCATATCACGAGGACCACATGGTCGTGCATCACCCCTTGCCTTACGTTTTTCAAAATATGACTGGAAACAGGATTTAATTGCTGTTTCGACCGTCATTTCTTTGAGGCCTTCAACTTCTAGGGCTGGAGTGTGGGCTTATATGATGCTCCGAGTCTCCCTCAAACTCGAGCTCTTCAAGCTCTGGTATTTCAGCCAAGATTGGTGAAGGCACTATCGTACCTTTGATCCGAGCAGCTTCCTCCAACGTAAAATAAGGTCCACTGATATAGAATTCATCAGTTGGATTCTGAGTTCGTGCTTGGGCTGCATGATCGTTGGCGATGTTGTGCAGGTCGTGGAGGAGAACACGAATCTATTGGCCAATTAGAAATCTTCGGTGGTTGAAGACGACAAGGAGCAAGGGACAGGGGATGAGAGAAACCCACTTTATACCAAAGATCATGATCTGCTTGAAGATCTGACATGGAATTTGTAGAAGCACTCACGTGCTCTGAAACAAAGCTATTCATCAATTGACTTTTTTTCTTGCTCATGTTTGGTATGCTCGTTTTGATTGTCTTAGGTTTTGAAATGATATTTACATGTGAGTGTGTGGGCAGAAGTCATTGCAAGTTAATTAGTGGATGGGTTAATGGGTCTTTTAGTAGTTCCCAGCGAACTACCGAAACACTCACCGGGAGTAGAATTGTAACAAAGCTCACTGGGGAACTTCCTACAATCATCCTAAATTCTTCTTCTCAAGAGTAAATCACTTCTTGAATTTAATTCTGAGCTCGTACGGTTGCGATTCGATGTCAAAATGAGAATATTCTATTGAGTTGACTAGAAATCACTGGTAAGGCTAGACTAGTGCTTAGTTTTTGGGATCAGTGGTACCGATAAAATAGGAGCCTTGCATGCAGGGCTGACAGCCTCATTAACAATATTACATAATCTCTTCTAGATGAGCATCCATCAATGAACTCCTCGTCGATTCTCAACCACAAGCAACAAACAGTTCCTCCAAAGATTTTTCATATCAAATCACTCTCAAAAATGGCGCCAGTCAATAACGATGACCACAATGTCGTTACGAGTAAGTTTTCAACAATCCGTATACTCTACCATCATCATACTAACACTTACAGACGAAATCAAGAATGTTATCCAAGACTTGTATGAAATAATGATACAAACGCATAATTACGACAGCGTCGGACGACCAACTCGTGATATTCTTGAAAAGTCTCTCCTCCAACTCTCAACTTCTCTCCAAATCGTTTCTCATGCCACGGTTCCCGCTGGGCCTCCGACCGGAAAACCCCAGTTTGATAGGGTTGCGGGAAAGGCCACGGATCTCGCATATGTTCCACAGGATGTGATACACTACATAGACAATGGGCGGAATCCAGATATTTATACGAGAGAATTTGTGGAGGCGGCGAGAAAAAACAATCAGTTGATGAGGGGCAAGATGCAAGCGTTTGGAGATTTCAGGGATGTGCTTGCCGGAGAGATGGAAAAGGTGTTTCCAGAGTTGGAGGATGATATTAGGATGGTTGTAGATTATACTACTGATGATAAGGAAGAGAAAAAATAAGTAGGCGCCGCCTGGCTACATTACATGGGCGCGAATAGGTTACGAGGACATGGGAGAGCGATGAGAGACGGGGAATGGTTATAGGATCGCAGCTGCAGGGCAAATCAACGGGACGGAGGAAAGGGAGTTTATTAGAGAGGGCAGGTTTCTTGCCGGGTGAATAGAGTTCCTAGGAATTAGGATATTGGGATTATGGGGCATTCAAGGGCTGGATTCGCATGGAGTTCCGGAAGATACAAATGTGGGACATTGGAGTCATGGGCAATAAAACGAATGGAACATGATACCAACACGATGGTACTCAAAACGAAAGGAGTTTCGGTACAAGTACCGATCGGCTAGAAAGGATAATCATGGCACAAATGACATCATTCAGGTAGCTCATCTCATTTACTCATTTTCTGATATCACAATTCAGTAGTGGGACGAAAACAGGAATGTGTATGCAAATCATGAAAGTAATCGTTTTTTGATTTTGTTTGACATTTCTTTTCTGTAGGTAGGTAGGATACAGGGTACAGATAGAAAGCAATTCCAGGCATATATCTCTTTATCCATGATGCAATAAACGCCTCCAAAACGAAAAAATCAAACAAGCAATAACGAGGGAATACCTATGCTGCCGTCCATATAACAAAGTTTCTCCTTCACGCCAAACCAACATCCCATATCGCTCAAAACGGAAAAGCGCTGAAGCTTGCATGTAAAAAAATGATGGTAGAAAAAACTCTCAGGAAATCCATCCCCATGCATGCTGTCTCCCAAAAACACTTGGATCCCTAATATAACTCCAATCTCCGAATCTCCCATCTCCAAACCAACCTCTTGTACTCAGTCCTTTTGCAAGGCCCCCCATACATAAAGCAAAACATGATATAAGATATAATTCCCAAGCCCAAGTCCAATTCCAGAATGCAAATTTTATAAATTCTCCCTTATAGATTTTCGAAAACAGTTTCAATAACATCCACCGTAACCCTCACGATATATTCAATATCCTCTTTCGTAACCAAGTAATTCGGCGACAACATGATGTGATCTCCACACATGCCATCTGCCGTGCCGGTCCCAGGATACACTGTCATGTTGTAAGGGTGTGAGATAGCTAAATCGTGTATCTTTTGCGCAATGCTCAGTTTGGGTTCGAAAGCCACTTTGCTCTTCTTGTCTTTCACAAATTCAATGCCCCAGAAAAGTCCTTTTCCACGGATATCTCCTACATTGGGATGATCAGAAAGATATTGTTTGAGAAGTTTGCCGAGGTATGCGCCTTGCGTGCGAACATTGTCGAGGACGTCATGCTGACGGATGATACGTTGGACTTCTAAGGCAGCAGCGGCCTGGACAGGCATTCCTTGGTATGTTTGTCCGTGGATAAACTGTCCAGTGCCGTTGTAGAGAACATTGACGACTTTTTGCGAAATCAGTACGCCGGCAACCGGTTGGTAGCCGCCGCCGAGTCCTTTCCCAATGGTTTGAAGATCGGGAACGACATTTTCGGATTGCCATGCGTGCAAAGTTCCGGTGCGACCCATGCCACACATGACTTCGTCGAGGATGAAGAGCGCGCCGTGGCGATGACATACGTCGCGCATGGCTTTGAGGTAGCCGGGGAGAGCAGCGACACAGCCGAGTGCTGCGCCGACGATGGGTTCAGCGCAGAAGCCGATGACAGTTTCGGGACCGAGTTCTTGAAACTTGGCTTCGAGTTCGGCGGCTTTGCGAGAAACGAATGAGGCGTCGGATTCATTGGGGAGACGTTGGCGATATGGGTTGCAGGAGGACACGTGATGGACGTTGGGCATCAGGAAGGGGGCATAGGGTGCGCGGCGTGCTTTGTGGCCTGACATGCCTAACGCGCCTAGAGTGTTGCCATGATATGAACCGTCTCGAGCAATGAAGTTGACTCGTGGAGTAGATTTATCTTTTTCGTAAAAGTACTGTCGTGCCAATTTGCATGTGGCTTCCATAGCCTCGGATCCTACGTTGAATTAGCTTGGGTCACATCCACATCGATGGTTGGCTGTGTAGCTAACTTACCAGAACCAGTCAAATAGACTCGGGCCATTTTTCGGCCAGTGCCGTTTATCAGCTCTTCGCAAAGATCGTCCACAGTCTCATGGCCGAAGAATCCCGACGCTAGGTATGGAATGCCGGACGCCATTTGCTGGAAAACGGCATTGGTGACTCGCTTGTTGCCATGTCCTAAACATGAGACAGCGGCGCCGGATGTGGCATCAAATATGACTCGTCCGTCTTTAGTGTAAAGATTGCTTCCACTTCCTCGTACGATGACTGGAAATTCTTTGTGGAGATGTCGATCAAATAGGAATGTGGTTCTCTTCATGCCAAGTTGAACAGCCCCTCCATTCATATATGATGAAGATCCATTACTCATCGCCTTGGTGTTGGCGATGTATGCATCTTCTCTATGCACTTCTGCGATGGCAGCTGGCGACATGATAAATGATGTCTAGAGAGTATGGTTTGGGTTATGAAGTAAGGAGAAGGAAGAAGTAAGAAGTAAGAGTAGACAAGTGATATATATTGTCGACGACAGATATGTTCATGAGTTCAAAGTCTTGATATGTAGAAACCAAAGTCGGTGAGAGATGTGCAAAGTATTCTTGGAAAGTACTTAATAAGAAGGAGATTCGGAAGTCCCGATGGGAAAAGTCACCTTAATATATGGTCAAGACAGCATGCGGGTAGTAGCATGATGACGGAAGGAAGAGAAGAAGGAAACCTAGATGGGTCAACAGGAACCGGGATAAGGGCATACAAGAATGGGTCGAGGGGGTGCTAGATTCCGGAGTGGAGATGAGAATATGAAGTTGGGTGAGAGGTGAAATGTACGAGAGAAGTTGATAAGTTGAACAAGAGAATATGATAGGACGATGATCGATCAAAGTTGAATGCAACTTGCCTTTAGTTAGGTTAGCCTCACTGGAGAATAGGAAAAAGATCTGGATCAAAAAAGCATAAAATCCTTGCTTGCCACGGTTAGCATGGCGCGGTAGATGGAATTTTTGCTCTACATTGGTGGGGGGGACCGATGAAGGCAGAAGATGCCCTGACGCTAAATTCGGATGACAATTGACGTTAAACTTTCAACGGAGGCATTAGGGACCAGATGGTAAGATAGTAAGTACTATTAGTTATCCAGATACCAAGATAATAGAATACTAGAATAGTAGAAATATACTTTTCGAAGAACATGACATGACTAGTTAGTAATTCGCCAAAAGTGGTTAGCATGAACTTATATTCAAGGTATTTGTGTGGTCGTTTGATAATTGATGAAGGGGCAGAGTGAAAGGAATGTGTCTGCTGTATTGATTGACCCGATTGCGTGGTATGGTATGAGAGCACCAAGCACGAGCACGAGCATGAGCATGAGTATGAGAATGAGAGCGTCAACATGAGCAAGAAAGTATTGAGGGGAGAGAAAGGTGTCCGACGAAAGGAATGAGCTCGAGCCAAGAAGACGTGTCAATCAAAGTCCCATCCGATGGTTTAGATCCTGATGCACTGCTATGTGACCGCTCACCGCACTTACTCCTTGACCATAGCCGGGTAAAACTGTTCCCATCAGAGACATATGATCCGGGGATGTGGGTGATGGCACGAAATGGGCATATCTTTGAGGCACAAAATCTGGTGAAGCACGAAGCCCGGCCGCATATGTGGCCGGGAGCTCATAGCCGCTCTCCAATGGGATGTTTACCATGTCGTTTTATCGGTTGCTCAAACAAGTCGGGGGTGAGGGCGGGGGGAGGCAAAGAAGAAGTATTGTTTCGTTGCCTTGACATGAAGATCTCCGAAAGTAACCAGCTTCCTTTGTAAGAATGAAGCAGGAATGGAAATGGAAACGGAAATGGAAAGATTTGTGATTCGATTTCTGGTCACGATATCAATAAAGTTGAAGATTAGGATTGACAAGCCGACTTATTTTCCCCAAATTGTCCTTGGTTTCGCTATGACACCGTACTATTCTACCCATTCTACTATCCAAAAATGGGTCTCCACTTCCCGAGCATCTACTACCTACCAGCCAAAACTACCTACCTACTGATGAATCTCTCTACCTTGCTTGATGCGTAATATGATCGAGAGGGAGTGTACTGTCCGCGTGGAGATCTAGATTTTATCTTGATTTTATTTTCATTTTTATTTATCCTTTACTTTACTTTACTTGTTAACTTTCATGCTTTTCATTTCTGTCGATTTTGTCCGATAAACGCAGGGCAAGGGGCGGCCGAACAAGTAAAACTAGGCAGTTGGTTAATAACTTGGGTTCAAATATTGATTAATTCAATTGATTCTCGAATGATTTGATTTATTTTGGTTTGACTAAATTTTGAGTTTGATTGAATTCTTCATCTCCCATTTGCCAGAGGAGAAAGAACAAAAGCGAAAGTGGCCATAGAGCGACGGGAAAGGGTCCATCCAGTCAAATCCTGGGAAAAGGATAAGAAGGGGTGTGAGAACCGTTGAAAAAGAACCTGTGAGGAGATATTTCGAAATGCATATGTGTATGTATGTCAGTATGTATGTATGTAGTCGGTGGCATATCATTTGCAGTCTTAGAGGCTATCTGTCTGTCATCTTATGCGGATTGTTACAAACGCCTAGAGATCGTGGAATGTGATTGATCACCTTTCTTACCTCTGGGTTACTCAAGTGCGAAACCCATCATTGGGATTTTTACGCCCCCAAACATAAAGATGTAATAGATCCATACGGATTAGTCCTTTAGTCCTTTAGTCTCTTGCTCTCTTGCTCTCTAGTTTCTTGTGCTCTTTCGGAACTTTGTTTCCCCCAATGACCTTGAAATGATGCTTCATGAGGTGATACACTCTACTCAGATCGAGTGCAGGAACCATGCGATGCATCGAAATTTCAAACCATTTGTATGTGAGTGAGATACGTTGCCGAGATGTTCCATTTCGTGAATCTTGTCCACTCAATGCTATATCGTACATATCGGTGCGGTAGTAACAATCGGCTAATTTATATTTTGCGAAAACCTGGTACAGAGATACTTTTGGTCGTACTGTGCTTCTCAGTCGTCAATTTTAATATACAATATATCTATTGTACGAGTTGTAGCCAGGTTCTCGTCAACTGGGCAGCAGCACAGAATTCGATTGATCCGCTTTTCATTCAAGGCGAGACCTTTGAGATTTCAATCAAGAAGAGCACGAAGCCGTGATATCTAGATCTTTGCATAAAGCGGTAGCCAACCGGGTCTAATTTGTTGGAACGTTTTCGTACTCATTCTCATCAGCTGATAATGTCATAAAACAAATAACAATACAAACGCAGTATTGAATGCGAGAGACATCATATTTCCAGAAGTTCAAGATCGATAAAACATAAGCAGAGACAACAATTGGTTTGTTTTATATTTCAAAAAATCCATCACAATATCAATAACTTTTTTTGGCCGTTTTCCTTTCTTGATTATTTGATAGGCGTGGATATTTTTTCCTTCTTTTTTTTGGTCGAATCAAATCAAACTGTTTGCATCAGTCGAATTAAGGTACAAGAACTGCAGGTAAGAAGTAATCACTATATTTTCACGGAGGCTTTTTTTGCTTGTCTTTTCTGATGCTTGCTGGCTATGAACTCATGCCTGCGACCCTCCTATCACCTTATTTTTTTCAATTTGCACGACGATGAGCCCAAGTCCTTCCTTCCTTTACTAGCTATCTACATAGCGATTTCAGATTTGCGGCCCAACAGCTCATGAATCACGCGGCCATGATTTATGCAACACTGCAGCTGCATGACAGATTATGGAAAAGAGCGTGGAAGAAAAGAGAAGCAAGGCAGGAGAGCGGTGTCCCAAAAATGAAAGCATAATGCGTACTCTATTGCAGGAGCTCGGTGATTCTCGTATAATGTTATGGTCCGTCCACTTATCCACCGTTGCAGCATATGTAGGAATGAACGTGCAATCATTCGGTGATCATACGTAGGATTAGAACAAGGGTGGATGAAAGAACTGATGATTCTTGACTTAACCCCATGTCATTCCATTTGTGATACCCAAAATGAGACGGACCCTCATTCGAGTTCATTCCGGCCGTCTGGCACCATTTTAAGGCTTGGGCTTACTTCCATGAATAGGGATCCGAAAACATACCTCGTAGCCTCGTAGCCAATACACAATTGGCAGAAAAACATGCCATTCAGTTATTGCCGACTTTCATCGGCTTCGGGCATCATTCCTTCGGCATCCCGAACATAGGCTGCCGAGTACGGTTGTAGATCCAGAAAATTTCCGGATAGTGGGGAATCTGTAGAGGCCTAGAATAACCATCGGCTTCTTTTCCTTTCTTTGAGAATCATCATCAGACACTATCCACATCGAGTCAAGGGTCCAGATCTGAAGCCATTGGCTAGATTATTGTATGTTCAGAAATTGGGAAAGAATGAATGAATAGCCTCGGCAGATGTCTGAGTACTGTCATATCAATTGATGTTTTGCTTGTAAGAGAATAGGGTCCACTCTTGCTCTCGAACTCGGCCAAGGACGGTGAAGGGGGTTTGATCATAAGATTAAGGTCTTGATCTGCTTCGAGATGATATATGATTGCATGGGAAGACACCCCTTTAAAATATCTGAAGTGTGGCGGATGTGCCCACAGTGGCTGCAGAAATGTGTTCGTTAGCGTTAGATTGGACTTTGGGATCTCAGCCCCGAAGGCCACAGATTGTATTTTGAATTGATTCTTACTTAATGATCAATTCCCAGTGTCCAGTGTCCAGTGCCCAGTCTCCTAATATGTACGTGCCACCCAATCGTATCGCCGTGCCGTGTGGTAAAGAATACGATGTGTAGTGGTTAAATGTTGAGTCAAGTTAGGGTAATGAAACTGCCGGCACTCAGACTTGTGATGATTTAATTCCGCGATTCGGATAAAAAGCACACACATTCACATATCCGCATATTAGATGATTACACATATGAAAGACTAAAAAGCTTGTCTGAGGTGAGGTTCATAGATTAGCGTGTTTTGATACACATTACATAAGCCAGCAAGGTGACCTGCAGGTACCTACTAGGTAATTAATGAATCATATCATCAACGAATGATGATGACGCGGGCGTTTTAGTGGTCTCAACCTACGCACTGCACCTTCCAATTTCGACATTCTTCTTCATACAGCTCATTCATACATCTCATACAACTCATACACATATCTTTGATACCTTTCTGCAGCTCATCTCATCTGGATCCTAAACCTGGTCTCTAATTCCCTTTTAAATTGTCAGGTAATGATAGCCAGCCATCGTTGAATATTTTCGACCTATCCGGGATACACACGATTCGGGGGAAAATGTCGGTATCTAGATATCTCCCGTTTGCTTCAAGGACAACAGACGCGCAAGCAGTGACTTATCTTTTGGCCGTGTGTCTTTTTTCTATCTCCTTTCTAGTTTTTCTCAACAGTAGCGTGTCATTCGTTATCACTGATCTCATTGGAGTAAAAGAAGGCGTGGGGGATCTGGTGGGCACTCTCGTACGACACCCCAAATGTCAATTATCTTTAAAAATTGAAAATACTTACTCGTTCTCAGGGGTTTGCGGATGAATTGGTTGCTTTGTTAGCTTGTCCCGCGTGGGGAATTCTTAGTGATAGACTCGGTGTCCGGGTGGTTTGCGTTCTAGGATACCTCATTGTTGGCCTTGCATTGATCTTATTCGTGCAAGCAAAGAATGTCTTCCCACAACTATTACTTGCGAGATTATTCTTTTCAGTGGGGGGAGCTGCTACGTGAGTTCATTCCGAGCGACATCATACGCGCATACTAACCGAGATTGGAGTGCGACGATGGTGACCGCGATCCTACCTTCAATGTCCGCCCGAGAGACCGACGATTCGCAGAGTTCCCCTATTTCGAGATCAGCCTTGCCGGAAAACATTCGCCATAGTATTGCGACTGAGTCTATAGATTCCGAGATCACCATAACCCCTACCAATTATAATGATCGACGTGGGACCCCTCTTGGCGACCACTCAAAATCCATGATGCAAACCGGATCAAGCCCCCCGCGTTTGGCCGGCTTAGTTGGGTTATTTACAGGTTGCGGGGCGCTTGTAGCACTGATTGCATTTTTACCATTGCCAGCGCAATTCTCGCGGATGAAAGGGGTATCCCAAGGCCAAGCGGTGGCCGATAGTTTCTACGTGGTTGGAGTTGTATCACTCATGGTTTCTTGCTTCTGCTTTATTGGTCTCCGGGGCTTGGCAGGCGAAGAAGGTAAAGGGTGGCGCCTACTTCTCGGTAGACCAATAGCCAGAGACACTGTGGGACATCCTGGAGGACGAGAAAACACGGAGAAGTTTCAGTCATACTGGACACTAATATCAGATTCAACAATTTTAGGATTTAAGGATGCACAAATTGGTCTTGGTTATTTAGGAGGATTCGTCGCACGTGCCTCATCAGTTGGCATATCACTTTTTATCCCACTTTATATTAACTCATATTTCATTGGGCATGGATTCTGTCAAGGATCTCCAAATGATCCGTCACCTGAACTCAAGAAGGAATGCCGTAGAGCATATGTTCTTGCCGCCGAGTTGACTGGAGCATCTCAATTGATCGCTTTGCTTTGTGCTCCGCTATTTGGCTATCTCTCAGACCGCTACCGTCGTTTCAATATACCACTTCTCACAGCGAGCGTTTTTGGTGTGATTGGATACATAGGTTTTGCTCAGCTTGTTAGCCCTGAACCACAGGATATCAATGGTAGAGGAGGAAGTCCTATAGTATTTGTTATGGTCGCCTTGATTGGCATCAGTCAAATAGGGGCGGTGAGTTCCTCGATGCATTTTCTTTTTCTGAGTTTTCAAGTTCATCATCGACTATACACGTCGTTCCGTCTCACGATGTATTTATGTGCTAAGCTAATTTAATATCTTGAACAGATTGTCTGCAGCCTTGGTTTACTAGGAAGAGGTGTACTTGGTGATGAAGGTGGCTACAATTTATCGTCCCAGCTTCAAGATGCGAGGAGCGATGAGAATACAGACTCACGCGATATAACAACCGAGACAGCACCGCTTATAGCGCCTCCATCATTACCTAAGAATCCTTCAAGAAACCATCTCAAAGGGTCTATAGCTGGTGTTTACTCTCTATCCGGAGGTGCTGCGATTCTACTACTCACAAAACTTGGTGGTTACCTTTTCGATAATCTTTCCACGGGTGCTCCGTTTTACATGATGGCAATATTCAACGCTATGCTCCTAGTTATCGGCATTGGAGCTGGAGTTTACCGCGAAATCAGAACAGCTCAAAAACATCGATGAGCTCATCACTTTGATCTGCGGCATCAATGTTCTTGTGCCTTCACTTCACATGCGCTTGGTAAGATTTCCTACAGGGTGCCCAAGAGTTCTTACATATCGTGGGGTTAACAACAATAACTATTATTATTATCTGAAAAGGATGTGTCAATATCATCTATTTCATTTCGAATGTCCTTCAATCTAGCCCCATATCAGGTGAGACCAAGACCTACTACATCAATACACCTTGATCGAGCCTATTCTGCGAAACTGACATGTCGATCACGGGCTCTACGCTTTTCGTTCGTGCCTCGAATTCTGAATGATCCATTTCGAGACTCCTGAGGCATTTCCTCAGATAGTGGAAGGTACTCTATGTCATTATCAACATTCCCTTCCGCGGTTTCAGACTTGGTTTTTGCTATTTTGTGCAAACGATTGCGTATATTACTGGGCTTTGATAATTTCTCTTTGGAAACACCCATATCATCGCTGGGAGTCAAAGCACGACGCTCGGAGTAGTTGCTGGGACTGTCAAATGAGTCAGAATCATAAGGATCCTCCGCCAGGAAGTTTTCTATCGCTGACCCTTTTGCTTCCAAATATTGCCGAGTAAATTCCCGACTGGATTTGCCGCCGAGATCTATAAAACTTGCTATTGAGTTCTGATTGTACAGCTTGATAGTATCGCATCGTAGACATGTGCGCCATTCGAGGTTGTAGCCGTGTTTTGGACATGCATCTGGATGTTTGTAGGCCGTATCCGAAATTTGAGGGTTCATATTGACAAGGACACTGTACTGATCTATAAAAGAGAACAAAAAAGCCCTTAAGGTCTAAACAGCAGCTAAAGCAATAACTATGAGGTCCCTGAGAGTTATCTGAAAAAAAAGAAAAGGTTGTCAGATTTTTTTGTGGTTGTATACTTGAGGATTTAGGCAGGCATAAAGAAATAAAAACAGTCACTACATACTGTACTTGCTCACACATTCTCTAATCTTTCTGCACTTTTTGAAGGACATTTTTCCTTTCTTTGTGCTTAGGATTCATTCCTGCCCCTCCCCCCCCCCTGAAGCTGCCTTTGTTTAATGACGGCCTCAATCTTCTTCTCTGCTATTGTTCCTTTCGTCAATCTTTTCTTCGTAATTTATGAGAAATAAACACAGCCATTGGTGTACAAAGAATCTCAGCATGACAACAATCATCACGTTTCTTTGCAGTTGCTCAAGAGATCACATGTGAGAACTCAGCAGGTAAATGAAAAGATGCTAGACCAAAAACTTTCCTAAAGCTACGGAATCGGAATGATTCTTCACTCGATTATCTGAATGAACGGGCTGTACAAGGTTCTCGGAACGGAACATAGGAGATTTGTTGTTTCTGATGAAGCTTCCATTGATAACAAGATTTTATTTCTACTCATTTAATGATTTATCTGATTACTCTCATATTTTCTCCATTTCTGTCTATTTCTTGTGACACCGAGATACTTGGTGCATTGTAAAAGAACGATTGTTAGATCACAGGTTGTTGTTGGTTTGAAGAGAAATAGAACTGGTTCTGATAGGATGAGAAGGGATGTATGTGTAAGGAGGAGGGTAGGTATGATGGATGGATGGATGGATGGATGGATGGACGTATGAAGATTTGGCTTGATTAGAGGGATATGGCCATCTACCTGTCTAGACAGTAATATTCATGATTTGTGCTTGATACTCGATACTCGATACTCGAGATACCTGGGTGATACATTGTGTATTGTATATTGGGCATTGGGCATTGGCTATGGAACATGGAACATGGAACTCGAGAATCGAAGGATGATAGAGTTCGGTGAGTAAAGTATGATTGATATATGTAGAATACCTACTCACCAGTATAAAGAAAATGAATTGATAAAGGGACAGATTTTCCATCGATGTTCCCCAATGAGAGTAAACGAGTAAAATCGTCATTCATACCCAGTTAGGTAGATACCAAGGTAGCTTACTTAGTACCTGTAGATCTTCCCCAGTTTATCTCCTCCAAAAACAAACGTCATCAAAGCGCAACATACGACATTCTTCCTGATTGATGCCATATACTTCGTACAAATTTATTACAAGAACATCTTGCTGTCAATCTTACCTACCTATCTAATAATTAAAGCGACGGTGACAACTCAAAGTCATATTCTTCCTTACCTTAATCAAATCTGAACACCCGTCGGAATAAATTATTGACAGGTGGGAAAACGATACAACCCATTTCTCGTTCCAAAACACAAAGTACAGCCTACGAGGCACCTACTTGAACACGCAAAAGGTACAACATCTTGGAACCTAAAACTACTTTGTCAAACCAACCTGTCAAACTTACATATTTCCGATGCGAGAATACCAATTGAACCTAATCTAAAGAACAAACAACTACACACCTACCAATAACCAGTTTTCCTTCACCTCTCATCTACATTCTACATCAACACTTCCGATCCTGCAGAAATACATCCCAAGGACAACATCCGCGTGTCATTCAGGAACCTGATAGATAACTTCTTGTATCTAAGAAGCACTTTTGATTCGCAAGAAATGTCGGGCATACCGCGATATAACAATGCACCACTGAATGCACGATCGGGTGTTCTTGTCCCTCCCACCGGGCCTTCAACATCCTCTGAAACGGCCGCGCCTGCATCATCATCAGAACCTCTGAACAACAGCAACCCCACCACGACATTATCCTCATCCTCCTCGTATCCACGAGCGCAACCCGCAGCTGCCGTGCCCATTCCTACCGGGCTTGCAAACTCGCGACGTTACGCCCCTCCCCCCGCAGCTGCACTTACGACGGCCAAACCAGAGCCAACGCGCACGATAAAAGAAGATTCCGATGTACCGCCTGCACCCCAACCAGGTACTTTCCCCGAGCCGACTACTGGGTTCGCGGGAAATACGTTCGCATCGCAAACTAAATCTGTGCCTCCGCCTCCCAGAGCGGGGTCTTCGTATGCTGTCAATCACAATGCGACTCCTTCAATGCCACCCAATCCAAGTGCGGGACAAGTTGGCACGATGGAGAATCATACAGAATACCCCCTCAGATGATGATTCCGCCGCCAAGCGTCACCCGCGCACCGTTTTCGACGACGATGACGATGGATGCGAACACGGCAGCTCAGACATCGAATTCATATGGGACAATGCATCCTCAACCGGTTTCTGTTGGCGATGCGTATGCTCATCGTACACAGCAGGAAAACGAGGGATATGGACAGCGACGCAGTGTGGAATACCTGGAGCATCCACCGGGATACGTGCAGAATGCGTATGCGGCTGAACTGAGCAGTGATCAGAGGAGAGCAATGGATGTGAATGAGAGGAGAGAAAATGCCAGTGTAGGTGGGGTGAATAGTGGGGGTGAGGAGGAGGGGATCTGGGGGAGTGCAAAGAGGTGGGTTGGGAGTGCCGGGAGTAAGTTGAGTGAAGGGGAAAAGGAAGTTTGGAGGAGGATTAACGGGGAGTAGAGTTTACTAGGGTTGCTGCGGGTTTGGTGGAGGGGGATCATGGGGTCTACGATAGATATGATGATACGATACGTTACGATACCAGACGTGATAATTCGATAAGATGGTGTACGATTGTGTATGATTAGGTAGCAGTAGACTGATACATTTACAGCTACGAAAGATATTCGGGTAAAGTACTTTTATACAGGGAATGTCACTTTTTTTTTACAGAACACTTCATGGGAGCCTATTGTCTGGTATGAGCCAGTGCATAAGCCACTTCAAATGAATTGGCCTGGATAGTGTGCAGACAGTCCAACACAGTACCGTAGGTGGATATAATAAGTATCAAGCCTCTATACAAATGAAGATAAGCAAAGTATTGACACTGATAAGAATAGAAGCAGAACCCCTATCACTTGAGGCAACATGTATCCATCGTCACTGGGTCTGAGTGCGAGGGAGGGTAGTATTGTATGAACCCAAGTATAGCTGTGAGGAGTTTCGTCACGGTACATAGCATAGCTCCCGTCATCATAGCATTCGAGGCTTGGAGGATTTGCACAAGGAGTGCGAGAGTATGCGATCCTAGAACGGAGAAGTGCTGACGGAATGTTTTACAAACAATGGAAGAAAGGGGGGGAAAAGTCGGTGTTCGAAGACTTGGTATCAGGCAGGAAGCTCTACTTGTTGTAGATTAGAATTTAGCTGGTGATCAATCAATTGAAAGTTTGACACCCCCGTAATTCGAGAAGGGAACGAGAAGGATACGCGCATACCCAGCGTCATCGATACATTTTTTCTCCTTGTGAGCAAGGGGGAAGGTAAAGCAGGGGGAGGTCATGGGTGAGTGGGTAAGGCGGGTTGATCTTCATATTAGATGTGTTATATTGATAGGGGTGACAACGTAATCCACAGTGGAGAGAAGATATCAGATAAACGCCCGAGTCGAGTATATCTGCATGAATTTTGCGTACGGATTGGGATGACCGTGGAAATTGAATTGTAATGAGTGCTTGGGCTTGTGTGCTCGAAAGGGAAGAAAGGTGGATAATGGGTGTGAGAAGGGTATGGGAGTCGGAGTTCCCCCCGCATGGAAGCTGGAAAGGGAAGGAATGATGTAGGGGCGGTGTGGCTGTGAAGACATGGGATGATGTTCGTCTTGCCTTTGGGAAGTGATGTCGTTTCGCGGTTTGAGAAAGATTGATATGTTGTCGTCTGCTAGCGTTCGAAGTAGATTTGCACATGACATTTTTGGATATAACGATATTAAGGTCTCTTAGCGGAGAGACGGGATGACAGAATCGCAATGACGGTTTGGAATAGAGACATCATAGCTTCCTTGTATTCGCATGAGTTGAGGTTTAGTGCGAAAGAATTATCTGCTAGAAGGATATCAGAGAATTCTAGAATGATAAGGTGGGTAGGCGGTGCACGGGATGATACAGTAGCCGAGTGGAAAAGGCTAGAGCTGGAGCTAGTGACCTGCCCTACCCTGCCCTACGAAACAGCTGAGTCCCGAAACAGGTACTGGGTGGATTAGACAAAGTGGAGTGAAGCGGGTGATCGGATTTCGGATGAATTGAGAAAAGGGTCATAGCGGGGGATTGTTTGGAAAACTACGGTGCTTCCGTAAAGGTTAGATTGAAGCGAGTTATTTTTGACGCTTAGGACGTGAAAATAGATGAGAAGGTTGTTAGGTGAAGAGTGTCTAGTAACCTTATTCTGGAAAAGTGTGTGAGAGTTTGATTACCTCCAAATGGGCACCTGACTTGACCCGAACTGAAAGGATATCTGATTAGTTGCCTCGTATCTACGGAGTAATGTATAGTGCGAAGTGGACAGTATCATGACGGTCGATATACGTTTACGCTAGAAATCCTTCTTGACAGCTTTCGATAACTTTTCCGTTTTTGGAGAAGTACATTTCGGAACACGTTAGATGGAGACTAATTGCAGCAATGAATGGGATACACCTACCTACTGGTTAGTCTCGCTGTGTTGTTCATTCTTGTTATTCTCGAGTCTTACTGCTCATGGCGTAGTACGATTTAAACATCAGGATACGGTCAATCACCAGTGATCGCATGCCAGGAAATATATTAATGTGCCCGTAACGAACGACGAGGCCAGCCGAATTGGCATAGGATTGGGATAGAATTGAATATCCGTGCCTGTGCTGTCAGTGGTGATCGATGGGCCGGGATGAGAGGAGCTGCTGAGGCAAGCCACATAATATTTGAGGTATGACGAATCGGACATTTAATCGATCATCGGAATCCTGGTTAACAGTACAGTGAGAGATGAAAAGAGGACATACGGTCGCCGACTAATAGACTATTATGTGACAGGTATCAAGGTTTCTCGGCATCAATCGGTACCTGGATTTGATATTGAAAGAGGGAAAGAGCGAGCCTCTACCTACTCAGCTAGTGAGTTGCCCAGCCAGTTAATCAAATTGGTTTCATTGACAGAGAATAGCTAGAAAGAAAAGGGAAAGTCAGCAATTTGTTACAAACTAAGTAGATACGATATTTTAGAACGTGATGATATGTTTCCCCTTCATCTAAAGTATTTGCCTACTAGTTAGTTTGTATGAAAGATTTAGCTTTTTAACCCTCAGACTGACAGTCGGTTCTTTCGGGACGTCTACTTCATTAAGTTAATTGGTTCGAATCTCTTACCTCTCTTACTTGGGTCTTCCCCTGTATAGAGTTTCATGATGCTTGTCTCAAACACTACCGAGGATGCACGATACATGGATTATTACAATAGGATGATGGAAACTTGCCAAGATGAGGACTTCTGAAGTGAGTTTAAGAAATCAAGAGTGCGAGTTGGATTCTGGCGGTGTTCAATTTGTGGAGCGGTGAAGTACAAACAATGACAGAGAGCGAGCAAGATTCATCATGTCCAAAAAGCTTCATCGTTTGAAGAATTTGAAACTATTTCAAATCAGAATCCTCGGTTCTCTTACAATCTCTTACCTCGTCTATTTCATAAGGGAGTATCGAGAGACGATGAAAGTAACAAAGTATGAGAAGAGGGAGGATGAGATGGATGGCTAGATACGGTGATTATTGGGAAAGAAGATTGATTAATTTTAGTGATTGCTAAAAATGACAGTAATTATTTTTATATCTTCTTACTTCTTACTTCTTACTTCTGTCAGCCATCAATTCACATTGATGAAGGGGTACATTCGGTACTGTACGTCTTGCTTAAAATAGACGGATATACTGGTCGGATTTTCAGGTGTGGAAATGATTGAAAAGCCGTTATTAAATAAATGATCAATAAATAATGATTGGTTATTGGTGACTGAGTATTGGGTAATTAGCAACTTGTTTTGTTCCATTTATCACTTCTGTGCCACTTTAGCCAGCCAAGATACTTAGTATGCAGTATACAGTACATATGAGGAATCACCTATCTCATCTGTACTTCCAGACCCCTTCCCCCCTCCTCCCTCTCTCAGATCAATATCCTTTACTTTTACTACACGTCGACCAAACGAGGATCCCTAATCCTTTCGACAGGTTCTTCCTTATACACAGAAACATTTAGGTAGACAATTAGGTTTTAGCATCTCTTATTCGTATAACTTATTATATAATATACATGATCTATTATATCATATTAGGGCTGATATGCTTTGTTGTACAGCTAAAATCGTGGAGTACCCCTGTTTCCGTGTGAAAAATGATCCTCAAACATAAACCTAGTTTCTAATCTATCCTTACCCGTCCGACTAATCTACTCATGGTACCATCTGCTCATCACCAGTGAAGAAAAGAGACCACAAACTTACTAATTACTTCAAACAGGATTTATCAATTACTCGTTCGACGCCATCTTCGGGCATTATTGGTTGTCCGTTGACCTCGGACTTTTTCGACAAACCTCAATCAGTTACCCTAGACGTTACAAATTCATCCCCATAGCACCCCGTTGGGATAGTCCGTGGGCTCATGAAAATAATTGGAAACAGGTCAATATCCAATTGTGCAATACCACCGTGGTACAACCACCAGAGTCACCACCGTCGCCATCGTCATGGTAGCTTAATTCTCACCAACCTCCAGGGAAAAATCTTTCCTTATGTGGGACCTACGGTATCGTTATATACTCCCTCAGCCTACCTGCCTTACCCCAGATACTGCACCTTTAAAGTGTAGTGGCGTCGGATGAGACAAGATAAGCCACCTCCCTCTACTTGTAGTGCCCTCTAAACTCTCTTGCTGGATGAACACATACATATCGAATATCGAATAATGTCGTTCCATGATGGGTCAGCGGCAGTGGACCAGTCCCTAGACCCAACCAGCAGCCTTGCAACTTCGATACTGCAACCAAGTGCAATTGTGCTCACTCACGTTGCTAAATACTACTAACCCACTTAAATACTAACTTCAGCTACTATTCGCACAGCTCATCTGTCCTTCCCACCACACCTCCCTCTCCCCCCTCCCCACTTCATCTACCCATGCAAAGCCAAGCCTTTCCGGCAAAGCGTACTTTCCAGGTCTCGACCACACAAGTTTTGTGAGGTTTGGCTTGTATCAGGAACGACGCTGGCATGGGTCTAAGAACGACATCCCGATCCCGGGCAGGGCTGCAAATCACGACAGGCGTCCCTCGACCATTTCAAGTATTTTCCTTCTCTTATACCTCATGGATCTCTGCACTGCCCCTCTTCCACCTTTTTCGCGTCGTCCCAATCGCAACTCTTCCTGATCTATTCGACCAGTCACTCCTTTAAGGTCTCTTTAATCTCGCTTTTCGCTCATCTATATACTGGGAGCTGGCTCTCATAAATTTCAAGCCAGGCTACGTCGATCACCAAACGAGTTTGTTTCTATACTACTTTTCCCCAAGTGCATAGCTCAACTCATCACGCTCATTTCCGCTGCCCGACACTATCTACTTGCAGATACATAGTAACCATACCCACATATTCTCACCGCGAGACATCGTTGTTCAATTTCGTTTCACCGGAAACTTTACGCATTCCCTACATATATCATATCAGAGTTGCGCATCCCTCGGATCTTATCATATCTGTTGAAGTTACATACAAATCCTCATAATCCCTCCCGGACCTACATCGACCTTGCCGACACCCCGGATCGGTGGATCATTATATATTACTTTCTTTTCTACAAAACTATCTAACGCTGACGACGATCCTGATACTTAATCGACTCTTAACTATAGTCAACTGAACTTGATTTACTGTCATGGATTCAAGCCAGGCGCAATCGTGAGAATCCACATTGACCCCTTGTTCCGATATCATCTTTACTTACATCTAGCCCTAGCCGCCATTCTTTTCAACCACAATCTTCCTTTGCTTTTAATCAAAATAACAAGTTCGGAGGAGATTGTCCCCCACGGTCATTTCCATCAGCTTCTACTATGAATCCCAACGAGATGTCTATGAAGCAAGAACCTATAGGATTAGGTATGTGGTCAACAACAACACCACCAAATCCAACCGTCAGACCTCGTCCTGCCACTATACATGAGACGGGATTCTCATACTGCATGCCAGAGCAGGGCAACTATTCTTTACCAGCATGGGACTCTTCGACGATGCCAATGCAACCAATGCACAGCGGACTGTCGCAAGATTATGCAGTTCATCAAGATTTCTTTCCGCAATCATCAGTTGGCGAACGTGAACCGCATCAGAATCATACTGTTTCCGTCAACAGCAAAGCTTTCTCTGAATTCGATTTCACAGATCATTGGAACACGAAACCTTGTGACGATGGTATGGAAATGCAAGGTCTCGATACAGACATGCACATGGGCCAAGCTTATACGACGGACGAGGCCGTACCAATTCTCGATCTGAGATGTGGACCTGGAATGGACTCTGATCGACCTAGTTTGGAGCGACCATGGAGTTCGCGGAGGATGTCTGGCTCTTCCTTCACATTGTCAACCACGGGAGCTCTTTCTGAAATGCCATCATACGAGGACTTTTCAACTACATTGTCAGAAGCACCTTCTTTCACTTCAGATTACCCGCCTCTATCAAATAGAAATTCTTTGATGTCATCAACACAATTATCACCAGTAGCATCCCCTAGAATGACCCCACAAAACAGATCCGAATTAGTACGAACTCAAAGTAGAGGCAGAGCATCCCCCTCACCTCGGCCAAGTATGCGCTCGGCACCATATAATATGGATAGCAATAGAAGCAAGAGGTGGTCTACGGGATCATACGCTCCTGCACCGAGTAGACGCCCTTCTCCATTCGTCTACCATCAGGGTCAAGAGTCATTTCAATCTCCTCACCAACCTCAAATGTCATCCCGACATTCTTCACCAACGATATCTCAACCTCACTTGCCTCTCAACATGGTTAATTTACAGACGCAACAACACCCATTTATGATGGCCAACAATCTAGCTTATCAACGGAGCAGTATGCTTCTACCTTCTCATTCATACCATGAGCCTCATCAATTTGACACACCACCTCCTTTGCTTTCTCACGGTCTCTTCCGCATGCTTCAAAGTAACGCAGATCCACATGCATTGCACACTCACTATTCGGATTTGAGTGACCCCCCTGATCTTTACGCATCCTTACATGAAGAGCAGTTGGCACCTCCGCCAGAAGATATGAACCCATCGGATCCTGATCTCATTCCTCACGAGCAAGAACTACGATTTGACGGAGATTTATACACACCAAGATGGGTGCGGGGCCATGGAAACAAGAGAGAAGGATGGTGTGGCATTTGCAAACCGGGAAGATGGCTCGTACTGAAGAACAGCGCATTCTGGGTATGTATTCTCCGGCGCTTTGGGCCAGAATTTCTTTTCAAAATTAACTGTTACTAACATATGACCTGCAGTATGATAAAAGTTTCACACATGGTATTTCAGCCGCAACTGGACAGCCATTTCAAGAGCCGCAAGAAACGCGACGCATGGACGGAAATCCCGATGTATGGGAGGGTCTGTGTGGAAGCTGTAATGAATGGGTGGCTCTAGTCAGTAGCAAGAAAAAGGGAACCACTTGGTTCCGACATGCTTACAAAGTAAGTTTCACATCTTTTCACCCCAAGAGTCCGAGCACACACCGTATTTCACACTTCATATCGGAGAATTTGGAATCAGCGGGTTCTTATTAATTTCTTCCTATCAATTAAAATGAACTTGAGACTAACATGAATAATTAACAGTGTCACACTCATCCGAAGATTAAAGATGCACCGAAACGCCGACGTGAATCTAGCCACTCTCGTGCGCTCGGCGCTTCGAATATGGCGAAATCAAAAGCCCACGATTCTATCACTTCGAATCCGCACCAATCTTCACCAATGACACCTAGTGTTACTTCGACACCTCGGTATCAGAGAAAGTCAGCTTTAGGTAGTCCGATAGATGGCTTGAGTCCTATGATATGATGATTTTATCCTCTTCTCCATCTAAAATATTCTCTTTTCTTCTTATCTGCGAGTTTGTGTTTACATGATTTGATTCTGTGTACATGGTGAAAGACTTTTTATTTTCTCTTTTTCTTCTACTTTCTTTCAGAAACACATATTATACTTTTTTATTTGATCGCATTTATTTTCTTTATTTTGACAACAGCGGAGAAAGGCAGACAAGCATCTAAGAAGCAGGAGACAGCGAGATCTTCAGTTACAGATCCAGTAGTAAGGCGCCGGGCGGGATACCATGCATCTTTATTCTCTCACTTGTTTCATTTCACTTTCGTTTTTGGAGCTCGATTGTTGGGTCGGGGATCGGTTGGTGAGATGGTCTAGGAAAGGTATGGCAGACGCAGGACAGGCAAGCTAGGAAAAGGAAAAGGAAAACTTGGACTTGGGGCACAAAAACGGCTTTCTTTCATATTCACAGTACAAGCTTTATTATAAGCACAAGACGAGTATCTGCAGGCAGGCGTGTGTTATGATTTTACGAGAAAGGAGAAGAAAACGGTCGCGAATTGCAGATGCAGAAAGAGTGAAGACTAGGGAGGTTAGGAAGGCAAAGGGAGGCGCAAATAGAAGAGGGAAAAATAATTGATTTGGGTACCGGTTTTGTCTTTGGGGATTTCATTGAGATGGGAATTTCCTTGGTGGGCGGTATATAGCATCATATAGGTTAGGTTAGGTTAGGTAGCATAGCGATGGGTTTGATAGAGTAGAGTCCTATCATAAGATTTGAGCGCTTGCATGCAAAATGAGCGGGCGCGAGGCAGACAGCCAGGCGTGCAGTGGCCAATTTAGTTTAGGCGTTTGGAACATGAAATGAGAAATACACTTATAAGTCTTCTATATTGAGTCTCAACTTTCTGCATTTTGAAGTTTGGACGGTGGATATTTGAATTTTGAACAGATAGATAGATGGGAATGACAGGATCAGCTAGGTGATTGTTTCTCAAATTCTAATTCTATGATCTATGAGTAAAATCTAATTTGCATACACTGGCTGTCACTGACTGCACTTTCCTCTCCATCGTGTCATCTAGTTCTCGATTGTAGATGTTAAGATACGATCCCCCTCACTTTCTTTGCCACACACACACATTACTTTTTCCTACTTCAGCTACCCACCACACTCAGCTTTCCCAATCGAGATATCAAAATACCATGTATGTATGACTCGCTTGCATGCGAAGGAATACTATACTTCATCGTTCCTTGCTGGGGTATACTAGGTATAGAATACATAGTATACTTTTTGGGGAGAGGGAACTTGAAAGGAGGGCATGGACAAAACTCGGGGTATCGGGAAGGGGATTGGTGGAGAAGAAATATACCCAGGTAGGTTTTGGGTTTTGTTATTGATTTCTGTCTATAATATCATGGTGATCTAGATGCCATCGACCGACTTTATTGATGATACATTTGTGATATCACATGATGAGCTGACTGTACGGTTGTGTTGATAGGTGTTTAGTGAGCAGACGGGTTGAAGCATTATTGGATGATCCTAGATTTGGGGATGGGGGGGTCTGGGTCGTAGGGCTTGCAATGATTCGGAGTTGTGGAAGATAGTTTATTTTCGGATTCGACTGGTCAACTTGCTGGATGCTCACACGTGTTCTGCTAGTATACATGTCATGTATTGTGTGTTTAGAGGCTCATATGCCTTTTCTAGATGGCGGATAGTGGATAAGGGAAGTGCTATTCATCGGACGCGTATAATATGTTTCTAAGTGTTTGGTGGATTTTGTTAGGGTGTGTGAGGTTTAGAGTAGTGCTTCGAAGAAGCGCTTATATGATTATAACGAAGATACTAACAATCGTTAGAGTGTGTGAAGTTGAGGCTTTTAGACTGTGCAGTTGTTAGATAGAGATTGAAGAATGAAGGGTCTTTTTTCTTTCGTCCGAAAATTCCACGGGTTCAGAAGTTGGTACGAGTCGAGTGCGAGTGCGAGGAAACTGGACGCGTGAAGTGGATGGAGTGGGTTGGGGTGAGTTTGAGAGGTTATGCCGTTGGTGGTGTGTGTGGTGGTATGGTTGAGGGATAAGGGTGTGAGATATGGAGGTGGTTGGTAATTTGAATGATGGGAATGGTGGTGATAGGTAATGGGGAATCTTAGCAGGAATACGGATATAGGGCTTAGAGTTGTCAGATCTTGAAAGAGTGGATAATGTAGAACATATTTAGCTGGAAAGCTAGAAGAATTCGGAAGAGATGGCGTAATACAGGGTTTGAAGCAGCCAGACTGAAACTAGATGCCCAAAAGAACTTAGAAACGGTACGAAAGACAGGGTGTGAGATGTGACTATACGCTAGAAGAGTCATAAGGCGGGCTAGAGAGTCTCGATAAGAAAATACAAGACAGGGGACGAAGATTTCTGGAGGGATCGAGGATGGCGAAAAAATAGTTGTAGTAATCGTGCAGGGAAGGAAGATGGGAAAGTGATATGGAGATTTATGCGTTGTGCTGGTGGGTAAGATTTTATACAGTACCATGAGATCCGGAGAAGGATGTGCGTGTGGATCATGGGATGAAAGCGGGATGGAGGATACGGAGTAAATGCAAGCACTTCAGATAGAAGAACTAATGTACCAATTGTGTGGTTCATATTGAGAAAATATAGATCAAGGTATCTTTTGATATTGGATTTTTTTGACGTTGGTTGTAGTCAGAGGGCTCGTGCGATGGAGTAAAGTCGTGCCGATGGTTCACCGAGAGAGAATCAATGAAGGCGCTAGAGGTGTAGACTTGAACGTCAATTCATGCGTTGGTCAAGATGAGTAAACAAGTAATTTATCGTGACGAATCTAGTGAAAGTTCGATGGCTGCTGTGCCGTTTTATCATGAGAGTTTTATATCGTTTATCTAGATATCGGATACAGGAGCGGAAGTTATGATAAGAATGCAATTGGAGCGAGGGGGTAGAAGAAGCGATCATTAGGTAAGTAAGAGAGAGCTTGTAATTGGGAAAAAGTGTATTTCCTCCAGATCGGACATGGATTCGCGAAGGCGCCCCTAGGTGCATTAGGCTGTATTCAAGAAAAGGCAAAAGGAAGCATTGTGACAACATTACAATGGCGATGGGCCAATGATTCAGTTGCCCCTTTCTTGGAATGAAACTGGCGATGATAGTACGATAATCTGAGGTCAACATTGCCCAAGTAGTCAAAATGGTTGTTGTTGTCATTGGAAGTATTTTGGTTACTCGAGTAGATGAGACAAACCTAATGTTGGGTGACTCTTTTGTTCTGGAGATGGGGTATGTATCGCATCCGTGGAGTCTTTTTCGAATAATCATGTAGTAAACAAACCCTCAATCCCTATTGTATCTCAGTATAAGACACTCTAATCTCTATCTATCTACTCAATCGAGCATCGTAAACCTATAGAGATTGATCAATTCTCCTTTCCTGTCAACTCTGTTGATTTCTTATATGATGTTAATCGTGAATTATATGATTGTAAATCATGCCCGTCCTCTCAAGAGTGCGAGAATGATCTCAACACTCGTTGGCCGCTCCAGTCAGGTATATAAGCCGGTTCGTATCATCTACAAACACCCAAACAAAGATCCGGAGTTCAACATCCATCTAGCCTCTGGGTGAGTTCCGAGGTCACAATTTGGCGTGCTTCTCGTTGTAAAAATGACCAGCTGTACCAGGCCAACCTGAGCGAGGCTTAAGAAAGGACAATACGGCCTTCGTATTGAAGCCTATTACCCGATCGATGTTTAAGCATTCATAAGAGCTCAAAAAGTAGTTCGTCAAAGTTCGTCAAATACGACATCATGTAGATGAAGACAAGGAGAACCGAGTACTTGTCTACAATTATGCCACAACCAACGTGCTTGAAATGACAAACGACTGTCCTCCTCTTCCTTTGCAAGCAAGAAAGATGATCCTCAAAGAGGTTGGCCTGGCATTGAAAGATATGCACGCGAGAAACTGGATACACCTTGGTAGTCTATCTTAACCCATTCACGACTTTTTCTCATAGCTCTGACCCGACTTTGTTCTAATACTCTAGATGTGAAGCCCGACAACGTTTTCATCGACTGGTTTGTTGATATGGAAAGTAAATTCTGCCTTGAAAAGATGCAACTGGGCGATTTAGATTGTGCTTTGCAACTCATAGGCACGCATCTTCTAAACCATAAGATAGGAAACGTGATGTGGCAAAGTCCAGAAGGACAACTGGGGAGGGGTATGGGAAGCATTCGGAGGTGTTCTCTTTCGGACTTTTGGCAAGTCAAATTCAATCCTTACAGAGTCCCAGTTTCTAGTAATATGGTTCTCTTCAGTGTCTTTTCGTGCTCACAGGGGTTGCATTCTTTCACCCCGATTTTGAGAGTCTACCTGTAGAATCGGAGCGGGTAATCTTGCACAAGTCACTGTCGAACTTTGGGCCGCTTCCGGATGTGCTTGTAAAGCATGTGGATGATGAGAAAGCAGGCGAGCTCTTGAAGGATCTTTGGAAAATGATTGAACAGGATGAGGAGCGAGCTGAAGGGTATGAGCCTCTCTAGCAATGGACTGAAGCTGATTATCCCAATCTTAATGAAGACGCGAAGAGATTGATACTGAGAATGACAAACTTAGACCCTGGAAATAGGGCGGAAATGGTTGATATCATGACGGATCCTTATTGTGATGGGGTTGGTTCTAAGGGTATTTTTGGTACTGAAGAACGTTTTGTAGATGATGTCAATTAGTTGGTTAAATTTAAAAGAACGAAATGGCTACTCTGTGGCGAAGATTTGCAACCTGAGAATATAAAAGTACTTCTTAATGGCTACCATTTGACAACGGTGTTCGTATGCTATTACGCCTTGGTGATGTCGTATCTTTGTCGGACAGAAGAAAGAGATGCTGGCCGGATGTCGAGAACCAACGGATAGTACTAGGAATTTGATAATCGATTCAGTCTATCTATAGCTAATGCTACGTAAACAACGGGTATGTGCTTAAAGCTACGCACCAAATCGACTGCCTTGCAAGTGTCGCATCCTTTTTGCAGACCAAAATCTTCCTTAAAGTCTCAAGACAGGCAACGGATATTTAAGCTGATTTGTGTGATTGATATCAGCAAGTCTCGTGATTCTCATGTGACTGACGGGAGAACAGCGGAGTACCGACCTTTTCCCTAGGTGCTCACCTCACAATTCTACGCTGCATTGGAGAGTGTGTACTAGA
Source organism: Botrytis fragariae (assembly GCF_013461495.1). Lineage (NCBI taxonomy): Eukaryota > Fungi > Ascomycota > Leotiomycetes > Helotiales > Sclerotiniaceae > Botrytis > Botrytis fragariae. The sequence continues at coordinate 1,266,489 of NW_023500993.1, forward strand.
TATATATTAATGCCACGAGAGATACACGAACTTTAGGAGCTTTCTGAGCTGGAGGAATAGCCCGCCAATAAAAAAGACAATTCCTCTGAACATGATGTCCACGGATACGGAAAGTCCAAAGTCCGGAGAGCAGAACATAGCATGCCATCTTGTACTCCTCATCCACCAGCAGACAAAAGTGCCTTATGAGTTTCCTCTTAGCATTTGCAGCGACCTTGTCTCCCCTCTGAGGCTTTATCTCACAGATGCTGTTAGTTCAAAAGCTTCTCTAGAAATACCCAGGCAGCACCTCTCTCTCCCACGCCTGAACTCTATCGAACTTGTATACCTCACCATAACGTCCTACATGAATGTATTTGACATCGCACCCACAATCGTCAAATTCATCTAGCACACATGACCAGCAGCAGATGGACATGGATCCTATTGCATCGCAGATACAACATTTGGCCCGTAGAGAAGCTGGCCTACTATGGTATAGAAGAATGGTGTAGAGTATGAGAAACTGGGGTACGCAGCAATTTGTAGATAAAATATCACCAATCACGATATGAGCGATCGGACATTTGGAGATTTATGACTAATTGTCCCTCAAAAGACAGCATAAATTGATTGGACGGACGTTCAGGGCCGTTGAAAGTGGATGATGGTGATGATGGTGATGATGGTGATGCTGGTGATGCTGATGGGTTGCTAGGTATCTCTGAAGCACAGGCAGGTGTAGAAGTGCCAAGGCGCCATTTCAAAGTCAATACAACACAGCTATTGTAGATACCTCGTACACACAGAGACAATACAATCTATTCGCGTGCTGATTTTACATTCTTTTCGTATGTCTACATCTATGATATAATTACAACTGCACCATCAATCCCATCATTATATTCATCCGCTCTCTCGTCTCATGGTAATATGTGATCTTTGATTTGTATCCATTCATTTGCTCTCTCAGCCCAGATCCTTCACACACCCCCCAAACTTATCCGGCTCAAACGCCCCGGCCATATCTCAGAACGGGAAGGAAACCCCCTTCGTTCGCTCGGTCGAAAAAAGTTTCCTTGATTTATTTCCCACTACTTTCTCTTCACTCTCACGCCGTCTTTACACTATTCACACTATTTTAATTTGCTTGCGTTTGGTGTCGAATTGGCCCAGCAACACTCCATTTCTATACCGCCATCTTCAGCATTTCCGACCAAAGAAGGCTTGCCTCCACTTTCATTTGATCTTCTAGACACTTGAAGATCTCCAACATACCTCCTACCTAGGTCTTGGTGTTTTCCGTATTGTCCCATCCCTCGAGCAACACTATAGACCAGAGCTCTAGTCATTGTAATGTTTTACAACAATCACTAATGAAGCTCGTTATGATCTTGTACCTTCTATTTGAGCAAGAGATCTTCCCTGGATTGGACAACCCTTGTATGACTCGACTTCAGAGCACCTGAAGTAGCTACTGTAGCGAATTGAGAGTGGATATACCTTCCGGTTGCCTGGAACAATCCCCGCTATTTTGGTAGCTGGAGTAGACGTCTCAATTTCGACCTCTGACCTCAGATTTGGCATCTTTTCTTCACAATATTTGTTGTTGTGGCAATTGTCTGTTGATTGTTCTGGTGAGTACTGACGTTATCTACTATGCCCTTGTTGAACATCCTCTAGAAGCTTTGCTGACCATATGTGAAACCAGCTTCAAGAAAAATCAAACAGATATACATCCTTGCCATGCTGTAAATTATTCACGCCCTCGATACCAATAGTGCTTTGCAACTATATCGAGTCCTTCTCATCGAGTTATCTTCAACTGCCTCTGCAACAAATTTCGGGAACCCATCGTTTCGGGAGCGGGCGGCTGGCTGCGGGTAGATCAAGGAGAATTACATTTGCTAAGCAAAACTCAAAGAGCTCCACTTCGCAGAAAAAGTCTTGTTATCAGGAAATATCTTTTATCAATTGATAAAGGCTTTGGGATTTTGGAGTGATTGGATCAGAAGTCACATCAACAAAAGGATTGAAACACTGGGGTCTGAATGTATGCAGTATAGAAGGAGGCTGGCCAGACCTGATTCTCGAACCCCATTTCAAAAGGGCGGACGGGAGGAGTTGCAATGAGTTGGGAGCAGCAAGCAAGTTATGAAGGGAGCCAGGGAGGATGGACCCCACAATTTGCAGAAGATTATTCTATGTTCAACGCAACACCTGGGCGTCTCGTCAATGGGCAACGGCCGTTTGTTGATACTTCAACAGCTCAAGCACTGTCATCCCTGACTCACAATGGACATTATAATGTTGAGGGAGATATGGTGTCAGATATGGGAATGCACATGCATCAATTGTCACCAAATTCTGGTTTTGCAATAGCTCATACCACATCCCCCAACAAACAGATATCTGCTGCAACTGCCCCGCAACCTGCTTCCAGAGCACGATTTAGTGATGTTTCCAAGACCCCCCAAAAGTCAAAGAAAAGGTTGGATGATCCTTTTAGTGGCCAAACTGCTACACCTCCACATTCTATTGGAAAAGGTACAAGGAAATTAGCCCCAAAAATATTCAATGTATCGAACAATGCTCCAGTTCAAGGTAATGGCTTTGAGTCTTCTGACTCAAATGACCACCATCCTCAATTAATGGCACAATCTTCAACAGCTATGGATCCATTCGATTATCCAATGACTGCACCAGCATCAACCCCATTCTTTGCAAGTAATAAAGCAATATGGGATACTAGTATGGATGGTATGGATTTGGATTTCTCAACTGATTCAGCGGGTATTTTCCAACAAGGTCATAGAGGAAGCAATTCTATTGATTGGGGACGAAGCAACCAGATGTTTCAAGAATCAGTGAATTTATCGCCTCAGAAATCAAGCGAATCCAAAGCTGAAGCCGAACCCCGCAAACGACATAGACAGATAGCCTCAAAAACTTCCTTGCCAATAACTTCAGCACTCCCTACGTCACTTCCATTGTTAGCTTTTAGTAGTGCGACAGCAACCTCGAATTCAATAGCCATGGAGAATTTTCCTGGCGTGGTCGATCCTGGTATAATATACAGTCGCCCTAGTACAGGCAGTACATCCCAAGGAGGATTAGAAGATATGATCTTGCCAGCATCAAGAGCGACTACAAGTCCGATTCGAAATCTAGAGCAACTCGAACCGTATCAACATCAAGTTCGAGAATATACTCGCGAGCAAGAAGAACTTCGTCGATCAAGAAGTTTCAGAGAGAGTAGTATGGGGTATCGGATAGATAGGAGAACTGCTAGCTCACCAGTCAAGGGGTCTGCACGGCCTGGTCCTCGACGGAGTGTCAGTGAGAGTAATAGGGATCAACGTCGTAGTGGTATAGTTCAGATATTCTTATTTCCTGATTTCAAGCTAACATTCTCGACAAGAACCACCACGCTTTAACTCGGGTCGTTTATCTCCTGTGAAACAGCAGCGCCATCCAAATCTTACTTCTATCCCTGAATCTCCAGCTGCATTACCAAAACTTCGACGAGATGTCAAGCTCGCCATTAGTAGTAATGGTCGAGCTACTGTTGTTGTTGACGATGAATCGGTGAGAAGTTTGCGACGGTCATCGTCTCAAGTCATTGATTATGAGTCAGAATATGATTCTTCTACTGATGACGAACCAATCATCATTCCAAGTCGAAACAACTCTTTCAATCTACCACAGCAGAGACCACCCAGATTCGATCTATTCGATGCTTCCTCTAGTGACTTTCGCAGACCTAGCACAAGTACAAGCGGCTATAGTCGATCTTCGGGTCAGCACACGAGTATCGATGAGATGAGTGAGGCAGAGACAGTCCTCGATGAGGTCAAGATCGGAGATGCAGCTTCTGCTTTGCGGAAGGTTGTCAGAGAGCGTCGAAGTAATCAACAAATGTCAAAAAAAGGAAGACATCTTCGTCTACACTCCGATACAACCCCTAGACCAGGTCGCTATGCAGAATATACTTCTTCATCTAATGATTCCCCAGATGGAGCAACGCCATCCAGCTCGAGGAGTGGTACTACTCGGTGTATCTGTAACAATGCGGAGGGGGACTCTTTCATGATCCAATGGTGAGTTCACTACTACTATCACAGCTTACATTGTCTAATTCATTTCAAGTGAGTCTTGTGAGAACTGGCTTCATGGACAATGTGTCAATATGCCAGATCGAAGGACACTCCCAAAGGTCTACATATGTGCCTTTTGTGCCCTGACACCAAATATGCGGAACGGTCGTGTGCGAGAGTCTGCAAGGGAGAAGAGGGGTCTACCCTCTTCTCCCCTTGCCCACAAATCTTTCAGATCATTTCGTTGATTAAACATCGAATTGATATCTCAAATATCAAACTATGAGATTCGGAGCTTGATGGGTCATAATTCTAAGCTTCAGCCTTTTTGTTTTATTTTACCTTGGATTACTCCTGCCACCGAAAGAAAAACCATCAGATGGAAGGCATTTTTCAAACCACTTGTTTTTAACACCTATCTACCAGCAGCGTTTTTTTCCTATTTTCGTTTGTCAACACTGATACCCCCTTTCAAAGAGCATATACAATACAGATCAAAGTCACTATGCATGATTCCCAAGATATAATACAAGAATAAGATTTACGACCGAAAAGAATGGGGGAAGGGCAAAAGGGGAAAGGGGAAAAGGGAAAGGATAAAGCGGAGTTGGGGTTGATTATTGCAGTATGTATGGAGGAGTGCAACGATTTAAAGAAGGAATCTTAAAATACTCAGCAATAGCACAAAATGAATGCATACATATATATATATACCTTAATCTACCTGATATTCATCGAGCTCGTGTATAGACTGTCTAGATGTTTTTCAATCCATATCCAATAGTCAACCTGTTTACATGCTGAATCGGTCTGAATGAAGAAGAGCATCTGAGTTTTTGAATATATCTGAATTCCAGAGCTCTTCATATTCCAAGTCCATTCGCATGATTCAAGCTCAATTTCTCTAGCTACATACAGAGATATATTCGTGTTGTCCCTAACCTCAAATCATCCAATCACCACCTACCCATATTGACGACGTCCCGATTTCCGAGTTCGGGCGTGGAGCTTCATTCCGAAATCGGACTTAGTGGGGGCGGGGCATTCAATAAAGTCATTCTTGTTCCCCAAACATTTTCTCGTCCCCAAACAACACAATTCAATCATTCCTCTCTTCTTAAATACCCATTGTACTTATAATTGTCGAATATTTATTAAAAGAAATTTCTTACTGCAAAGATGTCAACTCATAATATTGTGGTTTTCGGTGGTGATCACTGCGGTCCTGAGGTATGTTTGTTTACTTGTTGCTCCAATACCTGTTTGCGGAGAGAATATGGGGTTGGGAATTGTATTGCACAGCCATTGAAAACTGCAAATCGATCGAGTGAATGAGGAAATATACTAACAGACTCTTCTAATTAGGTTGTGGCGGAAGCTATTAAAGTATTGAAGGTTGTAGAAAGCGATAGACCATCCGTTGGAAAGTTCAATTTCCAAGAACATCTCTTGGGTGGTGTAAGTCTCCACTAACAAGCTCCTTGGCTTCCAAATCCCATACTGACAACTCATCCCCAATACAGTGCTCAATTGATGCCCACGGTGAGCCTCTCACAACCGAAGCTCTCGAAGCTGCCAAAAACGCCGATGCCGTTCTTCTTGGCGCGATCGGTGGTCCAAAATGGGGAACCGGAAAAGTACGTCCTGAGCAAGGAATCCTTGCTCTCCGCAAACAAATGGGCACATATGGAAACCTCCGACCTTGTAATTTCGCATCACCTACCTTGACCGAGATCTCCCCATTGAAAGAAAAGGTCTGCGAAGGCGTCGATTTCTGTATTGTGCGAGAATTGACCGGAGGCATTTACTTCGGAGAGAGAAAGGAGGACGATGGAGATGGAAAAGCCTGGGACACAGAACCATACAGCAGAGAGGAAATCGAGCGTGTGACAAGATTAGCAGCAAACCTTGCCCTTGCGCAAGACCCCCCAGCACCAGTGTGGAGTTTGGATAAGGCAAACGTTCTCGCAACATCGAGGTTATGGCGCAAAACTGTCACCGACGTCATGGCTGCGGAGTTCCCACAATTGAAGATCGGACATCATTTGATTGATAGTGCGGCCATGTTGATGGTAAAAGACCCAAGAAAGTTGAACGGTATCGTAGTGACAAGCAATTTGTTTGGAGATATCATCAGTGATGAGGCCAGTGTTATTCCTGGTAGTATTGGACTCTTGCCAAGTGCGAGTTTGAGTGGTGTCCCAGATGGAAAGAGCAGGTGTAATGGTATCTACGAGCCAATTCACGGTATGTTTCTATCTTTCCTTGCCACTTATTATTTTAGCCCCTTTCCATCAGCATTCCATGTTCAGATCTAACAATTTCCTCTAGGTTCCGCCCCAGACATCAGTGGCAAGGGCATCGTAAACCCCATCGGTACCATCCTCTCCATCGCCATGATGCTCAAATATTCTCTCAACCTCCCAGTCGAAGCTAAAGCCGTCGAAGAAGCTGTCCGCAGAACCATCGAAAAGGGAGTTAGAACCGCCGATATCGGTGGCTCGAATAAGACTGTTGAGGTCGGTGATGCTGTTGTTGAGGAATTGAAGAAGGTCTTGAAGGAGCTTTAAATGTATCAAAAAAGGAATTTGCCAGAGTCATAAAGTATACCTGGTATTACAGAGTCTGTCATCATACAATGGGTCATAGTCGCAATCGTATACGAAAACGAACGATATTGCTTATGGAGTTGAAAAGTATTTAGCGGTCAAAAAGATTAAAATATTAATCGCAATATGTATTATCTTGGTCTATTTTGTCTAGGTCTCCTCAGGTTCTCATTGAATTTCTTACTCGTAGCACTATCCACAGTCTATCCATATCCATAGCCACCCATAACAATATATTTCTCGCTCAATCTCAATCTCCCTGTCTCACCATCAATTCCACCTTTCGGGAGACATCACTCCTGACCAAACAACCCCTTCAATTCCCTCTTCAGCTGTTCCCTACTCTCATCAACGCCACCACCAACATCATCCTCAACCTTTGTACGGCTCTCCTTCTCCTCTACCGGCTTCTCCTTCCCTTTCCATTTACCATCTCCTTTTTCCAATTTACCCCTCTCTGTCTTCTCCCTCTCCCTCTCCCTCTCCCTCTCCTTCCTACTCCCCACTCTACTCCCCCCCTGTCCCCTCTCCTCCCCACTCGTCCCTCTCCGCTTCCTCCTCCCCATCCTACTCTCATCCCTCGATAACCTTCCCACCTCATCCTCACTCACCCCTCTATTCCGTCTCAAGCTTCTACTCCTCCCCCTTGCTCATTCGCTTCTTGTTCCACAGTTGCATTTGGAATGTGATTTTTAGATTCATTCTCAAGCCAATTCCATTCCATTTGAATCTGGGTTTCCGCACGCTTTCTTTCTTTTTCTTCCTTGACGTTTTGGGCTACTTGGCCGAGACTGCGGGGAGGGTGTTGTTAGTATGTGTGGATGTGTGGTTTCAATGACTATTTTATATAGATCCTCTTCTTCAACATAATTCCCTCCAACCCTGAAACCCCAAACAGTTCTCTTTTATTCAGAAAATAAATAAATAACATACCTCACAGTTCCAACCCTCTGCCTCCGAATCCTCTCCACAATCCCTTCCTTCCCCACCTCTTTCGCTGTATCCCCTTCCCTTCCTCCCCCAGGCAAAATCACTCCCGACACATACTCCAAATACTCATTCCCCTTTTCCAAAAACCCCAATTTCGGACTACGACATAAACTCGACGCATAATTACTATTATTCTTCCCGATTTCCGGGCGCGGAAAACTCTCAAACACGGAATCGAAACTCGATTCTCCGCGTTCTCGTTTTTTCATTTCTCCTACCGATGCGCTTTCGAGAGAGGTGCTGAGTCCGCAGCAAGAGCCTTTTCGGGGTGTGATGAAGTTTGAGAGGGGGGAGTGTAGGAGGGTGGGTTTTGAGTTTGGGTGGGGAGTAGAAGAGGATGAGGAAGAGGAAATGTGCTGGGTTTGGAAGGGATCCGGACTGTCGCTTTTGGGATAGGGGGTTAGTGGCCTTTCTGAAACGTCCCGCGGTGCGTGTTCAGGGTATGGAATGGTTTGGACTAGACTGTTGGGTTTGATGCAGGCGGATTCAATGGTGCTGGAGCGATTTGCACGACGATAGGCAGATGCGGGATGTTGATGTGGACGGGGAAGCTTTTCTTCGATGGAGACGGAGCGAGGACGAGTGGTTTTGAATGCTTTCTGTTGGGGGCTAGGAAGGGCGAGAGATGAAAGAGTTGATGCGGATGGACGTCGGGTACTATCTGACGTGCTTTCAGAGGCAGAATTGGCGCGTTCTCGGATGGAGAGTCGGTCTGGAAGTGTCAGATATTTCAAGATCGATCGTTCTAGTACATAATAATATGTGAAATAGAAGAACAATAATAAAATACCTTTAGGCGTCACCTGCTCCGAGTGTTCCCGAGGAGAAACCTCCGTCAGGCCCTCCCCCATTGGACACGACGTAAACGGACCATGATCTCCCGGACAATCATCCGAATGACTAGATGAAGCCCCATCTGCATATGCTTCTGGAAGCTTCGCTCTCGAAACAGCTGCTCGCGATTTCTTCTGGCTAGCATCACCCTCTGTTTCTTCCCTTTCGCGATGTACATTATTCGGAAGTAACGACATCCATTTTGGAAGCGGTTTAGTCTTACTAGGCACGAATGCTCGACCGGCAGGATCGTAGATGGAGACGTAGATGTCTGATGGGGGAGAGGAAATTGATGACGATGAAGTAGATGGGTCGGTTTGGCCGAAATGAGCAGGTTCAGTGTCACTGTGCGAATGTGTGGAGTCGTCTGGGTTTCCGTCTTCGGATACGCCCATTTTGGCGGCGTCACTTAAGAGTGCAACTTCTTCCTTTTGGATGGTGTTAATATTGCTTATCATGGCTAGACCGAGTTTTACTGGGATACATACCTGAGGAGTAGAAGAATCCCGTATGATTTTCCTAATTTCTCTTTCATTCATCGTAGACACTTTCGATGATTTGATCGTCATGTTCGTCGGTGAAATACTAGAAGTTGGCGAAGTTGGAGAAGGCCCCGTTTCTTCCCTTTCTTCCCCATCTAATCCGACCACGACATCATTCTTTCCATTCAATTTCAAATCCGAATTCCCTACCAACCCCTTATCCTCATCCAATTTCTCCAATCTACATCTCGTCAACCCACCATCAGATTTCGTCACATTTTCCAATCCCCTCTCCAACACCTTCTTTTCTCCATACCCCTTAATCTTCGTTTCCGCCTCACACCACTCACAAAGTGGAATTTTATCCAACTCCGTTCCTTTCCTTCGATCTCCACATCCATCCTCATCATTATTCCCATACCTTCCCCTCCCATTCTCACACTCACTTTCACACTCCCTCAAAACCCTTTCTCCTAACCTAACCCCACAAAGCAAACACCCAAAACATCCTCGATGCCAAAAACACCATCCCAAACTAACTACCTCATCACCTCTTACAATACATTCCCCGCAAACCCAACATATACTTAGATCCAACACCGCTCTCCAACATTGATGACAGACGATTCTAGATGATCGCCCCAAAACCCGCGGCGTAGAAGGTAAATATTGAGGAGACCAGCATATCGTGCAGACAAAGGATGGATCTGAAGATTTTCGAATCGTACGGAGAGCGGTTATGGTTGGGGTTGACTGGGCAAGCGTTGGTGGTCGAGGTGGTGTTGGGTGAGTGTGGGGATGGGAAGTATGACTATGATGAGGAACGAGAGGAGTAACAATTGGCGTAACAATCGGGGCACCAATCGCTTTTGGATAATCCGACACAGTACTCGCTAGTGAGAGGGGCGGAACAGAGATCGTATGGCGAGTGCGAGGACGGAGTTCAATGAATGTTGAAGTAGCTGGACGAGGTGTTCCTTGACGACCGGTCATATTTGCGCGTTCGAGAGGACCGTGAATTCAAACCCGAGAGCGGTGTTGCTAATATTCTAATTGGGGTTGTATTACATATAGCGGATAGCCGAATGAATGAATAATTTCGACGATGAAACGAGAGTGCGTAGTTATAGTTCAAAGAATAAAAAAGAGTAAACGAATGTAAAAAGGTGCCAGCATGGTGTCTCAGTGACTACTGATTAACGGCGCCCCTATGCTAGGTATATTTGGTATATTTGATATTGTTTAAAGAGAAGAGAACAGGAGAGGAATCAAAAGTCAGCGTTGGAGAATCATGTTACCATTTTTCTGATAGGCAGGTACGAGGGAAAACTTAAAAATAAGTAGCTTTTTATTCATTTATCATTAATTAAGAAAGAGCAACCTGGAGTTTTGACTTAACTACACAAACATGAATCATGATCTCTTGCAACTCCGTTATCGAGAAAGAATAACATAATAACAGCTCCTAATGTAGTAATCCAGGCAAATCCAGCCACTATGAAACACATCCCCAAATTTGCGATGCATGAATATGCGATATTTCCAGGTTGACGCCAACCATGTACTCCAATCCTATTAGAAACAAATCCTGAACATACAAGAGTCGTATGAATGTATAAACAAGAATGAATGGGCAATTGCCATTAATTTAAATTCTCCAATCGATGATAGACAACTATCATCGACTAAAAATCGTCAGATCGATCACTTTCGGCTCTTTGGTCGTGCAAGCATGTTGAGTCGACTCAAAGTCAGACCTCTCTTTTTGGCAGGGCTTGGAGTGGCATTCGAAGAGGCAACAACATTCTTTCCAGATTGAAGTCTTGGAGCCATTAGCATAGCGCCCTCTGGAGCCTTTTGCTTCTTTGGTGATCGTGTTTCCTCTTCGCCATCAGACTCAACTCTCCTACGCTTCTTGTTTGACATTCCATGGGGAACAGTTGGCATAACTGAAAGGTTAGTTGATTTTTTGCTCGATTCACGAACAGGAGGGTTGGTGTTCTCCTTGTTGCCATCAGGAAAACTACCAGGCATAGCATCAGGGAATATACTTCGACGGACTTGGCGGACAGTAGCTTGATTAGGAGATGGACCAAATCCCTTTGGAGAAGCACCGAAACTGATAGTATGATCACTGCGGAAAGTAAAGGTGCCGGGAACTGAAGGAGGAAGGTGTGGAGGAGGAGCTTGACGAGGTGGTTCTGGAAGGGGTCTTACTCCAGCGAGGGAAGGGTATTCTACTGCTTTAGTTTCAGATGTTTCAATATCTTTTGCCTGTCCATCAGTGGGTCCTTGTTGAGATGCAGGCTTGCGGGGAGCAATTGAGGAAGTGATTTTCATATTGGACTTTGATGTTGAGCGAGGAATGCCGGACTTTACTGGAGATGGAGATTGTGGAACAATAGTTTCGTTGTGCTTAGCTTCACTGTGCTTTTTTGTCTCTGGCGTGAATCCAACATGCTTCATACCCTTAGAACGGCTGACACCAATAGGTGTTGTGGGAACAGAGGGTAGGTCTCTCGCAAGATTTAGCTTGCTTGGACTCCTAGCAATTGAAGGAATAACCGGCGCCTTTTCTGCTTTTTTTGAGCTGAAGCTGGAGCTTGTATGCTTCAAGATAGACTTCATACGGTCGAATCTGCTTGGAGTTCGGAGCATGGATTTACTTGGTGCAGTCATTGATCCAGCAATATTGTTCATTGTAGCAGACTTTAACATACCGCGGGGGGTGCTTTGCAAATTTGGTTTTGATGGTGATCTTGACAAGCTGGGTATTTGAGTTGAAGATTGCTTAACACTTTGGGCACGAGCCAAAGATGATTGTGTGGGTGTTGTCAAATGCGCAGGAATGCTGGAGATCTTGTGACGGGGAGTAGAAGGCATTGCCATCGTTTCGGCCTTGCCACGAGATATCGGTCGTTGAGTGGAAGTATCGTCAGTCATGCGTTGACGAGCACGCTTGGCAGGTGCAGTATTTTCAAGTCTTTCACTCTCGGCATCTTGGGAGGAATCTTCGCTAAGAGTGGCATCTCTGTCACCTAGCTTAGCCTTCGATTGTGTGCGCTTCAGAGCTTTTGCAGTAGGAGTAACTCTGCCTGGCTGAGCTCTGAAGGAGGATGGATGATTGGCGATACTGTCCATCTTTTTGAACCTGTATGAAGTTAGGGCTATGGCTCTTCAAATGTTTAATTACTTTCGTATATTGAATCTCCTTTGAATATTTTAAAACTTTCAAACAAAACTTACTCTGCCATGTGAACATCGCTGTATCTACTGACTTTGCCCTTCGCCTGCGCAATTCTTCGGGTTCCCGTTTGACTACCCTCTGGATTGTTTCTTTGTTCCATCTCTCGCTCCGCAGCAAGCTTAGCTTTGATACGGAGGGCCTCTTCACGTAGTTCATCCATCATGCGTTGAGCTTCGGGGCCAAGAACAGGTGCAGGTCGAGCGAATCTAAAATCGAAAGTTGGGGAGCTGATACCAATCTTTGAGGGAGTTTTTTGTTGAACGCCAGAGGGCTGATCGTCACCCTTGGCATTGATATCAACAAAGCCATGACGGAGTCCCGAGTCGGGCTTTTGTGTGGTAGATTTATGAGTCATGGATGGATGCATTTCCTCTCTAGGTGGGACAATGCGACCGGAGGTAGCTGGTGTTTGGGGCGCTTGAACTGGAGACGAAAGGTTCGGGAGGGAAGGATAGGCAGGACCTTCATCATCTTCGGCAAGAGATGTGAGTTGGGGGGTTGTGTTTTGCAGTGTCTAGAGTAAGTGATAAGTACCTGGTACATAGTCCCAACACTTGTTACAATGATAATAGGAAAGCTATACATACTTTAGCTGGAGTACGAAGCCGAGAAGAACGACGACGCGGAGGAGACGCCATAATTAATAGCGCAACAAAATAGATTGAATATCAGTCGATGGTATATCCAACAAATGTATTTACAATGAGTTGTAAACAATGAGGTGTTCAAAAAGAAGTATCAAATTCACCCTTATCAATGATACGAATGAATTGTATCATGTATGTATGTAGTTGGAGTTCCAAGATTTGAATGATGAAATCGAAAACGCTAGTTAAAAGCTCTGGGGGGTTTGTTGACATTCGGGCAAGCCTTAGAAGTAAACAAGGATATAAAACGCGCTAAACTTTGATATCACATGACACTCCGTATATTCCAGCAAAGCAAGCTCCATATGTTCACCAGTCTCCAGCCTATGATATCTATCTGAGTGCTCGCAGCAGCGGGACCAGGCAGCTTGTACAGTCAAGCTATCCAAAATCTAGATCTTTTGTCGAAATATACCTAGTCAATTCACGTAGGGTACGGCATCACCATCAATTGAAGTTGATTGGGACTGGGTCGTTCTAAGACACAATTCGATAGAGAGATCAGGATTCGCAAAACATACCTAGGTAGTAGGTAGTAGGTAGTAGGCAGTAGGTAGTAGATAGTAGGTAGATAAGCAGGTAGGTAGGTCATACTCAATTTGCTATACTACTTCATCCTCAGCAAAATCCTTCAGGGAGAATCGATCAAACTTACACTATCTCTACGGATAATCCTCATGCATTATTGATTATTGATAATAAAGTTGGGATTGGAATACAGTGACCTCAAGCAGATGAGAGTCTTTGAGGACACGGCTATTATCCGATATACTGAGATGCAATATCTGCAGTGTAGACATACCCACCTGGATAGTAATACAGTGAATGAGTGACTCCCGCTTCTTTACAATGACGAGGTTTGTTGCAGAAAGCCTCTTATAATGATTGAACGCCGAAGTAAACATGTAAACATTAAGAAAGGAGTGTCTGAACAGAACTCAACAGCTTGTAGTATACTGGAAGTAGTAACTATTGTACTCATATCAGCCTTCACTTCAACCTTCACTCTAACCTTCGCTCAATCTTTCATTTCAGACTTCACGTCAACCTTCACTCTAACCTTCACTCAATCAAACCCCCTCCCTCATGACGGTATCTCGGTTTCCTATTTTGCCTCTGAAGAAAGAAGCTTGGGCCATCTCCAATTTCCATCTTTCCCAAAACAGCTCTTCTTCGATCATCAATGCAATATGGACGCGTGACAAGGATCAATTATTCTGAACGGAATCTTCAGATCCGAATGGCACGATAATTTATACTTTGCGGTGCCTCTTTTGGCTCTTATATGACGATTTGAAGTTGTCGAAGATATATCTTCAAATTTTTACTCCTCAAACTTCGTTGAGTGTAATTTCTGAATACTTTAACAATTCACATTTCAGAAACTTCTCAACCAGCACATCCTGATTGAAAGCTTTACAACTTCTTCAACATGGCTCCCAAGAAGACCACGGTCTCTAAAGTAGCTGAGCCTCATGGGTATGAGTTTGGTGGACCGTAAGTAGCTCGTTTCAACTGCAGACTCATCGACATGTACTGATTGTCTTGCAGATTAGGAGCTTTCGGTATATCTTTCGGACTGCCCCTTCTTTGCTACGCGACGACCTTTCTCTGCAATGACATTTCCGGTTGTCCAGTCCCCTCTTCGCTCTCTCCTTCGACGCTTACAATCAACAATCTTAAACAAGAAGTTGGATGGCCCGCAAATGGACTTGCGGGCTTGTTGAGTTGGGATGTGTTTCTCAAAGTAGTAGGCTACTACTTTCTGAGCATGGTTTTACACAGAGTTTTGCCAGGTGAAGAGAAGTTGGGTGTCGAACTCGCAAGTGGTGGCAAGCTCAAGTACAAGTTCAACAGTATGTACATGCACAATTGAATGAATGATACAGCGTTTGCTAACAAATCGCACAGCTTGGTCTTCTACAATGTTTACATTTGCTCTATGCGCTGCAGGAACTATTGCCCAAGGAGCAGACTTTCCAGTCTGGACTTTCATCTACGACAATTACCTGCAAATTCTCACAGCGAACATCATCATCTCCTACGGCCTCGCAACTTTCGTCTACATCCGCAGTTTCAGTGTTAAGCCCGGCAACACTGAATTACGCGAGTTGGCTGCTGGTGGTCATTCTGGAAATATGCTATATGATTGGTTTATTGGACGAGAACTCAACCCAAGAGTGACTCTCCCATTACTTGGCGAATTTGATATCAAAGAATTCTGTGAGCTACGACCAGGCCTCATGGGTTGGCTTCTGATGGATTATGCATTTGTTGCTCACCAATACAAGACTTACGGATACATCACCGACAGTATCGTGTTAATCACAGCATTTCAAACACTCTATGTGCTTGATTCATACTGGATGGAAAATGCTATCCTCACTACCATGGACATTACCACGGATGGCTTCGGACTCATGTTGTCATTTGGAGACTTAGTCTGGGTTCCATTCATCTATTCTCTTCAAGCTCGTTACCTTGCCGTTTACCCACTTTCCCTTGGCGTCTTTGGCACCAGCGGCGTTCTCGCAGTTTTAGCTACAGGATACTACATCTTCCGTGGCGCTAATAACGAGAAGAACCGCTTTAGAACTGACCCGACAGATCCCCGTGTTGCACATCTTAAGTACCTCGAGACAAAATCTGGCTCCAAGCTTCTCATTTCCGGCTGGTGGGGTGTAGCTCGTCATATTAACTATGCCGGTGATTGGATCATGGCTTGGTCTTATTGTCTTCCTACTGGTATTGCTGGTTATTTAATTAACCACAGCTCGGTAGCCCCAACATCCGGTCAATCCCTCGCAGATGGATCTTTCGTGTACAGTGGACCAGCAGTACATACAGAAGTCACGCAAGGTGCAGCTAGGGGCTGGGGTATGATCATCACATATTTCTATGTGATTTACTTTGGAGTCTTGTTAGTGCATAGAGAAATGAGAGACGAGGAGAAATGTGAGAGAAAGTATGGCGAGGACTGGAAGAGATACAAGGAGATTGTTAGATACAGAATCATCCCAGGTATTTATTAGAGTAATGGGTAAATAGGTACAGGCAACGAGCATGGCGGAGGGACTCGGCAATTGCATCTTTTTATAGATGGCTAATAAGGATAGGAGAGAGCGCGTACAAGAGGTGTATACAATGTATAATAATATTTCGTAATAATCTATGATTCTTCTTGCTATATGATGATCAGTTTCATCTCTACGCTCGGGTGGTAAAGTATACAGGCTCCTCGCTCTGGTCATTTATATGAACGATCTCTTTCCTGGTAAACAAGTCTTCATCATGATGCAATTAGTATCAAGTCGGGAAGGTACTTCTCTACTGGTACCTTTGCTTCTTCCTTTCTTCAGAGGTTGAGTTTACGGACTTCAATGTTTAAAAGTTGAGAGATGAGAGTTGGAAATGGGATGGGGATGGGGAACACTGTGGGATTGATATGATGTGTAAGGGTGTAAGGGTATGAAGGTATGTGTGGTGGTTAATGGGTATTGAGAAATGAGAAGGAAACTTGAGGGCTAGGGTCAGGGTTAGGGGTTTGGTTTGTAGGGCTAGATGGATGGATGGGATTGAGATTGAGATTTAGAGGAGAAAGAAGAGGAGAAGTGTTGAGGCTATCAAAGACTATGGATTGTGGATTGGTTGATTACTTGGAAATCGATTGAAGAGATGTGTATGATCAGTTGTTTGTTTTCTTCACTGATTGTGGGATCGTGGAGTAGAGAGCATTCAGAGGATGCAATAGGATATGAGATGAGATGAGATGAGATGAGATGAGATGAGATGAGATGAGATGAGAGTGCATCGAAAGTAGAAAATATTTCGATTCTCAATCAAATTACAGGACTTGTTAGTATTATCGCGTCGTGTGAATTTTCTCGATTGGTTTCGCCATCTTAGCTGCAGCCATTGAAAATGTATTAGGTAGGTGCCTAGTTACAATCATCGTGTAACCCCTTAATAGGAGAAAAAAACAAGTTGAGTGGAGGAAAGGAAAGGAATGGAATGTTGCGTGAGCTTAGATATTCTGATTATCTCTCAACAGTCTGGGGTCTGGAACCGGCGTCTCCCCGAATATCGGGAACTGTCGTGCTAGTATGTCTCTCTTCGATGCTCCAATTTCGAATTCGACACTCAAAATCAAAATGACATTTCTGATTTGAAAGCGCGAAGGCTATCTTGAGACTACATGATCGGAATAGGGCAAAGCGGTGCGCAAACGCAATATCGGAGTCTAACCAGCTTCTTCATAGGAATCCTTTCAAGATCCTACTTGAGCTCCGTGAAAAGAATTCGAGTATTGTGTTTCAATTTCGCATGGCATGCTGGTGAGGCTGCTTATAGACTTCGGACAACTTAGACGGAGGATGCTATTAAGATTGTTGTCTATGTAGAATAGCTAGAGCTAGGTACCGCACCAGACTTCCTGTGAATCATAGAAGGGATATCTGAGTGTATATCTGAGAAGATAGCCTTCCTCCGTATTTATTTAAGGCAGGAGGTGTGCGAGATTTCTGTTGTAAGATGGTAATCAAGATCGTTCGTTACATTAGGTTTGATGTATTTGCAACGAGTGTTGTTTTGCGGCTTTCAACAGTGTCGTCTTGTTTTCTAGGTTTGTATTCCGTCGCTTTCAAAGAAAGAGAATCCGAGAAAGTTATTGAGCACAGTTGGTGAACAAATACTTTACTACTTGCTGATTCTTCCTGACCCATCTGAAGCAGGTCAGAGTAAAGCGCGAATGCGGAACTCATTTCCAAAAGCCAACAATCGTTGCAATATTTGTCGCCAGCAAAATCTGGTCTTGAAGCTGGGAATTTGGGGTGGGAGGATAAAGAACAACGGCACTATTGGGAGAGATTTACGCAGTGACATTCAACCAGTAATATCGCGGTTCTAATATAATAAGACCAATGAAAATTCATCAAACATGCGGACGCTTTCAAAATCACTGGTTGACACTAGATCATTACTCAATATAACCTTAAAGCCCTGCCATATCATACTTCATATCATATACAAAAATGCACTAGCATATCTACAATTTTGCCTTAATTCCAGGGGCAAATGTAGTTCCTCCACTCTCTCCACCAATAGCTTCCACAATCTTATCTACTGTATTAAGAATCCAAGCATTTCCTTCCTCGCCAGCTAACCATTCACCTCCCTCTACAGGTTCTTCGCCTGCAGCCTTATATGTACCATCCTCAAACGCTTTTCGTAAACCAAATACGTGACTGGTGACCTGTGGGCCTACTCCGGTTTGTGCTCTCAAGCATGTTATACCAATCAAACTTGTAAGAACTCTTCCAATCTTTACCGGTCGTGAAGAGACAGAAGGATCGGTGAAGAGGCTGGAATAGGAATTCAGAATAAAGACTGGGAGATCCGGATGCGATTCCGCAAGTTTATTGAGTAGTTTTGTTTCAAAGGGACGATAGATAGAATCCCATAGCCCACGGCCTCTGGCTTTGGCATCATTAACATTTGTAGTTGTCAATTCACTGTGAGTTGGTGGTATGTTAGCAGACATTCGAGGGGTACATCGGGTGTCGATAGGCTTACCGAGACGGTATTTTGTTCAACGAATTCATGATTTCATCTGGTAGACTTGCGCGGAACTGACCTAGAACATTGATTGTTCTAGGAATCTGAGGCGTATTGTTAGGATCTGTTGTAGCAATCTAGTATATAATAATGCCATCTCACCCCATTGAAACCTATACATTTCAATCCCACCTCCCTCATCTGCTCCACAGTTTTCACTGCATGCGCATGATCCTTATCCTTCGTCGCAAGTCGAAAGAGCTCTAGCATTGAATCGGGGGAATTCATGGTCATAGTCGCAGCTGTCTGCCATTGAAAGATATCAGTTTCCCATGTTCATTCTTCGAAGATTGGTGGGAATCGATGTACCGAGATCGTTAGCCATGATGGCAGTCCAACATTGTTCGCGGAAGCCTCCTCTTCAATCTTTTGGAAAACGGAGCGGATATTTCTTGGTGCAGGTGCATAGCCTGGGCGAGCATAAGGTGCACTTATGAGAGCTTTCAAGGAGGGAGAAAGTTTCGACATAATGGCAGTGATGAGTATTGTCTGAGAAGGAAAATGAATTGCTCCATGAGATCACTTTGACGAGATACGTACTGGAGAAGGAGATAAATCAAGGGCCGAGATGAAGCTTTCGGTACTAGAATTATCGCCGATGTTTGGTGACGTACAACATAATTGTATGTATTATTATTTTTCCAGTACAATGAACTTTGTATATATTATCACACCTTTTTATAAAACTCAATTTCTGAGCTGTAGTTTGATAACCAAACGGTGTGCTAGACTTTAAGTTAACCATGAAATCGCATCTGAAACCCATTGAATGTTTTGTAACCGATAAGTCTTGCAATTTCGCCAGGCGTAGTGTTTGGGTACGCCAATGATTTTTGTCACTACCACAGCCTCCGCAGTAGTTTGCATCAGAAATCGCATTTGAAATGAATGATTGGAATGTGCAGGTGCCAGAAATACCTAATTTACATGATGATAACATTATCTCCAAAAAGCCTCTTAAGCAAGCCGCATGCTTAAGTTGTCGACGCACCAAGACTCGTTGTGTTCGTGAACCTCCTAACATCAATTGCCAAAGATGTCGTCAGAACAATACGGAATGTCTGGTACCAGATTATCATGTCGGAAGGCGAAAAGGGATCAAGAAGTAAGCCTTAGCCACATATTTCCAGCTTGTTAAACATCGTCTCACCTCAATTCAGCAAACGGAGTGGATTAGATAAAGCTGTTCATCAGCTTGAAAAGGCCATGAAAAGCTCCAAGAATGATAATGTACCCCAGGAAGAACAACGACGTCTACGGTTTCTTCTCTCCGAGGCCGAGAATCTGGTTTCTGGAAGTACTGACAAAATTGCCACGGAGCTTATGGAGCAGCCAATCCCCCAAAATGACATGAACAGTGGGTTACCAGAAGCTACTGATTTATCATTATCCAGGGCTCATGAGTCAATCGGTCAAATAGAGATGGGAAATGTCGCTTTGGATGATGCTGAGAATCCTCTGCAGCTCCTGGCTCGGGCATCAGATCTTGCAGATACTGCAACCAAGCAACTGCATATGCCTCCTCCGTTAGTAGAAACAGGAGAGCTTCGTCGATTCTTTGGACCCTTTCAACCACGGCTTGATGTTGGAAGTGATATTGACCCTATCGATATTGGTTTGGTGACTCATGAGGAAGTGACTCTGCTTATAAAATAGTGAGTCGCGCCTATATGGTACTGGGAGTTTCAATAGTCCGAACAGCAGTTGATCGATGAGAAATGCGCAGTTCCTGAAAGTTGAAATTGGTTAAAACACACTTCAGTCAGAATATTCAATTGGTTTGAAGTATTGAATACAAACAGTGTTCTAAACATTGAAAGCTCTCAAATTATATCAAGTTTGCTCATTCGAACTATTGGAACTCCTTGAATTTGCCCTGGAAGGTTATGTCAATGTTGCTGATAATTTTAATAGTTTCTACACAAATCTATCACATACAAGATGGGGCCTTGATCCTTCTGTTCATACGGCAGACTTTGTGCGCTCAAGATCTGCGTTCCTCATGACTTCCATGTTAGCTGCATCTGCACTTTTCATTCCTTCGGGAGAAGCGCTATCGAAGCGTCTTTCCAAGCACAGTAAACACCTTGCTCACTATGTGATATCAAAGAGGTATAGATCACCAGAGATCGTTCTCGCATTTATGATAAATATTCCATGGATGTTGCCAGAAGAGCATTGGGCTGATGACGAGACTTGCTCTTACATGGCAATGGCGCACTCTATAGCCTTGATGTATCTCTAAACAAGATCATCGTACACAATACAAACAATTTTCAAACCGCCATTCCAAAGTCAGACTGTATTACTGCAAGGAAGGCTCTCGACATGGACGGTTTTGTTGAAGTTGACCCTATGACGCGATGGGGCCAAAAACTGATTCGCCGGCGTGAAAGAACATGGCTTGCTCTATTTAATCTTGATAGAGGGTAAGTTTCCTGCTTCAAAGTACTATTCAAATAAGCTAAAATTATTCCACAGAGTGTGCTTAGCACGAGGAAGAGCTTTTACTGTTCAAATATCTCCCTTCGTTGCAACTTGTGACGCTTGGCACAATTCTAATCTCGCTGATGCCTGGGATGGATCGATTGTAGCTTCGTCTGTTTTACGGCGAGATATTGTACGTTATTTTTGAGAAGTTTTTATCAAGACTGATGATGTGATAGGCTAAAATCATTACTTGTATAAAAGATACCTGCGACGAGACTGTATCCACAGTATTAGAAGGCCATGACATTGCCCAGACTCTTCGACAAACAATCGATGAATTTTTCGATCACTGGTATTCAACCTGGACCCCAGAGATAGGGAGAAACAAAGACCTCCGCCTACCTCCTTATGTAGAAATCCTTGTTTCTCATACCCGTCTTGCTATATACAGTAACGTCCTTAATTACCCCACCCAATTCCCGGCAGTCTCTTCTTACTTTCGTTCTGCTGGTCTGTCATCTGCATTAAATGTTATGAGAGCTGCTGTTCAGGGAGAGTCTCTTCTCAAGTCCATGCCCAATAACACAGCAATCATGGTGTCATTTTCAGCATGTTTTGCGCTCCACTTGTCCGCAATGACTGCGAACAAGAACTCCAGTCTGAGAGAAAGTATCAAAGTTTTGATAGAGGAAACTGCAGATGTGTTGGAGAGAATAGGAAATATTACTCCCCATAGAAAAGGAAGTTCGGCTTTATATGGTAGACACCTGAAAGAAATTATTCGGAATTCCGCAGCATTGCGACGATCTGCTCCATCTGTTCTATCTGTTGTCGATTATGAACAGGTAGGACGCAATACTGCCCAAGAGGCGCAGGAACCAAGACTAGAGCCCGGTTTCATCGAGCCGCTTCAATTCTCTACCATGTCAGATCACCAGATCGTCGAATTGTTCGACAATGAAGAAGTTAATCTAGGGATAAGTCCAACGAACTTGCAGCAAGGTGATACGACTGGAATGGAATGGTTGGATTGGTTCGACTTTTATGGAACAGTTCAGAATCAATAGCATCTCTATATTCTAATCTCCCAAACGAATTGGAACTTTTCTTTCTCAGGAACAATAATGATTCGGGCTGTTCTGAAATCACAAGAGCTCAAAGGAAGAAGAGAAGCCCATCACATTACCACATCTTCCATGTCTCAATTCTTACAAACTAATAAGAACACGAGGAATATCCACTCGCGTCATTCACTTCGTGAACCTGCGAAATAACGCCCAGAATCGCTTACGCAAACTATTCAGGGGCGGGGAGTTCATCGCCATTTATTAGCGATAGAGTAGATGAGAGAGGAAGGAGAAGAAATATCTAGGTACTTAATTTTGAGTAGTCCGGTTTATCAGGGGATGAAGCAGAAAGACGGTGAAAAATCCTTTTACGACGGGATTGCAGGGGGAAGCATTTTATTCACTATTTCGGTCGGAGATCGTTTTGGTGCATTTGAGGGTTGATTCAAGGTTTTATTTTCTGTCTATGTGTCCCTGGTAGTAATGCAGCGCAGATGCGGAAAGGCGAGGGAAGTTCTTGGGATCGCTGAAGAGAGTTCAGACGCAGTTTGCTTGATGATCGTTGGATAGAATTTGAGGACGGAAATCTTTTACTCGGATTTGAATATATCAAATTACCTAGTTACCTAGTTACTCATATACATGCAACATGCGTGTTACTCCCAATCAAATAGATCTCACTACAACCGAATCGGAATTCATCACACAATATTTCATATATAAAGATCTTTCATTTTTCACTCATTCCCATATTTCATTCACCACAAAGTTCAAACAGAAGCATCAAAATACGCACTCCGCATCTGTATTCAATCTTCCCTACCTACCTATCTCATCAATCTCATCAATCCCGCTGTCCCGCTGTCCCGCTGCCTTTCGAATCCCATAATCGAAATAATGACAATATAGAACAGCAGAAATCGACAGACAGGATACGAAGAGAGAGACGTAGAGATCTGTATATTCCTCCGATCTCTGATCCCCCATTATAGTATGAGAAACCAAACTTTGTGTTTCTTCATTTTGGAGATGGAGAAGCTGCATGTATGCATACAAGAAACCGAGAGACAGGAAAAGGAGAAGATAGTTTAGGTCTGACAGTTGACCTAGATACATACACATTTCCCATTCCATTCCATCACATCCATCACATTTTCCACACCGCGCACGAGAACTCTGCATTCGAGATGCGCATCTCAGAATGTTAGAAGATTCCTCTGTATGGAAAACACAGGTGAATCGAATCGCGTCTGGGTAGGTATCTAGACCCAGAAGTCTTAGGAAAAGAAGCCTACCTAGTACGACGATAAGGAATTAAAATTTCGCAGAAGAGAATGGACCAATATCCCCCTCAACTCCATACACGCATATCGTATTCACAAAAGCCAATTGATTAATAAATTATCATTACAACTCACTTGATTTCCATTTACGTACGACCTAGTATCTAAATAGCCTACTCTCCTTTACTGTATGCGGAATAGCAGGATGTATTTACTCTGTGACTATCCTTTCAAACTATCCTTTTGATCTAAGATGATGATCATCTCTCGATCTCCAATACGAGATGAAGAAATTGTAAACGCCAAACTCACTTAGCGCGCTCCCTATCCATATGATAAATATGATATGACCGACCCCTAATGCGATGCGATGCCGATGAATTTTTTTGAATGAAGATAATGATGATGTTGATACAGGCGGTTCCCAATTTTATGTCCCTCCATTGGCAATAAATGTTATCCCTCCGTCGAGATTTCCCCACCACTATTTGCACCATTGATATGCTGACTACAGCCATTATTCCCCTTCAACCTTCCATCAGTATCCACTTCCATCTCCATCTTCATAGCCTCTTCATTCTCCCTCATTAAATCTTCTTCTTGCATCCTTAATTCTCTTTCCTCTTCCGTTTCTTCCTTCGCCTCTCCCTCTCCCTCTCCCTCACCATTAGCCATCTCCAGATCTTCCGGTCCTGTCATAGGCATCCCTTCCGCGGGCGGCGGCGGAGGAGGCGGAGGAGGTGTAGATGAATCTGTTGGTGTTGCACTTTCAGTACCATCCTCCTTGACCCTCTTGCTTTCCGATGGACTTTCCTCGTCATCTTCCCTCTTCCTCTTCAACAACTCTATTTCGAGTTGTCCACTGGGTGATGCGGTTGGACTTGGTATATTGACTTCCACGTCCTCATCATCAATCACATCTGGACTGACAATCGAGTTTGCATTCTCTCGCTTTGTCCCCTTTTCGCTTGTGCCATTTCCATTAATTTTAGCCTGCCCTTCGTGCTTTTTCCTTTCCGCTCGCTTTTCATCCATTTCCCTTTTCTTCTCCACAGCCTTCTTAAAATAGTCGAACACAAATTGCTTGACTTTCTTTTGATTCCTGTCGGATATTTTTGTGGGGTCTTCGATGCGATGGTTTTTGAAATCAGAAGCCACGAGCTTTTTCCCACATTCCTTGGCGAATTTCTTGAGGTCGTCCTTGGGAAGTTTGCCAGAATATTTTTGCATTACGTGTTTTATATGAGGAAATAGCTATAATAAGAAGTTAGTAAAGAATATTCAACAAACTTAATATGAAGAGAAGTAACAGGTTATACATACAGTATTTTCGTACAGTTTCATCTGCTTCTCGATGGGCAACGAGCGCCACTTTTCTACAGGCTTCTTCTTTTCCTTGGGTGTACCCTCGGCGGAATGGGAAGAAAGTGCCGGAGTTGTCGAAGGTTCCTTTGTAATACTGTCGATGATATCTTGAAGAGCTTTTTGTGTTTGCACACTCTTTGGAGCTGCCTTGGGTGGTGGCGGTGGTGGTGATACACCCGCTGGCATGAATGGCCTCTCCCATGTTGTCTGTCCCGTCTTACTATAATAATAAGCATTCCCGTTTTGATCCATCGCAGTAAACCAGCCAGGTGGTAATACCATGGGGACAAAAGGGCGCCGAGACATTGGGCGATTTGGAACAAAGTTGGCGTTGCGTTGAGGAACACCACTTCGGGGGCCAGTCGGGGCAACAATGACAGGGGATGGTGATGGAGTGACTTTTTCTACTTGATCTGGACGCCGTTCAAATACTTGTGCAACAAGAGTTGGGGCTCTTCTTGGAATTCGATACGCATGCTCCAACTTGCTCCATGCTTCCAATAGCCTCTTTGACTCGAAAGCAATGTCTTCATGCTCAGAAGTTGTGAAATCTTCTAGGACCGCTTCGATCTTGGAATCAACAATTTTATTTCGAGTAAGTCGTGGAAATTTGTAAAGAATATCGAGAACTTGGAGGATCACGTTGTTGTCTTCCTTCCAAGTAGTCAAGGTCGTGCGAAGAATTTGATAACCGTGCATTTGTATAACTCTGTTTCGAACTCTATCATCATCGCAACGTTGGATTCGACCAAGCAATTTGACAGCGATCCATTTTTCTTTGCATTGCATAAGAGTTGCCATAACCTTTCGCACTCCATTTTCATCGAGGCCCTTTGGTTGAACGTTGTTAACATATTCTTCATCATCCTCACCTGTCTTCTTTTTCCGGGGTTTCTTGGCAACAGCTGTATCCCAACCATCACCATCATCGATACCAAGAGCTTCAATGGTAGCATGAGGGAGTTTGGTAGCACGCTCAGTTTGAGTCTTGCCTCCAATGAATCCGGTACAATTTGGTTCGCCGCAATAGCAAGGTTGAGGGTCGGCACCATATCGATCAACATTATAATTAAAGACCAGCTCTTCTCCGGCTTTGATTGAACGCTCGGCAAAAATGCCCATGCGCAGCTTTTCTCCGACCACCCACTTATCGACATAGCAATTTGGATTACAAGAGTGATTGCAAAAGCGACCTAGGTTTCCTTTTTTCGTTGCATCCACGAATTCATGCTTCGTAAGAGACATGAAATAGAAATGTTTGATTCCTTCCTGATCATATTGGACGGTACGTCGCCGAAATGTCGGTTCATTGATAACTTCTCCGATGTACTCGAAGATGAAATCATCAGGATGTAGATCAGTATTTGCGCGTAATCCGTAACCCTTTTTATCTGTCTTGATCACTGAAACTTTGGCATACTGTTTGCGTTGAAAGCGTTGATTTTGACAAGCCACACCACAATTGCAATCTTTATGACCTCCACCACATTCCATCTTGGTCAGTCGATTAATGCAATCTGAATCCTCTCCGCAGGCATGATTTTTTCCATCGCCTGATAAAACATGTCAGCTGAAGTGGTCATTTTGCGACCGATGGTACGTAAAGTAAAGAAAGTACTTGGAGTATATTTGTAGACTTACTGAATTCCTCGGGACAATCACAATCCAACGCATCGTGATCTGAAGCCCCCATATGCTTAGCTCCATAAATACAATCCTTGATTACCTGAAAAACTGAAGCTGCCTCTTCTGTAGAATCTGGAAGATCGTTGAAGAGAGGGGGTGGTCGAGGAATTACTTTTTGTGACGACTTTCTCGACAACTTTGGTGCTTTGCCAGGTTCGACGGTGACGGTAATATCACCGCCAATAATCTCTTCATCCTCTCCATCTCCTGATTTTGGTGTTTGGCTGGTGCTTTGCTTTCTGGGCGGTGTTTGAGAGCGAGAATTTACAAGACCCGGTGTACTGGAGTGAGACCTCTTGATTTCTGTAGGAGTAGAAATATATCCATTTAAGCCATTGGCAAAATCTTGAACCTCAATCCCCTCCTCAATCTTCATTTCACCGATCGCAGCATCTACAGCTTCTGGCTGGAGCTCCCGTATGTCATCCTCCATTGTAAGCAGGAGACGTCGTAAAGTTGTGGTGCGATTACTTTGTTTTTGTGTGTTGGTGCGAAGGGGAAGCCGAACTATTTGTTAATGTGTTCGAAGCGGCCTTTTGTTCCCTTACTAGTGGTGGTAGACGTGAAGTACCCGACGACGGTAGAACACAACGCCGTGTTATTGATATTGGCAGTTTCAAAACTTCCTTGACTTTGCAAGCAATTAATTCTTGTTTGTTGCGCGCACACTTGAAAGTCAAGAAAGTGGTTGCGCCTGGATGGCAAAACGCGAATAGCTTGCATGCAAGGTCGCGAAATATTAGCTGACGAGGTCGATATTGCTTCGCAGACTTAAATATGGTCGAATTTCTGCTGACAAGAGCATAAATATCTTGTTTGCCACGGTGAATGAATGTGGAACGTGGAAAAGTTGGACGGCAGGATGGATTGAGATTGGAGCGAAGTAATGGAAATGCGACGGCTGAACCTCCAATTTCACCTCTGCAACATATTGCAAAGACCAAACTCTTAATTTTCCTCTATCCCAATGCTCACATATCACTACTCATGAATTGAAATGGCTTTCAGCCCCCAAGGTAGTTGATAATTGCTAATAATTGCTCTATGAAGGAGGACGACGATACAAATTGAGACGAGCTATTGCGCGCTCGGCTAACCTTAATTCCGCTACTTCTGAAAGAACGCTGAAAATCAAACTATACTCTCCTTAACCCACGCAGACAATTGATAACTACTCCAATCTGCTAAATCATTTCAAGCGATTGAATACCGCGTATTCTATGCCCCCAAACTATCCAAACATGGTTATACCCTCATACCTTACCAAATGTGTGGTATGATCATATCAAATAGCTTGTGTCTGCTAATTCAATGCCAACTCAGATGATGCCAAATCGTTAGAGTCTTCACGAAGCTTTACCAAAACCTCCTAGGCACTTATCACAATATGCGTATATCGTTTTTGGTATCAAGTTCTTCAAAGACCATTATGGTCCACCTTCCCGTATGCCATTGCATAGTCCTTAGCCCCCCTCAATTCCCATTGTTTGTAGTATGATGCCGAACGTAGAGGTATAGTGTATCGAACTTGTGGATTGGCAAATGTGCCACCAGATGTTCATTTTTCGATAGCATCGATTCACTCATGTATCGCTGCAGCAGTATAAGTTCAAATTGTATAAACGCATAGTTGATCATGCCACAGCGTATCCCAGATTCTTATGTTCTACCCCACAATGATCTCCGACATAGGGCTTGTAGTCATATTTCGGACGGAAGGTATATTATCGCGATTTTATGGCATCATCGTATCTGTGATTGTTTGTCAGTGGTGGTCAAGACGAGAGAGAGACAAAAGTAACTGGCCATCTTTCATCCCCAGGTATCCAGACACCTCGTGAATTATTGCCAGCGCATTCCTGCATGCACCAAAAAAAGAACCCTACAGAGAATTCGAGTTATATGAGAGTATCACTTCCCGTGGAGAGATCAATATCATTGTTTCCATGCCAATGAAATATAGGATTGAAATCTCTTGACGCTTTCGTTTTAAATTGAGATGATTCGTTTAACGTCAAAAGAAAAGAAGAAGAGAGACAGAGGTACAATCAATGGGTCGCATATTTGGCCTCGGAAGAATAACCATTCAAAGAATCGGACCCCTCCAAAACCAATCGATTCAGCATTCTCGAACACTTTTGAGGATACCTCATAATGAATGATACTCGAGGAAAAAGAGGATTTGAAAGGTTGAGAATAAGGCTATGTATAACAATGACGAGGTCGCAGAACTCACAGCCTTATCGAGCCGTTGTAGTAATAAATGGTTGGGTTGTGCTCGATTTCATTGATTCCACTAGGTTGTTCCAGCTTATTATTGGAGGTTGATGAATTTCTTTTGAGCCAATCTCAGGATAGAATAGAATGAGTTCCACGAAGCTGCAAGGACAGTTTGAACTATAGTTGGTATCCAATAGTAGACCAAGAATCCCGTCCCTAGTTAGATATATCTAGGTACATTTCGTTCGTTTTCAGACAGACCTATGTAACGATAACACGAGATATGATATGTTTCTTGCGTTTACCTAAGTAGAGAGGTAGATGGGTAATCTTGGAAGAATTGAGCTGCAGAATCCACAGGGAATACCGCCTGATATACCTACCTACCTGTACCTTACCTGTACCTAGTACTTCCATGAGTAGATAGATTAAACAAGACTTTTGAACATGCAGTACATTATGGCGACGATGAAGAAAGGAAAGAAGACATCGGGAGCGGATGAAGGGCATTGCTTGATACCGGTCCCTACCTACCTAGGTATAGAAAACAGACCATCCAAAAGAGGTACCTGCCTAGTAGATAAGAGCTCCAGAGAAATTAGCCACTTTATTAGCCACTTGAGCCACTTTAGCCACTTGAAATTCCTCAGATCTCAGATCTCAGAAGTCCGAATCCATTTCTTATTTCTCACCTCACTTCAGCTACTGTGTATCATATACCTTTCTACCCAGGTAGGTAGGTACGTACTCGGATACAATTTTCGAGCCACTTTCACCCCCTTTTGAACTCTTCACTCCTCTCCTTCACTTCAATCAAGCATCACGTCTCTTTCCTCCCCTTCTCCTGTTCTCTTCATCCTAACATCTTGCATTGCACAGCGCATTAGCTGGTACCAATACATCCAGTTAAAAGTTGCCATTCATTTCCCTCTAATGGGACTTGCATACATGCACAACATAATCCCCTCCCATGTTGTTTATTCTCTTCCTAAAACAACCTAGGAAAGAAAGCAAAACCCATCGAGAAATGAAAGAGAAGAAAGGAACGAGAAGAAAGGACAAGAAAAGAAATCGAAATCTTATTCTTCCGTCGTCTTTTGTTTATCTCTCTCACCGGTCTGGTCTGGGCTCACTCCTTGCTCTATATACTCTCTCCTCTGTGCTCTGTACTCTGTACTCTCGTCTACATTCATTTATGGTACATCTCCTTAGATTCCTCCAGATGAAATTGAAATTTAATCAATCTTTAACCTTGTGACGGCCAACAGCCGTTCGGTACAATATCTATCAAGGCACGTACATACACATGTACAGCCAGATACAGGTACAGATACAGGTACATCTCGTTGTGTGAATAGTGGCGGTCTCGTTGATGGTTGTCATTGCTGCAAAACAACCCCCAAAACTCAAAACAATTTATCCTTTCTTGCCTTCTCTTTTTCTGCACGCGCTTCCTTCAACGACCTGCTCCTTCTCTTCAAGGTTCCTTCCAAAATACGCGGGTCGCGGGTCTCTTATCGCTCTCGTCGCTTTTCTACCTTTCATTTTTCATTTATACATTGATTTTGCTACACAATCTTTAACCCTTGGAACTGTCGATTCCTCTCAATTGCTCGCCCTCATTCACTCTCTTTAGACAGGTGAATAAGGAGGATTCGTTCCCACCGCAATAGTACTCAATGTCCAACACTTATTAAATGACTTCTGGATCTATTTTATTTGTCAATTTTCTTTTGCACCTTCACTCGCTCAACACACCATCTTTTTTTAATTCTTCTCGAGGCATCAATTGAACATAACACTACACATCGATCATAAACATATAGCTTTTCAGCCATTGTCCATACCTCACCCTTATCCTTCGCAACAATCATGGAGTTGCCATTCACGGAACAAGAACAGGTATGTCTGCGCAAGAATCCAAAAGGATCACTACAAGCTGAGATCAACACAATCGTCGCATCCGTACCATTGCCAAGAGCGCCTTAGACTGACTTTCAATCGTCGTTGTAATAGCGGTTCCTCCTTGCAGAGGTGATCAAGACAAGTTCCATTCCGCCAGAAAAGTTGTTGGCAATCCTGAATGAAAGCAACGTCAGCCCAAATTGGATGTTAATGCAGGTTCCCCAAGGTAAGCGCGTTTACCCCAGCTTGATCTCCAACTCTCGGTCCCCATAACCCCGCGCGACATAAATGAACAACTTACAAGCGCCGACACACATTAATGGGGGAAAATGTTGATTGAAGATTCTAGGGCGAAACTTGGCATCATGTATACATACTTTTGATAGTATCGCTGGCCGAACTTACAATAGTTTGACACCGCAACTACCCTCCGCTTCGCTATTTTCCAGTGACTCTCCTGGCTTCCAGAATAAACGCAAGTCTGTTTCCGATCTCGAATTGACGGCTCCCGACTCTTCTCGAAAGCGACGAACTCCAGGTTTAGATGTTGCTTCTATTCAGCGCAACATTCAGCCCAAGCCGGCTGCGAATGGCTCGTCAAACTCGTTCTCCCCGCAATTTGCAGGCCAAACACCGAAAAAGCGTGGTCGACCTTCTAAGACCGATCTCAAGATTCGACAGGCTGAAGAGATCGCGCGTGGAGAGCGAATAGATTCACTTGCAACTTCCAAGGGGCCCATCGAGTCTCCCATTGCTAGTGGTGGAGATATCGCCTTAGAAAGTATTTTGTCTTCTGCACCCATTGCTCCCCTAGCTCAAAAGTCTGAGCCAAGTGCAGTCAATTCTACTGGTGATAAAATGGATTCCAGTAGGAAGAGGCGTGGTCGACCAACCTCCAGATCTTCAAATGTGTGTTGACTTAAAGACGTGTGTGAGTTACTGCGTGCTGACTCTTGTAAAGGTTCCTAGGACAGGCGAAGGCAGCTTCCCCATTCTCCCTGCCAAATTTCCGCAACAAATTCAAACACCGCCACGATTCGGTACTCATCAGACATTTGATAGATCTCTGAGAGCTCAACTCCAACCAGAGTCTCGTGAAGCTCAAATTACTCGAGATAACCAAGGCCAAGGGACGCAATTTAGCGCCCAGAGCAATGTTGAAGAATGTCAAATGCATGCTAGTGGTCAAGCAAACAATAAAGAACAGCAGGAAATGCAATATAAAGGCACAGATATGGTGGGAAACCCGAAGGACAATTAAGGATCTGACATTCAAGTTTGTCTCTGTCACACCTCTTGGCCAATTATGAGCAATCTCCAAGCGTCCATCCTACATATTTCAACGCATACCAAACTTCTATCACAAGAAGTACCAATTCATATCTACCTCTTTTTACCCGACAAATTACGACATATTTCCCGATTCTATGATTCATATGGACGACCTCTTTTTAGAGTTTATGCCCTTAACGAAGTCATACCTTTCGTTCTATAACATTTGTCGATTCCTTACGATCAAATGTAATGCCACTTATCCTAACGATATTCCTTTTCTTTCTTTACTTTTTATTCCCTTTCTTTATGCTACGATACCATGTTTGTAATGACATTTGGAGCGGCAGTGCTGAAATTGTTCTCTTCGTTTTTTTTTTTTTTGTTATTTGACAATAATTGCTACCGCACGGTGATACACCAAGCCTATTCTTTACTTCTTTGCATCATAAGTGGGCGTTGAATTTTATGCTTGTGGATTGGAAATACATATTGGAGGGAAATGAGAAGATAAGCTCTAAGAATCTCTGAATTCTGGAGAATTGTGGAAAGGGTTGGGCTAGGAGCGAATAAATATGCCGCGGGGCGGAGGAATCACCACGCTACAATGCGAATAATGAAGAACGAACGACCGTTACGTGTAAGATAGTTAACGAATGAATGTACCATATTTCGAATGTTTCGATGCTATTTGTAGTTTACTGTGTATATCGTGGAGTATCCAAATGCTTTGCATTAGTGATATCGGATACCCATATAGAGTATCTAATTTGGTACTATGATACTACTATCCCTCATAGCTGATTCTATCATTATATTCTTATAAAACCAACGATACCCTCCCTCATATTCACTCGCACATATACATACAGCTAGGCACTCATGTCATCATCCCTATTATCCCTATCATCTCTCACTACTATTTAACCATGTTGATCGTCGACACTCATCAAAAACAAATATGATATACTTGAATGTAAATATCTTTCTGAACTCATCCGCCAACTTACCATTTTGCCGTACTTTCATTTCACTATTCGCATCACACCACATACACGATAGATACACGAAATACATCTTCACATCAACCCGCACCGCACTACACCCAAACAAAATTGAGCAAGGGCGAAATTTCGTCCCTCGTCAGATCTCTGTATTCATCCTCATACTCATCCTCATACTATTCTATCTAGATCATATGCATCTGCAAAAACCTGCGTGCTCATTTCATCTCATCTTCACCGCGCGATTAACGCAGTTGGTGATCCAACCTGAAAACTCCAAGCACATTTTACCCAGGCTAAGTTACATATCAATCCGTATCCGATGCAAAAAACCAATGTCCAAAAAAAGACCAAAATCAAAAATCAAAAAAAGGTGGTTAAAAAAAATCAAAAACGATATCGTGAGAAAGCAAAGTTCCTTTTATCATCGCTTAATGTGCTCATTTTCAAAGGGGAAAAAGTGAGACAGCGATACTCCTAGAGGAAAACTAGGATTTGAAGATCTTCTCAAGACCTTCCAACAAGATGTTGGCGTGGTGTTCTTGGAAAATCAACATAGGTCTGAGACGAACGGCTCGCTCTCCGGATCCTCCAATGTTGATACCGACACTCTTAGCCTTCTTGAGGACCTCATCTCTGCGGTTGCTGTCAAAGGCAAGGAAAGTTCCTTGTCCTTTACCTCTCAGGTTTTGGATCTCTCCTGGATATTGCTTGGCAAGACGTTCGAGCTCTCCGTAAAGGTAATCTCCAACCTTGGCGGTGTTGTTAACCAAATCCAAACGTTCGATTTCCTCAATGATGGCACGGAAAAGGATAGCACGAGCTGGGTCTCCCATCCAGGTGTTGAATTGACGGTATGGTTTGTTGGGACGGAGCTCAGGGTTTCCGAAGTAGTAACCGGCGGTTTGGGCCTTCTTAGAGAAAGTGACCATGTCGGGAGGGGTATCGAGGTTCCAATGTTCGTGGGCCCAGAATTTACCGGTGGCGCCGACACCGGTTTGAACTTCGTCGACGATGAGGAGGACGTTGTGTTTCTTGGTGAGGGCTCTGAGACCGCGGAAGAACGCGGGAGAGGCGTGGTTGTCTCCTCCTTCGGATTGAATGGGTTCGACTACGACGGCACAAGGCGGAAGGTGGTGAGTGGTGATGATACGTTCAACATCGGCAAGAGCTTCTTCTTCGATCTTCTGGTTCTCCACGACGTGATCCTCAAGTGGGTATTTGAGAAGAGGGAAAGTAGCTTGTGGCCAATCGAAAGCAGGAATATCGAGCTTGTGAATTGGCTTACTGCGAGTGGTAGAAAGGGAACCGAAAAGACGTCCGTGGAAGGCAGTCTTGAAAGACATGATAGATAATTGAGGAGCACCTGGTGCTTGGTTAAGCATAGATGAAGCAATATCTTCCTCTGAAAATTCCACATGTGCACCACCACGCTCTTGTTGTCTGCGATACATAAATGCAGCCTTGTATGCAGTCTCATTGGCATCTGAACCTGCCATGGCAGTGAACACCTGATCAAGACCCTTTGGTGCTACCTTCAGGATACCCGTCTTGAGAATATCGGCCCAATCGTGCGAAGGGAAATTGCCAAGGGCAGGACGGTTAATGATGGCAGATGCCATTTGTTCGGATTGTGCGGCTTTGAGGAGATGAGGATTGCTGTAACCAACTGGAATGGATGCAATTTGAGCATAACTATTATTCTGATATCAGTATATCGTGGGAAATTATGAAAAGAACAGGGAATGGTAACATACACATCCAACAAGACATTTCCATCTGGATCCGAAATGTAGTTACCCAAACTCTTTTGGTAATTGGCAAGCATGTTCAAACTTCTAGTGTCAAACACTTTATCCAATTCTGCAATTGCCTTTTGGGATTCTGGACCTGGAATGGCAGTCTTGATATGTGGTCTCTCTGGCTCACCAGTGAAGAATGGTTTGACACTCGTAGTGGCGTATGTTCGTACAGCTCGTGGAAGGGCCCTTGAAGCCATTGGAGGCAATTGGGCGGCGGCTCTTAGGGAAGCCATTGTTTGTGCGATGATGAGAAAGAGGGGAGATTGGTGAGAGAGAAGAAAAACAAGGAATAGAAAGAAGAAAGGGAGAGGAAGGGAGAGACTAGAAAATAAGAGCCAGAGAAGGAGTTTTATATCTTTTGTAGTATTGCTTACCTAGCTCGCTCTCTTCTCCTCGCCGCTGCAAGCGAGTGGGGTCGAGAATGAATTTCGGTTTGTTTTATAATCTTGCTAACCTTGCTGGACTTATCTTATCCGACTTATCGTGATTTGTGAGTGATTCGTGACGTGAAACTGTAACTAAAACCGGGGATTGTAAGGATTGGAAAGAGGGGCTCGAGGGAGGAGGCCCAGGAGGGAGATCCCCAGTGGTGGCTAATATGTGTGTATCGATTGAAATTACATAAGAGAAGAGTAAGTGAATTGATGGAAGAGCAATGATTGGCTTGATAATCATTTACATTCGAGGTTTGACTAACTTCAATGAGTACAGAGTATGCAATACTTTCTGAAGGCGACAACAGAGAGAGCTTCGACGACGACGATGACAGTATATGTAGCTGAGGACTTAACACTCAGCACTCAGTACTTAGCACTTAATGCACCATTCTACTTTTCACCTAGATTTTACAGATATGCTACCTACTTACCGTCCTTACTTATTAGCAGTCAACAAAGTCCAAAATCCAACATCAATCAATCAATAATTTTTCCTAATAGAGGTCGGCGAGTCAGCTAACATATCAACCCTGATATCAACCCATTTAAGCTTTTTAAGGGTCAAAGACCACTTTGATTGGGGAATCCATAAGATAACATCAACATCAACATCAACATCCATCTATTACTAAATTCAATTG
The DNA here is from genome assembly GCF_013461495.1 of Botrytis fragariae. Lineage (NCBI taxonomy): Eukaryota > Fungi > Ascomycota > Leotiomycetes > Helotiales > Sclerotiniaceae > Botrytis > Botrytis fragariae. The sequence continues at coordinate 1,302,099 of NW_023500993.1, forward strand.
GGAAAGTCCATCCTAATCATTGTTGACCAATCGATACGAGTACACTTGACCAAATTCGCCATCGTTTTCATCTCACCACCATTGCTATTGTTCTTCTCTCTTTCACTCCCCTTGATTTTCTGGATTCCTCCCATAAGTATGCGCGACGACGAGGTTCAAGTTCGTATTCTCTTGTCTGCTGATTGTCTATTCTCTGTTATATCATTCTCGCTTCTCGTTTCTTATCTTGTGAGTTATCAATCTGGCGGTTAGAATCGGCTTTTCGCGGGAGATCATGTGTTTTCTTTGGTTGAGGATATTGTATGCCTTACGTCAGAACATATTAGATTCAAAGTCAGAATGATAATAAATGGCAATGGTGACGGCGATGGCAGATATGATAGAGAAAGAATGTGCCTGGTATTGATCATTTTGAAGAAGTGTCGCCAAAAGAGAACCAATTCATGACATTCTGAAGTTCAAATATATTTGGAAGATATAATCTGGAAAATATATTCTGGAATTTGAGTGGCTTCAATTATCAGAGAATGTTCTTTGGTGTATTTCGACATTGCACGAGCACGTTAGAAGAGCTTATTTTCGGTGAAATTCTTATTCGAGCTGAAGATTGCGGGATCTGAATGTGTATTATAGAACGTCGTTGAATGGTAACGGGGAGCACATCGCTTCTTGCAGTAGTGAAGGGAATTTTGGAATTCAGGAGCATAGTATAAGAAACTTTTATTTATTTATTGTTATTGAAAGTCTTAGATTTTAAAACATAGTGGGATTTTGGATAGATTTCCACCATGTCCCTCTATAGTTTGACGGATGAACATATATCTTAAGTGGCGTTTAGTGGAGGATTTTTGGGGGGCCAGGGGGACAGTTGGTAGTTTTGGGAGACGATTCTAATACTCCTATATCTCTTGCCTTCAATCCACCCCTGCGCAAAAAAAACTCAATGATTTATTCCCCTGCCATCTCTGTCTCCCTCCGACTCTCACCCCCAAGCTCGCTAATAACAACTGGCTCTACTGGCGCCACCATCTCGGTCACCAGTGGTGCACAAGCCGGACGTTCACTAATCTCATCAACTACTCCATCGACCTGGCAATCTGGCTTGTTAACCATACGTCTCGCTTCGAAGGCATATGATGGAGATTTCTCACTGCCTCTAGCTGAAGTCCAGCTTGTGTGTGGGTTTGAGTCTAGGTTTGGAGAGGCGTAGGATGCAACTTGGATTTCTGGATTTGAGTTTAATGATGACTGTGGTATATTGGTGGTTGAAGAAGATGAGCGCCGTCGCCAGAGAAGGAAACCGATTGTGACTAGGGATACAACGAGTAGTGTCGCACCTACTGCTACTCCGATGACGATACCTGTGGGAAGGGTGTGATGGGTGGTTGCTACCGCGGAGGATGATGTGACAATAGCCAATATGGCGCTGGTTGATGTTGATGTTGATGATGTTGTGCTTGTTGAGGTAGATGGTGCTGTACTTGTTTGTGGGGCCAGTGAGCTCATAGAAGATACGACAGTCACGTACTGCGTGATAGTGGGCGATCCGGGGTTTGAAAACGAACCCCCCCAATTGTATGTATCGGTCACGACTATGATGTCGCCAGGCGTCGTTACATCGTTACAATATATTACCTCAAGCTCATTATAGGCATCAAAAACATACGTATTACAGTATGGCCAGGCGGAGGCAGTACTGGATCAACCTATGTTAAAGGGATTGCTCAATATCTACACAGGTAGTGTTAGAACTCACCAATAAGATGCACCAACTGATTCTAGATAGGTCTGGTTCTCTGTGTATGGATAGCAGGTAGTTGCCACACTGCAAGATTCTCCCCTTCATGGTTTCAGCCTCTGACTTTCATTCGAATGAGAAAGAGATAACTCACGGATAGCAGCACGCCGCGTAATTGCTGATGGGACCAACACAAATAGCAGGCGAATTGCAAATATCGTTGTTGCATGTTTTAAAGTCGCGCTCTAAGGCTCGATTGAGATCATTTTGAGGAACTGGCGCTGTAATCATAGGATAACCTGCATCTGTAGGCATTGTCATTGGACTGGCAAGCAAGCCAAACAATAATGTCGAGCAAATAGCATTTCTTAGAAAGGCAGTCATATTCAATTGCCCGTCACTTTGAACTCAATAAGAAAGTGCCAAGTAAGAAGGATATGTATGAGATATCATGAAAGAAATATAAACTTAAAGGCATGGTAACAGAATACAAGGCTGGGTAGAACGTTTATTGTACCACAACAAAACGAGAACGACGAGGCGAATTTTCCTGCATTTGTCCGTTGACCCGCCTATCTTCCAAAATCGACTGGCTTGGATAATTTAAAATGAAATAGATATCTTCATGCAAAGGGACACAGCTTTTTGAGGAGCCACTTATGGCGACAGCGGCGTAAGAAAAATGCATTGCCGTGAATATTCTTTGGTTGGCATATGGAAGTACACCGGTGCTCCTCGGGAACAGTCTGCAAAAGCCCGCAGATAACAGACGTGAAGAAGTGATCCACCATGCTCCTAGATGTACATACTCAACTCACAGCCTGGTTTGGCGAACACCCTTTGTGCATGTAGTCCGAATATCGGTGTGAAGAGTATGGCTTTGAAAGATATGGCGAATCAATATCAATGTGCCTGTCTGCAATCATTCTGGGCAGTTGGGGCGGGGGAAGGGGAAGATGATGAGTATCATATGTCAGAACTGGGATCTCGAAGTTAGGTCCCTTCTAACTGTTTCGATATCACAAAAGATTTGTAGTATCATCGTGTGACGCCAACTCCAGGCAGCTGGCATCCGGAGATTTGAAATTGATAGTCCCTAAACCAATAATAAACAAATCACATTATAAATCTGAGCTTGCCTCGTACTGCCATACTGCATACTGCATACTGCAAACTGGCTAGAAATACGCATGCACATGGAATTCCAAGCTCCAGGTGGTATCAATTTTATACCATGTCTCCTTTACGACATCAAGCCCTTACCCCAAAGTCGGGAAAGAGATGTGATTCAACGATTTCAAGATTTGAGAGGTTTCACGATTTCAAGATTTGAGAGGTTTCAATTTATCAATATAATTGTCGGGAAGAATTGGAATAAAGACAAGATGCCGGAACTGCTTGGTTATCTTCGTCGTTGATGTTTAGAATGACAAATACGATCATATTTTCACAAGGTGGTTTTTTACCAAGTTACAAAGGATTGTGTAACATATACTGAATAAATCGCAAGACTAAATTAAACACAGTTCGAGATAGTAGAAGATGTGTGAAATAATCAGATTCAGTGAAACCAAAATTTAACCTCAGCAATTGTCCCTTGTTAGCACGGATAGCAGTCAGACGGAAGTCCAAGTCATCCTCCGGGCCTATTCCGCCTCCACTCATTTTTTTCCATGCCTATTCCGCATCCGCTCCTCTTCCTCTGCCTCCTCCTGCGCAATGTGAGCTTCAGCGTCCGCACCTCCATAGCTCATGAGAGCACTCCTCCCATTAACGAAGTCCGTTCCCCTGAACCGGGCGGCCATAGGATTAGCTCTCCAGTAAAGGCCCCTAATCTCTGGCATACTATATGGCGCTCTTCCCAGCCCCCTATAGGCGCTCCACTTATATTTATGTAATTCATTTGGCCGAATGCCCGAGTTCAACTTTACATCCAACCTTTGAACTGGCAACATATCGTACAGCTGAGCCACAACAAATTTCGTACGAACCCACACTAGCGGTACAAATCCCGCCAACGACCAACCTGTAAGCCCAATGGTTGGAACTCGTAGATCCGAATAGCCTCCATTGGGATAGTCCATGAGCATAATATGATCAGGGTACAAAGCGTTGTGCGTGAAACAGAACTCCGACAATCCAGGTGCCAATGCTGTACTTGCCCAGCTGGCTTGCATGCCTGCTGGGTCGTAGGGACTTACCCCAAGCTCGTAATGCACCGGCAAAACCTGATCCATAATGCCTTTTCCTTCAACGCTCTCAATCTTGTCCCCTTTTATCTTGGACAATTCAAAACAAAAATCCTTCACAGCCGTTATGACATTCTCCCTTTGTTGTGGCGAAAGTATCGGCCATGCTTGTTCAAAGTTCAAACCATATAATTGAGTTTCAAACGTAATATGACGCTTCATCTGCACCTCATAGCGTATGACTTCGGGGATCTTAAATCTCTCAGCCTGCTCAGGTGAAAGTTTTCCCTTCATCCAGTTCAGCGTTACGGAGTGATGTGTGATATCATGTTGTAGATGGATAAAGCCCATTTTCAAAATGCCGCTGTACCCAATACTCCATACCGCCGAATTGGTCATCCAGGTACGTGTATCTAGAAGTCCTGTGAGCGGAATGTCACCCCCGGCCCGGAAACGTCTCGTTGAACGTTTATGAAAAGTAGCCTTGGGCGGAGGCATAGGAGCGTCCGTAATATGATAGCTAGAATCGTCTTTTTCATCGTACCAATCTGCAGACGGAGATCGGCCTTGGCTCCGCCGCAAGATGAGATTGCAGATTAGCCAGGCGTCCGGATCGTCATCTATTTCTTTGAGACTCTGGTTCATTGGCCAGCTACCATTTTGAATGCGCCATTTCACTTCGTTTTCTTCATAGTTGTACGTGGGATCGAATTTGTCACAATCATACCAGAACCGCTTGACTTTGTCGAGTGGAGGATACCATTGGCTTTCTAACCAGGGGCTTTCTTCTTCCAAGGAGCCTTCTGTTGTCATGTTTGATCGATAATAATGGTATATGATAGATTACAGATGTACATACTTATGCTGGTACGTCTGTGAAAACTTTAAGTGGGTGATAATAGGATAGATGAAGTGATGGAAATCACAAAGGTTTATATAAACATTCCCTGAAAGAATTCAAAGTAAGAAGGCTAACACGAAGGCAGAACCATCATTTCATCAAAGTAAACACTCTACCGATGAAAAGAAAGGGATTAGTGGGATAAGGATAACAAGGAGAGTAATGTCATTCGGAATCGCTCATAGGACTTGATTAATTCGACTACATCTACAAAGAAACTTATTTGAACAAGGGCTATTCGAGTCGCCATTCCACAACTGTACGAATAGCGAGTTTCATAGCAGAATAACACGAGAAATGGGAAAATCTCAACGAAGAGTATAAAGAAATACAGCACGCTATTCAGGCTGTTTTGAGGTATATCATCTAGCTCAAGGGCCTTAAGAATGAAAGGTTGTACGATTCGAAGCCAACAACGAATTTACAAAGGATCTTCAATGCAAAATATGCGTCTCGATAAAAGACGGATCCCTTCATAACACAAACCATATTTTAACTAATGGAGATTGTGGATCGAGATCGAAATTGAAATCGAGATCAGATGGATTAACATTCGATTGAATGACTTGAATCACATATTGATCTAGTGGTTTCCTTTGTGAATGATAAATGCAGTTTTGAATGGACACGAGCGGACAAAGGTAATACAGACCAACCCGATGACTTCGAAGTTGGTCGAGGTTACCTAGTTCTTTCATCACCTACAATCGACTAGACGTGACTGTCCTTTGATCGCGAAATTGAACTAGCAGGTAACTTGGGATCTGCTTCTCCGGAATAATCCGCTTCCGTTTCGTTGTTTCGTTAGGAATGTGACAAGATTACTGATACTTGGGATAATGTGCAGCTGTGAGACTATGCAAACAAGGAAGAAACGATTGACTCTACTAAACCTAGATAGGCACACAAGGGAAATTCTAGACGCTGGTGTTGAATGTAAACTTGATGACTGCTAAGCTCTTAGTTAAGGTATATTCAACAACGCAAAATACAGCAATGTGAGAGAAACGAAGCAACTCGTTTAATCCATGAGATTCTAAGAACTTGTGTATTGCACCAATTATCATATCCGTTTCAGAACAAACAAACAAACAAACACTTACAAGCTCCCATTCAGACTGAACCCCAGCCCCCACTCTCCTCAAACCGTGTGCTGCTAGCGTCTCGTGCGCCTACTTGCTTCCACATAGTGCTTTGATAACTAAAATTTAACATTCATATCCCCTTTGTAAGATGTTTATATGCGATTTTGTACCAAGCTGCAACGAACTATTGGCTCAGCCATCTATTGCATCCAATGCAATTGCTCTCAAGACTTTTGCATCGCGTCTAACAGTCTCATAGCGCAGGTCGCTCCCACCAAGCAAGCAGAGTCCTAAACTCTCGTTAGTATTCGAATCTTCTTCACAGGATGTTCATATACTATATACTGTACTAGATGGCTAAAGCGGCGTAGCAATCGATTGCATACAATGCCATCTTCATCGTGCCGCTGGCATCGCCGGGTGTCGTTGGCGGAGCTGTTTAATCCACACGCGGAACAGACGGAATCTGGGATTTGAGCTTGAGACATATTCGCGGGGTATTGTATGAAGATAGTGTAAAAGATTCGAAATGAGATTTCTTCGTGTGTAGCGTATGTGAGCAAGGTTGGGATAGGTTCAGTATGGACGACACTTCCCAAAGTCTGGCTAAGCGTAAATATTACGCAAAGGCGAAGATTATCGAAAAGTACTTGATATGGATTTCCAGATGCTTCAGGATATTGGGTCGGCAATGGAATTCACTGTAGGGCATCATCCCAATTTAATGTAACATTTTCTTTATATAATCCTCTGAGGTTTCAAGTAGCGGATTATGAACTATGATGATGATGAACAGAGCATCTGAGATAACTTCGGATCTCTCCAATCTTTTTGAATCCAACATGCTTTGGATGTCGAACATTGATTCTCGCTTCGGCTTCATCTCTTCAATCTGAAAGAATTTTGACTACGAAACGATCGAAACAGGGATCCGTCATTTCATTGAAGAACATACAGAGAACCGTGTATCGTATTTCAGTCATTAGGGCTGAATACAATGTTTGATCCTTGATGCAAACCCACTAAGGGTCGGCGAGACTATCTGTCATAGGAGTCAAAAGGCTTGAGAGTGACGAACTGGACATGCCTTCTTCACAATGAAGCAATTGTTGTGACACTTATCTGATTCTATAGCATATCAAAGATCTCATAAAAAGTCACTAACTTCCACAATGAAATACTTGATCCCTCAAAATTGACCGAATTCGTTCATAGGTCTGTTCATTGCCTACTACATAACTGAAAACTCCTTTAGTGGCGAGCCGGCACAATAACGTTGGAAGCAGAGATAGAAAGAATTGCGACATTAAGCTATTAAAAGCGCATTCATGAGATCACGACAACAATGACTGATAATTTTAAATCAGTGACCCCAAAAATGCTTTCTGAGATATAATCTCTACGCCACCTCAAGTAGCATAATTCGAAACGCGCCCTGATTCACAGGCTAGGCTCAGTAATGATTCTTAGAAGCTTCAAAATGATCCGAAAGAGAGTTGCCTTCGATGTGTAATTATTGTTTGTCGCAGAATCAACTGATGGCGCAGACGCATCTGAAACTGATGTCTTAAGTGGATATGAATACATTGGATGTGGAAGCTCTTGTAAGGACGAATGTCATTGCTGTTATATGTGCAAGATTCAAATAACAATAAGGAATTGTGGGAAGATAAGTGCACAGAATTTGACAAAAGATGCGTCAATCGTAAATCATGTTATACTCCTACAGCGTGAACAAATAGGGAGCTGTTCAATCAACACCGCCCGACTACCCTCATAGTGCCCTTCCAACCTCTAAGACTAAGCTTGGCCCAGCTGTATGTCAGGAAGAATGATTTGAGCCAACACGCAGATGGTCCCAACCGGATTTTTTAGAAAGAAATAGAGAACATCTGTTTTCACAGAGTGGTGACTGGCCACGCTGCAAGCTCACAAAGCGTGGCGTTGAAAAGCTCCGAGAAAGTCTTCGAAAGGGTATCCAAGATTGCAAGAAGTAGATATTCATCATACTGAAGGACAGTCTTGTGTATACTGAAAGGATTGAGGCGCCCCGGGCGTGTTTTAGAGTTTGAGAGGAAATCATCGTGCCGAGGGTTTTGCGGATGTGTTTTGCCAAGGGACATGCATTTTGCCCCTGCTGTACAGACATGTCTTGTAAGTATCACATGATCATATGATCATATGATTTTGGAACTTTTGAAGGAAAGGGTCAGCTACAAGAGAGATCCTCCTTGTATAAATACTATAGCTTCTGTATATGAGAGCCCTAGTTCAATATATCTAACGCACAACAGATAGGAGAAAGATGAAACTTATGATCACGTGCACATGCCATTGGGCCAAATCCGGCCTGTTTCTTCCCCTACGAATAGACCCCGTAGGAGCGAACGAATCGATTGTTAAAACTTCAGCTCTCAGCCCTCAGCTTAGCACGTCAAAATGTCCCCAATTGAAGAACAAAAAGAGAAGAAGCAAGAGTCATGCGATTTTCCACGCCCCTCGCACTATCATGCAAACCCATTCCATCCAAGAGAAAGTAAAAATAGTAATCACTGAAAGGTAGTTGGGCAAACGGGTTATCGGAACGAATTCTAGAAACGGAGAGAACGAAGAAACGACAACGATAGCGATGGAAAAAAAAGGAAATCCACGACGCACGGTACGGATACAACTTTCCGTACGGAGTGCATGAAGGGAAAAGGATCTAACCGCCTTCAAAGGGGAAAGAAAAGAAAAAGGGGCGGGCCGTTGTGACGACTCATGAGTGAGAGCATAAGCATGAATAGTAGCAATATTCATGGGTATAATCGCAATAGAAGTATAATAATGCTATAGATTGAAAAATCGTTTCGTTTCATGAATGTTTATTATATCCCGAGTTCCTTCTCTTTTCGTCCGAACTTTGAAGTAGTAGGGGACTTAAGTCCTCGGTCTTTTAGTTTCTTACCTAGTCGTCGTTGTTTCAAATTCGAGGATGAAGTCTGTGCTCGCCTTCAACCACGAAGATTTTCCGACCTCCAATTAAAAATTATTATACACCGGTACTGATGTTCAGCGTGTCATTTCCACTCATTAGTGTTACCCGAGCGAGTGTTTAGGGCTCGGGGATTTTCACTCCTATCTACCTACCTAGGTAGGTACCGATTCGCGATCGATTGATGGAATCCCACTGTATGGATGAAAATGCGCGAGTAATTTTCTCGCCTGGTCTTGTTCTGTATCTCTTTCGAGCCGGATGCCTGGTAAGGTTGGCATGGGGTTTGTCCCGGGGCATTCGGAGTTACATGCCAGAGTTTCCTGTGCGTTGAGTTTAGAGACGGAATACCACTCTGTACAGGTAGCAGGATAAGTTGTCCAGGGCCCTTGACTTTGATCTTTCAAGGGTCTCAGGGCTGAAATGATGGTCGGGGTAACATTCTTTATCGGGAAGGGTCGCCGATGTCACTCTGGCTGCAAGTTAATATTGAAGATATTGCATCACATCACATACAGATATTGAACAAGATTCGGAATCTTCGGTCGATGATAGATGGAAGTTGGAGATCGTCGGCTAAGAAGCGAAGAAACTTGAAAGAAATCTGATCCGATGTCCGAGAAATACAATACCATTAGCATTATATTGCAATCCCGTTGCAAATAAGATTCGAAGAAAGGATTGAGATGAACTTTTCTCCACAAAGTCCACCCTTTTACCAGGACATCACGTTTGTTTTACCCATCTTCCGGCTGAAAAACGTGAATGAGAATGAATAGATGAACGGCCTAGAATTATCAGTAGGGAAGTTCCTTGTCAAAAGATTCGTTACAAATGAAATCCAAAGGTTCTCGTGCAGAAAAGAATAGAATCCAGAACAATTGATTGGCATTACTGGAAGTATGATGATGATATTTTAATTAGAAACATTGGAGCCGTGCCAAGTGTGTCGGAGAAATATGGTGGTTTTGCTTGCAGATGAAGACAGAGTTTTCCCTGTCATTGATGATTAGCAATCGAGAAAGGTGACAGAAACGGGCATTACAACATTGGTGGATTGGTTTTACTGAAGAATATATGTAAGAGTAATTTATGTTCATCCCATCTGTAGTTGAACGGCGAAGTCTGTTCCTGTGAGACTTACACGACACGATGACGATCTCAGGAGCAGTCCCATTGAATCGTCGAGTCGCTTTCCTAGAATGGAAGTTCGTTACTCATTGAAGAAAATCTGATTAGATGACTGTACGAGTTGAGACTTGAGATAGTTACAACTTACCAAAAGGCTAGAACGTTTTCCATCCGAAGATATTTTCGTGACTGTAGAGTTAGAGAACTCTCGGGGCATTTCTCATATCTGTCGATCAATCATCTGAGCACCCTTTCAATTTCGTTCAAACTTTTTCTGTGCTCATTCTCAGCTGGCTTCATCGTTTCGTTGTTTCGGAAGCGCAGCAACTATCATTACACTCGAGTACATACTTAGCCGGTAGGTATTCATCCCATCAACTAATCATTATACTTTCCGTCTAATTCCCAAAAGAGATGACCATTCTCTCTAGTTTGAGTCCCTGCTCTGTCCTCAATAGCTGCAGCGGCCTAGATGCAGGTACAGATGCTTTGAAGCCAGACAAGCCTTCAAGAACAGCCCTTGCATACGAAGTAGCCCTCTTTTGTGATAAACCACCCTAATTCTAAGGCTTCCATACAGAAAAAGAGGAAATTCTCTCGTGTTTCAAAAGCCTCCTTTAAATCATTGAGCCAATCGTAAACATTTCCGGTGCGTACCGCCAATTAGATCTCCGCACAGATCAATGCATGCTAGGTACGTACCATTAGCATTTGCGATGAATAGTTCTTTTCTTTCCTTTTGTATCTCGAGTTGTTCATCGCATGAAGTTTCTATGAGCATAAGGAGGAGAGAATGAGTATCTCACCGCAGCATTAATCATCATAAATAATGTGTTATGCCATATAACAAGGAAATTATATCATTGTTCCTCTGACATGCGATCATACTCTTGTCAAGCAAACTCAATCATTCACTAACACGCATCTAAGCTTAAAGTGGAGGAGAGCAGCAATCCCAAAGAGCTAATGCCTAACATAACAAACGAAACCACTACTACGAGCACTACAGTCTACGGCATTCACACAGACCTCGTCGACGGATGCAAAGTAAACAAACCGTGAAAATTTTGTAAACACACAGATGAATTTCAAAATAGGACGGTAATGATACCTATGATTGATATCTATTATTGATATAATGAATGTAAAATTCTGCCACCGTCTTTCCCCCTACCCCTCGTGCTTTCTCACATCGATCTGATCTGATTTTCTAATCCGGAAGTGATATTCTTATATCGTATGCTTCATGCATTGAACGACATACACAATATTGATATTAAATTGAGATCACGAATCACCATCAGCCAGCATTCTTCCCACAAATACAATCCGGGGTACTCAGGAATTCTGGAACTTCAGAAAGATACCGATACACAAAACATTGGAATTTCACCAACTCGACACAATCACACACATATCCCCAGAAAATAAACTACCCCTCCACCTTCCTCTAACAAGACACACCTACTCGAAAACGATTCTTACCACCGAATCCTCAAGCATTAGAAGATCAATATCTGACATCCGCTGTACAACATTCAAGCAAGCAATCCAGCAAGCCCTTTCCTTACCCATCTACCTTCCACCACAACGCCTCTGGTCCAACAGCCATCATCGTCCGGTCTCCCTATTGGTCTCTCACCCAAAACGCACCCGGTCTCCCTCCCAAATCAACAACAACCTCACATTACTAAAACCCCATAATCATATATACCCTCTCCGCAGCAAAACCAAGCTCCATCCTCGCCGCCCGCACGTTTACGAGCGCTCAGCCCCATCCCATCCCGCCCAGCCAGACAGGCAAGACAAACTTCGCACGTACACTTGCACTTGCATTAAAACATTTGCTTCTTCCCGTCACGCAACTCGCATGCCGGATTTCTTGGCCGCCTTTTCCTTTTCTCTTAATTTAGGATCCTGATTTTTTTTATTTGCTTGCTTTCCTCATCCAATCCTCTTCCTCTCTCTTCATCTCAATTCGCAATACCTGTCATCCCGGTTCTTGGTATATCATACCGCCTTCATCAATATCAATATCGATATTCATATCAGTATCCATTGATCCTCCAACCTACTCATTCTGCCCTAGGAGATAACAAAACACGCGATTCCGACCGACCGACTAACGCGTGAGAGAAGCTCCCAAAAAAGAAAAAAGAAAAGAAACAAAATCAACAACAAGAAGAGACACTTACTTTTTCCAAACCATTATATCGTCTTCCAAGTCATCCCTCGAGTTTCACTCTTCCTTCCTTTCTCTCTTCCTTTCTCTTCGAGTTCTCCTCCTCCTTCGAATTTCCCCGTCGAGTATCTCGATTTCGATTTCCAATCTTCAATTTCATTTCTCCATAGCTCCGGGATATATTTACACCACATATACATAGCAACGGCACTACCACAAACTCAAAACAAAAACAGTCAACAATTTTGTGGAGAACTTCATTCATTTACTCGTTCATTCAGTCATTTACTATCGTATACATCCGTTATACATTCATTTATTCATTTATTTACTCCCACCATCCTTCACTTCGCAAACCAATCCCCAAGAATTCCGAAGAAGACGTCACCGCTCCATTATTCCTTTATTCTATCCATCCATCCATTCATTGCAAAAAAAAACATCTTATTTTATTTTTTAACAATCTTTTCTTCTACCCCATCAAATCATCAAATCATCAAATCAAAATCATCAAACCAACCCTCCACCCCTTCATCTAGAACCCCCCGTCCCCGTCTCGCCAAACTTTCCAACCTTCCAACCTTCCAATTCCAGGCACAGGCACAAAAACAAGGTCTCCATTCTCCAGCCTTCAGGAGTTAACGAAGCATAAGCATAAGCAGAAGAAAAGAAGAATAAGAGGCAGAAGATTGATTACAAGAATCCACCCAAATAAAACTCCACTCACTCGCCCCGCCCCGCCTCGCCTTACGAACGAAACAAACCCGAGACGAAACGAGCATCCCTCCATTCCATCTCACCGGCCCCATCTAAAAATCTTTCCTAATAATCGTGCTTTTAAGAAAAAAGCAACTCCATACATACAGAGGCACATACAGAGTACATAACAAACCATACAAAACTAAGCCAAGCCCCCTCAAAAAAAAACTCTACTCGGCATAATCCCAGTAACCTTCCGCAAGGTTTCTTGGGACCAGGCTCGGTATTGGAAATCCACAGAGTATTCTATATTAATTTTCGCAAGAAAAACTATAATCAACAAATCCCGTCAACCTGGTCATTAATTCTTTTGAAGATATAACTCCACTCGCTCATAATATCCACCCATATTACTCTCTGCCACCCCGTCATCTACGCAAATCCGAACTACCATCTCATGCGAATTCCTTCCCTTTGCTTTCCCTAACAACGACTACGAGACGAGTTCGAAGACGACGAAAAATAACAATCTACTTACTTGTACAACCACACACGCACACACGCACGCTTTTTTTCCATTCTCCAAATTCCAAAATAGATCCCACGTTTTAACTTTCCATCAAAAAGCGAAAAAGATCCAAAATTAAATTCTACGAAGAAGAAGAAGGAGAAGAGTACGACATTGATTTGCTGCACCTACCGGTCTGCCTACCCACCTGCATATCATATCATCATCCTGCACGTTGCCGAAGCTCACCCAATCCATGCTCACGGATTCTTCCAAGCCTACTTACTGCACCGCAATATTTCCCACGTACATATACACGATTTATCCATCTGGGATTAATTATTTACCAAGAGTCGCTCCTAGCAAACAGATCAGACATCGATACGTACATTACATCGTACACAACACCCTTCCACAACCTTTCCCGACATTCTTTTAAAGTAACTCAAAAACCTACATAACCATCCCGTCCTGCGTACTGCGTGGAATTTTCGGTACATTATCTTCTTTCTAGATAATCTTTCTTATCCATCATATCAGATCATCGGCGAAGAAAAGAGACTGGGTGCGAGGAAACGAGGAAGCGAAAGCTTGTAACTAAAGTCAGACTTTGTGTAGCCTCGGAACCATCAGTCTGAGACAAGGTCTGGATACACAACATATCATCCCATACACTCCTTTTGGGTATTACGCCGTACGTGCAACCTTGGCCAAAGACTGGATGAATAGTACGTGAAGGAGAAGAAACAGAAGGAAGCCTCCTGATTTCTGAATCCGATTCATCGTTCAGTTATCTCGTCAGTCATTCTTTATTGAGAAGTAGTCATCTCTGTAAAAATTGTGTCTTGTCATTCGTTTATATCGTCACTTTCGACGTCGCCTTCCGAACATCGCTTTTCATCGCCATCTCTCCGGAGGCTTTACACTCTTCGTTGCCGCACTTGAGATCAGTCATACTACGTATGCTACCATTTTAGTAACGCCACGGCTTCATTCATTCATTAATAGACATCATGTCGAACTCGAAAGCATTACCATTAAGTTTAGGCTTTCTAGCATTGACAAGTGAGACTGTCATGCTTATTTTTAATATCATCTTCTCGGCCACCATCTCGAAACACAGCACGTCAAACAAAGCAAGTGTATCATCTTATGTCGCGACCGGTCTTGGAGCTGTCACAGAAGCATTACTTGTGCTACTGGTAATTAGACAAATCAAGTATCAAAACCACATTCAAGATCGTGGAAATGGACGACTAAGAATATATCTTTTTGCCGGACTCACCTCCATTTTTACCGGACTATCAGCAATAGCTACAGCACTGTCATTGTGCTTAATGAGGCAGAATTTGTCTCTGCTTCCTAAAATAATTATTTCCTCCCCAGCGCAATCGATGACGATGGGTGGATTTGTTATCTGGGCAATATCGTTGGCTTCGCAAGCCGTATTTCTCATTTGTTTAGTTGTAATTCAAAGGAAAGACTTTCATCAACAAATTCAGCCATATATCACCGAATCAGAAGCACACATCTCTTCGGAAATGCAACAGAGATCACAACCCCAGAGCCTTAACGATGGATCCGAATATGAGAGAAATTGCTCAATAGAATCGAAGACTCAATGGTCAAATAGTGGACGATCTCGATCAGGATCAGACCCAAAACGTTCAATGGGCTCATTCCGATCATCGATTTCTCATGTTGTACGCCCGATCACTTCGAAGACGCGACTTATTCATTCCAACAGCCAGCGCAGTCATCATTTCCGACCATCTTCTCTCGACTCAACTTATCGCGAAACGACTGAAAGGGCCGAGGACGACTTCGACTCATGGAACACATCTAGTGTAGATGCGCAATCTAGACAAGTGATTGAATCAGCTTCATCCAGTCCCCCAAGGTTTCTCGAAACAATTCCCGCTAGTCCGACTGGCAGTAGAAGTCCTAGCCCCGGGTTCCCATTAGACCTCGAACCCCCCAAGCCAACGCGAAATCGAAGTTATAGTCCAGCTGCGAGCATCAGGAGTGAGAGATCACTCTATCGAGCGAGGCAAGGGGGGATGAGTCCTGAAGGCACAAGGGAAGAAAACATCCATCCTTTATTTAGATCCGACTCTCCTAGTCCAGCACCTGCTGCAACTGCCGAAACCATCATAACCGCCGCTCCGGGAGCTGGATCGATTACCTTGTCGGATGTTCACAGCATCCGTTCGATAAACCGATTAAGAAGTGAGAGTCTACCTCCTCTCATGCATAACCCCAGTCTGGATAGCATCCGACGAGCGATAGAACAGGAAGATATGGGGATATCCGAAGAAGTCGAAGGAGAGCGTAGCCTGACACCACCCATACCGGAATGGATACTAGGAGCTGGACCACGGACCAGCATGTCCGAGTACAATCGCAAAAAGGCAATGTCGTTGAGTAAAGTAGGAAAATCGGATACGACAGAGTATTGAGCATTGTAATATCGGGAGAGGGTATTCCAAATAATATTTGATGTGGGAAGAAAAAGAGAGAAAAGAGAAAAAAATCCATATAGGACATGGAAAACAGGCTTCAAGCTGAACGAATTTCTTTGCTCAATTCAGGTGGAAATGGAATGGAATGTCATGACGAAACCGATACCATTTGATGTATTAGCGCGGCGTTAATTTTTTCAAGTTAGATAGGTATACCTTAAATTTTAACGAAATAGATGAATGACTCTGAAAGAAACTGATGATTGATTTTGGACTTTTGTAGTGAATGTTTGTGTAGATGGTTGTGACATTGATTAATAAGTCTTTTTGATAGTGAACGAGAAACGAAAGATATGATCGTAGTTGTAGTGTTGTATTGGTCTTCCTCCGGATAGCGTAGTGATAGCAATCATGACGATTGATAGGTAATCTCCTCAATTGACGGCCTCAATGATCAACCTACGCATCTGGATGTAGATACATATATGTATTGATAAAGTTGATACGATGGGAGCTACCTTTGAATTGCATCGAGTGGTTGGTCTAATCTGGCCAAGACGAGGCTGAAAGAAGAGGTTTAACCCCGCACCTGTAATAGAAGCAGAGATGATTATGTAAGATTCTGGGTTTGGTTTTCTGCCTGAGCCGCAATTGGCATTTGATGGTGAGTGTATGATGATTTCTTTGTTCATTGTTATGATACATGTTATTTATAAGTGTCTGTATATACATGTCATAATTGCAGCTTATAAATACCTAGATAGGTAATGCATGAACAGAGTCTTTTATAAAAGCTGGGGATTTACAGAAACCGTGCAAATGTCTGCTACGTTTATGTCATGGAACACTAGATATTCATTGATGGTACGGAGTATACGTACGTAGGTATCGATGATTCTCTTGTATGGATTCATCCTATCGTGTTGGCGCACACCGCCTTGGGCTCCAAAGAATCGAAGACTTCATGGAAATTCATTCATTCGTACTTTGTAGATGATGTACGACTGATTGTAGCCTGGCTTAGCGTTGACTTCACGCCACTACGCATGGTCCGTGTGCAAGCGATTTGGGAGTTCGTACAGTAAACTACGAACTACCTCACTACCCTACTAGTGATAACCTTTTTATTAACCTTCCAAACTTCTTTCTATCAAGAAGTAGACTAACTCCAACTCCAACTCCAACTACAAAGTCCAACCTCCAACTCCAACGCCATTACACTCCATTACACTACAATACAACTCCTTCAATAGCAAGACTTGCCCACCTATTTCATCGTCACTTCCAACATCATCCTTGATACCCTTTCTTACAAAATCTTTAAAAAGTCTCACGGCTCTCTCTCAATCATCATCACAGTCGCATTTCTCAAAGTCGCCAATATGAAGTTGACTTTCAAGGTATGTTGTTACTTGTCCTGTTAACATCGACGCTCTATCAGTCCATTATACTAATTACTGTTGGTCGCACTTAGGATTTAAAGCAGCAGAAATTCGTCCTCGAGGCTGAGCCTACTGAGCTTGTACGTTACCAATATATTTTCGATTTTCGACATCATTCTACCCTATCTTCATCGCAGCGTCATATCTATCGTTCGAATAGTAGCTAACACATACAACACAGGTCTCTGATGTCAAGGAGAAGATTTTCAAGGAGAAGGGATGGGAGGCGTCGCAACAAAAGTTGATCTACTCTGGTATGTTCTGCATTCGGCCGCAGATGTTTATGACTGGTCAGAGACTGTTGGCGCACATTTAGCTAACGACAATTTCAGGTAAAATCTTACAAGATGCGAATACTCTAGAGTCCTATCACATCGAGGAGAAGGGGTTCATCGTTTGCATGATTACAAAGGTAAATATCCACTAATTATCCAACAATGTTCTCCCCATTTTTCTAACACTTAAGATAGCCCAAGGCTGCACCAGCTGCGTCTTCTGCGCCTAAAGCTCCATCAACTCCCGCTCCAGCTTCTGCTGCTACCCCCGCTCCACCTGCCGCGCCTGCACATTCTTCGAGTACCCCAAACACCGCTGTTCCAGCAACACCTTCTCCTGCTGGTGCCTCGATCCCAGCTACTCAAGCCACACCATCAAATGAGACTACTGGTCTTGCTATGGGAGCTGAGCGCTCAGCACAAATCGCTGAGATGGAAAGCATGGGTTTCGAGAGATCACAGATCGAAGCAGCCATGCGTGCTGCCTTTTACAACTCGGAACGTGCTATCGAATATTTGTTGAATGTAGGTTCATATGAGTCCAAAAAGTGATAAACATTACTAATATTTTCTTAGGGAATCCCAGAAAATCTTTTGCAAGAACAACGACAAGCTACACCAGCTGCACCCGCCGCTGGCCAAGCCTCATCTCCTCCCGCTGCTGGTGGCGAGGATGACCCAGTCGATCTTTTCCAAGCAGCTGCCGCAAATGCTGGTAATCGGGGCGGTGCTGCTCGTGGACGAGCCGGAGCTGGAGCCGATCTTTTGGGAGGCGCTGGAGCTGGAGCCGCAGCTGGTGGACTCGGTAACCTCGACTTTCTCCGAAATAACCCTCAATTCCAACAACTTCGACAAGTCGTTCAACAACAACCTCAGATGCTCGAGCCAATTCTCCAGCAAGTTGGGGCTGGTAACCCACAATTGGCCACTTTGATTAGTCAACACCCAGAGCAATTTCTACAACTTTTGAGCGAGAATGCCGATGATGATGCGCCACTTCCACCAGGAGCTCAGGCCATCGAGGTGACACCAGAGGAGCGTGATGCTATTGAGAGAGTAAGAAATACCCATTTTTTGAATTTGACTTTTCCCTCCACTAACAATCGGTAGTTATGTCGTCTCGGTTTCAATAGAGAGCAAGCGATCCAAGCTTATTTTGCATGCGACAAGAATGAAGAATTGGCTGCGAACTTCCTCTTTGAGCAACCTGAGGATGAGGAATAGATATTCTTTCTTTGATTCTCGCGTCTCGGGTTCACTTTTTTCTATTTTACTCCCTTCTCATTGAGCGAATGAATGACGACGAATGAGCCTTTCCATTTACGTGTGGTAATACCGGGGAATGGAGGGGGATGTAAGGGAAGGGGTGGGGCAGAAATTGAGTGGTAGTAGGAGGCAAGCAGTTTTTTTTTTCCATACAATCGGAGGGCAATGAATTGTAACGAACGATATACCTACGTTACATAATTCTCGAATAGCATAGCAAAAATGTAACGTAGTTTATTATCAAGAGAAGTTTACTCTATTTAGATAGGGTACAGCAAACGGATGGATTAATTAACGAAAAATTCAAAGTTTAGCACAATGTGTAGCGGTTCTTAATCTTTATTTTTGAGGTGTCATTCATCCATCAAACACATAGGAGGTATTTGCGGGGTGAGAGAATGATTTTCGAAGGCTTATGTAATCTTGGCGTTGGAGGTATCTAGTAGGGACCTATCATGTAATATCACACTTTGAAAGAGTACCTACCTACCTTATTAGCTTCATATCTCATACTCGTTCATCACAATCATAGACCTCCGTACAATCATAGACCTCCGTATGTATCTACATTCATCTTCTCCAAGCGCTAACCGCTGATCCTTTTCCTGTGCTCACTTTGCTTGCCGCGTCCTTCGAGGGTGTTGATGTTTAAGGAAGTCGATGTTTGAGTGTACGGTAACCTTTGTGCGGGTCCACCAATCAAAAGAAGGGACAAGTGCAATATGTTACTCGACTGCTCGCATTGCATTTTTGATTGTTGATCCATGCATTTTTTGCAGATGGGATGGGTGTACAACAATAAGACATACATACTTCAATTGATGTTTCTACAACAACATTAATTCCTTCATTCTCTCATGAACATCGCCATCTCGTCTCATGTTGGAGAAGTAGTTCATTGACATATTTATGGAAAGTCAAATCGTGTCTCGAAAACAACTTCACCCTTTATATTTCAAGTGCGAAAAAAAAAAAGGTACTAGGGATTTAATCCTAGACACTGCTGGTAACCTTTACTCTCCGACTTTTCCAAGCTCCATCCATCCATCCATTCATCCATCCATCATAACATATTACTTTAACAAGCCAACAATCTCAAGATTCAACATGGAACCCCCTACATATTCCACGCGCTCTAAGCGTAAATCTTCAGAATTAGAACCCTATTCACCACCCCTTTCAAAGAAATCACGAACATCACTTGATCTTCCACCTTCTTCTCCATTATCTTCACCTTCTTCCACGTCAGCTGACCCCGTCTTGGCTCAATGTTCAATGGACTCTGAAAATCTTGATCTCGATGCCAACATACCTCTTCGAGGCGGGTTTCGCGGGAGAGGTCGTGGACGCGGTCGAATTCGTGGTGGAGGGAGAGTTGGGAGAAATGGCAATGCGAAAATCCCCGTTGCGAGGGCGGGTGGTGTAGAGATTCTGGCGGGTGTGGCGGGCGGAAAAGCTACTCGTGGAAGAGGTGGCCATCGAGTGAAAAAATCAAGTAATGCGAGGATACAGAGTTTGTATCATCGGAAACAATTGCTGAAAACTCAGTATAAACAGGTGGCGTTGTTGCAGCGGGTCGCCCTGGATGTTATCTCAGATAAATCATTACAGGCCATGAGTGAGGATCCGAAGTACCATGAGACGTTGCCAGAATATCAGATTGTCATGGATCAATTGGCTGAGAGATATGAAGAGAGAGTTGCGCTGTTGAAAGAGCAACGTAGGATTCAATTGGAATATGCAAAGAGGCAGAGGCAGTTTGGAGAGGATTACACTAGAGGGGTCTATGAGGTATGTCTTTTTTTTTATATAAATGATTTTGAACATTGCTAACACGTGTATAGACACGAGTAGAATTGATTCAGGAGAAGTATGATTTAATGATCAAGAGGAGACTTATTGAAGAATATCAACAAATGGAAGTTCGATATGGTGCTGATAGTCCTTCTCAGCATGATGTAAGTCAAGGAGATATATTCTTTAACCATCTTCCATTAACATTTACCAGTTTGATCATTCACATATCAAGAGAATTCCTGAAGAGACTTTTGTTCACCCTGCTGATGCGTGGGTCAATGGTGGTCGTGCTGCACAGCTGGCTGCTGAAGCAGAGAAAGAGAAAGGGAAAAAGCGGGGCGGTCGTGGAAAGAAATCCACAAAGTTGCCTGCATCCCCATTCAAACCTTTGGATATCATGATGCCGGATGATAGTGAAGTTGCACCCAAGAAAACGGCTTTGTATCAACCTGCGACTTCATTGTCTCTTGCCACTACTGTGGATGGAGATTCTGCAGCTCCCACCCCGGCCGAGTTGACCGAACAAGAAGATGCAGATGAGCTCGAAACTGACAAGTTTGGAGTTTACATACCTAATAAAGCAAGACCCAGAAATGGCGATCCACCAAACAATCGTATAGTGGTCGAGCCTCCATTTACTTTCGACCCAGATGAAATAGGTATCCGTCATCACCATTACAAAAAGTACAACAAGAATGATCTTCCTACATTCATTGGAATGGATCCTTCTCCACAACCAAAGACTTTTCATTATGATCCGTGGGTGAGAAATCATCATTCTACGAACAATCGACCAGAAGATTTGGATCAGGCAATAGTCGAGACTCATAAACTACATCCGACTTTGGGCTTACCTGTGAAGGGGTCTATAAATCCTACACTTACAACAAGGAGTGATTGGAGCAAGCCTGTAGCAGAGACTAAACCTGTTGTCTTCGTTGTCGAAACTCGAGATGAAGAATCACTCAAGCCAAGATTTGAGACTTCCCGATCCGCATGGATGGCACGTACCGAAAGGGAATTTGCGGATCTTGGCGATCAGCTCAAGATGGCTGAATCATTAGAAGCGATTGGACTTCGTGATCCTATTCTTCGTCCGATCGAGAAGAAGGTCGAACCTCAAATTATTGGCAAGATTAGCGACGATCTGATGGAAGCTGTATCGGAGGCTGTAAATGTCTTAAACAAGCCCGCCCCCCCAACAGCATCCTCAATCAGAGCAACGTCAACAGCTCCTCCAACTTCAATACCTGGAACACCTGCGCCTGCACAGAGAACGCAAGGTTATGATCCAGTCCGTGATACTGGATATTCTCCTCATTTACGTCGATCTCCAGTCAGAACTTTCAACAATAAAACCTTAGATATCCTCGCCAATGCAGCCGAATTTCACGGGGCGTCTTTACCTCGCGGGGGATTGCCGCAGCCAATGATTCCAGCTCCAAGGCCAATGCAACAAATCCAATACACTTTTTCCCAGCCAGAATTTTATAGACAGCCTCCAGCATTTGTACCTCCACCCCCACATATGACTCTGCCACCACCTCTACCTATGACTCTTCCCCCTCCTCCTCAACCGCTTCAGCAACAAACTCAATTCTTTCAATATGCAGGTCCTCCTCAAGCTCAAGGTGGTCCTCATAATAAGTATAAAGAGATTCTTCCTGCACCACCACAACCACAAAGACGTGTGCCGCCGCCTTCATTACCTCCTGTACCGCGAAGCAATGGATTTAATCCATTTGTAAACGGGACAGGGTATGGAAATGGTTCGGGAAGGGGACCTTGAGATGATGAAATGCCTAGAAGCTTATCCAAAAGAGAATAAACTGCGTAATCTTGGGTATATAGTTTTGAGTGCTCGCTCATATCACGCACTTCCATTTCACCTCATTTGAAAATCCATGAGCGTTTTCTTATAGTGGTGCATTTATTCATAATTTTTTCTTCCTTCTCTGTATCAACAAATCAAACAAATTCACCATCTTTTCTGGGTTCAAAATGCAATAGGCGCACAGTTTGGTTTTCGGAGTCTTTTCGACGGTCATATATATATTCATGAGTTTTTCTTGAGAATTAAGAAATTGGAAACGGATTGGTCGGTAATGAAATAATCTTAAATTTTAGGGGGTTCGGTGCAGTTATAAAAGTTAGTTTTTTTTTTGGTTTCTTGGGTTTTCGACTCTGAGGGGTATGAAAGAGTTACCGATGAGGAAAGAAGTGGTGAAGAGGATGGACATAAGGAAAAAAGGAAACGAGGGATCTTAGGGTTTATATTAGAGTAGAAAATGGAAGCATTTTTTTCTTTTGATTTGAGATTTTGAAAAGACGGGAGGGTTCATATTGATGTGAATGTGAATGTTTTTATGTGTGAAGTTGGAATTTGTGAAGTTAGAATTTGCGAGGTTGAAATTCGATTAGGCGATTGGGGATAGAGGTGGGAGATGGAGATGGGAAAACGAAATAATATAATTGACTCGATTTGATTTGACTTGCACGAATGATCCCTCTCAAGTGAGTTATGGATAGAGATTTGGAAGTAGTAGGTGGCTACTTCCAATCATTGTTGATAGATTAGATCTGCTGATGTTTCTTTGATTGGATTGGATTGGGTTCTTTACTGTTCAGTTTAGTGAGGGAGGAAGATGAAGATGAATTGTCATTCTCGAGTTCAAACCTCAACTCAAAGCTACAGAAATATCTTGACCGCGTCTCCATCTCAAGGCACAGTATAGTACAACACAGTATATTACAGTATCTGAATCCGAAATATCCGGAATATGTCTCTCTCTTCAATAACAATGACAATAACGACTTCGATAAAATGATATCCGCTTTCGTCTCTCTCCCCTCTCCACCTCTCCCCCATCAAATTCCATCTCAGCCAACTCCTCCCCCCAAGAACCTCACAATCCAACATTCCTATCGCCCCCTCCGCAGCTGATCCGAGCCAAGCCACGCATGCATCTATCACAAGAACCCCCCTTCTCACCAGATAGGATAAACTTGGAAGCCGATTACGAATCAGCCGAAAACTAAGTGGTGCCGGGGATTGGGATCGGATTCTATGGATTGAATTTAATTAAATTAAATCCCGATGCTATTTTTGAACAGAGGATGGAGAAAGAGGGTGTTAGTGCGGTTTGGTGACTTGAATTTTGGGGTTTGAAGGAGGGGAGGAGAGGAGGGAGGGGTTGTTTGAGAAAGATGGATAGATGTGAGGATACCGGTTATTGCGCGCTTGTGTGTGTATGGATGTATGTGTACGATGAGTTTTTGTGTACTGTTCTTTGTGTACCAAGATGGTGATGACTCTCCGCTGTAAAATAAAGACATGGATGAGACTGAGCTGTAGCGAAAATAAATCTTAATATCTGATTTACTATCCCCGAATGGTAATCGATGACGTGGGGGAGTAGGAGTTCTGTTTGAAATGGGGTGTGGATATTACGAAAAGTTGATGAGAAAGGTGTTGGTTCCTTCGTAGAAGCTGGGTTCGTGTCCGAGCTCTGGGTGTCTTATTGATGGAATAGGATTTTGATCGGTGCCGAGGGGGGAAATCTAAGTGAGGAATGGGAAGAATTGAAAAGGGGTCTGTTTCAAGTTCTCAGTAAGTTGTGAGATGAAGTTTAAGATGTCAAGATGTTGGATTGTAAAGGGGAAAGGGCTAATAATGAATAGGTATCTCATTCTGATGTGGCGACCGATTGGGGAAATTCTAGACTGGGAAGGCCTTCTCTGAAGTGGGAATTTGTGCTTGTTGTGCCGGACCGCGGGACGCATTTCACTGAGGAGTTGAGTATATAGTGAGAACTGAAACGCAAGAAGGGATAAAAATGTGGGAATTATGTACTGTCCATGGAGACTCTGAATCAGATCGATAGTTCTTATAAGTGTGTATGTCTCAAGAATCATTACTCAATTTGTCCCCCAACTGCCGAATATGAATTTTGAACGAATGATTCGCAGAACTCGATATCTTCCCTTGTTTCAAAAACTCGCGGAAGCTAGAGTGTGGTGACATAATGCCCTGAAATCGCTTTCTGTAGGAAAATAAGTCGAGAAAGAGAAAGAGCGAAGTAATCTACCTATTAATCTATAATTAGGAAAGCGTAAACGGCGTTAGCCTCACAAGGAACAGATCGTTTTCCGTGGATAAATATCTGTTACTTCTAAAGACTTCCTCAAGGAAAATGGGACCTTTGGCGACTGATCGATTTGCATTTATTAATTCGAATATTCACTTACTGTCAATTCAATCCTTATTGCTTTCGTACCCAGGGTAGTACCAGAGCCGATACCACTGTTCGTTATAGCATCCACAATCATGGTAAACAATCTATCATCAAGCAACTTGTCAGATCTTTTGCTAATTTTTCTTGTAAAGGCTTATATTGACTATCGACAACATATGCATGATCAAAATTATGTATCCAACCCTCATCGCCATAACCACGGAGCGCCCTGCTTTTGGGAAACAACTGAAAGTTATCAAAGACAATGGTCATTTCCAGCAGTCCGGATTCTCTATCCGATCCCAGAAATTTCGCCTGCGGGTGAACATTGCAATGACGGAACGATAGTTTGGGAGACCTGCACACAATTGAATGCCGAGATCCCCATGAGGGTTGGTCCTGAACATGCTCAACATACTGGATATTGTATTGTTAGAAAACTAGACCACTGTAGATATTGGAGGCCTCAACAATCGGACCCATTTGTTTGTTGTTATCACCTCTTGAAACGGGTGGAGGCAACAACCAGGAAAGGGTATTGTCTTGGAGAAAACTGTCCGGGACTCGAGGGGGCAAGAAGTATCCCCGTCGTTGACTACGATCTTGCAGCTTATTATTCCGGCGATAAGTTACGATACGAAAGAGAACGGCTTGCTTTGTTGAAAGCAGAGGAGGAAACTGGAAAGGATGTGAGGTTTCAATGGAAAAATATGGATGGACCAGGGTATGAGACTTTTGAAGAGGAGAACAAAAAATACAAGTTTGGATTTCAAGGACGCAACAGAGTCCCCAAGCCGGTTATGAGCTACATGCCAAATGACAGTTGGTGGCGGCCGTATTAGCAAACTGGATCCAAACAAAATTGAAGAATATGGACTTGGATGATTATTTTACTCTTGGGGTTGTGGTTGCACGAAGATGAGCAGGTGGATGGAGAGCATCTTCTTGAGTTTTATGAAAGGGTCAGAAATGCAAATCGTACACTTGTGAATTCGCAGGAATAGGAATAGCTCTTCCAGAAATTCGTGGACTTTCATATACTTTCTAGTAGCTGTGAAACTTTTGGATCATACTTCTCTTCACAAAACCCAACGATGAATGAAAGGCCGAATTTTGATTACTCGATATCGGTGGTGTGATTCCCTTGAGGCTTCATGATACCACCGCTTTCAAGTGAAATCGCGGAAGCTCATATCAGGATATCAGGTTCTCTTCATCTCAAAGGCACCTTGAGTTTGAGACTGGTAAACGGGTATGAATCGGAGTTTACCCAGTATCATTGATCCTCACTCCGATTACACCACGATGGTTAACATGACAAGCCAGCCTACCCGAATACCACAAACGAAATCACTTGATGTTCGTCTCGATGGTGTTTTTCCATTCAAAGTCAGTCTGCTGTAAGTAGGTATCTTCCAACACCACTTTAATGGTTGCGACGAATTCTAAGGCTTTAGATCAAAAGCACGGCGCCACTGGTACCCTTCAACGACGAGCATGGAGTGAAATATGCCACGTGATACAATGGCGATAATATAGGTAGGCTTAGGGGTAGTGGGTAGGTAAGATTACTTGAGCCTCACCACGGTACAGCCCTGTGACTCAGCGCGAGTACTGCATCAAATGAATGCAACCAATCACGGAGTGCCCATCTGCGTATATAAGTAATGCTTAGACTTCAATTAGATTGTATGCGAGGTACTACTATGTGAGTAGGTAACAAGGTATTCTGGATAATGACAATTGTAATATTAGATTTGCCACTCTTCACTCTTCACTCTTCATCCCTCACTCTTCATCCTTCACTCGTACTTCACTCTGAGCAAAAATGAGTCGAAAAGCATTTTAACTGTTTTTAGTAAATTTGGTAGATTTTAGCGCAATTATAAGAGTCATCCCACATGAAATCCCTGCTAGCGTGTAATTGCTATCGAGGAAGGGTTTGCTGATTTTCCTAATAAATCCACTGCAGAGAACTTCGAAAATCTTCATTCAAATTCATAATTATCTACAAACCACAACAATCAATCAATTCTTTCCCTTTTTTTGATTAGAAAATTCTACCAGAAATAATACCAGATATCCAAGATCACATTTTCGCAAATAATTTAAATATGGCTGTTCGTGCGCAGTTTGAGAATTCAAATGAGTAAGTTTTGCCTGCCTTACCCCTCCTCAGTGCGGATGATACGATGGATTGGAGTGAGGGACGGGTACCCCACCACGGGTGGCACAATTGATGTGATGGGTGGTGGAATGATGGGATTGAACTGGCAATATGCGGAGGGAGAGAGAATGGATATCAAGCACGAAGAATCTCGAATATTGGATAGGTTGCTGACAAATTGAATCTTTTAGAGTCGGTGTCTTCTCTACATTGACAAACTCATATGCCTTGGTTGCTGTTGGTGCCAGTGAGAATTTCTACAGGTATGTATATCTTCAAGCGCTTGTAACTTTGATTCCGGCGCATCCCAGTCTTCTCTTAGTGGATGAGCAAAAACTAACGAGGCGAACAAAAAGTGTATTCGAAGCAGAACTCCAAGATGTTATCCCAATTTGCCATGCTACAATCGCAGGAACTCGTATTATTGGACGTTTGACCGCAGGTAACAAGAAGGGACTTTTGGTACCAACGAGCACGACAGATCAAGAGTTGCAACATTTGAGAAATAGTTTACCGGACAGCGTTAAGATACAGGTGGGTTATTTTTCTATTATTCCGGGTGCTTGAAGGGCTTTGCGACAAGTTTTGAGCTTTGCGATACGTGAAATAAGCTTGGCTACATTCCTTCAAGGCTCCGATTTATTCCCTAAATACTAACGAACAACCAAACAGAGAATAGAAGAGAGACTTTCAGCTCTTGGAAATGTCATAGTATCAAACGATCATGTCGCCCTTGTCCATCCGGATCTTGAGCGCGAAACCGAAGAAATTATTGCCGATGTCCTCGGTGTTGAAGTTTTCCGTCAAACCATTGCCGATAATGTCCTTGTCGGATCCTATATGGCACTTTCCAACCAAGGTGGTATCGTCCATCCAAAAACCAGCATTCAAGATCAAGATGAATTATCTTCGTTATTACAAGTTCCATTGGTTGCCGGTAGTGTAAACAGAGGTAGCAGTGTAGTTGGTGCAGGTATGGTTGTTAACGATTGGATGGCCGTCACTGGGTTGGATACCACGGCTACGGAATTGAGTGTGGTCGAGAGTGTATTCAGGCTGGGTGAGGGACAAGGCCCAAGTGATATTGCTGGAAAGAACAAGGATACCATGGTGGAGAGTTTCTATTAAATCATTTGGTGGTGGATGTGTGTATGCGGAATTTCGGAGGATTAAAGACTTCAGTCTTGTGGCTTCGTTTTCTCCGGTCATTATTTAATAGATGCCATGGGGCATTTGCTAGCAGGAAGAGAATCCCTTCTGCTGCTGAGATTTGATAGATAGGGCAAACTGGTCGTTTAATGGCCATGAATGGAGACTTTTCCCTCTCCATACTAAAGTTCTGGCTCGCAGATTTACATGATCCTCAAGCTGTGAAATTGGACCTGCAACTCCATCCAAACGACTATATTGATACATTATCTCACTCTTGAGCGCACTGGGTTATCTTCGTCCAGCAGATGAGATGTTCATTGGGGCAAATCACCAGACCAAGATTCTAGCCTGTTACTCCATATTGGCACCATTGATAAAAGAGTCGACAGTATAGCTCTAATGAATTGCGAAGATTCTCCACACAAAAATTGTTTTGACATATAGCCGTGAACGACTAGTAGTTCACTCAGATTTTCTCTCGACCTATCTGATGCCCCTACAAGTTCCCCGAACCTGCTCCATTTTTTCAACCCTTTTGACATTTGAACCGCATTCACTGGATTCGATCTGGACCCTTCGAACCAAATGCAGAATTAGAGGCAGCACGTGATCAACCTGCTTTCTTCGTGTCTTGTAAGTCCGTGCGCGACGCAGGTGATATCGACGCGTTTGTTCTTTTCGAAAAGAAAGTTCACTTTTACTTTTACCTTTTTCGGAGTTCGTTTTTATTTTCATATTTTCGTAATTGATTTTTCGATTCAGAATTGCCTCTGTAATTTTTCGATGATGTTCAGGAAAGAAGGTTGATCCATCCAAAGTCTGAAAATACCATCGCCACGGAACAAGGTTTGATGGTGAAGAAAACGATATTGTATACCGTGGGACGAAAAGGAAGGGCGGAGGCGAAAGATTGGAGGTAGAGAAATTGGGGGATAGAAAATGGATGGGAGTATGTCAGAGACGGATTTGGGGATGGGTTTTATTGAACAGTGGGATTGGCAGCGGTTTAGGGAGGCCGAAAGTATGGAGCTGGAGGATGAAGAGGATGGTGCGATGCAGACGCAAGTGAGCGTTCAGAATGGAGAAGAGATGAGGGAGACGACAGGAGATGCTCGTCGCATGAGAAGGGCTGGTGAGCTCGATCAGGGGGGATTACAGAGTATGGTTTTACCACAGTATGATGGGCCGGCTGATGATGAGGATGTGGTTGGGGAAAACGGATCAGTATCAAAAACTGGCATCGATGATATTGATGTAAGATCGCGCCAAGAGATTTTGCTACAATGCGATGACCAGGCTGTATCCAGATCGAAAACCGGGAGCGGAGATGTCGATGTGAGCTCTCGACGTGATGCTACAGCAGCCTCAAATATACCTACGGAGGAAGAGTTGAACAAAAACGCTCCCGTGGCCCAAAAGCAAAGAATGGTTGCTGAAGACGTTGAGCCGTACAAGAAAGAGGGTGGGGTGATTTCGGAGAAACGCGATGATACGGCAGATGAGCAAGAAGACCAAGAGATGAATCTAGCTGGTGATAAAAGCATTCCGGATTTCCCTGGAGCCGAGATTAGCGATCAAGAATTGGTCAAAGTTGATGAATCAGCTCTACTCGAGAAAAGTCGTAAGAATACTATAGAGTCAATCACATCAACTACTGAAATGGCAATCGACTCTAGTCTCATCGCGGATGTTGATTCTTCCGGGGGACACAAGTATTTTGAAGAACAAATCTACGACAAGTCAGATGATAAGATTAAGGATTCGGGATTAGGCAGCGAGAATACTGCGTCGGAGAGGGGCAACGACATCTTGAACTCGGAAAAGGCTATCATCGAGATGAGAGCTGGGTCAGTAATTGATACACCTATCGATGAAGAGAACAATCAAATCGGAGAGATTCGCGGCAATGTTCCAACTTCGAACACTACTTGTTCCGAAACGACTGTTGAGACTGAAATGATTGTTGACAAAGACGCAAATTCTGGAAACGAACATCATGGTACCGAAATCATTACCAGCGGGTTCCTGAGTAATGGAGATTTGAGGGACCTTGAAGGGAAGCCAAGCTCAATATCTATTCTGGAACAATCACTTGTTAAATCCGCACCCCAAGACAGTTTTTCCGAAGGAGTCCCGTCAATAGATGAGAATATTATGAATGCCGCGAATATGGACAATATGCCAAATCTCACGCATATTCAAGATCCCATAATTCCTAGTCAACTACCTGTGGATGATGACAGCTTGAATGATGTTGAATTGCCTTCACTTTCCAGATTGGAAGCTCCAGTACAGCCCACACACGTAGAAATTCCGGATAGTGATGCGATCACAGAATCAAGTCAACAATCTCCGCAAAAACTCAGCCATAATAGAAACACATTCGAAAACTCGGTGAAATATGGAAAGAATGTGGAAATGGACACAGGAGTCGATGCGGTTAGAGAAGAAAATGAGGATGCAGAGGTCGAAGACGTTATGAGCTCGTTTGGGAGAGAATGTGCCACAAGCTCAATCGACCCAAAGAAAATTCTTAAAGAGCTAGAAATGAACGAATCCGAAACTTCACAGAATGGAATAGATGATTTCGAAGAGATTGAAGAGTCGGCTGAGCGTGCGCCGATTGGTTGTTCCGGGAAAGTGGAGGAGGATTCTAGAGCCGACGAAGGTGATATAGATATTCAGCTGTCTACCACTCAGATATCACCGCAAAAACCAACAAATAGAAGGGGTCAACCACCAGGAATAAGAAGATCTAAAATGGCCAACAGTCAAGCTGACGAAGAAGGTATTGAGAGCAAAGCAATGCTTGTCGAAGCTAGCCCAGATAAGCCGATGAGTGTGGAGGACGAGGAAGACTTGAGTGTAAGCAGTCCCGTGGCCGAGAGGAAGAAACGAGGCAGACCATCTACTAGGAAGATTTCTGCATTATCTTTCGATGAGCATGTCGACAAACTAGATGACGCAATGAAGCACATAGCTTCTACAAATGCCACAGCAGATGATTCCTCTCCAAATAGCCCCGCACCTGAAAAGAGGAAACGAGGACGACCATCTAGTAGAAAGGTCTCTTTGTTATCTGTTGATGAGCTTGCCATGGAAGAGGATAAAGGAGCGGTGGATCCACCAAAAAGCCATGGAGCCAACAAATCAGCCGAGACACATTCATCTCCCAGAAAACTCTCAGCAGACAATTTATATTCAAGTAGCCCTACACCCGAGAAGAGTAAACGTGGAAGGCCATCCGAGAGAAAAACTTCCACGTTATCTACACTTACAAATGATGGTGAAGATCTTAGGAGGGAGAAGACTTTGATGGATGAGGATACTATACATTCGAATGTCGGTCGCGAATCGACAGATGAAATAACTGCGAATTCGTCTTCACCTGTCAAGCGAAAGAGAGGAAGACCAGCTAGTAGAAAATTTTCGGGCTTGAGTCCCGAGAAAACCAACACTGAAGAAGTTACCAGACGTGGTTCGAGTAACGTTTCAGTGATTATTCCCGGAGATATTGAAACGGAACAAGCTACGCCTAGTCACAAATCTACTGAAAAGCATATTGCCATCCCATATTCATCGGCTAAGAGAAAGAGAGGAAGGCCCGCAGGACGTAAATCTTCTGGGATTGAAGCAGAACATACAGAAGCTGATGAGTTATCATACGAGGCTTCACCATTGCCTGACAATGATGATGATGTAAAAGCCACTACAAACGTGGAAGCAAATGATGATTCGGATGAAAGCTCGTATGTACGACCTAAAAAACGAGGTCGACCTGATCGAAAGACATCTGAACTGAATTCCGAGAAGATATATGTTAATGAAGCTGTCAACAAAAGCTCTAGAATTATTGTAACGGAAGAGACCTTAGAGAGCATTGCTAAGGAGTCTATAGCCGATGTTCATTCCACTGATGAACTAGCAGATTTCGATTTCTCACCAGTGAAGAGAAAGAGGGGAAGACCTGCTAGTCGAAAGGTATCTCGACTAAGTCCGGAAAAGACAACTGTTGGCGAAAATTTAGAGGAGACTCTCAATATCACAAAGAACGCTGTTAATAATGCTAGTATCCGTGAGCCAGCATCTGGGACGCAATCAGTCGATGAGCCGCAAAGTTTTGCCAATACATCACCCGAGAAGAAAAAGAGAGGCAGACCAAATAGTCGTAAGGTCTCCGCAGTGACTATTCCAAACAATGGGTCCGTTGAACCTCCATCAGCAAGTCAGGTTGTCATTGCATCGCAAGAAACCGTAGCCGCAAGCATTGATCAACCAGCTGTGATCAGTTCTTCGCCAGAAAAAAGAAAAAGAGGCAGACCTTCCAATCACAAATCTTCTGGTGTCAGTAACGTGAACAAGGATGTCGTTGGAACTGCCGAAGCAAGTTCCAGCAATGCTGCTACAAAAACTTCCGACAAAGTTGTGGATGCCGATATCAACGAAACTGCACCCGATGCTAGCCTACCGGTCAACGCTTCACCCGAGAAGAGAAAAAGAGGTCGACCTGCCCGCAAAACTTCTAGCTTAAACCACGGGAATGCTATCGTGAAGGATATGTCGGATGATATTATTAGTAGTGGCAAGAATATTCTGACCGAGATTTGCGACTCAGATGAGGAAGGAGACGCGCTACTCGATGATTCGCCGCCTTCGAAAAAGGTTAAGCCTGAACCAAGGAAGAGAGGTCGACCATCTGGAACTAAAGACTTGGGTGCCAGTAGTGAAGACACAAAATCTGGCGATGAAAATTTGACAGGGGTATTGAGAGGTAGGTCTAAGAGTGGTGGGATAAACCAGGTGGTTGCACAGATTGAGGAAAAGCCTCCTGCATCAGAGAAGAAGAAACGAGGTCGACCCTCCGCAGCCAAACCTAGGCGAATAAGTAATAGCGATTCTGATATTGCAGAGGGAGAACAACAAATAACCGACAAAGTCGAGCTTCGTAGTATTGAAAGTGAGGGCCTTGACGAGGAAGAATCTGACGAACAAGATGAGCCGGTGATTGAGAAAAAGAAAAGGGGAAGACCAAGCTTACTCAAGAATAAGGGGAAGCAGACTGCAAAGGCTGTAGAGCTTGTAGACCAAGATGCCACTATCAGTGATAAGACATCTATCGCTGGTGATACTAAGAACAAAGTATCCGGAAGTCAAATATCTACATCGTCAGACACTTCCTCCTCCCAACGCCAAGACGCTTTTTTAGCCGAGATCAAAGCGATGAAACTTGTCAGTCTTAGTCTCCCTTTCATCCCGTATTTTCTTCTTTCTGCAATACGTCAACTGACCCCGTCTCTAGACATCAATCCAAACACGTAACGCGAATCTCAGAGCAGAGATTGCACAAAAACGCGAAAAAATACAGGAAATCACGGAAGGGTTGGAGAAACCGGCGAAGCAAACGGTCAAGAGACATATCAAGTTGTTGCATGATTATAATGATATCAAGGATGTGGGACAAGGATTGCTGGGTATGATTGCCGATAATAGGGGCGTGAGGGTTGGGGAATTGTATGAGGAATTTGGGGTGGGGATTGCGGATTAGGAGGTTTGGTGGTGAGCGAATCTCGGGGGAAAGATATAAGGATGATTATAAAAGCAAGGAAGTGAGCTTATGGCTAATGGGTGTCTTTGATTTGATTTCTTCATTATATGATACCATTTTGCCTACTGTTTGCTAGGGCGTAGTAGATGTTTTCCTTCTGGGGGAGAAAAATACTAAAGGTGCTAGACTATTGGATGTCTATTGCTTGTGAGTTAAGATAGAGTTTTCTCTTTAATAAGATAACGAGAACAAAAGTAGCTGCGTACGTAGCTATAGTAGCTTTATATACAATCCGAGATTTACTTATGCACTTTCAAATCAATATAATGCTCATTTCCAGAAAACTGTGATAGTAAAAAAGTGTGTCGTCGAATTCAAATGATATTCTTGGTATATTTTCTCATACCGCATGGCTGGATACCGTCCGAACTCAATAGCCTTATATTAGTTGGTATTCATTGAGAGGTTCAACGAAGGGGAGCGGGGACATGGAATCTTAGTTGGTGAAGTCTATGGGCGCGTGGAGGGGTAGAAATGATGGAATTGATCGATTTTTACTTCAAATTCACAGATACTTTTCTCATCATACTTTTTCGATCAGGCCATTTAGTTCACGTGAAAGGCTTCTTTCCAAGGATGAGATAGTGACTATTGCCCAATCACTCCATAAGACTAAACTTAGTTATTCATAGCTTCAAAAATTCACTTCCCTTCAAATCGTCAAACTCTTCACCCTCCCTACAATCCACCCCCTCCTTCACCAACCTCTCCACCTCCTCCCCCACCTCCCCCTCCCCATTCAACAAATCAAAATACCCACTCCTCACCCCCTCCTCCCCCAACAACCTCACCGCCACCTCCGCCACATCCCCTCTCGTAACCTTTCCCTGTCCCCTCGTCTTCCCCAAACTCACCCTCCCCGTCTCCTCCTCATCACTCAACGTCCCCGGCCTCAAGTTAATCCACGTCCAATCTTTCCTCTCCTCCCCCAACACTACTAATGCTTGATCTGCCGCTAATTTCGCTTTGTAATAATCGGGAAGAACTTCGTTGTTGACTTTCTGCACATATGCCCAATCTTCTTCGCTCCACCATGGAGCCCGCGAGCGGCGGCATATGAGCGCTGAGACGAGGAGAAATTTGCTGACGGAGGGGGTCGAGAGAGAGGCCCGGATGAAATGGATACAAGCGTTTTGATCGACGGCGTAGGTGCGGTCTTTGGGGCCTTTGCCTCCGGCTCCTGTTTAGTCGTAATAGCTTTGGTCAGTATTTGATCTCTTGTGCCGAAATCCCAACTTCTGATCCTCCCTTTTCGAGAATAAGAATGGTGAAATGGAAAAAATCATACCAGCACACCATATAACCCAATCCGCTTTTACTTGTTCCAAAATACTCTTCGCGTCACTCTCGCTCTTTACATCTTCGACGCTGGATATGAGCACCTCGAGGTTTCCGGCGCTGTTTTTCGGGGCCCGGGATGCGGCAGCTAGAATGTCGGGTTTGTGATCGGGGTTGCGGATCATGGAGATGAGGTTCCAAGATCGAGAGAGGATTTTGGGGGTGAGCAGGAGAGAAACTTTGCCGTGGCCGCCGAGGAGGAGAATGCGCGGGGTAGAGGGTGACATTTTTTTGGTGGTTGAAAGGAGTCGATGGTTTGAGTGTTATTTTTGTGAAGGACGGGAGAGAATTGATGTTTTGGTATTTGGATGTTGAGGTAGATGTTAGCTATTAGCTATTACCCCGAGTTGATATAGCCGTTTGATGTTGCTGTTCTGGTTGGTAAGAATGCGGGGTCGGATCGCATCATGGTGGAACTTAGTTGGGAATTTTTGATTACGTCATAACCTATCTGCCTACCGAGCCTACCTACCTACATTGCACGTGTATTATATTAGTACATATACTACTATTATCTCGAATCTAATTATTCAATTACAGTATATAATGTATATTAATCATTCGATATATAATTGCATAATAAAGAAGCTTGAATACTTCTAATTATTATAAAACTATTAAGAAGTAATCCAATTGAACTACTACCTTTGCTAGTACCCTGAATGCGTTCCAGTCAGACCGATGAGATTCATAATCTAATAGGCCTCAAGGATCAAGGCATACTGGTCCACACGCCGATCTCGATGCAGATCCCTTCTTCACATGGACGTTAAATATAATCAATCGATCAATCAATCACCTCAGCTAACTAACATTCTAGGGAAAGGTTCACGATCTCTGTCGAATGCTCAAGCTGTTGATGATTTGTAGTGGATACGGGACCAAGTACAAGGTATATGTCAAGGCGGATTGATCCTTGGTCAGGTGCTTAAACTATTGAGTCGTAGAATATCCATCCCAAACAGCTTCCAGAATTCAAAGGTCAGAGCTAGCAGGCTGCTTCCCTCCCTTGAATGTAAACCTTGGATCCGCATCTTCGAAAAGTTTAGCCCAATCTTCCAATTCTCTTTCCCTCGAGTAAGAAGAAAGGCGAAGAGTCGTTGGCTCTTTTGGTATTATACCCACGTTCCTCTTTGCGGAAACATGTCAAGCTAACTTTACATTAGAAATGGACGGAATGGATGTCAAAAACCTATCCTGCTCTCGTTGGAGTGGTACAGCGCAACAATTCATATAATGTCGATGGTCTGTATGGTAATCTGGCTGCCACAAAAGCTATTCAAGAACACGTATTGAACCTTCTCTCTTTTTTACCTTTACCGGCCCGATCACATTTCCGAAGAATGCTTACCATGTCTCTAAGGTCATCAATAATATTCAAAGCGATTGCTCTGAAATTGCTGGAGACTTGGGAATGTCGTACATTTATGCCGGCAAGCTTGATGGGATAAAACGCCAAGATATGGGTATATCTGTTACAGATCCTACCAAACCAAATCAGCAGAATTCTCGGACATTGCGCTTGAACAATACACCTGGCACTGGTTATGATGTAAGTTTTACTTCCGAGCTTTACAGGTTTCATTGAATTGGACAAAGGGAA
This sequence comes from Botrytis fragariae, assembly GCF_013461495.1. Classification (NCBI taxonomy): domain Eukaryota; kingdom Fungi; phylum Ascomycota; class Leotiomycetes; order Helotiales; family Sclerotiniaceae; genus Botrytis; species Botrytis fragariae. The sequence goes on from NW_023500993.1 coordinate 1,338,848, forward strand.
CCCATTGCACAAATCTTGAGTTCTTCGATTGGGTTGTTGAGGTAATTGGAGCACTACCTATTGTGAATGCACAGCTGGGTGTGTATTAATGCGATTGGGTCTCGGATATCATTTGGGGCAGACCAAATATTACTGACCTTAAACCATTGAAGATACAACCCACTTTCTCCTTTACCTTTTTAATATCTGCTTACTTGAATGGTATAGCTGGACACAACCGAATATCCGGCTCGATCCACTCCGTAATTCCTAATCCTCAAAGCTTTGGAAGGAATAGCAAGCCAACCTCTCGTAGTCTATTTGTCACAGTCGTCGCAAGCAGCAGTATGTCAAGTACTGCCACAGACAGTCAAAGTTGGGGTGTAAACGCTGGAGTTGAAGGTATGTTCGTTGTTCAGTTTCTGTCCTTGCATAACTTCACTCATGCACCTGAGAGTATAAAATGGTGTGATCAGCACTACTGTTATCACTAACCTATGCCGGATCGCCCCGAGTGAAATCGTGTCGAAACTTTTCGTCAAATTTTAGAAATCCTGGTGTTGAGAACTCATTTTTTCGTAACTCTCAAGACTTTCCTAGTTGGGTCGATCGAGGATAGAAAAAAATACCAAGAATATAAAAATCACAATGCCCTCAACTTTCAAAGCGATTAGTTTCTAGTGTTTCAAAACAGTGGGCGACAAATATGGAGTAAAGGGCACCTGGGAGGCCAATTTGAAGGCAAACTTCAATGGAAAATTTTCCAGTACATCGACCCACTTAGCATTCACTACTTATACCTCCATTACATTTGCACAGCTTACACTCCCTGCCAATCGCGTAAATTGTGTCCATCAGATGGTTTTCGATCAAAGAACTTCGTTGCCATATACAGCCAAAGTTAAGGTTGTTCCGAGATTGAGATTTCAAAACGAATATACAATCTATGGTAAGTAACTTATGCACGCCACTTTGTCTACGTGCACTAGATTTTCATCTGCAATCAAGGGGATGGGGGGAGTTACGACTCAAGCCCCTATACAGCAGCTCGGAAGCCTGCCTTCAAACGATCAGACAGAGTTTGTGAGTACATCGAGTTCATTTGTTGCATGCTTTCTAATTTTGATGTCCAATGTTTACCATTATGTCTAAGTATCTACGCACTTCCCACATCTGGGATATCATTGTTCACAAACACATCTGTAAAAACCTGATACTGACATTTTAACCTGGAAGATTGCTCAGGCAAAGACCAGCAAAGTACCTTTGAGTTCAGAAGAACTGATGAGACCCGGGACGATGCAAGAGCTAACGCGGATCCTTGGGAGGTATGTGATTCCATGCCCTTTGTCATCTTTTTACTAATCTACATGATCAACAGTGGAAACTGGCTATGGAGTGCACCGGTTACCTCGAATACTACCTTGATGATCTTACCACAGCATCAAATTATGAAGTCTACGTCAAAGGCAAATGGGAAGGCATCACTGGCAAGTATGCAGTCACTACTGTGACGTCTAAGAATACGATGACGACTTTACTTCCTCCCTCCTAAGCTCTTTCAATGAGAATCAATAAACGCGCGAGGGTTGTTGATAGTTCAGAATGAATTGGCAGATTTTTAAGAAAGAAATTGGTGGGCTAGTATTCAAGAGCCAAAGGGAGGAATTCACCAGGGGTGCAGAAGCCAATTACACTCACTTGAATTGGAGCTATCGAGTTTTTGTTTCTTATTTCCTTGTTTGTTGCTTTTATGATTTCTATCTTTATGATTTGAGCTTGTCAAGCGAATGCAGAAATGATTGCTAGGAAATTCTCTCTTTTACTTCGCTCATTTCGAAACCTATTATCTGGATTTTCTTGCCTAAGTATCAAAAAACCTACTAGTTAGCAATTTTCAATGTCTAAGCTTATTAGTAGTCGAAAAAAGACCCAATAAAGTGCAAATAAATTAAACTCGGGTGATTCTATCCATATTGTATCCATAATCTTCCAATATATGTTCTGATTGCTCTTTCCTATATATTTCATAGGTAATCAGATGAAACAGCAACAAACTCGAACCTCTCTGCTTCAAGCTACCGCACTTCCTCAACATAACTCCTCATCCTCCCGTCTCCCATCTTGTTTTCCGCCAAAACCCCCCTCATAATCTCTACTCCCCTTTCACCCTCCCCAATCTCATCATATCCCCAGATCGTCTCCGCGATTCCCCTCACTTTCTCCCCTATCAGCGAAAGATCATCAGCTATAACCGGATCTTCCATATCAAGCATCCGACCATAATAGTTAGCAGTAGATACAGCGGTTGTAGCGCGCGGTTGTCGGATTTGTGTGTAGGCTGTGAAGAGGGCGCGGACATTTGAGTTGCCGGCTGAAGAGTGAGAGGTGGTGGGGAGGTGCGAGAGAAGTTTTGTGAGGATGTATACGTCTTCGACTAGGTAGAGTGTGGGGTTAGTATGTTCTGTGTGGGGTAGGAAGGATAATGAGGTGTTTCTGGAGGGATTGAATGTGGAGGATAGACTAGCGTGGAGAGGGAGTAAAGGAAGAGAAGAGTAGTAGCTGGGAGAAGCGAAAGAAACTTGCTACCGAGCCCAGCGCCCTGTCCAAAATGGGGAGCAGTGGTGTGAGCAGCATCGCCGATGAGAAGGATAGGTAGGGTTGGATGGTGGAAGGCCGGAGCGGGGGGGTGGTAGAATGTTGCCCAGTAGGAGGGAGATTTGATGAGCTGTGATTAGAATGTTAGTTATTTTTTTTTCAACAGAAAATACATTTGAGGGGCAAACGGAAACGAAATTGGGAAAACGAGGTTCTATGAATTGGGAAAAAAGATAGAGTTCGAAATGTATGAGATGGGGTAGAGGTGGAGAGAATATCCCATCCAGAGATACAAAAAGGGATCGAGATCCTTTGAAGAATCGAATGTAGCCGAACAAATTGAACAACTACATGTCGAATCCACACACTCAATATAAGAAAAAAAAGTAGAGCAAAGTGCAACAAACAAACTCAAGAACTCCAAACACGATCCACTTACCCTCATAATCCCCTCCACGTCATTCCCCCACCTCCCATCCAGATAATCTCTCTCAAGCTCTTCCCCCACATTCTCCTTCACCCAACTTCCCTCCCAAACGCCCGCCTCCCGATTCGCAAACGCAACAATATTCATACTCTTCCCTCCCTCCACCGGAAACGAAACCACATGTCCTCCATGTCCCAAATAAAATATTCTCTGACCCGCTTTTTCTCCTATCTTCGCTCTCGCTTCTTCCATCGGTATTAATCCTCTATATGCTATTTTCCCCGTAAAACGCGCTTTGAGCGCTTCTGCATTGCAAGCCGGTGTGAGTACTATATCTCGACAGAGCGATTTGACGCCATCGGCGCCGATTACTAGGTCAGCGGTTGAGGTTGTGCCGTCTTGAAATTGAAGGGTTACTTTAGAATCCGGATGATTCGAATCAGAAGCTGAAGACACAATCCCCGTCAAACGCTTCCCAAACCGAACATCGCACAACGAAGGAAGAAGTTTGATCAGAATATCCATCAAAGATCTTCGATGCGCGGTACTTTGACCCTCTCTCCCCTCTTTCATCCGCACCTGTGCGATTCGTTTTCCTTCCCATTTCTCATCAGCTATTCCTTGTGAATTTCCGACTTTGTCACCGACTACAAAATCCCACCACACGTCATCTTCGCCCCAATTCGCAATCGCTTTGTAATTTTCCCAGAGTTCAGGATGGAGGAGTTTCATAATTCGGTGGCCGCTAGCGCCAAATCCAATACCGGCGCCGATTTCGGAATAGTGCTGATGAGATTCATAGATGGTGTAGTGGAGGTGAGAACGCTGGTGGAGTGGGAGGGCAGAAATAGAAAGTGCGAGGGTGAGGCCTGTTAGTCCGGCTCCGATTATAGCGATTTGAAGGGGCTCGCCTGGTTCGAGGGCGGGCGGAACCGTGGTAGAGCTCGTCATGATCGTCGATATAGAAATTGCAGTTGGAGATGAGATTTTGATTTCGGATACGAATAATGAAATTAAAAAGGAAGAGAAGATGAGATTGGGAAGTTATAATATTTAGTATCCGGGGCTGGAACGCCGATAAGACGGTGAGTTAAGATGGTGACGTGCTTGAAAGAAGTAGGCAAACTAGACACCGACTATTGGATATAAATCATACTCGCGTACTAGAGTAAGTGCTCCGCAGATTCGGTAAATCAGACAATGATTAAAGATGATTTCATGGTATCCGAAAGTGATGGTAGCTGAATGGTATTATATAGCATTGGACACAAACTCACACTAAAAACCCCACTGCAACACAGAATCGTAGAGATAGAATGCTAAAAGATATGTTTCAAATCGTTGTGACAGTAGACAAGGAAGAACGAATGAGATCTGAAAATAGTTCCGACGGTTACATTGCATTTAGTATGTCGAGTAACCTCGGGATTAAATACGAAACCGTAAAGCTCAATAGTCTAGCAACTTCCGAAGTTAGGTGGGACCTATGTGCGACATAGAAGATCAATGTATCGAGCTCGAAAAAAAAGTATCTGACTAAAAGATTGTCCTTCAATACCACCCTGTACTGCCTGGAGGTGGAAAAAATGATGTTTTGAAGCTCCCTCCCTGTTAAACGAACAAATCCGTCCATAAATGCTCGCGACCCGTAGACTTTCTCAAAGACTTCGACTCTACAAAACCCTTCCACCATACAAATTTTAGAATATCACCTGATACTTCAGTAGCGATGATTACCCTACACAAATTAAGTAATCAATAAGTATATCTGAAAGAAGGGTGCATGTCCCCGAGCGTGTCGACATCCTCTCTCTCCAACAAATAATCCCTTTTGCCAGCTGCTCTAGCCCTGTTCTCTAACCACAAAAAGAATGCATAAATAATTAAGAGAACCGCAGCACAGCAAGTCATCCACACAATGGTAGTGTACCCCAAGACGAAAGATGGTGCCATAGTACTTGCAAAACAAAGAGTTGAAGCGATACCCCCCAAATTTCCAATGCTGACCTGAATTGCTATCGCAATTCCCGTCTTGTACGTTCCAGCAACGTTGTTTGGTAGAATTGTCCATATTATTGGTACAGCAATGTAGATTCCACAAGCCAGGAGATAGACCGCTCCATATCTGGTATGCGCATTGACATGATCTTCATTAAGTAAGATTATAGCACCAGCTATGATCATAACGTATCCAAAAAGAGCGAATCCTGTACGATGTTTGAAATAATCTGATAAGAATGAAGCTACGAATGAAGATACTGCCGCTGCAACAAAAACCGGAATACAGAGAACCTGTACATGGCGAGGATCCTGATGAGCAGAAATACCAGAAACGATAGTTGGCGTAAATATCCCGACGCTAGCAGACGTCATAATTGTGAATGCGAGAAGTATGCCACTAAGATTGATTAGTTTAGAACTGACTGGGAAGTTGGGTGGAATTTTTACGCTACATATATCTTCCAGTCTTTTAAAACTCCAATGAGTCTGTGTATATCCAACTTCTTGCCCTTCGGTTCAACAACCCCTCCTTGCTTGATTGCATCAGCAAGGAAAGTCTTCTCATCATCGGACATCCATTTTGCCTGATGCGGCCACTTTGGCATGAATGGGTAGGCAACAACTGCCACCACAACAGTGATACACCCTTCGATGATGAAGATCCATCTCCAGCCATTATACCCATTGGAAGTATTGATACCAGCAATAGCAAATGCAAGTAGTCCAGCAAATGCGGTTCCAAGGGCATTGCCAACCATCAACATACTCAATCTCCACTGCATTTCATACCGAGGATAATATTGACTCAGGATAAAGACACTTCCTATAATTGTGTTAGTGTTTTTGCTAGACCAATGGCTGTCAAAAATACCTGGTATGAGTCCCGTTTCGAATAACCCCACAAAAAAACGCATGGCATAGAACCCTGCAAGATTTGTGACAAGTCCCTCTCCAACAGCTACGATTCCTATATGATGTTAGTTATGCTGAGGAATGATTGGAAAGAGACTGCAACCTAGAAGGAAGGTTTCGCCAGTAATAACGATTTGTGGTGTGCTAGCTTTTAGTAGTGCATTGCACGGAATGTCGAAGACAATAAAACAAATGACGACGATGAGGAGAGCCATGTTGAAATCGTTCCCTTGCATACGAAGATCCTCCTGAATGCCAAAGATGTTTGCGCTTCCGATGTTGCCTCGGTCAACGACGGCGACTATCCAAAGAACAAACAAAGCTGGCAAAACATGACGATCAATTTTCCAGATCAATCTTCGATATTCTTCTGGAGAAAGCGGTATGGGAGTCGGTAGCGTTGGAGATGATAATTCAGAGATTCCTTGGTTCACATTATCCCCATTGGTTAGTTCCGATGCCTTCTCCATTATCATATATTTTCGCTGCTCCGTGAAAGATTGGCGGATACTTGTTGAAAACCACGATCGAAACGAAGGGCGAGAAACAAGAAGGATAGAGCAAGTGCTAAGTGGATTTGACAGGATAAATGGGCTGGAAATCGGAGAGTTTGGAAGTAGCTAGGTACTTAAATAGAGAAACCTTGTCAATCCTCAATGTAAAATCTGTGGCCTGCTTGCGATCAATTATGTCGAGTGGGTAGAGGTTTTGTTGAGATCAAAATCGCGGATAAGTCAGAAATTCAAACCATTCTAACCTTTACTTGAAGCTGTCAAAATTGTGAAATTCCACGCAGAAGTCTTGTGCGAATTGAAAAATCGAAAGTAGAAATTCTGCTAAAATACTCAAGATTCTGCATCCCAAGTATATTTCGCGATCCCGTTTTGAGTATAGCCAAAAGTATTAACTTCTTTCGATAGCATACCTTCACTGGAAGGAATCTCCCCATATATCTGCATGTCATAATCTCACCGTCACTGAAACTTATCGAAAGATATATTTCTATTTAGAAATGAGAGATTGTGTAAATAGTCTCATTACCCAGTACAGATGTGAGATGGTGATCAAGGATTGGGTGGTTCTTGGAACAGAAAGTACCAGAGCATATCAGCGGGAGATGCGGCTGCTGTTTCACCGGACGTTCGAATTTGAATTGTTCTCTCCCTCGCACAGAATAGCACTCAACTGTGTTTATAGTTCGTAAAGAGCTTAAGAAGGTTTGAGCTTGGATGAAAATTGTTGGATACGATACTGGAATAAATGATCGAGGCGGTTATCTGATGAAAGCTTCGCTCTAACATCGTTCCACATCAAACTTCCGAGGTCATCGCTGTATGTCCAAGGAACATTCGAGAGATAGATCAGATCGCCACTTTAGTACAAATTTTGCACAATATACTTTGCCAACATGTGAAACATTACCTACCCTCGAGCTACCGATCAATAGCTTTGACGTCAATCTATCTTTCGCGGGAGCTTTTTGTCGGTAGTAGATTATTTTTTTGTAGGTGTGAGATTAGCTTTCAAATGCGGCTCGTTTTCTTACTAAATAGTGCCCTGAGTGTGTGATTAGTTAGCGAGTATTTGTTATGGGCAAGCTTCTAGATCTTGGCGACGACAACACGCGTTCAATCGCGAAATTGGTTATGGAACATGATAACTCTTTTGACAAACAGTCCGATACGCTGATACAAACCCATTCGAGTTCCTGATGTGTGACATGTTATCTTTCTTTCCTTACGGAATTGCTGATGATATAGATCTCCTTCTAGACAACGAGCCAAGTCATGCATGTGTATTGCTGGAATTCTTATGATCGCCCAATGGATGTCATCAAACAGGATATTCATGATCACCAATGTCTCTCTCACTCTCGTCTCTGAATTACTTATTCTTTTTGAATTGTATTAATACCTCCAGGCTCTCGAGAAGAATTGTAAAAATATGTCCGCACGAATTATCGGTCCACAATCGTCGTTCTGATAAATTCCAAGAATTGATCAAACGCCAATGTTCACGCCTCGAGTTTTCACAAGTACATGAAGCAAAAATTTAATTCTTCTATTTGGCTTGGGAAGAAAGACACGATGGCCTGAAGAACAAATTGTACAACTTCAAGAATTGCAATGAGTGACGATTCAGGAGACTTTATGGGCCATGAAGTATCATCCCGTGCCTGCTCGTGAAAACCTAGCACGAGGACGTTTCCTTCTTCAAAGTCTTATTCACAATATTCCTTCAAGAGCTTGCTCGCATCTCTTCTTCCTTCTCTTTTCTGCAACATGGTCTATGAATCTTCTCAATTTTTGGCAAATCCCGAATGCCAGGTAATAAGAAATTCAAACCTTCCAAGTTTAGCCCAGCTTGACTAGCTACCACAATACCTTTGTTGTTTGTCATCATTACTGTTGTCAAATTCTGCCTTACACAGCAACGTGAATGTTGGGAAGGTAAGTAAATATAGGGATTTCGATTGCTCTTGTAGATATTCCACTTACGGTTATCCGGATATGCATATCTGGGTGATTGGAACTATGTATACAGGTCTCCGGAATATCCCAAGAAGTTTTGAATTTTATTGATTAGTAGATGCGTCAAACAGAAGCATTGAATGACTTTGCAATAATCGATTACTCAGAAGATAGTTTGGCGGAAGACTTGATCATAAGGCCGTTATTCTCGATCTCGTAAAAGCTCGAGGTATGCCACGCTAGAAGATATCTTCAGCATGAACGAAATACTGTTTGAGAATCGTTCTGGTATGACACAGCACAGCCATATCTTCCAAGCACTCTATCAATCTATCTATCGAACCACCATCTCCATAATCTAAATGTCTTTTCTCTTCTCCCATACCAACTTCCTCCTAATATCAATCATCAATCATCAACCCTCCATTACATCACCACTTTATCTTTATATCCATCCCTACTCACCTTCACCACCACCACCATTTTCTAATGTCGATACCCACTCATCCCCAAGCCACTACCTCCGCACACTCCCCCCCCATCCACATACTAATCATCCAACCCTTTACCATCCCACAACACACCAATTAAACCAACACACCCAAAAACCCAGTATTCCCAAACTCAATATATACTCTCAACCTCTCACCTCACCTCACTCCTCAACCATACAAAACCACCACACCATACAGTAAGTATTCCATCCAGATAATTGACCCAATCCTCCAACTCACTACTCAGATTCCGATACTCATCTTCTGCCTCCCCTCTCACAACTTCACTCCACTCAACGCACCTGCAATCACCTCACCTACTCATCTCCACCTTTCCCCTCTCTCCAATTCCTCCTTTCCCTTTTCATTCTCTCCCCTTCACCACCTCACCACTTCACCACCTCACTACTTCACCACCTCACCACTTCACCACCTCACTACTTCACCACCTCACCACTTCACCACCTCACTACTTCACCACCTCACCACCTCACCACTTCACCCTCCCAATACCCACTCTCAACCCCTCATCTCACCCCCCATTCTCCAATCTACCTCCTTTCCAATACTCATTCTCTCAAGCCCTTTAACACAGTCCCTTCCCCTACTTTATAAATCTCAATCTCAATTTCTTCATAATCCCATTCTCGTTATAACTCCACTCCACTCCCACCCCTCTCCCTACAATATCATTTGATTCCACCCCCTCCAAACAATACCACATCCCAAACAAACCCCTCCCTTCCAAAACCCCTCCCCTCCAAAACCCCTCCCCTCCAAAACCTCTCCCCTCCAAAACCCCCCCAAACAAGCAAAAAGCCTCAACCTCAACACAAAAACATTTCTTCCAAGGTCAAAACACAGACAGATTAAACGAACAGGGTGTACTAGCCTAGCTAGAAGGAGAAGAGCTCTGATATTGGATATTGGATATGTGTAAGCTCCTCGAGTAGACCTTCTATCAGTACCAATCATCCAAATGACTGCTTCGCACTACCAGAATCATGCGTTCGTAATATGCGAGGTGTATGGGATCTTATTTCATTCTTTCATTCTTTCGTTCTTCACCTATCTACCTAGGCACTATTCACAAATCCACACAGATCCACTCAACTTTTCACTCAATCGACTGTCTACCCAACGTTCCTTTGAACATCAATCTCCCCCCTATGCCTCTCATTCCCATCCACACCCCAAGAGTACATCCATCTACCCATCTTTCTCTCTCATTCTCGTTCTGATTTTATCTCTTCGACAATCTGATCCGATTCACAACCAAGCATCCACCACTCATCTTAATCCAGCAACCTCACATCTTCCGTCTTCCATCTTGCACATAAAAAGCCAATCCAACCCAGTCCTCACATCTCATATATCATATTCTCATCCCCAGCATCCTTTTCTCCTCCTTCTTCTTCCTCCTCCCCCGAACCACCACAATCCCCTCTCAACCTTCAACCTCAACCTCCAACCCCTCAAAAGCAAAAACACAAAACCACAAAACAAAACTCAAAAAAGCCACACCATACTTTCCCAATCCCGGGTATATATGCCAAACCAAACCATGTAATATGCAATCTCAATCCACTCCAATGAAAAAACAGCCCGAAAAAAACACTAAAAAGTGCCAATGAAAATGCCACTCCAATGCCTTGAGATGTAGATAAATAGTACTGTAAACAGAAAAAGATCCAATGTATCACTCGAGGAAAAAAGAAATGAAACAACGAAGAGGGAAAAGGAAAGAGAAAAAAATAAAAAATATATAATACCATCAACACATCACCTCGCTCACTAAACAACCAGCCACGAAATATCACAAATTCACTCACACCATCCCATAAAGCGTCAAAAACATAACATAGCACGAATTCGTCGTTCAGAATAACATCGATCACCAGGTATTCGAAATGTAAACCACTGACTGAGTAATCCAGATAATGTTGAAGGTAAATGTTTGTTGAATATTCATTCCTATTTACAAGATAAAGTGTGTGTGTATAAAATAATCGGGATTTCGCATCCAGTTCCAGTCAAAAAATCATCCATGGAAGCTACAAGCGAAGCCGTCTCGTCGTCGTTTTTTTCGATCGATCGATCACGGGTTCCCGATAGGCTTTCTTCCAATTCCTCTCAAACTCCAGAAGAAGGGGGTATATCTCATCTAAAATAAAACGCTCTTCTACCAGAGAGAGGAAAGAGAAAGCCTGACAGTTCAAGAATAGAAAATAGTTATAATGTGTTTTTCTTCCTGCAATAGATTTATGCAGAAAGTATGTATGGGTCATTGGTACCCGTCTTGCCAGCCATGAGTAATCCTAATTCACGCATACGTTCAGCTCCCTTGCCAGGTTGAGGTCTACGCTCTGGTTGAGCTTTGCGTGCACGATTGGCGCAATGCTTTTGATAAAACTTCTCCTTTCGTCTTTGTCGCTTTTGCTCAAGACCTTTGACAATGTCGATTGCTCCTCGTAATGGTCCATCACCATCATCCTTTGCTGCGATCTCATTGGCGGCAGCAATGCGATTGGCAGTATATTGACGACAGAAGGCATTTGGTGTACGAGGAAGAGACTTGGTATGGGTCAATCCTGGTCTCGATCCTAAAGGTGCGAACTTGATCGGCCTACTTCCGCTTCCTGAAGGTGATCCAGGAGGAGAGTGGATTGCACGTGCTGGTGGTGGAGATCGTAAACGTTTTGGAGATTCATTGCCAAACAACTTGCGGGGAGGAGGTGATTGAAGACGTTTCTTTGGTGGTGGTGACTGAAAACGTTTCTTTGGTGGTGGTGGAGATCGGAGACGCTGCTTGGGAGGTGGAGAGCGAAGACGTTGCTTTGGTGGTGGAGAATGCAATCTTCTTGGAGAGTGGCCAGGAGATCTACGAGATCTTGAACGACGACGTTCCGAGTCAGAGTCTTCAAACTTTCCTTGCATCCAAACATGTTCATCACTCTCAATTGTCTTTGCGGCATCATCTTCCTCATCTTCTTCATCCTCGGGATCAGATGTTGGGAAAGATGGATCAATATCTTGAGGAGTGGCGACGTGTTTGGCATATTTTCTGGCTGTCATGCAAGAAACGTAAGCATCCTCAAGAGGACGATCCTCATCAAGTGTTCCGCAGACAAAATCGGTACTATCAGGAAGATCTGGAGTTCCTGGGCGAATCTTGATGCTGTGAGTCTTCTTTGGTCTTCGCTTTCCTCGAGACAACTCTCTTATAGGAGCTTCGCCATTAAGGGATTCGATGGATGATGCTGAGGCAGTACGGTTTGCAGAGGCACGATAAGTGCTGATTTCAGTATTGATGATTGGAAATCGAGCTTGTTCCAGTCTGCCAGGTGTCCAGAAATTAAAATCACCTTCGGTATCATCTTCTTCATCAGAATCGGCGAAACCAGCTTCGTTATCCGTCTCGTTTCCGTCTGTGAAGTCCTCATCAGAGTAGACACGATCGGTCTCATCATCTTCATCATCTTCTTCCTCATCAGAGCCATCTTCGTTATCGGAGTCGTTTCCATCATCAAATTCTTCGTCGTCATCTTCCTCCAAGGCTTCTTCCTCTGCTTCTGACCCAAGTCTACGGATTTCGATCTCTTTGGCAAGGGTATCATTGATGGTAATTCGGGCCTTTGGGACTTCTTCATCCTTACGGATCCAGTCATCCTCTTCTAAACCTTCACTGCAGAATTCGTGGAATCGGGCAGCCTCAGATAGTAAATCCTTCTCACCGGCAATGACGTACCTTGGCTTACATCTAATTGCAACAGGGCTCTGAGATGCACGTCTTACAGTGCCTGTGGATTCGCGATGAGGACGAAGAGAAGATGCAGGGGTAGGTCGAGGTTTTCTAGAAGTAGATGGCGATCGACTCGAGACGCGTCTTCGTGCGGGTGGGGTATCTGACAGAGCGAATTTCGAATAAGAAGGTTTTTCGGTGACTTCAACCTTTTCAACAGGCTTTTCCGCGTGTTTTTCTGTGGGCTTGGAAGGACAAGCAAATTTGATGGTACATTTGCGTTTCAAAGCTTCGACGATAGGAGCTGCGGGTTCGAGAGGCTTCGTGACGGCAATCGCCGTTGGCTTGGGAGCGGGGTCCTTTTGCGCACCGCAAGCGAAACTAATACAACGTTTCTTTGGAGCGGCCTCGAGGGGTACCACTGGTGTTACTTTCGGTGAAGCGTGGAGTATTTCCGCGTGGACCGCGATGATTGGATCGGCCACCTCATGAGATACGACTGGAGCAGGTGGAGGATATGCCGATTTCCGGCCCATCGAATAATATGATGTATTTGGGAATGGTGGGCTAGGTGTATTTGTGCGAGCGGGACTTGTAAAGCCTCCATCGCTGGTAAGCTCGGCGGTAGATGCGAGACTTGCTGTACTCATCAAGGATCGTCGGCGCATTAGGTCGGTGGTAATATGTATATCGGGTTTTGGTATCTCGGGTTCTATGATATGTAAACCTCTTGTGATCAGGGATTCCGCGCGATCAGTTTGAGGACGAATGGGAGCTTTGGTGAATTCCTTTGCCTGTAGTTCAGGCGGTTCATCGACATCTGCAGGTATTATTTCTTCGTCGCCAGTTGTCGACATATTTGAAGTGGACGTCGCTTGTGGACGCCAAGTCAAAATATCTTGCCCCTCCATGGTAAAAAATTTGGATCGTGATTGGGGTTTAATGTGAATGTATAATTAAGTAGGTAATATAAGTAGGATCGAGTGTTGGAATATGGTCGCTCGGGAAAGGTTCGTTATATGTAAATCGGAAGGTAGTTTCCGAGGTGGTTGCAAGACCTCGAATTGAAGGAAAAAAGGTCGCGATTTGTGGTTGAAGATGGTGAAATTGGAATGAAGTGAAACAATCGAGTACTCTTTGGAAGCCTCGGTGTATTGGGAATTGGTAATGAATCAAAAAGGTCAAGGAACAGATATAAATCTCGAGACGAAGAGAAGTAAGTCGTCCTTCAAATATCGTTCTCGATCAAAAGACAAAGGTCAAGGAGGACCGTTGAATTAAAGCGTCCCTGAGGGACCGTATTGCTATAATTGTGAAAGAAACATTGTATTCAAATCCAGTTGTTATTCCAGGTTACTGCGACGAAAGCAATAAAAGGAAAGGCAACCAAAGTAGTGTCTTCTCTTCCTCGACGGAAGGAAGGATTGATTTTTGTTGCTGTCGGTAGGAGAGAAGAGGTGGTGGTGGTAGTATGGGGGATGAAGTTGGTTCCCACCTGAAATCTTCTGATGGATGGTGCGTAAAAAGGTCTCTTCTTTGGTCGACAACGAAGATACGAGATACAAGTATCAAGTCTCAAGTGTCAAGTATCAAAGTATCGAAAGAGGTGAAGAGGTGAAGGAGGTGAAGGAGGTAAAGGTCGATTGATGTTTTGAAATTGTTGGAGATTTATTGGGGGGAAGGCTGTGGTATTATAAAATGACGTTCAAATAAGGGCTGAAAGATCAACTTTTTCAGGGTTGGTCTTTCACACAAATCGAATAAATGTTTTTTTATTTTATTCCGTTTTATCTTATTTTATTTTATTTTATTTTAGGCCGTGTAATAAAATAATCAAATAATCAGACTGAGCACCGTTCCTTTCCGTGGATGAGAAAACAAACACAGCCTTATTTTTGTCTCGGTTTTGGTGTTGTTTTGCCACTGCGTCGATTTCAAAGAAGAAGTATTTATTGACAATCAAGAATTAAGAATCAAGTGAAGACTCAAGAACATGAGACTTGATATCATCAGAGGCTCTTCTGCTCCTGGGCGTGTCTTACTTAATAAGAGAGGAAGGAGCGAGATATTGTTGGTTGGTGATTATGCGAAGATGCGAATATGCGAATGTGGAAATATGCAAATGGATGAAAAAAGATAGTATAGTACGCACGAAGTAGTGGATGGATGGGTGGATGGTGGATGGTGGATGAGTGGGGTGTATTAGTGGATTATGAGTGATAATATAGAAACAAAGTAAACTTTGAGGTATGTATACGGAGTACCTAGTCAATCAAGAGCAAGAGGGAGAGAGAGAGAGCGAGGTGTGGATAAGAAGAGTAAGAGTAAGAGTAAGAGTAAGAGTAAGAGTAAGAGTAATAATAAGAGTAAAGAGAGTAAAAGGGCAAAAGGGCAAAAGGGCAAAAGAGCAAAAGAGGACAAGAGTTAAAGGGTAATGAATAACAAGAGAATACCAAGGGAATACTAGACAGGTATTATAATATAAAGTGCCGAATAGATAAAGTGTAACATTGTGTACAATGTGATCTGGAATGGATTAGCGCATTGAAAAGCGGTTTGCCTTTTTTCCTTTTTTCCTTTTTTCTTCTTTTTTTCTTTCTCGTTCAAAGAAAATGAGTTGAGAATGAGTGGGTTGATCTTTTGGTTTTGGTAGTAAGAGTAATAGATTGCTAAGGCCTATTATTATTATCACACGTACATACATACATCCATCCATACATCCATACCTACATTGAGGCTTTACGGCTTGTAACTTCAATCGTGTGTACTTTGTGCTAACAAGTTGTTGAGTGGGGGTTCTTGCTCTGGATTGAAGATGGCTCTAACTCGCTCGCGTTAAATTGACTCTTTTCTCCTTTGCCCTTGATCTTGCCCTGGATCTTGCTCTCCAACTAACTTTACTTGCCCTGCTTCGGTAGTTCGTAGAAGGGATGGACTTGAGATGGTGGGTATCGACTATGGAAAAGCTTGTCCATCCATCGTACAGAGTATAGCCCATTCAAATTATATCATCATCACGTACGTCCTCCCTATACCAGCACCAGCACCAGCACCAGTCTTCATCCACCATCTAAAAAAGAGATGTCTGTCGTTGTCGAAGGGGTCAAAGTGTCTCAAGGCATACAGAGTTCAGCGTGCGACTGTATGAGATGAAATCGGATGCGTCTGGAACTTCCATGGTTCAGATCGATAAACTATCACTTTGACCATTGGACTTGAACTTTATTGGGATCGCGCTATTCTCTTGTCCTTCCATTCTTCTTCCATCGAAGATCTGTGATGGATTCACGGATTGATACCTCCCTAGGTGAGGTATTTTGATACGTTCCACATCGGAGAACGTGTCTTGATGAATATATAGACACATACAGTACATACCCCGTATATGCAAATATACACATGTAGATAGATACATACATACACAGATCGTATACAATACAGTACAGTACAGCACAACACAGCACACTCACTCACTCATACCATGCCACGCATTGTGTTGGATCTATCCTATGTACTCTGGACTCTGGACTCTGGACCTACCCAGGTACTTGCTATCATATCACATCATAAATACCAATAACAGCTGCATATCTATCATATTCCCCCCTCCTTCTCCCTCCCCCTCCCCTTCCCAAGAAAGATCCCGCGTTCTTTATCCTTCCTCTTTCTATCTTTAACAACAGCTATGTAACTTCCCATCGTCGATTTTGGTGGTGCAGTTCAGCAGCTGTTGTTCAAATCGAGAAGTGGATCCGTTCATGATATATTCCATCCAGTCAGCCCATGAAATTCGAGCATTGACTCCGTAGTATAGTATGTACTTACTAGGTACAAATTACTATTACTACCGTAGTCCTTCCAGCTTGCTTACATGCCTCGGGCTGAATAGCTTGATGGTGAATGCCATGCCTCTAATTGAAGGATATACACGTTCCAGCTCAAGGCAGTAAAAATGCCAACAGCTTGACGAGCAAATGGGTAAAGGATCTCAAACATTCCCGACCAAAATCATCAAAACTCATCGTATTCTAACACCTAAAGTTTACTTGACGACCTAAGGTTTTCAATAACTTGTTATAGTGAGGTATCAGCCAAGCAAAAGCCCATCTCACTGCACGCCCGTTGATCCAACCGTCCGACAGGATGGAGAAAAGATGTACCTACATCATGTAACTAAATCCAAGAACAGGATAAGAGAATAGAGCGATAAACAAATAAACAAATGAAAATGTCCAGCAAGCAATAAAATGGAAATGAGAATGAACATGAAATTTCCCACCCGCGCTCTTGGGGGGGGGATTTCATTAGGGACGGCCTGAATTCGGAGAGATTGAAACCATTTTCGTTAAACCAAACCAATCCGATCCCTCCCTGGAAGAATTTCACGATAATTTGACGATTCCGTTGATTTTGTTACAGGACTACCAGTCAGTCTACCACTTTTATTATTGGACCCATCTTCCATTTTTCCCTTTTCCCCTGTGAGCCCGAATCGCTCTATCCGATGAATGATTTCTTTATTTACTTCCAGATTATAACATAACATGACATAACATGACATAAAGGATCTTGGTGTCACATTCACATTCACACTTATTCCTCGTTTCCATTCCCATTCCATTTCCATTCCATTCCTATTCCATTCCTATCCCCATGACTTGAAATTGCAGCTTACTCATCAATCCATCACTCATTTGCATCCATCCTGTGATTCCTATCGTGTCCTTCTGTCCGCATGCATCTCTCCATCTACGCTTGATTTCAATTCACAATCTTGTTGGAGTCTATCCCCAAATCATAGTCATACAATTGATTCTTCCCGCCATAGCTCTAATATTAAATCACAGCTTACCAAATGCAGATGATCTATCGTGAGATATCATATAAACTTATCATATCATCAAATTACACAAGCCAACCGCGGCAAAAATCGAAATAATAGTACTAAAAGCCAACAGCATGGATTCGTGCACCCCTTGGCGCGCATGCAAAGGTCACACCTTACCTGCAGGACTCCGTCTAATCACTCTCCAAGCTGACCTCTCGCTGCAGTGCAGGTATCCATTCATATGTACTTACGGGGACCATGCTCTTTGCTTTCGTGTGAAACGCTACCTACCACGCCTCGCACGCCTACCAACCTCCTCCTCCATCTGGCAACATGCTCTCCTCGACTTCTTTTGCGAACGTGGG
The DNA here is from genome assembly GCF_013461495.1 of Botrytis fragariae. Taxonomy (NCBI): domain Eukaryota; kingdom Fungi; phylum Ascomycota; class Leotiomycetes; order Helotiales; family Sclerotiniaceae; genus Botrytis; species Botrytis fragariae. The sequence continues at coordinate 1,356,665 of NW_023500993.1, forward strand.
GTTGTGGATTCGCATTCTTCATCTGATCAGTGATGATACACTAGCACTCGATGGTTTACCAAACTTGCCTGAACTTTTACTTGGAAATCGTTTCAAAGTGCTCGTCATTTCGCATCGAGGTACGAAGGGTCTACCAGAAACGTGCGGGAAAAAAGTGTATCTTGCATCGCGCAAGGCAAGTCATGTCACACACAGTCATATTTTGTCATTCATGGAATCCTGGATCCGATCAGATAGATGGGCTCGTGATACCTTCACCTGGCAAAATCCCACCTTACCGTCCGGTTTCTTGTGATCAAAGGGATTGGAACGGTCCTCTCACTGACTGACGACATTTTCGTTTCCGTCTACCAATGGCATACCTGGTAATTAATCAACGTATCAATCGTGTGCCGGAGTAATACCTCAATCGGATGAGGAGAATGAACCAATGATAATCCTGTCATGTAAATTGCAGCTAGGATTTGACCGCTGGATTTCCATAAATTACCCCACATTCGACGAAAGGGTTTACCCCTCCTGAAAGAGCGAAGGCTTTAAAGGACAGAAACGTGTCGGATTTCTATATCTTCCATTCCGAATGCCAAAGATCAATTGGATGAAAAAGAAGGAAGATGTGATACTCGAACGATAGCCTATCCTGCATTGACAAGCAAACAGATTTTGGATCCGTGTTCACTGTTCGCTTCCGGGAAGTTTAAGCATAGGAAGCATAGGATAGGAGGATAGCCTGGATAGGGTGCCAAAAGCTATCTGTGCAACCTCTCCTACATACACGATGATATTACTTCATCTATTCTCTTCTCACCGCTGGAAGAATCGGCATTGGGTGTTGGCCCAAGATTGATCAAACATCTTTGGGCGTTTGTGCAGTGTGCTGGCTCACCTCTTGAGTGGCGATCAAGTGATGAAAATTTGATATATGGAAACTGAAGCAAAAGAAGGAAGCTGAGTAAGTACGCTCTTACTGTACACCTTCTAAGATCATCTGACAGTTCATCATACTTCTTACTTGTGTTTCTACCAACTGTGCCCAAACATCCACCGGTTCATCATCAGCATCGACATCTGACCCAAAATTACACATACCTACATACATACAGAGAACATCCGGAGTACACCGCTGTCTGCCCCTTCACGTCCTTTCGCTTGACTGTCTTTGCGTTTTTAGGGGTTAGATCTCATCTCATTCCCAACAACCCGAATTCACCGCCCTACGAATCCTGCAAACATAAGGCCAAAAATAGGTCAAATCACGATTGCATCTGAATCAAAATCCATCAAGATACCTTTCAAAACGCAGTGAAAGGGTGTGCAATGCTCATCTGACAAACCGTGCAATGCCTTCTTCCAACAGAATTACAACATCTATGGCGATACGATCTTCATGTTCGTAATTTAATATCCCGTAATGATCCGTTTATGTCTCTCAAGTAGTCGGTAAATGAACAACCTATGAAGAAACTGTTTCTTTCGAATAAATGAGTTTCTGACTCTTGAGGGCTTGGTGAAACCGATTCAAGGGACGAATATCAAGATTGTAAATGCCTTGGTGATTCAACGGTGGACATTGGCAGTGCATTGGCATAAAAATCTTATGTAGTGCCACACCCGCTGAGAAGCTTGGCTTGTTTTGCTTATCTCGATATGTGTAGATTTTTTGGAAAATCGTCAATGATCCCGTCTATCAAATTTCATAGGGAGTTATTGATTTCATCATTTTGACTCAATTCTACTCAGTACAAAACCAGATCTCGTTAACAAATTCTAACACGGGACAAAAAGCAACACAGTAATATGTAATGCTCTCTCTGTAAGTACTCTCAGTAACCAAATCCACAAAGATCTACACGTTCCATTCCCTACTCCGGGGTGCTTCATCCGATCGGGTCATTGACGGGGAACTCCCCCATTTAAAAAAAATTGAGGATATATTTGATTTGATATTTATGATATTTTGATGGGGGGGGGGGGGGGGGTGTTCAAGGTTCATGAGTTTGCATTTGCATTGAGACTAGCCTCGAATATGAGGGATTAATTTTGACCAGTGGAATTTTCAGGGATGGATGGGTTTTCGCATGTGTACAGTGTACAATGGACATTTGGCACGGGGGAGGGAGTGCTGCATAGGTGGTGAAGTGGCTTGAGTCTGGTTCCGTACTTCCGCACTTGGGGAGCAAAATGTTGGTGGCTTGTGGTGGATGGGGGTCGTGTCTGCAGATTGCGTTCCGTGCTTGATGGATCCCCCGGGTCACTTGGCTTGGGGGTTTGGTATCGGGGAGTTGAAACTGGGAATACCTACTTTGAGGGTAGGTAGCGAGAATGAATGGATGGATCGTTTCGGGTTGTTGAGGAGGATGGATGCTTGGTTAGTAAGCGGATGAGTATAGTTCTGCACGTGAGATGGAGATGGGATGATGATAAATCTCGTGATCTAGAGCACGTGAGAAAAGATTAGAGCTCGAAAATAATTCTCTCTCATTTCAATGATCAGAAGCCCTCAAGAATCAATAGAAAAGTACTCCTTATCATTCATCGTATCCAAACCCCCAATTTCTCACTTACAAAAGTTCCCAGCACGTGACCCTCAATCAAGCTAAAGAAAATAAGTTAGCGAAAGGCATCCCGACATCAACCAGCAAGCTCCCGCCGCATCAACCCCTCGTAGAAACCCACGTCACGTCTTCAATTGATACACTCGACCCATCATGAACTCCATGCGTTTTGCTCGCGCCGCTCTGCGGGTTCGTCCTACGGCTTTGAAAACTCCTGTCTTGCGCAGAGGGTATGCTGAGGCTGTTGCGGAGAAGGTCGGGAATTCCCGTTTCTGGTTTTTTTTTTGTTCGGGGCTTTGGGGAGGGAGATGGGGATGGGTGATGGAGTTTTGTGCTGACTTTGCGTGTGTGTGTGTAGATTAAGTTGAGCTTGGCTTTGCCTCATCAGGTATGTAAGGATTTTTGTTTGTTTGTGGTTGGAGGGAGGGAGGGGATGGATGGATGATGGGGTGCTGGATGGGATGATACGAGATGGGATGAGGGGAGATGCGGAGGGGGGGAGGGGTTTCTGCGGATAGATGGATTGGCAGATGGGCATATAGGAAGAGATTGGCTAACATAAATCTGCAGTCTGTCTACAGATCCCAAGATGTCGTCCAAGTCAACATCCCCGCCGAATCTGGTGAAATGGGTATCCTCGCCAACCACGTCCCATCGATCGAACAATTGAAGCCAGGTCTCGTTGAGGTTATCGAGGAGAGTGGTGGAAGCAAGCAATTCTTCCGTACGTCATACGACAAGCATCCTGGAGATATTTACAAGTTGGGAGAGAACACGAGAGGCTAATGGGGCATTGAAACAGTTTCCGGAGGATTCGCAGTCGTTCAACCAAACTCTTCATTAAGCATCAACGCAGTTGAGGGATTCCCATTGGAGGATTTCAGCGCAGATGCAGTTAGGTCACAAATTGCTGAGGCTCAGAAGATTGTTGGAGGAAGTGGAAGTGAGCAAGATATCGCTGAGGCTAAGATTGAGTTGGAGGTGAGTTTTTGATATTCAGATCTTGGACGTGGATATGAGATCAGGACTAATGACATATATAGGTTTTGGAGACCTTGCAAGCACACCTCAAGTAGAGAAATTACTCTACCTTGGTGATGGTTAGATGATAGAGACCTGCACAATGTACATCAGTGAACTATTTTTTATTGCGTTGTGTGAAAACGAATACCATAGCTTGTTCAATTGATAAGCCTGGTCAATTTTATACCCTCATCAACTAAGTTTTGAATTGTATTTTTGCTATATCTTGATGGGTTCAATGATTACGGGAAAACGGCCATGTAAATTTTGATGAATAGCCATGTACGCTGACAATGGCTAATGACGTTGATTGTTCTTGCCTTCTCGGCCGCCGTGTTTCTCCCAACGAGACTTGCTAGTTTCAATTTTAAGTACACGATCTCTATCTCGTTCATTTGCACTTCCATCTTCATTTTCCTATTAGGGTTATCCTCTTTATTGCTTCACACCATTCATCAGGCGCATTGCCTGTGTATTCATTCGTTACAACCATCTTTACATTGCAGCTTTAGTCCCGAATTCAATGTATCCTATAAACCTTCAATTGCCATGAACTATCCCTGGCGACCAGCTGCAGCTCGAAATACACATGCCGATTCTGCGGCTTCAAAATCATCATTACCTAGCGATCGACCCTCTCGCAATCTTCCCATCACAGTGGGAACTGTTGCTTCACGTATCCTATTACTCCAGAAGCTTGCGGGCAACCAAAAAAATAAATCACCACCGAAACCTCCTTCACGCTTCCCACAAATCCGAGCGACGTCGAAAAGTAGACGAGAGCGCAGCAGCAAATCACCTCATCGATCACGATCCCCGCCTCTCATTCGACCACCGTTGAATAGGAGACGAGAAAATTCTCGTTCGAGCTTTGGTCGTCGACCTACGAATATTTTTGGGAATCCGGCGTCGAGAAATTCGCAACCGAATGAACAGTTGCAATCGGGGACGAATCATTCTTTTTTGGGGTTGAGAACGCCGAGATCGAATCATGATGAGGGACATGCTAGAGCGGGGAATGTGGGTGTGTTGAGGGTGGATGGGGATGTTGGACCTTCATTGGGTGGTATGAGGGGCTTGGGTCGGGAAGACGCGATGGGTAGTGGATGGACTCCTATTGTTGATAATTTGAGGACGTTGAGGAAGGATCAAGGGCAGAGGACTGCTGGCCCTAAAGTAGATTTGAATAGGGGCGTTCAGACTTTTGGGGACAACTATAGCTCGACACAAGCACCATTTACGACTCAATTATCACATGAACAGAACCGAACATTGAATTCTCGTCGTCAAAAGGAGAAAATACGACAAGATGAGATGTCCAATTCTGAGGTATCTATACGCACAACGTCTACGCTTCGGCGACAGAGTGTTCGTGATTTGTTTGATACACATGGAATTGAAAGGCCACCTGGACTTGCATCATCCGAAGTGGGGAGGGAAGAAACCAATAAACCTCAGAGACATCGCGTCTGTCATATTTGCATGTGGATTCATGATAAGAATGAAATTGCGTGTTGGAAATGTGATCATCGATTATGCAAAGCTTGTGATAGACTTCTAACATTTTCAAATGGAGGCAAAGATGCAAGTTTTAATTACAATCGAGTGCTTCCTGTTGATCGGAAAGAAGCATCGGGGCCAGTACATTATGCAATAACACCTCGGCCATCAAAAGGCAAATTTTTAAAGCAATCACTGTCGGGACCTCTGCCGATTCCAATACAAATGGTCACGAAGAAGAAGGAAGTCGCTTCGACAGAGCCTTTTCCGCCATTCTATTCCAAGAACGCTCTGCCACAAAAGTCAAAACCTGGACCTGGATCAGATTCAACAAATTATGGACCATTACAATCATGTCCTGGTATTTACAAATCCGAGTGCCCTCAAAAGCTCTCAACCAAATTCGAGGAATCTTTTCAAGAAAGCTCCATGCTTCCTACACCAAATTCTTCATGTCAGTCTGTCGCTAGCGAACATGGATCTGAGTCAGGATCGTTGGAAATGCACGACTGCAGATGTGAAAGCTGTCAAAAAGCTAAGCATAGGAGTTTTGTCTCTCGACATTCTACTTCTCAATCACTTGCCCGAAGTGAGGATATTATAGCTATGGATGGTCGGTATGCAACTGATAGTATCGACGATGAAAACATCTATCGCTCTCATTCTTATCCTGACTCCTCTCAAACTTCACAGCCCTTTATGAGATTGTATCGATTATTGAATGGATCTATACACCGAGCAATACAACTCAGCCATGAATCAGACCGTGGGGAAATCCCACGGACGTCAATGAGGCCAGATCCATTTTCGAATAATACAATCCGTCAGACTACACAACCTACCCATAGGGTGAACCGCAGAAGCCGTACAGAAAATACACAGGGGTCAGAAAGCGCATGTCGTATGTTCAATGGGTCGACCTATCAACCAGTTCAACCCAGCTTTATGTCAGATCATGGGGAAAGCTCAAAACTCCTGGACAACTATTATCCATTTCTCAATGTTCCGAAACATGGAAAACACTCGTCGAGATATGGATCGGATTATGTAGAATGTCGGGGGTATCCTAGAACGGGTCATGGGCATTGCGATCGCAGTCCTGTTAGTTCAGGTATCTTAGGGGATTGCCAACATTGTCTTGATGATTGTGAGTGTTCTGCGTGCCAGAGCACAGTTCATAGTGTTCGATGTTGTACAAATGAAGTTCATAAACCTATGATACATCTTCATCGTAGTCCAGCAAAGGTTTCGTTGAATGATGCGTTCAATTCGAATACAAGACATCTTAGCTCAACGCAGGACAAAAAACCTTATATATTGTCGCGCTCTCAGACTTATGACCGTTTTACGGTTCTCAAATATGATAGTGTCTCGGAATGGTTGGGAAGTCCGGATGAGCCTTCGCCACCTCGAAGATTTGATACCCCGACTAATACGCCGTCGAAGACTCTTCATGTTCCGAAGAATAGTTTATCTATTCCTATTAAACAAGATAGCAATTCGTTATCGATGGCTCGCACTCCTTCACCTTGGACTTCATCGTCGATTATCCCGAAAGGTATAGCACCTATCATGAAGGAAACTTTCAACAAAGCTTCACAAAATGCTTGCTCGAAAGTAACTGTAAATCCAAACAGACCATCTTCAAGTGATGGCACTAGAGACCAATCTGCAGCACCCTCAAAATCAAATACTCGTTTTCCCACCAACTCTCCTCCGGGCTACTTTTCATCCAATCCCTGGCGAGATAAAGAAGCGGTTGATTTCCCTAAAACCCATCTTTGTTGGAAACAAGTATCGAAATCTCCACGGCAGCAAGTCGCTAGACGTTCAACGGATTGCGAGACCTCGGAGGTTTGTGGACAATCGGATTGGGCGGATCGGAGACGCGAGAGTGGAGAATCGGTTTCGTGGAGGAGGAGGAAGGAGGGGTTGGAATGGGTGGAGGAAGAGGTAAGAAGTGAGGTTCAGAGGTGGGAGGATCGGAGGTCGGAAAGTAGAAGAGGGGTGATGAGGAGGGTGGGGATGGAGAGGGATAGTGGTGGTGCTGGTGGTGGTGGTGCTGGGGCGAGTGAAATGGTAACACCGGTTAGTGCGGGGGGGTATTTTGATGCGCAGATGAGGTGGTTGTCGAGTGGGAGTGAGAGGGGGAGGGGGAATGGTTTGAAGGGGCTATGGGGTCGATTGTGGAGGAGGAGGAGGGGATGAGGAGTTGGAGGGGGAGAGGGAAGGTGGTGATGGTGATAGTGATGGTGATGGTGATGGTAAGAAGCACGATTGTGTTTGGAAGAGGAGAGTTATGGGGGTTGATAGGAGGAGTGAAAACTGTGGATTGAGAAATAGAAATACAAATGAAGGTTTGGGAGAGGAGGGAGTAGAAGGGATGAGTGGAGTTAAGGGTGTTGCCATTGTGATTCAGATGGAGAATGGACAGGATGTGGTTTTGAGGACAAATTGTAAGGGAAGGTTGAGTTGGGAGGGATTGGAAAGGTTGGTTAGGGTTAAGAGGGGGTTTGAGGGTTAGGGGGGGTGGAAGGGGGTATGATAGGTTCCTTTAAGTCCTGAGCTGGATAATGATAATGATGGGTTGGGATTTGGGAAGGGGGTATGTTTTTTTGTTAGGAGATTTGTTGGAGTGGGGTGGGGGTGTTGGGGGTGTTGGGGGGGAGGGAAAGGGGGAGAGTGTGAGAGTGTGACTTTTAGGTTACTGAATGACTGGTTTGCTGTTTCACTGGATATAAATAAAGTTGGAAACTGGAAATTGAAAATTAGAAGGATTTTTTATGTCTTATGTCTTGAGGGTAGAGGTATTGATGATTGATGATTGGTGGTTGGTGTTCTGTGATTAGTAGTCTGTGATTAGTAGTCTGTGATTAGTAGTCTGTGATTAGTATTTTGTAGTGGTGTGTTTTGTGTTACTCGCTTGCTTGGAAGATTAGAGGATCAAAAGAGTAGAGTCATAGGAAGAGAATTCATACGAGGAGAATAGAAGGAGAATTGATAGTTTGATCATGCACTTATACATATACATATGTACACACGTGATTTTTGCTTGATTTTATGTTTTGGGATAAAAGAGATGAGAACGATGAAGAAGATGGGTTTGATCATTATTGATTTATTGGATTGGGTATTGGCGTGTCTTTTGTTGTTTTTGTTGTTTTTGTAATGGGGAGGTGGAGAGGAGAGGAGAGGAGAGGAGAGGAGATACGAGTAAGTTGTATATTGGATTGGACTGGATTGGATTGAATAGTGGAGAGTTTGGAAAATTGGGTTGGTGTGATAGTGGTAGGGTATGTATGTATTAGTCGATTGGATGGGTGGATGGGTTTTTAATGAATATTTGGGTTGGTTGTTTGGTGATTTGATTTTGATTGTATGATTGTATGATTGTATGATTGTATGATTGTATGATTGTATGATTGTATGATTGTATGATTGTATGATTGTATGATTGGGGTCTGTTGTATTGTGTTGTGTTGTATTGTGTTGTGTTGTATTGTGTTGTGTTGTATTGTGTTGTGTTGTATTGTGTTGTGTTGTACTGGTTCTCGTTTGGATGGAAGGGTTGGATGGAAGCGTTGAGTGAATACCTACGTAAAATGTTGATGTAGAGATTTTTAGATGTCTACCTATCTACTTGTCTATATTGAGATGCTTTGCAAGGAAATTTGGAAAAGAAGAAGAGGATTATCGGAGGAGGCGGGAGGTCAATCGAATGGAATGATGTAGAGGAGAGTGTGTGATAATGTAAATTGGATGTCTAATATGGCGATGATAATTGTAGCTTGGAACTTGATATTTATGGATATATGTATATATGGAAAGTAGAATCTCGCTTCAGGTTGGTTAGGTAATTAATTGCATGTGTAGTTGTTTTGGATAGGTACTTATCTAATACTTGGGACTTGGAACCGGAAGATGTGGGTCGATTTGGTTAGTTGTTTGATTTGTTGATTTGTTGATATGGTGATCTAGAGTTGTAAATCTTAACAGTACTTTGATGGTATCGTCATACAGTATTCCTTTTTATTTTGTTGTTTTCTTGTTGGTATATGTATGTTATATGTAGTGGGTAGATACTAAGGTAATTAGGTATCATATGTTGGTGGTGGTGCTAAGCGAGGATTACGTAGCACCAAATGTTTGTTGGAATTGAAAAGTCATCGGGAATGAAATGTTTCTGGTATCGTATGGAGCCCCTTGGAATGTCAAAAATAAGAATGTATTTTAGCTGGGTCTTTTGGGATATCTATTTACTTCAGCTGGGGTTATTGAGGTATGGCTAGTCTCTTACACAAAAACGTTACACATATCTATTCTCCTCTATCTCATCACATCATCTCTCCCTCACCCAAAAACTTCCGAAACCAAGACTCCAATCTCTTCTTCCATAATACAACAATAATCTTCCACAGAAACAAACACACAGCCGTCCCAAATCGAACCTGAACCACAAAACGAATATGTCTTCAATCGTGACTACAGATTCTGGTGTATCATTATTACTCTCTGCACAATGCAAATCCTCTGTTCGCTTGAAAATACCGTCGTTGTGACTTCGCTCCCGACGATTGTTAAGCATTTGGAACTGGGAAGTAGTTATATATGGGTTACCAATATATCTTATCTTACTGCGTAAGATATTTCCTCCTTCACACTTTCAGTATCTTTTCCCAACTCAAAATATGCATTTATCTCAATCCTCCACTAAACAAAAAAACCCATAGCGCAGTCACCCAACCTCTAACCGGTCAACTAGCCGATCTTTTCGGTAGAAGACACATCGCGCTCCTCTTCGTCACGTTGTATACACTCGGAAGCGGTATCTGCGGAGGTGCAAATGCATCCGCAATGTTGATCGCTGGTCGTGCAATACAAAGCGCGGGAAGCGGAGGTATGACTGCGATTATGGGATTATGAGTTCGGATTTGGTGCCGCTTAGAGGAGTAACTATCAGGCAGTGTTGGCGGTGAAGTATGCGTTTGGGATGGTGATTGGTCCGATTGTGGGGGGAAGGTTGTGCAGAGGGGGTCTTGGAGATGGGTATGTTATTTATTATGGTATTGGCTTTTGTGTTGAAGATAATGTGATTTTGCTAATTAGATTGTGGGTTTTATTAGGTGTTTTATATTAATCTTCCTATTTGTGCGGTTTCCTTCGCGCTTATGTGGCGGTTTCTGAGGGTTAAATGGGATAGGGAAATGGATGTGTGGGATGATTTAAACGGATTGATATACTGGATAATGGCCTCCTAGTGGCATCTACGGTATCAATACTTATTGCATTGACTTGGGCTGGGTCTTTGTATGCATGGCAATCTTTAAGGGTTATTGTCCCGCTTATACCTGAGCTTTTTGGACTTGTGGGATTCTTTTGGGTGGAAATTTCTGGTGGACAGGAGAGCCTGTAATGTATGTCCCCTTTACTCTTTCTTTCCAAGTTCAACTCATTTCTCCCCTCCTCTTAAATTTATCAATGATCATTAAAAATGTTTTGTTTCATACAATATCAAACAGAGGCACCTTATATTTTCATCGTCTATCCAAACCCCTTTCTACGAACCCGCAACACTAACTTGCTCCACATATCCACAGGCCCCGCCCTCTATTCAGAAATCGCACTTCAATAACAATATACACCAACGCCTTCATAATCTCCATGCTCAACTACTGGATCTTCTTCTTCCTATCCCTCTATTTTCAAGCCGTTCTTCTCTCCACCCCCACTCGCTCCGGCGTGCAAATTCTCCCCATAACCCTCCTCGCCATCCCCGGCGCCGCAATTGGTGCGCTCGCTCTCTCCAAATGGGGAAAATATAAGCATCTCCACATCATCGATTTTGCGCTTCTCGCAGCCGGAATCGGTTCTTTCTCCATCCTGACCAAATCTTCAAGCACAGCACAATAAATATGTCTCCAAATCTTTCCATCAGTAGGTGCAGGTATGGTTCTTGATACTCTTCTCCCAGCCGTTCAAGCTGGCGTTGCAGAAGCCGATTCTGCTGCTGTCACGTCAAGTTGGTCATTTGAGCGCAGTTTCAGGAATATATGGGGCGTGGCAATTCCAGGTGTTGTTCTTAATATATACAGTACTCGGTACGCTGATGATATGATTACTGATTCCGCGACGAGATCAGCGCTGTGAAATGGAAATGTAAATTCGAGTGCGACGCGCGAGTTTATTAAGTCGTTTTCTGAGATAACGAGGAGTCAGATTATTGGGGGTTCTGAAAAGGCGCTGGGAAAGTTTTTTTTGATTGGAATGGTGTTTCCAATTTTGGCATTTCTTTTGTCCTTTTTGGAGAGGGAGGTGAAGTTAAGGAAAGTTTTGGAGACGGAGGTTGGACTTGAGGAGAGGATGAAGGGGAAGCGGGGAGGGAAGTAAATTTTTATAGACTTTGTTCTGAAGAGCATTGGAGATGGAAGGAATATGAGATAGATTATCAGATTAATAATGAGAGATTCTAAATTCGGCAACTCAAGGTTGGGATTTAAATAATGAAAATCCCAAAATACAGTTCTTTATTCCGAGCAAGTCGTAGTCATAAGTTCTTCTGTTTCTTTTGAAGTTTAGGATGTTTCTCAACTAATTATCGAACATCTGTTTTCACTAACCTTGGTTTTTGAATTTTTGGAACAGCTTCGTTAAGCATCTGAGAATTTGTTGTTATACATGCATACAGTAAAGTGGTGTATCACAAGTTATACTCTTACTCATACTGGGAGTCAACATCGTATCACCAACTAGCTTGTTCCAATCATTGAAGGACTTCTCTACATACCCTCGGCTAGTGCTTGCGCTAATATTGGAGTTTCAAGAGATCACCATTAATCCTTGTAGAGTTGTATGTACTGACACATGCTCGACATCTTTTCAAATTAAAATGGCGAGCAGTACCACTAAATACAGGGAGCAGTGATTATCCATATGATTTGCTGTAAAGACTGCACTATATCTTGCTATATCTTCACCCACTCCAGCCAGCTTTCAACAAAGTCCAAGAACAGATCATATCACCCAACCTACAATCCCATTACCCCAATCCCAAAATCATACCCCCCCCAGCCCACCGTAATTTACACCCCATTCTCCTTCAAAAACCCCGCCCCCATCTCTGCCACTGCATAGATAACCGCCTGCGGATTCGCCGTCGGCTCTATCGGAACCACACTCGCATCACACACGCGCAAATTTCTACACCCATAAACCCTCAATCTCCTATCCACTACGCCCCCCCATCTCCCTCGACATCATCGCACACGTCCCAGTATAATGATACGCACCATCCACCGTCCGCCTTACATATTCTTTCGCAATATCCAGATCTGCAAAACGTTTAGAAAAGGGTTTTAAATGCCGCGTGAGAGGTTCCGCACGACTGATGATATCTTCTGTGAAACGTAGTTGGCGAGAGAGAATTTCGATGTCAAGGGGGTGAGTGAGGTAGCAGGAGTTGATGGCGACGCTTGTGTTGGTGCCGGTGTTTTCAGATAGGGAACTGGTTATGTGGACGCTGCCCCGGGAAAGAGGATGAGAAAGCTCGATCGCGATGGAGATGTGTTTACCTGGGGCGCGATAGCTGGGGCTGGGTGCATCGAAGGGCGCGTAGCCTGAGCCGAAAACATAGTTTCCTAGTGCTTCTGAGGGATTTGTGATAATGGAGCGTACGAAGCTCTCGTGTGCAGTGGCGAAGGCGGGTGTGGTTGGTGAGGAGCGCCAAGCATCTGAATTGGATTTTGAGGCAGCTAATAATTGATCAAGTTCTTTGCGTCGGGCTTCGGTGTGGAATTCAGGTAATGGTAATTGAGCCATAGTTGTAATATTACTGGTACTCAGATAGCCTGTCCCTTTAGTGGCATATTCCTGCATAGCAGCAGCCACAGCATCAGGTTGTTGACGGAAAATAGCATCGACTGTTTCAACATCGTCGCGCGCTTCAAATGTAAGTCCCGTGAAAAGATGGTTTTGGAGATTTTCGCCAACGTGTGGATTGTCAATTACAACATTGATTCCCAAACGCTGAAGTAAATCCGCGTCGCCAATCCCAGATAGCTCAAGAATTCGAGGTGAATTGATGGCACCGGCACAAATTATGACTTCTTTGCGAGCTGTGATAGTTTGAGAAGAGTCATCTTTAGAGGCGAACTCCACGCCCGTAGCAATAGCATCACTGGCCGATGAAGATTTTTCAAGCAGCACTTTAGTGATAGTTGTGTTGGTCTGAATAGTCAAGTTCGGTCTACCTCGAATTGGATCCAAATATGCATTACCAGCATAACTTCTCTGTTTTGTTCTAGGATCGATACTCTCAGGAGCGATATTTGGACCGCCAAGATGACCAGAAAGGGGATCAGTTCTTGGGAATCCCACGGACTCTAGACCCTCAATCCAAGCTTTCTGCCAAAGAGTCTCAGATGAAGCAAGTGTAATTTGGAGTGGACCATTGCCTTCAGTCACACCGGAGGGCTTATGCAGGGTATACGATTTCTTCAAAGCCTTCTCATACGCGGCATAGTCCCATCCCTCAATCCCCAAAAATTTTCCATTCTTCTATTGTCGCCTTGGATGTAGAGGTGAAGAGGAAGCTATTTATCGCGCTCGAACCTCCTAAAGCCTTTCCCTACGGAACTATAATATCCCTAAGAACTTCCTTTTGAGGAACCGTTTGAAATGTCCAGTTATCTGGAGAACCCGACAGCAAGGGTCAAGCACCCGGAGTAAGAGTATTTGGATCTGCGCTGCGGTCTTCACCACTTTCCAGAACGATTATACGTAGATTCGGATCCTCGGAAAGACGATTTGCTAGAACGAGACCCGAAGTACCACCGCCAATGACGATGATATCGTAGGGTTCTGTAGACATTGTGATAGAAGACAAGATTTGGGCTCGATGAATGACTTAGAGGATAAAAGTCAACATTTTTTGAAGTTCTGAATGAAAGGAATGATAAGAGCAGGAACATACTCTGGGGGTATCAATAACGTAATGAAAGTTACACGAACCAACATCGCTAGGTATTCGAACCACGAACCAAAAACAGAATCAGAGTCAGAACCAACATCAATACCAACACCAACCGCATAAAAACTAACACAACACAACACCGACCCCGCCAAGTATCACAAGCTTCACCAAGCAGGCACCTATCTTCCGATCCCCTTGATCTCATTCCATTTCATTTTATTCTTTCCCCCCGCAGTACCAAGCGTACATAAACCCCCTCGAAAAAGGGAATTCTCACATCATTCCTCTTAATGCCGGATCAATGTGTGTAAACAAGTATTCCCAAATTTAATCTCTGCATAATATCTCTGACTACACCAAATGTCAAAGAACTCAAGAACATTCGAGAATATCCAAGCGCTAAAACTGTATATATGGAGAATACGTATTTCTGAAGGCATCTATGCATATATATGCTTGTTAAAAGTTCCGGAAATATGAGAGGGATTGGGAGACGGTCAAAGTTTTGTGCTTAGCAAATCGTGTCTTTTGACCAGAAGAGCCTCTTTATCTTGCGTGTACACCTAAGTACACAAGTCCGTAGATCCAACAATTTTTTTTTCAAAAATGTTACTAGCTACTATGGAATGTGACAAATTACCCATTATTTGAATGAAAAAATGAGTCTCTGATCTTGAGCCTTGAGAGCTTGTAAGTCTCCTGTAATATTTTTGCATTATAAAGTACTAGCCATGCCCTGAATGTCATAAACCCCAAGCCAAGCCAATCAGCCAGCTCAGCTATACTATACTATATACCATGAAATTTCATATCATATGACACACAAATTAGCCATCCATAGCAGCTTGCCATTCCCATTTCATTCCCAGATATACAACATCATATCTCGTCTTCGAGCAAATTACATCCACTGACCAACCACATCCGTCTGTCTAGCTACATTTCCCTTTCCATTACGACTTCCCGCCAGTCTCCTAGCCACCTCATTCGCCTCAAATAAACTGACCAATCTTCTCTTTCCAGTAAACTCTCTTTTTGTCTTATCCTTACCATCCTCATCTTCATCACTGTCAAACTTTCTCTTCAACTCTCCCTGAACCCTCAAACATTCCTCCCAAATCATAGAATGTGTTTGATAAGACGGGGCTGCGTCGAGCTTCTGCTTCGCGTGATACGCACTCAACGTATCCCTATCAACATTATTCGGATGATATTGCCAATAATCGTTGACGGAGGGAGGGTTAGAGATGAAATTAGAGATATAGTTGTCTTGAGACATTTCGAGGGGTGTACGACCAGTTGCGGATTCACGATATAGAAGAGAAGGCTTTTGGCGGAGGATGAAGGATGTTAGGTTTGGTCTGTTGTTTTTGATTGCCTAGATTGATGTCAATATTGCAATTTTGATTTGTACGGGGAAGAGTAACTTACAACGTGTAAAGGTAAATCACCCTCTCCGTTGATCATCTCTAGCTCCTCGCCAGTAGAATACTTGAGAAGTACTTCTATGACATCAGCGCTATCATGGTATGTGGCTTTGCTCATCCATAAAGCTAGAGGTGTAACTGCGCTCGGATAGTCATCCGATCTCTCAAGCAACATCTCTTGAATATCCTTTTTGTTGAATAGCTTGATGATAGATTCTAAGCAAGGGATCGTCTCTTTGTTTACGATTGTAGCATTAGCTGTAAGAGTATGCATGATATTTCGATTCTGTCTATCGCGAGAGCGGGGCGAGGCGCCAATTGAAAGAAGGTACTCAATAATTGGAATGTTTTTTCTGTTGACAGCAAGATGTAAAGGTGAATAGCCCTGAGCAGATTTCAATGAGAGAACCGAATCAGGAAGAACGGAAACAAGATGTTTGATAAGATTGAGGTGTTTGATTTTGTCTTCGTCTGTTTGCGGGCCATGAAGAATGGCGACGTGGAGTAGAAGCTCGCCTGTTGAATATTGTTAGTATACTGATGACCTTTCAAAGGTGTTTTATCACTTACTATTCATCTCTAACCATTTTGAAATAGTATTTTCAAATCCTTTCCCTGATTCCAACGTTCGAATTCGGAGATCATCCTTGTTTCTCTCAGCAAATTCTTTGTAATGTCTCATTGGAGCATCACTCATGAACCACTCAACGGATTCAATGTTGCCCATTTGTGCAGCTTCGAGCAAAGGCGGGAATCGTCCCTCAATATGATCAAAATCCTGGATGTGAGTAGGAGGTTGTGCCCAATCCTTTCGTTTCTTGCCACCAATTGACAAACCTTCATAATATCTTGGCTTTGTCTTGAGCTCCACACCACTAGCCGAGACTAGCTTTCCAAATGGAACACCAGACCCACAGTATTTGATCATTTCAGCTATCATTGTGGTTCTTCCTTGAGAAAGAGCTTTGTTGAAAATTGAGGTATCCAAACTATAACATCTCCGATCGTCCTCATGTTCAGCCATCAAAGCTTTCTGCTCGCTCGCAATGTCCAGAAGGAATTTGAACATTTTCATATCGTCCTGCTCGACAGCATAGTCGAACAGACTGGGCATACCGCTTGATCTGGAGCTTCCATCGTCACTAGTTGATCGACGCGCCGGACACTTCCATTCAATCATACTCAAAGGTAGTGTATCACCTTTGACAACGTTGGAAACTTCCTCAAGGGTATCAATCGTGAACTTGTCAGTAACCAGTTCAGAGAAGATAGGCAGACCACCTGAATCATCATCATCATCATCAGAAGTCATAATACCCCAACGTTGACGTCCTTTCTTATCATCCTCGTCATCTGCGTTATGATATTGAGCAAGGCATATTTCCACAATCCTACGTGCAAGGTCATAATGTCCGCGTAGAACAGCGATAGAGAAAGGCATAAACTCATTTCCATCACGAACCGCAATCTTAAGAGGCGGATATTCAACGTCTTCATGCTTCCAAGGGTGGAGTGTCAAATTCTTGACGGCCTCAAGATCATTATTCCAAGTAGCTTCAAACAACATAAAATAGCCCTTTCTCTTCCCTTCATTGAGGTCCGGGACACTGAAAGTAAAATGTGTTTTGTAAGGTTCTGGTGCTACTTTATGCCGAAGATCGTGGCGCCAAGAGCTACCTTCGCGCTTCGGCAATTGAGGAGTATCAGGATACAAATCATTGAAGGATTTTGCCCCAGCTCCGATGAGGAGTTTTTCAGCCTGCTCGAGATCTTTGATTGCTTCTTTGACTGCTTCGCGCGCACCCTTGTACTTTTCAAGTTCAATGCCTTTATCTTTAAGCAAGTTCTCGTGATCTTCATGTTTGAGTTTATTCTGGAATTTCTCATCTCTGTAGTCTTGTAAGGCTGTCCAGTACTTATAGGTACCTGGTTCCAGATCTGCCGTGTAAAAAGTTTCAGGTCGAAGAATTTCCGGCTTCCTCGATTCGGGATTGTCTGGTCGAAATTGCCATTGATCATACACAGGTTCCTTCCATTCTCGAAGCGTCTTCAATTTGCGCCGAATAACATCTAAAATAGATTCTCCTGCGTTGTAATAGTAATTTTGTGATTGAGGATTATTTACCGCTGACCATGCAATAGTTGTGAGAGTCTGGGGGTTGGCACCATTTGCAAGAAGATCCCCAACAACAGCGCTGATCTCCTTACAGATAGCAGCAATAATAGGTTGTTGGGCTGTTTCTTGAAATTGCTTCATGTTTGTTTCTGTATTTTGCTTTTTAGCATGAGTGTTTGTGTCCGTATACACTTTGACCCAATCTTCGAATTCAAACTGAGGCTGTGCACCCAAGTGCAGAAGCTTGGATGCCATCTCTCCGTGATTTTTCTTTATGGCAGTAGAAAGTGGTGTCTCAGCTGATCCGTTTCTTGCAATTCCAATCTTATTGATGACTCTTTGCGCGGCTGGTCGATCATGAGCAAATAAAACCTCCAAGAGTTCGGTATTGTTTTGAGCGACAATGTAGTGAAGGGCTGTGAAATGGCTTGTATCTGACTGAGCAGAAGTTGCCCCTAGATTCAATAGTACTTCCACCACTTGTTTTGACTTTTCTTTGGGGAGAGACATTGCCAGAACCAAAGTCATGATTGCCCCTCTAGGATTAGTAGTTCCAGCTTCTACTAGCTTGACAGGGAAGAGAACATCGGCACCATATTCTGAGACGAGAAGTTTGATAGCATCGATATGGCCATTGAGAATTGCAAGGTGAAGTGGGGATAGGCCATAATCCCAAGCAATAACGTTCACGTCATAGATATCAGGATCTTCCATGGAGTCGTCCATAATTGCAGCCTGGAAAAAGCAATTAGTGGAAGAATAATGAAGGGGAAAAGAATATGACTTACAACATCATCTTTATCTTCATCCTTGTTTCCTGGAATCTTGACAAAGCTTCCCATCGTCAGAGCATCAGCTTCCTCTTGTTCACTATCAAGGGTAATCTCCGATGCAGAATCCGATTCCTCTTCTTTATCAGATGCAGTGGATTTGACTTCACGAGACTGCTTTGCTTCTTCCTCCTCTTCATTGGCCATACTCTTATTCAGGAGTATGCGAATCATCTCAAGATCGCCTCTTGCAGCGGCAATATGTAATGCTGTTCTGCCATCTACAAGTCTAGCAATCAATCTGGCTCCCTGATCGACGAGACATTTGACAATCTCTGGAGTGGAAGTCATAGTGGCTAAATGTAAAGGTGTGCGACCGGTGTAGTCTCGGCGGTTGACATCGACGCCCTCTTGAGAACACCAATCCTGAACATGTTCGAGATCTCCATCCACGATAGCTTGACACAAACGTGCTGTATCACCGACATAACTCATAGTGGTCCACTCATCATCATTTATAGGATTGAAACTTCCAATCTCCTGGCGACCGGGGTCGTCTGTGATAAACTTGAGAGTGCCCGAGACGTTGTTCTTGCTTTCCTTCTCAGCCACCTCCTTTTCTTCGTCTGTGGTAGGAACTGGGCAGTATCCGCAACAATCTTGAATAACTTCTTCTGCCGTGCCGAAAAAGCATGGATGACGATGTAGATATACTTCACGATCTTTGTCTTGGCTCCATTCCGCATTCAAAAGCAAATCCTTGGCATACAGCAAACGATTGATTTTTGCCGCATTGTACTTTTGCCCATAAGGAACTGTCATGGTATGATAGTTGGCAATCTCATCCTGTTCAGCCCAATCTGCGACCTCATCCTCTTCTTGATCTTTCAGATTTCCATACAATCTACGTTGATTGCGGAAACCTCTGTTGAGAGATGGTCTACCACGTTCTTTTCGGCGTTGATCCATGTAATTTTCCCGATCCTGCATCTAAAATTAGCATATGATCATTGCCACGGCCACACCAAGACTACTTACAACTGTCTTTGGCAATTTCTCCAGAATCAACAATCTAGCGAGTCCTTCGGTGCGACCAAAAGAGCGCTCAAATATGGTAGGATCGATTCTTGAGCGATCCAACATTGGCCAATGGACTTCAAAGCCTCTGTGGCTGTATTTGCTCAAGCGATTTTCGTAACTTGGCGATCTTCTGGTCAAATCAATGGTGTTACATTGTGTGACGAATGATCCAACGGCTCTGGGACTCATGTAAACTTGCTTTCCATCATACGCAGCACAAGAACAATCCACATCAAATCCAGTGATTATCTGAGAGATAGAATCATAAAGTCTGAGGACAATTTGAACATGACGAGTGGGATGTTGACTTGCAATGGTGATAGCGTTCTTTGTGCGAATCGTGGTTGTCTCATGAAGGATAGCATCTCTGATGTTAGTCTCAATCTGCTTAATCTTCTCCAACCCTTCAGCCTCGGTGAGTCCATAGAGAAAGAGATCAACATCAGATGCCGGAGCCAAATGCTCGTGATAGTATTCTCTCATGGCTCTCTTACTACCTGCCCATTTCTCTGGGATTGGAAGAAGAGATGTAGTGACGGCACTACCAGCTGCAACGACGTTGTTCCAGTCAAGATCAGCCAATGAAGATTCGGAAAAAAGGTTGAAATTCGTCTGAAAATCCTTGATGGATCCAACGACAGCTGGTGAGCCATTGGGTCGACGTTCTTCATCCTTCAATGGCATGATGTATTTTTCTGACTCTTCTTTAGACTCATTCTTAAGATCTCTGGCCCGAACTTTGAGATCATTCTCATGGCCAGAGAAGATGGGAACTAAATTGACCGCTCCGTCTTTGACGGCTTCATGGTCAGGTTGTTGGGCGTAAACTTTGCGAAGTTCTGATTCATAGGCCTTGTATGGCTCAATGATGGTTGAGATATTTTTGGTTGGGCTTTGAGATAGGTGGGAGATGAAGTCCTTAATAGGAGCTGGAAGGCTTGGGAGATCGATCGGAGCTGGACGTTCAGGGAGAGTATCTGAAGCCATGGTGATTTGGTATGGAGAAACTATTTCAGATATTGAGAAAGTTGAGGAGCTATGGATTTGACGTTTTGTCAACGGGAAAGCAGATATATAAAGAAATAGTTTGAACCAAATGTTCATCAAAATTCAAGATAAAATACTGGCGATGACAGTTGCAAACACCAAGTAACCTGCAGACAAGAATCCTTTGACTATTATTTTCGAGGTATATTTTGTAATGAAATTGAAACTGAGAAGAAGATGAAGACGAGTATTGAAAAAGAGACAAATTCATCCGGGAACCATCTCTTTATAAATTCCACGCGCCATACAAAGTAAAAAAGGTAAGAAACTCGTGTTGACACACGAAAGTGACCCCTCGTCTCGTGATTTTAGGCAACTCCAGGCATCCACGTGATTTTAACCCGCTCTTTCCACAATTATTGTCTTAGCGTGATCCGAGCAGTAAGCGGCATAATTTTGAACCACCTTTCCCCAGTTTTGGAATTAACTCGTATCCAATCTTTAAATTGCCAATTCTCATGTTCTCCATATTCGGCATTGATGCCTTCAGAATCGAGTTTGCTACCTAGAATTTGAGGATGATGATAGCCATGAATAAATGCATTGACGTATCGGGCTTTACACCATTTTAAGATAGCGTAAACACTGCACTGATGTCAGCATTTATGATGATGGTGATGATGATTGATGATTGATGATCGTGAATGATGTTTCCATATAGAGTTTCCAATTGAGTAGAGTGATGTTTTAGTCATTCCAGATCGAATACGCCGTTCCTCTCCGATAGATAACAATATCTAGATAAATCGAAAAGGCCAAATCGTTGACGGGTATCTATCGCACTTCAAATCTGGCCGGTTGCAAATGTAGTGTACGCGAAGCAAGCATTCGCTCTTGATAAACCCAGGCTCTAGTCAAAAGTGGAAGCGCATCGTTGGCAGAGGCAGCCGGGTGGTTGTATCGTCGTTTCCCACTGGTAGTGAACCGGTGATGCGTCGGCTCGAAAGATGGCCCAACGAAGACCTTTGAAACACCATGACCGTCATGAGGTATCTGAAAGGAGCTTATGGAGACACCACCGAAGAAATATTTGATTTCACGATCGTTGAAACAACCCGCTGTACTATCCTTAGCTGCTGTTGCGGCAATATTTAAATAGCTGTTGGTGTAGATATTGGCCATGAGCACGGCTTCTTTCTCCCGGTCATCAGAGTCGTTTTGCACAATGCAAAGGCTATCTATCCATATATGACGGACACCCCGTGCCCTGAATATTTCAATTGCATCTTGAAAAGTCTTTGGAAGGTCGCCTCGTTCAATTTTCTCTCTATGGGTTATTGCTGTTTCTTTTCTTGCAGTGATCACATGAACCAATCCCCAGCAATGGCTGAGAGTGTCGTGTTTAGGCTTGGTCGTAGTTCGATCAAAGATCTAGTCTCTGGTATCCATCAAAACAATGGACGGAAATACAGGAGCGTCAAGATCCAGAATTCGAAAAGGTATGAACGAAGCTGATATTATAAGGGTTGAATATGCTCGATGCTGAGAATCACGTAGAGAGCCAGTTTTGGATATTGGCTACACAACTTCGAATTGATATAATAGATGGCGCATCGAAAGCGGTGTTAATTATTGTTTAATATCGAGGCTGATCCTTAGCTAATGTAAAATACTGGAAGCGAATAGGTGTGTCGATCTTTAGGTGATCTAACTGCTGCTTAAGGGGGATGTACGATGGAAGAAAAGATCTGCTTCATACCAGTCTAGGACATCTAGCTTCAGGACACTCTTAATCATTCTCTGTAAACCTTTCATAATCATGTGACAAATGACACAGCCTGAACTGACACTTTCTTTGAACACAGAATTATGAATCGACCTAGATATCTATATAACATTACTAAGACAAGATGAGAACTCTTCAAGTATCCAAAAGATGTTACGAAATGCTGCACTAATATTTGTACTATTCGGAGAAGATGACATTCTCCTTTTGAATTATGAATCTACCTCGATGTCTGCGGAGATGTTTGTTTAGCGAGCAGAAAGGTTGGAATGTTAATAAGTGTTTTGGCCACTTGGCTGGGAGGTGGTGAGGTTTGTACATGCTCAGGTGATCAGCATGGAAAAAGGAAAAAAACAAAATAGCATCATGATATCTCTGATAATAATTCAATAGACATGCACAGACCCCTACATTGCACAACAGAACAAATCAAAAAGCAAATTCTTGTCGAGCAATTGAATGCATTCATTAACCATGGGATATCTAGAATACACGAGCTACGAAAAGAAGCATACGCTCTAGCTCATCGTACATTCCCCTCATCTCATCAACCATCTCTCCTCTACAAGTACAAACCTTCAGGCTCGCCCTCACTCTTTGTCTTCAAGACACGTTCTCTTGCAGCTCTGAAATCAGCCATTTGGACACGCATTCTACGCTCTCTCAATGCCATCAAACCAGCCTCGGAACAGATCGCCTTGATATCAGCACCGGAAAGATCATCCTTTTGGTTAATGAATTCTTCCAAATCGACATCTTCGTTCAACGACATCTTAGATGTGTGAAGAGTGAAGATCTTGCGTTTAGTATGTTGATCAGGATTCTCGAAGAGAATTTTTCGATCAATACGTCCCGGACGAATGAGAGCAGGGTCGAGAGTATCAATCTTATTTGTAGCCATGATAACCTTAACATCTCCACGATCGTCGAAACCATCAAGTTGATTAAGAAGCTCCAACATAGTTCTTTGAATTTCACGTTCTCCACCGGATGTGGATTCGTAACGTTTAGTACCGATCGCGTCGATTTCATCAATGAAGACGATGGATGGTGCATTTTCGGCGGCAACCTATAAAGATTAATATTCGTCTTACGCAAAGTGATCATTGAAAATATGCATACCTGGAAAAGTTGTCGAACAAGTCTAGGTCCATCACCCAAGTACTTCTGAATCAACTCACTACCAACAATTCGCAAGAATGTTGCACTCGTCTGATTTGCAACCGCCTTTGCCAATAAAGTCTTTCCGGTACCTGGCGCACCATAGAGAATAACACCCTTGGGAGGCTTGATACCCATCTCCTCATATAATTCGGGGTGTAACAAAGGTAATTCGACGGATTCTCGCACTTCTTGAATCTGCGACTCGAGACCACCAATATCTGCGTAAGACTCCGTTGGAGCTTTGTCGAGCTTCATCACTGAAACCAAAGGATCCGTATCATCAGTAAGAACACCAACAATCGAAACGGATTTATGATGCAGCAATACACTTGCACCTGGCTCCAAGAGATCTTTGTCAACAAAAGACATGATGGAGACGTAGTATTCCGGTCCAGTGGTACTTGAAACGATAGCATGATCATCATCAATCATTTCCTCCAAAGTTCCAACACCCATTGGACTACCACGCATATCATCAACACGACCTCTTTCATCGGCATTTCTGTCAACGGCATCTGCATCACCACCAGCGTTGGCGGGTGCTGCTGTTCCTTCCTTTACAGCCTTGGCCTTTCTCAAACGTTCCTGATTCTCAACATATTCTTCTTCGAGGAGCAAATGATCGTGAATTCGTTGCATTCGAAGATATCGGAGTTTGCATCGAGACGTCGGATAGACAGCTGGTAACTTTGCTGAGGCATTTGGACCGGCAGCCTTACGCTTCTTGCGACCGATTCTAGTTGTTGGTCTTGGTGGTGGTTCGTACTTTGGCTTATCCTTCTATTGTTGGGCAATCAGTCCATCGTCCATTGTCTACCATTATTACGAATGTGTATGTGTACCTTCTTAGACTTGTCATCTTTTCCATCTCCACCTGGTTGGTTACCACCAAGGCCGGATGGTTGTTGACCCTTTGAGATTACGTTAATATGGCCGCTCATACAAATCATGGGTTGGAAGCTTACCATCTTGTTCTTGGTAAATCAAGAAGCTTTCAGTAGGATGGTATAGGATTTCGTATGATCCAGATTCTTGATGAGAGATATTCGGATGCAGTTGTGGTGGTTGAAGTTGAGAAAGGTGGTATATTTTGTTTGTAATAGGTAGGTAGCAACAGCTTGGATGCTCTTTTAGCCTTCCACAACGATGCAACAAGGCGACAAGGACGACGCGAATGAATAAGAAGCTAGCTTGGCTTGGACCACCCGGGCGATTTGATAAGTTATTGATGCCTTAAGATTATGTAACCTTACTCAAGCCTTCTCGCCTTATCGCATGCACTCAAAGTATCAGGCATCAACTTTATTGTTTATTTTTGGCAACAGCAGTGAAGTCGAGTGATGCCGGAGAGTCGGGATGGGATGGGATGTATTTATTGGCTTGCTCGGATGTCATTACTGCGCTGCTTGCAACCACAATTCCCTCCGTGCTCCATACACAACAACTCCATCGTACCAAATATATCATTCTTTCCATTGACAGAAACACGCACAATCAATAAACATATATTCCATTTACACAGCATACGTTGGGTAACCTTTGGGCATAAAGGTGGACAGCGGATAAGGGCTCATCACATTTGAACCTATTCATGACATTTCTTTGAAATATCAGTCTCTTCACTCCAGTCTCCAGTCTCACCAGCTTTTGATTCTGTCTCCCGTCTCCTGTCTCCCGTCTCCTGTCTCCCGTCTCCCATTTCCCGCATGGTACGATACGGAGTAAACATTCAATTGACTGCCAGGTAGAAAGTGGGACGGCTACCCACTTATCAACAACCCCGCCAAATTTAGATCCTCGAGCATCCATAAAGTGCGAGTATTGTAACTTTCTTGGGTTACATAAATACACCACTACTTTCAAAAGGCTTTATTGGTAAGTGCCTTGTCTTGAATGTCACTCTTTCTTAGTCCTCATTACTCGGCGTATTCTATCCCCTACGACCCTCAAACGATCTTCTTAATCTGACTTGAAATAGTTTGAGAGTAATAGGGAAATCACCATATCATTCTCGATAACATTCACCACTTAGGTAGTCAAAGAAATCTTGAAATTACCTACACAGAGCAATCGCGAAATCGTCGAGTCCAATAAGACATCATCCTCGAACCCGATCATAAGCGTCAATCTAGACCTCGAAACTCGAGCATAAAACCTCGAATCTCCATCAACATCAACATTAATAACACCCACTTTACCGCACAAAAATGTCTTCCAATAGAATGCGTCGTATTTCCAAAGAGCTGAACGATATCGCGAACGATCCTGGCGCTCAAATATTTTGCCAGGCAAGAGATGGTAATGATAGCGATCTGACCAGCCTTCGAGGTTCTTTTCCAGGTCCACCAGACACACCTTACGAAGGAGGCACATACCTAGTTGATATTAAGATTCCCAATGAATATCCATTCAAACCCCCACATATGAATTTCGCGACCAAAGTTTGGCATCCAAATGTCAGCAGTCAAACTGTAAGTTTTAATCCTGCGGGGAACGGAATTAAATGTTGACGTTTGAACAGGGTGCCATCTGTCTTGATACCTTGTCCTCGGCCTGGTCTCCGGTTTTAACCATCAAGTCCGCCCTTCTTTCCCTTCAATCTCTCCTCAGCGAACCTGAGCCAAAGGATCCACAAGACGCCGAGGTAGCCACTATGTTAATCAACCACCCTAAGGAATTTCGAGAGAAAGCACGCGACTGGGCAATTCATTATGCTGGTGCCCCAAGGGTCACAAAATGGTCTCAGGCTGCTGCCTCAAGCCCTTCATATCTTCCACCGGTCAAACATCAATCACAAGAAGAGAAGGCGCGACAGGAGATGTTGAAGTATGCCAGTTTTCCTTTAATTGTTTTCCCCTGGAACGTTTACAGTAGATGGCAGACTAACAAGTATCTACAATAGATATCAAGGATACAACAAGGCGCTGGTCGATCGCTTCGTTTCCATGGGGTTTGATATTGAAAAGGTAGTCGATGCATTCAACTTCGTTCACATCGACCGCCATGGCGGGGAGGACTACGAATTAGAGGAGGCTTATATGGGTGATATCACAGCAAGACTTCTTGGAGAACCATGACTCATGAATGATCTTCGACATACAATGAATGGTGGTTGGATGAATGAATGAATGAATGAATGAATGGACAATCAAAAGGAATATGAATGGCGCACAATTGATCGATCAAATGAAGCATAATACTTTCGCGATTTAAACGTACGACCGAGATTCAAGGAAAGAATTTCAAGCTGAATAGCTTTCCGTAAGGGTATATAGAATAGCTATATTACGAGTACAATCAAGAAATGGCAAAGGTATGGATGGGGAATGGCATCTCGAAATTTGAGCCTTTTCCAGGAACAAAGCTTTATTAGCATAGGCGTTGGCATGGATATGTATACACATGGCGTTACGTATAGCTTTCTACTCAATTGCATATCAAACATTTATTCAATCTTTGCTTTGAGATATGTGATTTGAATGCATTGATCTGCTATCAAAGACAAGGGAAGAGATTAAGTAAGTAAGTATATAGGAGTGGCTTCGTCTCAAATTGCTCTGAATTTGCATCCAATGTTTGACATCGACGTAAAAAGGAAGTATGATTCAATGTAGTATTGTCATCTTTTGCTCATGCAAAACTACTTCTCTGTCAAAGACACACAGGCTATCTCTTTCTACATGATTTATAACAATAGTGGATAGGTTTTAGGGAGGGTGTGGGCTAAAAGATATGCATACTTGATATTATGATCCCATCACGGTTTGCGGCATGTAGTTACTTCTTGGGATATACCACATAACGAATGAGGATGTAGATTTTGATGGGAATAAGGGATGTGATGATCTGGAGTATAGTTATTAGATGTTTGTAGAGTATCTAGTTGAGAATGGGGTATCGGAAGGTATCAGTATTCTTCTTTGGTCTTGGATTTGGGTTTGAATTTGGGTTTGAATTTGGCTTTAGTAATAGAGTAGAGTTGAGTTGGGTTTGGGTTTGGGTTTGGGGATGGAGGGAGTGGGAGTAGGAGTTAGAATGGGGGTTGGGGGGTTCAGAGGTCTTTGATTGATAGGGTAGTTTTTTGTGAGAGTTGGAATTTGGAAAATGAGAGAAGGAGAGGAATTAGAGTGTAGGTATTAGATATTGGATACTTGGGAAGTACAATACATAGAAATATATGCAAGATTTTTTAGACCTTGGAACTTGGAACTTGGGAGTTTCTGGTAGGGATTAGGCTCGGCTGGGTATCTGGATTAGGGCGGTGTAGTGTAGTTTAGTATAGGTGAGTTGTAGCGTTTCTCTTTTTGGGGGTGTGAGGAATCAATTGGTATTTTCTCCTGGGGGTTTGTTCATTTTGATAGGGCAGTTGATTTTATTTGGGGTTTTGCGGGTATTACTGTGCCTAATTATCGAAAGCGATGTTTTTTTTTTGTTTTGACTTTATAGGGCTTCGGAAAGATAATTCAATACTGTTAAAACAATACAATTTATCATGGTTGATTAACCATCCAATGCGAAGGATTTATAAAGACTATAGAGTAATTATAAAACTCATTCAATTTCATTCTCAGTATTCCTATCTTTTGGGGGGCGAGGGGGAAACCTTAAAAAAGTGGATTTCAAAAGTGTGGATGTAAAAGGGGCTTCGGTTAAAATATTACTCGGAAAAATATGATATCGATCAGCACGGTCTTAGGAGTAGAATTATTTGAAACTATAGGGTTTTGGGCTGATTGTTTGGGTTTTGTTCTTATTAGATTGATTATAGGATTTGGGGTTTGGGATGGAAGATTGGTAGGTGGTTTGTTGGGAAATGGGGTAATTGGTTGAGGATTGTTGCGTTGCGGAGAGGAAAAAGGGCTTTGTATGGAGAGTTTTGCTCCACCGAAAATACTTAACCGTTTATATCATACCCGGCCCCCTATATAAGATTTCCATCTCTCTTCCGACTGAAGGCTCACATAACATTGTACTCTCGATCATTGCTGGAATTAGAATTGGATCACCTAGGTATCTTCTGGGCTTTTATTCTTCTCATTTCCGTCTAGAATACAAATCTTTCCGTCGTTTGTTCCCGTTGCTTGCTGCATAGATACATAAAAAAAACACCACGGGCGTAGAATCAAAAGAGAAACAGTAACCTAGGTCCAACCATAAATTTCCCTAGAAGTTTCTTATGCAAGGCTGATACTCGCCTACCAATCCTCGACGGTATGATACTCTTTGTTGGGAAGAGACTTCTCTCGAGCATCAATAGGCTTGCGATCCACCAAGATCCTAATCTCGATATCAAAGCAAACTTCGACAGTTGTAGAATTGCTGTGATCAGAGAGACAAAGTGGATAAGCTTGCTTGTTCTCCATGTCACAGTATACCCTTTCCTGGTAGGAAACGAAGTCTGGACCAACAGAAGTATCACTAGCGCAAAGCTCGTTGGCACTGTGGCTAGTATGGTTGCTCATGATTAATCTTCCTACAAACGAGTTCGAACGAGGACCAGTAAAAGTGCTGTTGGTTGCCATTGAACTATTTGTCATTCGTCCCTGGCTACGTGGCAGATGATTGGGCTTCCATGATGAACAGGGGCTGTTTTCGCTTCTTCGTTCCCCGAGTACTGGAGAAGGAACCGGTGGTAGGGGGTTGCAATCTAGTTTGCTACCCTCAACACCCACGACCAATGCCCTATCGACATCAAGAAGAGTCTTTTGTTTGAATTTGAGAATGGGGTCGAAATATGGTAAACATGTATCCATGTCGATATCATTGTACATCCAAAAGCGGGGCTTGCTATCACATACGAGGAAAGTGTCGTTTTGGTATGCAGCAAGACGTTGAGTTGTTGGTGTGAAGTCTGTGATGTGAATTCCTAATCCCTTGATGCCAATTCCATTACTACCATCACTGTCAATCCATGTGCATTTTGGCGTATAGTCATCTTGAATATTGGAGATTGTCTGAGCCGGATACCATGGTCCGCCACAAAAGTGTCCCCAGTCACCCATCCAGGATTCCTTCAGACCATCTGGCCAAGTAACAGTAACATAAGAGATACAAATAGCATCAGTACCTCCAGATATAACGGAGATATACTGAGCTTGTCTACCTCCTAAATTGTCACTGGCTGGAAGCTTGATATCTTCCCAACTGCCGTCCGCAATCTTGTTCTTGCTGCTACCTTCTATATCCGATATCAATCGGCCTGCAACATCAAATAATCGAATCCCAGGAATATTGCCCGATAGACTGTCTTTGTCTTGTGTTTTTTCTGATGTGGATGTCCCTACACCAATGCGGACCACTGTGGTCTTGGCGATTCTATTTGGAAATGCTTCATCGAGGAGAGGGAGCATGGTAAGCCCCCCAATGGCGAACCCAATAGCATTAGCCATGATTTTCGGTAGACTATTTGATAACTTGTGAGGGGAAAGAATCCAATTTACTGTGATGAATTGAGATTCAAGAAGAGATTTGACAGTGTCTTTAGTTGAGTCCCACAGACTTGTTGTAGATAGATGTATAGAAGTCTAGAGGAATTTTCAATACCTTATATAGTTCTCAATTTATGTTGCTGCCACGTTCATTTTATAAAGCTGGTTCTCACTCTCACATTGAGCTAACAATGGTAGTAATTGGTGAAACCATGTTTGGAAGTCAGAGATTGGACCGCGTATACGAGTTTCAAATCTAGCACAGAGGATCATACTTTGAATCCTACTTGAGAAGTGAAGCACAGTCAAACAAGTTGCATTTTTGAGGTAAGAGAAATGTGGCATCATGAGATTCCGTAGTCGTAGATGAAACAATTCTTCCCAATGAGTCTTATGATGGTGGTTACGGGCCGAGGGAAGTAGGGTTAAAGGAAATGAAACCGATTCTCTGAAGGATTCAAGTTGGTACCAACATACCGAGTAGACTCCAACATGTGCAAAAGAGGAACGAAGGTACAACTCCAAAACGTACAACAACATGCCAATATGACACATCAGGTGGTATTAACCATAATTCTAAGCAGTGGATGTTAGTATATAAGCCAATGAATGATGACCAGGCACAAATTTGAAGCATATAGTCGTCCTGTGCCACTGTGTTATCTTGGCGTTGGGTACTGTGCCTGAAGTGATGAAACGTTTCCCGTTAGCCTTGGCGTTGGCTTTCGATGATTGCAGCAACTAAGTATGATTGATTCTAGTGCATAGAGATCTAAAGCAGCCAATCCATCCATAAGATTACTGATACTTCGATCCTAAATGCACGGCAACAATTAAGCGATAAATTCAGGGGTACGACTACACTTTCCGTACGTACCAACTAACTATTTGTTTGCAACAAAAAGACGACCGCAGTAAAGATATCACCAAATTCGAAGTTATCAATCCTGCAACACTGGGTGGCATGTTAATACTCACTTGCAGTTTTCCTGATTTGTAGCTATGTTGACATGTGTCCCTTCTCGTGTTTGCAAACTTCGTTTGCAATCTCGATTTTTTTGGATACCACACCCAGAATCCTCATTGCAGTGGCAAATTTTGCTTTTGGGGAACTCTTACGAATCAAGACAGGCGAAGTTAAACTCAGAAATTCTCAAGCTCGTTTCGACAAATCAAGAAACTAATTGTCTTCTTTGTCGTGCCATACTTCCCGCAATTCCGAAGATTGCTCTCACATTAGTGCCCTTCTTTGTGAAATCTACTATTATCACCATCTTTTAATCTTACTACCCTTAAAATTTCAGACTAGAAATATATAACCAACGTAGACACCAACATGTGTGCATCTCCTGCGAAATCCTTAAGGAGTTCACGATCCTTCGAAAGATATTTTTTAGTCATGAAGTCCAGCTGCAACATGTTGTTGGCTTTGAAACCGTGTGTATGTATCAATTCCGTGAGGTGAAAGCTTTGAGATTTGGCAAGTTCATGGAGATAGGGCTCTTCGACTGCTATATAATGACCGTGTCGAGCCGAGTTGTAAAATCTGCAAACACAACAATATCCTATTTCAATCATCAAGTTCCCAATCATTACTATTTTTCAACAATCATATATTTTCCTGGTTACCACCAATATTTACCTAACTGCCACACCCGTCTATTTTCTCTTCTCAAGCCCCGACGCCGTAGATAGACTCAACATGCGATACTCTATCATTTGGCTTGCCGCGGTCCTGGTAGCTCTTGGGCTCCAGGGAATCAATGGTCGAGCCCTGCTTCACCAACAACGAGGTTTACCATCACTGGCGCCCGAATGTATCTCCAAAGATTGTACTAGTAAGTCATCCCCCAGGAACTGGGTAAAAGCTTCGGATTTTCCATTTATACTGTATTTTGTTAATGAAGAGCGCTTGGTTCTTCCCGGTATTTTCCATTGAACTTTTATGTCAACAAATATTTCAGTTAATAAAAGGCTCGAAAGCTTCCCAAATTTTGATCGGAAAATAGTCTACATTCAGTGTTCGTAGTGTTTTTTGATGCTGACTACTAGACAGCTTCAATCAATCATGTACACTTTACCAGAAATCTCATTCCCAGAATCGAGGTTTTCAAGCCTAAGCCACCTGTGGAGATTGTACCAGAGACGGAAGAAACCACAGGATCAAATACCGAAACAGAATCTGATCCACCACCCCAACAGGAAATTACGGAGTCTTCTGATACATCCAACTCAGAAACTACAACTCAGCAAACTCAGCAAGAGCTTACACAATCAGAAACTCCCGTAAAAGAGCCTGCTACTAAAGATCCTACCTTGGTCAACTCGGGAGATTCAAAGTCCGGTGAGAATGCACCTCAAGTATTGGATGGAGCGAAATACATAGCGCGCGGTAGGACAGTTCAAAACAATTTGGATGTTGCTATAAGCAAAAAAGTGGCAGACAAGGTCGTGAGACCTAGGGGAACTGACCCATCACCTGGTAAGTAGCTGATCCGAGACTTCCAACGGTGCAAGATACCCTCAGAAAGTGAATACCTCTTAATTTTGAACGGGACCGGAGCATTGAATTGTTTGACCTGTCTAGTCTAACTAAAGTTCAATTCATTTGATACGTCCGATCAGAAGTTGCTGTTGAGAAACTTATGGTTGTGTACACCAAGATCTGGACTGTTGATAACCTGTTATGACTTCCCTTGATACTAAATTTTGAAGATTCAAATGCTAATTGTGGGTTTCAAATTACTGCAGGAGACGGATCGATTGCAAATGTTTACGACGGGTATGCACTGGTAAACCCTGTCGACATAGACATTCCCAACCCGATACCAGGTGAAACGGCAACACTCAAGGATTGGGCGTATTCGAAACTCGCCGATACATTCAAAGAGCCTGAACTTGGACTCTCCGGTGAACCATCTTTTACTGTCTTGAGTGAGTAGATTGAATAAGCCATCTAACTATATCGAAATTCTGACGCAATCGTTAATATAGATTGGGATAGTGTGGAGTTGAAAGCAGGTCAAGGATATAGAAATGTTAATCACGGAGGTTATAACGCTGACGAAGGTATCATTGTGGTTGATGATGTAGAAGCTGCAAATGACAACTTGGCCTCGAGCGACCCTGAAAGACTCCAATCGTCTAGTATAACATATCAGACATGGGCACAAATTGCCGGACCTAGTGGTAAGACTGGAGGCTTGAAGATGGTTATTCAGCAGAATGTGAAGAATGTTGGAACTAGAAAAATGATCAAAGATGCTTATACAAGCAAGGGTCTTGATTTCAAGAAAGATACCGGAGATTGGGCTATGGATCCAAAAGATGATGCAAGACAACAAGCATTTCTTGCATTGTTGGCTCAGATAACGGGAGACCTACGGGGTATATGCTAACAGATTTTCACAATTCATTGGGAGATAAAAAGGTTACTCGAATCTTGACTTATCAGTTCGAGGGTGATGAAGATGAGATAGAAGTCCATGATGGCTTAGGTTGGTGGCATATGGTCTTGATTGTGGGAAACTAACTTTCCATTCCTCAAAAAGATATGCCTATATGACCTAGTTTTAAGTGTTATTCAGGCATAGCTGGAATCTCGGTCTGTTTTGAGAGGCAAAATTAGCACAGAGTAGTTGATAGGATCGCTCTTAGTTTTTGTTTGGTAGCTTGTGCTGATGATGTTGGATGTTGGGGCGTTTTAGTTGTCGGATTTTAGATATTCTTGAGCTTGAAGCAAAGACTTTATTTGAAAAAGCGATTTTGCTCTTGGTGAGGTTTGAGTGAACTAAAAGGATTTGCTCGATCGAATCAATATCTACCACAAACGTGCCATAGCTGCCGCGGAGTTTTGGCTTGTTGTCCAAAATGTGATCCATCGACAGATGCTTCTATCGTTTCAGCACCCGCAGATAGCAACAGTTGCAAAATATCGGCCCATCCTTTCTGCATCGCGGTACGAACTGGGTTATTATTGCCATGAACACTTCCGGAAGGAGAGGCCCCAGCCTCGAGAAGAAGGCGTGTCATTAGGAAATCACCATGAACAACCGCGTAGTAAAGAGCCATCTCACCACTCTCACCAATAGCTCGTCCCTCTTCAAGCATGAAACGCATCATATGATGGTGACTACTCCATGCAGCTAAGGTCAATAGTGGTACAGATTCTCGCGAAGCATGAATATTGATTTTTTCTTGGAATGCAGCACCATTTTTGATAAGAACGCGAACTACGTCTTGGTGACCTCGTAGAACTGCAAAACTCATCGCGTCAAACCCGACATTATAGGCGGGTTTCGAGGTTCGGTTACACCAAGCATCCCGGTCTGCGCCATGTGAAAGCAACAAGGACACAATCTTAGAACGACCTTTGTAAGCTGCACAATGGATCGGTGCCCAATTCGGCATGACGCTATATTCATATGCAGCATTGCAATTAATGTTCACACCACGATCAAGCATGAACTTGACCAGTTCCTCTCTACCTGAGTACGATGCTTGAAGAAGAATTTCTTCTTGAATTCTTTTCCTTAGAGGATGTGAATTATAGAACTGTTCCAGAAGATATAAAATCAGATCGACAGATCCAGTCCTCGCTGCGGCAAGAAGGATTTGCCTGATTTCATCTCCATGAAGTGGCAGAACGGCATTGAAACGTGGTTGAACGAGAATCCTCACAGCTTCGATGCATCCACTTCTTGCAGCCACACGCAAAGCACTTCCGGACGAGCAAAAGTATTTTTCCTTTTCCAAGGTAACTGGCCAATGTTGCTTGTCCATCCAGTATTGCCAGTAACGACCATAGTATGGCTGCATCGCATTCAAATCTGCACCATAATTTAAAAGGATATGGATTATGGTAGTTCTTCCATATCTTGCTGCAAGGTGCAATGGTTTCCCAAAATACTTGTTTCTGAATTCGGCATCAGCGTCGTGGTCTTTGAGTAAGACTTGTGTGAGTTCGATGTCGTTGGCGATAATGGCCACACTCAGTCTATTATGTAGGCCGAGAATCATTTCAGGAGCAGTTGTATTTGTAGGTATGTCATGGTCTATTAAAACGCTATCACTTGGAGAGACTGGCTGCCGTGGAACACGTAGAAACAATTCCCTTCTGCCGCTTAGGCCCCTGGAAGACGTCCAGGACAACCGTTCTTCCATTGCTTCACATACTGTAAGTTCAAGGTGCAGTTGCTCTTCTTCCGTATAATTCTTGAGTGCAGCCACTGCGCGTATTGCCTGATATGCAGGTGCTAGAATAGCATTCTCAGGATCATGTTTCATCTCTATATGTATAAGAAGAGGCGCAATGCGGGGTAGTTTGCTGGGAGAATAGTTGAGGCATATCTTCAGGGCGTCATCAACAGGACCATGAGGATTCTTCAAGTAATCGACACATATTGCCCTCGTAATAAACGTCTCGAAAATTTCTATATAAAGGTAAATACAAACATGTCGTAAATCGTTGAGTTGTTAACACGTACTGCACACTACTCGCAGACCAAGAGCCTTCCATAGGCCGACAGTTTCCAATACTTCAGTAATTATCAACTTGACAAGATCATTGGGAAGACCGACTAGGTTGATGGCACTAGTAGTAGTAATCATATTGACTGGCGTAATCTTGAGAATGAACAACGAAGTTCAAGGTTGCATATCGATGCCGGAGTATTCATATGTTTTATAGCCAAGAGTTGGTGGCTTGGCTGCGGCACAAGACCGAAACATACCCATTCTCGTATTTATAGAATGAATCATCCGGCCATGAAGGGATCTTTCCAATCGAGCTGTGTTTCAAGGAGAGATTGTTGGTACTTGTTGGTTGACTAATCATCTCCTTCACCGCCTTCATATGGCAGGAAATACAACTTTCACAGCCAAATCTTAACATCTTGCAATTGATGGCAATCAGCCAAAATTGAGAAAGAGTCTTCTCACACGGATCATTTGGCTCTTCGTGGAAGTTTATCTCCTTCATATTCTACTATGCGATACAGTACCATGCAAATTTGAAGAAGTCATCCAGCAAACCATCGCACATTCTCATAAGACGCCCTGTTCGTATGTAGCTTCTATGTATATTTGACGTGGTCGATGGGCTACTCGTGGGACTTTTCACATGTACACAAAAGCCTTTCGATGAAGGAGCCGTTGGCTATACACATAACTTCTGTCAATGATTGCATTCAATCTTGCTCAGAAACTACTTCTATCCAGCCAGCGCTTTTTCAGTAAGTCAAGCATGTCAGTTCTATGGGGCTCAGCTAAATTGAGCATCTCAATAATTTCCGTTTCGGAGCCAGTCTTGTAGGATCTAATAGAAAGATTGTGCAAAGGTTTATTAATATCACTGCAACAAAACTGATGCGAGTTGGCACATGCAATCATTGTAAATTATTCCCTCTTTTGCTGAAGCAGTAATTGCATTATCTGAGCCTAAATTGCTAGGGAGGAACGGGAAGATTCATATATGCGCCTCCGATCGAAAAGGAATACACATATACCCTTGATTTCACGTAAGAATAAGTGAAAACAAATCATGGTGCTGCAGGAAAACATTTTACCATATTTTCCCTAACTCAAGTCCGGTGCTAATACAAAAGAATGCATCCAGGATTCTGAGGTGGAAACTCGGTTGCTACTTCCCACAACTTGCAATTGTTCTGGGTGTCGAGTGCAAGCATCAATGACATAATTCTACCAAGCACGAAGCGAAGTTGAATAATTGGATTGGACTGCTTGTCACAGCGAAAGAAGTTGATCATTTTACCCCCTTTCAGGTGGCACATGCGTCACGATTAAAAACTGTATGAGGTAGTTTCTTGAATCTGAGTATACCAACTTAGCTGAGCTGAGATTGATCAATACATATTCCAGAACTTTGATCCTTCCCTCACCAAACATATCCTCGTGGTACAGTGGTCTACGTAACGCCTCCACCCAAGCCATAGTAATCGGGGCCCTCTCAATCGGGCCAAATAGAGGACAGTTTGGTACAGTCATTCTATAGTACGAAGTTGATTGGGACCTAGAGGCGCTTCACAGCGCTTCGAAGTTTTGCTGTTTTATTCTTTGTTTATTTTCTTTTTTGAAGATTCAATTTTGAGTATTTTTGATTCGGTTCGTCAAGTAGCTAGAGCATCACTTTGTATTTTTGTGGGGCAATTCTTTTTTAAGCGACGTCGAGGTTAGGTATGGGATCCTCACTTTTGGAACAGTGAATATTTTTGAAGGATTTCGAAAACGTGAACTGATTCATGTGTAAGCATGACGTTCATCAATTTGTACTTTCAAGCTGAATATTGCTTTCCAATTCATTTAGTTAGATCGAATGATTTTGACAGAATCTCGCTTATGGTAACCGCCACTGCTGCACTACTCAACCTGTTCGCGGTAGCAAGCTCTAAACTTCCATTCGTATCTCCTACCGTCTTCGTATTCAGATTTATATAACTCGTAAATTTCAGCGTAGATACAGATACATCGCTGTCTTCAATTCCCATCGTGAATTAGCCCAAATCGAACCACATTTTCTGATTACCTCTGAATATCTCAAAAATCGACAAAAGCAAGCTCTCGCAACACCCTTTGATTGTCATTCCCCACAAATATATAAGTACTAACCTCGAGTGTGCATGCCTCTTACCATCATTCTTGGAAAGAAGTCAGATGACGAAATATTTGGACTAGAGGCTATTGATTTCTGTGATTGCTGGGGGAGTGGTGACATCTGCGTAAAGTGTATCGCGGTTGTGACAAACTCTTGGGTGGTGCTTTTTGAGTATTGAAACATCTTCCTGTTTTCTTCGTGTTGATTGAGAAGATCTTGATTACTTGATCAATCATTTATATCATTTTGTAGAAGCGGCTGCGAGCATCTTAGTTTGGTTCTCGAAATCAAAATCAAAATCGCTAAAATTGAAGAATGAATAATTGAGGAATGAATCAAAAGCTAATGGATCATTCGGATAGGTGAGTGATTCATTCTTTTGTTGCAAAGAGCGACAACCTTTGGCTTTGAATATGGCGTTGGCAACGACACGGAAGTCTGGCATCAATTTTCACATTACGAGAGTTGTGAAAAAGTAGCATCAATTAAAAGCTCTCACATACAGATCAGCGACCTACTCCCAGAAGGCGCAAACGAAGTGGAATCATTCAATCTCCATGTGATGCAATTATCAGCATGTCTAATCTACAAATATACACCCTCACCACTAACAAAACACAATCCATCCCCAAATCACCGTCACTAGCCCCCAACTCCAATGCCTGTTTATACCCATAATCGAGCCTTCAGATTTAGGAGGTGAAGAAGTGTCCCCCCCAATCTCCCCATTCGTACTTTCTACCACTTTCAAACAACTCAAATGTGATTCCGCACTAGCAGTAATAGATGAGGTATCATTAGAACTGGATACGTTCCACAAAATTGTGAGGATCGGGGTAATGCCGTCATAAAATTCGCCCCTTGCGAGGTCCGAGAGTAACGCAAAGTGAGCGACATCCACTATACTCGAGGATGTGGTGTTGTGGATTAAAGACAACTCGTAATTCTCTCCAGTCGTTGGGATACAATCGGGGGATTTAGGTGTGCTTGGTGGAGAAATTGGGGAGCTCAACCCTATTATTGTCATATTAGCCATAAGCTTTCGCTGAGATATCGCTCACTATTGAAATTGGCATACCTTGTGCAACAACATCTCCCCAGCTGCAGTACAAGATGCCGGAGCTTGAGATTTAATGGCTGACTGTAGCGTATTGCAAATAACTGTTTCGTTCCGAGTGTTCGAGGTGCTTGACAAAATTTTGGCCATTTGAGATTGAGATTGAGCTAATAGGTCATTAACACAAGATGCTGTAAGAGCATCATTACATGTTCCCGTAGCGCTAGTTCCGAATGTTAAGTTTGAAGCTATTCCATCGAAAAATAGTGCGCATGCATGGGTGTTTGACTCTGAGGTCAAATTAACCGTCGGAGGGGTGCCAAGATAAAAATCTCGACTCAATGTTATGTTGAAGGAGTAAGTGGCAGTGGGCTCAACAGGGCCTGTAGGAGACGAAGAAGTCTGGCGATGCTTGAGATGCGTAGTAGGAACAGAAGGTTCGACTGTTTCCTCGGATTCTTGAATCCCCAATGTCCAAGTAAATGGTGATGAATCGGCCGAAGTATTAAATGAAGTGATTCCGATCACAGAGAGTGTGATATTATTGATTGGGCATGTCGGTGGATTATACTGAGTGACGCAGTTCACAGAATCACAACCGATGAGCGTTTGAGCCTTTATGATAGTTGAGATAGAAAGCACAAAAGCAACGGAACACAACATTCGTTTTACTTCTCGATGGTACATGTTGATGCAAAAGTAGAGTTGATGTAGTGGTGGTGCTGGTGGGTGAGACACCTTTATATCAACCAAGAAATCAAACAGCGAAAAGGATCGAAGATGTCAAATTCGGAGGGCTTAATATGTACTTATAAATCATCAGGATTGAGGAGAGGAGATAAAACGCCGAATCAATCACTGGACTGCGGATTCCTCATGGAAACAGTGCCGCAAGCATTCCAACAGGTACAAACGAGAAGTGGATAATTTGACAAGTCAAATTTCGAAATAATTACCCACTGCGAGTCAATATTTCTATAATTATACTCGTAGTGGTGTATCCATCCAACTCATTAAACTTTTGGTGTAATTACAAGAATGAATAGTAAACCGACTGCGCAAGGAGGCTTAAAACAAGTCGTTCAATGCCGGGACCAATAGAAACGTCAATATCGTGGTATATTCGATCCTTCGAATAGATTTAATTCACGCTGAAACAAAGGCGAGAGGCACAGCAAGACTTGAGAATTGTCCTACTCAAATCCATACTCCAAATAAGAAATCATAACTGCCATGTACACTTGCGCAATGGATTGATAAGAATGACACGCAACTAGAAACAAAGGCAAAGTTGAATATTAATGTAAAGAAGCTTTTATTTCTGCCACACGTAAAAAAGAGGCACCATGAAAAATGCACGACAAGAGACTATGGTAATTCCATGGCAACGGCGAAAAGATCCTACTCTATCATCAGGATCTTTAAGGAAGAAACTCGCATTTTCAAGGATCGATATCGCAGTAGACACACGTGAGATACTCATACTGTCTGATTCTTGGATATCGGGTAGCATCGCGTTATCACTATAATTATCGTTGACTTATTTTTGGGGGCGAAAGTAGGTAAGAACTCAGTGCATAATGGTATGAGTCGTTGGTGAATCGCTCGAGAGTCGTTGATTGTTGTTCTGAAGGGTTTGAAGTCCCGTGTTCCCCACTTTTGATTTCATGGAGGAGATAACCTACGTCAAACATCTCAATTCTCAAACAATCATTTGTAGGATTACCTACATCTAGTTCATCAACCAATTTCAAGGCTTTTAGCCGACTTTTGGTAATCTCGTGGATCACATGCGCGTACAGTACAGATTGTGAGCTAGCAATCTTTCATTGAGGCGCACATAGATGCATCGACCATGACTTCATTGTCACCAACGCTTGTGGTTGGCAAATGCCAAGATATGCAGCAATTTAGGCCAATTTCATAACTACTATCAGAGTCTTTACGAGTTGGGGTGGATGGAGAAATGGACGTCCTTCGTCGGCGTAATGTGATGCGATACGACAGCTATTCCCGAACAGAATACCGATGTAAGATCATCGAGAGATTTCGGGGAAAAATCTGCCGGGAGACACGATAGTCCTCGAGGCAACCATGGTGGATGAAGAGTACCTTTTGGAAGTACCTACCTTCAGATTTCTCATTTTCTTCCATTTGTCTACCAGCCCACGATTAAGGGCTATGGGGTGTCAAGAGATGATGCAAATTGAAGTTTTGAGTGCTTCGCTCTGGTCTTCTGAAGTATAGGAGATGTCAGATAAAAAGCATTTGTATTTCGGGAATTTCGAAAGCCTACTATGTTTGAGTATTCCTTTTTTCTTTCTTTTTTTTTTGGCAACTTTCAGTCTTGATCCATATATCTGTTACGATCTATGAGCTTAATTTTCATCCAAAATATCTCCCGGCGCTGGAAAAATCTCCGCAATTATCCGGCAGATTTCTGGGGTAATCATACATATTATGGAACCCTAGATTTCTGTTGTAGCCAAGATGCCATTACCCCTGTGGTACAGCAATATAAAGTTGTTTCGCTGGCCTTTATCCCACGAATCGCCAAGCGTACCTTACATCACGCGTTGCTGAATTTCATTACTTTACCCAATGTGCTATATTCGTTGTTTGATCGTCGCGAGTAACTTTCCCAATGCCCATCATTACTCCGTTCGGTAAATAGGATACCCGTTTCTGGAAGGCCGAATGCATTCACACTTTCATGTGCATGCATTTTTCGAACCCTTTCCCTTTTCTCTCAATTTTATATATAAGCGCAACAATACTCTTTAAGTCCTGACATTGCCAAGGAAGAGACCGAGGTGCCCGGTTGAGCGGGTGAGAATTCGGCGAAGGATCATTCAACAAGCTAGATGGTCCCTCAGTCAAGGGAAACTGAATTGCCATGCACTTATATGTGCTAACCATGATCCCCAAATTTATGTTCTGTCCATCAAGTGCTATGCTCTCTTTCACTCCGCTCATACCCAAAACTAAAACCTAGTACTCCGAGTCTTCCGAGATCACAATGCGTCTAAATCTGAAGACCATTCTACTTTCCGCGTCGTTGTTCTTGCCATCTCTTGTATCTGCCCAGCTAGCTTCTGGCTATCCGATTGGCCCCCTTACTACTTCAGCTGCGAAATGGGCAAAAAAAGTCTGTGATGTGACTAAGTATGGCGCAGTAGCCGACGGAAAGACAGATCTGGGACCAGCTCTTCTTGCCGCATTCAATGCCTGCGCAAGTGGTGGTGTCGGTATGTTTGTAGACTTACGTGATTTTGGTGTACGATACTAAGAACGATCTAGTGAACATCCCTCTTGGGAACTATGCGATGTCTACATGGGTTACACTATCTGGTGGTAATGCATGGGCCATAAATCTCGAGGGTGTCATTCTTAGAACTGGGTAAGCTCTCTTGGTGCTTCAAACCCATTTTTAGTTTGCTAAGAATTTGTATCCAGTACTGCAGGCGGACATATGATCGTTGGTAAGTTTACCGCCTGAACACTCATAATTTTAGCATTTTCTAATTCCCACCTATAGTCGAAGACTCTACCGACTTCGAAATATACAGCAGTAGATCAAGCGGCGCTATCCAAGGTTATGGATATGTATTCCATGCACAGGGAATTTATGGGTAAGAGTCTATGATGAAAAGTCGTCTCGAGAATATTGTTAACCCTCAGTGAAGGCCTCGTCTCATTCGACTGATAAACGTTGTCAACTTTTCTATTCACGACATTGCACTTGTCGACTGTAAGTTCCCTATGACCTTTCTCTACCAAAATTGTTTCAAGTTTTGAATCTATTCCCATGCAGCCCCGCGCAGTAAACTGCAATATATCTTCTAGTTATCTACCAATGCCTCTGTCCATTATACTGTCGATATCTACTGATCGATCCACTAGCTCCGGCATTCCACCTCATTCTCGACACCGT
The DNA here is from genome assembly GCF_013461495.1 of Botrytis fragariae. Lineage (NCBI taxonomy): Eukaryota > Fungi > Ascomycota > Leotiomycetes > Helotiales > Sclerotiniaceae > Botrytis > Botrytis fragariae. The sequence goes on from NW_023500993.1 coordinate 1,399,072, forward strand.
GCAAAATGGTCAAGTATACAATCTAATCATCCGTGGTGGAAACGAAGGTGGATTGGATGGCATCGATGTTTGGGGCTTCAACGTCCATATCCATGATGTAGAAGTTACCAACAAAGACGAATGTGTCACTGTCAAGGTATGCTCTATCACCTGCGCAATTTTTTCTAGAAAGCTTCCACTATGCAATCCATCTTATCTAGAATATCACAATTCATGTATATGATGCTAACAGAACTCAGAACCCATCCAACCACATGCTAATTGAAAATATCCATTGTAATGTAAGCGGTGGGTGTGCGATTGGTAGCTTGGGGGCAGATACTGCCATTTCGAAGATTACTTACAATAACATCTACTCCTGGCAATCTAATCAGATGTTCATGATCAAGAGTAACGGTGGATCAGGCAAGTTTTCTTCGCTCTTATCATCATTGTCCTTCCTAATAAATTCTTCCAGGATCGGTATCCGACAGTGTATTCTCAAATTTCATTGGCCATAGTAATGCATATTCTCTCGACATTGACGCATATTGGAAATCAACACCAGCAACTGGCGACGGTGTTTTGTATACCGGTCTCACTTTCTCCAATTGGGAAGGAACTTGTGCAGATGGTACCTTGAGAGCACCTATTCAAGTCATTTGTCCAACAGGCCAACCTTGCGCGGGTTTGAGCATTACAAACTTTGCAATGTGGACAGACACGGGTAGTTACGAGTTGTATAAATGTCAAAATGCTTGGGGTGATGGAGGATGTTTGGTTCACGGCACTGCGCATACAGCTTGTAAGTTGCCATGCTTTTTTTTTTATCATTACAATGGCTAATGAACTCTATGATAGACTCGATTGTGACACAAACGGTATCATCAGCGCCTTCTGGCTACTCTGCAGCAAAAATGCCGAATGATTTGGCTGCTGGATATGCGCTGACGGCTAGTATCCCTATCCCCACGATCCCTACTACTTTCTTCCCCGGACAAGTTCCAGCAACGAAGAGGGCATATCCATAGTCGCCAGATGGAGGATAGATATGCATGCGAAAACATAAGAAGTGTAAATAAATGCAGGAAAGCAAGATAGTTCGTAAATCTTACTCTGCTTCATACATTGAAGTTCTCACTCCCTTGTTGCTTTCTTCGACAAACGTTTTATGTCCATATGATATCTGCAAGTTCCCTCTTCGGGGTATAACGACCGTATTGCGCATCTCCTGTGATAAAAAACCCCGATATATTTGTCTTGACATGCAACTCTCGAGATTTTGACCGTAACTCCAATCGCCATTACTCCATTATCCCATGCGGTTTTTACATCATTCATGCAATGTTGTCAACATCCATTCCCTCGTTGGCTGCATTTGATGTAGTCTCTGGCGCATCTAGAATCATAATTAGCACCAGAACCTCGGTATCAATTACAGGTTTACAAAGTACTAACCAGTCATCTTGACCTCTCCCTCTTTCATTGCCTGTTCCAATGCTCTTTGACGTGCACAGTTTTGCGCCTTTTGGACCTTGCGAGCCTTCTTTCCGGATAAAGGTGCTAAAGGTCCACTCGTGGGGTGCAGAACAGTACTGGCTCTGGTGCCTCTTGGATTTTTGGTAATCTTGTTGATGGCATTCTTGCGTTGAGTCTTTGCTCTGTTTGCGATCTTGCGCTTCTTTTGAGGAACGTTGGGGTTGCTTTTGGATGCCATTTTGAGATGATTTTCGAATTTCGAGTTGTGGATTGACTTGCAGATGGAATTCTTTGAATGAGGAAATAATTTTGAATGGACAGGGTAGTGATCCACTGCGGGTGAACACTTTCACCGAATCCCCGATGCTTGCAGCTGCGCCACAAGCCAAGTTTACTACCTGAGCCCGGAATTCATCATCATTGTCATCACTTTTCTTGAATATATTCACATTCAAACCCATATTACCAATACATCATCTTCTTTCTTTACCACATTTGTAGTGGTCAGCATACAACTTCGAACTTCTTTGGAGTTTTCAATTCTTATTCAATTTACATAACACCAGCAGTCCAATTTTGAAGATACCTGATTATTCCTTGTGTTGTTTACTTTGAATAATTTATCATGTCGTGGGCAGGTAAGAAGAATACATTTGTGAACTTTGCGAGGATAAAGAAGATCAAACTAACGATCTATCTGTGAAAAGGCTTTAAGAAGAATGTCAATAGGGCAACTACTCAGGTTATGATGAAGACTGGTGAGTGAACCTACCTTGAGGAACTTGCGGGGATCGGGGGTGGACGTCAAAGAAATATGATGCCATCCCCGAATTCTTGCGAGGGTCTTTCGAGTTATGATCTGTTTGTTTTCTAGGCAGCAAGCTAATTTTATTCATTCAAGGTCATGTTGAGAAAACAAATGATCGCGATTACGAAGTTGAAGAAAGGTTAGTTACAACTTTATTACACAACCACAATGGCTACAACAACGGCCGAACACGATACCATGGCGGAAGAATCCGACGAGGAAATGAAGGCGCTCTTGAGAGCTGTGCAAGAAGTCAGCTTGCGATTGACTTTGGAGAATGCCGGTTACTCCAGTAACTCTGAATCCGAATCCGATTACGAGTCAGAAGATGAAAAAGAAGCCGAGATCGACGACAACAATTCATCAGGCTATCCTTCAACCACTCCCTCCAACTTTCTGTCTACACCATCTGCCTCATCTGTCGACTACTACCCATCAAGCCCTTTCTTGCACTCGACCTCGATTTCCTCCAACATTCTGACCGACTACCTTCCATCAACTCCTATTTTACTTTCAAGATCGACCTCTTCCAATTCCGGAAATGAAGACTTGGAATGGGATTATTTTTTGGCCCAATTCATGGCGGCCGAAACCGAGGAAGAAAAGAGAATTGTAGTTGACCAAGTTTCTAGACGTTATCGCACAATGGAGGCCGCTTCATTGAGACTGCAGAAGGAGTCGAAAGGTTATTTGGATTCTTTGAGAGGTAAATTGATTCATTCCGATTTCTTTGAAGGTGAGCTGACAACAAATGCAGCAATGACCGCTTCCCAGATGCGCATTGCTGAGACCATTGATGCCTTCTACGGTGATGCCGGCGCAAAGGATGGTGTCAGTCGCAGTTACAAGCAAGCTGTAGAGGATCTCGACGCCGAGACAATTAAAGCCCTTGATGGACCATACCGGTAAGATTTACACGTTTGTTTGCGCAAAGTGAACGAAGCTAACAATACCAGTACTACCGTCTTGGAGCCCATCTCAAGATTCTGTGCCTACTTCCCCGATATCAATGAGTGTAAGGATATTCCTGGTTTCTTTTGATGCATGCTGAATAGTTTTTAGGTATTAAGAAGCGTAACCACAAGCTCCTCGACTACGATGCCATGCGCGCAAAGGTTAAGAAGCTCGTCGAGAAGCCAGATAAAGATGTCACCAAACTCCCTCGTGCCGAAAAGGAGACTGAGATGGCTAAGGCGGCTTACGAGCAACTCAACGACCAACTCTTTAATGAACTTCCTCAACTCATCGACCTTCGTGTTCCTTACCTTGATCCAAGTTTCGAAGCTTTAGTCAAAATCCAACTTCGCTTCTGTGCTGAGGCATATTCTAGAATGGCACAAGTACAACAATATTTGGATGCTGATACAAGAGAGCAATATGCGCAAGGACATCTCGATAGCAGGGTTGAGCAGGTTTTGCAAGAAATTCGTGAATTAAGTATCAGTGGAACAGTTTGAGCAGTGCGATTTCATATGGGGTTAATATCAAGGAATGTTATTTGCATGGTACTTATGGTACTTCATGAATATATGACTGGTGTTACATGGAAGAAAGTTAGGGTTTTGACTGGCAAGCGTTGTCATTTGACTTCGATATCAAAGGAAGGCGTTTGGGAAAGTTGTATACCGTTGCCAGACCCAATTGTAAAGGACTGAGCATGTATCATCTAGGATTGGTTTTTCTGTAGACACGATAACTTTATCTTGCTGCTTGCAAGATCATAATCATCACCTTGAATCATCTGTACTATTCACTGCCTGTGATGTGACATGATAGCTGACGTTGTTGCGCGTCATTCGAGGTTTGGCTAACAGCTAAATAGAGAATCATGGACCTAGCTCTAGGGCATCAAGGGAGACTATCGTTTCATACCTACTTGATTATCATCTCATGGTAACATAGCTTCAGTATCTCGCGTGGACCTGCTCTTCAGGATTCTCATTTTTAATGCTTAGATACATATGCGTCCACTATTTTTATGTATCTATCGTCCACTTGTTCATTCAACAATTAATAGAAGACTCCAAGTTGTTCCATTCTTCGAATTATATAAATATCTGTTACATGATTCGGATCATTTGAAACGATGAAATTTTGTACCGGCTTCCTTGCACATACACTACCGACATGGATTGGATTGGATACAAGCATCGCCAGGACCTCCTCATAGATCGACAATCGCCTTTCCCCACAATTGAAACTTGGCCTAACAGATCTAGGGACCTTTTGCATGTGGGATTGATATTTTTAAACGTTATTTGTTTGGGAATGGGACGCTTCTTCTTTTTTTGCCTTTGAATTTTATAATGAACATGAGAATGATGAGATGTGGTAGACTGATTGCAGTTTCCTGAGGTGCGGGAGGGGACTAGGGTGTCGTCAGCGAAACGGATTTTCTGGGACTCGGGAGGGAGGAGAGTTCTTTGAATATGTTGGTTGGAGGGTTTGGATTCTGGGAGAGGGGTTTGAGTCGTCGCTTGTATGCTTCCGTGTGCCGAATTTGTTCTCTAGACGGAATGCTTGTCTCGAGAATCGAACTTCACGGGAAGTAACAGAAAAGATGCGTTGCTTCGCGGCTACATGCATGGGGTATCCCTAGAACTAGGGATCAAATGAAAGATAGTCTCCGCAATGAGGTTTACTGGCGGTTTGATCATATTACTGTACTTTGAGGTGAAATTGTACATTCGCGTCCTTTGGTGCGCTTTGGGAAGTTGATACTGGGGATTGGATATTTTCTTGGTAGAACAGCTTGGGACGAAGGTTTGATAGCTCTTGGCGCATACGTTGACGGAGCTAGATAGGGGGAGAGTGGATGGGGTAGAATGCTATTCTTGGTGTGTCGGGAGAGATAGCTTGGGTTGTAGATCTGAGCTATGGGAATGAAGATGAAATGGATGGATAGGGTGGAGTAATGTATATAAGGATACTTCTCGTCGCTCTTAGCACGGTATCTGGACATCATCACTTCCATTCTACATTCCTATTAACTTTTAACAAATCTTCGGCAGGACCGTGTTTATTTCTTACTCTATTTTATATCTCCAACAGACTATCTATCTTCCTCTCCATCCAAACCATCAAAATGCAATTCTCCACCGTCTTCCTCTCTCTCCTCGCCGCTACAGCCGTCGTAGCAAAAGGCAACTCCACCAAGCCTGTCACCGACAAATCCCTCTGCAAAGAGATGAACAAGCTCGAGAAGCTCGTGGACCAAGCCCAAAACACCACAAAGCTCGCCTCCAAAACAAACAACAACCAGACGAAAATCGATAGTATTGTGGCGAAAGCGAGCGCTGCCGCTGTGCAGCTCGATGCGATGCAGGCGAATACTACGCTGGTGTCGACTTGTGCTGTGATTGATGCGGCGCAGACGACAAAGAAGCAGTGTAATAAGATGGAAGGTGTGTATTCCATTTCTTTTCTAATTACCATTCCCATTCCCATTTCCCTTCTCTATAATCCATAATCTCAATCCCATTCTCACACCCGTTCAGACCTCCAAAAAACCATCGCCACCGCCGCCAACAGCACCAAGCTCGCCGCCAAAACCAAAGGCAACGCCACAAAAGAAGCAGAATACCAAGCCAAAGCCACGAAAGCGCAAACGAAACTTGCAGAGATGACAAGTAATACTACGTTGGTGGATGCGTGCAGTGCGCTGCAGACGGAGAAGGAGGCTAAACAGGCGGATACGACGACTACGAATGCGGCGACTAGCTCTACGGCTGCGAGTGGTGCGGCGGGATTGGTGGGTGCCAAGTTGGGAAGCTTGGTAGGCGCGGGTGTCTTGGTTGCGGTGGGGATGAGCTTGTTGTAGAGAGGAGAGGTGGGGATGGAGGTTATGAGGGCGTGGGTTGTGTCTGATGGTGGATTGGGGGAGGGGATTGGTATCTATATCAGTAAATCAAACCAAAGGCCGTGGAATTGTGAATATCTACTTCAGGAATCATCACTGGGTTGGATATGGAAGAAACACCGAGTTGGCGAAAATGCGACATGCATACATCATGGACTCGCAACCTCGTGTACTATAACCAACTACATTCTTTAGACAATTCACAGTACACCTGGACAAGTTAGGATAAGAATGAATGAAGAATTACATGTTGAAGAAACAGACAAGCAAGAACCAATGGATAATCGACTAAAACGTGACTTCATCAAAACAGTATCTTAGCAACGAAAGTAACAGAAAACACCGATCACACCTTATCTCAGGGAGCTCTACCTGACTCGACACATGTGTTCATGAGGTCAACACGCAAGGTATATCATAGCTTCCAAGAGAGACTTACTATTCATCCATCCATCCATCTATCCGAGCTCGTAAATACTTCAATCAAAATCAACGGTTATGATACATAGGATCAATACACACTCATGTAACTGCAAGTGCGGCTCAAAATCCCCTCATTTCAAACAAGGACCACCATCCAAACTAGCTGGAGTAGGTGAAAAAATCCTTAAAATGGATCCAAATCAATTCAAACGACACTCGTTATTGGATATCAATACGCACAACCCGTGTAATCTGCAGACTCCAACGACGATCAACATCTAACCCATTAAACAAACACAGTGACAGCTACCACCTCACACCATACCCAACCCAACTCGGTCCCCCAAGAAGTTCAAAATACCCAAAAATAAATCCCCGTGGTCCATCCATCCCATTCATATACCGATCTCTCAACTCTTAGCCGCAAAATTAATTTCTCTGCCTAAAAGACCCGTTCCGTCGTACCAATTGCTCACTGTTGTCAGAACCTTATTTTATTTGCGAACGCCCGTTAAGGCTGTGAGGAACAGAACACGGACCCACATCTAACCTTAAAGTTTTTGGTGGCTTTTTTGATAGGTTGTAGTTTGCTTCATGGGTGAGCTGAAAAGTTGTTGTTGGCTTTGATAGTCTTGGCTTTGGAGGAGGAGAGTGGAGTTAAAGATGTGATTCTTCGTGAGTTTTTTTATTTCCATGATTGCATGGTATTATTTGAGGCTCATGTGAAGACTGCCAAGTAAATGGATAGTTACGTTGAGAATTTGAATCCCAAGCTCTACAAATCGCGTAACCAATTGTATACTTTCCCTAGGGTATGATAAATCACAATGACATATCTCAAAGCGCAAACCCGTAATTTTCTAAGCCAAGTAAGGAAGCAAACAAGTATTGCAACCCAAGAGACGATCGACAAAAGTGGAAGTAAGAGATATGCAATTGGAAGTGAGGCTGAAAAATGCCATGCCATGCCATGCCATGCACCTTCCCGCCCTTCGAATCACGAGGGAGACAGGTAGGTACGAAGGGATACATATTTGAGCAAACGATTTTCCATTCAGATATGAGGTTCTTGTACACTACTTTTTAGATTCGTTTATTCTTTCGCTGTTACATCGGTGCTCTTATTCGTATATTTTAAATTTGAACATTGTACCACGAGAAGCCTTCGAGTTGAATTAAGCACCTTGAGAAGCTACCATAATGACTGTCGCGAATACAACTCATATTCCTGGTGCGAGGGGTGCTTTACTTGGACTTCGCATTGCACAACTGGTGCTTGCTGTTATTATACTTGCTCTTTCATCGTATGGAGTTTACTGGCTTGTATATGATGGAGATGCACTTACATTGGCTTCGGTAAGCTTTTGCTATCTCCCTATTCACTCACATTTAAGACTAACCGTGGGTAATATTCAGGCCTCAATCTCGATTGTCATTTGTGTCTATGTGATAGTAGCAAGCACAGGCGCACCTGTCCTGTATAACTACTGGGCTATACTCGGACTGGATATCATCGCCGTGATACTTTGGGTTGTATCATTCCCAATTCTCGCCTCGCAAATCGCAAATGCCATTACTGTCGAAGATACTTGCGACTCATATTACTATTGTTACTACTACAAACACAAACGTGGATTGGGACTTGAGAAGCGTGCAGAGACCACTTGGGAGACATATAAGAATGTGATGATTGCAACATCTGCATTGGGTGGTCTTGAGTTGTAAGTGTTCAACAGATTCACCTCGTGAACAATTATTAATCACATTTAGTGTACTTTTTGCGATTACACTCATCATTCTCGGGATTAATCTTCATCGACATCGCAGTGCTGGAGGCCATTGTCAACCTGGTGCTGCAGCTCCTAGACAGGTTGATTTTGAAGAAAAACAACGACGTAATGTCACTGCACCTGCGGAGCCAAGTCAACCTGAGGTGTATAATCCACCAGCCATCCACCACTAGATGTATCCACGACCCTGGTATACTCACTCAGAGAGCAATGGAGACAAAGGAAAGAGAGTCAGGACCAGAAGATGATGGATGCGTGGAAACAAGGTGTTCTGGTCAAGATGTTTGATGATACCCGAATATTTCTTTCGTGTGTATAGTGTTTTGGACGAATAGGAATAATAAGACTAAACTAGAGCTAGAGGTTAAGGATTGAGAATTGCATGCAGCTTTTAACACGATATGGTCTTTTCCATATTGATCAACTTTGAATCTGAGTGACACAAACCAGTAAGAAATCTCAGAAAGTAACTTTAAGCTTAGACTTAGTTTCCGAAGAGACTTAGGAGATTCTAAACCCCCATATGACCCAGAATCATTAGTCTTTCACTAAAAGAGCTAGAATTCGCAACCACACAAAGGAAAAACCCCAGAATCTATTCTCAGCCTTCAACAGTCCAAAGAGATGATATAACTACTAATACCACTAGGTACCCCAATAATATCACGATGAGAAAATCTAGTTCTTTCATCACATCGAAACAACTTTTCCCCATCTCACAGCCGAGTTTTCCGTGGCAGATCAAGATGATGTCTAGCTAGGTAGCTGACGATTAGACCGTGACTCGAAGTATGACCTGAAAAGTTCGGTGATGACTCAGATCATTTGAAATCCTAGAACTAAGTGGTGGCTCAGGACTAGACATGATAGTTTATGGAAAATGATGTATTAATAAACTAGAAATAATCCGAGAATTGTTACTCTACAAGAGTCTTATGTATATAAACCTCTTCCACTTGTAAAAGCAAATACCAGAAGAAATCGTTGAAAAATAAGTTCTTATCAAAGGAGACAACAAATACGAATATTGTTATCGCTGAAAGAATCGCCATATCACCACCAAAACCCCTGTTCAAATGACGCAGCCGAATCGCGTCCGCGCGCAAAAAAAGTTATCAGCGATTGAGGGGGAAAAAGATTTAGATTCGAGTACGGAATCACAAGCAAAATCACAGCCAGAATCGCAAACACAATTACAATTACCAACTCCCCCATCCTCCTCTACACCCACACCTTCAAGCTCACCATCTCCCTCCACCCAAACCCGCAAACAAAAACGGCGCGCCCTCCTCGCCGAATCCCTCGCTCTCTCACTCCACAACTCCAGCTTCCCTAATCCCGCTCCCGAAAGCGATGTACCCAGCCGCACAACCATCCTCATCTCACCACACCATCTAACACCCCCAACTCCCAACCTTCCGCCCACAATGTCCACCCCCACCCGTCTCCTCATCTGCTCCATCGGCAACCCCGCCCCCTACACCAATACCCTCCACTCCGCCGGGCACACAATCCTCAGTCTCCTCGCGCCCTCCCTCTCCAACCCCTCCTTCCAAAAATCTCGCTCCTACGGAAACGGTCTCCTATCCTCCGGCTCCACATATACGCTCTGGAAATCCAGTTCTCTGATGAACATTTCCGGAGTGGGTGTCACATCCGCCTGGACGAGTTTCCAGCGGGAATCTTCTTCTGCGGAATGTAAACTCGTCGTCATACATGATGAGTTGGAATTACCAGCGGGAAGAATAAATGTGAAGCCGGGGAGTAACAGTCCGAAGGGTCATAATGGGTTGAAGAGTATTCGGGATACGTTGCGGGGACAACCATATACGCGGATTGGGATAGGCATTGGGAGGCCGGAGAGTAGGGATGCGGGAGTCGTGGCGAATTATGTGTTGAGGAAGATGAGTGCTGAGGAGAAGAGAAAAATTGAGGGGTGTGTGGGAAAGGTCCTCGAGGAGCTGGCGAGGTTGAGTGGAGAGTAGACAGGTCAGATGTTACTGGAATGATTGAGATGGGATGGTATATTGGAGGGGTTCATCCGAATTGAATTCGATATAACAACACTTTACGACACAAGATATTTGGACACGAGATATGGGACGGGAATGGGCTGGTTGCGCTGAACATATTATCCATTGGATTTTGTACATTTCTTGTAACAAAAGAGAAACGCCCGCTGATGCATATGATACCCCTAATAGACTAGATGTAGAAAAATAGGAAAAGGAGAACAACTTTCATGGGCTTTTAAATCTACCTTTTACCAAAATGAAATGACAAACGAAACAAACTAAGCTACTCGAGCCTCATTGTTCTTCCCTAAAGTGCTTGGGCTTTCTGGCGATTCATCATCGCTCATCAATCCTTCTAATTCAAACTCTTCTGCATCACGAATCTGCCTCGAATCTGTATGAACGTGGCCATTCATTCGTGGAAGACGAGCTGGAGCGTCCTCTCCATCCTTTGGAGGCACTGGAGGTGCACTTGTGTTGACTGCATAAATATGAACCAACATATTAGTCAATAAGAATATAAGGAAAGCGAAACTGTATAACACAAGGACGTAAGATACGTGGGTGATTCCTGCGTCGGAGATAAGTTTCATTTGTTCTTCGGTAGCTCCCATGAACAAGAAACCAGATGCGTAAAGTAACTATCATGATTAGCCTAAGTCTTCGTATCCTAGAAATATAACTTACAAATGGTGGAACGTATTGGAAACTGTTGGCATCACCATCCTCAGAGAAGGTAGCCCTATCTTTCAAGAGGAAAGCAATTTCAATAATTCTTGAAAGTCCGGCGGCCATTAAAGTATATCCAAAAACACTGTGGACCATGGTACTGAGTGGGAGATGCTGTGGGTGACCAGACATAGCCCATCCAGTGATAAAAATGACAAATCCGGGAATGAAATTTCTCTTTGGCGAACCATCTCTCTTTCTGCTCAACCAAACTCCTGCCAAACCAGCAGTCCACCAAATTATTCCCATAGTAGTGTGTTGAATATCATTTGCGACCCAAGCGCCACCCCATCTGTGTTCGGTGAAAGTATTGACACAACCCCAAGCTGCGATAACTGCCGAGTCGAAGAATTCTTGGGATCGTCCGGTTTTTCTCAACCAGACTTGTCCAACCAGCATAACAATCGTAAGTAAGATACCGTAACCGATGAACGCACTGCCCATGATAAAGTGTGCGAGACATTGACCGAGATGATCATCACGACAGAAACCTAAAGCTGCAATTCCACCGAAAAGCATTTGTACCCAAGCCACAACTGGCATTGCCTTTCCAACAATTCCATGGCCATGAACCGCGACCTTTCGGATCTTTCCGTGGAAACCTTTGGTGATGTGAAATTTGAGGTAGATACCGAATACCACTTGAACGGCAAGCATAAGCATTAGGATGTTGGCGAACGCTGAGTGAACATTTTTCGCAAAGACTCGTCCTCCATGGAGATGACCCAAGAAATATCCCGCCACTGCGATAACTGTTCCTAATATTTGTACGGGTACATGCCATCTATTTCGCACAATCTGAAAATCCTGTTAGTATACCACGATTTTGACCCTTATCTTTGTTACATACTCCAAGAACCATTCCGGTCGGAAAGATAATGCCAAAGGCAAACATTTGCAGCAAAATATGAACCCATAATATCGAATCCTACATAGTCACAATCATTAGCATCGCTCAAACATTGTCGGATAGATTGCGATAAACATACAATAGGTTCTACACTCATAGATTCTCCATCTTGAATCTTCGACATATCTCCTCCGTGTGCGTTTGTTCCTTGTGCAAATAGAGCAATTCCGGAACCGGCCACGAAGGCAAGACGGCCACCATTCATGATGGACATATTTGCACCAGCGTTAATAGCTAACGGGCGGGCCCGTGTATCGTCTGAGTGTATGGAGTTGTGGCAAGACGAGCCAGATTTCTATTGCAATAGTTGTTTCGAAACGCGCCGATTAGGTCCGAGAGTGTGAGTAGATGCGGCTGCTTATCTCAAAGACAATGAAGTGTTGAGATGATAGGTGGCAGTCAAATCATGCGACGAGAATGAAAGAGAAAGAAAAACAAAAAAAGGAGTTAATTCGATTGAAATCTCTTTTCACTCGTAACTGTATATAGATCCGAGATAGATAGTACCGTCGGTAGTTTCAAATCTATATTTCTAATTCCACGATATTAAATTGAGGCTTCGTAACCAATTCGCATCTCGCTGATCATACGATAAATTTAATTGGTGCGGGTGTTTCGGCTCGTTCATCCAAGATCACGTGAAAGAAATGCACAGCCACAAGTTGTTGACTTTCCCCCTTTTATCGAGATAACACCCCTCTCGTCTGTGTGAGTGTAGATCAGCCAGAGTAATCACTCATCTTGCATGAAAGCATACAATGGTATTGCTGAGGGATGCAGGTGCCCTCAAACTATCAAAATATCTACTCCTAGGGTCTCGTAGGGTTCTATATCGGTACACTATTAAACAAGGTAAAATACACAGCAAGGAAGCTTACGCAATCGTTAGCGGGACAGCACGTTATTCTACGGATTCTATAATTGTTCGCATCCACCTCATACAGGCGACTCGTTGCAATCGCAACATTAGCCAGAAATTTCAACTATGCCCTTTCCTCCCCCGACGGCTTGAAGGCATCAGGCTTTCCCAGAGTCTTCTTGACGTTGATGACTTTCAATCTTCTTCCAAGTCATCCTCATTCATCTAACAGTACTTTGTACTTGCACTGATGTGTTGGACATGGCATGTATTATGACAGCAATCGCTTCGGTCTCGCTGTAAATGTTGTCATCTTCAGTGTGATCAGAATCGGGTCTAGACATGCAATAACAACGAATGATTTCCTTGTCGCCAGTTCCATGTTAAGAGGATGAGGGCATTCAGATGGTGTTGTCATGACCCGAGATCCAAAGAGCTACTGACATCTGCACTAATCGTTAAATAGCTAGCGTAAGGCATTACAAGCATTCTTATTGGTCATCACATGATTCTTTCCTCATCGTACATGCCTCCCTGGGTAACATCTAACTAGTTGTAGCTTAAGTATCAATATGAGCATCATCGTTATTTACCCAGTACCTATCAAAGCAAGAACAAATCATGATGTTAAAACTCTTTGGGAAGCAACTTCCAAATAAAAACTTTAGTTCATCTTCTGACACGATTTCTTTCTCGGTTGAAGATTGTTCAACAATCACTCAAAACCAGAACCACGGTTCTTTATATCACAACATATCAAACAATTCGCCAAGTATTCAAATTCGAACATTCATTCGTGACCATGGCAGCCGCAAGTACTGGTACTGGGCAACCGACTAGCATTGCAACTAAAGTTTTCTCGACCCAAGAAAATGTCAGCCTAATCGGTATACCACAACTAGGATTCGGAGTTTACCAATGCAAAGGACAAAAATGTATCGATGCTGTCACCGCCGCATTGAGAGCCGGTTACAGGCACATTGATACTGCTCAGTAAGAACCAATACATAATATCCCTAGCGTGGTGACTACTAGAAGTCTCTAACAGCTACATTATAGATACTATGATAACGAAGAGGAAGTTGGTCTCGCTGTCGCAGAGTTTATGAAAGAAACCGGCACAGAACGCAAGGAGATTTTCATCACAACCAAGATCCTCACACCTGCTGGATCAGTTGAAAAATCTTTTGAAAAGTGTCTGAAGAGTATTGAAGCTCTTGACAGTGAGAACTGTTACGTTGATTTGTTCTTGATCCATAGCCCAAATTGTGGAGCTGAAGGTCGTTTGGAGATGTGGGATGCCCTCCACAAACTTTACAGTCTTGGAAAATCCCACATGATTGGAGTTTCGAACTTCGGCATTGGACATATCGAGGAGTTGGAACTTGCTAGGCCTTTCATTTCTCCTCACGTGAATCAGATAGAGGTTCGTGTTTTCAAAGTGGCCTATTTGCTAAAAATTCTAACGATCTTAGTTACACCCTTTTTGCCAACAGCGAGTTATAGTTCAATACTGTAAGATAAACGGCATTCACGTTGAAGCTTACTGTCCACTTGTCAGAAATCAGAGGAGCAATGATCCAGTTCTTCAATCGATCGCAACCACTCACAGTAAAACCGTTGCTCAGGTATTGATACGATATGCTTTACAAAAGAAATGGATCCCTCTTCCAAAGAGTGAAACTCCATCAAGAATCGCCGAAAACGCCGATGTTTTCGACTTTGTCATTTCCGAATCGGATATGAGTCGTTTGGATGCACTGGATGAAGGCAGCGAAGGCTCCATTGTCCAAGTTGTCACGAATAGATGAGGAAATTCAGATCATGAGTCACCAACCTGTTGGAGTCAATCTGGTGGATAACTTACCCTCTGACTCCTGGGGCCCATGCATCGAACGGGCTTAGATATCTGTTATGCGGAACAACAAAAATATGAGAATGATGCGCGAAGTTGAACTTTCGGGGAGATTCTTGAATGGCAATCACTGAGACATGCATTATATCAAAGTATCGTTTAGCAAGTCTAAAGTCTGAAATTTTAAAGATTCATTTGCTCTTTTTATGTTGCTTCACATCGATCTACCTAACTTTTACGTATCTCACAATTGAAGTAGCCGCAGCATATGTTAGATTTGTTGGTTGTGATCCTACCTACAACTTAAGCGCCGAGCGAACGACGATGACAACAAATTCTCAGCCACCAACTTCCATTACTCACGGGCACAACCCATCTCAATATTCTCTTGTATTTCTTGAAATAAGCTTTCTTTGATTCGTAAAGTTTATAGATTTAAAAGGCACTTCTGATGTAATTTTCCACACTTTGAACAAGTACAAGTACAAGAAACCTACACATCCATGAAATCCCAAAACTTCCACACATCTTTCTCGTGTGCTTCTCATTAGTACTATTGGTCAAGGATCAGTACCACGACACCGGTGCATCAATTCCCTGACCGACCTGAATCTCAGACCTTGCTTACCTGGATAGTTGTATCCAACGTTGGTAAGTTGTTGTCACTATACAAGCAGCAATTCATCTCAATAACTCATCACATATTTCACTTCATACTTTCCTCTCCCCATTCTATTCTCTTCACGTCAACACCGAGCGTTTAAAAACGTATCTTAACTCAATTTTTATAATTTAACAATGTTTCACAGTAGCAAATCTTCAAAAGTTACTCTGCATAAGAAACTCTTTGCACCAGTATCAATTACTAGTGCTTTGGGGTCTGGTTCTTCGACAGAACCTAAAGCAACGATACCGGTCCTGTTGCCGGCCGATCCGGTATTAGAGACAGAAGTGCAAGCGGAAGTAGAGATACAAACACAGGAACAAAATATTGTATCTGTTTCTTCAATAACAATCTCTGATTCGGCTTTGCCTCCTGCTACAATTCCAACCCCGGTTCCCAACGCTCGTTCGATCACAGATACAGTAGAACCGCAGGATACTCAAGCGGAAAACAAAGTTGTTGCGAACAGCATTCAAGTTCTACCTCCTAGTCCTCCTCGATCTCCTTTTCACCCTTCATCTTCTGCGTCCTCCTCATCACACCAATCCGCAAACCACAGACGCAACATGTCTTCAACCTCAACCACAACTACACAATTCGGTTCTCCACCCCCTTCATACACACCGTTCGTTACAAATCCTCTCCCCCATCAGACCTATCCATATCACGTGCAAAACCAATATAGCCACACAAACGGCTATCGATACCCGAATGAAAACATGTATAGCAATGAAATTCCAGCGGGTAATCAATTTGTGAATGCGCCTCTGAATCATCAACTTATTCATAGAACGGGATTTGCACCTCCATCTCCTTCTCCATCTCCGAATTTGCAACTTCCTGATCTGGTGAATGAGGTGTTGAGGTTGAGAGATCGGTTGAATTTGTTGGAGGGGGGTGCATTGGCTTTACCGGGTGAGAGGGGTAGGGATAGGGGAAGAGGAAGAGATAGAAGAGGGGATATTGAAAATGATGAGGAGAGAAAAAATAAGAAAGCAAAGGAAATAGAAAGGGAAACTAAAGAAGCAAAAGAGAGATGGGAAGAAATTGAGAAATGCGGATTGGGGTATGAGGATTTTTTGGACGAGTTTTTTGGTCACGACTATAGTGATTGGAAGATTGTAAAGTTTGATTTTGAGGAGGGGGAGGTTGAGGAGGGCCTGCAGGTGGAATTGGGAGAGCGGATGGAAGTGGTAGATGAGGTTCGTGATGTGGAAGAGAAGAGTGGAGATAAATACGAAGAAGAAGAGGAGGAGGAGGAGGAGGAGGAGGAGGAGGAGACTGAGAGTGAGGAATTCGAAACCCAAGAAAAAACTCCAGAAGACAAAAACCCAAAACCCGAAGACACAATAACCCTCCTCCCATCCGTGTTTATCGACGAACGCTCAAAGTCTCGTTTACACCCTCCCTACTCATCTTCCTCATCGACATTTTCCTCATACTTCCCCCGCTCTTTAGCTCCCTCAACTCCACAATACAATCAACAAAATTTCGAAGAAATTCCTCTAAGATGTACGCCAGTAGCCCCAGATCCTCCTCGGATTATCCAACGACAACATCCAGATCCATCGCTCCCGGAATGCGGCTGTCATTACTTCGTAGACGCTGGTTCGATCAGCAATGTAACGGTTATATATCCTGTTGCTTCTTTGCCGCAAAGTATGGATGATTTGGAAGAGGAGAAGGAGGTTGTTAGATGTGTGTTGGAGGGATGGAACAGAGGGAATATTGTAAGTGTTTTTCCTACTTCATGTTTTTCTTGTGTACTTGTGATTGTAGGATGCAATTTCCGCAGTCTTCATCAAGTTATCTTGTACGAGCATAAGAGCACGATTGAGACGAAAGCTAACAAGATATCCTACTAGGATAAGTATGGGCACCGTCCATCGAAGAGAGCATATGCTGCTATTATCTAGTATGTTCATCCCTTCTCCTCCCCGATCGGAAAAGACTAACCCCACTCAGCCCCGATCCACAAGCCCCCCTCCCCCGCAAAAAACTACGCATAGCACTTTCCTTCACCCCTATATATCCCCCTACCTCATCTTCCACATCCACCATTTCCACAACCCAGACTCCTACAAATCCAGAAGATATAACAACAGATACGTCTATCTATATCAGCACTACGAATGGATGCACTTCCTTTTCACTGAGTGGTAATAATGGAGTTATGGATTATGCGAAGTATAAAGTGAAATATAGTAATCAGGATGTGCATGAGAGACACGATGGGATTTTGGAGGTGGGGAGATTGAGGGGGGCGTTGGGGTATGAAGTATTTGGGAAGAAAGGCGGGGAGGGAGGAGAAGGAAAGGGAGAAGAGAGGGGAGAGAGAGATGGCACAGAAAACAAGATAGGAGATGAGGAAGAGCATTGGGAAAACGAAGCGGTAAAAGATAAGTGGAAATATGATAGTCACGATGTAGGATGGGGAGACAATAGGAAAGGATATGAATTAGAGGATAAAAAAGAGATGGAAGGGGGTTGGATTTGAAGCAATTGAACCTCACCCTCCCTATTCTCCTTCTATCCCTGCAACGCATTCCCTGCCCTCAGTAGGAGGAAGCAGAAAAAGCAAAAAAAAAAAGCAAAAAAACATACAACAGTGGGGATTCGCTGGTGGTCACCCACCCAACTACTAATCCACCGATCTGAAGCTTGTGTATGGCAGAGCGGACGGGATGCCCAATTCTCTTCAGTCTATGGTCGTATGTGGAAGAAATGGGCTCAGCTGGTACCATATTGGAGAGTTAGGACGAGAGAATACAAGACGAGATATTCGTGGGATCACGTTGGCACGAGAGGAGGGGGATGTTTCATGTGAGTATGAAACTAGGAAATTTAAAGTAGATAGAAAGTCCAGCAAATTCAACGATGAAAAGGAATATATAAGAAGATGTAAGGAAGGTTGAGGGAGTGATACTCTGCCAAGATAAGATATAGCAGGATCCCGTTTCTGAATGACAAACGTTAGAACTCGTGCTAGTGTTCCAACAACTTCGGTATATGCGCTCGGAGATTTCAGATCCTAATTTCAAAGAGAAGACCCTGTTATTTGATGTCTTGTGTAAAAGAAAATGTATTTTCCGGGAAATCTTTGTACGACGTAGAATGCCAATCGCTCCACTTGAGTGAGAGGTCCCAGTCCCATTGAACCCACATTCCGTACCCGCCAGACATTTTTGTAAGTTGAGAACCTTAAAATCCATATTTCGTTGCCCCAAATGTAGTAAACAAGAGCCTTGAGCCATGACTGGACATGCATCTTGTATGCTATTGGGAAATAGTCGAAGCCTGGCTGTGGCGTCCTCCCTTGAAAAGGACACCATGAAATCGAGCTTTTGAATCCTTCGAGTCATTTCTTCTAAATTATGCATAACCCTAAAATCCTTAACTATCCTCCTTCTTTCCTTCAGGTTCCCGTCTATCAAGAATTTCATCGACAATACCCATCTCCAGCGCCTCCTGCGCACTCAAAAACTTGTCCCTCTCCATCATCCTCTCAATCTCTTCGAGACTATGTTCCTTCGTCAAATGCCTCTTGTAGATCTCATTCAGACTCTTCCTAACCCTCAAAATCTCCGTCGCATGAATCGCAATATCAGTAGCTTGGCCTGAATACCCTCCGCTAGGTTGATGTATCATAATCGAACTATGCGGCAAACAGAATCTTTTTCCTGGTTCTCCTCCGCACAGAAGGAGCGAGCCCATGGACGCGGCCTGACCGACACAAACAGTGGAAACGGGTGATTTGATATAGGTCATTGTGTCGTAGATGGCGAGACCGGCGGTGACGGAGCCGCCTGGGGAGTTAATGTATAGAGTTATGGCTTTTTCTGGGGCGTCAGATTCGAGGTAAAGGAGTTGGGCTACAACGGCCGCCGAAAGAGATGAATTTACTTCGCCATTTAGACAAATGATTCGCTCCTGCTTTTTTATCAGTAACGTTACTTATGATCGAAGATAAAAGCATCAGCATGAGGGGAACACACTTGTAAAAGCTTAGAAAATATATCCGCTGATCCTCATCTCGTCAGTATTCTGTATCTCACAAATCGAATCCGTCGTAAATATACATACAGGTACGCCATCCACCTCCCTATCTCATTAGCACATATTCGCAAATTTATAGGGTTCTATATCCTGCTCACAATCGTCTCTGTGATGTATGGTACGGGAGTCCATGATTTATTTGGTTCGGCTTGCGAGGGTAAAGAAGAAATAGATCTAATTCCTGCAAAGACAGCCTTGCGCGCTGCATGCGATCGGAATACCCGTGTTGCGAGCATTTTGAAGTATGATTGATGATGTGACGTCTATAGGAGTAGTGGGGGTGATGTACCTAGATAATGAAGCTTGGTTGGGAGACGCGATTGTCGCGTTTTCGCTTGAGCTCTGATTGATTGATTTTGACGAACATCCTTAATTTGTACCCCTCCAATTTTTGGGTTTGTTGACGACAGTGATATGTGGTATGAAGGGATGCAGAATCTTTCATGGCAGAAGTGCTGGAAGGTACTTGAAATACTCTAATTCGAATTATTCTACATCGGCTTCAAAACCAATTGCGAACGCCAAAAACTTCAAAAATATTACTTCCAGCTCTGCAGCCACAGGTGACTCGAGTCAGGGAGACAATGCTGATGGCATTCAAACTACGACTATAGACGGAGGAGAAGGGCGAAAGAATGGATATGGAAAAGAAATCAAGCGACGAGAGTTACCTCTCTCACCACTCATGGATCCCTTATTTCAAGAAGCCCGAACCAAACATTCAGCTCCCAAATCGCAACCCAAGAAAGGAGACCGAACAGCTTTTCAAGAGCAACTTGCCAAAAATCCTTATGGTATTATTGCTTTTAATTCTCTATAGCGCTTAATACTAACACGCCCTCAGCTCTCGCCCTCGCAACCCCCGTCCGTCAATGTACCGCAACACAACTCTCGCTCCCTAGTTTCTTTCTCCAAGACTTTACAATAATGGCGCATCCCACCACATCAGCCCCCTGGCACGTTCCTCGTAGTCTCTCTCCCCATTCACCTAAAGTCGAATCCTCCGAGCAAATTTCTTTCCACACCCCCTCACTAGGATCCACCACCTACGTAGCCATGCGCCAACCCCTCCTTCAGTCCTTTTTCAAGACAAAATCTGGATACACGGGGGTATACAAAAAATTTGGACTCATGCAGGCGAAAAGTACAGCGAGGAAACATGTTGTGCTACAAGCGACTTGGAGATCAGATATGGATACCTTTTTACTGGAATTGATGAGGAGGAGGACGGCGGAATTATTGGAGTATTTGTGTGGGAAGAAGAGTTATATACACAAATGTGCGAATTGGAAAGAAGTGGAATTTAGTGAACAGACTGGCTGTGTATTGTGGATGGGACAGAAGCTTGCTTCGAGCGAAGAAGGGGAGCAGAGACTGGAGCAAGAGCAAGAGCAAGAGCAAGAAGTTCCTCCTGGAGAGTTTGAAACTAAAAGAATCGGACCTGGAGGAAGAAAAGTTGTGCCTGTGTTTAATCTGAGGACAATGATGGGTAAACAGTGGATCGAAAAGATCAGAGGGGGAAACCAGATATTTGGGAACCAGATTTTGGTTGTTAAACATAAGAATGCGACTAAGGAGATACAGATGAGATTATGGAAGTTGCAGGGTTATGTTGCTACGTATGGAGGGATGCCGGACGGAGATGTAAAAATGCCTGCGAAGGCTACGCAGTCGACGAAGATCAGCACCAGGTCGACAAATATCGCCGACTCCAAACCTAGGAAAATTTCTAAAGCTCTACGTTAACCCTGAAAGGGCCTGGGAGAGAGAAATAAATATATCAAATTAGATTATAACTATGACGTGACATCGTAACGGCTTTCCTAATATCCCAAAAACGCCATTATATCTTCGTTAGAGTGTCGTAGATCACAACTTCGATTGTCCCGCTTTAGTGGCATCCTCATCACATCTAGCCAAAATCCAATCTTCAACGTCCTTGGCGAAAACCTCGCGGTCATCAGGCAGATCCGCATGCAATTGGTGGAACCATCCCTCATATCTCTTGAACTCCTTATCCTTCAAACTCGTCTGCTCATTGAACCACTTCTCACTTCCCTCGAAACTCGTTCCTTTATCCTCCGTCCCATGCCCTAACCACAAGCTTTTGACCCCAGGATTCAATTTCGTCTTTCCCTGATTAATCGCAGCAGTTCTATCCAACATCCCAGCTAGTCCCTCTAGTGTTCCCGTGTTGTGCATCAGCGTATCCTCATTGATCGACTTTATAACCTCGGGATCTCTGGTAAGATTCTCAGGTGGAAGTCTATTCACCATTTGTTTATGCGGTAGGAGTTTGCCCGCCAATCGCCCAAAGAATACGGTAAGAAAGCTCGGCTCGAAGCCTTTTGGAAAGGCAATGAAAGGGCTCTCCAAAATAAAGCCTCGGATGCTATTCATCAATTCTGCATATTGTGGATCACTAGCCAACGTAATAACCTCACCACCACCCATCGAATGGCCCATTAAGAAGACTGGAACTGAAGAAGGCAATTGTGTCTTGATAAATGAAACGATGTCAGAGATGACCAGAGAAGTTGGACCCGTAAGACCTTTTTCGGAGGGCTTGGTAACGCTGCGACCCCAGCCTCTTTGGTCGAAAGCGTGTACCTCAATTCCGCGTGAGGCGAGTGTGGGAAAGAGGATATAGTAACGATTTATGTGATCGGAAAAGCCATGGATGAAAATTAGTTTGGCTACAGGAGGAGCATTAGGCTGGAGATTAAGTTAGTTTGTATTGAGGATGAGCTGAGGAAGGGAGGGGTCAACGGACTTTCCAGGTTTTGGTATAGAGGGATTGAGAACCAATCTTATGAGTTCCTTCAATTTCTGTATACATATTCAAATGTGTACGTGAGGTGTCAGATTCAAGATAGATTTGGATTAATTGATTGATACGTTGTTGAGATGAGATCAAATAAGATGGAAAGACACCTTCGGCTTTCAGGGTAGCTAGCTGAGACCCCTTGTAAACAATGCGGCCGCTAGCGCACTTAGAAAGTTGCATGTGAAAAGCGGGAGCCATCGATATCAAAATCATGAAATCAAACATCAAGTTACTTTTAAAAACCACGATGTTAACAACTCACCGTGCCATATCTTCTGGTTCTAAGAGAATAAATCCCTACAAAATAATTTGCTCACCATGTAGTCGTCGGTCTTTCACTCAAAGATTAGTCAGAGGTAGGACGAATATCTTCTATCATCAATTTTCACAGCTTTACTGATTTTTTCGATTGTTTTGAAAAGTCAATGACATTGTTCTGTTGAAGCCGGAGACGAATCCAAGAGCTGTACCTACTTTGTCAAAGCCTCTAAAACTAGGCGATTCTCTTGTGTTCAGGGATCACAGAAAAGTCAAGGCAGATGACGTTATTGGAAAACCATACAGGTCTGTAGTGGCTGGTGGTAGAAGAGCATTATTTCGCATATATGAACCTACGCTTGGTCAATATTGTGATAATGCTCCAAGGATTGTGACACCTGTGGGTTCTTCGTTTGGAAATTTATGGTGCAACGATTGATTTTGATAGATCTATTCCTCAGATGCAAGCTTGATTGTTTCTCTACTGGACCTCAATTTTGCGGCAGTACCATCTAGTCAATCTGAAACCCTCATAGAGACTGAGAAGTTTCGTCCCAATAGGCCACTTAATGAACCTGTTGGTTCGCAAGATGAAGATGATTTGAAGCCGGAATCTACAGATGTTCTAGAGAAGGATGAATTGTTGGAAGAGACCAAGGAACTTCCCAGAGAGCCAACAGAACTTACAGACGCAGAAATTTTCGAGGACTGGGATTCGGTGGAACAAAACAATGAAAGACTGGAGATTTTCGAGGCTGGTACTGGTGCCGGATCATTAACTTTGCATCTTGCTCGAGCGATCCATGGAGCAAACACAAGGGCTCCGCCAATACCGAGGCTTCCTAAGACAAAGGGCAAGGTTACTCCAGATGACGATATTTACCGATACGGAGGCAAGTTTGGCGAGAGAAATGAGAAAATGACTGATCTATATAATGAATGGCGTTCACAGCGACGAGCCGTGATTCATAGCCTAGATGCGGATGAACACCACTCGAGACATGCACAAAGAACTGTAAGAAATTACCGTCATGGAGTGTATTTTCCCCACATCGATTTTCATGTTGGTAGTATTCACGATTACCTTTCAAAACGTTTGGAAGAGACTAAAGGTGTCTTCCTTGATCACGCCATCTTAGATATACCCGGCATACAAGATGAAATGGAGATCGTGGGAAAATGCATCAAACCTGATGGGCGTTTAATCACATGGTGCCCTAGTATCACACAACATATGAAGTGTCTAGAAATCATAAAAGGAAAGAAATTGCCTTTCGTATTGGATCGGGTGTTAGAATTGGGGTCGCAACTTAGTACAGGAGGACGCGAATGGGAAGTGAGATCAGTAAAGCCTCGAGCACTGATCAAAGCCGAGAAGAAAGCCAAAGCTGAGGAAATGGAGAGAGAGGATAGATCCAAAACTGCATTTGCTGTTGATGAATGGCTCACTAAGATTTCAAGCAAAGAGGAGGATGAGGTGACCAGTGAAGATGTGGAAACATCCGAACCTGAAAGTGTTACTGTTCAAGCAAGTACAGGAGAAGCGAGTGATCTCAATGATATGTCAGGATGGGAAATGATTTGTAGACCTAAAGTTGGAGATAGGATAACGGGTGGAGGATTTGTTGGAGTCTGGAAGAAGATGGATATGAATGTTTAACAAATCTTGTAATATGTAACCTCTTTGTATCAATGTATCAAGATGTATGTATATATAAAAAATAACAATCTACTACAACAAATCTCGTTTCACTATTATTGTGGAACAGCCGCTCCCGCTTCCCACGCATTCGTCTCGTGTTAGGGAAATTTATTAAGTTTGTCAGGTTAAGGTTACGGGACACTAACGACTAATTAGGATTAGCGTTGCTTATACCCCAGATCTTCAAAGAACTTACCCATGAATAGACCAACGATGCAATCATCAAAGTCTCCCTTGATTTTTTTTTTCTATCCGCTTCCCCCTTTTTTGTTTATTTTTGTATGAGTCTTGCAATTGGAAGACCTACCCATCGAGATTGAAATGACCTATCAATAACTTTACGGATGGGACACCTAAATCATTCCATCAAGACAAGCTCCACGAACTGCGTGAGCTAGAAGCCGTTTGCGCATAGGTCAATAGAACCACAGCTTGTTAAGATGACGAGAAGAATCGTAGGTATACCTTTTAAAGTTTTTATATCCCCTACTCATCTTACTCTAAACAGGTTCGCACGGCGACGCAACTCGGTGCGCTTGCTCTATTTACCATAATCATCCTGTGGTTCCTGGATAATCGATACCGGGTTCTACCTTCTGCGCTTCATGATTATATGCCAGCACATCATCCGGGCCTAGTGATCACAGATATCACAGTCACAAAATGCTCGAAAATCAATCTTTTCACAAGCTGCAAGCTAGATTCGGATAAATGGCATCGTATCGAAAAGGACTTGTATTTGGGACAGGGTTGGGTGAATAGCGCTTATATGCATGTGCAAAGAAAGAAAGAAGAGGAACTTACATCGGAAGATAAGGTTGTTATGGATGTTAGTGTTGGGAGACTGGATCCAGCAACTGCAACGAAAGGCGAGGGCGATGAGAGATGGGAATCAAGACCTGCTGGATTATGGCTGAAACGATCTGCAAAGCGCCACGCGAGTGATTCGAATGAGGCCGTTACTTCTGTGGATGTGTTGTTTGGGGCAGATGCCGTGGATCCAAGAGATGGATGGGAAATGACCGGCACACCACTATTATTAGATTCTTCCGGGGAGGTCCAAGAGGCCAGACTTAGCATACGAAGAGGCAAGCTCATAATGCCAACCAAACCAACGCCTCGTATAAGGGACAATGGGAAATTCAAAATCCTACAAGCAGCGGATTTACATCTGAGTACAGGGACTGGACATTGTAGAGATGCAATGCCTGAAGATGGTGGCAAATGTGAAGCTGATCCCAGAACATTGGAATTCGTTGGAAGATTACTTGATGAAGAAAAGCCCGATTTGATTATTCTTAGTGGTGACCAAATTAATGGAGAGACGGCACCGGATGCACAAAGCGTAAGCATGCCCTTACAAAGTTTAACTATTCATCGTCTAACAAATTTAGGCCATTTTCAAATATGCTGAATTGTTTATTAAGCGCAAAATCCCATTTGCCACAATTTTTGGTAATCATGATGATGAAGGATCTTTACCGCGAGCTCAACAGATGGCATTGATCGAGTCTCTGCCATACTCGTTATCAGAAGCTGGCCCAGAAGAACTCGAAGGGGTAGGAAACTACATTGTCGAAGTTCTTGCCCAGGGTGGCTCTAAGCATTCTGCTTTGACAATCTACTTGTTGGATACACATTCTTATTCACCAGACGAAAGATCATTCAAGGGGTATGATTGGCTGAAAAAGAACCAGATTGATTGGTTCAAGCAAACTGCTTCGAGTCTGAAAAAAGCCCACGAAGGATATTCCCATATTCATATGGATCTAGCCTTTATTCATATACCGCTTCCTGAGTATAGGGATGATACCCTTTATAAAGAGGGCGCGTGGAGAGAAGGTGTCACTGCTCCTGGTTTTAATTCTGGATTCCGAGACGCACTTGTTGAACAGGGTGTCGTAATGGTTAGCTGTGGACAGTAAGTATCAAATCTCCTGCCTACTAGGCTGTGCTAACTAGACACACAGTGATCATGCAAATGAGTACTGCTCGCTTTCTCGAAAAGAGGATGAGAGCCCTGCTCTTTGGATGTGTTATGGTGGTGGTGCAGGATTTGGAGGTTATGGAGGGTACGGAGGCTATCATCGCCGGATCCGTCTTTTCGAAATCGATATGAATGAAGCTAAGATAGTTACCTACAAACGCCTCGAGTATGGAGATATAGAGAAGCGAATCGATGAGCAGATCATAGTTGAAGGGGGGAAACCGGTAGCTCCATCTATATGATACATATGGGAAATCGAGCATAGGGAACAGGTGTTGGGGAATTAAAAGTTCTACAGGGAGCATTTTTTTCACAAGGAGACGGCCAGGCATTTGCATTCGGGGTTTTCGCAATCAGGGTTTTCTACTTTTCGGTGTGCTTCAAATGCTCCACTATACTATCTAAGTCAGATAGTGTTTATTCGATGCATTCGTGTATAATCTATACCATTTCTCTTCTTGCAAAAAGAGCGACGTGGACTAGGCGATTTCTAATTCGCTCCACGAATGAATTTTCCTGTACTTCACTCAATGCCACATTATATCACACGGATTTCTAGTAAACTTTCCTATAACAGTTTTTACGACCATGTTCATTGCAAATTCCACATAAATTCCAAGGAAATTATCTTCGATATCATCTTTTTTCAAAGGGATTTCTCGATTTCTCGTATTTTCATGCCGGGGTATATTCCTAGCAATATTCAATTACATTCAATATTGAAACCCAAAGTAGATATTTTCATTGATATAGAAGTCGACAATATTCATTGGGAATATATGATGTGAATGTGTATGAAGTATGCATCGCTAGAATGGGGTGTGTACAAAATCTCTCGCATACCACTCTCATTACAAGAACCAGGAAAACATGCGATTCTCATATTCTCCCCATCAGCTCACCAACGCGATGCGAACATTGTTCCACTCTCCTTTGGTTGGCATCTTACGCGTTATCACCTGTCTTGTGAATTGATGAAATATTATCTTCTTAAGTGTGGAAAGCTGGAGTGTAATAAAATGATGTAGGTATAAGTAGAGCGAGCGCACTGATGGAAGGGATAATCCCCAACGTTTCAGACACTTCCCTAAATCCAATATTCAATTGATTTGTCTTAGAATGTACATCTTTATTGTTCAGTTCTTGTAGTGTATGTTCTATCATATCAGTCCGTGCATTGTGAGCTTACATTAAGTATGTACTTTTCACTCACCCCTTCACCCAAGTCTTGTTATACCACTGGAATTTTACTCCCTCACAAATCGATCAACCACTTTATAACGCAAATGAACCTCAATATGTTGAAACGTCCCACTACCTCGGACATATCTTCATTCACGGGTCCTCCCAAGAAGCAAGGTTTAGCGAAGCCCATTGTCAAAGATTCTCTCACCAAGGATGACTTGATTTCCAAAAAAATTCTTTGGACGTTGTGCAGCTTTTGATGGATCTCAGAGCTGCTCACCAACAGCTGTAAGTTGAATATCGAGAAATGAAAGAAGAATTGAAATATATGGAATATGAGGCTCAAGAAAATGCTGAAGCAATTGAGGAGCTGTCGAGTGAATTAACGAATTACAGAAAAAGCCCGCGTTCCAGAATCGCCAACTAGAGCGTAGAAGTTACAAGACTCATCGAGGGAAGAGATGAATTGGAGGCTAGGATTGCCGATAATGAGGAATACATCGACATTCTTGTCAAGGACAACGCCGAATATAAGGAAGAAAATGACGAGCTTAAGACTCTGATCGAATAGAATGCTGTGAAGATCGCATGGATCGAAGTGCAAATTGCGAAATTAGCAGTTAAGCCAAGAACAAAAACCGCTGCAGCAGAAAAGAATCCTTTCGATGTAATACAGCAGGCAAAAAGACCACAGGACGTTATGCGCAGTGCTATTAGAGCACAAACCAAATGGGAGTATGATTTCAAACCCTATCTTTCAACCTTCCTGATTTTCTCCCCTCTGAGGTTGAGGGAAATGATGGTGTTCAAAACAATAGTTCTGCCAGTAAGCAAGCAGATAAGCCGAAAAGCTTCATAATATCGAATGTGAAAGGATTAATGCGAACACTGCTATTTCTTACCCTTCTCTCATAGCATAGAATATTAAGAGATTTAGATGGTTCCGAGTATGTAGGGGCTTGTTATCTGTGAGAAAATTGTTTGTGCTCTGGGTACTGAAATCACCGTTGATATTTAAGTATCTGCTGCGTAGCTGAGACGTTCGATGACCTATTATACACATGGGATCCTACATAATTGATGAAAACCGATTATTCTTTGTATCTATCCTAAACTTACTGCATCGATTTGTAGACTCGAAAGCCCTACAAAAACTTATGTCTCAAAGCTCTAGAATCCATATCCAAGACTGGCTAAATCTCACTTTTGTTGGTAATAAGACGGTCTGGACTTTTTGCTTAACTCTCAGTCCTGTGTGATACGACGGTGCTACATAAAGGGGACTCTTGTTCTGATCTACTTGTAAATACTGTGGAGTGAAGGATACCAAAATTTCAATAATTCTTGACACAAAGAACATTTTAAGTCACAAGTTACCGTATAATGATACGTCAAAAGATAGGAGGAACTGTTCAAGATAACATCGTTTTCACTATCTCGAAAGGCTTTAAAAACGACAATTTCAAAGATTCCGAGACAAATTATTCAGCTTTGAGCAGTGGTAAAGTACTAATTCTTATCTCTGCATTTGGTGTCTACGGTGGTGATTAGCCATTCAAGGACAATAACGCAAGTGTCCTAACTATGTAGCCCTGTCTTGGCTATCGAAAAAATACGTCAGATACTTCTCAGCCATGAAGGTATCGGTGTGGTTATCGAAGCCAGACCAAATGTTAAAAATATCGAGAATGGTGATCATGTAGCATGGGGGCTCATTCAAGATACATGTGGAAGACGTGAATAGTGTGCATGTGGAACAGATGGTTTTTGTTGGGAGAAAGATGTATGATTGTTAGGATTTGGAAGAGGGGAATTTGGGGTGTGGAATTGTAAAGAGGGAAGAGAAAAGGTCGATTTTTTGAGGTACTGGAACAGCTTTCCGATGAGGAAGACGCTTTGCTAATGGTAAGTTATAACAGGTTAGAGCTCTGTGGAGGTTATGAAGTGAAGGAACCTATCCTTAGAGTTTGCTCTGGGAATAGGATAGAATTCGTCTCTTCGAAATCGAGGTTATTACTAATGTCTTGATAGGGCGCTGGGGCTATCTATTTTGTACAATACTCTCGATTCAAATGGCGCAAAGCCGACCAATTGCATTGGAGTAATCGATATTGGCGGATTCGGTTACCTTGACATTTGGGTAATGACTGAATGTCCTCGATTTATCTAAACGCAATGCCAAATCAGCTCGATTCGCAGTTTGCTTCCACCACCAAAAGCGAAGATCTTCATTCTCACCATTGGACCTGGAAATTCTAAACCAATGTGCCGCTTTTTTTGGGCGGCATTACAATGCAGGGAAGTGTATTGGCGCCTATAAATGTGCGTAGAGGAACTCTGGCTTTTGTGGTGGCGCATGGGTGAAGCCTTTGGTGCGGAAATTTGTGATGGATTGGAAGGGTATTGAAGAAGCCTTTGAGGTATTGGGAGGGGAGAGATAGGATATTGGGGGGTTTGGCTGTGAAGGAGAAAGGAGGCCTAATTAGTAGCAGGCTGTGGTAATAGGCTTCAGATTTTCCAAAAGGTGCTAGAAATTTGTTATAAGATGAATATGAAGTAAGTCTCTGGAGACGGAAGACTTTTCTGAATGTCGCACTCGGTTGGACTAGTTGACTAAAAATATCAGCGTTATCCCTGCTCCCATGTGATATTATGTGCTGTTGGCTTTCTCTCTACTCACTTTAGATGTTATACGTTTATGTTGCCGCGCCTCCGTTCCAAAGAAATATCTGTGATTCTCATCGGTCATCTGCAATGAACTTGAAATCCTGTGGCCTTTAGGTATTATCCATGCTTTAGAACGTTGTATAGGATGGGCATCATATCGATTAGACGATGTATTAGGTAGAAATGCTTGATGTTAAGATGATCTTATTTCCCCCTAGACCTCCATCTCTATTGCCTTTTGTAACGTCCAATATAGCACTTCGTGTGATTTCACTCTGTATAGAATTTAGAAATGTTAGCCGGAAGGAATATAAAGTGGTAGAATGAGGCTGTATAGATGCAGAGGAGGGTTCTGTAACTGCTAGAGAGACGGCAAAGATGTTGATGAGCGTATTTAGGACTGACCGTCCTGGTAACGAGTCTTCGCAGGATAATCTGAGCGCGATCGTGAAAGAAGGCTGCGAAAACGACGTTGGAAAAAAGGTCAAGGAAATCTGCGGAAAGAAAGCAAGAGAGGTCAATAGCTGCGTGTTACATGCTGTTCAGGTTGATATGATGGGTGTAGATACTAGATGTGCTGCTATCGAGGGCTGTCTGAGATTTGAATGGAGCTTAATATTAAATGTACGATTGCCCTTATGAGAAGGAGGAACAAAGTATCTCATGGAATAGTTTTTCGAATAAGTAGACGCTGCAGTTTTTTTGGTTGAGCAATGACAGAGATGAGTGGAATGAGAAAGTTTTCAGTATCTAATCTGGAAGGAGCGATACAGTGATGGAGCCGCGATTAGAAACTTCATGTACCTAGATATATATAACTAATACTTACTGCTTAACATCAACTTTTCAACAGTCAAAGCATCACACGAGTATCACAAGATCAAAGCGTTACTTTTAGCGAAATATCATCCATCCATGAAGGGGGAATTCTTTTGCAAGAAGATCGTCTGAGAATGCATTCGACACATTTCTCATCTACAGAATATGAAATTTTTTATGTGTATCCCCTCCTTACCTCCCCACCAAAGTTCTGATCTGGCCGAATCTGGAAACTTCAATCACAGAGATAAATTTAGGTTTTCGTGAACTTTCACATTTAAAATGGGGCTAAAACACAGTCACTCAGTAGTACATGATGTGAATTTTTGATCTAGACAAAATGCGAATCACTATGCCAGTTCAAATGGGGATTTTAATGCGTAAAGATCCAGCTCCTGTGTACTCTTCTTGTTTTTTCATATCCGTATCATCTCGATAGCAAGAAGAATTCGTTTCAAACATACGATCATAGGTGAGATACATTATCATTCTAACGGACTTGAAACGCAAAAATTCAATCACTTCCAACTGGTATCTTACAAAAGAAACCATGACAACAATTCGACTCCAGATCAAGGCCATGAAGGCCATACGGGCCAGAAATAAGAGAGCTCGACGCCGTAACGCGGCTTCTATTCAAGCTGCTTTGACAGGTGGTGGAAGAAGGAAAAGCACTCCTCCATCCCATTCTGTCGCCGCAGTCAAGCCAGAGAAGTTCAAGATTCGTCACCCAGGCCCTAACAATGGCAATGTCGCTTCTCAAGCAGTCTCCGCTGCCGAACCAAAGAGGTACACGATCCGCATCCCAGGACCCAAGAAGGCTAAAACCTTTGCTCAAACAATCTCTGCTAGGAAGGTGAAGGTTGAAGAGGATGATGATGATGATGATGCCACCAGTGTTTTCCTGGCCCGAACATTGCCATATAAGCCAACCTGGTTGAGATTTACTCCCGGTAAGCCAGCAGTCATGGTTTGAAGACAAGAGGGGAGATGGGATGGAGAAGGAATAGAAGAAGCTGTACTAGGTCGAGGGTGGAATAACACAAATAATTGTACTGTTATGCATCTTGGGAACATACTACAGCGATACCGGAAGCACCATTGGATATATCTATCTATTTCTTCATTATTTGGCTCTGGATCTTTTGAGATGGTCACATAGCTAGATAATCGAATAGATTCTTTTTTTTCCACTAATATGTGTACTTTTTATATCATGTCTGTGATCATTGTGACAGTAACCTGACAACGGAATATGGAATTATGCAGTTTTTGCACAATCAACTGAATGCCAGTTTCCAATACTTGGAACGGAAAAGTACATTGATATCCCCTTTGAGGACTCTCTTCGAAACAATGCAGTACGTGTGATCTCATAATTCCCCCCTAGACACAGATAGCTTCCCACTAGCGTGTACTAATTCCTCGCCCAAGACTCTGCAAACTTCACACTAGACTGAGCACGTGGATATTCTTGATCAAACTGAATAGTTAAATGTGTATCCCATTGGAATCGTCCCTCTTTCCTTTTAAAATATCACCATCTCAAAATCTCATTTCGCTGGAAGGAACGTAATCTAATAGATATTTCGAAACCTCAAGAGCTCAATACGAAGGTAAGCTACCAATCATACAAACTGTATTCCTCCCATGATAGTTTGCTCATCTAGTTTTCTCACAGCACGATACTCAGCCACGAATCGACATCTTTCGTCCACTCATTCTTGACAAAACACGAAACAATGGCACCGATCGAAACAGCACCACGGCCTAAAGTGGTACGGGGAGACCTCAATCCCCAGATAGCGCCCCTTTTAACAGAATTCCAAGCTCCGAAGCAGAAAAAATCCTCCAAGAGACCTCACAAACGCAGAAGGGGTAAGACTTTGATCACAAGGGCAGTCGACAAACTCACTGCCGTTCTCAACGAGCCACAGTCCACGAATATTGAAAAAGCCGAAGCCTGTTTCAAGGTCACGCATGCAAAGATAAAAGCATACGAACAGGAAGAAGAGGGCAGGGGAAGATGGAATGCCGCCGCTGCAAGGAAACTCGAGGCTCGACTTGGCAAGACCTTTCATGAGGACAAAATGAATGAATATCTTGCCGCTGCGGGAGAAGAGCGTAAAGGGGCGTCTGAGATTTACTGTGGAGTTCCTAACCAGCCAGAATTCTATCGGACGCAATATTTGAAGATAGAGGAATACTGGCATCAATACCCTGCAGGCAATTTGGATGCATTTATTGTTTACAAGTATGATATGCCAGGTGGTTCTATCAGATTTACGTTGGAAGATGGAACTCAAGTTAAGACTGGACTTTTAGATGATTTTCATTTTTATAATAGATGGGGAATTCAGATAGTTTAGTGCCCGCAGAGGATCTCTTTCCTGCATTTTGGCAAACATATTTTTCTTGTATATACTAGGATCAATGTAGCGATGAGCGCATACCTCACGACCATACACTCCATAATGTGATAAATCATTCATACATCATTGCTTTTACATTTGGTGAAAATCAATCGTTTATCAAGATAACCAATAACATCATAAATCGTACAGGCACCCAGATCACTACAGCTATAGCCACGGTTCATCGCACAATTTTAAGCTTTCGAATTGGCCGACATTCCGGCATTGAAAACATATCACGCAGTTATTGATCATGAATCTCGATCTCTCTTTCCTCATTTGATTGGGTCGAGATTGGAGCAAACTTCACATGATATATGCTGATCAAAAAAAGTTTCGCGTTCACCCTTCAACAATCTCGCTCGCTTAACCTCGTCCGACTCGCGTAAATTACCACCAACAAGGCCATGGTGTCGGAGATGTATTGAGTCTGTCACTTCGGCGTCTATCATGTAAGGAATCAAATCTGCACAAACAATACATCTTACATCGAAATTGTTGCTTCATGCTTTGAATTCCATGTACATATCTTAGCTCACAAAGCAACAATTTCGAGGATTTACATAAGATTTTCATTTGTTACATGGGAGCTGTGCGGGGTAGCTAGGCAATCGCGGGGTTAATGCCATAAAACTGAATGCCCTAGATATACAATTATCAATGAATTTATCCGTTTCGAACGTACTATAGGGATTTTGATGTTGTGAAATACGTGAAATTGGTGCAATACACAAACACAACGATTTGCAGATTTCACAATTGCTTGGTTATCTCACTGAAGGATAACTCCTTCCCTAATTCGAAACCAGAAAGGGAAATCTTGCGGCATGCGATACTCCGATGATTGCCCAAACCTCGTTATTCCCGACGTAATAGTCGCCTTCTATCCCTCATTTCAAGTTCTCTCTGAATGTAACGATTGTAGGAAAAGAGATCTGTTTGAATCAAGATACTTGTGAAATGACGAGAAAAAATGATATTCTGGCGTGGAAAATGATGTTCTACTGTGACTAGTGCTTAAAATCAGGAGTAATAAGCGGACTAAGCATGAAAAAGTTAAAAACCTACCTTGTACTAATTTCTTAGCTTAATCTGAAGTCCAAACAGAAATCTGAAGCCCTATATATAAGAGAAATTGTAACCTCAACCCTCTCTTTTTTCAAATCCGCATACCAACTCAACTTCAGATATCAGTATCATAGCTATTTATATTCACTTGAAATAAACAGATTACACTATCCATTCAACCACCATTACGACAAGAATACGGATAAGAATGACATCGCCAACGCCAACATTACAACCAAAGGCTAAACCTTCAACTTTACTCTCTCTTGCTGCAGGTATACCACTTAGTGCTCCTTCTTCAATACCTACAAGAACAACGTCACCAACCAAAACATCAACAAAAATAAAGCTTCAGCTCAAGAACAAGCACCCTGCCTTACGTGCCCCTTCTGAAGGTACACCAGTTGGTGCTTCTTCTTCAGCGCCTACAGAAGCAATGTCACCAACCAAGAAATCAACCAAAATAAAGCTTCAGCTCAAGAACAAGCACCCTGCCTTGCCTGCCCCTTCTGAAGGTGTACCACTTAGTGCTCCTTCTTCAATGCCTACAGGAACAATGTCACCGACCAAGAGACCGACGGAGATAGAGAACCTGCTCAAGAAGACTGCCTCTCGCACCCCTCTTACATGGCCACCAGAAACCCCGCGTGTGTATGATCGTGATTTTTATAGACCTAATAGAAGAACACAAACAGAGACACCATTCGAACCAGAGCTTCAGGGCCACGAGAACGAGTCTGCTGCCGTAACATCTTCTAATGAATATGCAACTGACGACAATTCTTCTCCCTCTACGTTGGCTCATACAGACGGAATGCCAATAGAAGCGCCATCATTGGAAGATATCTCGGAGCTGCTTCTCCCCTCCAATCTTGCTACACTTTCGATTACGACACAAGCTGCATTGCTCGGTCCTTGGTTGAGGCCCACCTCTTCTTCGACCAATACAGAAAAAACGACACCAACAAAGCCCTCGAAGATAGTAATCTTGAAGCTTTCCCCCGCAAAGCTTGCTACCCTTTCCACTTCTACACAAGCTGCATGGACCGCTCCTTCTTTGGAGCCCACCTCTTCCTCCTCGAACCTTGCCTCCTCTACAATCGCGGCACCTCATCTGCCCATCGCCGCCACCTCTTCCTGTACTTATTCAAGTAGGGGACGATTGATACACAAAACGTACAAGACAGGACGGGGGGGTACCAGAAACAATGCAGTCGCACAAAACGCAGTCGCACAAAACGCAGTCGCACAGAATGCAGTCGCACAAAACGCAGGGCAAAAGCGAAAGGCTACTAATAAAGCTGCTACCTCCTCGAAGAAGCGAGTTAAGTTTGCCGAAAACCAAGAGTCCGCAGAGGCCACTCAGTCACGCAATGGTACAGTGGCTCGACGAATGCGTATCAAGATTGGCACACGCTTTCCACCTCTCAGAACCAAGGCTCGAGCAAAAGTAGTACTTGAAGCATCGAGAGAAGCTCGACAACGGGCTCATTTATTAGCATGGCAGGAAGAGGCAGAAGCAAGAAACCGTCGCGCAAGAGCAAAAATGGGGAATCTTCTCCGGGACTGGGAAGCTCTCGAGAAACAGAGAGATCGCGAGACCGAACAAGCAAACACGGGAGCTCTCTAGACACGCAATAAGAAGAATGCCAAAGGTACTGCCTCCAAAATTTCAAACGAAAATACTGTTCTTTCCTAATTGTCTGTCAGGAACTTGTGTCAAGTATGACCGGCACGAATAATCCATAGCCAAAGACAAGAAAAGCAGCAGTTGGATTAGCACGTACGACTGAAATTTAGCATTGAAGTGGCCTACACATACTCGAAATTGTTGGGGAAATAGTGATGTATAGTCGTTGCCCTGAGGAATTTGTTTTCATGATTTGTTAATGGAGTTTATTGCGTTGTTTGATTTTGAATTTTGATGGAGACCTTGGTGAGGGCATACCTTCCTGAAACATTATCTTGGATCTGGAATATATATATCCATGTTGCCTGCCATATACACCGCTTGACTCGGGATTGGGGTTGTTTAAAAATTTTGGCCTATATATATGAAGAATCGGTTGTCGATGGCGTTTCCGGTGCATTTATTGGAACTTGTCGGTTTATATCAACGAAACATTGGTTGTCGACGAGCTCTTTTGGGGGAATAGGTCAAAAAATGGGAATCTATAGATGGATGAATGGGAGTACAGTTGTATTCACGCATGTTATATAGAATGGAAAATTGGCAAAAAATGGAATCTCACCAATGAATCTCGTGAGGTCAACCCAAATGTAAGTAATTGTTGATTTCTAATTGTTGCTCACGTCGATATCAGAGCATCTGTGAAAGTGTTGCAATCTTATGTGTCTGAAAATGGAAGGCGCAACTTGAATCGTTTGAATAGTTGTATTCACTTCAGAGATTGGAAATAAAAATCTTGTTTAGTTGGCAGGTCATCATAGTGCGTTTCGGTACCCATGCTTTACCGAAATCGAGTGCGGAACTTCAGCAATTCACCTTGTCTAGTGGGCAAAAATCCAATCAAATATAGAAGTTTTGTGTGAAATGTTACGATTGAAATTGCGACTCTGATAATACTATTTCTATATCATATCTTCCATTTTCGTTCCTATTGTTGTCTTCACAGTCACCTGAGGGAAGAGGCCTTAGTTCGAGGCGACGTCAAAGAACTCTCAAATATTACATAAGCAGATAAGATAAGCAAGCGAGGCTGAGGAACCTCATGGAAAGGACAGCTTTTGGACTTGGGTATTTATTTTAAGGACACACATACAACCCATCATAATTGCGACAAGCAAACTCCTGTCGACAACTTCTCAAATCAAGAATCTTGACTATCAATCAGACTATCGCAGTCAACAAAATGGAGGAAACTGAGACTTTTACCCTTTTACCATTACATATTGATTATCAATCGAAAGCCCTATCCACCTCCTCCAATTCCAAAGCCCTCAACGAAGAATTAGAAGAAATCAATACACTCTGTCGCACTCTCCTCGCGATAGAATCGCCAATCCCTCCTCCACCTGTCCCAGTAAACCCAAAACGCTCCGCCGGAATCACCAAATTGCGAGAAGCAGGCAATGGCGAGTTTCGAAAAGGTAGACATGGAGAAGCTATAAAAATGTATACTCTGGGTTTGGAAATGGCTTTAAAACGACCACTTTGGGAGCCATGTGGCTTGGTTAGAGATGAGGTGTCAGGATTGTATGCGAATAGAGCGCAGGCGCATATGGCGTTACAGAATTGGGTTGAGGGGGCTTTGGATGCGGAAAGTAGTGTGGAGGCTAAGAGGGGCGGGAATGCGAAGGCTTGGTGGAGGAGAGGAAAGTGTCTGATGGAGATGGGTAGGTTGGATGAAGCAAAGGAGTGGCTTGGACGGGGATTGGAAATGGAGAATAATGAAGGGGATCTGGTGGCTTTGTTGAGGGAGATTGAGGCGAAGGAAAAGAAGACGTTACATGTTTAATTCGATGGGCATGTGGATGGAAATGGTATGGGGATATGTATGGCATAGAGATATGGAGTCGAGGCGTTTTTCTGCTGGGTTTAGGGACTCATTTACATGTAGCATGTATATGAATTAAAGATCGGTTTGGCTTGGCTGGGAGTCCAGTGTGCAATACTCGCAGAGATTTATGCCATATGCTTCAAAAAGTTTGAGAGTGAAGAACGGCATTGAAATATCACTCTATCTGGTCATTAATATCTTGAACAAATTTAATTTTGAATCGTTACACTTACATGCAAATAAGTCACTCTTGCTTCATATCTAGAAGATGTGCTTGAGCAAGTCTGGATTGTATCAAACTTGTAGTGACATTCTATATCCTTATTGATCTATATGTACTTCCGATCCAACAAATCCCAATCATCACTTCTTTTTCAAATCGCCACTCAAACGTTCTCTCCAACCTGCTAAACATCAAGCATGTCCAGACTCCCGTAAACACGTTCTACACTGCCCCTGAGATCCATCTCACTCTTCAATCCAAAAGCACGAGTAGCCTCCCAATTCTCAGCCCCATCTCCCTACCTCTGTCTCGAGCTCATAAGACTCTCCAACGAAGCCCCTCCATCAAACGCTTGAAACATCCGATCTCGTTCCTCGAGAACCAACTCCCATTCTAACATGTACTCCACAAGCACACGTTCAACACTCGATTCATCCATCAAGAGTGCCTGGTGCTCCCGTGTACTGAGTATCCCACACTGGCCTGCAAGTGCTATTTCTTCTAGCTTCAGTCTATGGAATACATCCTTGCGTTGAGCATTATTTGACTCGTCATACGGTGGCTTGAGATCGATAGTATCTAGCTTGGCGATTCCTCTCGCAATGTTTTTTGCCAGGTGAAGAATACGTGCTGTAGAATATCGTTCATTTTTTAAGGCAGCCAACATATCCCATTCCTCATCAAGAAAGCTGATATCCGATGCAAAATATTCGCGAAGTGTCGCCGGCGTTACATCACCAAAAGCGTTTGCCGCATCGATGGTTTCAGCAGACGGAAATGGATAATAACTCGTTCTCGTAACAAGATACTTAATACACTCTCGCTTACACCTCGCACTCATTTTCCAATCTCCAACCCCCCGATTCAGCCCCTGAATCACCACATGCATGAGAACATCCATCGGACACAACCCCAGCGCCTCATGATACTCATCAATCGGCGACTCCGACAAGTAATCTTTCCACAACAATACATAATGCCACGCCTCTCTCGCACCCAACCCATCTCCTCTCACCAATCTCAACATCTCCCGAAATCCATACGATGTATTCGCAGAATACGCAGCCAGGATCTCCTCATCAGATCGGGTGGTACCACTTACATCTTCGATGGAATGCGAACTGGAAGTAGAGGGGATTAATGTGTATCTTCCCAGGCGAGAACCCCATTCTTCCGGAACACGGGAATCAATTCTCGTAGCTGCATTTTCGAGGTATAGCTGCCATTTGCCTAGATGATCGAACACTGTGATAGCAGGCTTCTGAAGCATTTCCATTCGCTGAGCATTCGCAGCATCTAATTCTCTCTGCGCTCGGGGCAAGAGAGTGCGTTGACGAGCAGGAATCGTATTTCGCGCAGCCACAGGAGAAAGCGCAGCGAGTTGTCGCTCCAAGCGCAGATCCTCATAGCTGGTACTTTGTCGCAAGCGCGGTGCACGTGTAAGGGTATTTGTATTTTCTAGATCGTATGGCGATATATCTCTGCTTTCTATCGGGAGCCCAGCGCGGATTCTCGTTTCAGCTAGTCGTAGCTCGGCTCTACGTCTGGCGAGTTGAATCCGCGTGGTGATGTTTGAGAGGTCGTTTTGGTATCCGGCTAGGATTCCAGAAAAATCTGGGAGTTCGCTGTTATCGTGCGGCGAGATATTTCGTGGGATGTTACGATTTGTGTTGGACGACTCGGGATTTCGATGATTCCTTGAGATTTGATAGGCTGCGAGTTGTTCTGCCATTGATGGTTCAGCGTCTTCGTCGTTTTCAACATCGCTTTGTCGTGATATTGGTCTTGTTAAACCGATGTCAAGATCGATCCCTACCCCAGAGTCCTCCACTTCGGCATTGACTCCACCATTCGATGGGGTCTCAGGTCTCGTCAAATCAGTACCGAGAATTCGACTTCGCATCCCACCGATTTGTGACTCTAAATCAACAAGCAGATCCTGGACGGAAGGATGCGCATTCTGTGTTTCAAGTACGGATGTCACTTCTGGAGATAAAGAAGCTATTTCCCTTCGTTCTTGAAGCTCAAAAATATGTCTTTGGCGGACATTTCGCACCGAAATCTCCATCCGAAATAGGCTACGGTTAATTTCTGATCGATTCGGTACTGGTGAATCGGCCGTGTAGTATGTATTTGCGGACTCAAGGTTAGGTGCAGAACGGGAAGCAAGAGTTGGAGTCTCTGAGGGTAAAGCCGGGGCTCCGCTTCGAGCTCTTCTAGCTGGACTGGCTGCATTGATGCGCTCCTGAACTGATGAATCTGAGTTGTTCACAGGATTCAGAGATATCCGGCGTTGAGGAAACGAAATAGTACCGTCTTGATTAAATGTAAGAACTGGCAGTATTGAAGTGGCGTTCCCAGAATTTGGATCTCTGAGTTCCGTCACAGCGGCCTGAGATGTCGATGGATTGGCAGCTTCAATATAATCGCTTCTATCGACATCGCTCGCTGGTTCCCGCGCTTGATTCGTAAGCCTTTGAGTCACCAAACGCGTCAAAACATCACGTATTCTTTCACGCGAGTCGGGACTAGCTTGGCGAAGTCGATCGCTTTGAATCTGAATCTGAGCCTGGAGATCGCTCTCCGAATCAATACCTGTCGAGCCTCCATTCTCAGGCTCGACTACAGATGATGGGACAATTCTGCGAGCTTCAGGTGAGCTTTCCCGGTCTCTTCGATTTCTAGCCATATTATCCTGATCTCCTGTTAAAGTAATTTGCCAATCATCGCCTCTTACCCGGCTTCCGTATGGTGATGGTAAAGGCAATCCTGAACCCGGTCGCCATGTTGTTGGGCTTGGGCTCAGAGGTTCTAGGAGTGGGAGTCGCCAATGGGGACTGGTGGATTGTCCTGCAGAGTCTTGATATTGTCTTCGTTCAGGACCTGGTGATAGTGCTGGCATCGACCATGGTGTGAATGTGGATGAGGAACTAGAATCAGAGTCTTCGTCTGCGTCGTTCAAAGTTTGGTTCCGAGGTCCTGGCGCAACTGTTTGGGATGGAGCAAGTAATGGGTGAACGTACTCTCCAAATGAGCGTTGACGCGCAAGATGGTATGCGGATATATAGTCGAGGATAGTGGCTTGAGGGAGGGATATGATGTGATTTAGAGTTAGATTTGGTTCAAGGTTGGGGTTGAGATAGAGTGCTTCGAGAGGTTGCGTGGGTGCTGATGTTGAATCAGGTGTATATGATCTATTGTGTGGAATATTCGTGATAGTTGAAGCAGATGACGAAGCTACAGATCTCGGTGTTCTCGTGCGTCCCCTTTGCTCATCGTCGCCCTCATCCTCACTCTCATGATCTGAATTTTCATCAAGTTGATTCCTATCCATCGTCGCATCCACACTAGCCAGGCCCGCAGACTCTGAAACTGTGTCTTGTTCTTCCACATCGAAGGAGGTAGAAGGTTGGAGCATTGATGCGGACGGAAGATCAACATAATCCTGAGAATCGAGACCCTGCGGAATGGAATTTGGTGATGTCATTTTAAGTTATGAATAGATGTATATTGATTCGATGTGAAATTTTTAGTTTTGAGACTTTGATATAACTTGATAGTTGATACTTTTCCTGTGAACTTCAATGTCAAAGTATTAATGGGTGTTTTTTAATGAAGAAGAATAGCAGACCCAAGAGATCCTTTTAAGCAAAGCGATATTGTATTTGAGAAGATCTGGGTACGGTGATTAACACTAGGGTTATTCGAAATTCATATCTACACTCAGTTACGGACACAGGAGTGAATCAGCTGTACATTTCGAATTCCATGTTTGTTAGGCGGCGGTATTCACATCTTAGTATTTGGTTAGATTGGATGACTGATCCACTGTACATATGTATATATATATATTCTCTCTTGAAATGCTATATTGGCTCATTATCTCACGATCATATGTCGTCATATGATAGCAGCGTAGATATAGAAATTACTTTCCTTCTAGGGAATCTAGCTACAAGTTTTTCCTTTTCGGAGATAGATACCTTCATACATGGGAAAAACCAATAAAGTTGATTTCCGGCACAGCGCATTTGAGAAACTCCCAGAACTAAAAGCGCTGTAACGTAATTGCTAAACGATGAAACGCAATGAAATACTTTACAATAAAACTCAGTAGGTATAAAATACATACATCCCAAATGCTTGGTATATGGAATACAAAAAAAGGAACAACCCCATCCATCAGTTTCATTTAATCGTTTCCATTTCATAGAATCGCTTTAAATCCCACATCCACCGTCCCCTAAATCCGTATTGTTTCTAACTAGCAGAACACTTCAACTCCTAGAACCCGCCAGTGAGCTATTTTCTTAATTTGACACACAAAATCTCTCTCGCACCCACTCCGAAATTTCTCACTATCTCACTTTATCCACTACTCAAGATCAGCGGAGTCTCCGTACTTCTCCTACTAAATCCTGTTCTACTGCTTTCTCCTCTTTCCCTGTTCCTATTATCGTCTCCGGGAACTTCAATCTCATCTTTGATCCTACTAGTCAGATATGCAGCGAATAAAGTACTGATACCACCCGCAGCCATAACCACCGCAAAACTTCTGTCTCCCGGTATCCCACGGGGCTTTTGCATGAATTTAAAAATAATACTGCTGCCCAGCGTAGCGAGAATTTGGGGAGCTGCAACGGACATGTTGTGAATACCGAGGATGGTGCCTAAACACATTGTTAGCAACTGACAACAAGAAGAAATACGTATGGAATGACAACTGAAGAACAACTTACCAGCTTGATCTTCATCTAAATCATCCTCGCCAATTACCGATTGCTGGCGTGCTCTACGTACGGCATCACGCTTACTGACTTCAGCGCTGATAATAGCAAATGGTGCCCATAACGTCATAGCCCACGACACACCGACTAATGCTATTAAAACAGTGGCTGCTGTAATAGATCGTACGATGAGAGTTGAAAACATGCATGCCGCAAAAAGGAGATGGCTTATGAGCCATGCACGACGAAGGGTCAGGCCAGGAATCGCGAGATTATCCATAAATCGTGAGAAACGTGTTGTGTAACTCTTATGAGAGTATATCGATGCTGCTGACGAAGGCGCATCATAGGACGGAGTAATGAAGAATGGTAAGACGACATTAACAGTCAGCGATGTAATAGCGTACATCAAAAGAGCGAAAGTCCCAACACGAGTAGCTTGCTCGTAGAGCTTATCGATTTCTGCTGGAGTCATGTCCGGATTTTCTCTTAGATATGGCTGAACATAAATGTCACCGACATAGGAGCTCGAATAAAAGAGTTGAGGGAAAAAGCCAATCCAAGCAAAGAACTCAACTTCACAAACTTGGCGAGTTAGAGGAGGCAGGCGTCTGATAGAGGTGAAGACTTGTTTAAAGAATGGGATAAGTCCTGATTTTGCTTCAGGTGGAATTGGCTCGTTACTTGGATCACGTTCTTTGATGGTAACACTGCTTATGGTGACAGTGGTAGTAAGAGCCACACAAGCCATTAGAGAAAGTATCTTGAATTGGGTATTTCCAAAAAACCATAGATACTTTGGTAGGTCAATATAACCGGCGAGGTAAGCAACAATGTTACCAATACCTATAACGCGGCTAGCGAATGAGTTCGCAGTTTCTGAAGATGGGAGTTAGTTGTTTTTAGAAAATATCATGTGGGTATTCCTAGCAACAAATACCTTGTTGGTGACTAGGGGCACAATCAAGAATATAAGCTCTGATGGCAGCTTGCACTAAACATGGTCAGTAAGTTCTCTAGTATTAGTACATTGGCACAAACCTGTAGCTATAGCAAAATCTAATATGTAAACTAAGAGAACAGCGACAACGATGATTGAAACTTTGACGCCTTGAGATTCTTTATCCGCACCGAATAATCCTAGAAATCCACCAACTATCTCTCTTACCCAGGCTAGGAAAACTAACGACAGGACTGTAGCGACAGTACCTATGGCCATAAACGGTCGTCTTTTACCCCATGGTGATCGACATCTATCACTTAGTATACCAATATATGGTTGAACCAAAGCCCCTGACATCGGTCCTGCGATCCAAACCAAAGCCATTAATGACTTGCTCAGACCGAGTGATAAAAG
Organism: Botrytis fragariae; assembly: GCF_013461495.1. Classification (NCBI taxonomy): domain Eukaryota; kingdom Fungi; phylum Ascomycota; class Leotiomycetes; order Helotiales; family Sclerotiniaceae; genus Botrytis; species Botrytis fragariae. Next base: position 1,443,253 of record NW_023500993.1, read on the forward strand.
ATATGGAGTTCCATTGGATAATTCTACTCCCCAAGCCACTTGTAAACCGCCTATGCTAAGGGTCAAAAGTATCATGTACCATATCCCCTTTGTTTCCGAGAAAGTATCATGGTCAGGATCTAATATGTTGCTGCCGTTAATGAGACCTTCTTCCTCCTCTTCCGGTTCGGATGCGGACAAAAGCGGTGACTGTTCGTTTGCAGGTTTGTGGTCCTCCATTCGAGTATCTTGATCCATTTTCGATTCGGCACTCTGCATTTCATCATTTCCCTCCTCTCGAACATTACGTGTGTCACTTTCTGCCATATTCTTTGTTGTAGGAAATGAGTACGAGACCCAAGTCGAGGATTCCGTTCAAGAACTCTCAAAATCCCTTTTTGAGTTTGACCGCAAGTCCGCGGAATCGCTGGGATTGTCGTTTGCTTTTAGAATTTGTTTGGAGTTTGCGGTCTGTTATAGTATGAACCGACAAGGTTGTCAATGAAGATGCAAGGCGCAATGACAACAAGGGGTCTCAGACATGAGTTGGTTCCTATGGATTCTGGGCATCACGAGGCTGGAGTGGGCTGCTGTGCACGCGGATCAGCTTCGTCTGCTGGGATGGTCTGGTGGATCAGTGCGCAAAATCAAATAGGTATGAGGTGCATCGGAAAATTCGAGATCTGTACATGTGCGTGGTCAATACGATGTAGCACAACTTGACATGTTAGGATAATTGGAGATTGCGGAGATGAGTTGAACGAATTGTATTTTCTAGAACGAGGCTGCGAAACTCTACCATGAACGGTAGGAAGGTATGTAATGATTCCAGGTCCCTTGTCAACTGATGTGATGTGACGTGAAGGTTGATGATTAGGTGAGATGATTATGTAACTCGATCAGATATCTCAGCCTCACCACTCGAAGTAAGGCTGTAATGTGCGTAATCAACCAATCAAGAGAAGAGACGGGAAACTTTCGTAGAATTCGGAGCCTCTCAGACGTTATATGTACGATGTACAGAGGAAATGCGAGTGGATTCGTGGAGATGGACAAATCATACGAAGTATCAGGTAGACAGACGATGGGCCATAGCTCATGGCATACGCAATGAGAAACAAACGCGACATGGCAATTTTATATCAATTTCATATGTAACCGCCCCCACTATCTATGAGTGCGAGAGTGAGAGTGAGTGTGAGAGAGGAATACTACAAAGTGTATTTGCCCAGTACGAGGGGATCCGGAGTTGAACATGGTACAATGTGAAGATTGAACAGGAGCAAACATCAGACTCCTGGTATTTCAGTATAGAAAGATACAATGAATTGTGTCTTCCTTTGTGAACAGTACACTTGTTATATAAGTAATAAAACATTTTTATTTTATTCTGCACCATTCGCAAATTTGGATGCTTTGTCGTAAGTGAAGTGTAATAATAAAAATGACAACCTGGCCAGAGAGATACTGCGTGTTGTTAATAATAATGTAATATGTAATATCAGGTAGCTTGATCCAAGTAACACGGAACCGAATCTTTGATAATCTACCTACTACCTAGTACCTACCTTTCCCTACTCCACCAACTATCACCACCACGGAACCCACAAACTTCAGACTTATTACTTCGTGCGTCTAGAACACTCCTCTCCACTTTCAAACTAAGAGATATACATGCGTCGTTCTCTCACTATTCGCTGCTCGTCTCTGAGCGACTGTACAGTCTTTCGCAATTCTACCACATTACTTCGATAAAGTTCGCGATATCGCAACAGCTATCTAGATACTACTCCATCATGTCTGCGGCGATCGCCGGCTCGGTCTTTGAGCTTCTGAGTAAGTTTGCGATTCTGTCAATCGGGTCTGTTTGTGCGTCAGCTAATGAGTATGGTTTAATAGAAAGACAATCCGAGGAAGAAGATCCCGACGGTATGCCATAGTCTTTCCAACATCTGAAGGAATTCCCCCGAATGACAACTGATCCCATTTTCATAGCACCCGATTCATCACAGAAGGAAATATTCTCATCATGGGCTCTCTTCATCTTAATTATGCTACTCATTGTGGCCCTCTTCACAAGTTATTTGCTTCAAATCAAGAAGGTTGAAGCTGTTCATGAAACGTCCATTTCGATCTTTGCTGGTAAGTTATGTGGATCGGGCTGTTCATAGGATATGTATTAACTAGTTAGGTATGACCATTGGCTTAATACTTCGAGTCAGCGCTGGAAATTCTATACAAAGTCTTGTGAGCTTCGATGATCAGATATTCTTCAATCTTCTTCTGCCGCCGATTATTCTGGCTTCCGGGTACGAATTACACCAAGCGAATTTCTTTCGCAACATTGGAACTATTCTTACATTTGCGTTCGCCGGGACTTTTATATCGGCAATTGTGCTAGGACTGGTATTATGGCTGTACACGAGAATTCCCCTCGACGGGGTCAGTATGACATTCGTTGATGCTATATCTGTTGGAGCAACACTTTCTGCCACCGATCCTGTTACAATTCTAGCGATTTTCAACACCTATAAAGTCGACCCGAAGCTTTATACAGTAATTTTCGGAGAATCGATCTTGAACGATGCTATCGCAATTGTCTTGTTCGAGACAGCGCAAAGATATAAAGAAGGCGGTAATGCAGGAACTTTGGGTCTCCTCAGTTTATTCGAAGGTATAGGCATTTTCTTGGCAGTGTTCTTCGGAAGCTTGATTATTGGAATCATCATAGGAATTGCTACAGCCTTGGGATTGAAGTACACATACGTCAGGAGATTTCCGAAGATTGAAAGCTGTCTGATTGTGTTGATTGCGTATGCCAGCTACTTCTTCTCTAATGGTCTTCATATGTCTGGTTTGTATTCCAACAACTCCCTCATCCGAAGTACGATACTGATATGAAGTAGGAATCGTCACACTCCTATTCTGTGGAATCACTTTGAAGCATTATGCATATTATAACATGTCTCGTCGCACGCAACTTACTACCAAATACTTGTTCCAAGTACTTGCGCAATTATCGGAGAATTTCATCTTCATCTATCTCGGATTATCTTTGTTCACTGAGAAGAACTTACAGTTTAAACCGCTCTTTATTATAGTTACCGTCATTGGTATCTGTGTAGCACGATATGCCGCTGTATTTCCTCTCTCGAGACTCATTAATTGGTTCCTCAGATATCGCGCAAAGAAAAGAGGGCAGGAGGTTGCAGATGAATTACCCTACAATTATCAAGCAATGCTGTTTTGGGCTGGATTGCGCGGGGCTGTAGGTGTCGCCTTGGCAGCCGGAATGACTGGCGAGAATTCATGGGCGTTAAAGGCAACTGTACTTGTGGTTGTAGTGCTTACTGTCATTATTTTTGGTGGTACAACAGCACGTATGTTGGAAATTCTTGGCATTCGTACTGGAGTGGTCGAGGAAATCGATAGTGATGATGAATTCGATATTGAAGCTATTTCGGGCGGAAATTATTACAAACATTCCGGATCGGGAATTGGAAACGATCCACGACGAAGCAATGGAGCGATGCAGCTGGATGGTCTTGCTAGGCCAGGACATCGTAGAGAAGCAGAGCGTGGAAGCTATGCAAGTGGCAATGCTAGTCCAAATGCTAGACCAGCAAGCATGAATCGGAAGGGTTCTAATGCAAATGGGAGAAAGGAGAACGAGAGTGAACAGGATCTTCTTGGCAGGACCGGCAGCACGAGCGATGAAGGCTTTGATAGCGATTCATCCGATCTTCCACCACCGGCCAATCGACCACCGAAGAGGAGACCATCGCCACCTCAGGATAGCGGTGATATGGGAGCACCTTACCCAACTTCAGGCAGTACAAGTCGTCCTGAAGCACCGCATATTACTGCATCAGGTGCAATCAGTCAATTGTTGCATGGAACGGCCGAAGATCATGCAGCATGGTTCAAACAGTTAGACGAAGGATTCATCAAACCAAAGTTACTTCTTGATGGCGGTAAAGGTCCTCATGGTGGGCCAAGCGGAAGCTGAATCCGGTCTCATTACGGTGAACAAAAATTTATTCAAAAGGCAGGATAGGGCAAGAATGGCGTTCTTTGGTGTACAAGAGGAGTTGGAATTTTGGCAGTCAGCGATTGCGTATGCATGTATGAGAATTAGATAGAATTTCCGTCCGATACTTCTCATGATATAATCAGGGAAGAAATAGAATAGTATTTGTATCGCATTGAGTTTTTTATTTGCGCGTTTTTACATGCAAACTATGGAGACCGTGGTTAGATTTTGATGCCAAATCTTGATGCCAAGAGTTTGGTTTGTCTTGACATAGGTATGGTTTGTAGTCCAGCGTCATTGCATCAAACGACAGAGACGGATTTGATGATATTTGCGTTTAGTTATACTGATGTTCCAGTCAATAGCCAGCAATCCCTCAATTCTACTTCATATGTCTATATTACACAGTCCAACTTCTTATTTGAGCAGTAATGCAGAGGGTTTCCCGGAGAAGTAGTGGAGTTTCGTGGCCTGTATCGAGCGCTATAATGATTTATGCCATGCTTATAAGGATGTAGATCAAGCTTTCTTCTGCGCTTCTTGGAAGTTGTGGCTCGCTGATAAGTTCTGGAGATTACTAGGGAGTTTTGTTCTGTTTGTATTCCACTCTTTAGCGAGATGATGGAAAGGATTCGCTTGGTTTTGTATGAGATTCATGCTGAACTAATGGAATGCAATATTGTTTTCACAATGATAATCACTTTTAAAATTCATAGGAAACGAAAGACGACAAAATGAGATGGTTTGTAGTATTTGGCGAGATAAGTGAGATGGGATAGGATGACGGATTATTTTTTGCCGGCAAGATCGGAGCCGTCGTGGAGAAAAATTGCACATGCCGATACCATTATTTGGTAGGGAGCCCCGTTGAATCTTAAAGTGTGAGAGAAAACATCGTGTCTCTATATCTGCGAGGATCCTGCAGATTAAAAATTGGAGTTTGCTTTTTAAAATATCTCAAAACTTGGAGCGATTAAATTCGTAGGAGAACGAAAGTAAGACATATACTGAAGGGAGAGCAAGCGAATTCTGCCCTGGTTGTTGAGAGTCATTGTAGCTTACATTTTGCTCATAGTGAGCGATTGTCGTTCGAGAAAGTTGCTAGTGAGAATGACTGTTGACAATAGCAGTATGATGTAGGTGTGGCGTATTCGCTTGGGTAATACACTACCGAGATTAGTAATCCTGCAAGTCTGCATAGTGCACTCCGAGGGGAGGTGGATAAATTGAGGAAGCGAAGCAGAGGGGTAATAGCGAGGTACTTACATAGGTGGCTTGGTAAGAAGATTGAGTGGTGATATTGATATGAGGGAGAAGAAATAGGATGCTCTTGTTTTATACTTTTAGAATCTAGCTTGCCATATGGTATATACGTTATTACTAGTTGATTGGATAGGTAGTCAGACGGGGTGATTTAATGATATCTTCTTCGATTTCTTTTGCGTACTCATTCATGTGAAGACAAGCGCGTCTTTACCCGATAAGTATATAAGAGTTTGATCACATTCAAAGGATAGAGGTTCGTTTTTTTGTCTTAACTTTTTGATTTATTACTGCCCGAGTTCTCACTAGAATCGAAACTAGTGTACAAAAGTAAATTTCTCTAATTGTGACTAATAATACTCAAGCCGTCTAAACTTTCTATCCTCTATTCCTAGTACCATCCAGTGATGCTTCTAAAATTCCATTATTCATTTCTCATTCCATTTACAAAGCATTATGTCTCCTCCTGCTCTCAGAATCCTCAACTTCCAAATGATGAGCGTCGGCACCAGTTGTACCCTTCTCCTCCCAAACCATACTGTCTTCTCTCTTCTCAGCCGATAAATCTGCTCCTTCATATCCGATCTTGGTGGCACTGAATCCATCAAGTTCCTTTGCGCATACAGTGTTGAGGTAGATTGGGAATGCGAAAGCGACGAAGAAACCGATCAATGGAACGGTCATGGCAATATGATAGCCCTTCTTATCGGCAAGAAGACCAGTGAGAGCGGGGAAGAGAGCACCACCTGAGACGGCGGCGACAATCCAAGAAGAACCTCTCTTAGTGTGGCGACCAAGACCGCGAATCGCGAGGGTGAAAATTGTGGGGAAGATGCAAGATTCGAAGAAACTGATTAAATTAGTCGCTGAATTTATAAGGGGAGAAAACGAGGGAACTTACAGAACAATAGATAACATAGCAACACCAGCCTCACCCTTCACACCAATAGCAATCGAAATGAAAACCATAATGGCAGTCATGAATATCATGAGCACATAACGGGGCTTGACAATCATCATCATACCAGCGGCGGCAAATCTACCAATTGCAAAAAGACCTTGAGCAATAGCAAATCTATCGGTAGCAACTGCGGAAGAAAGTGAAGCGCTCTCCTCAGCATACTTGATAAAGTTGGCTGCAACACCCACTTGAGCACCGACATAACAGAATTGAGCTGCAACACCGAAGAAGAGCTTGTATTGTCTGCGCATGGGTTTCTCTTCGAATCCAGTAAGACCGGCGGATTGTTCGCTTTGGAGTGCCATATCTGCATCTGTGATTTCTGGAAGTTTGCTGAAGAAGAATACAACAGCGAGAAGGAAGACGAAAGCAGCGATACCGAGATAGGTCCATTGAACTTTTGACAAATCTTCACCTTCACCTTCTTTGAAGAAGACTCTGGAAGCCAAGAGAGGGGCGACAACTGAACCGACAGCCTGGAACGCTTGAGAGAGTTCAAGACGGAATTCCGAAAGACGAGGAGGTCCGCAAGTAGCGATGAATGGATTGGCAGAGGTCTCAAGAGTACTGAGTCCAGAACCGACAATGAACAAACTTCCACAGAAACCGGGGAAGGATCTGTAGACTGCGGAGGGCCAGAACATCAACGCTCCTACACCGTAAATGCAGAGACCGACAATGAATGTCCATCTGTACCCGAATCTTCGTACAATCCATCCGGAGTATGTTAGAGGACCGATGAAGTAAGCACCGAAGTATGCTCCTTGCAAGCCTCCGGCCTTGGCAGCAGTAATGTTGAGTGCGGTCTGGAACTTTGCATTCAGGACATCGAGGAGTCCGTAGGCGAAACCCCAGAGGAAGAATAGAATTGTGACAAGGGTGATGGGGTAGATAGATTGTCTGACAGTTAAGGCTGCGGCGCCAGTCAAGCCAGTATTACCAACCGATCGGTTGCCCATTACTTCGGCATTGGAAGGGCGACGCTGTTCTAAGACGTCTTGAACTTCGGGTTCTGTTTTCTTTCCGAACATGATGACGTCACGAGTTGGGTTGAGGATTGCGTGGGAGAATTGATAAAAGTGATGGTATATGAATTTGGATGTGGAAAGAAAGATTGAATAATGAAAGAGAAGAGAGCAAGAAGTATCAGTCAGATGAGACTTGTCGAACTGTCTGGTCTTCGAAAAAAGAGGATATTCTCTTTCCTATTTATCACCATTTTAAGATGTCCCCAATGCCCACAATATCCCCAACATTGAAATTTTCGGTGAAATGCTCCTTGGCCCTTCTAGTCACACACAACCCGCACTTCTTGCCTGCGCTAGCTGATTAAGAGTTTCCAGGAAGTATCCTTACATAGATGGCGTGTGCTATTATACCTGACTACACCAATTTCAGTTACAAATCCAAGACATTTCCTATCCTCACGCAAAATGAATACATGAAAGGGGGTTTCCCCGGTACCTATTGTTGTGATTGGGTCGCTAACCTAAAAGTGGGTAGTATATGTCTCTAGAATCTAGAGGGACTCGCCGCACCGCAAACACCAAGGGATCAGCGTCAATACACCCCCATGTCTGGAGTAACTACCATAAGTCCCTCGAGCACCCTTGTAGTAGGAAAATTATATCCATATTTGAGGCTGTGCTATTGGCCAAGTCTTGCATTTCAGCGAATTTCCCCCGCACCCCGTGGTGCCCCGCGTCACTTTAGCCGCTTGGCGCAAAGTCTGTTTCCACTTTTTTCACCATCATCACCATGAACATGGCATTTAAATTTCAAATGAACGAATTTCAGAAAGTTTGAGTAGATCGAGAATCTGCGCATCGGGTTGGCCTCTACCGCTTCGTGCGATTTAATTGGCCTCCACGTTCCCCACGGCGATACCGGTGCCACGCATGAGGCTCTCTGTCAAAGAATACCTTGGCCCGGACTCGCCAGGGCCAAGAGCTTTACTTACTTGCTTGGCTGGAGATAGTTTAAAAATTTCGGCGAAATTATGGATTCGTTGCTTCCCCAAACATCATTAGGCTTGTTAGGAGAGAATTGGCATGCATCAATTGAGGGATAGCAAATGATCTCGAACAATTACCTTTCGATAGATATCAACAACACGGTACGCATTGACGCTTTGTTCTTGAGAAGAAAGTTAGAGTTTCCAAATCACCATTCTAATCGGTTATCTCACGAGCTAGAACACACTAAGAAGAATGTCATGTGAGAAGGCCAAGTAATTGCCCAGAAGTGGTGGTAGATATTGATTTTCCTTCTAGCCTCTGACCAAGCGATGAGGTCAATATTGCCCAGAGATATGGCCACCACAATCTCATATCTAGAGTCAACAGATTCTTGTTTGTCAGTCAGTTGACATACTACATGACAAGAAGGCGACAAAGCTTTCATTTTCGTTCGAGAACATACAAAAACTTTCCTCAAGCTCCAGTGCCATGCTACTCATTACCCAATGATTTGATACAGTTTTCGTCTCAAATGGCTTTCTTCTAGCTCGATGTCCAAGTCCATGTCCCTCAAGCCCCAGCAAGTTCCCCAGATTACCTCCTCATTTTGACCAAAGCTTCGCGACAAACCCTCCGAGACCTTTCTTTCCATCTCTCCTAACAAAATCGCGATATTTTTCCAGTTCGAGCTCGTATTCGTCTTTCATGTCTTGGTATGCGCTTTCTCCATCCTCATCGGTTCTGAAATATCTTTCAAACTCCTCTCCAGACCATCTTCTCAGCTTGTCCTTCATCTTCAGGCTCTGGCGCGCAAAGACCGTGTGTTGAAACTTATCCTTCTCATAATACGGCTGCTCATAAAAGAAAGCCATAGTACGACGCCAACTAAGTATGTCGAGAAAGCGAGTGCAGTGCTTGCTGGCTAGGACGAAATCGGGATGAAACCCAGCGTACATGCGTTTATAAACTTCCACGTCCGTCCGCTTATACTTCCCAGCAATATCTTGGTATAAAAGCGCGTCTGCGATGGCGTTGCCAATATTGAGTAGTTCCTCCCCAGACCCTGCGATCCTGATCTGTAGCGTTGAATCCATCTTCATCTTTTCCGTCGACACTTTGTGAGTTCGTATCTGGGCGCCAATTTTGAGGAGTGGTTTCATGAGGTTTGCCTCTTTCGTCAGGGTTTCGACTTGGGCTTCTAACTCGCGGACTTTGCTTTCGGTTTCGCGCAACTTTTGGTCTTTGTCGCGCAACTTTTGTTTGTGGATAATGTGGAAGATTCTATCCGATGCGACGAGTCGATCTGTCACTGTGCTGCAACCTATACAAGGTCCAATAGGTAACTGACCAGGAGGATTCATACTGAGGATAGATGAAGGCGGACGTGTCGTTGCTTGGATCAAATTTGCTGAAGATGTATGTCAGAGACTTGATGCAGCAAAACGGCAGATGTGACGCGACTTGGGTATCGTGAAGTTGGAGGAACTCACGTATTGAATTTGACGCGCCTCCAAAAAAAAAGTGAATTGATAACGTGGGAAGGGTGAAGAGTCTATTGAGATGATTGGGCCAAAAGTGAATTTGAGTGAATTGATCAAATTATCTCTAGCTGAGCTGTTTTCTTTGTAAGTAAACTTGAGATTGTAGTCCGGACAGCAATATCGGATAATGTAGTTTCCAATGTAGAAGCTATCCAGAAACATTCTGATGACTTCGAAGAGTATCAGACGCGAATACACTCAAGCCGCCATAATATTACTTTCATACTCGATGTTGTAATCCTGCTATGTTTATATTCTGCAATACTTGCAATATTGAGGGCTAAGAGGTTTGAGAGGAACACACAGTTATCTTGAAGTCACAAGTCTGTTGATAAAGGAAGGTAATAAGAAGGCAACAACGGACAGATAACTTATTGGCACTGACAGAAGGATACTAGCAAGTAATGCTCAGATGAATTGCTGCATAGGAAAATGCTATCTTCAACAAAGTATCTAGATGAGTATGAATGACTAAGATGATAGACGTTGTTTGTTCTTTCCTTATTAGCTCAAACTACCAACTTGGGTATGAATTGACCTCTCACTCAGCCTTGTAAGACTTCAACACACAAATCATTCTTCAAGAAAAGTCTACACTGTATAAATACATTAGTGACTATCGTGTCCTACGGTTTTGTGATTTATGAAGCTTCGTTAGTTTCCTTGATGCTTTTGAACCCCTCTTAACTTCAACTCTGTCCCTGTCATCTGTTGAGAATTGTCATTGTCATTATCAATAGTAAAAATTGTTCTCTGAACCGAATGAATGTCTGGGTTTTCCTGTCCATCTCCAAGGTTCAAACCTGAAGCATTCTATTCAATAATCTGTTGGATCCATAGTTGGTATTCTGGATGACTGAGTGGTCACTCTGCTTCTGTTCATACATGCATAGTAGGTGTAAAAATCATGATTGTAGGATTACAAATTTTGACTTGCTATCTGTCATATTCGCTGCAGGAACATTGCAAAATTTCATCTACCACTTAAGCTTCCTGCGGATAAGCAATTTCTTCATCTCTGTGATATATCGCCCGCTTTCAGAGGTTCATTTGACGGTCCAAACTTTCTTTTACAACTACGCCTCTCTTCTGATATTTCCGCATTGCTTCGCGAATCCTACGGAATTTATACTTATAAACCAGGGAAGATGACGTCTCAATCTGTCATATTGAATGGCCGGGGGCTTGGGAGTGCCCAAAACTTTTTCTATCGTTGAGTTTGGAATTTCTTCGCCTTCAAAGCCTCTATCGCAAGTAGAATACGCCAGCTGTTTTCGTAGTTTGCACTTAAAAAAAATTCATAATAAAGACTGTGAGCTTCATTCTATTTGTAATTATGTTTGGTTCTTTCATTCTAATAACTTGTTCGGTCAACAATCGAATGCCCCACGACCTGACCGTTATGTCCGAGTTTCCTACAGGTAATTAGCATTAAGTGTGTGAAGATAATGAACTTCTGACTTACCAATCCGATTTTCGGCGCCTCTTCTCGTATTCTGCAGCTTCATCGTATTCAGAACACATTGACAAGAAGATAGGATCCGAGGTAGAATCTACATTCTCATCTCCATCACCATGACTTTTAGAGGACGTAGGCAGTTGGCACTCTTCCATTCCTTCGACCGCCCTCATGATTTCTTGAAAATTCCGCTCAAAAGCTGTATCGGAAAGCTGAACAGCCTTGAACTTCTTCATTTCATATCGCATGTCAAGAAGCTTTTTTATTCTTGGGGAGTCCTTGTTCTCGGCGAAGGCTTCAATGCTAATACCGTACCAGAGCCTAAACCATTCGTTGTCTCCATCGTTTGGATTTAGTTCTGTCCTTCTCAATACAGCACGACAGCTACGTACGCAGGATCATTAGCCGACATTCTCATATGGATGGTGCTAGAATAAAAGATGCAAACTTACTTTCCCCCATGTGCAGCAAGATTTCCCTGATCTATAATCTCCTCGTTACGTGCTCTAGGATGTTTGCACCATTCAAACTCGCGAGCCAGAATACGTTCAGCAAGATCACGATACGGAAGATGTTCCTTCTCGAGTTCCATGATTCGAGTTTCGCAACTTGTATTCAGAGCTTGGAGATCGGCCTCGAGTTTCGTGATTTGAGCTTTGTGACTCACATTAAGGGAGTCAATAGCTTTCTGGTGGGCTTCTTTAAGCTTGTTTTGCTTAATGTTTTCTTCTGTGCCCTTGATATTCGCTGCTTCTTTCATACCATTTATTACCTTGCCATGAGATGCTATTAACTTTTCCTGGCAATTCATCGTTTCTATTCTCTGCATTGATAACTGATTTCTGAGACTTATGATATCTTCGTCCTTCTCCCGAATAAATTCAATTCGAAACTGAGACTCGCAGTAAAGAACTTGCGAGATTTCAAGGTTTTCCAGGTATGAATATGAAGCCTGCCACTTTTTGACAAGAGCTCCGTAGTCCTATAGAGCGACATCAGTATTCATGCCATTATGTTCTTCTCATACATTGGAAGACTCACCAATAGACCGTTGTTTTGACATGATAACCTGCCTTCCGCCATCTCGAGCAGAGAATTTTCCCAATCTTGTTTCCTTTTAAGCTGCATTGGAGTTAAAACCGTCACGAATACCCTTATGTCGCTAACTTTGTTCACGCGAAGTCCCTGTAAAATGCCAATATCGCTTCGAGTCGGTGACCGAGATTGAACGGCTAGATCTACGTTCATATCTTTTATTTGAGCTGATTGTAATACACAGTTCTCACAATCGGTATCCACTTTGTCTGTAGGAGCACTTGAAATACATTTGTCGACGTTTGAAGGCTCCGGTTTTGCTTCAATATCTTTAGACATGTTGTTTTGCTGCAGTTCGAGTATCGTTGCTTTTAGGCTATCCACCTCGCTTCGATGGGTCAATCGTTCCTTGTCAAAATCTCGTTTCAATACTTCTGTGGTGATACATCCAGCTTGTATGACAGACTTGAGCTCCTTCACTGTTGCTTGTAGCTTCTCCTTCTCTATCTTCGATGCCTTGATCCCACCCTCATAATTCAAGACGTCATCTCCATATTCTTCCTCAAGCTCTGCATAAGCTTGAGTTTTGTTCTGTAATTCTTCTCGTAGGCTCTCTGAAGTTGACTCGAGATTTTTGATGATAAGGTTTAATCCAGAAACGTCGGCTTGTGATTGTTCACGTGTATTTATGAGTGTACCCTGTGTATCCTTGAGGTTGTCCTCTAGACGTTGTATTTTACTTCGCAATGCATTCGAATCCGTTTCTTGACTCTGGAAACAAGTTTGTAGTTTCTGGATCAATTCCATTGGATTATCCATGACAGGTGTCTCATTAGCAGTTGTGCTCCCTGAAGTTGTCTCCTTGACAGGTGTCTTCTGGGTGCAAGCTAATTCGGTGTCGTTATTGGTAGCATTGCCAGCCATTTTCTGACTGCCATTCTTGTTGTTTCGTTTGCCCATTTTGAGTTTGTCAAAAAAATCTATGGAATGAAGATGGTTTCTGAGTTTTTGATGATGTCGAAAATAATAGAAGATCAGATTATCAAAAGATGTTGTTGAGAAGTTGATTGATATTCCAGAGAAAGCGTCTCCTAAATGATGTGCCCCTACTGCAGTTGATGATCTCGATACAGCTCCTGTTAACCGAGAATGTGCCTAGTCTTTTTGTCCACACTAATTCTGATAAGCGATGTTTATTCACATAAAGTGTGTACTGTAGATATGGGAAAATTGACATATTCAAATATCAACTATGATGTCCTATGATATCAATCTATAAGAGATAGACACTAGCCATTTCAAGTCATACTGCAGACTCTTGAGAGATTGAACAACGGCTCGTATATAATTAAAATAGATCTAGAGTTGTGCTTGTAGGAATATACCAAAATTGTCATTATATACATTCGATCTTTCTTCTACTTTTTGAAAATCTTGCTTTGATATCAGTATACTAAGTTAATCCAAGCTAATTAATTATTAATCTTCATTATTCACCAATCTAATACAGTGGATATATGTTTTGAGAGATTAATCCCAAGTGAAACAAAAAGAAGTTATGGTCACAAAGCTACACTTAACGATAAATCAAATGAGGATCCGAGCAATATCATCTGAACTCTCTAACGAGTCTTTTACCTAAAGATTATGTCTTGAGATTATGTCTTGAGGTTGATTGGAGCATTGTTGGGAACTCAATGATCATCATGTGCAAACCCCATTTTTAGCTCAGGCTGTATGCAAGTCTTAGCAAACAACTACGACATCAGAGAAATCTACTTAGGCAAAATGTTGAAATATACAGCCCCAAACCTTAGTAAACATTCTCACAGACAAGACGGACTTGGAAAATCCAATCTCACATATTATTTGATCGATAGTTGTTTCTCTTTCGTGCTCAAGTACCAACTAGCATGTATTGGTTTTTCATCAATTGACGATTTATCTATTAATGTTATTACAGCAGTATTATTGATCCAAAAGTTAATTGATAGAAGTGACAGACCTCCAAGTACTACCTAGTCCCTTCGTAAAGATTATACTATATAGAGAAGATACCAGATTAAGCATATATGTCTCTTCGTGACGTCACTTCACTCGGATTATATTATTGATGAGCGAATTTGAATTCAAAGGTAGGTAGTTGAAGTATTTGATTTGACTGATAAACAAAGTGGTAGAGACAGAAATGTGTAGATGCATTGTGATATGGCCCCTCTGAAAATGGTCATTATGCTAGTAACAGAACAGATACACCACAGAAATGTAAAACTAATAGTTCGCGAATTCAGTCTGCATTATTAAGATCTCCGTTTGTGCCTAGCGTTTGATCTTAATGCTTAGTCCAGGGCAAAGCATCTTTCGCAGAGGAGAGGAAATCTTTGCCATATTCCTCGATTTGGTCGAGTTTGCTTCTCTTCTGAGTCTCTGTTGTCCAAACCGAAGCATTAGATTTCACGCTTTTGAAGCTTCCTCCAAAGATGGATTTCTTTTTCCTTCAATGAATTAGTAAAATATTGCATGTATAAATATCAGGGTACTTACGGATCTCTGCTCTCTCGGAACTGCTTTCTTTGGCAAACTCTTGCAATATCCCAGATACTACATAGCTTCTGGAACATTTCTCTTCCGCTCTTACTTTCTAACAAAAACCTATCAATTGACTCTGGCGTTACTTTTGAATATTTCTCCAGACTTCCAGCGAGTAGTTTCTGAAATCCCTCTTCAAATTCTGTGTCAACAGCCCGGTTTTCTGCGCCGCACCTGTACAATTCATAACGCATATTTATAAGCTTCACAAACGCTGCACTTTCTCCATATCTCTCCACCGTGTCTATAGATACACCATATGTCTCTTGGAACCATGCTTGCTCATTGATATCAGGATTGGATTTGATTCGAAAAACGTCGGCTAGACAACTACATGAATATTAGCAAGTGAGACCATTAGCCATTAGCACAAATTTCACTTACGTTCCACCATGTGCTGAGATATTTCCTGTCTCAATAACATGGTCATCCCGAATCTCATGTGGCTTTGTCAGCTCTCTCTTTCGGTTCAAGATGCTGACAGAAACTTCACGATGCGCAGCTAGTTCACGACCTACTCTCTGCATCTCAGCAGTTGAAGCTAACTTTTCTTGTTGGAGCTTGGCGATTATGCTTTCTTGTTCCTTTAGCTGCTGCTCATATTCTGTCTTCTTCTGGGCTGCCGCAGATTTTTCTTTCTCTTCAAGGTTGGCAATAATGATGCTCTGTTCTGCCAACTTCTTATGGGTCTTTTTGACTGTAGCTTCCAAGGTCTTGGTTCTCTGTTCGAGATTGGCGATAACAGATTTTTGTTCCTTCGCCTTTGCCGCATAGTCACTAGTTAACTCGGCCACTGATAATTTCTCCTTTTCTTTCAAGCTTGCGATAACTTCACCTTGTTCCTTCATCTCTCTTTCATGCTTACTTTTCATCCCAACAATCGAGATCACTTGGTTCTTTTCTCGTTCCTGTAAGCTTGAAAGAACACTAGCTTGCACCTTCAACTTTTTTTCTTGCTCGATGCTGTGACGCTTTAGCTTCGTGTTCTCGGCCGAAAGCTGAGAATTCTCAGAAGTGATGTCATTCACTGCTTTTGCTAAAGCTTCTGATCGTATATCGAGCTTCGAAAATTGATCTCCGAGCACTTTGTAGCAAATGATTACCTCAAGGTCGTCTCGTCTGGTGTGATTCATTTGCCATGATGCAATCGCAGATTCATATTCCTAAAAAGGCTATTAGCTTTTCTCATAAAACTCTTCGTAGGGGGTGGAGGCTACCTCTCGATCTTTCCATAAGCGTGTTGTATCGAAAGTTTGTCTCTTTTGAACGATATCACGAATGAGAGGTACCCAAGCCTCTCTCGCTTTATCCTGAGCGTCGTTGTAGACTATGTTTGATTCGGCGTCGATTTTCTCAAATATGCCGATCCTGATCTTGGTCAACCTTTTCTCAGCTCCAGCTATATCATTGGCTATACCCAACTCCCTGATTGCCACTCGAAGCCATCTGTTTTCCGTTTTCAATTTAAGATTAGCTTGTTTTAGTTTATCGATCTCTGAGATTTGGGGCTGTTCAACGGGTGGGTTCGGGACGTCGTTGCGAGACGTGAGCTGGGTGCTTATCGGAGCGTCTATAGGCGGCATTTTAGACTATGTAGAGTTTAAAGTAAGAAACTGTAATACTTGGTTGACTATTGTAAATTTGCGACTGTAATTTCTAATTTGTAGTCAAACATCGAAATATATGGAGAGTGTGTCATGGATATTTTGTTTATATGTTTTCTAAAGGACTGGGGTGATCACTTTTGTACTACCAAGTCAAGCGAAAATTACAAGTTTCACTACTGCTAATTCAAAAGTGTGTTCTGATTCACTCGAGATACTGTCTGCCAAGCATCGATACAGACTTGTAGGAAGAATAGGAATCTAATTAGTTTCAGGAAACACATACAAGTACTGCAACACATAAGACCTGGACTATGTCGTTCAAGTTGAGCCAGCTGGATGACAAAGTGGACCAGAGTCTGCTCAAGGGACTTGATGTGTAGACAATATTGTTAAAAAATATAACGATCATATTCAAGTCATCTAGAATTGAAGTATTGGGACTCTCGATATGCATGACTAGAACCCAGCCACTCGCGCATCTTAATATTATACTGCGGTCACCTGATATATATGCGGTGAAATACTTATCCTGGTGATCTGCCTCTTGACTCTTCGACTTGTCAGGTCTGTTACCGTTTGTATTCACTCTCTGGGCCTTCTAGGCAGGGTAGTTGGAGTAATGTGACCGATAGATTACAAGAATGTGAGAATTACATTATACGCTTGCTAAATTCGCTTAGTTTCATGTTTATTTCAATCACATACCTAATCTTATCATGTAATTCACATAAGAAATTACTTTCAACTAAGTGGATAATCTGTCCAATAGAAGAAAACTCGATAATCAAGGACCTGTACAGATTCATATGAAATGAACTTTGTCTTCATTACAATTCTAAGAAAACCAAAATATGCACATACTATATATTATATGAATGAAGTTGAGTACATCAAATATAAACATTATCGGATAATTTTATTATCCCTATTAAGGGACAGATATTTCTTGCGCCATTTCGTCCTCCCACATAATGCAAAGGTCGTAATAGACGCGTCTGGTTTCTGTATCCGTATTTCCCACAAGGATGCTTTGCATGGATTCAGTTCCCCGAGCCTTGACCAAAATTTTCTCCATCAGCTTTTGGAAGTCCTCTTCAAAAACATTAGCAATATTTCCAACGTTATGTTTATAGCGATAGACCTCGTATCTCATATTGACGAGTCTTCTGAATGCCGCGCTGCTTTCAAACTGCAACACAATATCGGGAGTTGTGCCGTAATATTCCTCATACCATTCCAAATCGTTGTCGCAAGTGGACTTGATCCGGTAAGCATCTGCAAGACACCTTTTAAAATGTTAGCAAGTAGATCTTCAATTTATTGAGAAAGAAAGAGATTAACTCACGTTCCTCCATGCGCAACCTTGTTGCCTTTTTCAATGATCTTACTGTCGCGTCGATGAGGTGATTTGCTCCATTCTCTTTTTCTCTTCAGAATACCTTCGACTACTTCGCTGTAAACTTCAAGCACGTGATCTAGGTCCACAAGCTCAACATTTCGGTTATCAAGAGTACGTTGTAGTTCCTCTTTTTCTTTCTTAAGATTGGTAATGATATGACCCTTTCCGCTCAATTGTTCGCACGAATGTTTCAATTGAGCGCGTGCTAATTTGGCAAATTTATCACTTTGTTCCTTGGCTTTATCAGCAGCCAATGTTCGCGCTGACATTTCCTTGCACTGGATTTCTATATTATCCAAGCGATTGGTGAGCAGATGGGTCAATCTTTTCTCTTCAGTCAACTTCTGCTTTATACTACCTAACATCTTATCTACAAGTAAACTTCTCTCGGCCAACACCTTCGAGGCGTTGTAACGGGACTGGGTTAATGCGGATTGAAGAAGTTTGTTACCCCTACGAAGTGCTAACTTCTCCTTGATAAGTCTGTCTCGTTCTCGTTGATGCTGAGATTGAATCTTTATACTTTGGCGTCTGGATTTCAAGTATAGATTTTTCCAGTCGATTGTATCGTCGCTCATATCACAGTCTCTCTCTTTCTCAAGCACTAAAGTATTCAATGTCATGGGAATACCATTCATACTTTCATGACTAGTAAGCTGGGATATATTCAGTAGTGATGCTCGCAGGGACTTTTTGGATCTTGGGGCGGAAATCGGATTCTTTCGGTCCGTCATTGTTGATTCGTTAGCCAACAAGTGCATATAGTTGTAGTGTTGGTTTATTTATGTGATGGAAAATCTTTGGGACAAGAGACCGAAAAAAATCAAAAAGGGAGTGGTTATGGTCGCAGATATGGAAGGCCCGTCCGTGAAATTATGATCAATAATGAACGAAGAGAATGGAATCAATCTTTCAAATATTTGAAGATTTATTCTAAGATATTAGATTTTGAGACAGTCATGTGGTTATACTGACGATAGCGCTAGCGACTCGAAACTGCCGTAGCGACAGTTTTATGTATTTAGATACGTTCAATTACATATAGACTAATTTCATTGTAGTAACATAAACAGTTTGAGCTGCAGTATTATATCGACCGCACCACATCCTTGGTAAATGGCTTGTCTGTGCCTTAGCTGGCTTATACAAGAGGAGTCACATATCCGCCAAACTTTCGATTAAATAACACGTCACTGTGGCTGCAAACACACTTCATAGCTTAGTTCCAACTCCCGACCTTTCCAATTGTGTATGTAACACCCAAAGACGTGTAATATGACAGTATTATTCAAAAGTCCAGGGGCATCTATATGTGGAATTAAGCGAGATTCACGTGTTCTATTCAGGTACGGTAGGTAGAAAATAAATGATTAGGCTAGACTAGTATATATATATATTTGGAAACAGAACTCGTAACAGCATATCCAATGTACAGTTTCCAACAGAGTGACACTAAAAAGACTTGCTTCTGTCTTTCATCAATGGTATGTTTCATAACTAGGCAAAATTATCAGGGGTGGTAAGAACACGTGGGATACGGTCGAGAGTAAGGACTGTCACATTGTGAACCAGAAGTCCCAGTGAACAGAAAGACTCAGCAAGATTCAGGGCCAACCTCTACCTGAAGAGAAAGGTTATCATAGTAGAATTGTTCTCTCCAGTTGGCCATGGGTAACTAGCTATTCCGGGTCATTTCATTGCTTTTTGGTGCATTCCAGCATACTCAGACCCAAACTTATTCATTACAAAACTTTAAGATTGTTATCAGTATATGCTTCCCAATATTAGTTCTGTATTTACGGTTCAATGAGATTAGTTCCTGAGAGTGACGTGTTGTACAGGTGTCCAGCTCCATATTCTATTCTGCTAACCCCCGTTCTAGGCGGGTGATATCGTGCCATTCTAAGAGTTTGATTAGCCTTGAGGAAAACTATCTCAGATCCAAGAACGAAAAGTTCCTCAATGTGATGGGTATAGCCGTGTTTCTTCATCCTTTAGCCGTGATCAAAAATTTACCAAGTTGGCAATTCTTGTTTGGGAGGAAGGTTAAAAGTTAAAAAACGTTGAGAAAAGAAAACAATCTGTAAAGTGTCAAAGTTTTACGTTCAGCAAAGGCTTTCACAATCGAGGAGAGAAAGAATGAATTTAAGAGCTAGGTTATGTACTTTCATCCGAACCATTACATTGACAGTCAAGAGCTACCATGCTCTTCTCAATTTCGCTTGACCCTTTTGCGGAAAATGTTCAAATCATCATTTTACTCTAAGTGTCTCCTGAATAAATTACCGTGAGTGAAACATCGTAACGTTTGGAATTTCCACTTAATATTAAACAGCAGGAAGCTGAAAATGTACATGGTGAAATAGAAGCACTAATTCAGAAGACCACCTTCTTAAATAACGGCCGGTTGTAACCATATCCTACAGTGCCAGATTTCTAACGGGCTATAGATGGATCTGTAATCATTTCAAACTTCTCTTCGAGTCACTTCGAATAATGGAAAAGGATAGATTTAGAGTCGCTGAGCGAAGCGCATTGATACCACGAGATGTTTCTTCCAAGCTTCTTCTATGTAAGTCTTTGCGAAAAAGAGAGTTATTTTCATGACGAAACTTCCTTTGCTCATCCTGAAGCTCTCGAGAGGCATCCCATAGCTCATTGAATTTCTTAATTGCTGCTTCATCTGCATCAAATGCCTCCGCATTATAAAGTTCTTCCGAAGGATATATTATATTGACCAGGCGTGTAATATGGTATCTCCGGGAGGCAAATTCTAGAATTCCGATCCCCTCATCACGCCATATCTTCAGGTCTTGATAAAGTTTTAGGAGCTGTGTGAATTTTGGAGAATACGAGTCATTCCACACACTTCCAAAATTAATGACTGTTTCTGGCGGTACAAGGTATATAATCATGAATTGCCCCCGCTTTCCAGAGATTCCACGTTCAACGTCAGTCTTAGAGTCAGTTTCAAGAATCATCTGAGCATCTGCGAATGCATCTGCACCATGTGCAGCGTGGTTTTCAGGTTCTGGAAACTTTTCTTGGGGCAGAATTAGTTCTGGAAGCGATAGCATTCTCCATCTCGCGAGCTCGAACCTTAAGTCCTATCTCGTAAAGCGGTTTCTTGAGTGACTCAGTAATCATCTGACGCTGACATGCAGCGTTGACATCATCGTATTTTTCGTAAAGACGAATTAGCTGATCAACGAAGAGCTTGATGACACAGTCATTGATCGTCCTTCCCTTGATATCCACTTGCACCTCCTTGACACTAGAGGTGACATCAATATCTGCAAAAAAAATTAAGTTGAAACTTCAACTTGGAACAATATTATGATCTATTGAAGGATCTACCTGCAAAGACTCTATTCTTTTCATACCTAAGCCCGCCAAGACAAGCAACTTTGGTGTCCGCATATAATGGAATGGCATTGGGATCCGCACTTGAAATTAGCAAGTCGTTCTCTGTATAGTCAGGCCTTTTTTCTTTATAATAAGGTCCATTTCCGCAATGAGTTCGTTTTTCTGTGTTATTGTTCGATATTGAGCTGATATGGTGTTTCTGAGATGAGCAAATTGATTGGAAATGCCTTCAAAAGTATCAACCTGCTTAAAAGCCTCGAGCTCCTTAGCGTGATTTGAATAAGCTGACCATAGCTTCTTGTATCCTTCTTGCCAATTCAATTGAAGACCTGCCGCTTCGCAAGCACCTTCATGCCAAGCTTCAAGATTTCGAATTGATGAGATTGTGCTGTTTCGTTCGTTGATGGTTTGATTTGTACTGATATTGTCTCCCGAAGCTTCTCGATTTTGCTATTGGCAACTTTCCAAAGCTCATCTTTCTCCTCAAGCTGCTTTTCCAGATCGATTATACGAGCCTAAAGAACAATAAGTCATACAAGAAAACACACATGTTAGAACCAGAAGTTAAGTCATACCTTCAACTCGGAGAAGAGACGGGTTCCGTCCATCTTATGATGTTCCAAACGTGATTCTATTCAGAAAGTTCGAAAACGCATCGTTCTCTTCTTTATGAAAATGCGATAAAATATCGACAAGAGAATCTGCCAACCTTCCCGAATTTGTAAAGACCGAAGTGCGATTCAAATCGAGAAACCAAGCAAAAGCACAGTATTGAAATTTGCCGTTAGTTATTGTACATCAATCAAGTCGAAGCCACCGATAAACAAACTGTCGTGATGCGATTTGTGAAAGCGACAACAAAGGAAAGTGAAATTGAGAGATTATGCCACCAAGACCGAAGTCGCAGAAATCAATCCGCGCCTTTGATAAATGAACCCAGAGACAGCGCACTCGCGGTTGTTATCATCGGTTCCTACTCATCCAGCCGATTTCGGTATCGTCAAAAGATTTCGTGTAATTGCGGGCAGGATGGATGGAAGAGACGAGACGAGAGATTTTGTATTAAACGACAAGTGGCGGAGAAATTTTATGCCGGATTAAGAAGTGATATGTGTTGAAAGTGAACTGCTTGCCATGTCTGACATCTCGATGGCATGGAATATGTCGATTCGATTTTGGGAGACTTCATCTTGAAACTCGCTGAATGTTAAGTTGGTTAAAATTGAGGATAATTCTGTGGGCTGTGCGCCGCGGGCTGGACGGAGGAAGAGATGCTTTTATAGATGAGAGATGGATATGTTAGCGAATCGCTTGCACACAGTGTTAGTTTGACAAAGCAATCAAGCACTGTTTGTAGATCGCCAATAGGCAAGCCAGAGCAATATCTCCAGCTTTGTGATGGCTTGTGGGGCATCCATCATGTTTGTGTATTGAATATTTTGATTCTTGTCTACGATCTAACTACACTGTCTTGTGACAGCTCAAGGCTAGCAAAATTGTAATACAACGTTTCACTCCATCACCGTTTGATACATGTCAATTCCAACCATCATTACAAGAATCCGAAATTGGCCAAGGCTAGATGTGATCTTCCTGTGAATCCTGCAGCTTTGATACATCCAACGCCTTTAGACTATGGTGAGGTAGATTATTTCCATTTACAACGGTTTGTGTTTCTAAAACTTCCCAAGAAGCAGTATTAACTTTAGATGAATTCTGCAGCTCTGATGTTTCCAGGACTTTCAGATTGTGCTGATATGGATCATCCTTACTTACCCTACTCCTAGTTTCTCTGCTTCCCCTAGATACCCTACCTCCTCTAGCCGTTCTACCTCTCCAACCTCTAATTGTCCTGTTCCAGTCTTTATGCATTGGCTTTTGATATAGAACAGGAATAGTAGCAGGACTAGCACTCAGCATATCTTCAAGCGAACTTTCTCTGGTAGTTACGGTCCCCGGTCCCCGACCATCATCTACCGGGCTCTGAATTTCATATGAGGATACTTTGACGCTGGATACCTATTTAAGTACATTACAATCAAGGAATATATGCTGGAGAGGAAGACCAGAATGTCTACGGGGAGGAGTATCAATCTGATCCTCAAAATATTGACTCTGACTCATACCCGGCTTCGAGCTTCCTTCTGTTGGACTCTTATTCTTGATGGGAGACGCTGCTGAATGAGCATCCTTCCTTGACAAATCTTCTCCACCAAGTCGGATTTGGTCGACTTCTAAGAAAGTAGGTTGATCGATTCGTTGATATTTTATCTTGTTCATATTTTCCTCCTTTAGGTACAGGCTTTCTAGTTCTCGAGGATAGAGTTCCACTTAGGTAATCTCAGCCATTCGTGCTTATCAGCTGTGAATGGATATATGCCATGTTTCCCACTCTGTAACAAAATCCGTCCTGAGATAATCTCGGTTGGTGCGCCATTCTTTGATGCGAGCGAAACAGTTGATCACGATTATCAATGACTTAGAGCTATCATAGCTACCCATTGAAATAATCTCGATTGGGGATTGGTGGTAAGTTTGTTTGTATAGCTCGTCGTCATGAGACGTTTCGCACTTGTCATCAAACAGCTCAGGGACAAACATTACAGCGTCAAGTAAAGCGTCAGCATAATGTGCGACTTCGCCTCCCTTCTCAATGATAGACATCTCCCTTCCTTGAGGACTCTTCAGCCATTCTAAATGATGACTTCGGATCGAAAAGCTAGCTTGTTGTGGAAGCGCGCATAATGTGGCACGTAACTCTTTCTTTTTCACTATTTCCTGTAGTATCATGCGATCCGATTCAAGCCGCTTTGTCACTTTGTCATAGGTTTGAGTTCTATTCACTATTATGCGTTCTTTCAATCTCGGTAAGGGCAATATTCAGATCGACAGTCGTCTTGAACGTTTTTCAGCGTTTCTCAGTCATGCAGCAATTCCTTCAAAGTCCGTCTCATCGAAAGAGACACCCATACGCGACCAGACTTTGAAGAAGGTCGTGGAATCAAATGTTTGTGGAAAGTGCCTCTTTTCTAAAGCATATTTGTTCAACAAATCTGCAAACTTAGGAAAATTGTCAAATCTTTTGGCAGTGGTCTATTTGATACCATATATTCGAGTAAATGATTCGCCGTCGGTAAGATGTCCTGGTATTTGAGGATCAAGGTATAGAGTCATGTCGGCAAGAACATCAAAATCATGAATCGATTTAGATCCATATGGAACAAGTGCTTTGGTAGGGGCAAAAGAACTTGGGTTACGCAACCGATGACTCTCAACGAAAGTCGTTCGCACCTCTAGCCCAACGGTATCAAGCTCTGTGCTTCTACAACTCAATACTTCTTCCACGGCCTCCTTCATAGCAGTTTCAAATTCTGTTCTCTGACGACTCAATGCTTTATCCACGGCTTCCTTCACAGCAGCAGCAACATGTTCCTTCACTTCTAAATCTTTGTTTCGGTTTGGATGCTCCCAGAATAACTCACGGCTTTGATGCTTAAACTTCAGGACATCGATATCTTTTTTTAATTTCTCAGTCTCACGTTTGTAGTGATCACGATTGTCCTCTACGAGTTGCCGCAAAGACTTGACTCCCTCCTTCAATTTCCCATTTTCTCTGGCCAAACATTGCTCCCATGTTTGTTGTCCCTGTTGGCAACTCTTGGCTCTCCGAATGGTCTCCAGGTAATTATCTTGCGACAGAATTTCTTCAACAAGTGTATCGTGCGCACTCTTTGGAGCTATCAACGATGCTGTTTCCTCCGCCAATTGAGCGCCCGCTGTATTCATTTCCATCTTCTTGCGGTCAAAATCCTCTACGCAACTGCGAATCTTCTCTTCTTTGGCTTCGACTTCTTCTCTTAAGCTAAGTAGTTCGGTTTTCTTCGTGGCTAGTTTCTCCTTGATTGCAGTCGTTGGATCTGGAAATTGGTAATTATGGAGATACGATATGAAATCACCTTGATCGTCCCAGTCATTGTCTTTAGACTCCATACTTGAAGCTTGATGATAAGGAGATGAATAGGAATCATCAATTCCCTATCGGCCGCCGCCTTTGGTGGTTGACCACGATATAGCGCTTGGCGTTCTGGAAAGCTTGTCTTGATTCATGTTGTGAGAGGGTTAAAATCAAGATGAAGTCGGCAAGCGGGAAACATATAGTTTCACAAGGCTACCAGCACTTCCAAAAGTGAAAGTACGCTAAGCCAAATGGATTATCAAACTTCACTTACTGACGCGAAGTTCGAAATTTAGGATGTTGGCCATGGCTGTCATCTCGTGAGTTCATGTGAAGAAACATAAACGACAGTAACAATGTAAACGACAACAACGAAATCTTCAACGTCAGTGACTGAATGTTTATCTGATACAATTTCCGAATTCGAATCTGTGATATCAGAATGCCGCAATAATATAAATGTGATTGACAGTGAAAGGTAATCAAGATGACTGCTCTCAATCACATGGTTTACCTTCTGAGCTCACACAAATGACAGATGCACTTGTACCAAGCACTTTATTCTCTCCTGGTTTCGTGAACACTCTTCAGCGTTGTTTCCACTCCAAGATATATATCCAAAACACGCACTTCCATATCATTGCATTCGTAGTTCATACTCATATTTTTGACTCTCAGTAACTATATTGAAAGCACATAGAGGTCACCAATTCCAAGCAAATCATGAAAAACGCATCTATCTTTGGACTCAAATGTCAATATCATTTATCTGAATCGTCCAATCTTCAGTGTCATCAAACTATATACAAAAGAGAACTAAAACTCCTAGTCCATTGGGTATTTTCTGTTGCTTTCTAAAGGAAATTCGTATGCAAGCGTTATGCAGGTGTATCTGTTCAGTCCGTCTAATATAAGTTTCGTGTAGCCAAATTCGTTATCATAAATGTCGTAAATCCGTCCATATCCAAATTCCATCTCATTCTCGTTTCCATGTTTCAAATTGATGCTTCATCATGCGTCATGCCTTCAAGCCAGCGAACTCTCTCCAACGCTTCACGCCAACACTATTTTCTCCCCTCATTTCCAAAAGCACAGACTGCGTAAGGAGCTTTCAACGCGTGGGGAATTCCAGTTCCAATTCCAACCCCGTCGCTGTGCAGTAAGCGCTGCACACTCACCCGCCAACCATCCCAACATCAATCCAGTTCTCACACACACCAACATATCCTCCATCTCCAAATCAAATGTTCCCATTCCACACCATTCGAGATCAATCTCAAAATCTACGTCCAGCAAATCTTCCAAACCGGAACTAATCCAATTATTTTGCTCCACCCACCACACCATCCAGAGCATGAATTGACAAAGCATAATCAACGCCAACATGGTCCACCTAATCACACTCTTCACGATGCCTCCTTCCATCCCGCCTTCAAAAGATTCCATCCCGTTTCCAAAAAACACACCCACTTTTCGCACATTCAGTATATAATATGACATCTTTAAAAATAATTTATGATACAGTATCTCTTCTGCCGAACGGCAATCTCGATACCCGAGTGGACTTTGCTACTTTCGCAACAATAGTTTCAAGTGGAACCTGAAGCTGTTCTCCACAATCACAAGCACAAGGAAGATAATCAGACTTACCATTGCCTGATCCCAATCCCACGCTTCGTCTAACCTTCATGTTTCTTCGTTTCTCATCGAGATAACATGCCTTGAGCTTCTTACGGGTAATGTTTCCGCAATATTCGCGCACGGCGTCGAGATCCATGTCCTCGAATGTTGTGTCGATGTTCTTGGTCCAGGTTTTGAAGAATTGGGTTTCCATGTAGTCTGATTTGCGCCAGGCCTTGACAGATGAATGCCAGCGGAGCATTTCAATAAATTCGGCGCAATCTTGGAGACGAAGGACGGTTTGCCAGCTTGCCCAGTACAACTCCTTGAACGTTTCCTCATCGGTACGTTTCTCGAATGCAATACCCGGGACATGAGAGAAGAGAGTGGCATCGGTAATAGGCCGTCCATTATAGACACTTGAATTACCCAGTTCGTAGATGGCGTTGCGTTCCTTGGCTTTGGGATCGTATGCAGAGTTTCTTTCGAGGAAACGGTTACGGACGCGTTGACCGACAAAGAAAAGATGCTTCATCGATTTTCGCTGTTGGCTAAGAGCAGAGCGAACAGTTTCGGCGATGTATTCTTGAATCTTGGGATTTTCTTTCCACTCTGAAACTTGGCCTTCGGGATTGACAAAGGTAGTTTCACTTTGAAGTTCTTCGTGTGGAGGTGCACCATAGTCGAAATCTGGGTGACTTGTATTTTCCAGCTTGCGCTTCAATTCAGAATTTTCGACTAGCAAGGCACCAACGTCGATTTTGCCTTTGTGGTTCACCGCTTCTTCGTAAAGTCTGACTTTCTCTGCCAATTTTTGATTCTCCTCAGAAAGCTGCTCGCATTCTAGTGTCTTCATACCAAGCGATGACTCCAGATTGAAGAATTTGATGTTTGTCTCTTCTTCCCGAATCTCAGTTGACAATTGTCCATTTCTCTTAATGAAGTATTGAACAATTTCATTCTTCTCTAGTAACTTGGAATTGACTTCCTTGAGTCCCGATTCGATTTTCTTTGCCAATGCAGCAAGAGCCACAGCTTCCGAATGCTCAGAAACCATGTCTTCAGCACACTTCTTGAGATCTAATTTCTTCACTGCAAGGCGGTCTTCTAGCGTTTCTTCTGGAGTGGTCTCTTCCTCTTCGAAGACTATTCCAGTCTCATCATGAGTGTTTTCGTCATCTTCGAAGATAGCGCCGAGACGTTCTCCAGGAGTTTCCTCTGGGAAGTTATCTTCATCCTCGAAAACAACCCCAGAATCTTCCATGAGGTCATATTCGGGAGCTGATGAGGTGGGTTCGACCATGTTAAAATATCCAGATTCTGACATGGTGAATTGATATACTGTACGAAAAAGAGTGTTGTGATATTTTTATTTAAAGATTGAAATATTTAATAATAAAATGGAAAAAGTCTAGACAAGATCAACAACGATGCTCCCACAATTGGTTTGGTGTTGTGTGCGAGGGTTGAATCAAATATGGAAGCTGTGACCGAAACTAGATATGTGGAAAAACCGGTGTAGAAAAAAAGAAAGAAAAAATTCAAGAAGCAACTAAATGACTTGAAAAGTTGGAAGATAAATAAGTTATCTACGAAATGAATCGCAGAATGATGATGGATGGGGGTGGGTTGTGAAGAGAAGAATAAGCCAGCGGAACCCAAAGTACATGTATAAAAATAATGCAGGTACGAACGGTACAGTCAGTCATAGAGTCATCACAAAAAAAACTTGGTCACCAAGCCGACCCGACAACAAAGCAGCAAACGATATGAGGGTGTATTGGGCGATAAAGAAACACTTCACTTCTCTAGGTAAAGTTTCAAGGTTTCATGTACCTACTGTTGCGATGCCACGTGTTTCATCTCATTCGTGGTTAAAAACGAGGCGGTGGATACGATCGACCAGATTCTTTCGCAACCGCCGGGCCAACAGATTTTTCGACATACTCCGATGCATATCAAAGGTGGTAAGGGTGCTAACGGGTTCTTCTCAGGCCTCGAGCTGAATCCGACCATCGACGATTGGAGCCTCATTATTTCTCACACCCGCGATGTGTAGAACTTGGCGGTTTATTGGAAGAGAGAAGCAGTAAGCTGGAAAGTTGGAGGGAAAGTTGGAAGGGAAGGGCTGGGAGGGGGCGGGTTATCCTACGAAGAACGAATTCGATAAGCTGGGCATCTGCTGGTGGTGGGGCCAAATGCTGTACGTTCCGTGGTTCACTCCTAAGGCCGCCAAATGATATTGAAGAATCGCGGTGTGATTCCCCACACACCTCATGCAGCAAAAAAAGTTCTTTGAATGAACCAAACGTAAGAAATGCAGTTAGCAAGATTAAGTCGAATAGGCGAACGTTCTGGGTCAATTATGCAGAGAATCAAGTGGAAGACGATGCAATATAACGGGTCAAAAGTGGTAAACATCACGAAGTTTTAGTAGATCACAAATTTAGGAAGGAGAAGCGAAAGACCATCCACACATGCAAGAATGGGTGACGAATCTGACGATATCTCCAGCTTGTACTCGGGACACAATAGTAAAAAGATATTGAGACACCCCATTTTGCATTTGCATTTGAATTTGCATCTGCATTTATGCATATTATGACGAAGCAACTTGCTTCTGATTCCATTGTACACATTCATCAAATGTGACCCCGGAACCTCCGAAGACATCCAGAGCACTTCCGATTGTAAGATCAACCTTTCCATCACTAAGTCTCTTGACATTATCAAGATCTTGAAGGTTTCTTCCGCCACCAGCATAGGTGACCGGGATACTACACCATTGTGCTAGTTTCTCGACGAGTTGTTCATCGATACCTTTTTGCAACCCCTCATTGTCGGCTGCGTGGATTAAGAACTCGGAGCAATATGGCTCTAAGGATTTGATAGATGCTAAAAGATATATGAGTTTTCAATGATGAAGAGAGGAAAAAAATGAAATACTCACCCTCATTCACCTCCATATCTGTAATGGTTTGCCATTTATTCATAGCCACAAACCAAGTATCATCTCTCCTTCGACAACTCAGATCAATGACAAGTTTTTCCTTATCACCACCAAGAGATTCCAGTACGGAATCTAGTCGTTCTTGGGAGAACTTCCCATTAGGAAATAGGAAAGAAGTAATGATGACCTACCATTCCAATCAATATCGATCTTCCCACCAATAGCAACACGATATAAACATACCCTCTCAGCACCCCATTCAATCCATTGCTTAGCATTCTCATCCGTGATACCACCTCCAACCTGAAGGCCATTTTTCCACTCTCCTACAGCTTGTTTTGCAGCCTCCTCGTTGCCAGGTCCAAGCATAATGACATGAGCACCCGTAAGATCATTGTCCTTGTACAATTTTGCGAAATGGCCAGCTGGTAATTTCGATACATAGTTGGTCTTTAAGTCAGACGAAGCAGTTGTTAATGTACCGCCTACAATCTGCTTCACCTGACCTGAATGCAAGTCTATACAGGGACGAAATTTAGTCATTATGGGAAGTTTCTCGACTTAATACCTTGCTGTGTGAAGATATTGACGGCCAAGTTTCTATGTCGAATAATCCTAGGAGGAAGTAAAGAAAGAATCAACTAATTCCGAGATGTGTTGTTGACCTTCTGCCTGTGTAACTAAAATCGCGTTTCGACTTCTACCAAAATCATCTCGGCAGAATCCCGGCACATCGCCATAATTTTTTCTTATCCAGAACATTTAATATTCTGGGGAAGCTACAAACATCAAGTTTGCGAAAATTACCAAATCCCAGACAAACAATCTTCACGATGCCTGCCTCGCTCGGAAAACGAAAGCGCTCATCTGCGACTAATCCTACCAGTTCAAAACTTTCAAAAGTACCTAAAACTACCCCAATTATACCAGAACCAGTATCTGAACCCCAATCAGAAGAAGAAGCTTCAGATAGCTCTCCAGAGGACGACGAAGATGAGGTGGAAGATGATACTGAAATTCTCGACCCCCAAGAAATATTCCGTCGTCATTTCGAAGCACAGTTCAAACCGCTTCCTCCTACAACCAAAAAGCCTAAAATCAATCCAATAATCGAGAATCCCGAAAATGAAGACGAGGATTGGGATGGCTTATCAGACAACTCCGCCGAAGACGACGAGCAGGAAGAAAACGGCGTACAAGTAGTCGAGCATGTTAAGAAAATCGATTCCCGGATCGCAGGGATGAGTAAAGGGGAATTGAGGGCTTTCATGGTATGCACATCCATTATTATGCCTCTACTATCCTTCATTTATCTCCAAAAATCTAACACACTTTATCTAGTCCTCCAAAATTCCCAAATCACGCCCTACCCCCTCTCTCTCCAAACTTACCGAGCTACCAGCCGGCTCCGCAGACGACCCAGGCGCAACCGAAGCACTCAATCTCAAAAACGATCTCGCGCTCCAACGACTCCTCGATGAATCACATCTCTTGACATCCTCCTCCTCTTCCTCAGCGGCCAACTCCCATGCCGTCCATACTTTACAAGGAAAGAATCGATTAAAAGCACTAGATATGCGTGTCCAAGCATTGGGGGGGAAGACTAGTATACATACACAAGAAAGCATGCCGATGAATATGCGAAAGGGGATCATAAGGAAAGCGGAGGAGAAGGAGGAGAAGCGAAGGAGGGAGGCCAAGGAGAATGGGATTGTGCTTGAGACGAAAGGAAGAGGAGGGGGATTAGCGGGGGAAGGGAAAGAAGGAAGGAGAGGAGCGGGACGGGAGGGACTTTTGATTCTGGTCCCGGGGTTGGGAGGATGAGGGGTGCGACGTTGAAACTTAGTGAGAGGGATGTGGTGGGAATTGAGGGGAATAAGAGGGGTGGAGGTAGGATGGGTAGGAATGGAAAGAGGGGGGGAAGGGGGAGAGGAAGGGGCAATAGGAGTTAGTGGATTAGTTGTTTGAAACCAAGAGGCCACTATGGAAGATGTGAAGGGATGCTACATGAACACATGTTTTACAAAGCAAATAAAGAATTGATACCCAAGCAAACTACATCGAATACTACATCCAAGATCACAAACACAGACATCACGAGCACTTCGGATACACAGATCCACATACCAAAGCAAACAAGGTATCAGTCAATTTCATACTGTACAAATTCCCTTCCTCATCAAACCCGACGCTCCAGAATTCACCAATATTGATTCACAAAGGTAAAAGTAAGTGCCCTACAACTCATCCTTTCAGGAGATTTGCAGATGCAGTTGCGTTCATTTAAACAAACAGTTCGGTTCAGCCAAATAACGCGCCCAAGCCCTACCCCTCATGAACTCCGTCCTTCAGCCCCTTCAAATGCCAAGGAAACCTAGGAAATGTATGTTTTTATAATTCTTCCCGCCAATAGCTAGAATATGCCGAGTTTTACTAAACTCTTCTTTACTGCTTATTTGCGTATTGGAAATGTCCGAATGCACCTCCACCATTACTTGGCGTTAGCGGACCTAAACCATTTCCTCCATTATTATTATGCGCAGGTGTAGTTGCTAGGTTGGCATTTCCATTATTCGGAGTACTAGGTGCGCCATTTGCAAACGACGATCCTGAACCATTTTGATTCGGAGTAGTATTTTCTTGGTATTGATTGTAATGTTGCGGGGTGGTTTGTTGGGTAGCGACTGTATTAGCTTCTTGGAGATTGATACCGAAGACACGGCCTAAATGTTCGTCTCCAATCTCGCCGTCGAATAGACGTTCGCGGAGCTTGAAAAAGACCCGGCCGTTGACGAGGGAATCGGAACCAGCTTGATGAGCAGCACCTACGCGTTTAACTTTGAGGACGTCGATCATAGTTTCAATGTTGGGATGTCGCTCGGTGCGTTGAAGGAGCTCTGCGGTGACAGCGTCGACATGAGAAAGCTGGCCCAATTTGTTCATAATTGTTCCTTGTTGCATGAGATATTTGATATCATATACACTTGGAAAGAACTTTTTCATGAGCATATCGAATTCTCTTTCGTCATCCGGTAAGGGTCTTTGAAGTAGAATCTTTGTAAGATATCCAAAATCGTAGCCGGCGTGCCCTGAGATCCAACGTTTCTCCTCATCACATACAAGTCCGGAACTAATCAATACCGCACCAAACTCAAATGGATCGATGCCTTCTTCCTTTAATCTGTTGAAATCCGTACCGGCAATCTTCCTTTCGTCAATGCCCTTTTCTGCATACATATCATCCGATAGAGAGAATTTAAAGTTGAACTGCCATGTACAAGGTATCTGTCCCATGCCGTTGCCAATTCTTCGTCCTGCTGAGTTCCGATCTAGTCCCGAGTCCGAGGGAGGAGTCGCAGGTAATGATTCTCCATCCTCCGAATATAATGTTATGCCCAGTTGTATAAGTTTCAGTAAATCTACGTTGCATCGTAAGCATTGATAGTGATAATCTCCTTTGCCATTGAATGATCCCATAGGTCGAGCAACGATTCCAGGAAATTTCGCGTCCTAGCAATGTTAACTCCGGCGTCAACAATCACCAATGGAGTATCTTACCATAGAAATATAAGGGTATTTGTCCACTAGTTGCCGCAGAATTGCCATCTCCTCATGTAAATTCCCCTTCCAAACATCTCGTATTCTACCCTTATCACGTATACCCCGCGTCCCTGAATCTGCCATCCCGTTGTGCCCTTGTTGTTGCAACGGTGCTGCAGCGAAGCTCATTTGTGCCGCTTGACTTGCTAATCCACCGCCTTGCAATGGGATACCAGGTGCAGAAAATCCTCCTGGTATACCCATACTAGCTCCATTTGCGAATGCATTGCTCATGGAGTTCGCACTCATAAATTGATTTCCGATCGAGCCAGGTGGAGGAAGTCCCGCAGTATGTGGTTGTGTATGAGGCGGATATTGTTGATAATGAGATGCCATACTATTTGGGGCAGCCCCGTAGGCTTGCATTCGTGGCGGCATTTTGTTTTCGTCGAGTATTTATGTTGGGTATAGTAGGTGGGTTGATGGTTTTCATGGACGCAAATTGCGCAAGGAGGGAAGAGTTTCTTTTTCGCAGTTCAAAGCAACAACAGTTCTGGACAAGAAAACAAGATAATTATCACTTTGTAAATTATTAGTTGCTTTAAAATTCAAAAAGTCTCGACACCAAGGCTTGTGTTTCTTAAAGTTCAAGCTGGCTGCTTTGATTAAGCATGAACTGTAGCTAAGGATGGCGCTTAATGTTAGACGCCCTAATCGTACCCGAACTATACCCGAGCTAGACATCCATATTCAATACATTGCTAACCACTTGACCATAAGTCATTAGGTGAAAGTTGTAATTCTCACAATGCAGTGCACAAGGTATGTGTTTTACTGAATATGGATAATGGTAACTTTTGTCCTCCAGTCGCTGACTTTTTTGAGTAGAATTCTTAGAGCTGCACAACGTGCAAATCTTACTGGTTTCGACCCAAAAGCATTAGCTGCCGCTTCTGGTAAAAATGCAGGCGACCCATGGGCACGACGGTGAGCTCGGAAGCACATAGCCTTAACTTTCGGAAACACCATACTGATAGGTTTTATTAGTGAAGCTTGGAGATATCAAGGACAATACTCAAGGCGGAATCGATTTTCGAACACCTTCCCTGGATTAGGCATTGCGACGGTAGCTTTTGCAGCATATTGCGGATACGAATACTTCTTTTTGGCGGACGAACATCATGGGCATGCAGAGGGCCATGGCGATGGACACCACTGAAGAATGAATTGATGGAAAGTCGTTGTACATATGGGTTAAATTTTATCCTTGGGACTGATCCCCTCATTCTCAACAAGTACTGCGCACGCTCCATGTATGGATATGATATGAATTCTCTATTCTCCTGTGAGGATGCAAAACTTTGACAACTCACTTTCATACAACAGGAAATGTATTGAGAAGCAGCGACGAGGACAAGCGCCCTATGTTTTCAAAATTCATTGTGCAAGTGTGCAATGATTGATTTGTCGATATTGTGCTTTTCCGTGGCTCAATCAATATCAGATTTCGGATTCCATCGGTTTGAATCTGGAAAATAGGGGATCTCACTATATTGAATAGGAGAGAATGGAATCTATCCGCGAAATGATGTTGGAAATTGCTAAACACATTCGTTGAGCATATGTTGAAATAACGAGGACATGTGAACTGTGAATAACCGAAGTCAAAATTTAAAGATTCAGTTGGGAGATACGGGGAAAGTGGATCGAGAAGAATGGATCGAAAGTGTTGATTGAATAACAAAGGATCCTCTATTCCCGGAATGAATATGCTATTTACTAACCAAAAATTTCAAGAAAAGAAGATATAAAGGGAACCAACTCGATTTCTTCGGCTTGGAGCAATCTCCCAACTTCGGTCGATCGTCTTTCACGATCACCTCTCAATATACCGTATAGGAACACAAAAAAAAGCCAGAAACTATCACACGATATACGAACCGCCTTGCATACTAACAAAGGTACCATCTCTTTGAAACTTAGAAACCCAATTGATTACATATTTCGAGTTAAGTGTGTGATTCTTTCCATACACAGCATCACCATCTCTCAGGCTAAGAGATTATATATATATAGAATTCCGACAAATCTGCTGGGAAAGTTCTCTTGGGTACGCTGTCAGTGATATATTGAAAGTAGATTCTGAGACTTCCTCCCCGGCAAGCCCTGCCGTATCTTCCACATTGAGGATCAGAATGTCAATAGTATCTATTTTAATACCTACACCAATCTTCCTCATTTGCCGGCCCCAGTTACCCCGTGCTTTCCTTGGGGATATGTGGTCCAGCCTTATCCCACCGAGGTCTACCCATTTTCACAGGCCGGCGCGGCGCCTAGTACTAATTAATCCATCGCTGAAAGCCAAAGCATTCTGATATGTCAGCCCCAACATGACTCGAGATTAAAATACCCGAAATGCATATGGAATAGTCTCGTAAAAATCTGTCCAAATTGGAATGCTTCATCGTGATGCACGAAGTTTATCTAGGTAGACTTAATGAATCTGCTTGATTAAGGTTACGCTTACCAATAAGATGATGACTTGTCCACACAATACTTTTGGTCTATCAGATAAAAGAGCTTTTGGCTCGTTGTGTACCCTTATATTCTCGTACCTACATATCATATACCGTATACCATACCTAGGTAGGTAGGTCAATTAGTAAACTTATCGACTTTTCATCCATGCATTAAATGACGTCGACCCAGTTAGCCACATGAATCAAAATCTCAGCCTCGTCCAAGGGTAAAGCAAGCCACAAAAGACTGGACTGTTCTACGAAGTAATGCCATAAACCCAATTTCTAAGGTTCAAGCTTGTTTTATCAAAACCCTGAATGTTTTTTTCTTAATTCGATTTCTCAATTGACGTTAATTCGTTTTTGCCTCAGCAAGATATTCTTCTTCCCCTATCTCGTTGGTAATACTAATATTGAAGCAAAATTTGTTTGTTTCCTCAGGAATGAGAAAGTCTTTGGATATTCTTCTTGACACTGATACCTATCCGTCGCCACATGGAATCCATGAATTTTTGCTCCAATGGGGATTTCCTTGGGGCTATTGAGGAAACCTCAGTATTAACACAAAAAACCAAAGACATGTATGCTTCGCAGCGTGCACTTGAACTGAGAAAGTAAGTCTGGTCTTTTTTCAATTGGCTTAAAGGTGTTACCCATTTCTTGCGTTTCTCTGCGTTGATGCCAATCTTATCTTTATTCGGCCGTGTCTCACGTGCATCATGAAAGCGAATACTCGTGATTTCTTGACTAACTTCTTCATCCTTTTCTTGTAGATTTTATGATCCTTATCAAGCTGATATAAATCCTCACTCTTCTGAGGATACTCTAAATGGTCGACTCAATTCTGATGGAGCCCTCGACAATTATGCCGAGGTTGCTATATGGCGTTTAGGGGGCGTTCATTCTATGATCAGGTATGAGGAACTTCAACTCATTGACTAGCCGATAAAACTAACACATACTAGTATCATTGATGGCTCTACTCAATACTTCATTGCAGGAGCACGGCGCGATAAATCTCTACCCGAGGAGGATATCGTCAATGATTCATGGTTTGGTTGTTTTCAAGTGCCAACACCAGGTGGACTTTGTGAAGTCAGGACAAACCAACCACAATCCTAAACATATACTGACCGAGTACTTCAGAATACCTTGGCCATTAATAATGACGAAAATGATCCTTATCCTTGTTTTATTATCGATGATTTAAAGAAAGACCCAAGATTTGCTAGTTTATCCATAGTTGATGGTTCTTTAGCTTCATACGTTTGGTATGCTGGGGCTCCAATTACTACCAAAAATGGTATCAACATTGGTGTTTTATGTGTCTTCGGTGATCGCCCTACCACCGGGTTTAATTTAGAGAGAAGAAGATGTAGGTTTGAGCGACAACTTACCTCACTAAGATCTGTGTTGATACTAACCCAACATCCAGTTTTATATCATCAAGCGAACAATATCATGAAGTACATGGAAACGCAACGAGAGGCTATCGAAAGACATCGAGTTGCGCTCATGTCGAAAGGAATTGCTACCTTCATAGAAATAACTTCTCGCTACACTAACATTATCTCTGACAGCCCATACTCCTCAACTGAATCAGTTTCAAATACGACTAATGGATCCGGTACTCAATTCGATGATGATACCAGAACAGACCTCTCTCAGG
Source organism: Botrytis fragariae (assembly GCF_013461495.1). Classification (NCBI taxonomy): domain Eukaryota; kingdom Fungi; phylum Ascomycota; class Leotiomycetes; order Helotiales; family Sclerotiniaceae; genus Botrytis; species Botrytis fragariae. The sequence goes on from NW_023500993.1 coordinate 1,480,696, forward strand.
ATGGACATTCTAACACATCAAATCAACCACACCAGTCTTCCGAATCTGTACTTGATCAGATACGGATTACTTTAGATCATGCGGCCGAAATTCTCCGGGAATCGCTGGAACTTAACGTTGGAGGCGTTGTCTTCTTAGACACAACTAATGGTCATACCGAAGTGGGAAATACCGATGCTTACATGGATACAAGCACTGATCTAGGTACAGAGGTGAAGGAGGCTGAATTGAGGAGATCACCCGTACAAAATGATGAAAGACCAAAGTATGAAGAGTACCGAAGGAAATTATCTCAAGGCACCATACGAACTTCCACGGATAAACATAAAGTGGCAAAGGTCCTTTCTATGTCGGCGGCAAAGGTTGCAACCTGGGACTCAGAAGCTCATGTCCTGGATGGGAAAACCCTTCGGTCGCTAATGAATTCTTACCCTAAGGGGAATGTCTGGTATGGCTTGGACTACGCGCGATCTCGATAGGACCATTTAACTGACCCTAATAAAGGTACATTGATGACAATGGCTATTTCTCGAGCCTGGAACAAGTTAAGGATCGAAAATGTGCGCCCACAACCGATACCAGTCCTACTGAAAGGCCTAGAACATCTGGCTCTTTCGATGCTACGAAACAAGAAGCGGAAGCAACTATGCTTGGCAAGGTATTTCATAAAGCAAGGCAAATCATATTTCTCCCTCTTTGGGATTCTGCTGGCGGTATGTTATGCTTTTATCACGTCATAATAGCCCCCTTCTATTCTCGGCTAATCAATTTACTACAGAGAGATGGTACTCGGGCCTATTTGTATGGAGTCAATCAGCAGTTCCTGTTTTTACTGTAAATAATGAGATATCTTACCTGTCTGCATTTACAAACTCGGTCATGATGGAAATTAGTCGATTAGATGCCCTGATTTCTAACAAGATGAAATCTGATTTTATTAGTAGCATTTCTCGTAAGTATTGGCCACTGCAAGTATTCAATTAAAAGCGCTAATGATAAGCAAAGATGAATTTAGAAGTCCACTACATGGCATTTTGGCTTCAGCAGACTTCTTACGGGAATCGAACCTTGACATTTCGCAAACAGAGTTTGTCTCAACAATTCAGAATTGCAGTGGAACTCTCCTGGTACGTGCAACGCATCTCATATCATACTCCATCAGATTTTCCAACAGGCCAGACTGTAATCCGACAATCAGAAGCTCAAGTTCTGAAATCAGTTCGACAGTTCAAGCAGTCTGAAAATCGAATCAATTCTGTTTCTTTTACTCCTTTTGAATATTGAAATGTTACATCCAGTCGATCAGTCCGGGCTATTGGATACTCTGTATCCTATACCTTTTGCATTTAATTCACTTGCCTCCTGCACAAACTTACATTGCCGTCATAGGACACAATAAACCATGTTCTCGACTACAGCAAGATCAACTCTTTCGAGAAAAGAGAAGGTTCTTTACAAGGTGAGTCTTATCTTGTTTCCTGGGCTGGATCATCTTTGAATTAACAGTGTATTAGGGTCTTTCTCGAGCGAGCTTCATCAAGTAACCAACGTAGCTTTGCTATGCGAAGATACCATCAATGGTATGATTGCTGCTAACCACTTTAGAAGTGTTGCTCCCATGTATAATTTAGCACTTTCAAATGGTTCACCAAAAAAGAAAACTGGTATCTCGTCAGATGTAACGGCAGCACCATTGCAAATCATTCTAGATTTCGAAATGCGGGATTGGACTTATAAAGTTCACGCTGGTATGTATTGGAAATTTGACAGGGGTGGCACACTGCTAATATGCTTGATAGGTGCAATTCAACGTATTCTGATGAACATATTTGGCAACTCGCAAAAATATACAGAGCATGGCTTTATTCAAGTACAGTTGCAACTACGACAACAAAAAACGGCTATCGACGTGCCACCTTCAAATTCTCACCCTACCGGAGACTTCATGTGTCTGCGTATCACAGATTCAGGCAAAGGAATGTCAACTGAATACATGGAACGCAAACTTTACCACCCATTTGCCCAAGAAAATAGTTTTACACCTGGCGTTGGCTTGGGTCTTTCTATTGTGTGAGTTCTTCTATCTACTCCGCGTGAATGAGCTAATGAGGAGTGTAGCTGGAGCATCGTGAAACAATTAGGTGGGACTATACTCATCCGCAGTGATGTAGGCATAGGAACCGGTGTTGAGGTCCTCATTCCCGTGGAAAAATCAGAGCCCCCTTCACATGATGAAATAATGAGCGGGGATACTGTCGATACAACTGACGTCAGAATTGCTGCCGAAAAAGCAATGAGATCACTCCGTGATAGAGCAGCAGGAAGAGTAATTTCCTTTGATCGTGGCCAACTCACATCCCCACAAACTAATGCATGGGACTGTATTCAAAAATACTGCTCCGAGTGGTATGGGTTTGATGTCCGAAAGTATGATGGAAATTCACAGAGTGAAGATCTACTTCTCATTAATGAGACATGTAAATTTCCAGAATGTTCTCCTTGTCAGAGAATATTAGTAATCCATGCCGCAATGAGCTACCCAACTATCAATAGGCCAGATGATCAGCATTTTGTTGCCAATATTTCTCAACCAATAGGGCCCTATAGACTTGCCCGATCAATTCTTGCTCTGTTGGATCAAACTGTCTGCGAGTCACGCAATAAGCACGCTACTACGCAGACTCCTCTTGGATCACCAGAGGAACGACACCGCAATGGAACAGAGGAATATAGCTTCTTACCAGTGCAAGAGCCGGAGCCCAACACAACAAATGAAATGACACTTACTTTAGCAACTCAAAAAGTACGCGAGGAATTCGCTGAATCTCTTCAAAACTTAGAACAGCTTCAACTCCAAGCACCTCTTGCTACTCCTGTGGAATCAATACCCAGACCGCAAATTCCCGAACGCAAATCTTCAAAATATCCTTCACCTCCGCCTCCGCCTCCTCAAGTCGCCCAAATCGCCCCAGATAAAACACCCCTCCATATTCTCGCCGTCGATGATAACGCACTTAATCTTCAATTGATACATCGTTATCTTCAAAAACGCAAAACAGACACAATAGTGAGTGCAGGTGATGGCTTGGAAGCAGTAGCAGCCGTAAAAGCGTCAAAAAATGGATTTGATGTAATCTTTATGGATATTTCGATGCCAAATATGGATGGATTCGAAGCTACTCGACTTATCAGAAATTGGGAGGGCGAATTATGTGTAGGGTTGGATGGTCTAATCGCATGGGGGCACGGCAGAGAGAAAGAGAGGGAAATGGAGATTGAAGTAAAGACGTATGATCAACTGCCAAGGGGCAAGGCTTATGTAGTTGCTATGACAGGTTTGGGGAGTCAAAAAGCGAGGGACGAGGCGGATAGAAGCGGGTTTGATGATTTTATGACTAAACCGGTTAAATTACCGAAAGTGGGAGAGTTGTTGAAGAGATTGAGTTGTGAGAAGGCTGCCAGGTTGGAAGCTAGCAAGCGTATTACAGATTGGAGCTTTTAAATGAAAATGGATGGGCGGTCAGACGGGCTGAACTGGCTGAATGAGAGGGAAAGAGATAAGGTATGAGGAGTTGATATGAAATACATGAAATCAAATATACGGATAATTGGGTCGGTCTGGGAGGGAATTGGAATGAATTGTATAATAGTTGATGATGCCTAATAGCGAGAAGAGGCGGTAATATTAATAGCCTTTTTACGGTTCGGTCATCAATTTCATGTTATATTCATCTATTTAGCGATGTCGCTAAATGGTTAGGGGAGCACATATAACAAAGACTTTCTCATGGTATGTCCTCGATGAGATAGTGCAATATCTCGGGATTAATGGCATAGAGAATCTTAAGTCGCCCGCTTTTCCCCATATAAATGTGTCTGAACATGGCAGAATTCTCAGTTCGGTGTGTACAAATACTTTTAATGTATCATATCTCCAATTTTCATCCCTTCAATCGCAAATTTCTCAGTCGCCTATAGCCTCACACACATGATTCTAAGGGGGTGTTCCATGTCGATAGCGGATTCTTTGGTCAAAAATAGGTTGTGAAACCGTCTGAAATTTCAAAGTAATATTTTTCAGTCAACGATGCTACATGATGCTTTTTCAACCCTAGATGATGAAGAAACCAAAGGTGCCAACTTTTGATACCATCGTTTCGTCACTCGTTCTTGCCTAACTGTCTCATCTCAGCAAACCTCAAACACCATCCAATAAACCCATCACGTGTTTGCCAAGCTTCTGCCCCACCACTATCAAACCCCGCCATGCCTCAAGCTCTGGTGCTCTCCCGCTGTTGACAAAGTAAATTCTGTATATAAAACTCGGGTCTCTGATCTTTCTTATTTTTTTGATCGCAGAATAATAATACTTAAAAATGGAATTTGATACTAAGACTCGTAAGTTCATTTTCTATCATGTGTAAATGAGGGGAGAGAAATATCTTATGAAAGAGGGAGGTGGAAAGACTAACGGTTAGTGAGCAATTAGCTCTCTATTCTACTCAGGATAAAACATCTTTCGCATATATTTCTGCGAGAGATCGTTGGCCTGTTATTCTTGTAAGTGATACAGTTTTTTCTTCGGAATTGTCTACTTATGGATGATGTTGGGAATCGATGTGGAAAGCCCCAAACCTCCTCTGCTCGATGCGCGAGGCTTTCCTATTCGCCTAGTCTGCCTCCACGGCAGTGGCCCCCGAAGGGCTAGCGGAGCGTCATCTCAATTATACCAAGGTCTTTGCTAATATTGACTCTGATAGACCGGAGCAATTGATGATGTTCACAGAGCAGTATCCGAATCGACGGGTAGCAAACATGAGGAAGGAAAACGTATAGTCGAGACTCTCGCAAAGCTAAAATATGAGCTTCAACACGACAGAAAGTTAACGTATGGAATTTCGTTTTCGTAGGAGATGAGAAGCTGATCTGAGATTTAGCCCTCTTCTTGATGATGGACAACCGGATATTGAGGGTTATAATAAGGAATTGGAAAAATTGGGTTATCCATCATGGTTCAATATTCCATGGTTATTCGCGGAATGTTATCTCTACAGGTACGAATTTGCTCTCTCGCCTTCACTCTTTTCGAATTATAACTAATGACTAGTTTGCAGACGTTTAGCAACCTCTTTCTCCTTATCTAAAGAATGGAAATCCCACGATGTATTTGCGCGCCAAAAGATGTCGACTTTCCGTTCTTCTCGTCCTGCTGTTCTCGAACTCGCAAGTCGCTACCACGAACTCATAAACCAAATGTCAAATGACAAGACTCAAGACGAGGAGGCTGAAAAGATACTTTTCATGGAAATGTGCGAGATTTGCTTATGGGGAAATGCAACCGATCTTTCCCTTCTCACATCTCTTACCTACGAAGATATCCAGAAATTACAAGGATCCGAAGCACGAAAGAATTCAGAGAAGAATATTCTTATCAATGATTTGGGCAAAGCATATGATGTTCTTAAGGCTGCCAAAAAGGAAGGAAGAAGTCGTCAAGTCGATATTGTCCTCGATAATGCTGGATTTGAACTTTATGTCGATTTAATTCTTGCTGGATTCCTTCTCAGCGCAGGTCTTGCTACAAACATCGTTTTACATTCCAAAGCTATCCCGTGGTTCGTATCTGATGTTGTACCAAAGGATTTCTCCGATTTATTAAACGCATTGAATAATGCTCAATCTTTCTATTCCACACCCTCCGAAGACGAGCAAAGAGATGGGAAAACACCAGAACCACTTTCCAAAAAGGAAGAAGAGGAATTGGATTTCTTGTTCAAGACATGGAGCGAGTTCCACGCGGAAGGTCAATTGACACTAAGAGCTAATAGATTCTGGACTGAAGGAGGTAGTTATTGGAGATTACCAGGCACGGCACCTAGATTATGTGAGGATCTCAAGGAAAGTGATTTGGTCATTTTCAAGGGAGATTTGAATTATAGAAAGTTAACAGGAGATGCTACTTGGGATCCTACAACCCCATTTACAAAGGCAATTGGACCATTGGGTCCCGGGTCCGGTGTTAATGTATTGGCATTGAGGACTTGTAAGGCGGATGTGGTTGTTGGTTTGGAACCAGGACTGGATGAAAAGTTGAGGGCAATGGAGGGAGGGGGTGGAGATTCTGGACAGAGAAAATGGGGATGGAGTGGGAAGTGGGCTGTGGTCAGTTTTTCGGGAGGGAAGTAGATGATTTGTAGAAGGTGGAGATTATCAGATGAGTAGGAAAGATAGATCACACGTGCATAGAGAGTTTAGATAAAGAGAGATGGGTTTATGAGCCATGGTAGCTAAGTGGCAGAGACATCTCTAGTAATAAGAGATACAAATTCAATTAGGAAAATATATTGTTTTTCAACGTTTTACACAGTATCTAATGATACATTGTGAAACGTGAAAATGATTTGTTGGTTTGGCATACATTGAGTTTCAAGCACCCAGACAAACCCCTGCTTCAAAATTACTTGCTTCATTTCTTCTTGCTGCTCGTGTTGTCACATTGTCTACAGAGACGTTAGATGTACTAGGTAAATCAATCAAGAATGTAAAGTCCATTTAAAGTTCTTGCGGAAAAAGCATTCTTGGGATGTAATAGTAATAGTAATAGTTGTAATGATAATAATAATAATATATAAATTAATAATAATGATAATAATAATAATAATAATAATAATAATAATATGATATAATAAATAAGTATAAATGTAAAAGGCCCAACGCCACCGCTAAATATATGTATCTATTCTAGATAGATACATAGATAGATAGATAGATACCCGTCCATGAAAAAGAATTTTGTGTGACCACCCCCTTCTTATCCTGTCCTGTCCTGTCCTATTTCGCCCCGGTTCCGTCCCTGGTTCTGTTTCTGTTTCCTGGGTATAACTACTAGATCCTGTGATTACCTCACTCGTGTACTGTTGTGATTGCTTCCTGTTGCAGTTTGGGGTGTTCGTGCGGGGAGGTAAGTAGGTAGGTACTCATTGAGTTGGGAGGTGGGAGTTGAGAGTTGGGACTCGAGGAGGTGCTGTACCGATGGAATCAGGCGAGGTGAGTGGGTGGATGCAGAGTAACCTGTCCTATCCTATCCAGTGATTGTGTCTGATGTGATGAATGGGCGCACGAATTATTCCGCTGATTATTAATTTGTGTGTGAAGCCTCCTCTTGACATTGAGGTTTTGGGCCGGCGTGGCCTTATGATTGTTCTTGGTTCGGGTATCCCATTCTCGTTTCTTCTCATCTTAGCCTCGAGTTCATATCCATATCCATATTCACATCCAGTTTCGTATCCATCCTCCCTCATATCAACCATTTAAAGACCGCAATCCAGAGTACCAGCAAACTACTCAAACCCATTCCCCCACCCAACCCATCTATTCGTGATCCAGCGCCGCCCGTCACCACCGCCGCAGCAGGTAAACTCGCATTCACAAATCCCGGTCCGCATTGTACATTTACCATTCCAGCGGCCTGGGCATACGTGCCCGCTATCGCACTCGTTCTGACCGCGCCCGCGGATTCAAAGACGGCCATTGTGTTTTTCAGACACTGGTTGCAGGTGGGTTGGGAGCCGCCGGGGAGACTCGTGTTCAGAGGGAGATAGTATATGTAGCTGTCTGTTGGGGAGGAGGAATTCGTGACGGCTTGCGCGTAGCAGTATGCGCCGTTGGAGGGATCTTTGAGACAGGATGCGGTGTAGAGGGTGGAGTAGGCGAGGAGACCTAAACGAGCTTGTGTGACGAGCGGGTTGGCGGCGAGGAGATCAACGGAGCAGGCGGTGGTGGAGGTGATGTTGGAGGCGATGGAGGACATCAGGGTTGAGCATGATTGCGCGTTGGCGGAGCAGGAGGCGTCGAGGGTTTGGGTGATGCGGACGAGGGATTTGGAGGCTTGGAAGAAGGAGTTGGAGTTCTGTGGGAAAGGGGGTTAGTTTTGGATTGGGTCTTGGTTGAATGTATGCATCAATTGAATTTATTGGAGCTCTGGGAATTATTTGAGGAGGGATAAGATTCGAGGAACAGATAATGCCATTGCTTGAGCTTGCATACAATGACCATTCTTCAATTCCCCAATTCCTCCCCCTTTATCTCAGACCCACTTCCGAAGAGAAAAATCACATACCTGCAATAACAATGAAAACGGCAAACAAGCTTTGAAAGTCTCATTTGCCAAAAGTCCATCATAAAACTCGAACATGTTGAAGTAATATTACTCGTAAACCCACTATCAAACGGCGTGGGTAAACTGGCTGTTGTTCCCGTAGCAGCGGACACCAGTCCGCTACTCGTTTGCGATTCCGCCAGTGTTGACGACGATGAGGAGGAATCGGTCGCGGTTGCTGTACTTGAACTTCTGGGAGGTGTGATTGTTGCTGTGGAGGTTATCGTCGCTACGTTTCTCTTATTATTGAGATCGGATTCGCGGTCGGAGTCGGAGTCGAGATCTAGATTTGACGATTGAGGTTGAATTGCAATGTTGATTGCTTTTTCTTGTTCGTCTTTAAGTTCTCCTTCGTCACTAGAGGTGCTCGAGGTAATTTCCCAAGTCTTAAGTTCCGGAAGCGAATTGCGTGGGAGCGAGGGATCGGGTCGTTGATCAACTAAAATAGTGCCAGATCTAGCTAGGCGTGCGAGTGTGGATGCAAATAGTTCGGGAATCTCTTCTCGAACTTCAACCATTCGTTCTTCAATATAAAACTCGGCCGAACATGTTGTGATGAGGAAGGAGGAAAATATCGTCAATAGTATTATAAAATTAGTTGGAGAAAAAAATGTATGAAGATTACGAGTTTGGTAAATTTTGGAAAAAGAAGACGTCGATGGTACTGATGACGACGATGTGGTGAGAGAAGCTTGATTACTTGAAACCCTTTTGGTGACGGGAGGGATTCGGATAGGGAGCGTTGGTGCCGCGACCGTTGGATAGTGCGACGTGAATTGTTGCGAAGAAAAAGACGAAGACGAATAAGATGGCGACTTTGATATCGACACCTCATACATCTCTTCCATGTCTATATTCATATCCATATCCAAATCCATTTCCAGATCCATGTACATATTCATGTTGTTCAAAGATGATAGGTATATACAATACGGTATATCTTTATAGTCGTGGTTCCAGCATCACTTTTCGAACTTCAAATCGACAACCAGTATAGTCGTCGGTGGAAGAGAAGTTCACAATTATCGAACGTTCGTTCAAGAAGGTTGGATTTTATGGTATCAATTGTTACGAAACGAGAGAACAATCAATGATTCTTCTTCCTTCAATCCTTCCCGTCCCGATTGTTCCTTTCCGAGCCGGATCGATTGCGTCGAAGAATGATTGTTTGATGTAGTACCTAGGTAGGTAGGTAGGTAGGTAGGTAGGTATGTATCTTCGTCTGATGTTTATTCGATTGATTTCCTTGCTTGAATTTCCTTTCTTTTCTTTTCCTTTCTTCCGTCGTCGCTATATAACTTATCGTATCTTATCGTATCGAATTCGAAGTTGATTTAGAATCAGAAAAAGAAATTATCGTGAAAAGGTGAAGACCTCAATATGCAATGCAGATCAAATCTGCAAACGACCAAAAAAGGAATGAAAGAAAAGAATGACAGTAGTTGGAAAGGAAAGCCTCTTTGCAAAGTAACAATCCCTTGTATGTAAATTTTGAAGTCGTTGATAATTCTTCCGCAGAAGGAGAAAAATGGTGTGCAGTGGGTGCTCGAATGATATTTGATCTTTCTCTCAATCCTTCACTTCCACATACAGATCGATATCCACTTTCCAACTCTCCACTCTTGAATTTTCCCTTCTGGAGGCGTATGCCGGGCGCAGTCCAGGTAGGTAGGTACTAGGTAGTCCAAGCAGAGAGATTGATTTGGTATCTTTTTGATACAGGCAAAATACCTTTCGATTTTCCAGTCCGCATTCAACCAGGCCAACCACAACGCAAGCTTTCTAGTTTTCGTTTCGTTGGAACCTTTGGAGCGGTAATAGATGAACCTGGCTAGAAGGAAGAACCATACAAGACTGCGAATGGTGTGATATGATCACCAAGTAGAGTAGACTCGAAAGAAAATCAATTAGATTGTAGATTGGTTCATGGAGAAAGATTTACATTGGAGTTCCTGATCCAATATCCGTTATTATGCCTCCATTCATCTAAGTACAAAGTATCACTGTTACCATCTATGCAGATTCCCCTCTATCTCCTCCTCCATTGAGAGAATCATTCGGGGGAGAGATAATTAATATTCCGCGGGTACTATACCTAGGACATACCCAGATTCTTATCCGTTCTGCATGGAGACATCCATCCCATGTGGCATTCAACCAGTCAGAAGTACATCTGAATTCGACTAGATGCTAAGGTCACCCCTTTTGGAAAAGCTGCAAGCCATCGTAAGCCATCATCTGCGCCATATGGGGATGGAGACTACTTGGAGTAACCATATGAGCGAGACGAGCAAGCCTAATATTGAATTTTGGGGGGAAGCGTGGTGATACGATGTGCGTACGGATGATTGGGACAACAGTTGGAGTGGTTGAGCTAGTGAGGTTATTGAACAATTACAAGATGTTCCTTTGTCCCTTTGTGCACTACACTTATGAGTGTACATATGTAAGTTTATATGTGTCTTCAACATCTTCAAAAGTTCCAGTTCACGAAACATCCAAACATTCCCCCAATGCCTCCTTCATTCTCTCGCCAACCAAAAGTAGTCTCGACCACCACCCAAAATTCACTCTCCACTCATTTGGCCCAGACCATACCCGACCAATTCTAGATCTCACTCCCGAAGCCCCTCACGATACCCCTGCATAAGTCGCATCTGAGCCCACACCCAACCCCCAACCTAGTAATATGCCCGACTCGCACGTCCAATTCCTACCAGGATTCTCTCAGAAAAGTCCAAGAGGCCACGCCATCTTGCTCTTCTCTCACAATCATACCGAAATGAGAGTGTGCGTTTATGGATTGGGAAGCTGGGTCCATTGTGGATATCGCGTGTTTGGATCTAGGGAACATGCCCCCCAGTGCGAGCACGTTTCTGGAGATACCTGTTGCAAGCTACACATGCGGATCATGAAAAGTTGGAAGGAAAAGAAGTGAAGAGTGCTAAGATCTCTCTACCGTACGGAACATGCAATCAGAAATATCATGCATGGTATTATGTCATGTGGTGAACGGTTTGTTCTGAAAATAGCACTGGGCGGTCCGCGAGGTGCTGATGCCGATGCTGAGGTGCAGATAAGATGCCATAGTATTTGGTAGACGTGTGGAAAGATCAACATGTCTACCAGTAGTCTAGAACATTTTCCTACCTCAGAGTCAATATCGTACATACCTAGCTTTCACAGTTGAACAAATATGAAAACCAACGGTTCGGCTCCTCACATCTATTGATCCCGAATGCTCTCACAATCAATCAATCAATCAATCAATCAATTTCACGCGAGTTCGGAAGCCAATCCCGTATATTAAATATCGAAAAAAGAAAAACATCAGATCCAACAGTGATCCCAGAAAACGCCCACGCTGTCCGCAAGGCGCATCTCCAGGCGTCCGAGGCGTTGGGGGCGTCGTGGCCTTGTGTAGCGGTAAGCAAACAAGCACAGAATGGCACTCGGTACATGAATTCTCATGTATTCCCCTTTTATTTACAGGACCAAGAAGGATACAAGCCTAAGCATGTAAGCCTCTCTGCAGCACCACATCGAAAGCGAGGCTTTGGGGTTCTCTGCATTGCATGTACAATACGCAAATAAGCAAGCAGGCCTCTCGTATGTAGGTACACGAGTTAGATCTCGATATCCAGATGTACAATGTCCAGCATCGATCGATATACAATTACCATAAACAAAATCAACAGACTCTCATTTCCCCATTCAACACCATCCAACGAAATCAATAATACACTCCAGCCTTATCAAAAGAGCAATCTCGCTATCTTGTATACTTTTTCCAGTCGATCCATTCAACCCATTCAATTTACACCGTTTAGCACACAACTAATGCAAGCGTCCGGAAGATTCCACTCATCCTTACCTTTGTCTTGTTTACCTTACCTTGCTTCTTCTAAGCGTCGTGCGAGCAGGTGTCATAAGCTATAGGGCGCCACCAATATTTTCGTGCAGCAATTGAGTCTATCTGGTCTGGACTCCTTGAATAGAAAATTGGTGGAGCAGATATATGGCCGAGTTTGCGATGAGAGCGAAAGATACTTCGTACAGGTGAAAGAATGCCTACCTCGTAGTGAGAAGTAAAAGGTTTGTGGAGAGACGGGAGGATTCCTCGTACTGCGCCCGACGGCAGATTCAAATCCTCAAGGTTAACCCAATATCCTCATCAAGAATCAAAGCTTTCGCCAGTCAATCAATCAATCAATATTCGTACAACACATAGATAAGAAACATCGATACACAATACAATAGCATCTCGATCGCGGATTTGAGATCTAGCGATTCCTGAGATACAGTCGTAGTGGGCTGTCACGGTGTACACTTCTAGAAACGAATTATTGATTCTGGAGTGAAGGCTGCACTGTAACCTTGATGAGATGCGATGTTACCTTCTTATCTGGAAATGGTGAAGAATTTGATTATGAAGATGATGGGTGTACTCTGTAGATGAACAAGGGAGAACATCATGTGAATATCTATGGAAAAGAAAGAGGGAGGTTGAAGAATATTGTAGATACCCATTTCGTAGTACGTTCTCTCTCTCCACTCTCACCAAATCAGTCTTCGGGTTAGGGTTAGGAATTATCTGAGACAGGCACATAGGATTAGGGTTAGGAGACATGCAACAAAATATCATCATTGCAGATCCATGCACGTGAGAGAAGAGGGACTTGTCCAATGAGATTGTTGCACAGACACAGGGGTGATGAGAATCAGGTGAGAGCTGTTCAGAATTTGGATGGTTGAGCAAACGGTATGTGTAAATATGTGAGTGTTGGAGTATATGATTGTATCGACAAATAAAAAGATGGATTTACGATGATTGAGGGTCATGATTCACTGATGGTACAAAGGCAAGTACACTTATATATCACGTTTCTCGTTGAAAGTTTAAGCGATGTTGTGCCGACAGATAGACCGAGGGGCTTTGAGGAGGGGTAGTATGATCTTTTCGATATCGAACATTAACATAATCATAATCAACTTGAGAACTTCACTTTACTTGCTTGAAAATAAGTCATGTTTTGGAATTGCAAAACAGAAAGTATGCATTATCTTACAACGACTTGTATAATCCATTCATCCACGAAACGCAATTTGATCCCACCTCAAGATCAAAGCTGAAACAAATATCTCAACACTACTGCCAATATCAAGTCAGTATCCATCCTGCTGGGAATCAAAACTCTCGATTTGGAATATAACGAAGAGAGAACAGACGCCGCCAGTTGAATAATCCCATCCGACTTTGAGATATAACATTCAGCGTGATAACAAGGTGAGTATTTCATTGAGCTGGTCGATCTTGGTATCGTTTCTTTTCAGTATTTCTATCGGAAAAAAACTATTACTCAACACACTTCTTCTTATTCGATCAAGAGCCATCAGTAGTTTGAGTAGCTGATGAGGATCGTCAAAGATGATTGAGTTCAGTGTAGCCAGGAAGGTCAAATACGGCCTGGAAGTGGAGAGAGATGGCTGAAAGCCAGCTACCGTCGGGTGGCGAGGCTTCCAAGCTGGATGAAGTTCAATATCTTGCACAAGGCCCCCCGTCTGGGAAGAGAAACCATAATTCGCTGGTGTGATTGCTCTTGTGGGTAGTTGACAACGGAGCCAGACGTGGACACGACAAGCACGATAAAGTAACTTTCCGTGGCCAACATTATCTCCCTGGTAAAATTGAGGTTTCATACCCAAGTAGCATCTTGTGAACCTCTGACTGTGGAGATCATAGGTCAGATCATAACTCTTTTTCCCATCAATCACAGGATTTATAATGTCACCAAACAGAAAAGGCTCCTATTAACCCACTCGTATATCTCCCCACACCTCACTCCTTGAAACTCTCCATCTCCTGGTTACGGGAGAAGCTCAACCACTTCCAGCTATATCATCAAGGATGAAATCACTTAGTCAAGTCACCACAATATCAAAGTCTTGTTGCATCTCGCGCCACCCTTCAATCTCATAACCTCCTCTTTTTCTTTGATTCGCTCGTTCATGACATCCTTTGCGTCATTCTTTCGTTCCATCTTTTGCTCTGTTCAAATCAACGTGAGTTGTGGTGAAGAAAGGAAGGAGGAGCAGATTTGATGTTGGATGAAGAGTCCCAATCAGCATGCTTTGATCTAGATACTAAATCGAACATTAGCATGGCACGGCCTTCGGATAGTCTTTGATGCTCGAGGCTGAAATATAGCGGCCAAACTGAATACTCTGCTGTGCTTCGACTAGCGCTTGAATCGATTGTAGATGGCGCATGCTTCGTTCAAGGCACCCCACTTGCTAACACTTCTTCTATCCCCTGCTCCGCAATGATTTCTAATGCGGCAATGGCTTCATCAAAAGCACAAGTCTGTGGATTTCTGGTGATTCATAATAACTTAACGAATCGCATGTCCTTGTGCTAGCGATGGTTCATTCAAATTTCTGCTCTGTCAACTTTCAATGGTAGGATAGTCGCCTATCATGGTTTCAACGGATAAAGTGGTAGTGCGAGGTGACGTTGGGATGATAGTTTACTGACTTTCCGGTCGGTCGAGAACAGAACACAATGGTAAATACACGATCTGTTCAAAAACGATGGGAGCTAGAACTGCAGAACAGTCTGTGCCAGCTCTAAGAGAAAAAATAGGTTGTATTCTCATCTATTTGAGCATCATTTACTTTCAAGAAAGTTTGTCGGCAACGGTGCTGTAGAATGGGGCGCATTAACAGTGTGTTATTGGGTTGAAGAAAGATTGCTTATCAGTCGTGCTTGTTGAAAGGTTCCGCAATGGAGTTCCAAAGAGAGCAAGCGAGTGGTTTATAGCAAGCAAGCATCATTTTAGACAGGAGGTCCTAGAACTCAGACTAGCACACTAGCGCTGAGAGATCATAAATACATCAAGGTCAGAATTCTTTACGGACGAGTTGTTCGGGATGAAAAATGAAGTATTGCTGACCGGGAAAGAATACGACTTCCCATCAGCAATTAATGAGAGCATAGTCTGATTAGAGTTCTAGCAAGTGCTAGGACTAGCGACTGTGTCGGAAGATATATTGGTTCCTTCGAGAGAGAACAAGTCGATATGCTATTTGGTATTTCGAATAACACTATCACAGGTTAGTTATGCTAATGCTCAAAGAGAGCTAGCACGTACCTGGATGATTGTAATATCAAGACAGTGGAATGAAGAGCTTTAGTCAACAATCACAGCATTAGGAGAGGCGAAAGCACGCCGAAGCGGCTAGAGGGAAGAATAGTTTATTTTTATATGAGACTAATAATACAACTTGAGTAACACAGTAAGTCTCCGGCCAATAAATACACCATCAGAGTGGTACCAATATTTGTTTAACTTTTCCACCAGACAATTTGGAGCGGAAGCAAAGATCATGGATACATCTGCTTGCCCGTCCTTCAATTGCAGTCTTGCCTCATCAATGTTCGAGACAGTCAGCTTCTTGTCCCCGTCTTCTTTGGAGAGAAATCTGATGTTGAATAAAAGAGGGGCCCCCAGGAAGATCCTTTTTTCTTCTTAACAGCCTATCACCCTGAAATCGGTTTGTCTAGAGCTAGGGCTCAACGAACGGATGGCATAGCTCCCAGTCTCTGTCGTATTCAGTGCGCTCTTTACATCCCTTGAAGATCTGTGGGTCAGTTTTGGTCTCCCTACAACTCCCACTATATACCAGAGCTCAAGCTCAAGTAACGATCGACACCTGCCATTACAAGTTACATTACTCGAAGGAACCGAATTTGACGCCGCTTTGATGGAAGATGAGGAGATCTCAATGAACTCTGCAGCAGTCATGACAGTTGGTAACCAGTAATCAAAACTTCTTCCAGTCCAGTTTCCGCCGCTTCGATGAGTAAGGGATGTTCTTGCGGCTGACAGCGCGGAGTAGGGCGAATCTGGGAGACCGTTCGAGATCGTGGAGGTAGGTGCATTGTCTGGCCCAGCGAGCTTGGATGTAGGAAGAGTTGATTCCGAATGTTGTACATAGACCGCAGCTTAGATTATCGAGAAGAAATCAAGATGAGTGTGTACGCATGATATGCCGCGATGACTTTATTGGTACCTCTCGAAGTTCCACTGGCATCCGAGCCAGGCGATAACCACATCATCATCGCTGGTAGTCGGAGCCGAAAGGTGGATTGTTGTTATTTTGGTTTGGAATGACCAGCAATCAGCTGAGCAGTTGAAGAATCTTCATTTGGCAATTTGAAGACTCTTGAAGAATGAATTGTTCACACCTCTTGGGGAGACTCATTACTACAAGGCAGATGCTGTTAGACGGATTGAACATACTACCCAAGGACCTATACGAGTGCTGGAGCACTGGGCGCATGCTGTTAGAGCCTCGATGGCGAATATCCCACGATTTTTGCTGGTGTCTGAAATCTGGTTTTGTGGGTTGAGGGACTCTCAGATGAACTGTTGACCGTCGAAAGACCGGTATCTGACCCAGATTCAGCTTCTAGAAACCTGCTGACTTGAACATCACGGGTCTGGAAGACATTGACACTTGATTCCGCCAATACCTGGATACTGCTTGTACCCTCAAGAGGTCCGAGTCTTGGCTTCAACAGTCACCTGGAGCACGGGAGTGAAAGTATCACCAAGGGATTGAGTAAAAGCATGGAAGCTCCAAAGTTCCAAATGGCGAATCCTCGCGCTTCAAAATCGTTAGCAAGATTCGTCATCACTGATGCAATATTCAGTTCTGTATAGTGGAAGAACTTAAAATATCTTCAGACATCAGTCTCTCCAACCCACATTCACCATGCGTTTGATAAACTTCATCACCATCATCATCATCCAAAAGGCACGCCCGGAGGCGGCTGTAGGAAACATTTTGAATTTTTTATTGTACATGGCTGTGTTCTCCACAGAGTTTTGCTCACACCCACAGTCGTCCAACTCGATCAGCCATTCGTTACCCTCTTACTTCAACTGGTAGCAGTCGTCTCTCACATCTTTTCAGATACACATTAACGAATGAGGCAACAGCGGTCTGTCTATATTTTGATGTTATTAAAGGTTCAAGAAATTGAGGAGGTGGTACGAAGGAATGTAACGCGATTGGTTCATTCAAAAAACTATGAAATTGGATATATACTAACCACATTGACTGAAGGAATCGGCTTCTCTGTTTGCATTGACCAGCCGGGGCGGGGTTTAAATGAATTACCATGTGGGATTCTTTCTCTGCCCGGTTTAAGCTGGACGAACAAGAACTGATCATTGAAAGGTGATAGGCACCATTTCCATTTCGAGGCAGGGGGGGCCCGAGACCAATGTAAGAGTTGTTGTAGTGGGCGAAGAAGAATCTTGAGGGATTTGTCAAACTGCGGCAGTGTTAGCAAATATTTGGTTGTCAAAAGGTTGGAAGGTTTGGAGGCTACCAAGACTGCAGAACAAAAGAAATTGTACATTTAAGAAGAGACTCCATGAGCTCTCCAACACAGACTCAATTTTAATCGGTCGTTGAGCTGCTACGTGTAGTTTCGGTAATAGGCCAAAAACTATACCAATGGCCTGTGCATCGACCAAAGGAATCCCACCAGCCATGCATGACCATTATGGTCATCTCAGAGTATGGAGATCTATCAAGCCATGCTTGTCTAAGTATAAGCAACTATACTGTGAGACTACGAATGGCTCATTAAATCAGTTATCGTTTATCTGATAGTGCCTTGTCACATGGGTGACTATCAAATCAGGGTATTTGTGGCTAGAGTGGCGGTTAGCATGTAAATAATCAAGGAGCGTGAACCACTTACTTTCATAAAGCAGTAAAACAACCCATCAGTATTCAAACATGGACATGTCACTATCCTCGAGTTGCACGCCGAAGCGGCTGTGGGTAACTTTGTAAATTTTTATCTATCTAATGGGTACTCTAACATGTACCAGCGTACACAGATGGCGACTTTTAGACAGGCCCGTCCAAGGCTGGCTCTGTTGACAGGAATTAACATCCAGTGGTCGATAGTACCCCATCCACCCCAAGAGAAGTGGGTGCTATCTGTAATATGCGTCGCTAACTTATTCAAGAGCCTCCCCCCTTGCCCCTTGCCCCTGTCTTGATAGTGTAAGCCATCATTTCGTATCCGAAAATTGTCCTGGCCATAAGGCTTTTGGTTCGGGAACAACTTCTGCCCAGATTTTATGGTTCTTAATCTCTTGTTTATTGAGAGCATCGGTGATAATCAAGTAGCCATTCTCCTCAAAGAAGAGGTGTTGCTCACGAGTGACAGCGCGGATATAACAATCTGCCAAGTATGGCTATGGACTATTTTTGGTTAGTGTATTCACCCCCAAGCTCTTGAGCATAGAGACGAAACCACTTACACATTCACCATCAAGTGATGAGGCCGTGAAATATCATTCGCATTCGCTATCTTATACCAAAGCTTGGCACAGTTGGTATATTATCTGTTGTTTTCAGTAACGGTAGTTAGCAAATGACAGCAAAAATGGCACGCAAACTGTATTATCTCCTGCTCATTCACTCTCTCCTCATTTTCAATTGCTTACTTTTGTTTTGGCCGTTCGTTTTGGGCTCTGTGAATGCTTACGCCCAGTTTTCTTTCGAGGTTGGCACACTTCAGCACAAATTGGCCAAAGCCTGGCTCTTTCAGTTGATGCGTCCAAGTCTCTAAAAAAAAACATCAGTGAATGCTGAGCCAAGGAAAATCATAGTTAACCGACCTTGGTTTGATAAATTCTAGTTGGCTCTGTGTCTGACCGTGTGCGAAAAATCTACCAAGATTGATATCTTTGTTGGCCAGACACAAAGCCCATAAATTGAGAATAGTCTTGAGGCTTTGAGATTGCAAGAATGAAGCAGCGATGGAATAGCAACCGCATCATCTCCGACCAAAACTTGTTTTCTCTTTCGAGTCTTCCATTTGCGTTTGGCTAAATTTGTCATTTGTTATTGATGTTGGTGAGTGTGTGAGAAAAACTGAGTGTACCTTCTGGGAAAAGATCGGAAGTGTCAGCCAACGCTCGCAAGAAAAAAGAATTGGATGAATGCAAAAGTTCAAAATGCAATGCAAAGTACTGAAAGATAGTTCTCTCGATCCTCTTGATGAAATGAGATGGTAGAAGACTTACTTTGATGGTTGGGTTCTGTTAAGAAGGGTGAAACAATCAGCTCAAGCTCCAAAGACGGAGATATTTCGATGTATTGAGGACTGCAGAATGGATATATATCTGAAAGGGAGCGAATCTATCTCTCCCCCGAGAAATAATGACGGAATGCTTACTTGATTTGATTTGTTTCTGTTTGAGAAGATCGAAGGTGTCAGCTCAAGCTTCAAGGTTGAATTCTCATCAAACCAAGGAAGCGGAAAGGACTTGAAGGTAGGAAAAGCCTTTCGGTAAATCATGAAAGAAGATCCGATAGATTACTTACCTGAATGGATGAATTCCTTTTTGTTTGTCTTTGGTTCTGTGTTGAAGAAAGAAGTATTGTTGAATAATGGTTTGTGGGAAAGAAATTTTACAAGAAGGCAGACTTCCAAAAGACTAGAATAGGATTAGTGGCTAAGCCTTGCCGACTAAGCAACTCAAATTATTGTTACTGGTCAAGTGTTGTTACTTCAAAAGGATACAGGTTTGTTCTCCTTAATAGCCGATCATGTGACTGTGTCTTGACAACTTTTTGGGTGAAGTTTGTAAAGGACTGTAGATGCAATGTGTCTTTGATCTCAACTTTTTGATGGAAGCCTTGTTCAATCTCTGCGATGAAGTTGGTGGTAATGTCTAGAGTAAGTCAAAACGTATCTTTGAGGAAGTGCTGTTTATATATATTATGGGTTTCTTTACACAGTAACACCGTTTTGATGATATATCTTATGTTCTGGTGTCAAATTAATTTCCTATGTCTGGAACTCTACGTTAGTACGAAGTAATACATGTAGTAGTGAACAGGTTTTAAGATACAATTCATAATCATTGGGCAATTTTTGACAATTTGATTGAGTTCAAAAATCACATGAAATGATTCAAACTCAAGCAAACGGATCATGTGTTACATTGATTTTGATATGATAAAAGTTTCGATCACATATCTGAAGTTTATATAAACAAAATTTAGTGACCAAAAATCATATAATCGAAAGCTATATAATCAGAGAGGCATTGAGTGAGAGGGAAAAGGAGTACACGAAGCGCACCCTCTCACCCTCAAGCGGTTTCATTCATCATGAAGTTTCAGAATATGTATATCAAGTTTTTCTATCTTGTCTCAAGACTGAAAACAACAAGGAAAATCCCCTATATATTCATGTCTAGGTATATTATTATAAGTTAAAGAATTCATTTTTTGTGAATTAATCTAGAAGTGATTTTCACACCTAAAATAAATTATCATATTATTATTTTGATAATACATATCAAATCATCACGGACATGGATTATTCACCCCTAGGGACATCGCTCAATATCAAGGGGTATTCCTCACCCCATCTAAGAATCTATCGGAAGGAATGTATTTATATAAATGCCGTATCATTCTCCATATAGTGTATCTTTAGTGCAAGGCTTAGACTTGATTCATAGATCACATCTTTTGCATTAGAACTATTCACTAGTCCCTAGCAGACTCCACAATCACAGTGCTTAATACTCCCCTGTATTTTCAATTTCTTTCCCATGTAGTAGTATCATAAGAAAGGAAAACTTCTTCAACGCGGTCTGCAAAGATACTGGCAGTCTTTTGGATCCCTTTCAAGGGGAGAACGCTTGTTATTTGACAACCTTCGTCACTTTATTGCTGGCCTTTTAACGCTGAGTTCGGTGAGCACTCTATTTGTAAGGACTAGTTCTCCTCTGATTTACGGAACATCTTCCCTTACAACTCCAGTCGTCCCAACTTCTAACGCTTGTCGATAGGATATGGTACTCAGATGATAAGTGTGCCACTGGTTGAACATACTTGGTATATTGACTAGTGCCCCTAGACGTGGGTGGCGAGCGCACTTGTACTATCCACTGCCTGGAAAACTGAAGAGGGCACACTACCAGTTCAGTGTCGTCGTTATTTTTTCCTATCCTATAATCCCCTGTCTTTTCTTACTTTTCATCAACCAGCAACAATCGTCCAATGAAAGGTGACAAGGAATTATGGCAATGAAGTACGAATCTAAGATGATATTCTTCAGATAGATATTATATTCATCCCTGCATATTATGTATAGCACTGGCGAGGAATCAGCATGCTTAGGGCTGAATTTGCGTTGACCTCCGAGCGGGTTTGAATTCGAGACTATCTTGTAGGTTGCGATGCAATTCTTAAGTAAGATACTACGTGTATTATTCACTTATTTTCATCCTACTGTCTTTCAACTGTGAAAAACGAGGTACTTACCCCTCTTTGCACGTAGTGTTATTAGTATTCTTGGAACAAGATCGAGGTGCGGGGAAGGGTCAACAGCCTGTGAGACACAAGTGAATTTTGACACGTTTCCACTAGGTAGTTATTTATACCGCACTCTTGATCCCGTAAGTGCCTTTGCAGTGCCACCGGGTAGGCAGAGTCCATACTTGCATATAGGATAATCCTTCTCTTCATGCGAGTTTTCGTGCTAGATCTATTTAACTTGCAGCAATACTCACCTATTATCAACCGTATTTCATCTCATACCAGTTGGCATTACTCGTCGTTTGACCTCTCACCGTCGTTCAACTTACTTCTTCTTCAGATGAATACCCTGTTCTCAATATAAGTTACACTCGTGGCACCTCTATACTTCTCAACTATCTCCCTAATCAAGATTATTCTATTGATCTCCCTCCGAATTAAAACACATGGTGCTTTCCAGTCTTTCACCTGAGCTACTTGAGTCACTTGACGTGGGATTGGTGGTAAATTCACAAACTGTCTATTTAGGTACAGTACACATAAGTAATTCAAAGACTTATTTATATATTCAAAAGGAATTACTGTTCAGCCTTCCCATACTACCCCGCCCTCGAAATTGTCTCGCTCGAGGTCCAACCACGACTATTCACTCGCCAAGTCTAGCAATTGAGCCAATTAGTTGTGCTTACCTTTCATATATATAGAGCAGAATAGTAAGTTCACGTGCTTAATATCCACCTACCACTAGCACTCTCCATTCGCCGTGCTTGCTATGCGCTCTTCGAATTTCCATCTTTGAAATCAAGGGAGGGACATGAGATTCAAAAGTCTACAACGCCATTCCTTCAAGAAACGAGTACGAAAATACGGTAGAAGCCAGCATGATAGCCGGGCTAAGATAGATACATTGCTCGAAGAGCCAATAAGAAGCGTTCTAGTTCGCAGATAATTAGTCGTGTGCTCTATTTTAATCTCCTGAGTTCCCTTAGTGTTTGACGTCAAGGGTCTTAGAAATCCCTATCACGAGGGACCAGGATTCAGCCAACGTTGTGATAGCGAGAAAGCTCTCTAGAAACGAACAAAGTAGATAAAGAATGGTTGTGATTCTGGACTGTATAAAACTAATCCGAAGGCGATATAAATGCATTCCTTGTGACAGCGCGCAAGATAAACGATAGCATTCGAACTTTCAGTGATAAGTGACTAGATATCCCACGCGACAACCAATCGCTCGAATGAAGAAAAAAACATTCGATCTCCCTCCCGCTTTTCTCAAAAGCTTGATCGGTCTTGAACAGTCCATGCCCGACCCATACTGTTGGGTGCATTCTGATGGTCTTCAGGGACGTACCTTGATTTCTAGTTGATACCATAGAGGAAATATATAAAGGGTGATTTTGTTTTTGAAACGTTAATTTTAAACTATCCACACATACAAATTTCCTCGTCCAATTGCCAAATATTCACCAGCTTCCCGCATCTTTCCCAAAACGCCATCACACTGTTGCAAATCCGTTGATTGTTCAAGAACCAATTCAGCCCCTCTCCCCTCCCCGGCATGGCACATGAATTCATATCCACAAATCTAATTCCAGCTCTCTGATCGAGGCTAGAAAAACTTATCATATGCTATAAGAGCCGAGTATTCTATCCACATGTGATGTTACATTGACAAAAAAGGACAGCTTTAGAGTAAAGGTGTGAGGACTTTACCAGATAATCATTCTGGTTTGCCTCTGATGAGTGTTCGAGTCCGACACCAATATGTTGTGCGTGCACAGTAGACACTACCAGCGTACAATAAAGCAGAATGAAGAAGAAGGATGGAACAGCAATACTCAATTAAATCAGTAATGAAAAGCCTAGCCGAGACAACGATAGTATCGCCCATATACATCCAACCTATAAAAATAAAATGTGAACCTCTTCAACCCACTTGACTTTATCTCAGCACCACAATCAACAGCGGGAAACACAGAGTCTACAATGTGACCTACCATTGCGAAACCGTCCACAGAGTATCTGGTTTATATATCATACAAGTATGTGAAGATTTACTGGATACCTATATATTCACCACACACTACACACTGTATGAATCACTTCTCTCCTCCTCCTTTACAGCCACCCAGAAGATAAAAACTCAAGCGAACAAAAAAACACTAAAATATTCAAAATATGTAAAGACCCCCCTCTCCCTCCCCTCCCTCTTTCCAGAAATCAAGAATTACCAAAACAAAGAAATCAAAAAGCTCTTTCCATGTCCGTATTTGGTTATGGGATATTACACTGGGGTAGGAAGTTTACACGAGGATTGGTGAGGGTTTGCAGGGATTTTGGACATCTTTGGGATTGGATGATTCGGGAATTAGGAGGATGTGATGTGGGGATGGGATGGGAGGATGTGGGTGATAGTGACAATAATAATAGTAGCAGTAATAGTAATAGTAGCAGTAATAGTAATAGTAATAACAGCAGTAATAGTAATAATAGCAATGACAGCAACAGAAAACATATTCTTATCATCACTCTTCACCCGTACTTCAAACCCCCAAACTCATCCATCCATCGCTGTTTGAATAACCCTCATAAACAATAATAATAAAATAGAAAATAGATAAATGAAAACACTCCCAACTCCACACGGACCGAGACCGAGACCAGGAAAACTCTCCCTACATTTATCTCTGTTGATTTACTTACTCCTCATACATGCACACATCGCATTGCTTGTTGTACGTACTTGGTTGAGTTATTCCTCGATTGGGTATGCTCCTAAGAACGAACATGAGAATTGCTGTAGGAATGGAATGATGGATCGTTGAATACTATATACACATTTATGTACAGCGTTGAATTTGTACACTTCATCCGACTTCGGGTTGTATGTTCACGAAAACAATTGAAAGCTTTGGCTACAAGTGTCAACCATCTCACCCGAGGCACTTTACCAACTTTGCTAGTCCCCGGAAGTCTGACGAGTAGGAGAAACATATAAATCTATGTCTGAATCTAAATCTATATCTACACACACGTATATATATATAAGCAAATGCCCACAAACCCCTCAAGCCCCCTTCAACCCCCTCGCTAAAGTTTGCGACCTCACAGCTTTCCGCTGCGCCTTTTCAGTACCCAATCCCCAACCCCTCAAGAAAGCCATGCGCATCGCCGCCGCCACATACACAAACCCTACATTTCCCCACGCCATTTTATTCCACGCGCCCACATTCCAATAGATGCTCCACCCCAAGTCCTTGACACTGTACAGATGACCGAAATCCGCGACGAGCAGACCAAACAGGAAGACTTTCCAGACGCGGAGATCGGAGGTGCAGCGGAGAACGAGGGCTTCGTTGAGGGCGAGTAGGAGATATAGGTTTGCGAGTTGGGTGAGCACGATGTGGGCGGAGAGGGGGATGTCGTTGGGGGTGGGGTAGGGAGACGATGCGGCGTGTGTGAGCAGGAGATACTTGTGTGGTTGGAAGTGGGCGTAGTAGGCTCCGGCTAGGGTGGATATAGGTTCGATGATGAGGAAGAACCAGCTGTAGGCCATGGGGAGACGGAACTCGGGTGGAGCCATGATGGAATATTTTTTCTTGGGTTTGGGGATTGAGAACTTGGGGTTTCTCCGTTTCGAGGGTGAAAGGTTTGAGCGAGCCCCAGGGCTTGGTCTTTTTTTGCCGTCCGGGGAGATCGAGTTGGGTTTGGTGGATGACGATTTGGAGTCAATTGATGACTCGGGTTGATTTCGATTTGATGGCAATTGACTCGGTTGATTCTTCTCTGCTAGTCTTTTGATAAGCTTGGAAGTTGTAATGTGTGTATGTACTCGAGGAACTAACTATAGGTAGGTAGGGCAGTTGCATGTACTGGAGGAACTAACTAAGTATAGGTAGGCAGAGCTAGTACTCGTCAAGTATGAACCATGAACAGTGTCAAACTCGATTGGGGTAAGGAATCATGAAATCAATAGCTACCTACCTAGGTATAGACGAAACGGCACCTCCCATTCATCCCACTCACGGATAAAAATTTTGCAACAAGGCAGTCAAAGATGCAGTCAAAGTTCCAACGCTAATGAGCATTTAAGTCTGGGGGATCAGCGGATTAGGGTTCATGGTAACCCCCCTTTGATCATTTTTAATCCCGAACCTGAGTATGCCATGCCGCTTTTAGGTGCTGGCATTTCGATTCCGACGTGAGTGTCGATAAAGATGGGAAAATTGATCTGTGGGACAATGTGGAAGTTTACGTGATAATCAAAGCGGCGTTGTATTGGGATTGATTGAGGAGTTTGATCCGATATGTATACGATACGTGTGTGCGACTGCGATAGAGTTTGCAGGATGATGATCAATTTTAACCCCTGGGATGGGATACTTAGATACGGAGTAATCCATTTGATACTGATGCAAGAATTTGGGGGATGTTTCTTTGTTTGCTTGTTTGTTTGTTCATCAATAAGTGAAAGGAAATGAGTAGGTATATACAGACAGGTGTATACAGACAGGTGTATAGTATCCATTTCTTTGTCTTCTTTCTCCTTTCCTCCCTCCCTCCCTCTTTCTTCCTTTCGTAGCGGCGAACCGAAAAGATCTACAAAGCACTTTTGAAACTTTATTATTCCGTAGAACCAACGGCTCCTCCGAAGTTTGACGGTGGGTGGGTGAGATGTACGTATTCTCCTTGAGTCTTTTACTATGTTACTATATTGCTATTTATTCTACCATCTATTCTACCATCTACACTCCATTCTACCATCTATTCTACCATCTACACTCCATTCTACACTCCATTCTACTATTCTCAAACAGATACACAAAGCGATTCGGATCAAACTTCATTTCTCCTAACCTCTCTCGAGCCTCGACTCAGACTGTAAGTAATGAGAACGATGCTACAACCCCCTCCTCTCTCGCCCAAAATTGGTAGACGAATATAAGATTTGCCTCGCCCTTGATAAGGTTTATCCCTCCTTCCCAAGCCCCCTTAGCTTCTTTTGAAATTTCCTTATCCGACGGAATATGAGCTGAAAAGAGAAATATCAAACAACGGCATTTCGGTTTTTGATTAAAAAACGGATTCCTTATTCCTTATTTATTATCATTCTTACATTGACATTTATATTTATATATTTATATTGTGAATTGTAACGCTTTTATCGATCCACAATTGAATTTGATTCCTCTAGAGTCTAACCATCCGTCTTTCTTACATTTTCACAATTTCTCTCCATTTCCTCCATTTCCTTCATCTCCTCCATCTCCTCAAATTCCTCAAATTCCTCCATCATCAACACATTCATTTAATTTCATAAACCTGTCAATCTATCAATTCTTCCTCATTTCAATTTAATCCATTGCCTTTCTTTCTCTTCTGAAATTCAAACCTTTACACGGAAATCTTCATTCACACCGCCATTGACTACGCTGTTCCTTTCCCCGGACAACAAATTCATCCTGCAGGGACCATAAGTTTTGGCCCAATTATTTGAATACTTCAAGACCACTCAACTATCTGCCAATTCTTTCAAGTCCATACATACCCACCATAATTTCTTGTTCCGGCATCGACAACAATGACTCGAATTCTTCCAAATGACGAATATTCACCTGTTCAGCAGGCGCGAGTCACTCTCATAAGTCCTGCTACTGCGAGAGGATGGGATATTCCAGCGGATACATCGAGCACAAACCGCACTCCCTTTCGCAGAATGCGTCTTGGATCGGTCCCTTTAGAAACTGATGTGTTGGAGCGAATGTCAGATCTGTCCGTGAATGAAGATTTGGAAGAGCCGCTAGATGCGCGGCGGACAGGTGGCATAAGAGGTTTAATTCGACGTGCGTCAGTATCCATAAAGAACAGAAAGAGGAGACATTCGCATGCTACAGAAGAACGTCCATCCTCTTCATCCTCCCCTTGGCACAGACTACGACAAGCTACAAGTTTCAACAGAAATTCGAGGATGATACCATCTCACTTCAACTTTGACGGTCCTGTGGATTCTTGCTCAGAACTAGCTTCCCCAACACCTGGACATGGTGGCGCACCTCCAATTATACCGATGGGAACTGGCGGAGCCGCCAGAGCTACTGCAGCTGCCCAGAATCTCTTCAAGAATCGGACCTTTTTGAGATCTGAAGACACACAGCAGAATGATAGGGAGAGTGCTATTGGCATAGCGGTCAGTACATTAATCGACTCAATACACGCCCAAGATACGTCAATTAGTCGGGTCGATTTTATAGGAAGCCTTCCAATGGAACTTGCTACTCAAATACTATCTTATCTGGATCATAAGTCTTTACGTAGAGTGGAACAGGTTTCTCGCAAGTGGGCAATTATGGCAGGATCAAAACACGTTTGGCGAGAGACTTTCTTGAGAGAGAAATCTAGAGCTTATGCTATGCCCCATCCAGTTATCCCAGGAGTAGGAGATGGTGTCCCAGCTTTGGATCCTGAAACGGATTGGAAAGAAATTTATCGCATTAGGCAAAAGTTGGACGAGAGATGGATTCTTGGCGAATCGACGCCAACTTATCTCCTTGGGCATACGGACAGTATCTATTGCACACAATTCGATGAGTAAGTGAACGCTGCCTATTTCTTCACCCGAGGACAACCATTAATATTTTCATAGGCACAAAATCATCACTGGTTCTAGAGATAGAACGATTCGTGTGTGGGATATCAAAACTTACAAGTGTGTCTTGGTTATTGGACCTCCAGCGATTGTGAACAATCCCGCTCTCTTGACCGCTGCCGATGGAAGTCTGGCACATTATGCGACAGGTCCAGTCGAACGAGGTCCGGACGAATTACGACAACCTGGTAGTAAACCACGAACTGTTTCTTTTCCAATGCATCACAATGCATCAATCTTGTGTCTTCAGTACGACGATGATATCCTTGTAACTGGTTCATCAGACGGTACATGTATCATGTACGACATTAAGAAAGGATACGAACCAATTATGCGTCTGGAACACCACACTGCAGCTGTACTTGATCTCGCATTCGATGAACGATACATCGTTACATGTTCTAAAGATGTTAGTATTTGTATTTGGGATCGTCGCTCGGGTCAGTTGATAAAACAAGTTCGTGGTCATTCCGGTCCAGTCAATGCAGTACAATTGAGGGGAAATTCTATTGTAAGCTGCAGTGGAGATTTCCGAGTCAAGTTATGGAACATCGACACGGGGAAGAATATTCGAGAATTCTCTCGCCATACCAAAGGTCTCGCTTGCAGTCAATTTTCCGAAGATTCAAAATATATCGCGTCAGCTGGCAACGATAAAACTATTCGTATTTGGAATGCCAATACTGGGGAGTGCTTAAAATTAATCAATGCTCATGAGAACCTGGTCCGATCTTTACATATCGATTCAATTAGTGGAAGATTGATTTCTGGGAGTTATGATCAGGATATTAAGGTCTGGGATATGGAAACGGGAGGTTTGTTACTAGACTTTCCAAAGTGGCATGCGAGTTGGGTGTTGGGGGCCAAGAGTGATTACAGAAGAATTGTTAGTACTGGACAGGATCCCAAGATTCTGGTTATGGATTTTGGAGCTGGATTAAAGGGGATTGAGAAGTTGGAGAGTGGGCCCAGAATTGGGATTTGAGTGAAGTGAGAGATCGAAAGACGGGCTGTGGTGTTGTGCTGGGGAATGGACTTTGATTTTGGGATTTCTTTTTGGGCGTTGAAAAGCTGGGATTTTGGGGGGGAGGCGGACAATTCGTTGCTTCGTCATTCGTTATATCTTATCGACACGGTTAGAAAGAGGAAGGGGATGATTGGACTTGCTTTTGAGGTTGGACATGGATAGATCTTCTCTGGAGGGAGATGGTTAGGTGCTTTGGGATAGGACATGGATTTGGTATGCATGGTGGGTTTTAATATGGAGGCGTTCATACACACATGGGGGGTATGAATATCTAGAGCAAAAGGGTATGCCAAGGATTCTCGATATGATTAGGGAATTAGTTTATGGATGGATGGGGATTGCACCCCTTGAAACCTTTTGGGTTGTATGCGGGTGCATGCATTTATTATCACACATTTTTGGGTTGGGATTTTGTGTATAGAATTACCTTTTCATTTTATAGATGTTAAAGATGTCTAGAGATTGAGCAAAATATTAGATATTTATGTATTTTCTGTATTGGCAAAGTTGAAGTATTTGGTGTGATATTTCGTAATGTATCTAACATGTGTATTATGTCCTAGATGAGACTGATATTATTGAATGAATGGATTGATTTGAATGATGCTTAGTTCTGGGGCTACTGCTACGGAGATACATATCCGTAGGGGAGTGAGCTGGATGTTTGGAGTTGTCTCACTCGATAGAGATCAATGATAGAGATGAATGATAATGTTCGTGTAGACATGTGAATGGGCATGTTTGCCCCTGGTGAGTTTCCTTTACTGTACTCCTTCCATTTCACAAAATATTACCCCACATTGTAATCGATTCAATTGGATACAAATTACATGCACTAACCCAAATTACACTAGCCCTTCGCTTCACAATTCGCACAATCAATCTCAAAACTCTCCGTCCAAAACTTTTGAAATACGTTCTCTCTCCATTCCCATCCATCGACAATCGACAACCGCAAGCATGTCTGCCATCAACAAGATCGTGGCTACCAGCCCTTCCCACGCCAACCCATCTGAGCTTGAGAACAGCATCGCTACTGCTCTCTATGACCTCGAGTCCAACACCCCAGACTTGAAGGCTGCTTTGAGACCTCTTCAATTCTCTTCTGCTAAGGAGGTTAGTTAACATTTTTTCTTTTGTCCGTGTGATTAACTCGCAGATGTACTTTCGACGTGCTCTGTGTATGCTTGTCATTCTCGCAACATTTTCGCAATCGCAAAATGAGAATGCAGCGTTTGTCGACCTTCGATAATTTTACAATTGATACCGACATTTCGAATTATCACTTTCGTATACCGTATACTAGACGACATTTCATCACAAATAAAACATTGGGTATCGATATCACTTTTTCTTCGAAAGTTTCGAAATGTAAACATACGATGGAAAAGGGATATTCTTTGGTCAATTGGGAAAACAAGATGAAATGAACTTGATGACGATACATTATACAAATTGAGAGTTGGGGATGTCGGTGTTGATGGTGGAATCGAACGGGCTGCGGACCATGTCTTGAGACTGGAGATCGCGAGCTGACTTTAATCAAATTTTAGATTGAAGTTGGCCACGGCAAGAAGGCTATTGCCATCTTTGTCCCCGTTCCTTCCCTCGTTGCTTTCCACAAGGTTCAACAACGGTATGTATATCTATCACTCCATAATATGTTGGTAATTCTCTAATAATTGAATAGTCTCACCCGTGAGCTCGAGAAGAAGTTCTCTGACCGTCACGTCTTGATCCTTGCTGGTCGTCGTATCCTTCCCCGCCCAAAGAGATCCAACAGATCCAGAACCTCCCTCACCCAAAAGCGTCCTCGTTCCAGAACTTTGACTGCTGTCCACGACGCTATCCTTACCGATATCGTCTACCCAGTTGAGATTGTCGGAAAGCGTCTCCGCACCAAGGAGGATGGAAGCAAGATCTTGAAGGTTATCCTCGATGAGAAGGAGAAGGGAGGTGTTGATCACAGACTCGATACCTACTCTGATGTTTACAAGAGATTGACTGGTCGTACCGTCACTTTCGAGTTCCCACAAGGAAGCTCCGCTGAATACTAAATTATTCATGCTTTGTTGAAATGGGTTCTCTTTGGAGGGTTACAAAAATGGGAGGCGCAATAGTTAGGCTTTATGAATGAATATCAAAAGCTTTCTGTGTCATACTGATATACCAATTTGTTTTACAATGGAGTTCAAGGATTTTTAGAACTTTATTGTTTGTTTGATGTCGTTTGATTTGAGTGTCTTGTGCTTTATGGATGTGATATGATTTGAAGTTCACCTTGATATTGCAGATCTTGAGACACTACCAATTGCCCACGTCAACCTTCATTAATATTGCCCTACTCTCCCATTCCGTTCGTGCGGCTGCCACTCCACTAAGAGATGCTACGTATCAATCTACACACATGCGTCCCTTTCGCCCTTCTCTTCAACCTCTCATCCCTCATTCCCAACCTCCAGTATCCTCATACACACATACACTCACTCTATTCTATCCTACACACACACATACACACATCACAGAAATCCCGTAAGCTTCAAGAGCTGTAGAGAAGAATCACAAAGATGAAGTAGCCCAAGTTAACTCTGGCGCTCGAGAAACATAGTCTATTTATTTCCTTTCATCGCCTTCCTTTCTCCAAAGCCATGTATGTAGATATCCCTATCCATCTGGCCTTTACCGACAATACCACGCATTCCCCTTCAAACCCCCAGCAAACCACTGCCCCCAGAAGAAGAAGAAAAGAAAAAGTATTACAAAAAGAAGAAAAAAACGCCCCTGACATGAGAATCCTCGTCTTCTTTTACCTATAACCCTAGTATAGCCTAATGCCCCTTGAGTAGTATATCCCAAAATCGATCCGATTCTATGGTATCCAAACATCCATACCCCATATCGCCTCAAAACCACCGTCGCCATCGCCATCCATATGATATCCAAAAATGTCTTCCAAAAAGACTCCATACATCGCCCGAAACGAAGAATGAACGCCTGACTACCTCCAGCCTATCACAAACATGTCGTATGACATCTCCTAAGCGTTTACACTCCGAACATAACAACTCAACGAATATAAATATCGCCTCCCTCACCATCCACCCACCTCCTCCAAGCAATCTCATACGCCTCCTCCAAATCCCTCACCCACCTCCTCGTATCAAAAAGTGCACAATCATATCGACTTTCATAGAGTAATCTCCTGAGATCCCCCAATCTCCCTCTGCCTACACCATACCCCGTAGTCGTATCATAGTAAAAGGTTCTTGCGAGTCTTATCGCAAATTCTTCATACTGTGCTTCATCCTTTGCGATGAGTTCCGAAGCGGCCCTTTCACCTTCTTCACTTCGAGGTAATGCGCCTTTGAGAATTGATGCTGCCATGCGAGAGCACATCTTATATTTGTAGCGTGGTAAGGTGAGAAGAGGTGTACTTGACCAAAGAACATCTGCTGCTGTTGTATGCGCATTACATTCTGGAGTATCGAGGAACAAATCGCAAATTCGAGCTCGAGATATATGCAAATGTTTGGGTGCTACATCTGTAAACCAAATTCGGGAAGCAACACTTTCTCCCGCCCATTCTCGTGCCGTTGCTTTTAAATTACTTTCACCTAAGTCGGGAAAGCGCAACAGCCAAAGAATTGCTTTTGGTACTTTATCCAAAATCCTTAACCAAGTACGGAAAGTGGTGGGTTCAATCTAAAAACAGTTAGCAAAAGCATTAGACAGAAGAGACTGGAAACTGTTAGGCATACCTTGTAAAGTTGATTGAAATTCCCAAGAATAATAGCATCGTCAGACAAACTTGGAAAGAGTTCCTTTCTCATCTTCCATCGTGTTGTTTGTTCTTCTTCCCAGGACGCTTGCTGATCCCTTGGTTCCGATTGAGCATGATCACAGCAGAAGAAGGTATCCCTGCAGAATATAATGTTCTCCGAATAAACCCAACGATCATCATTGATAGACTGCTCATCTTCAACTTGATCCTCTAAGTCGATATTTCGTCTCCATGGTCGTAGCGTTTCATGTGGAATAGCAGTCTCATCTGCCAGAAGATAATCGCACCACTCAGCCCCTAAAGTTCCAGCGAAGCCCATGAACGACATCTGAATAGGAGCTGGGCGTGCAGCAAATACTTCATTGCGAGCGCCTCGAGTGTATCCGTTGAGATTCACAAGAATGTGAATGTTATCCTGAACGATTTGGTTCACTAAGCGATCAGCAGACCATGAACTGACATCGCGAAAAACAGGGGCCTCGCGTTCGATTTGTTGTCTATGAATGGAAGTATCGCTAGCAGTTGTGGCATAACAAAAGGCTTTTGCTCGTGATGGATTGTGGAATCCAAAGACAGATTGCATTCTAAATTTTTATGAGCATGGTGGTGCAAAGGAAGGTCGAAAAAAAAAACTTACAAATGTGCTAATGGATGGTTGTTGAAGTCAGAAGAAACATATCCAATATTGAGGTGAGGTCTTGGAGGGGAAGGGGGAGGGAACACGGAGCCTTGCATCCAAGGAGATCGCAGCGTAGAGGCCGAAATTCTGAGAGCGTTTCGTTGAGAAATCTGCCGTATATCTTTCGCCGACAACGGGCAAGTGAAAGTATGGAATGGTAACACGGTAGGTGCCGATGGTACCGACAGGCTGCTCGGGAATTGAGGCCGAGGATAAAAACTAGGAGGATATTCCCTTTTCTTGACATATCTGTCTTGATACCATCGACGAGTGGCACGTTTTGTGGCACGTTCAACCAAACGTACAATTCGAGCTCCTTCCCAGCGATGTCCAGTCCAGGCGCCAAGCGCCGTCTGAATACTTTCTCTCTTCTCCTGCGGCCATTCACCACCACAATCAGCGGCTTCGAGTTGTCGAAGAAAATGGTTAAATGCTTGGCCCTGCAAAGTTCCGCGACCCCAAATCGATCCTTCCTTCAATTGTTTGGCAACAATATCAACAACTCGTTTCATCAGTCCTCCACCATGTTTATTCGGATTTGCTTCGGATATCATTCCATCATCGTCTACATGCCAACGATCTCGTTTACCGCCATCAAGGATAACGCCCCCTCTTCCTTTCCAGTCACAGACTGAATTCAAAGCGTTGGAAAGACCGCAAACTGCTTCCGCAAAATCAGGACTTGCTTTTACCGCTCTCTTGTAGTACACAATCGCATCGCTTGTACGCCCTTGATCTTTGACAGCATTTGCTAGATTTGCTAAAGCAATGTCAAAGGTTCCATCGCAATGCACTGCTTTTTCGTACATCTTAATCGCAGCTGGAAGCTGACCGATATCCTTGAGTAAACTCCCCAAATTGGTGTAGAGGTGTGCATGTCTTGAATCCAAGAGCAACCCATAATTATAGTAAGCAAGTGCTAAAGCGACACCGCTACCAGCAACGACTCCAGGTATCGCAGTATTATTTGTGGTGTCTCGAGATGGAATTGGTCGATGAGCTGCGGGTTGTTGTACGCTTGCCAGAAGAATACCAACATTATTAGCTGTTGATGGACTGGGTTGCAACGATAAAGATAAATAATACAATGCGAGGATGTCTCCGACACCTGTAGGCATTCTTGAAATCCGCTGTGACGTATTATTGGACATGGCATCTTGGAAGATCTTGGCTAAGGACAACAGAGAATTACTGGTAGTTGATATGGCAGCCTTTTGGGCCAATCCTTCGGGAATATATCGAAGACCAGGGAGTTCGCCGTTTCTTGCAAATACCAGTGATTTTGACTCCAATGCCTTTTCGGGGGGTAAGAGCAAGGGTGCTGAGCTTGGCGTTGAGGCAGGGTCGGTACGCATTCCAGGAAAACAGTCAAGAGTCAGGCTATGGATTATCCTGCGAATGAGTCCTTGAATTCCGCCAATTCCTTTCCCTGCACTTATGACAACAGCATCCTCAAAAGCTTTAGACGCTGCACTTACATCACCGAGAGCGTACAGCATATTGCCTTTAGCGTGTATGAGAGCTAGCAGTCGACCATTTTCAGCTCCAGGTATTGCGAATCCACTTGAACCAAACCCAGCCTTTTCAGGACTATCTTCAAGCCTTTCACTCAAAATCGAACGACGGTCCCTATCGTCGTAGTCAACAACTGTATCAGAAGTGGTACTCGCAAAATCGTGAAACTCTCGGTCAGTACTACTTGACGTCTCGCTGTAATGATCATGATGATCATCCGATTTAGGAATCCGTAAAGACCGCTCTACAAATTCAATGATAGCAACCGCTTCCTGACCGCGATGATCACCACATAGAAGACCTATCAGATGTTCAACAGCCTCAAAATAATTAGGACGGAGGTTGACAGATTTTCGCCAATTTGCCTCTGCTTCGTCGCGTCTCTGTAGGCACAAAAGTGTTGCCGCCAGGTTTGAAATTGCTTCCACATGCCTGAGATTACAGTTAGCTAGGGTGTCATCTCAATGGCGTCGTATAACATACCTTGGATCTATAACGATTATCTTCTCGTACCAGTCTCGCGCTCTATTGTAGTCTTCTAAACCATATGCAAGACACCCTCCTAATAACATGCCATCAACCCAAGTCCAGTGACTTTCCTCGCAGAGACTAGCAAGAAGATCCAGTGCTTCTTGAGCGTTAGATGTGGGAGATGCTATGCTGTGCTGCGACAGTTGGAAAGAAGGCACGTAGTGACCTGCTCCCATCACTTGATTCATAGACCGCGAGTATCTACCGTCCGACGGGTCCGCGAAGCCATAAGAATTACGGTGACTGAGACTTGGACGATGGCTTCTCAAAGGCGTACCATCTTGAGAGGGCCCTGGTGAAGAGAAAGTTGAGCTCGGCTGCCTTGGTGGTTTGGGGTATATAACACTTTTGGCATAGGGTTTAGAGCCATTAGAAAGTCGATTCTGTCGATTCTCCTTTTTCGTCTGATGCAAATAAGCTAACAGATCTACATAGATAGCATGCGCCCAGGAAAGTGTCTTTTCCTTAAATTGGGCATTTCCAGCCCTACTCAGTGGCTGGATCAGGGTACTCGAAGGATCAGAGAAAACTGCATTGCTGCTGCCACCAATTTGATACAGGTTTTGTTGCATAGAATCATATGATTGTGAGTGATCATCCATCCGTGGAAATGATAAATCTCTATGAAGTGGCGGGTTAACATTGTCGAATTCGGATTGCCGTAAAGGGTGAACCCCTCCAAAGTACTCCGATCCAAGCTTTACGTGTTGAAAGTCATGACCTCCAAATGTGTGGTCCCTGTAAGCCGCTGGCCGGTAGGGAGTGTAACTCCCATCTGGCCAGTACGGGCCGTATAGACCTCCATCGTTTGATGCAGTAGGGCCAGGTCCAGGTTGGTAAGCCGGCTGTCGCGCAGTTGGAACGGAAAACCCAGTCGGTGAGAAATAAGAAGGGATCTGGTGCATAGGTGATACATGGCCCGGGGAACTATAAAAATTATTTTGAAGAGGGGTAAATGGTGTCCAATTCTGCGACGATAAATTATTTACTCGCTGATCAAGATTATTGAAATTATTTGGCGAATTGAAATTCCATCCAGATCCTGCCATACCATTCGACCCATCTGAGTATGCTGAACCTCCCGAGGCATCAAGTACAACGTGCTTCAAAGCCGGTGCCTTGCTAGACCACTGCACAGGAGTTCCATCATACCCCGCGGCTAGTGTCCCATTTGGAGTTTTCCGCCTCAGCATGTGCTCTCCACCAAAGTCTTGATCTGATATACTGCGACTAACCGCTAGAGGTCTTTGATATTCATTGCTATCGACTGGGTAGGGGCGATGGAGAGGGGAAAGTGTGGAGGAACTGAGATTTCTAGAATTTCGATATGGTAACGGCGCAGGTCGATCTGCTCTTCCAGTCTGAGGGGGAGGTTCGAATGGAGGGTTTCCATATCCAGGAGTCGCGCCCAACTGCTGCGAAGGATAACGTCGAGCAATTTGAGGATTCATATTTCATTACTTGTAAATTTAGTATTGGGAAAAATAACAAATGGGTATATATTGCCAAAAACTGGGTCATCAAATGAAGTAGATGGTTTATTCATGAAAACCAAGGTGTGCCAATGCCTGCACGAAGGAGGGGAATTGTTTCTCTTCTGCTCATTTCTGCTCGTCATATGCAGTAGCCCGAGGGCGTAGGTCGTCTTGACGTCGCGGCAAAACCGGTGTTCTCTTTTGGAGCCTTTCCTCGAAGAATCGAAGTAGGGTAATGAGAATAGGAACAGGAATAGGAATGGTAAAATTTATTGATGGGAAGCTCTAAGAGTCTTAGGGTCCTGCAAAACGGTCGAAGTGGAGCATTCCTTGGGTGCGTAGTGGGTGAAAGTGGTGCAGTGGGTGCAGTGCGTGAAATGATGCGGATGCGTTGCAAGGCTTATCGTAACCAAAAACCTTTTGTGTAAAAAATAAATACAGATAGATACAAGGGACTGTAGGAAGATGAACAGTGGGGAACAATTCAATCGAGAGAGGTCGGTCGTGAAGCGATAGGCAAAGGTCAGGGCAGAAAACGGTAAGACAAAAGGTATAATAAGAGCGGGATGAGGATTAATAAAGAATGGCTGATGATAAGCAGTTGAGTAGTTGGGTGCTTAGTCTACCTAGTGAAAAGAATGTTCCTTTGAAGGGAAAAGATGTATGATAATGAAATCATTTATTTCTTTTGGGAGAGAGGGGAAGAAAGGGAGCGTTGTGATTTGAAGATTGCAGATTGCAGACTGAAGACTGAAACCTGAGAGTGAAGATTAAAGTTGTAAGAAGTAAGTTTCGGTTCGGTTGATGATACACGGTAGTGAGTGGTGGGTGGTGGGTAGTAGATGGTAGATGGTAGATAGTGTAGATATATGTTGAGTTTGACTTGAGGCTTGGGTTAATACAATGGTCAAGGTGTAGGTGAAGGTGTAGGTGAAGGTGTAGGTGTAAATGTAGATGTGTGTAGGTGTAGATGTATCTTCAGATGATATCCAGACGATATCCAGACGATATCCAGACAATATCCAGATGATACCCAGATAATATCCGATATCCAGTTTATTAAACCTTGATTGTTGAAATCTCGAATGCTTCTTTCGGTCAAAAAAATGTATGATGGTATGTAGGGTACTAACTATGTCACTACTACCTGCATATTACCACCATATTACCATAGCATATATATAGACCCATTACACGGATAATCAAAAAAAAAACCAGACAGGCATTCAAATCGTATTAAATTCATTAACTCGGATCCAATCCTGCAGGAAATGGGAAAAGAAGGCAAAGCACAGATAAAGGACAAGGTTTAATTTCAAGGAATTGATCCAATCATTCTCAAGAGAACAAGGCCATGATGGCTGAAGCGCCTCTCAGCTACTGCCTGCTGGGTACCACAAGTTCACTACGAGAAAACCCTTCCTGTCTTTCTTCGTGCGTCAGCAGGAGTCAGCGTAACATACGAACGAAATATCTAGGTAGCGACATAAACTACAATTCAAGAAAGGTGATGGTGAAGCAAAAACATTGAAATGAAAGCTTTTATATCAAATTCCAAAAGCTGGCATTGATTTACTCTATGAATTCTACTCCTCTCAAAAGCTTGCATCTACTGTTTATACCACAATTTCAACAAAATAAAATTGCATCTACTCGGTCAAAATCAAAATAATGGCACCTCGGCGCCGTAGACTGCCATTCCACCCCCTCCACCCATCATCGACCATTTTATGCACTACCCCTGTTGTGATCATCGCTGCGCAAACCAATGAGATGATACTATAGCCCAATTGGCATCGGTACGCCGAAGCGTATAACTACTATCTGTCAAGATGAGTGAGTATGCAGTCACAAACATGAGGCGAACTTTCGAATAGCCGGACAAATCAATTCATATGTGAATCAAAAAATTCATAAACCATTACAACCATTTCGGAAGAAGGATATGCGGTGGTGACTAGCCGGACAATTGCTTTCTTGGTTTCGAAAGCTTGCTGAAACCACGAATCGAACCACCCAATAAAGGGGAAGGAATTATCGATTCGAAGCCTTGACAAGTATTGCCGGTATCGTTGTTATGGGGGGTGTGAAGATGATTTGCTGGGGCGTTTGACAAATACTGCCGGCTAGTGCCAGTATCGACGCGTCCCTATCGAGGATATATATTCTCGACTACTTTCTTGGCATCCTCTTGGGCATTCTCATATATTGGGACATTCACATCAATTCACGCGTAAGTTAACTGTAAATCGAGGAATCACCATGTATGAGATAGCAGATTGGTTTGTTGAATCATTGACATTGCTCCCCCAGCCTATTGTGAAGTATGTAGCCCGTGAAACATTGCGATTAATGAAGTAAATTTTGATTTATTCCTCAGGGACTAATTTGCTGGGTTAGCAAGAAAATGGAAAAGGAATTCCTGTGGAGAAAAAAACTTACTCTCGATCTCTCCAGACTCGATATCGTCGCTAACATCCTTTGGACTTCTTCCATCAACCTGGCAACCAACGGAGTAAGCGGTACCCAAGATCTCCTTGACGGTACCCTTCAACTCCTTTGCGAGAGACTTGAATCTCATAGTTCTGGCGATCTCGATAACCTCATCAAGAGCAATTGACTTGCTGTGCTTGATGTTCTTCTCCTTCTTGCGGTCACGGGGAGGCTCCTTAAGGGCCTTGATGACAAGGGAGGAGGCGGATGGGACAACGGAAACAGCGGCTTGACGGTTTTGGATGGTGAGTCTGACGGTGACTCTCAATCCTTTCTGCACAACACATATTTATCAGTTCTCGCTCCCGATTGCTATTCGTTTCTGCGGATTGTGCATACCCAGTCTCCGGTGGCCTTTGCGATATCTTCTCCGACCTTCTTTGGTGACAAACCAAGAGGACCGATCTTGGGAGCCAATGCTGAGGAAGCACCGACTTCACCACCAGTGGCTCTCAGGTGGCTATTAAATTATCATTAGCATGGGTTCGGTTTTGAGATGACATATCGAGGTTCGCAATTCGCATGTTGATCGTGGTGAGGAATTTTGATGTATTTTTCTCGTGTAGGTAACGTACATGATCTTGATCTCATTGGGGTCCAACTTTGGAGCTAAATTGAAATTGTTAGTTACAATGAATTATCGTATCGATGATATGTGGTGGGCTCTTACGCATGGTGACTATGGAATGGAATCGGTTTGGTGGGAATGGTGTCGACGATTGATTCTGTTGAGATCGGAATTCACAATCTGTAGAAATTCTTCAAATTGGTATGTGTGGAAAACTTTCGGTTAACTAAGCTAGTCCGATTTAAGGCAAGGTTGACGGTATTGATCCAGATGTATGTGTGCCTAACATGTAAGGTCACAATAATACAAGGATACATCAACTACAAACCGCGGGGTTCATGGCCGGGTGTAAGGCTGAGTATTCAGATATGTTATGCTTGAGTTACCTACTAGATGATGAATGTTACAATATGTTAATGACAAACAATCACCTCAATTAGAAATCACAACTGAACCATTATTTAGATGATCTAATAGCTATTATTGTATACCTAATCAACATCACAATCAAGTCAACGAAATTCTTGAATCAAATCTCGTCGCGAAACTGCGCCACCAACGCTCCAAATGCCCCCCAGTTCTTTTTGGTAGAAATACTCGTCATCAATTCGTTCCGCTTACAGCCAATCTGTGAAAGAAAAAAGATGGGTTAGTTTTGTGCACTTTAGAATACAGATTGGAGTGGAATAACTTACTTCATGAGATGATCCATGAAAGTTTGTAAAGAGACGTCGTCAGTAAAGATCGTTTGCGCTGTTTGAGCACCCACTCCACCATATGCACCCGTCGTATGTGTAGTAGACGGATTCAGTTTTGATAACAAGAAACGTGCTTGAGAACCACCGGCATCACAAACGATGAAACGTGGCAAAGGAAATCGGTCGGTAATCAAATCCTACTCGAGTCAGTATACTGTGTATCCAAATTCATGTGACTTGTGGCACTTACTCTGGCATCCTCTTTTGGTTGTTCTAGAAGTGATGCAAAATTCTCATATCCTTCTTGATCCTGATAGCCTGCTTTCCTCCATTCTGCAACTGTCTCTCCGTGGAATATCAGGATGTGGAAGAAAGTATCCAAAAGAAGAATATGAGTTGGTTGGATGGATGTAGAATCGAGTAGTACAGGTTGGCTACCATCTTGATCGAATGTGTATGAGTCCAAAGTGGGCTGTATCATGATCAAGGAGTTACTGACATCCTCATGGTTGAGTACATGTCTGTAGAATGCAGTCTCATCAGGTGAGTTGTTGAACACTTGCAAGAACTGACTTCTCCTAAGATGAAACATAAATTGAGGGTAAAGTGTAAAGTTCTTCTCAAGTCTGAAAGACGATGGGTCATCCTTTCGATAATCGGCGAATCGCGAACACAAACGGATAAGCATTCTATCCACCCATCGTAAAACGTCTGGTCCATCGTCAACTTCGGCTTTAAATACAGCAATTCTGGACATTAAAACGGCAGCAGCTTCTTGATCGAAAGACTGAGCAATCGCAGGATCTCCAGCTGGTCCACTCAAGTTGCGAGAGATTGTTGTCACACGGAGGTGGAATTGGCCTGAGGAATGCTGATAGTATGTAAGGAATTGCATCATTCCCTTTGCTTGGGCTTGGTGTTGAGCAGGACCAGCTTGACCAGCAATTTCGAAGTATATTCCGTAGCTAGAATTGGGATCAATACCGCACATCTTCCATGAACAAGTATTGCCAATACCGCACTCTGTTTCTCCTACAGAAGTCGATTTCTTGTTCAATGAAACCGCATGACCGATGAGACCAGTTACCTTCAATTCTTTGGTAGTCAAAACTTCTAAAGAAGCATTGAAACCCATCAGCAGATTATCATCACCATCTTTCTCGAATACACGGACGAACGATTGTTTGAACATGGACGATGTGAAACTATCTGTCAAGATCATATGACCACCAGTCGAGTTTGAGAGGCCCTTCATTTCAAGCAGACCGACTTGATCTAGACATCCAGCAAATATGTCTATTATGTGGCCGTTATGTGCTGTTCTCTTGGCCAGGTTGTCATAGAACTGTATTCGTTAAAACTGACCATGAAAATGAATCGGGAAACATACCTTGAGAGCCTTCTTATAATATTTGATATTATCTCTGTCGATATCGTGATGAGATCTAATTGGCTCCCTCAGTTCAGGACCAACCACCAAACCTGGACCTTCGGTAGCAGGTCCTCCTGCGAATAGCATAATACGGCCGCCAGCATTCTGGAACGAAGTCTCTAACAGTCCAACCGCTACGCTCAAAGCCACACCAGTACATCTGAGGTTTCTTCTGTCATTTGCGACGGGCCATGGATCCTTTTGTAATTGCTCTAGAGCTTTCGTGAGCTGGAATTCGCATTGTTGAACTGGTAGCAGAAATCGAGCGGCGGGTCCCATTGGCGGCATTGGTTTACCAGGTTGCGGTTGTTGCATTCCAGGCCTCAGTCCAGCCGCCGAAAGTCCAAGCATTTCCTGAATTTGCTTGGCGGTGTAGTCCTTGCTACCTCTAAACACATATGATTTTGGACATTCTGTGTAGCCGATTTCGTGTACTTGCGCCTAGATTCAGAGAGTTAGTATAGAGCTACGAAGTTGGGGGTGCGAAAATATTCATACC
This sequence comes from Botrytis fragariae, assembly GCF_013461495.1. Taxonomy (NCBI): domain Eukaryota; kingdom Fungi; phylum Ascomycota; class Leotiomycetes; order Helotiales; family Sclerotiniaceae; genus Botrytis; species Botrytis fragariae. The sequence continues at coordinate 1,523,566 of NW_023500993.1, forward strand.
ATAGTTCCAAATGTAACTAAACCAACCAATGCATTTTCTGGCAGAAGACTCAAGCTCATCACAAGAGATTCCTTGAGCGCAGATAGACTATCCTCCTCTTGACAAGTGTCCACGACGTATAGGAAGATGGGAGGACTTGGAGCTGGCCGTGAAAGTCTGTACTCTATCGTGGTATTTGCAGGGTGAAGTTCGGGAGGAATTTGGTTGGGATTTATATCTTTATAATGAGGTGGGAGAGGGTTTCGAGATAAGCAGAATGGGCAGATCCAAAGACGTGCTCTGACATCCACTTGACTATTGACAATGAGCTCGATTCGGAATTGGAATTCCAGTGCAAGACTTACCAGAAGGGATTCAGCACTGATCTACATGGCTGCTTGCAGATAACTGGCTCAAATTGTAAGAGTGGTGTATCCGGCTTCTCTTTAAGAGGAGTATAGAGTGCGCCGATGGGGACAACAAGCCTCGAGGCTTCCTATTATATATAAGCTCTTATACCCCGCGGAGTAAAATCTATTTGACGAACCATGCGAGAGCTTGGGAAAACGTTCCAACTGAGTCGAACTCCATCACGATCCTCCACTTCACTCCATTGCTCCTTCAAAGCTTCAATATCCATCGTGCGCAACCCTTGAAGCTGGATATTATGTATTCGATAATCGACTGGTAGGAATGTGGGACGAACGAGAGCGGTCTGGGACAAAGTGGCAAATACCCAGATGCTATGCGATCCCCAATCAGTAGAAAATCAGGAAGTAAAACGAATCAAAAGATTCTGCTTTTGTTGCAGGAGAATGTATTTTGAGGTTTTGTTGTAGGTATCGAGGCCTCGTGGGAGATAATGCCAGGTAGTTGTTGACTTACCTAATCACGGTCCTTTCACAGGAAATAGCCGAATGACAGGTAGCCTCGCCGTGAATGTACCAGATAGATATCATCCATCACTGACAGCAGAAACCCCTATGTGGTGATAGCGCACATATATGTTTTTACTCTGATTTCGATGAGCCTTGAATCATCTGATTTTGGTAAGATTTACATTTCCTCATAGATAACATTCTGAGGCACATCCTGCTTCCGAAGAACAAAGTATAACATTTCATTTCTATTCTCATACTTGAGGAAACTTGGGCAGGCAGGAAGGAGTATGCCAAAAAAAATATAGTTTATTATATTATGTACCATCAAAAAGGTAGGTATTGTTGGTTTAGACAAGATGCAAGTCATTCAACTCTTACCTAGGTATCGATCCATTTAAGCCTTAGGGTTATGGTAAAGATTCATATTTGTGTGAGCAACGAGCGTGCATTACATTGGATTCCTTGGTAGATTACAGCAAGCAGGTGCAGTTTTATTCGACACATATCGCTAAGATAGCTGGAGGATTCAGATGTAATTCAGGTACTATCATTGTCAGTTACAGTATCAACTTTTGTAAGTGAGCCGAGCTATTCTAGGTAGACAAATCTCTGAAAATTAATACAAATATCTTGTCTCCACATCCCTCAAACTTAAGATCAAATTCGACGTTACATATCCAATTCTGTATAGCCAGATGCACCTATGCCGAGCCACATATTAATCCTTTCCACCAATTGGGAGATCTTCTGTGAGACCTTCAAGACCTGAAAGGCCTGGGAGACCTTCCGAGAAATCTTCTGAGAGATCTGAGAACTCTGAGAAATCCGGCAAATCGACACGCTTGACAAGATCCTCATTATCGAATCCGGATTCAAGAGGTCTTCGGGCCTTGGATTTGCTGGCAAGTTCCCCCTTAACAATCTCGAACTGCGCATCAACTTCGCTCCCGAGCGCCTTGATCTTCGGTTGGTGGGGGGTTGCAACCTTTTTCTGGCAAGTATTGTATAAATCGTCTACATTCTTTTGCAGTTTCCTAAGTTCTGACGCAAAGTAAGTTGCATATCGGGTATTTTGAATCATACTTTTCTATTTGAATTTGTCAGTAACGCACTCTGATAATCATCAGAATCCACTGTCCGAGAGAGCTGTCGTAGTAGAGAAAGAGAGAGTAAATCGTGGAAGTGTTCAAAGAAACTTACACGTTCTTTGAGAGCTTTTGAAATTTCTACGAATTCGGGAGTGAGGTGTTTCAAAGCAGCTTCAACATTTGCACTCTCACTCTCACTCATAGGTCCCGATTGACTCGCAGCTTTTTCGGCCGACTGAACAGAACTGTAGCAAGTCTTGAATTGTCTATAGAGTTTGATGGATTCAAAGACTCCGCCCTCGTACTTTTGGCACATTTCTGTGACTTTGTGACCCTCGTGAACAACATTTTCGATCTTTTGACTGACATATTGAGCTCTAGATTCAAGCTGGGGAGAGACATCACGCTGGTTGATTGAGATGGCATTCGAGCTTGGGGTAGGACCCGCAAGTGCAAGAGGTGCCAACAGCAGAGCGGAAATGTATGAAAGACGCATCTTGTTTGTTATGGGGTGAGTTGTAGGTGGTGAATTGAGATGTGATAGAAAAGCGTCCAAGAAAAGCACTCACAGGAGAACAAGTCATGGATATAAATACATACAGAAACAGGCTAAGCCGCTTATCTAGGCATAACATCTACAATGGAACTTCAACCATGATTGAGCATCCAGATATTATACGGGTATATCTTCCAAGGGCAGTGGTAGCAGCCAGTACATGTTTTCATACGCATCTAGATTCCAATGGATCGAGAAGCTAATGATCTACATTCCCAAGAACCGGATAGAAGGAGTGAGTCTACCTTTGAATACGAAACGCGTAAAGTTGAACTTTATTAGAGAGAGATATCAAAGTAGGTATCGCTAGTTTTATCAAAATCTTGTTGTTATTCTTGATGTTGATGTCCAAGTAAGTAAATGAAGTCCCCACATGCCAAGAGACGCAACCACACTATCATTCGAAATCAACCGATGACCCAGGCTGCTGCAAACTCAAAATGTACCGATCCTACCGGTAGTCACTATTAGGGCATCTTTAGGATGGAACCGTTTTCAAGAACAGGCACTACGATCATCTCAAGTCCTATATTGATCGACAATCTGGCATTATAGCTGGCAACTAAATTCCTCACAGAAGAATGATGCGTCATACAGTTTTGGATCTACCAAAAGATATGTGGGTAACAGTTTTCCCTCACTCATCGGTTGCCATGCATCTCAAAATGCAACATTGGCATCCAAGATATGAATAATTGAAATCAATTTCCCATAGCGCTCACAAAATTCACAAATGCCTTCTGACCCTCTTCGATGATCATCGCTGGATCCTGGAATTGTTTCACGCCCGCAAAGTTTGGAGCTTGGGCATTCACCGGTAGAATCTGGGTGACATTTGATACCAATGGGGTTGCATTTGGATCATAAGTCTCAAATGAAGGAGGAGCAGACGTTCCAGTGCCTCGAGGCAAAAATGCTGTTCCTGTCGAAGATGCACCATTGACACCATTGATCGTCATTCGTTGATCTTGCTGAACCATAACAAATTGTGTATCCTGGGCTTGGTTATCTGCTTGGATTTGATGTGTCATATAGCGAATGTTTTTATTTGATCTATCCCGAGCATCGACAATTTGTGTGACAACAATGATGATAATGTTCTGGGAATCATATTAATTTCTGTATTTTTGGCTTCCGCTTGAAAGGAAGAAAATACCTGCTGCGAGTTCAAATTCTTGAAGTGATTTCTCCTAATGCTGTCCCGAGCGATTTGTGTTCGATCGATGATGATAAGCCGCTCTTGAACAAGCTTTGTAAGTTGAATCTCGCGATTTCGTGAGATTTCCGTTAATTGCTCTTCTTCTGTCTTGGTGATAATGATCACGTTGTTTGAATTCGTCTTCGGCTGCTGTCTCAAGTCCCTAGGAGCATAGACCAAGCCTCTTGCAATATTCCTATCAGTCTCCGGGACTGGGTGAGGATATGGGCCTGAGTTATGTTATTAACGGGAACCATGCAATCAGCGTATTCAAAAGTCTCCAGTGTTGGTCAAACAATTGGACATCGTTTTATTCCTGAACTCGATCAAAACATTCATCTCCTCCAAAATATTTAGACCGCTTCGAATGTCCACCTTATTTTACACATTGATTTTCTTGCAGATGTTGACTCGTTTTCAAACATTGACAAGCCAATTATGATCATCTAGTCTGGAGCACTGGATAACATGGATGAAGTATAGGCTGGTACTCACTTGCGATGATTAAGGTAGCCAAGCTCAAGATCAATGATGCCACCAGAGTGAAACGCATGATTTATATTATTAGGAAAGAATGTGATTAAAGATTGATATTACTTAAAAGGTAAGGCAGCCGCTGGGGCGCTCAACGAAAGAATGATAAAAGTATGTGGGAAGAGAATGAGTACTGGTGAATGAGTGACAAAGTTTGCGATATGTACAGAACTTGCTGTCATGGTGGGAGAGTCAGCGACTATTATACTACAATTCTCCCCTTCGTGATAAGCCACATTCAGAGCGGAACAACATATCCCCAGCACGTTGTCAGACTGAATCGGATACATTGATGCTTATTGCACTCCTTAGGACGCCGGAGTCCTCTGATAATCTTGATGTGATTGAAAATGCCTTGGCCAAATTTTGTGATACTCATTGAACGGATGTGGGTACATCCGGATGCTCCCAGTGAGTGAAGACAGAGCCAAGAGCATTTGACAGCTAAACCACATAGTGACACCATGTTAAAAACATGAGATGATAGAGGCGTTCATTAAAAGAAATTTTTTGGGACATGATTGGATCAATCAACGAAAATCCTGAGAGTATCGACTTCCTGAAGCAGTCAAACTAACAAGGGATGCTTGGACCCCATAGTCGTTGTGAGATCAGACAAAACGAAGCTTGTTTGATCACAGTATAAATGTGAGATATAGTCTTAAAAGCATAAAAAGTGCTATGCATAATACAATATGATAAGGAAGTTAAGTTTGGAGTTGTGAGGGTATATTCCAAATAGACCAGACGAAGATCAAATGCGCGATCCTCATTTAGAAATGTACAGGCACATCTCATGATCGTAACATATTGCACCGGCCAGTGGAATGCCAAAGATAGAGAACACTTGCTCGATCATGATCTTACAATAACATATCAAGAGGAATGTGTACCAGGAAATATCCACCTGTGTTCGTGAATGATGGCTGTTGGAATCCGCCTGATACAGTTCTATGCAGTACCCCCGAATTTAGGAATACCACGAATCGTATTTCTTCGACTGTGAAGATGAACGATTGCGTCGCAACTTCACCTGACGAGTAAATAAGAGAGACGTACACGAAGAGATACTCGTAGACTCTCGAGAATCTCGTCAGTCCAAATAACTCGTCTTGCGTAGACAATCCAACCTAGCTTTTTCTTTCTAATTCTTCAACTCACTGTAGTCCCACTGCCTTTCAAATGTATGATAGCAAATCTTACTTATGAAAAAATTAAGTTTCCTAGCAGCTTTCACTGATGTGAGGGAAAAGGATGAATGCTGGCGATAGCTGCAGAAAAGTTATCAAAAAAATCAGTTCCTGGCAAGGTGCGAAAAGCTCCCGGTGAGCCTCTTTGTGAAAAGCATTATGTCCCAACTTGAACACAATTCCAGTCATGACGGGATGGTAAGAAGACAGATGCATTCTCGAAAGTCATCCAAACCAACCTGACACAATGCATACATTATCAGCCAGCCGTTGATGATAATTTTTATCCATTTCCCTTATCGACAGCGAAAGTTTTTGCCTCCTCCAATAATATGCTAATGATAGTCCCAAAATGCTCTCGTGCATCAAGCCTAGCACACACACGTGATAAGTTTTAGGAGCTTTGACCTTTTCGCCTAAAAAAAAATCCCAAAATTTCACCTCCAGAATTTTTATTGCATCCAATTGACCCGTCGCCCAAGAATCTCGAATCGTCCGACAAGTATTTTTTCGGCCTCAATTACACTTTTTTCTGCACTTTCAATTCCTAAACTTTAAAGCAGAAATGGCATACACACCAAGAGGAGGTGCTCGTGGCGGCGACCGTGGAGGACGTGGAAGTTTCGGCGGGGGAAGAGGTGGTGATCGTGGTGGTCGCGGAGGCTTTGGAGGAAGAGGTGGTGGTAGAGGTTCGTATTTTTATATTTCCAATGCGATTTGAATCTTAATGGCTCAATGCGCATGCGCCAATGTTTTGATTGAACTTTGCTGACTTTGTAAAAAGGTGGTGGAGACCGTGGAGGACGTGGAGGCGGTCGTGGTGGTGGAAGAGGAGCTCCCCGTGGAGGACGTGGTGCTCCAAGAGGCCGTGGAGGTGCTGGTGCCAGAGGAGGTGCTAAGACCATTGTCGTAAGTATTTGCAGTTGAATTGGACTTCAATTGAGTTCTAACAATTTTTTCAGGAGCCCCATCGTCATGAAGGAATCTTCGTCGCTCGTGGCAAGGAAGATATGTTGGTCACCAAGAACCTTAGCCCAGGTGAATCTGTATACGGCGAGAAGCGCATCAGTGTCGAGGGCGCCGGCCCAGCCAACGAAGATGGTACTCCAAGCACCACCAAGACTGAATACCGTGTCTGGAATCCTTTCAGAAGTAAGATTGCAGCAGGTGTTCTCGGTGGTATGGACGAGATTTTCATCAAGCCCGGTGCTAAGGTTCTTTACCTTGGTTCCGCTTCTGGAACTTCAGTTTCCCACGTTGCCGATATCGTTGGACCCACAGGAACTGTTTTCGCCGTCGAATTCTCCCACAGATCTGGCCGTGATCTTATCAACATGGCTACCCACCGCACAAACGTCATCCCAATCATTGAGGACGCTCGTCACCCACTTAAGTACAGAATGTTGGTCTCTATGGTCGATGTTATCTTCGCCGATGTTGCACAACCTGATCAAGCCCGTATTGTTGGATTGAACGCACATTTGTTCTTGAAGGTTGGTGGTGGTATTTTGGTTTCCATCAAGGCATCTTGTATCGACTCCACAGCCGCACCAGAAGCTGTTTTTGCTAGAGAAGTACAAAAGTTGAGAGAGGAGAGAATTAAGCCTTTGGAGCAATTGACTCTAGGTAAGCTTTTCCCCATGTCAACCCACTTGTTTTTCCACAACTAACCATAATCTACTACAGAACCTTTCGAGAGAGATCATTGTATGGTTTCTGGACGTTACGTCCGATCCTTGTAAACCTCATCTATTTCCTCATCTATTTACCACCATACTACCCGCGCATCAAGTCGCCCTTCAGCATAAACTCAATTGAAGTTTATTTCTTCGAAGAAATTCGAATGACTCTGAATACACGCTTCTTTGGCATGCCTCATCACAAATTACTACGGATTCTCTCTTGTTAGGTTATGGAAGGTTGTCGTTTTTCTCGTTTTAGTACTTTTTTCTATTAGGTGTACATTCAGGTCCTGGCGTACAGGTCTTCATTATTCATCGCATTACTCAGTAGCTTGTTAGAGAATGAGAATAAGAGGAGAAAATAAGAAAGTAAAAATTGTCCAAGAATTTTAGTCTAGTTTATGAGTTCAATTGATGTCATGTTTGAATCTATAATGTGGTATCATATTTCTTCTAATTCTATTTCGTTCGCTAGATCAGAATGGGATGGCAATTGGGTATAAATTTTCATCTCTCAAAATCAATAGTCTTCCACCCCCTCGTTGCTCACTTCACATCCACGCGCTAGCTTGCACTCCCTTTCAAGGTATCATATCCCCTATACCAGTAGTACTCGCAGTATTCGGACTCAGTCGTTGGCCAGGATCTTAAAGGATTGCGGTCATTGTGCCCATTCTTGCTAAACCCAACACTGAAGCTTTAATGCCTAGGATTTCCTGTCTCTTCGATGCCGAAGTACTTGATGCTAGACTGGTGTTCTCAAGCGCGAAGTCTCCCTACCCTCTAACTCCCACCCTCAATTTTTCATTTACCGATCCTCCCCACGCCCACCACACACCAATAAGCCAGCTCCCTCTTTTCCCTCCCATCCCTATCCCCCAACCCCCCCAATTTCCCAGCCCCATCTCCATCACCGGCCGCATCCGCCTCCCATTCCACTCTCACAAAAACCGCGATTTCGCATACATCGGCGTCCTCTTCCACTCTTTCCTTTTGCACTTCCTCTTCTAATCTCCTCTGTTGCTCTAGTCCGGGCAATTTCGTCTTAAGTTTCCCGGGTGTGACTTCGACGACTACGCTTGTCCAATTGCGACCTTTGTCCCAGGGTTTTCCGTGCGCTTCGTTGCTGAGATCAATGCTCGCCATGCTGCCGTGGGTGGCGGTTGAATGTTTCCGATCATGGGCGGAGGACGAGGAATCCTGGAGGGCTTCGTCCCACATATCTGTGTTGGCGCCGACTTCAAATTGGGGACAAAGGAGGATGACTTTGGAGGCGTGCCGGTCGGTTGTGAGACCTTTTGTTGCGAGAGATATTTTAACGGGTTCGAACAGGGGGTTTTTGAAAGTTAGGAGGAATTGAGTTGGCTTGAGAGGGGTGAGGGTTATTTGGGCGGGAGTCGGACTGGGGGCGGGTTGAAGGGGGAGAGGCTGATGGATGGTATATAGGAGAGAGCGACGAGGCGAATGCGGAAGCGTGTGGTTGGGACTTTGGATTCAGGTTTGGACAGAATATGACGGCAGGTACGGCAACGTTTGGAACGTTTGGTGCGGAGGAGGCAAGGGATTGGGCGAAGAGAGTCAAGGAATCGGGTTGAAGGTGATGTCTGATTTGTTCTTTGCTCGGTTGCAATTGTACCTTCCCAGCCGTCTCTGAGAAGTTGTGAGACAGCCACAGACTCGGTTTCGGGATCGTAGACTTGAAGCCCTTCGGTTGAATCACACGCTTCTCGCATGCTTGCAGTTTTAGATTTCGCTTTTCGATCGCCAAAGCTTCCACCTGTGTAAAGGCCCATTATTCGAGTTAATGCTCCCGGGGATCCATATCCATAATCATTGGAAAATCCTAGCGCACTGCTTGGATTCGAATCTGCCAATTGGCCCTGGTAAAATGATTTTAGGTTCGCGTATTGACTTTCTATATCGAGTTTCTCGTTTGGGTCTGTATGTTTTTCTATGACCTCATCCGCCTCTTCCAGGATCGTTTCTGTAGCCAAAGATGACCGCCTTTCATCTCTGTCTCGACGGCGTTCTTTTGCACTTATCAGTGGATCACCACCATTCTTTATCTTTGATAACTGTGAGTATACGGAGTTTGGCTTCTCGAATCGTATGCCAATTTCGGTCGAACTCCACATACAGTATGCACAGTGAAGAATATAGGGTGCTGTCGGAGATGGCGAAACATTGGGTATTTCGGGGACTGGCGCCTCATTGACTGAGAGAGGTGATATACATATTGGGCATTGAAAACAGGATCTTGTGCATCTAAGTGATTGGTAGTACCACATTAGGATCTAGGCCTTTCTCTCTGGGAGCTGACACCGAAACAATAAATCGTAAGGCCATGTTTACTAACCTGTTACCTTCACTCTTCACTGTACTACTCGGTACCTCGAATAAGCAGCTCGGGCAATACCAAGTCACTATCTCGTCTAAGACACATCGCGAGCATCGAATTTGGTGACAATCCTCACAATATAGAAGATGTTCCAGTGGATATAAGCTATAGTTCGCGCGTGGAGCTCTTGGATCAAACGTGCGTTCTTCTTCGTGAGTTGGGGAATCCGGAGGCGTAGAAGAATTTGCTAGAATGGATGTATCAGAACAAGGACACTGAAAATAAGCATATGGCTTAAACGTCGACATGACTGAGTCTCAGCAATGGGATTTCCAAGTATCAATAGGTGGGATTTTTGGAGAGGGGATGAATAATATTTGACAGGGGTATGTGGAATAATGGTTAATCCGAATAAAGCTTATTTTCAAGCTAAGAACCAATCAAGGAAAGCTTCGAGGTACACCAGCAAGACTTCCTAGTAATACTGCGAGACGGCCAACTTTCTGCACGTTGAGAAATAATCGTACTATAATAATGAAACAGGTTCTCTCACAATTCATTGCCGCCATACCATTGTTTAATAGACACTTTTCCATCTTATTCCGACTAGGTACGTGAATCTACCCACAAAAACGTGGTTACCATCACACTTCATCACATACACTCTCACGTGATTGTGAAACTTTCTGTTGTCCGTACCTGCTTTTAGCGTTCGTGATACATGGCTAGTATCTAATAATAATCTACTTCAAGCGGGCGGCTGCTCTAGGCTCCATCTCCATTTTTGGTGGGCATTAATGGATGTTGATCCATCCTTTCCTTTCCTTTCCTGCCATTCCAATTTGTTTGTTTATATCGAATCATCCGAGTTATATCCTTATCTCGAGCAGAGTTCACCCAGAACCCAATGCCTTGACGAACCTAGGTTGGGCGAAGAAGAAAAAGCAAACATCGCAAACGACATCTGCTGGGGATTCCTCTTGATTTTATTCAGCTTGTGTATCGAAATGCATTAATCCCACCTCAACTTCCCATCCCACGGACGATAACAAAGGACAATAAAGATTACCATGTCCTTGCACCGCCACCAAGGTTCTCGTCAACAAATCAAGCTCCAGCCATACAGTTCAAGATCCAAAGCGAAATAAACAATAACATAACCGTGCGGGAAAATACAACTAATGATAAACAAACTTTGGTCCCATAATGCAAACAATATCATTGTGAAATTAGGACAGAAAATCATTCGATTTTGATATTACCATTCATTGTTCTCAACCTCAGACAGAATCCTGAATCTACGTCAATTGGCGATTGACATCGAATAGCGACATTTCATCTTCGTCTTATCACTCGGGTTGCCCTATCAACTGACAGCACATTTCAGCGCCCAATTGCCTGGGGGAAGTTCTCACAAAGTCACATTCTGCCATTCCTCGTGGGTCAATGAACATTGGCGCAAATCAATAATTTTACAACAGCCTTCATGTACGTCAACACAAGGACTTGCTTCGATGGTTTACTATAATATACGACTACCATTTGAGTCGCCGCATGTTAGAGTTGGGAATTGGTCTTAATCAAGGTGCGCATCTAACGTTTTTTTCGAAGCTGAATATTGTTTCCAAACCCAACTTCGCGCAACACATTATGTTATCTATGCTACGAAGAGTCACTGACGCTATGCAACTTATCAGACCATGCCTTCCCCCGAACCTGAAAAAGATGAGACAGCCCCGGCCCAACCCAAGTCTCCAACTGCCCCGCAGAAGACATCGCCCGCCAGGAGCACTCCCAATGGTACAGCTATACGAAAGCCCGGTGTCAAGCCGCGGACTCCTGCCAATGCGCCCATACACAAGCGACCACCATCCAAGAAATCGGAGCCGACATTGCTTACTGATTTTCTGCTGGGCAGACCATCAGCAAGTCGCCAAAGACGAAGAAGTCTTGACGCAGTCAAGGCGGAGATGCGGGAGAGCACTGTGAATAGGATTCAAAAGCCAGGAGGAGTACACGATCGGGTTAAGCAATGGCAAAAAGCTAGTGCAGCAGCTGCCATTGAAGAAGTCGATGATCCAGAGTCGGAACTGGATGAGATAATAGTGGAGGTGGAGGAAGAGAGTGTGGTTGGGCCCAGTGTTGTCACCGAGGATAACAGGCTTCATGTCAGAAATCAAAATACTCGACCTGGACGGCGGAAAAATAGAGACCCTGAAAATTGGGCCGCAGAAGTAAGGAGCAAAAGTGCGCCTCGAAAAAGAGTTATAAGCGATGATCATTGGGTAATGAATAAGACCAAGGCCTCTCCAAAGAAAAAGGATATCAAAGTCACAATGCGAGCTATACCTAAAGACTTTCTCCAACAGACGGCTGCTAATCCCAAGTTGGAAAGTAAAATCGCTGATTGGGTCAAGCGTACGGAGGCTGAGTCGGGGGGACATGGAGCGGCCCAACCTACTTCACGAACGAGCAAGATCCCACAGCAAAGCACCCGTGGGGAAAGCAAGGGCAAAATGAGGGCCAAGTCTTTAGGAGAAATTATAGTTGAAATAGAGGAGGAGGAGGAGGAACCGACCCGGAAACCCTCAAAAAACAGAATGAAAGTCGAGTCAAGGAGTACCCCAAGCTCGCGAAAGAATTCGAACAATGGATCCAAGGAAAGCCTTGTTAGTTCGTCGAAAGGAAAACACACCCCTAAATCGGAACCGTCTCGAACTCCAGCAAATGATGGCATTCGAGTCAAGGCATGTGGACCGAATGGTCGGTGGGAAGATGGCATTAGAGTAAAACCTGTTCAAGCGAGATGGAGGGCTCCTGAGGCTAAGAAACAGAGTTCCGGAGGCAACCCTTTCCTCGATGGCATCAGCCTGAAACCGACAACTGTTCAAAAGGACGGCAAGCAAACACCTCTGAGACCAGAGATCTCGGATGAGCATTCTCATAAGCGTAAATCATCAGAGAAGCATATCAAGCCACTGAAGGAGACTGAAAGGAAAGGTATGAACGATCACTCCGATGGCGACTTGGACGATACAAATGTAGAAACTCCCACTCGCCGTTCTCCAAGCTCCCGGAAACAAAGAAGGAAATCCCGTTCACCGTCTCCATCGGTTGATGGGATTCCCTTTGGCGACTCTGCTTTCAGTACTTTGGATTTACCTATTGGTGCCGAGGCGGGGAACACTGGAAACAAACCTAAGCCCCAAAGAAATCCTAGTCATCTAGTGCCCAAAGTTCTCAAGCGCGTCTATAACGAAGGGAAAAAGATTATGCATGATACGCATGATGCCCCTGAAATGCCTCCAAGGGGTGGTGTAAATCGGCCTCCAACAATTGAGTCTTGGCTCAATAGCACCCCAGATCCTTTCCTTGATGTACCAAGTCCTGTTTCGACTCCCGCATTAACAGAAGTATCTACAGAGATAGATGATAGTGAGAGACGTACTCCCAAGCCTGACCAAGACCAGAAACAAGCACTTGAAGAAGAGCGCAGAGGAACTGGGAGTAGACAAAAGCGCGTTCGGAAAACTTCAGATACCAGCTTCAGAAGTCACAACGATAAATCTCCTTTGGGACGTGTTCTGGATGATCCAATCGAGTTCAAGAAGCCCCCAACTCCACCTGCAGCTGGTCTTCGACGTAGTCCAGCTTTACGTGCTGCTTCTCCTCCCGTGATCAAGGCAGCTAAGAAATCACCTTTCAAAGATGCTTTACTAGATGCTTTCCGAGGCGAGTCTACATTTGAGGGTATCATAGACACAGAAGATGATGGAGACCACGAGAAAGAAAACCACGATGTAGACGACATCAAGAATTCTGGTCGTAGCTTACAAACATCTGAAAATACCAATTCTCAGCGTAGCCGCTCTTCTGGTACTCACCTTCAAGTGCCAGACGCACACCGAGACATTTCCGACAGACCGAGGCGGAAGAGAAGAGGTGGAAGCTCTGGCAACCATCATTTATCAAAAATTGCATCTGTTGAAACCTTCAGCACCCTTTCGTCCGTAGACACTTCATCTAACCTTACTAAAACTACTCTCACTCAAGCTACTACCGAGACCGGGCGGTCTGATTCCAACGTCTCACGCAGGAGAAGCAATAGATCGGGACTTAAAAGAAGACTTACAAAGCACTCTGACTTGGTATCTATGTTGTCTTTACCCGATGCCCCACCAGCTGGTCGTACAAAAAGTATTAGATCAGCTCGAAGTGTGCGTACGGCTCGAAGCAGCCTAGAGACTGCTACTGAACTGGATTTGATGCGTGAATTGGCGGGCGATGAGGTTAAGTATATGAGAGAACTGAAAACTTTAGTTGATGGGGTGATACCAGTTCTCCTAACTTGCGTTCTGTCTAAATCAGACTCTGCAATTGCTGCTGGCCTCTTCAATCCCGACTCTACGGACATGAACGAAACATTTCTTACCAAACCAATTGTCGATATGGGTGTTGCTCTCGAGCGTTTAAAGAGTCTACATAGACGCATACCACTTCAAGATCCAGACGCCCTCATAGTCTGGCTCCAGAGAGCCCATCGAACTTACCAAGACTACACTCGTGCGTGGAGATTGGGCTTCCAGGATGTTGTTGTCAATTTAGCACCAGCTTCGCGCAAATCGTCTACAGAAGAGAAAGAATCACCTCTTGACAGTGTCCCTCGCAATGCCGATGGAGACATTGTGAATTCGAACGGAGAACGTGTTGATGTCGCCTTCTTACTCAAGAGGCCACTTGTCAGGATAAAATATCTTGCAAAACTAACAAAGGTGCGTATTTTAGTCTTCTTATCATCTAGATGACTGTTCAGCAAAATATCCATTGACTAGGTTCTAACTTATCATAGGGTCTTGATAAACTCAATCATTCTGAACTCTCAGGTAAAGCATTAAAAATATTTGAGGATTTGCAAGAAACGGCTCGTCGTCGTGTTAAAGAAGAACACGCTAGGCTAGAAGATCTATATGCAAACAATACTGATGCAACTCGAGCCCGCAATCCGCAAACGCTTGCCCCAGTTGAAGATGCTCACATCGACCGTACTAGACAAGTTTCGGCTAAAGATTTCTTTGATCTCGACTTTCCACATTCCAACGGCCAACGAATTGAGTGCCGTGTAGAATTGATACTCCGGGATAATCTTTCAGACGAAATTGACCCTGGAGATGTTCTTATCTGTGCATCAGAAATCACACCAGAAGCTACGCATCGTTACTTGCTATTTCCACCAATCGATAGAGATTTTATATCCGCTTGCGCTGGTGAGAAGCCTGATGAGCTAATAATCATGATCCGTGGGATACAAAGACCTATAGAATGGAGAGAGAGTTTACTTCTGAAAGGTGCTGAGCCTGAGACTGCTGCCGAGTGGATAGAAATGTTAGGGTCTATCCCAATGCCTCACCCAGTTTTGAGCTCGATACCAGACAACGCAGATACAGTATCAATGATGTCTATGGATCCGTCAGAAATAAGCGAGGCCGGTGATCCTGATGATAACGAGCTGCCAATTGGTGCTCGTAGAAGAAGAAGAAAGCACCATTCAAAAGAAAGACCACGATCTTCAACCTTCTCTACTATGTCATCGGTAGAGATTCCAGCCCCGCTAAAGATAGACCGAAAAGAAACATCATCCCCGCCACGGAGACATCGAGATGTTTCTCATGATGAAATTACCGGTCAACCATCTAGAAGACATTCTAAATCTTCAAGGTACCATTCTCATACTCGTACTCGCTCTACGCCAAGTTCACCTCTGTCAAGCCAACTTGTTCTTAACGATTCGGATGAAGAAAGCAGAGATAATGATGATTTTGAGGAATCTGAAAGTCGTGCATCTACACCAGGCAGAACATCTCGTCGACCCCTCACACCCTCTGAAGAATTGCCTTATATACCTAAAGTTCGCAAAACAAGCTCTGCTGCCTCAATTGATAGCGAGTCCACTACAAAAGATTACATTCGCCGCACCTCGTATGATCCAGTAGATCTAGACGATACTTCTGAACGGTCTCGTAGCCCTGATTTTGCAGAAGAAGAGAGTGCTCCACCACCGCCGCCAGCTCATCGTTCAATGTCTCCTAGTGGCCTCAAACAGCCAATAATCATTGAGCCCCCAGCGCCAAGATCAAGGTCTCGACGAACTTCCTCTCCACTGAAACATGAATACCGACCTTCTGATATATCTGATATATCGGAGAGGTCAGAGAGATCTGAAGTTTCTGTTTCCGAGGTTTCTGAAATGTCATATTCATCATCTGAAGAATCCGACACAGAAGAAGAAGAGTCATCATCTAGTTCCGATGAAGACGAACTCGATGAGCTCGACGAGCTTGAAGCTGCTGATCTTCCTGAAGCCGAACCTGCTCCAACCATATATGGCAGACGTGCCATTTCACCTACAACCTCTCTTTACAGTCTGCCAAATGTTACTTTGGCACCTGTAAATTCTACGCCTCGAATTCCAATTGTACCAAAAGTCGACAATTCAGACATCAGAAGACATGTTGCTACTGTTACAACCTGGAATAATGCTAAGGGTCGTTGGGACGATGTTCATTCGAAATCTTGTTCCATTGTTATTCGTCCGGGATTAATCGAAGTACATGAAATGTCTTCCAGACATTCCTCCCCTGCAGTTCTTTCAACTATTCAAGAGTCCGTTGTAGGAGGTTCAGAAGAGACAAGCTCGAACGAGGACAAGCGGCCATTACTTGGTCAGGTACTTACACCTGTTGTCACACTCAGGCAAAGTAATTCACTCGATATTGAAATTCATTCTCCCCCGACAAGTGATTCTCGAGTTAAATGCAGCCCTACGATCAGATATCACAGTTTACACAACCGTGCATGCGTTGATCTGTACAACTCAATTCACCAGGCTCGCATGAACAACCCAACATATAAAAAGCTAGAAGAAGAACGACTACTTAACTCCTATGGTGGTGCAACTTACGAAACTGCGGTTGCCAGCAAAAAACGAAGCTTCTTGAGCTTCGGACGAAAGAAGAGCTATCGTGCATCAACACGCGCACCATCCGTTGTCAACTCTGAGCAAAGTAGCTCTCCGTCTACTTCCCGTCTTTCCGAATCCTTCAAGAGATTAACAGGAAGTTCTTTTTTTAATATTGCAAAGTCTTCCATCGAATCAGGACGTGGATCTAGTCCATCAAGTCTATACACTAGTTCTTCCGGTCTTGCTCCACCTCAAACACCCCATCCTGCAAGTTTGGCAGGTACCTCGACATCATATGGTGGTGTCAATCTTACCTCTGAGAATATTAAAATCCGCTTGTATTACCTAGAAACAAGATCCAAATGGCAGGATTGCGGGAATGCAAGATTAACTGTTACAGCACCACCACCTGGTATGCGTCAAGCTTGTGCTGTAGACCAGGGTATTGAGCGCCGTATTCTCGTTACTAGAAAACCTATGAAAGCTGAGGACCCAGATGAAAAGGTGGAGGTGCTGTTAGATGTTGTGCTAGGTGCAAATTGCTTTAGCATGATCGGAAATAAGGGAGTCACGTGTAATGTGTGGGAGGATGTTGTGGGACCTAATGGTGAGGTAGGAATGGTAGGACCTATAGGGAGAGTGAGTGGGAGGACGAGGAAGTGGTGTCTGCAGGCGGGAAGTGTACCTGAGGCAAGCTGGATATATAGTTTGGTTGGCGT
Source organism: Botrytis fragariae (assembly GCF_013461495.1). Lineage (NCBI taxonomy): Eukaryota > Fungi > Ascomycota > Leotiomycetes > Helotiales > Sclerotiniaceae > Botrytis > Botrytis fragariae. The sequence goes on from NW_023500993.1 coordinate 1,540,689, forward strand.
GGGTAGATGATGTTCGAAAGGGTGAGAGGAAGAGAGGAGATGTCATGGGCGCAACGGCCACCGATGATGATTCTAAAGATACCACTTTTGATTCCTTTTTCTTTTTCGAGTCTTGGCATTTTGCTTTTAATTCTTTTCTTTATTGTAAGAGTGGCTAGGAAGGACAACATATCTGTCCGATAATTCTGTATGTATGTATGTATATAGGTGGGTGGACAAACGAAGTTGAGCGAGCGTTACATTAGAGGGGCTTCATCCGGCGGTACACATATAAAGGGATGGACAGGGTATGGATAGGTGGATGGAAGGAAGGATACCACTGGTCAAATTGGGTCTCGGCGTTTATTGGATGAGATGAATGGAAATTTTGGTATATCATTTGCGGTAGGGGGTTCTTGATACCTTTTTGACTTGGAAAGATGGGTGGGTGTAATTTTGGAGATAGGAATAGGAGTGCTGAGGCAATCTAAATGTGAACGATGGAATATACGAAGATGAAAGGGATTACAGAGAAATCGAGGCAAACACACAACACAAACGACGCCACCATTGAATCAAAAAACGCATATACATTTTATGCGGAAAACCTCAACTCTACTGGAATCTTTGTTGAAATACAACTAAGGCTGTGACCTGGATCCAGAGGGCATACGAGGGTTTTGAGAGATTTCGTTTGGGGAAAAGTATTGTGTTGGGGGAGGAGAGGAAAAAGAGGAGGAGTAGATAGAAGTCAAAGGGAGGGCATGAGGTGATGATTGAGGTGTACGAATGATAATGCAATGAAATATTCAAAACGAATTTTGTGCTTATTGCGAAGTGAAACAAATGTGTTTGAAATATAAGTTATAAGTATGTGTATCTGAGGATTTCAAAGCGTCTGATGATCTGATCTTGCTCGATGAATATAAACTCTTGATATGTGTAAGCAATTTATAGTATTTGAAAGCAGTATAATTTTTGAAGCGGTAGATAGCCTATGTTTATAATACTTGAAAGTGAACTTGACATATATTAAGAAGTCTTAGGGTATTCGAAAGCATATCTATCTTCTATCTATCTTTTCATTGCTCTGTCTTCTTACGTCTCAAATATTGAAATCTGAAATGGCTTTCACAAAACACCTAGCAACTCAGTTATCGGTTATTTCAATACCTAGGTAGAGAGAAAAGATGCAGGTAAAAGAATAAAAGTAGGTACACAATTCATCACTGTTACTTTCTGTTAGGATGAGGAGATGGATGGCATTCCTCGTCTACAGTCACCATGCATAGCTATTCGTCGGCTCCAAAAATCACACCAAAAACAGTCATTTTGCCCTACTTTTAATTATAAAAAATAAATATTCAAAATCATTGAAATCAGTTAAAATTTTGGACATATTTTTATTAAATATTCAGAAATCCAAAATTAGTTTTTTAATAATTTTAGAATATAAGAATATTATTATACATAAAATTGAATTGATATCAAAAGAAAAGTTCTTAATTTTCGCTTATTTTACTAGTAAATTTCAATATTTTAAATTCATACTAACTTTCTATATAAATTTTATAATAAATAAAAATCCTAAAAATAAATAATCTTATTTTTATTAAAGTTTAATTGAAAACAAAGAGATTAATATGAAATTTATTATATTTAAGCTATATTATTATTAAGAAATATATTGATAATTTATATGACTTTTGGTGTGATTTTAGTGTTCGGCAAGCAGCTAATGCCTTAGTACTATAGTACCTCCTTCCCCTTCTTTACAACTTCAAAAATTCTCTCATCTTATATTTCAAGATGATATGAATAAAAGTCTACAAGAAATCACCTCTATTTGAATTAATTAATGATATCAGGATAGAAAAAAACAAAAAGGATACGTTCGCCGGGAATCAAACCCGGGGCCCATCGAGGTTGATTCGCGCTCTTCTAATAAAGGAAGAGGTTGATGATAATGATGGATTTTACTACTAAACTATAAGCCCTTAACAATATTTGATTTATTACTTTTAAAAAGATAATTTAATTTTATTCTCAGTTGCAAAAATAAAACTTAGTAATGTGACTTATAATGATCTTGATCAAATAAATTATATTTTCTGTATAAAGGTATTATAAAAGGATTTAATTCTATTATTTGAAATTAAAAATTAAAAATTAAAAAGAGAAAAAAAAAGAGAAAGGGAAAAGAAAAGAAGAAATATAAGATCTATTTAGATTATATATATATTAATTGAATAATTTGAATAATAATTATAGAAGGATTCAATTCTTGATTTAGAATCTAAAGCTAAAAAGAAAAGAAGAATAGAAAGAGAAGGAGAAGGAGGGAGCTCTAGATTATATATATATATATATATAAGAATGTTATAGTAACTGCCTCTAGGATCATATGAAAGTAACTAGAGATCTCTTAAAGTGGTTTAGATTAGATTTCAAATAGGAATTCAATAAGATTATAACTAATTGTAATTCTTATAACTAGAATAATTAATTGTTTTAAAAATACTATTATTCCTGAATTATTTATTATAGAATATTAATTCTATAACTTCTAATATTTTAATTTATCCTTTTATTCTAAAATTAATTCTCTAGAATATTATTAATTCTAATAAGGCTTTTTTGCTTACTATGTTCTATCTTTTTTAAGATTTATTATTCTAAGAATTATATTCTATGTTTCTAGAGTATTCTATAACTAATATTATATATATATTTAAGGCTTTTTTAAATACTTAGTATTTCTTAGTATATTATAATTAAATCACTAAGGCCTATAGTATTACTATAGCCTATAAGTTGATATTTCTACAGCCTATTACTAATCCGTTATAATAAGAAGCTCTATTATAATTAAGTCTTAAAAGATTAATCAAAGTATATAAATAAATTCTATAAATCTATCTCAAGTCAATATTAGTTTATATATAATTATAAGTTATAGAATTTTTATAGGTTAAGGGAATTAAAAAAAAGTCTTAATATTATATAATAACGTAACATATGGGGAACTCGGATATATAAGGAACTCGAACACTTTTAGCCTATTATTAATTTGAAATTGTAATAACTTTTATTATATATACCTAATCACTTTCTATATCTATTCAAATTGAAGAGAAACTTCAAAAGACTATAATTTCATTTCAATTGAAAAAGTTTAAATCAATTAAAAAAACTATAAAACATTTTGAAATTCCTAAATCTGTTCTAACTAATAAATTAGCTAAAAAGAAAACACATTCCTAAACTTACAAAATAGCTCAAATTCTTTTAAATACAAAAGAAAATACTTTTATATAATAGATTTTACAATTTATTATTATTGGATTCCCTATTATATTTATATTAATAAAGAAAATAATCAATAAAATTTGTTTTCGATATATTTAGATTATATTATTTCGAAATCCTATCTCAATAGAAATTCTATTTATAGATTACAAATGAATTTATAAATTCCAAAAACAATATTTAGAACTTAAAATATACTATTCATATTAATTAAAATCTAATTAGACTAAAAAAGTAATTCTGGAGAATATTCAGATTTGATTTGATGTATTTTGTATGTATCTTATTGAGCGAAAGTATAAATTAGATAATATAACATAACATATAGGGAACTCGAATATATAAAGAACTCGAACACTTTTTCAATTATTCTATATATAATCTTATTCTACAAGCTATACAATCCTTTAATTCCAATTCCAAATCACTTGAATTATTCTTTAATTCTTTTTCTTTAATCTTTTCTTTTGATTTTTCAATTGAGTATTTGTATAATTATCCTTATAGCTTTTTTTCTTTTAGTTCTTCCTTTACTTTATATATTATTTTCAATATTTCCTTAATATTAAAAACAAATTAATCTTATAATTTGACTCTTTTGTTTTTAGTTTTCTTTTTTCGAGTTTTAATTATCTCCTAAATATTAAAGAACTATTTCTAAAATAAACTATCTCAGTATTTTGAGATTTTATAAATTTAATTATTCTTTTAATATATCAACAAATTAATAATATAAAAAAATTATTATTTACTAAAACTATATTAAAAATCTAATTTGTTTATTTTAGTTTTATTCTATCTAAAGAAAAACTTCTAAATATAAATAAATCTAGGTTTTAATTGAAAATTCTTATTTATAAAATAAAAGATTATTAGAAAAAATTAAATAATAATAAATTGAATATTTTTTATAAAGCAAAAAATATTAAATTAATTCTTTTTTAATTAGTTTTAATATTAAAAGAGTTTAATACTTTTTTTCTAATATTTTGAAAAAGTTTTATTTATTTAGCTTTTTAGATTTGTTTTATATTAATTTAAGAATATTAATTAATTTTTAAAGTATAATATTGTTTTATTAATTTATATATTATAATATTAAATAATTAAAGTAAATAAAAGTAATAAAAAGATAATATAAATAAATCAATATTATTATTTATATAAAAAATAATAAAGCTATTTATAATATAATTTAAATAGTTATCTATAATTAAAAGTCAAGATCAATTATTTAATACTTTTTTGAATTTTAATTCAAAAACCCTTTTTAATTATTTTAATTTATAGTTATTTAAGATTCATTTATTTATATTAATAAAAAACTATTAGCTTTAAAATATATCCTTTAAAATCTATATAGAATTTATATTCTAAACCTTAAAAATAATTATAAATAATAAAGTGTTTCTAATTATATTAATATATTCAAATACAATTATTTATTTTTACTTATTAGCTATAATTTTCTAATTCGATTTCTAAATAGAATCAATTATTATATAAATATTTTGAATACTTTCAATTTCAAATCCAATTTTATTTATATTATATATATTATCTAATTTATATTTTCGCTTAATAAAATGTATATGAAATACATCAAACTAAGTTTGAATATTCTCCGGAGTTACTTTTTTAACTTAATTAAATTTTAATTAATGTGAATAGTATATTTTAAGTTTTGAATATCGTTTTTGGAATTTATAAATTTATTCATAGTTTATAAATAGAATTTCTATTGAAATAGAATTTCGAGATAATATGATTCAAATATGTTAAAAACGAATTTCATTGATTATTTCTTTTATTAATATAGATATAATAGGAAATCTAATAATAATAAATTATGAAATCTATTATACAAAAATGTTTTTTTTATATTTGAAAGAATTTTAGCTATTTTATAGATTTGAGAATATATTTTCTTTCAAGTTAATTTATTAGTTAAAATAGACTTAAAAACTTTAAAATGCTTTATAGCCTTTTTAATTAATTTAAATTCTTTTAATTAAAAGGAAATTATAGTCTTTTGAAGTTTTTTTTCAATTTGAATAGATATAAAAAGTAATTAGATATATATAATAAAAGTTATTATGATTTCAAGTTGATAATAGGCTAAAAGTGTTCGAGTTCTTTATATATCCGAGTTTCTTATATGTTATATTATATAATATAAATGAAACCGGATTTAGAATTGGAAATACTTAAAGTACTTATATAATAATTGATTCTATTTAGAAATCGAATTAGAAAGTTATAATTAATAAATAAGAATAGATAATTATATTTGAATATATTAATATAATTAGAAATACTTTATTATCTATAATCATTTTTAAGATTTAGAATATAAATTCTATATAAATTTTAAAGAATATATTTTAAAGTTAGTAATTCTCTATTAATATAAATAAATAAACCTTAAATAGCTATAAATTAGAATAATTAAAAAGGGTTTTTGAATTAGAATTCAAGAAAATATCAAATAATCGATCTTGATTTTTGATTATAAATAATTATTCAAATTATATTATAAATAGCTTTATTACTTTTTATATAAATAATAATATTAATTTATTTATATTACTTTTTTATTACTTTTATTTACTTTAGTTATTTAATATTATAATATATAAACTAATAAAATAATATTATACTTTAAAGATTAATTAATATTCTTGAATTAATATAAAATAAATCTAAAAAGTTGAATAAATAAAACTCTTTCAAAATATTAGAAAAAAAGTATTGAATTCTTTTAATATTAAAATTAATTAGAAAAGAATTGATTTAATACTTTTTGCTTTACAAAAAATATTTAATTTATTATTATTTAATTCCTTTTAATAACCTTTTATTTTATAAATAAAAACCTTTAATCAAAATCTAGATTTATTTATATTTAAAAGTTTTTCTTTAAATGGAATAGAATTAAGGTAAATAAATTAAATTTTTAATATAGTTTTAGTAAATAATAGTTTTTCTATATTATTAATTTATTAATATATCAAAAAAATAATTAGATTTATAGAATCTCAAAATATTGAAATAATCTTATTTTGGAAATAGTTTTCTAATATTTAGAAAATAATTAAAACTTAAAAGAAAAAAATTAAAAACAAAAGAATTAAATTATAAAATCAATTTGTTTTTAATATTAAAGAAATATTAAAAATGATATATAAAATAGAAAAAAAATCGAAAAAGAAAAAGCTACAAGGATAGTTATACAAATACCCAATTAAAGAATCAAAAGAAAAAATTGAAGAAAAAGAGTTAGAGAATAATTTGAATAATTCAGAATTAGAATTGAAGGATTATATAATTTATAGAATAAGATTATATATAGAATAATTGAAAAAGTGTTTGAGTTTCTCATATATCCAAGTTCCCCATACATTATGTTAATAATTATAAGTTTAAAAATAAAATAATTTTTAATTATAATATATATAGTAATAAGATTAAGTTTATACTTAATTTTATCTAATTATTTATGAATTATCGAAAGCTTTATTTCTATTTGAGTTATAATGAGTTAATACTATTACTCTAATTTATCTTTTTATTTTATAGTTTTAATTATATAATACTTTGTATTTTTTTGAATAAGAATAAAAGGAAATATTTCTTTTGAAATACAACTCTTTAGCTTTTTCTGTAAGTCAAATTAAATAAAAATTAGTATTACTATTAGTTTTAAGATAACTAATATTCACTTTTACTATATTGTTATATAAAGTTATAACTAATTAATATTAGAAAAACATGTTGTAAGTATTTTCTTTAGATAAGTATTTATATTTATATTTACTAATTAAGTAAAGTAAGTAGTAAGGTTAATTAAATAATTAATTAGGGAAGTTGATAGCAAATATTATTCTTTTTATTAGAAATACAACTATAAATATAGTTAGTATAAATCTAGTTGTTCTTCTAAATATATTGTTCTTATTATAATACTATTTTCTTTAATAATCTTTTACTTAGAAATCCTAATTTATTAATATTAATAAAGTTAATATTTTTATAATGGATTATATCAAATTTATAATCAAATTAATTTTAGTGTAAAGCCTTCAAGATCTCCTTTCTTATTATAATATCTCTATTAATCTTAAGTTCACAAAAATAATATATTGCTATAATCAATTTATTAATAAACTTTGTTTTATAATCTTTAATATAATTAATAAATAGATTATATTCCTTTTCTAAATTCTATTTTAATAAATAATAGAATGAATATATTCATTAAGTATATCAAAGATTAATCCTATTTTTAAGTATATTATTCTTAATATCTATAATTATATTTATTAAATAAATCAATTATATATTAAAAATAAATAAAAGAAAACTCTATTTATATATATTCTTATAATTTAATTTATTATTATTATCTTTATTCTTATTAGAATTCCTTTTATTTTTATTATTATTCAACTTTTCTATAAGAACATACTTGTTTTATATAATAAAAAGAATAAACTCTCTTTTTGCTGTAAGCTATTAGAAAAATATATTAATATATCAAATATAAAAGACAAAGTAAACAATTTATTATTATATATGCTATTTCTAGTTGCTTTAATTATATTAATAACAATTTATTCTTATTATTATATTTGGTTAATAATATCGAAAATATAATAATAATAAAGAATAGAAAAAAAAAAAAAATTGAAAAGAGTTTTAAGAAAAGAATAGATTTGGAAACTTTATATACCTTAAAAGATTCGAGTTGTTATTAGATTATAAAATGATTTCCTTTGCTTTTTATATGTTTTTTTATTACAAAAAAGAAAAACTTATGTATATATTTGTTTATTATATTATTCGATTAAATAATAATTAATACTATATTACAATCACCAATTCGAATATTAAATAAATAATTATAAAGTTTAAGGGTAAGTTTTTCTAAAAGAAGGAATAATGTTATGGATTACACTCAATTATAATACAATTACTTATATACATATATATATATATACACAATTATATATATATAGCTAATATATAGAAGTATTCTATAAACACTTTACTCTCAATTCTATAATTATAGATTCTAAGGATAAATTATATTTTGCTCTTGTAGTTCTTCTAAGGCAAAGTGTTATAATTGAGATAATCTAATAATAAAAGGGGAAATACTTTATATTAATAATAAAAACAAGTTAAGATTAATAAATTCACTATTCTCTTTTTCTATTATTAATATAATTAATATTATAATATAAGCAGATTTCTTATTTAGAATTGTTTTTTAAAAACTCATATTAATTCAATATAATAAATAATCAAGGCTTTTATAAATACTTATTCTCTTAGATAATATTATATAATTAAATATTACAGGAGCTGCCTCTAGGGTTATATAAAAGTATCTAGAGATTTCTTAAAATAGTTTAAATTAAACTTCAAATAGGAATTTAATAAGATTATAATTAATTGCAATTCTTGTAATTATAATAATAAAACTAATAATTATTTTTAAGTATAAAGCTTTATATTATAATGAAATCTATTTCCTTATATAGATTTTCATCTTATTTGAATAGCTAGAATAACTGATTACTCTTAAAGTACTATTGTTTCTAAACTGTTCATTATAGGACATTAATCCTATAACTCTTAATATCCTAGCTTATTCTTTTGTTTTAAGACTAATCCCCTAAAACATTATTAATTCTAATAAAGTTTTCTTGCTTACTATATTCTGTCTTTTTTAAAACTTATTATCCTAGGAATTATATTTTAGGTTTCTAGGGTATCCTATAACTAATACTATATATATATCTAAGGCTTTCTTTAAGTATCTAGTGTTTTTTGGTATATTATAGCTGAATTGCTGAGGTCTATAATACTATTATAGCCTATATATTAGTGATTCTACAGCCTGTTACTAATCCTTCGTAACATTAGAGTCTTAAAGCTTTATTAAATGAATAATTAAAGATTGTAAAAATGCTGGAAAAAGTGAATATTGATATATCTAATATTTCCAATATTTAGAAAAAAAACTTTACTTTCTTTTAAAATACTTTCTATAATTCTTATGGTAATTAAATAGAAGGGATTGAATATATTCTATATAAAATATATAATTCTTATTATTTTTATTTCTTATATCCCATATAACAATTTTTGATTGATTTTTATAATTTGATATCTTTTTGGAAATAAATCTAGGCTTAAATATTAAAAACTCAGAATAGAAGAAAGAAGATAAAGTTTTAGAATTCTTATTATATAAGAAGAGCTTATTAGGATTAAAGATGTAAATAGAAGAAATAAATAAATTCTTATAATCTATAGATATAAAAATAATATGATTAATTTTATTATTAAATAAATAAAATGTTTTCTATTCATTATTATATACTTTTCTTAAGAAATCCCTAATATATTCAAATATACTAAAATTAGATGGTTTTTATATAAATAATCTTTTTCTAGATTAATTTAAATAAATAGTAATAAAAGAATATAATTTAGTATTATTATATGGCTTATTTAATAAATTAGAGAATCTATTACTTTTGAATAAAATAATAGAAAACTTTAAAAAGAGAAAGTTGTAAAGGAATTATATATAGTCATTTATATATACTAATTAGAATCTAAAGGAATTATTTAATAATAAAAAACTCATAAAATAATAGAAATATAATCCTTTTAGAAAACAATTTTTGAATTAGAGAAGGTATAATGAAAACTAAATAAAGATAACTCAAAAACTAAATCTAAGAAATAGAAAATATTCTTATTTTATATTTATATCAATCAATTATTATATCTAAAAGTTTCTATAACCCTTAAATTCTATTAATTTCTATTAATATCATAGAAATACTATATAGAATTATTTTTTAAATCAAATTCTAGAAATATTTATTTGATTTAAATAAACAATAATATAGAATTAATCTATATATAAAAAACTAATTTATTAAATTATTTACTTAAGGATCTATATTTATTTTAATAATTATTTATACTTATATATTAGTTTTTTATTTGTTTTACTATAAAACTCATATGTTTTATATATTTTAATTTTCTTTATTTATAAATATACTTATTTAACAGATCAAATTTATAGTAATTACCCAGAAAATATATTTATTAATACTTATAATACTTATTACCTACCAATTTTTCTTTATTTATTTTATAGATTATTTAATATAATTATCAAAACATTAATTAATCTGGAGGGTGTATTATAGAAATCACTATTTTATGTAATATTATATAATTAAGTATAATATTTTTTTGAAGTGCTCATTTATATAATTACAAAATACTCTTTTATTATTAATATTAATAAGCTTTATTAATCTAATTAAGTAATTCTATTATCTGATTTAGATATATAAGGTAGATATAATCCTTATAATTATATCTTAAGTTAATCTAGTTTATTATTATTATATATACCTATTTCCTAATCAAGGTAATCAAGTGACATAGCTATCCTCCGTGATATAATTATTATTATTAATTAATATATTTAAAAAATAATAAGTTTATTAAAAGAATTAAAGTATCTAGTATAGATATATATAGATTATAAGAACTTGATTGTTACGTGATTGAATATAATAGAAGTTATAAGCTTTACTACTACATTACGTATATAATCTATTTAAAAGGTATAATATCAGAAATCGATTCCTAATAGCTTATTATTATATATATATACTTATATAACAAGGCTTTTTCCTTTTAATCTTTTTATCTCAAAAGATTAATTAAGAAATTATTATACTTATAATATATAGTCAACTAAATGATTTATAATAATAGAAAACTCATTTATTATTCAATACCCTTATTATTAATAATCTATTATTAATAAATCTAGAATATTTAATCATTAAGTAAATATATCCTTGCCTCTAATTGACCCACTTTTCAATTGATTGTTAATCTAGTTCCAATTAAAATAGTTCCAATTGAAGATTCTAGAATGATATCCATAAAGTAAGATCCCTGATATTCTATTATATGTATTGTTTTAATTAAAAATAATATAATATATATATCTTTTTAAAAAAGGCATTCAATCTAATATTAGCCTATTATATAATCAGACCATATGATCGTCGCTTATAAGCTTACGAAAGCGATCATTAATCCGAAAACGACCATTAAATCCGAAAACGGCCATAAAATACGAAAACGGCTGTAAAATAAAGAATACAAAAAGGGGCTTTATTTCGAAAGAACGGACGGATTAGGAAGAGATCTACAAGAGATTAACGAAAGCGGAAAAGCTAAATTAGTAGGAAAAAGCATAAAAAGAGGTCTTTTTCCTTTTGAATGTAGAATAAGAGAGATTATTATTCAATATAGATTCTTTAATATCACATGCCACACTACTTATATAATACATTTTAGTTGTTAACCAGAGCTAGCTTCTATTATATACTATTAGCCTATGATCTACGAGAATATAATTAGTATAATGAATTATATAATTCTAGTATATAAACTCTCTTCTTTAAGAGCTTATACTCTTGAATTATTTCTTTTGGAGTTGTAATTTAATGATAAAAAAGAGAGCTTTAGATTTATTATATTATTTAAGAGTTAATGATTATTTCTTTAATTAATTATAGAGGTTGTATTAAAAGTATATTCTCTAGAATAAATCTAAAATCTCTAGAATAGATTATATTTAGATATATTTCTAATATAAATCTGAAATCTTTAAGAATTATATTAGTATAAGCATATTCCTAAAAACTAGAAATAATATAATTTAAATTTGAAACTCTTAAAAGATTATATTTAAATATATTTCTATATATAAATCTGAAATCTATTCAGATTAGATTAAAAGGATAGCTTTTAAAGAATCTAGTTTTCTAAAAATAGATATTAAAAAATTAGAATTAGATTATATCTAAATCTGATTTATTTTTATAAATAACTAATACTAATTAATCAAAAGTAATTGATTTCTAAAAAAGGAATAATATAATAAGTTATATAATTCTAATATATAGACTTTCTTTTTCAAAAGCTTATACTCTTGAATTATTCTTTTTGGGGTTATAGTCTAATGGTAAAGAAGAGAGCTTTAGATTCATCACAATTAGATATAATAGAAGTTGTAAGCTTTACTACTATACTATATATATAATCTGTTCAAAGGCATAATATTAGGGATCGATTCCTAATAGCTTACTATTATATATATATACTTATATAACAAGTTCCAATTAAAATAGCTTCAATTAAAGATCTCAAAACGATATTCATAAGATAAAATCCCTAATACTCTATTATATAATTGGATATAATAGAAGTTATAAGCTTTACTATTATACTATATATATAATCTATTCAAAAGGCATAGTATTAGAGATCGATTCCTAATAGCTTATTACTATATATATATACTTGTATAATATTAATTTACTTTATTATAATAAAACAATTAAATAAATAATAGGTTAGATAATTAAAGATTATAATTAATTACAATTTTAAGATTTTATATATTAAAGGATCAGAAAATACTAAAAGTAACATTTTTAGTTGAATATCAAGAGAATAAATTGTATAAATTATATATAATATTTAAGAAAAAAGGTAAATTATTGATTTATAATATATTATAGCTTGTAGCTATTTATATATTAAAAAACAATTATTTCAAAAACTAAATCTAATTATATTATAATAAGAATATTATAGTTATATATATATATAAAGTAATAAATATTAAGAAATTATAAGAATATTTATAAGAATATAGAAAATTAGTTATTTTTTATAAATAAGAATAATAATTAAAAAAAATATTAGAAATTATAATATTATTATATTATTAATTATATAATCTATAATTGCCTTTATATCTTAAATATAAACTATTAATATACTTTATTTCCTATAAGTAAAGTTTTATTTTTTTATAGTTCTTCTATTTTTATAATATAATATAAGTTTTTACCTGCATCTTAACAAATATCTATATATAAAATAAGTTATTATAATATATTTTATATAATTAGCTTTAAATCTCAAATATATATTTTTAGTTATAGAAATCTATTATATAGGATTTTATAATTAAATTATTATTTTTAAAAGATTTTATTATTAGAATTAAATATAATATAATACTCAAAATAATAAATAAATTAATCAAGTTTATATATATAATATTATTTAAAGAAATATAAAGAATTAAATAATTAGTATATATGTTTTTAAGGTTGTCAGCGCAGGATACTATTAGTCAGCCAGGGAAACCCCGGGACAGCTATAGGCTGATCGCTTAGTGATCGTTAGGAAGTTGATATTAATAAAACTTAATCCAAGGGTTATTAGCTTGGCTTACGATGAGATTATAATCTATGATACAACGAAAAGGAATATTAGGAAGCTATAATATTAAGATTTTAAAGGGGTAATCTATAAATAACCGAATATGCCCTGGACTGGCCAGAGCATAAGATTAGTTTTAACTAGAATATAATCTATCTTCTTATATAACCTCTTACTAAAGTCTATTAGTCCCTTCCCGATATATTCTCTACTACTGAACCCTAACAAAGGTTATAATAAATATATATAAAGTATTAGATAAAATAATTCCGAATTGAAATAAACCCTTTATCTTGAAATTCTAGGTTATTTTATTAGTATCTATAAATATTAAAAGAAAGCTATTAATAGTTTTCTATTTATAATAATTAATCAAACAAAAAGGGTTAATTAGATAATAGAAGTATATTTTAGATAACGTAACTTGACTAGAAGTGGGTCATGTCATGATATAGGTCAGGTACCTTTACACCAAAATTTGTATGTAAAGGTACTTAGAGCGAAATTTTCTAACTCTATAAATATTAAAGATAGAGTTTCGATATTTTGAAGTATAATATATTCAATATAAAGATTTAATATAATAAGATATTATAGAGATATAAAAATCTTTAATAAAGATATTAAAGTTTCTTTCAAATTTCTGTTTTTATCTAACAAAAATTACTATGGGAATTTTTAAAATCATATTAATTTAAGAACAATATTATTCAAAAGTATTTTATAACTTTAATACTATATTTTTATTAGATATTAAATCTAATTATTAAGAAAAATTAAATTATCTTTAATATCTATAAAGATAAAAAAAGTTATTCTAAGTATCTTTACATACAAAATTTGGTGTAAAGGTATCTGACCTATATTATAATATAATCTACTTTTAGTTAAGTTATGTTAATGTAATATATAAGGAACTCGAACACTTTTAGCCTATCACCAACTTGAAACTGTAATAACTTTTATTATATATATTCAATCACTTTTTCTATCTATTCAAGTTGAAAAGAAGCTTTAAAAGATTATAATTTCATTTTAATTAAAAGAACTTAAATTAATTAAAAAGATTATAGAATATTTTGAAGTTTTTAAGTCAATTTTAATTAATAAACTAATTGAAAAGAAAACATATTCTCAAACCTACAAAATAATTCAAATTCTTTTAAATATAAAAGAAAATATTTTTATATAATAGATTTCATAATTTATTATTATTAAATTCCTTATTATATTTATATTAATAAAAGAAATAATTAATGAAATTCGTTTTTAATATATTCAAATCATATTATTTCAAAATTCTATTTTAATAAAAATTCTATTTATAAACTACAAATAAATCTATAGATTCCAAAAACAATATTCAGAACTTAAAATATATTATTTATATTAATTAGAATTTAATTAAATTAAAAAAATAATTCTAAGGAATATTTAAACTTAATTTAATATGTTTTATATATATTTTATTAAATAAAAATATAAATTAAATAATATATATAATATAAATGAAATTAGATTTAGAATTGGAAATATTCAAAATACTTATATAATAATTGATTCTATTTAGAAATCGAATTAGAAAGTTATAATTAATAAATAAGAATAGATAATTATATTTGAATATATTAATATAATTAGAAATACTTTATTGTTTATAATCATTTTCAAGATTCAGAATATAAATTCTATATAAATTTTAAAGAATATATTTTAAAGTTAGTAATTCTCTATTAATATAAATAAATAAACCTTAAATAGCTATAAATTAGAATAATTAAAAAGGGTTTTTGAATTAGAATTCAAGAAAATATCAAATAATCGATCTTGATTTTTGATTATAAATAATTATTCAAATTATATTATAAATAGCTTTATTATTTTCTATATAAATAATAATATTAATTTATTTATATTATTTTCTCATTATTCTCATTTATTTTAACTATTTGATATTACAATATATAAATTAATAAAACAATATCACACTTTAAAGATTAATTAATATTCTTAAGCTAATATAAAGCAAATCCAAAAAACTAAATAAATAGAATTCTTTCAAAATATTAGAAAAAAAGCATTGAATTCTTTTAATATTAAAACTAATTAAAAAGAAATTAGTTTAATACCTTTTGCTTTATAAAAAGTATTTAATTTATTATTATTTAACTTTTCCTAACAATTTTCTACTCTACAAATAAAATTTTTTAATCCAAATCTAGATTTATCTATATTTAGAAGTTCTTTTTCAAATAAAATAAAACTAAAATAAACAAATTAAATCTTTAATATAATTCTAATAAATAATGATTTTCTTGTATTACTAATTTATTAATATATCAAAAAAATAACTAGATTTATAGAATTTCAAAATACTGAGATAATCTTACTTTGGAAATAGTTTTCTAATATTTAGAAAATAATTGAGATTTGAAAGAAAAGAATTAAAGGCAAAAGAATCAAATTATAAGATTAATTTGTTTTTAATATTAAAGAAATATTAAAAATGATATATAAAACAAAGAAAAAACTAAAGACAAAAAAGCTATAAGAATAATTATATAAATACCCAATTAAAGAATCAAAAGAAAAGATTGAAAAAAAAGAATTAAAGAATAATTCAAATAATTTAGAATTGAAATTAAAGGATTATATAGTTTATAAAACAAGATTATATATAGAATAATTGAAAAAGTATTCGAGTTCCTCATATATTCGAGTTCCCCATATATTATATTACTATATAAATTATTAATAAAATAATTAACTATTATAGTCTATATGTTAGTAATTCTTTAGCCTGTTACTAACCCATTATAACAAGATATTATATAATATTAAGACTTTTTATTAATTCCTTTAAACTATAAAAATTCTATAACTTATAATTATATATGAACTAATATCAGCTCGAGATAGATCTATAGGATCTATTCATATGCTTCGACTGGCCTTCTAAGACTTAACCGTAATAGTTTCTTTTTTCAGATTTTTAAAAAGATTAAAATTGAATTCTATAGAATTAATAACTAATTAATAACTTTTTGACTGATTACTAATCCTTTATCAAGAATAAATACTAAAATTAATAATTAGTAAAAAATTCCTTAGAATTATAGTTAGAATTATAAATTGATATATAAACTTTCAGAAAAAAGCAATTTTCAAAAGCTTTAAAAAATAAAACTAAAAAAATATATAATTTTCATATGAGATATTATTTAGATATTTCTAATTAGATAGTATTAAACTTTTTTTTATATAATACCTAAGGGGTAGATATTATTTAAATATTATCGAGAAGTATATTAGATTATGTTTATATATAAGATAATACAATAAGTTATAGTATAACAGTGACAATTGAAGAGCTTGAGATAATGAGCATCAGGCTGATCTACTGGCCAGCTAAAAGCCCAGATCTGAATCCAATCGAGACCTTATGAGATATTATCAAGGATTATTTTGTGCGGTAGTATCCTCAAGTTCATTCTTCTTATCCCAGACTGAAAGCAATAGTATTAGAGGCTTGGCATAAGATCACAGAAGAGTAGATTCAAGAGTTGATTGAGAGTATATAAGCATGCTGTAGAGCTGTTATTGAAGCAGATGATTGGCATATAAAATATTAGTCAGTTGAATAAAAGCAACATTGGATCCATTTTTTAGTATGGACCAATAGGGACTACAAGTATTTATCCTTGTGTTCAAGTAATACAAGAAAGCTCTATATAGAAAGTGGAGATAGGACTGTGATGTTGACAGCAGGGAGCATCTGATGTAAAAGCCTTCGGAGATGCGGCAGGGGCCATGAACCTTGGTTGAAAATGGATGCCGTTAATAGTCCCAAGCGAAAAAATTGGAGTCCGGCTAGTCCTTGAGATCTCTGGAATATGGCAAATTGATAAGCACGAGAGTTATTCATGAAACTTATTCAATTTTGCTATGAAATACTATTATAAAATGAGATGAATACACTAACAGCATCTTTTTCACCACCATTATCCTGCCTCAATAACAAGCTCTTATTAATCATTTATGTCTAACAATTACCATTTCCTTGGACTGTGATAGTGTAAGATTGGCTGTCACCAATCTTACCTTTGATCTTGTCCCAATGAGCAGTGTCAATGCCAGCGCAATTGTCGTTGATCCACTGTACCATTGTGGCACCTTCATAATAACAGCCCCCTGGATAAGATAGTCATTATCGTTGCAAAGATAGATAGCGTCGTTGTAAGAGCAGCTAATTCTGCAGCAACTGTGTGCGCCACATGCACAAGACCCGCCAGTACTCTTCAAATAACTGATTGCGTCCTCGATGGGTCGGATGGTGCCGAGAATGCCTGCAAACAAATCTGCATAGGGCTCATCGGGATCGGGGAAGCATGTCCCCCAGATCTTCAAAGATTAGCAAAAGCTTGAAGATCAGTTTAAATCTGGTATAAAGACTTACTGGAGTACGAGCAGAAATCTCATTTCGCTTGGACAGCGCTGCAATACGTGCTGCCAAGTCGAATTCCGGCTCAGTCTTCTGAAGATATGACACAACATCCTTTCATATAGTCATTATTGAGATAAAAGTCAAATTCGAGATAATTACCTGAATTGTCCCCTCGACAGTGATGTTTGGACCGTTGCCAATTGAGCCAGTCCAAATCATAGGCTTGATTGGATATGGAAGTTCAGTAGATCCAGTCGCTTGCTTGAGAAGAGTGTCTGTGGGAACACCAGTAGCCTAGGAATTGTCAGTAGATGATTTTGAACTTTCTTGATAGACGTACCTTCCAGGCAAGTAAGGCGAGAGGGGCCAAGATCATCATGTTTGTTGTCATGACTGGTAGGGCTTGTTTTCTTAGCGTGAATTTGGTATTGTTTTGAAGTAATTGATAGGAAAGGTTGCCAATGAGGATGTTGATAAAACGAATAATTTAGAGCAGGAATGACCACTCTTATATATCCTATCTCATAGACTAATGGAGCTTCAATACGCCATAGTAGTCTCATCGTGTATGAGCTTGTAGATAGCATTTTCAGGTACTTTTTCATATAAATCTATCTTCTTTCAATACGAAATACAGGGTGCAATGGTTCTGCTCACGCTATATCACTGGCCAGAAAGTTAATCTCTGAACAGCTCATCAGCCCATAGATAGTTGATCGGCCCATAGACGGTTGATCAGCTCATAGACAGCTGATCGGCCCATAAACAGCTGATTTGGAATACACTAACTCTATACAAGAAGTATAACGCCGTGGACTTCGTATACGAAGTTGTATTATCGATTTCACACAATGCTTATCCCTGGTAAATGTATGTACGAGGACCTCGTGAGATCCGAAATGGCCTTTGATATCGAGGGAAAAGCTCGATTGTGATCAGTTTCTCGATGGACGTCCGATTTCACTGCCGTGGTCTGGGCCTAAAATCAAGGAAGGGATGTTAGAAGACATATCCGTACATCATTTTTAATATGCATCGAGATGGCCTTTGCAGAATATTGCTAAAATGTGCTCCCTATTTCTGATGCATTCGACAACTTGTCATGGGTGTAGAAGAAGAAATCATGATATAAAAGGATTAGAAATCGTAATGCGGGCGGGTTAGTAAGGATGAGGGGAAAGGAGGGGATGCGAGGAGCTATCTAGCAAATACGCCTTGATCGGTCGCGATTAAACATGTACCCTGTAGTAGCGAAGTTAATATTCTGGACGAAGAGAAATTTAATATTAATCTCTATATAAATTTTTAGATTATATATTATAATATTGATATTCTTTTTATTATAAATAAAATACTCACTTCGTTAATAATAAATATCATTCATTCAAAATGTAATCTATTTATTATTGAGTTTTTATAAAAAATAATAATATTATATATACAAAATCTATATTCCTTAAAATCAATTATAAGTAGATGCAAAAGTGATATCGCTATAATATAAGATTCATTTAATTTTCTAATCAGAATATAAATCATTTTTTAGAATTAAAGTTATAAATTTATTATAATAACTTCTATAATTCTTTATAATCTTTATTTTTTCAATAATGCTTTTTATTTCTCTTAATTTTATAGTTTTTAATTTATTTAATCTTTTATTAATAGAACTATTAATTATTAAAAAATCTCATTTTTTATATCTTCGTATAAAATAAAACTATACTTATATAATTTGGAAATCCTTATACTTAAAATATATTAAAAAAAATTAATTTTTAATTGTAATCAATTGTGATTTATATAGTTAGATAATGAATTAGTAAATTGTATAAGTATTAATTATATAGTAAATAGCTTCAATTCATTAGCTACTGTATTACGAACTCTAAGCGAAAGCAAAAGAGACTAATTTTTTCAATAAGTCTATATAAGACCTATTACGTTCTATATATAGTTAGATTTTTAAATAGAATATAATATAAATATTTAGAATCTATAAATATATAAATATTATATTTTCTATATCCTTTTCAAATTAATACTAATTAATAATAACATAACTTATATGTTACGGAGGTACCCGCACCGCAACATGAATTATAGTATTAATAATAGGAGGAATAGAAATATAAAAAGTAAGAAAGGCTTTTAAGTAATTAATTAAATAATTTGTAATAATGTAACTTATAATAAACCGGGTTATATGGGGAATTGGATCACAAAATTCAATTCTCTTTATATAATCTTATTCTATAAACTATATATTTATTCAATTCCAATTTTAAATTATTTAAATCATTTTTGGGAATTTTTTTTTAATATTCTTTTCTAATTCTTTAATTTGATGTTTATATAGTTGTTTTTGTGGTTTTTTTTTAGATTTTTTTTTGTTTTATGTATTATTTTTAGTACTTTTTTATTACTAAAAACAAATTAATCTTGTAATTTGATTTTCTTATTTTTAGTTTTTTTCTTTTGAGTTTCAATTACTTTCTAAATATTAGAAAATATTTTTAAAATGAAACTATCTTAGTATTTTAAAATTTTATAAGTTTAGTTATTCTTTTAGTATATTGATAAGTTGATAATACAAAAAAATCATTATTTACTAAAACTTTATTAAAGATTTGATTTACTTATCTTAACTCTATTCCATCTGAAGAAAAGCTTCTAAGTATAGATAAGTTTAAATCTTAATTAGTATTTCTTATTTGTGGAATAGAAGGTTACTAAAAGAAATTAAATAATAATAAATCAAATACTTTTTATAAAACAAAAGATATATTAATAAATATTTTTAATTCAAAAATATCAAATATATTAATATTAAAATTATTAATAAAATTATTAATATATTATTTCAAAATATAGTTATATACAATTTCAAGAATTTTAGAAAATAAGCTTTTAATATTACTAAGAGATTAATGTTTTATTAATTCTATAAGATTCTATAGTACTATAACGTGGTTTATTAGTACATGTATTATATTAGTATATATAATTTTTTATATATATAAAAAAAGACTATACGTAATTGTACACTTTCTTTATTTATCAATATGGTTTAATTTTTTCTTAGAAATATTATATTTATCTATATAAATAATAAAAAAGTAAAATAAAATTTTAAAATTTTAGAATTCAAAAAAAGTTATTCAAAAAAATAGGTTTTTGTAACGCAAAGTATAATAGTTTTGAGCTATAATTGAGATCCCTATTAAAAAATTAAGATTTGTAAATATTCTAACGTGATTCATATACGAGTGAATCATATCACCAAGTGAATCACTTGAAAATATACCAAAATTGGTTATTTTTCATATTCTTATTTTAATAACTAATTATTATTTTGAAAAACAAAAATATATAAAATAATAATAAAAATTATATATTTCAGAAATCTTATTTTTATTATATTTAAGAAAAAAATGAAAATGTTACAATTTTCGTTACAAAAAAACTATTTCTATAATAACTCTTATATTAATTCAAATTTTTAAAAAGAGATTAGATTTTTATAATATAATTATAATTAAATCTTATATATTCAATTTTTAGAAGATTCAATTTATTAAATAAAGAAAGTATATAATTATATACAAACGAATTTTGTATATGAATTGAGTAATTTACTTAGTAATATAATCTATTTATATATGAATCACGTTATTCTTATTCTTTATAAAGAAAAGGGGTTTAAAAAATAATAATAACTAGTTATTTAAATAAAAATATTAATAAAAAGCTAATTTTGGTGTGTTTCGAAGTGGTACTGTTGGTATCACCATGAGGATGATGAAGTCAATATAATATTATGATTTATACTATTATAATATTACTTGAGATTCTAAAAACTAGAGCTATAAAATATATATATTATAATATTAAGGTATTAGTACAAATATTAATATAATTATATAATCCCTATTCCAATATTAATAATTCTTTAAAATTATTAAATTATATTCTTCTAATTAATACCTTTTTGTCTATATAATTATTTTTCCTTCTAATCTTTTTCAATTCATTTAATGATTTTAATCTTTATAATATTATTATCAATTAAGTCCTTAAAAACTTAATATAATTTTGATTTAGTTATTATATCTGTAAGATTAGATTCTTTATCAATCCATTTAATTTCTATAATTTCTTATTTCTTATATACCTCTCAAATCATTATTATATTAATTATTAATCTCTTTTTATTAATAATACTAAGCTTTATAAGATAGTTATAAAGTAATTTAGAATTAATATATATAATTAATAGAATCTTATGGTTTGGGAAGATTTTATTAATTATGTTTTTGATTATTGTATTAATATCAAAGCCTAAAATTATATTGTAAAGTTCTAATACTAATATACTTCTAATGACTTTTTTATATTTGATAGATGATTAATAAATAATATTAGTTTTATTATATTTGTTTATTAAAACAATAATATATTCAATCTGAAAGGATAAATCTTTATTATTGATAAAGAATATATTAATAAATACAATCAATTTGAAAGAATTTATATCTAATAGAATAAATTGTAATTCTTTTTCTATACTATCAATTTACTATTGAATATATTTATTAAAAGAATTAGCATCTTCTTTTTTTGGATTAATAATTTATATAGTATAAGATAAATCAAAAGCTGTCTTTAATTGATATATAGGTGTAATATATACTCCTTAAATATATTATATAATATATTGATCCTTTATTATTATTAATTTTCTTAGCTTTTTATATATACCATATATATCAAATAATTCTAATTTGATTAAGTGTAAATTCTTATATTACTTCTATTAATTGAGGTAGATTGTATTATTATTTTATTAAATAATCAAATTATTATTGAATTTGAATAATATATCTAATATAAGTATTTTGCGCTTTTTTACTATAAACTTAGTATTATTGAAGTTTTCCTATTTATAATCTATAAATTTATTATTAATAATAATAAGTATATTATTTATTTATAATTTGATAATACTAAATACTATATTATTCTTAGTTATATATAAAAGATATAGATTATAGATCGATTATATTATTTTGAGAATATTAATATAATATTTATAATAAATATTAAATTAATAATTATCTATTTTTGGGATATTATATAATAATTATATAACTTATAGAATAAAACTCTTTAGAATATCTATTTCTATTAATAATTGTGTATAAAACTTTCGAATTAAGTTTGATATCGATTATATATATATTTGTATAATATTATGGATATTTATAATTATTTTGTTTTTAGGTAGTATAGCTATTATTAATAATATAATATATTAATTAATATATTATATTGTAAATAATTATATTAAAATAATAATCTTTCCTTAATCTTTTTATATTTATATAATTAATTGAAATTTTAGAAATACTTTATTGATTTCTTTATTCTTAATTTTATTAATAAATTATAAATTAAATATTCTAGTATCTATAGGTATATCTATAAGTTTTATAAATTGAAAAATACTGTTTTCTATAAATCCATTAACTTCTTTTTGTTTTGATTTAATAAAGATTATTAATGCTGGTATATTAATAAATACTATATAATATTCAATATATAGAATAGTATTATATTTGTTATTATTTGGAAAATATATTATTAAGTTTAATGGTTTTATAGGTGTTATAAGATTAATATCTTTCTCTTTATTTAAGAAAAAGATATTGAATATAGAAATTATGACTTAAAAGATTAATTATTATAAAGATTGGAGATTCTTAAATAAATTCAAAAGAAACTCCTTAGGGTTCCTACTATATATAACAATAAAAATAAAGAAAGATTTTATTTTACTGAATTTTAATAAAGTTATACTATCTGCATTTTGAGGTATATTTCATATTATTTATATATAACCTACTTCTTATACAGATTTATTAAATAGATTAGATTATAATAACTCTATTACAAATATATATAATATATAGAATACTAATTATATTAATTCGATAAATTGTTTATCTTAGGGCTGATCCTAAGGCCAATTCTATTCTTTTTTTATATACAGTTTAACTTAAATTATATAGAATTCTATTAGCATATTTATTAATTATATAGTATATATCTCATTTTTTATATCTAATAAATAATATGAATTTGTTTATTTTTTATATTCCCTTTATATCCAAATCTTCAAATTAATAGAAAAATTATATAATATTATGAATAGTTTATTACATTGATTCAGGATATCTAAAACTTGTCTTATAGTTTATAGCTTATTTATTTTATTCATTGCTTTTTTAATTACTATTTGTTATTATAAAATTATAGATACTAATAAATCGAGATCTGTTATTTATAGATATACTCCGAAAACTAATAATATAGATATTAATCCATCTAGTCCAATAATATTATTTACTGTTTTTATAGCTATTTGTAATATTATCTCTTTTGTTATAAAGTTTTTTAGCTTATTAATAATAATAATATACACTCTCTTAATAACTATATAATATTATTCGATTATATTAATTAATTAATAAACTTTAATTAGAATACTCTTTATTCTTATTGATATAATTATTATATATTATATGAATTTCTTATTAATAAAATTCTTTCCAATATTATATATAATATAATCTAATAAATTAGTGTATATATTTATTTAGTACTTTCGGAATATATCAAAAGTATATTTCATAATAATATTATTCAATTATTATATAGTTTGAAATCGAGTATCTTTATTGATAATATATAAAATAAAATGAGTATTGATATATATTACATCAATTATAATTGAGTAATTGAAATCAATATTATCTTATAGATTGAATTTAAATCATTTAGATGATTTATTATACTTTTAATAATATTAATAAAACTTTATAAATTTATTGATTTTAGTTTATAATATATTATTATAATTAATATATTATAATATTTGCAAAAATCTATATACTAATAGATAATCAAAACAATAATATAGGCATGATAATTCTATTTTAATAAAATAGTATTTGTAATTATTAATAATTTATTAAATAAATTACTATATATTTATATATTATAAAAGAACTATATACTTATTATAATAAATATATAAATAACTATTTTTTATTTTTTATATAATAACTATATTGATAATATTATTATAATATATTCCAAGCTTATTTATATTATTGAATAATAATAAAACTAGTATTTCTATATTCATAATATAAAATTCAATAATTTCTAATAATAAATTAAATAGAATTAATCTAATTAACTCAACTTTTTCAATTCTGAATATTACATTTGCAATTCCTACTCTACTTATATTCAATAATATATCTTCAATAATTGTTTTATATACTAAATACTATTTATAATTTATTATAAACTATTATACTACAATAATATTAATAATAATTCGTTAGAATTCTTTTATATTATATCTATTAATATATATTATATTCTTATTATAAACTTAATATATTAAAATATACACAAAAATCTTATTAGTTAAGTTTACAGTAATCTCTTTTCTATTAATAGATTTGCTATAAATAATAAAATTTGAATATAATTTATTTATGAATAAATCCTGAAATTCGAATTATACAAAATATACTATTACCTTACTATCTATATCTAAATCGAATTTCTTATCATTCTGAATAGATTCTTTATACTTAACAAGGAATTATTTAAAGCTTTTTTTAAAATTATTATTAATATTCTTAAATTATTTTTTATACTTTCTTTATAATTTATTATATTTCTCCTTATTATATTAAATTAATTAACAATCTTTTTTCTTATAAACAAAATATTTCTTTTTTGTTTATAATTTAAATAGATATTGGTTATTATATTTAAAATCTTTATTTTGATTATATCCACTTCAACTATATTGATATTTGTAATTGGTATAAAATATTATAACCTTATTTGAATAAGTTTATTCCTATATTATAATAATTAATTAAAGTTCTTCAAAAAGATTTAGAATATTTTTAATAAAATGAAAATAAGCTAAAGAGTATACTTACATTAGTATATATATATTAATAATCTTTTAATAAAGTAATTTACTTATTTTTATTATTAAACTAAGTTCTTCATATAAGTGGCAAAGTTATATAATTATTAATTATAGATATTAATTTATTGATTTACTATTATTATTTAAATCTTTCATTATACTTTTAAATATAATACTTTCCTATTATTATATAAGATTATATTTGTATTCTAAATCTTTAAATATGATTTTTATTATCTTACAAATTCCCTCTATCATTAATAATATACTACCTAGATTTATATAATAAAAATCGAATATAATTTTGATAAATATAATAAGAAATGCTTTGAATAATAGATATTCTAACAAATTGATGTATTAATAATTGTTAAGAAATATTGAGTATTTGTAAGCAAAATTGTTATTTTATCCATTATATTTATTGGCTTTTTTATAAAGTTTTATAAGGTTTTTTAATATTTAATTAATATTAATAATTCTTAATAATTGAATAAATAGAATTTCTGAAATACTATAATTATATTCTAAATTATTTCTATTTTTATTTTCTATATTATTTTTTCCTTTGTTTTTATTATTCTTATTATAATCTTCTTATAGGAAATCATTTTTTTTATCTTTATTATTGTCTTTTTCTTCTCCTTTATCTCTACTTGAATTATTATTATTATTAAATAGATCTTTATTTAATTAACTACTTCTTTTTAATAGAGTTTTAGTATTGTTGATATAATACTATTTTTATAATAATAATAATAATTATGATAATAATAGATTAAGTTGATAAAAAGATAATTTTAACTATAATTAATCAGAGTTGAATTATTGAATAAGTAATTCTAATTATAGATCAAAATTAAATCAAATAGACTAAATAAATATTGGCTTTATTAAATTATAAAACTAATATATAATTGATTTATTGAATTTAATCTTTTCTTAAAAGTTAGATTTATACTAAGAATATTCAAAGTAATAAAATAGTTCTAATTCTAATAATATTTTTTATTTGATATTGATATTTTTACCCTTATTAATTAAAAATACTTTCTATAAAATAATAAATAGCTTTAATATAATATATTAATTAAAGTCTAAAAGTTCAGATTGATTAAATTGATTATTTATTTAGAATATTTCAAGATCTTAAAATAATATATATAGATTTTTATTTGTAATTCTTTATTATATACTTTTTGATTGAAATATAAAGTTTTTTTTTAAGAGTACTTTAATAATCTTTTGTTTTATTTATTCTCTATAATTTAATTAAATTATATTAATCAAAATAATATAGACTAATTGAGTTATATAGATAATATATTTAATAATGAATAATTCATATAAATATAATTTATATTTAAGTTTATATAAAAGATATATATTAATTATTTGAAAATATTTTAATATAAAATATTCAAATATCATAAAGTAATCTAATTATAATTTCTAATTGAAATATATTAATTATTAATATTTGTATAATTTGAATTTATAAAAATCTCTAATCTTCTTTATATTAGAATTTTTTTTGATATTTATTGTTTTAATTAAAGAATAATATAATATATATATCTTTTTAAAGGCATTCAAGCTAATATTAGCCTATTATATAATCAGATCATATGATCGTCGCTTATAAGCTTACGAAAGCGACCATTAATCCGAAAACGACCATTAATCCGAAAACGACCATTAATCCGAAAACGACCATTAATCCGAAAACGACCATTAATCCGAAAACGATCATTAATTCGAAAACGGCCATAAAATACGAAAACGACTGTAAAATAAAGAATACAAAAAGGGGCTTTATTTCGAAAGAACGGACGGATTAGGAAGAGATCTACAAGAGATTAACGAAAGCGGAAAAGCTAAATTAGTAGGAAAAAGCATAAAAAGAGGTCTTTTTCCTTTTGAATATAAAAAAATAAGAGAGATCACTATTCAATACAGATTCTTTAATATCACGTGTTATACTGCTTATATAATCCATTTTAGTCGTTAACTAGAGCTAGCTGCCATACTATACTACTAGCCTATGACTTACGATAATATTAAATAAATAATCTTTCTATCTTTTAATTAATTTTTTAAATATATTAATTATAATAATTAATAATATATTTGATTTATTTATACTTATATTTTCATAAAAAATATAATTCTTTAATTAAAAAGATTTCGAAAATTATTCTATTATATTAATGAATAGCAAATAAATAATAAAATAGTTTTATATTTATTATTTAAAATATTATTAAATTCAAGCTAATATTATTAATTTCTATTCTTTAATATAGATTATAAAGAAAACTCGAATATAAATTAAAATTAATTTGAAAGTTATTATCATATTACCAACTTCTTTTAATAATATTAATATCAAACTATATTAAATTAATATTTATATAAGAATTATTACCACATTACTAACAATTCCTATTTATATAAAAGTAGATATTAAATTATATTGAAATAATATAAAAACTTATACCTCTTTAAAGAAATATCAATTTTAATTATAAATATATATTATATTTAAAATTAAAATATTAAGCTTTTAATTTGTAATATTATTAATTAGTATTAGTATTATTATAAGGATAATGAAGTTAATATAATACTATGATTTATATTATTGTAATATTACTTGAGGTTTTAAAAGCTAGAGCTATGAAATATATATGTTATAGTGCTAAGGCACTAGTGCAAGCGCTAGTGCGGTCACATAATCCCTGTCCCGACAGGTACATATACTAATATAGTGTACGTACTAATAAACTACGTTAGTATATATATCGATATCAAAATAGATATTGAAAAGGCTTTTTTAATAATTTTTTTATAAAAGAAATATTATAATTAAATTAAGAATCAATTTCTGAGATATCAAATTAATAAGATATAATTATTTATATCTATAAAAGAAATATTATAATTAAATTAAGAATCAATTTCTGAGATATCAAATTAATAAGATATAATTATTTATATCTATAAAATAGACTATTTTATTTATTAGTTCTAATATAAAACTATAAACTAATAGACTTTAGGATTTTAAAAAGGAATTTAATATTAATATTACGGTAAAAACCCTGAATATTATTATTTCATATATTGATACCTTAATTAGTATATAATAGAACTAAATATTATTATTTCGTTATACTATTACTAAATTTATGGACTAGCAAATTTCGAATTTAGTATATAAATTTTCAGGAATTAATAAAATAAAAAGAAAAGAGATAATGTAACTTATAGTGAACCGGGTTATATGGGGAACTGGGTCAGGTACCTTTACACCAAAATTTGTATGTAAAGGTACTTAGAGCGATTTTTTATAACTCTATAAGTACTAGAGATATAGTTTCGATATTTTGAAGTATAATATATTCAATATAAATATTTAATATAACAAAATTTTATAAAGATATAATCTTTTTTAATAAAGATATTAAAGTTTCTTTTAAATTTTTGATTTTATCTAACAAAAATTACTATGGGAATTTTTGAAATCATATTAATTCAAGAACAATATTACTAAAAAATATTCTGTAACTTTAATACTACATTTTTATTAGATATTAAGCCTAATTATTAAAAAAATTAAAATTATCTTTAATATCCATAGAGATATAAAAAGTCACTCTAAATACCTTTATATACAAATTTTGGTATAAAGATATTTGACCTGATTCCCTATATAACCCAGTTCACTATAAGTTACATTATAATTATTAATTAAAATTCAATTTATTAGTATTTCAATAATAGAAAAATTAGTATTAAAGCTTAATCACCTTAACAAAACTAGCTGGAAAGTTATTAAATTGAATTTTAATTTTAATTTTCGAGATAATTCAAAATAAATTATTTTGTTGAATTCCTTAAACTTCAATTAATAATTACACTTTTTTTTCTTTTATTTTATTAGTTCCTGAAAGATTTTATATTAGATTAAAAGATTAATAAGTATTACAAAATACTAATTGAGGTTACTTTAATTATAAATCTGATATTTGAGGTATTAATATATGAAATAATAACATTCGGGGTTTTTACCGTTAATATTAATAATCTTTTCAATAAATATTCTAAAGTTACTAAACGAAAACCAATTTTATTCAATTATTATAATCTCAGAGATATATATTTATTCATTTTTTATTCATTTTCTTATATATTATTAAAAAATATTTATATTTATATTCTGAAGAAAATGTTATTTATTAAAGAATTTAAAAATCTAGAGGGCTATGGATTTGGATTATTAAAATGAGACAATACAATTTTGTTAAATTTAAACAAAATTGTAAACAAAATTATATTATTAGGAATTTCAAGAGATCTATTAGATAATGATTCTGATAATTCTAACAATAATTGTTAAGATAGTAAAAGTAATAACAAAGGTAATAACAATAATAATAAAAATGATAGAAAGTAAAATTACTTTAATTATTTTAATTCTAATAATAATACCTGGAATAATAATTAGTATAATCAAAGTTGTTATTTTATTAATCTTTCGAAAATCTAATATATTATAGAATCCTCAATTCTCGAATGTTCAGATTTGTTGTTGGCAAGAATACTGACAATAATCCGGCGGAGTTCTTCGTTCACGAGAAAGCAATTTCCCAATGCTCTGATTCACTTTACGTACTACTTTCAAAGGGGGATTTTCGAGAATCCCAAGAGGGATGTGCGAGATGGGATGATGTAAGCAAAGAGACATTTGAGCGATTTGCTCAATTCGCGTACACTGGGGATTATTCGGTGCCAGAACCAGTACTAGCATTCAATCGAATAAAACCTACGGAAGAGGAAGTATCTATTACACCCCCTCAATCTCGGCCTTTGCCTACGCTTGCTTCGACATGGGGCTTTAATGAACCTATTGCCCGATCTGTTATCGAGTTTGGGGAAGAAGAGATTTCATAGGGTGCAAGAAAAAAGGACAAAAAGAAGAGAGTAGAGATAGAAGAAGAGATCGCACCAGAGCAGAAACCTGATTCAATTGCGAGAAAAGATGAATACTTCCGAAATTTATCCTTCCCAGCGCCGCCGCATAACAATTACGAGGAAAGTTGTACTCCTGTTATGTTTTTTGATCGAAACCTTAGCTATTCAAAAGTATTTATTGATTATACTTCATTGTATATTCTTGGAGATCTTTATTGTATTGATTTATTGAAAAATTTAGCTTTATCTAAGCTTTATCTAAGCTTTATCGAATTTTGTGTGTGTTTCAATTCGATAGTGAGAATGCAGAAGATGTTGTCGATCTTGCAAGATATGTGTATTCTGAGAAGTGTAAAGAGGGAGAATTTGATTAATGGCTGAGGAAGTTTGTGTATTAGTATGTAGCTACAAAGATGACACTTTTGTTTGGTAATAAAGGATTTAAAGATCTTTTAAAAAAGGGCGGTCTATTTGCTCTACATCTTTTCGAGTTTGTGGTATCTGGTGTGAATAAATGGGATCTAGTGGATCTTAGTTGAGCACATTGTATTTATAAAAGATCGCAAAGGAATACTTGAAACTATAGCTAAATACCTAGAGTATAGCCTTGTTGTGATATTTCCGACTCATTCCTTCAATAACAGTCCGTGAAAGATGACATTTCACCTTAGCACCACCTAGTTTGCAAACGTAGAACAATTCTATATTTGGGTACATAACGGCCAAGTATATCAGCCTTATTTTACCCCACAATTACCCCACAATTAAGCCACAATTACTCTAGTATTCTACACTTGACAAAGTCTACAAAAATAATCATTCTTCATTTACCGACTCCCGAACTAATTTCTTTAAAAGGTGATTAGAAGCTTCCAAATAACCAAATGCTAACTAATCTCTGTTTAGCCTAGTATCAATTGATATCCGCAACGCTCTTTCCCTTGTGAATGTAAAGTATTATCTCTTAAAGTTAACTAGTATCGATTTTTGATCCTCTTCCATGAGCTCAGATATAGTTACTATCATTAAAGGACAAAATAATAACGATTGCTCCTGTTATGTTTTATTACGCAATTCACTATCCTCTGTTCATCCACTGATCTATCTATCTGTCTATCCTCGTCTTTTCTAGTTGATATGGCCACAAATCAAGACCTGCAACTAGGCTGCGCAAAAATTATTCGTACCCGTGGGTAATTTGTAGATAATCCGTGGATTATCTGCAGATTATCCATCTACCTGTGAGTAGGGGGGGATTATCCGCAGATAGGTGAATGATTTGCAGAGTATCTACATATTATCTATATTATCTGCGGATTATTTGAGAAATACCCACTTAAATTCACTTTTCGGTTAAATTTGAAGCTATTCACAAATCACTTTACAGTCTAAAAATGATTCAAGCTTAGATTTATACTGATATTTATACTAATCATAGAGTTATTATAATATTATGCAATCTACGGTTAGATGGATACCCGCGGATAATTTGCAAATACTCCGTGGGCTGCCTACCCAGACTTTGAATTATCCGCTCCGCTGACGGATTATTTGCGGATTATCCGTTAGAGCAATTATCCGCTCCGCGGGTGCGCAGCCTCCCTACAACCAACATAGATTGAAAGATTAAGAGATTAATATTACAACGGATTAGTAACAGGCTGTGGAATCACCAATGTATAGGCTATAAAGGGAAAATCAATGTGAGTGTATCTATCATATCATGCATGCATGCATGCATGCAACCCTACACTACCCATCTTTAATCCCTGTGCTGTCAGCCTTTCGGTCAATTCGAACCCGTGTTTGTTTTGAGAAAATCATTCATGTTTGTTCTGTTCTTCGAACTTTCAAGCTTCCACTGAATCTTGATGCACTGAGCTGGCCGTAAATTTAAACACGATCACAACGAAATATGACATCCCATGCTTATGACCATTCCAGGTGCAAATCATCTCAAAGCTGCAGCTTCTGTTCAATTGCCGATGGATCAGAATATGTGGCGCCTGGTCTCCAGGCTTCAATTAAAGAGAACATCTTGACAGAAGCTGGCCGTGGATCATCATTCAGTGGCAGAATTTGGTATTATAATGGTACGTCGTGGATCTTTTATACTCATGCGAATTTATCACCTCAAGTCTGATGACTCTGGTCTTCCGCAATAATTGGCCCCTTCAATTTAATCACCTCCCTTCTTAACATTTAATCGGGCAGGTTGGAAATCTGTGAATCTACGCGCGTTGCTAAAACCCTCGGTCTTTGCGGCATCGACTGCGATTTTTTTTGGTCAGATAGGTGAGTAAGCCCAGTTCTTCACGTACCCTTTCATACACTCACTTGTTCCGTTACTCACTGTAATTTTGCCCTTTCAAGCTCGCGAGCAAGATTTCGCCTCGTCACTGATCCGATATGCTCTCGATATGGAGCTTTCTGACAATACGCAACAATATGTGCCCGTTTTTATCGCTCCGTAAGTAGAATCTACAACCTCTGAATGCGCACTAGTTGACTTGGAAGAACCGTCCATTTCATCGTTACTAGAAATGAGCGCGCAAAGCATATATCAATCCAGCGACTAGCTCTCGCATTAGAGCAAGCAGAAGAAGAAAAACTGGTCTGTAACCCCATATTTCACAAAGAAAGCTGCTAATCGTATTTAGCTCAAATTCTTGCGGACCATAATTGTTACTCCTGGTAAAGAAAAGGTCAAGTCTTCGGTTGTCGCTGAAGCAATTCTGTCTGCATGGCTCAAGCTATCAAATCAGGCTTTACTTGTTAGTGATTCTAAAACAAAAATATACCAGACATTCATGTACTGACGAGGATATGTAGATTCTTACTCACACAATTGCACAAGCCTGTGTGCAACTGGATCTTGAATTGCTACGTCGAGAGATTGGAGACCCTAAGTTGCGCACATATGAAGGTCTGAATAATCTACCTTTGCTACATAGGGTTTTGGAAGAATCTTTAGAGAACTATTGTAAGTACGCATTTTTGCAAGGACGTTCCCCTCGCGCATTTCTGATAAGAATTTTAACGCCTGTAACAGTCGATATTCTGAGAGATGTGGATAGGCAAGAGGCTACAGTCGCAAATTCAGCCAATTTCCTTCAGGGTTTATCTCCTCCTTATCACATTGGGGAAAATTGGCCATCAACGTGGGTAACATCTCGGATCCATTGCTACATTAAACTGACATGTACCACAGTATAGCAGACGCTAGAGCTTCCATACTCTTGACGTCAAAAATTACGCTTGCTTACCTTCTACCTGTGTTGAACATCCAGGTTGACCAAGAGATGACTTCGAGATTCAAAAACCACGATCAAAGTTTGTTGTTACACCACGTCAAGGTTGCTGTACGTGACCGGAACTATGTGGAGGAGGATTATCTCTAGTCCGAAAAGAATGATAAGCTAAATATTTGGGGAGTTTGTGTATGAACGTGGGTGAATGACTTCAATTCAATGGCTACTGTATTGAGCTTTAGGCGAATGCGAAAGAGACTAGCTCTTTCAGTAGTGCCTATATAATGCCTACTACTTTCTGTACATAGCTAGCTCTTTAGACAGAATACAATATAGACAATTAGGACCTACAGTTCGTAGGTGCCACGTCTTTCGTATCCTTCTCAAACCAACAGTTTGTAATAAACAGGTTGATTTTTTTTTATCTACCCATCAATATATGCATGCACCTGTCAGAATGTCCGTGAGGGATTATGTGTGTTTAGTCTTCATCTAACTTAAGATATTTATCGCGGGGTCGTAAGTGTTGTGGGGCTGTATTACTAGTCCAGAAGCTGACGGGCCTCTTGCTGTTTGTTATAAGAGTACGTTGTTCTCATTGGAGAACATCATTTTCCTACTCATACAAGGGCCGGCTGTATAATCAATTAGGTCTCATATTTCCCTAAAGCATCTTTAGTCTCATTAATCCTTGTGCTGATGTACTGATGTTTCGATGGCTAAGCGAGGTAGGTGTGTCTCTATCCCCCACTCACATTGTCATTCGGTGACTATGTGTGGGGTGTCTTGCAGGCCACATCAAGCGTCGGTAACGTCAGGTAAGCCTTAATTTAATAATATCCATGCAACCCGCATCCGCTTATTCGTCTAATAACATGCAATCTTATGTTTGCTCATTCTTTTACATTCCGTATTTTCTTCTCGTCAGTGGAATCTTTCCATACCACCATCATCACCACCACCACCAACACCAATACCATTACCACCATCACGAGGCACAAGCTATGCAGAGTCAGGCACTAGGTCATGTTCTAGTCATTGGAGGGTGTGGATTCATGGGACATCATCTTGTCAAAGCTCTTTTGGATGATTCAAACGTAGAGCACGTTTCTGTATTCAGCCGGAGTCCGCGCGAAAACCGTTATCCTGAAGCATCGTACTATGCTGGCGATATCACGTCTGTTGAAGAAGTTACCAATTTGCTCAAGGATATCCAACCGCGTATTATCTTTCATGCCGCCTCTCCCGATCCATACCAAGATCCACCCAATCATCTTTCTTATCAGAAGGTGAATGTAGAAGGTACTAAGAACTTGCTCGCATGCGCCTCTTCCGCACCTTCAGTTGTAGCCCTTGTCTATACATCTTCGTTGACCATATACAAGTACGATGTCAACGGTGAAATATTTAACGCGGATGAATCTCACCCCATTCTCAACGGCCCAGTTACCAAATACAACCCCTACACTGAAAGCAAGGCTCTTGCAGATGCACTGGTGTTGGCTGCCAATAATCCTTCTTCTAAACCATGTCATCTTGCTGGAAAGTGCTCCCACAGTCATCTTCGAACTGCATGTATCCGGATCCCAGGTATCTACGGCGAAGGAGACGAGAATATGACAATGCTTGGCCTGCAACTAGCACGCTACGGGTTGTCATTTCTGCAATTGGGTGACAATACAACTCTGTTTGATCCGATTTATGTCAGCAATGCGGTTTTTGGTCATGTCTTGGCAGCAAAGGCCCTCTTGACGGAGGTAGAGACGGACATCGCTTACATCAAGGATAGAGATGAAGATATTGATGCAGTACCAACTAAATATCGAATTTGCGGCGAAGCATTCAATATCACAGACGACCTTCCCTCCCCGTTCTGGTTTTATATGCGCAAGTTCTATACGGCAGCGGGGCATCCGCCGAAAACAATATGGGTCATTCCTACGTGGATCTTGTTTATGCTGGCTTGGCTAACTGAGTACTGGTTCTGGATTGTGTACCAGGGAAGGAGAAGGCCTAAAATTTTGATTCGTTCAAAGCTAGAGCACCTTTGTATGACCAGAACTTATCAAGTAAGCAAGGCAAAGCAGAGACTTGGTTGGTACGCCCTTGTCGGTGTCGATGAGGCTGCTAAGAATAGCATGCGCTGGGGGCTTGCAAAACTAGGTGTTGATGTGAAAAACATGGTTTCTGTTGGTAATGAAGTTCAGAATGGGCGAACGAAGGCTGCCTAGGTGAGATGGATGTTGCATCGAGATAGATTTAGCAATATAGATTGCAGTGTAGTTATTTCTTTAAGCGAGCTAAGAGTCCAATGGCTTTTGTATCTTTTCTTTATTGTTCTAGTGACTTGTGCGAATTATCTGCTCTACAATCATTTTAATACACGAACGCGGTCTTGGTATAAAGTCTACTATATTTACGTGATAGGCACCTATATCCATTATTGAGATTGAACCTCACGAACTGAATTTTGCCCAACTTTTGTTCTCCGCCTGACAATATTATCCGGAGTATTTGAGGAGCGGTTTTGGAGTAATCTAAATGCCTTCCAAGGCCAAATCGCGACTATCTCTGTGCTCTGCAGTCTTGTTTTCAGTCTATTTGGACTTTATATAATTTGGAGAATCTGGTCATTTACCATTTTACCGTGGTTATACCCCAATCGACCTCAAGTCCTACCATATTGGATGCCGTGTATGTTTATCCATTTATGTAACAAATGATCAAGTTTACTGACTCAGCGGGTATAGTCTTGGGTATATCTTCATTATAGATGAATAAAATGAAGCAAAAACTAATGATTGCTCTCCAGGACATGCCGTATCCTTCTTCAATGACGCCGACGGCACGTTTGCATATGGCAGGTTTGTCTATCACTTCTTGGACTATGCGCCAAAAAACCTCCTTTCGTGACATCTATAAGGATTCTAACATCAAGCTAGAAATTACTTTCGCAACACTCGCGAGCCATTCACCATCACTGCAGCAGGAGAAAGTCTCTAAACTATCACATCCATCTTCACCGTGAATGAGGTGTACAGAAATACTGAACAATTGACATTTGATGATTATATCACTGATATGATGGTTTTGTTCAGAGCTACACCACATGCCATAGGAAAAATGTGGGAACCTTCATCCCAAAAGCTCAATAGAGTTGGCGGCAACTGGTCTCCGAACAAACCACTTGCGCATATTGCCGAAACTATCATACGACAACAACTCCAACCCGGCCAACGGCTTGACAAGCTCCAACGCGTGTTTCTCTCCAGCGTTCATAGTTCTATGACTTGGGACAAAATGACCTCGAAAGTTATATTACCTACGCCATGGACCGATTCCCGTACCGTGTCGCTCCTTGAGTGGACCAGAGAAGCGCTTATGGAAGGAGCCACGACTTCTTTTTTTGGACCTAAGCTCCGTGAAATTGAACCTGACCTTTTTGACAGCTTTTTTTCTTTCGACGACAGTAGCTGGAAACTGACTTACAAGATTCTTGCTCCTTGGTCTAATGATATGAAAGCTGCAAAAGCTATTGGCCAGAATGCTCTAACGAGGTATTTCGAAATTTCCACCAGTCAGCGTCCGGGTGCCTGCTGGCTCGTGGAAGCATTGGAGATTGAAATGAAAGCTGTGGGTATTCAAGCGCCTGATATCGCTGCCTATCGTACGATGATCTATTGGGTGTGAGTGTTGATATTCCTCACTTTCACAATATATCGAACACAGCGACTGATCAATAATAGGATAAATACAAACGCGTGAAAAGTATCATTTTGGATGCTCGCTTATGTTCTCCACAATCCAAGCCTTTTAGCCAAGATACGGCTTAAACTTAAACTCATCATGGCAACTCCCGCATCTCAGGATCCCAACTCTCTTGCAAATTCATTTGTTCCTACAGCTACTCCCCATTTTCTCGCCTTGTACCACGAAGTTTTGAGGCTTATAACTTCATCTGTGTCTGTTCGCAATGTCGCATCCCCTACTTACGTCGGTGGAAAAGAACTACAGCCAGGCGGCAGGGTTATCATTCCATATCGGCAGTTACTACTCAATGATGAAGTTTTCGGGGCCGATGCTGGTGAATTTCACCCGGAGAGGTTTATGACCAATGATAAGCTGAATGTAAACCCGAGCTACAGACCTTATGGCGGTGGTTCAACTTACTGCCCGGGGCGATTTCTGGCCAAGGCGGAGGTATTAACTTGTGTTGCTTTAGCTCTGTGGAGATTTGATATGCAACTCATAGATAAAGAAGATATTGGGATTGATATTCATGAAAAGAGCTTTGAGTCAAGGGCTAAGACACAATTTCCACGTCTGGAGATAAAGAAGCCTTGCTTAGGCATTATGGGTCCAGTGGATGGAGATGATGTTTTCGTCAATATTTCCTGTAGGGCTTGAAAAAGTAACTATAAACATCTGATCATGCTTGACTGGCCTAAAGTTTCCTTTTTCTAACATCTCAAAATAAATATATGACTATTTTACACATCATAACAACGATTTTATCTTCTGTGTGTGTTTATGAAGACTACTGATCAAGTCCTTTCAGCTTGAACCCACCAGGAACCCCTTTTTGAAACAGGCCTTGCGGATCATAAGTCTTCTTCACACTCAACAAATTCTCTTTTCCTTTATCTCCATACGAGCCCAAAGGATTCTGCCAACTGGCTGCATAATTCAAATACTTGAAAGAATTGTAAACACCTGCTTCTTTTGTCTTCTCTTCAATTGCACTCATGAGCGCCGTTGTCACTGAATTCACCGTTTCATCATCCGACTAATTTGCCCAAGTAACGGATAATAAACCCAATACCAGATTCTCTGCGGATGAGGGGAGATTAAAAGAATTAACATTGCCCGGGACAGTTGCTGGGAGCCGTTGATATATTAAACTGTAGCCTATCGATGGAATTGCGCTGATGCTTGGAGTAGTTGCATTCCAGAGATCATAGATTGAGGTCAAGATAGGGAGGTTCGGACTGAAAGTTGTGGTTACATAGATTCCTCTGCATTAAATTGTGTTAGTAAAGTTTCTTCTGGTCCTAGATGACGACTTCTAGCGTGTGCAACACGCTGACATGAATCAATGTATACGACATACCGAGTATTCAAAGGCTGAAAATCCGCTTCCTCTGTTACGAAATTCAACATGTTGGAAACGCGCATGGTACTACCTAGCTGGTTGTCGATCTCCAGGAACGGCTGAAGCACTTTCGGTGTCGTATTCGCAATTGGTAAAGTGTATTCCATGCCCATAGAAACGGCTTGAAGACCTTGCTGGTAGCCGAAAGCCTGAATGATTGAGGCATGGGGGTCAAAGTTGACAGGGCTCATAAAGTCATTGAAGGCCTTGAGCAGTTGCGGAACTGTAGATGAATTGTAGAAAATAAATCCACCGAGCAGTTCCCTTTGTGCAAAAGTCTTCAAGTCAAATCTAGTCACTACCCCAAAGTTATTCGAGCCTCCTTGAAGAGCAGTGAAGAGGCCGGAATGACTTTGTGACGATGCATAAACTACCGAGCCATCGGCAAGAACCACTTCCATGCCCAGTATTCCGTCGCAAGCCCAACCATACTGAGGGGATAAGAATGAAACTCCGCCTTATGCATCTGTATCATGTTAGAAATTAAAGCCTGAGCAAAATGAATCGATGTAAGCTGAGCACTAACCTCCTATCAATAAACCTCCTACCCCAATTCCAGCTACACGACCTCCAAGGACAGTCAAGTTCCTTTGTTCCAATTGAATATATATTTTGCTCCAGATAGAACCGGCTCCCACAGAGACCATTGAGCCATCACGGTTCAGACTGAGGGTATCCATAAGCGTCAGGTCGATTGTCACCCCACCATTATCGTTGGCTGCACCGGCGATCGGAGAATGGCCACCACTCCGGATGGAAAGCAACGTAGCATCAGGTTGCTTTTTGTAGATATTTGATAGCGCTATCAGTATTGTCGATACGTCTTACGTGCAGCTAGGTTTGACTATGCAGGCCGGTGAAAGACGTTCTTGGACGAAATAGTAGGATAGAACCGAGCTGATATAGGTAGTGCTAGAGGGGTATGACACTTGCTTTGGAAGAAGGCGTTCTAGAGTACTACATTGAATTGAACTGTTGCCAGTTGTTGAAACTGCCAAAACTGCCGAGACATGGAAGAAAAGAAGAGTTCGAGTGACTATAAGGGAGAAACGTCTGGAAATGGATAACATTTTGTGTATTCAGAAGAAGCTTCACCGATGAGTTTGAAGGTCTGTCCTACATCATTGCGAGGGAATTTACTCATATTTGTAC
This sequence comes from Botrytis fragariae, assembly GCF_013461495.1. Lineage (NCBI taxonomy): Eukaryota > Fungi > Ascomycota > Leotiomycetes > Helotiales > Sclerotiniaceae > Botrytis > Botrytis fragariae. The sequence continues at coordinate 1,581,329 of NW_023500993.1, forward strand.
TCATATCAGCTCTCGCAGATGGAGCAAGATGCGAAGAAGATCCAACAAAGCCCTCAATACAAGGATTGTATTGAGACAGTCAAACAACGTGGCGAAGAGGATTTCACCAGGGTCTGAAGGTTTGCCAGGGGTGCCACGAGCTCAAGGCAGGGTACTTTCACGATCTAGTTGATTTAGAGTGACTATAAAAAGCCACAATAAAGCAGTGGTCTATTTGTATTGGCTGGATCACATTTTTTATGGCATGTTTTGTTCGAAATTTAAATACAAAAATACACTTATCTTACTCAGATTTTAGTAACAATTTGATCTAGCAGGCTTACAAATACTACCTGATGGTTCTTAAAAGAATGATTCTGATTCTGCATGAATATATTTTCCTAGTTTAAAGACCACACACACAGTAGGTGGAGATTTGTGTACTTCGTGTCTTACTATACACCCTTGAGGTAACATTTAAAGCGTGAAAGACCAATCGCCACCAGACCATCCCGCTCTGGGTTTGAAGTCCACCAGTACTTCCTTGATTGGAGGATTGATGATTAGGGACAAGTTGCTACTATCAGCTCCTGGATGAATCCATGCCCCACCAACCGGCTTGACATCATAACGCAAAACTAGCATTGAGCATAGAAAGGATATCTCATTCATGGCATAAAACCTCCCTGGACATAGATTAACGCCGCCACCAAAGCCTCGGAATGCACCTGGTTGATATGGTTTACTTTTCATAAAACGATGAGCATCGAAATTGTCAACATCTGTTCCCCAGGATGATTCATCAAAATGGTAAGCTCGATTCGGCATAAAGATGAATGAATCTTTCTTCAATAGATATTTATCGTCAAGCATGGTGTCTTGAAGCACAATTCGTGTTCCGGTGCCATCCGCATAATGTCGCAGCGATTCGTGCAGAATAGATCTGATGATAGGCACATCCCTGATCTTACTGATATCCATCTCGCGAGAAAGATGTCCGTTTTTCTCTGAATTTTTAACAAACGGTTCCACTGCGTTTCGTACCTCTTCCACAAGTTTGGGGTCTGAGAGAAGATGGAAGACAGCCCAGAATGCTGTGGGGGTTGTGTTGGCTAAGATGGCGTGCCCACTAACAGCGTCAATACGAGCTCTATCGAGGAGTGAGATTCCAGAAGTGGTAGCAACTCTGTCCTGAGATTGGACAATGTGAGACGCCGTTTTCGGACCTTCATCCGCATAATACTTGAGAAATGCATCAACCATCTTTTCGCGACCTTGGTACGCTTTTCGACATGTGACTTTTGGCAAAGGAAAGGAAATGAGTCCAACAGCATTGTCCTGAAAGTCTCTGTCATGAGTTAGTATTTGATCTTCCATATTATTACATTGATAAATTACCTGAACGCTTTTGATATTTCCGGGTCTTTGTATGGGTTTCTAGGGCCATAGAAACTACCTGTTACGGAGTCCATGATCGTGTCAACAATCCATTGATTGAGATCAATCCTGGTTATTTCTTCTAGTCTCGAAACAGTACGTGCGAGCTTCTGAGTACCATCCCTGGTAATATTCAACAGGTGTTCACCCGGTTGCATCTCTTGATGTTGAAGCGTCATGCCCGACTTGAAAAAACTCGTTCCCTCTTCTTCGCCGTTCACATTATGTGTGACTATCTTCGCTGCATGCGGGCTCAACCCCGCCATGCCCACGGTGAAAGTTGCTTCGACGTGCCAGAATGAGAGCTGCTTAGATTGTCTTTGGACAGCAAGAACAAGTTCGGGTGAGTTGATGATGTAGACTCGACCACCAGGCATACCAGGTATGGCAAGACCAAAGATACGCAACTTGTACTTTTCACTGGGTCGCGAACGCGTTAGTTCAAAATGCCTGAAAGATTTCGCTTTCCAAAGGAAAATGATGAAATGAGAAGCAAACCTAAGTGCGATGTAATATCCATACTTCTCCCGAAGTAGTCCCACAGCATGTCCAATGATTGGGAATCTTGGATCAATGTATGGTGGTTCTTTGGAATCACGCTTTACTCCAAATACGTAGTTCAAGAACCAGACGAAGCTTACGATGGCTGCCAGCGAGGCAAATAGCAGGTTCATGTTGTCAGATATGAAATAGAAAAACAAAGCAAAAAGTTGCTGGGAAATGCGGATTGTTGAATTGGTTTGTGATGGAAGACTATTCGAAATATTTGATTTATTGTGCCTTATTGTGCCCCATTGTGCCTCGTTGCGCGTCATGACAGAAGCAGTACCCCGCCACGACTGCGCATTTGGTACCTGTTCTCATCTGCAAGAACAGGTTGATAGAGACACACCATAGACAAGGATTCCAAAAAAGGGGGTAACGTTAAAATGATAGTCTGGTAACAGTAGATGCATGTCTCCGTCGTGATGTTCGATCATGTGATTCTTAATTCGGCAGAGACACAGAATACTTATCTCATCCTCAGACCACATGGTGATTACATAATAAAACCAGGCTTTTTGGCCTTAATTTCAAGACAGTGTCTTTCAAAGGCTTATCACCATAGAATCTGAAACTATTTGATTTCACTTTTAATATAAATCCTAATAATTCGTGATTTTTCGATTTTTTATTAAATATTATAAATCATTTAATTATCATATTATTTTAATATAGATCTAATCTATGAAAATAAATTTTCTTATTATTTTAATATATTTATTATTATTATTATTGGAAATCACATGTGTAGTACATATGTAGTATATATATACTACTATAAAACTCTTTCTCTAGACTTCCCGGATATATAGATTTTATATATATATTTAATATATTACTTTTTATATATAACTTATTATCTATTTCTAATAGATTATAAACATTATATTATAAAAAGCTTTATTTTACTTTTTTTATAATATATCTATTATAAGATTAGGTGGAAAAGGCCTCTGTATTGACTATATTACTATGTGTATAAATATCTTGATCCCTTTTTACTTTCTTTGGAGAGAACTAATATATTTGTTTATAATTCGTCTAATCTAGTTTATTTAGGTAACTATATTATTAATTATAATATATAATTAATATCAATAACTTTTATTTCTTTTAATATTCTTTTATAAAAATTATTATCTTTAATTTCTTTAATTTTTTGTATCTTTATTATCTCAATCCTAATATTTCTTTAAACCTTTCGAATACTACTTTTACTAGAGATTTAATTATTCCATTTATTACTATATCTGATATATTAATATAGCTAATTATTACCTTTTCTTTTTTAATAAGATTTCTAATAAAATAATAGTATATATTAATATACTTTGATTATTTATATAAATATAAATTCTTGATTAGAGCTATTACTTCTTGATTATTATCTAATAATTGAATAATATTTCTATATATAAATATATATTTTATCTTTTCAAGATTTTTGAGTATTTGAATTAATTATTTTCTTTATTTAATAAATATTACTATTAATATATATTTGGATTTAATATTTAATATTATTATTGAATTCTATTTTTTATTAGTTTATAATATTGATTCTTTATAGAATATAGTAACTCCTCCAAAAATACTTTTTTGATTATATTAATTACTTATTTAATTTATATTAATAAAGATTTTTATAGTATTTACTGGTAGATTGTATTTCTTTGTAATTTGGTATTATATTCCTTTAGATTTATATTTGAGTTTCTAAGTGATTATAGCTCTCAGATATTATATTAAGTTCTTTATTTCTATTCTATAGTATTTCACTGATTTTGTTATATATTGTGATAATTAACCTAATATAAAAGAGATATTTGATTTTATGTATACTATTAGATAAATAAAGCTACCTATAACTTATTGATATTTAATAATATTAATTAGTTTATTATTTTCTATAGTAGATTATAAATATAAATAATTAATGACAGGTATTTTTTTAATATAATACTAAGTATATAAAATTTCGAATTTGGTAAGTATAGCTTCCAAATACTTTTTTTGATTTAATATGAATAATTTATTTACTTAATCTCTTATAATTCTAATACCTAGAATCTTATTAATCTTCTTTAGGTTTTTAGTATTGAAATGTGAGGAGAGTATTATAAAGAATTAATTAAATTGATTTTTTGAGATTAAAAAAACAATTATATTATTAATAATGTAACTTATAATGAACTGGGTTATATAGAGAACTGGGTCAGGTATCTTTACACCAAAATTTGTATGTAAAGGTACTTAGAGCGATTTTTTATAACTCTATAAATATTAGAGATATAGTTTCGATATTTTGAAATATGATATATTCAATATAAATATTTAATATAACAAAATTTTATAAAGATATAATCTTTTTTAATAAAGATATTAAAGTTTTTTTCAAATTTTTGATTTTATCTAATAAAAATTATTATAGGAATTTTTAAAATTGTATTAATTTAAGAACAATATTATTAAAAAATATTCTATAACTTTAATACTACATTTTTATTAGATATTAAACTTAATTATTAAAAAAATTAAAATTATCTTTAATATTCATAGAGATATAAAAAGTTACTCTAAATACCTTTATATACAAATTTTGGTGTAAAGATACCTAACCCAATTCCCTATATAACCCGGTTCACTATAAGTTACATTATAAATTAATAAATTAAGTTATTAAATAATATATATATATAAATATAAATTGGTGAGATTTTGAGTAAAGTTTTAATTAATTAATTCGGACTTTAAAAATTGATTTTAATCTTATTCAATTTACTTAAGATTATATAAACTTTGTAGTATATATAAAATATATTTATTTGATATATTGATTCTTTAAGGTAGTATAAGATATATCTCTTTTTTGAAATAGAATTCTGTAAAAGTATTCTTTATATTAAAGTATTAATATTCCAAATTCTTTTTTGTAGTAATTACTAAGAATAAGTAAAGTATATTGAGCTATATTGTAAAAATGAATATTTCATTATAATCTTTTTTAAAAATTTAATTAAAATCTTTTATTATTAATTATATTTTGAATTTTTCAATCTTATTATTCTTTGTTTTTATTATGAATATTTATTTAGTTAAAACAAGATTCTTATTTTTTAGTAGAATATATTCTTTTTAAATATTATTTATAATTAATAAACTGATTTCCTTTTTAATAGTTTGCTTTCATTTTTTCTTATATTCAGAATTTGAGATTATCTAATTATATATAATAAAAATAGGGATATTTAGAATCTATTCTATAGGAAAGGCTGTATTCTTACTTATTGAATTTTCTAAAATCAATTAAAGGTTTTTGAATAATTTCGTTTTAATATTCGAATTAATTCTTAATATAAGGGATATAAAGATTATAGTATATTTAATAATATTTTTATTTAGGTTTATTGAGAATATTACTATTATTACTCTTATTAATTTTTGGATATACTAATCTAATTCATTATTATCTTGTTTACATTTTCGAAAAGAGTATCTTTTAGAAGAATCTATATTTATATGTGTAGTTAGAGTTTTGGTTAAAGATTAATTAATTATAAATACTATATCTAATATCTCTATTTCTTTTATTCCTAGAGATAGAATTGATTCTGTAGGAAGATTAATTTTAATAATATTTCTTTTACTATCTTTATTGAATTGCTGAATACTATTGACTTTGAATATATTAGAGATTATAACTTTCGAGTGTTTGTAACGAATCACATAATTCTAGTATATAGACTCTTTTCTTCAAAAGCTTACACTCTTAAATTATTCCTTTTAGGATTGTAGTCTAATAGTAAAAAAGAAAGCTTTAGGTTTATATTGTTTTAATTAAAAAATAATATAATATATATATCTTTTTAAAGGCATTCAATCTAATATTAGCTTATTATATAATCAGATCATATAATCGTCGCTTATAAGCTTACAAAAGCAATCATTAATTCGAAAACAACCATTAATTCGAAAACGGCTATAAAATACGAAAACGGCTATAAAATAAAGAAAACAAAAAAGGGGCTTTATTTCGAAAGAATGGACGGATTAGGAAGAGATCTACAAGAGATTAACAAAAGCGGAAAAGCTAAATTAATAGGAAAAAGCATAAAAAGAGATCTTTTTCCTTTTGAATATAAAATAAGAAAAATTATTATTCAATACAGATTCTTTAATATCATGTGTTATACTACTTATATAATCCATTTTAGTTGTTAACCAAAGCCAGCTTTTATTATATACTATTAGCCTTTGATTTATGATAGGTTATAAACCTGGTAACTTATATATACGATTAAAAAGAAGTATATGCATATCGAAATACATATCGAAATATATATCGAAAAAGCAAGAAAAGAGTGAAAAAGCCGAAAGACAATTGATTTTGCATTTAAAAGTGAAGAATACAAAGAAATTCATTCAATCAAAATATTTTATATGTTATACAAATGATTTTATATATTAATACAAATTTATATTAATCTCAAATTCTTATTCAAGTTTTAAGAATATATATATATATTTATATATATATATATAATACCCTTATTGTATTACTAGGTAATATAAAAAGGAGTATATATGTTATTAAATATATATATTATCAATATTATATATCACTGGATGCAAATAAGCCTTTTCAATATATATCACTAGGTGCAAATAAGCCCTTTCAATATATGTTATTAGATATATATAATATCAATACTATATATTACTGAGTGTATAGTAATCCTTTTATTATATATTACTAGATATAATAGAGTTGAATATCACATTTCATTAGAAATATAAAGTTAGTTATTATTTATATATAAATTCTTATTGACCCTTATATATATTTGCGAATTATATATATACTATCAATCCTATAATATATATGAAATTAATTGAAGACTTTCTTGATTGGATAATAAAAGGATATAAAAGAATATTAAATAATAGGGAATACAATATAATTCAATACGAAAAAAGAAGAAAAAGATATATAAACAATTTATATCACTTTATTGTATATTCAATAAGGATTAAATATCATTCAATAGCTTAAGGAATTGAAAGCCAAGCTTAATTGGATTCACTAGGTATATTAGATTCTAATTATAGTTTAATTATATATTATAATATTGATTCAAAAGTTATTAATAGGAATTTCAATCTTATTTTCGAAGAAGCCTAGAATCCGATCTATATTCAAAGTGCTATTATAGAGAAAGGACTAAATACGAATTCGAATCTAATTCAAATCGAAAATCAAAATATCGATTTAATATTTAGATTAGCAAGAAAAGAGGCTAATCAATTAAGATCATATCAAATCCTTGTATACAAAAGTATATCATATATTATAATATAAATTATATATTATATAAATCTTATAAGCCAGGATATACCTACAAGAATCGTTAAAAGATTCAAAAAGAGATTAAATAATAAAGAATACAAAGCGATTCAATACGAAAGCAAGAAAGAAATCTATAATAATAATAATCTTATTATTAAAATAGAATTTCGAATAATAGTTAAATACTATCCAAAAGCATAAGGAAACGAAACTCAAGTTGAATTAGATCAATTAGACATCAAAGATTCAATATATAATATTTCTATATTATATAATTATAATACAGAAACTATTATATCAAATCTTATGTAATAGAATGCTTAATCCTTTATTTATATAAAGAACACTATTATATATTCAAAAATAGATGTGAATATTAATTTCTTTAATCTTGAATTCGAAAATATTGATTTTATAAATAATATAATTAATAGGGAATTAGATTGTTTAAATAAATATCAAATTCCTTATAATCGTATATTTATATTAAAAAATATAAATCAATAAATCTATGAATATATTTCTTTATATTAATATATATATAAATATATTATTTATTAATATACTAAGCTTTTTTAGCTTATTTTTAATCTATATCCCTGAGACTAAATCTAGTTGAAGAATAAAACTAGATCCCTAGAAGCTATACATATACGTATATATTATCCATAGCGGATTGTATAGCATTATATTTTATATGAAAATGCCCTAACTTGAATAGATTTATATATAAGGATTTATATAGATTTATATTAAAAGGTAACAGCTAAAATCTAATTACTTCCCGAAATAAAGTTTTATAAAAGCTATATTAAGATTTTGATTATATAGTACTTACCACACTATAATAAAATATTCATATATATCAAATAAAAATATATAAAAAATGAATATGAATTAAGGAATCAAGTTTATAGATTCTAAATTGAATGGTTGTTCTAATTATATAGAATAGTATAATAAATCTAAGCTCTTTTTAGAAACTAATGGTTTTATACTCTATATAAACGATTCAGAAAAAGGCCCAAATCAATTCCTATATTTTAAAGAAAATAATATATTTATTTCAAGAGAAATTCATTTCAAATATAATAAAAAAGTAAAGGAATACAAAAATAAATCCAAAAAAGCTTTAATGATATTAAAATCAATAATATTAATGGATTTAGTAGAAAGATTTAAGGAAAAAACAAATCCAATAAAGCTTTGGGATATTATAAATAAGATTTATAATAAAACTTCATTCGATATAATAAGCCGATATTTTAATAAATTAATAAAATCAAATTATAATGATTTTAATAATATAAATAAATATACAAATCATATATTATTATTATATATATATTTAAAAGAATTAAAATTCGAATTATAAAAATCTTATATAATATAGATTATATTTAATAATTTAAATGATTTATTTGATTCATTTAAATCACAAAAAACAGAAGAATTATTAAAAGATTTAAATAATAATAATAATATTGATTTAGATAAACTTATATTCAAATTAATATTTGAAGAATTAAGAATAAAAGGCTCTATAAAGTCTAATAGGATTATAAAACTATTAAATATTATATCAAATTATATATTTTGTAATAAAAAGGGGCATTTAGAAGAAAAGTATTTCAAAAAACATTTAGAACTATATAATAAGAATTATAAAAGATTTAAAAACTCTAATAATAAAAGTAATTCCAAAAAACAATTCTATAAAGTTATTAAAGAGTTAAATAACCTTAAAAAATCCAATAGAATTTATAAAAACAATAAAAATAATAAAAATTCTAATCAAAAACAAAAGAAAAATAATAAAAATTATAATAAAAATGATAAAAATTATAAAGAAAGCTTTAATAATAAAATAAATCAGGCCTCTCAAATGAACTATGATTTAGTATTTAGTCCTAAATGGGAAAATAATATTATAACTATATTTATACTAATCAATCATACTAGTAAATCTAAAAATAATATTATAATAGATTCAGAAGTAATAGAGTATTACTATCCAAATAAAGATTGATTTATAAATTATAAAGAATATAAAATCCCAAAACACGCAAATATAGCTAATAGAGAATCTATATTAGTATTAGGGCAAGAGGATATTCCTATTATTATAAATAATAAGAAAATATTTATTCGAATAATAAAGTATATTTCATTATTAAAATCAATTCTAATTAGCATCAAACAAGCTACTAAAAAAAGTTGGACTAATGAAATACTATCTTCCAATAATATTTATAAATTTTCGAATAAATTTTTAAATATAAAGGTGAATACTAAATGAATTAATAATGCTTTCTACCTAGAATGTAATATAAATTATGATTTATTAAATCAAAATAAGAATACTATTTATAATAATAATAAAGATTCTAAAATAAATCAAATAAATAAATCTAAAAAAAAATCAGAATCTAAAAAAGAATCTAATAATACAAATCTAAAAGATTTAAACCTATAGCATAAATATTTAAATTATTTAAATAAAGATTATATTATAAAAACACTAAATTTAAAAGATTCTAAAATGGATTTAAGTTATTATGAAGTTTGTATATATAATAAAATAACTCAAAATATTAGTAAATCCCTATCAAATTTGAAATTAAATAAATTTGATAAAATTAGTACTAATATTTGTGAATTATTTAAAATATCAGAATTAAAAGGAGAAAAATATTTTATTACTTTTATAGATTGAGCTATACAAAGTATATAGATGTATTCTATAAAATTTAAATCAAATACTTTTAATATATTAAAAAAATATTTTATTTGATATATAATCAATTTAATACTAAAATAAAGGTAATCAAATTAGATAATACTAAAGAATTTAATTCCAATTAATGGAATTTATTCGCTAAATCTAAAGGAATTATATTAAAATATATTAGTCCTCACTATTATTCCCAAAATGAAATAACCAAAAAATTAAATAGATATTTAATAAAAAGAATATTAGTATTTATAAAAAATAAAAATCTACCTATATTCTTATAACTTAATATACTAAAAGAAATAGTTTATATTAAGAATAAACACTATAATAGAACTATAAAAAGCTCACCCTTTAAGTTATTATATAATAAAGAATCTAATATAAAATATATTAGAATTCTAGGATTTTTTGTATATATATTAAAACATAAAGAAAAAAGAGATAATAAATTTGATTATAAATCAGAAAAAGGAATTTTAGTAGAATTTGAATTTTTAAAGAATTTATTATTTTATATTTCAAAAAGAAATAAGATAATAAATTCTAATGATTTTATTATTAAAGAAGATATGCTATATTATAATAATAATATTAAAAATAATCTTATTAAAAAAGATTTATTAGAAAAATTAAAAGAAAACTCTGATATTAATAATTAAGAAGAAAAGATAGATATATATAATAATATATATAAAAATTTAAATAAAAATATTGATTCTAAAGATTCTAATATAAATAAAAGTAGATTAATAGTTGAAATACTATTTAATTCTAATTTGCCTACCCCTATTAAACAATCTAAATGTATGCGAAAGATAAAACCACAATTAGATATATATAATCTTACTTATATATTATATATTAAATCAAAGAATCAAAATTATAAATTTAAATTAAATAATATTGATAACAATTAATATAAAAAGAATATATTATTATTATATTTCAATATAAAAACTAACGAAAAAGTAATAATAAAAAGGTTTTATAATAAAAATTTAATAATTCCTGAAATATATTTATAAGCTATAAATTCTGATCAAAAAGAATATTGAGAAAAAGCTATAGAATATAAAATAAAGACTCTTGAAAAGAATAAAACCTGGGATATTATTATTAAAAAAAATAATAATAATATAAAAAAGCTAAATATTCTAAAGACAAAATAGATTTATAAAATTAAATATTTATTTAATAATAATATTGAATTTAAAGTTAGATATATAGTTAAAAAGTTTGAATAATTATATGAATTAGATTATTTAAATACTTTTGCTAATATAACAAAACAAATAACCTGGAAATTGATATTTATATTAGTAATAAATAAAAAGTAATATATATACAAAATAGATATGATTTTAGCTTTTATACAGGGAAATATTAATAAAAATATATATATCAAAGTCCCTAAAATATATTATAATAATAATATAATATTAAAACTAAATAAAGCTTTATATAAATTAAAACAATCTGTTAAAATCTAGTATATTATATTAAAAAGTATATTAAATAAATTAAATTTTATTAATATAAAATCAAACAAATATATATTTATAAATAAATATTCAGAATTAATATTGAATATATTCGTTGATGATATTGTTATTGTAAATTTTAGTAAGATTCTAATTAAAGATTTTATTAAAAATCTTAAAAACCATTTAGATCTAAAGGATTTAGATCTAATAAAAAACTATTTAGATATTCAAATCAATTTAAATAAAGATTATATTAAATTATATCAAGAAAAATATATAAATAAATATCTAAAAGACTTAAAACTAGAAGATTGTATCTCTGTAGCTATACTTATGGTTGCTAAAAATGATATAAAAATAAATTTCAATAAAGCTGATTTAAATAAAATAAAATGAATTTAAAAAGCAATAGAGAAATTACTATATTTAATATTAGGAATTAGATAGGATATTGCTTATTCTGTATTAAAATTAGTAAGATATATGTTTAATTCTAGTAAAGATTATATAATAACTATGAAAAGAATATTTCGATATTTAAAAAGAACTAAAACATTTAAAACTATATATAAAAAAATAATAATAAATATATCAAAGGATTTTGCAATACAGATTATACAGAAAATAAAAACTCTACTAAATCTATTAGTGGCTATATATTTATATATACTAATAATCTAATTAGTTAGAGAACTAAATTACAATCTATTGTAATACAAAATACAGTAGAATCCAAGCTAATTACTATAAATTTAGTTACTAGAGAGGCTATATATTTAAGATATATATTATAGAAATTAAATTAATTTAATCAAAATAAATTCCTATTATATATGAATAATATATCAGCAAAAGCTATATCGAATAATTCTATATATCATAATAGGAGTAAATATATTAATACTAAATATTATTATATAAGAGATCTTATAAATAAAGGATATTTAGATTTAATATGAATTTCTATAGAAAATCAATTAGCTAATAAATTAATTAAACTATTAGAAAGAATCAAATTATCAAGATTTATTGATATAATTCAAAATTTTAATAATTATTATTATTAAAATAAAAATATATATAAAAAATTAATACTCTTTTTCCCTTTAAAAATAAGAAGGTTTTTAATAAGATTAATATATATATATTTATATATATATAAAAAGATAATATATATTAAAAAAAATTATTGTTTTAATTAAAAAATAATATAATATATATATCTTTTTAAAGGTATTCAATCTAATATTAGCTTATTATATAATCAGATTATATGATTGTTGCTTATAAGCTTACAAAAGCAATCATTAATTCGAAAACAATTATCAATTCGAAAACGGCTATAAAATACGAAAACGGCTATAAAATAAAGAAAACAAAAAAGAGGCTTTATTTCGAAAGAATAAATAAATTAGGAAGAGATTTACAAGAGATTAATGAAAGCGGAAAAACTAAATTAATAGGAAAAAGTATAAAAAGAGGTTTTTTTCCTTTTGAATATAAAATAAGAGAAATTATTATTTAATACAGATTCTTTAATATCACATATCACACTACTTATATAATCCATTTTAGTCGTTAATCAGAGCCAGCTTCCATTATATACTATTAGCCTTTGACCTACAATAGTTTATTATATTATTTAAGAATTAACAATTATTCTTTTAGTTAATTACAAAAGTTATATTAAAAGTATATTTCTTAAAATAAATCTAAAACCTTTGGGATAGATTATATTTAGATATATTCCTAATATAAATCTGAAATCTTTAAGAATTATATTAATATAAATATATTTCTGAAAACTAGAAATAATATGATTTAGATTTAAAACTCTTAAAAAATTATGCTTAGGTATATTTTTATATATAAATCTGAAATCTATTTAAATTAAATTAAAAGGATAGCTTTTAAAAAATTTAATCTTTTGAAAATAAATATTAAGAAATTAAAGTTAAATTACATCTAAATCTGATTTGTTCTTATAAATAATTAGTATTAATCAATTAAGAATAATCAATTTTTAAAGGAGGAATAATATAATAAATCACATAATTCTAGTATATAGACTTTCTTCTTCAAGAGCTTACACTCTTAAATTATCCCTTTTAGGGTTATAGCCTAATGGTAAAGAAGAGAGCTTTAGGTTCGTCATAGTATTTAGGGATAATAGTATTTTATAATAATTCAGATAGGAATTCTTATATCTCTTATATTTTGTAAGATTTGCCTTTTAGTTTTCTATTAGGAATAATATTCTTTATATCTTAAGATTTTGATACAAAATTTCTTATTCTTAAATCTAAATTTCCCCCCCTTTTGAATTCATTTATAATTATTTAGTTTACTCATATAATATAGTCTAGTTTTAGTAAATATATTTTAATATATCTATTGATTATATATAAGTATTCTATAAAAATGCCTATTCGAATTATATTTTGTAATTTGTTATATTATTAATCCTTTAGGATTGTTTTTGGATTAATGTATATATAGTACTTGCTTCCCCATATTCTGTAATAACTGATATCTAGAGTTGATTTTATAAATGCTTTAATAGAATTAATAATATTATCATCAATAATCAATTTAGTATTTATTCTATTTTTATAGTATATATTATATTTAATAGTTTTGTTCTAGAATTCTAATAGCAATTTAATTTTTTTTAATATAACTCTTATATCAATTTCAGTAATACCAATATTTCTTTTGATAACTTTATTTTAATAAAATAATACTATAATAATTAGTTCTAATTAGATTCTAGAGTTCTATTCTTTAATAGTTTGAATTAGTTTTGATATATTATTAATTCAAACAGTTAATATCTCATTATTTATATTTAGTTTCAATTTAGTTTTCTATTTCTTTAATTTTGATATAACTTTATCTTTTATTTTTAGGATCAAAATCCAGTTTATTTTTATTTAACTATTTGTAATTAATAGGAAATAGTAATTTCCTTATAAAGACTTTAAGAATAAATTAATAATATCGAAATGAATGAGTTCTAATCTTTTCGTTTTATAAAAACTGAATTATTTTAGAATTAGAATTTTTATTTTAATGAATATATAAACTTTGTATATAAGGATTTTGAATAGAATTTTGATTAACTTTCTTAATATAATGATTTTATAAAGGTTTTATATCTTTTCTAGATTAAAATGATTAAATTGTTTATACCATAATAAATAGTTTTTTAAATCCTTAAATCTATTTAAAAAGATTTCTATTATAATTTTATTTAATTTTATATTATTAATAATTTTTGTACTTTAAAGAGTAATATTTTTTTATAATATCCAAGATTATATAAATTCCTTTATCCATTTTTGTTTTAATAATATTTATTCTATTCTTTTGAAAGTATATACGATTTGAGTTAAATCTACCCTTAAGTTTAGCTTTACAAATTTTTTTACCAAAAAGGAGATTGACTTTTAATCCTAATATATATAATATCTTTGAGAATAAAATTACATCTTCGTTTTTTAACTCTATTATAATAATATTTATTCGATTATAATATATAATTTCTTTATCAACTTTTATTATTTTTCTTTTTATTTTCTTAATATCTCTAAAAAAGGAAAGTTGGTTAGATATATATAAAAAAGTATTAGTATTTATATATTAACAAGAAAAAATAGTTTTACAAATAAATTCTTTAGAAATATAGTATTCTTTATTATTAAACTCTTTTTTACTTTCTAATAAATTAAGATTAACTGAAAGATTCTCGCTGTTTGTAAAATAGATATAATTATTTCTTTTTTTAGTAAATAATATTTTGGTTGTTTTTTTGAGTATTGCTTTTTGTTATTTAGTTTTATAATAATTGTGAATTAAAGTTTATATAAATATGAGGTTTTTATAATTATATAGAAAGTATTCTTCTTGCTTATAAAAGTAGTAAATATAGGTTTTAGCTTTATTATTTTGATTTTGCTTTGTAAATGGATTTAATCCTTTATATTCTTTTTGTTATTTTAGAATTATATATTTCTTACTAATAATATAATTTTATTCTATCTCCTAAATATTGAGCTCTTTAGTTATAAGATATTTGATTTTGTTTTTTATTATTAATATACTTTGAATATTTATAATATTAATTATTATTTGGTATTTATTTGAAAGACTTTTAATTATAATTAAAAACAAAGCTTTGTTTTTATATAAATCTTTGAATACGGGGTTAGCAATATTAAGCTTGTGTTAATATTCTTTTAATTTATTCTAAACTTTAATAATAGTTATTTCTAAATAACTAATAAACTTGAAAATAAATATTTGGATTATTATTAAATACAAATTGGCTATAATATTATTAATTCTTGAATACTTTGATTTCAAATAGTTCTATAATGTTTATACTGTATTGTATTTGTTAATAAATATTTTATTATTATTATTAAGTAATTTATATATATATAATAATATATTAACTTTATCTTTCAAATATTTAGCCTTCTTATTTAGATTGAGCCTGATATTTATAATTTTACTTTCTTTGAGAATTAGAAAAACTTTAATACCATCAACTTTTATTTCAATTCCTTTAATCTTAATATACTCTTACAATATAAACTTAATTATATAAAATCAATTCTTTTCTTTCAATTATATTTTCATTTATCAAAATTATCAATTATAGATTTTTTAAATAAAATTCAGAATACTTTTCGTTTGCTTTTTGATTTTGTTTATCTTGATATTTATACAGAAAATTTGTAAGGTTTTTTTTTCCCTTTTTTTATATAAATGAATCCATATAGATTATAAATATAAATATAATTAATACCACATGCCTTTTTATTATACCACATACATTTTATTTATAAATAATACCATATACTTTTTCAACTCTATGAATTAATAATAATAATAATTATAATATTATATACTAATTGTAGAGTAGTGCCGTGTACTCTTTAATTCTATAAGTTGAATTATAATAATAATCATATTAATTATATCTAAAGACTATATTAACCAGGCTTATAATTTATTATAAAATTAAATGGAAAAGATCTTTATATTGATTATATTACTATGTGTATAGATATCTTAATCCCCTTTTGCTCCCCTTAAAGGGGATTAATATGCCTATCTATAGTTTGTCTAATCTAGCCTATTTAGGTAATCATATTACTAATTACAGCACGTGGTTAGTACTGGTAACTTCTATTCCTTTTAATAATATCTAATATAAAAATTTATATTATTCAAGTATAATGAGATTAATTGAAATCGAATTATTTTAATTGAAATATAAATCTTTTATTATCTTCAAAGATAATAATTGAATAAACTTTTATAGATATATTATATTTGTAATACTAAAAGCTAATATATTAAGAATATATAAAAAAAAAGAAGAAATACCAGTAGGCCTTTACTTAGAAATTATAGATTAAAAGAATAAGAAAGGAATTACTATTAATATTATTAATTTCTATTTAATCTCAATATATCATTCTCAATTAATACCTTTATTTATAATAAATAATCTTTCAAATACTTGAGTAAAACTATTAATATTCAATAATACTATAAATCCTTAATATATCCAAAATCTTTAAAGATTATTCATTTATGAATAATTCAATCTAAAAACAAAGATTATTTAAATCTTTTTTAATTATTTTCTTGAATATTAGTATAAAATATTTAGAATAAAGCAATCTATTATTAATATAAATATTTATATTTAGTTCTTAAGTATATTATTAAAAACAGAAGTCTGGTAGATATAATACAATTTTATTATATTTATAAATATAAATCTTTAAGATATATTATATGCTTTTTAGTAAATCAAAAGGATTTCTTAAGAAACAATAAATCAATTAATAATAGCTAATATTGTATAAGAAAATATAAGAGGAAGAGATAATAAAAGAGCTTAAAAAAAAGATGGAAAAGGATATAGAGAATATTATAAAAATAAAAGAAAATATATATCTAAAAAAGGCTATACAAATTTGCTAAATTTTGATAAAGTTATTAAAACTAAATCTTATATTTACAAATTCTATAAGAAAAAAGAATACTAATAAAATACTTATTAGAAATATAATAAGATTAAAAAAACCTTATATTCAAATAAAAAGATTAATAATAATAATTTTATATAAATAATTATAATAAACAAATATACTAATTTCCTTTATCCTTATATTACAATATATACTAAAGTCCAAAATAATATATAAATTCTTGATTTAAGAGTTTCTTATTATTTTACTAATTTTATTAAGAATTTTACTAATATTATATATTAGGATATATTATGAAAAGTCAAGATAACAAATTATATATATACTATTAATATTATATATAAAATAGCTATTATAGATAATCTTATATTAAGAGATATTTAATATATTAAAAACTTTCAAAATAATTAATTTATTTCAATTAGGATACTTATTGAAATAGATCGAAAAATCATTTTCAAAAGGAATTCAGTATTATACTAGAAAAATAATCAATTAGAAATAATTATAAGATATATTAATAATAATTATATTATTTAATAATTACTTATTTAATAAGTATATATAATTAATATAAACTCAGAAATAGAAGAGATTAATGTAAATAATAATAAAACTGAGATTATATATTAATACTTAAATTATTTCAATTATAATCAAATAAATAAGCTAAAGAAAACCTTGAATAATCTATACTATACTAAAAGAAAGAAAAGTACTAGTTAAAAAGCTTATAAATCTTATTTTATAAAAAGAATAAATAAATATTTCAATAAGTATATAGCTATTTATATATTTATAAAACTATAATGCTTATATATAAATCTATTAGAAATTTAAGAATCTTTTAAGAATAAAAATAGATATTTTATTATAATTATTAATAATATAATAAAAGGAACTTGGCTTAAACTTATAAAAAATAAATCTATAGAAATTGTTATACTTATATTAATAGATTTTATTAGTTAAATTGAGAAAAAGTTTAATTATAAAATTGCTATTATTAGAATAAATAATAGAAAGAGTGAATTTAATATATCTTTTCAAATAGAGATTGGAAAAAGAGAATTAATATTCGAATTCTTATCTTCTGAAAAGCACTTTATAAATAAAGTGGCTAAAAAGAAGATTTAAGATATTAGTATTATAGCAAAATTGCTATAAAGTAAATTAAATATCAAATCTAGTATATAAAAATTTATTATTAAATATACTATATATTTGAAGAACAGATTATTTATTAAAATATTATCTTTTAGAAAAATAAGGATACTTTTTATAATAATAATATTATATAAAGCTATATATAATAAATAATCTGATTTTAAAAAGCTTAGAATATTTGATTGTAAATTATAAACTAGAAACTCTTAATAATTAGATTTAATAATAAAGAAATTCAAATTTAAAATACTTAAAGGAAAGTATATTATAATTAAAATAAATAGAAATAATATTTATTATCTTCTTAATCTTTTTATTAAAACTATTATTAGAATAATAAATATTGATTTTAATAAATATAAATATCTATTTAAAGAATTTAAAGAAAAGAGTATTCCAGAATTACTTAGAACAAAAAGGAAAAAGAAATCTTATCTATATAATAAATAAAAGGCTACAAAAAGAAGAATATAATTAATAGTATAAAAAGATATATATAAAGATATATATATTAATAAGCAAGTAGAAGCTTAAATCTAAAAAGAATAAAAGAAAGCTTGAATCTATTCTTTATAAATATTATAATAGTAATAATTATAGGGAACTAAATACTTAATATAAAATATATAAGTATCTCTATTTTCAAAATAAAGAGTATAAATAGTTATAAAGATTTCAAAACTTAAATTTATTCTAATAACTATTTTAATTCAAGATACTCTAAATAAGAGTTATAAGAAATGATTAAGAAAGATTTTTAATAATTAGATTGTTTAGTATATAGTTATACTATATACTATCTTTATATATCCTAAAGATTCCTTAATTAGTAATTCTGAATTAATATTAAAAGAAATAATAGAGCTTGAAGATATTATATAAAAGAATGCTCAAATATAAATAAAAGTAATTAGAAATGAATTAATATAACGTATGGGGAACTCGGATATATAGGGAACTCGGACAGGTATCTTTACACCAAATTTTGTATGTAAAGGTACTTAGAGCGACTTTTCATATCTCTAGAAATACTAGAGATATAGTTTTGATATTTTGAAGTATAATATATTTAATATAAATATTTAATATAACAAAATTTTATAGAGATATAATTTTTTTTAATAAAGATATTAAAGTTTCTTTCAAATTTTCGTTTTTGCTTAATAAAAATTACTATGGGAATTTTTAGAATCGTATTAATTCAAGAACAATATTATTAAAAAGTGTTTTATAACTTTAATACTATATTTTTATTAGATATTAAGCCTAATTATCAAAAAAAATTAAATTATCTTTGATATCCATAGAGATATAAAAAGTCGCTCTAAGTACCTTTACATACAAAATTTGGTGTAAAGGTACCTGTCCAAGTTCCCCATATGTCCGAGTTCCCCATACATTACGTTATAAAGTTTTAAGGATAATAATATTTTCGAAATTATAAATAAAGCTATGTCTATAGACTGAAAACTATTAAATAATAGATATATTCTGAGAAATAAATTAGATTATTTTAATAAATTAATTAAAAGAAAAATAAGATTAGTAATTAAGGATTATTTTCAAAAATATGGAATAGATTATTAAAAGACTTTTATTAGTATAATAAGATATTTAATATTATATATTTTATTAGTAAAAGCTGTAATAAAATTTTTAGAGATTAATAATATAAATATTAAAATTGTTTTCTTAAATAGTAAGTTAATGGATATAGAAATTCTTATAGAAGTATTGAGATATTTTGAAGAAATCTTTTCTAAAATCAAATTTAAAAATAAATTATATTTCAAACTGAAAAAGTCCTTTTATAGATTAAAACAAGCTTTAAGAGTTTGATAAATAATTGTATAAAGATTCTTTAAAGAGATTGAGTTTAAAGAATTTATAGTAAATCTAAATCTCTTTATAGAAAAGGGAGTATATATTTTATTATATATAGATAATCTATTAATAATAGAAAATTATATTAATATCAATTTAATAAAAAAGATAATTAGAAGTCGCTGGAAATATAAGGATTTTAATAAAACTAGTATATTTCTAAGCATTCAAATAGAACGAAATTGATAAAACTAATTATTCAAAATATATCAATCGAATTATATGAAAAAGATTTTATATAAATTTAATATTAATTTTATTAATATTAAAAATTTGCTTTTATTTTCTAATATAGCTATATAAAATATAAATAAAAATAAATTTCTTTATAAAGATAATATAATTCTATATCTTCAGATTATTAATAATATTATTTATCTTTCAAATTATACTTAATTCAATATAGTATATACTATAGATTAGTTTGCTTATGTTATATATATATTAAGGGAAAGTTATTTATTATTTATAAAATATTTATTTCAATATTTTGCTAATATATATTCAATTAGTATAGTTTATTCAAATCGATTAAATATGCTTATATATAAATATTAAGTCTATATAGATTTGATATAGGAATCTATAATTAATAGGAAATTTATTTAAGGAATAGCTTTTATTAGATATAAAGAAGCTATAGTATAATCTTTAATAAAATAGAAATCAATATCTCTTTATATAATAAAAATTGAAATTATAGTAGTAAATAAAAATATAAAAGAATTAGCTTAAATGGAAAAACTAGTGAAAAACTTAGGAGAATATTTTGAGAAAAAACTTTTTATTTCAATTTTATATTATAATAATGTAAGTAGAGTTAATTGAATGTAAGAAAATAAATTTTATAGTAAAATAAAGTATATTAATATTTAATAGTATTATATTTAGAAAGATATAATTAATATCAAAAGATTATATATTATATGAATTCTAGGAATTAAATAGATAGCTAATATCCTTACTAAACAGTTTATATACCCTAGCTTTATAATCTATGGAAAAGGTTTTGAATTAAATCTGAAATACTAAATACAAATATATTAAAGAATATTAATAGTTGTATTTGATTAAAGAGTATTAATAGTTATATTTAATCAAATTAGTCATTTTGGTCGATTTAGTTGATTAACTTTTTAATTAATTAAATTGATTAAATTGACTATATAAATTAATTAAATTAATTAAAACTAATAAAAATCACTGAACTTATTTATTTTATTAATTTCATTAGATTTATCAGATTTATTATATTTACCTAATCTATTGAATTTATTAAAAACTATCCGAATTAATCGAATTAATCAATTTATTATAAATTAATTAAATTAATCAAATTAATTATTTTGAGAAAACTATATAGGATAATAGATAAGCTAAAGGTCTATTTATATAAGATTGGATTTGAGTTATTTATTATACTAAAAAAATAACCCTATAATCCAAAAATAACAAATTCAAAGCAATCCATTAATATATATATAAAAAGGATTTTATAAAAACAGATCGAATTCATACTACTATATCTCTTTATAGTAAATTGGATTTCACCTAATATAAGTAGAGAGAATAGGATTCAAATAAAAGAGTACTTTTATACTACAATACAATATTAGATTATAAAGTTATTAAACTCCATTAGAGATATAGATATTATAGATAATACTAAAGTATTAATATTATTATAAAAATTAATAAGGCTTTTTACAAATATATATATATATATATAGAGTTTATATAATTTAGATAATAGATTTCTATTATAAGGGGAATATTGGAAATTATATGTATAGTATATATATAGTATGTATATATTACTATAAAACTCCTTTTTTGGACTTCCCGGATATATAGACTTTATATATATATTTAATATATTACTCTCTATGCGTAACTTGCTGTCTATTTCTGACAATTATAACTCTATTCTATTATATACAAATATAATATTGAAGTTTAAAAGTAATATTTTTAAAATTCAACATTTTATTAAATTAAGTATTTATTTTCTTCGAAATCCATTATTATTATTATTTCTAATAATAATATATTGTGGGGACAGGGATCATATGACCGTACTAGCGCTTGCACTAGTGCCTCGGTATTATAGTATATATATTTTGTAGCACTAGCTTTTAGAATCTTAAATAATATTACAATAATATGAATCATAGTACTATATCAACTTTACAATTCCTATAGTAATATTAATACTAATTAGTAATATCACAAATCAGGAATCTAACATCTTAATTTCAAATATAATATATATTTATAATTAAGATTAATATTTCTTTCAAAAGATATAAGCTTTTATATTAATCTAATATAGTTTAATATTTGTGTTTATATATATAGGAATTATTAATAATATAACGATAGCTTTTATATAAATATTAATTTAATATAATTTGATATTTATATTATTAAGTGAAGTCGATAATATAGTAATAACTTTTAAATTAACTTTAGTTTATATTTAATTTTTCTTTATAATATATATTAAAGAGTAAAGATTAATAATACTAGCTTGAGTTTAGTAATATTTTAAATAATAAATATAAAATTATCTTATTATGTTACGGTCAAGTCTTAGAAGGCCAGTCAAGGCATATAAATAGATTCTATAGATTTACCTTGAGCCAATATTAGTCCACACATAATTATAAGTTGTAGAATTTTTATAGTTTAAAGAAATTAAGGAAAAGTCTTGATATTATATAATACCTAGTTAGTTTATTATTATTATCTACTCTAATAATTATCTATTTATTATTTATTAATATAATAGGATAATTTTCGAAATCTTCTTAATTAGAGGGTTATATTTTCTATAAAAATATAAGTATAAATAAATCAAATATATTATTAATTATTATAATTATTATAATTATCGTAGGTCATGAGCTAATAGTAAAGTTAAGGAATATAAATGATTTAGACTAATATTTAGTCTATTTTGAGAAGCAGGCTCTGATTGACAACTAAAATGATTGTTAGTATCATCATAAGGATGGTGAAGTCAATATAGTACTATGGTTCACACTGTTATAATGTTGCTTGAGGTTCTAAAAGCTAGGGCTACGAAACGTATATACTATAGTGCCGAGGCACTAGCGCAAGCGCTAATGCGGTCACATGATCCATGTCCCGAAAATGATTATATAAGCAATGCGACACATGATTTTATTGAATTTGAAAGGTATATTCATTCTGATTATTCTACATTCACATGATTCATACGAATTATATCCAACTATCTTTTATTCAAACCTAACTATTTGTAATAGTGTCCATCTGGGAGCCCTTACGGCCTTGGCATTATTCTTTTGCCTTCCGGCAAATTTTCCATATCAGGGACAATCAGTCGAAACTCAACGGGCGGAAATCATCTTATCAAAAAAGGCTTTCAAGCGAGTTGATCTGCCTGGTGCCATGATTCTCATCATTGCAACTACATTCTTGATTGCTGCTCTATAAGAGGCTGGGCAGACATACACTTGGAAATCTGCTTTTATTACTCTGTAGTAGCAAAGTTAATATTCCGAACGAAGATAAATTCAATATAAATCCCTATATAAATTTCTATTTCGTATATTATAATATTGATATATATATTCATTAATAATAAATAAAGCTCTTTATTATTAACAAATCAAATTAATTCTTTTTACGATCTGTTTATTATTGAATTTTAATAAAAAAAAAGAAAATAAGGGCCCTAAAAGGCCTTAGGAATTTCGAGATTTTTGAATATTAGAATTATAAATAAAGTAAATGGAAGGGAGCGAGTGTACGAATTAGGGGAAGGTTAAAAAGATGAACTAAAGCTAAAAAGGAGAGAAGAGGAATAAGCATAAAAGCTAAAAAATAAATGAAAAGTATTAGTCAAAAGTTTAAAGGGGAGTATTCCTATTGCTTACTACTCACTTTCAATTTATTCTTTAATCAAAAGCTTTATTAGTATACTATACAATACAGAATATACTAAATAAACAAGAAAATAATCTAATTTGAATATATATAGATATTTTGATCTAAAAATGATTGCCTTAAACTGTAACGATCCGGCCTTAGGCCTAGATTAGTCATTCATTTGCCCCACCTGGCAGGGCAAATCTCGTTTTGCTTTGATTTTTTCTTAGTCCCCTCTTGGTCCCCTTCTGATCCCTTTCAGGCTTATAAAAGCTTTTTACAGATTTATTTTTTATATAATAGTTTGTTATTCTTTAGTTACAATAATTGATTCATTCTATCACTATAACTTGACTCTATTGTCGTCATATTATAATAAATTCTTAATACCCTTATAAAGGATAGAATATCTTCCTGAGAAAATCAAAATATCTATTTATAATTATACTCACCTGAGTTACTAAACTATTTGCAAAGGATAGAATATTGGTTTATATTATATACTTTTCTTGAATCTCTGAATATATTATATTTTCGAGTTTTTAAATAAAGAAAATATTATATTTAAGTTATACCCTCGAAATTATTAAATAAAGAAGCGGAAACCCTTTATATTTAAAAAATAAAATTCTTTTTATCTTTTCTGATATAGAATGCCCCCTTGCAGAATTCAATTATTATAAGGCTAAACTCTTAACGAAAACCTGAATCCAAATCAGTAATTATAATAAGAATCCAATAGCACTTCAAATATTGAAGACAAAGAGATGAAATCCAATCAATTCAACTCTTTTGCTTTCCTACTTTCCGGTTTATTAAGATAAGATATTATAGATATTATGAATGCCAATAATATAATCATAATAAATAGTATTCGGAAAATACTGGAATTAAGAACGTATAGTAGAAGCTATTATTATATACAAATGATAATTAAATAAGCCATGAAATTAAACTCATTAGAATCCTATCTATAACAAAAAGATACCTCTGAAAATCCTATAGGAATTATCCCTTTAATTGAAATACATAATAGCTCTATAACCTCTCTAATCAGTAAAACTAGATTGAGTATTAAAATAAAAAACCTAGAACTCTTGGATAATGGGGTTAACCCTATATTCGAAATATAAAGATTACTTGTTAAAGGTAAACTCTTGGATAATACTAATTATTATTCAAATAAAGATTCACAAGTAAAAGCAATCTTTCAATAAATTACTGAAAAGATATAAAGATATTTAAAGCTCAAAATGTTATATAAAGATTTCTGAATCTTTAATAATACTCTAAACTATTTTAAAGATATATATCTAATATTTAATCACTTAGAATTAGTAATTAAGAAATTTAGAAATCTAAGGATAGAATTTTCTATATTTTATTAATTCTATACTCAATTCCTAGAACTGGTGATAGAATCAAATCAGTTTAAAGAGAATCTTTATAAAGAACTAGTTATTAAGATATCCCTTCCCCTCAAAAATATTATATTAGCTATTATAAATGGTTACTTTAATTTCTAAACATATATTACATATTTAATTAATATAAATATAAGGATATACATCATTTATTAAAGGAATCTATTAGCTTCAAAATAGGCCTTATTCCAGCACTTAGGAAAATTACTTTTAAAGTCTTTAAAATCAAATAGGATACTTAATCAAAAAAAGTCTACTATTTTTGAATCTACTCAAAAATCCTTTACTACCCCTAGGATTCTATTTAATCGAAAATTTTATTTTCTAGAAAACCCTAGAAAATATTATACTTATAAAGTCTTTAATTAAATAAAAGATTATATATATCTAATAAAAATTTAAAAAATTAATAAAATATAAAAAGACACTCTTATTAATTTGAACTAATCAAAAATGAATTCAATTTTTAATACCAATTTATATAAATCAAAAAAAAACTAATTCTTAGTAAAATCTCTTATTAAGGATTTTAATATATAAAAAATATTGATCTTAAAAATCTTATAAAAGATAATAGTTTTACTATTATTTATTACCTACAAATCCATAGTTTCCAAGTCTATTGCTATATATTAATGGATACTAGCGCTAGTATCTATCTTTTTATTAATATTTAATTTATATAACAAATCTTTAAATATATAAATATCTTTATATTTATTTTAAATCATTATATTAATATTTAAGGCTATAATAGATGGTTAAAGGCCTTTATTACTTAAGCTATATATTTAATCTTATAATTAAATAATAAAACTTTTATTTAAGCACTATTCTTATTAATTAATATAAAAAGAGATATAATTCTGAGTAATGGATAACTTCAATTTTATAATATTATCCCTTGATTCTATAATTACATTTTTATTTAATCTATTAATTTGCTAGTTATATTCAATTTCTTTAGTAAAATTAATATTTCTTATAATTCTCTGAGAAATCTTAAAGTCTGTAATTATAAAAAGTATTAAACAGATATTAATCAAAAAGATCAATTTTTTAATATTAATTTTATTAATCTTTTTTTTATATTTCAAGTCAAATTTATTAATTAATATAATTAGAATATTAAAGATAATCTTAAAAAAATGAAAAGATTAATTGAATAATATAAGAACAAAGAAATTTCAATTCTCTTTGAGAATACTAAAATCAATACTTTAATTTCCTTTGAGGGTATCAAAAAGAATATTTTAATTTCTTTTACAAATATTAAGATTATTATTCTTAATCATATTCTTATTAATTCTAATTCTTTTGAATCTTTTATATATAACTCAATAAACATTACTATTATTATTATTAAAGCTTTTAAAATATATACTTATTATTATAATAATATAGTTTTTAATATTAGTATATATAAAATCGATAATATTCTTAAAGATTATATAGAAAATATGAAATCTATCAAATTTGAAAAACTCTATTCTCAAATTCCTATTATTTATTATAATTAAATTAATATTTTCTCTAAAATCAGATTTAATAAACTATTTAAATATATTTCCTACAATTATTATATTAAAATATTAAAAGATACAATCTTAAAAATAAGTTCAATCTATAATATATTAATTAAAAAACTCTTAATTATTAAAAAAATATATTATAGATAACTTAAAAAAAGGTTTTATAAAAACTAATTTCTTTTTATTTACTATATTAATTCTATTTGTAATAAAACCTAATGGAGGGCTACAATTCTGTATAGATTATCAATATTTCAATACTATCACCAAAAAAGATAAATATTCTTTACTATTTATTAACAAGATATTAGCTTATATCTTTAAAGCTAAAATCTTTATTAAATTTAATATCTATCAAACTTTTTATTAAATCTGAATATATTCTGATTTTAAAGATCTTATTACATTTCATATATGATATAGAATATATAAGTGTAAAATCTTATTATTTGATTTGATAAATAATTTAGCTATTTATTAAAAATATATAAATAATATTCTATTCAATTTCTTTAATATTATTTATATTGTTTATTTAAATAATATCCTTATTTACTTAGAAAACAAAAAAGAATATAAATAATATATTATTTAAATTCTTGATTATTTATAAAAAACTAGCCTTCAAATTAATATAAATAAATGCGAATTTGGAGTTATTAGAATTAAATACCTAGATTTTATTATTAATATTAATGATATAGAAGTTGATTCTAAAAAGATTGAGGTTATTAGAAAATAAAAGTTATCAATTAATATCTGAGGAGTATAATCCTTTCTTAAATTCTACAACTTTTACCATTAATTTATTTAAGATTTTGGTAGGATTACCAAATCTTTTATTCAATTAACAAAAAAGAATATTAAGTTTTTATAGAATAATAATTATAATACTAGTTTTAAGGAATTGAAAAGATATTTAATAAATACTTTTATATTAAAATATTATTATACTAAAAAGTAGATTATAATCAAAACTAATATTTCTAATAAAATGATTAATAAAGTTCTTTTTTAGCTTCAAGAAAATAATCAATAATACCCTATAGCTTTTTTTATTAAGATTATACTTTTGACTAAAATAAACTATATTATTTTTAATAAAAAGATACTTATTATTATAAAAGTATTCAAGATATAATATATTGAATATATTATTTCATTTTATTGTATTAAAGTTTATATTAATTATAAGATATTAGAATACTTTATAACAAAAAGGACTTTAAATTAGAAATAAGCAGAATAAACTAAAACCCTATCGAATTTCTGGTTTGAGATTATATATTAATTAGGGATTAGTAATACTACTACAAATACCTTGAATCACAAAGAATAAAATATTATAAATCAAGATTTTAAATAATTGAAATAATATACTCAAACTCTTTTGTTAGATATAGTTCTCGATAAAAGGATTATTAATGAATTTAATATAAAAAAAAAGAAGGTATTAGAATTATTAATTATTAATATCAAGAATATGGATTTGATAAACAAAATTTTGATAATCAATTGAAATTACTTTTTTTTATAAATAGAATATAATTTAGTAATTTATTTGAAAAAAGGATACTCTATAAGAAATGGTTTTATTTTATACAAAGATTATTTTATTATTTTTAATATAGATTATCTATATACTAATCTTATAGAAGAAGTTTATACTCAAATCTTTTTAGTATATTCTAAAAAAACTAAAATCAAACTAATTCTTAAAAAAAGATATTTCTGGAAGAATATATCAGAATTTATTAATTAATATATTAATAACTATATTATTTGTTATAACTTTTATATTCTTAAAGATAAAATACTAGAATTTCTATAATTATTATTTGTATTCTTAAGATCTTAAATAGATATATTTATGGATTTCAAAATATTTCCTATTAATAAATTTGGTTATAATAATATCTTTGTAATAATAAATAGATTATCGAAATAGTTTATTTTTATATTATATTATAAGACTATTAATATTAGGGATATAATAATAATATATTTAAATAATATTTATTAATAGAAAAATACTTCAAAGATTATAATCTTTAATAGAGGCTCCCAATTTATATCTCTTTTTTGAAAAGAATTTATTTGGATCTTGGATATTAAATTGAAACTTTTCATAGTATATTATTTTCAAATAAATAGTTAAATAAAAATTATAAATCAATATCTGAACTAATACTTATATTCTTATATCAATTACTATTAGAACAATTGGTTAGAGTTTTTATATATTATAGATTATGCTCAATTCATCTTTTTATATAAAAGTTTAGGAATATTCCTTTTCAAGCTTTAAAATGAATATGAATCTATTATCTTTTTTGATTGAAATAGGTCTTTTATTATTTTTATAATTCAAGAAAAACTTTTTTAAAAAGAAATATAAGCTTTTATATTTAGAATATATAAAATCTAAGAAATAGTTAAAGAAATTATTCTTAAATTTTAAAACAAAAAAAGAAGGGATATTAATAGATATAAATAAATTATTAATTTCAAGATTAATAATAAAATCTTTATTACTACAAAAAACTTTATTATTAAAAAATCTAGTTAAAAACTCAATCTGTAGATAATCAATTCTTATACTATTTTTTTCAAAAAGAATTATTTTTATTATTTTAATCTATTTAATAGTATAAAAATATACAAAGTCTTTTCTTTAGATAAGCTTTGAAAAGTACTTAATAATCCTATGTTTAATCAAAAAGTCGATTTCTTATCTTTAATTGTAATTATAATAAATACTAAATTCAAGATCTAAAATATATTAATCTTAAAGATTATTTGAAAAGAGATTTATTATAAGGTAAGGTAAATAGATTATAATAATAATTCTATATAATATTACTATAGAAATATAATATATATATTTTATAAAATTAAAAGCTTTTATATACAATATTTATATACTATAGATCCTTTAGAGAACTTATTAAAATGAATAAAAAACTAAAAAGATGGTATTAATAATTATAATAATCTAGTAAATAGAAAACTTATGAATATAGATATAAAACAGATTTATTTAATTAATTTATTTTGAGAAAAATAGGTTTATATATAAACCTTTTTTTATTATTATAAAAATTTGTTTGCTTTATATTTACTTTTTGTTTATATTTTTTATATTTCTTTTATTTATATTTTATTTTTATAAATTAACTTTATTTAAATCAAATTAATTCTTTGATTTAATTCGGAAGTAATAAAAAATTAGTAATATTTTAAGTTTTATATAATATTTTTAGCTTTTTAATATGCTTTATTAAATAATAAGTTCAGATAATATTATTCAGATCTCTTTTATTCTCCCCTTTGTAATTAATACTAAATAATAAGAAATAAGATCTATTAGATTAATAGTTGCAAACTGTAATACCCACTTTACTATCTGTAAACTTATTTATTCTTATTTTTATTTTTAGTAAGTCCATCTATTTCACCAATATTCTTATATATATCGACTTATATCCAATTCTCCCAAAGCTCTAACAAACCGAAATAATCGAATTTAGTAAAATATAATTTATAAAGCTTAGTATTAATTTAAATAACTTTACTATCAGATTATAGATTTATAAGATAAAAAAAAAACTTTACAAATATTGGAATATAATAAAAAAAACTTGAAAGCTAAGTATATGGTTTTTATAACTATAATCACTTGCAGTAAATATTTACAAAAAGATATTGAATTTGCTACTAAACAATTAAATAGTTTTATAAACAAAAAAAGCAAATATTTGAATTAGTTTGTTTGAAGTAATACTAAATAGAAAAATAATATAACTAAAACTATAATCTTCACCCAATTCCTTAAAATCGTTTTAGATAGCCTTATTATTTATTATGTATTGAATATAATAGTTATCAAATAATTTAAGAAAATCAAAAATTATCAACAAAATAGCATTCACTTCCCCAAACCAACCACTACCAATATCAAGAGAATTCAAGCTCTCTTAAAAAACACCCCTTATTATACCTCTCTTTGTTTTTTTTTGTAAACTCTCCTTACTACAAAAATATAATATACATATATTACCCAAAAATATTTACAACAAATAACAAAATAACAAATTATACCAAATAATTAGTTTCTGATTTAATGAAGAAAAAAAAAAGAAAATAAGTAATACACCTTAAAAGTAATAAATAATATTCCGCCCCACAATCAAATAATTCATATAACCATAGCTAGCCCCCTACGATAAGTATATAATACTCCGATTGATATCTCTAATAATGAAAATAATAATAGCAAAAAAGATAAATCATTAGCTATATTATTAAAAAAAAGAAAGGTGATAAGAAAGGTAGAGGAAAAAATAGTAATAAAAAAGAAACCTAGGTCTCCAAAGATAAAGAAGTAAAAAAAAGAATAAGAATAGATTTAAAGATAAGTCATTTCTCAAAAAGAGAGTAATATAACAATCCAATCTTAGATCTAAATTAGTTATTTATTTACCCCACCTGGCAAAGTAAATCTTGTTTTGTTTTGATTCTTTCTTGGTCCCCTCTTAATTCCCTTTTGGTTCTTTTTAGGTCTATAAAAGCCTCTTATAGATTCATTCTTTATACAATAATTTATTATTCTCTAATTATAATAATTGATTCATTTTATTACTGTGACTTGACTCCATTGTCGTCACATAAACTAAAACTTAAAAGCTTTCTAAATTCAAGAATTTCATTAAGATCTTATTAATTAGAATAAACCTTATAAAGTATAGAGATTTAGATTAATTATATTAATACTTTAAAAACAATTTATTTAATATATAATAAAGGTATTATAGAATTTATAGTAATTACGAAAGGATCACTTCGTTAACCATGAATTCTGTTACTACAGGGTTATAGCTCTATTGAGCATTTCCGGCATCATGTGGACTATATTCATTTTGTATGAACAGGCCGTAACGCTGAGGTCGAGCTATACAGAGTCTATATCCCCTTGGGCACTGATGACCAGTCGAATTTGGATGGAAATGATACTGTGAGTTAACCACCTTGTAAATATATTGTCATACGTTGTCTATAGTGAATGTTAATAATTAGTGTTTTTTTCAATAATTAGAAACGCATTGTTCCTCAGCACACCATGGTTTGTTACCATCTTCCAACTTCCTCAGCGTTTTCAAGTGGTTGATAATGTATCGGCCCTGACTGCGGGGATACGTTTGATCTCTTTCACTGTTTTCGCGCCAGTAGGCTCCATCGTTTCTGCGGTGTTAGCTGGAAAAGCAAAAATCCCCCCATCTACCTAGTAATCACTGCATCAGTGTTACAAGTGGTTGGCTTTACTCTTCTTCCGACACTTTCAACATCCACCAAAACTCCCTCGGCTCAGTACGGATATCAAGTAATCGCTGGCTTTGGAGTCGGAATCAACATTTCAACTCTCATCCTTATGACACCGTATTCAGTCTCCAATTCGAGGGATCAAGGTCAGTAGATAATCCAATTTTCACAAATCCTATCAACCAACGCGAAATTTCGAAGCTGTTGCATTGGGCTCTGTTATTCAGTTTCGAGTTATGGGCGGAGCGCTTGGTCTCGCGATAGTTACTGCAGTATACAAGGGATTCGTCATTTCACGACTTGATGCAATCTTAACTTTGGAACAGAGGGAAGTAATTCTGCAATCCTCGGAAGCAATTCAGAATTTAACGCCTACAGCTCAAGTAGAGATTAGAAAGATCTTTGCGGGTGGGTACAATCTGCAATTTAGAGTCTGTTGGTGATGAATTCAAACCTGGAGCTATGGGATGTGGGATTGCTCCCTCCACAAAATCATATGTGTGGTGATCGTCCAATTCATAACGAATCGTTGCTAGCAGTCTATATTAAGATATGAAACAAACGTGTGGTTTGCTATTGATGATATTGCATACCGATTTGAAGCGCAAGTATCTATAAATTGTACTACCTGTTAGCTTGTTACCTAGGATTCAAACCCGCCGATCTCTTCAATTGGCTGTCGAGTATATCATGGCGGCTAAAACAGCACATACATCGCTATTTGTTCCCATTCCGTGGAGGCATAAGAAATTCATCTTGCGAATTTTGGTAATTTGCGCCTCAGAGGTACGTGGAAATGTTGATGGTAATAGGCACTGCAGTATGCAGAACCTTACCCTTTAATATATCTGCGGATATATCTTCCGCTTTGGAATGTTTTTGCAACGTGGTTGTGCTTTACACATAGGGATATACCCTAAGAGGTTAACATCAAAGTTTAGTTAGGAGAGGTTTGCCAAAGATCTATAGCAAGCATTAGATTTACGAAAGAAAAAAATATGCAGGTCTCCAAACTGGCACCTGTCCGAACCCCACCTCGATATGCATGTCAATATTGATTCAAAAGGCAGGGATATTTCTAATTGCATATCAATATGTGCTTCGTGCTGAGCCTGTAAGCTGCAGCAACGGAGCTGCAGGAATATGTCTTAGAGCATATGTTATCAACCGTTTGATTTCTTTTTAGAAGGTACTTTTACCAGAGGTGTTTTCTTTAATTGTCTCAGCAGTTCTGCAACCCACCAACAACAACTTCTTTGAAAACCACGAGTCATTATCAAAATTTAATTGCTTGAATTTGCTTGTATCATGTCAAACATAGCAATCAATGGTGTGGCTCTGGTCACAGGGGCAGGATCTGTCAAATCTGCAATCATCAATCGATTACTGACACACTTGCTCATAGGGAGCAGCAGGCATCGGGGAAGAAACTGGCTTCGCATTCGCCGAAGCAGGTGCTTCAGGGGTTGTCTTTGCCGACCTCAACATTGAGGGGGCCAAAACGAGCGCAGAAAAGAGTAAAAAATTCGCTACCAACCCTCAATACCGAACCTTGGCCTTGGAGGTAAACACCACCGAGCCAGAGAGTGTTCAGGCAATGGTCGATCTCACAATAAAGGAGTTTGGTCGAATTGATTACTTTGTCAATAGTGCTGGAGTGAGTGCATCAGAAACTATGTTCATGCAAATGTGCTGACCAATATTTGCATCTTGAAGGTTGGAGCCACATCTCTCGCACCAACGTCCGATATCGATATTGACAACTTCGACAAAACGTTCGCTGTGAATGCTCGTGGCACAATGTTATGCCTTAGAGCTGTGATGAAAGCTATGGCCGCACAAGAACCGAAAAAGGTCAAGGGCCGCCATGGGGATGAGCGTTCGCTGGGTCGGGGATGCATCGTGAACCTTGGATCTGGATTGTCATATGGTGCAGGCCCAGGAATGATGGCTTATGCCGCGTCGAAACACGCAGTGATGGGAATTACTAAAGTAGCTGGTGAGTTCTCTTATTGGGCTCCTTGAGTATAGCGACTGATGTGTTTGACAGCGCTGGACAACGCAAAGCACGAAATCCGTGTGAACGCGCTTTGCCCGTCATGGGTGAAGACTCCCATGTTGGAACGAAGTTTGGCTCGTTGGGCGGGACCCGAAAGAGTCATCCAGGCTGTCTCACCAGCAAAAAGAGCCGCGACGCCAGAAGAAGTAGCTAATGTTGCCGTCTTCCTTTGCAGCCCTCCGGCTACCTATGTCAATGAGACTGGCTTGTTGATTGATGCTGGAATGATGGTCACTGCTCACGCAAGTTAAGAAACGCTTCGCTGCTGGTAGTAAATTCCATACGCTGTCTGCGTATCAGAGTTAGAACAAGTGATTGTGATAATTAGAATGAACTTACCATCAATATGACTTCCAGCCCGGAACACAAGTGGGCGTACAGACACACGGGACCCTCCCTGATCTGACCTGCTTGCCAAGATAAGAGAAAACCTTAGCCCAGTGTATCCAATAGTCTACCCGTATTCCATCCGAACAGCAAGCCAAACAAACTGAATTAAAATCTATAAGACTATATAAACTATTAGATATATTTCAATATAAAAAGTCCAGACTAGATAATCTATTATTAAAAAGTCTAAACTACAGTCCAGACTTTTGTATTATTGGGAATTGGCATATAATAAAAAGCTTTGAACCCCAGAGTTAATATTGAGCTCACACAATTGAATTACCTAATTGAATAGATAATAAAGATATACTAATTGCTTTTTTTGATAATCTCACATTCAAAATTAAACATTTTCAAAGTAATTAATAATACTATTATCAAATATATCCCAGAATATACCTTTATTCTCTCAAACACAACTATCTTTTAATCAAAGGCCTCTTACAAATAATTCACAAGATTCCCAAGATTCTATTACTTCTTTTGGAATCTCACTATCGCTATCTTCAATAACTCAATCAGAATATACTATATCTTCTACCAAAACGCTTTTTATATTAAACAATACACTTTTCGCTAAGAATTATAATCTTAATTCTTTAAATCCTTTTCTATTATTATTATCTTGACAATCCTTATAATCCTCAATATTTAAGAATAAATACAAATGTACATTCTAGGTTTATAAGTATATGTATAATATAATAAATATACAAGCTATTTTCTACAATAATAAATAATGTGAGATATAGTTATACAAATATTATATAGAGAAAAGAAAGGATAAGTACTTTATTATTATTAATAGTACCAAAAAGATTAAGTATCATTTTGATAAAAAATATAATATCAAGGTAGATAGTTTAGTATGTCAATATGTATTTAATTAATAATCATCTATATAAGAGACTATAGCAATAGTAATTGGCAATCCAATAAAACACTATTATTTTGCAAATGCTGTATCTATAGAACAATAGTTTAATAGGGATATTATTAAATCTTTATATATTAAATTTATTATAATTAATAATCAAGTTCTATATCTTATTATTTACTCGGAATTTCGTATTTTCTTAATATATTTGAATTCCAATATTAATATCTTTCTTTTTAATGCTATATCTATAATCACTGAGTGAATATTGTATTAATTTTTACAAGAAAAAGAATATATCAAGATTAGGATATAGAGTATGTGTATTAAAGTTTATATCTTATATGATATATGAATTTTATTTAATTATTTGTTTATTTTAGATATTATTAAGTATTATATTAATAAAGATAATATATTTGAATATGTAGTATTGGGTATAAAAAAGATTATTAGTATATATAATAATAAGAATATCTTAAAGATAATAATGAATATTCTTATTGATTAGGGAATTATATTAAAACTTAGATAATTTCAAATAGATAATACTATTAATAATAATATTATAATTTACAATATATTTTGTAATAAATATTTTAATACTTTATTTATATTATTTAATACTAATATTCATAAATTATTTAATTCTACACAATAAATACGATATAAAGTATAATATCAAACTCCATCGAATTTGATGTTAAAATTATATAATTAATTTAGCTATACATTTCTTTCTATTTGTTATTGATTCTAAAATAATCAAAATAAATAATATAAATATATTTGAATTGAGAAAATAATTATATTTTATCAAAAAATAAAGGAAATTAGGTCTACTTAATAAACTTTATAACATTATTATATATATTCAATCTAACTTACAATATATACAAAACTTTCTATATATATCTAAAGATCATTATTCTATTCGAAATAATAAAACAAAATAGAACTCCTGGAAAAAAGCAATTAGAATAATAATTATATACCCAATATATAATGTAATCAAGACTTTCTTTAATAAATATATCAATAAAAAATATCAATTTAATATATTATCAAAGATAGATTAGGATTTATTAAAAAAGATTCATATTTTCTTTGTATTACTAACTCAAATAACAAATATATTATAATCTAATAGTAATACTTGTTCAAAATGAAGGAGCAGGCCAGTGGAATGCATGTATTATTGACTATATAGATTAATTATACTAAAATAAAATTTAATTACAAAATGGAAATGATATATGTATAATAACTTAGAATACATATTACAACTTTTAATACTTTTCTAGAAAGTTTATTTTCTTAGTTTCAATAATTAATTTCTTTAAAATTTCTTTTATATGTCTAATAACTGATTACTTCGAAATTCGTTATTTCTTGATTATAGAATTATTGTTTTAATATAGAAAACTATCAAAATCTAATTATATATAAATAGATCTTAAGCTTATCTATTATTCCATATGATTTTCTTGAAATCATTAATTTTTGATAAATTCGATATAAGATGAATTCAATAAATTTAATGAAATAGGTGAAATAGGTGGATTCAGTAATTTTGATTAATTTGGTTAATTTGGTTAATTTAGTTAATTAATTTGGTTAATTTGGTTAATTTGATCAATTTGGTTGATTTGGTTGATTTGGTTGATTTTGGAGTATATATCACAATTTCTAATATTCTTCTAAAAAGTTTACTCTTTTTGAAGCTTTAGTATATTCTTAAATCTCTTAAATATTATTCTTATATATAGTTTTATTAATCTATTTACAGCCATATCACTTATATTAACATAACTAATATTAACTAAATATTTTTCTATGAGATTTTGAATAAAATAATAACAAATGTTAATATACTTTGATTATTTATATAAATATAAATTCTTAATTAATACTAATATTCCTTAATTGTTTTTAAGTATTTGAACTTTATTATTACTTTTGATATATTATGATCACTCTAAATCCTTTAAGAATTGGGTTATTTATTACCCTTATTTAATAAATATTGCTATAAAAATGTATTCAGCTTTTATACTAAATATAGTTATAGATATTTATTTTTTGCTTATTCATAAAATTAATTTATTATAGAATATTACTACCCCATCAAAAATGCTTTTTCAATTGATTCTATTATTTACCTAGTCTACATTGGTATATACTTTAATAATATATTGTAGGAGATTATATTCTTTATAAATATCTAATTGAACTCCTTTAGGCCCAAAACATAATTTTTATTTAATAATTGATCTTAAATATCTTATAAGGTTTTTGAATGTAATACTGTAATATTTGATAGGGTTAGATATAGTTTATACTAATTTCCTAAGATTGAATATAATATCTAATCTAATATAAATCATAAAGTGAATTATACTGCTAATTATTTATTAATGAGTTTATTGTTTGAGAGCATTGATTGTAGTTGATTGTAATCCAAAATTAATATCTTTATTGTTTGAGAGCATTGATTGTAGTTGATTGTAATCCAAAATTAATATCTTTTTTGAAGTATATTAATTATAGAAGATCCCAAATTGAGTAAGCATTGTATCCAAATATTTTTTTTGATTTATAATTAATACTTTTTTTAATTTATTATAAATAATATATATTTCTAAAATCTTATTAATTTCCCCCAGATTTTTAATATTGAATTAAGCAAAAAGATTATAATAAAATTATTGAATATTTTATTTCTATATAATAATAATAATAATATTATTTATATATACTAAGAGAATTAATTAGTATAGGTAATTGATATATAAATATAAATTCACAAGGTTTTATATAAAATTTATTTTAATTAACTTTCCTTTTAGAAAAAGGTTTTAATTTTTATTAGCTTGCTTTAGCCCATAAAGATTCCTAAATATATATAGAATATAACCACAATTAATATTAATATCTTAAAAAAATATTAAATAGATTTCTTTTTTTAAGTATAATTCAATAAATACATTTTTGATATTAAAATGGGAATACTCAAGATTCTCTCTTATAATAATTATAAGAAAAAAGCGAAGAGTATTAAATTGAATAGTAAAAATAAAGATTTTATTATAATCTTTATTCAAAACTTGACTAAACTTTTTAATTATTAATTTGATCTTAAATTACTTTATTTTATTATTTTTTATTTTAATAAGGAATATTCATTTTATTGAAATTAGATTATTCTCTTATAGTAAAATGAACTTTTTCCAAATACTATTCTTGATTAATAAGTTTATTTCTTTTTGAATTATAGTTTACTAATTTTTTATATGCTTTTTGTTTGTTATTACTTTTTTATATATATTTAATATCTTAATCCCAAATATTTTTATTATTAATAAAACAATTTCAACTTTTATTAATATATCTACTAAAATAGTTAAGATTTTCAAAGTAATTTCATTATTTGTCTCCTATTTGAATTAATAAATATTTGGAATAACAATTATGATATATTTAATTGATTTTGATCCTAACTTATTTAAAAAAGCAAATAAAACCCAAATAATTTTGGAGTCTCTCTATTTTTCTATATTATTGTTATTACTTCTCTTTCTCTTTTTAAGATTATATTTTAAAGATAATATAAAAATAGATATAGATATAGATATAATAAGTGATAAAGTTTTATTAAATAATATAATATTAGATAATATACTCTTAGATAATATATTCGAATTTAATAATATATAATTAAATAGTAAAATTATATCCTTAAATACCCTTGATTTTAGTAATATATGATCAAATAGTGAAATTATATTAAATAAAGTAATATTATTTTTTTTGTTATTTTCCCCTACCAATTTTATTAAATTATTAGTTATTTATCAGATATTTCCATATTTATTTTTATTAAAGCATAGTATTTCAGTCTTTATTCATTTTAATATTGATAAATATATCTCTATTGAATTTATAATTATTTTATTTAATAATATTAATAGATTAACTAAAATAAATAATAATTCAGGGATATTCTTAGATTTACCACAAAGCCTACAATTAGATTCTATATTCTTGATACCTTGTAATCTAGCTATACAATTTCTGAATTTGAGATTCAGATCCCTTTCTTTATAGCTTTTATTGATTATAATATAATAAAAGTAATAAGTATAATTTAGTTTTAATAAATAAACTTTTATATATTTGGTGATATCTTTTGAGTATTCTAGGAATA
Organism: Botrytis fragariae; assembly: GCF_013461495.1. Lineage (NCBI taxonomy): Eukaryota > Fungi > Ascomycota > Leotiomycetes > Helotiales > Sclerotiniaceae > Botrytis > Botrytis fragariae. The sequence continues at coordinate 1,621,641 of NW_023500993.1, forward strand.
TTCTAATCTTTATTGTATTATAAAGTTTATTATATCTTTATTCTTTTAGAATAGTTTTGGGGTTAATATAAGTATAATATCAATTCCCCCAGATCTTATATATATCGATATTTGATAATATATTTATAAATATTTTGAATAGATTTCGATTGATTTTATTTATATTTAAACTAATACTAATACGATTTCGAATATATATATTATGTTTAACAGTTTTGTTCCAAAATTCTAATAATAAATAGACTTCTTTCAATATTACTCTCATATTAATTTCTGTAATACATATATTATATTCAGTTAAATCATTTTAATAAAATAATATAACCACTATAATCTCTAATTGTATATTAGTTTTTTATTCTCGGATAGCTTAAAAAAGCTCTAATACATTATTAATTCTAGTAGTAATTATAATTACTTTTATAGCAAATTCAATTTCTTGCTTTTAGACTTTTAGTAAGGATATTATATTACTTTTCTATTTCAATAGAATAATCCAATTTATTTTTATAGTATTATTAATAATAAGAAGAAAATATCTATATTCTTAAATAGTTTTTGGGAAAAGACTAGTAATATCGAAATAAATCAATTCTAGTCTTTTGGATTTTCGTATATTTAGTTAACTTAGAATTCTATTAGTTATTTTTGTAAGAATATATATTTTATAAATATCAAGAATTAAAGAAATCTTAATTGGTTTTTGAAATATAATAACTTTATGCAAATTTTTGATTTTATTAGGATCAAAATAATTAAAGCATTTATATCAAATAAGATATCTTTCCTTTTTTGTTATAGTTAATTCTTCGATTTCCTTTTTTGTACTATTAATAATCTTTATAAAGAACATAAAAAATATAGAATCTTTATATTCTGGTTTTATATATGAAATAATATATATTCTGTTTTTTATTATAACTTTAATAATTTTATTATTCTTATTATTTTCTGGTATAAAATATATCTTTTTAAAATTAAATATATTCTTGAGTTTTATCTTATAAATTCTTTTAACTAAAAGTAAGTTAATTTCTAATCCAGATATATATAACATACTAACTAATAATATTCTTATTTTATTCTTGTATACTATATTCACTATTCCTTATTTATTCGAGTATATAATTCCTTTATTAATTATTATCCTTTATTACAAAATACAAATTAGATTTCTAAATAAAGAATATTAATTAGATATATATAAAGTAATACCAATATCAATATATTATTACAATAGGAATATTTTATTAATACTTTTTTTGATGAAATAATAATATTCAAAATCAGATTCATTATTAATAATATTTTTAATAATATTAAAGCTTAATTCAGTAATATAAGCCTTATACTCCCTACGTTTTTTATCTTTTTGTATTAAAGAAATAAATTGTTTTTTTTTCTATTTATAATTTGAATTAGATTTCAAAAAACATTTAATATAACGAAACTAAAAGTATTTTAGGATTAAATAATCAGATTTATTGCAAAGTTTATAAATAATAATAAATATATTAATCTCCGAGTTTATACTAACCTTATACTAATAATAAAATAGAATATATTTCTTTTCTTTTATAAAGTATACCGAATTTTTAGAGATTTGTATTTTTATCTTTTTGATTTATAGATACTTGATTTTATTATTAATATTTAAAATAAAACTAATAATACAAATCATATCAATAATAACTTTATACTCATTAGGAAAAGATAAGATTAAACTTTGAAAAAATGATTTATTTATATACAAAGCACCAACTAAAATATTTATAAATAAAAGCTTTTATTAAAAATTCTTGAGCTTATTCTATACATTTATAATAGTTATATTAGGAATATTATCAAAAAAGAAAATCTTAATCTTGAAAAAATATTTATCTACTACAATATCATCGATTTTGGAGTATTTAATAATTAAATAATTCTAAAGTTTCTTTGTTATATTATATTCATTTACTAAAGCTTTATTATTATTAAATAATAAATAATAAATATAAAATAATATATTAGTATTGTTTTTAAGGAAGGTAACCTTTTTGTTGATATTAAATTGAATTTTAATAGTAACACCTCTACTATTATTAAAAACTTGAAATTTTTTAAAATCCTGAATTAAATCATTAGTTATTATAATTTATACATATTCATATAATATCTTTTTGTATATATAAAACCAAATTTTTTCTCAAAGTTGAATTCTTATTTGATGAGTTTAGTGTTTATAATTTTTTAAAAAAAAAAAAAAGATATACTTAGAATAATTCTTGAATCTAGTATCTTCATTCATTTTGAAGTTTTATAAATAGAAAATTTATATTAATAATCTAAATATAATTTGATAATAAAATAAAAAAGTAAAAGAGGAATTATTTAAACTATACTATCCCAATTTTGAATATATTAATATTTGAAAAAAGAAATTCTCTTTAAAACAAAATAATTAAAAATAGTGAATTTTGATTTGTAAATAATGATTTTTAAAATAATATTAAATATTATATAGCTAGTAATACTCTTTAATATTAAGCTAAAATGAATAATTCTTTTAATAATAATTCATAATTTTCTTGCTTAAGGAAAGAATACAATATAAATAATTATTTTACTATTATTATTTAATAATTTATTTGTTATACACACCTTATATATTAATATCACATTATATAGAAGCTTTTTATTATCAATTTTTATTTTGGCAATATAAGTTATTTAAAGAGCTTTTGGCTTTAATCTTATTATAGAGTTATTAGGCTTATAATTTATTCAAAATAAAAGAGCAGGCTAATGGAATGCATATATTATTAATTATATAAATTAATTGTACTAAGATAAAATTTAATTATAAAGTGGAAGTGATATATGCATAGTAGCTTAGAGCATGTGCTACAACTTCCAACAATACTCTTAATATCGTTTTATTAGTAATAGATTTCATATTGAATAAATTCGAATTGGGCAAAATTGAATATATTATGTATCCTTATTTGAATAGTATATTTAATTTGGGATAAGCTAAAATAAAGAAATACTATAGAATAATTAATAATATATCTATATATATTATAACTCTTATTCTACATTTATATTACAAATGAGCTTATATTAAAAAAAATTAGAATTCCAATTGATATTCTAGAGCTAAGGAATTGATAATATCTTTATAGGATTTATATAAGCCATAAGGTTTAGTTCTATTTGTTATTACTTTAATTATAAATACTAATAATCAATTTTTATTTTTTATAGAAAAATAAGATAATACAGATCTAATATTAAAGGATAAATATATACACTATTACTCTCAACTAATTATTAAGATTTATAATATAAAAAAATAATAAATAAATAAACCTTAATAAAGATTATACCCTAATCTTAGTAAACTAGTATTGGATATATTGTCTATTCCTACTATAATAGTTGAGTTAGAAAGATTCTTTTCAAATATAAAAATATATATTATAGATTTTAGAAATTATATAAATATACAGATTATTAAAGCTTTAGTATTATTAAAATCGTTTTACAAATTAAAAATATAAGGAATAAAGGATTTATTAGCAAATATATTAGAAAACTAAGGGTTTTTATATATATTATAAAAAGTCTAATAATCTAGATTAATTGAACTACAATTCAGCTTATTAGAGATCCTAAATAATATAAACAGACTATTTAAAATATACTTAGACTGAAGCTTGATTGTTTAATTCAAATTATCTAGTTTGTCCTATAGTCCGGACTATTGGACACACTGCCTTAGCCGGACAACTGCATATGCACGGATACCATAGAAACAGCACGCATTTAATATTACCCACACTGGCCTTTTCTCATCATCTCCCCTATCCTCTGGTAGTTGGATTTCTATACTCGGTGACTCATTAGTTTGTAAGTAATTCAGTCTATCTTCAGGAGAAGAATATTCACACCTGCAATGGAAATCCCCTTCCTAATATTATCTTACGTTAAAGAGACACGCATCCCGATCACTATATGCTCATGGCTGCCATCTGACATATACAACAAGCCGATGTTACTTTTTTTTGTTCTTTTCTCGATAAATTTCGCTTGAAAATACACGGCCCCAAAGCTTTTGTCACGAAGCCAGAATGAATAAGACCGAAAACTCGACTAAGGCAGACCTACCGTAGGGAATGCACAACCCCGATCAATTCCCAGATAGCGGGCTCACAGCTCGGTTTTGCGTCGCTGGAGGCTTTTGTTATGCATTCTGTTCCTTTGGCTGGAGTTGAGATGAAAGCAAATTTTGAAGGCAAATTTTGAGAGCAAATTTCATAAGTTGTAGGGCGGTTGATCATCTAATGCCGCTTAGTAGAGGGGCTGACATTTCAACCATTCGCTTAACAATATACAATGAACTACTAGTCGACATCAAAACAAAAGCCTCAATCTTCAAACCCTTTTGATCGAATGAAAGCTTCTAAATTCCAGAAATCATTACATCACATTCCGAATACATACAGCTGGGACCATTTATTGTCTAGATTCTGGAGCTTCACCAAATACATTTTTCCATGATACATTGAATGGGCCCTAGATCTAACGCTGAGTACCTGGGTACCTATTGAGATTAGATGCTAGCCCTAACTTCTCTGCCTTGCAAGAAAAGATTCTTAGAACCCCAAAAATCGCCCAAAGAGGAATCTCACGTGAAGTTCAAGGAGATTTCTTAGGGAACTCTCTGAACGGGAGTCGAACCGGAAACGACTTAGCTAGTGGGAATCTTCGAATGCACAATTCTCTCGCAACGCATAGCTGTCAGATGTTGCTACATAATTCTTTCCTGAGATTGGCAATCTGATCAATCATCTCATCTGTGGTGACACTCATGTTATTGATGTATTTTCCAAATACGTTCCAAACCTCGAGTTACTTGTGATCGCTCTCCTCAGTCGCGCCAATATTCTTCTTGAAAGCCTTCAGCATCCCGCCATGTTCTTTGAGTCTCTTGAACGACTGTCTGACCCTCTCCTTGTCCCTGTCCCCAGTTCGAAGCAATTTGACCTGAAAACAGTGCAGTACAAGCGCAGCAAGTCCAGTAGCGACAGAGGAGCCGGTCTGGTATTCGATCTTCTCATCCACATCCTTTCTCTCTATGTCGGTACCGGGAAATGTGAAGTCTAAGCTTTTAGGATTGGCAACATCAGGGTTCGCCATACCTTTATCGGTAGCAGCTTCAATTCGAAATATACTGCCATTGGCTGCCGCTCAAGGAAAGCTTTTGTCCTTAATTGGTCCTCCATCACTGGCAGAACAAAACATAAGAATTTTTTTCTGGCGAGCTTCAGAGATAGCTGCCTCGAGACTCTCTCTAGTTTTATTGTCAGCTGGTGAGGGTATAGTCCAAGACATGGGTATGATGTGCACGTTCTTAGCTACTGCCTCACGAATGGCCCATGGGAATGTTAGCGTTATTCCAGTCCAGAGAATGTTTGGCGACTTACCTGCGCGGCACTTAAAAGGTTCAATCTGATGTTGGCCACCATGCAGATGACCATCTGGCTTCAGCACATAGAGTTGGGCTCTTGGGCAGATCCATTATATTTGACTTGTCATTGCTGGTCCATGACTGAAGCTAGATATATAATAAGGAGCTACATTTCCGTCTCGAATACGAAAGCTCTGTCCTCTATTATGCTTATTCTTTAGCCTAGTAATATCGATACCGTCATCAATGACTGCTACTCTAATGGCCCTTCTAATGGTACAGCAGGCTCGTCGGGATTAGCTTGTAAGAAGTTGCTTTCGGCCTCTAAAACAAGCGGTGTGAAACTGTCCATACAGCCGATCCACTCTCGCTGCGATTGTCAGGGGAGGTCTTTATCGGCTGTCCTCGTGTCTGAGGATGTATTTCAACGCACTTTCTCTGATCCGTCGGTAAATATTTGGATGTTATCACGCAATATTTTCGTTCATTTTTTGAATGAGTCAATATCAGATGAATTTTTTAATCTTTTAATCTAATTTACTATATCTTATCATACTCTTAAACAATTACTAGCCTCATATTTAATTTATTGTATTTATTGTTTAAATGTTGAAGTGGTTATAAGAGAGCTTGAAAACGTATATAATGTAAGGGCATACACAATATAGGGATATTGGTTTGCTTTATTCACCTTTTCTCGGAAATACCTGGTTAAATCGGGTATAAGTATATTAAGCGAATTACAGCTTTCGTATTTCTATCTTCATTTTTCTTTCTGAAACATATTTTTTTTTAAGACAATAAATCTCGAGCACACGCCGGTTAATTTCAACTCTTCGATTTATTTCCCCAACGATCGATCTCATTTTCTATTGCTACCAACAAAACAATCTATCGGACCAAACCTCGAACACAATTCAAATCTTCAATCTTCCTTTTTAATAGTGAGTCTCGTTCTTTTTAATCAAGTGGTCAAGGAGGCTCTGCTGACCATTGTAATTATTCAATCTTCGACCAAACCTTTGAAGATGGATGAGCTTGAACAAGCAATTATAGCAGATTTAGGTGTGTGCTACATCCAAGTTCTATGGAGAGGATCGGCCGAACCCGGCGAGTGTAATTTTCGCGGACTAATTTGAATAGACACCTGTCGGCCCAATATAATAATGGATTGGGATGCGGAAGTCTTAACAAAGGAGGAGCAAGACCCCAGTGAGGAGAAGCCATATGCCAGTGCATTAGGCTTCATCGGATTTGTGTCAAGTTTCCCACCATTGCTTCGAGGAGGCAGCTTGATGAGCAGCTATCAGCACCGACTGACAGAAGCCACTTCGCGACTTCCAACTCATCTCAGTCAAATACTGGCAAACCTGAATTGAAAGACCCCAGTATGATTTCGAGCGGAGAGCCACCAGCAGTTACCACATCTATTTTCTGCGACCCCCCAAAGATTTCTCGCCCCCTCAACTGGGTTAATATACCTATTGTGCTACCAACATTTCGAGCTCGGTGCCCGAACAATCTGGTAAGTCTGGTCCCAAGTTTTACGATCTGCGGCGTACTAACATACTTGCAAAGTTCACTGGACTCTACGATGAAACCATAAACTTCCACCAATATATAAACCTAATGGAATCAAAGCAGCAGTCTACTTCGATGACAGCCCCGCCAAATTGTCCCAAACCACACTCCGGCCAAAGTGACCCAAGCCAAACCCCGGCCAGAACCTGGAGAATTTTTGGATAGATTAAGTGGTGATGTTGTGGATCGGGCCAAAATCTGGCCAAAAGCTGGTCAGGGTGGGAGAGGTTAGATACCTGAGGTCTTTGTGCAGCGGGCCAAGCCTCGGGCGACACCAAAAGCAGCAATTGGAGAGGTTCAATGATATCTTTATGAAGTAGGCCGCTTATTGGCTTCACATGGCAACGATAGTATTTATCTTTTATGGGACAAACAAGGGGTGGTAAATGTTAGCTTGCATTGGTACCCAGACAATGGATGCCAAGTTCTGGCCACTGGATATCTAGAATGGTTGGCCGACAGTTGGCAATACGGGGCGATGATATAATTTCTTTTCTTTCTTCGGGGCGGAAACAAGAGCGGCGCTGGTGAGATTGCATTGCTATCTTTATGGAATTCTATGGATCTTCTCTTCTTGTTCTTTGGCTTGAGGGAAACTGAGGAGGCCATCACGAATCACGATGTCCACTCTTTCTTTAGAACATGTTTACAATCTAAAATATTTTAACAATTGAATGATCTGATATTATTGCGTGCGTCAACATACAGCATACCTGGTTTGAAGAAAGAAGTCGTTCAATTGTGACAATGAGGCAGGAGTATCACGAGGGACCATAGCCATTGGTATAAATAATGTGGTAGTAATCGACAAATTCATTGGAGTTGAAGGAATAAAATAAGATTCACATGCATCATCGTAATTCCATCTACTTTTTTGCGTTTCTCTCAAATGCCTGGTTGTTTGATATTTCTTACTGTTAAATGAACATCGTCCAGTGTGGTGACTTCTTTCAGTCTTCGGGAGATGTAACAATTTGTTTAACGAATGCATTTTGCGTTTATTAGCGGCGGCTCCTCACCAATTTGAGTCTTCCTCGTCATTTAATGAGGCTGAGGAAGAGAATGCATGAGGTTATTAGAGCAGGAGGGAATTATAACGTTGTGTGGTTGTGTACTACAAGAAGTCACAAACATCAAAACAAGATAGTGTACAAGACGGAGGAGATAAATGGTATCATTGCATCGTGTATAATCAAGCCCGCAGAAGCAACCGTAGAGCAAATTATCTAGATACATTCTTCAAAACTACAATATAAAACCAAGCCATGAATAATGGGCCGGCAACGACAACGGCGAGACTCAAGGGACAAGTGACCATCATCCCATCAACATGTAATTGACCACAAAACCCCAATTCCATCCAGAGATGGACTAAAAGAGAACAAATGAAACCGCCATATAACCGAACAACCACTTTGAAAACAGGTAGCATGAGATAAAAGAACCCCCATCAAGCAACCAGCAGTTGTCCAATTAGTTTTAAAAAAACAAGGAGGCAAAGAAGCATCCAAACACCCGCTTGAGAGTCAAGTCGCAGCCAACTATTCATCATCATCAATCTCATCAACAGCAACAGGCTTCTTTCCCTTTCTATCCTTCTTTGGAACCTGAACACTAGTAGCCAAAGACTTCGAGCGTTTCAAAACTGATCGTTCATCAAAATCATAGAACTCTCGTCCATTTCGATTCCAATTAGACTTGCAACCACCGGGTGCTCGATGAATACCATGGACAGAAGCAAGTTCTTCCGAGATGTGCTTCCAGAGAGGAGCATCGTAGAGTTTGACGAGACCGGGGAGCTTAGCTTCGATTTCTCGACGCTTGACAAGACATTTGTAGAGCTTGAATGTTTCGTCATCGGTCCAGGCGGAGCGCCGAGGTTTACTGGTAGGACCACTTTTGCGAGAAGATCGAGGTGTTTTGCGAGGTTTGGAGGATGCTTTGCGAGGACTTAATGAATGGGGGGAGCCAGATGCAGTGATTAAGGAAGAAGAAACTGGAGCAGTAGTGACTGAGGTAGACGAAGAAGCAGGCGCGCGAACAGATGATTTGGTGATAGACTTCGTGAGCTTCTTGGTCGGTCGACGAGTAGGCTTGATATAATCTTCATCATCGTGAGACCCGTAATCGTCGTGTTCTCGCTTTCTATTGAGAGAAGATGGACATGGAGTGGTATGTGATGATGCGGGGAAGATATGTTTTCCACTGGAAGATTGGCGTGGAGATAAGATGCTTTTTCCACCAGAATAGATCATTTTTGCAGCTGTCTTTTGCTGAGAAGGTGGTGGTGTAAGTTGGTTGTTGGTACCAGAAGATTCGTTGTTATACTTCTGCGGTGCGTCCTCTTTCAGGGAGGCTTCGATGGTAAGAGCGAGCTGTTGTTCGTAGGTGAGTTCATCGAAGTTGGTAACTGACTTCTCGATATAATCTTCATCGTCTGAATCGTCGTCATCGGAAATATTGGAGATGCTTCTAACGAAGTCCTCTGGCTCGGATTGGTAATCAGAGTAGTCGGCAACCGAAGATTCGTACTCAGGCTGATTGACAAGTTGATCAGTAACAGATGGTTCACACTCAGAAGCTTCCAGCTCGGTAGCATCTCCAAGGAATTGTTCTTCGATGGGCACTTCGTCCACTTTTGCAAGTCGGGCATTGAGCGCTTGCTCTACAAGTACTTGAGGGTGTATTGCTGCATAAGCAATGGGCTTATTATATGGGTGCGCACTCTTGCCTTTGCCACCGGTTGTAGGGACTTGCGTCTCGTATGCAGCAGCATCTTCGTCGTCTGGGTTTATGTGAAGACGATATGCGTGATGGAGATCTTGGCAGACTTGATGTTGTGTTAGCTCCGGATCAACCAAGGCTTCGTTAACTAAACCATCGGCTGTGCAACCAAATTGGCTAAGATTCTCGTTCAACCACTGCACTCCGCCGTCCTGAATATAGAAGAAGGATGCCATGACAGACAAAGCTTTTTTTGCAGAGTCCTCGTCCATATTCGCGAAGGAAAATTCGGTAGGCTTGGTAAACATCATTGTGAAAGAAGGGGTATTGATTACAATTGAGAGCTGTGAAACTTAGAAATTGGTATGTTCGAAATGTACGATTGAACGGTCAAAGGAAAGAGACATCCAAGAATACAAGGAGAGAAGGATATAGGTAAATTCCTACCAAGTACACGATGAGTTTGAAGCTATCTTCAGACAATAGAAGGTCTATTGACTCTATTGTTCCCATTGACATGCTCAATTAAGTGTTCGTCATAATCGTAGCAAGAGCAATGACAATAGGAAAAATCTGATTGTCCAAAAAAACTCTGCAACGACAACAGAATTTTCTCGCTACTGATTATTGGGCTCAGGAGTGAATTCACCTTACAGTACAATAGGAAAACTTTGCCGGTAAGACTTTTCCCGGCGAGGCGATTTGAGCAGAGACAACCTTGATAGAACAATAGAAACTCCAGAGGCAGATTCACTAGTATTGCAATTTGTATTGACTTCGGTCAAAAAGTGAATGGTAAACTGAAAGGTCAATGAAGAATTGCGCCTTTGAGAGATATATAGAAGGTGAAAGTCGGACCGGACCGCATCACATCGCATCATTATGATAAGATGTAATATTGATGCTACAATACCTGCCTGGGATAGTTGTTATGATAGTATTGAAGACCATGATATACTAAAAGGGGGTGATATATCAAACCGACATGGTACACCGAACAGAGATAGTATGTCAAAAGGAGACATTGCATCGGAGGGAGGTGGTATAGGTATTGAAAGGACAGAAATATAAGAGGACTAATCCAAAAAAGTGATATGAATACTCAGACTTCAAAAAACTATGTAAAAGCGTACAATTCAATTGTAAGGATCTCAGGCCGTCGAGAATGAACGATGGAGGAGCTCGAGAAGGGTAGAGGCTGTACTAATCACGTGCCAAAAATCCACGTGATCTCGCCCACTTTCGACTTTCACATGTTGCTCGAAAAGACGAGACAGCATCCACGTAAACCAGAGCAAATACATCAAGAAAAATTACTAAGATGCCTGTGACTATCAAAGCAAATGTCAAAGAAAAGACAATTCATACAAAGCTACTCAATCAAGATGATTTTGCAACTTTTGGGACTGTGATTCAAAACCCCGCACCAGCGGTGATCCCATCATCAACGATCAAAACCTTACCACCAAATGCGGTACAAGCCAACCAAGGTACCGCGCTCAAATACATAGATGTCACGCATATGAAGGATTACTACGGGAGCGCTCCTAGTCAACGGGTCGCGAATGCAGTCATGAACATGTTTGTATGCGCACCTCGCTCGCTTCTCCCGTCTCACGATAGCAATATCGGGGGGTTATTCCCGGTCACCATACTTGAAAGACATCCTTTCACGACTCAAACATTCATACCTCTCGGGATATCACCCTCGGAGCAAGAAGATGTATGTTACTTGGTTGTCGTAGCACCGAGTTTAACGCCGTCATCAGTCGATGAAACCTTACCTGTCCCCGTTCTCTCCCCTCAAACAAGCACGAGTGATGATAATGTCGAGAACCTGCCCGGTCGCGGTTTACCGGACCTGAATAGAATTCAGGCTTTCTTAGCGAATGGTTCACAGGCGGTCACTTATGGGGCGGGGACCTGGCATGCTCCGATGGTGGTCGTGGGGAAGAAGCCCATTGATTTCGTCGTGGTGCAATTTGCAAACGGGGTAGGAATTGAAGATTGTCAAGAGGCAGAGCTGGAGACAACGGATAAGGATATATGCGTGGCAGTCCCCAAGTTGTCAAGAAATGCGACGTGGAAATTATGAGTGCTTTCGGGTCTAGATCTCGATTTAGAATGAACGGGTACTGCAAAATGATGTTCTTGTTTGAAATAATTACAAGTGAGATCTTCAAAAAGTATCTACGCCTCATGGATTTTACCACCAGTCCCGTTCTTTACGATCCCGTGGTAGTAAAGACGTTGATGCACATCATCTCCATTGCCTTGGTAACTATTGATCGTTGTTGCTTTGGATTCAGGATAAAGTAGCACCACCGTCGATGAAAGTTCAGGTATCTTTGGTATTTGATATAGGTCGGCGACCTAGACTGTCGACCACGATATGTACCTATAGAGGTCCCCGATACCTCTGCAATGGAAGACTACATATTTTCACATGTACATAAGAACTATGAGGATAAATACAATGCCGTCCCAATAAGGGCAGCCCCCCAGATCTCGATGATTCCAATTGACAATGTATTCCGAAATGATACTCTCAGATGAGATCCGAATCTTTAGAGTCACAAAGTAGTGTTGCAATGCAGAAATACTAAAAATCCGAGCGACAACATTATCGATATTGACAGCTGGAAACGTCGAGTGGTAGAGAAAGAAGGGGAATGTGCACTAATTATCGCAAAATTCACTCGTAAATTCTACCAATAAGTGATACCTGTCTAAAGGTACCCCAGTATCTTTTAGGCACACGAATACCGTACAATGTACTTGAATCGCAAATAATCTGTCTACCGTTTTAAACGCCAAAATAATAATGTCGGCGATGTCTTTAAAAATTGGGGGGAAAACGTGAGAAGAGTGTCCCGTCCAGCCACTCACCTTTTCTCGGAATAGAGGCTAGAGCGGCTCATCAGGTATGTATACATCGAGTAGGATTGTCGGCTTTCCACCTCGTGGTATATTGCTGATACTCCAAAGAAAAAGCAACAATTTCTAGAACCCGTTATGCTTGCTTACCACCTACCAAGTTGTAGATTGGCGAGACCTCTTGTCCAAAAGGTTTCTGCAGATCCTTTCCGCCTTACCGGTTTAGTTTGGCTCTTCTAGGCCTTTTTGAAGGTTTCATTACTACTGTACTTGATCGCATGCTTACCTGTGGGTAATGAAGCAGGTGAGGGGATAGCCAATGAATATAGAAGGCAACGGTCGGAACTGTACATGGCAGCGCAAACTTGCAGACGGGTATGCAACTCGATGTACGCAGAACAACATGATCAGCATTGGACAAACAATGTGCACACGCACACCTTCAGCCACATCTTCCACACCGGTTCTTAAATGGATAGTATCTCGCATGAAGCATGAACAATGTTGTAGTGTCGTTTCCAGGGCGAAGGAGATCTACACGAATCAGATGTGCCAATTGTCATGAGCTGAATGGATACCCCATAATGCAGGAAGCAACGAGCAACGAAAGCATTGCTATCAAAGTTATTCTCGAACTGTCAATTTCCTCTCCTGTGTTCGATGCTTAGTCATGGTGATCAGGGAAATCCACACATGGTAGCCTCATCTGCTTTCTCGCCTTTTTACGCAGCGCCTCATTTATGAAATCGCCAAAATTAACCTAAAAGGGTAAGGTGCTAGGGCAGGGGCTCCTGTGGTTGGACAAGGGGGAAGAGCCGTTTCTAGGTCAAGGCTTAGAACCATAGAAATTCCATACCTATTACCAAACAATCCCAACAACCATGATAATCCGTATCAAGGATGCATAACCCCAGCTCTAAGATCTTGGTACTCATTTTCCATCTTGCTCTAAACGGAGGAAAAGTTTGCGAAGATGGGTACGTATCTGATGTCCGTCATTCAAAGTGTAACACTGAATATGAAGATCCCTTTAAATCACCTTCAGGGTGCCCTGCCAAAGACGAGACTTTCGATCTGAAGATCAATAAACTGCCCCCGTTATCCCCATTTATATCTCAACCTCAATTTATTTTACGGAGATCCCGTGTTTATCATCCCCACATATAAACAGATCGGACTGAGCAGTGGGCGAGCCCGTGATGGTTTGGCGTAGGGCGCTTGAAGTATCTGTCCGATACCGACATTTCAAGGCTATGATGTTTTTTATTTCAAGGTTCTTAATTTAGGAGCAGCAGTCGGTACATCAGTTTCAGAGTTTGAATTGATTGAGCTTACTGGAGATAAAGTTGTTACTTGTCAGAGATATATTGTAGGGGAAGAAGTACTTTCAAGGTTAATATCAGGGAATATCTCCAAGCCTGGAATGCTCCAAAAGCTTCTCCATACATCAGCCTCACTTACCATGATACTACATAATACCACCACTTACCATCTCGAGCCTCAATAACTTCTACACCCCCTCGTACATGCGCCGACGGATAGAGCTGTGAAAGGATCCCGTCACAGGGGTAACCATTGCCATGGGATCCCCATCTCTCGCATATCTGTCTCAAGGATGATTATTACCAAAAATAGCTTTCCAACGGATTTTTGCTTTTTCTCGGGCTTCCATTTCCATTCCTTCGACGGGTATCATACCGACGCTCATATCCGTGTATTTGGGTCCATTGCTGAGAGGCAAAAAAAGAATTATACAAATCTCACATGCATCCTTGAACAATATATATATCAAGGGTTCATTAATTGTGGTGCCTAAATATCTATCCTGAAAGCGAATTTCTGAAACTTTTCTACAGTTAATGCTCCTTACATTAATATGATATCAGGGATAGGTGAGCTGGAGAAATAAGAAGAGTAAACTCTAATACCCCATCTTGGATACCCAAGATCAATAATAGGATCTACATATAGATGGATACGTAGATGATAATTGGAAAGGCCCTGATCGACCAACTGACCCAGCAAAAGTACACTTCCGTGAATCGAGACTCCTATCCGTGTTAGGTAATTCGTCGCTCTTTACACAGGCTGGGGCATGACGAGGGAAAAAAACAATCCGAATGTAACTCTCTTCTATCTGCCCATGTTCTGAACGCCCATATGACATCTATTATATAAAGTCTATCCAACTTTATGCCTAGCAACGGTGCACTACTACGCCATCTGTTTCGGTGCCGATGTGCAAATCTCTGTCGAAAACTTTATCTGTAGGCTATAAGTTATAGCCTATAACATACTGACATTAGCCCTCCAGTATCCTTCATATACAAGTTCAACCCAGCTTAACCTTTGACAGCTGGCAAGCTATTCGCCCTAGCTAATCTAATTCAATACACTAGCGAACGTTTTCTCATCAAATGTCTGATGAGCTAGGGAGTATTCATTCGCTCGCTCGTGTTCGTTCAGACATGGATCAAGGCACTTCCATCTCCTTCTTCCAACTTTCAGCCACTAAGCTTGGACAATGCAATAACAAGCAAGAAAATTATTCCAAATACAAAGTGCAAAACGGAACAACCCCACAAGCGCAGCGACGCAAAAGTAGCTAGACAAGCGAAAGCAAGTGCCCGTAGATCATGGCGTAGGCCCGGAGCAAAGCGATGGTGATTGGATTTCTTGTGCGAGTAGTTCCTTTTTCAGTCCAAGGAGGCGGCAATTGAGGAGCTGGCCGAGGATTTTCCGTAAACGGTTGAGCAGTTGGACTACCTAAGTACCTAGTATATAATATGTACAATATAAGAGAGTCGTTTATACGAAATCAGCATATCATATTCGGATACTGTGAGAAAAATCAAATACATCTCGCTCATAACTTGTTACCTTGGCTTTCGCTACCAAGTATTGGAATAATAATTGGAGATTTCGTTTGCTTTTTCCAGTTTGAACCCTATCCCCGTTCCCATCTCCGTTTCTTCAACGGCTGAATTTCGATCATCGGGACAAGCTAACAGGAACCACTCAAGACAAAAAAGCAAACAAAAACACACTTCAATTCCCTGCACCTGAAACTTCATTCACCGATTCATCTATCTCTTGCATGCTCTACAGTAGCCACAAGATTTACACAAGGTGAGTAATCATCAGCGGGAATCTTTCCGTAGAATTCCCATTCGGTGTGATATGCATCATGTTCGTTCACTTACTTGCTTTTGCTGGGTAATAACACAACCCTGCTTCTATTTTGTCCAAATATTGGATTCGGATTCTGCAATAGTACTGGTACATGTGATTGATATGAGCCCGGGTATGAAATACTGTTATGTTAATTCAGCCGATCATCATCATAACAGCGAGCATCGTCTCAGAAAGCCCAACATCTAAAGGACAATATCGATCACTAGCAATACCACCTCATCCATCACGAATGTCCATTTTTGCAACCCCGGCGGATGGTACCGTACTCTGCCGCTTTCTGTTGTTGAACCACTGTCATCACCATTAAAGTCCCATTATCGTTGTTCCAGATCTCCTGGGACATTTGGGGGATCGGCTTGTATGCTACAGGTGACAAAATATTGAATTGATTTGCTTTCCTTGAATACCGGCAGGAAGGAACAAGAAACATGACCCCCTGAAATCCCGAGAAATTACTTGACCTCACGACGATAAACGTGCCGCTTCTGTTGTACCCTCTTGAATCACCGTATTGTACAACATTAATATCGACAAAATCTCTCTGCACGTCGTGACTGCAGCAATCCCAATGACGGATATTACAACAACATTGGAGAGCCCTTATGAAACATATTAATTCCGCACACAGCAGGATGAAGAGTAGCACAGCATAAAACACGAGTCACGACGTTAATAGTGCCTGCATTGCATGGCCCCTGTCAGCGCCAAGTGTTGCCAGGGGGATATCGGCGACCATATGCTACTTTCCCAAATGGATTTGGTGGTGATTTGCAGATTTGGGGAGACCCGATGGGTTGGATCAAACGTTATGGTTTTGACGAGTAGGATCACGATTTTAAAGCTTTGATACTGTGTGACATTGCGATGAAGGGGGTGATGTGATGACACTGGCAGGGTGAGAAAAGTGGTTTCCCCGGTCGTCTTGGGGAGGGGATTTATTGATATTGGGTTGCGATGGAGACTTCCTGGAGAGTCGGAAGGGCAGATCTACAAAATCGTGAATTACCGTAGTGCTGGAAAATGATCGTTGATGAGATCTATTAGCTGCTGTTGATCATTGATCTTTTGTCTAAGATCACCAGTTGGGGCTGGGGCGGGTCTATTGTATCGAAATTCAGCACTTCATGGAATCTATGCTTCCTTGCCCAAGAAATTCGAAATGTCGGTTGTTTACTGTATCGTCAAAAGCTCTCAGCAAGTTCATCTAGGTCTACCTAGGTAGGTACTCAGAGTCAAGAATATTTGACCCCGGAAGTAAACAAAATTGATTTCGTTAAAATACCTTTGGAATGAGTGAGTCAAATCCCATCAAACAGCTTGTAAACCGTTATTCATCTACCCTTACCTCACCGTGTTCACGGGAGGTACTAGTATAACTTTCCAGCCCGTGAACCTTACTGCTGGATCCGGATAGGTGCAGCGAATACAGAAGAAGATATATGTACGTCTGTCTCTATCTTGTACGCCAACATGCAACAGCCAAGGGAGGAAGGTAAGGTTCCTCGGTATGATCGGTAAGGGCTCTGGTTGATCTCTGTCGCAAGCATTACTTCATCAGATCATTTTGTGGGTGACATCAAGACTTCTTGGGTGGAGATACTGGAGAGTCAATAGTTTTGAAGGGGTGTAGAAAGCTAGTTTTGTACGTACGGACGTACCTAGGCACTTGATGTATAGTAATCAAACAATGCTAAATGGAGGGAGGGTATTTGAGATGAAGCTTGAGCATTCGGGAAAGTTAAAATTTACGAATCTGGACCACAAATGATCACGTTGTATCTATCCAGTTCAGCTAGCTTGAAAACCGAACGACAGAGAGACAGAGATAAAGAGTAATATATTAAATTGCATCATTAGTTAGGCAAAACAGATAGTTATTTCGAATTTTGAATATCGTGTTGAGAGATTCCCACTCTCGGGACTCGGGCGGGAGCGAAAGCGATCTGCAGTGCGGCGTGCCTCCGTAGCAGTTATTTTCCTAGCTCGCCCAGCCGTATATCGATGTTCCACAAAGCAATGCAAATATCGTTTTGTCCCAAATAAAATAATGCGTAAATCATTATCCTTGGAGTTGGAGTGAAACGGAATATCATCTATTCTTCATTGTGTTTATACATACTATATGACATTGTGAACCTGGGAATCCCGACAGATAAACCAGAATCCCAGTCGAAAGCTGTGCCATCCATATCCATATATCTATCCCGGCGAACTGGCCGTGGCTGAGAGAAACGGAGAAAGAGAGGGATATTTGGGCCCGTGTTTTATCAGGTGAGGCATGGAATTCCTCCGATATGAGAGAAATTGACATGATAGATGATATCAGGCTAATAGGATGGAGTATGATGCGCATAAACCATTGCTCGCATTTCTCTATGTATCTGCCTACACAAATCAATAATCCAACAATTCCACATGATGGCGTTTTGGTTGACAGGCACAGAAATAGCATGTGTATTGGGGTCCTCGGCAGCCTATACATTCAGGCGTAGAGTCATGGCATTGAGACGCCCCTAAAGCCTCGCGAACAAAAAGCATAACAGTGATCTCCCAGGGCTTACTGTACTTACCGTACCGACTGAATGGGCGGCGTGATGTGATGTGATGTGGTGCGCTGCGCTGTGAGATCCCATCCCATCACATCATATCGCACCGTTTATTTCCGTCCTGAACTTAGTCCGTCCCAACAACACAACCCGCAACTGAGCACATGGCCGCACAAACACAAGCTGGAAAAGGGGAATTCCAGCGGAAGCAAGCGATGTATTGAACACAACCGAAGGATATTTAAAAATGGCACAAGGCGGATGCGATGGGACAAAGGGAGCGGTTCGGGATTAGGTGTTGTGCCATGATAAATGAATGGGAGAGTGAATGCAGATTGTGTGTTACGAAAGGAGAATGTCTACATGTACTGACTGATGAATGACCCAAGAGCAGAGGAAGGCCGGCCCAGGAAGGGCATGCTGATGACATGGAATATAAGGCAATGGAACCAGGTACCCACGCCTGCGAACAACAAGGCAAAGGTTTGAACTAAAGGATATGCATATTTTAAAGTGCAATCTCTCGGGTTTCGAGAATGGAATTGGGAGGTGCGTATGAAGTTATCATTGGCTAAGGGGAATTATGAACAGCGCGGAAAGGGATTAATGCGGATAAGACCCAGAACAATGGGGGAAATATTGAAGTGATTAGAACATTCCCATTGCATATTTGTTTTTTTTTGGATAGCATCCAAGTAGATGAGATGAGATACCGGTAGCCACATGGCCAGATGACAACGGAAAATTCTAGAGGATGGGATTCATGATATTCTCGTTCTTTATTTCCAGATTGACATTAGTTCGATTGACTGGAGCTTTCATCCCTCCCACGATTTCCATCTCATCAAATTAAAGTTGGCCCACACCTTTGACTGGGCATAGTGGAGTGAGTTTTGGTTGTTAATTGATCTACGACGGGGCCTTTTCTTTTCATTTACTCCAGCGGTCGGTCGGTCGCGTTTTTCCTTATGTCCACTATCCACTGTCCACATGTGAGCCACTTCATGATCTCTTTAGAGTCTCCATCTATCGTGAGGCGATGGCTAGTGGCAGAAAGGAGGAAAGGCCACAATTCCATCATTGATGAAGGGGTTAAACTCGCTTTCGTTTCGCAGCACCGACCACCACCATAGCATGCTCCAATTCCAATAATGACCTAATGTGAATAAACGCTTAATTCAACCAGCTCCACTCTCTTACTTCAAATAGATACAAATATACATAGCACATGACCATCATTGTTCTTCATTGGCTTTCATTGGTATGAATAAAAGTTAAAGATGATGTACCTTGGTACTATTCATCAAACCTGGCTATAATCTTCCGTTGTTATTATTATTTTTCAGCTGACTTCGGAATGGTTCCACAACCCCAAAGCGTTTTACCTTTTGAACCACCATTTCAGATGCCAGGAAGAAAGAAAGAAAGAAAGAAAAAAGCGTGCTGTGGATGCTTGGCAACTTGGTATAGACACTCGTCACTTTTTTACGAACTGTTGCATCGCATTGACGCCACCTCTCAGCCAAAACTACCTGGAAAGATCTATTATGGTATCAACTCTACCGTACAGATCTCAAACAGTTCAATTTGCATTATTGAGATGAATGTCAATTGGTGCAAAGTGTCAGATTTGTTCGTAGGCAGATAGATAGGGAATTATCAGATGGCAGGGCATGGCATGGTGAATCATGCGATAGATGCGATGGAAATAGCTGATATCGAATTTCAAAAGAAAATAGTAACATTTGCGAGAGGAATACCTCGAGGGATTTGATCTAGAATTTTCAATGTATTCCTTTCCTTCACATTTTCCCCTTTTGGACGACGCCCAGACCTCGAATCGCTCAATGTGTTGGGAAGTTGGGAGAAAAAGTGGCAAACTCCCAATTTGTATGAGAAGGATCTCCCGGCGAGCGTATGGTAAGTGCTTTTTTGTTCTCTCCAACCATTTTTGCTTCCCCCTTCATCGCCATATTCGCCAAATCTCGAAACCCTCGGCTCCTCCACTCTCGTCAACATTATGCTGCGATGAGGTGTGTGTTTTTCTTGGGTACGGACTGTACGGTATTCTATTTGGCGTTACACCGAAGTCCACACCCAAGTACCTGAGAAAGATCCCAGCTTCTAACGACACATTTCGCGGGTAACTCCCTTGGTGGAATACTAAGATCCCGTCCAGACTCCAGAGCTCGCACTAGCCAGGTATGATGTTACTCAACTAGGATAAGCTAGGCAATAAATTCCAAATCAACTTCCCCATTTTGCTTTTTTACTCCCTTTCGTAGTTTCGCTCTTCGGTCTTTTAATCATCTTCGTTTTGACGGATTGATTTTATTGGATTGATTTTGCTGTGTAGCATGATGGATTTATTTCCCTTTACCGCTTAGTGGAATTCGCGCTTCATTGATGTTCCGGGGATCATACTCCTCGCATCTTATTTTGATGTTAGGTACTTTGCCAACTATGTTACTAATGTAGCAGTGTAGCACATCCTGGGTTCAGGAGCCATCTTATTTACATATTCTATGTGTAAACATCGAAGACATGGATTGTGACGGTCAAGATGGGGCAAAAAGAGAGTTGAACAACCCGAAAGATTGGGTATTGTGCAGAAGCCTTCCCGCAACGCCAACGAGGATCATTCATCACCAATATATGATGTTACTCCTTCAAGAACCCGAGTTGGCTTAGTTTGCTACTAAGATATGTCTCAAAGCATCAGAAACCCCAAAAAAAGTATTCTTCTAAGCTTTCCAAAAACTTCCTAGGTTCTAATCTATCCCTAGGTTTCCCAAGAGCAAGAGCGGGACGAAACGAATCTTTCAAGGTTTGCACAAACCATCCACTACATTTCCATACGTCTTAAGTCTTCATCTTCTATTGCAACCACCCCTACCACAAAATTCAAAACCCGCCCACCCATACCTAGACCATCGCACAACATCCACTGACCACACATCAATCACGTCCCCGCTACCCAAACAATCCACCCCGGGCCCAATACCCATCCACCCACACCATACACTTGGACTAAAAACACCATTTACCATCATCCCTACTTTCCATTCTCATCCCAGAAAAAGTCCCAAAAAATCTACCCCTACCCTGAGTTTATCCGATCGAAACTGTACAGGATCCGTGCTACCCATACCAAAACACGCATCACCCCTCCCCAGAAGCATCCTCACTACCCCCCTGTTAAGACCTTGATCGTTGTCGCGCCCGCCAATAAAATGTTTTCGTAAGAATCCCTACGTCCCTGGCTTACCTGGAAATCAATGTATATCATTGTCATACTTCCCATCGCCGACTATACTTTACAAGACATAAGCCCCATCCTCAACCCGATATTGTCTTTCCTATTTCAACATCTTCATACCAATCCATCGGCTTCCTGTCCTCAAATATAACTCCAGTCCATTCATCTTCCATATCATCGATAACTAGCATTTGCTTTCATCTCTTTTGAAAGAAAAATCCCTATCTACGCGACTCAGTCACCCATCAGAGCGTTGCGTTTCAAATCATTAAAATCTTAACCACACAGACTCTCTTGGCTCAAGCTTTTTCCCTACTTTCCGCTTCAACTGAAAGGGTCACCCTTCATCCCAAGAAAACTGCATTTTCTCATCGCCACTGCCGCCATCATAAGTCTAGATCAAGAGACTAGATTGAAGCATCCCAAAACCAGAGACCACCACAATATCTAGCGTCATCTCCACTTGTAACATCTTCCTTGAGACTTACAGGACCAGGTACAGCACCGAGCGACAATTCTATAATAAGGGTAGTCGCGGAAACTTTCAGTCGTTGAGCAGCCGTTAGTTCGTGTCCCAGGCTCAGGTACACAGCCAAAATATATCCCTTGATCCATCGTGTTTTTGAAAAACATCCACTTGCTAGTCCGCGGCCCAACCGTGCACTTGAGCTCTTCGACACCTTTTCGAGACCTTGACCGCTCTTGTGGCATCTTTTCACGAGCTTCCGATTCCATCTTAGGGCCGTTGACCGATTAGGAGCTTTCTATATCCCAACGTCTTTGCCCATCGACCTAACGACTGATCATCATCACCTTCATTTTTGATTTTGATTTTCTGTCTTTATCTTCAACTTTTATCATTCAGCATCTAGTATTCTTCAAAATGTCATCATCTCATCGACGTGGGCCTTGGTCGCCAGCCGAAGATTCGTACTTGGTACAACTTGTCCATACACAAGGAGCTTTGAACTGGGTGAGAATTGCACAACTCATTGGTTCAAGATCGCCAAAGCAATGTCGAGAACGTTATCACCAAAACCTCAAGCCAACCTTAAACCACGACCCAATCAGTCCCGAAGAGGGACTTCAAATCGAAAGATTGGTAGGAGAGATGGGCAAGAGATGGGCCGAAATTGCTCGAAGACTTCAAGGACGAAGTGACAACGCCGTAAAGAATTGGTGGAATGGAAGTATGAACCGAAGACGTCGTTTGGTTCTTCGTAGAAGGACATCATCTCACTCACATTCTTTCAACGAGCAATCTGAAACCCTATCATTCGCACGACCAGTTCACTCCCATTCTCACACCTCATCTCGCCACATTGACACCTTTTCATCTCGAAGAATACACTCTTCTCTTCCTTCACCATCAGTATCCGAAGCATCTCGAGCAGAATCACTCGATGGTGCCCCCTCCTTGATCTCAGACACCTGCTCAAACTTCTCCATCTCTCCCAGAGTAGCATCGTCGCCCTCCCTCGAACTTCCACCTCTCTCATCATTCGACCGTCTCAACTCTCGAAGGCCATCCCTCCCACAACTTCAGATTAGACCTAACACCTCACCATACGCATCAGAGTTTGAATCACAATCACTATGTCATCCATCATTAGAAAGAGAATCGTATTACACTCACGCACATTTCAACTCGATAAAATCTTCTCATCACAGCAGAGGCCCGAGCGTTGCGAGTATATCCGTGAATTATCCACACCGTCGCTCGGAGCAACAATACCCTAGTCCCCTACCTCCATCTCCACCTCGCGACTCACATCATCAACGCGAGTATTATATCTCAGGGCGTGCACAGCAACAAGAAGCTCCAAGAGGAGCTCCACAACCATTGACTGCGCCACCAAGTCCTCAACATATTCAGTTAGCACCTATCAGATCGATCAGTCCTGGGAATACTTATTCTCGAGAGGCAAAGGAGAGGGACACGAGGATGCAGCTTACAAACCTTCTACTATGATCGAGTAAAGTTGGATGGGTTTAGAAGATAGATATTTCTTTTGTGTATATCAAAAGTTACTTAAGGAAGGACGGAACTCCAAAAGAATCACAGCATCATTTCATGTACGCAAGCAAGCGAACGCATTTCTTACGTGTCTAATGCCTATATACGGCTGTATATCTTTGTTTTTATATTATAGTTATTGTTTTACTCTACTGTCTACAGTATGGATTGGGAGGCTGCCATCATTTTTATGCATTTGTAGATACCCTGGATTGAATGGACGATGAATGGATGATGGATAGGATAGGATAGGATAGGATCAGATAGTCACAAACAAACAAATCAACAAACAAATAATATAAATAATCAAAACATACTACTTTGATACTCTACTTCGTGCAAATTCGACTGTTACCTCTCATGAGACGGCGATCTGAATGCCTAGAAATTGAAGGAGGGTGAAAGCATAGGCTGTTTCCAATAGACACATGCCATACATTACTGTGACTCTACAGGTAGCTCAATCACTATATTGCGCTCTCATCCGTCGCAGCTTAGGTATAACCTATCAATCCTCAAGCTCCACTAGCTCACAGCCACCTAGCAAATCTCGGACGATGATGAAAATTTCTTCAACTCAATTCGTATTACAGTACTCGTAACATCTTCAACCCAACAATCAAACGATCAAAGCTGCGACACCTAACCCTATCCCAGATGAAAAGTCTAAGCTTACCATCAAGTCTGTCAATACATCCGCTATCAACCAGCTGAAACCACGTCAATGCATCAATGCAATCTTCCATTCAATCCACAATTCTACTCACAATATACTCCACTGCAGACACGCATGACCAGATGTTCCTGTCAATCAAGTTTGAATTTGATTCATCGTGGCTGTTCAACTGCCAGTATCACCATAGTCGGTATCAGTGTATGGTCTACTTCCCATCTTTGAAACTACAACGCACCAATGCATGTTCTCCATGCTTCACGGTAACAGTCCACTGGCATGACCAAACGTTCCTGTCATGATACTGAAACTGGCAGTTTAACGGCAGTGTCAGTGTCAACTCAATCAACATCATACTAATTTGTTGGACAAAAGTGTGTCTCACGCTGAGAGGTTGACATCTTACAGATAAGACTACACCATGCTTAACAACGCAATGACAATCAACTAATCAGTATAGCTTGAGTGTAGAAACTTGCAAGTTGCAGGCCACATACGGTTCCACTCTATTAGGATTGACAGTTCATACATGTTTTGATATCATATACAGCATAGATCAATGACTGAATGTGTGTGTATGCATCTCCTGCCAAGAACGGTATGTGATTACCCCCAGCTTCGTCGCTGCACCGAGTACCCTCTCTGCACTGCAAATCCCCCAGCAACTCGCAAATCATTGCAAATCATCGCATCCGCTTAGCAAGACTGTAACATCCGCTTCCAAGCGCCAACGCAAATCTGCAATTTCCACATTCCACATTCCACCAACTAGTCAACGTCCCCCTTTAAGCAAATCGAGTAAGTATACTTATACACACTACGTGCTATAGCTTCTGAAGAATTCTTTTCAATTTAATCATCCTTCATTTCTTTCTCAGAGATGCACTGCACACAACTCATCTGCAAAACTCGCTCACTCACGCACAACTAGTGCTCTCGAACCCGTTAGCAACCGATTATTCGTTCACTGCAACTCAAACGGTCACACCGAGTACTTAGCCACATTAGCTCCGTGATTCCCTTACTCCTTTGACTCGATTCACTCTAACCCGAAAATCACACCCAAGCCCACTTTCCACGAGGGGAGTGGACGAGGCGGGCCACGGTAATAAAGTTGTAGATCTACTTCAACGGGCACGAGTCATTCGTTTGGCGCTATCCCCAATGCGGTTAGCAAAATGGAGGGGGTGCATGTAGGTATGTGGTGATTTTCGCTAAGGCCAGGGTGGAAGTAGTTCGTGATTTTAGTGTATGCCTTATGCAGACGTACGTGCGTGCGTGCGTTTTCCGCTATCCGCGTTTGTTGAGAAGAAACAAGGCAAAATAATGAGGAGGTTATTGATAGCGCCAATGATAAAGTCCAACGAATATTTACATCATGCAAAACCTTGGAATTTGAAGGGAGCATACAAGAAATTTGCTCGAGTTGTCCGCATCTAGACTAAATGACATAATTTATCTTCTCTTCATTATTTCAAACATTCATTTCTCCCTCTGCAGTAGACTCAAAACACCAATGCACACTCATCTGTATCTATCAGTGTGAATACAGTCAAGTCGTCTCTACTTGCTTCGATCTTGATTATATTTCAACTGCCACTACCCATGTTTAGGGTTACCTTCCAAGTCTAGAAGAAAATCCGAAGAATGGAAATAATTCGAAAGTCTCCGTATGGAATAAAGAACTGCAAAGCAAGTGCTTTTTGGTTATAGCAATCTGTTAGCAAGAAGTCTAGAAGTGCAGGGAGAGCTAGAAAGAGGCTAGAACCTTCACCGAGTAGAAAGCGTTTGTTTTGCTAGTATTTAGTAGAGTTGCTACTCTGAAAAGCTACCATAGCTACATTACACTGCATTCAACCAGGCAAACTGGCAGTGCAGGTACGAAGTGCGCCACCATCTACAGAGTGTCTGATTGTATTGTACGTATATTTTGGCCAAGAAGAAACTTAAGCAAGAGTTTCGAGAATATTCTGCACCGTAGCTGGGTCGCCAGGCATGGGGGTAGAGGGAGTCCCCTCATGGTGTGAGAATTCGGTATACCATTTCTGGAATCCTACAGTAGCAAGATCTTTTGAATGATATGCGCCATCTCCGTGGTTGGGGATAGATGCCCAAAGAATATTGATCCTTGGAAATACAGATGATATACCAAGCAAGGTCTAGGTTATAGATCCTAGCTACCATGTACAGATCCGAAGTATCATACTCATATCATCTTGTACTCCGTAGTTATTCGGTGCTGTAAAAACCATTGCTACCCAATATCCACAGATGGTGAGTTGAACATAGGTTCCATCGGTAAAGGTGGATTCCGGTACATTTCCCTCAACCCCCATCCTCTCCTCTTTTGTTTTTCCGAACAAGCTTTGCCCCCGGAGGATGCCCCGGAAAATAATTCAACAATTCAATTCACAAGTCCGAATATTTTACAAATATTCAAAAATATCGGGCACTTGCCAGTTGATACTGCTGTCAGTCCTAATCCGATCTAGCTCCTTGCCAATTTCTTTCGCGTCGTACATTTTCCGAAGAGCGACAGGTGAAACACGCCGACACATGGTATGTCTATCTCTGCAGTCACTACTGGGGTAGTCATCTTGCTCTTTGTTAATAACATCTAAACTTGTTACCATTCACCGTTAATATGCATACCGCTAGGATTTGCTATCTCAATGTTGAATTTCTCTCAAATGTCCCCAAGAATGTTTCACGCTAATACCATAAGCCCCCAGCAAAGAACAATAACTGCAGCGCCTTGAAAAAAAGTTCGATTAAGCTCGTGAAAGGATACCGAGGCCTTGCAGGCATCTTTTGGTCTCATTGGTATTGAGATCCCTTTTCTTTCCACAGCAGTGATTCCTGGCAACAGATTAATTGCTCTAGATTGACGGGAATAAGACTTCGGCTCTTTTTATGTTCTCTTGTGATGGCAACATCGCAGCGGTGTCTTGAGATTGGGGCTCGAAATATGCTTAGAGGGCTCCCATGATATAGAGGGGGTAAAATTGTAAAGTTCAAACTCCACAAAGTAGTCAGTGGGTATATAGAACCATACAAGAACGGTCCGCTGAAGATTGTAACGAGATTTTTCTGTCGCATGAAATGGCTCACTAGAGCAAACGTCCCATATTGGTACACACATGTGTTGATTTCATGATGTGTTGATTTCATAATGTGTTTCTATTATGCTGCCCCAGAATTGAGTATCACCTGCTCAGTCATGCTCACAGCGAGATATGATATGATACTCGCCTCGCATTGCTGAGCCCAATCAAACCTGGCGACATACAAGCCGCCATGGCCGTAAATATTCCCATGTGATACTGAACTGACGGCCATATTTTCACCCCGTTCATCTTCGTAACCATAGTCTATTTGACAAGACGCGCGATTTCGACGGGATTAATCATCACCCTTTAAAGAAACTAATGAACCGGAAGAATGCCACATCGCTCGCTCTGCCGCAGCATTCTATTTCTCTTTAGTAATCTCACAACTTCTCTTGACAAAAACGATGCTATATCAAAATATCTGTAATCATGTTCGGCGACTTAATTTAGGTACACCATTAGCATCGCACCAGGAATTTTAGAAGATTTAACAAAGCAAACGAGAAGGAACGGTATTTCTACTGGTAATAAGGTGAAATTAGATCTTGTTACTGCAGCTGACTGGGCTAATAGTAGCCCAGTCGTCGGTACTAGCAACGGCGGCTGTGATGACATACCACTGTTACTACAAGATGAATTTCTAATCATTGAATTTACTGAGAATATAAGATGTGAGAGAAAACGAAAGGTAGAAGATAAAGTACTTGTTTAAGCCTGCGCTTCCCCCAACTGGATTCATTAATTCCATGGTTCGTCTAGATGAAAGGATGAGTTTCAAACAACAATAAATTCGCAATGTTCGCGGCAAATGAAGCTCTTAATCAAGACAAATTTTGAAGTTCAATCATTATGAAATACAATTTCTGATCGAGATTTGTAGACCACTGTAGAAATCAGTTGATTTAGTATAGGATCTTACTGAATAGAGCTTGTCTTGAATAGGAGAACATAGAACATGAACCTGCGTGTCAGATAGTCCGGATTGCAATCTCACAATAAGATGCTCATGCTCATCGAAATAACTTGAAACAGTGAATTCAGTCTGAACGTTGGATTAATTAAACCCAGGAATTGTTCAAATTGATCAAAGCATGCTCAGAGATTCAAAGCTCGAAAGGTTTCAAATTGGACTGTATTTCAGATTCTTGGATACAGTGCTGTTATGAACGAAATCAGAAGGCAGAATACATGAATGATGCAATGCGAGGGCAAAACAACAGCATGTCTGGCTTCAGACATCCGCAGCGGGAGCACTCTTTCACTACGAAGTCTGGGGATTTCATCTTTCCTCTATCCGAGAAAAGTTCACACTGAAAGATCTCGTATCGTCCTGCTCCATTCCTTCGACTCTCACGCACGATTTTTGTAACAGGTGCCATTTGATCCAGACACTTCCTTCTCGTTTGGCCTGTGATACTACCTTCAGTCTGTGCATGCACACTGGTTGATCTTGAGATTTATTTTCCAATTGAATCAACTATATTCAATTTCTCCTTCAGCATCCGCAATTTCCACCTCCCCTCCCCTCCCCTCTTTTCTCCCCCTGAGCTCCAGTGGCCATACCCTCTCATTGATACATAATACAACTTCTCTATAGAGGCAAAAGAAAACGCTTCGAGAGAGTACGTAACTTACAGAAACCTTTAGAGCATGGTGATTGGCGAGATCTTCCAATGTTCCGATCTTGAATTCGACAAATCCAATGGCCCTTATAGCATTTTTCATCCTTTAGATTTAGATGTAGCAATCGAACGGTACGTAGAAGTAAGTTGCACTTGAGGCAGATGATGCCATCAAACCTCATAATACATCTTTGAGTTTGAGGGTGGAGTATATGCCGTGGTTGTGTCGGCACATCTAGGTATATATGATAACGAATTATTACTCCATCCACTTGTGATTCTCATGTGGCCCGTAACAAATTTCAGCATTTCATTACAGATTTTAGAACCAGCTGGTTTCTGTCTTATACTTGAATGCTTTATATCGCTATCTCAGTCCAAAATTTGATCTTCAAAAAAGGTACACACTAAAACTTTAACTCCGACCCCACACCGCGCTTACACTAATAACAACTGAGAAAGTTCGGCTTCAAAAGAATATCCTTAAGCTGCAGCAATAGGTAGATACCTACCTATCACAACTCTTTTAATTCACCATTCAATTATTTTGATATTTGAAAAAACTTTCAATTCAATTCAAGTCTTCTTAAAGGTCACCTTTTCGCGCGCAAACTTCAAATATCCTTCCAGGAACCTCAAATAATTAGAGTCCGCACTACTTCCTGGCATTAAAGACCACCGGACGATTCTGCAGCTTGCAGCAAACACAACACATCTTATATTTAGGGATTAGGTCTATCACTCATCTTTGAACAATCAAACAAGCTGTACAAATACACGTCAAGGACTTCAGATACGCGCTCAAGGACCAACATCTACAACGAACGACATCTATAAGAATACAATACTTACGACACTTTCGCATTCCAACATGGCGACCGACATGGATATCGATATGGATATCGATGTTGGGATTATCGAGGAATTGCCCGTTCCAGATATGGTAGACATTGAGCTGATTGTAAGTACTTTCGACATTTGAATGTGCATGCGCCGGTGGAAGACACAAATGCCAGATCGGAGGCCCTGCTCGACGTGTCACTGAGACAACTTTTTCACCAGCATTGCACTAACTTATGTGTACAGCCGGATCAGCCTGCGGCACAAAACGAAACCTCGGCTCCAAATGATAACTCTGGTCCAGATGCAGAAAACCCTACACCAGAGAAAGTCCACATTCGCGGCTTGGACAATCTTACCACTCAGGATGTAAAGAACTTCGCGCAGCACTATTTCACCGAACACATTTCACGAGTAGAATGGATTGATGATTCTTCATTGAATTTAGTTTATGGAAGCAGCGGTATTGCTGAAGCAGCTCTTCGAAAGTTCTCTGCTCAAGAACTTCCGGAGGATGTTTCACAGCTTCCAGTCTTACAGTCATTTCCTGCCAACCCTTTCCCTGAAAATCCCAAAATCAGCTTACAAGTACGCATTGCCGTGGTCGGAGATCGTAAACAGAGAGGAGCCCGAGAAAGAAGTCGCTTCTACCTTTTCAATCCCGAACATGATCCTGCAGAGCGCAGAAAGCGCGAGGGTGGACGAAGATATCGGGACCGAGATGATGACGGGTATAGAAGTCGGAAATATGACGAACGGGAACAACGCAACCGGCAGCGTGGAGATGCGGAAGCAGGGTTCAATGCAAGTCTTTACGACGACGACGAAGCAGCTTTGGCAACTAGAGCTGCGAGAGGTCGTGGACGATCAGGATCTGGCTCGCCCACTAGCGATTTTAGGGAGCGATCTGGCAATCGACGAGGTTCCGGTTCACGAGAGTTGTTTCCAGATAGGAGTGGAAATGATGGAAGGTTGAGAGATCGAAGCGCATCGCCCATGAGGAATGAGGATAGAGCTAGAGATAACAACAGAAGACGTCGAGACACAGCTGCTGCAGAGAATAGGTCGAAAGCTAAGGATATTAAAGTTCGCCTCCGCAGAGAATCCGCTACAAAGGAACTCTTTCCGAGCAAATTAGGCACTACTCAACGAAAGTCCGGTGCTTTAGATGCTGCAGACGAAACAGCAGATTTATTCGCAAATAGAATGCCTGTCCCATTTCTTGATGGAAGCTCAGATATTCGACCTAGCAAACTCTCATTGGCAGAAAGGATTACATCAGAACAGCCACAGCAATCGCAAGGCTTTAGCATTCGTGGAACTGCAAAGCCTGCTTCTACTGGGTTCTCTATCAAAGGTTTAGCATCCGATAATTCAACCATGAAGGAACTATTTCCTTCTCGCTCAGGGAGTGGGAACACCGGGAAAGAGCTCTTCTCGGAGAGGTTAGTTGGAAGGGGTGCAAGAAGGCAGAAGGCCGAAGATTTATTTTATTAGGTTTAGGAGATCACGAAGCCATCCGTAGGCATCTAGTGATATTTTCTCTGCGGCTGACAGGATTGCACATAGCGTTGGGGTATCGATGCTTTAGCAAATGGAGTTATATGGGAATGGATATGGAAATGGAAATGGAAATGGAAAAGATACCATTATACTCTGCACATAGTAAGCAGCATTTCACAAGCAAGCCGAAGCTCGTAGTCTATTTATATTATTCAATAATCACCTCTCAAAGCTTCTTAGTTACATAATCACAGGTCAGTGAAATTGTGAACCGTTTTCCGACAATGACGGGACTTGCGATATTGCAGCCAAATTTCCTTTTGTTCAACTGATGAGTGCTATAAACTGAGTCAGTTCACCATCAACGACTTCCAAACTCCATTCACCTTTGAGACCAATGTAAATCATCTTCATAACTCGACAAATGCTGCCATACAGCGAACTCAGAACGAGATATTATTGGCGCCAGTATCGAAAATTCTCGACGTCTTACTTTTGTTGGTACGGCCGTCAATGGTTTGCTCCTTCTCTTTTCAGTTATATAATGCCTTCTAATTATTACCACCACATCAATTCAATCAGACTTCCCAAAAATCGAACCATTTTATGAATCATCTCCATCTCCATCTCCAGTGAATCTCAACATCCAAAATGGATCAATGGCTCCGGCCCGTCTTCGCAAGGACTCGAACGCCAGTTCAATCCGCCACAAGCAATCATTCTGATGAACCTCACGAAACCGAAGATACCATGAAATCCATCCGTCCTAGTTCGCGCGTATCCTCCTATATCGGGTTTCGCTCATCAACTTCGAATCTTCATGCACCTGCAGGTGATACATTTACCTTTCAACATGTCAATATTCCCGAAAATGTATATCATAAACCATCTGGAAGTCAGATGGCCGAAACACTTAAAGTGATTATGATGACGAGGAATTTAATGGAGCCGATACCGGTGGAGTATAATACGTGTATTTTACATGTTTTGGAGGCGTATAATGATCTACAGGAGATGTTGGCTGTGAAGGAGGGGGAGATTGAGGAGATTAACGGAAGGCATACAAAGAATATTAGGGAGTTTGATGGTATGGCTGAACAGTAAGTTATATTTGAATGTAGACAAACATCTAGTGTAGGAAGTGCTAATTATGCGTGTAATTTTAGGTGGAAGGCGAAAGAAAAAGATTATCAAAAAGAAATAAAGAATCTTGAAGTCCTTCTCTCCAAGACCGAGGGAGGAATGGAGAATGTTACAATGGCGCGCTCAAAAAGTGTTGTTCATGGGACTAGAAGAGCTGCAGATTTATTCGAAGACGGTATGGAGAAAATAAAGCAAAATTTCGCGCGCTATAGTTCTGGGAGAGGTTGGTTGCTCATCTTATATTCTGATTTTACAATATCTAACTTTACTAGATTCTTCTACTGCCACAACTGACTGGGATCTTGATCGCGTACAACAAATTAATTCATCACGTCCACTAGAGACCCCTACAAATGCAAGTGAGCTCTCTCATGGGGAAGGAGATATACACCACAAAAGAACGGTCAAATCTCGACGCAAGGAAAGTTCTTCTGTCCAAGATACCGAGAGTTTTCACTCAGCAGTGGACGATCAGTCCACTCGCTTAACATCCGTACAACTAGATGCACTAGAAAGACAACATGCTACCGAAGAACTCGGTGTAGTATTTAACTCATCATCGGAATCAGATGACACCAGTTCCCGCTCTGCTTTCACCGAAGGTCAAGCTCCCACTCCCACTCGCACTCCCAAAATCTCTGGTTTTCGAAATGGTAGTAAAGAGAAACCTCTACCCGATATTCCGACCAAGCATCAAGAAATGGATCCTTTCTTTTCAGGTGAAACAGGCAATGCACGACCATGGGTAGAACCACAAGATGACGGAGAAGCATCTTCCTCTGTTGAATACAGAAAGAGATTTTCGTTCAGAACAGGTGATGATCCGCCATCTGTGCTGCATAAACCCTCGAAAGATGGTTTGCAAAAAAGTAACACGGTCTCGGTGCCGGCGAGTCGTCTGAGTTATGTTATGAATAGTGAAGATGAGTTTGTGTCTTTACCTAGGCATCCCATCGCGGATGCGAATTCGCAAGTTGAAACAAACCCGAAAGCAAGAAATACGGGATCGAAGCCAACTTTGAGTACATCACCGGGAAAAGAAACCTATGCTACGGGTTTGAGACAGCAGTTGGGAATGGGAAGGGGAATGGGAAAAGGTATTGAGAGAGGTGACTCGAGTAGTAGTATTGTGACAGCTGTGAGGGATAACTCAGGGAGAAGCGAGAAAGGGAGACCTGTGAGGGGAGATACAGGTGGAAAGGGGAATGGAAGTGGTGGGAAACAGAAGCAGAGTCAGGGAACTGCGGTTATGGCTGTAAGTAATTTTCTTCTTGGGAGTGATAGTGAGGGGTCTTAGATGATACGATGGATTTACTTCCGTTCCTCTTTCATCCAATGTTCTTGGTTTTAGACGAGACAAGCGACAAAAGAGAGGAGCCGATGAGAGGGAATAATGAAATACCACTAATCATCTGTGAACAGGCTGTAAGAGCGATAGCAGCGAGTAACAAATCTGCCACTGCTAACGATAGGATTCAAGCTCATGCAAACGAATCTGATAGGAAGGAGATTGATAGGAGAGAAGGGGTACCCTTTAGCCCCGAGAGAAGTCCCACGGGATCGCAAGTCGGCGGTGGCAGAGAGTGAGTGGGGGATTGAGATGAATTGGGTTGGGATATGGAAGGTTGGGAAAAGAGGAGAGAATGGATGGATGGGTATGGATGAGAGGGGAGTAGATGATGTTGGCGATGTTAATGATGTTGACGTTGTTGATGGATGGATGGATGGATGGGGAAGATGAGCGTATATGTGTATAGTAAGCGCAAGGGTACCTACTTGCTAATACTACTAGGTAGGTATTAAGTTGTAGAGATGTTTATTATAGCTAGTGCGGGTACTGAATACTGAACGTGAATAATATCAGACAAGATAGAGAGGACTAAGTATAAATAACATACAATCTAATGTAACGACACATCCCTCGATACCCGAAGAAAGAAAATCAATTGTGATGGAACCACCTCAAACGAGTAACTACCGTACTTAGGCACTTGGGTAGGTACCTATGTACTGACCTTATAAGCGAGCTCCCTAATCTTGGTAATCTACCGGTATCGCAGCGCCCAAGACGCTCTCTCATTCATTCCCTTCTCTCGTGTTAGTTTCGCGTTGGACGAATTCGAATTTCGCACATAGTACCACACACTACGTACATGCTACACACTACACACATGCTATACACTACATACACAATCGCGACGAAAGACAAAAATCAACAATCAACAATCAATTTATAATGGTATCATTGGATTCTATCATACATAGGTACATATTGATTGAGAATTAGCATGCACGGATAGCATTGTAGCATCGTAGCACAAAACACACCGCACGCATGCATGGACGCATCACACGCTTAAAAAGACTAAAACCGCACCCAACCCACCACAGTACATACTCTCTTCTTCCGAGCCGAACGATTTAGTAACGCGTGCTTCTTTCTCGAGCTCATTGCCTCCCACCATACCGTTCATCCTGCACCCTAGTGTCCTTTTGTGTATCCGTTCCCTTGCTTGAAGGTTTTCTGTTTATGTTGTTTGTTTATCTGTTCGTTGTTGTATCTCCTTTTTTTTTTGTCCTTGTGCTTGGGGGATTTTCCCATACACCCAGGCCCTATTATCAAGTAGGGTTCCTCTCACTACCCACATCAAGTTGAATCCTTTCAACTATCTGCTGTCCCCATTTAATTCTTCTCAAAGCCATTGGATAGCTTACTTTCGCCTCTGGTCATCTCCCTCTCAACACCCTTCAACGCATCAAATCCTGCCTTTTCCGCGGCTACAAAACTCGCTTTTCTACCTGCTTTCTTTCCACTTGCGGTTGTTCTTCTGATGTAAGATTTAATGAAGAATCTTACGAAAAGGAAGGTCAATGGGGTAAGATAGATGACATTGAGCCAGATAGCGAAAGTTTGACCGCTGGTATCAATACAAGGGATTGTACGAGTTTCGGTAACGTATGTTGGGATTTTAGAGTGCGATTTAGGAATAGAAGCAATTGGTGCTTGAGCGACGTCTGAGACGGCTGGAGCGTTGACATTCTCGGCGAGACCTTCTTCGCCAACTGCGCGGTAAAGAAGTTTCTTGATCAGGTCGGCGACTCCGCTTGAGGTTGCGATTGCAGCGGCGGAGGTAGCGACAACGGATGCCGAGGAAGTAACTGAGGAGATGGTAGCTGGGATGGATGGAACTTGGACGGTGACTGTGTAGGAGATGAAGGAGTGGATGGTAGCGTATGTAGCTCCAACGAGGAATTGAATG
Organism: Botrytis fragariae; assembly: GCF_013461495.1. NCBI lineage: Eukaryota > Fungi > Ascomycota > Leotiomycetes > Helotiales > Sclerotiniaceae > Botrytis > Botrytis fragariae. The sequence goes on from NW_023500993.1 coordinate 1,657,446, forward strand.
ATTTGCATTGTTGTGAGACTGCGCTTAAGAGCTTGTGGGATGGGTACGGAGAATGCTGTAAGAGTATAGTAGGTATACTGAAAAGCCAAATGTTAGTCTCAATTACATTTTGGGGGGGGGGATGATTAGGAACTTACCATTAATGCGTGAATGCCAGAGTTGACAAACACGAACATCCAAATTGGTGGTGACATGAATCGAATTCCAGCCCACATGCACATCATAGCTCCAGCATGATGATAAGTTTGTAGAGTAGAACTTCTCTTTCCCTTTGCCAAAATGATGACAGTATCAAGAACCTCATAAAACTTGCTAAGATAGAAAAACCATCCATAGAATGCAAGTCCCTCATTCCATAATCTTCCCAAGTCGGTAGAGTCTGGAGTTCCGGCACTTGTCAGTTTGAATTCAGTTGGCAATGCCGCGTTCCATTCTGACATGCTTGCATTGTAAGACATAGCATTATCCAAACCAGTAACACCATGGATTTTGCATAAACTATCGACGGTGCCGGCGAGACCAGCTGGGCCCATTGGGTTTTGAATTGACCTTCTCAAAGCTCCAAACATGCCAACAAAAGTCCATCCAGAGTATACAGCCAAGAAAATGTTGTGTGCCACGACAAAAACGAAGAATGCCTTGGTTTTGCTGATTGGCCAAGCTTTGTTTCCAGCGCGTCTGTTATATTGATTGACCAGTGTAACCGTTATGGCATATACAGCAGCAATTGTGATTGGAACTCGTACATCGAGGGCGGCATTGTACCAGGAGGGGTCGATTTCGAATGGAGGGGCAGAAAGTGTCGATCCTGGGATTGGAGGAGGTAAAGTTTGAGGGTCGCCTTTTGGAGGAAATGTAAATAGCGAGGGTTCAGGGTGAGAGAAATGGACCGTTGCGGACGCCATTTTGAGTAGATTTTATAGGTATCTTCCTTACGAAAGGTTCGAGATGCAAGTTAAGAGTGAAGCCTTGCCTTGCGACGGAAGGGATGCAACAAAAGAATTTCCAAGAATTTTTGATATCGATATCAAAACGAATATCAAATGAGGAAAGGGCCAAAATTGGAAAAGGAAAAAAAAAAATCAAACTGGGTCTCTTAAATTGAAAGAAACTTAAGATATGAATCTTGAAGAGATCAAAAGTCAATATGAAGAAGAGAGAAAATAATGAAACTCTTTCAAGCAGTATTGTTGATACACTTGGTAGGTAATGTATAAAAAATTCCTAACCTTCCTTTGGCATGCAATAAAAAAAGATCTCGAAGGGAAGAAATAGAAGAATAGTACTGTACCCTCCTCTTCCTTCTAAATCCGGACCTCGGTTCTTTTTCTTGATTCCCGTCCTTTTTAAGAAATTAAATGAAATGATTGAGTGAAGTTTGTAATATTGAAGGTTTTACTAGGTAAATTCATCCATTTTCTCTTGGTTTCTTCTTCATTTGATAGACCATAGTTTGATAGCCTCGCTTCACGTTAAAAAAAAAATCCCAACAATTTTTGGACGACCACAGCTTCCAATTCACCACACAAGGAAGGAGCCACAAACGAAGCTGTAATCCTCGAACCAAAAGCTTCTAGGATGGATCAGCCGATTAGCTGATTAGCTGATTAGCTGATTAGTCGATTAGTTGAGTTGAGCTGAGTGGGTTAGGTCTTTTTCAGCCTTATTTGGTGCATCCATGAATGTTCAGTGCGCACATTGGATTTGATTGCGCATCGCATCTACCGCCTTTTGCTCCGTATCCCGACAAATTCTGCACTGTGGCATTGGTTAATGCGGCTGAACCGTTGACACGATACACGATACAAGATACACGATACAGGATACAGGATACACGATACACGATACACGATTCACCAGTTTCTATCAAGATGCATCTTCACTGGTCAATCTCGCAGCGAGCCTTATGAATGCAGGGTAGAGTCTACATATGTACCGTACGTACGTGTATGTATACTGTACCTATTAGGTAGCTTTAACGCAAGCCAACAGGTACACACACCAAAAGTCAATTGCATGACTAAGAAGCTTTATCACCTGATGAATTCTTCCACATAGTGGCGAAAAGAAGTTTCATCCAATTCTTGTTTTTTGCCTTTTTGTCTCTTTTTTTTGCCTCTCGCGTCTCTTTTTTTGCCTTCCGTCCGCTACTCCGCAGATATCAAAATGGGAGGGAAAAGCGGGGCCAAATTCATCAGTTTGCTCTCAACAAAATGCACGAAAAGTCGGATTTGCCCAAATTGAGCTTGCTAGTCCGAAACAAAATTTGGAGTTTGGAAAATACGGTATGGAATACAAAGTGTACAATGATACATCCGAGGCTAGGTTTTTGGATGTGCTGATTCCATGTGACAATCTCACAGTTTTGACATTTTTGTACATGCTGTTGCTATTGCTGTTGCTGTTGTCATTGTTACCATTGCTGCTGCTGTTACTGCAATTCGATCCAATCTAGCATTGGTGGTTGAACATATTGCTCGACGTCAGAAAATTCTGAAGATGCAGTTTTTTTTATGGTCATGACGGACCAGCTAGTGTAACATTTGTGTGGTACAAATGGACTGATGTTATTGGCTTGGCCACTTGTTGCCCCTCATTCTAACAAATCTTTAATTCTGGGGTATGCATTGGAGCCGCTCAAACGCCTCAAGTTCGCGTTTTTCATTCACGTGTTTTGGTGTAACCCTGTCACTCGGGGGGGAGAAAGTTCAAGTAGCAGCTGCTGAAATTTAACTGAGCATGAGCACGATATTTACAGATCTTCGAGTATACACGTGTATGTAGGGATTTCAGATGTCGCTTCACAAAGTTGTCTATTATGATTCATTGAACAGTTATCACTCAATTCATTCGGAACAAGTGAGGACTGTCAGTCAATCACTGATTCATAGATATTCGATTATCTAAAGCAGTCAGAACACTTCGAGGATCTATTATCTGAGAGAGTGCTTTGCTTCAAAGAAGTCATATCATCTCAAAAGATATTATTTTTTGAGGCATTGACTTCACTTAATACATTGAGTTCATCTGAAATGTTAAATCGTTTAGAGTATGTGTTTAATCATAACTACTAGGTACAGGTCGTCCCTTCCAGTATAGCAGGTTCGTAAACTCGTCTGCTCGTATAAGGTGGAAAATAATGTTAAGGGAGTCCGTGGTTCAATCTAACGAGTTCTGGTATATATCATTTGTTATAAGGTTTTTGGTGCATTTCTGAGTTGCTAAAGCTGCGCGATTATCATTATTTTCAGATACCTATGTTCATAAAAAACTCAAAGGATATACCCGCAAAACCCCCCAAATGACAACTTTGCTTAGATGCCCAACGTCTGAACGTCCCAGATTCCCGTATATCCACGATCCATTCCATGCATAAACTCATTTGTCAGGTCAACTTTGCTTGATTTCCTCCATCACCAGACTGCTTGAAAAAGAAAATCACAAAAAAGGCCTCGCTTTGCTAATTCACACGCCATAGAACCTTGGGCAACTGTTTACCTCCCGTTTTGCCTTTCCTCGCTTTCACCATCAATTAACTTTTTGAATCTCTCCGAGAGATCTATCTTTGTGCTGCTCCAGCGCGAGTTTAGCTAGTAGCTAATTCTAGAGCGAAGACAGATTTCCAGCGCGCTTTTCCTTGGCTTCGCGAAGAGCTAGAGATCTTTTTATTTGGGCCAGAATTGTTTCACCTTCTCGGACCAGGTTTTCGGCTTCGACGTCGCTAGACCGAATTCTTGAAGCGTCTTCTGAGACGGGCAATTTTGGTATACTTTGTCGCATCGTGGGACCGTGGACAGAAGCTGGTTGGGGGAGTGTCTGACTTCTAGGAGCATGAGGTAAAGCGGAAGAGAAATCACAGATTGATTTGGTAGGTACAGCGTTTCTTGGAGAAGGGAAAGAAAACACATTGACTGGTTCAGTATGTGGTTCGCGTCCTGGGCCAGGGTTGAGAGAGAAACCACGGGTTAGTTGGCCGGCTCCGGGTCCATTTTGATTGCCAGTGCTGGAGCGCGACAAGTGTCTAGCATTTGTAGCCCGGAATTTTTGTTCGTACCAAGCGGCATCTTTTCCACAGACGGCAGCCTTTGCTGTAGCTTCGATCTGATCGTAACGAGGGAACTGCTCAGCTATATCTCTTAGGAAGCCAAGCATTGGTTTTCCGTCAACCAAGAGTATTTGACCGGCCGCGTTCATCGCCGGTAAGCCAACGGAAACTCGCGTAGAGAGCAATTTCCCGTGCGAGTCGTAGTCAGCGGGAGCCTTGAGATGGTGCATTATCTTAGCGGATATGTACTCGGTACTCATTACAGCACATGCAAGATCCCCATAGAACCGACGGGTTGGGAGTTTGTTATCTCGTGGAGACGGAACACGTGGGTTGAAGAGAATGGGCCTAGTGTGCCAATCTCGAACTTTACCATGTACGATGTTATTGTGCTCCATCCAAGACGCTAATGGAGTATCTCGTTGCAGTCTTCGAGCCACATACAAGTCTTGTGACTTAACCCGCGTATTTTGGCGGCTGCCTCTCTTCTTTTGGGATACATTATTAGAAGGAAGACTTCGGTTGATCGTTGGCCGAGGTTCCGCGGTAATGGCTGGGGTGTTGCAAATTATATTTTGGTCGGTATCGAGTGCTCTCTTTTCGCAGGCCGAGGCCGGGCCACTCTGAAGACTATCACTTTCTGCCCCGCTTCCCGAGTTGTTTTCAGAAACCTCTCTCGGCCCCTCTCTCTTCCTCTTCCCTTCTAGAAGCTGTACTGCCATGTCTAACACATTGCCTACGAAGCCCTGCACCTCTTTTTCGGTGTAAGTGCGAGGTTCCAGGGAACTCCTAGGCATTGCTACGTTTGTAGTTGACATTTCGGGAGCAGTTTGTACCCGAGGATTTTTCTTCTTAGATAATTAGTTCATGTTGTATTCGTAAGACCCGCTGCTGTCCGAGTTATAGTAGTAGGGGTGGAGGTTGGGGTCGGCCGGGCTGGTACCGATTTAAACGAGAAGAAAATCGTTCGCCCCGAGTGGGTACGAGTAGCGGGAAACGAAACTCGGGTGGAATATCGCATAAAGGTTTAGAAATTTGCGCTGCAAAATTGAAACTGAGGCTGTATATATAGGAACCTACGTATACAAAGGCGCTAAGACTGTCTTAGCGTAGTTTCCTGTTATGTAGAGTGAATGATGGATACTGACCAATGAGATTTCAAGTGAATAGAGATTTCTAGATTGGGAATAGTGAGAGGTGGAAGATGTTTCTTTTGGTGAATTATATATTGGTATTCTCCATTGAGATTCGTGTCTTACAAGAGCTATATAATATGTATTTGGTATCAAAAGTCTGACCATTATTTACACCCGTGTAGTTTTCCGCCGCAAGCCCACCCTCATATGTCCTTTTCCTCCTCTGTTATCTCGAAGAGCATATGGAATAAAGTGAAGCCTTTGAATATCAACCTTGGCAAAATTTTCCTCGTTGTGGGCTAAATATGGTCCTGACGATTCTGGGACTTGAAGCAGTGTAGCACCATCGCGGACCGTCAACTCCTTATATGGTTCAGCAGAGTCAACTTCGATTTCTGTTATATCACTCTCTGTATCTAGAACGAGACTCTGAATGCTGGTCAGCATGGGATTCATAGAGAATGATTTAGAGGATTTTCTTGCCTTGAAGTGATCTTCTACCCATGGGTTATCGAAATCCTCCACGCAGTAGATTATAGGACCACGAGCTAGCGCTACGATGTTTTGGTTTGTGTAGGGATGTGGTGATATAAATCGCGGTTTCAGAGTGATGTTGAGTTGGAAAGACAGGTTCGTTTTCAAATATTCCGGGGAGAGGGTTAAGTACCCTTTCGTTACTTTTGAGCCATATCGTTCGAATTCGGGAGATATCTAATATGATTAGCTCACTCCTTTGCAATATGGAAAATCTCCTACAGTCCATTCTTCCGCCCAACCCGGTATTCTTAATCTGATTGTTGTTGATATTGCTTCAGGGCTCTTAAGCTCGAATTGAATTTTCCCATCCCATGGCCAATGTGTCTTTTGTTCAACCTGCACCGCGTGAGTCCCTACCGGAATATTCAATACTGCGGAAGTATACGTGTGGACATTTACTTCTACGGTATTGTTTTTTTCGTCACTAGAGGAAGTCCCTAATTCACTATTAGCTTGGTAACCTTGCCAGAACAATGAAATTGCTTACAGAGATAACCTCCAATATATCCAAGAAGTCTGGCAACATTAGGTGGACAGCAAGCGCATGTAAACCACTCTGCTCGTCGGGATAAATCTGTATCGCTCGATGCAAGTTGATTTACATATGTGAATTTTCTTCCATCTTCTGACATACCAGTAGAGACCGCGTTGTAGAAACACAATTCCATGATATCCGCATATTTGCCATCCAAATCAAGCTAGTGACATTAGCATTTATGCCCGACTTATACTTTGATTGCCTTACCTGCAAAAGTCTTTCGGCGAGCATCATGACTCCTATAGATGCACAAGTCTCGGAATAACATCCTCCTTCGTCAGTACCTGAAGGTAGAAAATAATCGATTCCGAAACCTTCCCATTGCTTTATGGCTCCAATGCCTCCCGTTAAGTACATTTTCTTTTGCACCATGTTATTCCATAGTCGTTCCACTGCGGTTCTTTTTGTTTCGGTGTCTTCTGATTTATCAACTCGTACGAGATCAGAGACAGCTGTTAATAAGTACATTGCTCGGACGGCATGGCCTTCAATGGTTTCTTGCTCAACTACTGGTTTGTGCGCTTGTTGATACCTAGTTCAAGGATTAACATCCTTTTGGTCGACTAAAGACTCAATACTTACCAATAACTTCGCTTTTCAGGAAAGTATTTTGGCATTTCATCTGGTCGGTCCCCTCTTACTTCCGCCTCCACATCATAATAATGCCGCCCATCTTGCCCCTTTGGATTTCCCCTCTCGTCGATGAAATATCTTGCCAATTCCAGATGCTTGGGATCTCTAGTCTTTTCATACAATCGCAGAAGAGCAAGTTCAATCTCGGGATGTCCAGGATATCCATGCTTTTGTTCTGGATTTGGTCCAAATGTGAAAGATAATAAATCTACATATTTCAGAATTGGTTCTAGTAAGAGATCATTCCCATAATATTGATTATGTGCAAGCGCTGCCTCGATCAAATGACCAGCATTGTATCTTGAAATCTTCATTAGCCGCTGTTGACATACTTCATAGACATTCTCACAATTCATGTAGATCCCTTAGATTCGTGAATCGCTTTCCAGGCTCCACCACGGTGAAATGAATATTCAAATATCCATCATCTTGTTGGGCAGATCTAACCATATCTACCAACTCTTTGACCGCACTGTCAATCTCCTGATTTTCCTTATACTGTAAGAAATAACAAGCTCCCTCTATCCATTTCGCAACATCCGAATCCCAAAATAAATGGTTGGGCACTGGCCAAACATCCGGTTCATCGTTGTATGATGCATGCCATTTTAATTTAAATGCATCGTATCTTCCTGTCGTTTTCAAAACTTCCAGCTGGTATAATAGTGTTGTTGAATACACGACTTCTCGTCTTCGACTAATGAAACCTGGGGTGGTGAAGGTGGTTTGGAGATATGACTTTTGAGGATATGCCATGGTGGATTTGGTTGTTACTCTCGTGCTTTTATTTCACAAGTCTGATATCTTATATACGATAAGAGAGTATTATAATTTATATGTATAATTCCATCCCATTTGTTTAGGACATACTCGCACCAAGGTCATTTCGGATACGATAGTCGCCATCTGGAGTGGGTCTGAGCACTCCCGCCCACCGGAGCCACCCCCTGTTTACCCCACGATCTCCCCACCGGAAGCTCACCCTAGACGTTCTCCCCAGCTTTGAATACTCGTTCCATGGGACGAGAACCAACACATGTCGTATGCGGGGTTCTTCAAATATGCTAGCTAGACCTACCACGTTATACTACTCCAATACACACACACATATATAGACCAAGAACATGCACCATTGACATCCTGTCTCGCATCTCCATCTCTCCATCTCCGTTTCTCCAAGTGAACAAACATGGGGTTTCTTCAAACTTTTCTCCCGGCGAATGATCGCTATGCCGCATTGTTACTCTATGGAATGGTCTTCTCGACTTGTTTCAATGGGTATGATGCTGGCATTATGACTGTGATTTTGGCAGATCCGCAGTTTACGACATATTATGCGGTTAATGCGACGAAACAGGGGGTTATTGCTACGATTCCTTGGGCGACTACTGGTATGCTTTGAGAGACTTAATAGACTTGATATATACATGGATGGATATGCTGATGTAAGGAATAGGGTTTGCTCAATTGTGTATCGGAGGTCCATTGGCAAGTTTGGTGGGTAGATTATGGGCATTGAGAATTTCTATCACCGTTATGATTATTGGAGTGTGAGCAACTCTCGCCTCACCTCTTTATCTGAAACACACTAACATTCACAGTATAATCCAAGTCGTCCCCAACACCTACGGCGTCCTCATTCTCGGCCGTCTAGTAACCGGTCTTGGTTTCGGTTGCGTCTACATAGCAACCAATCTCTACGTGGCTGAATGTGCGCCCCGCAGTCTGCGCGGTTCCTTCGTTGGAACCGTCTCTCAATTCGGGTACCAACTCGGAACCTTCATCGCCTTCTGGTCCGGCTACGGGATGTCTTTCCACACCTCTCCCTTCAACATCGCCTGGCGAGTCTCAAACGTCATCCAAGTCCCCATCGGCTTCATGTTCATCATTCTCTCCTTCTGGTATCCCGAATCTCCTCGGTGGCTATTAGAAAAATATCCCGACACTCCCGAACGCTCCCTATCTACGCTCGCTAGACTGCGTTCCGGCACCGTCACAGACGATCATGTGCGTCTCGAGTTCCACGAATTGATGTCCTCGCACGAATACCGTAAGAACTTCAAAACAGGATACATAGGACTCCTCTCCTCGGCCGGTATGCGTAAGCGTCTCGCCTATGGCGTGTACGCCATGGCTCTGCAGCAATTCGGTGGGATAGCGGCTCTTACCATGTACGCGGCTATAATCTACAAATCGTTAGGCTGGGATCAGGGACACCAAGCACTTGCTATCAATGGAATACAAGCTGCGTTGCAATTGGTTATTGTACTCGTGAACACATTCACCGTGGATAGGTTTGGAAGGAAAAGCTTGTTGATTGCGGGATTTGCTATTCAGAGTATGGCGCTTTTGATACTCAGTAGTTTGACAACTGCGTATCCGGATAATTCGAACAGGAGTGCGGCGATAGCTGAAGTGGCTATGTTATTTATTGTGGGTTAACCTAGTGAGTTACTTCTACTCCTCATCTCAAAGATCTTCATGCTTGGAAGATTTGCTAATTGAATATCTAGCTGTTGGTCCAATGGTCCCGTAACACCAGCCATCGCATCAGAAATTTTCCCCCAAGAAGTTCGTGATAAGGGATTTGGTCTTTCGCTTCTGGGACAAACTGTTTGCTTATTAGCTCTCACACAACCGTGGCCAAGATTCAACGACGAAGTTGGCGGAAAGAGTTATTGGTTGCTGTTCAGTTTGAATGTTGTTGCTCTGGTATGTATCCTCTTTCTTTCTTTCTTTCTTTCTTTCTTTCTTTCTCATTTTCCCCATCTCTATCATCTTTCCTACAGAGTTTGAAAGAATATAATTAACGGGAAAATAGATCTCCGTAATTCTTATTCTTCCCGAAACCAAAGGCATGTCACTAGAGCGTATGGATGCTATTTTCGGCGAAGTAGATGCCGTCGCCGCTGGCGAAACCGAGACGAGCGCTGAGAAAATCGAGGCAAGAACTTATGCTAGTGGTGTCGCCGTTAGTGGGGATGAAAAGGCAGAGAATAGAGAACATGTTGAGCGGTCTGATTCGCATTAATTGATCTTAGCCATTAAGTCTGAGACACAGCACACTGGTGTCAGAGATTGGGAATAGTGTTTCTATCTTGGAAGATGCGGAGGGTGTCTCGGTGTTTGAAAATTATACTCCTGGGTCACATATTTCGGATGGAATATGTACAAATATGACATTAATGCATGAAATGAGATACTTCCAACTTTTACGATCAAAGTCGAAAAATGAAGTATTTCACCTCTAGTGATCTCACCTGCCGGTAGTAGCAACATTTGGACATCTCGAATTCTCATTTCACTCACAAGTTACGAAAATGCGATGTGAAACTAAGCATTTCCATTTAGACACCTCGATGTCAAACAAACGAAACTCGCAAACAATCACCAAACAATCTAATAAATCGTATAAAGATCCCAAGTCTACCTCTACTTACTGACTTACCTAGGTAAGTAATTGATACACCACTTTCCCACCCGCATAGACTCGGACGGTACATCAATCGACGGGAGTAATTTGTGGGTTAGCGAGCCGGTTCCGCGTGGGTTAACCTGTACCATTCATCCGGAGTTTGCGGGAGGAACTATCTTCCGAATGATTTGTAACTTTAGTTTGTAAGTTAGGAGGTTGATGGTGACTGATTGATGATGGTATGAGTGTGGAATATATTACATATTCCATGTGAGAACGCAAAGCACCTAGGTAGATGTGCTTGAGCGGGAAATAAGGTACAGCAGATGCACCAATTACAACCAGATACTGCAGGCTTGCACGAGAAAACAAAACGTATTAGGGATGGTGAAGAATACCGATATAGCAACGTCTTCTTGTTGAATCTTTAAGAATTGAGTATATACTACATGATGAAGCCGATATGATGAAGATTTCGAAATATCAATAAGGGACAACTTTGGGCTCTCGAGATTGGAAGTCGAACGTCAAATATTCTACCTTCAAAACAACTATAGCCAATGCACGCACTTACGAATTGATAGCTGAGCGGTAAATAGTAAATAGTAAACAGTATGAAGATGAAAAGACAAAGGGAAGTATCTCGTGAGTAATCGAAAGAGCAGTCACTATCACTCCTTATATTCCTCATATCAAATTCGTCCTCTCACTTCAACATCAACCAACATCTTTTCTCCATTTTCTACAGTTTTACAGGCCATTCATTAGCGATCCACAAAAAAACAAACAAACAAATAACATTTCCAACAAGACAAGAACAAAAATTCAAAGCCTCTCAGAAATCTTCAACGTGAGAGATTCTACCTTCTGGAGAAAAGGGCAATGTGGGGAATACTATGATACCATCCATCATACATCACGGTTCCTTCTTCTTCCCCAAACGAAACGCGCGAAATCGATGTCGCCGAACAGGTTGGGAGTGAAATTACTGAACAGACAAACAACCATTATTCATTTCCGCGGTCAATCATTCCCTCCCTCCTCCCCTCCTCCCCTCCTCACTTTCTCATTTCACATCACTCATATCAACCACCTCACCTCACCAAAACCCAAATACATACCCGAATACACACCCATTCCAAACACCCAAGCCAGCTATACTCCACCTCTCCTCTCCCACCTCCCCTCTCTCCGCTCCGCCCACTCATCTCATAAACATACACATCTCAACTTCCCAACCTCCCACCTTCATCCTTCCATCTATCTCTTTTCCCACTCCTTTCCAACTCATTTATACACTTCTCTCATACACACAATCAATTCAAGCCAAATCATTTTATCCCATTCATCCCATCCCATCCCATCCCAACCAATCAACTTCCAATCTTCCTCTCTCTTCGCCTACTCCCTTCTTCTAATACACAATCACAACAATCACTGTAACCCCTTAAAAGTTTAAAGTTGAAACCACAATCAAAAATATACACATAAAAAATAGTATTCCCCCTCCCTCCCTAAAATCTATAAGATATACTAGGTATTATCGCTATATACATTCCCCACACTCAATCGCCCTCGACATGGGATATCTCATATGCGTTCGCTGAGAGACTTAATCCACAACCCCAGAACTAGCACCTTCATAATGTTCATTCCCCAAATCTTCATCTACATGCAGGCCACTCACTCCCGAGCCCATACCATTTGGTTCCCCCCACTCCCCTCCAACAATACAATGCCATATTATAGAAATCAAATCACCTATAAACCCAATTCCCTACCCATAACCCGACCAGAATTCCACCCACTCTCCATCTCAAATCCGTGCTCATACCTCTCACAATTGTATTCCTCCACCATCTCACTCCCGTTACATTCCCATTCGCATCTTCACCCCAGTTCCCAAATCTAAAACTCTTACTCGGCGTTCCCTCTCCATCCTCAATCATCGGCAACAAGTCCGGTTTCAAAGTTGCTCCCAAGCCACCTAACTCATGACTCGTATGATATTTTTGCCCTTGAACCTGCCCGCCACTCGCTCCACCTCCAGTCCAACCTCCATCAACAATCCATCCGGTAATCCTCTCCGTAGCTCCCTCTACCCTCCAAGCAACCCACACAAAAACAACCGTAAGTAACGCAGCCTCCGTCCACCTATCCCAGACCCCCAATCTCAGAATCCCCTTTAAATCCGCTGCCATCCAAATATGACTTTGCAAAACAAAAGTCTCCAATGAACACCTTCCCAACCATGCAAAAATCGTCGAATGATAACTCCTCAGAATGCTATGAGAATTTCTTAGGGTGACGAACGCAAGAATTGGAATCGCGGAGATGTAAGGATGCCACCAGAGATAATCTTCTTTATCTGGAGATCTTTGGGTTAAGAGGCGGAAGCCAGGGAGGAGAATAACTGAGGCTATTATGGCGATAGTTTTAAAGGGTGTCGGATGGCGAGCCACCGGTCGAAGAAGGATGTCGATTTTAGATGTGCCACTTACGGAGGCGGTTTTGATGCGCATGAGACGTAGATAGAGAATCGCTGTTATCATACCGATGTAAACAATGAACATATCCATTCCGGCACGGTATCTCCATTCTTGCATATTCCATGAAATGGCAAACGTATACTTCAGTATGAAAGCTAAAACTTCCAGAACCCCAGGGATTTTAATGAAAGCTGTTGTAAGACCAGCTGAAATGAAGATCTTTCCCAACAAGAATCCGGTGCTGGAATTCTTTTCTTGCCTTATTTTCAAAGTAAAGTAAACTACCAAGAACCAGAAACTAACAAGTGGAACAAAGTAATGAGCCATATAATCAGTACGCATCATATATGCCAGAGCGCAAGTAAGCATATTCAATCGAATTAGAACACTGGCCACTCTTTCGAAAGAATAATCTTCTCTCCTGAGGAAATACATCGTATGTCCATATCCTGTCATGAAAAGATAACCAGCCACAAGATTTCGCATGATTTCAAATAGCCATAGAATTTTCGATCCATGAGTATAGTGATAAATAAGAATCAAGAACTGCATCCATCCTTTCCACTCATCAGTTTGATCTCTCGAAAGGAATCCATAATCGAAAGCATGAGCTCCAACTTCATAATTACCCTTGGAAGGACTCGAAGGATTGTTCATCCTAACGGAAAGAAGACCAGCGATAAGTATAGCAGAAGAAGCAATAAGAACCTCTCTCTTATGAAATTGCTTATGCTCTTTCTCAAATAATTGGGTTCGATCAGCGTAGTAGCAATAGCAAATTGCCAAAGCAAAAGTCATAAGAGCACCAAGCACTTCTGGTTGAGGCAACAGACGTCCAATTCTTAAGAAATGCTTACGGCGCAGTAAAAAGACACTAGGAAGTAGTATCATTCCAACCAAAACAAAGAGCCACTGAATCAAATTAGGCTGTCGGTAGTTATTACAACAAGTTCGGTCGTGAGGATAGCCTCGTCCAACGGAGTCTGCATTACAACGAAGGTTAAGCAAAACATCAGCTTTTCGATGGGCCACATTATCAACCACATGCAATCCACTCTCCTCATATTCTCCTTGGCCAGCCCAAGTCATGAGCGAAAAACTCCAAACGATATCAGCTTCCGAATGCGCGGAAACCTGTTGTAAATAATCGTTCATTTGATCGATCTTTTCCGGTGTGATAGTCTCCTCTCGAGAGGGCGATAGAGCCTGATACCAAGGTACCTGTACCGGCGCCAAGAGTAAGAAATTCGGAGATTTCCTCTTCGAAGGAAACGATTGTGATGCAGCAGCTCGTAAAGCATGCTCTCCTCCATCATGATCCATAAAAGGAATAACATGTTCAATCGAGTCTCTAAAATCCTTGAAGAAATTCTCCTGTCCATGTCTCGCATACCACAACCCCGGAGCTCCCAATAATATCAACCCAGCACTCTCATCTGTCTTCGAATCTTGCGCCGGATTTGCATTAAAGCTCTTTAACTCTCGGTCCAATCCCGTAGAATTGAGATATGGATCCCAAATAAACTGAACCGTAACGCCCGAAGAACTAAACTCCAAATCCTTATGTTTGTCCGCCAAATCCAAATCCAAATGCTCTGTAATTTGTTCCTCCGCTCTTCTCTGGTCCATCTTCTTTGCGACTGCCCAGAAAATCTGTCGTGTGGTGGAATCTCCAATAAAGACCAATCTGCGTTCCTTGAAACATTCTTGTATGTCTTTCCGCTTGTATTCATACATCATACACCCCGGAGGTTGCCAATTCTGAAAAGGATTTTTCGAGCTCCATCTCGGACCTGGATCTAGCCATTGGCCTTTATTGAGTAGGGCACCACATTTGTATGGATCGGAGATATCTGCGAGTTGATCATTAGCTGTGAGCGTTTCGGAGTAAGGGGTTGTGGGTAGAGGAGAGTTGGGATTTGACCTACCTATCCAGCAGTATCTATAGATAACACAAACAATGATAACTGAAATCAGAGCCTGAAAAGCCTTCTCGACCACCGCCGCAATGCGGGTTGGCGCAGAAGGAATCGTCACTCTCAGACGAGACATTCTGCACAATGATTCAACCCTTCTATCAAAGCACTATCGCATCTATTAAATCCGAATGTTGGTCGTCCTGCCCTTCCAGTCCAATCCGGTATGTATCGCAAACACAGCAAATCAGAAAAGAAGAAGCCCAATGCAGATTGGAAAACAAGCAACAAATCCGGCAGGCTAACAATCAATCGAGTGACAAAGAAAGCAATCCACTCTCATTAATTCATTCAGCATACAAATCGTTCTTAACCTCAAGTATAAGTTACCTTTTCTTTTCCCGGGATTTGGCACCGACAATATGGCGATAGCATCAAGAAAGAAGACTCAACCTCCACACCTATTAAGAAAGAAGGAGAAAGGAATAAGAAGAACATGGCTTCCAGATCCAGGAACACGACCTAGTTAATTTTGTTCGTCAAGAGAGGGTAGGTACATCCCATCCAATTTTGAGGTAGAGTCTTGGCTTCTCTCCATTCAATCAGCCATTGCTCGAATCACAATCGTCGTGCCTCCATCCTTGTACTTGATGGAAACAGGCATTATCAAGAGATTTTACCCAATGCGTATTTTGGCCTTCTCGCATTCTCCCCGCAAAAACCCAAGTACGGACTTCGTAAAGTAACACCACAAATCCATCCTTCACTCCAATTATGATGCCTATGACCTTTCCAGCCAATGATGCTGTCGCTTCAAGTCTTGCCAATACGGATACAAGGCACATCA
Source organism: Botrytis fragariae (assembly GCF_013461495.1). Classification (NCBI taxonomy): domain Eukaryota; kingdom Fungi; phylum Ascomycota; class Leotiomycetes; order Helotiales; family Sclerotiniaceae; genus Botrytis; species Botrytis fragariae. The sequence continues at coordinate 1,673,002 of NW_023500993.1, forward strand.
CCAACGTGCCAAGCAAACCTCACAGCCATAAACACATGTCAGCCTCCTGCAAAAAGTTCTTGGTATTAAGGAATATGAATCTATTTTATGTGAAGCCTCTCTGTCACCAACCAGCTATACTCTTTTATTCAGCCCATCCAATCCTCATAATTCCCTAATCCTGTGATGCCTATACACACGCCCGTCCGTCTCACCCCGTATCCTCTCCCAACCATCGGTCCCGAAAACCTTATTCAACCAGTCTCTTCTATCATGTCATGCGCACACCTTCCCTATCCAATCCATTCTAACCCCCCATCCCACCTATCCCAAGTTCCAACCCTCCACTCTCTCTAAAGCCTACAGCCGAAAAGATCCAACCCAGTCCCAACCAAGTGTACCTATTCCACTCCAAAACAAGCACAACCATCCGAATCCCGAATGCGAAATTTCGAAAGGCCTTAGAAAAGTGGGATCCAACTGATTGAATTCTTGGGACTAAGCGTGCCTTAGCTTATCTTAGCGCCGAACCTTTGTCGGAGAAGCTTTATCGGATACACTTACACACGGCGGAAAATATCGGAGCTTAGTTTGTCCGAGTGAAATTTAATGATGGAAAAAAAAACTCTTTCCGTTTCAATCCTTTCGCATTTCCTCTGAGATGCATCCTGAGAAGTGATTGCTTGGAAATCAGCACTCACTTGTTCAAGATGGGTACCTACTAGCTAGGTATACCACGAACTGCATACCAAAAGCAGTTCAAGGACCCTTTGTCTTCTTTCTTGCCAGTGATTCTACTTCACCATATGCATGCATACTTGAGGAATATCATTGCGAAAGGTGCAGGCATGCAAGAAGCTCTAGCAACCCATACATCAACAACCAACGGTATAGTATCTTTCCCTCTCCCTTCCCTCCTCCCTCCCTTCTTCCCTATCCCGTCTTCTGCCTCGCTCGGCCAGCTTTTCCCCAAAGCCGGTCTTGAGCTGGATACCTCACCCTTGGATCTTAAACCATCCTCGAGTTTGCGTACAAGACAAGAGCGAACCTAGCAACGACCTTTGAGTGCGGACCCTTCTTATGCCACATAGGAGATGTTTCGCAATTTGTAGTTGGTACATCCTTCGATTGATAAAATTCATGTTGAATCGGAGAAGTAAGATTGAGGGATTGGAGTCTGAATTGACTTTGAAAAATAGTCAAAACTTAAAGTTAGAAATTCATTTGCATTCATTTTGCTCATTTGATCATTATCTACTTTTGAACATGTACCACACCCCTTCTTTAAGTTTAGCCATTCCAAGCCCAAATACCTTAAACTCGCAGCAAGGTTGTTTTTCGCCCTCTGCTCTGTTCCTCCTCATGCAACTCAATGCCAAGTCCTCTTCGATTTCTTACTTTGCGGCTTAAATCTCTTCTTCATACCTCCACTTCCACTATCCCTCCCCAAAAGTGACCTCTTCAATTCGCTCTTCGCGAGACTTACTGGGTTTGGCCCATTCAAAGTGGTGTTATATGTACTATTTGATGGCAAAACCTCGAATTGGATCGTTGCGTTGCCTTCTCTATACGTACTCTTTTGCGTTCCCGTCGTCAAGTAAGTTTTGTTACTATCAATGCTAATCAATCCACTTTCGATATCCTTTCTTCCAATGACTCTTTCGAAGATTTCGAGAGAGGCAAGAGGTTGGTAGAAGGGAACTTCGTGACCGGACTCGTAGATGCGGGAGAAGGAGAAGAGTCCGGATTGCTTTACTTGACCGTGGACGATGGAGTCAGAGGTGGTAATATTGGTGTAGCCGGCGACGGAGAAGTTGGTGGCGTTTACTTCGTTGGCGACTACTTCTCCACCTAGCCAGTTGCAACTGGAGATCTGTGTTAGAAGGGATCTAGATTAATGTTGGTACTTGGAGTACTTACTTGTAATCGGCATCACCGGCCATCATAGCAACGTAAACTCCTTGGCTAAGCAATGCTCTGACCGCCTCAATAGTACCAGACTCTCGACTATAAAGAAATTAGTGACCTTCGTGAAGTACATGCCTTTGACTTCCACTTACTCATCATCACCAGTAGCGGCAAAAGCACTTCCTACTGCATTTGCATAACTAGTGAAATTCTGGAAAGCACCAATAGCAGCTTGGACCTTTGGTGTGTTGAGATATGATGTGTAGTAACCATATGGGAAAGGATCAGGTGTCAATTCTCTCATGTCATATTCATCTCTTCCCAAGTAGATATCATAGACACTTTCTACGAGATCAGCACAGAAAGCATCTGCAGCTTGACAAATCTCATTGATACCTCTCGCTGCACAGTCTTTGACTTGATCGACACAGTTTCCGGCACCGTAGAGATTATTGTAGAATTGGGCTTGTACACTCTCGTTGAAGGGAGAATAGTCATAAGTGTTACCGGGGTAGACGGTAAAGTTGTAGTAAGCTTGATATTGGATCAATGGATCATACCAGCCATTTCCGATCAGAACCGATTCAAGGGAGATCTGATGAGCACCGGAGATGTTCTTGGCGTTTTGAGTTTCAATATACTCATTGTATATTGGACCATAATGTCCACCATAACTCTCAGTCGCAAAGTGAAATCCATTTCGAGAGTATTCAGGGAAAGCACCCATGAACCCTTGCAAGGTTTTCCACTATACTCAAATCAGCACATCTCTCTGAAAGACCTAAATCAAAACTTACGAAGTTAGGAGCTCCAGCCTGGGTAGTATTGACTGTAAGACTTTCATTTCCATAACTATAAGTTCCGCAGTCCGAACCCTGTGCATAGTCTGGACAAGTAGCATTTGGCAAAGTGATGATGTAACCCGAGCTAGGATCAACATATCCATTGACTGGAATCGAATATGAGAAACCGACCTGGTAAAGATCAGTTCACGAGTCCATCGCCTCTCTCCTCCCAATGTTACATACCTGAGTAGGCTGATCAATATAAATCATGTTGCTAACATTATTCCAACTATAAGGATTATTGATCACACTTCCCTCTGCATCAATATAACACGGTCCATTTTCCTCAAAAAGACCAATCATAGAAGAAGAGCCCGGTCCGCCGTTGATCCATACTGTTAATGGAGCCTCCGATGCGTTACCGTTACGGGTTTCGAAGAACCACCTGGAGGGATGTTAACATAAAGTTTGCTGAGGAATGACGCGAGTTTGGTCAAAATCAGAGACCAAAGGTAACAACATACCAAAAGACATGTTGATCTTCCTCGACATCCACATATCCCGAGTAACTCTTAACACCTTCCTGCGTTTCACATACACCAGTTGGGACTTCTTTGTATCGAACTGGCAAATCAAGGTATCCAGTGGCATTAATAAGATCTGTAGGAGCCTTGACGAATTGAGCAGCAACTGATGTTGCTGCCGTGAGAAGGATGGGTACCCGGAGTGAGGAATACATGACGATGATGTGACATGTACTGATTGACGATGAGAAGGAGAGGTGAAGAAGAAGTGACAAAAAGAAGAAGGATTAATTAGAGCTACCACCCTGTTTATCATCTACTCTGAAGATCAATCTTGAGCGGGGTGTTTCGCAAGCACCCAATGCATTTTCCATGCACAACCAAGGTTGTATAACTCACGACGTAGAGTTCCTGCATACACTTTCTCAATTCCCCTTTCGAGCTACAATAGCTCACCCAACTAAGTCTCAATTTACGAGCTCACCCCTACCTTATCGTCCACCCCAGACGCGATAAATGCACAATCCCCATAATTCGTTACTCATCAAATGAAGATCGGACGAGCTAAGCCGTCGTCGACATCTCGAAAAGGAAGGTACTGAAACATTGTAGCCTCCGTCGTCATCGATACCTTTCATCACGATAAGACAAATACACCTCGGAAGATTACCGGCCACCGATTTTCAACGGTCAAGCCTCATTGTAATCGGTAAGCAGTGTAACAGTGTATCCTAGAAGTATCGTGGGAACATTGTCATTACTTGAAAGTTGATGCTAATGAGCGATTGTGATTGAGAAACAGTACGATAGAGCTACGGAGTATTGCTAGGAATTAGCATTGAGGGTGAAGAAGAAATACGACATGTCTGTTCGCAACTTGGATAGCTATGTAATAAGAGAATAGAAAAATAAACTCTTGTAATCTTCAAATTTAAATTTGATAAATTAAAAGTTTCAATGTTCCCCCACATCAGATTTGACAATTGAATACTTTCAACGTCCCAACCAAAGACCAGGAATCAGATGCTTTCAATGTGTCAATCCAAGTGTGACAATTAGATGTTTTAAATGTTTCAACTTAAGCTTAACAATCCGATGCTTTCAATCTCACAATTAATTGAATATTCCTAATCTATCAATTCAGACAGAACAATGAAATACTGTAAATGTCTATCCTACTTCAATTTTTAAAACAATCAAATGCTTTCTAGCTTCCTCAATGTCAGATCTGAAAAGGAGTATATCTTGGGTCCTTATTAGCATATAACTAATTTCGTCCATTGAGTAAACGAACACCAATCGTAGTTAGTCAAATAGAAGAGTAGTCACTGTGTGAGTAAAAATTCAAAAGTTCATGTGTTTAATATGTCAGATTAATGTATATCCGTGTTGTTCCGTTACTGTAGTACAATCGAAAGAAAGTGTCCGATTCCCATCCATGCCATGCCCATCCTCATCGCAATAAATACAATTTGCTTCCTTCATTCCTCATCCATGCATATTCTAATCTAAGATAGCTAACATCTATAGATCTAGAGAGTATAATCATTCAACCATTTGTTGAGGAAATCCAACGAAGCCTCAGGTTGGTCCATTGGGACCATGTGTCCAGCACCAAAGATACGAGCGAAGGTGAAGTTACCACTGCTCTTGAAGGTACCAGTCTTGTCTCCGTTCTCCAATTGGAGATCCTTGGTCTTGGCGGCATTGAAATCCTTTTGGCCAGGCCATTCAAGAGCATCAGTCCATGCTTGGTTTCCGAGCCAGTTGCAGATGAAATCAGCATCACCAGCATAGATCAAGACTGGAATTTGCTCGAGGATACCTGGTACCAGACGGTGGAAAGGTTGCATCCAGTCACCTTGGAAGAGGAAGTTTCTGTTGATATCAAAGTTGCAGCTGTCGTAACTGCTAACTTCAACACCAAGTTCCTTTTGAACATCGGCTTTGTTCAAGAACTCGCTGATCCAGCCAAGGGCAGAGTAGCACAAGTTGCTGGTGTCTTCACATTTGCCACGAACATCATAAACGTTCTATAACGTGTTAGCATCTTGTATTTCAAAGATTATTTAGTTAAACATACCTGTCCAGTTCTTTGGTAAGGTCCCATCATAGCATTGTTGCAGTAAATGCTTGCTGGAACACAAGACCAAACGCTCTCGCTGTCGTAGCAGTTTTGAATCAAACTTTGGCAACGTGGAAGAGCGTTATCCATAGCTTGACATTCGCTGGCACCGAGAACGGCTGGCCATCCACCCTCTCCACAAGCCATTGGTCTGTAGTGCTCATATTGTGTAAGTCCATCAGTCAAACCGTTACCGATAAGAACGGACTTGAGGTTGATGTTGCGCTTCTTGTGAGATAAGATCTCACTTGTGAAAACTGGAATGTAATGACCGGCATAAGATTCACCAGCAATGTGGAAATCTTGCTTAGCGTATTCAGGGAATTGTTTGAAGAACAAGGTGAGAAGAGCATAAACATCCTTGCCTGCAGCAACTGTGTTGCTAACAGATGAACCACTGTATGAGTATCCAACATTAACCGGTTGGTCAAGGAAGATAACGGAAGCATTGGCGTTCCATGAGTATGGGTTGTTGTGTAGTTTGAGGTTCTTGTCAATTGAGGAAGGACCAAGTTCGAGGAAGAGGCCGGTTAAAGAAGAACATCCTGGCCCTCCGTTCAACCAAAGAACGACTGGATCGTTCTTAGGGTCATTTCTAGATTCAAAGAACCCTAAATCTTATTAGCACATTTGTTCGTAGTAAAAAAATGATATCGGAAGGAAGTGGTGGCGTTGTGATCAAGAAATATGCTAGATCGTCAAGTCATCGAAAGAAAAGTAATACTCACAATAGAAAAGATGCTTATCATTCTCCTCATCATCCAAATAACCACTGTATTGCTTGACTGTATCAACACCGAGCTTGCTAGGGTCAACCTTCTTAGCTCTCATGTTGTATTGCTCAAGCTTTCCATCAATTTCGCGCTCCTTCTCTCCCTCCGAGTTCTCAACCCAAACGCTTTGAATATCTGCGCCCTTGACAATATAATCCCAGGTAGAATCTGGTCTTCTTGTATGAGGTTTTGGTTGAGAGAAGAAGGTAGCTTTTTCCATCGCCTCCGGGAAAAGCATTGAAACTTCATCCCAGATAGCTTTGGCTTCGGCAGTCATGCCTTTCATGGAACCAGTGAGTTGACCCAAAGATTCCATTGATTTAGACCAAGCATCAGAGACCGGCTTTGTTGCTGATTTGAATGGGTTCTGGAGAACCTGTTGTTGAGGTATGGATGCCGCAGCAGCGCCCATAAGGACGGTTGATGCGAGAAGCTTCATGATGAAGTGCAATGAAAAATAGAAGCTGTATTGTTGTAATTCTATTCTATTCTATTTCATATGATGATTTCCAAAAGAGATGGATGTTATGATGAAGAATAAAGAGATGGGAGATGGCAAGAAGAAAGATGAAAGATGAAAGACGAAGGGATGGATGGGATGGATGGGATAGACGGGATCTTTGAATAGGGTTTCAAGGCGGTAACTGCTGCGCAAGTTGTTAGGGTAACCAAGAGCTACCCAAGTTGCTGATGTGCTTCGTGCTTGTGCGTGTTGTGCTCGTGCCTCAATTACGTAGCAAGGCACCCTTGGGAGTTGGAGGTTGGATGGATGCTTATCAGTCCAGCCATGGGAATTACCGCATCCAAAACAATGTATGGTGGAAGAATGCTTCATCGTCACAAGATCATTACTTTGGTTAATATTGTTGATTCAACATCGATCAAATCGTCTCTTTCGTGATTTCGATCCTTAGTTATCATATTAATATATTAATCGTTACATCAACTTACCTCGAAAGATCTCGAAAACATCAACGTAGAAGCTTGCTATCATCTCAACTTGGAGCTGTCGGAGCTTATCCTTCCAACAGTTTGAAGAGAAACCCAGCGTATCACAACAGAGCCTGGGGCTAGTCTAAGATTCCCCTGACGCCACTGCATAGTAAATCTGTCAAGGTACCCGCGATGGACACATGACTCCGGTCTCAGACTTTCATTCACCGATAAAGCATGATTCAGATATGAATACTACTAGGTATGATGGCTGTACGGTAAAGGAGACTTTGAAAGCTTCGCGCTGCTTCCATCAATGAAGAATCAAGATGGCTCATCGTGACTCATGATGAAGATATTGTACAAAGTGTTGATATTGAGGTCTCTACCGGCAGAAAGGCAGAAGTCTTGCCTTCTCACACTCTCATCCCACTAAGATAAGTGTAGATAAGCTCGAGATGCTTACTCTGTAGAAATGACGGCGAAGTTGACATCAAATATGCCGTGCCTTTATTAGTGACTCAGCCGTTCCGCGGGGTGATGTAAACCCGCGCAAAAAGAAAATCTCCAAGACCATTGAGAAAAAAAGATATTCCAAATTCCTTTTTTCGATCAACACCACCTTACGAACCGTCAAGATGCCCATCAATCAACCCTCTAACCAGATTAAACTCACAAACGTATCCCTTGTACGGTACAAGAAGGCAAAAAAGCGTTTCGAAATCGCCTGCTACAAGAACAAAGTACTCGAATGGCGTTCCGGCAACGAAAAAGATATCGACAATGTTCTTCAAATCCCTAACGTTTTCCTAAATGTTTCGCGAGGTCAAACGGCACCGACGGCCGATTTGGCAAAGGCTTTTGGAAAAGATACTCCAGTGCAAGATATCATTCTCGAAATATTAAACAAGGGAGAATTACAAGTTGGAGAGAAAGAACGACATGCACAGTTGGAGCGAGTGCACAATGAAGTGATCAGTATCGTAGCCAGTAAACTTGTGGATCCAAAATCGAAGCGGGTGTACACTACGGGAATGATAGAGAAAGCGCTCGAGATGCTCAGTTCGCAGGGGTCGCAAGCACAGGAAAAAGATAAGAATCTGGGCAGCGAAACTGCAACTCCGACGACGGGAGAAGAAGGGGAAGCAAAGCCAATACCCAGAGCGAGGGAACATGCTTGGACGGGTGTCGTGGCTACGAAGAGCGCAAAGAGTCAAGCACTGGAAGCGATGAAGGCGTTGATTGCTCACCAGCCGATTCCAGTCGCGAGAGCGAGGATGAGGTTGAGAGTTACGTTACCTACCAAGATTTTAAAGCAGGTTGTTAAGGCTCCTGGACCAAAATCTGCTGATGAGGGAGAGGGCGATAAGAAGGAGACGGTCAAGGATAGAGTATTGGGATATGTAGAGCAGGTCGAGACTCAGGATGTGATGGGTTCAGAGTGGGAGGTAGTAGGGTTTGTAGAACCTGGTGCATTTAAGGGAATAGGAGACTTTATCAGTACGGAGACGAAGGGACAGGGAAGAGTCGAGGTATTGGATATGGCTGTTACTCATGAAGATTAAGAGTCCAAGTATTCTGTTGCAACTTGGGTTTGGTATCATTTAGCGGGTCTAGAATGGCGTTCGGGGTAGCAAAAGCAGTTTACATTTTACCTTGTGGTTATATATCCCGTGGGTTGATTCATTCATCATTTTAAGAATCAAAGAAAGTTACGTCGTACACACGTGCGGATATAATCACAGCATTTTGATATAGTTCAGCTACAGGAGAATGATCTTATGCAGGTCAAAGGTCCGATTTAACATTCCCTGCTTGAAGTTCGTCAAGAACAAAACGTGATGTAGATGTACCCTCCAATATTTGCCACCTGCTCCTTCTAAATCTGGAATTACAGGACCTTCGAAAAATAAGTTGCTGCCTTCCCTACGAGGGAAAGTATAATAGGCGAAGGGGTAGCATAAAATGCACTATACTCGTTGATATACGCGCAGATAACAATTTCAATCACGGCTTTGGGGCGTTTGAACTCCAGATTCTTTGTAAAAACAGCTCTCATGATTCGTAGGCATACCTGAAAATCAATCTTGGCACATTGTTCTGAAAGCACATAAAATTATAGTGGGGCCATTGATGATTTATTGTTTCCTTTTCATGAACTGATTTCCCTGGGGCATGCCCAGTAACAGCATCATGCTGTAGAAGCTGTTAAGCCAGATGTAAAGTACCAGTCCATCGCAAAAGCCACACTCCACCCAACCGTAAATCCCAGAAGCGCAAATATTTAGTTTCCCTTCTTCTTGGAAACACCGACGGTTCTACCTCTGCGACCAGTGGTCTTGGAGTGTTGTCCACGGACACGGAGACCCCAGTAGTGACGGAGACCACGGTGAGCACGGATCTTCTTGAGGCGTTCCAAATCGTCACGGAGCTTGGAGTCGACACCGTTGGCGAGAACTTGGGAGTCCTTACCATCGACGATATCGCGTTGTCTGTTGAGGAACCAGGATGGGATCTTGTATTGGGTTGGGTTTTGGATGATGGTAACGATTCTCTCGAGCTCTTCGGAGGTGAGTTCACCAGCGCTGTAATTGATTAGTCCTTTGCCCTTCTACTCTCATGACTAATGTGCTCCATACCGCTTGTTGAGATCGACATCAGCCTTCTTGCAGACCAAGTTGGAGTAACGACGTCCGACACCCTAAAATGAAATTAGAATGAGGACAAGGCGACGGGAATGATGGAATTTTGCCTTTATTTTAGTTAAAGCAAACATAACCTTCTGCTTTCCCTCAACGTTGGTGTTGAGCAGACGCAGAATGTATTGAAAGTTGGACTTCTCCCCGCTGTGAACAAGTTGTCAGCAAAATGTCGAAATTGGGGGACCAGAAGCTATCATCTTGAAGCGCAACCTCACTAAAGGTCGCAAAACAAAATTTCCAGCATTTCGGTCTTGAAATAGGAAAAAAAGGGCGGAATTTGGGTTTCGCACGTTACGAGTGACATGTTGGGCGACGGTATCTGGAATTGTCGATGGTGTCGAGAGGCGTTTCGAGAGGCAGAAAGTTCAAGAGGTCAAAAAAGTTCATACAATTCGCTTCACTTCAGGAAAGTGCAAAAGTCGATTTTAGCGCGCTTTCCGTATTTGGCTTAGTCAAGTCATGTGTTTAGGGCAAACTACAATCAAGCGAGCCAAAACGGAAGGAACTCCCAAAAATTTACAGCATCAAGATCATACCGAAATTTTCCGTACTAACGACCGCAGCAACCAAACGTCAAGATGGTACGTTGAATGTGTTCCCTATTGTTACTCTGGAGGATGTACGATTGTTTGGAATCAATTGCGACAATTAGATGTTGGAAAATGGATAATTGGGGACTTGGTGATGGAGGGGCCGACTGCAGGGAAATTCGAAGCCGCTGAGCCAGGTCTTTGGCTCAACTGATCTGGAAAGTTTTGCAAAAGATATCGCTGGTGGTGGGAGGACTTTATTGCAAAGAAATCAGGCACTGCTGAGTCGAGTTCTCGGTCCCTTTGTACTGAGTACATGGCAGATTGCGCTGGTGACGGAAGATTTACCTGTGCCGTCATATTTTGGATACACAACTTTTACTTGGATAAATTGCTAACCAAGATGTCTGCTTATAGGTACGATACGCTGCTACTGAGATAGGTACGAAAACGCAATCGACTTTGCTTGCCTCCGATACCTCCCATGGGTAATTGCTGACTTTACGATCAGAATCGGCCAAGAGCGCCAGATCCCGCGGTTCTTACCTCCGTGTTTCTTTCAAGAATACCCGTGAGACAGCACAAGCTATCAACGCAAGTTTTCGAAGCCCTTCCGACTCGACAAGTACTAATAATGCATAGGGATGGAAGCTCCAGCGCGCCGTCAAGTTCCTTGAGAACGTTCAAGAACACAAGGAGGCTGTCCCAATGAGAAGATACGCCGGAGGAACTGGACGTGCTGCTCAAGGTATGTTCGAGCATTAATATCAGAAGGGAATCGAGAAATCTGGGTTAGAAAAGAATGGGAGGCTGATGGGGATATTTTAATAGGAAAGCAATTCGGTGTTACCCGTGCCAGATGGCCAGTCAAGTCCGCCGAGTTCCTCCTCGGTCTCTTGAAGAACGCTGAGGCCAATGCCGATACCAAGGGTCTCGATACCGGAAACTTGATCGTTAAGCACATCCAAGTCAACCAAGCACCAAAGCAACGTCGCCGAACTTACCGTGCTCACGGTCGTGTAAGTTCATATCGAAAGCCCACGATACACCCAATACTAACATTTAATAGATCAACCCATACATGTCAAATCCCTGCCACATCGAATTGATCTTGACCGAAGGAGAGGAAGTTGTTCAAAAGTCCGAGGCTGTTGTTGGACGTGAGACCGCACACTTGTCTTCAAGACAACGTGGTGCTCGTATCCGTCAAGCTATCACTGCTGCATAGATGTTCTTTTTTATGGTTGGCTGGGGTTTGCGCGATTGGGCATTGATATGAAGGTCATCATACAAGGGTATTTCAAAAAATGGATGGCTTGTACAGGTGACATATTGCTGCACTATAAATGAACCATTAAATGAAATTCTTGCAGAAAATTTAATTGCCTCTTGACGAATTTATCTGACTCATGCCACGGGTGCTTGTGATATATTTGCTATATGTTCTCGAGTACTGCCAAGTCAGGCACAATCTTATGGGAGTCGGAGAACCCTCAAGCTCCAGATTGTATCAGATGCTACCTATGAATTGCAAGTCTCAGTTTTCTTTCACGAGACAGACCCGGGCCTAGATCGTTCTAAAACGGTTGGCAACCCATCAGTCATCAGCAGAGCGGCAGTTGGCTTTCAGCAACTAAGAGATTTCGGCATCGCCAGTATATACATCCCAGCTCTGCATATTTCGACAATCCCAAGATCAGGCCCTGTCTACTTGCAGCACAACCCCGTCGAACATCCTCAATATACACGTCTAGCTCCTTCCTTAGAATTGAACATATCAAGCAATACTTTAATACCTGCACAATACGATCTGCATTCTGGATATCTCGCTACCAGCTTCACCCATTTAAATCCAAGTTCAACCCTCTTCTACGCCTCATCAAATATAGCCTAGTGTGTCTCAATACAGCATAACAAGTCGACACCGTCTACTGCCGAAATGTACTTCAGTTTTCAAGGAACAGGAACTAAGTCCACTATGTCACTCTTTCACATAACTGTTACCTTTAGCATAGATTCATTCCATACCGAGTTTTCTGCAACGTCCTACAGCCACCCCCGATATCTACCCAGCCTTTTTCCATCCAGCCCCACCCCCCTTCTTCTCTCCTCTCCAATGCCCCTCATCACCTAATTCTATATTCATTCAGCCGTCGAGCATACCATCACCCTTTCAATCTCCTACGCCCCCTTTTCTATCTCCCATCTCTTCCCTTACCCCACCTCACCCCCCATCCCCCTTCTCCCCATCTCCCCATCTCCTCTTACACCCTTACACCCTCATCCCACCTCACTCACTCCACCAATCCACCATTATCCAAGTCTACATTCCTCCCTTCTTTCTTTCGCGCACTCTATTTATTGTCATGATCATCACCACTACTATCACCAACCTTCTAATCCCACCCGTCCAATCTCATACCATTACAATCGCTTAGATACGTCAAGTCTACCGTTGGATCGTACTCGGGAAACAATTCCGCGGCAAAGCTAGAACCACCATAACCAAGATCTATATCATGCTGAGAGTTGTGATGGGAAGTTTCTCGACTGCAATGTAAGAATCGCCTCGGCTCAAATTCAAATGTTTTCAAATGTTGAATGCATTCCGAGTCATGTAATGCTCTCGAACATCGGAAGCTATCAAGACCATCGAACACCTTGTACTCATCATTGTTATAGCATGCAATCACGTCACATCAACGCACCACATCATTTTGATGAATTTTAATTATGTAAATTATACACTATTTCTACAAAGGAACAAGAATTTTCCGACTATCTTCGTCGTTATCGCCCATATCATTTCCCAAAGGCGCCATGAAAGATTTCATGTCAACATTCCAATGATTGATAGATATCAGCAAATCTGTGATACAGAAGGTGCATCTGATCTAATCGATGGTGTTGAACACGATTATTCGTGATCTTGAATCATCCGACATCTTCACTAAACTCCCCAATGATTTTCCATATCAAACTCCCGTCCAATCCAGATTATAAGTCGTGAGACCAATTGTTTACCCTAATATGCAACCTGAAATGCAAGTTTGAGACAATACCAAGAGCCCATTCGTTATGCTTTGATGTCATGCCATAATGACCCCGCCACGCTGCCCAAAGAGAAAGAAAAAAAAGGGGTAGTATACAAGAAATATGTGTATGAGATAATAAATCCGCCCTAAGACATCTTTATCCCATACAAACACCCTAAAGAAAGAGAAAAATTATGGTACCAGTAGGATTAGTACAATGAAAAGGTGATTGCAATTTGTACCCTTGTAAAACATGAGAACAACTATTGATGTATCAAATTAAACTTCAGGAGCTGAAGCTGGAGTTTGAGCTGCAGCTACAATAGATCCATTGAATCTTCCAAAGCCTGCGCGTAGGATCCCATCATGATTTGCTTCAGTTGTTAGCTGCGTAGGTAGGTTTCCCCAACCAAGGGTCATGTTCCACGCATTTTGGAGAACTTCAACCTCAAGATCGCTCATGGCATTTGTGATTGACGCAAGTAGGCTGTCACCCGGCTTCATCATAATGCTCTCATAATCATTGATTCTCTTTGTTACTCCAGCAGGTACGGATCCCCGCTGCTCACCGCCACCTTCATGAATTGCCGATTGATTGAATTCAAGAGGAAGCCGGGCATATCCACATGACTTGAAAACGAGCTGTTTCAAACTACTTTGAGTTCTGGGTTGGGGCTCTGCACCAAACTCGTTGGCATGACGCAAATCTGCCAGTCTATGACCAGGAGTCAAAGTTTCAATAACCTGAGCCCAGGAGCCATTGCGAGGTTCATTGAGCCATGCTGGTTGGACGTTTGAATTGGCCATGACCGCTGGCAATTGAGTTGCTGGCGGTGCTGCTGCTAGAAATGGTGGCACTGCAGCCATGTTGGGCGGAAACAAGGCAGCGTGTGCAGCAAGATGATGATTATTCGCGAAGCCCATGTTTGCCGCCATATCTACCGCCATGGCTTGTGCCAAAGCATTTTGCTGGTGATTTGCTCGAGGCATTGGGTGTTGTCCAGGGCGGATGAAGGCGGTCAATGAAACCGAATCAAGTGTTAAAGATTGAAGGCTGCATTGTTTGAGATCTTTTACAAAACGCGTGAACATATGTGGACTTAACCAGCAATTCTTCAATGACAGATTCTTGATATAGGGTAGCGACAGAACTTCCTTCTCTCCTTTTCTACTAACCATGCTCATTGAATCTGATACTATGGGAGCAGCAAGGATATGCTGGTTCCGGCAGAAGAGACCAGGTGCATACTCTCCACCGCCGACCCATTCAAAATGTAAAGACTCGATCTGCTGTCGTCCAGATATTTGTTTGGAAAGGAGCTGAAAGACACCAATGACAGCCTTAGATGGACGTAACTTGATATCTTGAACCCAACTGGTAGGGAGTTTGACAAGTTCACGCCAGTCGGGGATTACGCCTAGAGATAGCTCAAGCAAATTTGGTAGACTATCCCAGAAATCGTCACGTACGAGATTTGGTAAATGTCTGTTTGGCAAGCGGGCGATGGTAAGTTTTTTAACACCGGCAAATGTGACTGGACTGTCAATAACAGCAATTGTAAAAGTTTGCATGAATGCTCGCTGTGCCCATTCGAGTTCAAGTAGCATTTCTTTTTGTGCGCCGGTGAGTTCGTTTGGCTTTAGACAATGGGACTTTGGTGTTAGCTTGCGCTTACGACCCGGGCCACCGTTAGATCTAGGGCGTCCAGGAATATTGTTGGAAACGTTGCCTTCGCTTTGCCCATCACCGTTGTCTTCACCATCAGTTGAAACTCTATCCTCGGTGTTCAATCTTTCATCATCATCATCATCATCATCTTCGTCGTCTCCTACTACAGGATTGCCAGTTCCGAAATGATTTCCGAGTATACGAGCAATACCCTCTTCAAAATCAGCATAAGGAATGGAGGGTGCATTAGGAACTCCAACTTGTCGAACTTGTGTACGTGCATTCGCGGGGCCCCCATTGGAGAGAGAATGGTCGAGAGATTGGTTGATTTGGTCGCTACCGAATCCTGATTCCTGAAACACTCTTTGGAGTAATGAACGCGTATCGTTTAAAAGCTCTGTTCGAAAAGGTGGTGTGATTTGATTTGGTCGCACATTCTGCTTTGCCTCAGGTTCTGGTTCTGGTTCGAATCTTGTTGATCCAAACACTGCGGGTTTTTCGCCACGCAGAATAACTTTATGGTTAACGTCTGGTCCAGCAAGCCATCCCAACCCCCCATCAATGGATAGGCCAAGTTCTTCTGCGGCTACAATGAATTGAAATGCCTTTGTCATGGTTCGAGTTTCATCAGCTTTCTGCTCTAGACCTTCCAATTGTGCGTATCTATTATATTCCTGGAATGGCCATTTGTAAGAACCCCAGAAAGTTGTGATTGTGTCGTGATTATGCTTTGTAGGAGGTTTAGTCAACTTTGCAATATCGACCTCGAAGGCTAATCAATTTATTAGCAATTTGTAGATATTTATGGGTGAAATGACATACACATAGCAAAGTGTCTGATGTGCCGACCAAACCCTGAGAAACATTAGTAACGCTGAAGATGAAATAGATAGACTTAACAACTATATACCTTGAAAGATACGCATTCCCTTGTCTTGTAATAATATTGAACTATGAGAAGTGGACGGCTCGGAAGTGATACCATAAATCTCTGGTCTAAATGGAACCACTACATATTTGAAGAGGTATTCGGAAACGTTTGCTTCAAACTCATGATTTACCAATCGCATGCTATGGATGGTGGATCGAGGTAGATTCATGATGATGAGATTGAAGATCTCCACCGGAACTCTATTGGGTGGCCAGCCATTTTGACCTACTTAGGTTAATGAATTGTATTATGAGGATGAATCCTAGAACCTACTTGTTGTCATCGTCATGACTTCTTTTCCTTTTCCTTTTGCCGTCTGCGCCTGATCGGGACTTCTTTGGCTAATTTTGCGACGCTTTGGAGAATTGATATCCATTGTATGTGAGAATGTACACAAGTTTGAGTGAATTAAGGTGCGGGGCACGATTAGTATAGCAATACAGGAAAGAGCGATCCTGATGTCCTTTAATTTTCAGTGCGAGGTACCGTGAGGATTATTTCGTTCTGAAAAAGAGGAATACCAAGAGTGTTACTCTTAATTTTGTCGGCGATTGCAATTGTAGTCATGCACTTCTGCGTGCCGTTATACGACGATAATCTTCTTCAAAGAGTTGTAAGGTCACAACAGAGAATTGAGGAACACTCCTAAGGAAAGAAGAGAACCAAAGCAAAAATCTGTGGTTCTCTTATGAATAGAACTCCAAATCTTTCCGACTACTTTTTGTAAATACTTTTGATGGTATGAAGAATTAGTTATGAGGATGTGATGAAATGTTGTCGTCCATTAGGCTGAGGTTTGTCTGCCCCTCAGGTGGAAGAACGTCATGCTAGTTGGCTCGGAAGTGCAATTAGCGTAGGAATAGACAGCCTTGTCTTGTTATGCCTAAGGCCATAATCTTCCGACTTTGCTCTGGCTCGGTCCCTGAACCTTCTTATAATCACTTGCATTATATATATTCAAATATAATTTTAGTCTAGAAAGAACTTCATCTCAATTCCTACATTTCATATACCGGAAGCATGGTCTAGTTTTGACGGATTCTGTGTTTTGGCACTCCTTTTCAACTTTAATCTCATCCACACGTATTCCTGACAGCTAGAAGGGTCCGGAGACAATGGTAGCCTTGCAGAATGGCACAACAAGGATACTAGGATAGAGTACATCTGTTTTGGAGTCACGCGGGTAAGTCCGCTTTAAGAAGTCTTCTCTAAGAGCTATTCTGAGACGAAAGGAGAATCGGGCATCTCAGTCAAGTGTGATTGTTCAACCAAGCTCAATGCTAATCTTGATGTCTTTCCACAGTGCGCCGCGTTATATTATTACAAAAAGGGGGGCTGCTAAACGATACAAGTATATACATTGGAATGTATCTGAATTGATCACCGGAGTGGCTAGAACGATTATCGCATTCAATTTTTGATCTTCAGGGACTCGAGAGATTGCTACAAATACTTATACTTCGATATTTTGCCCAAGTTACCAGTATGCTGGGCCTACTAAAACTGCGAAATAATCGTCTTCTCTCCTTTGTTCTGTACCAAAGAATCCTCACGAAACCTCACAATCTGTTGATCCTCTATTCTGTGGTCTTGCAGACATAAGACATGCTCCAATGTGTAGCTGTTTGTCTATTCTAGTGTCTTAACCTACATTGAGAATCATGCTTAATCCCCATGGGACTTCTCGACAACACTGTATAAAGTTGATGTTTAATCTGAGAAACCTGTTCCATAGACTTATGATCTCGAGCGAACAGCATATCAACAATCAGACTTTTAATGGAAGTGGTAGTTATTAGTCTCAAAGACTTCCGACGAAAGTCGACATTCCATCAAACAATTTTAGCACATCTGCCTATGTCCACTCCTGCACCATTGTAGAGTTGTCTCAATTTTGTTCTAGGCTTTTCTCCTTCAATTGATGAATCGAAGCTTGACGTTCTAGATATCCTTGACGCGTGTCTCTTTAGCATTATGCTCGATGTCGAATTTTCAGCAGCTGGTAATGATAGCAATATGTCATCTGCCGATTTTTGTTTGGAGGCTGTGGCTTCACTAGATTCATCCTTCATTGCTTGAAGTGGTATATGTACCCGTGTTCCATCCAGGTACGCACTATGGGACCATGCAGACTCCAATCCTGGAAGAAATTGCTCTAGCTCGCGCATTTCGACCCAAGTTATTGTATCTTCGGTCATAGCAATATATAAGTCTTCAATTTGACCAAACCCGTCAAGGACAGCGCAATATTTCTTCAAGAAGTCAACATCATAATCACTGAAGGCCTGTTCGGTTGAAGTTAGTATCGTCGACACAAGTAAAAGAAAAGCTCCGGGGCATACTCACTAACTGTTCGTCTAGTTGTCGAAGCATAGGAAGGCCTCTTAGATTTTTGACATCACAGATCTTGGCCACAAGTGGTTGCCAAGGCCTTCCTCGCAGGATTGGCGCAAAAGCAGAACTCACGGCCTCCTTGAAAGAATCACTATTTGTGTCGGACACAGCTATCTTTTGATGCAAGCCTCGAGATAGGCATCTTTTGTAAGCTGCCGTGTCCTTTTCGAATGGGAAAGGTTGGGATGATGTGGGCATAAGGGAGACGTGTACAGTCCATGAAAAGGTTCCACATCGATCACCCGACAGATCTCTTTCCGGGAATTCCTGACCTGATACAAAACCATTTATAGGCACTTTGAAATCCCCTATAGCATCACCTTCTCCAGAACTTGTCGTGTTCTCAATTGCGATCTGCAAATTCGCAGTAGGAGGCGTCGATGGTTTCCTTCGTCGAATCCTCTTTGAAGGTGCAAGAGTTCGTGCCGAATCATTTTCAAGAGCGTCTACTCTATCTTCTACTTTCATTGACGCATCATCCAACTCGATCATCCTAGCATGAATTCTGTGTACGTCATCCACTAATGCTTCGATCCGATCATCGTAATATGGTGTCCGCTTGTTCAAGAGGCCAACGTTCTGCCAAAGACCGCCGATGCCACGATGAATATTTCGAATCTCAACTTCGTGTTCCAAGTTTTCTTTTTCAACGAGCTCTTCTACTTTAATAAGCCGATCAAACAAGCCACCTCTCCCTATACGCCGTTCTCGATCTAGCTCCCCCTCGAGAGTACTAATCCTCAACTTCAACGCATCTAATTCTTCTTTACTGGAAGATTCTGGGTCTGAATTGTGATATACTGCCTGGTGTCCGCATTGGCACAAACTGCCTGGGATGGATCTGTTGGATGCAAACCCAACGCACGCGCATCGCAGCTGCTTTGATTCAGGATGTAGCAGAATGAATCTGCAACCACCCTTGGGGAGATGTGAATCATCTGTATGAGTTTTGTCGCAATGGGGCTCGGACATGCTCGTAGCATCAGATGCTATAAAAACTAGAAGACCCCAAGAGGAAACTCGACATCAGGGTCTGAGAAAGTTTATTGCAATGATAATTTGATTCAGAGTGGCTAGTATCAGTTCCGTCAACATTCGTACGTTGAATTTCAGTCTTAATTGCTCGTTACACGTTCCAAAATTTCACTGGGGTGCATTCAATTCCATGAGCTGATCAACCTTTTTGTAGTACTCAAAGAGTCCGAATTTCGTGAAAGGTGCTTCATGATGTGCGGAACATTCTGATTCATATTTGATGTTAATTGGTATGGGGTTATCAGTGAACAAGCCTACAAAAGTACAGGGTGCCCAGGGTCTAAAGATAAGCACCCCTAGCCATTTGACATGTACGACCAACGGCGGGTGAAACGAAATCACCTATTGGGATTAATTAAAAGACTCATGCGGGATACTACCGTACCTCCCTCATTTCAATCAAAGTTCCTGGTAGAAAAGAAATAGAGTCCAAAAAAGAATGCAGTCATATCGTAAGACAGATATAGTTATGCAGAAAGGTGGACACTTGTGGGATTGATCTAGATTCTGGAGAAATCCCCACGCTTGTACTAAATTTTGCAAGCATATAGATGAATTTCCTCTGGTCCCGGGTATATTGTACCAAAGCAAAACGGTCAAGCGGGACGAACCGCAATACTCTTTTCTTCACTGAGCTCGAAACAATTCAAGACTTTTGACAGTCTCTAGACATTGTTCTCTCCTCTCACCTATTCAACAAAGAAGACCTTGGTGACTATGTTACAGGTACACCACGTATATTATCATCAAGACCCTCTTATCAAATTACGCGACAGCTCGACAAACCTGCCGTGTTGCAACCGCATCGATAGCAACCGAAAATCGTCGAGCTTGACGCACTCCGGAATCCCGGAAATTTAATCACATTCTGGCCGATCTGAAGGACTACAATATAAATATGCATGTGAATACGACATTAAAGAACCCCCGCCAAGCTCCCCTTATACCATGAACCTATCGTCAGATCCTTCAAGATATTGCAAATCGAATCACGAATTGTGCAACGCAGTATGAGAAACGTGGGGTCTGCGGCTCGTAGCCAGTCCCCCGTCTCTCCGATATCGAATGTTGTCTTGAGTGGCACCGATAATTCCCGCAAGGAGATAGCAACTCCACCCCATCCTCGCACACCATACTGATCAAGATTTTGGACAGCATTGGATGGGTTTTGATTGGAGTGTAACATGACAAAAGTGTGTGATGAGACAGTTTCTTGGTACACTGCTTTGAATCGGCAGGCATGTTTGTCGCAATATATAGGTGCGACATATTTATCCTGATAAGGTACCCCCCACGTTTTCAGGGTGTTGTTTGGACGGCTTATGTCCAGTACAATCCGAGATAGTTGTTGGTCTTCATCTCATCTGCTAATCGCACGTGATCCGGCATTCATCTTTTACCTTTGTTTAATTCAGATCGCAGGGAATTTGTGTGTTCGATCTTCTCTTGATCAAATTACTCATCGTTGTAATCTTTGATTCCGAACAATACCATATCGTTCGTGTGTTATGCTTTCACATTGGTTGTCACACGTGGTAAGAATGCCTCCTTCCCCGTACTGTACTTTTCCAATATCAAACTCCAAGGATCCAAGTGGGTTTCGGCATTCAACTTTTCGATGGACAATATGTTTACTTTAACCTTGAAGAGTCTTGCACTACCTACCCAATGTCCCCTAACCAAGTATCCTTCCAAACTTTCAAAGTGGCTAAATTGGCAAGGACTTTTGCGCAATCAAGAATGATGATAGCTCGAACTATGTATGTATACACGAACAGTTCTCCATACGCAAGGTCATGTATATATTAAGTTTACCAAACTTCCATTACAACCCTCCTATTGGTCATTGCCGACAAGTGGGGTAGAAATCATGGGCGGCAAGAACATGACTGTCCCCCAATCAATCAACACCTGAGATACCTAGTATAATTGATAATTCTCTCTTGCTCTTACTAATGTGTCTCTGATTTTTGAATGTCAATTTTGTATATCCAGATTTTACCCATTCAACACAAGTTGTGTCTTACTTTACGATGGGTGAACTAGACGAATTGGTAACTACTTTACTTGGTACTTTTACCAGTGGTATAAGACTTCTCAGAGCTCGTCGCAAAAGACAGAAAAATAGCAGTGGAAAGATCGCTCATGATAATTGCGAAGAAACTCTTCTCATCAGGTCATTCAAACAATCCAGGTCAGATATCCGAGAGGCATACACAAGGGAATCTATCAAATCTGGTCCTAAATTCTCCGAAGGTGATGGTATGAATCACAACCCTCATATTTGCAAGCTCCACATTCTCATTCCAAGCCAGCGAGAGCGCTCTCTTCACTATCCACCATATTATCACGACTAAACACTGCTTTCACCTCCGCGGTAGTATTGTTTTCTCGGGGCAAAGTCAAGCCCGCCGATCAAGAACTCTTCATAAAACTCTCCAACAAATCACGCGCGGAAACAATCAATGCCCTCGATAGCCTCTCCAAGCGATTATCAAAATCTTCCTCATCACTCGCATCCCGTGATACCATAACCCAAAGTAAAAAACATCGTCAAAAACGACATCATGATCATAGTCCCCCTCCATCCATCCCCACCAAACCCACCGCTCTGGGACCAGCCACAAAAAATGGCTGGATTCGACCCAAACCCACCAAAAAAGATATCCCGAAATCCAAGTCCCAAACTCGGAAATCAACGCTCACGAAATCAACACACAAAGAGAAACCAGCGACCTCGCAATCCATCACGCTAGAAGAGAAACAAGAAGAACCCCCCAAAACCGCAGCGGAAAATCGAAAATCGGGCTTCTCGTTCGCGTCGGATAGCACGAAACTGTAAGTTTAGTTCCATCTTCTCCTCTTTTTTCCTTTTGTTTTTTCTTCTTCTTAGAGAAAGAAAAAAAAATTCACATCTACATCCCCTTGAAAACAACATCACTCAACTCCCACCCATCTAGCGGCGAAATCCCAGACTCCAGAATGGCGAGATTGCTACCTGGTCCTGGTACTGGTGCTGGTACTACATCGCATGATCAAAATTCTCGATACTATCCCACAGCGGTAGCATTTCCATTAGCGCCGTATCGGCCCGAGCCGCGGAAACGACGGTTCGGCATGGGGAAGCTTTGGAAAAATAGACCGGTGGAGGAGGGGTTTGTGGGTGGGAGTGGGGGGTGATTGGTTGTGATAGATATACTTGTGTACTTATCTCTTGTGTCTTATATCTAATCTTATGGCTGTTTGTGTGTGTGGTTTTGATGATGTTGAGATGCTCCAATTATGTAGATAATGGATTCTACATATCTTCACTTGGGGATTTTCCTCACTGTAAAGGGGGTTTGGTGTTACTCTTCGGAAAAGAAGGTTTATATATCTCCCATTTGCAGATTTTCACAGCCTGCATACCAAATTACGAATCTTTAGATACAGCATATTTTCCAAAAAGTTAGCAGTGTTGAATGATTCTCATTATATTCAATATGCCAAAATCAAATGAGTCATAATTATAATCAGCTCTCTCCCTCACCCATGCCTCCCATCGCACCCCCCCTCCCCCCCTTTATCCTCTGCAATCTCTCTCCCAACCTCCCCGCAACCCCCCACCTCTCCATCCCCAGCCCCTCCAAAACTTTCCTCCCCTCCCCCAACATCCTCCTCGCGCCCTTCCCATCCCCCGCACACAAATTTCCTACCCCCATAACCAGGGCTCTCATCCCCTGTCCCTCTTCACGAAAAGCTGCACCAGCTCATCATCTGCCGGCCGATCAAGTTGCATCGTGCTGGGATAGGGATTGTAGAATTGCTCTTCTTCTTCTTCCTCCTCTTCCTCTCTTTCTCTCTCCTTTGATTTTCTCCCGTCTCCGTTGTCGCATGTATCTCTCGCATTACTATATTTCTCCCCGTCCCCTTGACTCCGATACACCCCCCCTTTACATTCCGCAAATAGGCCATAAGCCCACAGCGCCAACGTCGCGAGATAAACGGCCTCAGCCTCGTAAAACGCATCGATACTAAATCTTCTCACGTGCCAGAAAAGCGCACCTGCGTGAATGATTGCCAAGCGTGCTTTGTGCTGGTCTTCCGTAGCCCATCTCTTTACATAATCGCGAGCTTGGAGTATCTCTTTTTCATTCTCCTGATCTGTGTCTCCCAGGTGCGGGATCCGAGCTGTGTGTGAGGTAGCGAGGTATTCTGCGAGCTTCAGAATATGAAGAAAGGGCGTGAGAAGCACTACTCTCGCTAGATGTAAATGCAGAACGGTGGGATGTTCCATGCCGCTGGCAGCTCCAATGACACTATTTGCATGCCAGTGTAAGATATCCAAACAATCGCAGGCGGAATTGCGCCAATTTGTATATGTTTGGATACCCGGTAACCAGATGGGATGGTTCGAGGTGGTGTGCGGGAAGGATAGTTTCGAAGCTGTAGGAGTCCATTGGGTAAGGAGTTGTGATAGGTAGTTTGAGACTTCCCAGGTACGTCGGAAAAGACCATGGATCAGAAGGATACGAGAGAATTCACCTGTGGAGGATAGCAGTCGTTTTTCGGTGTACATTCGCTGGAGGGTGTTGTGTAGGGTGGAGCTTGCTGTGGGGTGAAGTGTGAGAATGGTGGGATTGGGTGATGGGGGTCGCTAGATACGTACATGAAGAACAACTAAGAAGTTGTTGCCATGCAATTGCCGACTCTGCTTCCCATAAAACTTCCTGGCACGGTAAAGATACCGAACTATCGTCTAGTGATAAGCCAGGGCGAATTTGAAAGTGGAAGTACCACATGCTATCTAGGAGCTAGGGAGCGTAAGAACTTATCACATGAATATGGAAATAGAAACACGTACCCAAATACAATAACCTGTCCTTCGTATACTTTCCGCATCATACCATTTTTTCCATTCTCTATTTGCTTGCTCCGTATCATTTGTACTTGTCTGCGACACTGCAATTCTCGGTATTTGATTTGAAGTTTTCCACTCATTACAACAAAAATCGTTAAGATCTCTATGATATGATTTCGCTGCGTGTGATAACTCATCGCTACCGCAATACATCATACCTACACAGTTTAGAAGTTTAATTTGTATCATCATTATTTTCGTACACCGCGGATCCCCATCATTGCTGACTGACATGGTTGCACGTCGAAGAAATTCATGCATGGGTTTTGCGTGGCTTCCATTACCATGGTAATGACTCCCGACAGCCGCCATGGCTAGAAGAAAAAGCCAGTGAGAAGCTGAAATATTGAAAGATGGCAGGTGAATAAACGGTAATGTTTGATGGAAAGAGTCAATATAGTGACCTATAAAGCGGCTCAGTGTGTACAAAGATGGGAATCGTGTATATTGGAATGGTGTAAAATATGGCGAGTCCTCGATGCATGTTTTTTCGAATACATCCTGAATAATGCTGTATATTTCGTGTGGTAACTGTCTATAATCTGAGGAATGGACATTGGTATCATCAACTGGAAAAGCAAATCTCCCGTTCAAATCTTCAATTGAGGGATGTGATATTGATGGACATGAGTTAGCAGTCTCGGATGGAGCTTTTCGAATACGGGGTAATCTCGAACCATGCCCATCAACATAGTATCTACCAGTGCTTTGCGTAGTCAGAGAATTAGGACTTTTTGGAGCACCTTCACTAGATATTGTTGGATTAGGAGAGGTATTGATATGCAGTTGCGCTTGAGCTTGTGGGGACGGTGTAAAGATGGCTGTACTGGTTGAATACGCAGGCCTTCGGATAGATTCTCCTGGGACGGTAATAGGCGATGAGCCATTCAGATCTGTCCTGACATCAATCATTCTCACTGCGTCATCATCTAGTTGATAGTCAGGAGCCCAATCGTAAGGCAACCAGTTGATCGAGGACACATTATATTGGGCCCAAGAACCAGCACTTTCTGGCAAACCTTCAGAAAGACCTGTATCCTGGATATGTAGTTGCTGTGAAGCCTGACTCGTCCCAATCAATAACGAGTTGGCAGCTCCATCAAGATCCATAATTGAATGAAGGGGTAACATTGAAGGTGAAGTTGATTGATCGTTAGGAGATGTGGTCGAGTTTACGCGAGCATCTTCGGGCATTCGATGGTTTGACGGAGAAAATTGGCTGAATGGTTGATGAACACCAGAATTCATAATTTGGATATTCATCTGTTGACCAGTAACATCCAGATTCTCCATCCCAAACTCTGAACGGTAATTACTAATCGAAGATCTGGGGTTCATTTGCGTATTGAGCGGTGAATCAACATGTGACCACGAAATTGGAGATTGCGGACTCGTGATTCCTTCCCCAGTTCGACCATTTTCAACCCAAACCCTTTCATTTGAAACTTTCTCGTATAGCTCATTGGACTCTCGACGTTTTTCGTTGGCCATAGCACCAGACGACGAGGGAAAAGTACACTCAATTGATCTTTTCGCGCATGCTTCGCATGGATTTCCACCACTGCATCTTCTTCTCGCTATTGCACAAGCCGAACAAGCTCTAGCTCCTCTTCCCAGCAAACTTCGTTTTGCTTTCTTGTGAACCAATTCATGTCGACGTAAAGCATCACTTCAATCATCAGCAACTATATTTGGCCATCCATTGATGCACGATCTGTGGACAGAATTCCCCACACTCACATCCGATAAAAACTCTTCCTACACCCCCTAGCTTCACATCTCAGCCATCCCTCCTTTGTATGGCTCTTCTCATGTCTCGTCAAATGTTCCACTCTCCCAAAAGTTTGTTCGCAGCTCGTGCATCTGAACCTTGAGATCCTCGCAAATTCTCCTTGCTGCGTATCTCCACTGCCACCTATTGTACCATTAGTCCAATTCTACACATTCGCGTACGTACATTATATGTAGATACAGAGCGCTTCATGAATCACACACTGAATTCGACCTCCAAGGATCCGATGCCATTGCCGTTTCCTTGAGAATCACCTGTAGCCTGGCCATCTTCTCTCAATTGAGAATCCATAGCATTTCAATGTTTTTTTTTTGTGTCAATAACTATCTTCCGTCTCCTAGGTACCTCGTTTTAGCTCGACCGAAAAACATGACCATATCAACATAAATACCCAATAAGAAGAAACATCCAACCTTCACCAGCTCGTACCATCCACGTGTGCTAACCCGTACAACCCAACAAGCGTTATTTCCCCGCATCTCCGCATATCAGACTTTATACGGATATTTGATGTAAATACAAATGCAAGGCTTTCAACCTTGTCGTGTCGATGATTGGTCGCGCATATAACGGGTGACAAAATTCGGCCAGTAAAAAGACCGAGGTGAAGCTAAGATCCATGGGGGTACGAGATCGGTTCACGTGATATTGAAATCTCCGTTTGTCTCTGTTATGTTGCCACTTATCAGCAATGCAATCTGTCATGTTATCTTCAGTCATTTATTCATATAAGTTGTGTGAGTTTATAAGTATCTCATGAAAGGTTGATATATACTCGAGTATAGCTACCCTACTAATCTAGCTTCATCTATTATCCCCCTCAATCATTTCTCAAGTCCATTTCCATCCATCTTTTGATACATGCATATAAGACCAGCTTTGCAATATTTGCCGTTCCTTTCATCCTTCTACATGCCCTTCCTTTAAACATGTCCATATCTTATGCATATGCCCAGGCCATTTCCCCAAACTCCCCGCTAAACTGCAAAATGTAGCACCGCCCAAAATGCCAAGATATCATCCGGTCGTCCCCATCATCATATATATACATACAACCTAATACTCATACACATTATCTCCCATATTTCATCTTCCATCTCTTTCTCGCACCCTTCATTTATCCCGGATTGTTTCGCCCAAATAGCCCATATCCTCCAAGAAATCCGCTAACGCACTCCCTCCTATTTTCGCGCTGCTTTCTTGAATTCCGTTTGCGAACCCCGAATCGCGAGGATAAGAATCATTACTATTTGTTTTCGATATTGGATTTGAAGCCTTGCGGATAGTCTGTTCCGACGCAATATCTTCATCTGGTAAGCTATACCCTATAAATTTTCTTTTTTCCACCTCTGAGATCATTGGGTTATATGTAAAAGTATCGCCCGTTTCTTCGTTCAAATCGCTTTCATCATATGAATCGAACATTGATGATGTATCGCTGAAGCCGAAATGGGAATCCGTTGGTGAAGTAAGAGCCGTTGATGCGGTAGAGACAGAGAAGTGGGACATTGGTAGATTCAGAGTAAGGTTTGGGGGAAGAGGTAATGAAATAGGAGATGTAAACGCATCATCTGGAAGTCGTGGCAGTGGCTTGTAAGAATTAGAAGTTGGTGACGGTTGCCGACGGAATGGCGCTGGAGATAATCCGGTGATACTGTCGTTGTCTTCAAAGACAAGTTCTTTAAACTGTGTGGCAAAGTTGTCATCATCTTCGCAGTCTTCGGAAATTTCCTCGGGTATACCAAGAGACATAAGACTGTTGTGCACAGAATCGTGCGCTCTGGTAAAAGACGGTTTTCTAGAAATTGGTTCGAATCGAGTCGGGCTAGTTTGATGAATAGTGTTTGCGTTTGATGAAGAACTACTTCGGGTAGTAGCTTGACTGATATCGGGCTCAGATGATCGTCTTGAAGCAAGTGGTGGAATAGGCGATGAAGGTTGCGATCGGCGGCCCGAAAAAAGTTTCGTTGCCCAACCAAGCTTTTTATCTTTTGCCCAAGGACATGGCTTTTCCGTGACCTCCGCGCCTGAAGACGATAATGAAGCAGATCGTGCGACATTTGGCTTCGATGGAGGAGCACGAGGTGTCATGAATTTATCGGCAGGGTTCATTGTTTTGGCTTCTGTAATATTTATGGAATCCATGGAACCGCTTCGAAGTCGTGGTGGAGAGACTTCGACTGGTACCCAGAGGATATTAACTGGTTGGCCTGGCATATAAGGACAAGTAGTAGTGGAGGGTATAGCCATGTCATGAACTTCGATGCCATCATCAAGCTCATACTAAAATTGTAAGTACTTTTCTTTCGGTGTTTGGGTTATTAACATACATAGTAATAGTATGTTGATGCCATTTTCAAACCACCAGTCCTTTTCAAGGAACCATTTCCATCGCCATCACAGGTGATGTCATCAAATGTGTGACAACCTCGCCATTGCTCACGAGAGCGTCTTGAATCTCGCTCCATTGGATATCGTTTGGTGAAATTATCCCAAGATCCGATGAGATGGACTGATTGTGTTCTAGGTGTTGCTTGACTAGATAGAGCGTCAAATTAGTTATTATAACTTAGTTATTATGACAAAATGATATGTTCAGTTCTTGAGGGCAGGATGGTCTCTTATGTTCATATTCGGAAACGGCCTAAAAGAGATTTCCGATAGATAGACTTTGCAAAAGTCCATCTCATATCTTGGCAAAGCAAGAGCAACAAACTTCGACTAGAGCTGCATCTCGCATGCCGAAGTTTCGAAGACAATTTATGTCACTAGCAATGCCCAAGCATCTGTACAACAGACGTCATACCAAGCTTGTGACGAGAGTCATCTAGTGATAGATGGTTCTATAATAGAAAGTTCTTCAATGCTTGCGAGAGAAAGATGTCCACCATGCCTTAAGTCGAAACAGACTATCTTCCCCGAGGGTTCCGTTGGGCATGAAGACCAGACCTGGCCGGTAAACTTTACCAAATATATTCCAAGTAATGCATGGACCCAGGGCAATGAACGGCTTTCAAGAAACAAACTTTCCCTCACTCCAATGATGTATCAAGGGATGATCAATGCGCATGCAAAAACACGTGATACGATACTGAATTTGAGTTCAAGGAGGAAACAAAAACGACTACACTTACAACATGAAAGTAATTAGAGTAGTATCCATGATTTCGGAAGGGTTGGAGAAGAAACAAAGCGAGTTAGATAAATTAGAGTTTTGTAGGAACTTCAACGGCTTATTGAGCGGTGCATCGTTTGGAATCTTTGAATTCGCGGGGGGATCGTAAAGAAGCCGGATTTGAAAGTTTCTCTGATACTACAATACGTCCGAAGTGTCTATCTGGACCTGAGATCCAGGCGTTCGTCCAATCCGAGTCCGTTGATGTTTATTATGGCGTTTTGAGAAGCAAACTTTCTTCTTCAATGGATTTAGAGGCGAGCTTTTGAAACTGTGGAGCCGCGGTGACAGGAATTGGCGAGGTCAAGAGGTATGTCCGTGGTTAATGATGTAGAGGGTTGCGCAGATGAGAATCCAGATTTTGTTGTTGATGGAAAGAATTGATTTGGGAAAGATTGGAATGTTGTATAATACTAGAAGTTTGTTGAAAGAGGAATTGTGTATAGGATAAGAAGTTAAAAAAAAAGTAAATGGGAAAGACCAGGTGATGAAACGTCCAATTCGGAAATTGCTTCAAGTAAACTAGGAATCTAATTCTAATGAGATGGATGGCGGAGAGTATTCGACATAAAAAACGAATAGATACATTAAAAAGGACACCCATAGACCACCCGGGCAAAGGGTAGAGTATGTTAAGTATGGAGCTTCAAGTGTGTAGTTTTGAGCTATGAATTACTAGTTGACGAGTGGATGCGCCGAGCTGGGTTTATGGGTCATCTGGTATTTCAGGTAGATTGTGTATCTTCCTTCTTTAAACCATTTCGGAATAGTTTGATGTTACTATTAAATGATGTAAAAAATGTTCAGCTGAAAGAAAAAAGCATGGAAGGGCTTTGATATGATTTGACGTGATTTGTGCGATTTGTGAGATTTGTGAGATTTATTGACTATTACCTAGGATGGATGTGTGGTTAACAGGTCGAAAACATGAGGAAATATGAAGGCAGTCCTTGTACCTACATACGGTAGTAGTAAGAGGGTGTGCCAGCCATGCATGGTGGCGTAGATGTACTCTTTCCAGAATTGAGGCTTACTGAGGCTTGAAGGTTGGGGAGCTGCTGATGGATATTATCGATAATAAATTTCCACGTCAATGATGTATTTCCACGTCCAGAGTACGAAATACCGAATCCTCAGCTAAGGTTTGTCTTGAAACCGGTAGTGGAGGCTTATTACCCAGTATTACCTATATATAATATTTGAACTTTCTTGCATAAATTGAACCTTAATGAAACCGGAATGAAGAGGCTTTCCCCTCTCCTCAATGCCTTGTTCTGAACTTTTGATTCTTTGGTACACCAGCGAGACCAGGTACTCACCAGTCACCACTCACCACTCACCACTCACCACTCACCACTCACCACTCACCACCTGGGCATATTCTTCACTGGCTTACCAACACATTTTGCATGGGCTTTATTACAGGCCGAATACTCCGATTCTCTTTCCATCGTTGGTTTCACTATCGACTATTGTCGGCGATCATCTTTGATTGAAAAGGATCTAACATCTCTCTTTCGGACTCTTTCTCCCCTACCTTAAGGGTTGATGCCGGAGTGGACGGTGGGCCATTTCCGGTGAAGTGGGGTTTATCCTTCCTTGGTCTCGTTTTCTGGTCCGAGTACAGTATACAGATTATAGCAAGGTGGTGTTTGGTCCTCGAAGGTTCATTTGTACCGCTGCAGGGGAATAGAATGTGATGGGCCACATGGATATGGCCCAGGAACCGTGCGAGAATGATTGGAGGAGAGGAGAGGAGATTCCTACCACTAGCAGTGACAGAACCCCTTTTTGCAAGACTCTGCAGCAAGATCCAAGACGTCCATGTCAAAGTTGGGTAAATCCCTTTCTATGGCTTCCTCAACCTCTCTCGGCAGCGTCAAAACGTACCTTTACCCCTCACATCTAACGACCAGATTCAGAATTCTTGCAGAATCTATCAGTGGTACCGCGTGCAGGACAAACCATTGACCATAGCTTTGTTGGTCTTTGCGTGCAAAGCTTACAAATGCATATTGATATTGGTATGTACTGTAACAACAAAGGAAGAGCACATAATACGAGGTAGCTTTGAAATTGACATTGACATTGAGATTGAAATTGAAAATATTATCGTTATTGCTGGCCGTGCGAGATGTGGCTACTACCTAGGTAAGGTAGGTATCTGGGTAGATCGGTTCATGAATCTTTGGGATCGATAACCGATATTGGAATGGAAGCAAGTCGGACTGTCGGACTGTCGGAATCCCAATGAGTTCATTTAATTCTGCATATTGATAATACCTTTTTTCTATACCCGAATTGGAATTATAAGATTTACAGATTTATTATGCGTTTGTTATAAGTTTTATCACACGTTTGTTGTAAGATTAGATCGCATATATACTAGGTAAGCGAATCAAAAAAGTCCGAAACAAATGACATACACCTTACCTAGGAAGGTGTCCTACAAAGTATGTGTAAGTGGAGCTGATTTTCCAAAGTGACGGGAAGGGAATTCCACAGCTGCAGCCTTACCTCCTCTCGAAAATAACCAAATCAGGCTAGCTTATTCCTACTTTGTTTGGTACCTACCTGTGTCCACTAAAATGTACGAAACACACTCATCAACGAGATATATGCTCATCGACGACTACTACTACATGTATTCGATCGACCAAGAGACCGCCTACAGTATCAACACACATAGACTGGACAACATATACGGAATGAGTAAGACGATCCTGTTGGCTGAAACTATCATGTTGTCCAACCACCATGACACCGTATGCTCAGCCATACTCTTCACGAAAACAATTGATCGCGCATCGTAAGCTTACAGTGTTGCTGACGAGCCTACCAACTTTCATCAAATGATAAACATCGTGCATCGTACCACCAATCACCAAATGTCCCAAGACTCGGTATTCGTCAAGGCTGCAGACTATCGTCCTCGGGATATCCTTCTAGGGTGAAGCATGATGTACCCCAGAAACACGGGAAGTGCATCACAGATCACCACTGGAGCGTACGAGGAGAACCAAAATCTCAAAGTTTATTTGCACATCGAAGCTGGAGCTATGGATTTTTGAGTTCTCTCCTGGGAACCATTTTAAACTTTGTCCATTCAAATTGTGAAACGTGCATCAACCTTAATGGTTCTGTTATCACGTTGTCTGTGCCTTACGAGCATGTCCGTACGAGCATGAGGAATTGACAGCGCTTAATGTCACCATATCCTTCTACCATACCATTGAGAGTTTTCTTCATTTATTCATGTTCTACAAACAAAATTATTTACGAACATCGTTACGGCAAAGTGTCCTGACAATCTTCCTTCCTCGTGTCTTTTGTTTCCAGTTCATTTCCATCATTTCGAACCGCGCTTTTTCTTTCTGGCCACCTCCTTTCTTACCCGTACTTTTGGTTTCAAATTGATCTGATGTATAGTATTATGACGTTGGGCATCGAGAACATGTTAATCAGATGGCAAATAGTTTCATGTTGGGTGCCTTTAAATGTCCGAGACTGTTGTGCTTCCGCGCCAGGTTTCTGGTTGAACTTAAAAGGTACTTTCCAAATCTCGAGTTCCTAAAGAGGGTTATGTTGCGGGATTCTCTTTTTGTACTTTCGAAATGCTGAGCTCCTAAAATAGGGCTATAATGCGCGATCATTTGTTTGTACTTTCCAAATAGTGTTCTTAAAAGAGGGCTATGATGCGTGATCCTTTTTTTAGAGATAAAGTCTATTTCAATCGGCTTACGTCCTCAAACAATTCAAATATAGCCCTTAATCATTCGTTTTGACCTTCAGTTAATCGGTCTGGACCGTCATACAGCTATGGCGGTCGGCTTAGACCTCAAGCTCATCTGCTTGGATGCTTGGATGCTTGGAACTTTATTCTCTCTCTAACGGGGACAGAATGAAATGAACATAGACTTGTTCTCTAAGCTAATAATACTCCCCGGACAATACTCCCCGGACAATATGACTTCATATATCGAGTGTGACTGTGATCTTATCTAATCGCCGATTAGCCTACCATTGCCCATCAATCCGTGGGACAATGAATTAGGGAAGGGGCCTTACTCTGATTCTAGGGTGCAAGCAAGGTTACGGAAACGAAAACATGCTGAAGTTTGGTGTGAATTGTCGATTGAAAAGTTAGAGTTGACGTACCATTTCAGGCCTTGTTAGCATCACGTTAGCACAGCTGAAGAATTATCTATCTTCTCTTGATATTTTCTGCCTAGTGTTCTTGAAAGGAAATTTCCGCATTTCATAAATCGCAAACATCTGGTTTCCACTACTCAATTTGTTACTCTGTCTGTTACTCTGTCCCGATCATCATGCCATATATCACATATCTCACTCCACACCAACTGTTTTCGATCTGTTCTTTCTTCCTTGAGCGGACTAAAAATATCTTCGTTTAATGCTTTCCATTTCAAGTGACGCACCGGTAAGTTGGTGAAATCACAAGAAAGGAGGCTGTTGCGTGGGCTTTGCCATGTGCTTTACACTACTACTCAACTAACAAGAATTCATATTCATATTCATACACAAAGGGATACTTACACCTCTTATATCCATACCGTTTTCTTTTCGGTATTTTGAAGACTCGTTCTAGTCTCAAGTTGAGGAGACAATACCAAAAAAAGCTCAATATCAACCCACCAATCAAGAAACATTTCCGAAAAAAAGTTTTGTTGCGTATCTGGGAAAAAAATTGCTTGTTAACTATGGTTGGATTACAGATATGCAACAAAAGATTTTGGTTCGACCTCCTGCTGAAGAATTAGCTGACATTTTAATTCAAGACGTTCAAACTTTAGTAGCAGTAGTAAATTTTTTTCATCAATTCAGTCTATCTATAGATAGTGCTACGCTGCGTATGCATTCAAACTTATAAGACCAATTTCTAGATCATAAGTCACAGTTCAGTATTCAAGGGGGTGGACTCAATTTCTCAAATTGAAGTTTTCAGCATGATCCAGGTTCTCTAATAGTTCAAATTGTAGGCATTCTAACAATGCAAAGTCTCTCATTTTCTAGTGGATCTGAATGTTTAAGTCATCCGGAAGATCGAATTGATTTCCAATCTTGAATTGTTCTCAGAGATTGAATAACTAGCTCTGTACAAGCGATCACAACATTCAACTAGGTAATCGAAAGAAATTTTCATCTCCGAGGTCTCGCAGCTGAGCGAATTATTCGGTGACAGAGAATTCAATGATGGAATTTAAATCAATTCACATGGTGCCTATAAGAAGCCAAGAAACGAAGGCTGCAGATTCCCCGACAATGCCTTGTACTAAGAGAACTACTACAGTATCTCTCCAGCTATCCTTCGCCCGAGGAGGAATCGATAAATCACAAGCCCATCTCCGCAGGGGAGAATTACCATCAGGTAACCGAAATTCTCCAGATCGTTCTGGAGCCCGGGTAATACCTTCTATCCCGAAACTCGCCGTCCGATCAATCAATTGCGAGCATGAAAGAACATCTCGTAACTTCCTACCAAGTGAATAACGCTGTTTTCAGATAAGTTCTCTTGGTAGCTGATCCTCTTGCGTTTAACTGTATCTCCTGAGTCCTGATGACTATCGAAGTAATTCTTGGTTCGCTTTGATATCCATATGCATCGGTTTCACTGCGCGGTCTAATCTTTTCCTTCACTATGGCGTGGGCTTGTGGAATCGTTAGTCTTGGGTGAGAAGTTGAGAAGTGGATGGGTTATTTTGTACTGTGCTACTAATGTTTGTGTGATACTTTCTTCTTTATATGATTAGCCCGCTCGTGTCGACTCCAGTTCTGCTTCGTGATATGTAGCATGTACCTACGGAAATTTTTCATGATTCTTTTTCTCGGTAGAGATCTCTCATGGTCTTGCGGCGATTGATGTCCGCTTCTCTTTCGTACATTGTTTATACTTTTGGGGGGGGGAGTGAAGTAAGGGCTCCTGAATGAATCTTTTGCGTCGATTCTTCTGTATGTTCTTTGCTGTTCTATTTTGTAACTGCGTGCGTATTGCAATCGTGTGGTTTGATATCTGAGGTTCTTGACGATCGATTTTACCTACATAGCATCATCATCATCATAATACCTAATTGTGCGAAGTGTGCTGTATGTAGTCTGATAATCTTCAGAAGTTGTGAAATGTTTAAATCTTTCTGAACATTCAACCTCGTGTAAACATTCAAATCTTTCTCAATGATGAGATGATGAAATGATGAAATTGTGTCAGTTATCGAAAGTGTTTTCATCATTCAACGAATCTGAAATGAGGTATTTATATGGATAGACTTGCTACGCGCATTCCACGTCGGAATCTTAAAGGGGAATATGGAATATGGAATAGATTGTGTTCTGATTGATCTTAGATATCACTGTATGTACTACACATCAAATCGAGTAGCTGACAAACTAAGCTTATTCTTCTTCTTAACTTTGTAAGACTTCTTTCTTGTTGATATCAAATTTGTAGGGAATGAATGAATGAATGGATGGATAAATGAATGCTGTGGTGTATGTGAATGTGAACTTTAGGGGAGGGGGTATTTTTAAGTGCTGGATAGGCTTATTGGTGGGAGGATGGGATCTGAGTCTGAGGGAAGGGGGGGGAGGGGAGGTTGATGATTTGACTGGTGGGGTTTGATGATTTGAGCTTTTTGGTAATTTCTAGGTGTTGCGCGGAAGGATTTTTTGTTGTTATATTATTATTGTTGTTGTTGTCGTTGGTGATAATGATGAATTTCTTGAAGAGTTTCGACGCTCCTTCACAACACGATTTCGATTCTTGATTCTTGACCTTTGTCGATTTTGATCGGATCCAAATAATGTGCCAGAGATTTTTTGTTGTCGATTATCTAAATCCTCAACAATTTCCACTACCCCTCGACAACACTAAAACCCGAACCGAAATCTCGCTGTCGTTTTAATTCGTCACTATTGTCGATGAGATGGCTTGATTCCATTTCACTGCATTATAGCCCCCTCTAAACTATATTGGCAACAGCCAAGATAGAAAGTGCTCCCACTCCGAACACCTCTATGATTTGGCCGATTTGTATCCATTGGCCTCGCAACCTGTAACTGCTCCATTTTGCTTTTCTATAATCTGTTAGTGAAGATTAGAGTTTGTGTTTATATAGATAGTTAAGTAGGTAGACATTCAATTATAGCTGAACAATTCACCAGTTGATGATTTGACTTGGCTTTTTTCTCCTCTTTCTCGGCTCGGAAGTACATCTTCTTCCATCAAACTTGTGGGTATATAAACCTTTGTTTTGGTGCTGAAGACGACAGTTTAGTCTATCAAAAATTATTGGAAGAAGACATGGGAGGACGGTTGGCGCGGAAGTGTGGGAAGATGTTAGAAAGGGACGAAGTGGAAATTTTGTGGTTTGTGGTTTGTGGCGATGGTAAGGGTGTTAAGCGACGACGGTGAGAACTTGTATCTTTGATTGATGACAACGATAATAGACATATACCTGAAGATAACTACCATCTGATTTTGTGTTTGGCTCCAGATTCGACGTTCAACGTCTCCGAATTATGACCTTCTAATGAATGGCAAAGACAAGTGAAAGTTCGAAGGAACATCGAAATTTGTTTTGCGATCTGATTTTTCTGGATGTTTAGATTGGTTGGAGAAGGGGAAGTTTATATACCTAAGTGCTGAAAGGAACACAAGGGTGTTCAATTAAGTGTTGTGGAGTGAATATAGTGAGAGTGTTGATGAGGAGTGAGGAGTGAGGAGTAAGGAGGGGTCAACTACCTTGATAGTTATGATTCTCCCCGTCCAATATCATCTACATGTATTGAGTGAATTATATTCTCTTACCAGACTCAAAACTAATAAAAGCGAAAGTGAAAGCGATGAGCTCACAAGTGGGAAATCAAATGTGTAACAATATACTTGACTATATAAACACCACTTCAAACGGCTCGAGTTCTACCATCCGCAAAATATCATGGGGAGAAAAGTTGGTATGGGGAGTTCCAATCAGCGGAAGGTGTAGAATGTGGATATAGGAGGAATTTGGAAAGGAAACCAATTTTCTGGAAAGGAGATTTGAGAAAAGAAGTTGAGAGAATTGGAAAGTCGGAGATGTAAATATCGATGACAGCAATAACAATTCACGATCTCGAATGACAACGTAAGATATTCAACTACCATCCGATCCATGACAGCGATAGTACTTATATACACGCCCATCTTCAACTTTATCCCGATGATCTTCTAAAACCATTATCTAGAGGATGATCTCTATCCAATAGTCGTCTGAAGAAAACGAATAGAAAATGCTCCTCAAATGCTTTCTTGACTACACTTAGTAGAATATCATCTTCTTTCGGGGAGTTTCAAAGGGACTGAGAGTGAGAAATGGGTGTTTATATAATACATATGGAAGGGCTTGAGTGCATATGGAGTGAATAGTATGAAACATTGTATTTGAGTGCTGGTGAGTGAGTTGGGCTGTCTCGATCCGATCTCCATCTCAATATTAGGTACCTTGGTAGTTATACCTAAGTTGCAACTCACAAAGCCCATTATTGTATCTATAATCTAGTGAATCAAGACCCACCGTGGTAATAATTCTAGATTTCGGGAACTAATATATCTAGCTAGGGATTTCTCAGATGATTTAACCTCTTCAGTATCTAAAGCTCAAAATCTCACACATTCCTACGCGATGGGTGGGTACCTAGTGTTTGTTGTGAAGTATGAAGGCTAAGCTGGATTGGACTGGATTATGAGCTTGGTGTGAAAGTGGGAAATAGGGATTAGGGGAAAGGGTTGGGGAAAGAATGATATGGGTGGGGGAATACTAATTATTTATTGTTGGTCAGGAGATTAGGAATGATAGTGATAAAGTCTTGTTATTGTCGTTTGATCAAAAATCGCTTGCTGTTTATCTATGTTTTTGCCATCCCTTAATTTTGGCTTCGGCTAAGATGTACTCACAGTTTCGGTCCAGTCCTAGAAGTCGGGGCCTTGATGTTGCTGATCAGAAGATTTCTCATCAAACCCTTGACAGAATTTGAATTCTTTTTATGGTCTCAGGAAGAATAGGGGAGGGGTTTATGTAGAGATATACTGAACCACCATTTCACCCCCCTCCCGTGTAAAGAAGCCCTTCCAAAAGAAGAAAGAATCGGACACTAGACAGTTGATTTGTAAAGTGAGGCTTTCGTTCCTCCCCCTAATCAATTACCAAGGATCGGTATTTTCAGTTTGAATATTTTCTTCAACCCAATCATATATTCATTCGCCAACCTTTTGGTTTTAACAATCACTGCTCGGAGCGCTTTAGAGTAAATTATACGATTGTGTTTCTTTGAGCTCTTGACAAGGCCCTTTATGCATGATCATACAATTTCTATCCTTCCATGAGCAATTTAGCTAGAGAGATCGAATAATCGGTGTATGGATGCCATTGTTATTATCATCTCAGTTATCTCTATCACTGTTAGATATCTTCATCACTACCAAGTTTCTTTACTATTGACAGACATTCCCATCACCGTCAAGTATCTTCATCACTCTCAAATATCTTTATCACTGTCAAGTATCTCTACCGCTACAAACCAGCCCACCACATCATCAACAAATCCCAATCACCATCACTCACCTATCTACCCCCTCCCCCCTTTCTCCTCTTCCCCCAATCCTTCCCTAATCCTACCCCAACCTACATCAATACCATGATCATCTCCTTCCCTCTCCAAGACAAGAAACCATCCCACTTACTTTTTCAGTATTTCAACTTCACCCTTACAGCTTCTCCCATAATTATATCTATGTATAGAGTAGCATACCTGCATACCTGCATATCGAGGCTATTTGTGTAGATTTTTCTGGGTTGTGTTGAGACTGTTATTGGATTCTGGGTGTTGTGTTTATTGTTTGCTGGTTCGCTTCGTATTCACTCGCTCTCCTCGTTGACCCCCTCACTTGCCCCTCATAGACTTATACCCCCTCGCCTCCTCCTACTCATTATATTATTCACTCCCCCAAACATACCCCGCACCACCCCTCACCCCCATATTTACCCATCTAGTTCCCTCTCCCTACCCCATACAACCCCCCACCCCCTTTTACCTCCCTTCCAAAAACAAACAAAACCGAAATACTGCCACTGTGCTTCAAATTTCCTCCCAGATATCTTACTAATCAACATACCACACACCCCCAGTATCCACACTTCCAACCCAGACTCGAAAGGAAAGTATAGACAATTACACACCAGAAACGATGAGTGTCTCTGTGAATATAAATCAAACTACTATAATCGTTACCGAAAACTCTTCATTACCATGATACATGATATTCTCATCTTTGTTATCTTTATCTTCATATCTTCATATCCTCATTATCCCTCTCCCTCAACTACCTCTCTAGATCTCGCAACTAATTCCTCATAATCCTTCTACACCTCTATCCCTCTCATTCCTCCCTTCACCTCACAATCATCTCCATCCCTAACCCCGAATAAAAATCTACCTTAGGACCCCATCCCCCAAATACACACAAATGCACTCCCATCCTTACCCTCATCCTTATCACATATCTCATGTATATACTTAACAGACTACATATAGATATGTATACCGAGATAACAAACATCAGATACACAACCCATCCATCATCTCTCTAGACTCGAAACCTCAAAGCTGAAATTCACAACTACAATCCATTTTCTCCCCAAAATCCTACATTCATTCTCTCCGACTCCTTTAACTTATTACATCCATCTATCGAATCATTTCTTGATTGACTTTACATACACACATATATATACATATCTACCTACCCAATCCCCCTATAAACCCATTACTCCCCCCTCTTAAGGATATCCTCTCCTCCAATCCTACAATCTAGCCCCATCCCACCTCTGAACCCCTACCCACAAAACACCCTACAATATCAATTATTGACCTACCTACGTATCCACCTATCCAGACACACCAAGCGGCACAGAATACACAACAAATCTATTCCCATTCCCATTGCCATTTCCATCTTTCATATTATCCACGCTCCACTCCTTAGAATCTTACTCATACCCTCACCAATCTCCTCATCACTCCCCTATCCCTATCCCTGTCCATTCCCTCCCATCTTCTCCCCCCCTCTTCTTAAACTCTCACCCTCCCCTCCCTTCTCCCCTACCCCACCTCACTCCCCTCCCCTCCTCCTCTCCTCCATCCTCCACCCCACTCCATTCCATCCCATCTCACGCTCCAACTCATTCCACTCCACCTCCCCTATCCCCTATCCCCTATCCACTCCGCCCTACCCTACCTACACCCCACCTCACACCCCTCCATAGCCCCCCTCCATAGGCCCCCTCAATTCCAAATCCCTCTCCGAACTCTGAACCCCGAACAAACAATAAACAATAAACAATAAACAACAAACGGTAAATCCCAATATTCCGCTTCCGAGTCCGTATCCAAATCCGAGTCCGAATATCCCTCATGTGTATACATCTACATCTTACCGCCCCTAACCCCCCTATTTACATCTACATCTGCATTTACATCTGCATCTCAATTTACATCTGCACCTCCAAGATCTGAAACCCGAAATCCAGACAGGGCCATACACACGTACATACATATCCGAGTACGAATGTGAGGAATACGATGAATACGAGGAATACGAGGAATACGAGGAACCAATCAATGAATCAATCCAAAAACAGGGAAAAAAGGGGAAGTAAGTATTGTTGTAACATCTCATGTAATGACCATAAAAGTGACATAACAAGAATACAACAAATTGAATAGAATAGAAGTGTTATAATATTACTATTAATCGTATCATACGTATCCTTTCATCTCCATCTCCATCCGCACCCATCCCATTCCGATCCTATACATACGCCATCTGCATCCTGCCGATTTTCTATCCATTCCTTCTTCATTTCCTCTCTCTGGAAGTAAGTAAGCTTAGGTTGAACTTATGTTCGTGCCTTCCTCCTCGTTGTCCATCAACACCTGATACTCTCCTCTGCTCTCTTTGAATAGAATAGACACTTCCACTTGAACTGAGTGTAATCCTTGTCTTTCTCCTCATTCTCTTGACTCTGTCAAACCACTCCATCAGCCTGTTATCAAGATCTCATAATATACACCTCCCCCTTCTCTCATGAATCTTCAACATAAAAAACGCCAGCTCCTTTCCCTATAAAAATTGGTTCCCCAAAAGTATGATTCCCAAATTTCCAATCAATACATGAAAAAGTTGTTGCTGTTGAAAAAGAAGTAGAATCCCAAGTGCCCATCGCAGATCTGTGTGTGGTGGTGGTGGTCGTAATATACATTCTTTCGTTCGTGCATCTAGCCATGCCCGGAAAATTACAACTCCTTCTCCCCAACCTTAACCTTGTCCGCCTCAACCAATACCTCCGCGGCCTTTCTACCTCTTTCATATCTTCCTGTGGTATCACCAACCCAGACTGTCCCTAATAATCTATCCCAAAATGTGAAGAAGGGTTGACTGAAATTGGTTTTGATTCCCCAACTTTGATGATGAATATCATGATATCCTGCATTATTACTTGTGATATGTTGAAGGGGATCCCATGGGAGTGCATATCCACAATGATCATCCACAGTTTTAATAGTTGAGGCAACGAAAAATGCCATTCCTTGACGAGATGTCATGCCGGCAATTTTGTAGCCCATTGATGCGCCAAGGGTATCGAGAAGAAAGCCTTCAACGGGATGATTGTATAAGGCACCATAGGCATATGGAACATAAAGACGATGATGGCGTGAGTGGAAAGTTGCTGTAAAAATCATACATTAGATTATCGTTGCACATACAGGGCTCAAGAAAAGGTAAACTCACTATACAACCACTTATTCATATGCATAGCTCTGTGCAAAAAGTATTGCCAGGTATCCACGATAGCAATTGCCAATCCAAATTGTAATGCAGGTACAATATACCAATATATCATCTTCGCAGCGATCATTTCCCATTCCGCAAAGGCAGGAATTTGTTGACCACTAACCACATCCAAACCATCCATCAAACTTGGATATTTACCACCAGCCAATACTCCTGCCACAATTGGCCAATTCCCGGCTACGTTTTTCGATAATGCGGATGCATTCAGTCCAATCAAACTTAAGATGGATGGTAAAGCTCTTTGTGCTATGCGTATCCTTTGCGCCCAATTGGCAATATCGAATTCTGTCTTCCCGGCCATCTCTTCGGGTTCGGTGAGGCCTAGCAGAGCCCCAACGACGGTTTGAATGATTTGTTGAATGATTACATCGCGAGCAACTTCGTAACGTGAGACGCGATTTCTTTTGAGGATTTCTGCCGGAGTATGCAAACGATATTGCGGCCAAAGATCTAGGGTATCGATTACATGGAAAACAAGGGAAGTGATCCAGTATGCGGCAATTGGAACAATGAGCGAGAGGTAGAAATCGGATATGTATGGAATGAGTGGTTGAAGGGGGGTAAGAGTATATTGAGGAAGTGGCGGAAGGTCGGACATTGTCGTCGTTGAGTTAATTGAGAGGTTGGTTAGATTCGCCATTATGTAGAGGGTTGTAGAGAGTTGGGCTGAATTGAATTGTGGTGTGTTGTGTTGCATTCATTAAAGAGTTATTGGAGATTGAGCAGCTGAATTGATCGCTGCAGCAGTTATCGTGTTGCTCACGAAAGGAATGTGTTGATGTAGGTTTTGGTTGTTGACTTTGATAAAGTGGTATGATGGTAGAGGTATAAAAGGAAGAAAGGAAGAATAAAGAAAGTGAAGTTTGAGAGAGATGAGATGATTGAAATAGGAAAAGAGTCGAAATATAGTTTGATAATGAGTCTATTCTGTTTTTCAACCTCTCAACTATTTATTATAAAATTCAATAAGTCATTATAAATCTTCCACTTTTTCTCTTTCTTCTCTTCTGGTCTTCAGAGCAAGATGAAAAGGGATACCACGGGTATTATTAGTACTACGGAGGTATCGTATTTATTTTCTACTCCTTTCAATCAATAAGC
Organism: Botrytis fragariae; assembly: GCF_013461495.1. Lineage (NCBI taxonomy): Eukaryota > Fungi > Ascomycota > Leotiomycetes > Helotiales > Sclerotiniaceae > Botrytis > Botrytis fragariae. The sequence goes on from NW_023500993.1 coordinate 1,716,200, forward strand.
GGAAAGTCTTGTTACTTGATGGGAAAGCTCTTAATAGTAAATGACGGACACAGGATCCACGCCACTGGGAAAGTCAGATGAGGTTTGTTTTGAGTGAACGGATCAAAATTTAATGCCGGTACTTCCGGAGGGATCGGAGGGATAGTTGTGTAATTATGCAATTATGTAATCATCTCCGTACCTTTAATTTTACATTATTTAAGCCATAAAAATCATAAAAATGCTTGTGAAGGAAGCTTGCGAGTATAATGCAGTATGTGAAAATGGCGGGAATCGGGAATCGGGAATGGATATCGAGAATCGGGAGATAAGATTTCATTTCCAGGATTATCAGATGATTGAGATTAGGAAAAAGGCATGATGTTCATGTGAAGTGAAGGGCTAGCTAATAAGTACCTACCTAGTCAAGTACTTTATAGGATGAATGGCATACTCCGTATACCTGATTTATTTTGGTCACAGTTTTCACATGGGATCTGCCTGCATGCATGTGAATTGAGAGTTCTTATCAACCACTACACATTTTGTGCCTTGATTTGATTTCTTCAGGCAAAAGTAACATGATGGGCATCAATGTACGGGAACCAAGGCGGGCGGGCGGTTAGATGATAATGCAATGCAATGCAGAGAGAGCATTCATTTCATTTCCAAGTATGTACTCGTGGTACATACCTATATAGTATATAGTCTGCCTCCACGGCAGTGGTCCCCGAAGGACCAGCGGAGCGTCATTTGAATTCATCATTCATTCATTCATCAATCATTGTTATTCATTGATGGGAGCAAGCCCCCAGACCCCCATTGCCTCGCTGCGCTCGAAAGTACGGTTTTTATATCAATGATAGAATCACATCTGGATTCTGCATCAATGCACTCGGCATACGGAGTATTTGCTTCCGTAGCGACCAGTCCATGATATCCATCAAATCAGCCCACGAGCCCGTCTCGCCAATGCAGTAGGTACTGCTTCGTACGTCTTGGTACTTATGTAAGCGAAAGCAGAATGTCGGATGGACTGAAACCTGGAATGTAAGAAAGTGAATGAAAGTGAAGGAAGAAATGATACGGTAACAACCTTTGACTACTAGGTAGGTACTACTGGGTATAACCTAGGGAGATAACACGTCTGAATTAAAGCCACAGCTCGCTTCTCTTCAAGTGTGGCTTTAATTCCATGGCTGGCATTCTATATTTTTTCCATCGAATTTTGCCTACAGTTGTCCAATTCAGTAAGGTCTCCAAAAACCCCTAACGCACTAAGCCAAATCCCGTTAAACTTCCCCTCCAAAGAATTTTCCCACTATCTTCCTTCATCAGAAACCACATCCCACAAATTTATCCTACCTATACACACACATCTCAACATCTCTTTCATTTCAACTCAAACCAAGCCGTCAATATGATTATCTATAAAGTAAGTTATAACCTATTTTTACACAGTTACTACTTTGGCAGACGGTTCTGAAGACTCGAGATCCATGATTTTCCTGGGGGTGGGGATTTACAAGAAAGGAATGAAAAGGAGAATCATACCACGGATGAAAACTAATTTTGGAATTTCCATAGGATGTTATCACTGGTGATGAGATCATCTCCGACTCTTACGACTTGAAGGAGGTCGATGGTGTTGTCTATGAGGTCGACTGCAGCATGATCACTATTGGCGCTGTCAGCGTTGGTACGTTCGAAAATTACCCCGCCGGAATCGATCGAGTCTACGAGGACCGGTATCACCATAGGAGGATAATAAACTAACAAATCCAAATTATAGATACTGGTGCCAACGCCTCTGCCGAAGAAGCTGAGGAGGGTACCGAAGATGGAGAGCAAAAGGTCAACGATATCGTTAACTCTTTCCGTCTCAACTCTACCTCTTTCGACAAGAAATCCTACCTTGTCCATCTCAAGGGTACGCCTATTTCCTTCATTCATGTATGAACATAAAGGGATTTGGACTAATGTTATGATTAGGTTACATGAAGGCTGTTAAGGAGAAGTTAAAGGAGCGAGGTGCTTCTGATGAGGAAGTTACCAAGTTTGAGAAGGGTGCCGCTGCATACGCAAAGAAGATTGTTGGAGGTTTCAAGGAATATGACTTCTATGTCGGCGAATCCATGGACCCCGATGGAATGTAAGCTTCACTCTCTCTTTTTATTACTCCAGTTTGTCAAAACACACACTTACATAATTAACAGGGTCGTTCTCATGAACTACCGTGAGGACGGTGTTACTCCATTCATCACTGTCTGGAAGCACGGTCTCACTGAAATGAAGGTTTAAGGGAACAAACAGTTGTTGAGGATGTTGGTTATGGGATAGGAGTTTTACTCTCTGGTGTAATTCACCATATGGACTCGCATCGTCCGACTCGATTTCCGAGATCTGAATGCTATCTACGATATTAAAATACAATGCAACTAAACGAATGAATGAGATGAGCTCCTTTTGTACTCGGTTATTGTGATATTCTGTTCCTCGGGTGTTCGAACACTTGACTATTCAACAATTCCAATCTTTTCTTTCGTACTTCTTACTACCTATGTCTATAGCGGTCGATAGCGAACATTCCCCGGATTCAATAATTCCATTCCTTCCAGTAGCTCTCTGACTCTCCTATCCCATTCTACAACTGAATGTTGCATGGGTTTAACATCTTATACCGTTCAATCCCACCCACTCCCATTCGCTCCTCAGATGTCTCCCTATACCATGGGCTACCCAGGTATGACATTACCGGTTAGCAATCATTTCCCCCAGCCGCTTATTGGTTTGGCCATGTGATTTATCTCAACCTGTAAGTTCACAACAAAGTGTCGTGCCTATCGCAAAAACTGATATTCTGGGTATTTAAATGGCGGTATGGCATATATGTTGCTTGAGTACATGTATACAAGGCAGTATATAAGCAGAGAATGGATAATTTAGTAGTATTGTAATTCTAATGGATAAAATTGATATAGGGTGGTTGAACTTGTTTTTTGGTTCCTTGGTTACATTTAGTTTGGTTGGTATTGGCAATTTGGAGTTGCTTTTGGGTTTCTGGACTTGGTGCCGTTGTTGTGAGTTGATTTGATCTGATCTGATCTGCTTATTGTGTGTTTTCTCATATCGAGGTTTGAAAGATAGAGAGAGGATTTTTTTTGGGCTTGACGGGGTTTGAAGTAACATGGTCAAAATATTATCAATATAGAATCGGACGGAATATTGGATGGTGGGATGTCTGTCTTGTGCTCGCGAGGGTGTCGGGATGGTCAAGTTACAGGTTGTCGTTTTTGAATAGGATGTTTTTCGGAGAATCCCTTGCTTGAATCGATGAGCTTGATAATGTATGTAGAGGGCTTGGTGGCATTACTGTGGGCATGAGAAGTGTTCTCTGAGACTAATGGTCGGCTGCCTTTTAGGATGAGGAGATTGCAGCAATGCTTGACGCTTGATGGGATACTAAGGTAGTCGCCATGTTTTAGTATCTTGATGGCTGTGTTCGAAATTGAACGATTCAATGTTCTGATTAAGTGGAGAGTATCATTAATCCTGATGGGAGAGGAATACTCTTGTTGTGTTTGGAAAAAGCTCTGGCAGGAAATCCTTTCTTGTGATTGACGACACAAACAATTTATTGATGACAGGAAACTCGGTGAGAGGTAAGGTATCTGTATGGCTGCATTGCTGGCTCTTTAGAAATAACGATCGCAGCAGTATTATCCCGATTTTATTCTTAAAGGTCACTTTTTGATTGATTCTTTTGACACCTCACCAAGTCCTCAATAGACACTGTCTTCAGGAATTCCTAAAATGGTTGACTTCAACTGCCTAGGTACCAAAACGGTCATCCGAAAAGTCTACAGAGAGAAAGAGCAACACAATCTGAAGTTTGATGGGATCTTGCTTTCCATAACCTCATGTCATACAAACAAGCAAATCAAAAGTCTCAAGGGTAAAAGTAACCAAAAATCATATCGACCCAGGGAAGATTCGAACTCCCAATCTCCAGAGATTCTTATACCGAAATCTGGCGCCTTAACCATTAGGCCACTAGGCCGAACTTATGCTCGTTCTTTGATGACACTTGATGTTTGTGTTGGTTATATATCCTCATATTTTGGTGAATGATATGTGAGGGAAGGAGAATGTTGTGCCGCCACAATCTCCTGCACCATGTGGTATTCGGCATTTGGGGAATAAGCGACTGTTGGATTGTGGCATGCCTCCTACCTAGTAGATTTACAATACAGTAATATTCTACTTATATCCTTATTATATGTCGGCAGAGATTTGAGGGTTGAATTTTTGTGTCAACAGTACCTACCCAGATAGTTTCAATGTAGGAGTATCAAAACATAATGTTCGGAGAATTTTCTTTCGTCTCAGCTTGTATCGGACGGAACGGGTATTACGCATGCATAATGACTATGACAATTTGGAACTAGCAAAACAAGCTATTACATAGTTAAAGCGAGCATGGGGACTAAACAACTCCCCGCAAAACCACCCCTAGATTATCATTGTATATTCTTCTCTACATCAACATGTCGGGATTGAAGGATACTTTGAAAGGTGGATGGCATCCAAAAGGCAAAGATGGGAAATCCAAGGAAAGCTGGAAAGGTGATTTCAAGGGGTTTAATCAAGTAGCTGGATGGTATGTTTTATCTCCTTTTCCGAACAAGATGAAGGAGTTTTTGATTTCAGATATTGTATTTACCTAGGTATTGAGCTAACATTCGATTCAATAGGATGGGAAAAGGTAAAGATCCAAGAGAAGAAGCTTTAGAACATAACTCCACACCTCTATCTTCATTGAGAGATCCTGCATCGTTCGGCCCGCCGCCAAAAAGTGTTAAATATCATGGAGCTGCCGCTTTACCACCTCCGACCAGTCTATCGAGTTCAGCAAGATCGGACACAGGAGGGTTGGGTGCTCCAATACCACAAAGTGAAATAAGAGCAAAACAAGAGGCAGAGGAAGAAGAAAGAAGAAGACAAGAAGAAGAAGCTGCGAAACCTAAACCACCGCCAATGCCATACCGTGCGAATACTACAGGATTATCTGTATCACATTTACCACCACCTCCTGGAAGAAAGGATGGCGCAGATGGGAGAACGCCGCCTATGCCTCCTACAGCTGGTAAACCTAAACCTCCTGGCTTACCACCAAGATTGCCACCGCGACAAAATTCCAATCCGGGATCATCGGCTCCTTCGCCTCCTCCTACATATGGCGCGGCTACATCTGAAGCGGATCCACATAAAGGTATATTGAATCAAGGGGCATTGAGTAGATTGGGCGCAGCAGGAGTATCAGTGCCTGGATTTGGAATTGGGTCTACAAAAGCAAAACCGGCCCTACCACCACCCCCTCCATCCCGAACATCTACAAATAATTCATCCCCTCCACCTCCGCCTTCAAGGACATCTTCACCACAACTACCTGCACGAACATCCTCACCTCAAATACCATCCAGATCCTCTTCACCACAGGTGAATGAACTTCAATCTCGGTTCTCTCGGCTCACATCCTCGCCATCATTATCTTCCTCATCCCCCAAGCCCCCACCTCCATCTGAAGGAACAACCTTTGCCCAAAAACAAGCAGCTCTGAAAACCGCATCCGCATTTCACAAAGATCCCTCGTCCATCTCTCTATCCGACGCCCGAACCGCCGCAAGCACCGCGAACAATTTCAGAGAAAGACATGGAGAACAAGTGAAATCAGGATGGGCATCTGCGAACAAATTAAATACAAAATACGGAATTGCTGATAAAGTGGGATCGTACGGAGGAATCTCACAGGGGAAAGATGCTTCGACTAATGGACACGATGGGAATATGGAGAATTCATCTAGTCCGGTTGGAAATGGATTAAATGGACAATCAGTTTTAGGGAAAAAGAAGCCGGCTCCTCCCCCTCCCCCTAAGAAGAGGTCAGAATTGGGTGCTCCTGGGAATGGGGCACCGCCGCCTATACCAATGGCGACTAAGCCTAAGCCTATGGTAAGTGATCAACATTCATAGTTTTACAATCAATACTTTTACCCTTGGTCTCGAGAATACTGGAGTTTCCATGAGCTTTTTGAATTATGAATTTTCTCTTTACTATTTTTGGACATCTTCATACAGTGGTCCGATGGTTTGTGAAATGGATATTTCATATTGCAAAGCATGATTTTGCCTCCATTACTTGAATAGTCTTTTTCAGGCCGTGATAGCATGCATATATTTTACTGAAGCTCGCCCTTCCCTCTTCCCCATTTCAATATTTTCCTTCGTCATTATCACTCTCTACATTTCATAAACTAAGAACTAACCCAAATCCAGTCCTCTCATCCCGCTCCCGCCCCGTCTCCCTCACCACCACAATCACAGTATACCCCCACTGATCTCCCTCTCTCGCTTCAAACCCTGTGGTTCGCCCAAAATCCCCCCACCTTCCCACCTCCCTCCATCACTTCTCTCCCAGGCACTCGCTCTCACGCCTCGTGTAGTAGCTGGACTTCCAACGGTCCTCGCAAAACTCACACTTTCATTGGTGTTTTACGTGATAACACTAACCTTTCGACTACTAAGATTAAATTAGTATGGGATGCTAGTGATCCAGGAAGAACAGTGAGAGCGGAGCAAAGACATATTGCACCGCCCGGGAAGTTGGGGCAAAGGGAGTTGGAACTTCATGGAGATAGGTATGGAGAGAGTGTGGCTGGATGGTGTGAAGCGCAGATGGGGACACAAGTGGGGAATGGTGAGTGTTGGACTTTGGCTAATGAGGGATTGAAAGCTGTTGCGCGGGATTGTAAAGAGAGGGGCGAGGAGGGGTGTATGAGTAGTCAGGGATATGTGCATGGGTATAAGGTTTTCGAGTTTAAGAATGGGAGGGTGGAAGTTGGAGGGGGAGTTAAAGAAGCGGGGGTTAGGAGAGGTGATGTGGTGCAATTCTTGGAAGCGCATTTTATGGATAATAGAGGAGGTCAGAAGTGGGCGGGGGCGCCGGATCATACTAGTGTCGTTGTTGGGGGTGAGTTTCTTTTTCTTTGCTTCTTTTTCTTATCACATCTTGTTATTCCTCCCCTTTTACTTTTACCTTTTTCTTCACTCGCTTCCTTCTATCCATCCTTCGTCCTTGCATTTATGCAAAAATTCCCATAAGTATCCCATGAATTACCCCATGCTAACAAGATAAATCAATAGTCAAACCCAATGGAGTCCTAGAAGTCGTAGAACAAAACGTGGGTGGGGTGAAGAGGGTTATGAGGGGTGAATATAATATGGCGGAGTTGGTGAAGGGGGAAGTGAGGATTTATAGAGCGGTGGGGGAGAGTTGGGTGGGGCCGTTGGATGTGGATTGGTGATTGGAAGGGTGATTGAGAGGGGTAGTAAGGGATGAGGGGAGAGAGGAAGGGAGAAGAGGGGAGAGACTGGGATAAAGGGATGGATTGGGGATTGTAGGTATAGATTGGGGATTGTAGGTATAGATTGGACATGTAGATTGTTGTATAAATAAATTGTATAAATATCAAATTGTATATATCAAGGCTGGAGTTGATAGACAAGATAATATATATCCTTAAATATTTCAGGAAAAGATATAAATTCTTCTGTTGTGAACGGACGAGTGAAATGTGGTGGGATTATTATGTCATGCACAGAAGTTGAAGTGAATCGGTGTAGAGGCATCTGAATATAAATTTGCAAAATTGGAAAAGAGGAGATAGTGGATTTAATATACGTCTCTACCTAGATACATCACCGATTTGTATAATTTTTGAAGATGGAAATATATACTTAAGTAGGCGTGTAAAAGAAATAAGAGAAGAGGGTGAATTGGTGGATTAAGTGAGTATCAAATCAAATAACATTATCTTCACACCACTAGGGACCTAGGTAGGTAGGCAGTGATACAAAATCAAGTAAAGCATAGCATAGTATAGCATGCGGCGAGGCGTATAAAAGAAACGAGAGAAGAAAGATGGAATGGTTGAAGGAAATCTGGGAATCAGGCCGCTGCACCGAGGTGGTGAGGAGCGCGGTTTGTGATCTGGTATTCTTTTGGTATTTTGGATGAGGAGGGTTGGGAAACGGGGAAACGGGGGAAGGGAAGGAAGTTTGGTTATTATGAGGATGTGAGATGAGGGGGTTTTGTTAATATTATTATCATTATTATTATTATTATTTGCTATTGGAGTTTATGGGTGAGTATCTAACCTTGTAAGGACTCTGCGATCGCTGTCGCTTTCGTTTTCGTTCGCTAAACTTGGTGATTCTCCTTTTCGCTTCATGCGTGAATTAATGTGCGTAATGTAATTAATTCCATTGCTCTATGATGCTGCTACCTCAAGATTTAGAAATCCGTTGGAAAGCTATGCTTGATCGACCCAGTCCATACCGGCTGTAATTCTCTGTTTCTCGTGGGGTGTATGTTAAAGTAAAAGCTTGCTGGGAAAGGTAATTACTTATTTATATACCTACCTATGCTTGATGCGTAAAAGCCGAGTCTTATTATGGAAACCTTGCTTTGTTCTCCGAGTTCGGAATGCAGGATTTTGATTCACTTTGATATCGCGAGCTGACTAGGTAATTATCTTTACAATTTTCCTTCGCTCGAGGGGTATAAATAGAACTCTTCTTGATTACTTCTTTTCCTTCTCCAAAGCAAAAAGAGATACAGACAATGAGACTTCAGGAAACCATTCTTCGCGATTCAGAACGATGTGTAGATATGTAATACATATCGAACGCAGATTAATTTCAGGTAATCGATATAAATTAGACTCTCTTTCCTCCAACCAAAGTATAACAACTCTTCGACTCCTCACTATCACTATCACCATCAAACATCAAAAATTCTCCTTTGTTGTCGTTATCCTAGTACTTGTCACTAGTATATTTACCCTTCCTATCTTCTCAAATCTCATGCGACGAATCCCATTTTCAACACACTTCCAAGTTCTGAAGCGAAGACATAGATATGTAATATAAACTAGGATTCATCAAACTGTATTTCTGACCCTTTCAATCCTTTGATTGCCTTTGATCTGGTTACTCGATTTAAGAATTTGGATCATCGTGGTCGTTATATAATGGTCTTGAGCTGAGAAAATGATGCTTGTGGGTCTACGTCTGGACGTTGAGGTGAATATTGACTGTGTCCTTCCAATTCAAACTGATTTGACCAATTTAAAGTACGTTTCTATAGAGCACTGCCTCGCGAGTTGAAATATAGATACTTTGATGAAAAGTATAATGACCAGAATAGAAGAAAGGCAGGATAATCAGTACTTTGCAGGCTTTCTCTAAGCAGATTCACGAATCGAGATGGTGTCTTCGATATGTTTTCAGACTCGAGCTACCCCCAGATAATTGCAGAGCTTGTAAATAATAATTAAGGCTGGCTCTAGTAATAGAACTAGTACCAGTGGTCAAGTTGAGTATCAAGTACCTCTTGCGTGGAAAAGAAAGGGATAGCGTGAATTTCGTTTATCTCTAGTGAATTCGATATCCAGAAATTTTTGTTGCATATCTATTCCCAAAATTACTTTTGAATAGAATTTACACAATCTGTCGAAATTAGATGGGCAACGAACGGATTTTCAGCCGGTGCATATAAAGAGGACAATATCAAGTATCTTTCTATCTTACGGTCCAGGACCGCAGCTCGATTTTTGTTCCCGGGCGTGCGACAAAAATTCTTTCTCTAGGGGTTATCTATGGTTCCATAAGCCCATGATAGTGTTTAGAAGGAATAGCTATTTCACACAAATAATTTGATACCTAATAACTGCATCTAACCATGTCTGACAGTTTCTCTAGCAGCCTGTAAGCAGACTATGATGCCTGAGAACCAGATACAATTCGTTGGGAGCGACAGTTGATTGCAAAGCCGACCTTGCTATATTCACTCATAATTTTGGGAGAGTTTTGTTGTATATCTATACAAACTTTTATCTTTAAAGGTACTTTCAAAAGGTCTATACAAACTTACGAGATAGGATGCGCAACAAACGGGTCTTCAGTCCACGACTCAAACATATTTGAATCAAAACAGTACTTTTTGATGCTATTGCGACTGGCAGCACTCAAGAGAATAGCATTGTATATGTGGCAGCACATAGTATTGAACCTAGCCGACTGTTCTGGTCCATAGTATTAAGTACGCTATCTTTAGGTATGCAACAAAACGTCTTCGGTGCGCTAGCGTGATGCAGGAAAGGGGAGCACCCGTAATTTACAGCCTGCTAGTCATATTATTATTGGTTAAAAAAGTTTCAAGGGGAAGACGTCAGAAAAATAGCCTTCAAATGCAGCCAAATAGGGTAGTGTATAGACCCGGCAGATTCAGCAGCCTTGTCAGTAACAGACTATACTGTTAAACTTCGTTGATGGCATATCTCTGCCCGTGTTGCAGCAAGCTCATTGACGTGAAAGAATGCACCCCGCAATCATTGTGGCGCTCTGGGGTGCATTAGACAGATAACTTACTTTGGCTTGTTGCGCACAAATCGCAAACAGTTTTCCCGATAATAACAGGCTGTTTTTGACTGATGTCAGAAGATGATGCCAAATATTCAGACCGATTGGTGGGCCAACTTATCACCTCACCGACGCGGGCGGGCAACTTCTCGGAATTTGATTATCGAAGCGTCGCGGAGGAACTGAATCTTTAGAACTACCTGGCAGTTGTTTCTCGCGAAATTGTGGAGGTTGCATTGGTGGAGCCGCTCCTTAATCTCGAAAGCGATCGCTCTATACGAAAGTATTTGCGGTGGTAATAAGGTAGGAGGAGGAGTCTAACGGCGCTTAGACGTTTGATATATAGTACACATAAGGAGCGTACTGGGGAGAACTAGAAGCTCATCTGAACTTTTGGGTGTCTAAGAAAAAGATTAAGCGAAGACTAACAATTAATTTTAAGTGTGAGTGGGTATTTTGTTTGGAGTATACAGTATTCATTTGGAGAATTGGTACAAAGCTAGCAAGGATTAATAATTTAAGCTTATCGCGAGTTAGGGTTGCGGTATACACCGGAGTTGTCTGATTCGTTTGCTCATCAGATTATTCATCAGATGCCTTGAAATTTTGTTAAATGCTTCTATTTTGAGGCGTTTTATTTCATTCAAAGGCAAGCTGATTGGCCTCGAGATGAAGCACCCCTGCTAGCCTTGTACTGTACGAATTTTTCAAATGAATACGGTATTATCTATTTAAACTAATTACCCGTTCTAGGGGTGAGGTGGAAGTGCCCCTCCCTCAGTTTCTTGTTTTGGCTGATGTTTATTAGTTCGCCGAAGTGCACGTGCCCTTCGTGGTCTTCTTCTGGCAGATGTTTGCCAATCTGAGGGAGCTACGGGATGTTGACCCTTGATGACTGAATGCAAATTGAAAAGTACAAAGTCGGCGGCGGTTGACGTTAGATGGTACAACTTGTTTGAAACAATCAACCTACTCACACTCTTTCACGTTCATTCCTCAAACTCTGTTTTCCTTCTCTTCAACAAACACGATGACGAACTTAAGATTCATTTCAGCAGTGATGCTAGCGGCCTTGAGTACTTTGATAGTGGCCGCACCAGTCGAAAGCACCGAGAAGCGGGCTATCTCTTCCATAGTCAAAGGCACACCAATTGGCATGGCTTCTGCCGTCACGGGTGGCGGTAGTGCAGCAGTTGTGTATCCGACCACCATCGCGCAGCTAAAGGCCTACCTCACCTCAGACGACCCCCAGAATATCGTCATCTCCGGAACTTTCAATTTTGTCGGATCAGAGGGCACAACTCCATTGACAGCTTGTGATACCTATCCATGCACGACCTCGAATGGAGGACAGGCGCTACTTAACACCCTCGGTGGATGCGGCTCGAACCCAACATACAGCGTGTCTGTCGATACTGCTGGTTATCAAGGTATCAATGTCAAGTCACAGAAGACACTTGTCGGTAAGAACGGCGCGACGCTGAACGGCAAAGGCTTGCGTTTTGTTGGCGTCTCGAACATCATCATCCAGAACATCGCCATCACCAATCTTAACCCCAAGTACGTCTGGGGTGGCGATGCGCTGACTTTCAGTGATACTAACAATATATGGATTGATCATGTCACTGTGAGTTTTCTCTGGCATGCTGGCAGTGAAGGTAAAATCAACTAATCGTTGCTTAACGTAGACATCCAGTCTCGGCCGTCAGCACTACAGCTTCGGCACCGGTGCCAACAACGCAGTTACAATCTCTAACAGCTTTATCAATGGCAAGACGGAACACTCCGCTTCGTGCGACGGACACTCATACTGGGGTTTGGAGCTGGTAGGGTCAGGGGATCAAATTACATTCTACAGTATGCCTCTCCCGAATTCACCCCCATGAAAATATAGCTGACCACTACACTCATCAGAAAACTACGTCTATAACACTTCTGGTCGCACCCCTGCACTTTCTGGGAACACACTTTTCCACGCCGTGAACAATGTCTGGTCTTCAAACTCCGGTCACTTACTCGAAGGAGACAAGAATGGCATGGGTCTGTACGAGGGTAACTACTTCACAAGCGTCCCGACGGTGGTGCAATCAGGCTCTTCGATTCGTCTATTCTCCTCGAACCCTGCTGATGTGTCCAAATGCGCGACGTATCTTGGTCGTAACTGTGTCTCAAATAGTCTGTCTAGCTCGGGTGCCTTCAGCTACTCAGACACGAGCTTCCTTTATCTCTTCCAAGGAAAGACCAGCATTGCCTCGGCAGCTGCAGTTTCATCGATACAGAACACTGTCCCTACCTCGGCAGGAAACACTTTGTGATCAGACCTGATGGAATATTTTTGATGGTGCATCGTGCTTCAACAACTCGTTCACATATGGAAGTGGTCATTAGGAGACTCGCTTTATCTGGCTTGGATTGAGCTAGCAGTGGCTTGAACGTTGAGTATCCAGAATTATATATTTTAATCTTTGTATTTAGTTAATATACATTCTTGTGGTCAATTGCTCTTCAGTACATCATTGTAACATAATATACACATCTGTGCTCTAGAGTCATTATCTTCTCATCACAAGGCCGATCATCCCTGGCAGGAGTTGCCACTGCTATGTTCCTAGCCAAGTAGTATAGAAGTGCTAGTACCTCCAACTAACCAGATGAATATTTCTATCTTCACTGTATATCCCAGTCATCGATCTCAGCTTCTCTTATAGCATCAGCAATATCCTATGTTTTTAAAAGAATCTGCCAGCCTTCTTTCCTAAATAATAAATAGTTGCGTTTGTGGCGCTTAGGTAAGAGATAGGCAGATGTTGTAGAAGCCATTGCAATCCCGTAAAGTTGTCGTCAAGCCAATCTTTAACGCGATGCTACTTCTGGGTGGATAGCTGTTGCATCAAAAAATCAAGTGACGCCGAGCTTTCGGAATCCCTTAATTCGATGGTTTACAAGAGGATGGACGCCCCAAGAACTTCTGGCTCCAACATCAGTCGAGTTCTTTTCGCGAGATGGTAAAAGGCTTGGGGATAAAGATTCTCCAAAGTTGATTAGACAAGAGATTACAAGTATCGCTCCCGAGGCACTCCAAGGAATCCCTTTATCAAAATTCAGCGTTACTGATAGAAAGAAGTGGGCGGAAAAACAAATTATGACAAGAAAAGAAGATGCAGCATACAGTTTGCTCGGTATTTTCGGAGTATCCATGTCAGTTATCTACGGTGAGGGACGAGGCATTTAAGAGGCTGGAATGTGAGATCCAGGGGATCCTAATTGGTAAGACATCAGTCCTGTTACCAACAATTTATCAAGTAAAAACTCGAACCTGAATTCTGTGCATCGACACTGCACTAATATCTCACTTCTGAATGAAGATCTAGAGCCAGCCGCGAAACGAAGGAAGTTTAATTCACAGATACCATAGGCTCACGCCATTTCTCGTATTCTTCTTCAACGCTTGGGGCACTATTCTGGAGAAAAGTATTTTAGGGTTGTACAGCTCAAATAAAACCACTTGTTGTACACACCTCCAAGTCACTGTAAGGCCCCTCTTGTAGATATATTGGACGCGTAATAGAAATTACTTTTGCAGATATGCAACAAAAGCCTAATACGCTCGCCCAAATTCGACCTCAGAGATGCAAATGCTACAGGTGCTAATAAGACTCATACCTACCAAAATAGCAGTAGCACAGGCTAAGCCATTTTCCGAGGCTTCTTAAAAAGTACTTTTTAAAATCGAATCTCTTTGTAGATTTGCAACAAAACTTTTGGTCGATTTCCTCAACGTTGCCGAAAAGTACTTTTCAACACCAAAGAACTTCTATCAGACGTGCAGCAAAACTTCCTGAATTCCGTCACTTTTGCAGAACTTTGGATTCAATATTTCAGAGAGCATATATAAAGTCTACAGGAGGCTATTCTGTATCTTATTCCGGAGTGGAAAGGCTGCCCAAAGTTGAAGGTAGTTAGAAAGTACTTTTTAACTCAGACATTTTTGGGAGCAGACGTGCAGCAAAACTTTGGATAGCTGTAGTTGCTTGAAGCTATGCGTGTCTCCGTGGATCAATCAAGCCAAGCCTATATTCCACCAGGAAGCATGGAATTGATCTCAATAGCCAGAAAGCTACAATGATGGCCTGGAGATACCTTAAGTATAAATCGAGAGCGGTTGAAAAGTATCTTTCTTTGCAACTTTGCCAGATATGCAACAAAATTCGACTGACCGACCGAGTATACATGGAGCTTAATCAACATTGAAAGCGGAATAACTCCTCGTGGGAGGAATTTAAGAAGCTCGAAATTGGCCAGGTGGTAAGAAACACGCCTCTGCAACGCTCGATTTACTTAGCACAAAAGCAATTTTGAGTAAAAAACTAACCTCCCACAAAGTACTTTTTCGCAAATTCTGATATGCAGCAAAACTTCCTTTTCCCTTCGATTTCCTGTCGGGTTGTCGTCAGGTCGATTGAAGAGGATAACAGGCTAGTTCGAAAGAAAGTGTGCATCTCTTGCAAAGATAGGCAACTAGGTATAATATGTATATATATTTGTAGGTTACGTAGATTGTATTCGCTCATGGCATCAAATATGAGGGTGAGTATATTTGGAGATGATGCTTGATAGAGCAGCCAAGTATGATAATTGGTCGGAATGAGCTCCCATTGGTTACTTCTTATTCGAGAAATTTTCTCTCCGGAACGCGACTGACCGCTTGGTTGTGAAAGGTCAATGCCAGATTATAGGTCTATTAGGAGCATAGAGAGATATTCCTACTGACAGCATATATTTCAGAGCTATGTAGGCCTGAAATTAATTCTCATAGGATTATCTTCAAGTACAATAGTAACGGTCCAGAGTGATCCTTAATACTGACACAACCACAGGCATAAATTGTGTTGATTACTTCTCGCTTGAGAGCGACAAACGCTTGAGGGGTGAGGTACATGCATCTCTTTCATAATTGCGTAATCTCCACTGACATAAAAGGGAAGTAGTATGTTGTTCGCCGATATGACAATGTAATATTTTGGCTAATTTGGGGTTCGGCATGTAAATGTAACACCGAACGGCACATACTGCCAAGAGGGTAATATTGAACGGAATATCGAAGGTAAGATCACGAATAAACCAGTTCTTTGCTCAGTCAAATACATCATCATATACTTATATTCCGATGGTAATTCGGATATCTCGGAAAAGTTGAGAAACATCGAGTGAGATATCTTTTGATTTCCGCGGAAGAGTCCAGCCTTCGGTACCACGAATAATTCTCGGCGACGGCAAAAGAAAGACAGATAACAATTTCCCTGACCACTTTCTTGCATTTAAAAGGTACAAATGATCAGGTGTCAAGTATTGACAGGCTCGCTTTGAGATTCCATGGCGTTTGCTTGTACAAGTGCTGGTTATTCTGTCTTTTGTTGCATATCTGAAAGCTGGCCGGAATTATTGCAACGGAGATGAGTTGCTGAGTTAAGCTTGGTGCAGTGTCTGAAGTATGACGTTCATACGAAATTGGTGGTTGAGGACAGTTAGTGTGATTCTAGATCGCCTGTGTGCTAGCTGCCGGAGAATGCTGGACGTTGTGGTTGTTCCGCCAGCCATGCTGGTTACAACATGAGATCAAGTCGTACAGCAGTACACAATACAGTACATTATTGTCATATCATGTTCACGATGAGAAGTCGTGATCTGAGTTAAAGGCTGGTAAAAGCTGCAGATGCCGCACTTTGAGATGTTCGCTGAAAGTTCAAACTTATACCTAGGTACATCTTTAGATACTTGAGGGCGAATGACCAAAAAACTGACACCAATCCATTAGAGGAGCTCTTTTGTACACAATATTGTGCTTTAGTAAATGCCAAGTATTTTTTGTGGTAAAGCCGTGAATGAACTGTTACATTTGGATTGAGTTCTTTGGTGATCGATGCATCAGTTCTCTGACTTGTCGACACTTGCGTTGACCAGCTTTTGATAGCTACACAAATGCATATTGAACGCGTGTCAATTGATGTACGGAGGTCTATAACAAACCTAGACCTGTAGGTAGCCCAGTGCATTATCGTACCGGTATTTCGAGATTCGCATCGCAACACGCGCTCTGTACCATGCATCTGTACTTCGGCATAAGATGTACTTCACTGGTGCATCATTGCCATTCATGAACTCATATCCTCTTCAAATTTCTCCCCGCTATTGACAAGATCCTCATGACCAACCATTCAAGTGTTCAGCAAGTTCGGATCGAGGAGCTTTGAGTATCATTATCAAGACGTCAATCAGACTTAGGTCACTTCTCGCCCACAGATGGTATCTACTGGACCCCTTCAATCAATAAACCTCTAGATAGGTAATTTTTTGTATGTCAAGACTTCTTGAGAGCGTAAGGGCCTATTGATTATTGATGGCCAATGGATTAAACAGAATGTAATGACTAAATTGCCAACGAGTTTAAGATAGGCAAATTTCATTATCAAATGGTTTAATATTTATTGTTCAGAAGTAAATCCTTTGTGTGATATGCTTTGTTTTGTGGTGAGACCTTATCTTCGCTCCTTGAGAAGAAATCCCGATAAACAGGTGAAGCGAAAGCGGAGTCAGAGCGCCAAAAATAAATAATTTGGGGTCTCCCGCGAAGACAACTCGAAAGACTCAATCCACCAATTCCGCGGTCTTTATGTATTCTATGAATCTGCGAGCGGCTTACTATTGATAATTCGGATCCGAAATCATTTTGCCCCCGGTACTACCTACATTAAAGTCTTATATCAACCTCAATTCGACGTTTCTTCAGACTATATAGTGACTCAAGGACCAGAACAATGTCTGCCTCTCTCCCAGGCAATCGAGAATTGCCCGCTTCCCAGTATGATCTCAGTACATACTGGGGACGGGTGATGCATTCTGCGGCCATTTCAGACCCTAGGTGAGGAGGAACTTGTTGTGTGTTTTCACCAAAAAGGTGCTCACACTTTCTTTCAGACACTCCATCGTAGCCCTTGTGAAGTATACAACATCATATGCTGACGATTGAGTAGAACATTGTTGGTCAACAGCGCCGGATTGGAGCATGCGAAAAGTCTCATTTCGAGTTATAAGCAGGGGAAGATCCATGAAATGACTCCGGAGTTGTGGAATGCGAAAAAGATTGTCGATTCAACATTACATCCAGGTTTGTGAGATTCTGCGAAAGTACTGGATGGAAGGCTCATATTATCAGATACTGGCACTCCAGTCTTCCTTCCATTTCGAATGTCATGCTTCGTTTTATCAAACTTGGTAGTCACAGCAGGAATGCTTACACCAGGATTGGGAGTAAGCTTTCTCAGAAGTTCTACAGAAATATCCCATTGCTGACAGCTGGCAGACGACAGGAACATTGTTATGGCAAATTACAAATCAATCCCTCAATGTGGCTATCAACAATGCCAATGCCAACAAATCCACACCTCTCTCAACCTCAAAAATTGCACAATCCTACTTTCTCGCAGTTGGAGCTTCTTGCTCTGTTGCACTTGGTCTCAATGCTCTTGTTCCAAGATTAAAGAAAGTTAGCCCAGGCACCAAGATGATTCTTGGAAGATTGGTACCATTCGCTGCCGTTGCAAGTGCTGGAGCATTGAATGTTTTCTTGATGCGAGGAGAAGAGATTAGAAAAGGCATTGATGTTTATCCAGTTCTCTCAGAGTCGGATAAGGTAAAGCTTGCAGCAGAGGGCAAATCTGAGTCCGAGGTTGCTTCATTGGGCAAGAGCAAGAAAGCAGCCACTATTGCCGTCTCGGAGACAGCTATCAGTCGAGTTTTGAACAGTTCTCCAATTATGGTTATTCCAGCTTTAATTTTGGTGAGATTACAGAAGAAGCAGTTTCTCATTAGAAACCCTAGACTCACATTACCAATCAATCTGGGTCTCATTCTTGGTACTAGTCTGTTCGCTTTACCTCTAGCTCTAGCGGCCTTCCCTCAACGCCAAAGCGTAGATGCATCAACGTTAGAGGAGGAATTCTGGGGCAAGGGCGGAGAGGGTGGAAAGGTAGTTTTCAACAGAGGAATATGAAGACATCATTGAATGACTCGAATTTTATATTTCCAAGACACAATTCGGCCTTATTCAACCACTATTTTCAAAGGTCCATCATGCGGCTCGAGTTCTATTTTAACCCCACCGAGAGATCTACTGGCGGGATATTGATTAAAGAAAGCATAGAGCATGGCGTTCATGGCTACACTGCACAGAAACCTGATACCAATAGAAGAAAATACAAATAACACATAGATAAAAATTCAGCTGGGGCTGTATCAATTTTCGCTTCTCCCCCCTTCTTGAAATAAGTGTCTCTTGGCACGTGATTACCGGCTCAAAGACCAACGGGATCCCCTTGTTCGTCGATCACACATCCCGCACGACCATTAAATTGGTTCATGAGCACGGATTTTTATATCTGTATCGCAGCAGTTCTTTCTAGAATTGTTTAGGACATTCGTTCGAAACTCAAACTCATGTGAGTACAGTAAGTAATCTTTTCTGTTCGCGTCTATTACGAGAAACAAGTTGCAATGATGATCCCTCCATACCTCGCCTATGACAATTGCCACTTTAGATAAAGAAGATCGAGGGGTTTTTTTTTGTCAAGCGGATGATTTTTGAAGTAGAACAATGGCTGGAAATTTCAGTGGCAATTGTACAGAAAAGTAAAAGATTGAACCAGTTGTGGAATTTGGATAGATTAAGAAATCCTACTGCAAAAATAACTTCTGTTACTATTATGGGTTTAAGGATTTTCCCAATCTAATATATATCCTTCAAAGTGTCACCGTGTTGGCTTTCCTTGGGCTGAGCTTTTCCTGGGCAGTGGGTTTGTGAGGTTGTTTTTTTTCTTTGTGAAGCATGATGACAGGACTCAGACTTGGATCATGCATTCATCAACTCAATCAATGTACGAATAACGGGGGGTTGGTTACACTGATAAAGGATTGGCCAGAGTGAATGAATAGGACGGCTCTTGGATGAATTCAAGGGAGGGCCACCAGCTTTTCTCAGAAGTGTTTTAAGTGATGTGATGTGACTGACTGACTGACTGGATATGTGAATGGAAGGACTTTTGGAAAGAAAATGGCCTCGGGGTAAGATGGCTAGATGGGTAAGATTACTCGTGGCATGCAGAGAGGGCTTGTAAGTTGCAGTCCATACCTAGTATCTACCTAGGTATATTTGAGAATGGAGGGAGGTCGCTAGCTATCCTACATAATGACAGAACATATGATACAGGGGAAATGGAAAATGGCGAATAGAACAACTTCGTGTTGACATGATGGTAGGTTGGCATGAAAGTATAACTCTCTTGGGACAAGGGACGAAAGCTTTTTCGACTTTGGAGAATGATACCTACTTTGTAAGTCGGCATGCGAGACAGGTAAATGGACAAAGAGTGAATGATTGAGCAAAATATCACCTGCTTACATACTACTGGGTACGTGGATACCGAGATATCTCACAATAGTTATTATTATATGAGCGAGATCAGTAGATTTCAACAATTCAATTCAATTCAATGATGTGATGGGATGTGAATAAATAGATTCCAAAGACAATATCATGATTCGACCCGTTTTTCTCCATCCCTAGGTATGATTGATTCCCAAATTGAGATCCCCTCATTTCCCTAGTCCGGAGCAGGTACAATTTATCATTTGATATAGACTGGCCATAAACAGACACTTTTCTTTGATCACTCATTGGGTAATTCATGGGGTAGATAACTCAGTGTATTATCATTTTTGATGATAGAAAAAAAGAGGGAAGACACGATGAAGAAGGAGAGAAAGAAGGAGAGGAAGAAATCCCTACCTGGGTAGAGTGAAGAAAAAAGAGAAGGAAATGTAACAAATGGTCAAGCAGGCTCAAATCGTACCTTTGTGAATGCAGTGAATCGAGTTGAACAGTCAGTCCAGTTATCATCAGTCCAGTTATTATAGTTTCCGAGTACAGTAGTGGTAGTCGTAGTGGAACAAACCAAAAGAATTCACCACCCAATTCAATTGCTTTACTTGAAAATCATACTTGCTAGTCATAAGCGATCTTGAACCACCCGCAAGAAACCCCAGTTCCATCAGGTTCAGAAAACTGGAAAGAAGTTCTCATTTCTAATTCTCCAAGAGCAACCAACTTTATCGAAGATATTCAACAATATTTTCTTGCATTTGGAAAATTAACACATCGAAATTAGCTATCAAGTCAATATAATCAACTCTCTTTCGAGAAATGTCGCGTATTTGACATTTCGAACCCAGCGCGATACGGTCGGAAAGATAGAAAGAATTACCTTTGACCATCATCCACCATCCATCATCCACTTCCAACGTCAACCGTCAACTCCTTCATACATCATCGCGCATTTATTCTACATTACAACAATCAACTCATACTCTACTCCACTGGACTCGATGGTCTGATCCTTTTGATCTCGAGAATTCATCTTAATCATCCAAGTACTTCGAAAATTTGGACGTGATAAAGTCTGAGCCCACCCCAGGGTCGAAACGATTACTTCTTGCCATTGTGCCATGTCGACTCCATCGACTTTACCTCCCCATCATCCCAATTACGGATACTCCCATCATCAGAATTATCAATCCAACCACCAATATCGAGCGAGCAACGGCCTGTTGAACGGAAATAGCCGTCTGGGCACCTCTTACACCCTTCCGACCAACTCGTCGAGTAATAGCACATCGTCGAGTGTAGCTCCTCTTCCAAAGTCGACTCAGATACCCTCACACCCTGCGAAAGCCGAGTCGAAAAAGTCTCCAAAAAAGCCCGCAGCCATGGTTTCTACCTCGTCGCAAGCGCCTCCCCCGCACAAGAGACAAAGATCCAAGGAGAGACAACCAGACTGGGATAAATTCTACGAGAATGGTTTACCTAAAGAGGTAATTGTTATCGATAGTTCTGAATCTCCAGAGCCATCGTTGGACGTTTCCTCACATATCCAAGCCAACAATTCTGCCGTGGCAGCGAATAATGGCCATGCGGCGAAGAAGAGAAAACGCAATGATGCATATGACCCCGTATACCAACTTGACCCCTCGATCGATCCGAGTCCACACTACAAATCAGAATCGGGTTCCGGCTCCACGATATCCACCGATCGCACAACGTCAGCAATTCATACAACAGCCGCTACATCCCTTGGTTCACATTCATCCAATGGGCAAAATGGGTACGAGGCTGCGGAAGTTATAGGGCAGAAGAGGAAACGGACCAATACTCGGTTGCAAATTGCGAATGAAGCGAAGAGGAAAGAACTAGAAATCAATGGGGATGCTTTCACCAACTACATACCACCTCCCAAGCCGCCAATAAAATCTCGCGATGTCCCAGTACGACCGATTGCGGATGTAAGTCTTGATGCTTTCCACAGTACGATTGAAAGCTAACACATGTGAAGAATTCTTATACTAAGAATACCAAAATCGATGATGATGATGGACATTATATCGTTGTTCCAGAAACGAACCTCACAACACAATGTAAGTTTCCATGGGCCCGTTCAATTCCTTCTACAGACTAATAAGGAATTAGACCAGGTTCAGAAATTGCTTGGCCAAGGAACCTTTGGAAAGGTTGTACAAGCTAAAGATCTTCACAATGATAAATGTGTTGCTATCAAGATCATTCGCTCTGTACAGAAATATCGAGATGCTTCGAAAATCGAGTTACGAGTCCTCTCAACACTCAAAGCAAATGATCGTGAGAACCGGAACAGATGTATACATCTACGGGATTGTTTCGATTACAGAGGGCATATATGTATAGTCATGGATCTTTTGGGACAGAGCGTTTTCGATTTCTTGAAGGGCAATTCCTTCGTACCCTTTCCCAACTCCCAGATCCAACATTTTGCGCGACAGTTATTTACGAGTGTTGCTTGTAAGTATCTAGCCATTAGTGAGAAGCCACTAGCTAACACTGGACCAGTTCTCCACGACTTAAACTTAATTCACACAGATCTCAAGCCAGAGAATATCTTATTATGCAACAGTGCATATCAAGCTTTTACATACAGCCGCAAAATCCCTTCTTCTTCAAGCACAGTCACCCGACAAGCGGCACAGCGTAAAGTTCTTCTGGATACAGAAATTCGACTCATTGATTTTGGTTCCGCAACCTTTCAGGATGAATATCACTCATCTGTCGTATCTACACGTCATTATCGAGCTCCTGAAATTATTCTTGGTCTTGGTTGGTCTTTCCCTTGCGATATCTGGAGTATTGGATGTATACTTGTCGAATTCTTCACGGGTGACGCCCTTTTCCAAACACATGACAACCTGGAGCATCTGGCCATGATGGAAGCGGTAGTCGATAAAAAAATAGATAGCCATCTCGTTCAACAAGTCAACACCATGGCAAAACGAAACGGAGGAAATCCAGCTCAAAAGTGAGTACCCTAGAATCTTCCTTACAGAGTTTATACTGATGTAATTTCTCAGATATTTCAAGCGCTTGAGACTTGAGTACCCATCTGCTGACACCACAAGGGCTTCACGGCGATTTGTGAAGGCGATGAAACCCTTACATGTAAGTTATTCCAAATATCATTCTGCAAACCTTACTAATAAAATCATAGGAAATCATTAAGGATCAGTCAAAGTTTAGCAAGAATTTCCTGGATCTATTGAGAAAGATATTTGTCTATGATCCAAATGAGCGCATTACAGCTAAGGAGGCGCTTCAACATCCGTGGTTCAAGGAAGCTGCAACAGCAGACGACGGTACGGAAGCAGCGAAAATCAGATTACAAAGGCAAAGCGGAACATTTGTGCCACCACAGAGGCATCATTGAGCGATTAATGAACTATGACGGCGTAATTGGCATGGAGCATGGGGATATCTTTTTACTCTGCACTATTTGTTTAGTTTAGCAGCGGATCGCGGTGGTAATGACTTTTGTATTATTTTACATAAATATTCTGCTCCCGGAAACAATCTGGGCGTCTTGATTACTTTCAGAAAATAGACACAGGATGGAGTTCCAGCAAGTTAAGGCTCAGCTTATTATAATGTTGAGAGCATCGTTGGTTTCAAAATGAATTTCATCACATAGGATTTTAATAAATACCTAGTACATAACACTATTTGGAGGCTTACTTTTATCGAATGTTTTTGAGTGATGATTAGAGTGCATGCTAGAGTCTAGCTACCTAGGGAGGGAGGTACTAGGTAGTGTTCACAACAATGTTTTTGATATTGAATGCTATATGATGCCGTCTCGGCTACCGTAGAATTTTATGAAATCCGTCATAATTTTTTATAAGTACCTATCTGATCATGAATTCTGTAACTGCAACAAAAACATGAAGTGAACATTTGCTTCCAGCTTAATGCAGAAATTCCCATCAATTACAAGATTGAATCTCAAATCTAGATTTCGAGGTCTTAGAAAATCACTTCACGAAGCACTAAAAACTTTCCCAAGAAGAGAGGGGTATAGTTTTCCTCCACATCCAGCGAGATTATCTCCCTTGCCGACTCAATATATTTTAGAGAATAACGACAATCTAAAAGTTTCTCCAGAATTATCTCACACGCTTCCGAATGCTGTGAATGGAAAGCGGTTTCTTATTCTCAAAGAAAATCCGGGGAATGTATATCGCAGCGCAAAATACAGGAAACCATTGATCAATAGTAGAAATCGCCTTCAACGACCAGGAGATTTAACCAAAATGCGCAATTATATCCAATTCCTCACAACTCCTACGGTGGATACGCCTGGGACTTCATTACTTTTACATTTCGATAACAAGAGATACTTGATTGGAAATATTGCGGAGGGAACCCAAAGAGCATGTGTGCAAGGCAAGGTCGGATTGATGAAAGTTGGGGAGGTTTTCATGACCGGAAAGGTGGATTGGGCTTCGACTGGAGGGATGTTGGGCATGATTTTGACGTTGGCAGATGCGACAAGTACTTCAAGAGAGGCACAGTTCCAAGTTGCAAATGCGAAATCGCAAAAGAAAGGAGGACGCGCTGAGAAACCCGACAAGGCCTTTTTAAATATACATGGAGGAGAAAACTTGACTCATCTCCTTGCGACGGCTAGGAGATTTGTTTTCAGAAATGGGATGCCGTTATATACAAACGAATATCGACCGGATACAGAACAGAGAACGAATTGGGACCCTTCATGGAGTGATGAAAATATCAAGGTCTGGGCCATGGCTATCAAATCGGAGGGAACTGCGAAGCGTCGTGGGAAGAGAAGTCACGATGAGTTTTCGGATGATTCTCTGGATGGTTCTCTTGCTGAAAAGAGCAAGGAGCTTGAGCTTAAGGAAGCCCAAGAACTCAGGGATAAAGAGAAGAATGAACATCAAATACGAAAGTCTGTCGTATCTTCTATGTTTGATTCTGATTGGAAGTTAGATACTCTGTACTCCATGAAGCTCAAGGATGTCAAAATGCCTGCCGCCATCTTTGTTAGAAACTCAGATGGTAAGATACAAAGATATCAAGGACCTAAACCCGGAGGAAATCAGGAAGTTCCCGATATTGAAGTCCTCACTCGGAAACCTTGGCCAGGAGCGCTGGTCGAGTCTTTACCTCCGACTAAACCTTCTACCAGTTCAGTCTCATATATCATCAAAAACCATACTCAGCGTGGAAAGTTCAATCCCAAGGAAGCCGAAAGATTGAATGTTCAAAAAGGTGCTGATTATCGAACTTTGGCAGCGGGAAGAAGTGTGATTGCGACCGACGGTACCACTGTCACTCCAGAACAAGTTTTGGGAGTGAGCAAAGAAGGTACCGGAGTTGCAGTTCTCGAAATACCTGATGCCT
The DNA here is from genome assembly GCF_013461495.1 of Botrytis fragariae. NCBI lineage: Eukaryota > Fungi > Ascomycota > Leotiomycetes > Helotiales > Sclerotiniaceae > Botrytis > Botrytis fragariae. The sequence goes on from NW_023500993.1 coordinate 1,741,494, forward strand.
CTTATATTAAAGGCCTATTTGCACGTGAAGAATGGAAAGCAAAAGAGGTCATGGCAGGAGTTGAATCAATAATATGGATCTTGGGTCCTGGCGTTTTAGCTGACCCCAGGGTACAAGAGTTCATGGAAGAGCGCAAAGAACTTTCTCACATCGTCTCCTCCCAAGACAACTGCCCAAATTATCTTGCATTCAGCTCGGCCGCAGCGCAAGCTATTCGTCTACATCTCCTCGATTCCGAACGTTTCCCAATTCCCGCATTCAGTAATGCATCCGAGCCATCATCCCAGCCTGTACCATATTTAAAGGCAAAATTAGGAAAAACAATGCTACTCGAACCAAAATTCGAGATTCAAGATGACAAGTGCATTCCTTATCTTGATACAGAGCAGGTGGTAAAGGAAGCAGATCCTGAAGTTCTTGCTTTAGCAAACGAAGCTAGAAAAGAGATTATGAGTCCAGAGTATCAAGCAAAGCTTGATGAAGTTCAAAAAGATATACCATGCAAGGATGCAGAAGTTATTACTCTTGGAACTGGTTCGGCTTTACCTTCCAAATATCGAAATGTTTCAGCTACTCTACTTCGAATTCCAGAATATGGTAATTACCTATTTGACGCTGGTGAGAATACTCTTGGTCAATTGAAGAGAGTGTTTGGCAAAGACCTACCAGATGTACTCTCTAATCTCAAAGCAATTTGGATCAGTCATCTTCACGCCGATCATCACCTTGGTACTACTTCAGTCATCAAAGCATGGCATGAAGAAACATCTAAGAATGAAGCAACAAGAAATAATAAACTTGCCGTAGCATCAGATCATGGTATGATTCATTGGTTAACGGAGTATTCCGAGGTCGAGAATTATGGATTCGAGAGACTTGAGCTCGTTGAAATGACTCCTGCAGTCAATAACCTTTATGAAGAATTCACACCAGAAAAAACGGAAGCATTTGGTCTTTCATCTATTGAGGCTTGCCAAGTGAGCCATTGTCATGGTGCTTTGGCTGTTGCATTAAATTTCCCCAATGGATTCAAGGTTGCTTACTCAGGCGATTGCCGACCCTCACAAGACTTTGTTAGGATTGGTAAAGGTGCAACGTTGTTGATTCACGAGGCTACATTTGATGACGAACTTCAAGGTGATGCTATTGCCAAGAAACATTCCACAACTTCGGAAGCAATGAATATTGGCAAGGGTATGGGAGCAAGACGTATTTTACTCACTCACTTTTCTCAGAGATATCAAAAGATACCAGTTATGGACAGTGAAGTTACAGATCAAGTTGCCATTGTTGCATTTGATTATATGAGGGTTAAAATATCTGATTTTTCGAAAATAGCGGCATTTAGACCGGCGTTATTAAAGCTTTATGAGGAGAAAGAATAGATCAAGGCATTGAAATGATTAAAATTTCACAATTGCAAAGGACGCCAGGGGAAGCATGGATTAGGATCGGTTATCACTTTAAATAAGGTCATAGGCAGGGCATGTAAGGAAATGTGTTTATAGGAGATCACTCCTCTCTTGTTTCATCCTCAAAATATCTCTACTCTCTACTCTCTTCGCTCTAAATCATGAAATCACTAAGTCGAGTTTCCCGATCACTGCGTTTACCTTCAAGGCGAGCAACATGTGATTTTCGTGTGAAAGGATTAACTTGAGGGTCAGGACGTCGATGATGCGGTGCGTGCTTTTGTTTGGGTCTATTCTCGTTTTCATGTCTCGTAGTACGAGGAGAAGGAGGCGAAGGTGATGCTCGTGGATTCTCATAATGGCTTCCGCGATATGCAGGTCGATTGTTTCTTGCTGGTGGATCTGCAAATGGATTTGTGAAACGAGGTTCGTCTTCTTCGGATTCGGATTCGGCGGCGGCATTCTCTGGGGTTCCGACGAGTTGTCGATAGGCGCTGGCGCGCTCTTCGGCTTCGACTCTGGAGTAGGAAAGTTGAGAAGAGTTGTATTCGCTGCGAGAATAGAGCGTTGGACTTCTTTCCTTGATAGGTCTGGAAGCGTTGTGAAAGAAGCCGTCGGTGAAGACCACCGTGTCGCGGAAAGCGGCATGGACTCCTTCTGCCGGATGTGAATCATGACTTGATGTGTTTGCGAGAGATGTTCTCGACATCATATTTGCATAGAAATCTATAATTTCATTCTCAATATCTCCATCTTCATCTTTATCTTCTTCAAGAAAATCGCGTCCGAGAAGTGTTTGGGCCTCGCTATCTCTATCGAAAGGGTTATGATTTCCAGCCAGCCGTTCTCGTCGAGCATCTCTTCGAAGTATCTGAAGATGTTTGCGACATCGTGAGATCTCTCTTCCCAGACCTTGAGACTCATGCGTTAAGCCTTCGGAATCTCCTTGCCATGATGCCCATGCGCGGACTACATCGATCCAGCCATCCATTTGCTTATTCTTCTTTCTGCGGCCCCAGATCGAAGCGAAGAGATCGCGGATGATGGATCGATCGCCTCCGATGGTGGCGAGAATACAGGCTTCACAACCCGATGCTACGCTTTCGTAGCGCGGGTCGGACGGCTGCACTTGATATGCTTGACGATAAAATTCGGGCTGCATCCAGATACTATTGAGCATTTTCATTCGAAGAACGAATTCTTGAACGTTGACCGGTAATTGTTCGAGAGGGATCTCAGCAGTTAGTCGTCGGAGACGAGTGGTGCATTCTGCGGTTAGTTCTAAAAATATCTTGCGGATGAGATACGGGTTTAGAGGTTTGTGGACGTCGCATAGCACGGCTTTGGTTTCGCCTAGACGAAGCGAAGACAGGGATGCGGCGACGCGGGAGATTAGGCCGCTGGATTTGGGGTGTAGGAGAGAAGGGGGGAAGGCTTGTATGAGGATTGCTTGGTCGCGGAGCCAGGAGTCGGTGGGGAGAGTACCGGGGAGTCGGGTTAAGAGCTGAGTGAGTAGACCGAGGGATGTAGCGGAAAACTCGCGGAGAGAGTCGCTTGGGGAGGGGATGTTGATTTTCCCCTGCATGGTGGTGCGCGGTTGCGGGAGAAGGGGGTCGAGAAACTTTGGCATGGTTGCGGGGGTTTCGGGGCTGGTTGTTTGGGGTTCGGTGATCTGTATCTGATTGCAGATGGTAATTGTCGACTGGGTGTGGATGTTGGATGGTTCGGTCTACTGTATCTCTCTCCTATTCGATTCTGGAATTGGAATCGTCTTTGTAGTTTGATAATAGCATTGTTTTGAATTTCTTCTAGAAGGTACATTTTCTTTGTCCGGGTTGTTTGGTAGCTGCTCTTCTTTTTCCTTTGTTGGGGGAATTTGTTTGGAGGGAGAATTCTCTGGGTGCTGAGCATTGTTTCTTCCTGGTTTCTTTGTATGTTCCAAGATTCTTTGTGGTGAGAATATACTAGGGCATTGTTCTAGAGTACTTTTTTGAATTCTTTTGAAGAAGTAGTCCCATTGTATCTTTCCTTTCACAAAACAGATGGTGAACAATTCCTACAAAGAACCTCGATTTCCTTGTTCACAAGATATAAAGCCTCCCATCTCCCTCCCAATCTTCATTCCCTCAAAGCACAGCTCTCCTAGCAAATCCCCTCAACAACCACAACCCCCTCCCGCATAAAAATGCCCTTCCACATCCCCCCCTTCCGCTCCCTCTCTCTCTCCTCGAAAAGATCCAAAAAATCGAAATCCAACCCCATCTCCAGAAAAGAAACCCCCGTCCCCATCCCCACAACCCGCACCATCGGCACCCAAACTACAAAAACCCGCACGCACAGCTCGCGCTGGACCCAAACGCCTCCGTCGAGATACATTTCGTTTCATGAGCAGCATGGTGTGCAACCGCCGAGGAAGAGCAGATTTGAGTGGCCGGCTTGGTATGCGGTGCTGGGGGGTGCGGTGCTAGGATGGCTTTGTACGAGGAGGTGGGTGTGGAGTTGGTGAGCAGAGGAGAGGAGGTGAGTCTTTTTTCTTCTTTTCTTTTTGAGAAGATTAAGTGTTGAGTGGTGAGTGTTGATTTGATTTTTGGGGTGGTGTGCGAGATCACACTATTTTAAATACCTCTTTCTTTCTTTCTTTTTCTTTTCGTTCTTTTTTCTTGGAAATAGATGAATGAGAGAAACCAAAAAAAATCATCTCCCCAAATGTATACATATAATACGTATGTAAGATTTATCCCCGTCCCCTGTTTCTGCTAATCGTTTTGTAGGTATGTCTTTTCTCTTTCCTTTCGTTCTCGTTTTTGTATATACATGTAAGTCCTCTTCCCATTCCCCTTTTTGCTAATCGTGTATACAGTGGGTATTATTTTTTAACCTTGTTTTTTATTATTCTTTCGAAAGACTAGGTATGTCTCCCTTTCTCCCCGCTTTCGCTGTCTTATATAAGCATTACTTTTAATCATTCACCTATCTGATAATGATATCACAGTTTTAGGTAAGTCATTCCTCTCCTGTTGTTCGCTAATTGTGTATGGGTATTTTCACCCTCATATTCTAGGATACAAAGATCTAGGTAAGTCACTCCCCCCGGTTTTGCTAATTTTGTACATAGCTATCGTTAGTATCTTATCCGTCAGATGCTGATACACATCAGAAATAACAACTCAGGTAAGTCATTCCCCTCCCACTATTCGCTAATTGAGTCTGGGTATTTTCGCTCTCTTCATCTATTCCCAAGACCTAAAGATGTAAGTAAGTCACTCCCTCCCTCTCTTGCTAATTATGTATAGGAATATCATTACTATTTCCATTCTTTCAATCCTAATACAGAATAAAATACATGTAAGTCGCTCCTTTTCCCCGTTTTGCTAATCGAACTTAGAGATGCAGATAGCGTCATCCTCTCAGATATACAATTCAGTCATACACAGTCGCATAGTTGTAAGAGATGAAAATCAGGTAAGTCATTCTCTTTCCTGTTTTCGCTAATCAAGTATATAAATTTTTTATTTCTTTTCTTTCTATTCCTAGAACAAACCGACACAGGCAAATCACTTCTCTTCCTCCCACTCGCTAATTAGAGATATAGGTAGCATCATTATTCTTTTCGCTTATTCAACACTAATACACACCACACTGCGCAATTAGAAGATAAAATTTCAGGTACGTCACTTCCCCTCCCTCTGTCGCTAATTGAGCATGTAGTCATACCACCTTTGTATTCTAGTCTACGAGCAATCTGAATCGCAACTTTGTCTCCGATGCAGATTAAATCAAGTAAGTCATTCCTCCCCTTTAAGCTAATTATTTAGGCATATCTATCCTATCCTCCTTAATATACAAAGACGCATTATGTTGCAAGAGATATTCAGATGGGTCACTTCTCTCATCTGAGTGAGTTGTAGGACTCACGCATATCAGGATATTTGTCCAAATGTTGCACCAGTATGCAAGCCCATCATTCCCTCTCCTTCTTCGCACTCTCTCATACTTAACAACTCATAGTTATGTGATCATGGAGAACTGGCATAAGTATGATCCTACAGCTAAGTCATCCCTTCCTCTTCTACCAACTTACTATATAGATGGTTTCATTTTCCTTTCTTTTCACTTCCTATTCCTCAATAGACGTCAGAATTAGGGTTACAATAATAAGATACATTTCAGAACAAAAATCAGATTCTCGTATGCGTGTTAGGTGAACTACAAGTACCCGTGAACTCATCATCGACACGAAAACATCCTCACTACAATTTGGGAGTTTCAAAACCCCCCCAGCTCACAGGGATATGTTATGTAAGTTGAGTTGACATTTGGAAAGAACGAAGAAAAGCACGCGAAGCGTCAAGCATTTCCTATAACAACTAGCAAAATCTCACGATCCTCACTTTCACTTTCAACTTCTTTTTTTCCCTCTTCAAGTTCACTACTAGGAACATGTTATCGAGTTTACACATACACAGGACAGAGATTTTGTATAGTAATTGAACTATAACCAATCTAGTGGCAGCCATGGCCTATCTTCAAACCAAGGAGAACGAAGGTGAAGAAGGGCCTCGAGAACTTCTTCACAATAACTGTGAGTTGATTTCCATCTCTTCCAATCCCACTAGATGAACCCAATTCACCAGCTCCCAGGCAGTGAACTTTTACTCCGGTAATTCGAAAGACACTGTACGCAGTAACGACAAAGGTGGTATTATCAGAAACAAAGGTACTTCCTGCTGCCAATAATATTCAATCAAAGTGATTAATCGCTGAGCGTAGCAATTGAAATTCGAAGAAGACGATATAAGCCAATCGCATCGATGAGTGAGAGCGAGCAGGTAGCGTGTAAGCAAAAGATGTTATTGTACAAACAAAAAGCCTAGCGAAACGTAGTGAAGAAAAAAAAGAAGGGGACCTACGATATCGAAGAGTAATGAATCGAGAAAAGGCAAAGATTAAAACAGAAGAAGAATGGCAGGAGAGGAGGGATTATGCAAATGATTGGAAAGCGGCTGAGAGAGACAGACAAAGTAATCTGGTCGATAACCCCCGTGGTGCTCATGAGCAGAGGATGATCAAAATTTAGGATTAGGATTTAGTCTTGTGGGAAAGTTTGGAAGTTTGGAAGTGATGGAGTTGTGAATAATGGAAATATATATATAAGAACTGCAACACAAACGATAATCACACGTAACCACCGTGTTCTGGCGAGAAGGAAGTGAAAAGCAAAAACAACATACCTCCAGCCACAATCCGCTCAGTACAGACATTGACGCCATCTCTCTTTTTTATCTCCCATCCCATCAAACCACCCCAGCACAACACAACCCCCCAAACTTCAAACCCCAAACCCTCTTCACCCATCAAACCCCCACAATCCAGTAACCTTCCACCCCATGCACTCCCTGCGTCTCCCAACGCCACACTCACCACGCAGCCACACGGGAGCTAAAAGCTCATATATAATCACACATCCTCTTATTCCCACACAAACCGCTGTAGATGATACGTGTGATGAAAATGGAAATATTAGTGTGAGAAATCACATACAAATCGTGTCATACCTACTGCACAAGAGTACTAATACACTTCCCAGCCTAACAATCAAGAAGAAGTTTTCGGATTCGAATCTTGCGATCCAAATGCACCGTCTAGATTTGCGGATGATAGATTCGTCGAGATTACTTTGCCAGGTTCGAATGGATTGTTGAGAGTTTGTAGTTAGTCTATTAGTCCATGATTCCGTTCAAAAGAAGTCGAGAAAAAAGCAACCACATCATGACTCAACAGAGAGAGCTCAGCTCCCAGCCCCCAAAAAGCCACCAGACAAGCGGGATCACCCACCACCACCTTGAGAAACCTTTTCCCGATCAAAAGAAGCGAACACCCATTTACCTACCTATCTTGGCTCGCCACTTCCCTTTGAATCGAGTCTAGATCTATTGTTTGTTTATTTGTCCGAGTATATGCATATATATCCTCACCGAATAACAGAATTGTATTTAATTCTACGCAAGTAAAAAATTTGAATCTTGATATTCATTATTCTTTTCCCGCTTATAAATCATAGTTCTTGATATATTTCTTTCCCACTTTCCGACCGCCACTCCCCCATATCTATCCTCTTTGCTCCTCTTAAAACTGTGTTCGCCATTCCATGCATACATGCGTACAATCATTCACCCATCCACCCATCCAAAACCCCCAAAAATATAATATGATATAATTCAACGCTCTGCTTCCCAACCAACCAACCAACTCGCTCATTTGTTTCCTTATTCCCACAAACCCCTACCTCTTCAAATCCTTAACCTTAATCTCTCCACCTCCTCTCCCAGTCTTTCCCTTCCCATTTCCATATCCTTCTACCCCCATCTCCCGCATAGCTTGTTCAACCATATGTACAGCCTCTATACACACATCACCACCGTTCCTCCAAGCTCTAAGTTCCACACCTTGTCCATCAAGAATATCTTTTGCGCGTTTCCAACGACGTCTCCAGAGATCGAATTTTTTGTTTGCTGGTGCTCCATTGGATGTTCGGTGAAATTCATCGTCTGATGAGTCAGGGGAGCTGGAGATTGAAGAATTAATGGTAGATTTTCGACGTGGGAGAGGCGGTGGTCCATTGTTGGATGATGGACTGTATGATGGGTCGAATGTAGATTGGGGCCTCGGATTCGATTCACCCATGCTTGGTAGATAAGATCTCATTTCTGGAAGATTGTTATAGGTCTCTGCAACTTTATGACGAGCACTAGATATGTAACCTTCACTCGACGATTCTGATAACTCTGCACTACTTTGTGCCTGCTTCAATGGATGATTATTTACACTTCCATGTATAGCACCTGAACGACGAGGTTTGGGTGGTGGTGGTGGAGTGTTTTGCTTTGGGAGTTCGGATGATTCGGGTGGAACCATTGTGATTGTACTTGCTCCACGAAGGGATAATGGCTTAGAAGGTCGAGGTGGAGGAGCTTTCCCATCATTGGCGGATTTTCGTCGTGGAACATTTGGTACTCCCATCTCTGACATAGATCGAGGCATCACTTGCCTATGAGATTTATGTATTGGCTCATTTTCAGGCTCATCTCCGAAATCAATAAGTGTTCCCATGGTTGGGCCATTACTGGTCTGGAGTTTAGTTTCCGAGGGAACTCTGGGAGGCAAAGATGGTCGTTTCTCTGATAGCTCAGATTTACTAAATGTAGATGACCTCCTGCTATCAATGGATTGCGTCCGAGATTGCGTTCGAGATTGAGGTTCAAACCTTCGACGGTCTCCACTGAGTGGGCCCAATGCAGGATCAAAGAAACCTATATCTTCAGGTGTTGTGACATCTCTGATAAAGATACCCAGGATTTTCCCCGGATTTGCTAAAACGACATCGGTATAGACTTCTAAATCTGCTTCTCCACTATCTCCAATCAAAATGAATTTCCTTTCTGAAAAATCTCGCATGATCTTCTCAAGGGTACCCTTCTTTCTTTCCGCAACAGGTTCAAAAATACCCTGAAGCATTCCGCTGTATTGCTTTAGGTGATAAGATCCAGGTGGTAGCCCTGCTTTTCTGAAAAAGCTCACTAAGACTGGAAACAATTGCCAAGGTGAATTGGATACATAGTGTACCCCAACACCCATATCATACATTGTATTATACCATTCCCTGACACCTTCGATTGTGAGATCAGCAAATTCACGAATGAAGACATTTCGGAAAATCTCTCTTGATCCTGCACCAATTGAAGAGTGCTTGATTGTATCATCAACATCAGTAATAAGGCTGACTCCTTTTGGTTCAGTAATTTTGACTTCTTCAATCGCTGAAAGGTTTTCTGAAGCAAGCACTCTAACATGTGTGGGAACAAATTCTAAAGCGGCTCGCATGATGAAATGGCCTGCTTCGTTTGTTTCTATGGTTCGCGATGAAGAATTCTTTTCATCGTAGAAGAAAACTGTAATCGCTGTTTCAACCTTTGGATTCGTAAGGAATGGTCTTAATCGTGCCATCAAATGTGCATTTGCTGTTAATAGTTCCGCTTGGGTCATCTCGGATGGTTGATTCCATGATGCACGTTTTGTTAGACGACTTGGAGCAGGTGATGACTCTGGTGATACGCGTGAACTACCACCCCGCTGCCTACCGCGTTCACTATAGATACTATCACCATCCGATTCCCGTTTTGGCTTTTCACTATAGTCACCCCGTAGTGCTGCCTCCTCCTCCCCTCGACCCTTTTTCAATATTTGTTCTGCTTCTCGAGCAATCTTCTCCTCATCACGCCTCTGTTCGAGTTCTCTATGTTTTGCTCTTAATGAATTTGAATCCGGACTGGTCTCTCGAGAACCAGATTTTGGTGCAGGTATCCCACTCAACTGGCGTGCAAGACCAATGAGCAACCTGTTCTTTCTTGTCATAGGTCCTCTATGAGGAGAGTAAAGCCATCCTCTAACATCCACATCAACTATAGCCCTATCATCCTCATATTTTTGCCATTCCCTCGACCAATATTCCGCATCTCCGGGTTCGTTCAATTTAGGATTCATGTTGGCATTTTCAAAAAATGGTTTCTCCTTGGTATGTCTCCGCGCATATGATGGAAATAATATCATTTGCTCATCGCCGTGAGAAACAATAGATACATCCGGAAATGAACCTGGTATTCCATGTTCATCATCATCTAGTCCACTACCCCCGCCCCATTTCTCAGAGTATGATTGTTGATACGATTGACGAAGTTCGTTTGCGGCTTTCAAATACCCAGCCAATTTCCCCCTCTTTCCCCCTCGTTTTTTATCCTCCCCATATCCATCTGCGACATAGCCAGACATCGAATTAGATGATGGGTTCAGCTTTTGAGAAGCCGTCGCATTGTCTTTAGAACCGCCACCGAAGAATCTTCTCACTGGTCTTCCAAGGATTTGAAAGGCAGTTTTTCCAGCGGCTCTCTTTCTCTTTCGGTTTAGCTGAGTCCTAACTATGTAATTATAGATTCGTGATTGTGCGCCAAGTTTGTAGGATGGGAATGTTTCGAATCTGAAATTTGCAAAGCGCTGGCGGATAGTCTGCCGAGAATGTGGGAATAGGTATCGGAAAAGTGATGTCCTACGATGAGGATTACCTGCTCGACGAAATGAAGGAGGAGCCACGATAAATGTGCGAGGCTGTCAGCCTGAATGATGTTGAGTGCTGTGGAGACGTTCCAGTCCTTTTATCTAGTTGGGTGGGTGTTAAAAGGAACAAGCTAATAATAAATGGCAAACCCAAGCCTGCTTATTATTTATGTTGTGATCTGACAATACTTACTGGGGTTATGATGAAAAGTAAGGGCTGAGATTCTGGTCAATTGTTTTTCATTGTGTGAGTGAATAATTAAACATTGATGAACTCGGAATTATAAAGTTTGGGAAGAAAAGGTACCAGTGTCGAATGATAGGCCAAGAGCCATCAAGATGGGAATATGGGAATATGGGAATTTGGGAATTCCTCAATATTTTCATACTTGGTTATCTACTCGGGACCTCGCTACCTCTCTACCTCTCTACCCACGTACCTCGAGGGTCCTTACTATCATTGTCCTAGCTTTACCTGCTTACCTACCTAGGCACTTGGCTCCTTGGGCATCCATGGATCTCACAGGAATTACATCCATCCTACGTCACTTTTTGGAAAGGCGGTGCACCCTGTCCAGCCCAGCCCTACAATAAGGTTAACAAGATTTTAAGATTTGTTAGGTAAATTTACTACCACGGCACAAAGGTGCGTAATAATGATAATGAAGTGATATATAGGTAAATACATCCACATACTATATATTATTTACTATTCACTATTACGTACGGTGTAGATGCCGAGTAGATACCGAGTATACACAGAATAAACAAATAAATGTGAAACTTTCTCTCTTGCAACCATCACAATTGGATCCAGAAAGCACTAGCTAGGTACATACTAGATACTAATAAACATTCCATTGGAATCAACACCATAGAAACAAAAACACCATCAAATCTAGAATCGATCGTCTTGGTGTGAGACACGTAGTCTCGGAATCGGAATTGTATTGATTTCTTAAAATACATAGTCATCTATGTAGTCATGTCATTTGAGAATGACCCAGACTAGTTCCCGCTACATCTTTCAACCAATGCTTGCTGCCGTGTCATTTTCACTTGACAAACTCCCCCCTTTCCCTCAACCCTCAATAATAAAGTGAAGCAATAGCCTCTAAGAACGCCGGTGCCGGATTATTTTCAGGAAGATCTGCCCTTTCAATTTGCCTCAACACTGTACCCAGGCCTGAATGTGAATTTTCATTATTACGGCTTTACCCCGAAGGAATATCAAGGAAGTAGGTGATACTTAGAGATTTACTTAATGAAATGATTGTGATTGAATGAATGAATGAATGTGTTGTTGCGAACTGCCTCAGGTCAGTAAGTTATTAAGTTGGTCGTTTTTCCGTGTGTTTTTTTTTCTTCTTTTGAAATCTGATTATACGATCGCAATGATCGAAAGCTAATGTAGAGCAAGCCTGTCGTTAGATACCATCAATGATAGTAGAGTAAGAGAGGATATGGTTCCGCACTGAATCATTATCCAGCAGCAACTACCTGCCGTCTCTTTGTGGATGCATTCTCAACGTCCTAAATGAAGTGTTAGTAATGCTTGGAATTCATCTGAGAAAAATCCCAATCGAAACGAGATCTTCCGCCTTTAACCTTGGGCCATATCCCGAACGAGGGATTGGCTTTAACATACATCTGCTGAAGAACGCTTCTTTTTCTTTTGAGAACGAGTTGGCTTGACCTCGCCTTCAGTAAAGACGTCGTCTGGAAGGTCGCAGCTATGGATCATAAATCAGCATTTCTCATTATATAATTCAAAAAAGGGGCACAGACTTTCGAGTGTTAACGACAGATAAAGTATTAAGCTCTTCGTTATACTTCTCCCAACCTCTACACACTCGCTTGAACTCATCAACACACCATGCAAGGTCGAGCGATTTAGCGCCTAAGATTGTTAGTAGCTGGGCCTCGGAATATATCATTTAAGCTTGTAATTAGAATGCATATTCCAAATACCATGATCGTGATAATAGTAAGATCGCTCATAAATGTGAGGGTGATGGTGGTGCACTTACCTTCGCGAAGCTCGAGGCCGATATAATGTGTTGTTGTGTAAACCAATGATTCCTTTTTCTCAGGTTCGGATTTTGGTGCATCTCCATTCTGATCCCTGACTTCCCCAGTCTGGTCCTTTACCGCAATTCCTAAATCTGTATCATGGGATGGGTCCGTAGTCACAGCTGGGATTTCTTTGATCTGGTATTGTAGATTGCCCTCTTTTACCGATTCGATCTCGTCCTCGGAACTGCATTTGTGAACTCGTTCGAATCCCTTGTTGAATGGATGTGCCAGCGCAATTGATTCGTGGTTTTCTACGTTAGCAACTAAAAGTCTAACTTTTGATTCAACCAAACCAGCCCATATAAGTTGAGCCTCCTTTGTAGTACTGGCGGAAATGACGGAGAGGTAGTATTTGTAGTTTTTGGTGAAAAATGTGTGTTTGACGAATAAGTCTTTCCAAGATGCCTTGCCCATCATAATTCTATCCGTGATATTTCCTCCGCGAGCAAGTTCCCGGCAGATGATCTCTTTGGTTGATTTTGTTATATTGTGAGTAGCGCACATGGAGGGGTATGAAGGAGTAATAATTGGCATGAGATGGTAACCGTCGCCTTTATAAACCTATTAAAGTCAATTAAACCCGAGTATGTTGCAGGAGAAAAACTTACTCTAGGGTTCCAGACACGAACATTAAGCTTACCACCTTTAATTGCCTGCAGTAAGACTGGTTGCGGCCACTGCCACTGAGACATGATACGGAAAAATTTGAGGATGACTGTAGAAGCAGTTGCTTGTGGATATAATTGACATACTCTAGCCACCAGCATAGCCCAGGCGACACCTCCAGGAAAACCCATAATGTTGGCATAGATAGCTCGTCTCTGCGCCCAAAGTTTAACTCCCCTCAGAGCAGTTCTAAATACTGCCTTTTCCGGTACCAAATTCAAAATATCATCGGTAACTCGCGTTCCATTTAGAGAGCGTAAACCAGCTTCATCCAAGCCGGCTAATAAGTTGTCATCGTTCAAGCTTAGGGACCTTGAAATTTGAGAAAGTACTTCGATGCGCGCAAAGATCAAATCGATGCTGATGCCTGAATATTCAAACTTAATAATTGGGACGAAGGCTTCTGGAACAGGCGTTAGGTCTTCAATAGCTCCCTCTGGCGCCATTTCAACGAGAAGATCTGGAAAAAGTTCGAAATATTCTTCGCGGGAAACGTTTTTTGGTACGACGACCAGAGTATCGATATCAGAGCCAGGTCCATATACACCAAGTCGAAAACTGCCATATGTAAAGATTCTGCCGCCGGCACTATTGACGATATTCTCCGGTAGGTTTTGCTTTCTGCAAACACGTTTCACAAACTCTTCGGTGATGGATTGTAAAGAAGCAAGGACGGCGGATCTGCGCGAAAAGGATGTCAGTAATGAAATAGATAAGAATGAAGCAAGATGTTCCGAGATATGATTGATCTGAGGATTTTGTAAGAACCAGAAATAATAATCGCAATTACATACCTTTTTTCGGTATCAGCGCGGCTTTCAAAAAGATTCTCTTTTGTCATTTCTTCGATCAGCGCATCAGTTGCTTGCTTCTCAGCATCTGTTGGGAGCGCGGTAGATAAAGGCGGAGTGATGCCCAATTGTCTGGGGGCTGCAGTTGCCATTTTGATGAAGATACCGAGACTGAAAGCTTTGAACTGGCTTCCAAGGCTGTCGAGATGAACAGCTTAAAATTAATGTTGGTATCAATGTTTGGTTGTTTGGTTGTCTGGTTAGAGGAGATTGATAGAAAGTCAAACACCGGCGCGACCATAAATTGGTCTACTATCGTGCATAAGCGAATTATTTATTTTAGGTTCACTTTGAAAGCTTCACCCCCACTTGTACCATGAGGAACGGGAACTTGAATAGTTTCCATGTGCCTACCTAAGCAGTGAACAATACTGTACACCGTACCTTCCTTGTATTCACTTGATGAAGATCTTGATTCTTTAATATCTCTAAACTTCATCCTCTTGATAGAAACAATTATCTAAGGCTTATGAAGAGATTGAATATACGATATGGCCGATTCTAATAATGCTTGGGAGGGCAATGAGGAAACTCAAAATGATCCTGATGAGAAGAGAGTTCTTCATCAAGCCTTGGATTCTTTCTAGTAAGGATAGTTTTATTTGGTGACGGCATCTTCGCGTCCGATAAGAAGAGGAGATCCGGCTAGAATCGTAACACCACCTAATTCATGGGACTATCAAGCGAGTTCTATCTGTGTCATGTTAGGGGGGACCTGTACGTGTTCGGTGAGCACGGGAGCCGAGGGAATATAACATATGCATGCTCACTGATATACACACATGTCTCTCCTTATTACCACATAAATGCATGTACTCTTATTGACATACACACTAGCCACTACCAAAAGACCGCTCACTACAACACCACTCATCTACGAAGACAAGCTTTCTACGCCTTACCTCGAGCTCACTGGGAACTTCTCGCATCACCACCCATTAATTATCTAGACACCTTAATAGCCGTCGACGACGCTATAGATCAAAATGCCGAACTCTCAGAAGCGATCTTATCAGCGGCCCTCCCATCCTTCAATCTTCCCTATCCCTCTTCAAACTTCAACCCTTCCACCAAATCTCCCGATGATTTCCGAGGTACAGCAACCTCAGGTGATCTTGAAAAAGCCCGAAGTACCCTTCGGCAAATGTATCGAGACTGGTCCTCCGAAGGAGCAGTCGAACGCGAAGCATCCTACCGCCCTGTAATTCGCGCCCTCCAAGACGAAAAAGCTAGATCCTCTCCTCTTAAACGCAATATGCGCGTCCTAGTTCCAGGCGCAGGTCTTGGGCGTCTAGTATTTGATCTTTGTATGCAAGGCTTCGACGTTGAAGGCAATGAAATTAGTTATCATCAACTTCTTGCCAGCGCCTACATACTCAATTTCTGTCCCCAAAAGGAAAATCATACTATTTTCCCTTGGGTTCATTCCTTCTCCAATCACAAAACTCGAAGCAATCATCTCCGATCCGTCAAGATTCCAGATGTCCACCCAGGAGATGCGTTAAATTCCAACCCACAAGCAGGAGAAATGACCATGAGTGCCTCCGATTTCCTCCTCTTGTATGGCGACGAAGAACGTGCCGAATCTTTCGACGCAGTAGCCGCTGTCTTCTTCCTTGATACAGCTCCAAATATCATCCGCTATCTTGAAGCTATTCGCAACTGTCTCAAACCCGGCGGTATACTCATAAATATAGGACCACTCCTCTGGCATTTCGAAAACAATCCTCCTGGTTCCTCAACCCCTCCATCATCAAAACAACCTAGCGATCAGATTCAAGATCATGGTATTGCCGATCCTGGAAGCATCGAACTTACCAACTCAGAAGTACTGCTTCTGCTTCCTAAATTGGGATTCGAGGTCCTTACTTCCTCGACTGATTTAAGAGCGCCCTATATTCAAGATCCAGATTCCATGCTACAAAATACTTATTCGGCTAGTTTCTGGGTGGCGAGGAAGAGCGAGGATGGAGGAAATGCGAATCATGTACATGCACAGCCACGTGATCATGGAATGCAAGAAGGAAAACATGAACATGGTATCCCACCCATAATCCGGGAAGAGGATGAAGAAGGAATAGAACAAGCAACGGAAGGTTGGGTATAGATTTTTTCTGCTTGCGTTGTAGAATAAATATATTGTGAATAGATGAGCGAGAGTTAAGAAAGAGCTAGGTAGACCGATGATAAGATATATAGACAACCTTCTATAGATCGAATACCACATGAGCATACAAAATTGATAATATCAAATCCCAAGACCTAATCCCATATCCAGCTCGTGGGCTTTGTTATCTAACTTACCTGGGAAAATAGAATCCAATGTATATCCATATGATCTCCTGATACTTGAAATCAAAAGAAATGGCCAATATAAAGTAGAGCAGGTGATTATCTATGGAATATTCCCCTTTCACTTTCCTTCACGAGATCAGAAAGACATCAACTCACAATATTGTTCAATCACATAAACCAACCGAATGAATCACATACAGATAGTCAACCTAACATGAAGTACATAAATCGAACCCATCGTCTCCTCCAACCAAGCATTTAAGTTCCAGCTATCATATAATATGTGCCGCACACATAGTTTTGAGCTTTTCTTTAGAGTACTGTTCCCCCTCTCCCTCTATTCTCATCATCTCCCTTTATCTACCAAGGAACGGCCCCTTCTCCTTCCTCTAGCATCAACAGATTTTATTAATTGCACAACACTGACACAACAAATGGAACCAGATACCAGATACCAGATATATACACAAAAAAACTCCATAAAATCTAATACAGAAATCATATAACGTAACGTATGGGGAACTCGGACATATGGGGAACTCGGACAGGTACCTTTACACCAAATTTTGTATGTAAAGGTACTTAGAGCGACTTTTTATATCTCTAGAAATACTAGAGATATAGTTTTGATATTTTGAAGTATGATATATTCAATATAAATATTTAATATAACAAAATTTTATAGAGATATAATTTTTTTTAATAAAGATATTAAAGTTTCTTTCAAATTTTCGTTTTTGCCTAACAAAAATTACTATGGGAATTTTTAGAATCGTATTAATTCAAGAACAATATTATTAAAAAGTGTTTTGTAACTTTAATACTATATTTTTATTAGATATTAAGCCTAATTATCAAAAAAAATTAAATTATCTTTGATATCCATAGAGATATAAAAAGTCGCTCTAAGTACCTTTACATACAAAATTTGGTGTAAAGGTACCTGTCCGAGTTCCCCATATGTCCGAGTTCCCCATACGTTACGTTAATCCTTATAGTATACAAGAACTTTCCGTAAAAACCTCAACATGGTAATTTTCTCTCAGTCTGTAAATCATCTCCCTTCTCCCTTCTTCCATCTCATCTCATCGCGTCTCACAACCACCCAACCCAACAACCCCTCAAAAAAAAACAATACACAACAACCATTCAAACACAGACAACGAATCACAAAGAGTAAAGATTCATCTAATCTACTAATCCCATCGCATACGTATATCCATATCCAAACACTTATCCAATCAACTATCTCATGCATCATACATCATACATCATTCCATCATCCATCATCCATCATATTTAAATCTTCGTATCTTCATGTATGAAAAATTTCTCTTTGTCATTTCCATATCTTGATTTCCCTATTCTCCCATGCAATTTCGTAAACCATTAATCTTCAACTCATTTTCTGCGTGGGGGAATATAAAAGCAAAAGTCAAAACTCCTAAAATCCAAACAAAGACAAAAAACAAATACGTATCCAATCTAGTACCACCCAATCGTTAAATCATATCTTTTTTGATCTTCTGATTTTTTTCATCGCTCCATTTTTCCCTTCCTTTCGTCTCGTATATAGTGCTTCCGGGTCTTTTCTCAACTCATTCATAACCCTTGACTCTTGGCCCCAGTACTCATCCCACTCCCCCTTTCACTCCACCTCTGCCGATCTCTCCTACTCTCTCCAAGTCTACTCGGTACGGGACTATGTCCGCGTTTTCTCTCATCATAATTGTATCCCCTCCCATGCCATCTTTCCCCTTCCCCTTCATACCCACTATCCCTCTCCCTCTCTCTTTCCTTTTCGACCCTTTCTCTTTCTCTTTCCCTCTCTCTATCCACTCTACTCCTCTCCCTAGCCCTCGCACTAACCCCACTTCTTGTCCCTGGCGTCCTTCCCCCACTCATAACCGTACTCGCTCCCACCTCACTCCTCTCCCACGTATCAATCGTCCTAGCTGTACTTCTCGCCCTCGCCCCCCTTGATTTTGGCGTCCTACTTTTCTCCCTCTCTCTCTGGGTCAAAACCGTACTTTCAATATCGCTTCGCTCCCAACTATCTACACTTCTAGGAACGCTCAACTCCCTTTCCCTAACACTTACACCCGGACTCTTCAATTCTCTTTCTCCGAGTCCGCTTCGTCCTCGAGATCTATTTCTAGGCGTGGGTGTGAAAATTGTACTTTCACCTACTTCACTTCTCTCCCATGTATCGATTGTTCTCGCCGTACTTCTAGCACGATCACGAGCGCCGACTCTAGATCTACGATTTGTGCGTTCGTCTGGACTATCGTGTTCTTCGAATACGACAATTTCATCCTGTTCCTGAGGTTGGATTTCGACTCGAGATCGTCTAGGCTTATCTTTCTTATCGTTTTCCTCTTCTCCAATGGGCACAATTCTGATTCTCGAATTCGTCGCATTTGTCGTATTTCCGCTGATCCCCGCTCTTCTCTCTTCCATCTCCTTCATATCCTTCTCTAATTCCAAATCCCTCGGATCAGCCGTGACCCTCGTGCGACTTCTAACCGGTAATTCTCCCAATCTCTCCCCAAATCCCTGTCCATAAACCCCCGGTTGTCGAGACTTCCTTCTTTCTCCATTGTAACTCGAGAACCCATGTAATTTATCCAGTTTTTCATCCGGCTCCAATTCCTCCCCAATAATCACCGGCCCGCTCCCATAACTAACCACCTCATCTCTTCCCGTTCTATTTCTTCTTCTTCCAAATTCTCCATTCACAGCCGTATCTCCTAACAATAAATCATCGGCTGTCATATGACCCTTTTCCGTCCCTGCTCTAGATGTTCGATGAGATCTTCTCTTTTTCTTTTTGCGTCGTCGATGCATAAGTGATTCTTGATATTTAACCCGGCCTATGTTCATGGAAAATTAGATAATCAGCAAATTGGTCTACTAAGTTTGGAGTTTAGAGATGACATCTCCTCATTACATCATCATTTCATCTAAAGATGGTTCTGATATGTGATGTGATAAAACTATTAAAACTTCAGATAATAAAAAATGCTCTTCTTGAGCGCTCAGCCATTAATGCTCTGGTATCAACCCCCCTTTTTCATAAAAATGAGAATAGCGTAACATGAGCAGTTCTTAATGTTTGAAAGAAAGCAACCTCTGAAAATGAGAAGTAAACTTCAACGCATCCCCTCAATACAAACATCAAATTAGATCATCAGACGGAAACTAGCCCCCAATAAATCAAACGCTTATGAATAGTACTTTATGCATCACTTTCACGTCTTGCATCAATTTCTGCTGAGATTATAGCCCTACGATCATCTGCATTCGCCTCATCAATAACCTTGTGAAACATTCCCTTACCTTTATTCAATAGGAGTAATTTTCTCTCATATGGGCCTAGATTTTCTTCAATAATAGTTTGAATGACGGGTGCGTTCTTTTCTGGTCCATCATATTCCCATACCCATCTCAGGTCGCTGGTTCGTTCATCATCTAATGCTGCTGGAGCTGTTGGACCCCATGTGGCTGTTGGTGGAATAGGATCGGTGACTTTGATTCGAATTTGATCTAGGCGCCATGGTCCTTTCTTTAAAAGTGCTGGACACTTATACTTTGTCATATCCTCTTCACCAAGTCCCCCGAGATCAAGTCGAATTCTTACACTTGAATGGATACGTTCATTAGTATGTGTCATTGGTATTCCAGTTGAAGCACCAGTATCTGGATCTAAACGATGGTAAAGACCAGGAGTTCTAGTCTCTTTACCTGCGAGGGTCCACTAGTAAATGTTAGTTTACCTAATCTCCGATGAAAAGCTAAATGATGTCAGAACTTGATTAGTAACATGTACTTACAATTCCAGTATCTGAGTTATAAATCTTCCCAAGAGCCCATGGACGAACTGGATGATGTTTCTCATAAACGGCTGGCGTTGCCCATTCGTTAATTGGCTTCGAAAACCTAAAGATAGATGTGGAAGGAGGTGGTAAAGTTTCGTAATAGTGGACACTCTTTTGAAATATTATGTCAATGGCATCTTCGTGAAAGGAAACCCCAATGGAAGCAAGCTGATCCATCATCCAGGCCAAAGTGATATTTGCAATTTCCTGATCATCGTAACCCCCTCCGACATTGGCATGACTTCCTGGGAACCAGACTTGTCGCAAGTCAGTGGATTCATCTTCGAAATCTCTTATCTCCCAAACAGCGGGACTAAAAGGTCTTCGATGTTCGTCGAGTGCCAAAGCTTGGAAAGCATGTCTAATGTAGCCGGAAAGATTCGTATCGTGAAACTTGTACTCCTTAGTAGAGTGTGGAAGTCCAAGTTTTGCAAGGAGAGCGATGTTTGGAATACCCAAAGATCCTACAGTATCCCACACAGCAACCGCATGAACTCTGATTCTAGATCCATTCGGATCATAAATCCGGGTTAAATTTTGTTCTACCAATCTCTTCTTGTATTCATCACCATCCTTTGGTTTGTTTGGAAAAGGGATATCCGGAAAGATATCTTTGTAATTGGCATTTCTGAAGTTTTCCTGGTCTTTGAATATAGCATAGAAGTTTGACATGCCATAACGAGTGAGCAGTCCGATGTCAGAGATCATTCCTGCAACACTTCTGGCAGTGAAGGCTCCACGAGAGAATCCGACAAGAATTATTTCATCCCCGGGGGTATAATTGGCGGCAATGAAACTATAAACTTCACGAATGTTCTTGTAGTATGTCAGCATGCAGTTTAACATCATGTAGAATAATTCTTACCTCAGAAATACCCGTGCCAAGCATACCTCCACTGAGGGTATCCAACATACTACTACCCGTGCCAACACCGGAATGATAGTAAATGATCTGATGAGTTCCATCTGGACCATATCTTCTCAGGCATCTTGATAGGCGGGTCACGTTACTTGGAGTCTATGAAGGGGTAAAATTAGTGGATGAGCTTTGCTTGATTGGCTAGAAAGTGGAGATGGCGGTGAAGGGGGCATGATACGATAACGTTCAAACCAAATAACGCCAACCTCAAATTTGATGAAGAAGGGATGTATCTTGTATAATGAGAGTAAAGACGTGTGTAACTCACCTGTAATGTACCGGTTGGTTTGTAGGGAATCAGTGTCGGCTTAGTGAATCCATCATCACTGATATTGATAGTCAGAGATTTTGATCATATGACTTGAATGAAGGGAAATTATAACTTACCTATCCATCCATGTTCCATCACAACATAGAACTATACGTTTAGGATGAATATGCTTTTGACCTTCAAGATCGTCCATGTTGTTTCGTGTAACGTGATAACGGCGACGATACTGTGATGTTCTCGGTAGGACTGAAGGACCGTTTAGTGATATGAAACCAGGAGGACGTGTGATAGAAAAGATTGAATTCATACCGATATTCTTCAAAGGGTGTATATATATATATATATATATATATCAATAGTAGAGAATGGGTATCAATGATATCAAGGAATGGGTGATCTGATGCTCTTTCCCAAATTGAATCTCAGATGCGTAATGAAGGATCACTTCGTACCAAACTCTTGAGTTCCTAGAAACTAGATGTGAGGAGTGAAAAACAAATAATTTATACAAAAGTAGAAGGAGCAAGCCTCTTTTCTTTTCTTTCCCCTCGCCCGTGTATGTATTGATTTCTCGATCAGTATTCGCTTGATGCAACAGAATGTATCACAACTTATTTTCAGCCATCTCTCAAGAACGTTGCAGTGACACTCATCACAAATATGGCTCTCTTTTCAGCACCGGTTTGCCGTTATTCTCAAGCCTCCGACATCATTTTGATGAAGGGTGTAGCTTGTAATAGATGGTGTATTTGAGAAACACAATTTTTGCTGTTCTGGATAAATGTCAGGTTGATCAAGGTGGTGTTGAGGTTGATTACCTAGTAGGTGGTTGATCAAATTTCTTATGTGCTGGTCTCTTTCTTCCGCCTCTTTCTATGGATGAAATAACAGCTGCCAATCTCACCGTGCCAGCCCAGCCAGCCTTACAAATGATTTCATTCAAGGATTAATGGAGAATTTGGAGGAATTTGGAGGAATTTGATTCGTCAAGCCAGCTTAATGAATTTTGCCATGTCAGAGGGCATTTCATTGGATGAATGGTATAAAACGACTCCATTTTGTATGTTGTGGACCCGAGGTGGCTTCACATGAACAGTGCGTTGAGACTCTTTTCTTCACCGTTGTGCCTTGATATGATCAAGAGATATTCTTCAACCACTTGGCGTTGATGCGATAAATATCATTAGGTAGATGTTTTGACTCGAGATGCATTTTTCGTAGGAGAAAGTTCTATCGAGAGAAAATAGTCACTGGTGTGCTCGAGGTGTGTGTGTGTACTTCATATGTATGTGTATGTATGTGTATGTATGTGCATGTGGTAAGATTATGGTATGATGTGGATTGCTTCGTACTAGTCATCATTAGTTCCCGTTTGTAACTTCTGCAGATTATCTGTACAAGTATCTCTAGTGGATGCATCAATGTTAATCATTTCTCAGCTCCTTACCTCGAATTCTGGATATATCGGAAATGATTTACGGACTCGACCCAAGGGATCGATCAAATCTTTGTCACTTTATGAAGAATATGTTACCACACCCTTTCAAGTGGTTGGAGAAATGTGAGTTTCGTGGCACAAAAATCTCTCATGTCTCATCTCACTGCAAGTCACCAGATAAAGTGATGAAGGCGGGGTTCATGTCCTTAGCCGTGCCGCTTTCTTGGAGTTTGACAGAACTCTGGTGTTACAATTTGATAAGACAAGCGATCGTGGATACATATATCATCATGCACAATCAATATGTCTGTCAAGCAGACGACAGATCCGTTGACTCTGGTTAATAATTTCTACATTCGCAATGGACTTGATCAGGGAGACCAACTTACTTGCTATGAATTCGTTAAGAATGCTTTTCCAGGGAAGAGCATCGACGAACCTGCATGTCAAGGATATTGCTCGCTGACTTTTCTGGTGGGAGACGACATTGTTATTCAATTTCGACCTGGTAAATATCGACTGAATCTCATGACAACTCATGCTGCACGGGAGATATACGGGATACTTTGCCCTCGAATCACTTATGTTACCAGTCTCCCGAAATCCGGATTGTTAGTATATTCGATGAACCGATTACATGGTGTCTCATTTAAAGATTTCCGGGCAAGCAACACATCCCTAGCTACCAATACCGAAACTCGAGCAATTTTATGTAAAGATTTCGCTGCATTTCTAGCAGTAGGATGGCATCGAAAAGATTGTGTATCTCTTCCGCGTGGTATTGTAGGATCATCATTGCTATCTCGTCTTGAATTACTATGCAAGGATCTGCCAATCCGATTCCAACTATTAGCTAAAAGAATTCGCAAAGATATGCGATTCATTGAATCTATGCCATGGGTACTAACTCACGGCGACATAATTCCAAGCAATATCATGATCAACCCCCTTACGCGCCACCTTACCGGACTTGTTGATTGGGTAGAAGCCGAACCTCTACCATTTGGTACCTGTTTCTATGGACTCGAAGAAATTCTCGGTGAAATTACGCCCATCGGTTTTCATTACCATGCCGATGCGACGTTTCTGCGAAAGGTTTTCTGGGCAGAAATCGTCAATCTGATTCCCGATCTAAAACAAGATGAGTTGATGAGGACAGTTAGACTTGCGAGGGATTTGGGAGTATTGCTTTGGCACGGTATTGCATGGGACGACGGTGCCATTAATCGAGTTGTAATGGAGGAGAGAGACGAGGATGCAGATGAGATAAGGATATTAGATGCTTTCTTGGATACTGATGTTACAGACCAGATTACTTCTGAACCAGAGCATTCGCCAAAGCTTTAAAGAGCGCCATATATTCAACTAGGGGCATGGAAAGACCGACGTGAACTCCGATGACCAATTTACATAGCGATTTACAGCTTCCATCCATACGATACGCTGCAAGAACACGACCTACCTCGTTGAGAGCAAGCTGATAGCTATATCTCATGCCATCAACCGTTTCTGTACTCCGAGCCAATTGAGAGTGTCAAGCAAGAATTATCTATTTTAACAATATTCCATTCTTGACAACACCGACATCTTTCATCCCTTCGCCCTAAAGAGAGCTACCAGCAACTTGTCCTCCTTTCACCCCCTTATCTTTTCCGACGCACAATATCGATTTGTTGCGAATCTGCTTTCACTATTTGAAGACGTCAAGTTTCTTTTAACATTTTTACACATTGGAACATCGGGCCTCACTATCTTACATATGTAGATCTATACATACACATGTTTCACTTTTTCTATTACTTTTTGATACGGAGTCACGTCTTTCTTTATTTCTTTATAGCGGAGACTTTTCTTTAGTATAATTTTCATGAATCGGATATCCATTTTGAGCAAGACATGACAGTTGGTAGCCTTTTTATGTCGGGTTTTATTTGCTACCTGGGTATTACTACTCGTAATTTATTTCTTTATCCAAATTTATATTCCACTTGAAATGAAATGCCTACTTTTCATTCAAACGCTATATACATATAGATATACTACATCTACCTAACACTTCAAGGTGTGTCCCAGTGCTCTAAATGCGAGTCATAAATCGCAAACCTCAAATCCGAAGCTCTCAACCTAAAGTTTCGCTTTCTCCACATCCTCACCAATTGCACCACCTCTACTTAACATTTCCCCTCCATCAATCACCAAGTTAGCTCCATTAATATGACTCCCTGCCCTACTAGCCAAGAAAACCACCGCGCCAGCAATATCCTCCGGTTTCCCTAATCTTCCATCCGGCACCGATTTGGCCAGCTTCGCAACTCCTCCTTTTGATTCCATAAGCGCATTAGCCATTTTCGACGGAAAGAATCCTGGAGAAATGGAATTGCAAAGAATATGACGGGGACCGAGTTCGACGGCGAGGTTTTTGGTGAGATGAATGGCCGCGGCTTTGGATGCAGAATAGCCGATTGCGGAGCTAGGTCCCGGGGGAGGGGCGATGAGACCGGCGACGGAAGCGGTTACTATTACACGGGAGGGCTCTGAGGCATTTGCGCGCGCTTGAAGGAGAGGTGTGAATCTAGGGGTTTGTTAGCGGATTGATTGAATTTGTATTGGGGGGGAGAAAGAAGGGAAGATGGGGTACGTACAGTCTCACCGTTCCAAAAACACTCTTGACGTTCAAATTCATCACTTTCGCAAACGCATCATCGGGATGAGTATCGAATTTTTCTCCCCACGTGGCTCCCGCATTTGCGAATAGGATATCGATATGATCTGTGGTTTTGGATACTTCGGATACCAGATGCTGGATACCTTCAATAGTTGATATGTCTGCGGGAACGGAAATGGCTTTTGCACCCGGAGAGAGATTGGGAAGGGAATTGAGAGTTGAGACAGCGGCTTCGCAGGCGGAAGCTTTACGGGATGTGATGTAGACGAGGGAGCAGCCGGCTTGCAGGAAACTAAGAGCGGAGCGAGAGTTAGTGGCTGGAAGGGGGTGGAATAATTGATAAATGACGAGTGTCAATGAATTTCCGCCCGGATTGAAATAGTTTCTTCACAGTTAATGAAACGAGGTTACTCACGCAGAAGCAGCATGTAATCCCAATCCTCTCGATCCCCCAGTAACCACCGCGATCTTCCCCTTTAGAGAAAAAAGAGACCCAAAGTCATGGAGTTGCGTGTCGTAACTAGACATCTTTTCTTTTGCGTGTTCCAACAATCTTCGCTCTATTACTCAAATAATCGCATACACTATACTCTACAACCAAAAATGCGAAAGTATATCTCAAGAGCAATATGAATCGACGTGATGCAATGAATGATATCCGATAAATCAGTCCAGACCAACATACATATTGTACTCTCGGATAAGCATAAGCGGAGAACCCGGGGAACCGAGGTTGCGCTAGTGAAGCGATAAGAAGCGATAAGACATTTCGATTTTTGATAGTCTCAGCAGCCAGCTAAGCTATTTCCCACGGGATATCTATATCAACTTTACAGCAATTTTCTGATTTCTCTTGCGGGATAGTTCCGCGATTGAAAATTGAAGCGTCATGAACTTTCACAAGCTTAGAAGTTGTTATCATGAGGAACGTGTTAGTGACGCTGGTGTTGGGGTTTTGACAGCTACGGTTATCGCGATATAAGGATTCTTCTACGAATGTGATATTGGGTTTTGCTGGGGATAGTGATGTTGGGCAAGGGAAGCAAATTGATCTGCAGATGTGCGTGAGGCGAAAGTATTCGAGTCCCTGTTTTATCTCCATACTTGTTGCGACTCTGTTTTGTCTCCAGCAGCACGAAAAAGCTGGGGTATCGAAGATATATACCGGCACTGTTTTCAATATTCGATGCCATATCGGATGATTGTTATTTTAAATTATAAAAGTAACACAAACGTGTTTATCTTTTTTGAATTTAGTATATATTATATATCGGTTATACTTTGAAAAAGAACTAGTATCATTAGAAAGTATTGACATTCAAGTATTATCAATATATGATTTGAGATATTCGTTTCTCCGTTCTCCCAGGCTCCGGTACCTGCGAAGCCGGCCGTAGTTGGCACCTAAGGGGATAGTTTTCAATGCAGTCATCTAGCATCTTGGCACCACATCCGTCCCATCAGCCTTGATTTTGATGCCGGGTGGGTTTCGGTATTTGTCTGACTCGCGAGTCTCGACTCTCAAATAGCAATTATTGTGTTGCTCAAATGATATCCTGGTTTGATACCTGTACCTGTTTGAGATGAACGGTTGTGCGGCTGATTCCCCGTGGTTTTTGATGGAGATTGGTGGCAAATGCTTATGAATTTCAAAGTTTAATATTTCTGCATCAAATTGATGGCTGCAAAAGGCTCCCAGGCTTGCAGATATGGGGTTTAGCTCCGGCACTGGTTGCCGATTCTAAAAGAGTTCCAAGTTATTTATGCAAGAACCTTTGGGTTGTGCTCAACATCATCTGACTTGTTTCTCGTCGCTGCTTATCGAGTAGAGTTGAGTCGTGATTGATTATACTATCAGTTTGCAGACTTCTAGATTCAAGAGTTGTGAGAATATCCGATGGGAACTCACCCAATGGCTTTGGTGATATTACTATTTGGAAAACAGAAGCTACCAGGAACAGCCAATCATATCAACAGTGTCGTATTCTTGGCCGTTAGCATCGCCGCATGAACACTTGAACTCGACTAACCTTACTAGGACCGTCTAGATCATACCCCACCACATTGTATGTAAATTTTAGACATTTTGATTGATAAAATAACAAACCTTGGAAATCGATGATGGAAACTTGAGCCTTCATCAGATACCATGAACACCGCTACGAAGTGACATCAAAAGTTACAAGTTTTGACATGACACGAACAGAACCTTTCTCCCAATTTAAAGTGGCAGGAAATGCTCCCTGCGTATAATACTCCGAGATAGATTAATTCTCACCAAGGATTTCCGGAAGTCAGGGTATGCATATTCCGCTTGATTGGATAATTTGAATGAATTTAGGCGTCGACCCCGCGATTTTCTTCTGAGATAGGGATATAAGTCCGTCCATAGTATTATTTTATAGCACATTTTCGGGGATATACTTGTGAATCGCCGTTAACTTTGAGCCATTGGACCCAAACTTATTACCTCCCCGACTGTGGAGTTCCCACCCCGTACAACAGTCAAATGTATCTATCTAGCTGTGCTCGACGCTCGTATCTGGAGTACGGCCAAAGACAATCTAAAAGACTTTCGCACGTGGGGTATGTGACCATACTCCAAGGAAAACAGCTGAACTTGGAGGCTGCTTTTTGAAGATCATCGAAATTCAAACTTGTGGGTATTCCAGGATCTTAAGTTCCAACATAGTGTTGATTCCTTTTGTGGTCAAACGTACAGATAATCATAGTGCGCCGAGTATAAAGACTGAGCATGCCATTGCAGATAGTTTGGGGGTGTGTGAACATGATTGTTACTGGAGAGTTATGGTTGAAGTCCCTGCAGGACGACCTCCCACGAGATATCTCCTTCCTGCAAACTGAGTCAACAACCTAGTTATCACTTCATACACCCCAGGTTGAAAGGATCAATACGCATAGTAAGTACATGCTGCATCTTTGCTTCATGATCGGGGTAAAGGAACTTGTGCGACTGTAAAAGCAAGAAATCTATCGAAGCATTTCAACCAAGACAAATATCCGGACTGCATCCTTTCCAAAGAACTTTCTTGGGACATCAAACCTGTCAGGTAGATGAAGCTTCGTGGTCGGTGTATATCATATATGTATTCTTTCCAAGCAAATACTTGAACGGGCTTTGGGACAGAGTATATAGAATATATAATATAGATTTCAGATTGTAGATGAATATATGTATTTTAATGGACAGACCAAATATAAAAGCAGCATCTCATGCTCAAAGAAGGGGAAATGTTTTTGTGCACGGTCTAGATACTAAATACCTGGACAAAAATCATTTTCAAAGCGGCACGTATGTAATCCCAGTAGTGGTACTTTTGGCTTACTCTCTTACTAGGTAGTAGTTTCCGTACTAGGA
Organism: Botrytis fragariae; assembly: GCF_013461495.1. Taxonomy (NCBI): domain Eukaryota; kingdom Fungi; phylum Ascomycota; class Leotiomycetes; order Helotiales; family Sclerotiniaceae; genus Botrytis; species Botrytis fragariae. Next base: position 1,770,452 of record NW_023500993.1, read on the forward strand.
GGTACATAGATTTCTACACCTTTATTATTATACCTAGGTAATTCCTACCTACCTGTTAAGTTTCGTGATTTCGGTGCGACTGCAACCCCTACCTTGCCAGTACCTTATCCGCATGCTTCAAGATCAATTCCTCAATTTTTGAAATGAGAGCCATAGCTCAACTCAGCTCTACATACCAAATTCACCAAATCTCACTCAGTCGCGAAGTTCGAACTGTTTCACAGCTGCAAACTTAGCTGCTCATCAAAGCACTCACACATCGACGTCATCCGAACCTACCGAATATCCGAGTTCTGAATTTGCGATTTATTGCGATTGAAACACGCATGAGTACATAATAAATTCGCGGACTGCTCAAAGACTTAGGGCTCACAAAGCTATTGGAAGTGGTGGTGTTTAGGCGGATTAGGGGTCTGGAACAATAAATGTATATGGTTCTGTGAAACAGTCATTACACAGCAAGTAATAGGATCTTAAAAGGCGCTCACAGAAATGATGCCCTCGGGTCAACATCAAAACTTTCAGGCGCAGAATGCCTCTGATTATCAGAATGCAAATCACTCTCATCAACTGGTAGCACAGGATACCCCGCCCCTTGATGTATTAGGAACGCCTAATCTTGAAGGATACGAGTTTCCCTATGTATTCGGGGAGAATACCGTAACTCCAGGTGAGCTGAAGATGGATAGTACTTCGGATCCATTTAATCTTGCGAATCCTACCGAACATCGAGATTCCATATCATCTATTCCTCCCATGCATCGAAATGGTTATGGCAGCATATCTGGACCAACGGCTCGGCATCCTAGCTTTAGTGGGGGGTCAGATGAAGCAAGTCCCACAAGCAATCGAATGGTAGGAAATTTTCACCAAGGCGATACCCCTATGGTGGATGATCTCAAAATGAATACAGGAGGTTCGGGGGATGGCAGCGAAGAGAAAGGAAAGGATAAACCTGAATTAGCACCTGCATGGACCGAACTCAAAACCAAAGCAGGTAAAGAGCGAAAGAGATTGCCACTGGCTTGTACAGCATGCCGAAGAAAAAAGATTCGTTGTTCAGGAGAGAAGCCCGCATGTGTAAATTGCACCAGGTCGAAAATTCCTTGTGTGTATAAGGTCACGACAAAAAAAGCGACGCCAAGGACGGATTACATGGCAATGCTTGACAAGAGGATAAAGCGAATGGAAACGCGCATCATGAATACTATGCCAAAGGAAGAACAAAAAGAACAAAGTGGCACGCTTACATTAGCAAGAGCTAATGTTAAGCCGCCAATTCCGGGAACGTTACCATCTAAAAATTCTGCTGGAAAAAAGCGACCCGCTGAAGAAGCATTCGGGCCCGATTTGAATGATTGGTCGAAGTCGGCAATGAAGCCTTCAAAGGAGAATGGGAGAACGATTTTGAAATCCAAGGTTGTATCAGCACAGGAGGACGCAGAAAGCAAACTCCTGAAAGATGGCAAAGAAAAGCTACCTTCGCGAGAGCTTCAAGAGCACCTGGCCGAGGTATTTTTCGAAAAGATTTATGGCCAGACGTATCACTTACTACACAAGCCAAGCTTCATGATGAAGTTAAAGTTAGTTTTGACACAAACAATCTGATTTTGAATACTAACAAAATTTGTAGGTCCGAAGCACTTCCTCCTGTCCTAGTGTTAGCCGTCTGTGCTTGCGCAGCTCGATTTTCCGATCATGTTGAATTGACTACAGCGCCGCCCTTTCTAAAAGGGGAAGAATGGGCCTCTGAAGCTCGTGATATTGTTTTGAAGCGATACGATTTCCCAAATATCACAATTTTGACGTGCTTGCTGATTCTGGGCTTTCATGAGTTTGGCACTTGTCACGGCGGTAGAAGTTGGGCATTGGCAGGCCAAGCAATTCGAATGGCATATGCTTTACAACTACATAAAGATCTCGACTACGACCCTCAAAAGCCGAAGCTTGATGAGAAAGGCAATGCGGTGAAACTCAGCTTTATTGATAGGGAAATCCGACGACGAACAATGTGGGCATGCTTTCTCATGGATAGATTTGAATCTTCTGGAACTGGTCGACCAACTTTTGTCAAAGAAGAAACTCTTGAGATTCAGTTGCCTGTGAAGGAGAACATGTTTCTGCTCGACATTCCAGGACCCACAGAAAGTCTCTACAGGGAGGTTACACATCAGAGCACGCCTGGTTGTCCAAAATTGGCCAGTCCAAAACAAAATTTAGGCGTAGCAGCATATGTGATTCGATCAATTGCACTGTATTCTAACATTGTCACTCATTTCAATCAAGGTGGTTTCGACAAAGACCTATATCCTATATGGTCACCGGAATCGAAGTATTCTAGCCTAGTCAAGAAATTGAAGGATTTTAAAGAAGCCATGCCGAAAGAGATGGTATATAATGCTGAAAATCTTAGTTCACATCGATCCGAGGGACTAGCAAATCAGTTCATATTTCTCTACATTGTCATTGAACAATCTAATTTATTCCTCAATCACTACCCGATACTTTTAGAACGGAGTGGACCTCGATCCGATGCTCCCAAAGAATTTATAACTAAAATAGAGTCCAAATCGATAGAAGCAGCCGGTCGCATCGCTGGATTTATCGATGACGGAAAATCTTTGTCCCTCACTGCACCTTTCGTTGGGTATTGTGCATTCTCAGCCAGTATGCTTTTAGTCCGTGGTATCTTTTCGGGGAATCCTAGTTTGGAAGAGTCTTCTAGGAAGCACCTTACAATTACTCTGAGATACATAACAATGATGAAGAAGCATTGGGGCATGTTCCACTCGTTATCCGAAACTCTCAGAAGTCATTATAAGACATGTGCAGACAAAGTTATTGCTGGTTCAAGTAACGACTCGAGGTCAAGCATTCCCCAATACGGCGATTGGTTTGATAAATTCCCACATGGTGTATCACAGTCTGACTTTGAAGATCCTGCTGCGGCTGTCAAGAAAGAGAAGGGGGACGATGCTGTTCTCGAACAAAAGTCGGACTTGAAGACTGTGGCGAATTACGTAAAGGATTTACCCACACCCTCCCCCAAACAACAACCAAATTCCAAGCCCACAAAGCAAAAGGTCAAAAGAACCCAATCTACATCACAGCCTTCACGTCCCCCACAGCTGGATACTATGCAAGCCATGCCTTCTGATATGCAAGCTTCACATCAAGGAATGCAGGTATCAACCCCATCATCATCGCATCCACAGATGACATCTCAACAAGCACCTCAAAATTCATATAACCAAAGTATTATGTCACCAACTGCTCTCTATCCGCCGCCACAGTATGTTAATCATCACGACCTTCTCATGCGGTCGCAACGATCGCAACAACCACACAATATAGCTCAGCGGCAACTTAATGAAGTTTTAGGATTCGATTACGCGGCAATGGATCACTCGGCTATGAATGGCAATGGTTTGCATAGTGGTGTCATGAACGGCAATACTATGAATGGCAGTATGAACAATAGTGGTACACCAGGCACCAATCACAATGGCGATGGATCAATGTTGAATTGGGGAGATATCGGCCTGGGCGGAATTGGAAATGGGTATGATATGCTGGGTCTTGAGAATGGAATGCCTAACGCATGGTATCCGCCTTTTAATTTGAGTCCGCCTCCTATCAATGTGGATGGAATGAACGATGATGCATTCGGAGGCAATTCTGTTGGGGGAGATTTCGAAATGAGAATGGGTGGTCAGGGTATGATGGGTATGAATATGGGTGGAGTAAATGGAGGTGGTGGTATGGGTGGGCATTGATTAAGTATTGACCTTCATCATTCTTGCTTGAGGTGGTTGTGAATAGGAAATATGGTGAAAAGTATGTAATTCTGCGTTTGGAGTTTGGTTTTGTATATGGATTACTACGTGGTTCAGTGCCAGTCCGTTTTGTATTTAGGTATGGATGGGTATTGGAACAAACATATTCTTGGCTGGGTGGTCTGGGTGATCGGTCGGTTGGCTTGCTTAAGGGGTGGGTTCTTTCTAGGGCAAATGGAAAACGGAGAAAACTTCTCACGAGGGCTGTACGGAAGGACTGGGAAGGACTGGGCACTTCTGGTTTTTATCTTTCTTGAAAGTAAGGAGTTGGTGGAGTGGGAATGAGTCGTATATATTAGACGCCAGACAAGATGTTGGGATTGGGTAACGAGGAAACTTGAGACTTGAAAGTTGGGTATTTTAAAGGACATGCGGAATAAGAAATGTCGAGACGCGTTATGATTACATATAGCATCGCAATGTGCAATCTGGGGAAGTTATATATATCTGTATGGAGGATGTGGATATGAGGGCACGAGATGAAAATATGACACTTAACATGGTTATTGATATGATAATATGTATACATCATGTTGCATCGAGTATTGTTCTTTGGTGACTGTGATCCTTGATCTGATCGAGGGTGTCTGCTTGAACGGACAGGGCTATTCTAAGTGTAAGACTATACATGGAAATTCCAGACCACCAGGCCTACCACCAAGGCGGTAGATATGATGATTTCTCTTACACGGCATGCCGGACAACATTAGATTAGTTGTGGAAAAGCATTAATCAGGAATTCACAATTGATACTCATACACAGTGCACACATAACAAAACAATGGATTGGTATCTCAACTTTTCTCCACCACCAGTATTAATCTACACATCTATTTCCTCTTTGCTCCTCCCGTTCTCATAGGCCTCATGGGTTTCTTTCCACCCGGTCCAGGAGGTTTTCCACCCTTAACCTTCTTCTTCCCCTTCTCCTTAGCCAAGACTCCCTTTCCATCTCTCTCCTGTCTACCCTTCTTCCAGACCCTCCCCTCTAATCTCTCTCCCTTATCATCCAACTTCTTCTTATCTTTATTACTCAACTTCCCCTTCTTCTTTCCTCCCACCACGCCATTCAATTCCTCAACACCCAATTTCTTCGCTGCCAACTTCTCCTTCTCAGTCTCAAACCATGTTCTCTTAGGTCTTCCCTTGATTTCCGCTTCATGATCAATGAAATTTTGTCCCTTGCGAACCTCCATTTCTGCTTGCGCAAGAATCTTATCTTCCTTTTCTTCTTTCAAAATTTCTTCAATCTCATCTGCCATCTCATCAACCTTCTCACTCCAACTGTCTGCCTCGCTAGCCTCGATCACTCGACTGACAACCTTGGCTCCTTGCGTGCGACTAGACTTTACAGCTGCTTTGACAACTTTACGATCGGGTTCTGCGGCAATAGTACAAGCGCGTCCCAAACGACCAGCACGAGCTGTACGTCCAACACGATGAAGATAGATGTCGTGAGATTGAGGAGCTTCGTAGTTGATTACTGTGTCAACACCCTTGATATCGAGACCACGGGAGGCAAGATCAGTAGCGAGAAGGAATGAGGCTTTTCCATCACGGAATGCTTCTACACTTTTGATACGCTGAATTTATTAGTTAGTGAAATAGTAGTGACGGGAGTAGAAGTAGAAGCATACCTGTTCTTGACTCATGCTACCGTGCAATTCAGTAGCTTTGAGACCAGATAATCCAAAGATGATACGTGCTCTATGAGCTTCCTTCTTCTGTCTAAAGAAGACAATGACTCGATCAGTGTAGACATTTGCGCAGAGATACAAAAGATAACCCATTCGTTTACCCTCCCTTCCTGGACGAAGACGTATGAACTCTTGTACCAAAGTACCTGCAGTTGACTTCTGGGAATCAACAAGTAATCGCACAGGTCGGTTGAGACCCACACGAATAAGATTGTCTACAGATGAAGACATTGTTGCAGAGAACAACATAGTCTGTCTTGACTTGGGGATAGTCGTTAAAATTTCATTCAACTCATCGGCGAAACCAGCTTCAAGCATTCTATCGGCTTCATCGAGAACAAGAATCTCCAGGGTATCGACAGTAAAACTTGGGGAGTTGCGCATGTGATCGATGAAACGACCCGGAGTAGCAATAATGACATCTGGACGAAGACGTAACTCGGCTTCTTGAACTTTCAAACTAAGACCTCCAACTGCCAAACAGAATTTGATATCAGTGTGACTTGCGAGTTTCGTAGCGACTGCGTGACATTGGATTGCCAATTCACGAGTTGGCATAAGAATAGCCACTCTACTGGTTGGCACTTTCTTTGGTCTGTATAGAAGACGTTCAAGAACCGGAACAATAAATGCTGCCGTCTTTCCAGAACCAGTAACAGCACCACCAACAACATCCTTTCCAAGTAAAGCAACAGGTATGGTTTTCGATTGAATTGGCGTAGGCTGCGTAAAACCGACAGTGGCAAGACCTCGAAGAATTGGCCGAGATAATGACATGCTTTGGAATGTTGTATTGAGTTCTTGTTTTGCACCCTTGACTGGCTTTTCTTCAGGAGCGAAAAACGCTTCCCTCTTAGCAGCTTCCTCTGGATCATCGTCCATGTCCTCATCTTCGTCGGAAGCTTCAGAAGCAGCATCGTCTGGGTGGGGTGCCGGAGATGCGACTGAATCGTTATCTGAATCGTCATCTTCTCCCTCTTCATCATCTTCTGCATCAGAATCCTCCTCTGCTCCAGACTCTTCCGCAGATCCAGCACCCATTCCAAATCCATCCTCGGCCATGAATTCATCATCTTCATCCTCAAAATCCATACCCTCGGGCGCATCTTGTTCTTCCTTCGAAGCTACGGCGTCTTCTTGGTCTGCCATTACTTCATCATCTGCTTCTCCCTTCTTTCCAGAGGCCTTCTTCTTTTCTCTTCTTCGTGCAATGATTTCATCAATGTCCACTGCCTTTTTATCACCTCCATTGAGTCCCTTCTTCGCTCCATCAAACCCCCAACCCTCAAACTCCTCTAAATCTGCGCCACCTGTTCCGTCTGCTTCCAATGCAAATTCAAAATCGGAATCCATTGCCCCATCATCTGCATCCTTAATTCCCCATATTCCCTCTTCTTCCTCAGACTTCTTCTTTGATTTCTTGGACTTTTTTGTAGAAGCAGTATCATCGTTGCGTTTGCGTTTTTTGTTCGAGGAAGGATCTAGAGGCAATTCCTCTTCAACCACATTAGTTAAGTCTTCGCCTTCATTGTCTGATAGTGTGAGAACGAAGTCATCGTCGCGATTGCGTTTGGGTGCCATGTTTGGTTTATACTGTCTTAAGATTTTCGATCACTGGAGAAAAAAAGTTAGAGAGTGGTTTTACCGCCTGGCAGAATCTTTTTTTGTTGACGAGATTGGTTAGCTTTTGAAAAACTGCATAAGTCTCGAGCACGACAAATAATGTGCATAAATTATACTTCACAATTATACCTAGGTAGGAGGAAAATCACAACAAAGCTACAACAGAGGAACAGATATTGATTTCTTGTATTATTTCCTGTGAATTCCTCAATTTAATTACGTTCAGTTCAATAAAAGCTTCGTCAGATCTCGCTTGTTAATTGCAGATCTTTGTATATTTTAGCACCAAAGTGTAGAAACTCCTCGCACATTGTATCCCATCGTTCAATGTTTCCATTCTTTCTTTCATTTTGTCAACTCCAAATTCTTCACATTCAGCCCAGAGCCTTTCCCTGATTATCACCCTCGAAAAGGCAAGTAATGAAATTCAATATGATCTCAAACACAGCCACCTCCAGAGTGATGGAACCTGCAATAGTGACATATTGAAAAGGAAAGAAGAAAAGAAGAAAAAGGGAAATAAACTGTATTGGGTATTCGAAAGTCGAGACTGTGTCGATCAATTATGTCCGTGAGTATGGTAGCTAGACCATGTGTGTGAATTCACCTGAATGCTCAAGTTCCTTTTGAAAGTGCACGACGTCCAGCCACTCTACTGGACTCTTCAATACAGAAGTTCGGCCAACAGAGATGAGCCGAATTTCATCCAAGAACCAGAAGTTGCGCAAGAACTTTTTCATCCAATCGTAATTGGGGTCATCCTTTTTGACAGGAACCTCGATAATCAGTTGGTGACAGCGGGCGCCACAACCGTGGCCGTAGGCAGGATCATTATCAGGGTTGAGCCAGTTGTATCCACCATTACTAGACCAAGCACGACTTGAAACCACGAGGAGACTATCTAGAACACAACCACCAATTCCCTTACGAGTATATTCAGGGTGAACATAAAAGTGTAGATTGTGTGTAAATCTGGATCGACCGTTAGATCTTCCAGTAAGTCCACAACCACGAATCTCGGTGTATCCAAAGCCAACGATATTCTCATACTGCGGTAGCTTGGTCTTGACCTTTGGATTGGCGGATTTCGCTGGAATGCAACCTTTGACGGCAACCACGAAAGGTAACTTCTCTTTTTTGTTGACTTGTATGAGGTAAAGAATGTCATTCTGAGTGACTGGCTCTTGATCCTCTGGGATATAAGACTCACGAACGTAATGATTATAAATCTCCAAAATGTGCTTTGCATCAGCTTCAGTGGCGGGTCGTAGATAAATCTCAATCTTAGGAGCAGATGTATTTGGCTCAGAGTCTTCTGCCATTTGCCGCTCATAGTGAGCATTACTTACTATGACAGCTCGTTCTTGTGCTTTTCGAGCCCTCTCTACATTCTGAAAGTGAGCTGCTGCGTCTTTGGCTGCAGTCTGATGGAGTCTCTTTTGTTCATCGGAGGCATTCAAAATATCTAGCAGCAAAGTTAATCCATGAGACCAAGGCCAAGTACATGAATTTTTCAAGGAAATAAACTTACCAGGAATTGTTGGCTCATGATGGGGTGCTTTGGAAAGGACGACGTTATTGACAACATATTCGCCAGATCTAAAACCTTCGGCAGAGGTGTCGATAGTAATTGTGACTGGCTGCACAGGGCTGACATTGTTAGACCATTCATGAATGTAAGATGGAATGTAAGCAGAATCGAAAGCTCCACGCTCCTCCCAAATTGGTGGTGTACACCAGTTACCATCCCAATCGCGCAAGATCAGGTTTGCATCTTTTGTTTCAGATAGACGAACGCCTTCCTTGGATTCTGTGCCAATGTCGGCCTTTTTCAACTTATCGCCAATGTCAGAAAAGCTAGAGATTGACCAGAATGGAGGCGAAGAGACGATGCTAACAGCTTGATTTAAGTTACCCATAAGCTTTCCATTCAATGAACCGTTGACTTGTGTGTTGGCAAGAATGGCAGCTTGGTTCTCCTTTGGTGCGAAACTGTGAACAGCAACGTGGGAAATTTTGTCCTGAGAGGATTCGCCCTTCAAAGCAGCCAAACTAATAGCAGTATTCGTATGATTATCATCAATCGTGCTCATTACACTAACACCTTTCTCAGCGAAAGGCTTTGCACTGAAGACATTTTCCTTCTTGATGCTCGGGGGATCTGCGAAGCGGCGAGCAAGAAACACACTGAAATCAGCTGTTCCAGCGGCTAGCTTGCGCTTTTCTGCATTTGCTTCGGCCTGTGTTGGCTTTCTTGGGGCAGGCTTTGGTGATGTAGGCTGTAAAACAGTTTGTTGTTGTGCTCGTACCTCCGCATGTGCGGCCGCTTTATTCGCAATGAATGTCTGGAAATCTTCATCTGCTTTGCTTAAAGTCTTGCCTTGAGTCAACTTTGCAGTGGTCCACTGTAAGAATGTATGTTAGCAAGATTCATACTCTTCAAAGTCACGACAGGTATAGGGATGAAGGAGAGGTGAATCAGAGAATGAAAGATTAAATCAGAGGGTAAAGATCGTGTAAAGGCAAGAGAGAACGGACAGATCAAGTGTGCAAATGCTTACCGAGTTGAATGGTGCGGGTATTAGAGGCTTATTCGACATTTTTGTGTGTGAGTTCTGTCTCTGAGGAAAGGTCGACTTTTCAGTACCGGGGGATTCTGGATAAAGCCATCAGTAATTGTTGAATCAATCTGAAACCAGCGCTAATATAACCTACCTAACTTGTTCTCAAAATTGTTGTTATTGTTCGAGTTGACTTCGTCATCTGTAAAGGTTTGGGGCTGCAGGGAAAGCAGAGGTGGATTCGAGGAAGAGGGAGGGGAATCAGATTTCAATTGCTGTATATTCACTAGTGCGCAATTTTGTTAGCCCTAACCTTTTCCAGTTTTGAAGAATTTTTCGGGTTTGAAAGTGAAGTGTACCCTTGAGATTTTCGCTTTGTGTTATTGATTTTGGAGCAGCGATGAGCTTTCTCTTCAAATCTTTCTCTTGTTTATCCTTAAGTAGCATTCTCATAAACTCGTCTTCCCTCATCAAGGAACGACCAGAGATGACTGTCTGTATAGGAGCAGTCAGTGGGCACGACTCACTACTTGCACCACCAGGAGCTGAAGCTTGCACCGGAGAGCTGGTGGTGTGTGTAGTTGGGATAGAAGATGGTGCAACAGAACCAATAGCAGCAAAGAGCTCTTGGCCTGCAACTGAGATGTTTTCATTGACTGTAGTGTTTGCTTTGGCATCTGGGACAATAGCAACAGGAGACTGAGTTAAAGTTAGTGATGTGAATCGATGATAGAATCAAAAGTCATACCAAGACTGGGACCATGATAGCCTCATTGGCACTGTCGACTCTGCGTGAATTGGTATTTTGAGATTTACCCATGCGCTTGTGAAAGTCTGCCATGAGCCTCTGCTCTATCAACTTCTCAGGAGTTGGCTTCTTGACTGCGCCATCCTTGACAACAGTGGTTGAGCACTTAAGTACATAGTCAGTAATAGCAACCAGAAACTAGAAGGGAGACTAACTGGAGCCAATGGAACACCACCGCCGCCACTAGAAGGCGATTCCTCGAGACTCCGAGGTGTGAAAGACTTCGCTGAACCACTCAAAGAAGGAGATATGCTCTTCGGCTTGGTTGGGGTAGAGATGATCGCATTTGCCTTGAATGTACTTTCCCCGGAACTGCTTTGAAAGTTGAATTTATTGATGGCATTGTCGTGAACCTTAGGAGAAACTGACACAATCAGCGAGCGAAAGAACGGATATGGGAAAAGATACTTACAGCGAGAATCATTTAAGCCTCCCAACTTTGACAAATGGGACGCCAGGTCCTTGTTTCCTGTCAACACGCTCATTTTCGCTATGTTTGGTGGCGGTGAAGGCGTGTGTCTACACAGAGAGTTGTCATCCAAGTCGAGATTTCTCGGGCCGCCTGGTGTGACTTGATAAAGCTTCTGGTGGCCAACTGCGAATCGTGATGAACCAAGACCGTTTACCTTCCCGGCAATCTCAAGGACCTCATCTTTGAATGCTAGAAAATCTTGTTCAAAATCTCCTCGGAGGCGTTTGATGCGGGCCTTCTCGAATTCCTCGTCTCTCTCTGTTGAAACTATTATTTTAGAGTGATGTTCCATTGCCGCGAGATTATTACAAAGGTGGAAGTAATTGCACAAAGATGCCTGGTGACGAAGAGTATAGATTGTAATCGACAAAGCAGCAGAGAGTCGCGAAAAGGTGTGAAACTGCAAAGTGATTCGCTATCTGTGTGTGGAATAATAAACAAGGCGGATAAGAGGAACAGTGAGTAAAGTAGATAGTAATTCTGTCTCTTTGTATAGCCGATTGAGGAAAATACGAAGAAATTGATACCAAATATGTAGAAGAAAGAAATACCTTCAATGGAAAGCGACAACAAGGTACCCAGGCAATCTTTTATTATCGTGGCTAAGTTATTGTTCTGTGTTGTTGAGAAGAGCTCGAAGGTGAATATGTTACTGGTTAACTAAAACGAGGTGTGTTGCGGAGGAGTGAATCGAGTGAAGTAAGATAATCGAGAAGAACAGAAATTGAAATTCTTCATGAATGTTGGGACTTGTTCTTCTTCTTCTTCTTCGAATAAGATCAAACTTTCGAGCCGAGAAGACCATGAGAAGTTTCCAATCTATCAATCAATCGCAAATCATACCACCCGTCTATCATTGATCCCATCATGAAAAAGTGACTGCAAGAGAGATTGTGGTTTGAATCGGGAAGCTACAACTTGCAGTATCGAAACATTGACATCTCGTTGCGCAGACTGACAAGCACGCGAGAACATCTCCAGCAGCCACGGATGACAATCTGATCCATTACCTAGGTAGTGAAAAATCTTCATCTAATAAACGATTTACTTTTCCAACGAATATTGAAACGTCAGAATATTAGAATATATCACGTGATTTATCTGCCTCTCCTTGAAATGTGAGCAGAACGCTTTATTTCTTCCCTGCGATGAACATTTGAGGAGAGCAATACCAACGACGACATAGAAAGATTTTGGTAAAGATGTTATCCATATTACGCAAGGCGAGACTCAAGGACAAGGAGATGAGAATTTTGATGCTGTATGAGACTGCTATTCCCCCTGACAATCTTTCCTTGCTGATCGTCTTTTTTTAATTTTTTCGCACAGCGGACTGGATAATGCTGGCAAGACTACGATAGTCAAAAGAATCATGGGGGAAGATGTCAACACTGTGAGCCCAACACTGGGTTTCATCATCAAAACTATTGAGCATTCTGGGTACATCTTATGCCACCTATGAAGAAGCTACAGCACGCTGACCATTTAAAGTTACAAGCTGAACATTTGTATTACCTCTTTAACTTTCCGCTATTTCTAGTGAAATATATACTGAACCTTACAATTGTAGGGGATGTTGGGGGTCAAAAGACTCTCCGATCATACTGGAGAAACTATTTTGAGAAGACTGATGCTTTGATATGGGTGGTTGATGCCACTGACCGTCTACGTATTGAAGATTGCAAGGAAGAGTTGCATGCTTTACTGCAGGAAGAGGTTTGTTAATAGTAAAGTATTGAGTTTTTACAATGCCAATAACTGACACTCTATAGAGACTTTCTGGGGCGAGTCTTCTTGTGTTTGCCAACAAGACAGATGTTAATGGCTGCATGACCAAGACCGAAATAAAAGATGTGAGTGAAGACTGAAAAACATGCAGGCGTAAAGGGCGTCGTCAAGAGAAGTGGATATACTAACCGGAAATAGATGTTGGTGCTAGATGAAATTCGGACGCACAAATGGCACATCATTAATTGCAGCGCGATCACAGGCGATAATTTGGACGAAGGACTGACTTGGGTTGTCGAAGACTCCAAGGAACGATTATTTCTATATTGATGTCGGTGAACGAGTCGAAAAAGTCCACTACTACCGAAATAGAGTACTTACTAGGAACCTTCCTACCTATACTATACGGAGTACTAGACCACTGGTGGATCTCCGGAATTCGTGCAACCCAATACTAGGAATATCCCATTCAACTCATTTTAGTGACATAGTTACGAAAAGAAGAGATTTGTTTGTTTGTTTTAATTTGGGACTTCTCTAGTGTCATTTAATTCTGTGCCCAGCTTGCCCAGATGGGTGTACGGGTACCGGTACCTTAATAACCTTACCCCTCGTAAAAAAAAATTGATAATCGGGCCAGGATCTTCTTTGTTTTGGGTTGCAGGAGCTTCTATTGTTTATTGTTTGTATTCGACGTAAGCGCGTAATTGTGTGACAGCCGCCGCTCAAGGAACGGCACGAAGTATACCGAGCAGATATTGATCAATTGTGAATAGGTTAACAGGTAGGTCAGTAGGTATAGAACCTTCGAAACTTATCGTGAGAAGTGTGCATCTAGACATCTGTCATGACTTTTTGAAGCACGCAAGTATACAACGATAGAATATGTGCCACGTTTTATGTATGTACAGTTGTAAAAAGAAAAAATGGCAACAACCCAAGGTTGTATCCATATCTAGGTACTCGTAACCTTACTTAAATGAAAGCTTGCAGCTTAAGTTATGAACTTTATGAAACCTTGACCAAGCGAACCTTGGAAGCTTCAACCTTCCTTACTAGAACAATCCTTTGAGGTACTCAACAACCTCGACCCCTCGTGCAAACGCGTTTACCCCGCCGAGTTGTAACTTGGATTGTCCTGTTCTCTGGAATACACCATTTAAATTTCTTCTCCCGTGTTGTTGTGCCGCCGCCTCTTATAAACATGTCGAATACCGAAGGGGAGCCCGATGTCAATGATTTCTTGCAGCGTATCAAAGAATTGGGCAATAAACGGGACCAAGAAGACGAAGACCGCACAAGAAAGTTAGAGGAAGAGATATTGCAAGGCAGAAAAGAAAGACAAGCTCGCAGAGCTGGTAATTGATTTCTATTTAAACTTTCTTTTCAGAGACATTGTTCCGCCCGTCGCCATGCTATAATATGATAGGTCAGAAATGTACTTCTTGCTAATGTTTACTTCAGAAAGGGCATTATCCATCTCTCCTACGAAGTCGTCTCCTATGAGTACACCTAGAAGACCTATATCAGGCATTCTCTCAACTTCAGACGACCAATCTTCTGAGTCTCGGCGCGGGAGTGTTGTTGACAACGACGTAGACGAAATGGCATTAAATTCAGTGCCGGATTTGAAGCGGACCTCTCAGTTTAGAGATTCACCGTCAAATGCTATGCCCTCAAGAAATTCACCTTTATCATGGGCTCGCAGACCAGAACCTTCCGATAAACCGCGGAGTCGACCTTTATCCATGGTTGCTACAGATAGGGTAACGCTATCCAGAACAACTACACCGACACCTGAGAATACCACGTCTGCCGATGACAGTACCCCTTCTCGAGAACAAATTGCGCAATCACTAGCATCCAAAGATCCAGCTTGGTTTAGGCAAACCGCCGATCGAGGCGTTAATTCACCAGCTTACAGAAAGAATCAGGTAGAAGACGAAGAAAGAGCAACACACGGGTCAATTCAGATGCCAGGAATGGCTCGTAATAATTCTACGCCAGACAAGACATCGAACGAGGTCAAGGATTATTCCTCAACTCCTACAAGATCGCCCACAAGGCCTCCAGCAAGGAATAGCATTTCATATGGAAGCGGCTCTAGAATGTCATTTCAGAGCAATCCGGGTGTTGGCATGGGATCACCAATTCCAGTGACTGACGCCCAGAGATTGGATCCACCTGCTGCTGATAGTTTGTCGGACACTCGAGGCCTAGCAATGTCACCTTCGCAGGGTCGCATATCGCCCGATAGACTAGACCGGCCCAATTCTCCAACCAAAGGAATGGGTGGATTTGTCCAAAGTGCGATGATGAAGAGATCGGAGAGTATGAATAAGCGGTGGTCTGTTGCTTCACCATCATTAGATCGGAAGAATTCGTCTTTTGATCCTGCTGCGGATAATCAATCAACTTCTCCCTCAAGGCCTGCATCAAGACCTGCATCAAGACCTACCTCAAGTCATGGCGAACTCCACCGCCCGGGCACAGCAAGCTCTATGAAAAGCAATGTAACAAACTCTACGATGAATGATAATTCCAACTTCATGAGACCATCTTTAGCAACAGCTAGATCTTACACCCCGGCCGAAGCTAAAGAGGTAGATAGTGGGAATCAATCGCCTCCAGCAGATGATAGTTTGCCTGTCAGCCCTACAAAAACTGCGGACTCGAGACGATGGAGTCCTACCAAATCTAGTTGGCTCGAGAGCGCGTTAAACAAACCTGAATCACCGAAACCTAAACCCACACCACCGCCTCAACAACCATCGTGGATGTCAGAAATTAACAGAGCAAAACAGAAAGGCAGTGTCGACTTGGGTAGAAGTCAGACCGTGAAGCACGAAGTAAATATTGGTGGGCTAATGAGATCTCCTCCTCCTGGCGCATTGACAACGCCTTCAAGTATTCGAGGCTTCCCAACAGCATTCTCTCCTGGCATTACACCACAGCGAAACATCGAGAGCATGATTAATCAGGATAGTAAGAGCGCCGCTGGGAATACAAAAGCCGAAAGGCCATCGACACCCTCCACTTCCACTCCTATTTCTGACACCACACAAAAATTCAATCCAAATTTTACATCCACACCATCTGGAACACCCAAGGCCAATTTAAATTCATCTGCTAGTTCAGTGAAAGCCAATGATTTCCGCTCTGTTTTGAAATCACGCCAGGTACCTGCTGATGAAAAGCCCAAAGAAGAGCCAGAATTTAAGAATATCTTTGGTCAACTACGGAGGACGAAAACTCAAAGTTACATTGCTCCGGATATGCTCAAGGACAACATCACACGTGGAAAGGCAGGGCTCAACCTTACTGGAGGTCCCGTAAAGACTGAACGTAAAGATGAATTCAAAGATGCGATATTGAAAAAGAAAGAGGATTTTAAGAAAGTACAAGCTGAGGGAAATGGAGTTTCGAGATCTGCCAGTAGCGAAAGTCGGGAGAATGTGGTACCTGAAGCGTTGCGGAGAAGAAACACCCTTGGAAGAAACGGTTCCGTTTCTAACATTGCATCGACCTGGGAATCTAGTTCACCACAGCGGAATGCTTCTGCCAATCCCACTCCAAACTTAGTCAAGGAAACCAGTGCCCCAACACGCATGCAAGAAAAGAGTGCAATTGGAGGTAAGCTTGCTGGACGTTTTAATCCTGGTCTCGCAGATTTACTTGCCAGAGGCCCGCCTTCACTTGCTAGTGAAACCTCAAGATCTTCAAGTGCCTCGTTATCTCAGCGTACAATCAGTATGAGCACTTCAACAACTAATCCCGAATCGAGCGAGAATGGACCACAACTCACACATATGACTAAGGGGCGTGCCCGTGGACCAAGACGAAAGGCGCCTTCTACAGCCGCACCAACTCAAACTACATCAGCACCAGAACCCGAAGAAAGAGCCGAAGAAAATGTTCCCATCACATCTCCTACCAAGTCTTTCGCTGCGCCTGAGCAACTTTCATCACCTGCTACAAGTCCAATAAAGCAGACAATTTCAGCCTTGAACACAGAACAGGTGCCAGAAAGCACTCCAATTTCTCAGCCTTCATCACCACGGAAACTAGATATGAGAAGACGATCTCTTTTTCTACAAGAAGCACCAAAGAATAAGGATACACCATCGTTGGAAGCCCCTAAACCACTTTCTTCCGTCAAAATTGCTAATTTCCCCGAGAACACGGTAAAGGCACACCACAACAAGCTCGAGGCAATAGTTTCGCCAGATCCACCAAAGCCAGAGCCCCTAGCGCCTGCCAAGTCTCCATCGCCAACCAAAGTATATGAAGATCGTACATTTAATGAACCTGTGTCACCAGAGACTGCAAAGCTTCGTCCTGCTCCGTTATCCCCGAGAAAAGCAAATTCGTTAAAATCTCCACCGCAATTCTCACCTCATTTTGATCAGCCACCACCACTCAGTCCATCGAGATCAGTCAAGCATACTGCAGCATTGTGGGGTCGATCCACTGCAGAACCACCTGCTCGCATACCTTCTCCAATACAATTACCAACCTACGAAGATGAAAAGGCCGCTTTAGTGGGCGCAGGTTTGCGACCTATAAGTCCATTGAAACGGAACAAGTCTCATGAAGACGATAAGATAAAACTAGCAGGTGTAGGTTTACCACCTATTAGTCCGTTGAAGCGAAATAAGTCTATTGATCTAGGACTACGAATGGGACCAAAATCTACAAAAGAATCAACACCCGCGCGCGCTCTTCCCACCCCTCCAACCAAAACACTAACATCACCAGTAATGAGCCCAGGTCTTCGTTCACCCAGTATGGCCTACTCCCCAGTACCTCAAGCATCTGAAGCGTCCCAACTTCTTGCCGATTTCTTCGGTGAGGAACCCAAGCCAACCCCAACTTACTCAGTCGATACAGCAAGCATTTTAATGGCAAGACAAGATACTATCTCAACGATACGGACATTGCAATCCAGTCTGTTTTATTTATTTGAGGATGGAAAGAGGCAGTCTGTTCCTACTCATCAAGAGCGTGTTCTTTTTGAGCGTGAGATGTACCTATGCCCCCATACATTTACCAATGCGACTGGTAGAAAAGTGACAGAAGTATACTGGTGGATTGGCGATGAAGTTCCTGAACATGTTGTTACTGGCGCTGAGATATTTGCTCAGAGAGAAGCCAAGGGTTTTGGTGGAAGATTTGTAATATTGAGACAAGGCAAAGAAACTCCAGAGTTTTACCAAGCTTTAGGTGGTATCATCATTATCAGAAGAGGATCTTCTAACAAGTATGATTCTCTCGCTCCTCATATTCTCTGCGCAAGACAACAGTATGGAATGTTGGTATTTGACGAGGTTGATTACTCTCCTTCAGTCTTATGCTCTGGGTTTCCATATCTTGTATCCTCACCATCAGGCAAGACATATCTATGGAAGGGTCGAGGTAGTACCGCTGAAGAGCATGGTTGTGCTAAACTCCTCGGAATGGAAATATCAATGACTGGTGATATCGAAGAGATTGAGGATGGCGATGAACCTTCGTCATTCTTGAGAGTGTTCGAGAATTGCAAACAGATTCCACAATCAGCTGATCACTGGAAACTTAAGCCAGCCTATAATAAATATTCCGCTCGTTTGTTCTGTGCTACCGCTGCAGGCAAAGAACAAGTATGTCCTCGTTTTCTTCATTGCATAATCCATCACTGACATATCCCAGATCGTCGAATTAAACCCCTTCTCTCAAGCCGACCTCTCTCCAACTGGTATTTACATTCTTGATGCCTTTTTCGAAATCTACATTGTCATCGGCGCCAAAGCTCAGTCCCAATATGGCCCCTTTCATACCGCACTTCAATTCGTACAGGAATATGGGATTCTTTCAGCGGGCATGGAAGATCGCCCTTTTGTACCTGTTTCAACAGTAGTCATTGAAGGGATCCCGAAAGATTTGAAAAGTGTGTTTAGGAAGTGGAGTGAGGGAAGAGCCCCAACTATTGCTGTGCAGCCGAACGTAAAACAAGGGGAACTGATTTGAAGAGAGTGAGAAGTTTGAGGGTCGTGCCGTTGACGGCGGCGTTGGAGGCTACGAGAGGGTAGACGAGTATGGGAATAGTCGTGTATTATCTGCTGTTTTTTAAGGGGTGACTCGCTTGGGATGAGTGAATTGCTTGGTGCTTGTATTTTTTAATTTGCTGAACTTAACTTTGACGTAACTTTAGTAGTGGACGGAAACACGCATGCATGGAGGAATGGATTGGAGGAGTATGTTTCTTGCGGGCTTTTGTTTCCTTTCTCTGTAAGATACATTATTCGATACGTGCGTATACTCCATGGAGTACACTTTTGGGAGGAGGGGGTGATTTTCAGGCTTTACATATAGATGGTGTAATTGTAAGAATTCAATATATCTTCTATTTACGCTTACGTTTTTGTTTCTGTTTGGGTGGGAGGTTAGTAGTGCGGGGTTTGGGTTTGTGCCGGTGTTTATGTATATTCATTTTCGTGAAGAGATATGAGGAGGGTTACTGGGCATGTTGTGGTGTATCACTACTATCATATGAGATAGTTCAGGAAGAACGAAAAGGAACATTTGGGCATCTGAATGATGTGATGTGATTTGATTATAAATTATAGATTATAGATTATAGATTATAAATTAAAGATTATATAAACTAGAGCGTAGCCATAAAGGCATGATTAAGCTTCAAGGAGCTTTTGCAAATGCTTTGCACATTCCTCTTTACGCTCATCACTTACAATTCCTATGCGTACCCCATTGCATATTTCCGCGGAATTATGGAATATTGAGCATGTAATCACATCATCCACTTTACGGAATGTTATCTCGTTCACCACCGGAAATATACACCGATCCATTGTTTGTTCAGTAAGGTGTTTGTATTTATCCCCGCCAAAGCGAAACATTTTCCTTGCGACAATCCATCGAGCTTCAGAGCTGGTATGGGCATGCCTTAACATTAGTTTGCAGCTCCAGATAACTTCCTCCTCTGGGTACCCAAATCGAGTCAAGTGACGGTTATCTTCGTGGACTTCGGTGAGTGTAGTGTTTATTGCAAGCTTCCATATCATTTCTCTGATCTCTGACGGGAACTTGTGGAATTGGGTGAACTCGTGTAATTGAGAAGATGCTTTCACATTCAAACCCTCACGATGAATTTCCTCCACATCGTTGACGTCATTATCGACAATATCATCATGAATCTTGCAGTGCTTGTAATTGTGCTCCTTATCTTCCCTTTTGGCGTTTGCTTCGCTTCCACATTCTTTTCTAAGCTCTTGTTCGCCTAGGTGCTTATTGTGAGCGACCTGCATATCTGATTGTTGAAAGGAGGTAGACGTAATTAACGTCTTTTTGAGTATGTGTTATTGTAATATATGAAATAGGACAAGTAGAATAAGCTTCCTCTGGATAGATGGCGTATCTTCCTCGAGAGCTAGAATTAGAAACGGTAATCGATATGATTTCACGATTTCATTGCAAACTGATCTTGAGGAGGTTTCGTCGTGGAATTGAGAATCGAGTTATCGTAGGAGTAACATACATTACATTATACATTGACCCGGATTGAGAAGATGTGTGATCAAGAACTATTGGATGCACGTTAGAAATGAGGAGCATTAGAAAATAATTCTCAATTGTCATGAAAAAAAAGAGTACAGATGAAAATCCTATAATCTGTAGGAAATCTGGAGATTTAAGGTCAAGGAAAAGATGGCTGCGCAAGCTAGTCGTTAGAGTGAAGCTAGACACGGTAGTGGGAAAAGCTAATCTTTGGACTAACATCAGTTTCTGTGGGTACGAAAGCATAGAGAGAATCATAATAATTGGGACACTGATCCACGACTAGTAAATCAAAGCACCTGCAGTGTATAGCATAAGAAAATGGAAATCAACAGTAGCAAATATCGAGATCTTGCCCAAGAGAATCAACATGAAGGACGACCACCCACAGTACGAATAAGGAAAAATGAATTCTGGAAGCAGAGAAGAGTTTGGCTATATAAAATAAATTGCTGCACAAACATTTCTTGGACACAATCCTGGATATCTAAACGGATAACCAATCTATAAGGCGCCTTCTATCTCTATAATATAAGTATTGCGTCTCTTGATAGACTTTCATCGTCTTTTCGGATATAGTTAGGGCCAGGAAACCCCCAAAAAGAGACTTCCTTCAGCCATTTCAAATAATTTAATATCTTCCATTTCACTTGGTAGCCAACTGAAGTCTTCCAGATTCGAGAAGTCGTCTCCACGTGTGCATTGAGGAGGTTCTATTGTCGGGGTTTCAGAGAGTTTCCATTCCCATTGCATATCCTTGTTCAGGACAAGATTTACCACCTCACTCATCTGAATGAGTTTTTCTGAAACAGGGTATACTCCTATAGGTCGATAAATCAGTTTCTGTTCGAGATTCCAGAAATCTCGTACGAGGTTGATTGTTGATGAGCTGTCCCACATCCCCTCCTTTCTTGGACACCGCAGTAGAAGTTCCAGTGCTTGGCGACGAGTTGCTTCATTGGGTGACTTCATGCAAGTGACTAGTCAGAAAGTGGAATTAGTATTGGGTTAGAATATTGTAGACTAAGCAACTTACAATATAAAGGAGCAATCAAACCCAAATCAGCCGAGAAAGTGAATGCAGGTCTTCCAGCTTTAGCATCTTCCTCGGCAGCGTTGATTAAAGATCTCGCCAGACTGACGATGATCTGAAATTCCAAATTGAACACGGCGAACTTTTTGGGATCATTGACGTAGTTCTTGATGATTCGAGGGTCGTCTAGGTCTAGTTCGGTGACCCTGGCCATAATATGCACAGTTGCATAATGTACTTTGCACAGTGCAGCACCCCTCAATTGTTTACTGTCAAAGGTATGACTCTGGTTTTTCATGAAGTTCTCAAATGAGACTCTCCAAGCGTCCAATTGCATACGAGATTTTACATATAAATCCATCGCTGATTTTGGTTGGCAGGCGGAAGGAAGGTTACCATCCCATAAGTAACCCCCTCGGAAAAGGCTATCGGATGCGTGAAGGAGACTTCTTCTTGCTGCATCCAGGTTCTTGAATTCTCTTGGTATGATATTTTCTCGAGTACTGATGGTCGATATTACTTTTGCGAAAGCCATACGTTCTGGAACTTCTCTAGTATCGATGTACAGAATAGCTTGTATGCAAAGTCTCATGAACATAGGTACAATGTTTTCTTCTATCAGATCCTCGTCTTCAGAATTGTTTCGTAATCGCGAATTCTGCAAAATCTTTAGGCCGCTCTGCAAATGCATCACTGCGCTTGAGAAATGGCCCCGTAAAGAATCAAAGCAAACGAAAAGAATACAAGACATTAACGCTGTGAGAGGTTTCTGTTTGCCTGCCGCTAGAGACCGTCTAAGGTGTGAAATGGCCTTTGTATATTGACTTGTAGCGAACCCAAATCCTGATCTTGCAGCATCGCATTTCGTCGCAAGATCCAATCTTCGGTTCGAGAAATCTTCGTGGAGAGTCCCAAGTCCTATGATAGCATGCCGAAGAGATGGGTCCACAGAGCTTGCTTGCAATATGAGATGATTCCAGAAAGAGGGATCAAAATATCCACTGAGCTCTGTTGCTGTATTGGAAACAAAGTATTGAAAACCTCGCCGTTCATTTACAGTACCAGGTAAAAATGTAGGTACTCGCTGGATGTCTGACAATGTTTGCATTTCCGGGCTCAACCTCTTTAGGTCTGTGAAATACCCATCACATTTTCGTCCAGTGGAAACACATCTTTCGCATGAAGGCTTGGCCTCATCGCACTTGACTCGACGTATCCTGGATTATGTCAATGAGGAACATTCCTTGACTTGAACAACATTTCAGATTCATACTTGCAAGTTCGGCAGCCTGTCTTCACTTTGGGTCCACATCTCCTAGATCGGGGTATTATTTGATTGGGGATTTCAATAGGCATTGTCTCTTCAAAACTTTCGAAAACTTTCCAGGGGGTCCAATCGAATTGTCAATGATGGCAGGAATGAATAAGCAAGTAGATACGATGCAACCTCTTACACGAAAGTAGAAAAGGCATGGAATGGAAAGCTAAGTCCCTACTTATGTCAATATATACATATATGTATAGCACTGCCCATTACATGACAATCTTACATGTTCCCCTTTCTTGATCCTCAGCCTTATGTGATGTGGAGGGTGCATGAGATAGTGCATATGGAATTCTACCAATCTGTAGGCATTCTTTCCTTGCCTGAGATGTTTTAAATCAAGAAAACCCTTGACACTGTGAGATTAAGTTAACTCGTAAATCCTCTTTGCTTGGCCTTCGGCAGTAGTCTCGCCTGAGCCACAAGGCTGATATCGCAAAAATGCGAGCGAACCAATGAACCATGATTATATAATGTCTTACTAAATAAAGCTTCATTCTTCACCGCCTCAAGTAAGCTATCTTAAGTATCTTGACTCCACATTTGGCGTCGACTTTTATGTCAAAGAATGGGATTCATTCTACAAATTCATACTTCAATTTGATGCTCCACGCGCTCCTCTTCTAACACAGTCAGATACTACAGATTAAGCATAATTCAAGTCCTTGGCTGAATGGCGCAGAACCCAGAATTGATGACATTTAATGGTGTCCATGAAAGGTATAGATAGATAACTCAGATGGATGATTGATAAACGAAGAAGGCTCAGTTCTAATCTTACAGTCGTGTACTTGCAGTTCTCTCTACAGGCTATAAGATTGATTGATTGCTTTCATTTCTGTAAGAATGAGAGCGAAAAAGAGAAAATCAACCAGGATAAAAATCATAGATCAAAAGTGCAAAAGGTAAATCTCGATTGCGACACCTGAGTGATTCGAACACTCGCTCCCGAAGGAAATGCCTGACTCTGTTGATACAGTAGCAGGGCATCGCGTTAACCACTCCGCCAAAGTGCCTATTCTATATAATTCCCTTACTCAAGTGTGTATAAGTTCTATGCAAAAGACAGTGGGGATTTGAGAGTATCAGGTTTGGTTGAGCGGGTGAGGTGGAGCTGGCAATATTCAAGAACCCGCATGGATCCACATAGCGCGGCTATATGCTCATAGGATTTCCATCCCTTAACATCATTGGCAAGCGTTATGATAGCTTCAAGGTTAAGGCTCAACAGCTCCGAGAAACGTTCAGAGGATCTGGTTTATCTCATCTTGTATATGAGCCTCAACCTGCGACTTGCAACAAATCGACGAGGGCATGTAGCTTTGATCAAGTGATGATCAGCCTCCCCCGATCCTTCACCATACAAGAACCCTCGGCTGCCTTATCGAACTAGCAGATCCATCATTGAATGGATTCTGATCAAGATCATCGGCAGGGTGCACTGAGTGGCAGCTGTACTCACATTTACCACATCGCCATAAACACAGCTCTCCATTATTTGGTTGGAGAACATCTTGACAACAGACAGGTACTATGGCGATCGAGCATGGCATGGATTTGATCATTGCTTCCTGCACTAGTGATAGCCAGGTTGGCCTATAGCATAAATATAGTGTATTTGATTTCATACATGTTACGACTTGTTCCAAAGTCAGAGATCTTACTCTGTGCTGCTTACAATCATTGAAACCTTATCCCCTACTACTTTCTCCTCTCCTGGGCCCTGCAAGAAATTACTAAATTATGTCAATTATTCAATCCTCATCATCTCTCCTTTATGGAAGGAGAAGGAAATCGATTATGTGATTGGCTTTTAATGTGAAACACTATGATCTGAAGTTAATCTGATACTATCACGGGTATTTCTAATTTATCTTCTGCCTTCCCTTTCCTCGTCTGCAACTTCTCATGATCAGCTTGATACCTACCAAATCCTGCCGATTTTCTTCTTTTCGCTCCTCACTACGGAGGAGAGAAATTCTTCCTTTCCCTGATCAAGGAGAGGAGAGGAGATTGAATACTCTAGAACTTGCTTGCAGATGCATCATGCGTGGGTTAGTAGCTCTCAAACGCCAAAGACAGAAGTCTGGCAGGGAAAACTTCTGGCGAAGACATCTCCTCATTAGGAAAAGACATTCAATTCGTTTTTCTGGGAAGCCAACTGCCTCCCGGTGGCCATTTGAATTTTACAAGGTAAATGAAAGTTTCCGCTTTTTAGGCATAATTCATTTCGATAAGTCCTTCTTCCCAATACTTGGAGTCGTATATATGGCTGGCCCTTGAGCTTTTATCCTTATCTCCACGATTTGGCAAGCTGGAATCTTTCACAACTATCTTTTTCAACGTCACTCTCACCAACATGTCTCTCTCATAACAATCTCAAAGTTAATCTCCATTGGTATTACAACAACAATATCATAATCCAATTTTCACAAATGATATTCTTTTACAACATTCAAGGCAACACTATTCATATTTAGCCCTGCGCTCCTTACCGGAAGCATCATTTTTGATGATATACATCTAGGCCCCCCACCCCCTCCCCGTAGCTCTCTTCTACCTAGCCCGAGTCCCGCTCACTACATGTATCATATCCCGCCCCACCTACCACTCTCCACTCCGGTCAGCACGAGACCAATACTTTCTCCTCTCCTCCACAGAAACTAAATCCTCATATATATACTTAAAAGTTGATCGCCATCACAACAATAGCACAACATCTTTGATGGTCTAACGGTCATGATTTCCGCTTGTCAATAATATTGCAAGTCGCGGGAGACCGGGGTTCGACTCCCCGTCAGAGAGTTCAGCATAGGATTCCTGGAACTTCATGTTACAAATTACTTTTTTGAAATTTCTGTGATCTTTTTTGTGGTCGTGGCAGTTTTTTTGCCTTAACGCTTTTGCTAGCCGAGGCGATCCACACGTGATATCTCAGCCCAACCCGATATCTGGGAGAGAAAACAAGCCGGGTTTGATTGATCACCCCAATATTGACAAATACATTTCTATGGAAATCAACCACGAGTAAAAAAGTGTGCTTGGAATGTCAAATAGAAGATCAGCTTTTTTTAATCCTCCTCCCCCAAGGATATTTAGGTATTCTTTCATATGCGCCGAAGTGAATAATTAGACTCTTGAAGTGTTTTATTGATAGTCAAACTCCTATTTGCTTGATTGAGATAGAGGTACGTACACACACATTCTTTTCTACGCCTTTCTAAGGACTAAAAGGAGTTGAATTTGTGGAACTAAATGCCGCGATCCCTATTTCCTCTGGTGATTTGGGTGATCGACGGATGGACTGTAGTTATCAGTATTGAACTTGGATTCTGGGAATCTCTACACCCACGTATTGGGATTGGGAACAACGGAAAGTCTATATATTCTCGTGGGTTTGATTCTGTGGTTTTGCAAGGAGTGAATTGCTGAGTTATATAACTATCAATCTTTGATTCCAGACGAGAACACACTGACTTTCTCACACATTTCTTATAATACTCCTCATAGTCTCATCTGTATATCTCTCTATCAAAATCACAGAGTCCCATATATGACATTCCAATCCCCTTTAAATAATAAAATAATGACAGACGGTCTCGATTATAAAAATACCATTAGCACATTTAGAACCGGTAAAAATCAGATACTTTCCCCAATATACCCCTCCCAGCTCTCCAGAAGAAGCCCATCTCAGTCTAAGCTATACAGTCTTTCCCCCCCCCCGCCTCCATTCAATATCTCCAAGGGTATACAAGTTTGAGTGATAAATACAAGCCAGTTCATTAGATCCCATCAAGCTGTACGACAGCGAAGCTTCAAACTAGTGACTTTACTTGAATAATGCACAGTGCGTAACAACCGCTCCATGGTTATCACGAAAGACAATATAGCTCGGGAGGTAGTTATGGGTCAGTTTTCTCAATTTCTGAGGCTGATATGAATGTATATATTGCGGTTATTGTTGTTGTGTATACGATTCATCGACCGGCTCTTGAGGTGCGGGGATATGACTGTTTCCAAATCAAGTTCTATCGCTCTCGTCTCATCGATTGCTAGCTGGCAACAGGTTTAAGCGCGTCATCACTGAAGCACCACACTCTGGTACTTGGAAATTAGAGACGGCTCTGTGTGAAGTAAAAGGACTTCCTCTGTGTGCACCATAGGATGAGCAAGCAAATCCAACAAAGCTATTCTAAATTTTCCCAAGCGTTGATGAGATGAAAGATAAGTCATCTGAAATACAATCACTCAGTATTCACCAAGAACCTCTTTCCTCTTCCCATAATTTAAAGATAATCAACACATACATCAGCATCTCTCACATCACCGTACCCAATGACACCCATAACAAAACAAATGGCAAACATCAGCAACACATTAGCATATAAAAAGTAAGTAATAAAACCCAATGCATTTTTCTATGAAAATAGCTACCTAGGTATGTACACTAAGAATATGAAACCCCTCACTATCTTGCTGCAAGCAGCAGAATTAACCATTACATTTTCTCTGTATCCTATGAACCTCTCTCTCTGTCTCTAGGTAAGATACATCTTGTGTATCCTCCTAGAGCCTGTGGAATTTCCTGCACTATCGTAGTTTGTAATTCCGTAGTAAGTGTAGGGATGAAAGCGGAAAATCGTTCCGTCTATACATATGTAACATGTGTAATATGTATAAACAGTCGAAGTATACTCGCCCCAACGCCTATGTGTTCGTAAATTCGTAAAGTCGTATGAACATCCAGTCCATGAGTCTCTCCCTCTATCAATCCGTCTATCAAATTCTCTGACAATGAAACTTTTGTGCAACAGGTAAAAATCCGCAAAAGACAATATAATCTTACAAACCGTCAACGTCCTTGTATCCCCCCAATCTTATCCCCTAGTCATCATCGATTGTCCCTCATCACTCATCTCTCATCGTCCCAAATCTCAGCTCCCTTTCATCTCCCATCTCCCATCTCCAAATTCTCAAACAGAATCAACGTTAACTTCAACCCCACAAATAATACTCCATATCTCTCTCCTTCTCCCTCTCATACACAACCCCCTCAAACTCCGGTTTTCTCCAACCCACAACATCGCGTTCCATCATGTTCATATAGGCTCTATACGCGCCCAAACTCATGTATTCATGACAACCCGGACAGTCGAAATACTTCTCTCTCCTTCCTTCCCCATTATTATCGCAAACATGAACTCTGCTCAAGAACTCCGGATCCTGTTGCACAAACACTCCTTGTCTATAATTGAAAACTCGAGGAGAAAAGGAGGGTTCTGTCACCCACTCACCGTTATTAATAGGATAGTGATGACGACACTCCCATCTGTCTTCTCTTGACAAGATAATAAAACTCTTGACACCATTATTCTCCCAATCGTAATTAATTTGCGGATGTCCTCGAATCTTTCTCAACTCATGTCTCTTACAAATGGGCGAATAAACAATTTTAAGAGTTTCCAGCTCCCTTAATTTTAAATCCGAGGGTTTAGAACGATGATTCCAATCGCCCCAGAGAAGACGAAGTTCGATTGGTGAATCAATAAGTGAAGAATCGATTGCAAGATGTTTAACATCACTCAATGGATGACGAGCCGCCGAATCATTGGCCCCAAAGATCGCCTTGGTAGTCGTGAAATTACTAGTATAAGGACTCGCGTCTTCAATCGAAGTTGCAGCTCGTCGAACATAAACAGTATCAACATCGAGATCTACGTAAATTCTAGCTCCAGATGTTGAGGGCGGGAGAGCCAACTGCTTGAAGAGAGGGAGGAGTTCATCGCGCGCTTCGCCGCAGGTAGAGAGAAGTGCAGGAATGGGACTAAGCGAAACGAGTGACTCTGTTGGGTGGTCATAGGTGAGTTGTACAATGCGGGGGTGGCAGGCTGCAAGTTTCCAGATTTTGACGCGCAATTCTTTAGGGAGGAAGGGGAAGAGGCTGAAGGTTGTCAGAGTTGAGGAGCGGAGGAACATTCTTGGGAGGGTTTCTGGTAAGGGCCAAGATAATTGTTGAAGTTCTAGAACTGGCGTTTTGGGAAGTGGTGAATCAGAAATTGGCGATTCAGAAATTGGAGGTGTTAAAGGTGGAGTGTCAATAGTGTCGACTGTTGAAGCATAGATCGATTCATTGCCCATGATATTAGCTGCCGAAGCATAGATTGATTCTCTACCCATGATGAAGTTTAAGTAATCATGGTAATCATTAGTGAGCGGAGGTATCGCTGGTGCTATGATGAAGTTCGAGTTATTATTAGGTAGTGGAGGATTTGTTGTTTGCTTTCGCTAGAATAATCATTAGAAATGTTTGTGGTTTGTGGGATACAGGAATTGATGGTAGTAATACAGTTTTAGACCACAACATCGATAATCTTGATATCATTTCTGGCTTGATTCGCAATCACTGCTATAATTTTGGAAGATCTGGGCGAGGTTTGCAAGGATATGAAGCACCCGAGCATTTTCTGGCGGTACCTTTGGAAGGGAAGAAGGGGGAAGGGGGTGGAAGAAACTTACAACAGACAACTTTTGGAGGTTCTGTAAGATTCCTCTTTTGATTGACTTTGGACTAAGTGAATGAAGTATTTCACCTGCCATTGTAGGATTTGTAACGTTGAAACCTTTGCAGCTTTCTGTTGTAGATATTCAAATTCTTGTTGTTGAAATTTGCGTAAAGAAGACAGATCGGAAAAGATTGTTGCAACAGGAAGACAACAAAGACCTGATATGTAAAAAATTTGCAGACCTCTATTCACTCTCGAGGCGCGTTTGGTTTGTTTGGGTTGAAAGAGATCAGATCGTGTTACCCACATGCCCTCGAACTTGGTAAGTCATGATCTTGATATGAAAAGTGAATCTGATGTTTTTGATAATCAGGATGAGAACTATCAAGGTGTGTATCTTCTACCATCCTTGTGTAGTGCCATGTTATGAAGATGCTGTAACTTCCCGAGAAGGATACTTACTTGAAGATGGTGACAACAGAACTTTCTGGCATGATTGTTCTAAACAAAAGGACAAACAAGGAACGGCACAGCCCCCACGTTTTTTTGGCCTTCGAGCAAATTCGAGATCATAACTCCCATGAATGGTGGCATGGTAGAAAAGATTGCTATGGCAACAATGAAGATGGTACATGATGTGTACATAATGGAACATAACATTTACATATGGTCTTCATCTTCACATGCCAAAACATATGATTAAGTTGCCAAAGATGAAGTTGATATGAAATACTGTAACTTGCCTTTGAAACCTTGTTATGGCTTTGGAGAAACATGATTCCACCTATATTCCGAGGTGAACTCAAAGAAAAGGACAGTTGATCGATTAAACATGTCAGAAAAGAAGATAGCTTAAAATCATGAATCTATCAAGTACATATATAGATCTGTTCCATGACAATTACAACGCAGTATGAAGAACAAGCATGAGGAAAACCTGCAACCAAGAACTGCCTTGATCTCCAAGTGCTTCTATGCTAACCTGGGTACATGA
Source organism: Botrytis fragariae (assembly GCF_013461495.1). Taxonomy (NCBI): domain Eukaryota; kingdom Fungi; phylum Ascomycota; class Leotiomycetes; order Helotiales; family Sclerotiniaceae; genus Botrytis; species Botrytis fragariae. The sequence continues at coordinate 1,800,588 of NW_023500993.1, forward strand.
TGTTGGAAAGGCTTCCTATGTAGGTTAAGATCTTCTCATATTACTGGACTTCAGATGATAATCGTCTGTATATGAGTCAGGCTCATGAGTAGGGAGAGGGGTAGAGATTCAACCAGAGAGCTATTCACCAATAGCGATCGACGCCGTTGACCTTGTGATATTGCAATATCCTCATTTGATAAAGATATACATAGACACGCATTGCTAGAAAGATGAATATCATTGTAGATAAGGAAACATGACCATAGAAAGGGCAGATATTTACTTGACTCGATTTTCCATCTATTTTTGAGATTTCCCCATCTTTACTTCGATGTAACGTGATGGATGTGATGGATGTGATGAATGTGATGAATGTGATGTTCCCTTTCATTCTGAAGTCCTACGTGTAACATGCAAGCTCAAACTTAAAATGAACAAGGACAAGGGTTATTCATCACCCACAATTAAACCCCAAACACCCCAAACATCGTCATCCTACCTAAGAATTACTGTCAAATAATGCACAGCACAACATCTATATTTCTTAAGATATCTTTACCCTCAATCGAGGGCATATCTGTATTCATTCCTCACACATAGATCCCATTTCTTTGGATATGCGATGGCAGCCCAACGTCGAGGAGAAGATCCTTTAAACATCGAAATTAGTAACATCACTGCCGATCTCCCGCCCCTCTCCGCACTATTCATGATATATTTCGATATCAAGGCTGGCTATACAATTGGATGGAAACGTTCATTACCAGGCATCGAATTAGATGGAGTGGTCGAATATAGGAGTCTGCCGTCGGGCTTACATACAGTGGAAGAGGATCTTATATACTTCACCCATGATAATTATGCAGGACTCAGCGCATTCGTCAACGCGCCGGCGGATAAAAGTTCGAGGAATGCGAGGATGATTGCTGTAGGTATTATGGTACCTTTGAGTTATGGAAGATTGGGTAGGAGTTGGAAACATGCTGAGAGCTTGAAGGATCTCGCAAGGTATGACTACGCAACCAATTGATATGATACTTGCTGACGTTCCTTTTAGTGAGCTTATACTTGACGAGAGCAAGACGGAGCGACTTGAGGGATTTTGGGAGAGTCACAAAGGCGATGATCTGGGCAAAAGTAGAGATACCGACTCACTACTAGATTCCCCGTCAAGTGCTAGATACAAAGCCCGGAATACACCACCGAAAGCAAAAGGTCACAATAGAGAACGCTCAGCTTCCGATGGCACGGCTTTAATACCCCCTGGACACGCGTTGTCAGTATATCACCCTGCTTGGAGCCTGCCAAGACTATTGGACACATTTGGCCCTATGATATTCCCAATACATAGAGCTGCACTTTTACGGAGGAGGATTTTAATCAGTGCGCATGCACCTGTACATGAGACATGCGATTTTGGTTAGAAAGCCTTTCTATGCCGTTCTTACATCAACTAATATTAAACAGTGTATGACATATCCGTTCTATCAAACATCCCACTTGCAGTGAGCGATCTACTAGAGCCAACTGCCCCACCACAAAGACTTCGACCCCTTTTCTCAATCGGTGTCCACGATATACCCCTCCTCGAAGATGACCTCAAAGCCTCAAAACGAAGAGCCGCCTCCGAAGATACCGCTCAGACTGAAGGGCGCGATGAGCCTGGCTGTGGTTGGATAGCCTGTACGACCGACAGTATTCTCGCTACTAAAACCCATCTCTACGATGTCCTCATTACCATGCCACCACCCCACGCCTCCACCTCCGCCTCAAAAGTCTGGCCCAAAATCGAATTATCGCCTGGCGGCATCGAACTAAAAGCTACCCAACGCGATCTACGCCGTTACAAAGCCCTCCGATGGGGTCTATCTCGAACTCCTCAGCCCGCCTCCCCGGACATAAGCACCTCGCGTCGCGCATCCACCACCTCCTACCTCGAGCAATTTCCCTCCCCTACCACTCTTGACACCTCTACTGCTACTCTCCCTCCCCGAGACGATCCCAATCTCGATATCTCCGACACAGACTCTATCATTGAGCCCATCTCCTGGGCTGCGCTCGCATATTCCGGATTCATATGGTGGGCTTCAGCGGGCGAACAACGCCTCCATTCCCAGGAAGAATGGGAAGCTGATTCGGCACTTCTATCCTCGCCTCATACACCAAATCCGTGCCCTACTCCGTTAGGTTTTAATGCGAGCGGGATGATGACGGCGGAAACGGAGATGGGAATTATTGCCTATTTTCATCGTTTTACTACGCAGATCCTTACGTGCTTAAGCGATATCATTGATGCGAGTGATTCGGATGATGAAAGAGAAGATGATCAAATACATTCACATAGTTCTTCCGCTCCATTAATCAACAGAGGAAGCCGTAATAGTTCTGGTAGTGGCGGGGGCGGAGGAGACGCAACCGATAATTCCTCTTTAGAAGAGGAAGAAGAAGGAGATGGAATGAGCTGTGTGTACATCAGCAGTGTAGATATGGAACGCATGGGTCTCGATGTATGGAGCGCAGGCGACTATACGTTTGTAGAGGAAATCGTAAGAGAATATTTTGGGAGAAAGGCAAAGATTGAAGGGAGGGGAGTGGATATTTGTGGTGTCAGGATTTGTTAGGGGAATTGTGAGCTGGGGATAGTTCGGATTGGGACTAGGATGCCGAGAGATGGATTGTTAGAGTTGTGATGGTTGTTATCCTTCATTTAAATCCCTTGCTTTTCGTCTTTATATAGGAAGAATAAAAAGAGCGCTAAGATGGGAGTTCTGGATCGGCGTGTAGGAGTTTGGAGTCTTGAATCCTCATCTGGATCTGAATTTGATGCTGGTGTTGGTGCCAGAAAGCAAGGAAAGAAGGAAAAGGAAAGGATTGAATCACGCATCGAAATATTCAAATTTCAGTTGTGTCACTTTCATCTTATGCTTCACATCATTTGCACCATGAAAATCGTAGACGCATTTACACGTATTTTAAGAGTATAAATGAATGATGTGACTGAAGTGAACATAAGAAGATTAAACATATTCATTCTTTCATAATCGAATTTTTTAATTCATTGCATTGCATTGCATTTCTGTTCTGCTCTGCTCTGCTCTGCTCCAAGCAAAACTAAAGCCGCACACAACAAGCTATGTGTATAACATACAACGCCAACCCAAATGCTCATCACGCCTATTTTGTACAAGTACATACGATAAAGTTTCCCCCAATAAAGAAAAATCCCAAACACCCAAGAGATTCAGTGAGACAGACGTATAAAAGTAAGTATTGAAGATCCGCTTCAGAATGAATTCATGATATAGATTTAGAAGTAGACGAGCATGACTCATTATTCCCCATCAGTATCCGTATCTGTATCCGTCTCACTCTGTTCATCAACTTCTTCTTCAGTGTTACTATCCTCATCACTCGAGTCTCGAGTTATTTGCTTCTTCTTTTTGGGTGGCGGGACACCGGTTTTCATGGCTTGCATTTGTCCTGCTAGGGAATCTAGATTTTGTTAGTACGAGCTCAATTAAAAAAATGATAATGTTGGGATTTTAACATACCTTCATCCGGCTCACTAATATCGTCCTCTGCATCGATTTCCATAGCCTTGCTAGCATCTTCCACGACAAGTGTAGCTTCAAGCTTGGTATCAAACCCAACATATGAATCACAGATGAGATGCATAACAAAGGTGTAGCTTCCGGGTTGTGGCGGAGCCTGGAACTGTGCCTTAAGCGTTTGCATATTGAAAGTCGGTTTTCCACTTTCGTCAAATATGGGCTTGTCGAAGGCAAAGAATGTAAAAGGTGGTACAGCAATCTTGCCTTGCTTGCTATCGGTGAGGAAAACATGCCATTTAGGCGAGTGGTCACGTGTAAAGTAGGGGGCGAATGCAAGGGGTGGGAAGACCTGCTTATTTTCGGCCTTTTCGCCCTTGGCAGACTTCTTCGCGCGACCAAGAATGGCATCAAGATCATCCTCGTCTGGGTCAATATCTTCCAAATCGAGTTCGTTAACCTTAGGGACGTTCTCGCTTCCAGGAGGGATGAATCGCCCTTTGACAACAAAGGATACTAATGAGCTAGGGGTGATAAACTTTTCGCCTGTAACCTTGAAGAATGCCTTTTCAACCTGTAAATGAGGAAGTTGCTTTGCAGTAGACATGGCGGTTTTGTATTGAGCTTCTGTGAGAAGCCCATTTCCAACACTCAACTTCTTTCGGTATGCGTTTGGTAGTGCCATGTACTGTTGAAGGGTCAAATGAGTTTTAGAGTCGCCTTCAATTGCCTTCGCGATAGCCGGAGTAATGTATGGTAATTGAAGAAGGGGCGAGGCATTGGGTGGTAAAGCTTGAACGATGTTTTGAGCAGTCGCGTATGATGCAAGAATAGGGCCAGTAGTCGTGAAAGCGAGAGTGATAGCTGTGAATGCATTGTTGAGGTCATGAGCGATAGGAGCAACTTCGTATTTTGCCTTGTTGAGTTCAGAGTCTTCAAGTTCAGTTCGGCCCAAGTATGCCCATAGTAATGCAAGAGCCTTTCGTCGAGCACCGCCGTCTAAATCCTCTAGCTTTGTTTTGTCCTTGGCTGACAAGCCAGCTGCAGCAGTGATTCCATCTCCTTCCGCAAGAACTCTTGATTCCAATTTGCCAAGTCCCGAATCAGCTTTGTGGCCTTTCAAAATTTTCTTGTATTCAACACCACTGCTTAAAGCACCAACAATTCCGCCCTCGGTGATGCTCTCTTGATATTCTTGGAACAAGTTGTTGGCACTTTCAATTAAGACCTTCTCTTTTGACATGCGCTGGGTGCCATACCACCAGGTTCCGACAAGGTAAGGAAGTAGAACTCCCAAAAGAAGCGCATAGACAAGCACGACATATTTTCCGTTTCCTTCAGAGACGATCCAGGTGGGCAAAGCAATTCCGATGCTGAAGCTCTGTTTGCCATCGGGATGTCCAAATTGTATATAATTGTTTCGGATATCCTCATCGGTAAGCGCCTTGTATGCCTTTGTAAGCTCTACGAAGTAGTCGTTCAATGATTCGATCGTTTGGTTTTTAGCTGGGTCAGGTCTAATCTTATCAGGGTGGAATTTCAACGAAAGTCGTTTGTAGTGTGATTTGATTTCTTTTTCAGTAGCGGACTGTTGAGAGATTAGCCAATATCAAAAAGAGGTAATTAAAGCCAAATTACCTCTTTGATATCCAAGATATCATATGGATTCCAGATTTTTGCTACAGTTCTGGCTGTGACTTGAAATTGGTATGCCATAAGAGCTACTACCGCCCACCCCACAACCATAGCAATCATGCGTTTTATCTTTCTCTGTTTTCTTCTCTGTGCCCTCCTTTGGCTATCGATTAGATCCGCATGTTCTGGCTTGTAATCTGTCTTTATTCTGGGCGCCGTGGCGCCTGGATCTGACCTGGGTCTTAAAACGTCCCAAGTCAGAGCTGTAGATACGATTCCAACCAGTGTACCGACGAAGATAGGGAAAAATTGTCCCTGTAAAATGTTAGCTAGCCTCCTTGTGCTGTATGCGCAAAAGTTACATACCTGTTCATCGTAGGAATAATCCGTTCCACTCATCTTGAAATTATTTTTTGGCCTTCAAGACCTTTCTTTTAAGTGAAATTGCACGCAAATTAAAAATTTAATTCAACTCTCCCCTCCAAATATTATTTGCGACAATGTATCTAGCGAAGGAAGGACATGAAAGAAACCTATAAGTTGATTGTTCTTCGAAAGAAGATGTGTTATCATACGTTTCGACTTTTTGGCCCTCGAGCTTTTGAGATGTGGCTCGAACTTCAGTCATCACCGTAGAAAGAGAGGCTAGCTACTATTGGTATAGTTTGAAGCTCCCCACCAATCGAAACTTTGAAAACGAACTTTAAATTCAGGTGAAATCTGGACAGAGAAGGATATCGAAGAAAGGATTTATAAAGAATTTATTTATACATTCCCGATGTAGCCCTCAATGAAATAATAGTATGAGCTGCATGAAATGTAAAATCGGGATTGTTTATCATGTATTAAGCTCTTTATATTGATGAATATTTACAACAAGCCAATTCCGTTCTTAATTGCCTTGGCTTTATTCTATAGTCTTCCCAGAAGTTCGACACGGACAGCACCATCAGCATCATCATATATCTAAGATTCCCAAGCGAAAACTCCTGTATGCCAGATATAAAACCCAGCTCATGGCGCCTAGCAATGCAAATCAATGTTTATCCCTACCCCAATACTTATCTTGACATCGTATCTATCCCTTCTTAGCAAAAACATAGCAAACTTTACATCTTTCATCCTCTAGGACTGAAAGTAAGACGTCGTCATCTAGGGACTGTTTCACGTCCTTTACCTCTGTAGCAATCAAATCCGCCGATTTGATATGGAACATCGAAGTATCAATGTGTCTATACTCCATTAACGCTTGCATCTTCTTGCCTTTCTTGGATCGTTTTCCTTTAGTGGCTTCAAGAGCAATCTTTTGCTGGGCCTCTACATTTGCTTTGGTTGCTGGCACCAGTGAACAAGCTGGATTGATAGGGAATTCATCATCATCGTCGTCCTCTTCATCCTCTTCACTGGCGCTGATCTCTTTATTGGGCTCCGGCATCTCAGATGATGATACAACTGGCTCCTCGCGACCAACTCCTCCACAATCGCAACCCAAAAGCTCGTGAGTTTGGCATTGCGCATTTACATCTAATCTAAAGAGGTCTCGTAACTCATCAGCTGAAAAACTTGCTTCGTTCTTCTTGCCATCCATAACACTGTCGGCGAGTCCCATCTTAGTAACTTGTCGTTGATATATCTTTTCATCCATGCCTCCCGACATTAGAAACCTGTATATCTTGACTGGACGCTTTTGCCCGTCGCGATGGATACGTGCCATGGCTTGAAGGTCAGTAGCAGGATTCCAGTCAACGTCAAACAATACGAGGCGTGATGCTCCAATTAGATTTATACCAGCACCGCCGGATTTAGCCGAAAGGAGAAAGGCAAAATATTTTGATGCAGGTGTCTTGTTGAACGTATTTACTAGATCCTGTCGTTTTGCCTGAGGAGTGCTACCATCGAGGCGCAGAAAAGGTAAATTTAATGACGAAAGGTGTGACATTAGCAGGTCGAGAGTAGAAGTGTAGTTGGAGACAAGAACTATCTTTTCGGTGGTTGACTTCGAAAGCCGCAGGAGCATACGATTTAAAACTCTGAATTTACTGCTTGCCACGACTGGATTTTTCTTGAGAATCTCGGGAGGTATGCTTTCTAAAAGCTGAGCAACGTTCGAATTGCTAGGTGTATCTGTATCGCTCTTTTTGACAAGGAGGCTCGGAGCGTTGCAGACTTTCTTGAGCATAGTGATAAGCTGTAGAGAGGCCTCTGAGCTGCCAAGGACTCTGCCAAAGACCGGAGAGGCTAGGACATGCTGATAAACTTCAGCCTGAGCTTGAGTGGGCTTGCAGAACAATACATATTCTGTCTTTGGCTTTAAGTATTTTGAAAGTATGCTGGCGTTGCGACGTAATATAAACAACTTTGTCAACTCGGCCAACTCCTCTTCTCGGGCCGTTCCCTTCTCCATGTCGCTCTCTGTAGCACCTGGCTGTCTGCTTTTCAAGATTGGGGCCTCGAAACATTTTTTGAAAGTATTGTAGCCATTGAGTAGACCGGGGTTTACAAAGTCTACCATTGTAAAGAACTCTGATAAATCATTTTGTATAGGTGTTCCAGATAAAATGACTCGTCTCTCGGTATTCAAATTCTTGATTGCCTGCGCCGATTTGTTCGCAGCAGTCTTTAAGCGATGTCCTTCATCAGCTACGACTATATCTATTCCACCTCCTTTCTTTAACTCTTCCTGTACTGTGCGTAGTTTTTCATACCCGATGATCATGACGCTATAACTCTTGCCGTGAGTGAAATCGGTAAGCCGAATGTTTTTGGATCCATCTGCAACGAAAACGCCTATTCTTTCATTACCGAGCCACTTGTTGAATTCTGCTTTCCAATTAGAGATAAGAGTTACGGGACAGACAATCAAGGCCTTCTTTATGACGCCCCCCTCGTGTGGGTGCTCCGGATTTTGCTTCAATAACGTCCATAACAGCGCAATTGTCTGTAGTGTCTTTCCCAGGCCCATCTCATCAGCTAAAATTGCACCCTGTCCATTGAAGGAACGGTAGCCCATAACGCACTCGTACAAAAACTTAACTCCCTCCTTTTGATGATCACGTAGATGGCGACCCAAGAAGGGATCGACGACAACATCCACAACTTGCTTGCCTTTCGCAACACACTTGGGATTGGGCTGTTGCATTACAATCGCTCCTGGTGCAGAGGGATCATGCCGGGGAGTGGGCGCACCGCTTTTATTCTGTGGCATGATTGTCGTTGTTAGAAGAGGATTTTTGAATTGGGATTTGACTGCATCACTTTTCGGAGCAGAGGCATAAAAACTTTTGGCAGGAATTGCCGAGCCTAAGCCACCATCCTTTCTCTTCCCAAGTATGCTCGTAGATTTGTTTTTCGATATATTTGATAGGGTTAGATTAGGCGGAGATCGTGCGGCTGGACTGCTATGACTGTCTGATGTAGTAGATTGACCACCATTATTTAGAAAGTGTCGGCCAGAAAGAAAATCTGCCTTTGTAATGGCTGCATCAATCTCGACATCCTTCCCTCCAATGCTCAATGTACTGCCGGGTAACAAAGGCTCATTATACATGCAGCGGCCCATATCTCTGCCATCGATATTTTGGAGTCGAGCGTACCCTCCGGTAACTGCAAGTACTCCATCCCCATCCCAGGTCTTGTGTTTCTTCATCGTGAATTTGCGCCTGTGGAACTCATTAGTATGATTTCAGAGCAGAAGAGGGGTGGCAAATGCTCACCATAATACCAAATAGTATCCGTCAATGCTAGTTGGATTTTCTGATGAAGTAGGGGCTTGAGTTGCTTCGACAGGATTCTTTACAACCATCAAAGGTTTTCGAGGCGCATTGGCAGCCGAAGATGCAATCGGAGCCTTAATCTTTGGAGCCTCTTCAACATTGTGAATCAGAAGCCGTCTCTTCTTTGCCACCGGTTTAGTCAAAATTTCTTCCTCGGAATCTGATACGACCTGGACATCTGAGAACTCATCGACCGGCTTAGAAGGTTTCGGCACGCTCTTTAAGAGTGGAGGCCGGAATGGTTTGAACATTTTATTTTGACATTTGTTGAAAGCAGGGCAAATGCTGAGACGCGATGGTCATAAGGTTCGTGTTTTGTCGCGTAAATTTCGATACGCGCCTACACGTGACACTGACTAAACTGATCACCGGTGATGGTGAAAGGGCATCCCACTTGATCAATGGTAACAATGTAAGGTTAAAACGTTATCATCAGGTATGATTATCCATTCATTAAACCTCAACTAAATAAACTATTTGGGCTCCAAGATAACTCCGCTATTTTTGTTCAGGTATATCTACATTTATTGAAGCATGGAGTCCAGACTCTCTCCCAACACCCCCTCGATCTTAACAATCCAGCGATTCGTCTCCTTCTCTACAATCTCATCGTCATCCTCTTGGAGCTCACTAATGAATGGCAACATTTCTGGCAACATAGCCAACCATTCCTCTCCCAATCTATCGGTCAACGCTTGCTCGCACTTGACTGCTGCGAGTCTAACACTAGATACTTCTGAACGAAGATGCTTTAAGATCATCCCGTTGAGTTCCTTATGATGATCCGATGAATCAGCGGCAGCAGCAAGTTCAACGATAGCGGGAACAAGTTCATCGATCAAAGGTAATCCCGAGGCGTTCACAAATTGATCACACAAGACATGTGCGATTGCCTTGAAATGAGCTGGAGATTGCCAAAAGTCATCTTGGTCGTGCTCGAAACATGGTACTAAAGCTCGAAGAACTCTTGTCCATAACTCTCTCGAAGCGTCATTCTTAATATCGGTCTCTTTCAAGATCTGTACGGCATTGTCAAGCAAGTACGTGGCATAGCTTGTGACGATTGACTTGAGGTTGCCGAAGAAAACGGCCATAAACCCGTAGACACTCTGCAAACGCAGGTTTCTGCCAGACTTATCTTTTTTGGGCAATGATGATGATGCCCATTCAACCAGGTTGGAGAATATAGGTCTAAATGTCGAATCGTTGAACTTGTAGATCATTTCTAGAGCGACTTCGTTCACCTGTCCTTCTATTTCTGAAATAGTCTCGTCGCCTTGGTCATAATCATCCGCGTTAGACAAGTGTCTTCGGAGATCGAACGCGTTTTGGAATATCTTTGCAAGTATAGTGGAATGTTTGGAGACAACAGTCTTTGGATGAGCTTTGATTGACATGCTAAGCATCTCAAGTTGTTCACGGATAGCCTTATTTATATTAGTAAGTAGTCATAAAACTTTCAAGAACAGCAATGGAAGACTCACCCAAGTTCCTGCCGTTACTGCTTGCGCCCAGTTCTTCTCTAAAGCAACAAACATACTCTTAGCATCCACACGCTTTGCAGCCAAGTGAAGACAATTTTCTCTGATTTCATCTGCCTCATCTTCGAGCTCAGCCTCTGCTGAGTTGTTGGATATTAAAAGAAGGGTATCGAGGTATCCGCCTGTAATCATGTATGGAAGGTGTTGTACGAGAGCGCTTATAAAAGTGTATCCAGCGTTGTGGAGTTTCTGAGCCTCAACAGTGTCTTCGATGCTTGATTTGATGTACTCCAAAGCCTTTGGAATGGCAACAGGCAATACAGAAACCATACCTTCTCGCAAAATCTCTACCAAAGAGGCTAAGGACAGAAGAGCCATAATTTGCAAGCCAGCATCACTCTGCCCCAAGCAATGATTGCTTGCAATGGTTTCTGCAGCAGCAGACACAGCTTCGAGATCCTTCTTTCCATATTTCTCTGAGATTTTCTCAACGCAAGCCACAGCAGTACGCTTATAAGGCATGTCGGTAGACTCTCGAATGATTGAGGTAAGTTGGGGTAAGAACCCAAGCATTGCAACTCTTGAAACGGCATCTGATGCGCTTTCCTGGTCGATGCGAACCTGTAAAGAGCGCAAAATCTTTCGTCGCAAGTCCTCGTTAGGTCTATCCAAGAGTCCTTCGACTGATTTGACAAATTCACTTGTGGAAAGAAGACCCAAAATACTTTCTAGAATGTCTCCACAAGCATTGTGCATTGCCTTCTTATCTTTCAAAGATTCTGTCAAGACCAACAAGTTTTCCAGTAACGTGGAGTAGAGCTCGCGAATTCTAGCAGCTTCCATGTCGTCTCGATCAAGGAGTTTTGCAGTTTGTGTAATCAATCGTCGTTGCGAGAGTATGTGTGGAAGAAGCGTGAGTTCATGGAGAGCTGCACGTTGTGGGTCAATCTTCTCATGAGCTCCCAGTAGAATCAGCGAAAATGTTGGCTTGGGAGCCAAGAGATCATCAATCAGCTCGAGGTATTTAATTGCAGACTGGAGTTGAACCTCTACGCTGAATGCATTGGTCAGCTCCGCAGAGAAGGATTTAATATCATCGTTGACACCATATTTATCCACCAACATTATTAATAATGCGAATAGGAAATCTTCTGCTCCGAGAGTTTGGACCAGAGAAATAAACAATCCCTTTCTGCGGTGGACAGGAATATGCTCATACGCCGCAACAAAGCTCAAGAGCAACTCAGCAGCCCCTGTAACGGGGTTCCCTTTGTCTTTTCGAAGCGAGGTGATAAGAGGTGGGATGACCTCACGAATGGTTTGACTAATGACATGTGCAGAATAATCATCATTCTGTCTTAGTACTGAGCTTCCCATAAAGGTAAAGATGGGCATAACACTGTGGAGAACAACTTCTGGTGCGATGTCTGCAAGTGCAGCAATCATCAATAAAGCACCGTTCTGTACCTGTGGACTGGCTGTTTTCTGGACGCAATCGACAAGTAAATCTGCTCGAATATCAGAATGTTCTAACTCCATTTCTGGGTTGGCCTTGTGTGCTTTCAAAATTGATAGTAGGCTATTCAAGACCAAATCTTGGAGATATGCAAGCTCGGATGAAACTTGGACCTTGAAGTGTTGAAGTTCTGCCAAGGTGTTAAAGAGGCCCTTGAGAAGTTCTGGATGGTTTCCTGGATCAGAAGTATCGATGAGTTGCAACACAAATGTGACTTGGCGTATAGCAGCTGCAAGTTGTTTGGGGTCCTGTAAAGAAGTTCTAGCAACTTCTCCGTGGCTAGTTCGACGTCTTTTACTTGCAGGTGGAGCATCTGTAAGTTTCGCCGTCGTAGGTAATTGATCGAGGAAAGAAAGGAGAATTTCTGTTGAAAGAGGAGCGTTTCGCAAGAGTTCTAAAGCTTCTTCCGCTGATTTAATAGATCCCTCAGATGAAGATTGGGAAGCGTCCATCAACATTTGAGCTGTCTGCAGCTGCACATCACCCTTCAAAGACGTCCACATCTCACGCAGTCTTACAAATACGGCCTCAAGAAGGGTAGGGCGATCCGAAGCAATTTCGCCGTGTACAATTTGAGTGAAGAATTGCAAGCCTTCTTTGTCATTAGCCACAACGGTCGCAGCTGCTTGCTTATCGAAGTCTGCCATGGCAAATTGTTCATCTTTCGAGTGTTGCAATGCTACTTCTGGACCGAGGGATGCCCATTGTTGAAGTACTGGAAGTAGAACTTTGGTTCTAGTAGTGCTAGCAATGCTACGAACATGGTTAAGAATAACAAGAAGTCTGAGTTTGACCGAGTATACAGGTGTGTGAATGACGTGACTGGATAGGAATGACAAAATCGAGGCGCGGGTAGTTTGAGTCAAGCGTACATCATTCTTCTTGTTCGACTCTGCAGAAGCACGAGGACTATTCAAAGACTGTTCCACTACGGACTCAATGTGGGTTTTATCGAGAACACATTCTTCTAAAGCTGGAACCAAAACCTCTCTCAGAAGACGAGTAGCGTTATCAATTGACAACCATTTCGTCTCTTGAGTTTCTTCACCTGGGCCATAGATATCATCGAATGCCCATTGTTGTCGAGAGCTCGAGGCTTTCTTTGTGATTGCGCCAGCCGGGTAAAACGTCTCAATTTTGAGGATAAGCTCTGCTGCGGCACGACGAACCTTGGGCGCAGGATCCGCAAGCGCTGAAATTGCATATGGTATGATTCCTTGAATATCCACGCTTGCATTGTCATGTCCTGATAAGTATCGAGCCACCAAGTGAAGTGCAGAAACTCGGGCCATAACCGGATAAGGGCCGCACCAAATTCTAATATAAAATGTGAGATATAGAGTTTTTTCCAGGGCACTTGCGCGATTCATGATAGGTAGTTCATCAAATACATCCAAGTCGCCGGCATTAACCGCGGCGACCAAAAATGCTTGACACAAATCTTGGTAGATGCGGGAAGCACCATGCGTTAAGAATGAGGTCTCCTTAACACTGCTTTGTGGAAGTTTTTCAATTAGTTGTCGGAAATCGGGTCGAGATTCTGTTTTCGTATCATCATCTCCCATGACCACGTCCTCATCTACCTCATTTGCTGCTTCTATTCGTCTAATTGTGGTGGAGAGCTTCAGTTCTAATTCATCCATATCGACGTCGGTCTCTTTTAATGCACCTTGAATAACAGTCCCTACGTGACCAGAAAGTTGTGTCAGCGCAACAAGAGATGATGCGAGATGCGCTCGGGTGTTCTTCTCGGAATCTGTAGCATCATCAACACGATGCGCCACCAGCAGTAGATGCTTCACAACCACAGAAGTTTGCGCATCGCTAAGAAGACCATGTTCCACAATCTTTTCGATGGTTGGAAGACCTTGAACCTCTCCGCTTTTACTTATTCTGTCAACAAGGGCAAGACATAGTCCATTGGAGAGTCGGTCGATTCGTCGCTCCTTTCCTAATTCGATCAATTGAGTTGCAAGATCCGGAACCTTGAGCAGCTCTTTGATTACACGTCTTGTGATTTGCTTTGCGCCCCTGTGTTGTGCCAAAATTGAAAGACAAACCAATCCAGGACGAACGGTTTCGCTAGTCCAACCAAGAACCAATGCTTCCATCATTGCTGTCAGGAGTTTGTCGTCCAATCCTCCTTTGGAAGCTAAGATTGACAAGATCATGTAACATCCAATTCGCAAGTCCGGGACCTTTTGCATCGAAAGACCTTCGTTGAGAGTTGGTAGCAATCTCATTATCACATCCTGCTCGTTTTGTTGTTGGACTCCTCTTCTCCCAGAACGGGCCTTGTCCAGCATATTACTCGTAGCCTCGGTCATGATACCAGCCCAAAAAGCTAGAAGAGCAGGATAATGCTGCCTAGCTTTACATATACGCAAAACATATGCATTGAGTGTCGAGGCAAAAATAGTGCTATCAGTCGCAGCTGTGACAATTGGCCTTCTTTGTGGTTGGGTCAAGGATCGAATATATGGTGCTAAAAATTGATATTCTGCCGGAATCTTCGATGGTATTAAGGAAAGTAGTGTAGTAAATATAGGTAGGGTATGGTAGGGTAAGAAAGTTGTCAAGAGAAAGGATGTATTGTACTCGTGAATTCTACATGAATTAGTTCCGAGAACGAAAAGTTGGAATTCGAGAGGCATACCTGAATCTCCTCACCAACCATTCAACTGCTTTGATTGCTGGATTCAGACGTAGACGGCCACCAACTAATCCCAAGAATGCTTCCAGCCGTTTGTCTAATTCGGAAATCTCTGCCACTGGCAGCTGTGTACGATCTACCGTCTGACTTTGTTCGCTGAAGATTGTCTTCTGGAACTCGAGGAACCGACCATCGAGTAGACATAGTTCTTGAAATCCTTCGTGACATAATGGATAGAGTGTGTCGAAACTTTGTGATGCCGCGACTCTAGGTTCAAAAATCAGAGACTTTGAATGCGCAGCCTTTTGCGCCTTGAGATTTAATGAATTGGTTGAATTGGTCGCAATCTGCGCCAACTGTGCTTTAAGTGAAGAAGCCATTGTGTGATTATTGATACCACAATGTTACAAAACTATGGCATGTCGAAGTTCAAGAATATTATTTCTCGACGCTTATTACTTCATTCAAACTTCTCAATAAAAATTTCCAGCTCTATCGTTATCGAAAAATTTGGTCGGATAAATATTCGGCCCGATGACACTGCCGCTTTAAGAGTAAAGTTCCAAGTTTACAGCAGTAACATTGTAAGCAAATAATAAACCATTAGTAAATTCATAGTAGATCAACCGGTCCTCATCGAATATATTCTTTGAAGTTATTGGTAGCCATCCTGTTGATTAAATTCGTGCTAGTAATCATGACGGAAGCAAATCCTCCCGTTCCCAAATTCGCATCTTTCCGGTCAAAACCTTCTAGCGCTGTCGCAATTATCGACTCCGAAAAGGAGGATAAACACAAATCAGCGACAAGACAACATACCCAGGAAGAAGAACGTCCAAGAAATTATCGTCGGCATCACAGATCTAGAAGTAGAGAGAACCATAGGTCTAGGAGCAAGGAGAAGTCATATACACGTGACTCCCGCCACAGATCACGGAGTCGAGAGAAGCACAGGAATAGGGAGAAGGAAAACAATGAAAGATATAGCTCACGCCGTAGATCTCGGAGTAGAGATGGCCGTTCGTCTAATAATCATCGGCCTCTGAATGAGGAACAAATTCAAAGAAGCTCTACCGAAGTGTCCACCAAACATCAACCAGATGTCTCGGGGTCCGAAACTGCTTCTGACATTTATGTTGTTGACAGAAAAGGAGATGTGAAGAACCTGGTATATGGAAGCAATCACCGCTACAGTGTGCCACCATTTCATCGAATTGGGGCCGGTCGCGTTCTTGGTGCACCTCGAGACACAAAAATTGACAGAGATTATTCAGATGATAAGGGTATTGTGCTTACAAATTTGAGAGACTTCAGATTCAATAATCGAGAGAAATACATTTTTTCTAAGGTGGAGAGAGACAGACCTCGCCTTTTGAAGATCCGTTCAGAAGTTTTGGCCGAGGAACCTTTCTTGCACGATGACGATTTCGTTCCACTGCAGATTAGTAGAGGTAAAAAGCGAAAGAGAGTGGATCGAGAACTTGACTCGAATTCCGAATCTGATAATGATGATACTCATTATCGCTCAATACAAGGGAAAGCTAAAACGTCTAATCAACCTCAGGATAAAGCTTTTCAATATGCTTCAGACAGTGATTCCTCAGGGTCAGATGCTGGCCGAACTATGAGACTTGAGTCTTCAATCAAACAGAAGAATATAGAGCTATCCAGACGAATAGAGCATGCCCCAAATGATGTAGATGCGTGGCTTGCATTGATTGAGCATCAAGATATACTTCTCAAAGCAGGGGATGAAAGTCGTCGCATCACTAATGCAGAGATCAGAAGTACGGCGGACATCAAAATCCACATGTACGAAAAGGCTTTGGACAAGATTCACTACCTACAGGACCGCGAGCGACTACTTCTTGGCCTGATGGCGGAGGGTGCAAAGATTTGGGAAATAAAGGTTCAAGCTGAGCGATGGGCACAGATTGCAAGGGACAACATCAATAGTATCGTCTTATGGAAAAAGTACTTAGATTTCAGACAAAGTAACTTTTCAAGATTTAGATATGAGGATGTGCGTGAAGTATTCCTCGGTAGGATTCGTTCGTTGAAGGATAGCACCAGCGCCGCGCCAGAATGGAGCTCTGTGAAACTACTTTACGAGCAGCTCCTATATGTAGTGCTCAGGGCAACCCTTTTCATCCGTGAATCAGGCTTCACAGAACTCGCCGTGGCAATCTGGCAAGGTATCTTGGAGATAAATTTTCAAGGGCCGATGTCTATACGCACTGAGCATGAGGCGCCAGGGATTGCGGAAAACAGAACAATTGAGCTATTCGGTGAGTTTTGGGAGGCAGAAGTTCCACGAATTGGGGAATCAGGCTCTCTAGGCTGGAAAAGATTTGCAGAAACAGGAGATGATTCAACTGTTCCAGATGCCCAGACCGATGAACCGGAGATGTCACTTAATGGCCAAGACCTCTTTGAAAGCTGGGTCATCGCAGAATCTTTTCGTAGCAAAGCTTCTAGAGTGCCTGCAAGAACCATGGATGATACTGTGGAAGATGACCCTTATAGAGTCATTCTGTTCACTGATATCGAGAATTTTCTTTTGCTATTGCCAAAATCTGCCGAGTACCTACGAGGATCTCTCTTGAATGCGTTTTTGATATTCTGTCATTTGCCTTCTATGTCTACTCAAGATCATGAGTCAAGAATGGATTGGAGCCATGATTCTTGCTTATATAATGAGGTGCTTGACTATGATTTTGGATGGGTCAAAGAGAAGTACTTGAAGAAATCTACTGAGGAATCGATCGAGAGCGAAGAAACGAAAGCGTCGCCAGTTTTCGCAACTCCTACAACGACTCTTGCAATGGCCCCAGAATCTATGTTTAGCAACGGCTGGTTTAGTAGCTTCAAGCCATGGCGAGAAGTATACGGTAATGAGGACAATGGACCCATTTCTTATTCATGGGTTCGCAACACTTTGAAACAACTCACACAATCATATCCAATAGAAGATTTCGCAGAATACTACTTAGCATTTGAATGGATAAACGAGCCTGCCACCATCAAGAAAGTCGCTAAAACTCTCATTAAACAACATACCTCCAGTCTCAAACTCTACAATGCGTACGCTATGATCGAATGGTTAAAAGGCAACCAGGAGATGTCAAATGGAATCTACACTGCAGCTTTAGGGATGAACCAATCTATGCCTTCTTCGCCAGACCTCAACGGCAACAAAGATTCAGTCTACCTCTGGAAAAGTCTGATATGGGCAAATATCTCGATCGGATGCAGAGAAACCGCATTGTCGCACTTCCTCTCAATCCCCCACGGTATTCCCAAACCAACCACCCCCACCGAAATCACTCCAACTGCCCTCCTCAAAACCCAACAACATCTCTCCTTCGCCCGTGATCATTTCCTTACCACCCAAAATCCTACACACGCAGTCCTGTACGCCGAACTCCTTGCCCTCCTCAAGTACCTGACCACCACCTCCACAAGCGCGCCCCAGTCTCCTCAACAAGGAAACATCACCTCCGCTCTCGAAATTCTCACCACCTTCTCCGTCCAACTTTCTTCCCGCTTGATCTCACCACAATTAGCCTACCCCCTATCCCTCCTCCACCAATCCACAGCCCGTCTGCTACACCACCACGCAAAATCTGGTCCCTATCGTCCTCAAACCCTTCATTCCCAACTCACCACCTCGCTACGCTTATTCCCAAATAATGCGATATTCTTTTCCCTCCTCACATCCCCAGGACTTGGAATCACGAAACTTATGAGCCCGATTACTCTGAGCACTTTGTTCTCTGATCTTTTGCATAATTCGACTTCTTCAACCCATAACATGCTACCCCTCTATCTCAACATTATCCACCACTATCTTCAGAACACTCAATCTGCATCTCCAAACCTCAATACAATAAACTCAACATTCGTTTCGGCATTAAATCTTAAAGGTTCAAAATCAAACTTGGATCCTGGACTGGCGAGTTCGAGTGCACTTTGGAGATTGTATTTATTGTTCTGTGATGTATACCCTCAGTTTCTACCCTCCTCATCCTCATCTACATCTGAATTCTCATCAAAAGCTTTAATGCTTGG
The DNA here is from genome assembly GCF_013461495.1 of Botrytis fragariae. Classification (NCBI taxonomy): domain Eukaryota; kingdom Fungi; phylum Ascomycota; class Leotiomycetes; order Helotiales; family Sclerotiniaceae; genus Botrytis; species Botrytis fragariae. Next base: position 1,819,247 of record NW_023500993.1, read on the forward strand.
GTCAGGGTCCGCCAGCAGGGAAAATAGCAGAGAAGAAATGAATCGCAAAGCAAATGGTATGGTGGAGCTTTGGAAACAAGCGATAGCGAGAACGCCATGGTGTAAGGGGATCTATATGGTTGGATTTGAGAGAATATGTGGGATGGGTGGTAACGATGGTAATGGTGAAAGAAAGAACAGGATTAGCAGAGGTGAAGAGGTTGACAAACAGTTGAAGAATATATGGAGGGTTATGGGGGAGAAGGAGATAAGGGTACACGCGGATTTGGAGGGGGTTTGGGATGAGGAGGAATAGGGATAGGAGCATAAGAGAACGAGAGAATAAGGTTGAAACATATTACATACGTTATTTGGTGGTTACATAGGAGCCCTATCTTCACAATATCGGATATCTAAGCTCCAGAGAAGAAAATGGACAATATCTACCTACATCAGATCAATCAGTAAAGTCCACTTCTAAATACCATGAATCTATTGCCTACAACTTCTTCATCTACATCTACATCTACATCCATACAACACCATACCATACTCTAAAATCCATACATATCAGGGTCCCTCTCCCCTTCTTCCTTCTCATCTCCTCCTCGCCATTTCACTCCAAACTACACACATACATACCACCTCAAACCCCCATCAGAAACCAAATCCAAATCCACTAATATCCACACCATCACCTACCTTCTCCCATTCCATTCCCTTCCCTTCCCTTCCCAAAGCCCAATCTTCTTATCCTCCCACCCATCCATCCAAAAATATACCCAAGTGCACAGACTCAACTCACGACACTCTCCCTACTGCCCTACTGCTCTACTGCCTTACTACCCAACTTTCCACAGAACCAAAAACGATACCAAAAAAACAATCCAAAGAAATCATGAAAAATCAATCCAAATCTCATTTCATTTCATTTCATTTCATTTCATTTCATTTCATTTCATTTCATTTCATTTCATTTCATTTCATTTCAATTCAATTGAATTTCTCTTCAAAACAAAACCCAATCAAACAGACCAGATCAAACCAGCCCAACCCAAAGCACCCCAAACCATCAAATTAAACAACCCAAAACAACCCAACCCACCCATCCAAACTAACCCCCGATCTACACCACCCATCTCATCTTCATACAAAGTTTCAGACACTCTTACCACAGTAGTAATAGTACTATATAGTACAACCCGGTACCATTACTACCAGACATATATCGTACACCACAAAATGCAATACGATTTAGAAATCACCCATCACCTCATCAACTCATCAAGAATTATAATTATAATTATAATTGCAATACAAATCAAAGTTTTTTGTTTTCCCTTTCCTTCCCACAGTCTGTGCACCCATGGACGATCCTCCTATCCTATCCTATCTTACTGTTCACCTCCCTCCTCTCCCATCTCCCACCTTTTGCCATTTTCTCTCCGCTGTGCTTGTCCGCCCTCAGGAGATATCTATCTATCTACCTACCTCAATGCCTCAATACCAACCTCAACCTACCCATATCACAGCATCTATGCAATCACTAGATCAACAAAAATAATAATAAGAACATAGTGTGCCCCCACACAAAGAAGACAAACCAAGACTAAACAAAGACAGGCGGCAACCTAAGAAAGTAAGAAAATATACATTGGGCGATGGCCAACCTAAGCCAGAGCTAAAAAGCTACGAAAAGCTTCAACCTAGAATGAACATCAAAAGAAAAGATGCAAGAGAGTTTGACTAACCTACCATGCAATTGCCCATACGGCACATACAAACCATTCCCTTCACCATCATCACGCTATTCCCCCAACATACGCAAACTATCTAACAAGCATGATTTCACTCATCAAACAAAATCAATCATCAACACGCATAGCTCATCTCATAAAATGTCAATGAGGTGTAGTAAAAAAAGGTCAGTTACATAGAACAAAGGTACAATTCGCATCGTTGAGTTATTTTTTCTGCTTTCTGTGCTCAACCCATGCACATCCTTCCTTCCCTTTTCCCTTCTTTATCTCGTTGCCCGGCACAATCAATTGCCCCCCTTCTCAAACGTATGAACACAAATATTATGAGTTACCCGTCATGAGCCTTCTCTCTGAAAAATCCCCTCCCGCCTTTCTATGAAAACCAGAATCCCAAAATCCGAATGCCAATACCCGAAAACCGAAACTCGCCCGAATAACGTCCCATGTATCTATCGTCATGTCGTGAAAATGCTGGCATGTCAATTCAAAGCAAAAGGTCGTGATTCGGCCGAAAGTCGTTGGGAAAAACGTATCGAGTGGAATCCTTAGTGTTAGTGATCGAAAAGCGTAATGGAAAAGTTGTTGTGTACAAAGTCGCATTTGGCAATGAGAGGAATAAGGAAACGAAAGGTAGGATGCGGAAGGTGTCGCGCAAATAGGTATATTTGGTCGAGATCGAGGTCTGGAGGATACTTGCAAAAGTCTGGTGAGATGACGGATCTCAAAGAGAAGCGATCGGTGAAAGGGCGCATATTGATCGAGGGCGATATTCGTTGCGTGGAAAATCGCGAATTAAGCTTATCTGCGTCCGAACCTGCTACACAAAAGGAAGTTCGTAATTGATCATCTTTATTTTTTCCTCGGAGTGACGGGCCTGCTGGAGGCACCTAGACCACCTGTTGTGACGTACTTTTGTTTTTTCTCCGCTGGTTTTAAAATCTGGAAGAGGAAAATTAATATAACACTCATAAAAATGAGGACGATGCAATTGCGACCTACCTGGAATGAACATAGCAAACTCTCATCCACACTCATCATCGCTCCGGCATTGTCAAACTCTCCACAGTAGTTGGGCGCACTGAAGAGTGTTACCAATTGCCGCTTTGAGAAGAACTCGTAACCATCCTCGACGACTTGATGAGCTCTGCATATCAAATCCATATCATGCTTTTGTAAGAACCTAGAAACAACATCGGGACCGAATGTGAATGATACACCACGATCGTTTTCGCTCCAGCCGGTGATATCCTTGTCTGGATCAGACCAGAGGAGATCGCAAAGGAGACCGCAATCAGGAATCTAGTTTCATATTAGCAAGAGCTCTGGCCTCCTCCCATGGCACATTGAGAGCTGGCAAATGAAAAGCTTTATCTGGTGGACTCACATCAGTTGGTCGCATGACACGACGGATTTGCTCCATGGAGTTCAGATCTGGACTCAAACCACCGTGCATAGTGAAGATTTTTTCGTCAATGATTGCTGCAATGGGGAGGCAGTTGAAGCAATCAGTAAATGTCTTCCATAGCTTAATGTTGTATCTTCTCTTGCACTCGTCGTAGAAACCGTAGATTCTGTTGATGGAGGCACACTCGTGGTTACCGCGGAGGATGAAGAAGTTTTCTGGGTATTTGATTTTGTATGCTAAGAGCAAACAGATAGTCTCGAGGGATTGTTTGCCTCTATCAACATAATCACCAAGGAAGAGGTAGTTAGCCTCAGGAGGAAATCCACCATATTCGAACAAACGGAGGAGATCGTAGTATTGACCATGAATATCACCACAGATCTATAATCATGCCATTCAATCAGTATTGCTTTACGAGCCTAGCGCATTGAACAAATGAATGCTTAATATCATACCTTGATTGGTGCCTCGAGCTCTAAGAGAATAGGTTGAGAGATGAAAATTTCGCGAGCCTTGGTGCAAAGATAACGAATTTCTTGTTCCAAAAGCTGTACTTGTTTGCCTGGTCTGCTGCCTCTAACTTCTAGCAGTCTATCAATGATAGAGTCGAGATCGACTTCTGGTTCTGCCATCGCGTTTGTCCTCCTTCAGGAGAATTTGACTGTAGGTGTTGTAATGTAATCCGCAGCAGGTGGACGTCAAAAGACAGTGGATTATAAGGTCGTAGATGTGTTTACGCTAGGGCTTTAATTCACTTCACTTCTCGATCTGCTGCGCGTTATAGATTAGTCTAAGCCAAGATAACTTGATGTAAATGGAGCCTTTTGATTATGTTGGAAGCGAAGCTCAACAAGATTAAGGAGGGTTCGAATAACTTACAATGAAGTTGAATCCGCCTCAATGGATTTCTCTGAGGGAAACCACGTCAAAACTACTCTTTAAGGAGTATTTTTCTTGATGTCGTGATGTTGTGGCAGTGTTAATGAATTGGGCTCAAGAAGTCACCAACTGTATTAAGCTGAATAGAACTCTGAGTAAACAGGTATGTGAAAAAGAGGTGATTTGTTATGATTTATTCACCGGTCCTTTTTGAATTATGGATTCGCCGCTTATGTCGCAAAGGATGCGATAATCTCGTCTTAAGAATCGTAGATGAAGTTTCGCAAAGTAATCTTTGTCGACTCGAAAATATTTCGTGGTTGTCAAGTCGAGGGATGAAGTTGTTACGGGCTTGTCGGATTTCTCTTGTATTTTCAACAAGCGCGCTCTCGTTTATCGCCTTAAAAAAAGGTCAAAGGTTCGAGAACGGCCGTACAAAGCAAGCAGTGGAGCCAGGAACAGAAGAAAAAAAAATAAGATGAGTGTGAGAGCCAGACAGAGTCGAGAGAGTCTTTAGGTAGAAAGAGAGGAGGGGAAATTTTTAATTTTCTTATGATATATCGGTGATTCGGATTTTCCTCTCCTTTCCTTTCTTTTTCTTGGATTTATCTCTTTCTGGTATAAATCTTTTGGTGTTAATTTTATATGGTGGGATAACTGAAACTTTTGAAGTTATTCCAAGTCACACACATACAAATCCTCGCTTTGGGGGGAATGATTTCGTTTCTTCACAAATATAGTAAGACTGCCTGTACTGTGATGTGATGCATAGTAGTATAGAGGTAAGAAAAGTTGGAAGGAGGAAGGGGTTACGAGGGGGTTACGAAGGGGGAGGGGGTGGCGAGATTAATCTGGGAGAGAAGAAGAAGAACAGCCAAGTTGGAGGAACAGTTTAGCTTTATGCCTTGCTTAGGACTGGTTGACTGTTGACTATCATTGACTGTTGACTGCATCTCGAAATGTATGGAGTCAGTACACGAGTCAGCCAGCGGTTTGCATCTTGTATGGGCTGCGGGTGCGAACGTGATTAATACTGGAATACTGGAATACTGGAATACTGGAATACTGGAATACTGAAATACGACAATGGCAAACAAGAACGTTGATAGACCGGTCAAGTATCTGTCAATGAGTAGGTATGAGTACCTCAAGAGAACTATCAATGTCATGCATTATTTCGAGGCCTTCACTTGTTTTGAAGCATACATAACCTCAATGAATGAGTGTATCCCACCAAGTAAGAAGGCTGCCGTGCCGGTATGTACTCATGTAGATTAAGTGTGAGTGTAAAAGTGTAAGTGTAGCTTTTGAGCTTTTGCATCGTTTATCATTTATTGTATCTGAGTGCAAGTCTATTTTGGGTGATGAGGCTACTCTTGCTGTGTTACCATATGAACAAACGTTGACTCTTCTTTTGGGAATGCAAAGTCTCATGTACACATTGGGTACATTTCTCCTTCAGTCAGATTCCTGTGTCACTTCGTTCGAGATTGCCAATGTTTCCATTGAGCACAGCGAGCTTGTGCAACCCCCTCTCACCTCCCTCCACGCCTACATCGTCCAGTGATAGTCGTGTTCAAGCAGCGATACATTTAAAGCGCTCATGCAGTTGTTTTTCCTTAAACTCCATTGCTTCATTCTTTCTTCAAGGCTGCTTTTATGTTCCTAATTTTATAACCCCTGAAGTAGATCTGCTCTCAATCTTTTTCAACAAAACCAACTCCTCACCCGAATATATACTCAATATCTAACTCCTCAGTATGGACGGAATACACGAGCCACGGCATCTATTCCACATCTACTCGAGTACTGACTGTTCTCTCCACTCTTCCAAGATTGGGGATGTCCGCAAGCATACTTCATCTCTTCTCCAAATCCACATGTGAATACGACAACCTTTACGTGGAGGATTAGATTAGACTTGGAGATTTGCAGTTACGATATACGATATCAAGACACGAACAATGACCGCACTGATGTTTGGTGTTGCACTATCGCTCAAGATCTCAACTTCTCAAGATCTTTTGCAGCGGTCTAGCTCATATCATCGCCGATATTATAATACCGGTCCCGCCCGTACCTTAAAAGGTCAAGAATTAGTCCTCTTTTTCACTCGACCATACTAGTTTCGGCCCCTTCCACTACTCCTATTTTGGGTTTTGACGAATCAAACCTTATACACAACTAATCGCCAACAACAAGCTACATTCTGGCTACTTATGTACCTGTGAGAAGATTGTTTGCCTACTGATGCCTCCTCCTCGTGTATCTGATTGGTTCGTCCTGTTTATTCTCACCGTTCACCGTTCACCGGCTTGCTCTCAAGCCCATTTCTACACATTTACGCACACTTGATACCCCACCAACAGTAAGTATTTCATCAATGGCCCAGCCGCAAAAGACTGTCTTCCTAACTCAACATTGTCTGTGCCTAGAAACTGCACTGCAGCGAATCATGTATCATATCTCAAGCCACATTGGATTCAAGACACTCCATACATGGGAATCCCCTCAATTTTCATATGTTTTCTTTTCTTGTCTTCGCTTCATCCCGACAAGCCGGTACTTTGGTAGATCACATGCATTTATCAGCTCATGATTACCCCGCTATATCTAGTAACAGCTGGTTAGCCACCAACCCGCACATTTCCAGAAAATTCTTGTCGGGAGACTATCGGATCGGCCCTTGTGTCATCCTTGCCGAGTCCCGAACTAACCTGTTCCTGTTGTCATGGTTTTCGGCTTCTGAACTGATGACCCCTCTCATGACTTCGTTAGCACCTGGATCAAGCAATCTCGAAACGGGAATGTCTACTTTTTGACCGATCGCAATGCAGTCGCGGGTGTTCCTTGTTGTGGGCGGTGTAGTGCCTCTCACTTCACTTCATTTGTGTTGCAACAACGATTCAATGTCCAGCTTTGCAACAGGAATGGTATCAATATCCTTTGTTCTTTTAACGGATATAATGCTTGCGCGTTGCAATGTTTGATGCTCGCTCAATTGCCATAAGTGTGGTGATCTTGGCTTAGTTTTACATCTTCAATCTAGGGATTTTCATACTGCATGCATATCTTAGCTTTTTATGCTTTTAAGACTTCCTAAACAGTGATTATAACCGTATAAACTCAACAGCTTTACGTTACACTAAGCCTTTCTGAAATAAGATTATACCATGATTTCCTATTCCCGGGTGAGAGCTTCGATAAAGTGGATCGAAAAATTAACTTTGATAATCCATCTGATAATACTTATAGCACCTTAGTCTATAATAGGGAAATTGCAATACAATCTGGGGTGTGCTGCCGCACACGTTGCTTTGAAGCCTGCCTTACAAGTTACCCAATTTGTTAATTCACGTCAATTGTTTTCTTTTCCTTTCTCCTTTCCCGTCTCTCCGATCTCCCCCCTTTATTCATTGGGGGGAAGGGTCGAGTGCTTCCCCCTTCTCCTAGACTTTCCTCTTGCAATGCCAAAGGGCTTCAAGGTATATGAAGATATGCATTCTATACTGCTACATTATCTAGTAGAGTGATCTAGTATAGAAAACATGCCCTTTTGCGGCACACAAAAAACTTTGCAAACCCCTCAGCGCGTTGGCTTTCTCGCGGGCTCTCAAACAAAGTCGTTGTGTTTATGTGGTATGCCATGATTTCCTTATTTCATGGCAAAAAGTTAAGATCTTCATCTTGCCAAAAGTTTGGGCTGAAATTATACCCTCGTTATGACAGCTGATAGGTCTGACTACTGTGTGCTTGGTCTAGCAACTGAGCACTATAATCATACAACAAAACAAATAACGGCAGCGATACGCCGATTTTCTCTCTGTTTGATAGCTGAAATAGCTTACATTCCCCTTTGATGAATCAGTAGCGAACCCCAGAGGGTTTCGCGTTTTATATGCTAAGTATGACCTAAACACATATCCCCAAATATCTTTTACAGAAATTGTTGTGTCTGGGCCATGGAAGTACCCCACCCGTTTCAGAATACTAATGCGAATACCGTCTCTGCCGCACATTATCAACATCACATATAAGAGGATTTCTTGCGTTTCCTAGATTGCCTTTCGTTCAATCACAAGATGTACGACGCCGACATATGTGACATGTTTTTTCCCCATCAACTGTCGGACCCGCACTTCTGACAGAAGCTGGCAGCTAATGTTCCTCTGCTACCATACTATCGAATGTGTATTGACCCGGAAACTAAGTACTTGACAGCAGAACAGCTTAGCACTCTGTTGTGTTATTTCATGAACCTTCAATGTCCTGCCATGTGGAACTTCTTCAAGCTCGCTACTTGTGCTTCTCAAATCTTCATCAGCCACGCTCTCTAACAATCAGTATACCTGCCTTAAGCATGCGAAGTATCTTTATCAATGCAAGATTGTACACATTATTTTCAGAACACCAGCAGAAGACTCTCCGGTCTGATAAGACAGTGTTGGGTATCAGATAATTTCCGGAAGACATTCGTGATACCTTTCTATCCCTTGTCTCAGACTTCAAAATATGACGTATATGTAAGTTCATGATGGGAGAGTTTCCCGCAGTGAATTGTATGTACCCTCAGAAAATAGACCCACAAATTGATATCTTACTTATACACAGCACTATGCTATTCTGCTTCTCGGGCTTCTCATAAATAGAGTTGAAATTCCTCTTCTTCTACTTCTCTTTCTCTTTCTTCTCCGATATCGTTTTTTTGCAACACAGGCGCAGGCTTTCTTATCTCACTTGGATTCCTGGAAGCTCATGTATTCATTCACTGATATCAAGTTCACCTCCTATCCATTCGTGCTTTGAATTTCAACCCCGACTCCTCTCTCCCAATAATGCTACCTCCACATCTTCGGAATCCAGTTTTCCAATTCCCCATTCCCCATTCACCTCTTCTCCACGTCAAAACCCAAACCCTACTACCCAAACTCTTCCTCCTCCCCTCCTCCCCTCCTCTCCTCTCGCCCCCCTGCAGCAAACATCCATCAAAACACATCTAATCAGATAAACAAAATAACCCCAATCCGAAACACAAACCACACAAACCCACGAAAGCAAGCAAAGAATTCTCCACTATCCACTATCCACTATCCACCAACCTCCATCCGCATCCCCAGATCTACTGCCTCTAAGAACCTAAACAAACACCTCTACTCCATACCCACTCCTCCTCCCCTCTATCTCCCCTCTCCCTCTCACTTCCTCCTCTCCCATCCCAAGAAAAATCGCAAACCAAACACAAACACAAACCGAAACAAAGATACTTCATACTCTCCACCCTACCCCAGACCAGACGCGCCATAACACTCCCTTACTCCTCCAATGCCTACTTGAAAATTTCAAAATTTTCAAACCCCTCCCAGAAATAACTTACGCTTTGTTTCCCCTTTTCTTCATTCTATTGCATTACAATTCATCAACCACTGAATAGCGTTTCCATTAACATTACCATTACCACAGCATCCATCATCTCTATCTATTTTTTTATTCCTTACACCATCCTCCTTGCTCCACGAATTAGCCTACAACACCATGCTAATTAACCTCATCTCCATCGTACCAGCTCCTCCGTAAACCCCTCCAAATCCCACTCCTCACTTCCTCACACACAGTTTCACAGCACCAAATGAAGCAAATGATACATGTTAACATTCATAAGTCATAGTATTCCTCTATGCCTAAGAAATAAGAACCATCTATCTAATTTCTCATCTTTCAATCGATAGAAATGACAAAATGAAATGGCCCGTAACTGCCTATCATGCCATACCATGCAACGCACATGAATAAACCTTCCCCGTAAATACCTACCCCGAACCATAGACGCCGCCCCAAATGAGAATCAGCCTCGGGCCCCTATCAATCATAAACGCCATTTTCATCGTATCGTATCATATCATCATGTCATCACCCCCTCATCGACACTTCCCTTAATTACCACTAAACAATTCGCCTGCAAATCCACCACCCATGCCTCTTCTACCACCTTCTTTATGTGATCTGACTTCCATATCCGAAGCGACGATATTCATACGTAACAAATGTTGCCTAGCTTCACGTTCGACTTGCTTTGCAGTCTTGAGAGCTTCTTGTTGAATTTCTTGGCGGTTGGCTTTGGGTGTTGAAACGAGAGTCTGATTGAAATATATTAGCATAATAAATTGAGCAAGGGGGAAGAAGTGTAGAAGTTGGAATGAAGTTTGAAGAAGAATGAAATAAATGTACCTTAGCAACGAGATCGATTCTAGCATCCAGCTCGCCACATTTGATCATCTCTGCCAACTCCTTTTCAATGTTCTTTCCAGGTGGAGCGAAGTTCTTGTGCAATGTCTCAAACGTAACACAACTGAATGGAATGAAGTATTGAACGATACTCTTGCTTCTAACACGTGTGTAAAGCTCGTCAACATGCTTTTGCAAATGGATATCAAGTAGATAATCAGCCTTGTAAGACTCCAGAATCTCTAAACATGCCGAATATTTGCTACCGACAAACGCTTGAATGGCACGACGAATATGTGGCTCCATTTCGAGATAGGCGCGGAAATCGGAGTTCTCGAGAACTGTCTTTTGTAATTTGTTACGATCGATAGTGGCTAAAGCGCAAAGACCTCCATAGACAGCAATATCGTTTGGACTGATGATAGTATTGTAAGTCAAACCCATTCCTGGAGGTGTCTGCAAGAAAGTTTGTGCAGCAGCAGCATATTGCCCTGCATGCATTTGTGCGATACCTTCAGCTGCATGACAAAATGGTTTAATGACCTTCTCATCATCTGGGCCAACAACTGTTCCTCTCATCTTTTGAACGTTGGAAAGAACTGCGATATATTCCTTTCTTTCAATAGAAACTTCAATGATATGTTTAGAAACGTCGATTACGTGTCTTGACGTACTGATATCTTGTCGCATGCGAGAATAAGCTTCGAATGCAAGTGCAAGTTGACCTGTAGCTTCATAATGTTTGCCTAAATCTTCATTTCCCATCTGTTCGGCGATTCATTAGCCAGTCAATCTTCGGAGTCCACCTGCTGTGGAACACAAGTATCATGACTTACCCGAATGCTTTCCTTGATTAAATTATTCTTATAGCCTTTCAACTGTGCTTCCAAGCTTGCAGCCTCCGCAGCATTGGACTTATTTGTAGCATCAATCCATTGATCATCTCTAACAGCCTCTGGTTCGTTTGGCGCAATTCTTGTCATAGCAGTACATGCATCCATGTAGATAGTAACATCCTTTCCTTGCTTTGCTTCTTTAATTAGCATTTTCAAAGCTTCGACGCCGAGGAAGGTTGAGGTGATGCCGATGAGATAAAGTCGCTCAAGTCTGGTTCTGCCTAACAAGAAGAAATGTTAGCTATAAAGGTCCATGAGAGATCGCATATCGCAGAAGACTTGATATCTCACCTTTATAATTCGCAATGTAGCTTTCAAGATCGAACTTTGGCGGATCTACAAACAGAAGAGCTGCTTAATAGCTGTTCACATATTTACTTGAAAATATTCAATGGGCAATTTACCAGTAACAACAAGAGCTTTCTTCCTACTGAAAGTAGGTGACATTGGTGGATACAACGAAGCCATCTTAATCTAGGGTCTCTGTGCTGTAATTGCGCGCGCTGCTTGTTGCAATAGTGTAAGTCGAATAAGAATTTCCTTTATTTGTTGCGTCCAATAGTCCTTATTTCGCTCTCCGGTCAAGCGAAAGTGTGTCTCGTCGCGTTCCTTAATGATTCTGCTTTTCTCACGGGAAGCTTCGAGTAAGGTAGCTATTGATAGATTCTCGAGGTTAGAAGGTGCTATTCATCGAGATATTAGGCTATGAGGTTACATACCAAGAGGGGTGGAAGCAGTACCACTAGTATTCATGATTATTCGGGTACAGTCCAATCGGTGAATCGACTTCGAAGTTCCGTGGTGGGGTGAACAGGGCTGAGAAGAACAAATTGGAACTGTACAGCTTGAGCACAGACAGTGACTGTCACGTGGTGTCAATCTTGTCTGATAAGATTCCATGGACTCGCTAATCTCAACCATGCCAATGTCATGACAGTACAGCAAATAAGAGGTAAAAGGAACACCTTATTCATTGTAGTTACATATAGTCACTTGTTACTTTGGATTCAGACATTTTAAGGATGTTCTCTGACCATCTCAGATTTATAAGCTCAAATTGGTCTTTGTTGTACGATTGATGGAATAAGGATACGCTCGCCTAGTCAGTTAGGATGCTCCATCTCTTCTCACATTACGAAAACCTCTTATGGCTCTCAATCGTGTATTAGCAAGATTTATTGAGCCCTATTTCCAAACTCTGGAAGTATGGATATCCTAGCTCTCTTAGTGGTTCAAGAAATCCAAGTTGAGCTTCCCAGTGCAAGTAATAGGTTACTCGGAACTCGTCCATCATATCGAGAATGCTCAAGTCTTACTATAAAGTATGAAGAACGCACAACTCCTTTTCTCATCCTTCTAATGAATCTTGCTAGCACGAAGAAAGGCTACTATCAGCCGTCCTCTCCTAAGATCAAAATATGAGATCTTAAAAAGTGTCTCACATAAGGTAAAGCGAATGTAATCTTCACTTACTAATGCAGATTAAGACATCGAGTCATTCCATTTAACCCACAGAACAATTGGGTCGACTATTCGTGTCTCTCAGCTGATATGTCAAGAGTAGTCTTGGGTTTACCCTATTATTAAATGAAATTTTCATCCTCTTGACTCATTACTTCTAACCAAACCCTTCACATCTCTTTTCGGGTATTTGAGTAGCTCCAAAGAACCAGACATCAATCTAAGCCATCTCTACCGAAAAACTTACCGGATGTTAGCTCAATGGGAGCACAGAGAATGATATAGACTCTTGGTTCTGGGTCCACACCACTTGCAAACACTCCCTCCACTATATCTTCACCGATTGGCATGCTCATCGAATTAGATCTGGCAAAATAGAAAATTGCACCACAGGAACTTGCATTCTTTCTATGCTGAAGACTCGCCTTGGAAGAAATGATAGGAACTTATATTTACTCACATCATTGTCTTCTGCCACCTCGCTTCAGGACGCCAAATCTCCTTCATCTTTTCTAAATCATGGAGCAGGAAAAGCAAACCCTTTACTCATTACCACAGACCAAACAACTGACATCTCTAACATACTATTGAAAATACCCAGCACATCCTAACAGCAAAATATCTGTACGTCAAATCTCCGACCTAAGCTTCCATATCGACACAAGCACTGTCCTCCCTCCTCGCTATGCCTTAGACATGCAGCAACCTTTCCATCCCCTCTAAAAAAAATAGTGAACAGAGTAGAATTATTCACAACCCATCACCACAACATCCCCCTTCCACCCCATCCGCAACTAACCTCCTAATTCCCATCACATTTCCCTTTCCCAACCTCAAGATCAATCACCACTTCCAAGATTTCACACAATCACAGTAGACAATTCAAATTCTTAATATCTTCAAAGTATATTTAAATTCTTTTGATTATCATAATCTGATTCTAGGCCTAATTTCCAAACACCCAACGCCCATTTCATTCCCTAGTCATTAACCATCCATCATCATAAATTACCCATTTATCCCCTGATATCAAGTCCTTTATTGATACAAATCCATATCTCCATCACTATCCCCTTCATATCTATAACCTCTGTTTCCTCCCCTCCTACCAAATGCTTCATTCGCATCCACTTCATCTATTTCCATATCATCTTCACTACTGACTTCCTCGCTACTACCCTGATGATTAGGTAAAACCTCAATTCTACCATCTTTCATTACAACTCTTGCGACCTCTCCATCCTTAATCGCTCCCCTCAACAATAATACCGCCATTCTATTCAATACCTCCTTCTCAATCAATCTTGCCAGAGGTCTAGCACCATACGCTGGACTATAACCTGCTGAACCAAGATAATCTCTCACCGCAGGAGAACAATCGATGCGAACATCTCTACTATTGTTCGACAGTCTCTTTTGAATTTCTCCAAGTCTAACATCGACAATCGAACGGATTTCTTTCTTACTAAGGCGGTTGAAGATAATCGTAGCATTGATACGATTCAAGAATTCCGGCAAGAAATAATCCTTCAGAGCTTGTTCGACCATCATACGAGTAGTAGGATCAATCTTTCCATTAGCAGCGTTAGGACGATCGAGGTATTCGGCTCCCAAGTTGGATGTCATGACAACTATACAGTTTCTAGCATCAATGACACGTCCTTGGCCATCGGTGATACGACCATCATCCATGAGCTGAAGAAGAACTGTAAGAATCTCCTTTGCTGCTTTTTCGATTTCGTCAAAGAGAAGGATAGAGAAGGGTTTGCGACGAAGGGCTTCGGTAAGTTGTCCTCCGGCATCATGTCCAACATATCCAGGTGGTGCACCAATCATACGACTAAGTGCATGACGTTCTTGATATTCGGACATATCGAGTCTGATCATAGCCTTCTCATCATCGAAGAGGAAGTCGGCAAGGGCTTTAGTAAGAAGTGTCTTACCAGTACCAGATGGACCACAGAACAGGAAACTTGGTGGCTGGTTTGGATTTGAAAGTCCTGCTCTTTGAAGTCGAATGGCATCTGAGACTGCTTTCACAGCTTCCGATTGGCCAACGACTACCTTGCCTAATGCCTTCTCCATGTTCAACAACTTATCCTTCTCAGTAGCCTTGAGTCTTTGAACAGGGATACCAGTCCATCGAGCAACAATCTCGTTGATTTGATCTGGACCAACAGTATCAGTGATCAGAGATCCACCGGAGTCAAGGTTAGAGGAAGAGCTAAGAGCCGCGTCAGCAGCCTTTTTCTCCTTCTCCAAAGTCTTGATGAATGCTACTTGTTCTGGAATAGCGTAGTATTGGAGATCAGCAGCCTTGCTAGTATCACCCAAACGAGTAGCTTCATCCATCTTAACCTTCAATTGATCAAGCTTGACTTTAGCCTCTTGGATGTCCTTGCCTCTCTTTCTCTCGCTTTCATACTTCTCACGCAGAGGTCTAAGTTCTTCCTCAACGTTACTAGCGTCTTGCCTAGCCTGAGCCAAGCGAGCTTTCGAAGCTTCATCCTTTTCACGAGACAAAGCATGAATTTCAATCTCGAGTTGTCGATGTCTTCGATCAAGGGAGTCGATAATTTCAGGTTGTGATTCTCGGGCAACTCGAACAGCTGCTGCTGCTTCATCAATAAGATCAACAGCAGAATCTGGGAGTCGTCTTTGGGTAAGGTATCTAGCAGCCAAAGTAGCCGCGGAAACGAGAGCACCATCTGCAATGGTGACTCCGTGATGAACTTCGTATTTCTCCTTTAATCCACGGAGAATGGAGATGGTATCGGGAATAGATGGTTCCTTAACCAAAACTTGTTGGAAACGACGTTCGAACGCTGCATCCTTTTCGATGTACTTTCGATATTCGTTGAGAGTGGTAGCACCGATACAGTGAAGTTGTCCACGTGCCAACATAGGTTTAAGCATGTTAGCAGCATCCATTCCACCTTCACCACTGGCGCCAGCACCCATGAGAAGATGCATTTCATCGACGAAAAGAACGATCATCTCCTTGGATTCTTCAATCTCCTTCAAGACACCCTTCATTCTCTCTTCGAATTCTCCTCTGTATTTACTTCCAGCAATAATCGATCCGACATCCAGAGAGAGAAGTTTGCAAGCAGCAAGATTATCCGGCACATCAGCATTGACAATTCGCTGAGCCAACCCCTCCACAACTGTCGTCTTTCCTACACCAGGTTCACCGATCAGTACTGGGTTGTTCTTCGTACGTCTCGACAAAATTCTAACGACTCGGCGAATTTCTTCTTCTCTGCCAATAACTGGATCAATCTTTCCCTCTCTAGCCATCGCCGTCATATCGATAGTGAATTTCTTCAAATTCTCATTATCCTCCTCTGCATCCGCCGTCTTAGAATCGACTCTTTTCGTTCCCCGAATCTGCGAAACTGCATCTTGCAGAAGCTTAGCATTCGGCATGTTGGCTTCCTTCAAACATGTTTGAACAGCTGTATCTTGAGTAACTGCGATGATCAAGTGATCCACCGCAATAAACGAATCCTTCTGTGTCTTCTGCAATTCCTTCGCCGCCCTCAAAACTTTATTGAAAGCAGGCGAAACGGCAACTTGGTCTGGTGGAGGATCCTGACTGGGTAGACGAACAACAGCGCGTTTAAGTGAACGATCGAGAGCTTGGGGATCCCCATGGGCTCGCTCAACTACTTGTCGGAATAGTGATTGAGAAGCATGGCCATGAGAGGCGTTCATAGTTTGCTGTTGGTCTTTCGATAGATCGGGTAAGGGATCCAGGAGGGCGAGTGCGAGATGGAGGGGGAGAAGTTGAGAGGATCCATGCTGTTCTGCGTTGGACATGGCATCTTCTATGGACTTCGTCGCCCGAGTGGTAAAGGACATGTCAGATGTAGACATGATTGCGGTATTGTGTTCAGTGCGTATATGTGTGTTTTCGTTGTTGTATGGTTTCAAACGTAAGTAATATAAGTTCTGTAGGTATTATTATGCTGCGGGGTTTAGTACCGAGCTTCAGCGTAAAAGAGTATTTCTATGTAAAGCAAATGAAATATTTCAATGAGTGATTCGAATTGAATGTGACTTTATTTCTTGATGATGAGAAAAGAAATCTCTCGAGTACAAAGAAGACACTCATTTATATAGGAAGCTTCAAAGATGAGACCCATACGATGACCTATTCCATAGTAAATACTTGATATATCTCGAAATTACTCGCACCATCCTATGAGCTTCTAGGATCACCTCGTAGCTTCTAGAAACGTCAACATCAAACCACACGTTTTTTGACCCCACACACCAAAAAAGTTGGCTCGCTTGCATCCGCCTGGTTTCCGCCCGGGCACCAACAAAAAGTTTGTTTGTAGTGGCCTGATTTTGGAGCCCAATATTACATAATTTTATCAGGCAACAACTTATCCATGGAGCCAAAGACGCTAGGACAATTTTGGTTTTCAAGATATCGAAATTATTATTGTCGCCCGCATTTCAGTCAATCAATTCACATTCTTGATAGTCATGAGTGTCCCATCACTTCGGAATTGCATCGGCAATTCGGTCAGTAAGACAGCGGGTGTCAGATATGCATCAACGAAGTCGGTGACTGCGAGACAACCACCCAATCGTCCGGAACATGGAGAGCAGATATATGTCTATAATCACTTACGGACGAATCAAGTCGTCTACTCACTTACCAGGGGAATGGATGTATGTATTACCTCTCTGTCTTTCAATTGCTCTCTGCCAATATACTCAATGCCCCAAATCCTCCCATACTTGCCCCGCCCCCGCCCTCTCCACCCAACCCTCACTAACCCCTCACCAGAACACCTCTTCCCTCCACCAACTCCCCTACAATGGCAAAAAGACCCGCCCTGCCGCCCTCCGCAAAGACCACTGGCACCCCATGGCCCTAATAACCTTCCCACCCGGCTGTTCCTCCTCCGGCCTCAGCGCCTTCCAAAAACTCCGCGAATATCGCAAACGGCACGAACACTCCTGGGACCCCTCCTCCCCCCTCTTCAAACGCGAGCCCCAACCAGGCGAATCCGACTACCAAAAATCCAAAATCCATCTCACCTCCAAACTGCGCTCCCGCAAAATAAACGACCAAAAAGCTAACACCGTCGCCGACATGGCCGCTGTTCTCAAAGATATCAGATACGGAAGCGAAAGAATAGGTCTCGAAGGCATTGGAAAGGAAGGCGTCGTAGAAGTGAAGTGGAGCGATCTCGCAGACGCAAGTTACGCAGGCGAAGGATCCGATATCTGGGGCGAAGCTGTTCTTCACGATACTCTACCCTGGGATCGCAATAACCGGGACATCCTCAAAAGACAAGCGTTAAGCACCGAAAAGCAAGCGGAATGGAAAGCCCAGCGCGCAGCAACAAAGGAAGCCAACGAAGAAAAGAAGAGGAAAAACAGAGAAGAGAATGAACGAATCATGAAAGCGAGAGAAGAGAGATGGGCAAAACACATAGCGCTCATGGAGAAACACCGCGCAATGGGCAAGGGTCCCAAGGTCCTCCCCCAAAGAATCAGACAATCCCCCGCCGACAATTGGGCGCAGGAGAGACAGGCGCAGCTGGAAAAGTTAGCATGGATGGAAAGGACGGGCGGCTCGGCGCAGGAATATGAATTCTCGCGCGAGCAAGCTGGTGCGGTGGATGCGGTTGAGACGCAGGAATTAGAGCTCGAATCTGCAGCTGGAGCGGGAGCGGGAGCTCAACCGTTGGGTTTGGGAAATGAAAAGAATGCAGAGACAGAGACTCCTGCGACTAAAATTCTTTAGGAGGAGAATTTATGTGTTTGGGATGCAGAGGTAGATGTAGATGTAGATATATATTGTAAAATCACATAGTATCACACCCGTATCGCATCGCATTGTATATCTTCTTGTCCCAACGTATGCATATATGTAGCTATCTACACCTATGTGTATACAAACCCCACAATACGAAATGGACATACCTACCTACCCAAGGTACTCACGACAGAAAAAAGATGACATGACACACTACGTCTATTGTTCCAATACTACCTACCTAGATATCGTATTCATTCATTCATTCATTCATTCTCCATCTCCATCTCCATCTCCTTCGCATACCAATCCCCATACTCATCCTCACATCCAAGAAAAGTAAACCAAAACCAAACTGTGAAATATGGAAAATGATGTATATGGGTACATACATAAATATACATCACACAAGCGAAACCTCTCCTTTCTCCTGTCTTTCTCCCTTGTCGTCTCATATTTCATTCTCATATTCTCGATTCTATATCAAAGCACACACACACACACACACAAACACACAAACACATATATATTCGTATACAAAATCTAAAAAATCTCATAGCCACCAGCCCACCCCATCCCATCCCGCTCTTCGCCTATTGTTCCGTTTTTCCATTCGCCTTTCTAGCCGCGAGAATACATCTTTCCCCTCGCCCTCCCAAAAGAGGGAATTCCCTAAACCTTAACCGCAAAACTTTTCAAATATTCATAATCCTCAATGTTCGCATCCACCGTTTCTCTAATAATTTTCGCCGCGTCTGCGCCGTATTTCTCGGTCCATTCTTCATTTTCTTGGGTTACGGTTTTGGCTTTCTTTTTCTAATTTCAATGTGTTAGTATTTGCGTTTGTATTTTGAATCGATTAAACCCCCCCCCCCAAAAGGGAAGAGTAAAAAGGTTTAGAAAAACAAAACTTACATGTTCTCTGGCCTTCAAACTCGAAGAATTAATCGCATCATCATGAAAGCCCCTCCATTTCTCAAACGCCTCTCGCGCTTTCTCATGATGCTCCTCGGTATCCCAAATCAACATATTGGCATTATATTCCAATCCCACCTCTCGACAATAAGCTTTGATGATGCCCTCTGGATTATCCAACAAATCATCTGCGTCGATAACCGTAATACTCACTTCCTCATCTTTCAGATTCTCGGCCTCGGACTCGGGGGTTCCGGCGACGGGAGGACCGACTTGGTTATTGGAGCGCAGGAAATCGAAGACGCGACGAAGTTCGTCGTAGCCAGCTTCTTCGGGCATGAAGTTGTAGAAGCCGGTGACTTTGTCTAGGGGAGGAATGGTGCAGCGGAAGTAGGAGGGAATACTCGAGCGGGGATGGCGGATGAGGAAGGTGAAGTGGAATTGTTTGAGGATTTCAGCGGGTACGACCGTGGGGTTTCCGGGCTCGGCAACGGTGTTGTATGGATATGGGACTTTGGCGGCGGTGCCATTAGTGTGTCCATTAGTGTGTCCATTGGTGTGTCCATTGGTATGGCCATTGGTGTGGCCGTTGACCCCATTGGTTTCCCCGTTTGACACCCCATTTACCCCATTTGTTTCGCCATTGGTGCCGACACCCTTCTTGACACTTTTACCTCCGAGCGAGGGAGCAATTGATGCAGGTTTGCCTTGAGGAGGTACAAGGTAGTGAATGATGTCTTTGATGAATAGTCGTTTTCCCTGTTGTGGTGTAAGTTGCTGATTCATTAGAATAAAAATACATGCTGGTATGGATTTAAATTGGGGCGCATAAAAGGTGCACCTTCCATGAGAAAGTTCAGAGCGTCAAAGAGAACGTGGATTACAAAGGACAAGACTGGAGCTCTGATGTTTTTATCGTAGAGAAGATCTGGGCATCGAATAGTAAAAATGGAGTCCATAGTGTCAGACACTTGTCTTATACCCAAACCAATCTCGAGAGCTCCAGAAAACCTGCAGGACCAATGCCATCTAAAGGAAAGACTGGGATAACAGTAGAAGCGGATTTAATTCTAACCTCTTTGCCTTCTTGCTCAATTCTCTCGAAAATTGTCTTATATGTGCTATCTGCGAAACCACTCTCCTTGCGCGCGGCTTCATCATCTTCATATCTCGGGCTGAGTCTCTCGGGACCAAAGTAGAATGCATCTCCAAAGGGTTCGTGAACACAGGCAAGGACATCATCGCGAGTCATAAAGACCTAAACAAACATCAGTCAATTGGCCAAGAGAGCTGCGGAATCAATTGGGACTCACTCTCTCGAATGCGGTAGAGCAAGCTCTGGGGTGGGTAGCGCAGAAGATTGGTTTCATGGAAGTCATCTTGCTGGTTATGTTTTAAGTCAAATCTATCAATTGAAGTTGTAAATGATGATAACAGGATCCAAACACCAGACAAACTAATACAAGCAATCTGTATCTCAAGTAGAGCTGTGTGAAGTTGTCAACGGTTTCCTTTGTTGTTCGTTTCCAGAACAATTCAAGATAGGGAATTCAGGTACAATCTAAGATTTTACAAATCTTGCAACTCGATTGGATGGAAAATAATAAATGCTAGATGAAAAGAGGACTGGAAAGAAGATAGATTCTTTTAAGTTTAAATAGTAGTAGCGATCATATGAGAGTGTAAAGTTACTACCAAGGTATATTTCCTGCTAACCCATCATACTATACTATGTAGAGCGTGGGTAGTGAAGTAAGAATCCCCGAGGGCAAATCTGACAGACCAATTGATGAGAATGAAAATGAGCATGTGTGTAAGAGATTTACACTTATTGTGGTTTTCTGACAGCCAGACCCAAATAAAAGAAGGATTGCATTGAATGGATCTCTTCTCACTTACTGTATTGTATGTACATTGTACATCTTTTCTGTCTTTCTTTCTTTCTTCCTCTCTTCCTTACCTGACCAAGACGAAAAGCAAAAACGATAATCCATGAACCTCCTTGTCTCATATCATGGATGTGAAGGAGATGAAGCCGATGAAGCCAATGAAGCCAATGGTATATGACATTTGAGTGGTTCTGAAGCTTTGCTATTCGTAAACGTTGATGCAATTGACGAAAGAAGGGTACCAGAGTACGGAGTACGGTTAAGGTATGACGCACTCAAATGCGGCCATGCCCCTCCTTCCAACTTTGAAATTTTTCCAATTTCCAATTTTTGCCCCTCATTCGCTTTTTATGCGGGCACTAGGGAGAATCTAGAAATTCTGGGCTCATGATACCTGCGTTGTGGCTTGTGGCTTGATTTGTCGTGGGGGGATGGCGTGGAATGGCGTTGCACGATGAGGATTTGATGGTTGGAAAAAAAAAGGAAAATCTATTTGTATCTTGGAATGTGATGAATGATGTGAGCATGGCGACCTACCTAGTCCTTCCTACCTGGCTGGGTACCTGGTTAATAAGTACTCATCTATTAGATTGATAAGGATTTGGAGTTGGGCCAAAAGAGTGACATGATCACAAGAAATGACCCCTTGATGCAAGTCATCTGAAAGCGCCGTATTACTGTAACAAGGATGCCTGGGTCGAGTCGGCCTTCCAAGAGCAAAACAGGACACCACGGATGTGGTGAACGGCACATGAGATGCACAGAGAGAGTGCAAACATAAAACCAAAACAAAACATAACGAAAACATATCTCCAGCCTTATACCTAGATGCATCTCCAAGTAGAAGCGAGAAGAGATATACAGATACATACAGATACATACAGATCCGAGAATGATGGTAAGGACTGCCACGGTGGCTCGGGTGGGATTGATCAATCTCAGCAAAAGAAAGAAGAAAAAAAAGAATGTGATAAATGGGCAAATGTAACTGTGAGCATCTCTTGATCCGAATGGTTACGATTTTGATCCAGACTACCTACCTAGACTACCTACCTAGACTCCCTACCTAGGTATCTGGATCAAGTAAAGTCACCTGCCAAATGCAAGTGTGCAGAATAGGTAGCAAGCTCCACATTCACAAAATAGCCCACACACCAAAATGGATTTCCCAGTGTCTAGTATAGCCATGGATATTTGGACATCTAAATTGCAGTGGAATGTGGAAAGTATGATTGTTACATTCGAATAATACCTGATCTGATACGTGATACGTGATACGTGATACCTGATACCTAAGACCTAAGACTTAAGACCTAATACCTAATACCTAATACCTAATACCTAATACCCAATACCTAATTAAATTTGGAGGGACACATGGACTACCTGCTTACCGAGCTCCTAGGTACTCATCTGAAATTCTCATTACTTGTTGTGCAACCGATTGTGCAACTTATCTCGTCCATTATATCGTCCATCGCGTGCGAATAAGTACAATTAACCTGAGGGAATAATTTGAGTCATTCAACGTATTCACCCTCGCTAGCTTCCGCCTTGCCAAGACTGTGGAATTGCTATCACTGCCATTTCTCCTCGGACCCCTCATCAGATAATACGGAGTAACTGGAACATCCCTGAACTCACAAGGCTGGGAAAGCTAGGGAGGGAGATACGCAGTCGACACAGTACACGGCCACACGTACGAATGACAAGATTATAAATACCATAAATATCATAAATACCATACATGCCATAATCCCGCAAAGGATTCACCATCTCTCTCTCGCCCTCCCGTCACTTTTACATGACACTCTACCCCCTCAAGCCTCGCATCTGTCGGTTCCGACTTTCCGACTTTCCGACTTTCATCATTTGACTCCTAACAAGTATGCGGTATAGTCCGGTGACGGTGTAACCCAACTTGGGTTAATCGAGCGAATACGGAATTCATCCCTTCATGATCCTTGCCCATGATTACTCAATGGTTAGTGATCCCGCTCGGCGGCGGACCTCTTATCGAATGATCCCAAGTGGCTTGGCAATGATGTTCTGGCGTTTTCTTAAATCTTTCCATTTCGCCCCACTCTTCTGCACCTTTAAGCTTTTCCCGCCTTCACATATTGAGAAAGATTGAGTGTCGATCATGAACTCTTACTGCATTTGCTTCGTACTTACCGTACAGAATAGATTATTTTATTGAATTATTATCACATCAATCCATCAATCCATCAAGCAATCAAGCAAGCAAGCAAGCAAGCAATCAATCAGTGACTAGGTAGATGAATGAATCAAGTTCTCTCAATAATGAACTTCAATTGGAGGACTCGAAGAGCAAAGGGGGGAAATGCCTACCTACCTACCTACCAACCTACCTACCTACCTACCAACCGACCTACCCACCGACCTTGGTAAAGTTGTAACCTACAAAGGTAATAACTTTTAATCACTTCCTCGTTCGCTTCTCCTTCTTTCTTTTTCCACCTTCACTTCTCCATTTCTCCATCATACCTACCTTCACTCACTTCACTGGTCCCTACTACCATTTGCAGGACCCAATTATTTCAATATTTCCAATCCATTTCAATGCCCAAAAAAAAAAAAAGACCCAAAAGAGAGAAAAGCTCGGGATACCCAATTAATCAATTAATTCAATCCAATCCCATCCCATCTTTTTATGTCCGCAAGATCCGCCTTGCTTGCTTGCTTGCTTGCTTGCATATTTGGGTGAAATCATCCTTCGTTTTATTAGTCGTTATCTCATTACAGTAACGGTTTAACCATGGCACAATGGCAATTACTCCATCCATCCATTCTTTTCATTACGTCCGCATACCTTTTCCTTATATGTATGCAATAATAACAGGAAGAGGAAGAAGAAAGATCCCTTTTTTCCCCCAATGGTATGGTATTATTCAGCATGCTGGGCACTTCATGCAATTTATGCATAATAGAATTCCATCGAGTCACTAGAAGAAACGATCGACCTCGCAACTCTCTCTTGATTACTTTCTTACTTTCATACCTACCTCGTCTACATCCATACTACTCACATCCATACATCCATACATATATCCATACGTTGTCATACCTCCCAAGACCTCAATATCTGCATCTTTTGCGCTGCCAAGCGGAACATTGCTTGTCAATTGCTACTACCTTGCCTTACCCTTTCCCTATTGACTCTTCTGCTTCAGCCCAGTTTTTCCTTATATCCGAGGGCGTCAACGTCAAGACTACTCAAGAAGAATAAGAGGGGTCAATTGCCCGAGTTCCTTACCAGTACCTCATTCGGCCAGTCCGATTTGTGATTCCATTAATCGTAGCAGAATAATAGAAAGTTACAATTGATCCATCTTTTCCTTTCTCACTTTGAGAGATAGCGACTCAAGAAGTCTTTTTCGATTTTCTTTCTTTTAATTTTCAAAGATGTCAGGCACATCAACCGACAAACAGCCGCAATCGCAACCAGTTCAAGCTCAACCAAGTCAAGAAACCCCTCTCAGTCCGAATCAATCATCGCCCGACCTTGAGCCAGCAGAGGATTGGCCTGCGCCGTCATCGCAACCACGTCCCGCGCCCTTGCAAAAGAGGAGACGAGTTACAAGGGCTTGTGATGAATGTAGGAGGAAGAAAATAAAGTGTGATGGAAAGCAACCTTGTACTCATTGCACTGTATATAGTTATGGTATGATACTGTTTGTGATTTGCGTATTTTTACATCCGTCGTTGACCAATGTGCCATAACAGATTGTACATATGATCAGCCCTCAAATAGAAGAAGGAACCCAGCGCCGCAGTATGTCGAATCGTTGGAGCTTCGTCTACAGCGAGCAGAAAGCATCATTAAAGCTTATCTCCCAAACATAAATCTGAACGATCCAAACATAGATGCTGCATCATTACTACACCGACAGGTTGCGCCAACAACCCCTTCGACCACGAGCTCCATGCCAAGCGCGACCCCACAACAGCCACAGCTATCAGAAGAAGATGCGCAGTTGCGATCAATGATAGAATCTACAGGGCAACTCGATCTTGACGAACGTGGAAACTGGGACTTTCATGGTGGTTCCTCAGGAACTGTCTTCATTAGGCGTCTACGTGAACAATTTGGTAGTTTACTCGGATCTCCCAACTTGCTTCCCAAACCACCACGTGCGCAAATGCCACCCACTTTCGATTCCCCAAGATCATCTACTGATTCCCCTTATGATTCTGGTCTTCCCAACACAATGGATCTGCCTCCGCGAGAAGTGGCCATGTCTTTATGTGAAGATTCGTTGCATTGCGCTTGTTGTCTCTTACGTTTCGTTCATGAACCCAGTTTTTATGAAATGTTGAATAGGGTATACGATCTACCACCTGACAGTTTTGGTGATGAAGAGCATAAATTTCTGCCGTTATTATATATGGCTTTAGCTTTGGGTTGCATGTTCTCGTCACGGCCCTCTAATTCCACGGACCCGGATGGAAAGAAGTATAAAAGTAGTATGGATCAAGGGTGAGTGCAGTCTTTAGCGACAGTTTGCGTATAGCTCCGTAGCTTTGTCTTACCCGAACTTCATGGATGAGTACAGGCTTAGATCTTGTGCTACTTCGTCTCCAATCTATTGCAAGACTAACATCTCATTAGGTTCAAATTTTACAAAGCTGCTCGGCAAATGATGGATCTGACTGATTGTCGCGACATGACGTCTTTGCAAACAATTATATTCATGATCCTGTTCTTACAAGCAACCTCAAACTTGAGCATATGCTATTCTTACATAGGTCTTGCCCTGAGATCTGCGTTGCGCATAGGCTTACACCGTAGCCTCAGTGGCAATTTTAATCCGATTGAGCGGGAAACTAGAAAGCGAGTATTCTGGATAATACGAAAGCTTGATACCTATGTTTCTGCTATTCTGGGATTTCCTATAATGTTAAGTAGCGACGACATTGACCAAGATATGCCAATTGAGGTAGATGATGAGTACATAACTAAAGACGCCATCCTTCCTATGCCTCCTGGCAAGATGTCATTGTTCGTGGCTTCAAATGCTCATACTCGACTTATGGGCATCACAACAAAGGTTATCAAACATATCTATCCGATAAAAGGCTTGGAGCAATCTATCTCAGGAAACAGCAAGGCATCATATACCATTAGTCACTCAAAAATCCGGGAGATTGAAAAGGATCTAGCAGATTGGCTGGACATGTTGCCTATGGGACTACGTCCTGGAGGTGACGGTCCACCCGAATTAATACGGTGAGTCAAGGATACTATACTTTGGTATAGGATACGAGATTTACTTCAATGGTCCAGATCTTGGAGTGATGATGAACATTTACTAATGGCAATATAGTATACAACAACTTTTACGACTAGCATACGCGCACGTTCAAATGATGTTATATCGACCCTTTCTTCATTATGTCTCTGGAAAAGGTTGTGCTGGGAAAACCATTGATGAGCGATCATATGCATGTGCAGCTGCTGGTGTCAGTGTAGCCCGCAATATCATTCATATCACTGCGGAAATGAAGAAGCAAGGTCTATTGGTAGGGGCGTATTGGTTTACCATGTACACAACCTTCTTCTCTGTCATATCCTTGGTATACTACGTTCTTGAGAATCCCGATAAGAGTGGAGCCGCAGAGATTTTGGCAGACGCAAATGATGGAAAGGATGCTCTAATCGGTCTCGCTCAAAGAAGTATGGCCGCTGATAGATGTTCCGAAACTCTCAAGGTTAGTGCCCCATTCCACAATGTAATATTTATCTAATCCAAATTAGCCACTGTTTGAACAGTTACCAGAGAAGTTAAAAAATCGTTCCGTTTCGGCTCCATCGAAGAAGAAGAGATCAGCACCGTCATCCACCCAACCGACGCATCACAGCAGTCCCGAGATTCCAAGACCAAACTCAAGTCACTTCACTCCAATACCTCGCGCGACGACATTCCCCCAAACCCCCACCTCTCTCCAAACCAGCGGTCTCCCAATGCAAAATTTAAACAACCGCTTCCACATGAACACAGCATCCAATCCAAATCTTCGACAGGGGTTTCAAGATCTCGTATCGCCGAGTGATTTGTCCACTGCTGGCACTCCTGAAAGCACAGCTTCGACTAGTCATAGCATTCCACAATATGGTGTACAAAATCAATTCAATGCCAACAACAGTATACCATATCTCACAGGATTGATGTTCCCATCTACAGATCCTTTTGCGTATCCGAATCAACCGATGATGGAATTTGATGCGCAAATTATGAAGCAGGAGAATGATATAGATAATACAAGAGCGCAGCAAATGTACATGGGTGGTGGTGGTGGAGCAGGGACTGGAAATGGAATGTTCGATGATTTGGAGGGTCAACTTTTCGGGCCGTTGCCACCTTATATGATGCAGGCCCAACACGGTTTCGATATGTCTGGGACGGGACCTGGAGGTGGAAACGGAGGAGGGGGCGGAGGGGGCATGAGTGGGATTATGCACGGGACAAACGCGAATACAAACACTAGTGGAGCTGGGGGTACAGGATTTAATCCTCAGAATTTGGTGTATAACACTGGGATGAATTTGGACGGAATTTTCGATAATGTGGGGGGTGATGCGCGGGGAACAGGGAGTGAGTGGGGTGGAATGGGAGGCCAAGGGTTTAGGTGAGAAGGGATTTGGATGGACTTCATCGAATGAGGACATTGTTACATTCTACCAAGTTGATGGAAATCAACAGACTGCTTCATCTTCAGCGAAGAGTTTCAGTATTGCATGGCATGGATCGGCACAGACGAATTAAACGCGGAATGGGACTATGGAGGCCAAATTTTCTTTGAAAGAAAGGGCTGAGAAAGCGCAAGCGATCGTGATATGGTTCAAGATTTCTTACTTTCTCTGTCGAATGGTCGAAATTTATCAAGTGGTATATGTATGGTTTCAAAAATCCGAATTGGTAATGTGTAAATGATGCATTGTATTATACCTTGGGCGTCTGATTTTGATGGTGGTGGGAGATAGGGTAGGATAGGGGGGAGGGGCAAACACATAGGATGGGATGACATGGAATGGCACGGAATAAGATAGGATCAGCGTTATGGATATGGTTATGGATATGGTTTATGGATAGAGATATTAGGTGTTTTACAGAGGATATGGAGTTTGATTTTGTGATTGATTTTGATTTTGAATTTATTATGTGGGAATGAAATGGATCGGAAGGTTTAGAATTTGTATGGAATTTATGGAATTAAAATGAAGTGTATGGAATTTTATTCGGATGATGTTTATTTGTTCTCTTTCCCGCTTCTCTTCCCTTTGCCCTTTTTCCTTCTTTTTCTCTTCCCTTCTTCGTTTCCCTTCCGGCCCCTCTCCTTCTCGAAATCTCAATCCAATCCAATCCAATCCAATCCAGTCTAATCTACATAGTCTACTACCTAGTAAGTAAGTAGAAAGTAAGTAAGTAGAAAATAAGTAGCAAGTTAATTACTGAGATCTTTCTATATATATACACACACACGCTATACATCTAAATTCCTTTCTAAATTCCTATCTAAATTTCTATCTAAATTCCCATCTAAATTTCTATCTAGATACCTATTTATCTATTTATCTATTTATCCTTATATATATATATATATATTATTCTATTCTATTTAATTATATTGCATCACATTACATTACAAGTAGTACAAAATATTACAAAATACCACAAAACATATACACATACATACACATACATCACACTATCCAAACTCACAAATCAATCAAACACTCTCGCGTCTCAAATATCTCATATTAGAGAAATTCAATCTAACTAGACACCTAACAATGAGTCGGTGTCATACGATATCATATTATGCATACCCCAAGCAACCTAGCCAAGCGAATTTTCTAGCCATAGCCAAAGCAATAAGTGCACCATCATGCCATGTGCCAAAATTCCAACCTGATGTTAATGCCAATGTCGAAGCCAATGCCATTGTCTTCCATCCTCCTTTTGCAAGCAATCATGCAAGCTCCCTCGCTGCAATATTAAGTTTATCTTCCTTTCAACCATTTTCCTTCTGTCTTTCTTCTCCTCTTCGTCTCTTTTTCCGTATCCCATATGTTATTCCCCCCTTCGCCCTTCCTCTTCCCCCAACAAGAACTTCTCGTCTTCATAGTACATTTAATCTGACAGTATAACTAGTACAGTACGCTTAAAACACAAATTTATAACAACAGTGAGATAAGCAAAACAACACGCTAAAGTGCAACGCAATCATCTGAAAAAGAAAACCACCTCCATCTCACCGCTCATCAGCCTAAGTTGCCCAGCTAGTAGTACAGCAATAATTGAAACCTCCATGACAAAGGAAAATCACAACACGAGCAAACAATGTCAAACATCATCCGCTTGCCATCTCGATGTTTTCAGGTGATCAATCAATCAATCCTCAAAGTATAGGGACTACCACTCCTCACACTACCCTCATCATCAAGATCAACACTTTTGTGTGATCTCGGCGTCCTTGGTCGTCCCGAGGATCCATTGTGCTGGATGATAGAGAAATCCCTGATACTTCCCGCACTACTCTCTGCTTTGCTCGTAAATGGTATAGTTCTTCCAAATCTTGGATCCACAGATGGGGCGAGTCTATATCTCTTGCTGTTATGTTGTGAAGCTTCATCGTCAACGATAACGATCATCCATACACCAATTGAACCATTAGAGCCCATGAGTGGTGTACAATGAATCCATCGTGGTCGACCATCGATATCATCCTTTGTTACCCAACGTACTTTAGCAGTAACACCTCGTCCATCAGCTAGAGCTTGAGTCAACTCCTCACGAACACGATTGCTACCACCTATCTTCGCCATGAAAGGCGATTGCAAGATGCCAGGCACTCTAAGTGTCGGACTTGCAAACAAAACTCTTAAACTTGGGTATGGACGAACAAGAAGATAATTCTCATATATGCCACCAAGTTTGCCACTAATACGTCCAAGCTGTGGATTTGAATTCTCGGGACTCGTACTCTTAATATGTAATCTCGGTTTATGCCAATTTCCTTTTTGTAAATTGCTGTCAGGGTGATCCTCCTCGGTTTCTTTGTGCATTCTTCCTCCCCACTTGCGTACTGTGTCCAGCTCTTGCATGTTTAACATCTCGCTTAATTCTTGGAACTCGTCTTTTGGTGGTGGTGGTGCTGGGTAATCTTCCAGTTCCGCGTCGGGATTTGCTGCTCGTTCTGCTTCACGCTCCTGGGCAAGCTCATCTGCCGCAACAAGACGTTGAAGAGATTCTAATTCTGAGCATTCTTTGACCAAACCAGAAATATCGACCTGTGCACCAATGAAATATCGAATCGTGCCTCTGCTATCGCACAGTGGGGCACACATTAGAAGATTCATAAATGGAGATCCATCTCGTCGACTGTCATCTAATTAGCCATCATCTCCAAGCGTGTTCAAACCAAACTTACTAATTCAGGAAAGTCTCGCAATGTTCTTGACCGGCTTCAATCTTCTCTCGAATTCTCCTCACACTGAAGGGGTTTGTTTTCGGTCCTTGCAAGAATCTACAATTTCTGCCAAGAACATAGCTCATACCATACTGTGTGGTTCGATGGAATTCTGGAGTAGGGTTAGCCAAAGTCTACCATCTAGTTCATTACAACATACCCTCAGAAGCAAAAACAATAGGGTTATCCGGACGAGAAGGATCGGTCAAACAAAAGACCTCAGCTAAGCCCTCAGATGCCTCTCTCAGATGCGCTGGTAAAGTTCCAGTAATTCGTCTCTGGATCGATATACTAACGGTCTGTATATATGCCCATGTGATGTAAGCAGGGAGATCCTCTCGAACCAAAACATCGAAAGCCTTTGTAGCCTTTTCTTCTAATGCAGCGCTCATTGTCTTGGAGGCTGCAGTGGCGGTAAAATCAAAACCAGGAATTGGTTCCAGAGCTTCCGCAATCGCATTTGAATATGAAATAGCCTTGAGTGCTTTGACAGCATCTAGGTAATATATGAGTATAGGAATTGAAGAAGGTCTATGTGCGCCTAGAAAAGAAGTGAATCTCAAAAGTAGTGAAGGGTCACTGAAGATTATTCGTAAATGCTCTGTCGAAAAGAGTTGTTCTGATCTTGTCTCAAGAGAATATCGTTTACCTCCAGTCTCAGTTGCCGCCACAAGATCAAAAGATCCAGGATCAATATCTTCTTCATTCAATGGTTCCAACACTTCTCCCTCTTCTAGAACTCCTGTCTTTTGCAGTGCGGGTAGAGATGTCGCATTTGTTTGATATGACGACACGGAACCGCCTCGCGAACGCGAACGCGAACGCATTGTCGAAGGCGAGGATGTTGATTGTGGCGAATAGAGTATACTTGGCTTTGAATCTCTAGGTTCTACGCGCTCCTCTCTCTCTGGAATATCAAGGTGTTCTTGTAGATGTTCTCCAGACTCACGGTGTTCTTCGTTGTAAAGACTACTACTAGGATGCGTCAACTGACTTTGTCAAAGCAGTAGGTCAATATTTAAAACTCACCTTGACCGCAGAGGAATATCAACTTGAGCTTGTAGAATCTTTGCCGACTTGCTGGGTGCGGGTGATGCAGTTCCCCTTCTTGGAGTGCTAGGATCAAACGTTCTCTCTAATGAATGTCTTCTCGACCGACTTGCTTGTGATGGTCCTGCCAAATGAGGCCCTCCCAAACCTGGTCTATAGGGTTTGTAAAATGGTATGTCATTCACTTCTGCACCGCCTTCTTCTTCTCCTGCACTTGCTTCGTCGATTTTGGTGGGGAG
Source organism: Botrytis fragariae (assembly GCF_013461495.1). NCBI lineage: Eukaryota > Fungi > Ascomycota > Leotiomycetes > Helotiales > Sclerotiniaceae > Botrytis > Botrytis fragariae. Next base: position 1,851,219 of record NW_023500993.1, read on the forward strand.
CTTAAAGCCGGGATTTTTTCCATAAGTAAGTGTTCCTGTACGACGATCCGCTAAATTTTGAATGTTCATTTCTGCAGGCGCGGTAGATGTTGATTGATTAGGGTGAGGAAACTAGTTGCGGCAAGAGTGATGTCAGTTCAGCCATACAATAATATCTCGTCTCGTCTTTTTCACAAATCTCAATGGAACATCAATGACTGAACGATAATGCGCTGAATGACAAGAAATAAATACAAATGAAATTAAGTGACGCTTTGAAGCAGTTCTCTTTTCCACAATTCATAAGAATCCATCAAGTGAAGAATTAATTCTCCGATGAAAATCAATAGTATAGAATGAGTGAAATTGCGGGATGGGTAAATCAAGTCTTGGTAAATGATGGAGAAAATAAGTGATGATCATCGACATACATGGGATGTATCCTGAAGGCTGTTCCTTCTCTTCTGCTTCAAGTGTTTCCACATCGATGCAACTAGCAAAGAAGATGTCCTCCAAATTGTGCTTGATGGAGATATGTATGTACCTATGTATCTATCCCAATGGTAGAAATGAAAAAGATATGCAAAGTTGGAATTCCACCGAGAGAGAGAAAAAGACAGAAGGATTGCACAGACAGATGTGAGTAGCTTTATGACATACCAGATAGAGAATTGGAGGAGACCTTAGACGAGGGGTGCTTCCATTTCTATTTCCATTGCCAAATCCATTGCCAAATCCATTCCCGTTCCCACCAATTACAGAACTACTCCGTTCAACACCTATAATAGTCCGCACACCAGGGCCGTACGCACGACCTTTTCTTTGGAGGGGTTGTTGTGAATGTGATTGATCTCCAAATCCTGTTGATTTCGTCGACATGACGAATCCTTGGAGTATCGGGAGTCTAGGATTATTTTCTTGGGCGAAATTGAGAAATTGACGAATCAAGAGAGGGAAACTGGTATCATCCCTGTGGCGATGGAAATAGTTTAAAAAGTGGAAAGTGGAAAGTGGGAAGTGGTAAGTGGGAAAAAGATTAAAAATTAAGAAAAAGGTTTAATTCCCCAATCCGAGGGAGTGTCCGACGACGGTATCATTCCATTAATATAATGTGACCCTGGGTGGAGTTGCTTTTTTGTGTGAAATGTCGATATCCTTAAGGTTCGTAAAAAGGAATTAATGGTATGATTTCTTATTGGTTCAATTGGTATTTGAGGTGTAAATCTGTGCAAGATATACCAAAGTAGGGAGGGAGGTGTGTAGGGAGGTTGTTGTGGCGTCCCTATCTATCTCTATCTCTTCCTAACTTCCTACCCAGATGGTAAACTTAGTAATCTGGGGCTGAAGAGCAGAGAAGCTACCATGACCATGAATGAATGTCATTGGCCCATCAATTTCCTCATTCGATCAAGTACAAAAGTACGACTGTACGAGGAACCGGCAAGAGAGAGAGAAGACGTGAATCGTGATCCGAAGACCAGGTGAGGTAGGAAGGTACTAGGAAGGAATTGTAATTGGCGCTCACTGCTCAGACTACGTATTAGTTCTAGTCGCATTCGGTGGCTGTTGAGTCTTGAGTCTCGAGTCTCGAGTCTCGAGTCTCGAGTCTCGCGTCTTGACTATTGACTATTGATCTTAGCGGGATATCCCAATAAATGTATTTGACAGATTTGGCGACGACGGTTTAGATTCCCAGACTTCAGACGAAAAACGCGTCCTGGCCTTACGGAAGAAGCTGGAAGTGTTCATCCAATGTTTCTTCTCCAAAAGGGAAAAGAAAAGAAAAGCACATTCTTAAGAGAAGGCATGGTACTGCACATGGTATTGTAGACTGCATTGTACATTGCATTGTTACATTGCATTGCACATGGTAATATCGGACAAAAAGAAAGACTTTTTCGTAAAACTTATCTTGTTGAAACCAATTGACAGCAGGGCATATACCTCTCACCAAGCAATTACCAAGTCATGGACAAAAGGAATACCGTCGCTTTGATTAACCAATCTCCTCAATGGGTGATACTTCAAAAAGACATCTTATCCAATGGTATGGACTTTCCACTCTTTGCCTCTCAAGCCCTCTGATATATATCTACAACGACAACGACAACAACAACAACCAAACAGATGTAGGTGCAATGTAGGTGCAATGTAGGTATGCAATGTAAGTGCATTGTTACTAGTAAACGTTGGAGCTCTTGTAACACGCGTACATGCACACAGTGCACAGCACCTAGTATACAACATCACATATAGTATATACACCAAAATTGAGACAACATCAACGGTGTAACGGTCATTGTGACAGTGACAAGGGAAACACAAGCTCGAGACCAGGTACCTGATCATCTCTTTATCCGTGACGAAAATATCATCGACATGCTTTGGATCATCTTATCTTATTCTCCTCGAGACAGCATTATCGGTGAATTGTTCGTACTGTTTGTACTGTTTCGGGTACGAGGTACATCAACGCCATATTACATTACTACTATGTAGGTACTCAGTGGTCTGGCCCTTTGATCCATCGTGTACCTGATCTCGAGCTGATCTGATGCATCAGATATCAAACCCCATCGAGCCAGTCTAACCTATAACTTACAACACGGTTCGCTTACGATGAATGAGAAAGGTGACCGATCTCCAAACCATCATCACTTGGAACATTCGCAAGACGCGATCGTAAAATTGTATGTCGAATCGAAGAAAAAAGGCACCGATGAAGTAGAAGAAGCAAAGATGTGAACGCGCGGAGACGAAAAACGAGTCAAGGCGGAAAGGATATCTATGGGTCGGATCTTCAAATGGCCGATCTTCGTGTGGTGGGCCATTGGTGGCTCAAGTGGATGAGAACTTGGTGGGGCCGATGGGGCACATGGGACTCATGGGACTCATGGGATCTAATCCTATTGAATGTACCTACCTAGTCGTTGGTCCATGTAAACCCTGGGAGATTTGGAATAACTTCATCTGAAGAATCAACATCCATCCATCCATGTATTGACATCATGATCTTGTTCATCATATATCGAGTATCATCAACATCTATCACCAACATCTGCCATCGTCATCATCATCTATGAGACCTTTGAAAACATCACTTCGGAGAATATTCGTAATCAAACAGTGTATACTACCTCGGTAGGTACTATCTGTAGAAACTTCATCAGCATATGCCATTCATATACCATTGGTGATACCTACCTAGTCATTCGTACAGATATCACTTCCCTTGGAACGATACACAATAACACACGTGATACGCATCGGAAAGTCTATCATTATTCAAATGTTCCAAGACCGCAATAAAGTATGTATTTCCTCGGATCAGTCCACCGACTCGCAATGTTCATTGAAATCTGCTATTGTGGCATCACATCAATCTTCATCACCTAAGTATTGAAAAGTTGCAAAGAACCATGATCCATCTCATCTCATCCCACCCCTTCTCCCATCCACTTTACATTATATATTACTTCCCTCCCGTCAAATATTTGATCTGCTATCATCATTTACAGTCGAATTTCTGCCACTCCCAATTTCCAAATCAAGCTGAAAATCAAATCATTCCGTCGCTTGGATATCTCTATCCTTCGCCCAAATCATCATCGAAAAATCCATCATCTCAACGATCTCTACAAGCCATATCTGGAACAGTTTCATCTGTACATCATACAGAACCCAGAAAACATGACAAAACCTGTCAAGGACGCAAAGACTCAATGACCATGAACCCTACACGTGATCGACATGTGCTCCACGTTCCTGTGGCAGTGTGTGGGATCTCTCAGGGGACATGAGGCTAAACTTTGATGTAACCTTAATGAGTGATCGCAAAGAGATTTTGTGGGCTAAGAGCCGGCACACTAATCATCCATATATAAGATTACGGGAGTGCACCTCAAGTGCCAGACGTTCAGTCGTCGATCTTTCTTTCTCAAACCAGGTCATTCCTTGTTTCTTGTGTGTCGCATTGAGTTGGAGTATCTCTTCTCCGTGACATTCATGACCAGGTCGTCAAAATCCATCTTCATCTTTCCACTCTCTACCAGCTTCTATCGCTCGATTAAGAGCCACATCCCCACGTTTCATTGCTTCTTCTTTGCTTATCTCTAGCCAGCGTTGGATTTCATCAATCTCCCTCTCTAGCTTCTCTTTGATGGTAGAGTCGGGTTTCTCCGAATTCTCCATTTCATCTCCTCTTCCTTCATCTATCAAATTCTGCATCTCTCCATCTCGTATATTCCAGTCCTCAAGTTGAATACCCAAATTATCCTTTTCGGTTTGATTCTCCCAATAAGCTTGATATTCCATCTCTCCTCCAAAGCAAATACCGTACCCATCACAATAGCAAATGTGTTCTTTTGGACATAAAGTCGTTTGTCCTGCAAAAACAAATTGCCATATATATTCCCATACTCGACCACTTATGTAATCCGATATCTCTGTTCTCAACAACCAATCTCGATAGGAAATGTATCTTGCCAGTGGTAGAGTTCGAATCCTCTCTTTCGAAACGGCAAATTGTGCGCAACAAGGTTGGGCAAGCACTTTTGGAATAGGTTTAAGTGGAAAAAGTTCCAACCATGCTCTTGCCATAATAGTCTGCTCTTGTTTATCATCATCCTCCTCCACTACTCCTGGGTGCATCCAATCCGGGCATCCTGGATGCCAATGGCATCGTAGATTCATATATCCTTCTCGTATAACACGTTCGGAAGAGAGTCTCGATATCATCTGAACTGCATCGAGATCGAGAAGTTCATTGTTATGCCATGTCATTTGATGAGAATGCATGAATATGTTGACATCCGAAAGATTGTTGTAATTCTCAATTATATACGAAAGATATATCATAACCTCATGACCTTTGTTCTTTGGTGGATGATATTCGGCTTGAGGATCGTTCGCTGTATAGATGGTTGATTGAATACTCGTCTCATTTTCGAAATGCTCTTTTATCCAATTCACATCTTCCTCTTTCGTACTGGAGATAACGAGCATTTTCGAATATGTTGCAGGAAATGGTTTCACGATGCCTGGACGAAAGGATACTGGTTTTTGTGTTTCTCGCATCGTCCTCCATTCCGCACCATATAATTGTATATCATTGTGCCATTGACCAGCCCCTGATTCGACCGACTCCCATCGAGTGGTGAGAAATGGCTTGACAAGTAAAAGCAAACATGTCGCTGTTAGTAACGAAGCAAATGGGATCAGTTTCTTAGGAAAAGGCATTGTCATATGGAATAAAATGAGAACCAAAGGAGAAAGCAAATTTTAAATTTTTGCTATACATCAAAGTTGAGAAGATCTATGAAAATTCCAATCATCATTACTTGAAGTCATTATCATACATAAACATTTATCAATAATATTGTGGGCTGAATAGAGCTTTCCTAAATAACGAAAACATCAAAGAATGAAGAAATGACGGAAGGAGAGTTTATATTTCTCCTAAGTGATGAGAAGGTTTCAGTTATTCTTTCCTTTTTGGAACGAGGGGAGGGAAAAAATATGAATGCGGATGGGGAAAGTGCGAGATGAGCGGATTGGGGGTATGAATTGGTGAAGGGAGGAATGAAGATTTGTGCGCCACGGATTGATGAATTCGGAATTATTGATTGAGGTTCTTGGGAATGTGGTTTGGAATTTTGGGGGGGATGTGCGGTATGGTGATGGGTTTGTTTTTTTGAGATGGGATGGGTTGGGATGGATGGGGTGAATGGGAAATGGATTGGACTCTAGATTTTGGAGATTCTTAGATTTAGATTTAGATTTAGATCTTTCTGGAGTGGAAATTGGGGAGGGAGGACGGGGAATTGGAGGGGAATTGAGAATAGGTATGGAGTGTTTGGAGATTTACTTGATAATCTTTAAGAAATCTAAATATGAATATGAAAATGCAAATGCAAATGCAAATGGATCGTACTATGATTATCTCTCCTCGCATTTTTATCTGATCTTGATTTTGATTTCTTTGGAAAGTCTCCGTTTTGCAAATTTCGGTTCAAAAGTCTTGGGTTAAAAGTTTTAATTTGAAATCTCCTAACGTGGTTTAATACCGAGTACATCATATTACTGAGTACACCACGAATTTTATATACAAAATATATCTATACATAATCATGCACTTCCTTTATTTACTAATATAACTTAATTTTTTTTAAAAGAAATTATTATATTTGTTTATATAAATAATATAAAAATCGAATTATTTTTTGAAAATTCAAATAAAAATAAAAATTATTATTGAAATAGTTTTTTTGTGACGGACATCGTAACAATTTCGATTTTTCTAGAAATGTAATAAAAATATTTATATAAAAATTAGATTTCTGAATATTTTATCTTTCCTTATTATTCAATATATATTTTTTTCAATCAAAACAATGATTCGTTATTAAAATGCAAATATTGAAAAAAGATTAATTTAGGTGTATTTTGAAGTGGTGCACTCGGTGTTAAACCACGTTATGTTTATCACAAGAGTATTCTGAAAAGAGAACAAATCTTTGCTATCTCTTCATCTTTCTCACTTTATCTACATTCATTTTTCTTACTTTTGTTATGATTTCGCTTCATCTGATTTGATCGCATGATGTATGTAGAACTCATGACTGGCTACCTGGGTACTTGATATGTGTATAGGTTTCTCGTCACTTTAATATGGGTTGTTGAAGTAGTAGAGTATTAGGGTATAGAGAGTAGTGAGTAGGTGATTTGGGAATTGAGAACTTGAGAAGGGATGTTGGGAGGTGATCTCTGTTTATTTAGATTTTGGGAAGGATCTTAGGAAGGATTTTAGGAAGGAGGGGAAGGGGATGGGAATTTGGAATTATTCTTTGAGAAATCTTGTTGTAGTAGATGGTGTTTTGTATTGTATTGTATTGTATTGTATAGCCTGATGATGTGATTTTGATTTTGATTTTGATGTATATGTGTGTGTGTGAGAGAGAGAGATTGATGAATAAATGAGTTATAAGTACAACCCAATTCAACATTACCATCACACTTTTATTACCTAAGATTATTTTCTTATTCACCTAGATATTCAATCGAGATTCAATCTCGAGAATCTTTGAACCCCCTCGATATAGTAGTACGTATTCTATCCGAAAGTTCTCTCGTATGTTATATATAGTTTTTGAGAGTCAGAGTTGTGTTGCAGAAGTAGGTATTACAACAAATTTCATCCTAAGCCTGACTTTGAGGAATTGATATCGCTTGGTTTCTTTACCTACGTGGTTCATCGGTAAGTGTCTAGTTGATCTGTATTGTTTTTAGAATCTTCAGATTATAAGACTTATCTATCTATCTACCTGGTATATAAGAGAGCAAGACAGAGCAGGAAGATAATCCTATTTGATCTTACAATCGCTACCTACCTATCTACGTAGTACCTACCGATGAGATTTATATCGCACCATTTCCCCCTAGAGAATCAAAATCAAAATGGAAATGAAAACGTTGAATCATCTACCAAGTTGTATGACTTCAAGTCGAAAACTAAATTTCATTCATTCATTCATTATGTAATCTACTATGTCTACTTAGTTTTCTTCGCTTTCTTTCTTTGGCTTGAATGCTCGCTGCTCATCGCTAAGGTGGAGGTGGAGGTTGATCGCTAGCTTCGGACAAACTAATAAATAGCATGGTATGCTGCATTACAATACGTACAACTAATCGGCGAAGTGAAGCGAAGTTGACTTTCTGGTGCCTACCTAGATACCTACCTACCTAGGTATCGGAAATAAACAATTGAACGCGGTCGGTTGGTCGCTTCGTTACGGGGTAGGCCGGTAGTTATGTGGTTAGATAGATATGTATTTATTTATTCAATCTTATGAATGAGTATTGAAATTGTAGAGAGATCTATCTGTAAGAGGAGGATTGAGAATTTTAGGGTTGGGTGGATAGGACTTGGATGGGAGTTGGTAGGTAGGTAGGGGTCTGGATAGGTAGGTAGGTAGATAGGTGAGCAGATTGTGGCGAAGATTGTATTTTGTTTTGGGTTGTGTGACTTTTACATCTCTTTTGAAGTACGCGGAGAGGGCTTTTGAGAAGAACTTCAGTTGCTTTGAGGGAGGTAAAGTATACACTTTACGTTTCAGTGAGAAATTCTTAGCGCTTTTTTGTTCACTTTCTATTTGGTTGGTGTTTCCGATAGTCCCTAGAGATTGATGGGATTCATTCTTTTGTTCTTGGAAAGAGGGTTGTATTGTTTCGTATTATGTTATGTTGGGTTATGTTACATCAGTGGTCTGTTTCGTTTGAATGATGTTGGCGCTTATAGATATATCTAGGTAGGTGAAATGAAGCTTATATCACCTCACCTCCCCTCACCTCACCTCATACCATACCATACCATACCATACCATACCATATCACTAAACAACATAAGCTCTTGATCACAAACTCACAAACTCACAAACTCACCCGAAACACACATCTCGGAGAACAATCATGGTATGATATAATAGGTCCCTAGTCTAGAGGTGGATAGATATGACCTACCCGAGAACCGGTAGCGGGTCGATCGATCGACGGCCGTATAAGCGACCGAAGTGGATATTGGATGCGCGGTAATGTGCTTTTTAGGTAGGTGTAGACTGTAAGGAGTGAGAAGTTGGACTTAGGGCTACCTACTTGGGTGAGGTTGAAGAGATGGGTAGTGCTTTTGGAGAACGAGGCCGATAAAGGATGGGATGGAGGAGAGGCTTGTTCTTTTGAAGTTTGGGGTTTTGATTCTGGGGTTTGTGGGTTGGGTGTGGTTTTGGTAAGGGGGAATTGGATTGGAGTGTATTGGAGTGCTTTGGTGTGGACGTAGGTTAGTTGATCTTTTGGTTGTGTGGTGAAGGAATGATGCCAAGATGAGAGGAGTTGAGTTGAGTTGATGTATAGGAGATGTGGGTTGGCTGTGAAGATACATGGATTTGTTGTTTCTTTATTCGTTTATTCGTATATTCATACACGCATACATTCATACGTCCAGTCAATCATTCATTTATCTGTTTTGTTCGTCACCGTCATCATCCTACAGTCAGCCATCGAGGAATCCATATCACCTATATTCTCTCATTTTCATTTTCATTTTTTTCCTCAATCCAATTTCATCACATCATAACCAGGTTCCCCAACTACCACCATCTCTATCAATCAATCCGCCAAAAGGTTCCCTCCTCACCCTCACCACCTTCCTCCTCACCACCCACCTCTCCCGCTCCGATAAACAAGTCGCTCAAAAACACTACACCTACTACACCTATTACACCTATCACAACGCCAAAACCCCCTTCGGCTAAACTACGTGATCAACCTTCCCGGTTTCGGCAACAACGACACCAACTATCCCCTCCTGCATCGACGACAAAAATTGCGGTCAAGTCGCCCAAAGCGCTATCAACGACGCCTGCGATCATGTCCTCGCGGATACCAGAGAGGTGAAGTTTGAATGCGTGCCTAGTTTTCTGAAGTATCATGAAACGTATGTCACGTTTGAGTTGAGCGCGAAACATCATGAGCAGCCTACGAGCAGTGGTATGCAATGTGGAATTGTATCGCGAGTGCGATGAATAGGGCGGCGCAGGAGGATTTGACGCCGGATGAGAATAATGAGGTCAATTTTGGTTGTGAGGAGCTGGATGAGGAGAAGCCGAATGGGAAGGATTATTGTCAGGATGTGGTGGATGGAAGTTCTTAGAGAGTGAGTGGAAGGGAGAGGGTATATGGGAGAGGGGGGAGGGAAGAGAGGGGGGAGAGCGGGGATGGGGTGTGGTGTGGTGGTTAGATATATATTAATTTTGTTTTAATGTTTTTCTTGAATTCTGAATAGATATTACGTGCGCAAGAAAATATGAAGTTGCTTCTCAGAAACTCTTTCTCCCTATCGGCCGGTTCGTCTCGCGAAATTGCTTTGAGCTGTGTAAGAGAGGATAACATGTGTGTTTACTCATATGTAGTATAAGTGTATCCTCCATGTCAATCTTCCCTCTCTACCTCTCGTCCAGATACTGCCTGCTAAGGTTACTTGTATCTTCCTTAAGATTTCATTCCCAACACACTTGCATGTAAACCATTTACGTCTTGTAGATATCTGTGCATGTACGTCAATCTAGTTCTCAAGGGCTCGACCTAAGATTGCATATAGTCGGTAGGTACTACCTACTGGGTATATCTTTCCTCTTCATACAATCTTCCTGACTCAAACTCCGGCTGGATGAATGAAATAACCAGCAGCACTAAACTCGCCAAATTTAAGACCCTTTAAAGTCATGTTATTTCAAAATCGAATAATAGTACGAGAAAATGTCCGAAATATCAAATAACATAGAAGAGTTATAAATTGTAAGCTCTTCCACGCTTTGTCAGAATCGTCATCGAAAATATTGACAGGCCGATTTAGTAGGAATTTTGGGAAGGGAAGTAAAGTTCAGCGAACTGGTATGATTATGATCCAAGCTTTTGAGACCAAGAGGATGAGAGGATTTCACTTCTCAAATTCACATTCAGACTTTGTCCGGGACTTACAATGCTGATATTGTGAGGTAGTGAGAGTTTGTTGAGTTGATAGGCGCAGCGATGATTGAGATGGAGTGAAGAAGAAGTATGGTTGGGAATTGTTGAAGCGACGTTGTGTTCTTCGATGGCTTATCTTGTTTTGTTTTCAATTGGTTGACAAATTGGGGGGTTTTTGGTATGTTATTCTCGGAGCTGGATAAATACCACTCAATTTCTGTATTCAGAAGTATATACGTAGACAGCGAGACGCGTTTGATATGTTCCAGATAAACATGATTCGCAAAGATTGCGCAAATGTTTTATGGATGGACAAGGGTGCATGTCGATGATATGTAACACTCCGTCGTCCTTGTCGCTTTTTGGTGGGTAATTGGTTCATCCAACGCCTGGTCGGATGAGTTATCTAACTTGAGCCTCATTGTGTTTTTTCTATTTTATCCAATGTAGCCGTTGGAATTACAATTCTTAGTGGCTAGATAATTCTGGACCAATCAAATAGATGTAAAAGGTTACGTTTTTTATTGATGAGTTGGCCTTGCTGCGCAAATCAGCCGCGTTAATAGATGTAAGGTTTACATAACGACAGACGACTTTTCATCGCCTCCTTTGTGTATCTGCATGATTTACAGTGCTGTACATAAAGTTAAGATGCTTTGCGAAGCGTGCGAGAAGATATTTTGTGGCCGTCAAATGTTGAGCGAGATACCTTCCCGGACGTATAATCCTCATCATTCTTCTTTGCAATCAATCATTGATGCTTCGGCCTCTGGCTGTTGGATTTGTCATCGATTACTGGCATATATCAACAGAAAGATAGATGTTAATGTTACACCCGGAGGAATCTCATCTCTGATAAAATCCTCAGCGTGGCACTTGTGTCGACGCCCTTACCAGAAATCATGGCGCCTCATATTTTATTTTGGAGATGATAATGATTATTTTCATAATTTTACCGTAGTGTCACGCGACGGTAGGTCGAAGTTAAGGACCTTGCCAACCAGCTATACTTATACTTCAATCTAGAGTATGGTGGGCCAGACACAAATCATGCGTCGATTGCAGGCGATAGTACGATGTCAGATGCTGCACTGGCACAAGCCTCGAAGTGGTATCGTGAATGCTTATTGAAGCATACCAGTTGCAACACTTCACTGGTATCCAAGTGCCTCATGCCAACTAGACTGCTTCGAATTGATGAAGGCGAAAAATATGTCAGGCTTGTTGTGACAAAGGAAGAAATTGTCCAGGACTCACGTTTTTCAACCCTAAGTCATTGCTGGGGAAATTCTAATGTTTTAAAGCTTACAATTTCCAATCTGGAAAGTTTTAAGGCTGGTATCTCTCTCGAGCGACTTCCGAAGACGTTTATTGAGGCTATATTTGTTGCTAGAAAATTGTCTATTCCTTACATCTGGATAGACTCACTGTGTATCATACAGGACTCTGACGATGACTGGCAAACTGAATCTGTCTCGATGGAAGATGTCTATGGCAATAGTATCCTGAACGTAATGGCTACAGCCTCCAAAAATAGTCATGAGGGTCTTTCTCGACCTCGAGACCCTAAGATGTTGGAGATATGTCCAGCAATCCAGTCAAAATGGGAAGATGCTGAGAACGATCTATTCTATCTATTCAACGAAGAAATCTGGAGCGAAAAATTGTACAGTGGACCACTGCTAGAGCGAGGCTGGGTTTTGCAAGAACGTGTCTTGTCACCTCGTTCACTCCATTTTTGTGATAGTGAACTACTCTGGGAATGCAGGGAGATGGCCAGTTGCGAAACATACCCAGCAGGGCTGCCAGAAGCTTGCAAGCAGGAGAATTTCAAGGTCAGACCTCTGTCGTCGGGCTCCGATTTATATGAAAGGAAGTATCTGATAGATGGGGCTAAGAAGACCATGAAAGGCATTGCTTATGATAGATGGGTGCGGTGGATTAATCTTTACAGTAGAACATATCTAACGAAAGATTCGGACAAACTAGCTGCAGTCAGTGCGCTGGCCAAGTGCACACGGGCAGTCTTTGATGATGTCTATGTGGCAGGCCTTTGGAGATCGATCTTTGCAGATCAACTTGTTTGGTGCGGTCTGTTTACGTATCGCCCGAAAGACTATCGAGCACCGACTTGGTCCTGGGCCTCGGTCGATGGCCTTCTTCTCCTTCCTTCCATCCGTCCCAATACCAAATATCATATTGAGATTGATGAGGTGCGAGTTACACCCGTTTCCAGCGTTGATGACACTGGTTCCATTTCGGATGGATACTTTCGTGCACGGGGATTGCTAATATGTGACACGCTTGTCAACGATCAGAGATATGGTAAATTTCCCTTCCTCGCGGGGAAGGATAAAGATACAGATGTGATTACATCTTTAGATGCACCGGCCGACCAATGCAGAGAAAGGGTGATAGTCCTTCCTATCTTGACAAACTCGGATGGACCGGATCATGAAGATTATTGGTTTCATGCACTACTTCTTCAGGAGCGGGCGATGTCACCAAATGGCTTCTATACGCGGATAGGCTATGCGTCGGTCGTGAATAGTTATGTAAAGTATAAGCTGGGCCTGGACCACCCCCAAAGTTTGTCCAAGTTGAAGTTTCCGGGAAACCATAGCGGTTCGACTTCTGAATCAAATAAGTCGACCCAAAATGGGGGAGGTGCAGATTTCGACGTTGAGTTGGATGAGAGTTTGTATTTAGAGGGTTCACTGGGATCTTTTGTGGTTTATTGAGAGATGTCTGACGGGGATGGATTGGATGAGTAGTTATGTGGGATGGGGGTATGTACATGGCATGAGAATTTTGATGTCCTTTATGTGGTTTATGTTTCTCATCAACCATCTAATTATAAAACACCAGCCAATTGTCATTGTGTGCTCACCATAATATGAGCCAGTAATCTATCCTGTGTGCAAATTTGGAAGAAACCAGGATGTCAAATCTGATTATTGTAGAATTTTGACACAAAGTTTGACACATGTAGAATTTAGATCTGTTTTGTATCACGGCTTGCTATATACATTTCAAGAGCATTCATTGCCTAATCTCGAAAAGAAATGAGAAACAGAAATACTGGACAAACGCAATCGATTAGTGTATACTGAAAACTCTGTGTTGGTATTGGGATATACGGAGTAGATATCGTACAGTACAGCTAGTAGTCGGTTGTAGAAATAGTGGGTCTTTCTTTGGGATTAGACAGTCTCGCGACAGTGAAGGAGCCTAAGTGTGTTAGAAATCTCATGTGGAACGATCGATTTGGTGGTAGATTGTAGGCTGTAGTTGTGAGATAATTGAAAGTTATAACCTTTGGAAAAATGTAGAGATTCATAGATTTAGTCGTTCGATATGTGGCAAAGAGGACGTAGGCATCTAGATCCTTTGAATAACAAGGGGTGAAGTGTAGCTAGAAGTTACGAGGGTAAGAGTGAGACTTGGTAGAATTCTTCGACCAGTCAGTGATGTCCAAAGAAGTTCGAGCTTGCCTGTGGTATCCTCCGCATTGCAAGAGTGAGGACCTGAGAGTGAGCTTTTCCGTGATACCTAGGTACCAAGATCCTCATAGCTTTCCCCGGTACGTTGTCAGGGATTTCTCACATCACGTGAGAGAGTCAAGAGAAACCAAAAAAGCAAAAGCCACATCGAATGTCTTGTCCCTTTTTTTCCCCTACTGACTAAGAGAGGAGTACCGTAATTAATTGTAACTTACCAAGGTAAAATTCTCCAAAGAGTACAAAACAATAATTAACCTTCCTGTCGATACACATATCAATCTTTTACTACTACTATTATTATTCTTCTTCTTCTTATTCTTTTATATTCTTTTATATTCACTTCTTCATATTCTCCCTTCATCTTCTTTCCACCCTTATCTGTTTGTCTGATCACTTCTTCTTCTTACCTACATCTTTCAAGGCTTAAACGGGAAATAGCGAACCGACGTACCGATTCTTTTCAGCAATCCAAATTAAACTTCCCTCCCATCGTTCTCGACCTTAGACCATCACCAAAGTCCAAACCACAAACAATACCACTCCTTTCAAATACATCACAATCACGTCAAACGACAATCGGTTCAATTCAATTTGTTTCTGACACCATAACACTCAATTTTTAATTGTAATCAACGAACATAAGCTTCTTTGGTATGCTTTGACCTATTTGCTTCGACTTCTCCTTATCCTGTCTGTCGCAACACGAAGTGAACTAATTTCCCGATCCAGCTCACCTCGACACAACTACAAAACCACACCAACTCGACCACCTCCATCTACACCTACACCTTTAATCATGCCTCAAGGTTATTCATCTCGAGATGTTGGTGACCCATCGCAAATCAAGAAGAATAAGCAATCCATGGCAGATCTCAAATTGAGACGTCTTACCGAATTGAACAATCGACTCCGAGAAGATTTAGAACGCGAAAGGATCCCAGTCTCTCAAGCTGCTAAGAGGTAAATTTACTCTTCTTCACCTTGCGACTACTTGAGAAGTTACTTATACGTGATATCTATTTAGTATTATTCAATATACCAGTCAAACTAAGGATTTTATGGTTCCATCAATTTGGGGTACCGTTGATAAGAAGGATGATCCATATGCGCCGCAACAAAGTGGTGGATGTTGCTTGGTGATGTAAGACAAGGAAGAATACATCAAGACAATTCGAAATGGAAAGCATACGAACGACCCGACAACGACCAATCATAATTTCATCAATCACTCAATTCATAAATCCATTCAGATACACCAATTTCGATATCGGTCCTTCCTTTTACAAAAATCACGTTCATCACCATACAGAGGGAGAGAGGGAGGTAGCAGACCAGAATAAAGGGCGTTATTAACGGGGCGTATTGGGGAAATCATTCACTTTTCAGCCTTCTTCGACATTATTTCCAGAAATTCCAATGTTTCTTCTCGAACCCTTCCGTTATCGGCCTGCTTTTTTTTTCTTATGAGGATACCAGAAGAAGCATTAGCATATTTCACCAATTGGAGGTACATTTTCCATCATCGACAGGGCACGATAGCAAGCTGGTTACTCTCGATTCGATTGTATCTCCGACGTGTATCTTGAGGCGTGCGATTGTTTGAGACTTTTCTTGATGAAAATGAAAGGCAGGATAAAGTCATCAAGAAGGAAGATGAAGAAGTGAAATGGGGAAATGGGAAAAGAAGCATGTAATAATTTTTTTTTCGTTTCTGTTCGTAGTAGTTACACCTTTTTCCCCCCCAGGACTACCAACAAACATAGTATGCACCTTCATATGGACTTCTTCGTGTATAGGATTATTTCAATGGACAGTCATTGGGATGGTATTGTTTTTTTTATACGAATGAAGAGACTTTTGTTTTTAATGCATTTTTGAGATATTATATTGTATTTGGTCTTTATCTAACTTCGCATCTGATGACTTTGGAATGAGAGTGAGTGAGTGAGGATTGTATTACGTGAATTACATGTATCTTTGCTATTATCTGAAAGTTTGATATCGAATATACAATATTTAATACTTGATAGGTGAAACCCTCGCAGCGAATTTAATTCCGGCATTCCACATCTAAGACTGTCCTCGACTCAAAAGATTGTGTAACCTACGAGCCTACCTACCTAGGGGAGGGGAGGTGGGTTCTGGGAGGGATTGAATTTGATATTGCGATTGAGATTTGGAATTGGTGTGGAATTGGTGTGGGATTGGTGTGGGATTGGTAAGTGGATGGCGTAATTTCGTAACTAATTTATTTGGTTTTTGTGTTTTTGGCTTGGGTTTGGTTTGGGTGCATAGGTGCAGATGCATAGGTATAGGTGCATAGGTATAGGTGCATAGGTATAGGTGCATAAGTAAGTAAGTAAGTAAGTAAGTAGGTGTTTTTGATACTCTTTTGTCTTGAATGGGATTGGCTTGTTGGGATTGGTTATATGTGGGCGATGGGCGATGGGGATTTTTGTCTGGTTTGGTTTGGGTTGGTTTGGTTTGGTCTTCAGCTGAAACGAACTTGGATGAATGGATGGGAGAAGCTGGCTCTGGCTGGGGATATTACTGGCTTTACTTTGCGTTACTTTGCTTTGTGGAGAGAAAAGTGTTTGGATGATTTGGTGCTAGGTAGGGTTGGGTAGGTGTACACATAGATGTAGATGGGTGCGGAGGTATGGTGTTTTGTTGATCATGTAATGGATTGTAGACTATTGATTTTGCTTCTTTTTGATGTGCTTGCTAGGTTATCTGTGGTGCTTGATGCTTGATGCGTGATGCGTGATGCGTGATGGTTGATGAGTGATGGTTTACTGGAGGAGAGAGAGATTAGGTTGGTTGGTAGGTAGGTAGGTAGGTAGGTATTAGGTTTGTATGTAGCTATCTATCTGACAGTTGATTGATTTGATAGATTCATTCGGTGAAAGGTTGTTTGATGGGATGTATGTGGTGCATGTGGTGCATATGGTGTGATGTGATTAGGGATTGAGATCTTCGGAGGAGATAGGTGGGTGATGAGCTGAAGAATGGACGCTAGGTATCG
This sequence comes from Botrytis fragariae, assembly GCF_013461495.1. Taxonomy (NCBI): domain Eukaryota; kingdom Fungi; phylum Ascomycota; class Leotiomycetes; order Helotiales; family Sclerotiniaceae; genus Botrytis; species Botrytis fragariae. Next base: position 1,868,244 of record NW_023500993.1, read on the forward strand.
AGGCTGGTATCTAGATTCTGAAGATGTGTGTCGGTTTGTCTCTTCTGGTGTTTGCTTCTTCCGGTGATTATAATTGCTTGTAAGGTAAATTGTGAGGTCCTTGGGTGTTTGCATATCTTCTCGTGATCCTCTTCTGGAGAGGGAGGAACAGATGAGAAGGAATCTTATCTCAGCAAATCCTCATCTCAAAGTATGCATATATATGTATGTATGTATGTACAAAACTATACCTACCTACCTACGTACATAATCCATCTCATGATTCTCATCCCACTCTCTGTGCAAACTCAAGGATTAAGGTATGTAGTTGTTCTAAGTATATGTGTAGTAAGTATGTATATACAGTGAGGGAAGTCGTCCAAAGTCCAAAGTAAAATTATCCAACTTCACTCTGCACCTGCATCTATCTGCCCTACATGCATCCGTCTGTTCTGCATGACCCATCTCTATTCTGTTTCTGATTTTGTTTCTGTTCCTGTTTCTCCTCACTTTTTTGCTTCTTCTCTTCTCCTGGCTGGCTCTTGCGTGCGTGCGTGCGTCAAATGGGAGCTTGAGCCACTTTTGTAAGTGGTTATCCTTACCTAGGTAGGTAGGTAGGTGTTCTTACCTTGCTTGTATGGTGGGTGGGTTGGAGTGGCTAGTACTTACTTACCTTGGTCCTGGAAATTCTAAATTCTAATTCAAGATTTGAGATTTGAGATTTGAGGGAGAGGCTACGAGGGAGAGAGAAACTTCGGGATTTTATTTTTATTGTTGAGGTGGGTGGACGTGGATGTTGAATGGTGGGTAGCTACGAAGAGGTTATGGACTGGGTACTGGGTATTGGATTGGATTGGATTGGGTGCTGGACTGGCTCGACTGGGTAGGTCTAGCACAGACGTCTTCGCCGAGGTGGGAAACTAAATGGGAATGAAATGTTAAATGGGGGATTTGATTCGAGATGGGGATTGGATGGATTGGATTGATTGGATGAATTGGATGGATTGGATTGGGATAGGATAGGATAGGATGGGGAAGAGTGGCTAGGTACCGGTAGTGGTAGTGGTCTTGTAGACTGTGGTAGCTATATATTCCTATATGTACGTACCTAGGTATGCATGTAATAATTACAGAGAAGAGTGCATCTGAATTTATGAATTGGATTTGAATGAATGAATGAATGAATCAACAAATTGAATAAGTCGAACCAAATAAATCGAATCATCGATCGAGTACCGGCAATCAATCAATCAATGTAATTCGAATTAACCGGGGAAGGCGGGCCAAAGAGAAAAAAAAGTTAAAACGATACCTGTCTAGGTTGGCTCGTACAGCCGGTAGGGTAGGGTAGATAATTACCTAGGTAACTTCTTACAATAAATGTGTAAAATTATACATTTATTCTGTATAATGAACACGAATATTTGATACAGGCATCGGTACTCGTATATTGATGTTTGCATGTGTGAATCGCGATTAGGACTAGAAATAGGATTACGAAGATTGATTTAGATTTGATACGGAGGAGTAACTGTATAGTGGGAAATCGGATTCGGATTCGTGTATCGAAATTTGAATGTGAATTTGAATTTGCATTTGGGTTAGGGTTTAAATTTGGATTTGGATAATATGATGGATGAGATGGATAAAATCGATGAAATGAAGATTGTCACCCAGGATGTAGGAGAGGAAAAGAGACAGAATGGAGATGAGAATGAGAAGGGGATGAGTCAGGTGGATGGGATTAAACTTCCTCGGGTGTCGATTCAGTTTTGTACGCAGTGTAAATGGATGTTGAGGGCGGCTTATGTATGTGGATTTTTCGTTTCTTTGTTTGTTTGTTTGTTTCTTTCTTTTCTTTGTTGGGGATAGTTTTTTGAGAGTTGAAGTTTGTGGGTTGGCTTGCTTTCTTGGGCCTTTTGGAGAGGGCATAGGGTATGGATGGTTAAGTGTGCCTATTGTATGGATAGATAGATAGATGGATGGATGGATGGATGGATGGATGGATGATACTGCTGGTCACCGAGTCTCAAGCAAGTGCAGTTGTACGTCCATATACATTTGAGTAGATGTGTGGGAGATAAATCAGTGTCAACTGTTATTAATAGGAAGAAAGGCTCGCTCTTGGAGGAATTGTTGAGACAGGATGTCTTTCAAGAACGATGGGCTGTTCCCATTTGGAAGGAGGGGATTGAATTGATATCTGGAGTCTAACAGAGTAGAGAAGTCTTGCGAGCTGCTTGATAGATTTACAAGATATCTCTACGGTTGGAGTAGAGTGGGGTGGGGTGGAAATGGGAGTATTCCTTCTCTTCCGAGTGGATTCATGTCACTATGTTAATTGATATCGAATCCTCCGGTGATCTGCCCCCTTTGTACTATACTTCGGCTGTGGAGAATATCATGAAGTGATGTAATATCACCGAAGGAGGGAAGATGCCTAGATTGTCTTTACTGGCGTTTACTCAGGGCTTTTCTCCTGGCAGTGCCTTGATGCATTGATGGGGTGTGGAATAAGTATTCTCATCTGTCTATGGAAATAGAAAGGGCGAGCATGTCAGTGACATCGCATTTCCGTCTATCCGATGTAAGGGTATACTGTGGAGTCATGCTTGCTATTACCTTGGACGATTCACTTGCGGACTCGAGTTTAGGTGCAGAGATATATAAGGCCTTTCGATTTGATAGTCACAGGCACTGGCCCTAATTTGCATTTCATTCTCTATGGGTGAGAGTTGGAGGAGGTCCTTCCTACTCTTACCCCTGTCTTTCTCAACCTGTCATTGACCTCTCCATTGATCTCTCATCTCTCCTTTCTTATTGCTCCCAAACCTCTAACCTCACACCTCTAATCTAAAAACCCGTAAATAGTTTGCACAAGAACTCCTCTCAACCTTCGGGACAGATATCGGAGAAGTCGCCCTCCAACCTAGTACCGGTGGTACATTTATTGTCGAATTATTTACAGATGCAAACGCGAATAAGAGTGCTACACGTCATGTAGAAGGAGAAGCTGGAAAGAACGTGGACGAAGTAAAGGATGTCAAGGTATTGAAACATACGCTTTGGGATCGGAAGAGTGAGGGAGGATTTCCTGGTTTGTACTCCTTTTTCAATTTTGTCTTTTTACTGCTCGAGAGATATTGGATAGAGGGTGGGTTTTAGATCCGGAGAGAAATTGAGGTTTTTGAACACCATCTTTGATGAATCTGAGAATTAATGACTGGACAAGAATGGTTACTAATTACACTATAATATCAGAAACGAAAGAACTGAAAAAGAGATTGAGAAACATTATTGATCCGTCAAGGGATTTGGGTCATGTCGATGGAAAGAAATGTAAGTTTTCGACCCCAATTTTTCAAACCATCATTTCTCTCTTATTTCCTCGTCTTCGCTTTCTTTTCGCCCATCTCCAATGAGACTAATAGTCCCAGCAACAACATCAAAGACCACCCCTCCTACCTCTAACTCAGCACCCACCAGCCAACTCCAATCTTCAGCACAGCAAGATTCCGCACCAACAGATCTCAAAGCATCTACCTCAACCCCAGCTAGTGCCATTTCTCAACCTCCAGCTTCCAGCCCCGTCTCTACTGCCCAGCTGATTGAAGCAAAGCCAGAAGAGGTAAAGGAGAAGAAGCAAGAAGAAGAGAAAGTAACGTTGAATGAGAGAGGTAAAATTGTAATCACGGGTTTGGAAGGAGAGGGAGGATTTGGGGTATGTAGACCTGGAGATGAGGAGTGTGGTGGATTTTAAATTTAGGGTTTGGGGAGAGTATTGAGAGGAATTAGGATGCGGTTCAAGCCGCAGGATCCTCTGTTGGATTGGAACGGTTAGATAAAAGACCTATCTGGGCTTGCATCCTTGATATGAGATTTGACAGGACCGTATGCCAAACTTAACAGAGCTTTAAGAAATGATATCTAGGACATCTATCCCCAACGATCTATCAGATCCTGAAATTTGATTGAACTATGGAATTCTATGCTAACTTAAAGGACCTTTACGACATTCATCTCCTCGATTCATACGCAACAAGGAATCTGAGAATGAATACATATCTAGGACATCTAATATTATTATCACTCAAGACATTTGTTTAACGAAGTTGACATGGATTATAGGGCATCGAATCCAAAGATCCTACATGTTCGAGGTACATACATAACCCTAGGAGATTTTTTGATGGCAGGCAAGAAGTTTTTCAAGATAGCTGGATATGTGTTGTTTATGTGGTTTATTTTGGAGCGTGTCTTGACTCTTGATACTCGAGAGAATGAGGGGGCGAAGTCGAATATCGATCAAGTGAATGATACTCTTCAATTTCCTAGGGTCATTGAAAGTTCAATAGTCGACTGCTCTTCATGTATAGGTGCAAATCGATACTCGAATAGCCGTATAATTGGCCTTTGTGTTTTGGTGTATCTATATTTATCTTCAGTTTGTTTTGATACTCAACTCACCCCTCTTGCCTATTATGCCACCTTTCACCGCCAAATATTTCTTTCAAAGTCGGTTGTTGCCTTAAAAAATCAAAGCTTTAACCATTTTTAGTTTAGCTTTCCGCACACGAATGAACTCTTGTATGAAATTATCGCTATCGTGAATTTGTTAACGAAACCTCAACCCACTTCGATATCCATCAAGTCGGAGTACCTACCCAGCCCTGGACAATACTATCTGGCAGGAACCGCTTCGTTTTTTCTGTTTTCAAAGATAAATATATTATCTTTGAAAATATTCAGCCAGATTATCGCAACACCCTACGAACACCACTAGAGTGCTGCCCAGCATGCCTCCTCCACCTCATCAAAAACCCGAGAATGTCCTCAAGCGCGCCCATGAGTTGATGGGTGTCGGACAAGCTCAAGCAGCTTTGGTCTTACTTCACGAACATGTTACTTCAAAAAGATCGAGAAATGCCCCGATTACTTCATTAGAGCCTGTGATGCTCTTGTTGGTGGAACAATCCGTTGAACAAAAGAAAGGAAAACTCGCAAAGGACGCTTTATACCAATACAAGAATATCAGTCAAAACACCAACATTGGCACGATCGAGGTAAGCGGTGGTAGTATTGATTCCATGTGCGGTGCTAATATATTTGATCTAGCTCGTTCTCAAGAAGTTCATCGAGTTGGCCGAAGAGAAAGTGAAGACTGCGCAAGCAAAGGCCGATGAGGTTCAATCGTCATTAGATACAACAGCAGCAACCGCAAGCGTCGATGATTTGGAAGCTACCGAAACCCCAGAGTCCATCCTTTTGTCAACAGTATCCGGCGAACAATCCAGAGATCGCACAGATCGCGCCATTGTTACACCATGGTTGAAATTTTTGTGGGAGACATACAGAACTGTTCTCGATATCCTCCGAAACAATGCCAGATTGGAAATCATGTACCAAAGCACTGCTATGCAAGCATTCGAGTTCTGCCAAAAATACACCAGGAAGACCGAGTTCCGTCGATTGTGCGAATTGCTCAGAAACCATGTTCAAACTGCTGCAAAGTACTCTGCTCAGATGCATGCCATCAACCTCAACGACCCAGACACCCTTCAACGTCATCTTGAGACCCGTTTTCAACAATTGAATGTTGCAGTTGAGCTTGAGTTGTGGCAAGAGGCTTTCAGAAGTGTTGAGGATATTCACACCTTGCTCAGCCTTAGCAAGAGGCCACCTAAGAATGTTATGATGGCCAACTACTATGAGAAGTTGACCAGAATCTTCTTGGTTGGTGAGAACTATCTCTTCCACGCTGCTGCATGGTCAAGATACTATAACCTTCTCCGTCAATCCGCTCAAATGGTTGCAGCTGGTCAAAGCAAGAAGTCGGATAACCCAGCAACCTCTGAGGCTGACCTCTCCAAGGCTGCTTCATTCGTTCTCTTGTCTGCCCTCGCCATCCCCGTGATTAGCACATCCAGATCTCGTGGTGCTTTGGTTGACATTGATGAGCAAAAGAAGAACAAGAACTCTCGTCTTACTCATCTTCTTGGTATGGCTCAAGCTCCTACTCGTGCCGTTCTTTTCAAGGATGCCATGAGCAAGGGACTTCTCAAGCGTGCCCGCCCTGAGATTCGTGAGCTTTACAACATTCTCGAAGTTGACTTCCATCCTCTTTCAATTTGCCAGAAGATCTCCCCAATTCTGTCTCAAATTGGTGCTGATGCCGAGATGGAGAAATATGTTCTTCCTCTTCAACAAGTCATCTTGACCAGACTCTTCCAACAACTTTCTCAAGTCTACGAGACTGTTGATCTCAACTTCGTCGAGAACCTCGCCCAATTCCCAGAGCCATTCCAAGTTACCAGAGAAACAATTGAGAAGTTCATCATGAACGGTAACAAGAAGGGTGATCTCGCTATCAGAATGGATCACGCTACTGGTGTTCTTAGCTTCGATACTGATGTTTTCTCATCTACCAAGGCAATCCACGCAGGATCTGGTGCAGGATCTGCTGAGTCCGAAACTGCCTCTGTTCAAAGACTCCAAAACACTCCTTCCGAAATTGTACGAACTCAACTTACTCGTCTTTCTAAGGCTTTGTATATCACTGCTCAATATGTTGATCCTACTTTCAATGAAGCAAGAATCAAGGCTCGTGATGAAGCATACGCAAGAGCTAAGGCTGGTGCAGATGAAGAGCACAAGGAGACCTTGAAACGCAAAGAAATCATCCAAAGGAGAAAGGAGGAAGCATCCGAAATCCAATCTCGCAAAGAGAAGGAAGAAGCCACAAGAAAACGCATCAAGGCTGCACAACTCCAAGAAGCTGAGGACAAGCGTCTTCAAGCCGAACAAAAGAAGCGTGAGGATGATCGTATCAAGGCCGAGTTGGAGCGTGTCAGAAAAGCAGAACTTCAAAAGCAAATCGATGACCTCAAAATTGGCAACAAGGCTCTTGACATCGATCTTGATGATTTGGACAACCTTGATGGCAACAAACTTCGTGCCATGAAGTTGGCTCAACTCGAGCGTGAGAAGAATGATACAAACGAAAAGTTGAGAATTACCGGTAAACGTATTGATCATCTCGAGAGAGCTTTCAGAAAGGAAGAAGCCAAGAAGTTGCCAGAAGACTATGAAGCACAAAGACAACGTGATTTGGCCGCTTATGAAAAGACCAAGGCTCAAACTTTGAAGGATGCTGAAGCCAAACACAAGGAAAATGTTGCTCTCAAGCACAGATTGGCAAGATTGGTTTCTCATTACGAATCTTTCCGTGATGATATTGCCGAGCGCAGACACGAAGAGTTTGACAAACGTCGTCGTGATGCTGAGAAGGAACTCGAGAAACAAATTTCTCAACGTAGAAAGGAGTTCAAGGAGCGCAAGATTCGTGAGAAGAGAGAGCGTGAAGAGCAAGAGAGAAAGCTTCGGGAAGAAGAAGAACGTGCCCAAAGAGAGAAGGCTGAGAAGGATGAGAGAGAAGAGAAGAGAAAGGCTGAGTTCGCAGAGCTCAAGGCAATCCGTGAGAAGGAGAGACAAGAGGCCTTGGAGATGGCTGCGTTACAAGAGCGAAGAGCTGAGGAAGCTGCAAATAGAAGAGCTGAAGAAAAGGCAAGAGGGCCTGTTCGTGGCGCTCCCATCGAAAGATCGGACTCAACTGGTGAAAGACGTGCTCCTCTTGCTCTTACCGGCGCTAAGTTGGGCTGGAGAGAAAAAGAGAGACTCCGTGCTGAAGGAAAGGAGGTTCCTTCCGATTCCGCACCTGCTGCCCCTCGTCCAGCACCATTTACCGAAAGAGCTCCTCGCCCAGCACCAACTCCAGAACGTACTGGGTCATCCACTGGAGAGAGACGTGCACCTCTTGCTCTTGCCGGTGGTAAGTCCACCTGGAGAGAAAGAGAAGCAGCCAAGGGAACAGCTAGTGGTCCAAGCCCATCAAGCAGAAGCGAGGAAAAGCCTAGTGATGCTCCAGCTCCAGCTCCTACTCCTGCGCCTGCGCCTAAACCTGCTGCTGGTGGTAAATGGGTTCCTCCACATCTTCGCAAGGCTTAGAGTTGAGGTTGTTATTTGTAATTAGTTTAGACAATGAGGAAAAAATGAATGATTGTTATGCTTTGAATGCTTTATTGACTTTTTGATTTGTTTGGTGTAATGTAAGATAATCAATAATGGCCACTGATCGTTTGCTTATTCTATTGTATTTTGTATACATATATATCCATCTATAATTTAATAATGCTTGATTTGCTTGTTTGTTTAACGAGAGATCAGTTGAGAAAATGAATTGTAGATGCATGATTATTCTATTTTGATTTTCTAATACTATTTCCTCTCTCTTCCATTCCTCTCCCCTCTGCCATTCACTTCTTCCCCCTCCCTCGCTCGCTTCTATTCTTCTATCATCACATGACATCTTTAAATACATTTTCTCCCGCTTATCCTAAGAATTCTTGACGTATCAATATCGATACAAGTACCAATGCAGAAGATCAATATTACTTCAATCAGTTATGTGGCTGAGTGGCTGAGTGGGTGGGTATGTGACTGACTGGTTGACTGACCTGGAAGAGATAAACGGGACTAGGGAGTTTGAGATATTTCAACATTCATATTTGAAAGCTTTGGGATGGATTGGTTGCTTAGTGACTCGTCATTCGATTCTCTCGTGAAGATATGGTGTATGACTGTGTAAGGCTGTGCTATGTTATGCTATGTTATGCTACGTGACGATAGTGTGGAGAGGGAATGGGATGGATGTGGGGGATAGAGGTGAGGAAAATAGATGTCGGGGGATAGATGTAATTCGCGCATAGGTTTTCTAGGATGAGAGTGGTATTTGGATGTTGAGGTTGGAATGGAAACGGAAACAGAGTAGAGGAGTATTGGAAGATTCTAGGGAAAGACAAACGAGGAAAGCGAAACAGAAAGAGAAGAGTGCGGGGGAAGGAAGAAATGTTACTGGTGGTGGTGAAAAAGCGAATTGTAATTGTAAATTGTGAATTGTTCGTATGTCGTGACTGATGATTGAAGATAGAGATGGCTATGACTAGGGGGAACCCCCCCGCCGAGATGAGAGAGACCGGGAACTGGAGGGCGCATGGATCCTATTGATTGTTCATGTATGGGTACGGATTTTTTTTAATCTTCTTTTGTTTCGGAGATGGGATCTGGTGATGAATCTTCCGTGTTTGTGTTTCAGGATATAGTGTACCGTGACAGTTGTCTTTTTACAAGGCGGAGAGAGATTTGTTGCGTGATCGGGAGGTATTGGCGAAACTTGTAGGGGAGATGGACCTATCCTGTTTATGTTTGGCTTTCTCTCAAAGACAGAGAGAGACAGGGGACAAGTGTAAGGTGGAACTTTCGAAGATCCAGATGTGAATAGTATACGAATTTGAAGTGCGGGTGGGCTGCGCTGTTTGGACATCAATATCTTTGTCTGGAAAGAGGACTTATGGAAAAGGGGAATATGGGGGTTGACCTTTGTGAGAGGGGGGAGCATGGTTCTGGATGGTAAAATGTTGATATTGGATGAAGTGGATGTGGTAGGAAAAAGCGAGGGGGAAGTTGGTGGTTGTAGTGGAGGGAGACAGAGGACTTGACGATTGAGCGTGGTGTAAATATGAAAGAAAGCCGATCTTTTCCCAAGTCCAAGTCTATATTTTGCTTTTCCTTTGAACTTTTGGGGGCTTTGTGCTGTATCTGGCATGTCTTTCCTAGCGTGCTCAGAATAAAGCCGGACGAATACACTATTTGGATCCATAGAATGGGCAAAAAATAGGGGTTTGAAACGACGGCCATGTCAAGTTGCAGTGTTACATCACATCACATCATCTCGATATTGCTGTGCCATAGGTTCTATCATGTCTCTTATATATTAGGGTACATTGAAATCGGATGACATAAAGCATCTAAGTTTGGGTGCGCAAAATGGAACCAAAGGTTCCAATATATCAGATGGGAGATATTATGTCATTGGCGTGACTATAGCACTCGCATTTGTTAGCCATGTCATGTCACACACTGTCACTTGAACTGACCTTGATATCAAGTTTGAATCCCCAACATAGATAGGTCACCGTGTAAGAATTATTCGGGAATCTATTACCAAAATCACTCTTGATCGTATACCTAGAAATTATGGATCTCAACCTGACATCACTCAAAAGTTTGATAAGTTAAAGTATCATAATCCTGCTATCGCGAGAACTAATCTGTAAGATACCTTTAGCATAAGTCATTATCGATCAGTTGACTAAGAACTCTGAAATATTAAAACTTTCACATCATAGTCCAATCCCTCCCTTTTCGAAGTTACCATACGCTCCTCCATCTTATCACTACACACATCCATGATCTCCTTTTTACACAACCAAGAATCTCTCCCAGCAACCACAACTTCCATACCCTCTGCAAAACCCATAACAAACTCCACAATCCTATTTGCAAACCCATCTATTCTTCTCTTCGCCAAACCACCACCAAACGGCGCCTTTACAAACACAACCGTCACATTCACTTTCCTCAACACCGGAAGCTTTTCCTTCAAATTACTCATAACCTCCTGTGTAGGACTCTCATCACGACTAAGATCAAAAATAACAACCACTTCTATCTCCCGTATCAAAGCACACGCGCGGGGACTAATCGTATCTATGAATTCTCGCGCGGAAGTTAAACGCACACGAAAAACGAAGCGTCTAAACAGAATGTCTTCAAGTTCAGCATGCATGAGACGACAAACGATAAACATGGAGCTCATGACTTCGGTGCCGTAGAAGTGCTCGCATTTATCGGGGGGAAGCCTATGTCCGTCGGGACCCTTGAGGCCAAGGAGCTTGGATATAACGATCCGGTTTGAGATGAAGGATTGGAGAAGTTTCTGGTGACAGAGAGTGTAGTAGAAGATTTCTTGACGGATCTCTGCGGGGAGAGTGAGTAGTGTGGGTGGTTTGGACATCTTGAAGAGTTTGTAGAGTTTGTAGTGTGGTTGATGACTCGATTTGAGGGATTGCGAATGTAATGCTATGGTGGAGGTAAAGCTACCTCGACTTGTGGTCTCGCGTATAAACTCTATTTGAAATCTGGTGGAAACAGTCAACAGAGACTCGAGAGATTGTTGTGGATTTGGTGAAGAACTGATGCTTCTGGAAGTGGTTAAAGTGTTGAGCATTTACTTTAGCCATCATCACGTGACATCTTGGTAACTATGTCACCGCTTGTGGCTCTGAAGGTAACAAGATTCTGGTTATTTTTAGCGAAGGACTGTATCTTTTTTCTCTTCCCCTGAGTCATTTTCTTCTTCTGACAATATCGATACATCACATTAAGTAAGTTACTGTAAGGTAAGTGAGCTAATGTAGCAGTCTCGTCAACGCAGTTATCTATCTGTCCGACTGTATACTTTCCATGTACATCATAAGCCCAAAACTATAGTATCAACTCAGTCGAATTATCTTCATTAAGAAGCTATCTATCATATTATATAGATGAATTACCATACCAATGATCTTCTTCATTCTGTAGATATGAAATGACCACAGCTTCTTCGGGAATCAAGCATCTACAACCGCGCACAGCCACCCTAGTTCTTTTCGTCTATCTCACTATCTTCATTAACACACATCTAAATCACATATCAAGACTCTTTCTACTTCCAATCTCAAACTTCTCAGAGTTGCCGCAACCAACAGTCTAGGCAAATCTACCATCCCACCCGGATCACACACTCTCAAGTAGCCGAATTTAAATTTAGACATGTTGAATCTCAACCTAGCAGATAGTAGACGAAATGAATGCAAGAACCTTGAACCTCTCATGTCATACTCCACCATATAATTGAGAGAACCAAGAACAGGAACAAGCGAGCTGAGAATGAGAGAAGTAGAGGAGCGAGACGAAGAAAACAATTTGGGTACAGTATAGGACCTCATTACGTCATTCGGTAGCTACATACGCCGATAGGGATGGAAGCGAGAGAGAATGAGGTACCATCATATAGTAGCGAGTAGTTGAGCCATTTTAAGAAGCTACAGATGCCTATGTCTATCTCATCAACCAGAAGCCAATCAAAACATTGACTGTTTGTACGAAATTGTATATATGAAGCCAGAGAACCATCCTCCCAACAAATGACCATCTCACGCGCTTAAAAACACGGTGTGTATATACTCCTATCTGTAGAAAACCATTTCATATTTACCACTTTGAAATTCGAAGTTGTGAAAAACATATTACGGTCCGTATGACATACATATATGCCACAGAGACAAACGCAAGTTCGACAAGAACCATCTGAAACTATGTCAACCGCGTCCAACTGTACGTACACACAAAACATACAACACAAGAAAGAACTTGATGCTTTGGCGAAGCACATAACATTTCGTATGAAAACCATTCAACGGTCCGCGGTTGGTTTGCATTTTCAGACGTGCGACACGAATGTACTTTACACGCAGGACCCAATGCAGGAATGTGCCAACTTTACCCCATGGTGTATATGCATGGTGCATACAATCTATAATTTAGGTCTAGTATAGACTGAGAAGATTCCGCACAATAACAACAACAACAGCGCAGCACAACAGTAACCCCGCAATCCCGCCGACGCAAAAAAGACAAACCAAGCACTAAAGGACGATCCCGCTACCACCCCACAATCTAGCGCCAACGTCTCCCAGACACACACCATCAACAAAAGCCTTCTCCAATCAAGACTCTACATCCACATATCGCATAACCCCCTTCGCACAACCACCCACGCAATATAGACAACTCAAAGAAGCGGTAAGAATAGACAGAACACTACTGCAGAAACTATAGCCCATATTCTATCATACAACTAGCTCTACCACTAGACAGCACGAGCAAACACGAAGAACAATGTGAACGCGAAGTCCAAGGGCCGCATATCCGTATTCATACCAGCTGATGTATTCGCGCCCGCGTCGATGCGCAAATGATTGAAGTACGTGACACTAGACAGTAGACTTCAAGCCAAAATAAAGCAAAATAAAGCAAAGTAAAGCAAAGTAAAGTAAGGCAACTAGCAAATATCAAAACGCATACCGCTCAAAGCTAAGTTCTACCATTTCCACCACGGCAAACAAGCAAAGCTAGCAAGACCAGCGACACCGCTAAAACAATTTCAACCCAAGTATGTATGTATGTATGTATGTATGTATGTACATCAACAATGGCACACTAGGAAAAAACCCCGATGAAGTACCCACGCCTAAACGCCCGAACCTAAACCCCAAACCTTAAAACACAAATCCCAACCAACCAAGGCAAATCTGCAACTCTGTGCACCAACCCTTTAGTTCCTCGCCGCCCTACCCCTCACCGCCGAAAAAGTAGGGCTGAAACTCCCACCCACTAACTTCTTCTCCTCCCACTTAGCCGCCCTTCACCACACACAAGCTGGGTGGATCGACCCATCCGAGTGGATCCACCCACCCAAACGCATCTGCCCCTCCACCTCCACCTCCACCCATCACCCGATCATCCGATGCGAATGCGAATCATCCGATGAGGCTTCACATTCGCCATCCCCCATGTGCCTTTTCCTGCTCAGGATAGACCCTCTTACAGTCATCCGATAAGAGAGACTAGGTACCTGGGTAGTATTCTTAGAATCCATCCAATCCCGACATTGGTGGTCAATGATAATAAGAGACGCTAGATGGGAGACCCCAATCCCAAAACGGAAATACGGAAAAAGGATCAGATGATGTGCAGAAATAAATTTAGACTTGGGCAGCAACTTCAAGGGTATTCCTTTCCTTTTTCTCCCGATATCTTTTTACCCCTCCAACCCCCTCTCCTTCGTCCAGTCTTCCAACCTCTCCAGTATCAAAGAAAGTCCCCAGAAAGCATAAGGATAGAGTTTTTTCGTGCATATGTGTTATGATGTCATAGATAACTCCTCTCACCGTTTCTTGTGCTGTATGCTCGTTTGTCCAACGCTTGCTGGAAATACCTACACATCTGCTGCTGACTATCATCCGAGTTTTCCGTTCTCGGTAGGAGAATTTGTTGTTCACTCTCTGTACTCACAACACATTGCAATGCAGAAAAATACTCAAAAAATTCATCATCACAAAAGAACAATTTTCATATCATTAATCCACCTCTATTCACACCTCTCCCATGTTCATTTTCTCCCCTCTCCCTCCTCCCGCCTGCTTCCCCGAACCCCAAACTTGAATCGACCACTTTCGATTGCTCCTTTTTGAACATAACCCATTGACATAAGCCTCCCACCTCCGCCCCTCTATCCTAAGCACATCCACTATTCGTGTAAATGCTCTTACCATCCAGATCCCAACCCCAATCATGTCAGGCCAGGCAGACCAATAATTACTCGTGACTTCAAACGCCCCGACCCATCCATCCATCTCAAATATCAACCCATGGGTAGGTGAAATGAAAAAGTATTCCCTAACCACAAAACTCCATGCACAAAAAACCAATATGTTACAAACATGACATTGCTTTCTCTCTGACTGAAGATTTCTCTCCTCATAACTCTGCTCTCTTCCATTCTCTCTGCCTCTCTCTCTCTCTCGCTCACTCAAGATCTAGTAACATAATCCATTCATTCATTCTCGAAGAAGCCGAAATTTTTTCTGTTCCAATCCATCATTGATTCGTTCATAAGGAAAAATATAAAAACAGCAAATGAACCTCCAACCTAAACGCTATGCATGCTTTCCATGATGATAAAAAAAATTCGAGCCAGAAAAATAAGTAAAAGTAGAAAAAAAGTGCCTCTTTCATGCAATGTGTCCTTTTATATCGAGAGTAGAGTCGTCCGTCATGCAATTTTCTCAAAAACGATGAAGAATGGGTTTGGGGTATCAAAATAAACAAGTTCCTCTTCTCTCACTTCCCTCTAACTTAACCACCATCAATATTGACAATGATCCTTCACCCGCAGGGACTACACTCCCTTCCAACCATTCGACCAATGCGCTCTTAAAAGTCGAGCCATTTTTGATTTTATATCTGCATGAAAAATAAATCGCTTTTGGTGTGTGCACTTCAACCCAAAGTGCGACCGCTGTGTATTGTCTGTTGACTGACTGCCCTAATTGTAGAGCCCGGTCTCATAGTATTTGCTGAATCGTATTCGGAGGTTTGATATCCGGGCGGCTGACTTTTCTTTTGAGCCTCCCAGCCTTCTTCGCTTAACACACTCAACCATCCTTGCCCAACATCATTTCTTAGAGCCTCTATCTTCTTCCGATATAGCTCACCGCTCATGTTCCAGTCTGGGGTATCTGGAGTCTTGACTGGCTGTGGCTTGATTGCTGTTTCGTAAGGTACCGATTCTACCGCTGGCATTGGAGGTAGACGAGGTAATACTGAGGTGTTGATACGTGGGACATCCGGCTGTCTTTGGGCCTGACGAGGTTCTGAAGGTACATAGGAAGGAAGAATCGTAGGAGAAAATACGGGACTTATGCCATAGCTACTATCTGACACTGTTCTTGGCATAGGTGGTGGCGGTTCCTCTGGCATTACAACGCGGGTCAGTCCTTGCTTGCTTGGTGACGTCTCTGAAGTCGATAAATCTACGATTCGTCTTTTTGGGGTCCTTCTCCTTCTACCCGTAGTTCCAGTGTTGATTTCACTAGTCGCAGCAACGGGTGTTGGTCGTTCTTTCCGAAGTACTGCAGGTTCTCTTGGTGCAGCATATTCGATAATTGGTTTGTTGACCTCGATAGCGGACAGACCATAATCGGGGGGAGGTGGTTTGACAACAGGCACACCTGGCCGTTCTGCAACACGTTCGACTAGATGCCGCCTCTCGGTGTAACCTGGTCCATAAGCATCAATCAAAATATCCTCGGTATATCCTGGAGTTTGCCTGAATAAGTTGAAGATCGTGGTCCTGTAGTTACTGTGTGTTTTGGTAAATGGATTGCCACTAATCCATATTTCTCGAATATCTGGAATACCCGTCAATCTAGCAAGTTCTGTTGGATCAGTAATCTTGTTGTCACGGAGATCAAGCCTTTCTAGAGGATAAAGCCTCTCAATTCCGGCTAGTGATGTGAGACGATTTGACCGTAGATTAAGAGCAGATATAGCAGGCAGTGGGTTCCGAGTAAGAGAATGAAGAGATTCAATCATGTTGTTAGATAGATTCAATGCTCGTAGTGCGGTAAGGGACGCTAAGCAATCTGGGATTTGGGCGAATAGATTCGAAGAAAGGTCAAGTGAGTGGAGGGTGTTGGCTAAGGGTGCAAGGCTGGAGGCAGTAATAGCCGTCAGGCCGTTGTCTGCAATGCTAAGATGTTTCAAGAATCTCCACTTTGAAGATGGCAGAAAACCCATAGATAACAGATTCGAGGTGCTATTCCGCGGGTTGTGCCAGCTATCAGACATGCTTGAATGTGAACTCCCGGATCCGGATCTCTTCACCTTGTATGATGAGCCACGAAGATGGCCATGTGAAGAGCCGGTACGAGAACTTGGTGGACGAACTGGAGAATTGCTTCTTGGTCTTTGTCCATGCTTGGTGGGAGATTTGCCAAACTCGGCCCCGTCGGACCCAGAACGCGCTAATCCTCTTGTTTCAGTATCAATAATATGGCCGCGACCATCCGGTGACCCAGGTGCCGAACAGGATTTAATTAGTTCGGCATGTGGCATTGTTGGGCTACGTCTTGGACTCGATGCGGGAATGAAGGTTGAAGTTGGTGACATTTGTGCCTTGGAAGACCGCCGCCTCCTTTTGTCCATATCATCCAACACGATATTGATCAATAGATCAGCTAGATCATCAACACCTGCCCTTTTGACTGTCAATGATCTTAATTGCTCGGCTAGCTTGTCCCAACCGAAAAATTGTCGAATATCGATATCACTTATCTCCAAAGCACTAATATTTTTAAAGGCAATCAGTGGAACGGCGGAATCGAACGGGAATTCTTCATAGCCTTCAATCAAACGCGCGCGACGATCTGGAGCAAGTCTAAGGCAAGGAATTTTAGTAAATGCTGAATATAGGTACTTCAAGTCGGCTTCAGTGGCAGCTTTTTGTTTCTCTGTTCGAGCGGCAGAGGTTCCAGACCCAAGGCCAAAATTCGACCACAAAGAAGACATGCCAGACATCACACTTCTCACGCTAGACACGGAGTGAATAGATCCACTGTCAGAACCACGACCTTTCGGGCGTTGGGATTGACTCAGAAAAGAAACGTAATTTGCTGCTGATGTATCTGCATGAAGATTTTCTAACCGCACATTCATTGGGCCAACTGGAACACCTAGATCTTCAATTCGGGAAAGGAGATAGAATAGATGATGGGGTGTTAATGCGAGCTTAGCAGGTTTGATGTTATGAGAGGCGAAGGTAAGGTATGGGAGAGAAAGAGCAGCTGCTAGAGTACTAGAAGTCGTAGAAGAAGAGGCAGATGACGGTTGGTTTGTCACTGTTGGGGAAGGGATGGTAGACCCTCCAACAGCACCAGATATGCTGTTCGAGGAGCCATGTTTAGGGGCTTGTTGACGTCGTAGTTGTAAAGCATTCGCGAGAGCCTTTTCATGTGTACGAACGAAGTGGGCCAAGTTCTGCGAGAAAAAGTTTTATCAGTAACTGCCATGATAAGGCATGAAGTCAGGGGTTTCCAAATACCTTTATGAAGAACTGTCCATCCTCAGTATCCATCATTAAGGATGCATGTGTTTCATTCACCAATGTTTATTACAATCGAGAGCCCTTCGACGGGAAAAGAGTCGCTTCAAACCAGGCTACCAGCGGGCCTTGTATTCGAAGGGAAACGTTCGTAGTATGGCAATAGTACGACTCGAGGTTTTGAGAAAGAAATTGCTTGGGCAGTCTGCAGATTACACAACGTCGTTAGAAGGTTTTCAATTCATTTGGTGTGACAACAACATGGTATCTCATGTGTGAATGGTTCGGAAAGAAGATCCCATCTGGTGCCATCTCCTAAAAAGCCATGAAGCTCTTCGCCCGTGTCTTCCACGCGCAGAAGATCAAATTCTACGATCACTGCCTCTTAGGTTCGCGAAAAAAAGTCTCCTGCATATGATAGAAGATATGTTTCTCGGAACGAAGATCGAAAACGGATAGGAAATTTTTTGAACGTACCTCTTTCAACGCTCTTATCGTGGTGCGGAACACCTAGAGCAACACAGCTCTGAGACTTTCACGACACTTCTTGGGAAGAGAAAAAGATCGAACGAAGAAGAGAAGGGTGGAAAACTCCCTAAGTTCTGCGACGACGATATCTAAACAGAGAAGTTCTGCCGCTTGCGAAGTATTATACCAAGGTTCCGAGGGACCAATAGTTTACCAGGCTCGAGGGCCTTCCTTCTGTATGGATTGTATGTATGCAGGCGTTATGGATATGCAAAGCGAGTTCGGCCGTTCGTTCGTCGAATTCCTTTCGTTGTACAGGAATACTCCACTACTGTAAGACCAGGGTACATGAGATCAAATACCCACTCACAAGCATCTATTCCCTGGCTTTTTTTAAGGGTTCTTCCTAGTTTGCGACGCCAGATGCAATATCAAGTCGTAGCGTATGTGCTGAACAATTTATGTACTGTAGAAATTAAATTAACAGAAAATGAATATTTGAGAAGGACCTTGTAGACTGAACCTCGGGAAGAAGAGGAAGCAGAAGAAGAGAGAGAGAGAGGGGAGAGATGTGTGCGAAAAAGTCCGTTTAGAGGAAATACGATTCAAAAAGCGAGGAGTGGAGAGTATGAAGAGGCACCAAGCAACGAGCGAAGAGCGACGAGCAATGGGCACCAGCACTAATACCAGCACAGGAATAGAATTTGATTGGATTGAAGTCTTGAATTATTGAGTATTGAGTATTGAGTATTGATTGAGTATTGAATATTCAGCATTCAGCAGGTATGCGAAGAGGAGAGCGGGATGTATTGTTTTGTGGGGATGTTTCTCACTCTTCTCTTGGTTCTGATCAGCGTAATTATTCTATGCACTTATCGAGCACAGTAATTTGGCGGCGGCGAGGATGGACAAGTCGGACGATATAATAGGTGAGGATGTTTCGTTAATTTGAAGAGTGGGAGAGCGATGCAGATGTGGAGTGGAATTGGAAATTGGAGTATTTACTATCGAGTTGTTGATAGGTTAGAATGTCGCATTTTCCAATCTCTAATGGCTGAAGTCTGTGCGTAAATGTAATAATATAATAGACCAGGACACAAGGGAGCAAGGTAGGAGATCAATAGACCCTTTTTCCAAAAAGAAGAAAAATCCTACCAAGATTGCAAATATACTACCTAGGATGCACAAGAAGAGACACAAGGGCGAGAAGGGCGGGAAGGGCTATTCTCGATATGGGCAGATATGGACATGTATGGGCAGATACGGGCAGACATGTCTAGGAATTAACACTTTGATCATTTAATGGTAACGGCTGGCTGGTAACAGCTCTTCACACTCCGTCCAGCTGCTTACCTGCCTCCGACCGAGGATAAATCAAAACACACGAGTTCAACGCCGAAAAAAGAAAAGAAAAGAAAGAAAGAAAGAAAGAAAGAAAGAGAGAAAAAAAGGTGATACCGAGGTAGGCAGTAGGTGGTAGGTAGTGGATAGTATCAGTAGGTTTGGATACTGTTCATGTTACCAAAACGGGATTGATAATTCGATACAATTCGATGTACTACCTCATCGTCGACCACCGCTATATCATAACATATACTCGTTTCAGTCAGTCCCCCCTGTAGACATACACATTCTGATACAGATCTGCACCTGTTTTGTTTCTTTTTGTATCATCTCGTCGGCACCGATATGTATTCACGACCATTACTCGTATCTACCCATATTCAAGGCTGCCAAGGTGCATATCCAATGTACATCATCTCCTTCATCAACGCCTTGTCTTCGGAGTTCGACCATCACCCCTCCAAGGTCCCTTGATGCCTTATGAATGTTGCCCTCGCGCAACGGGTGGGTATACTGTGATTTACGGAGTACCTGCTGTCACTTTTTTGAACACGTCGGATACTGGAAAACCCAGTCTCGCCGGTTTGCACGAAGAAGTACCGACAGAATACATTCACGACGACGTCACGAAGCATATCGAAAGGGGGGAAGTATTCTGACCTTATGGGTCAAGATCTCTGGACATCGGAAGATTTCTGGTCCAGGGCACCAGGTTTTGAGTGACATGGTGAAAATTGTCTGGATACTGTTTGATGGGATGCTATGGGGAATCTTGAAGGCTGGGTGGATTATTGGGCAGAAAAATGATTTACAGCCTGCAGGGCTTCCTATGGAAAGGCAAGCAATAGTCATCCAAGACATCCAAGACATCCAGCCGACTTTTCATATTTATAAGTTATAAATTATCCTTGTCTCAAACACCCCACCATCACTTTAACAAGTCACCACAAATCTTCCCTCGAGAGAAATCGTGCCCGAATATCCTTTTCCTTACCCCTCCATTCCGGATTTGAGTTTGCAATGTTTGAGGAATCTTGTCACGATTCGCTCTTCTTGAAATGAATCCTAGACTCGGCAGCGAAGATGAAGTAAAAAGCCCCCAAACTCAAACCCTTATTAGGGAAACGGTTAAGTGGATCATTACGCCAACTATTATCTACGCCCGCTCGACCAGAAAGACAAGACACTTGAGGGCTGGGGTAACAAGCCAAGGCCCACGAACAGACATAACATAAGCTACCGTCTACCTTTTCTTACGATACCTTCATCTACTATTGCATCTTTAGGTCCCAAACTACGAATCCTTCTTCCTTCACCGCTTCAATATCTTACAATGGTTGTATGTCGTGACTCCTTCGAGAGACACATTTTCCAGTCTATCTTCGCCACCATCTTTTCATAATCTATACGCGTCAAGCCATCCCATGGCACACTCATTCTTCTCTAAGAATTCTGCTGACCTCAGCCACATCTTCATCAAAACCCATATTACTCCAAGGGCGAATACGTTTGGTGATACGAAACATGCGAAACACAAATTCAGCCTCGATGACCCGTGTGAGAAGGTCATGTGAAACCATTCTAATCTTTCACATTCCGAATGTCTGTGATCTTTTTGAAGAGTCAAGCGCGCTTAGTTCCTGACTCAGCTCCCTTCAAATATGAGAATGATTGTCTGTCATGCCATCTTTATCACTTCATCACTCCATACAAACGGTTTACACGAGTTCACTAAGTGTTTGATCCACAAAATTGATAACGAATGGAAGAAGTGGATTTAACGCACACACCATCGAATGATCGGTGTACGAGAGACACGAGAAAGCAGTGGAAAACAAAATAGGAATGACGCCTTTCGGCATGAGGAGCCCCGCCATCGTTGAAGTGGTGTGGCTACGATATTTGCAACTTTTTGATACGTTTTTTTTTTCCTCTTTCACATTCTTCATGCATTTGGATGGGATGAGTGAGTGATTAGGAAGGTAATCCCAAAAAACATCCAAGGCAAAAGAATGGAAAGGAAGGATACGATATGTAGGCCAACAGTATATGCTGGCCGCAGCATATGTCGGTCATAAAATCCAAGAGACTAACTACCATTAGCCTACTCACTCGTCAAGGTGTGTTACATGCGCCGTCAAATATGTAAGCTTGGCCGCGCCTCGCGAATACTTTATTCCACAAGCCATACAGAGCACGGCGTGCATGTATGGGATATGCACAATAATATGTGTGGGGATTACATCTCATCTGCAAAAAAAGAGTGCTTCCCCAATCATGAGCAAATTAAGCAGGTGACTCTCAACATTATGATTTACTTTTCATCATATATCATATTTTTGAAAGATATTCTTCTAGGTATCGGATGCCTCGGGATGCGTCACTGCGACATTCTCAAACGAAATGAGCATATCGGAAATGACGCCGTTTCTAACGGAGCAAGCGAAGGAGGAGAAAGAGATCAATTGATATTCTATCTGAATCACGGATAAGTTTCTTATCGTTGTCCACCGTAACGGCTGTTGTCTAGGTAATCAGATAATCAAAATACGATTGTTTAAGATTGCGAATGGGAAACAAACGACTGAACAATCCTTCGTCAGAAAAAAATTATCAAATCCTTTCTCCGATTAGAGATTTGTTACAAGGACAAGGACAGCGGTGAAGCGAGAGAGATGAAGGAGGTGAGATTGAGGGAAAGGAAGGGAACTGGCTTGCGTCAATGGCATGGACATGGTTTTGAATATTTCATAGGTAAGCAGAAAATCTAACCAAATATTATTCCGGTATTCAGATAAGATCTTATCTTTCTTCTGAAGTTCTAACCAGACTTGTCCCTTTGATCGATATCTTAACATCTTTTTTTTTCTTGGTTCAACAATCATGCCCTCGCATGGTTACAGAGACTGTCAAAGCGTTTATTTCGTGCCACCTTCGTACTGCTGGCTCGAGAATTAACCCCGCCACCAACGTCTGAAAAGTTTATGAGCTTTTGGAGATACTTACTAGATACTCTGTAGACTTATAATTCTTACTACTCTCTGTACATAGGTGGCACAAATAAATACGATTAAAATATCAAGGCGTCATGTGCGGTCAACCTAAAGAAGATTCATCAAATCATGCCGCACGAAGAACTTTAACAATACTACCTACATATACAACATAACTACCTAGGTACCTACTTCTATAACATGTAGAACTTTCAGTTCCAACGTCTGAAGGAAGATAGTCTGCATATTTAGTGTACAAGTAAACATGGGTTGGGGTCTGTCCAGGTGCAGTTTGCATTGATCTCGCTTCTTCACCGACTGTTTATCAAGCTTATTTTTCTTTCTAGAAGAGTAGAACAAGTTGCATTACACTTCCCCCACCACACCAGACCAGCATCAACCCCGAGTCTAATGAAATCGGCGTTTAGAGTTTGTAGGTTTGTTCAAATCATGGAGGGGTTGGAATCGAAGAGTTTAGATCAGATCATCAATGGTTTCATGGTTCGGTAGGTGTTATTATGCCAAGGATCCTTTGCTGATCACGAATTACTCCGTGCCTACCGAACCAGGTATTTGTTACTTCAACAAATGACGATTTGAGGAGATTAACAGTATGGTTATGGTTATGGCTATACGGCACATCAATTTTATATCGCCATTTTCATCGTCAATGACAGGTGGATAAGTACCACGTCAGACTTCGCTAGTACCTATATTCCCTTCACTTATTAACTACAAAATCACTTTATGAGAAGAGATTGGTAGAACTCTAGTATCACGTATCCATTTTCTTCTCTTGCATTACCTTTTCGGTGTTTACTGCCTTCTTCATTTATACTTGCCTGCTAGGCTCTAGCTGACTTAATGGCTTGCTGACTACATTTCCATTTCCATCTCTATTGTGTTATCTTTTCTCTCCAATTTTTTTCTGCATGTACAAAGTACAATCGCAAGCGCTTGGTATTCTGCAGAAGCCTGCAAGCCACATCTGCACGTACTCTACACTCAAAAGCTCGAACCAACCGGAGATTCCCCTGGAGATAAATAGAAGGTTGTGTAGCGAAATGGTCTTGAATGATGTACAACACGTACAAAGCTGTACGGAGTAAGGTAAACAAGTGTATTGTTGTATGTGCACGCACGTGTACATACATACGAGTCCCAAGCGCGCGATTAGAGTGAATGAAGGCGATGTATGGTCAGAGAGAAATTGATTTGTTTATTCTAAGGAAGTCAATTCGATAGGTTTTGTCTCGAGTGCTGGTCTGAGAATCCGAATGGATGGGAACATTGTTTGCTGGACAGTCCTTGTGTTGTCTTACCGTTACGTTTTGTTTCATGTAAGGTAAGGATGACTGGTCTCGCCATTGCAGTATCGGGACTTGGCGACGTCTCCGAGTCAACGTCTTTCCAAGTGCAGTTAGAGTGTCGCAGTGTTCGTTTATGTCTATGGGGTAGTATCCAATTCTCCAGGCATATATATTAATCCGCGAAAATTGCGTCAGATATATCGTGTGTTATATATAAAGGGAGATCCGGATATGCGTATGCGTAATAGCCTATTTATGAATGCAACAGGAAGTTGCATCGCGAATACGGGGAATAGGAATGAGGAATTTGAGGGTTCTTTATTGGAGTGGTGAAGAATCTCAATCGTCGTTCGGGGTAATTGACCTTGCGGGGATTTATAAATATGTGTCTCAGTCGAGGAGTGGTTTCATCGTTTTGACCACCAGGTATGTATTTTGGACTCCAGACTCGCTGGGATTCAATTTCGATGCTGTATCTCGGTGAATGAAGAATGATATATCATATTTCATACATGTAAACTCCTTCTACTCCTAATCCTGAACTCCATTGCTCGTGTATATCAATCATTTCATACCATATCATCTATCGTATCACCTATCACTCCATGAAACTTACGAGGTCAGTAACAATACAATCCCCCAACAGGTAAAACAATCTCCAATACCAAGTCACTTCAAGTACTTCTCTCTACTCGACTCCATATACACACTCCAATGATCAACATGATCATACCAAATTACCATTTCCCGAGATTCGGAAAGGGAACTCGGAGGTAGGTAGCATCCCACCTTTCTTTCTTCTCTTGATTCCTGCCTGGTGTAGGCTTTTGCGGGATTCTTGAGTTGGTTGAGCTGGTTGTTTTTGGTATGTTTGGTTAGCTGTGGATTGATTTGAGAGGGGGTACTGTGTATGTATGTATGTATGGATGGATGGATGGATGTGTATATGTATCTCATCTCGTCTCATCTCGGATTTCTTAATAGATTGTAAGTAGGTAGTAGTTACAGATAGTAGTCACAGGAAGTAGGTGGTAGAATTTCTTTTGTGTTCATTGTAATGATATATTATATTGTGTTACTCAAATATATGTACAAATATATATAGCTTCTCCAAATAAATACATAACTTCATATCCCATTTCATTCTATTTCGTTCTAATCCAATTCTCAGCAGCAGTAGCAGCAGTAGCAGTGAACTCCCCATTAGAATTAGAACTGAGAGTGGCATTGATATAATGTCAGTCGATGCTTGGCTTTCGTTCACTAGGTGAACTTTGAACTTTCTTGTATGTTGTGCTGGGGAGGTGGAATGGTGTGGGAAGGGGAGGGGGAAGCGGTTTGTAAGGGAAGATATGTATTCTGTGTATTTATTCTTTGTATGTATTCTGTGTATGTATTCTGTAATGAGAAACGGGGATATAGGTATATAAAGATGGCTTTGGTAGAATTTATTGATTCTGGATGTGAGGAGTTTCTTGAGAATTTGCTTGAAAGTTTGGGTGTTTGATAGGGTATGTACATAGAGTAGGTATATAGAGTATTTTGTATGTGGATTATGAGTAGTATATTTCATCGTACTATATCGTATTGCATTTCTATGATTCCGGTATGATCTTGGTATTTATGTTTATAGCTAGAACTGGTATTTTTGTTACGTATACATATGCACATACTATAATACAAATCCTATCCCTAGCCCTATTTAAACTACCTATCCACGGGGAATTAGATAGAATTTAACAACATGTAACATGTATTTCATTCGTCAAATGTGTAATGTATTTCTTTCTCTTTCCTGGTGTAAGTTTATGGGTTCTATGTTTATTTTATCTTGGAGTAATATGTATGTGTATAAGTATTCAGATGGATACACGGGTTTGAATCTACATGCTAGGCACGGGGTCGAGGTTGTTGTGTATTTGAGTTGTTGGTGCTGTGGGAGGGGATTGGAATGGGGAGATGAGCTATCTGGAGCTAGGGATCGAGAGGGTAGTTTGGTGGTTGGCTGGTTAATGGAGAAGATGAAAGATGGGAGATGGGAGATAGAGAGGTATGATTTGAGGATTGGAGGTTGCTACGCGGTTGGGAACTTAGGGAGTTGATAGGTGTATACATGTATGAATGTAGATGTTAAAGTTCCTCGCAATCAGTTCGTGTGGAGATATGGGTGCTTGTATAGCTATTCTTGTATTATTATATGCGGCTTGTGGGACTTGAGAAAGGGGTTGGCTTGTTGTCTTGTTGCTTATCTACAATTGCGTACGTATTGATCCGTAGTTCTAAATTCTACAGTAGGGCACAGGGTTGTTTTGTTGCGTATCTGAAGGCGTACGTACCGTGGTATCCCACAATCGTTTTGTACAATCCCATGATTAAGTTCCAAGGATAATTTGGTTCTTGTTCGTTAGTCGTCTGAAATATAATTACTCGTCTTATTAAGTTTTTCCAGGAAAGAACCTCCCGTTGCACCTTTTGCTTGGCTGCGACTCCCTACGAGGCGTGCAATATAGTCTGTGTCTAGTCCGCGCGAATGCATGGGTGATTGTAACAATAAGAAGTTTTCTGCAATATATCTAACATATGCGCACAAAATTAGACGCTACAATCCCTTGATTTCAAATCATATTCGCTAACTTCGCTTGTACTTGCTTCATATCTAAGTCATATGTACTGTTCAGCACACGTAGTTACGTCCTTTACTAATGGTGCGCTTTCTTTAGTCTAACATTTAGCAACTGGTACGGATGGCAGGCTTGGATTGAAGGTATAAGTAGAGCGTGTACACGAGTCTTGTTTCTGGGATCCTGGGTGTTTGGACGACATTTGATTTTGGCTTTGGACTTCATACAAGATCTTAGCCTGCTATGTATTTGATATCTGTTATGATAGTAGAGAGCCTCCAGCGTTTAATCTATTTTGTTGCACTTCTTAGGCGTACTTGCCGTGGGATATACCCTGTCGTGGTAAAATCAATATTAGCGACAAACAGAAATTCAATATAAAATCCTATACAACTTTCTATTCCATAAATAACAATATTAGTCCTCTTTTCGCTATTAACGAAGTAGTGACTTCGTTATTAATAGTTAGAATGAGTTAAAATGATAACACGTTATATAATGTCTTTTAAACAATAATATAGATTATATTTATAGAATTTTAATTCTTTTTTAATATTATTATATCTTATAAAAAGGCTGTTACAGGAGCTGCCCCTAGGTCATATGGAAATAACTAGAGATCTCTTGAGATGGTTTAGATTAGACTTCAAATAGGAATTCAATAAAATTATAATTAATTATAATTCTTATAACTATAGTAATAAAACTAATGATTATTCTCTATATTTAGACTTAATAAAAATAATTACACTTTTAATATTAGTATTAAAAATAGTAATAAATAATTATGTTTTGGATTGATTTATTGTTTATATTAATCAACTATTTTTTCTATTAGAATTATATATATATTCAGGAGATTACTTATTATTTGAGCTTGTATATAAAGATCTTTATTATAAGTTTTTATATAATAATGATTTATATTTAGTATAAATATTATTTCAATATTTAATTTATTTTTATTAATAATAAACTTATATTTCTCGTTCTTTTCGAATTAGTTTTCTATATATAGTAATTGATAAACTTCCTTAAGAAATTTCTTAACTAATAATAATATATTCAAAACTTTTTTTATTTAAGATTATTCCCAAACTATTAATAGATCTATAATTAATTATAATAAATGAATTATTAGTATTTGAATAATATACAATATATCTCAAAAGTAATATTGTATAATACAATAAAATAATATAAAGGAGAGAGTTATATTCGATTAGTTTATATACAGATTACAACATTGAAGCTATAGTAAGCTAAAGATAACCAATATATCAAGAAATAATTTAATAACAAAAAACAATTAAGTTTCATAATAAAGTTCTATAGCTATATCTATAATAAAATATTTAATAATGATATTCGCAACTTTGTCATTTATTAAACAAAGTTTCTTTTAATAAAATAAAGTTTAAATATATATCTTATAATTATTAATAAAAAAATAATTTATAAATACTTTTTTAAAGTATTTATTATTAATCAAACTAATTATATTAAAAGAAGATTTATATATTAGGAATATAATAGTTTTAATAAGTAGAGATTTATTATTTATAATATTAAGCTATATAGACTTTTTATTAATTATAATTTATTTTGTTTATTTAATATTCTTTAATAACCTTTATAAGTAATTTAATATAGAGATTAGGCTTTTCTTATATAATTATTGATTAAAGATATTAATATATTATAAAATGAAGTATTAAATATACTTTCTAAAGGTATTAAAGATTTGATTTTGATAAATCCCTAAAATATATTTAATTATTGTTTAGGATAGAATATAATATAAATATTATTGTTATTACTATAACTATCCCAAAAACTATATTCTTGAAAATTGTTTCGATTATAAGATTTACTTTAATTATTAGAATATTAATTAAAATATTGATTATCTTGATTGATGGAAGTATTTCAATACAAATTATAGTTATTAAAACCTTCTCAGGAATTTATGAATTTAGGGCTTCCTTTAATTATTTATTATATATTTATTTGTTTCTTAATATTATAGTTTTATATTAAATAATTAGGTTTTTTATAATAATAGTAGAGATCAAATTGATATTTCTTTTTTTATTATTAATCTTATATTTTGAAAATATCGAGATCTATAGGATTAAATAATATTAATATAGTAAATAATATATTAATTAGAGATAATATAACTTATAGTAAACTAGATTATTGTTACGATGGCATTCAGCATACTATATTATATAATATATTTATATGTAATAAAACATTAAGAAGCTTTAATACTCTAGAAGCATATTATGATTCTTAATAATCCAATATAATAGTAAGATTCTAGAGATTAGTATAAAGAATGAAAATCTATATAAGAAATAGAATTTCATTATAATATAAAGCTTTATATTCAAAAACAATTATTAGTTTTATTACTATAGTTATAAGAATTGTAATTAATTATAATCTTATTGAATTCCTATTTAAAGTTTAGTTTAAACTACTTTAAAGAATCTTTAATTATTTTTATATAACCTTAGAAGTAGTTTCTGTAATATTTTGAATATTCTTTTTATTTCAGGTATTGATTTAATAAATTATTATTAAATATAATATCTAGAAATATCGCTATAAGTCAGTTTATACTAATAGCAGATACTAATAATATTGAGATAATTAATATTCTAAAAGAGATTATTATTCTTGAAACTTTTAAGATTGTTTTATTAAACAAGTATTAAAATAATTGATAGAAATTCAATACTTTCCTTTTGTAATTAGAAATCTATTTCTAATTTAATAAAAACAAATTTATAGCTATGAAATTTAAGAATATATAGATTATATTCTATTTCTAAGGAGAAATAAATAAATGAATTTAATTATATTTGTAAAACTATTTTGAATATAATAATAAGGATTATATATAATTTATTCAAATTATCTTTAATAATTTTAAAGGATTCAAAATAGAGATTTATAGAATCTTTGGGAATTCTAATAAACTAAAGATAATAGAAAATAAGATCTTTAATTTTAAGTAGATAAGGTTAGTATTAAAGTATATTATAGAATTCCAAAGATATATAGAAATAACTAAGTGGGATGATATTATTATTATAAGTTATTATTATAAAGGATTTAAATCAAAAGTCAAATTGGAATTAAAAAGATTTGTTGAGAATATAAATTTGAATAATCTAATTCAGGATTTTATTGAAGTAAATAATCGTTTTTATAGATATCAATAAAATTAAAGATTATATAAACCTTAAGGAAATCAAAAGCAAAAGTGATATTATAAAAATAAGGGTAGATTATATTATAATTCATAGAAATATAGAGATTCTATAAAACTAGATATTATATATTAAATACTTAGGAATAATGATTAGGAAAAGAAATAAAGATAAGAAAATAATTTATATTTTGAATATAGAAAAGTAGAGTATTAAGTAATAGAATATCGAAATAAGAAAATAAGAAGCAAAAAGAGTAACTTTAAAGATAAGTTTAATAAAAGCTAACTTAATATTATTTTTATATTATAATTATATATTATAAGTATAATAGAATTAGTTATATTATTATTAGTTTATAAAAGTAAGCTTAAAGAAGAAAAGGAAATTAAATGTCTTTTATGAGTAAATAAAGATTTATAGTTAGGAGAATTATAATTAATTTGAGAGATTGATTAATAAAATTATTATATCTAGAAATTTGAGGATATAGATAAAGAAACTATTAATAAAGATCTTAGTGTAATAGATATTAAGGAAAGAGAAGTATATAAAATGAAATATATTAATTAATATCGAATCCTATAATTTGGGATTATTATAAATATATTCTTTATAAAGAGAATTAGTATAAAGTATTTCTAATAATCAAATAAAGGAGAGTTATAGGAAATATTCTATTAATATATATTCGAATAGAATGAAAATAAGAACTTATTTTTATATCGAAAAGTTGAAAAAGAATATTATATTTAAGCTTAGACTATATTACTACTATTAGTTATAGATATAATAATAAAAATTATTTAAGGGATCTATTAATATATTCTATAAAAAGATCTATTTAATAATAAAATAAAATTAGAAATAAATATTATATATCTAGAAGAAAAAAAGCTTTAATAAATAATATTTGTTAATAAAATTATCTAGAATAATAGGGATAAGCAAATTATATTATAATTAAATACTATAGAATAAATAAAATAAATTTATTATAAAATTAAGATAAATAGATAAATATAGATTGTTATAATAGATTTAGGGGCTATAGGAAATTTTATTGTATTAGAAACTATAAAATACTTAGGAGTTTTATTTTAATAAAAACAAAATCTCTATCAATTACAATTAGTTAATAAATAATTAATAGAATCTAATAGGAATATTTTATAGGAGATATAATTAATATAAATAAGTATAATCCAATATTTGAAGATTATATAACTTAATATTATACTATTAAACTAATAACAGATTATTCTAGGGATACTATAGTTAAGAGTATATAATCCTATAATAGATTAGTTATTAGAGATAGTAATATTTGATTAGTATAAGAATAATTATAATAATATATTCCAGATATCCGTGAGATATAATATGTGTTAAGGAGAGTTGAATATAAATAATATTGGTGATATAGGATATCTAGTCTAGAATCCTTTATTAAAAGCGAAGATTAGTATATTTCTTTTATAAATATAGAAATCAATAATATAATAGGAAATTGTAATTAAGGTAAAAGAGCTTATAATATTAGAATAATATAAAAAATATAAATATATTTTTAAAGAATTAGAGATTCATAAGGCTTTACTAGAATATAAGCTATGGGATTATAAAATAATATTAAAGAAAAGCAAGATATCTATATACATTTCAATTTATTCAATATCAATAAATAAGCTAAAAACGCTCAAAGAATATATTGATAATAATTTAATTAAAAAATAAATTAGGGAATTTGTATTTCAAATAGCTAATCTAACTATATAAGTATTTAAGAAAGATAAATCTAATAGATTAATTATAAATTATAAAAAGCTTAATATGCTTATAAAAAAGGATCAATATTCATTTTTATTAATTATAGAATTAAGAGATTAATTAGATAGAACAATAATATTCACTAAAATAAATCTATACAATAATTATTACTTAATTAGAATAAAGAAAGGCAAAGAATAGAAAACTGTTTTCAAAATTAGATATAAGCTATACAAATATTAAATTATATTATTTAAACTAATTAATATATTAACTATTTTTATAAGACTTATAAATAATATATTATTATAATATCTGAATACTTATTATATATATTACTTAAATAATATTTTAGTATATTCAGATAATAAGGTTTAATATATTAAGGATATCAGTAATATTCTAGAAAGTTTAGTTAAAGCTAATTTGTTATATAAACTAAGTAAATATGAATTCCATATAATAGAAATAAAGTTTTTAGGATTTATTATATCAAGTCAAGGATTTAAGATAAGTAAGGATAAGATTAAGGTAGTATTTGAATAAAAGCAGTCAAATACAATTAAAGAAGTATAATCCTTTTTAGGATTCATTAACTTTTATTAAAGATTTATTAAAGGTTATTCAAGAATTACAATATTCTTAATTAATTTAATCAGAAAAGATTAAGGAAATTTCGAATGAACTATTAGGGTATAGGAAGCATTTGATATACTAAAATAAGTAGTAGTAGAGAAGCTAATACTATTAATATTCGATTTTAAGAAGCAAATCATAATAGAAATGGATTTTTCAGATTTCATTATAAGAATAGTTTTAAACTAACCAGATCAAAATAAGAAATAGTAATTAATTATATTTTATTTTCAAAAACTATTATTAGCCAAACTGAATTACAAAATATATAATAAGGAATTACTAATAATAATTAATGTATTTAAAGAATAATAAATTTATTTGAAAGGATTAAAATATATAATATAAGTATATATAGATTATAAAAACTTAATTTACTTTATTATAATAAAGTAGTTAAATAGACAATAGATTAGATAATTAGAGATTATAGTTAATTATAATTTTAAGATTTTATATATCAAAGGATTAGAAAACACTAAAGCTAATATTCTTAGCCGAAAATCAGAATATCAAGAGAATAAGTTATACGAATTATATACTATATTCAAAAAAAAAGTGAATTATTAGTTTATAATATATTACAACTTGTAGTTATTTATATATTAAAAGATAATTATCTAAGAAATAAAATCTAATTATATTATAAAGGTAATACTATAATAATATATATACTCAAAATAATAGAATTAGGATTTATAATAGAAAATGATATAATATATTTTTATAGGAAAATATATATTCTTAATCAAATAATTAAGGAATTTGTAATGAAATAATATAAGTTGTTTGTATATGAACATTAGGGAATTATAAGAATATTTGTAAGAATATAGGAAATTAATTATTTTCTATAAATAAAAACAATAGTTAAAGAAATTATTAGAATTTGTAATATTTGTATATAAAATAAATCCTTTAGATATATTCTATATAATTAGCTTCAAACTCTAGACATATCTTTTTAATTATAGAAGTTTATTATATAGAACTTTATAATTAAACTATTATTTTCAAAAGACTTTATTATGGGAATTGAGTATAATATAATATTTAATATAGTAAATAGATTAACAAAATTCGTATATATAATATTATTCAAAGAAATATGAATTACTAAATAATTAGTATATATATTCTTTAAGGTTATAGTAAGTATATATAAAATATCAAATAAAATAATCTCGGATAGAGATAAGCTTTTTATCTCGAAATTCTGGATTATCTTATTAGTACTAATAGGTATTAAAAAAAAGCTGTTAATAGCTTTTCACTTACAAATAAATAATCAAACAGAGAGAACCAATCAGATAATAGAAGTATATCTTAAATACTATATAAATTATTAATAAAACAATTGGGTAGAATTATTATTTATAGTATAGTTTGTATATAATATATTGGAAACAGAAACTATAAAGATAATATTAGTATATACTAACTTTGAATTTAATTCTAAAGTATATTAAATATTAATACTATAAGAAGTTAATACTAAATTAATAATAATATAAGTCGAATAATTAAAAGATTTATAAGAATAGCTTATTCTTAATCTAAGATTTATATTATTTAGAATAGTAGTTTACTATAATATAAAATGTAATATAAAATCTATATTTAAAGAGGAGAATAAAGTTTATTTACTATAACGAAATATCGAAATCAAAAGATTAAATAATAAACTCAATTATAGAAAACTAAGATTATTCAAAATTAATAAGATAATAAAAACTATTAATTATTAATTAAAACTATTAAATATAATAAATATTCACTTAGTATTCTATATATCTTTATTCGAACTAATATCATTAGAAATATCAAATATACCATTTACAGAAATCAAACTAGTTAATCTAAATACTATATATAATATCGAGATAATACTAAATTATAAATATATTAAAGATATAATTAAGTATTTAATCAAATAATTAGATTATCTATATATCGAAAATTTATAAGAACTAAGAATAAATCTCAATTGCTTTAAGAAGTTGAAAATGTTTTATTAGTAATATCTGGATTTGCTTAGAAAAAAGGAGAATCCATTAAAGCTAAAAGCAAAGAATTTAAAGAAGAAGAATTGAAATCAAAAGAATTGTTGTTAAGAATAGTAATAGGAGTAAATACTATTTCCTTTTCTTTTTCGATATATTCTTTTTCTAATTTTTCCTTTTCTTTCAAAGTATTAAGCTTATCTAGAGTATGTAAACCATAATATAGTATATCGGATTTATACTTTAACAAAGTACGCTTTTGTTTACACAAGTAAAGAACTTTGGCTATCGCTTCCTGAGAAATATTTATAATACATTCCTCTTCTTCCTTTAATCTAGTCTTTTAATAATCCAAACTATCCCAATTATTATCAAAAGGGCCACAAACATTATATCTATACCCTTAACGGATACATTTAGTATACTAAAAGAATCTAAAGAAAATATAATATATTTACACTTTTGATATTCATACAAAGAATAAGACAATATTTCGAGATTATAAGATTCAACAAAACAAGCTAAATACAATCTTTCCTTTCGTTTGTGAAAATTATTAGTCATACTAAAAGAAACAAAAAATATAATACTATAATATTCCAAAGTAGAATAAGCTATTACTATATAACGCTTAGGATCAGCACTAGGATAAGAAGGGGATAGTATTACGACGGTATTCAGTATACCATGTCATATAACATATTTATATATAATGAAATGTTAAGAAACTTTAATACTCTAGGAGTATATTATAATTCTTAATAATCTAATATAATAATAAGGTTTTAGGGATTAATATAAAGGATAAAGGTTTATATAAAGAATAGGATTTCATTATAATATAAAGCTTTGTATTTAAAAATAATCATTAGTTTTATTACTATAATTATAAGAATTATAATTAGTTATAACCTTATTGAATTCCTATTTGAAGTTTAGTCTAAATCACCTTGAGAGATCTCTAGCCACTTCCACGTGACCCTAGAGGCAGCTCCCGTAACAATCATATAGGAAATCGGGTCAGGTATCTTTACACCAAAATTTGTATGTAAAGATACTTAGACCAACTTTTTATATCTCTATAAATATTAAAGATAATTTCAATTTTTTTGATTATTAAGATTAATATCTAATAAAAATATAGGATTAAAGTTACAAAACACTTTTTAATAATATTGTTCTTGAATTAATACGATTTTAAAAATTCCCATAGTAATTTTTATTAAGTAAAATCGAAAATTTGAAAAAAACTTTAATATCTTTATTAAATATTTTTATATCTCTATAATATTCTATTATATTAAGTATTTATATTGAATATATTATATCTCAAAATATCTAAACTATATTTCTAGTATTTATAGAGTTATAAAAAATCGCACTAAGTATCTTTCCATACAAATTTTGATATAAAGGTACTTGACCCAATTCCCCATATAACCCGGTTCACTATAAGTTATATTATATAAAATTATATAAAGCTTAAGTTCATTTTCAATTCTAAAAAGTATTTATTCTCTTATAGATTCTAATTTCAAACTTCAAACTTCTACTTTCAATTATTAATATTAATAAAAGAATAAAGATTAGAATTTTATATAAATAATTATTAAAAATTATAAAAAACTTTTGTTTTTATTATTATAATTATTTTATATAATTACTTATAATTTATTATACCAAGATATTCTAATTGAATATAAAAAGTTGAAAAAGATATTTTATTAATTATTTTGAGTTTATCAAATTGAATTAAGATATAAAGCCTATTAAACTTATTAAGAAAAAAGTTGTTAATAATATAAATTGAGGTTTTATTAATAATATTATTTATATCAATTAATTTCTCTTGATATATATAGCTATTAATAAAAGAAACTAAATATAAAAGCTTTTTTCTTTTTATGTCAAAAATAATTAGATCAATTGTTCAGTAAATTTGTAAATCTTATTTCCAAGTAATATATTTCTTTTGTTGAGATATTAATCCTATCTTCTTTCTTCAAAGAAACTCAAAGTTCTTTGAAGTTTATTATTAGTCAATTTCATTTTAAATAAAAGCATTTAATGAATTTTATATAAATTGAGATTATAACAATTGACTTAATTAAAATTGAATACTTAATTAATTATTTATAACAATTTTAAAAAGATATTTTATAACCAAATCTCGTTTGAATAATTATTGAATAATAAAAAATAAATTAAGTATACAATTAATAATATTATACAAATAATTAAAATAATTAAAATGATTCTATTAATCTTATATTAATATCAATAAAGGAAAAAAACTATAAAATTCATAATCCTAAAAACTAAATAGCTTTTCTATAATTCATTATTATTAATTAAAAGTATTATTGATTTCAATTCTAAATATCTCAAATAAAATAAGTAATAATAAACTAATACTTAAAGTACTCGATATATCAACTATAAAAAAAAAGAATGAAACAAAAATATAAGCAAAAATAAAGACAAGGATAAAAATAAAAATGAAAACAAAAAGATATAAAAAGTATAAAAGATTATAAAAACTATAGAAAGATTTACCTTAAATAAATAAAAACAAGAACAAAGAATTTCTTTTTAAAATCGGATTACTTTTACTACGACAAGACTTTTTTATAAAATAAAATATATTATTACAATATAAGATATAGATATTAGATAAAATATATGATATTCTATAAAAAATAAAGAAGAAGATAAAGAGGTGCTGACTATATAGAGGGTGGATGTCTAAGGCATTTATATAACTACGTATTGAACCTATAACAAAATCGATTGATTTAATAAGTCGATTGGCTTTTAATTATATAATACTTATCCCGTAATCCCTAGTAAGGTTATTGTTTATCTAATTTGTATTTACTAACTAATTTGTACTTACTAAATAATTAGTACTTATTAGATAATCTGTAAATACTGTATATCCTATATCTATTATAAAATAAATATCAATAAAAAATAGATATCTATTTTTTAATTATTGTTTATTTTATTCGGTTATTTTTATCTTTAATTATCTTTCTATTCTACTATTCCTACTATTATAGGAGCTGCTTCTAGGGTTATATGGAAGTAGCTAGAAATCTCTTAAAAAGTTTAAACTAAACTTTAAATAGGAATTTAATAAGATTATAATTAATTGTAATTCTTATAATTATAATAATAAAATTAACATTTGTTTTTAAGTATAAAGCTTTATATTATAATAAAACTTATTTTCTTATATAGACCTTTATTCTCTATTATCTTATTAATCCTATTATATCTTACTAAATAGAAGCAATAGGATCTAATAGGAATCTCTAATCCTATAATTTTCTAGTTATATAATTTGATATATTGAATACTATTCCCTTTTTAGCTTAATACTTATTCCAAGTATTCATAAAATGAGTTTTCTTTATTTAATTAATTCCATAGTATCTTTCTTTCTAATTATTATAATATTTATTATTCATTTTTCAAAATCTATTATTAGCTATAAAAATATTTATTTTTGTTTTAAAGATAAAGATATTATTATATTTTATAAATATAATTATTATTTGAAAAAGGATTTTGAATATTGAATGTTTTCAAATACTATATATTATAATAAGTATATAAAGAATATAAATAGTAATTGTTATAACATATATAGTTATTATATAAATAATCAGTTTTATATTAATTCTAAAAAAGAGTATCTTGAGTTTAAGAAAGAGAAGACTATGAATACTATAGTTAAAATAGTTGCTTAGCTAATTTACTTATAAAAGTAGAAATATGTTTTATAGGAGAAGACTAGAAAAATGCTTTAATATAATCTTTATATTATTAAAGCTTTTAAAAAGTTTGAGGCTGAGAAATAGTAATTAGAAAATGAGTATACTAAAAAGGAAAAGGAAATAGTATCTATTTCTATTATTAGCTCTAATAATAATTCCTTTGTTTTCGATTCTTCTTTTTTAAACTCTTTAATTCTAATCTTAATGGATTCTCCTATTTTTTAGATAGATTCAAGTATTACTAATAGAAAATTTTCAATTCCTCAAAGCAATTAAAATTTGTTCTTGATTCTTATAAATTTTTGGTATATAAATAATCTAAATATTTAATCAAATATTTGATTATACTTTTGATATATTTATAATCTAATATTATTTCGATATTATATATAATATTTAAATTAATTGATTTGATTTCTATAAATAGTATATTTAATATTTTTGATAATATTAGTTCAAATAAGGATATATAGAATATTAAATGAATGTTTATTATATTTAATAGTTTTAATTAATAATTAATAATTTCTATTATTTTATTAATTTTGAATAATTCTAGTTTTTTGTAATTGAGTTTATTGTTTGGTCTTTTGGTTTTAATATTTTGTTATAGTAAATAAACTTTATTCCTTTTTTTAAATATAGATTCTATATTATATTTTGTATTATAATAGATTATTATTCTGGATAATATAAATCTTAGATTAAAAGTAAACTGTTTTTATAAATCTTTTAATTATTTGATTTATGTTATTATTTATTTAATATTGACTTTTTATAATATCAATATTTAATATACTTTAGAATTAAATCTAAAATTAGTATATATTAATATTATCTTTATAGTTTTTATTTCTAATATATTATATACAAATTGTATTATAAATAATAGTTTTATTCAATTGTTTTATTAATAATTTATAAAATATCTCAAATATACTTTTATTATTTAATTATCTATTTATAAATAAAAAGCTATTAATAGCTTTCTTTTAATATTTATTAATACTAATAAAATAATCCAGAATTTTAAGATAAAGAATTTATCTCTATTCAAAATTATTTTATTCAATATTTTATATTTACTTACTATAATCATAAAGAATATATATACTAATTATTTAATAGTTTATATTTTTTTGAATAATATTATTTATATAAATTTTATTAATCTATTTATTATATTAAACATTATATTATATTTAAATTTTATAATAAAATTCTTTGAGAATAATAATTTGATTACAAAATTTTATATAATGAATTTCTATAATTGAAAAAGTATATTTAGAGTTTAGAACTGATTATATAGAGTATATCTAAAGGATTTATTTTATATATAGATATTATAATTTCTAATAACTTTTTTAATTATTATTCTTATTTATAAAAAGTAATTGATTTCTTATATTTTTATAAATGTTTTTGTAATTCCTTAAGATCTATATATAAGTAATTTATATTATTCTATTATGAACTCTTTAGTTATTCAATTAAGAATATATATTCTTTTATAAAAATATATTATATTGTTTTCTATTATGAATTCTGGTTTTATTGTTTTAAATATATATATTGTTATAGTATTGCTTTTATAATATAATTGGATTTTGTTTTTTAAATAATTATTTTTTAATTATTACGGGAGCTGCTTCTACAGTACTAGGCCACTTATATCCGCCCCCCACTTATTTTATAGTATTACACATTACACTACCCTTTTTCAATATTAAATATTAAATCAATTAAGAATTATAAAATTATCAAATTTGAATAAATGAATAATATACTTTTATATTATTGATATATATAAAAACTATTCTGTTATTGACTTTCAATCTATCAATATTTAGTATACTAGTTATTCGCTATAATACAAGCCTCGATTCTAGAAGATATACTAGCTTCTAAATTATTAAATAATTCTTCATTCAATATATCCCAAGCTATTTGTAAACAACTCTCTAATCTTTGACAAGCATATTTTGATTCGCTTTTATTAATAGTGATATCAGGAAATATTTCATATACCCTTATCTTTAGTGCTCACTATATATACTCTATAGGATTAAGATCAGGGGAGTAAAGAGATTAATCCTTCAATAAAGGTATCTTCTTCTCTTAAAACTAATCTCATATTTTATAAGTATAATGAATAGATATATTGTCCTATATAAATTTATACTCTGGATTAAGCTTTTTAAAAATAGAGCTTATTTCAACTTTAAAAACCTCGAGATAAGAATTAGTATTATATTTATATTTTGTACTTTCAAAATCCCTATCCATTATATATAGATTATTTCTTTTAATATCCCAAAAGCTTCTCTAGTATATAATCTTTATATTTTTATTCATACCATATATTTTGATTATTTCTGGATCTCATTTCTAAAAGCTAATACAAAAGCATTATTCTAATCTTTTTCCTTTTTTTTATTTTATAGAGTATTTATTTGATTATATAATTAAACCTCATTCTTTAATTATTAACTCCCTATAAGCTAAACATCATTTAAACTGTTTAGCAGTATATATTAGTATAAGCTTTAGTCTTTTCTTACACCTCCAATTGGCTATACCATATTTAATCAAAATCCTCTTAATAATTTTAACACTATAATCAAGCCCAATCTCTTAAATAATCTATTTATATATAGCTTTCAGAAATAATTGTATATATTGTAGTAGCATTCATTTGTCTTGTTCAATATATAATTTAGATTGACTAGCACATAGTAGACATATGCTATCATTGCGTATTAAATCTTGCAAAAGAGTATATTATATAATTCTGTGAAAGAGTCCGAGGTTCTTTATAATTCGATAGGGACTAAAGCCTTCCTCTACTTTGCTAACTATTTTGCTGTATATATATAGAGTAAGACACTTATAAGAATCATTTTACATATCTCCAATACATTGTATAATATGAATTAAAAGCATTATTAAAATAATAAAATATGATTGTAGGAGTGTAACGTGTGAAAAAACGTGTTTTATGGAGTTTCGGCTAATAGAAGTGCACGGTGACTGTAGAGTTATATAGAAATAATTAGAGATTTTTCAAAATAGTTTAAACTAAATTTTAAATAGGAATTTAATGAGGTTATAATTAATTATAATTCTTATAATTATAATAATAAAACTAATGATTATTTTTGAGTATAAAGCTTTATATTATAATAAAATTCTATTTTTTATATAAATCTTTTTGCTCTATACAATCTTTAGTTTTTATATTAACTAAATTCTTTAAATCTTATAAATCTAGGTATTAACTACTTGATCCTATAGATTCCTTAACGTGGTTTATCATCGGGTCGCCAATATCATCGGGTCGCCACTTTTTTCATCATTCAACTATTTCAATTTTAATTTGCAATATCTCAATAAATAATTATGGAAATATAATTAAAAGAAGCCCAAATTATCTTAATTATTGAAGTTATTCGAAAGTCTAAAAATTTGATAATTATAAAAATTATAAAAGTCTATTTAATACCTTGATTTATATTATATAATAGAATCAATAATCGAAATAATTAAATGGAAATTTGAGTAAATGAATATAAAATAATTGAATTAAAAAAGAAAATGTTTTTTTAGTATATAATTGATATAAATAATAAAAGGTTTATATCTAAATTGAGTAATATGAAAGATATAGCGAATTATATTTTTGAATTGCAAAGAATAAAAAAGATTGAAAAGCTTTGAGTTTATTAATTCGTAAAGCATTATATAAAATTAAAAATGTGTTTTAATTATGTTTATAACTTTCAAAAAGCTCTTTGCGAAGATCCTAAGCTTATTGAAAAGTGATTTCAAATGATACTAAATATACAAATAAAATATAATATTTAAGATTATAATTTCTATAATTTCGATAAAACAAACTTTATAATAAAGATTATAGTTGTTTGTATAATTATAACTAATATTAAATAAAATAGTAGAAATAAGATAATATAATTAGATAATCGAGAATAAATTATAGTAATTATATATAGCAATAGAGAGAATAAAACTATACCTCTATTTCTAATAATTCAAGAATAAGTCCACCTTTCGAATTAATATACCGAAATCGATTTTCCTATAGATTGGATTATCAAACCTATTTCCAATAAATAAACAAATAATAAAACAGAATTAAAATAATTAAAGTATTTCGATAAATATACTATTCATCAAAGAAAAAGCAAATATTGAATATTAATATTAAATAAATACAAAAATTATAAATCAATATCTTTTCAATTATATTATAAAGTAAATAATATAATATATATAAAGCTATTAGCGCATTCTAGTTATTTAATTCAACTATTTGATATTAAATATTTTAGTATTCTGAAATACTTGTATGGTAATCAAATTGATAGATTTATTAAAGTATATATTAATTATATCTCTAAGATTAAATTCTTTATAGTTTTCAAAACTGTATATCAATAATCAATTACATTTCAGAATATAAAAACTGAATTTCAAGGAATTAGATTAATATTATTTAATCTTGAAGCTATACTCTCTAAATTAAATATTCGAATTTATATACCTACTCCCCCCCTTTTCGATTTAGATCCTTAAATCTCTCAAACCCCTTATAATCCAATTAAAGCTCTTTCTCAATCAACTTTAATAAAATCTCGAATAAATCAATATTAATCAAACTCTCCTATATCTATATTCGAAACTATATTAACTCTAGCTAAAGATATAAAGAGATTAGCTTATAAGAATATACTTCTAAATATAGAAAACTATATACTTTGAAAAGCAAATAAAGTATTAAGCAAATATTGATATACAAAAAAGATTTAATTATATTAAGGAGAAGTATTTAATGAATAAAAGACTCTTGATATATTATTTTAACAAAAAATTGATATTCAGATTTAATATAATAAATATCAAAAAAAGGGGAATTCTAATAAAGAAATATCTTTTAATTGATATTATAGTATATATAAAAGAATTGATTACAATTTAAGAATTTGTTAAAATAGTATATTAAATTCTAAATTATTAGATCCTTAATAATTTTAATTAATTGATTAAATAGTTATTGAATAATACGAAATTGAAATGATTAAATAATAAAAAAAGTGGCGATCTAGTGATATTGACGACCCGATAATAAACTATATTAGATCTATTATATAATATATTAAATATTATTATAATATTATCCCTTTTTTAGCTTAGCACTTATTTCAAGTATTATATAATTAATGGGTTCCCTTAATATATTTAATTTAAATACCAGTTTTTTCTTTTTTATTATATTATTTATAAGATTGAAGAAATACAAGGAATATTTTAAACTTATTTTATTAACTAAGCTCTAAGATGATATTATATTATCTTATATTTATTATAAAATATATTTTTGTATATATATTATTTTTTAAGAAAATTCTTTTTATTATAATAAATATATTCGTAGAAATACGAAATATAATATTTCTAATTCTTCTACTACTAACCTTTATAATTTAATATATAAATAAGAAAGATTAAATAAGAAAAAAGAGAAGACTGCTTCTCTTATAACAATTATAGCTTTTTGTTTTACGTGTTTACGAAAACAGTATAAATTTCTTTAGACTCAGAATAACGAATTAATTTATTATAATCTGAAAACTATGAATAAATCAAAGGAAGTAAAAAAGCGAGAAAGGTTGGAAATTGAGTATATTAAAAAAGAAAAGGAAATAGTATCTGCCTTTATTATTAATTCTAATAATAATTCTTTTACTTTTAATTCTTTTACTTTTAATTCTTTTTCTTTAAATCCCTTATTTTTAACTTTAATGAATTCTTTTTTTTTCTAGGCAAATTTAGATATTACTAATAAAATATCTTTAACTTCTTAAGGTAATTGAGATTTGTTCTTAGTTCCCATAAATTTTCGATATATAAATAATTTAATTATTTAATTAAATACTTAATTATATCTTTAATATATTTATAATTTAATATTATTTTGATATTATATATAATATTTAAATTAATTAATTTAATTTCTATAAATAGTATATTTAATGTTTTTAATAATACTAATTTGAATAAGAATATATAAAATACTAAATAAATATTTATTATATCTAATAGTTTTAACTAATAATTAATAATTCCTATTACCTTATTAATCTTAAATAATTCTAATTTCCTATAATTAAATTTATTGCTTAATCTTTTAGTTTTAATATTTTGTTATAGTAAATAAACTTTATTCCCCTTTTTAAATATAGATTTTATATTATATTTTATATTATAATAAATTATCATTCTAAATAATATAAATCTTAAATTAAAAGTAAGCTGCTTTTATAAATCTTTTAATTATTCGACTTATATTATTATTAATTCGATATTGATTTCTTATAATATTTAATATACTTTAGAATTAAACCTAAAGTTAGTATATACTAATATTATCTTTATAGTTTCTATTTCTAATGTATTATATAAAAATTATATTATAAATAATAATTCTATCCAATTATTTTATTAATAATTTATATAGTATTCAAGATATACTTCTATTATCTAATTAATTCTTTTTATTTAATTATTTTTTAGGAATAGAAAATTATCAATAGTTTTCTTTTAATATTTATTAATATTAATAAGATAATCCAGAATTTTGAGATAAAAAGTTTATCTTTATTTAAGATTATTTTATTTAATATTTTATATATACTTATTATAATTTTAAAGAATATATGTACTAATTATTTAGTAATTTATATTTCTTTAAATAATATTAAATATTATACTATACTTAATTTCTATTAAAAGAAATAGAAGTTACTAGTGTTAAGTATATGTAGTGATTAGTAATATAGTTATCTAAATGGGCTAGATTAGATAAACCATAAATAGGTATATTGATTCCCTTTAAGGGGAGTAAGAGAGGATTAAGATATTTATATGTGTAGTAATATAATCAATATAGAGATCTCTTTTACTTAATCTTTTAATAGATTATAAATCTGGTTAGTATAACCTTTAAATATAATTGATATGATTATTATTACAATTTAATTTATAGAATTGAAGAGTATATAATATTATTTTATAATTAGTATGTAGTATTATAATTATTATTATTATTAATTCATAGAATTAAAAGAGTATATGGTATTATTTATGAATAAAATGTACATGGTATAATAAAAAGGTATATAATACTAATTATATTTATAT
Organism: Botrytis fragariae; assembly: GCF_013461495.1. Taxonomy (NCBI): domain Eukaryota; kingdom Fungi; phylum Ascomycota; class Leotiomycetes; order Helotiales; family Sclerotiniaceae; genus Botrytis; species Botrytis fragariae. The sequence continues at coordinate 1,913,197 of NW_023500993.1, forward strand.
TTATAATCTATATGGATTTATTTATATAGAAAAAGGAAAAAAAAACCTTACAAATTCTTTATATAAATATTAAGATAAATAAAATCAAAGAGTAAATAAAAAGTATTTTGAATCTTATCTAAGAGATTTATAATTAATAATTTCAATAAATAAAAATATAATTAAAAAAAAGGATTGATTTTATATAATTAAATTTATATTATAAGAATATACTAAGATTAAAAAAGTTAGAATAGAAATCGATGATATCTGTGACGACAATAGGTTCAAGGCATAGTAAAAAAGAATCAATTATCATAACTAGAGAATAACAAATTATTGTATAAAGAATAAATCTATAAGAGATTTTTATAGGTCTAAAGAGAATTAGGAGGGGATTAAAAGGAAACCAAGAAGAAATTAAAATGAAACGAGATTTGCCCTGTTAAATAAGGTAAATAGATAACTAATTTTGATTTGAGGTTGAATTATTATATTACCTTTTCTTTAAAAAACAATTTGTTCTCAAATCTATTTTTATTTCTTTCTTTGCTTTTTTATCTTTGGAGATTTAAACTCCTTTTTTATTATCACTTTTTCCTCTATTTTCCTTATTACCTTTCTTTTTCTTAATGATATAGCCAACAATTTGTCTTTTTTACCACTACCATTTTTATTATTAAAGATATTAATCAAAATATTATATATTTGTTACAAAAAGTTAGCTATAGTTACACAAATTGTTTGATTGTAGAACGGAATATCATTTATTACTTTCAAAATATATTATTTATTTTCTCTTTCTTTTTTTCTATCGAATTAGAAACTAGTTATTTGGTGTAATTTATTATTTTACTATTCATCACAAATGCTTTTGGGTAGTATATGTATATTATACTTTTATAGTAAAGAGAATTTATAAAAGAAACAAAGGAAAACCCAATAAAAAGCATTTCTTAAAAAAACTTGAACTCTTTTAATATTGGTGGTGGTTGGTTTGGGGAAGTAAATATTATTTTATTAATAATTTTCGATTTTTTTAAATCATTTGATAACTATTGTGTTCAATATATAGTAAGTAATAAAATTATTTAGGATGGTTTTAAGGAATTAAACAAAGATTATAATTTCAATTATATTGTTTTTTTATTTAATATTACTTCAAATAAACTAACTTAAATATTTGTTTTTCTTATTTACAAGATTATTTAATTATTTAATAATAAATTCAATATCTTTTTATAAACATTTACTGCAGATAATTATAACTATAAAAATTGTATACTTAGTTTTCGAATCTTTTTTTGTTATATTCCAATATTTATAAAAAAAAAAATTTATTTTATAAATCTATAATCTAATAGTAAAATTATTTAAACTGGTGCTGAGCTTTATAGATTATATTTTATTAAATTCAATTATTTTGGTTTATTAAAGTTTTGAGAAGATTGAATATGAGTCAATATATATAAAAATATTAATAAAATAAATAAATTTATTAAAGGTAAAAATAAGAGTAAATAAGTTTGTAAGCAATAAAATGAATATTACAATTTATAATTATTAGTTTAGTAGATTTTACTCTTCATTATTTAATATTAATTATAAAAGGAAGAGTGAGAAAGATCTAAATAATATTACTTAAGTTTACTATTCGATAAAACATATTAAAAAATTAAAGATATTATATAAAACTTGAAACATTACTAATTTTTTATTACTTTTGAGTTAAATCGAAGGGTTAATTTAATTTAAATGAAATTGATTTATAAAAATAAAATATAAATAAAAAAAATATAAAAAATATAAACAAAAAGTAAATATAAAACAAACAAATTCTTATAATAATAGAAAAAGACTTATATATAAATCTACTTTTTTTGAAATAAATTAATTAGATAAGTTTATTTTATATTTATATTTATAGGTTTTTTATTTATTAAATTATTATAATTATTAATATTATCTTCCTAGTTTTTTATTTATTTTAGTAAATTCTTCAAAGGATTTACGGTATATGGGTATTATGTATAAAAGCTTTTAATTTTGTAAGATATATATATTATATTTCTATAATAATATTATGTAGAGTTATTATTATAGCTTATTCACCTTACTTTATAATAAATCTTTTTTTGGATAATCTTTAAGGCTAGTATATCTTAAACTTTGAATTCAGCATCTGCTACAACTACAATTAAAAATAAGAAATCGACTTTTTAATTAGGTATAGAATTATTGAGTGCTTTTCGAAACTTATTTAAAGAAAAGACTTTATATACTTTTATACTATTAGATAGATTAAGGTAATAAGAATAGTCTTTTTTAAAAAAAATGGTATAAGAATTGACTATTTGTAGATTAAGTTTTTAATTAGATCTTTTAGTGATAAAGTTTTTTATAGTAATAAAGATTTTATTGTTAATCTCGAAATTAATTATTTATCTATATTTATTAATATTCTTTCTTTTTTTATTTTGAGATTTAAGAATAATTTCTTTAATTATTTTCTAGACTTTATATATTTTAGATATAAAAGCTTATATTTTTTTTTGAAAAAATTTCTTTTAAATTATAAAAATAATAAAGAATTTATTCTAATTAAAAGAAATAATAAATCTATATTTATTCTAAAGTTCAAAAGGGAATATTTCTAGATTTTTATATAGAAAAGTAAGCTAAATATAATTTATAATATATAAAAGCTTTAATTAGTTGTTCTAATAATAATTGATATAAGAATATAAATACTAATTTAGATATTGATTTATAATCTCCATTTAACTATCTATTTGAAAATAGTATATTATAAAAAGTTTTAATTTAACACCCAAGATCCAAATGAATTCTTTTCAAAAAAGAGATATAAATTGGAGACCTTTATTAGAGATTATAATTTTTGGAGTATCTTTTTATTAATAAATATTATTTAAATATATTATTGCTATATTCCTAGTATTAATAGTTTTATAATATGGTATAGAAATAGATTATTTTGATAATCTATTTATTACTATAAAGATATTATTATAATCAAACTTATTAATAGGAAATTTTTTGAAATCTATAAATATATTTATCTAGAGTTTTGAGAGTATAGGTAATGGTTATAGAAATCCTAATGTTTTATTTTTAAGAGTATAGAAATTATAATAAATAATATAATTGTTGATATATTAATTAATAAATTTTAATATATTTTTTTAGAAATATCTTTTTCTAAGGATTAGTTTGGTTTTAGTTTTTTTAGGATATATTAAAGAGATTTGAATATAGACTTTTTTTATAAGATTAATATGTAAATAATTTATATTAGGAATAATAAAATAATCTTTATATAAAATAAGATTGTTTCTTATAGAGTATCCTTTTTTCAAATAGATTATTAAATTATATTCTATTTATAAAGAAAAATGGTTTTGATTGATTATTAGAATTTTGTTTATTAAATCTATATTTTTAATATTAATAGCTAATAATTCTGATATCTCCTTCTTTTTTGTATTAAGTTTATTAATAATTCTTTTATTAAGAATTATATCTAATAAAAGGATTTGAGTGTATTATTTCGATTATTTAAGATTTTAATTTATAATATCTTATTTTTTGTAATTTAAGGTGTTCATAATAATATTATTAATCTTTAATTAATATATAATCTTAAATTAGAAATTTAATAGAATTTCAGTTTATCCCATTTATTTTTAATTCAAAATTCTTTTTATTATAAAATATTCTAATATCTTATAATTAATATAAACTTTAATATAATAGGGCGAAATAATATATTCAATATATTATATTTTAAATATTTTTATAATAATGAATATCTTTTTATTAAAAATAGTATAATTTATTTTAGTTGAAAGTATAGTTTTAATAAAGAAAGCTATAGAGTATTATTAATTATCTTTTTAAAATTAAAAAAGGATTTTATTAATTATTTTATTAAAAATATTAATTTCAATTATAATCTATTTCTTAGTATAATAATATTTTAGTATAAGAATATTTATTAAATGTTTTTTTAATTTCTTGAAATTAATATTATAATTATTATTTTATAAAAACTTGATATTCTTTTTTATTAATTAAATAAGAAATTTAGTAATTCTATTGAAATCTTAAATAAATTGATAATAGAAATTGTAGAATCTAAAAAAGAACTATACCCCTTGAATATTAATTAATAGTTTTTATTTTCTAATAATCTTAATCTTTTCAGAATCGATTTCTATATTATTGATATTAATAATAAAATCTAAATATTTGGTTTTAATAATTTCAAATTCATATTTATTTATATTAATCTAAAGATTAGCTTTTTATAAATAATCAAAAACTTGAATAATATATTACTTATATTCTTCTTTGTTTTCTAAGTAAATAAAGATATTATCTAAATAAGTAATATAAATAATATTAAGAAGATTAAATAGAATATTATTTATATATTTTTAATAAATAATCAGATTATTTGTTAAATCAAATAATAAGACTTTACACTTGTATATTCTATATTGTATACAAAATATAATAAGATCTTCGAAATTAGAGTATATTTAGATTCAATAAAAAGTTTAATGAATATCAAATTTAATAAAGATTTTAGCTTTAGAGATATAAGTTAATATCTTATTAATAAATAGTAAAGAATATTTGTTTCTTTTAATAATAATATTAAAATATTAGTAATCTATATAGAATTGTAGCTTTTTATTAGATTTTGCTATAAATAAAATTGATATAATAAATAAAAAGAAATTAGCTTTTATAAATCCTTTTTTTAAATTATTTATAATATATTTTTTAATAATTAAAAGTTTTTTAATTAATATATTATAAATTAAATTTGTTTTTAAAATTATATCTTTTGATATTTCAATATAATAATTATAGAAAATATATTCAGATAGTTTATTAGATTTAGTTTTGGAGAAAATATTAATCTAATTATAATAGATAATAGAAATCCGAAAACGAAATTCTTTGAATTTAATAGATTCTATATTTTCTATATGATTTTTAAAAATACTATTGATTTTATATATACTAATACCAAAAACTGTATTATTATAATAATAAATATATATTTTAAAAGTTTTGATAATAATAATAATAATATCCATTAAGTTATATAAAAAAGATTCAAAAGGATTAAAGTTGATAAGAATATAATTAAGGATAATAGTCTTGATACCTATAAAAAGAATCAAAATATCTTTTTTGATATCTTCAAAAGAAACTAAAGTTTTTTTATTCTTATATTATTCAATCAATTTTTCTATTTTTCTAAGATTATTTTTAATATTCTAATTATATTAATTAGTAAACTTAGCTTAAAGTATAAAAAAAAGATTAATAGAATTAATATCAAAAAATTAATCTTTTCAATTAATATCCACTTGATATTCTTTATAATTATAAACTTCGAGATTTCTCAAAGAATTGTAAGGGATATTGATTTTATTAAAAAAACTGAATATAACTAATAGGTTAATAGGCTAGATAAAAATGTAATTATAGAATTGAGAAATAATATTATAAGATTGAAATTATTTATTACCTAGGATTATATTTCTTTTTATATTAATTAATAAGAATAATACTTAAATAAAAGTTTTATTATTTAATTATAAAATTAAATATATAACTTGAGTAATAAAGGCTCTCAATTATTTATTGTAGCCTTAAATATCAATATAACAATTCAAAATAAATATAAAAGTATTTATATATTTGAAGATTTGTTATATAAATTAAGCATTGATAAAAAAATAAATATTAATGCTAATATTCATTAATACATAATAATAAACTTGAAAGCCATGGGTTTATAGATAGTAAATAATAGTAAAACTATTATTTTCTATAAAGCTTTTAAAATCAATATTCTTTATATATTGAAATTTTTGATGGGAGATTTTATTAAAAATTAATCTTTTTCCGATTTGTATAAATCAGTATTAGAGATTGGATTCATTTTTGATTAATCAAAATTAATAAAAACATTTTCTTATATTTCATTAATTTCTTGAATCTTTATTAGATATATATAATCTTTTATTTAATTAGAAATTCCATAAATATAATATTTTCTAGGGGTTTTTAAAGAATAAGATTTTCGATTAAATAGAACCTTGAAAATAATAAAAGGTTTTCGAATAGATTCAAAAATAATAGACTTTTCTTAATTAAATATTCTATTTAATCTTAAAGACTTCAAAAATAATTTCTCTAAATATTGGGATAAGATTTACTTTGAAATCAATAAACTTTTTTGATAAATAGTGTATATCCTTATATCTATATTAATCAAATATACAATATATATTTGGAAACTAGAATAACTATTTATAATAACTAATATAACATTTTTGAAAAAAAAAAGATATTTTAATAACTAATTCCCTATAAAGATTCCTTTCAAACTAATTCGATTTTACTGTCAACTCTAAGAATTAGATATAAAATTAATGAAATATGAAAAATCCTATCTTTAGATTTCTAAATTCCTCAACTACTAATTCCAAGCAATTGAATACTAGATATATACTTTCAAAATAGTTTAGAGTATTATCAGAAATTCGAAAATCTTTATATAACATTTTAAGCTTTAAATACCTTTATACCTCACTAATAATTCATTAAAAGATTACTCTTACTTATAAATCTTTATTCAAATAATGATCGATATTATCCAAAAGTTTATCTTCAACAAACAATCTCTATACTTCGAATATAGAATTAACCCTATCATCCAAGAATTCTAAATCTTTCACCCTAACACTTAATCTAACTTTATTAACTAAAAAAACTACAAAGCTATTACATATCTTAATTAAAAGAATAATTCCTACAGGATTTTCGAAAACATCTTTTTACTATAAATAAAATCCTAATAGATTCAATTTCATAATCTATTTAATTATTACTCATATATAATAGCAACTTTTACTATATATTCTTGATTTTAGTATTTCTCAAATACTATTTATTATAATTATATTATTAGTATTTACAATATTCATAATATCTTATCTTAATAAATTAAGAAATAGGAAAACAAAAGAATCAAATTAATTAAATTCTATTTCTTCGCCTTCAATATTTGAAATACTATTAGATTCTTATTATAATTATTAATTTGAATCTAGATTTTCATTAAAAGTTTAGCCTTATAATAATTGAATTCTATAAAAAAATATTCTATATCAAAAAAAACAAAAAGAATTTTGTTTTTTAAATATAAAAAATTTCCACTTCTTTATTTAATAACCTCAAAAATATAACTTAAACATAATATCTTTTTTATTCAAAAACTCAAAAATATAACATATTCAGAAACTCAAAAAGAATATATAATATAAACCAATATTCTATTCTTTACAAATAATTCAATAACTCAAATAAATATAACTATAAATAAATATTTTGACCTTCTCAAAAAAATATTCTATTCTTTACAAAAGTATTAAGAGTTTATTATAATATAATAATAATAGATTCAAAATATAATAAAAAAGAATCAATTATTATAACTAGAAAATAACAAACTATTATACAAAAAATAAACCTATAAAAAACTTTTATAAACCTAAAAAGAATTAGAAAGGGATTAAAAGAGAACCAAAAGGGGATTAAAGCGAAGCGAGATTTGCCCTACCAGGTGGGGCAAATGAATGACTAATCTTAGCCTGAGGCCGGATCGTCACAGTATCAAAGTTTTTCTGATTTTTGAAAAAAACAAAGTTATAAATATTAGGCTTAATCTAAATAAAAAGACTAAATATTTAAAAAATAAAGCTAGTATATTATTATATATGTATAAATTATTCAATAACAATAATAAAGTACTTATTAATAAATATAATATAGTATAAATATTATAGAATTATTTGAAATCAAAGTATTTAAAAACTAGTAATATTATAATTAATTTATATTTAATAATAATCCAAACATTCATTTTCAAGCCTATTAGTCATCCAGAAATAATTATTATTAAAACCTAAAATAAATTGAAAGAATATTAATATAAGTTTAATATTACTAACTATTCAAGGATTTATATAAAAACAAAGTTTTATTTTTAATTCTAATTAGAAATCTTTCAAATAAATTTCAAATAATAATTAATATTATAAATATTTAAAGCATATTAATAATAAAAGATAAAATTAAATATCTTATAGTTAAAAAACTCAATATTCAGAAAATAGAATAAAGTTATATTGCTAGTGGAAAGTATATAATCCTAAAATAATAAAAAGAATATAAAGAATTAAGTCTATTTATAAAGCAAGATTAAAATAATAAAGTCAAAATCTATATTTATTATTTTTATAAACAAAAAGAATATTTTTTATATAATTATAAAGATTTTATATTTGTATAAACTCTAATCTATAATTACTATAAAGCTAAGTAATAAAAAGTAATATTTAAAAAGATAATTAAAATATTATTTATTAAGTAAAGAAATAATTATATTTATTTTATAGATAGCAAAAATCTTTTAATCGATTTTGATTTATTGAAAAGTGAAAAAGAATCTAATAATAAAAAATACTATATTTCTAAGAAATTTATTTATAAAACTATTTCTTCTTATTAATATATAGATATTAATACTTTCTTATATATATCTAATCAATTTTCCCTCTTTAAAAATATCAAGAAAATAAAGAGAAAGATAATAAAAATTAATAAGAAAGTTATATATTATAATTGAATAAATATTATTATAATAAAACTAGAAAACAAAGATATAATTTTATTTTCAAAAAAATTATATATATTGGGATTAGAAGTTAATCTTCTTTCTAATAAGAAGATTTATAAAGCTAAATTCAAGAATAGATTTAATTCAGATTATATATATTTTCGAAAAAATGAAATAAATATTATTAAAGTAAAAATGAATAGAGAAATTTATATAATCTTGAATATTATAAAAGGATATAAAGATATTACTTTTTAAAGTATAAAGATTATTAATAATATAGAATCGAATAAGATTATAATAAAAACCTTTTTAAATAAATTTAAGGATCTAGAAAATTATTTATTATAATATAAACAATTCAATTATCTTAATTCAAAAAAATATAAAATCTTTATAAAATTATTATATTAAGAAAGCTAATTAAAGTTTTATTTAAGGTTTTTATATATAAAGTTTATATATTTATTAAAATAAAGAATCTAATTCTAAAATAATTCAGTTTTTATAAAACAAAAAGATTAGAATTTATTTATTTCAATATTATTGATTTATTTCCAAAATCCTTATAATAAAATTATTATTTTCTATTAATTATAAATAATTGAATAAAAATAAATTAGATTTTGATTTTAAAGATAAAAGATAAAGTTATATTAAAATTGAAGAAATAGAAAACTGAATTAGAATTTAATATTAGTAATAAGATATTAATTACTCAAATTAATAATATATTAGAATGAATTTAAACTATTAAAAAATAAAACTCTAAAACTTAATCAAAATTAATCACTATAGTATTATCTTATCAAAATAAAGTTGTTAAAAGAAATATTGATATTACTAAAGCTAATATAAGAATTATACTAAAAAAAACTAAATTACTATTAGAATTCTAGAATAAAACTATCAAATATAATATATATTATAGAAATAGAATAAACACTAAATTAATTATTAATAATATTATTATTAGTTTAATCAAAATATTTATAGAATTAATTCTAAATATTAATTATTATAGAATATAAGAAAATAAATATTATATATATATTAATCCAAAGATAATTCTAAAAAATTAATAATACAATAAATTATAAAATATAGTCTAAATAAATATCTTTATAAAATACTTATATATAATCAATAGATATATTAGAATATATTTATTAAAGTTAGATTATATTATATAAGCAAATCAAATAACTATAAATAAATCCAAAAGAGGGGGAAATCTAGATCTGAGAATAAAAAACTTTATATTAGAATCTTAAGATATAAAAAATATCATTTTTAATAGAAAATTAAAAGGGAGATTTTATAAAATATAAGAGATACAAAAATCCTTATTTAAATTATTATAAAATATTATTATCTTTGAATACTTAAAAGTTATAATTCTTAATATACTCAAAATTGATAGTATTCAATAATTCAATAAAGATAATAAAAAGAATATTATTAAGATTAATTTTTCTATAAAATTAATTCTATTTTTAGAAATAAAAGAAATAGAGATACTAAATTTAATATCTATAATTAATAAACCTTTAATTAAGGTTTCAATTATATATATAAATATAAATCTCTTTAAAAAATATTCTTTTCGAAAATATAAGTAAAACAATAATAAACTAAATAAATATATCTAAAAACTAATAAAAGTAATAATAGTAATATTCTTGGTAAATCTAAATAAAAATGCTATTAAATATATTATAATCTCTATATTCTTTATATTAAGAATTAATCCAAATAGTTAAGCGATTTTAAATAAATTGTAAATAATATAACCGATTGCTTTAAAGAGCTGTAAAAACAGATACAATCAATTCTTAGAATTTACAATTAAGGAAAAAAGCCTGAAGAGCTTCGATTGGAACTATATGTGCTAGCTATGTATACGTGATCGGTTATGTGCGGCTATGCGTATGTGAGTGAGCGCCAGCGATTTGAATACGATTCGTGACAACTTCCACATAACCCTAAAGGCAGCTCCCGTAACATGAGACGCCCCCTGTCACAAGACACATCTATGAATTTCTGAATTGGAAATTTTCTGGGGCAAGTCTACAAAGGCGTTATTTATATCTCATTTTCTTTAAGTATTTATCCCTAAGCAGACCATTTTGCCAAAGAAAAAAGAATATAGCTGATTATACTATTGACCATTCTACTCACCCCACCGATCGCCGCTTCTGCTATATCCCCCTGTTTGTTTCGAAGTTTAGAGTCTTTTGTAAATTCGAAGCACTTAGGTAAAGTTCCTATCACGAAATAACATGGTTCTAAATTTTAAAGATACTCAGAGAGGTAAAGCATATAGTCCGGACGTTACACCAGTACAGCAAAAGGATCGACATGTTTCACTGCTTAGTAATATACATTAGCCGAGATACAAGTTATTACGTTCACAGCCGATCTATATATATCTTTTCCCCTAGCCACGATTTTCAAGCATAATTCCGTGCGTGGCTTAGAATGTCACACGTGTGGCGTAGTAACATGCTTCTCGAACATTCCATGCGTTAGGTGCGCAGGAGCGCTGGTGCCTGGGCCCAGGAGAGCGCGCTCTCATCTCCTTCCACATTATCATCGCGACGATAAATTGGATAGAGCCAGTCAGTTTTTGACCGCGACCTCCATAGAAGTTACGAAAGTTGCGCTGCGACGGAGGGACATTATAGCCCAAGTTTGATAGCTCGGGAATTGGACGCAGATGCATCGTAGCGCTGCTTCCCTCTGCTGCACCGCCCTACCCAACGCAACAAGAACCTCAACAATAGCAACGACGATTTCCTTGACTTGAGTCCAGCGTACAAAGAACCCTCCTGGATCTATCATCAATCGTACAGATCGTCTCAGACTAAGCTAGCGGAGCGATGGACCCACTCTCGTTAGTCTCGAGTGTCGTCACTGTTGTACAGATCTTCACGCAAACTATCCGTCGCCCAATAGATCTTGTTGACTTATACGGGGTATTTGGAATCTTCTTATACTTGTTCGGTAGTCGAACGACCTGGCGTACTGAAGCACACGTGCTTGGGACTGTGAGCGACGACGATGCACTCAATTTCAAGAAGTCGGTCCAGGACGAGTGCACTATGATATCTGTAGCGGTACGTTCCTCCATACAGAAAACCGTAGGAAGTTAATTGGGTTGGTACTATACTGACCCTCATTGTTATTACAGGCAGCTATCGTAGCTCAGATTGCAATTACCGGTTTATCCTTGGACAATCTCAGTCAGACACACTGGATTGTAAAGGCATCCTTTGTTTTCAGCATCATATCCTCATTAATAGCAGTATACTATGCTTCCACTCAACAACGAGTGATGGGACGACTACTACAGGCGAAACAAGTACGAGGTTGGATTCGAGGCAGAGTTTCTGCACAGAGAGGCGATTCTCTTTGGCAAATCAAAAGATCACATAAATTTCGAGGCGATCCAACTGACTATATTACACTAGCATCGAGCAGAGGAAATTTATCGCCCGATATCATAGAGCAGTGCTTTACTCCAAGTATAGTATCCGTCATCACGATATCAGCACCGCAGATTCTTCTATCAGCCTCACTTCTCTCTTTACTACTTGCGCTTGGAATGTATTTCGGCTTTGTCTGGACTCGACACCTTGACGTAGACACTGGGAAAGACGACAGCAGAAATGTGCTGATCTTCTATTTGATCACATTAACCCTGTGCTTTGCAGTATACTCCGTTTCCCGACTTATTCAGGATGATGATGTAAGAACCGAGAGAATGATTCTTTTGGAGTATGCTGGGGACTTTTTAGAAAAATACGCTGATGTTGCGTGTGTTGGAGACCGTACTGAAGGTGTCGCTGGTGAGCCCAGTGATGCGCCCACCTCAGAAGCTGCAAACATTGCGTAGGAATTTGCATGAAGATATGAAAGCTTTCATGTTTGTAAATTCAGGTATAAAACAAGGGTTATAAGCCCAATGATAGCAATTCTTCATAAGATTTTCATGTTGTACATGTTGTCGGTGAGTTGATAATGACATTGTGTTTAACAATTGGTCTATCCGTTGACAGCTTTGTATTGCTCGCCAGGCACCATGTGTATTTGGCCTCCAGTATAGAGATGAGAAATGCTTGCTGGGACATCAGTGTTCGTGGTTGCGAGGCATCAAAATGATGTGTTTCTCTTGATCTGTCTTTTGGAGCTGTGCACAAGGCCACCGTTTTGCTCTTATCGGAGGATGTCGAGAAACGGGAATGTTTCGGCAAGGTACAGACTCGCAGCCACACCTTTGTCAGCCACTAATTCCTACCGAGGTTACTATAGCCACACCGCCACTGACCAAGATCCTTGATCGCTTGCCTGAAGGAGGTATCAGCCTATGTGGCGATGGCGTGTACCATGGCTGTCTGTAGCCGCTACAATACTGAGAATAAACTTTTACTATCGTGATCACACTCGGAGATCTATATCTGATGGTTTTGTAGATTGATTAAGGAAAAGAGCTTAATAGTGGTATCGCAAGTCAAATGGCCCTAATATAAGTTGAAAGGAGGCTATCACGGAGCGACAGGCAGGGGATTTAGATTTGGAAGCAATTGATAACTTTGCCGAATATGGCAAAGTTATAGCAGGGTCAGATTTAAGATTAAGACGTAGCTCAAAGAGCTACGATACAGGATCTTCCATATTGAAGATATACAGAATTTTCATAGCAAGCTAGCCCTATTGGACTAGTATCGCTTATCTAATCGGTCACGTGTCGACCCAGAGTCGACCCCATGACAGAGGCTCTCTACAAAACAAAAGGGCAACAACGATGTAATAATAATCTTCAAAGTTAATAAGTTAGAAATGTTTAGATAAAGTATATAAAATATTTAACAATAAAAATAGATAAAAATTTCAATAGATTTATAAATTTATAATTATTCAAACTTGAAGTATTTATATTTTATATTATAGGAGCTATCTCTAGGGTTATATAGAAGTAACTAGAAATCTCTCGAAATAGTTTAGACTAGACTTCAAGTAGGGATTCAAAGTGATTATAATTAGTTATAATTCTTATAATTATAATAATAAAACTAATAATTATTTTTAAGTATAAAACTTTATATTATAATAAAACTTATTCCTTTATATAAACCTTCCTACTTTATAAATTAATAAGTCGAATATCAACAAATCGATTATTATAAAGCCGATTTCAATAAATTGATTTCCTAATTATATAATCTCCTTTCTTATAATCCTATAAAGCTATTATTTATCTAATTTATACTTACTAGCTAATCTATAATTACTAATTAATCTATGTTTATTATAAAGTAGATATTAATAAAGATAAGTATTTATCTTTTTATATTTATTGATTACTTATATAATTACTCTTATTTCTAGTTAACCCTAATTCTTATAATATTTATAATATCGTTTCCGGAGATTATAATACTAAGTCTTTATATTATAATATAAATATCTCTATAATACTATTAGATTAAATAATAGTAATAAATCAACTAGATGTTATATAAAATTAAGACTTTTTATTAATTCCTCTAAATTATAAAAATTCTATAACTTATAATTATGTGTAGACTAATATTGACTCGAGATAGATCCACAGAACTTACTTATATACTTCGATTAGCCTTTTAAGATTTGATTATAATAAAGCTTCCCTTTTTGTATATCATATTTTAAAATATATATATTTACATTTCGATTTAGATCAGATAGTATAAAAAGTTGTATTACTAAGAAGTTATATCTATATTTTATTCTAAAAAAAATTATAATATTTATATACTATAAATAATCAATAAACAGTATTTCAACAGTTTTATATATTTCATCACCTTATTAACAGATTATTAATTGTTTTATAAATTTCTAATATTCATTTAAATATATTTTCCTTATAGATTATTCGAATTCTTTTTTTATTTATCTTTGATTATAATTACCCCTCAATTTATTAATATAATAGCTATTATATTTCAATTAACTATTAATTCTATGGAATTAATTATTTCTCTTTGTTTTTATTATTTTAAATATATTTATATTAACTCTATTCAGGGTTTTTATTAATTCAATAAAAATCCTTATACTCTCTAGAAGTATTACTATACTCAAAAGAAATCCTATATATTAATATTAGATTACTATATCTCCAATATTAAGTTTTTATATTAAACTTATTCTTATTATATTATAATAATAGCTTAGAGTATTAAAAAAGCTAATTCCGAGATAGTATTGATTTGTTAAAAGGAATACTATATTAAGAATATGAAAGTCTTCTTATATAAAGAGACTAAATAGAATAATGCTTATAATCTTAAATCAATAAACAAATTAGATCTTTTTATTATAATCAAGTTAGACAGAATTAGTAATCTTATAGAATATTTTATAGACTCTTATTGATATATAATCGATTACTCGTTGTTATCCTTATAATTATTTAGCTAATATATTATAATTCCAAAATATTTTGTTTATATTAAATATTATTATATCGAATTTCATTATAAATCTTGTGGTTGTAATAAATTCAAATAAAGAAAATAAATTTCTAGTTTCTATTATTTATCCCTATATAGTTACCATTATTATATTACTAGTTATTTCTTTTAATCCTATTACCTTTTCTAATCCTATGATTCCTTCTAATTCTATAGCTCTTTTTATTATACTTAAATCTATTAGAATAAATATAACCACTAATTTAATAAATTGTAAACTTTCTCGAACTGCTTATGAATTATTGGTTTAATCTGAAATTCGAATTGATTTTATTATATATAAGAAAAATAGATTAAAATATCTTAATGAATCTTTTTCTTCTTTTAATTATAATAAAGATAATAATAATAATGATAATAATAAAGATACTATAATTCTTTATTAAATTTTCTAGTGATTTATAATAAATTACTATTAATATCTCCAAAACGGGTATCAAAAAGTTTATAATTTTATTTTATAATAATATTCCTATTATTACATTAACTATACCCTATTATTTTATAATTATAATATCAATCTTTAAATTCATTAATTCTTTTTCTATTTATATAATCTTTTCAATAATTCTTAAGAAAAAGCTTTTATTATTCTTTTCTTATAATTTATTTATATCTAATTATTAAAGTATAAGCTTTTCTAGAAACTCTTCGACTTTTAAGGTTTCTAGTCAAAATCAAAAAGTTTATATTAAAGAATTAAATAATCAAATAAGCTTACTTAAAAGATTTTAATAAAAAGATTTTGATACAAATTAGTTTTATAAAAGATAATAGGTTATTATAAACCAGCTGCCAAAAAATCGATTTGTTTCTGAGATTCTTGAAAAAGTAAAAGAGAAAAATAATAAAAACGAAATAGATTTGCTTTTAATAAATATAAATATATAGAATAATAATAATATAAGTATTATACTTTTTAATATTTTTTTCTTTATATCAAATTCTTTAAATTTTTAGAATTATAAAACTATTTTGATATATTAATATAATAATATTTTTATAATAATATCTCTATATTAATTGTAAATATATTTTTATAAAGAATAAAGTATTATATAAAGATTAATATTAATCTTATTAATCTAATATCAATAAGGAATCAATTAATATTAATTCCGAAACTTATAAATTAAAGTCTAAAGTATTTAAATAGTAATAAAAAGAATTAATATATCTAATAATAATATATAGTATATCTATAAATAGAAAAGTACATGCTTATTTTTATTAAAATAAAAAATAATAAAATGAAAAGTAATACAAATAGATTTATAATAATAGTATTTTATAAATAGATATATAATATAATTCTATTGCTTTATAAACTTTCTCTTTTTTCTTTTTGAATTTTATATTAATAATTCTTTCTTTTTATTATATTCTTTTAACATTTCGTATATATTCTTAAGATTATAAAAGGCCTTTTATGTATTTTCTATTGATTAATAGTCTTTTTATTAAACTAAATATTACATTTTTATTTTTATTTTTTATATACTATAATTCTTTTTCCTTTGTATTTTAAATGAATATTTATTTCTTTTAATAATAGTAAATTAGTAATACTTTATTATTAATATTATAATTCTAATAAAAAGATAACATAACATATAGGGAACTCGGACATATAAGGAATTCGAATACTTTTAGCCTATTATTAACTTAAAACTATAATAACTTTTATTAACATAATATATAGGGAACTTGGATATATAAGGAACTCAAATACTTTTAGCTTATTATTAACTTGAAATTGTAATAACTTTTATTATATATACCCAATCACTTATTATATTTATTTAAATTGAAGAGAAACTTTAAAAGACTATAATTTCATTTCAATTGAAAAAATTTAAATTAATTAGAAAAGCTATAAAGCATTTTGAAGTCTTTAAGTTTATTTTAATTGATAAATTAATTAGAAAGAAAATATATTCTCAAATCTATAAAATAACTCAAATTTTTTTAAATATAAAAGAAAATACTTTTATATAATAGATTTTATAATTTATTATTATTGGATTTCTTATTATATCTATATTAGTAAAGGAAATAACTAATGAAATTCGTTTTCGATATATTCAGATTATATTATTTCAAAATCCTATTTTGATAGAAATTCCATTTATAAACTACAGATAAATCTATAGATTCCAAAAATGATATTTAGAATTTAAAATATATTATTTATATTAATTAGAATCTAATCGAACTAAAAAAACAATTTTGGAGAATATTCAGATTTGATTTGATATATTTTATATATATCTTATTAAATGAAAGTATAAATTAGATAATATATATAATATAAATAAAACCGGATTTGGAATTAGAAATATTTAAAGTATTTATATAATAATTGATTCTATTTAAAAATCGAATTAGAAAGTTATAATTAATAAATAAGAATAAATAACTATATTTGAATATATTAATATAATTGGAAATATTTTATTATCTATAATTATTTTTAAGATTCAGAATATATCTTAAAACTAGTAGTTCTTTATTAATACAAATAGATGGATTTTAAATAGCTATAAATTAGAATAATTAAAAAGGATTTTCGAATTAGAATTCAAGAAAATATTAGATAACCAATTTCGACTTTTGATTATAGATAGTTATTCAAATTATATTACAAATAGCTTTATTACTTTCTATATAGATAATAATATTGATTTACTTATATTATTTTTTTATTACTTTTATTTACTTTAGTTATTTAATATTATAATATATAGATTAATAAAATGATATTATGCTTTAAAGATTAATCAATATTTTCAAATTAATATAAAATGAATTTAAAAAGCTAAATAAATAAAATTCTTTTAAAATATTAGAAAAAAAGTATTGAATTCTTTTAATATTAAAGCTAACTAGAAAAAAACTAATTTAATATTTTTTGCTTTATAAAAAGTACTTAATTTATTATTATTTAATTCCTCCTAGCAATTTTCTATTCTATAAATAAAAATCTTTAATTAAGATTTAGATTTATTTATATTTAAAAGTTCTTTTTTAGATAAAACAAAACTAAAACAAGTAAATTAGATCTTTAATATAGTTTTAATAAATAATAGTTCTCTTATATTACTAACTCGTTAATATACTAAAAAAATAACTAAACTTATAGAATCTCAAAATATTAAAATAGCTTTATTTCGGAAATAGTTTTCTAATATTCAAAAAGTAATTAGGATTCAAAAGAAAAGAATTAAAAATAAAAGAATCAAATTATAAGATTAATTTGTTTTTGATATTAAGAAAATATTAAAAATGATATATAAAATAAAGAAAAAACTAAAGGAAAAAAAGCTATAAGGATAGTTATATAAATATCTAATTAAAAAATCAGAAAAAAAGATTGAAGAAGAAAAGCTAGAAAATAGTTTAAATGATTTGGAATTGAAATTAGAGAATTGTATAGTTTATAGAACAAAATCGTATATAGAATAATTGAAAAAGTGTTCGAGTTCTTTATATATCCGAGTTCCCCATATATTACATTATTAAATTTTCAAAAGAATTTGATATAGGTTATACTCTTATTCCTTGAAAATATTTCTATAAATTTAGGGATTATTGAAAAAGAAATAGAAAAACTATTAAAGTTTTATCTTATCAAATTTATATTGAATTAAGTTTATATAAATAAGAAAACGTTTTATTTGAAATATATATCTTAATCTATTTTGCTTAAATTTAAAAGATTACAATTTTCTTGAAATTCATTTAGAAAAGTGTTTATATTCTCAATATCTTTTTTATAAAAAAAAGAATGAATAAAAAAGAATAAAAGATTACTTGAAAAAAGAAATCAATTATAAAAAGATTATTCTAATTAATCTAAAAGAATTATTGTATATAATCTGAGATTATAATTAATTAAAATTAAAAAGATTGAAAGTTTGAATAAAGATAATCAAAAAAAGAAAATAATTTAATATTAAATTTTAGTACTAATAATATTATTAAAAGTGAATATAAAAAGCAATTAAAAATAAAAATAAATTATAAAATTTATAATTCCAAAATCGAACAAAATGATTTATAATTATTTATAGAATTTTATTATTAATAGAACTCTATTCTTTAAAAGAACAATCTTTATTATACTTAAAAGAAATTAATATAATCTCTAATTTTTTTTTATAATTCTTAATAAGATTCTTAATACTATCAAATAATTTAATAGAAAATTATTTATTCTAAGTATTTCCCTATCCCTTATACTTTACTAAATATTTAATACTATCTTTATTATTATATTTAATTATTTTTTTATTTATAAATTTTTTTAATTTATATAATTACTAGAATTTATTATTATCCTCTACTTCAATAAATTCAATATAATTAGATTTAAATTGATTAAAAAGATTCTTATTAATAAAATTGAAATATAAATATATAATAAATATAATTTAATAAATCTTTTAATAAAATAAGAGATTAATTTTATATACTAATTTTCTTATATATCTTAAAATCTTAAAAAATCCTAAGTGCTATTCTAAAATCTTATAATTTGGTTTATTTAATAATTAATAATCTTTATATAATTTGAAATATATATTATTATTAATATCTATTATTAATAAATAATATTTATAATTATAATTCTTTTTTGTTATATTAACTACGAAATCTATAGTTATTTTGATATCTTATTAATATAATTCCTAAATGATTTTAAAAAAGTATTTATTATTCTTTTTATTTAAAAAGCTCAAGATTTTATTATTTGAATAAAACTCTAATATTAATTTGTTTAATAAAATAATAATAATAATATAAAAGATATTATTTATTATAATTATTAAGAAAATAAATAAAGAAACCTAATTCTTTTTTAAATAATAATAAATATAATATCTAATAATAATCTCTATTTATTGATTTTTTATCTTAAATTGATTATTTATCTATAAATATTAAATTATCAATATAAATAATTTAATTTATAATTTTTAGAATATCTTTATTCAGAGTTTTAAAATAAACTTTAAATTCTTATCTAAAATAATATTATATAGTATTCTTTAATTATATAATATAAGTATAATATAAATAATATTAGTTTAATTAATTATTATATAAATAATATAATTTAGAATTAGAAATAATTTCTTTGAAAACTTATAGATTATAATAATTATAAAGTTAAAGAACTTATAATTATTTATTAATTATAATAATATTATTTTAATTTTTGATAAATCAACAATGAAATTTATAATAACTATATAATATAATCTAAAAAATATTTAAATAAACTATAATTATCTATTAAGTTTTTATTGAAATATAGAATTAGCTTTATAACTTAAATAGAATTCTATATAATCTATAAAATGCTTTATAAACTTAGAAATATAAAACTTCTATAATTTGAATTTGATTTACTCAAAACCCAAATAATAATTCTTATTATATACTACTTCGAAAATATCTTTAATTATATTATTAGGTATCACTAATCTTTTCTATTTATTAATAAAACAATATTATAAGAGATTCTTATTAAAATAAAATAAAATATTATTTTTAATTAAATAATCTAAAATTAGATTATTTAGTATAATTTCTAGTCAATATAGAATTCTTTGAAAATAAGTATTTTTATAATATTCTTCAATAAACTTTATTTTAATATTATTAATCATATATATTTCCATTATTATTTAAATATTATTTAATTTATTGTTTTTAATTATATTTTTTATAACTAAAATTAATAAATGAAATAAGATATTGAAAATAATATTAATTTAATCCGGAATATAATGAATTTTAAGATTATATTATAATAAATACTGAAATATTATAATCAATTTTTGATTTACCTTCACAATATTTGATATTTTGAATAAACTATTCTTATAAATCCCTTGAATCACTATATAATTAATAAAAATAATAATTAATAAATTAAATAATTATAATATAACTTTTAATTATCTATATATATAGATCAAATATATTATCTCAAATTCTATTAAATAATAATATTTTTTAATTATTTCAAATAATTTATTAAAAAATAGAATAGATTATATAACTGTATATATAATCTTTAAAAGATTCTTAAAAAGAATATAGTCCTTTTTTAAATAGAATATTATAATTCCAAAATCTTATTTTAAAGATTTATCAATTTTAATAAATAGATAATATAATAGATTTATATAAATAAGGAATCTTTCCAAAAAAAAGATAGTTTTTAACTATTTGAAATACCTTCATTTTAATGGGGGTTGGGTTTTAATATATATATTTGTAGAAACCTTTTCTTTTTTCTTCTATAACTCCCTATTCTCGATTTTAAACTAATAATTTCATTTTATAATCCTAAAAAAATTTAATTATTTTTATATAATAAAAAACGAATTATTTAAAATACTCAATTATTTCAAGAAAATATTTAAGATTTTATAGATTAAATAGAAATATTAGATTCTTTATAATTATTACTTTTTCCATTATTATAAAAAACTTAAGATTATTAATTCTATATCTAAATAAAATCATTAAAGGATATACTAAAAAAGATTTCTCAAAAGTTAGAATAAGATTTATAATTTTAAAAAGAATGAAAATATTATAGAGATATTATAAATATTCTTTTATTGTTTTGAAAAAGATAATAATATTATTAATAAAAGTATAGGCATATTATTTATATAGGAATAGTTTTTTATTGAGAACTCTTTATATATATATTAATAAATTCTTAAAACTTATAAATACTATTTTGAAATATTTTTGTTTTTAATAGCTTATAATAATAAACTTCTTTTTGTTTTCTTTTTTAATCATAAATTAATAAAAAAAGACTAAAGTATTAATAATAATAATAAACAATATACCTCTCAAGACTTTGATTATATTTGATTATAATAATATTAAATAAATATCTAAAATTGAAGTTTTATTAATTAATTATAAATCAATAATAATATAATCCTTACACTTATTCTTAATTATACACTATATTATAAATATTACATATCCAAATAGTATTAGCTTAATAATTTATTTTATATAATCTATATTATATAATCTATTAAATATAATATTAATAATCTTTTTATTCTTTTTACTAACTAAATACTTATATAATACTATTTTTGTATTTTACTATTCTTTGATTAATTTAATTAATATTTCTTTTTTATATAAAAAATCAATAGATTTATTATTAATTTATATATTCTTAAAGTTCTTAATTAATTATATAATATATTCTATAAGTTTCTGGTTTTCACAATATATATATACTCTATTATATACTACAATTTCTATTATATTTATTAGCTTTATAATACCTATAAATATTGTTTTCCAGATTATACCTAAAAGCAATAAAGAATTCTTAATGAATATATTGGACTTTAAAGAGAATATAAATTTAGAAGCTAAGATTTTACACCCCTTAAATAATAAGATAATCTATTTATACTTTATTAATAATAATACTTGTGGATTATATTTTTTACTCTCGAAATTGTATTTAAAACTATTAGAGTTTATTCTTTGAGAATTATTTTTAATCAGATATTCTCTATTCTCCTTGTAATCCCTGATAATATTTATATAAATCTTTACCCAAATAATTATTAATAAATTCAAAATATTTGTGAATATTATAAAATCACTATAATCCATAATAATATCTCAAACTCCTAGAATTCTATTTTTAAATAGATAATCCCTATCCTTGGAAAAAGGAATATACTTAATAGAAATAGGAATTATTGAATTTGGAAATATTATTACTCTTATTGTGGATATAATCTTTCAAATCACAAATCCTCCTTTATTATAAATCTTTAAAGATATAATTAGATTTCTATATAAATATAGAATAAGTGTTTTTTTGCTTAGATTTATATAGACCCTATGAAATACTAGGAATTCGTTTTTTAGCAAAATAATAAAACTGTCTAAATTATTAAGTCCTTTTTTTATTTAGGCCTTGATATTAACCTTGCTTAAGGCAAGTTTATTTTCGAGCGAATTAATTAAGAAGATATCGAATTTTATTAATTATTCTAAATGAAAGTGACTATTAATATCCTTAATATTAATATACAAACTCTTCTCGATTTATATATTAGGCTGGTTGGAAATCTAATTTACATCGACTAATAGGTGAGAGTATTTATTATTAATATAGATTTTAAATTTTTGATTATTAATCAATTTATATATTATTATTATTATATAAGTGAATTAGTATTCTGGATTGTTTTTTCTGCCTATCACTAATATTGTAGTATTAATGATTTATAATATAAAAAGGGTATCAGATTTAAATGTAATTCTGAATTCTTTACTCAAAAGTGCCTAGGAAACTTGTGGATTTTGTGTACCTTCATTTAAAGTACTGATATTAGTACTAAAAATTATATTACAAATCTTTTGATGTATTAGGATTTTGTTATTATTAGTCTTTAATATATATAAGATTCCTGTAATTATTAGTTTTGTAGTATTAGAATTAATATTTTATATAAAATATAGATTTTCTATATACAAATTTGAATAAATATACTTAAAAAGCTTATTTCAGATTATAAATACTTTATTATATTTCTTATATTCCTTATAATCTTAGATACTATTTAAAGCAAAATATCTATTTTTATTTGATTTGTTTTCGAAATCACTGTTTTCTTTATTTTCTTAAAACTAAGTTTTCTTGTAAATAATTTCTTCTATAACGATATAGTCTTATTCTTCTAATTTCTTATTATATATAAATCTATATTCCTTGGATATATTCAAAAAGTCGTTATTAATATAATTTATATTATTATATTTATAAAAGTATTTATAGATAAATTATCTATTTCCTTTATAAGAATTATTTATATAAGAATATTTGTTTTTTCTCTTTATACTAAAGCCTTTTAATAATTAAAAGCTGCCTATAAATTGTAATCTAGATTTTTGTAGAGGGACTAAGAATATTGATTTAAAGCCTAGATACTTTCTCTTATTAATATAATTCTAATAAATAGGCTGAAAATCCTTTAATAAAATAAAAGAATAGAATAAAATAAATAAACAAAACAAGAAGTAATTACTCTTATAATAATTATTATAAAAGTTATCTTATTGATATCTATTATTATATTCCCCAAAATTAGAATAAGATTATAATCTAATCTTATTATAAAACACTTTCTACTTTAAAACTAATATCTTTATAAATTAGATTATTATTTAGATATTTATAAAGCAATTAATATATAATCACAAATAGAAATCAAGATTATTATAAATAGAGTTATTATATTATATATTCTTATTCATTCTAATTACTTTAATATAATATATAATTATAATTACAAATAATTTAATACTTCTATTCTCACAAGTATTATTAGTTATATACTTTTTCTATTAAAGCTTTTTTAAAGCTTTTAATATTAAATTCTTGAAATATATAATAAGCAACTTATACTATTACTTTATATTGTTTGGTATATATATAAGGCTATATTTAACAAGCGAATCTAATTCTTTAATAAATTAAAGCAAAGCTTTATTCTAAAAATATATATATAAATTTATATATATTATAAATACCCAATCTCCTAATATATATTTTTTGATATAATCTATAAACAAATATATATTATATTATATTATATCTTTCCTAATAATAGTATAATCTTTATTATCGAATTCTTTTAATAAGCTAAAATCAAAATAATTAATATCTTGAGAATACTATATATTATTAATAATATATATTCCTTATCCATTTTCCCTATTGAAATATCTAAAGAAATTACTAAAACTATTTTAACCTTATCTATTCCTCTCTATCTATAATCTCATATCAAATATTTCCAATATTATTATTTATATTTATTTTATCGAGTTTGGAGAGAATAGAGGAAATAATAATAATAAAAGTAGAGCTTCTTATTCCTTTTTCTAATCGCTTAATATTCTTTATATATTTTGAGATAAAGAGATACTAGAAATTGGATGTATATAAAAGATTTCTTTAATAGTTTTGTTATAAGAAATTAAATTGTATAGATTACTGAATCCCGATTGACTTAGGTGAATAGAATCCGATTGGTTTAGGTAAATAGAATCTGATTAGTTTGAGTGAACGGAATTCGATTGATAGAGAGATCCTAATTTTTGAAACAAGATTTAGTATTATATTATTAGTAATGTTTATTGCTATCCTGAATTGTTGGAGTATAATAAGAAAAAATGATTTAAAACTCTATTTGAATAAAACAGCAAAAGAATTATTAGAGGATTTTGAATATATACTTCGAAATCTAATTATATTATTCTATTATATTAAATATTTAATTAATAATTAATCAATTATATTGAGAATATTTGAGGAGATCTTATTTGTAAACTTATGGTTAATAATATAAACTAAATAAAACAATTGTATTATTTGAATAATCTTTTTTAAAATATTTATTATAAAGAAATAAGGGTGGGAATTAGCTACGAATTATAATATATATAGATCTTTAAAAAAAAGATATATATCTTGAAATCACTAATAATTATAATAAATGTATACAAACTTATTTTCAAAGATATAATTGTATTCTAATACGAATATATATTT
The DNA here is from genome assembly GCF_013461495.1 of Botrytis fragariae. Taxonomy (NCBI): domain Eukaryota; kingdom Fungi; phylum Ascomycota; class Leotiomycetes; order Helotiales; family Sclerotiniaceae; genus Botrytis; species Botrytis fragariae. The sequence goes on from NW_023500993.1 coordinate 1,939,052, forward strand.
CAAACAAATGATTACTATGGACTTACTACTAATTGATATATAAATAATATGAAAAAAGAATGAAGTTCTTATTTATACTATGAAGAGGCTATATATGTATCTATATACGCAAGTGCGCTAGTCTTAGCGTACCACTATATTTAAGAAAATAGGCAAATCATTAATTTATAATATATTATAATTTGTAGCTATTTATATATTAGAAAACAATTATTTCAAAACCAAAATCTAATTATATTATAATAAGAATACTATAGTTATATATATATATATGAAATAATAAAACTAGGATTCATTATAGCAAATAATATTATATATTTTTAAGGAAAAGTATATATTTTAAATCAAATAATTAAAGAATTTATAATAGAATAATATAAGTTGTTGGTATACAAATATCAAGAAATTATAAGAATATTTATAAGAATATAAGAAATTAATTACTTTCTATAAATAAGAATAATAATTAAAGAAATTATTAGAAATTGTAATACCTATATATATAATAAGTTATTATAATATATGCTATATAATTAACTTCAAATTTTAGATATATCTTTTCAATTATAGAAATCTATTATATAGAACTTTATAATTAAACTATTATTTTCAAAGGATTTTATTATAGAAATCAAATATAATACAATATTCAATATAATATATAAACTAACAAAATTTATATATATAATATTATTTAAAGAAATATAGAATATTAAACAATTAGTATATATATTCCTTAGAATTATAGTAAATATATATAGAATATTAAATAAAATAATCTCAAATCAAAACAAACTCTTTACCTCGAAATTCTGGATTATTTTATTAGCACTTATAAATATTAAGAGAAAGCTATCAATATCTTTCTATCTATAAACAGATAATCAAATAAAAAGGATTAATTAGATAATGAAAATATATTTTAAATGCTATATAAATTATTAATAAAATAATTAGATAGAGCTATTACTTAAAATATAATTGATATATAATACATTAGAAAACAGAAATTACAAAAATTATTTTAATATAAACTAATTTTAGGTTTAATTTATAAGTATATAAAATCCGAATATTATAAGAAGTTAATACTAAATCAGTAATAATATAAATTGAATAACTAAAAGATCTTCAGAAGTAATTAGCTCTTGATTTAAAATTTATATTTTTTAAAATAATAATATATTATAATATAAAATATAATATAAAATCTATATTTAAAAAGAGGGATAAAGTTTATTTATTATAATAAAATATTTGTAACGATCCGGCCTCAGGCTAAGATTAGTCATTCATTTGCCCTATCTAACAGGGCAAATCTCGCTTCGCTTTAATCCCCTTTTAATTCTCTCTTAATCTCCTCCTAGTTTTTTTTAGGTTTATAAAAACCTTTTATAGGTTTATTTTTTATATAATAATTTATTATTCTTTAATTATAATAATTGATTCATTTTTATCATATCTTAAATCTATTATCGTTATATTATAATAAACTTTTAATATTTTTGTAAAGAATAGAATATCTTTCTAAAAAGATCAAATATCTATTTATAGTTATACTTATTTGAATTATTGAATTATTTGTAAAAAATAAAATATTGATTTATATTATATATTTTTTTTAAGTTTTTAAATATGTTATATTTTCGAATCTTTAAATAAAGAAAATATTATATTCAAATTATGTTTTTAAAGTTATTAAATGAAGAAGTGGAAATTCTTTATATTTAAAAAACAAAATTCTTTTTGTTTTTTTTGGTATAAAATATCTCTTTATAAAATTCAATTATTACAAAACTAAACTCTTAATAAAAATCTAAATCCAAATTAGTAATTATAATAAGAATCTAATAGTATCTTAAATATTAAAGGCGAAGAGATAGAATTTAATCAATTTGATTCTTTTGTTTTTCTATTTTCTGGTTTATTAAGACAAAATATTATAAATATTATAAATACTAATAATATAATTATAATAAATAATATTTGGGAGATACTAAAATCAAGAATATATAATAAAAGTTGTTATTATATATAAATAATAATTAGATAGGTTATAAAATTGAATCTATTGGGATTTTATTTATAATAAAGAAATACCTTTAAAAATTCTATAAGAATTATTCCTTTAATTGAAATATGTAATAGTTTTATAATCTTTCTAATTAATAAAACTAGATTAAATACTAGAATAAAAAACCTAGAATCTTTGGATAATAAGATTAATCCTATATTCGAAATATAAAGATTATTTATTAAAAATAAATTTTTGAATAATACTAATTATTATTCAAACAAAAATTCATAAATAAAAGCAATCTTTTGATAAACTACTAACAAAATACAAAAACATTTAAAACCTAAAATATTACATAAAGATTTCTAAACCTTTGATAATACCCTGAATTACCTTAAAAGTATATATCTAATATCTAACTACTTAAAACTAATAATTAAGGAATTTAGAAATCTAAAAATAGGATTTTCCATATTTCATTAATTCTATATTCAATTCCTAAAACTAATAATAGAATCGAATCAATCTGAAAAGAATCTTTATAAAAAACTAATTATTAAGATATTCTTTCTCTTCAAAAATATTATATTAGTTATTATAAATAGCTATTCTGATTTTCAAATATATATTATATATTTGATTAATATAGATACAAGAATATATATTATTTATTAAAGAAATCTATTAGCTTCAAAGTAAGCCTTATTCTAATATTTAAAGAAATTACTTTTGAAGTTTTTAAAATCAAATAAAATATCTAATCAAAAAAAATCTATTATTTTTGAATCTATTTGAAAACCTTTTACTACCTTTAGGGTTTTATTTAATCGAAAATCTTATTCCCTAGAAACCCTTAGAAAATGTTATACCTATAAAATCTTTAATTAAACAAAAAACTATATATATTCAATAAAAATCTAAGAAATTAATAAAATACAAAAAAACGCCTTTATTAATTTTAACCAATTAGAAATAAATCCAATCTCCAATATTAATTTATACAAATCAAAAAAAAACTAATCTTTAATAAAGTTTCTTATTAAGAATTTCAATATACAAAGAATATTAATCTTAAAAGCCTCATAGAAAATAACAGTTTTACTATTATCTATTACCTATAAACTCATAATTTCTAAGTTCATTACTATATACTAATAAATATCAATATTAATATCTATCTTTTTATTAATATTCGATTTATATAACAAATCTCTAAACATACAAATACCCTTATATTTATTTTGAATTATTATATTAATATTCAAGACTATAACAAATAATTAAGAATCTTTATTATTCAAGTTATATATCTAACTTTATAACTAAATAATAAAACTTTTATTTAAATATTATTCTTATTAATTAATATAAAAAGAAATATAATTCTAGGTAATAAATAGCTTCAATCTTATAATATTATTTTTTGATTTTATAACCATATTTTTATTTAGTTTATTAATCTATTAGTTATACCCGATTTCTTTAATGAAATCAATATTTTTTATAATTTTCTAAGAAATCTTGAAGTTTATGACTATAAAGAATATTAAGTAAATGTTAATCGAAAAAATCAATTTTTTGATATTAATTTTATTAACCTTTTTTTTATATTTTAAATTAAATTCACTAATTAATATAATTGGGATATTAGAGATAATTTTAGGAAAATAAAAAGATTAATTAAATAATATAGAAATAAAAAAACTTTGATTTTCTCTAAAGATATCAAAAAGAATATTTTGGTTTTCTCTACAGATACTAAGACTGTTATTCTCAATTATATTCTTATTAATTCTAATTCTTTTGAATTTTCTCTATATAATTCGATGAATATTATTATTATTATTATTAAAGCTTTTAAAATATATATTTATTATTATAATAATACAGTTTTTGGTATTAATATATATAAAGTTAATAGTATCTTTAAAGATTATATAGGAAATATAGAATCTATTGAATTTGAAAAATTCCATTTTTAAATTCCTATTATTTATTATAACTAAATTAATATCTTCTCCAAAACCAAATCTAATAAATTACCTGAATATACTTTTCATAATTATTATATTGAAATATCAAAAAATATAATTTTAAAAACAAGTTTAATTTATAATATATTAATTGAAAAACTTTTAATTATTAAAGAATATATTATGAATAATTTAAAAAAAGGGTTTATAAAAACCAGTTTTTTTTTATTTATTATATTAATTTTATTTATAACAAAGTTTAATAAAGAATTACAATTCTGTATAGATTATTGATATTTTAATATTATTACTAAAAGAAATAAATATCTTTTACTATTTATTAACAAGATATTAACTTATATCTCTAAAGCTAAAATCTTTATTAAACTTAATATCCATTAAGCTTTTTATTAAATTCAAATATATTTCGATTCTAAAGATTTTATTATATTTTACATATAATATAGAATATACAAATATAAAGTCTTATTATTTGATTTAATAAATAATCCAGCTATTTATTAAAGATATATAAATAATATCCTATTCGATCTTCTCAATATTATTTATATTACTTATTTAGATAATATTCTTATTTACTTGGAAAATAAAGAAAAATATGAATAATACATTATTCAAGTTTTCAATTATTTACGAAAAGCTAGCCTTCAAGCTGATATAAATAAATATAAATTTAGAATTATTAGAACTAAATACTTAGATTTTATTATTAGTATTAATAATATAGAAATTGATTTTGGAAATTGAGATTATTAGAGAATAAAAGTTATTAATTAATATCCAAGGGGTACAATTCTTTTTCAGATTTTATAATTTCTATTATTAATTTATTCAAGATTTCAATAGAATTATCAAACCTTTTATTTAATTAACAAAAAAGAATATCAAGTTTTTATAGGATAATAATTGTAATACTAATTTCAAGGAATTGAAAAGATATTTAATAAATATTTTTATACTAAAACATTATTATACTAAAAAGCAGATTATAATTAAAATTAATACCTCTAATAAAATAATCAATAAAATTCTTTTCTAGTTTTAAGAAAATAATTAATAATATCCTATAGCTTTTTTTATTAAAACTATACTTTCAATTAAAATGAATTATACTATTTTTGATAAAAAGATACTTATTATTATAAAAATATTCAAAATATAATATATTAAATATATCATTTTGTTTTATTATATTAAAATTTATATTAATTACAAAATATTAGAATACTTTATAACAAAAAGGATTTTGAATTAGAAATAAGTAGAATAAGCTGAAATCCTATTGAATTTCTAGTTCAAAATTATATATTAATTAGAAATTAGTAATATTGCTGTGAATATTTTAAATTGTAGAGAATAAGATATTATAAATTAAGATTTTAAATAATCGAAATAATATACTTAAACCTTTTTATTAGATATAATTCTTAATAAAAGAATTATTAATAAATTTAATATAAAGAAAAAAAAAATATTGGAATTATTAATTATTAATATTAAAGATATAGATTTAATAAATAAAATTCTAATAATTAATCAAAATCACTCTTTTCTATAAACAGAATATAATTTGGCAATCTATTTAAAGAAAGGATATTCTATAAGAAATAGTTTCATTCTATATAAAAACTATTTTGTTGTTTTTAATGTAGATTATTTATATATTAGTTTTATAGAAAAAGTTTATATTTAAATCTTTTTAGTATATTCTAAAAAAACTAAAATTAAATTAATTTTTAGAAAAAGATATTTCTGGAAGAATATATTAGAATTTATTAATTAGTATGTTAATAATTGTATTATCTGTTATAATTTCTATATTTCTAAAAATAAAATACTAGGATTTCTATAATTATTATTTATATTCTTAAAATTCTAAATAAATATATTTATAGATTTCAAAAAATTTCCTATTAATAAATTTAGTTATAATAATATCTTTATAATAATAAATAGATTATTGAAATAATCTATTTTTATATTATATTATAAGACTATTAATATTAGGAATATAATAATAATGTATTTAAATAATATTTATTAATAAAAAGATATTCCAAAAACTATAATCTTTAATAAAGGCCTTGTGACGGCAATGGAGTCAAGTCATAGTGATAGAATGAATCAATTATTGTAACTAGAGAATAACAAATTACTGTATAAAGAGTGAGCCTGAAAAGGGCTTTTATAGGTTCTATTGGATAGGGTTAGGATAGGACCAAGATAGAACCAAGATAGGATCAAGATTAGGCGAAGTGATTTGTCTTGTCTGGTGGGGTAAATGAGTAATTAATTAAGGCTTAAGGTTGAATCGTTATATTATTTCCTTTTTAAGAATTGATTTGCTTTTAAGTTTGTTTTGTTTTTTTTATTTGTAGTAAGTCTGGTTTCTTTTTTATTATTATTATATTTTTTGTTTTTTGTTTGATTAATTTTCTTTTTTTAGAAGAAGTGATAGAGGGTTTTTCGTTGTTATTATTAAGAATTTCGATTAAGGTTTTATATACTTGATATAATGATATTATTGCTATAACTCGAGTTTCTTGATTGTGATTTGGGATGTTGTTAATGATTTGTAGTATATATTAGTTATTATGTTTTTTTTCTTTTTTTTGAAATCGAGAGTTAATGAAGGAATATAGTTTGAGGGCTTTCTATTTGTTATAGAGGCTAGAAGGTAATATATATATACTATACTTTTATAATAATGAAAGTTTATAGAAGGGGTGGGAAATAGGGGATTTGAGTATGAGTTTATGAATTCTTTTGAAATTTGTGGTGGTAGTGCTTAGGAATCTGACTTTATTATATTAACTATTTTCAATTCTTTTAAGTCGCTTTATAATAGCTATATTTAATATATAATAAGTATTTAAATTATTAGATATTGAATTGAGGAAATAAACAAAATTTTTGGAATTAATAATATTGTTTTTCTATCTTTCATTATATTTAATAGTTTCTGTTATAACTTGACTTTTTGAATTTACAAGTTTTTTCAAATGTTTAATTACAAGTTTGAGTTCTTTTATAGAATAAATTCCTCAATTAATTATAATAACAAATTGGGGGTATTTAGTATTTATATTTTTTTTATTATATTCAAATATTTATAAAGCTTTTTCTTTTTGTTGTAAATATTTACTTTTGCTGTAAAGTTGTTTATGAATCTTTCTGATTATACTATTTATACTTTAGCTATATTTATTATTTCAGCTTGTATTTGTTTTAGCAACTTAGGGTTTATAATGAAATAATTAAAGATATCTGTAAATACAATAATCTCACCTATATAGAAGCTGATAATATTAGTGTTTGTTATAAAGAGATTGGTAATATAAAGTTATTAATTGAGTAGATTTTATATATTGTTATTTGGCTTTAAAATGAGGTATAAAATTACAAAGAAAAAGGGAGATAAAGATTATAAAGGGGTTTGAGATATACAATTTAGGGAGCTAAATATATTGCGAATAACTTGAAATATTGTGAATATTTTTGTTTTTGAGTTGAATTGAAGAGTTGATTTGGTTTAGGTGAAGTTGATTTATAAAATAAATTTCAAAAGGGAAAAAGAGTAAAGTAAGTATAGGAAAATTTTCAATAAAAAGCAAAATAAAGTAAACAACTTTTAATAAGATTTATAAAATGATTTATACTTTACCTTTTTTCAATAAAAAGTAAACTTATTAAATAAATCTGTTTTTAATATAAACTTATAAATTTTCTATTCGAAAGCTTATTATAACTATTGATATCCTTTTCTTAGTTTGTTATTCAATTAAATAGGTTTTCTAATGATTTAATAATATAAGAATATTATAAATAAAAACTCCTTATCTTATACAGAGTATATATAATATCGCTATAGTAATATTATATAGGGTTGTTATTATAACCTATTTATTTAATTTTATACCAAACCTTATTTCAAATAATCTTAAAAGCTAGTATATCTTATACTTTGAATTTAGTATCTATAAATATTATAATAAGGGGCAAAGGGTTTATCTTTTAACTGGGGACGGAATTATTGGGGGCTAGGTATAATTTATTAAAAAAAAAGACTTTATAAACTTTTATACTTTTAAGTAAATTTAGATAATATAAATATTCCTTTTTTACTAAGATAATATAAAGTCCTACTATTTATAAATTTAATTTTCTACTAGATTTTTTAATAATAAAATTTTTAATAATAATATAGACTTTATCTTTTATAGCAAAATTAATAGATTATTTATATCTATTTATATTTCTTCTTTTCTTTTTTTAAGATTTAAGAATAATCCTTTTTATTATTTCTTAAGCTTTGTATATTCTAATTACAAAGATTTATATATCTTTTTGAGAAAGCTTTTTTTGTATTATAGAAATAAAAGATATTATAAATCTATTCCAATCAAAAGAAGTAATAGAAGAATATTCGTTTTAAAGTTTGAATAAAGATATTCCTAAATTCTTATAAAAAAGAATAAATTGAATATAGTTTATAATATATAATAAATCAAATCAATTATTCTGATAATAATTAATATAAGGATATAGATATTAATTTAAATATTGATTTATAATCTCTATTTGCCTGTTTATTTGAGGATAATAAGCTATAAATAACTTCAATTTGATTCCCAAAATATAAGTAAACTTTTTTTAGAAATTTGAAATAAATTAGGGACTTCAATCGAAAATTATTATTAATAGAATATCTTTCTATTGATATATATAATTAAAATATATAATTACTATATCTTTAATTGTAATTATTTTATAATATAATATAAATATTGATTATTTTGATAATCTATTTACTATTATAAAGATATTATTATATCCCAATTTATTAATAAAAAAGAATTTAAAGTCTATAAATATATTTGCCTATAGTTAAAAAAATATAAATAAAAACTAAAGGAATTCTAATATTTTATTTTTAGAGATATAAAAGTTATAATAAATAATATAGTTATTAATATATTAATTAATAAAATCTAATATACTTTTCCAAAAATATCTTTTTTTTAGGATTAATTTAGTCTTTATCTTATCAGAATAGATCGAAGAGATTTGAATATAGGTTTTTTCTACAATTTTGATGTATAGATTATTCTCGTTTAGAATTATCAAACAATTCTTATAAAAAAGAAGCCTATTCTTTATTAAATAATTCTTTTTAAGTTTAATTATTAGATTATATTTAGATTGAATAAATATATAGTTCTGATTAGTATATAGAATTTTATTTATTAAATCTATATTATCAATATTAATAAATAATAGTTCTATTATTTCCTTCCTTTTTATATTGAGTTTATTAATAATTTATTAATTAAGGATTATATTTGATAAAAGAGTTTAGATTTGTTATTCTAAATATTTAACCTTTTATTTAATAGTTTTTTGTTCTTAGTAATTCAAAGTATCTGCTATAGTATTATTTATTCTTAATCGGTATACAATCTCAAACTAGAAATTTGATAAAATCTCAATCTATTCAATTTAATATTAATTAAGAGTTTTTTTAGTTATAAAATATTCTAATACTTTATAATTAATATAAATCTTAATATAATAGAGAGTCACTGTACATTTAGTATATTAAATCTTAAAAGCTTTTATAATAATTAGTATCTTTTTATTAAATATTATATAATTTATTTCTATTGAAAGTATTGTTTTAATAAAGAATACTATAGAGTATTATTAACTATCCTCCTGTAATTAAAAGAGAATTCTATTTATTATATTATTAGATATATTTATTTCAATTATAGTTTGTTTCTTGATATAATAATATTGGAGAACAAGCGTTTGTATTAATTTACATTTTAATTCTTCAAAACTTTCCTTATACTTTGAGTTTTAAGCAAATCGAATATCTTTTTTTATTAATTAGATAAAAGATTTGATTATCCTTTCGAAATCTTGAATAAATTATTAATAAAAGTTACAAAATCCTAGGAAAAATTGTATTCTTCAAATATTGATTAATAATTTTTATTTTTTGATTATATTAATCTTTTCTAGATTGATTTTGATTTTATTAATATTAATAATAAATCCCAAGTATTTAGTTCTTATAACTTCAAATTTATATTTATTTATATTAGCTTATAATCCAGCTTTCTATAATTAATTAAGAATTTGAATAATATATTACTTATGTTTTTATACATTCTTAGAGTATATAAGGATATTATCTAGATAAGTAATATAAATGATATTAAAGAAATCGAATAGTATATTATTTATATATTTTTGATATATGACAAGATTATTTATAAAATCAAATAATAAGACTTTATATTTATATATATTATAATAAATATAAAATATAATTAGATCTTTTAAATCGGAATATATTCTTATTTAATAAAAAATCTAATAGATATTAAACTTTATAAATATTTTTATTTTAAATATACAAATTAAAATCTTATTAATTAATAATAAAAGATATTTGTTTTGTTTAATAATAATATTAAAATATTAGAAGTTTATATAGAATTACAAATTATTATTTAATTTAGATATAAATAATATAAAAGCTATAAAAGGAGATAAGTTTAGTTTAATAAATCCCTTTTTTAGATTTTCTATAATATATTCTTTTATTATTAATAATTCTTTTATAAATATATTATAAATAGAGCTTATTTTGAAATATATATTATTAGAGATCTCGATTCGATAATTATAAAGAGTATATTCAGAAAGTTCGTTTGATTTATTTTTTGAAAAAACATCTAACTATAAGTAATATACTATAGGTACTCATAAATATAATTCTTTTAATTCTATAGATTTTATATTATACAAGCAATTTTTCAATATATTATTGATTTCGTATATATAAATAACAAATATAATATTATTGTAATAACAAATATATAATTTAAAAGCTTTAATAGTAATAACTATGATATCCATAGAATAGTTTAATAAAGGATTTAACAGCTCATTTTCAGAGAATAGGTGGTTGAGAATAGAGGTTTTGGTCCTATCCGAATCTTCGGAGGGAACCAAGATTTCTTGAACTTTCTATTCTGCGATTAATTTGTTTATAAATTTGAAATTGTTTTTAATAATCCAATTATATTATATAATAAATCTAGCTTGAAATAATTAAAAAGAATTAATAAAATTAATATCAAAAAGAGTTTTATAATAATAAAAATCTACTTAATACTCAATATTATTAAATAACTCTAGTTGATTTAAGAAGCTATAAAAGATATTAAAATCACTTAAGAAATTAGATATTATAAAAAGATTAATAAGTTATATTAATATATAGTTATAAGATTATAAAACAATATCATAGAATTTCAACTATTTATTTCTTAAAATTAGATTTCTTTTTATATTAATCAATAAAAAGAATATTCTAAAAAAGATTTTATTATTTAAGTATAAAATGAAATAAATAATATAAATAATAGAGGCCTCTAGTTATTCATTATAGCCCTAGATATTTATATAGTAATTCAAAGCTTATATTAGAATACTCATATATTTGGAGATTTATTAAATAAATCAAATATTAATAAGAAAGTAGATATTAACATTAATATTTATTAATATATAATAATAGATTTGAAAACTATTAATTTATAATTAATAAAAAACAGTAAAATTGTTTTTTTTTATAAGATTTCTAAAATCAATATTTCTAGTATATTGAAATCCTTAAATAGAGATTTTTCTAAGGATTAATTTTTTCCTAATTTGTATAAATCAAAATCAAAGATTAATTCTAAATATAATTAGTTATTCATAATAGGGAAATTTTCTTCTACTTTATTAACCTTATTAATCTTCATTAAGTACTTATAATCTTTATTTCAATTAGAAATACTATATATAAAACATTTTCCTAGAATTTTAAAGAAATAAGATTTCTAATTAAATAAAATTTTAGAAATTATAGAATTCTTTCTAATAAACCTAATAAAAGCAGATTTTTCTTAACTTAATACTTTATCAAATTATAAAGAATTTGAAAATAATCTTTTTAAGTATTAAGATATCTATTTTAATATTATCAAGCTTTTTAAATAGCTAACATACATTCTCGTATCTACATTAATTAAATAAAAAACATATTTTTGAAAATCGGAGTAGCTATCTATAATAATAATAATTACATTCTTTAATAATAAAGATATCTTTGTAATTAGTTTTCTATAAAGGTTTTCTTTTAGTTGATTTGATTTTGTAATTAATTTTAAGAATTAGATATAGAATTGATAGAATATATTATTGTTTATTTTCAAAACTTGAAATTCTTTAATAACTAATTCCAATTAATTAGAAACTAAATATATACCTTTGAAGTAATTTAAAGGTTTTATAAATGTTTTGAAGTTTTTACATATTATTTTGAGCTTAAGATATCTTTAAGCTTCTTCTATAATCTATTAAAAGATAATTTTTACTTTAATACCTTTATTCAAATAATAATCAATATTATTAAGAAGTTTTCTTTTAATAAATAATCTTTATACTTTAAATATAAGATTAATTTTATTATTCAAAAATTCCAGATTTTTCATTTTAATATTTAACCTTATTCTAAAAGCAAAAAAAATTATAAAGCCGTTATATATTTTAATTAAAAAAAAATTTCTATAGAATTTTCGAAAGTATTTTTATATTATAAATAAAGTTTCAATAAATTCAATACTATAGCCTATTCAATTACTTTTGAATAATAGCGGTTTCTATTATATATTTCTTGTTCCAATAGTTATTCCAAAAGTAGTTCTTGAAATCTAATCATTACTATTATATTAACACTAAGGAAATTCAAAAGATCCTATTTCAACAAATCTAAAAAAAAAAGATTGAATTGATTAGATTCTATTTCTTCATTTCCTTTATACAACACATTTCCCATATCAATTTCCTATTCTTATTAAAGTTATTATTCTGAATTATAGCTTTTGTTATATTATTAACAAATTGATATTTAACAAAAAGATATCATTAACTAATAATAATTAAATAATATTATTTAAATAGATTATTAGTTTAATAACCCCAAAAAAATATAATTAACTAAATATTATAGTCTTCTTAAAGAATATTCTATCCTTTTCAAGAATATTAAAAATTTGTTATAATATAACAATAATAGAATCAAATTATAATAATAAAATAAATTAATTATTGTAATTAAAGAATAACAAACTACTATACAAAGAGTAAGCCTGAAGAGAGCTTTTATAGATTCTATCAAATAGAGCCAGGATAGAACCAAAATAGGACCAAGATAGGACTAAGATTAGGCGAAGTGATTTGCCCTGCCTGATGGGGTAAATGGGTGACTAATCAAGGCTTAAGGCCGAATCGTCACAGGCCTCTAATTTATATCTCTTTTTTAAAAAGAATTCATTTGGATTTTAGATGTTAAATTGAAACTTTTTATAATATATTATTCTCAAATAGATAATCAAATAAAGATTATAAATTAATATCTAGATTAATATTTATATTCTTATATCAATTATTATTAGAATAATTAATTAAAGCTTTTATATATTATAAATTATACTCAGCTTATTTTTCTATATAAAAGTTTGGGAATATTCCTTTTTAAGCTTTAGAATAAGTATGGATTTGTTACTTTTTTTGATTGGGATAGATTTCTTATTACTTTTATAATTTAAAAGAAACTTTTTTAAAAAGAAATATAAACTTTTGTATTTAGAATATATAAAATTTAGGAAATAGTTAAAGAAATTATTCTTAAATTTTAAGATAAAAAAAGAAAAAATATTGATAAATATAGATAAGTAATTAATTTCAAGATTAACAATAAAATCTTTATTATTATAAAAAACTTTATTATTAAGAGATTTAGTTGAAAGCTTAATTTATAAATAACTAATTTTTATACTATTCTTTCCAAAGAAGATTATTCTTATTGTTTTAATTTACTCAATAATATGAAAGTATATAAAGTCTTTTTTTCAAATAAACTTCGAAAAACATTTAATAATTCTATATTTGGTCAAAAAGTTGACCCCTTATTTCCAATTGTAGTCATAGTAAATACTAAATTCGAGGTCTAAGATATATTAGCCTTAAAGATTATCTAAAAAGAGATTTGTTATAAGATAAGATAAATAGATTATAATAATAACCCTGTATAATATTATTATAAAGATATAATATATACATCTTATAAAATTAGAAGTTTTTATATATAATATTTATATACTATAAATTCTCTGGAGAATTTATTAAAATAAATAAAAAACTAGGAAAACAATATTGATAACTATAATAATCTAGTAAATAGAAAATCTATAAATATAAATATAAAATAGATTTATTTAGTTAATTTATCTCAAAAAAAGTAAATTTACACATAAGCCTTTTTCTATTATTATAAGAATTTATTTGTTTTATATTTACTTTTTGTTTACATTTTTTATATTTCTTTTATTTATATTTTATTTTCATGAATTAATTTCATTTAAATTAAATTAATCCTTCAATTCAATTTGGAAGTAATAAAAAATTAGTAATATTTCAAGTTTTACACAATATCTTTAATTTTTTAATATACCCTGCCAAATAGCAAACTTAAATAATACCATCCAAATCTCCCTCACTCTCCCCCTCACAACCAATATTAAATAATAAGAAATAAGATTTATTAAACTAGCAATTATAAGCTATAATATCCACTCCACCATCTATAGATTTATTTATTTTTACTCTTACCTCCAACAAGTCTATCCATTTCACCAACATCCTCATATACATCGATTTACATCCAACCCTCCCAAAACTCCAACAAACCAAAATAATCGAATTTGACAAAATACAATCTGTAAAATTTAATATCAATTTAAATAATTTTGCTATTAAATTATAAATCTATAAAATAAAAAAGAAACTTTATAAATATTGGAATATAATAAAAAAGAACTTAAAAACTAAATATATAATTTTTATAATTATAATTATTCATAATAAATATTTATAAAAAAATATTAAACTTGTTATTAAGCAACTGAATAATTTTATAAATAAAAAAAACAAATATCTAAATTAGCTTATTTGAAATAATATTAAATAAAAAAACAATATAATTAAAATTATAGTTTTTGTTTGATTCCTTAAAATTATTTTAAATAATTTTATTACTTACTATACATTAAATATAATAATTATTAAACGATTTAAAAGAATTGAAAATTATTAATAAGATAGTATTTATTTTTTTAGATTAATTACTATTAATATTAAAAAAGCTCAAGTTCTCTTAAAAAATATTCCTCATCAAGCCTCTCTCTATCTCTTTTATAAACTCTTTTTACTACAAAAATATAATATATATATACTATTCAAAGATATTTATAACAAATAGCAAAACAATAAATCACATCAAATAACCAGTTTCTAATTCAACAAAGAAAAAGAAAGAGAAAATAAGTAATATATTTTAAAAATAATAAATAATATTCCATTCTATAATTGAATAATTTATGCAACTACAGCTAACCCCCTATAACAAATGTATAATATTTCGATTAATATTTCTAATAATAAAAATAGTAATGATAAGAAAGATGAATCATTGGCTATACCATCAAAAAAAAGAAAAGTAATAAAAAAAGTGAAAGAAAAAGTGGTAATAAAAAAGAACCTAAATCTCCAAAAACAAAAAAGTAAAAGAAGAAATAAGAATGAATTTGAAAGTAAGCTGTTTCTCAAAAAGAAAATAATATAATGATTTAATCTTAGACTAAGATTAGTTATTCATTTACTCCACCTAACAAAGCAAATCTTGTTTTGCTTTAGTTTCTTTTTAGTTCTTTCTTAATCCCCTTCTGGTTTTTTTCAGACCTATAAAAGCCTTTTATAGATTTATTTTTTATATAATAATTTGTTATTCTTTAATTATAATAATTAATTCTTTTTTACTATGCCTTAAATCTGTTGTCGTTACAATATTGAGATTAAAAGATTAAATAATAAAATCGATTATAGAAAACTAGAATTATTTAAGATTAATAAGGTAATCGAAATTATTAATTATTAATTAAAACTATTAAATATAATAAATATCCACTTAATATTTTATATATTCTTATTTAAACTAGTATTACTAGAAATACTAAATATACTATTTATGAAATTTGAATTAGTTAATTCAAATATTATATATAATATTGAAATAATATTAAATTATAAATACATTAAAAATATAATTAAATATTTAATTAAATAATTAGATTATTTATATATTAAAAATTTATAGGAATTAAAAATAAATTTTAATTACTCTAAAAAGTTGGAGGTATTTTATTAGTAATACTTGAATTTGCCTAGAAAAAAGGAGAATCTATTAAAGCTAAAAGTAAAGAATTCAAAAAAGAATTAAAAGCAAAAGAATCATTATTAGAATTAGTAATAAAAACAAATACTATTTTCTTTTCTTTTTTAATATATTCTTTCTTTAATCTTTCCTTTTTTTTCAGAGTATTAAGTTTATCTAAAATATATAGATTATAACGCAATATATTGAATTTATATTTTAATAAAATATACTTTTGTTTTTA
Source organism: Botrytis fragariae (assembly GCF_013461495.1). Classification (NCBI taxonomy): domain Eukaryota; kingdom Fungi; phylum Ascomycota; class Leotiomycetes; order Helotiales; family Sclerotiniaceae; genus Botrytis; species Botrytis fragariae. Next base: position 1,955,641 of record NW_023500993.1, read on the forward strand.
TAAACAAAGAACTTTAATTATTATTTTTTAAAAAATATTTATAGTATATTCCTCTTTTTCTTTTAATTTAGTCTTTTAATAATTCAGATTATTTCAATTATTATTAAAAGGACTATAAATATTATATTTATATTCTTAATAAATATATTTAGTATATTAAAAAGAATTTAAAGAAAATATAATATATTTATATTTTTAATGTTTATATAAAAAATAAGATGATATTTTGAGATTATAAAATTCAATAAAACAAGCTAAATATAATCTTTTTTTTGTTTATAAAAATTATTAATTATATTAAAAGAAACAAAAATATAATACTATAATATTTCGAAGTAGAGTAAGTTATTATTATATAATATTTGAAATAAGTATTAGAATAAAAAGGAAATAGTATTATAATACTATTTAGTATATTGTATTATATAATATAATTATATATAATAGAATATTAAAAAGCTTTAATATTTCAGAAGTATATTATAATTCTTAATAATCTAATATAATAGAAAGATTCTAGGGATTAGTATAGAGAATAAAGGTTTATATAAGAAATAGGATTTTATTATAATATAAAGTTTTATACTCAAAAATAATTATTAGTTTTATTATTATAATTTTAAGAATTATAATTAATTATAATCTTATTGAATTCCTATTTGAAATCTAATCTAAACTATCTTGAGAGATCTCTAAACATTTTTACATAACCCTAGAGGCAGCTCCCGTAATATATAATTCCTATAATATTGTTTTTATAGATTATAACATTAAAGCTTACCTTTATCTTATAATTCATATTATAGTACGGGTATCTTCGTAATATATACTTCTGATTTGAATTCTTTATAATAATAATTTATATAATAATTAATTCTATTTAGAAATCGAATTGAAAAGTTATAGCTAATAAATAAAAATAAATAATTATATTTAAATATATTAATATAATTAGAAATATTCTATGATTTATAATCATTTTTAAAATTCAAAATATAAATTCTATATAAAATCTAAAGAATGTATTTCAAAATTAGTAATTCTTTATTAATATAAATAAATAAACCTTAAATAACTATAAATTAAAATAACTAAAAAAAGTTTTTAAATTAAAATTCAAAAAAGTATTAAATAACTAATTTTAGCTTTTAATTATAAATAGCTTTATTACTTTTTATATAAAGAATAATATTAATTTATTTATATTATTTTATTATTATTTTTATTTACTTTGATTATTTAATATTATAATATATAAACTAATAAAATAATATTATATTTTAAAAATTAATTAATATTTTCGAATTAATATAAAATGAATCTAAAAAACTAAATAAATAGAATTTTCTCAAAATATTAAACAAAAGTATTAAATTCTTTTAATATTAAAGCTAATTAAAAAGAAATTAATATCATATTTTTTGCTTTACAAAAAGTATTTAATTTATTATTATTTAATTTCTTCTAATAGCGTTTTATTTTATAAATAAGAACTCTCAATTAAAATCTAGATTTATTTATATTTAAAAAAATTTCTTCAAATAAAATAGAAGTAAGATAAACAAATCAAGTCTTTAATATAATTTTAGTATATAGTAATTCTTTTATATTATTAATTTATTAATATATCAAGATAACTTTATTTTGGAAATAGTTTTCTAATATTCAAAAAATAATTGAAATCCGAAAAAAGAAAACTAAAGGCAAAAAAATCAAACTATAAGATTAGTTTGTTTTTAATATTAAGAAAATATTAAAAATAATATATAAAATAAAGAAAAACTGAAAAAGAAAAAGTTATAAAAATGATTATATAAATATTCAATTAAAGAATTAAAAGAAAAGATTGAAAAAGAAAAACTAAAAAATAATTCAAATAATTTAAAATTAGAATTAGAGGATTATATAGCTTATAGAATAAGATTATATATAGAATAATTGAAAAACTGTTCGAGTTCCCTATATATCCGAGTTCCTTATATGTTATATTAATATATATAATATAAATAAAATCAAATTGAAAATTGAAAATATTCAAAATATTTATATAATAATTGGTTCTATTTAAAAATCAAATTAAAAAATTATAATTAATAAATAAAAATAAATAATTGTATTTAAATATATTAATATAATTAGAAATATTCTATTATTTATATTCATTTTTAGAACTCAAAATATAAATTCTATATAAACTCTAAAGAATATGTTTTAAAATTAATAGTTTTCTATTAATATAAATAAATAGATTTCAAATAATTATAAATTAGAATAATTAAAAAAAGCTTTTAAATTAGAATTTAAAAAAGTATTAAATAATTAATCTCAATTTTTGATTATAGATAATTATTCAAATTGTATTACAAATAGTTTTATTACTTTTTATATAGAAAATAATACTAATTTATTTATATTATTTTCTTATTACTTTTATTTATTATAATTATTTAATATTATAATATATAGATCATTAAAATAATATTATATTTTAAAGATTAATTAATATTCTCAAATTAATATAAAACAAATCTAAAGAATTAAATAAATAAAACTTTTCAAAATATTAGAAAAAAAGTATTAAATTCTTTTAATATTAAAACTAACTAAAAATGAATTAATTTAATATCTTTTATTTTATAAAAAATATTTGATTTATTATTATTTAATTTTTTCTAATAAGGTTTTATTTTATAAATAAGAACTCTCAATTAACATTTAGATTTATTTATATTTAAAAGTTTATCTTCAAATAAAACAAAACTAAAATAAAAAATCAAATTTTTAATATAATTTTAATGAATGATAATTCTTTTATATTATTAATTATTAATATATTAAGAAAATAATTATATTTCTAAAATTTCAAAATATTAAAATAATTCTATTTCAAAAACAATTTTCGAATATTCAAAAAATAATTAAAATTCAAAAAAAAACTAAAGATAAAAGAATTAAATCATAAAATCAATTTGTTTTTAATATTAAAGAAATACTAAAAATAATATATAAAATAAAAGAAAAATTAAAGAAGAAAAAATTATAAGAATAATTATACAAATACTCAATTAAAGAATTAGAAAAAAAATTAAAGAAAAAGAGTTAAAGAATAATTCAAATAATTCGAAATTAGAATTAGAGGATTATATAGCTTATAGAACAAGATTATATATAGAATAATCGAAAAAGTATTCGAATTCCTTATATATTCGAGTTCCCTATATGTTACATTAATAATAATTTATAATAATATTATTATTTCATTTAATTATTTCTAGATATTTTTAAAACTTTATAATATACTTTAATACTAAATCTATTTATTTGAAATTAAAGATCTTCTTTATTATTATTTTTAATTTGTTAGAGTTTTGAAAGATTCTATAGATTTCTATTTTAAATCCCTCAAAACTATTAAAAATAGTTTTAATGAATCATATATATTCCTAATTATTATATTTGAAATAATTATAGAAATATAACTGAATCAACTTATTTGTTTTACCCCTAAGGTATAAAATAGTTTATACACTTTTAAATTCCTTTTCAATAAATTTGTCTTTATTGAATCTAAAATAAATTTTAAATTATAAAAAAAAGATATGAAATTCCTATCAATTTTCTTGATATTTATTTAATAAAACATTTTTAAATATTTTATTAATAATAATCTGCTGAAAAATATTAATTGTTTCGATGTCTTCAATATTAATTACTAAAATGTATTATTTTCTAAAAAACCTATTAAATATTATATTAATAATTAAAATTGAATTAATACTTAAAATAAAACGAGTGCTTAAAGTATTATAAAAGCTATCTTTAAGATTATATAAAAATAACTAGAAACCTATGAAATAATTTAAATTAAACTTTAAATAGAAATTTAATATAATTATAATTAATTACAATTCTTATAACTACAATAATAAAATTAATAATTATTCTTAAGCAAAAGGCTTTATATTATAATAAAACCTATTTCTTATATATAAACCTTTATTTTTTAAGATCAATCGATAAATCAATAAATTTAATAAATTAATTAGCTTTTAACTATATAACATTTATCTTATAGCTTTTAATAAAACTATTATTCATTTAATCTATATTTACTAATTAATTTATAATTATTATTCAATCTATATCTATTATAAAATAAACATTAATAAAAAATAAATATCTATCTTTTAATTATTATCTATTTATTTGATTATTATTATTTTTTGTTACCTTTTAATCTTATTATCTCTTCAATACTATTTTTACAAATTCTAATACTAAGTCCTTAAATTTATATTATAATCTATATTACAGTACGGACACCTCCGTAACACCTAGGGATATTAAGACCTGGAACCTTAATATATATCAGGAAATTAATAATAATAAATCTTAAATTCAAGAACTAATATATTACGAAGGTATTCGCACTATAATATGAATTATATTATAAATAAAGCCTCAAAAGAAATAATTTTATTTTTCTTATTTTTCTTATATTTTTAGAAATACTTTTCTTGTAATAAAAATCGTAACAATTCGTACTTTTTTTTAGAATATAATAAGAAATTTATATAAAAACTATATATTTAGGAGATTAGATTTTTATTATTATTTAATATTCTTTTTTATTAAGAAAATAACAATTGATTACTAAAATATAATTATTAAAAAAAGCTTAATTTTAATGTATTTTTAAAGTAGGTCATATACTAATATGAGCTACGTACTAATAAACTATATTAGTTAATTAATTATTAATAAATCGCGTATTGAAATTAATAAACAATATTTGAGATGAAAGGGTATAAAGCCATGATATGTACAGGGTCCTAATAAACCGCGTTATTAATAAGTTATTGTATAATCCATTACTCATCCAAGCCCCGAGTCAGCGGTAGGCGTCTAGCGCGATGGCCTCAGGCCAACAACATTCTATCCTACAGCCTTTGCTCTACACAACCTTGATGTGCTCCGCCTCACTAGTAGCACAGCAACGCTTGTTATGCTGTTCTACTCTATATATTGCATATGTGGAAAGTATACTGTCGACCTAAAATTTCTTCAGGAATCTTGTTGTGTAAAAGAGATACCGAGAAGAAGCTAACAGCACTGCTCGAGTCATTCTAGAATTATAACACCTCATTACTAGTACGCCACGTAAGAACTGTGCGAGTTGAGCTGTATGCAACAGTAAGTATCAGAAGCTAACTTATGTACCTTGTCACATCAAAATAGCTCTGCCACAAACATCAGATCATGCATTCCTACCCAAAGCTAGGCGCTGAGACATTGATCATGGATGCTCGACTCGAGTAAGGCTATTTCGACATAAATAGTTTGAAATTTCCGAAAGAAATCGCATTTCCTATCTTTTCAGATCTCAGACCTTTGAAAAAAATTCATGATAGAAAGCCAGTCTTCTGTTCCCCTCTTACTACTTGCAATAAGTATCAAGAACACTTCATCATGAATACCTCACTTGCTAGTGTATGTATTGACTGTACAAGATGGTTCCTACATACTAACCTTTCGTGTAAGATTCGCCCTTTGATGGATGGGAAATATCACTTGGTTTCTCGCAATACAGATGGACAAGCAGTTCCATACTTGAGTGTGGTTGAAGGACAAGTCATTGCAACTTTGGAGACGCGCACGGTTTGGTATTTCGCGTACCAACAAGATCGAGGAAGCTACCGAATTTGGCAAGACGGCACAGAGAATGTCCTGGATTCTACCCAAAACGCATATAGCCCTACGCTCGTCTTGAAGCATCACGGTGAAGACTGGCAGCAATGGGCCGCAAGGTTGCAGATGTAAGTGATACTGGCTTTTTCATTACCCGTCTGATATGATCTAAGCTAAAAACTGTGATAAGTGATGGCACGCGCCCAGTTAACGATCCTCGACGCTCCATGGGATTCACCTTGACTCCCCTAAATTTTCCTCAAAATGTACTTGCTACGGAGGGTTATGGCGATAAAATGTTTGTAAAGGTTTTGCCAGCCATATTCAATGGTGAGCATATTATGCCAAGACAGCTTTGGGTTGCGATACCTGTTTGATCTTGTCACAACATGGCCATGATATGATTAGAAACGTAATCTGATCTAATAATATATTAAAACTAGCTGGTCTCTATAAGCCTCCGTTTTATAATTTAAAAAAAACTAGTCTTTATTTTATCTTTCTATTTAATAACTGAATTTACTATATATATATTATATAGTATTTATTTTATCGCTTATTATTATGAAAATAACTATATTATAATATAAATCATGAATTCGTAGTAGCAAATCAAGGAAAACTATAACGTGGTTTATTAGGACCCTGTATATATTATATCCCTGTACACTTTAAAATATATCAAGATTTAGTCTTTTCTAATATTCAAAATTAAATAATCAATTATTATTTCATTATGAATCTATTTGATAACAAGGAAATATTGAAATAATTGATAGTCATTATAGGAAAAGTAGATTCAAAAATAATTATTTTCTTTAAATCTCAAGATTGAATAAAATGAATGTCAAAAGAAACGAATATAGATATTTCTCAAAATTATTTAAAATTCATATTAAATTTTCAGAATTAAATAATAATTATTTATTTAATTTCGAATATCAAGAAAGCCTAAATTTTAGTGTATTTTGAAGTATATAAAGTCATAATATATATAAGGTCCTAATAAACCACGTTACTCTATATTGATTATATAATCTTATATCTATAATATGATTTAGTAGGACTCTATACATGTAACAACCCTATATATTTTTACTTCAATTATTCACATTTTATTGAAATAAAACTACTACAATATTATGAACTAAAATTCAATTATATACAATCTAAAGATTAATTAATACTAAATCTAATTAATAAGTTTATATATTATATAAAACATTGTTATATAAAAGCTTGTATTTTTATTGAAAACCTATTATTTATATGCTTGTCACCGCAGGACACGATTACTAATCTGGCTGGACTCCAAGAGTATTAAGACCTAGGGCCTTAGTATATATTAGAAAGTTAATTATAATAAACTTTAAATCTAAGGATTACTAACTTAGTCTATAATAAGCCTAACATAATTTATTATCAAGTGGATTATATCACCAAGTGGATCACTTTCATCTCAAATATTTATATTTTAATTCAATATACATTTTATTAATTAATTATTATATAATTGAATAATAATAAAGCTCGGATACTTTTAGTTATTAAGATTATTCGAAAAAACAAAAAACAAAAAACTTAGTATTCAATGATTTGTTAAGATATATAATATATTATATATAATATTATGTTATAGAATAAATGATTTTACTCTTTATATTAAATCTTTATTAAATAATAATAATTTTTCGAAATTAGAAAAGGAAATTATTATTTAATATATAATTAATCTGAATATAAAAAGTTTTACATTTGAATATAAGAAGATAGAAAATATAGTGAATTATATTCTTGAATCAAAAGGAATAAAAAAATTAAAAAGTAATAGATATATTGATTTATAAAATGTACTAAAAAATTAAGAATATATTTTACTTATATTTATAATTTTCAAAAAGTTTTTTATAAAGATTCTAAATTTATTATAAATTGATTCTAATTTATTTTAAATATATAAGCTAAATTTAATATTCTTAATTATAATTTATAGAATTCTAATAAAATAGGCTTTATAATAGGAATTATAAATACTAGTATAATTATAACTAATTCTAAAAGATTTGATAAAAGTAAAGCTATATAATTAGGTAATCAAGAATAAATAATAATGATTATATATAACAATAATAAAAAGAATATTATATCTTTATTTTTAATAATTTAAAAATAAATATATCTTTTTAATTAATATATCAAAATCGATTTTTCTATAGATTAGATTATTAAATCTATTTCTGATAAATAAATGAATAATAAAATAGAATTAGAATAATTAAAATACTTTAATAAATATATAAGAAATCAAACTAAAAGCAAATATAGAATACTAGTATTAAATAAACATAAAAACTATGAATTAATATTATTTTAGAATTATTATAAAAAGAATAATATTAAATATATATATTTATTATTATATTCAACTTATTTAATTCAATCTTTTAATATTAAATATTTTAATTATCGTAGGTCATAGGCTAATAATATGTAATATGGAAGCTGGCTCTGATTAACGACTAAAATGGATTATATAAGCAGTGTGACACGTGATATTAAAGAATCTGTATTTTTTTTTTTTTGATCTCTCTTATTTTACATTCAAAAGGAAAAAGACCTCTTTTTATGCTTTTTCCTACTAATTTAGCTTTTCCGCTTTCGTTAATCTCTTGTAGATCTCTTCCTAATCTATTCATTCTTTCGAAATAAAGCCTCTTTTTGTTTTCTTTATTTTATAGCCGTTTTCGTATTTTATGACCGTTTTCGTATTTTATGACCGTTTTCGAATTAATGATTGTTTTCGGATTAATAATCGCTTTTGTAAGCTTATAAGCGATGTTCATATGATCTGATTATATAATAAGCTAATATTAGATTGAATACCTTTAAAAAAAATATATATATTATATTATTTTTTAATTAAAACAATAATCCCCTTTAATATATATTATTTTTTTATATATATATATAAATATATATATATTAATCTCATTAAAAATCTTCTTATTTTTAAAGAGAAAAAGAATACTAATTTTTAATATATATTTTTATTTTAATAATAATAATTATTAAAATTTTGAATTATATTAATAAATCTTAATAATTTGATTCTTTCTAATAGCTTAATTAATTTATCAGCTAATTGATTTTCTATAGAAATCTATATTAAATCTAAATATCCTTTATTTATAAGATCTCTTATATAATAATATTTAGTATTAATATACTTGCTTCTATTATAATATATAGAATTATCCAATATAGCTTTTGCCAATATATTATTTATATATAATAAGAATTTATTTTGATTAAATTGATTTAATTCCTGTAATATATATTTTAAATATATAATCTCTCTAGTAGCTAAATTTATAGTAATTAGCTTGGATTCTGCTGTATCTTATATTACAACAAATTGTAATTTAGTTTTTTAATTGATTAAACTATTAGTATATATAAATATATAGTTATTAATGGATTTAGTAAAGCTTTTATTTCCTGTATAATTTGTATTACAAAATCCTTTAATATATTTATTATTATTTTTTTTATATATAGTTTTAAACATTTTGATTTCTTTTAAATATCGAAATATTCTTTTTATAGTTATTATATAGTCTTTATTAGAATTAAATATATATCTTGTTAATTTTAATATAAAATAAATAATATCTCATTTAATTCCTAATACTAAATATAGTAATTTCCCTATTACTTTTTAAGCCCATTTTATTTTATTTAAATTAACTTTATTAGAATTTATTTTTATATCATTTTTAGTAATCATAAATATAGCTATAGAAGTATAATCTTCTAGTTTTAAATCTTTTAAATATTTATTTATATATTCTTCTTAATATAATTCAATATAATCTTTATATAAATTGATTTGAATATTTAAATAATCTTTTATTAAACCCAAATCCTTTAAATCTAAATAGTTTTTAAGATTTTTAATAAAATCTTTAATTATAATCTTATTAAAGTTTATAATAATAATATTATCAATAAATATATTTAATATTAATCCCAAATATTTATTTATAAATATATATTCGTTTGATTTTATATTAATAAAATTTAATTTATTTAATATGCTTTTTAATATAATATATTAAATTCTAATAGACTATTTTAATTCATATAAAGCTTTATTTAGCTTTAATATTATATTATTATTATAATATATTTTAGAGATTTTAATATATATATTTTTATTAATATCTTTTTATACAAAAACTAAAATTATATCTATTTTATATATATACCACCCTTTATTTATTATTAATACAAATATTAATTTCTAAGCCATTTGTTTTATCATATTAACAAAAGTATTTAAATAATCTAATCCATATAATTATTTAAATCTTTTAACTATATATCTAACTTTAAATTCAATATTATCATTAAATAAATATTTAATTTTATAAACCCATTTTGTTTTTAGAATATTTAATTTTTTTATATTATTATTATTCTTTTTAATAATAATATTCCAGGTTTTATTCTTTTCAAGAATCTTTATTTTATATTTCATAACTTTTTTCTAATATTCTTTTTGATTAGAATTTATAGCTTATAAATATGTTTCAGAAATTATTAGATTTTTATTATAAAATCTTTTTATTATTACTTTTTCATTAGTTTTTATATTGAAATATAATAATAATATATTCTTTTTATATTAATTATTATTAATATTATTTAATTTAAATTTATAATTTTGATTTTTTGATTCAATATATAATATATAAGCGAGATTATATATATCTAATTATAATTCTATTTTTTATATATATTTAGATTGCTTAATAGGGGTAGGTAAATTAGAATTAAATAATATTTCAATTATTAATCTGCTTTTATTTATATTAGAATCTTTAGAATCAATATCTTTATTTAAATCTTTATATATATTATTATATATATCTATCTCTTCTTTTTAATTATCAGTATTAAAGTTTTCTTTTAACTCTTTTAATAAATCCTTTTTAATAAGATTATTTTTAATATTATTATTATAATATAATATATCTTTTTTAATAATAAAATCACTAGAATTTATTATTTTATTTCTATTTGAAATATAAAATAATAAATTCTTTAAAGATTCAAATTCTACTAAAATTCCTTTTTCTAATTTATAATCAAATTTATTATTTCTTTTTTCTTTATATTTTAATATATATATAAGAGATTCTAGAATCCTAATATATTTTATATTAGATTCTTTATTATATAATAATTTAAAGAATGAGCTTTTTATAGTTCTATTATAATATCTATTTTTAATATAAATTATTTCTTTTAGTATATTAGGCTATAAAAATATGAATAGATTTTTATCTTTTATAAATATTAGTATTATTAAAAGATTGAGTGGAAGAGGCCTCTCTATTGACTATATTACTATGTGTATAGACATTTTAATCCCCTCTTGCTTTTCTTGGAGGGGACTAATATACCTGTCTATAATTTGTCTAATCTAGTTTGTTTAAATAACTATATTACTAATCACAGTATATAATTAATACTAATAACTTCTATTTCTTTTAATACTTTCTCATAGAAGTTATTATTTTCAATCTCCCCAATCCTTTATATCTCTATTATTTCAATCCTAATATCTTTTTGAATCTTTCAAATACTATTTTTATTAGAGATTTGGTTATCCCGTTTATTATCATATTTAATATATTGATATAACTAATTACTATCTTTTCTTTTTTAATAAAATCTTTAATAAAATAATAGTATATATCAATATACTTTAATTATTTATATAAATACAGATTCTTGATTAGAACTATTACTTTTTGATTGTTATTTAATAATTGAATAATATTTTTATATATAAATATATATTCTATTTTTTTAAGATCTTTAAGTATTTAAATTAATTATTTCTTTTACTTAATAAATATTACTATTAATATATATTCGAATTTAGTATTTAATATTACTACTAAATTCTGCTTTTTATTAGCCTACAATATCAGTTCTCTATAAAACATAATAATTCCCTTAAAAATATTTTTTTAATTATATTAATTATTTATTCAATCTATATTAATAAAGACTTTTATAATATTTACTAATAGATTATATTCCTTTATAATTTGATATTATATTCCCTTAGACCTATATTTGAGTTTCTAAATAATTATAATCCTTAGATATTATATTAAATTCTTTACTCCTATTTTATAGTATTTCACTAGTTTTGCTATATATTGTAATAATTAGTCTAATATAAAGAAAATATTTAGTTTTATATATACTATTGGGTGAATAAGACTATCTATAATTTATTGATATTTGATAATATCAATTAGTTTATTATTTTTGTAATAGATTATAAATATAAATAATTAGTAATAAATATCTTCTTAATATAATATTAAGTATATGAGATTCTGAATTTGATAAATATAACTTCTAGATACTCTTTTTAATTTAATATAAATAATCTATTTACTTAATCTTTTATAACCCTAATACTTAGAATCTTATTAATCTCCTTTAAATTCTTGATATTGAAATATAAAAAGAATATTATAAAGAATTAATTAAATTGATCTTTTGAGATTAAAAAGGTAATTATATTATTAATATAAATTAATAGATTGAGTTATTGAATAATATATATATATAAATATAGATCAGCAAGATTTTAAATAAAACCCTAATTAATCAATTCGAACTTTAAAAGTTAACTCTAATTTTATCCAATTTATTTAAAACTATATAAACTCTATAATATATATAAAACATATCCATTTAATATATTAATTTCTTAAAGTGATATAAGATATATCTCTTTTTTGAAATGGGATTCTATAAAAGCATTCTTTATATCGAAATACTAGTATTTGAAGTTTTTTTTTGTAGTGATTACTAAGAATAAGCAAAGTATATCAAATTATATTATAAAAGCAAATATTTTATTATAATCTTTTCTAAATACTTAACTAAAACCTTTTATTATTAATTGTACTTTAAATCTCTCAACTTTATTATTCTTTATTTTTATTATAAATATTTATTTAATTAAAACAAGATTTCCTTCTTTCAACAAAATATATTCTTTTCAAATATTATTTGTAATCAATAAGCTAATTTCCTTTTTAATAGTTTGCTTTCATTTTTCCCTATATTTAAAGTCTAAGATTGTCTAATTATATATAATAGAAATAGGGATATCTAGAATCTGTTTTGTAGAAAAAATTGTATTCTTGTTTATTGAACTTTTTAAAATCAATTAAAGATTTTTGAATAATTTTGTTTTAATATTCAAATCGATTTTTAATATAAAAGGTATAGAGATTATAGTATATTTAATAGTATTTTTATTTAGATTTACTAAAAGTATTACTATTATTATTTTTATTAGTTTTTGAATATATTTATTTAATTTATTATTGTTTTATTTATATTTTCAAAAAAAGTATTTTTCAAGGGGATCTATATTTATATATATAATTAAAGTCTTAATTAAAGATTTATTAATTATAAATATTATATTTAATATCTTTATTTCTTTTATTCCTAAAAATAAAATTGATTTTATAAAAGAATTAATTTTGATAATATTTCTTTTACTATTTTTATTGAATTATTAAATATTATTAACTTTAGATATACTAGAAATTACAACTTTTGAGTATTCAAAAATAATAGTATTTTATAATAGCTCAAATAGGGATTTTTGTATTTCTTATATCTTATAAAATCTATCTTTCGGTTTCCTATTAAAAATGATATTCTCTATATCTTAAAGTTTTAATATAAAGTTTCTTATTTTCAGATTTAGGTTTTTTCCTTTTTTAGATTTATTTATAATCACTTAATTTGTTTATATAATATAACCTAACTTTAACAAATATATTCTAATATACCTATTAATTATATATAAATATCTTATAAAAATGTCTACTTAGACTATATCTTATAATTTGTTGTATTATTAATCCTTTAGGATTATCTTTAGATTAATATATATATAATACTTACTTCCCTATATTCTATAATAACTAATATCCGGAATTGATTTTATAAACACTTTGATAGAGCTAATAATGCTATTATTAATAATTGATTTAGTATTTGTTTTATTTCTATAGTATACATTATATTTAATAATTTTGTTCTAGAATTCTAATAATAATTCAGTTTCTTTTAGTATAACTCTTATATCAACTTCAATAATACTAATATTTCTCTTAATAATTCTATTCTAATAAAATAATATTATAATAATTAGTTTTAATTAGATCTCAAAATTTCATTTTTTAATAGCTTGAATTAGCTTTAATACATTATTAATTCGAATAACTAATATCTTATTGTTTATACTCAATTCTAATTCAGTTTTCTGTTTCTTTAATCTCAATATAGTTTCGTTTTTCGTTTTTAGAATCAAAATCTAGTTTATTTTTATTCAATTATTTATAATCAATAGAAAATAGTAGTTTTTTTATAAAGACTTTAGAAATAAACTAATAATATCAAAATAAATAAATTCTAATCTTTTCGTTTTGTAAAAACTAAGTTATTTTGGAATTAGATTTTTTATTTTAGTAAGTATACAAATTTTGTATATAGAAATCTTGAATAGAACTTTGATTAGCTTTTTTAGTGTAATAATTTTATAAAGGTTTTATATCTTTTCTAGATTAAGGTAATTGAATTATTTATATTATAATAAATAGTTTTCTAGATCCTTAAATCTATTCAAAAAGATTTTTATTATAATCTTATTCGATTTTATATTATTAATAATCTCTATACTTTGAAGAGTAATATTTTTGTATTTTTTTGTAATATCCAAAATTATATAAATTCCTCTATTCATTTTTGTTTTAATAATATTTATTTTATTCTTTCGAAAGTATATATAATCTAAATTGAATTTGTTCTTGAATTTAGCTTTACAAATCTTCTTATTAAAAAGGAGATTAACTTTTAATCCTAATATATATAATATCTTTAAAAATAAAATCATATCTTTATTTCCTAGTTCTATTACAGTAATATTTATTTAATTACAATATATAATTTCCCTATCAACTTTTATTGTTTTTCTTTTTATTTTTTTAATATTTCTAAAAAAGGAAAGTTGATTAAATATATATAAAAAAACATTAATATTTGTATATTAATAAAAAGAAGTAATCTTATAAATAAGTTCTTTAGAAATATAGTATTTTTTATTATTAAATTCTTTTTCGCTTTTTAATAAATTGAGATTAATTAAAAGATTCTTACTATCTGCAAAATAAGTGTGATTACTTTTTTTCTTAATAATTAATATTTTGGTTGTCTTTTTGAATATTATTTTTTATTGTTTAATTTTATAGTGATTATAGATTAGAGCTTATATAAATATAAGATTTTTATAATTATATAAAAAATACTCTTTTTATTTATAAAGATGATAAGTATAGGTTTTGGTTTTATTATTTTGATTTTACTTTGTAAATAAACTTAATTCTTTATATTCTTTTTATCGTTTTGAGATTATATATTTTTTATTAGTAATATAGCTTTATTCTATTTTCTGAATATTAAGCTCCTTAATTATAAAATATTTAATCTTATTTTCCATTATTAATATACTTTAAACACTTATAATATCAATTATTATTTAATATTTATTTAGAAAATTTCTAATTAAAACTAAAAACAAAGCTTTATTTCTATATAAATCCTTGAATATAAAGTTGATAGTATTAAGCTTACATTAATATTCTTTCAATTTATTCTAGACTTTAATAACAATTATTTTTAAATAACTAATAAACTTGAAAATAAATATTTAGATTATTATTAAATATAAATTAATTGTGATATTACTAATTCTTGAATACTTTGATTTCAAATAGTTTTATAATATTTATATTATATTATATTCATCAATAAGCATTTCATTATTGTTATTGAGTAATCTATATATATATAATAATATATTAATTTTATTTTTCAAATATTTAGTCTTTTTATCTAAATTAAGTTTGATATTTATAATTTTGCTTTCTTTAAGGATTGAAAAAACTTTAGTATTATTGATTTTCATTCTAATTCCTTTAATTTTAGTATACTCTTGTAATATAAATTTAATTATATAAAACCAATTTTTTCCTTTCAATTGTATTTTTATTTATTGAAATTATTGATTGTAGGTTTTTTGGATAAGATTTGGAATACTTTTTGTTTGCTTTTTGATTTCATTTATTTTGATATTTATATAGAAAATTTGTAAGGTTTTTCTTCTCTTTTTTCTGTATGAATAAATCTGTATAGATTATAAATATAAATATAATTAGTATTATATGCCTTTTTGTTGTATTATATATGTTTTGTTTATAAATAGTATTATATACTCTTTTAACTCTATAAGTTAATAGTAATAATAATTATAATACTATATGCTGATTGTAGAATAGTACTGTATATTTTTTAACTCTATGAGTTGAATTATAATAATAATCGCATCAATTATATTCAAAGGCTATACTAACTGGGTTTATAACTTATTAAAAGATTGAATAAAAGAAATCTTTTTATTAACTATATTACTATGTGTATAGACATCTTAATCCCTTCTTACTCCCCTTAAAGGGGATTAATATATCTGTCTATAGTTCGTCTAATCTAGCCTGTTTAGGTAACCGTATTACTAATCACAGCACGTGATTAGTACCGGTAACTTCTATTCCTTTTAACAAGTATTTTTTTTATTAAATATTTATTTAATTTTTTAATTATTTTATTTTGGAAATAATAATAAGAATTAATATATTCTAATATAATTCCTTTAGATTTAGCAAATAAATTCTATTAATTGAAATTAAATTCTTTAGTATTATTTAATCTGATTGCTTTTATTTCAATATTAAATTGATTATATATCAAATAAAATACTTTTTTTAATATATTAAAAGTGTTTGATTTAAATTTTATAGAATATATCTATATACTTTGTATAGTTCAATCTATAAAAATAATAAAATATTTTTCTTCTTTTAATTTTAGTATTTTAAATAATCTATAAATATCAATACTAATTTTATTAAATTTATTTAATTTCAAATTTGATAAGGATTTACTAATATTTTGAGTTATTTTATTATATATACAAATTTTACAATAATTTAAATTCATTTTAGAATCTTTTAAATTTAGTGTTTTTATAATATAATCTTTATTTATATAATTTAAACACTTATATTATAGATTTAAATCTTTTAGATTTGTATTATTAAATTCTTTTTTGGATTCTAATTTTTCTTTAAATTTATTTATTTGATTTATTTTAGAATCTTTATTATTATTATAAATAATATTCTTATTTTGATTTAATAAATTATAATTTATATTATATTCTAGATAAAAAGTATTATTAATTTATTTAATGTTTGCCTTTATATTTAAAAATTTATTCGAAAATTTATAAATATTATTAAAGAATAGTATTTCACTAGTTCAATCCTTTTTAATGGTTTGTTTAGTATTAATTAGAATTGATTTTAATAATGGAATATACTTTATTATTTAAATAAATATTTTCTTATTATTTATAATAATAAAAATATCCCTTTATCCTAATATTAATATAAATTCTTTATTAATTATATTTATATATTTTGGAACTTTATATTCTTTATGATTTATAAACCAATCTTTATTTAAATAATAGTATTTTATAGCTCCTAAATCTATTATAATATTATTTTTAGATCTATTAATATAATTAGTTAGTATAAATATAATCATAATATTATTTTCTTATTTAGAGCTAGATATTAAATTATAGTTTATTTGAGAGGCCTGATTTATTTTATTATCAAAACTTTCTTTATAATTTTTATTATTTTTCTTTTGTTTTTAATTAGAATTTTTATTATTTTTATTGTTTTTATAAATCCTATTGGATTTTTTAAGATTATTTAATTTTTTAATAATTTTATAGAATTGTTTTTTAGAATTATTCTTATTATTAGAGTTTTTAGACTTTTTATAATCCTTATTATATAATTTTAAGTATTTTTTGAAATACTTTTCTTCTAAATATCTCTTTTTATTACAAAATGTATAATTTGATATAATATTTAATGATTTTATAACTCTATTAAACTCTATAAAGCCTTTTATTCTTAATTCTCTGAATATTAATTCGAATATAAATTTATTCAAATTAATATTATTATTATTATTTAAATCTTTTAATAATTCTTTTGTTTTTTGTAATTTAAACAAATCAAATAAGTTATTTAAACTATTAAATATAATCTATATTATATAAGATTTTTGTAATTCAAATTTTAATTCTTTTAAATATATATATAATAATAATATATAGTTTATATATTCATTTATATTATTAAAATCATTATAATTTGATTCTATTAATTTATTAAAATATCAATCTATTATATCGAGTGAAGTTTTATTATAAATATTATTTATAATATTCTAAAGCTCTTTTAGATTTGTTTTTTTCTTAAATCTTTTTATTAAATCTATTAATATTATTGATTTAGTATTACTAAAATTCTTTTAGATTTATTTTTATATTCCTTTACTTTTTCACTATATTTAAAATGAATTTCTTTTGAAATAAGTATATTATTTTCTTTAAAATATAGGGATCGATTAAAGCTTTTTTCTAAATCGTTTATATAGAATATAAAACTATTAGCCTCTAAAAAAAGCTTAGATTTATTATACTATTCTATATAATTAGAATAATTATTCAGTTTAGGATTTATAAACTTAATTTTTTAATTTATATTCATTTTTTATATATTTTTATTTGATATATATAAATATTTTATTATAGTATAATAAATACTGTATAATTAAAATCTTAATATAGTTTTTATAAAGCTTTATTTTAGAAAGTAATTAGATTTTAATTGTTACCTTTTAATATAAATCTATATAAATCCTTATATATAAATCTATTTAAATTAGAGTATCTTTATATAAAATATAATACTATATAATCTGTTATGAATAATATATATGTATATGTATAGCTTTTAAGGACCTAGTTTTATTCTTTAATTAGGTTTAGTCTCAGGGACACAGGCTAATAATAGGCTAAAAGAGCTTAATATATTAATAAATAATATATTTAAATATATATTAATAATATATTTATATATATATTAATAATATATTTATATATATATTAATATAAAGAGATATATATATAGATTTATTGATTTATATCTCTTAATATAAATATATAATTATAAGAAATTTAATATTCATCTAGACAATCTAATTCCTTATTAATTATATTATCTATTAAATCAATATTTTCGAATTCAAGATCAAAAAGATTAATATTCACATCTATTTTTGAATATATAATAGCATTCTTTATATAAATAAGAAATTAAGCATTCTATTACATAAAGTTTAATATAATAGTTTCTATATTATAATTATATAATATAGAAATACTATATATTGAGTTTTTGATATCTAATTAATCTAATTCAACTTAAATTTCATTTCCTTATACTTTTGAATAATATTTAACTATTATTCGAAATTCTATTTTAATAATAAGATTATTATTATTATAGATTTCTTTCTTGTTTTCATATTAAATCGCTTTGTATTCCCTATTATTTAATTTCTTTTTAAATCTTTTAACAATTCTTATAGATATATTCTGATCTATAAAATTCATATAATATATGATTTATATTATAATATATAATATACTTTTATATACAGGGATTTGATATAATTTTAATTGATTAATCTCTTTTTTCACTAATCTGAATATTAAATTGATATTTTAATTTTCAATTTGAATTAGATTCGGATTCGTATTTAGTCCTTTCTCTATAATAATACTTTAAATATAAATTGGATTCTAGGCTTCTTCGAAAATAAAATTAGAATTCCTATTAATAGCTTTTAAATCAATATTATAATATATAATTAAACTATAATTAGAATTTGATATGCCTAATAAATTCAATTAGATTTGACTTTTGATTCCTTAAACTATTAGATAGTATTTAATCTTTATTGAATATATAATAAAATGATATAAATTGTTTATATATCTTTCTCTTCTTTTTTCATATTAAATTATATTATATTCCCTATTATTTAGTATTCTTTTATATTCTTTTATTATTCAATTGAGGAAGTCTTTAATTAATTCCATATATATTATAGGATTGACAATATATATATAGTTCACAAATATATATAAGGATTGACAAAGGTTTATATATAAACAATTAACTTTATATCTCTAATAAAATGTGATATTCAATTCTATTACTCCTAGTAATGTATAATAAGAGAACTACTATACACCTAGTGATATATAGTATTGATATTATATATATCCGGTGATATATATTGAAAGAGCTTATTTGTACTTAGTAACATATAATATTAATGATATATACATCCGGTCTGGTAATGTATATATTCCTTTTTATATTATTTAATAGTATAATAAGGGTATTATATATATATATGAGTGTATATATATATTCTTAGGATTTGAATAAGGATTTGAGATTAATGTAAATTCGTATTAATATGTAGAATTGCTTATATAATATATAAAGTGTCTTAATTGAGTAAATTTCTTTATATTCTTTGCTTTTAAATACAAAGTCAATTGTCTTTCGACTTTTTCACTCTTTTCTTGCTTTTTCGATATATATCTCGATATATATTTCGATATATATATACTTTTTTTTAATTGTATATATAAGTTACTAGGCTTATAACCTATTATAGATTATA
Source organism: Botrytis fragariae (assembly GCF_013461495.1). Taxonomy (NCBI): domain Eukaryota; kingdom Fungi; phylum Ascomycota; class Leotiomycetes; order Helotiales; family Sclerotiniaceae; genus Botrytis; species Botrytis fragariae. The sequence continues at coordinate 1,976,122 of NW_023500993.1, forward strand.
GACTAATAATATATAATATAAAAGCTAACTCTAATTAATAATTAAAATGGATTATATAAGTAGTATAACATATGATATTAAAGAATTTATATTTAATAAATAATCTTTCTTATTTTATATTTAAAAGGAAAAAACCCTTTTTTTATGCTTTTTCCTATTAATTTAGTTTTTCCGCTTTTATTAATCTTTTATAGATCTTTTCCTAATCTGTTCATTCTTTCGAAATAAAGCCCCTTTTTGTTTTCTTTATTTTACAGCCGTTTTCGTATTTTATGACTGTTTTCGGATTAATAATTGTTTTCGGATTAATGGTCGCTTTCGTAAGCTTATAAGCGACGATCATATGATCTGATTATATAATAGGCTAATATTATATTGAATACCTTTAAAAAGATATATATATTATATTATTTTTTAATTAAAACAATAGTTTTTAAATACAAAGCTCTATATTATAATAAAACCTATTCCCTTATATAAATCTTTATCTTACTTAAATAATTGGAATAACTAATTACTCCTAAAACACTATTATTTTTAAACTATTTATTACAGAATATTAATCTTATAACTTTTGTTATCCTAACTTATTCTTTTATTTTAAAATTAATCCCTTAGGATATTACTAATTCTAATAAAATCTTCTTACTTATTATATTCTGTTTTTTTTAGAATTTATTATTCTAAAAACTATATTCTAGATTTCTAGAGTATCCTATAACTAATACTATATATATACCTAAGGCTTTCTTTAGGTACCTAATATCCCTCAATATACTACAGTTAAATCACTAAGGCCTATAATACTATTATAGCCTATAAGTTAGTGATTCTACAGCCTGTTACTAATCCGTTATAATATAAACTATTTCAAAAGATCTCTAAATACTTCCACGTGACCCTAGAGGCAGCTCCTATAATACTAGTCTTACAAAGTAGTATACTCTATCCTATAAGCTTTTATAAAATGTATATCTATCAAATAATCTGGGTATCTAAAGTATTTATAAGTAAATATTATATAATTATTCTATAATTATCATCTAAAAAGGAGGTTAATTCTAATTATATAATAAAATTAAAAATATTAGATTATACTATTTGAATTATACTATTGAAAATTTACATTATTCTATTTAATATATTATTTTACAAGCGATTATTTTAGAATAAACAAATAATATATTTTCATTTTTTTTCTATTTGATTTCAAAATTATATTATAATTTGATTAAAAAACTATTATTTTATAATATTTATAATCTTTTAAATATACTTCTAAATATTCTCAATATATATTATATACTTTATAGATATTCTAAATATCCAAGCAATCTATAGAGTGATTATCTTATCCTATAGAAATAGAATTGAGTATAATATTGATTGGGTTATACTCTAAGTTATTCTGAGTATACTCTACCTAATGCTCAGCTCTATTTAATATCTTTTATTCTATAAAAAAGTGCTTGATTTATTACTATTTAATTTCTTCTAATAATTTTTTATTTTATAAATAAAAATCTTTAATCAAAATCTAAACTTATTTATATTTAGAAATTCTTTTTTAAATAAAATAAAATTAAGATAAGTAAATCAGATTTTCAATATAACTTTAGCAAATAATAATTCTTTTATATTATTAATTTATTAATATATTAAAAGAATAATTAGATTTATAAAATCTCAAAATACTAAGGAAACCTTATTTCGAAAATAATTCTCTAATATTTAGAAAGTAATTAAAACTTAAAAGAAAAGAATTAAAAATAGAAGAATTAAATTATAAGATTAATTTGTTTTTAATATTAAGAAAATATTGAAAATAATATATAAGATAAAGGAAAAACTGAAGAAAGAAAAGCTATGAGAATAATTCTATAAATATTTAATTAAAGAATTAGAAAAAGAGATTGAAAAAAAGAGCTAAAAAATAATTCAAATAATTCAGAATTGGATTTAAAGAATTATATAGCTTATAGAATAAGATTATATATAGAATAATTGAAAAAGTGTTCGAATTCCTTATATATTCGAGTCCCTTATATATTATATTATATTTATATAATTATTTTGAGTATAATAATTAAGAATGTATATAATCTGTTACGGTCAAGTCCTAGAAAACTATTAAAGTATTCTAAGAATTATATATAAATTGTATATAAAATCAGTCTTAGATTTTAATATTATCGGATAAGATATTAGGGATTGATGTTATACTTTGAAATGAATTAATAGTATATTAGAATAATTGATGAATAATTTGATCAGGGCTTTGACTATAAATGTATAAGTAATCCTCTTAGTATGACTATATTATCCTATAATTCAAGTATCTGTAACTTATAATCTGTTTATTACAATTTTCTTTTTATAGTATTACGATTCTATTTGCTCTTTCGTCATGTTTGCCTAGCGACTATATATATACAGTTCTTACTTTTGAGTTAATATAGAAAGAATCATCGGGAAATTCATATCTGTACTAACGTAACTTGACTAGAAGTGGGTCATGTCATGATACGGGTCAAAATGTTGAAACTAGTATTTGGAGTATAAGCCGATTGACTAAGGTATATACCTGCAGAGGATACTTGTGCAAATTCAAATGGAACACCAGAGTGGGGGTTTGCTGTTGATGGTTATCAATACATTTCAAGCTGTTTTTTCCCCTCATTATATCTTATGCTTTACGTTCTATCAATTTTGTTTACGTTTACCGCTTCAAAGCACGTACATCATCCTTTTTGTTTCATATACTAACCTCCTGTCCATCATAGCACACAAAATTCCTATTATTCCAACCACACTAGGTCAATGCCCCTCTTCCTTTTTCTCCTTTCTTACACTTTTCCACTCCAATCCACAGACAGCCAGAAACCCCCCAATAGCACAAGCTGCCGAGACCCAAAATGTCGCCTTCAATCCCTCCACATACGCCTCCAATACCTTCTCCAATTGCCCCTCCTGCCCCCATGTTTCCAATAGCGCCCTGATCTCCGTAACCCCACTATCCAAAAAAGCCCTTGCATCCAACCCTGGGACCCTCTCCTCAACCCCTCCTACTAATCTATTCTGAAACAGTGTCTGCGAGACCGGCACAAAGATCGCACCACCCAGCGTCATAAATAACGAAACACACGATATAGCCACCGGAATCCGCTTATTTGACATCACCGTCTGCGCGACAATAATCCCGCTCTCGAACCCAACACCCACGCCCAGACCGGTAATAACCTGGAACCCCGCGTTCCTCGCATACGACGTCGTGAGTGAGAGCGTAGTCAGCAGCCCGGAACCAATGGCAAATAAAACCATGCAGATGAGCATGATGGGGGTGTAGTACCCGAGCGTGGAGATCGCCGCCCCGGTTCCGGTGGAGCTGACCGTGCATGCGAGGAGTAAAGGGAGCATTTGGATTCCAGCGTGCAAGGCCGAGGAGCCTTTGACGCTTTGAAAATACACTGGGAGGTAGTAGGATAGACTGAAAAATCCAGCGCCAAAGAATGCTGAGAATGCAAATGCGCATACGGTATTCCGGTTTTGAAAAAGATATGGAGGGAGGGTTCCGGCCTCGCCGAGCCGGATTTGAGTGTAGATGAACAGGATGGTGAGAATAGCTGAGGTGACGAAGAGGCCGATAATTTGACCGCTGTTCCAAGGGTAGGTAGAACCACCCCATTGGAGAGGGAGGAGGAGGCAGATTATGGCGGGGATGAGGAGGGAGGCGCCAAGGAGGTCGAGCTTTAAGATGCGTTGTTTGAGGGTTAGGGAAGAGGGGTTATTGGGGCGGTTGATATGAAGGATGTGAGATATTACAGCGACACAAAAGGCTCCTATGGGAAGGCTGGGGGTAGGGTGAGTTAGTTTGTATTTGTTGACGTTCTGCACTTAGGGTAGGGGGTGTTGATATTCTTACTTAATGTAGAAGCACCAGCGCCAGGAGAGTTTATCGCTATCCGGAAAGGTCAGTGGGTTCATCGATGCTCTGTCTATAAATGGGAGACTGACGTAAAGACACCGCCAAGTAATGGTCCCGCGACTGATGCGATTCCCCACATACTACTAATTATACCCATTGCCAACGGCCTCTTGCGCAGTGGCACTTCTCAAGTCAGTTGTGCATATCTGAAGAGAGCACTTGTATTAATGGGAAGTGGAAGCAAGTTAGAACTTACAACTATACACAACAATTATAATCGAACCTGTAAACAGACCTCCCACGCCGCCTCCAGCTATGGCTCGGCCAATGATAAGCATGTTGCTGCTCGTTGCCGTAGCGCAGATTAAGGAGCTGCGTATTGATCTGTCAGTACGTGGGATTGATAGCGGAAGTGCTGACTACTTACCCAAGCTCGAAGATAGCAATGGCAGCCAGGAAGGTATACTTGATCTATTAAATCGTTAGCCAACAACCGGTTCTTTATTTGGGAAACGCAGTGCACACGCACATTGAAGATAGAGTATATCCTTCCAAAACTAGGCTGCAACGCCGCTTTCGTAAGTAAGTAGCTCGACCCATACCTACAGACATCAGCAATCACTCATATATATGCACCATGAAAACACCAATTCAATGCCTAACACAACACCAACACACTCACCAACCAATATCTCCCGTACTCTTGAAATGATCCGTAATCTTCGGAATAGCAGTAGAAATAATTGTCTGATCCAGCGCCACCAAAAACACAGCCAAACACAGCGCCAGTATAATAGTGACAAGTTTGAGACCCTCGGGGTACTGCGGCTCGCTACTAACACTAGGTAGTCGTTCTGTCGCGGCCGAGGCAGAGTCTTCAGCGGTTATGCTCAGAGCAGGTTCTTTTTGGGAAAACGAGTTGCGCGCCTCGAGCGTATCTATCTTCTCTGCGTCCGAAGAGGCAGTAGAAGCAGTAGTCATGGGCACAGCCTTGTCTGAGACTTCCACGTCGCCCATTTCCATATCCTGCATAATTGCGATAGGCGCTTGCTTGCACAGCCAAATCAGTAGAGACAACAATCGTCTCTTAGGGCTCGTTGTACTGACACGTAAATCTACCGCACGATATCTAGAGGTTCTTCACATCAATACTGTTGTTCAGTACAGTTTCACGAATTTATCGCGCACAAAAGCAATCAACACCCAAAATTACAAGGATCCCCCTTCCACGACCAGCACATTTCCTCTCTATCCTCTATTATCTAGACCAATGAGAAGCGTCTGATAAGCTTGGCAATAATCACATGAGGGAGTATCTGGCCGGCAGATCTTACACCAATAGCAGGCAGTACATGAAAAGGAGTTGTGTCGTATCTCGAATCGCGAAGTCACGCAGCCAGCTATTCCGTTCTTGTGTACATCCGGCACTAGTGCAATCCTTGTCATATGCGTTGAATGCCCAAGTTAGTTGAGAGGCACCCCTCGCACCCCTGTCGTCTGTCCTTTTTGTTCAAGAATTTTATTAGAAGAACAATCAAATATTAGGCATTTATAATACTATCTTCAAATGAAGTAGAGAGGCTGTTATGACGTCTTTTTCGAACAAAAAGTAATAAAATTTAACTTTTTATTATAGATTACTAGTTTTTAGTATAAATCATATAATATAGTTTATCATTGAGTAAACTATATTATTAAATGAGTCATTTTTAAATATATCAAAATCAGTTATTTTTAAGAATAAAAGAATATAAAATAATAATAAAATTTTAATTTTCTAGAAACTTAATTTTTATAAAAATATTTCTATTATATTAAAAAAAATTTGAAAATGTTATAATTTTCATTATAGAAAAACTATTTCTTTAATAACTTTTATATAGATTCGAATTTTTATTAAAATATTAGATTTTTATAATAATCTTATAATTAAATTATCACGGCGTTAACTATATGATCTATAGTTACCTTCGTACTTCAGATATAAACTATTAATATATCCTGCTTCCTATAAATAGAGCTTCACTTTTCTATAGCCCTTTTACCCTTATAATATAATATAAGTCTTTACCTGCACCTTAATATAAATATTATATGATAATAACCTCATATAGTATTATTTTATGTATTAATACCCTAAATATCAAAAGTGTTAATTAGAGTCTAGTATATACTAGTTTAGATTGTTTTGATTTTATAAATATTACTATTCTAGTCCTAATATGTTTTTTATTTTTTATTTCTTCAATTTTTTGAATTTTTTGAATTTTTTATAATATCTAAAGTTTTTTTAGCCTTTTTAGCTTTTTCAATTCTTTCAACTTTTTTTTAAATTTTTTAACCTTTTCAACTTCTTAATTCTTTTAAATAATTTAAAAAATCAGAAAATTCTATTCAGAAAAGATTTAAAAAAAAAGAAAGACTAGAATAACATTATTTTCAAAAAAAGTAAAGACTGAAATATCAAAAATGTTATTTGGGGTAATTTTAGTCATATTCCTGATATTTGAGGTATCAATATATGAAATAATATCATATAAGGTTATTACTATTGGTTCGAGAAGAATACGAAAGACGTAGTATCTATGTATTATAAATCCTATATATCTAATCATATTCTATCTAAAGAGCTAGTTATGTAGGAAAGTAGTAGGCCTTATATAAATACTATTGAAAAAACTAATCTCTTTTATATTTACTTAATCTTTTTAATATAATAATTATTATATTGAAGTTATTCCTTTGAAATAAATATTCTTATTTATATACTCAAAACTCTTTTTTATAATTTTTAATATATATAATTAAAAAAGAAATTTATAAAGTCATAAAAATCCTTTGTTTATTAATTAAAATCCCTAACCTTTTACTAACAAAATTATTTCTTTTCTTAATTCTTTTTATTTATTTTATTGTTTTAATATTAATTTTATTTATATTAATTAAATTAGTAAGAGCTTGATATAACTTTCTCTTTATTATTATATTAACTGGATTAATTGAATTATCAATTTATATAACTTCAATAATTTCTTTTCTCTTATAGAATTAATGTAGTATTATAATATCAATTATTAATCTCTTTTTATTAATTATATTTAGTTTGATAAGTAAATTATATAATAATTTTGAATTAATGTATAAAACTAATAGAATCTTTTTATTAAAAATAGTATTAATTATAAAAGTAATTACTACTCTAATATCGAATTCTTGAACTAATTTATATAACTTTAAAACTAGAATATTATGTATAACTTTTTTATATTTGATAGATAATTAATAAATAATATTAGTATTATTGTATTTATTTATTATAATAATTATATAGTTTATTTAAAATGAATAGTTTTTATTATTTATAAAAAAGATATTAGTGAAAATAATGATTTTAAGTGAATTCAAATTTAGCGGTATATAGTTAAATCCTTTGGCAAAAAAAAAATTATTATTTGATAACGTAATGTATGGGGAACTCGGACATATGGGGAACTCGGACAGGTACCTTTACACCAAATTTTATATGTAAAGATACTTGAAGCGACTTTTCATATCTCTAGAAATACTAGAGATATAGTTTTGATATTTTGAAGTATGATATATTCAATATAAATATTTAATATAACAAAATTTTATAGAGATATAATTTTTTTTAATAAAGATATTAAAGTTTCTTTCAAATTTTCGTTTTTGCCTAACAAAAATTACTATAGGAATTTTTAGAATCGTATTAATTCAAGAATAATATTATTAAAAAGTGTTTTGTAACTTTAATACTATATTTTTATTAGATATTAAGCCTAATTATCAAAAAAAATTAAATTATCTTTGATATCCATAGAGATATAAAAAGTCGCTCTAAGTACCTTTACATACAAAATTTGGTGTAAAGGTACCTGTCCGAGTTCCCCATATGTCCGAGTTCCCCATACGTTACGTTATATTTATTCAATATTATAATATTATTTTTATTAAGTTGTATTATTTATGTTATTATAAACAAATTAAAAAATATTTTAAATTAATATATAGTTATAATATATGCTTTATAGGCTTGTTATATAATATATTAATTATATATAAAAGTATACTTTTAGATTTTATTATGTATTTTATAAATATCTATAGATTCTATAAAAACAAATTGTAGATTATTATATTATTTCTTTTAATTAAAATAAATATTATTATTTTAAAATAATATAACTTATAGTAAACCAAGTTATATAAGGAATTGGATTATATTTAGCCTATTATTAATTTCAAACCCTAACAAATTTTATTATACATATTAAATCATTTTTTATACTTTCTCAAATTAAAGAAAAAATATAGAATACTATTATTATATTTCAATTAAAGGAATTTAAATTAATTAAAAAGACTATAGAGTATTTTGAAGTTCTTAAATTAATTCTTATAATTAAAGTTATTAAAAGAAAATTATATACTTAGTTCCATAAAATAGCTTAAATTCTTTTAAATATAAAAAAAATACTTTTATATAATAAATTTCATAATTTATAATTATTAGATTCTTTATTATATCTATATTAATAAAGAAAATAATTAATAAAATTCGTTTTTAATATATTTAGATTATATTATCTCGAATTCCTATTTCAATAGAAATTCTATTTATAAATTATAAATAGATTTATAGATTTCAAAAACAATATCCAGAATTTAAAATATACTACTTGTATTAATTAAAATCTAATTGAATTAAAAAAATAATATTAAAGAATATTCAAACTTAATTTAATATATTTTATATATATCTTATTAAACAAAAATATAAATTAAATAATATATATAATATAAATAAAACTAGATTTGAAATTGGAATTATTCAAAATATATATATTATAATTGATTCTATTTAGAAATCGAATTAAAAAGTTATAATTAATAAGCAAAAATAAATAATTATATTTAAATATATTAATATAATTAAAAAGACTTTATTATTTATAATCATTTTTAAAACTTAAAATACAAATTCTATATAGATTTTAAAGAATACATTTCAAAACTAATAGTTTTTTATTAATACAAATAAATGGATTTCAAATAGTTATAAATTAAAATAATTAAAAAAGATTTTCAAATTAGAATTCAAAAAAGTATTAAATAATCAATCTTGACTTTTAATTGTAAATAGTTATTCAAATTATATTACAAATAGTTTTATTACTTTTTATATAAAGAAAAATATTAATTTATTTATATTATTTTTTCATTACTCTTATTTACTTTAATTATTTGATATTATAATATATAAACTAATAAAATGATATTATACTTTAGAGATTAATTGATATTCTTAAGCTAATATAAAACAAATTCAAAGAATTAAATAAATAAAACTTTTTCAAAATATTAGAAAAAAAGCATTGAATTCTTCTAATATTAAAACTGATTAAAAAAAAACTAATTTAATATCTTTTATTTTACAAAAAGTATTCGATTTATTATTATTTAACTCCTTCCAATAATCTTCTATTTTATAAATAAAAATCTTCAATCAAGATTTAAATTTATTTATATTTAAAAACTCTTTTTCAAATAGAATAAAACTAAAATAAATAAATCAAATCTTTAATAAAGTTTTAGTAAATAATAATTCTTTTGTATTATTAATTTGTTAATATACTAAAAGAATAATTAGACTTATAGAATTTCAAAATATTAAAATAGCTTTATTTTGAAAATAGCTTACTAATATTTAAAAGATAATTGAAACTCAAAAAAAAAGAATTAAAAACAAAAAAGTTATATTATAAAATCAATTTGTTTTTAATAATAAAGAAATACTAAAAATAGTATATAAAACAAAGGAAAAATCTAAAAAAAAAAAACTATAAAAATAACTATATAAATATCCAATTAAAGAATTAGAAAAAAAAACTAAAAAAGAAAAACCAGAAAATAATTCAAATAATTTAGAATTAGAATTAAATAAATATATAGCTCATAGAATAAGATCATATAAAGAGAATTGAATTTTGTAACTCAATTCCCTATATAACTTGGTTCACTATAAGTTACGTTATTTATTAAATAAAGTTTTCTTTAATAAAATAAAGTTTAAATATATATTTTATAATTATTAATAAAAAAACAATTTATAAATACTTTTCTAAAGTATTCATTATTAATTAGACTAATTATATTAAAAAAAGATTTATATATTGAAAATATAATAATTTTAATAAATAAAGATTTGCTATTCATAATATTAAACTATAAAGATTTTTTACTAATTATAATTTATTTTATTTATTTAATATCTTTTGATAATCTTTATAAATAATTTAATATAAAGATTAGACTTTTCCTATACAATTATTAATTAAAGATATTGATATATTATAAAATAAAATATTAAATATACTTTTTGAAAATACTAAAAACTTAATTTCAATAAATCCTTAAAATATATTCAATTTTTATTTAAAATAGAATATAATATAGATATTATTATTATTATTATAATTATTCTAAAAACTATATTCCTAAAAATTGTTTTAATTATAAGATCTATTCTAATTATTAGGGTATTAATTAAAATATTAATTATTTCAATTAGCAGAAGTATTTTGATATAAACTATAGCTACTAAAATCTTTTCAAAAATCTATGAATCCAGGGTTTTTTTTAGCTATTTGTTATATATCCATTTATTTTTAATATTACAATTTTATATTGAATAATTAGGTTTTTTATAATAGTAATAAAGATTAAGTTGATATTCTTTCTTTTATTATTGATTTTATATTTTGAAAGTATTAAGATTTATAGAATCAAATAATACTAGTATAATAAATAATATATTGATTAGGAATGTATAAAGTTATATAAAATTTGAGTTTATTTTTGATTCTAAAAAATACTTATTCTTCTATAGATTTTGATTTTAAACTTTAAACTTCTATTTTCAATTATTAATATTAATAAGAGAATAAGAATTAGAATTTTATATAAATAGTTGTTAAAGATTATAGAAAACTTTTTTATTATTATTATAATTATTTTATATGATTATTTATGATATACTATATTAAGATATTCTAATTAAATATAAAAAGCTGAAAAAGATATTTTATTGATTATTTTAAGTTTATTAAATCAAATCAAGGTTTTGTATATTATATTAATTGAGATATAAAGTTTATTGAGTTTATTAAGAAAGGAATTATTAGTAGTATAAATCAAGATTTTATTAATAATATTATTTATATTAATTAATCTCTTTTGATATATATAATTATTAATAAAAGAGGCTAAATATAAAAACTTCTTTTTTTTATATCAAAAATAATTGAATTAATTATTTAATAGATTTGTAAGTTTTGTTTTTAGATAGTATATTTCTTTTATCAAAATATTAATTCTATTTTCTCTTTTTGAAAAGTATCGTAGGTCATAGGCTAATAATATGTAATATGGAAGCTGGCTCTAGTTAACGACTAAAATGGATTATATAAGCAGTGTGACACGTGATATTAAAGAATCTGTATTGAATAGTGATCTCTCTTATTTTACATTCAAAAGGAAAAAGACCTCTTTTTATGCTTTTTCCTACTAATTTAGCTTTTCCGCTTTCGTTAATCTCTTGTAGATCTCTTCCTAATCCGTCCATTCTTTCGAAATAAAGCTCCTTTTTGTTTTCTTTATTTTACAGCCGTTTTCGTATTTTATGGCCGTTTTCGAATTAATAGTCGTTTTCGGATTAATAGTCGCTTTCGTAAGCTTATAAGCGACGATCATGTGATCTGATTATATAATAAGCTAATATTAGATTGAATGCCTTTTAAAAAGATATATATATTATATTATTTTTTAATTAAAACAATAAAAAGGCTTAGAATTCTTTGAAGTTTGTTATTAACTAACTTCATTTTGAATAAGAGTATTTAATAAGTTTTATATGAATTGAAATTATAATAATTAAGTTAATTGAAATTGAATATTTAATTGATTATTTATAGTAATCTTAAAGAAATGTTTTATAGCTAAATCTCATTCAAATGCTTATTAAATAATAAAAAGTAAATCAAATATACAATTAATAATATTATATAGATAATTAAAGTAATTCTATTAATCTTATATTAATATCAATAAAGGAAAGAGATTATAAAGTTTATAATTTTGAAGGTTAAATAACTTTTCTATAATTTATTATTATTAATTAAAAGTGTTATTGATTTCAGCTTTAAATATTTTAGGTAAAACAAATAGTAATAAATTAGTACTTAAAGTATTTGATATATCAACTATAATAAGAAAAAAGAATGAGATAAAGATATAAATGAAGATAAAGACAAGAATAAAGATAAAAATAAAAACAAAAAGGTATAAAAGACACAAAAGATTATGAAAACTATAGAAAAACCTATTTTGGATAAATAAAAACAAAAACAAAGAATTTCTTTTCAGAATTGGATTGCTCTTACTACAACAAAACTCTTTTATAAAATAGAATATATTATTATAATACAAAATCTAAATATTAAATAAAATATATAATATTCTACAAAAAGTAAAGAAGAAAATAGAGAAACACCGACTATATGAAGGATGGATGCCTAAGGCATCCACATAACTACATATTGAACCCGTGACAATTAGTAATAGTTTTATTATATTTAATATTCTTAATCTTTTTTTATATTAAATATTAATTATATTCAATAATCAATCTCCAAATTATATCTATATTGATTATAATATTAAAGAATTTTTTATTATTATATTATTTATTGTTTATAGTATATATTTCAATTATTAATATATAAGCATTTATAGTATTATTGAGATTAATTATTATTAATAAATTATTACAAATATTTATTAATATAAAGAATATTCTGAAAATCTTTTTTAAACTATTTATATTAATAGAATATTAATTAATAAAATGATTATTATTATTATTATTATTATTGTCTCAATTATTTTCTTATTTAATTTTAATTAGAAATTAATTATATTATTTTATAAAGCTTTTATTATTAAGATTACTATACTTAATACAATAATTTATTTTAAATTGATTTTTCTTCTTTTAAATATATTTATAATATTTATAATTCTTTTTTTTATAATCAAAAAAATAATAATTATCTTTATTTTTATTAAATAATATAAAAAAGGATTATTTATTAGTATACTTATTATAAGGTTTTTGGAAAGAGAAATTCAAAGATTTATTATTTTAGAAATATCAATTTATAAGAAATATTTTAATAAATATATTTTATTTTGGAAATGCTTTTTGATAAAAATTAATAATTTATTTGATCTAATTAATAAGATTCGAAATACTTAAATAAAGATTGTATATTATAAAATAGTATTCCGGAATATTATTATATATAAATAAAATCTTAATATAATATAATTAAGGGTTGTATATAATCAGGGGAATAATATATTAAAAAAAGTATAAATCCTTAATTATTATATTAAATATTTTTTGAAAATCTATATTAGGGTTATTTTTGATATAAATTTTGAAAGAAATATTATTCTATTTAAAAAGTATATTTCATTAATATTCAAATCCTTTAAAATTATTAATTATTATTTTATATAATCCTTAATATATATTAAAAAGATTACTTAGATTAGCTTAATAATAATTTCTAGTTATATTTAAGAATATAATTGGAAAGTTTATTTTAATTATTTTGGATGGTATAAATACTTTATAGTAATATTTCCCAAATATAAAGATTTTCAAATCAAAAGAATTATTAATATTTTTATATTTATTGTTATTTTTATAAATCTTTAAAAAAATTAATAAGATAGTAATTCTAATTATATTAATTATTATTTTAATTGTTTTTATAATTAAAATAATTAGAATAATTATAATTTCTATTATCTCTATTATTATTATTATCTTTATTATTATTCTAATTGTTTTTATTATTAAAATCATTTAAATTATTATTATTATTATTAAATAATCCTATAAGAATATTTATTAGTGGGTTTTTATTAAATTCCAATAAAATTATATATAAAATTTATATATTTTTAGAACTATAGGATAAAAGTGATTTTCTGAATATATTGAAAGGAATAGTTGGGCTATTTATAATTTTACTAGATTTTGGTAAAGTTAGATAATTAATTGAATTATTATTTAAAGGTTTGATAAAAAGATTAATAAAAGGCTTAGCTTATAATTTTATATTAAATCTAATAAAAAGATTGATTTATTTTATAAATACAAATAATTATATTTTATTAATTTAATATTTCAAAAGTTATTTCTTAATCTAATTATAATATTTTTTGTATAAGAATATTTTTATAAAAATATTCTCAATATTTATATTAAGATTAATATATATTCTATAATATTGTAAAATTTTATAAAAATTATAAAATATTAATTTATTAGTATTTTTGATTTAGAAGTATTAAATATCCTCAAAATTGTATATAATTATTTTCTAAAAAGATATATTAGTAACTTTTACTTTTAAATATGTAATATTTCTAAATTGAAAATAATTATTAATATAATATTTTATTATAAATCTAAATATAAATCCTTTATAAAACTATTTAATTATAAAAAGATTTTTTAGAAAAGAATAATTCTAAGATTCTCTTTTAAATTTTATATCTCTTAAATTCTCCTTTTTCTTATTCTAAAAAGCTTTAATTTCTAGAAATATAATTTCATTGAAAAAAAAGTAAAAAAAAGTATTACTCATTTCTTTATAAAAATTATATTTATTATCTTATAATAAATTAATACTAACAATATCATTATAAACTCCTGTGATTATAAGTATAGATTGATTAAACTGCTTACTAGTTTGTTTAAAACTAGTATTATATATTATTGCCCAGGATATTATAATATTGATAATAGAAATAAAAGAGTAAGAATAAGAAAGGTAAAAAGGTTTTTCGAATAATTAATTAAGTAATTTGTAATATTACTAATTAGTATTAGTTTGAGAAGAATACGGAAAATGTAATACCCACATATTATAAATCCTATATATCTAATTGTATTCTATCTAAAGAGTTAGCTATATAGAAAAGTAGTAGGCTTTATATAGGCACTATTAAAAAAGCTAGTTTCTTTCGCATTTGCTTAATTCCTTTAATACAGTAGCCATTGTATTGAAGTTATTCCTTTAAAGTGAATACTCTTGTTTATATAATTACTATAGATTATAATATTCAGAACTTATATTTATCTTATAATCCATATTACGATGCGATACCTTCGTAATATAATATACTCCGTAGTTGCTATCGTGCCTCAGGCATTAATTACTAGTGTTCCCTACTTCTTATAAGTAGGGTCTCTCTCTTTTATAGCTCTTCTATTCTTATAATACAATATAAGTCTTTACCTGTATCATACTAAAATCCAAGCCCATAATCTATTTTAAATATAATTCTTTATAGAGAATAAAATCAGAAGTATAGAATAGAATATAAGGACATTAGAATCTTAGTTATATTAAATGTAATATAGCTAACTCTGAGGGGAAAAGCTTTATATAGAATAGAGCTCTTAACTAATACTAAATGTTTGATGTCTTTATACTATACAAATATTTTTTAGGATTCACTTCTCCTGGTCCCCTACTAACGAAGCAATTTCTCGGCTATTCCATCCCTAACTAGATCTAGAACCCCACTCTCTTGGACTCTTGAACCTTTATAATTTTCTCCAAAGCCCTCCCTCCATCTTGTGCCCATCCAGCCTCTCCATCTAATTTCAAAACTCTTCCTTTTCCTCTCTCTGTGACCCTCACTGGAATGAACCCATCCCTCGTCCAACATCTTCCAAATGACCTTACCAACTCAAATAATCCCACTGAAATCTTTCGTGTGCCTCTTCCAATAATGTGCGTCCTATCATATTCCGCCAACTCCCTTTTCTTCGCCTCAACTATTCTATTCCATGCTCGTTCCTCAGCGGGTGTTCTGGCTTGATACAGATGACTCGTAAGATGGAGGGAAGACGGTGGTAGAGTTAGGACGCGTGGAGGCATGAAAGGAATAGGAACAATCTTTTGGAGAGCAACCTCCACATAGAGAGGTGCGGCGGCTTTTGGGGGATGGGCGCAAAGGCTGGCAGGAACGGCGGTTATAGATTTTATGAGACCGGCGGGAGAGAGAATGACGTAGCCTCCACAACAAGCGAGGAGGAAAGATATACCACCGAAAGCATAGGGAACCCATACAGCAATATCATCAGGGATATGAACGTAATTATTCCAGACTGGTAGATGAAAAAGATGGGTTAGTGAGGGGTTCTTGAGGTCAAGATGTCTGGTCAATGAATGAAAAAAACGTACAAGTGAGACCGGCAAATCCCAGAAGAAAAGTTCCAGCGAGGTAGGAGGTCACAATGTATCCGTTATGCGAAGCCGCTTGGTAGAGAATTGTGGTATGTGGTTTCGCAGCCAGAATATCGGCATAGCTGTGGTACTTAAGAGGTTTTGGAGCCAGCGATGGTGGCTCTGCGACAACTAATTCGGGGGATTTGATTTGAGTTGTGACCCCTGGCTTAGCTTTGAGCTGTGGCTTAGGTTTTGATTTTCCTTTTGCCGTTGGCATTGCCATTGGCTTTCTAGCTGTAGAGCGACATAAGGATGTTGATGTGAAGAGTCGATGATTTCGACATGGTTTTGCAGTTATGAAGAGAAAAGTTCGGGAGGAAGTCAGAGTCGTAGAATGTAATTTAATACACCCTCTTGAGAATGCGGACGTCTATAAAGTATTAGCAACGACTTATTAACAAGTTAAATATATATATATATTTAAATAAAACGTACCATACCTGGGAAACAAAATTCAATAAATGAAATCGGAACCCAGAGCTTCAAGTTCGGGACGGGAAAAATTATTGATCGGAGGTTCGGCGAAATTATTCAACCCTGTTAATTGGCCTAGCGTGTACCCTCCCGAAATATCCCATTTGTTGATCTCAACATCTCAAGAATATCTTCGACTTTTACTTATCTCCTCAAGAAACTCTCAATTGAGTTTCATATCTGCTATAGTCAGTATGGCATCTTTTGCGACAGCTTGTCGCGTATCTGCTAGACTTACTGCTAGGGGATTGCGACAAGATGCCACTGCCAGAGGTTAGTATTTACCCTTGAGAAATTTTGGGTTGAGTATGGGAGACTAATATTTGATGATGGTAGGACTCAGGACTTCTGCGGCATGCCTAGCTGCCCAGAACTTCACGATGCCGGCTCTTTCTCCTACGATGACCGAGGGAAATATCGCAAAGTGGAATGTTAAGGAGGGAGATTCATTTGCGGCTGGTGATGTCTTACTCGAGATCGAAACTGATAAGGCTTCAATGGATGTTGAAGCTCAGGATGATGGTATTATGGCAAAGATCACAATGGGAGATGGCAGCAAAGGAATCAAGGTTGGCACAAGAATCGGTGTTCTCGCAGAATCTGGAGACGATTTGAGTTCATTGGAAATACCAGCTGATGACAGTGCTGCCCCTCCATCGCCAAAAGAAGAGGTCTCGAAGCCAAGCCCCACAAAGTCCTCAGAATCACAAGCCGAAGCTCCTCCTACCTCGAAGCCATTCACCGAGACTTCCGTTCCCGCGAAGAAATCGTCAGGAAAGGCAAAGAAACAAACATATCCTCTACTTCCTTCAGTCGAACATTTGATTCATGCACGTGGATTAGATGCATCTGATATTGAAAAGATGGTTCCCAGTGGACCTAACAATCGACTATTGAAAGGAGATGTTCTAGCATATTTGGGTTCAATATCTTCCTCATACCCTACCGAACTTTCGCAAAAGATCGCCAAACTCTCCTACCTCGACCTCAGCAATATTAAGATTGCTCCTCCCAAGGCAGTTAAGCCAGCCAAGAAGGATGCACCAGCACCAAAACCAATCACATTCCATCGCGTCGCCCACACTGTCTCCATGAAAGCAGCCGTAGAGGTTCAACAGAGGATACAATCTACACTTGGTGTATTCATACCTCTCTCAACATTCATTGAGCGTGCAGCAGATGTCGCAAATGATGACCTTCCCCGCCCAAAAAACTACAAACCAACGTCCGATGAACTTTTTGACTCCGTTCTCGGGCTTGACAAAGTTAACTCAGCAAATGGGGTTAGAGGAAACTTTTTACCGGAGAGCGGTGCAGCACTTCGCCAAGGTGCTCAAGCATTACAATCATCGAAAAAGAACAATAATATCGATGTCTATGACTTCTTGTCAGGTGTAACAAGGACGGCACCAGTCAAACGCTCGGCACCAAAATCGGAGTCAATTGCAGCAGATGAGTTTTGGGTAACGATTCCAGAAACTGATATGGAGGCTGCGTCAATTTTCATGCAGAGATTCAAGCTTGTCTTGGAACAGGAGCCCGGGAGGTTGATTCTGTAAAACATGCGTGTAGTATACCTAGCTAGATGGAGAATAGATTGATGATACCATGAGAGGATTATTTTCATTGCCACTTTCTTCTACGCCACCTCATTTTCCGTTTGTATGTATGCATGCGAAGGTGACGGATATGCCCGCATGTTTGAAACTTCCCTAATGCACGCTACTTCCGGAAAAGCACACTTCCATCGATACGATATGTGCATGGTTTGCAACTGCTGCCATCCATACATGAAATGAAGAACTGGTCCATTGATTCCTGCACAAAACCATGTACGGTATAGTCGGTGTGTGTCAAATCATGTGATGTTCTCTGTTGAAAGGTAAGTCGATGTTAATTGCCGACGAATTGGTGAGTAGACAGCAGAGACCAGTGTGACGGAGTAGGTTTGCAATTTTCATTTCTGCTAAGGTACTTTGCGTACAGAAGGTTCAGATTATGTGATCCTACATTAGTCGGTATGATGCTATCTTCACATAAATTCGCAAAGCAGGTCGTAAAAACCAGAGCAATATATGTTGCCGGGAGCTTCTGTTCCTCCCAAACTACCTTTGAGCGTGCCTATGTGGAAGATATATACCTTTCTTTCTTCCGTAGGACTTATAGGTTTCTCTTTTTTTCTCTCTCATTTTTACTTATGCCTCATCGCTTGTAGAGTGGTTTCGCTATATATCGCCAACTTTAACAAAATTGCATCGTTTTGACAGGTTTTCCTCTAAGTATTCTGTACCTTCTTGTATCGCTGTCATGGCGAGATCTATTTTTCTTCTTCTTATAACAGACACATCGAGATCTAGAGTTCCGTCAGAACTCAACAGTGATCAGCAAAAACAGGAACATGCCTTGCCTGGTATGACTTATTTTCTGTCATTCAATCCTCGCTCTCTTCTCATGACGAAATGAAGACTCTCTGACTGTCAATAGTAGCCTGATAAACCCACCTAGCCCACGCTCTCTGCCCGAGGAGATTCACGAGAGTGTGATCTTAGCTTCAAAGTCCGTACCACTCGAAGGCCTACTCATAACGGATGCTGCATAGCATTCATATCAACTATGACAATAGGCTAGCGTCTATTGCCACAGGAGATAGGATGCGGTCCTCTCGCAGAATCCCAGGAGGATCATTTCCTTCTCAACATGCACCAATTGATGGGTGCAGACTGGCCAGAACCAGTCACATATACCAGGCAACCTACGCACCGCCGTCGGCACCTATCAAGGATCAATTGGTACTCGGGAGCTTACCTCACCTTGTTCTTTACAATACCAGATTGACTCCGACATTGCTGTCTGCACTAGGAACACGGACACTCAGACATGTCCTCATTTTTTGGGTTGACTGGTTTTGTACACCAGATCTTCCTCAAACAAAAGAAGTTCACGGGGTGGGGAAGAAGGAAATGCAAAGCAATCATTACTTGCTCAGTTCTACGCTTCGATTAGCTCACTAGATAGGATTATGTGTCTTCGGCGTGGAACAGCTGTTTCATCGTTCGACTTCACAAGAACCGATCGTAAACAGGAAGCATATGATAGATGAACGAGCTGCTCCAGACCCAAATCTGTTGATGACAACAATTCGAGGTTCCTACTCCAGCAGAATTTGGGCTCAATTCACATTAAACAATGGAAGGATCGCTTATGGTCCCCAGAATCAACAGTCCATTCGATCCTCTCAGACCCTGCCTTCCTCTGCAGAAGACCTTTAAATTTCTTGACACATAGCAATAGCCCAGCGTGTCCGCGTCAAACAAAGGACATCTCGGAAAAGAGCTCGTTGAAGTTATTACAGCTTTGAAGAACTAAAAGAACATCAGAGCGCGGAGGCTGCATTCTCCATTGTTTTAGTTCCCGAGAATAACATCTCTCAAAATGTCAGGGCTCTCATCGAACAAGGTCCTCATAAAGTTCGTTTGGCAGGAATGACAGGGCAAATTTTGTCACATCATAAATTCGATGCAATCTTTATTGATACGGAGTTCCATGCCAGGAAATGAGAACAAGCAAGACCAGTCGATGCTCCCCACCAGTTAGGGTGCTTAAAAGTCTGTTGATTTTTCTACTTGTTTGCTTTCTTCTCCGTGTGTTGCTGTACATCCTCGTCTTACTACGGTGACCCCTTTCAAGTCTCCGATGCTACTCAGCATCATGCCATATTACCCTGGATTGCCATGCAAATCAAAAGCTTCACTTATGATGCTTAAAAGCTCTCGAGAACTGAGAAGATAATCAAGTACCGCAACCAACAACTAGAAATATCAACAGTCCATAAGCCGCTAAATAACATATTCTTTTTCACCTGCAGATATTGACATGAAAATAGTGCGCCGAAGACTGAAAAGGCTATAAGGTCTAATCGAGCAGCAATATTAAGCCACACAACCCCGAAATTTCGGATTCACACAGAAGATAGATCGGCTGTACTTATATACCTACTCGTACCACGAAGATATGGCAAGTATGCATTTGAATACATTCTCCAACTGAGGCTAGAGAAGTATCTTCACTCAATAAATGTGCCAAGTCGACTGGGAAAAGTTTAAGGAAATTTGATGTGGTCGCTAAAAGATATAAGCTCCCACTATACGGGAAGCCAATCAGTCATTTACCACGGAGGTTTCCTACGGAGTTTGCAATATCGCAACGTACATTTGCTTGGAATAATAATTCTTCCAACCCCTAAATCGTCGAAGCATCTACCACGACCTATGCTTTGACTCATTTTCACATAACGCTATGATATTCCGACATGCATCCTCTCTGGTCGTTTCGTTATGACGAAACTGCCACCTTAAGCCTTTGGGAGTTGAGAGAGAAGTAAATAGCACTCTTGAATGGAGAGCTTTAGCGTCGGTGACCCAAGAGATTGAATTATACACCTCTGCAAAAGACATGCTACCATGCTTGCTAGCATTATGGGAGCCACTAGAGGAAAGAAATTGACACATCATGGGGATACTAACGTGACCACTATATGTACGATGCGTAAGAGACGACCACATACAGTTCGGATGCATTAGGTTTAACGAATGACTTTTGAGATGGGACAGTCATTGTGAAATTTGCAGACATGGCACAGAAATGTTTGAGGATCTATTCTTGTGTACGCTTCATTTGGGATTTTTTATCGGACCACGAAATTCCGGTTGGGTAGTAGTGAGTCTAGGTCACGGAGAATGTTAAGGAGACGATCCAACATCTCACGAAGCAGCAATTGTAGACGCAATTATTTGTTAGAGACTTCAACCTCTAATGGGAACGAATCCCCGATATTTCAGCTCTCAAGGTCGACCGAGTCACCTGGGTAACACATCTCAACAATCGTGGCATATGCTGCTGGATAGACAGCTCTTTGGATGCATTTTGAACCACAAGGAGTCAAACACCGATGTTGAGACCGATGAACCTTCCAATGTATTTTAAACAACGACATCTTCTTCAAGAATGAAGAGAGAATTTCCGTGGTGGATCGCAGTGAACGAGAAGTTCGAATGGTTAACCCAACAATGAAGATATGATAATATCTCAACGCATATGCTTCAGGATTATGTGCATTTAATTGATACATGACGTCTTATCCTTCAGCCTTATCTAGGATTACTTGGCCATCATCTTGCTCTCATTCTCTCTTATGGCTGCCATGTCGACTATCAAGTTCCTGGGCCAGAAAATCGCTTTTCAGAACAGCCCTTCGGCAAAAATGAGTAGGATATTGAGCCTCCATTTGGAAACCAAAGTATCATCATTCACGAAAGAGAAAGGTCATAGAAGGACAAAAACGAGAACAAAAAATGTCTGGGCAGATCCTGCTGTATCTGCAATTACTGCAAAGCAAGACTTCGCGGATGAATTCTCAGTCTTCCTCGAGCTTGTCACTATGACACATGGAAGAGGGTGTCAAAGATGATGGCATTGAAAGAAATAATACACGGGATCTTTTAGCCAGAGTCCCTTATGCGAAGGCACGTGAAGATAGGTGTCTTCAGCCCGGTGATATTCAAAGATCCCGACCTCGACCCCCATGTGGCATGAATCAAATCACAATTATGGGCACTTCTTTGGTGATAGCAGTAGGTTCAGATGAGCTGATCTCCTCGCATACACCAAATATACGAGTGCGATGGTTCTGGTGGCATTTGAACTGGTGGAAAAATAACCAAATCGAGGAGTTCGCCCAGTGGTCTTGCAACACGCTGCAGACTAATGTAACGCGAGAAAAGCCGAGGGGTACCATAATTTGTACGTTATACTAGCAATCCCATGTTCAAGATCTAAGAAGACCAAAAGATGGGACAGGTTGTTCTTGAATCAGCACAGCAAATGAGAGTGTAACAGTATTCTCGTGGAGATACTATACATTGCACAATTTATTTCGCCGATTCAACTCTGTTGTCTAGCCTAGCACCTTCGGAAATTAAACTTGCCTCGTCTACTATAGGGCAAGAGCAGAAATTTAGGAATTGGCTGACTCAGAAATCAATTACGGAAGTACGAGTTCCCGGCTGGTAGTTAGAAGTCCACTAATAACAAGTCAAACAATCTAGAAGAGCATCCAATATTGCTCCAGCTGTTCGACAATATTTGCGCGAATAAAGAAGTGGACTTCCTCAAGGCCCAGCCATATTGGGTGCACAATACACCTATTGATAGTCTTGATTTTCCATAAGGGCAATGACTAGTGGTTACAACTGGACGAGTGATATGTCGAGAATGAAGGAAAATATTGGGTATGCAACAGAATCGAGCCAAACATTAACGATGAGAAGATGAGAAGATGAGGTTACTCTAATCGCTGGATACATCTCTTCCATAGAAATTTTTCTCCCTGGAAGATGCAAAGTCCACGAAAAAAAAAGGAACTGAACTTATATCTGATTGATGGCCCGTTAAATGAATCTAAAAATGATCCCTACGTTTTAAAAGAGATGTTCCAGGGAGCGTGTCATCAGCAGAATAACGGGTTCAGTCCAAGGTTCTACAGGCTAAGATCAGATCACATGGATACTCGCCACTCCGGCTATTAGAAAATATCAGGGGTTAGTGACTAACATGCATTAATTGCTCAACGCGAACTCATGTGATTTTGGCAGTGCTCCCCATCTTGAACTCCTAGATTGAGTCACTGATGAACTACATTATACGATTGCTGGTGGTGCTGAATCACCAATGAAGAAAAACTGATTCATTGGTCAATAAATATGCATGGCCTAAACGATTCACTACCCCATATATGTTTCCCATCACGGAAGCACTCATCGAAGAACTCCCTTCTCCCCAAAGGCTTTTTTGAGACATCAAAGATCTCTATAACAGCTTCAAATTCTTTGTTTTGGGGGTGAACTGAGCTGGAAGATGAGATTGACATGGGCTCTAATTAAGAGTCACAAGCTCGGTCTTACCTTTGATTAGCTGGCTGTGAATATGAACCTCGATGGACTCTTTCTTTCAATTGCAGGTTAACGGAAACTTCAGAAGGCATGGGGAGCTGTCTAAGCAAGGAACGACTGGAGACGGTAACACCAAGGATTGAGATACTTCATCTTCACCCATAACAACCTTAACTACATACTCCCAGGCTACTAAACGCCGGAAGATACCTCCCTTTAGCATCACTTCCAATATCTGGCATCGCTCGACCTTTTCCAGGTGATGACTATTTAACGTCCTTAATGAGATTATCTTTGAAGGTATAGACATTTCAAAAGACGGCAGACAGGATCATCGAGCGTATCAGGATCACGCCAGGATCCATAAAACAATGTACCAAAGGTTGCTTTTTGATTTGCTGATTGGAGAAACCATCACACGGAGCTAATCATGATCTTCGTGTGGAGAATGGATGGTTTCTCACATTCAAATTTCCAATGATTCCCGAGCCACCGAGAGAATACTGGAGTTGATAGATCTTGCAGCGAATCCCATGAAAGTTCGACTAAGGTTAAATGAAGTGTGAACAAGACAAGGAAGACAGATCGGTTCCGAAATTGAAAATATTGAGATTGCGTACCCAGAATCAGCTATTCGTCTTAGAAGTCGACAGCCACAATTGGCGCTCTCAGTAGCAGTCAAATGTCAGCGCCATGGAAGTTTGTAATCATTGTTACATACGATATTGAATTTCATGGGAGAAGAAGCTTCTTAAAGTCAAGAGAGGGCAAGGAATTATTGTCGATTTGCCGCGGATTGCGATAAAAATAGCATTGTAAGCTTGGAAGCTTCCTGTGCCATACGAAACACACGCAAAACATCTTGGATATCCACATAATTGACTCCATACTTCCAGCGACGAGGACGGAATACTTGTAGGAAGTACGAGAATTAAATAAGATCCCATCTTGACGAGCAGAGAGCTGCATAAAAATTCGACAAGATGCGCTTTCGGGTGGTAAGAGTAGAAACACTACCATACGCAAGTACGCTGCACAATACTTCATTCAGGGACAATTTCTCGCTGGAGATGTGATGGGGCTATCGATTGGAAGGCATTTTTACCGGATCGAGATAAGCTATTGAGATAAAATTGACTTCTTGTATTTTATCGGAAATCAGTAATGTTACATGACATTAGAAGATCGATTTTTATTAGCAGATTAAGGGATCTCCGATCCGAAAAAATACAGCATTCGAGGAAGATTCAGATGTTTGTAGTATTAACGTTAGCTCGTGCTGACAGATGAAGCTCTTCGAAGATACAAAGAGAAGTGCATGTGACGAATATCACAAAACAGTCCAGCTTGAACTAAGCGGCATTTTGTGATGTACGAGATAAAGACACCCCTTAAAGCTCTCTTTCCTCTTTAGCTTTCTCATTCTAGTTGATTTGACCTCTATCGATACGCTCTAGCATGTGATCGTCACACTGAGTTCAATATGATACAGGCACTAAAGAAGAAAGAGGAAAGAAGGAGGTGCTTTGCATTCTAGAAGAAAGCCACTAAAGAGCAATTAGAATATTGCTAAGAGCTGAAGAGCTTCATTTCCAGGGATCTTTTATATCTTTGGAAGATGAGTTAATCAGTAGAGAAAGTATTGCAGCAGGATAGGGGAGGTAGTGCCCGGAGGGTCAATTTGTGTTCTCCGAATTCACCATTGTTTCCCAAAGCCGCTCACAAAATGGTTAGGACTAACTCCTTCAAAGTCGAATCCAGAGAATCATGGTGGGATACTCGAAGGGATTTTGTGACCATTTATCCACAAAGAGTTCCCAGATGTACGAGCATTTTTTGTCAGCATTCTTGGTCGAGGTATCCTTTCCAGGAAAAATGTCGCACGACTTAAGTAACAATGTTGGACGACTATCCGCACAGGATTTTGCAAATCCTGGATTGGTTCGCATGCTGAGATCCGCTCAGATCTAGAACCAGCGTCTCAAGCATCGATGGGTGCCTCGCAAAGCGCTCATTCGAATAAGGGAGCCGAGGCTCTTGAATTACTAACAGTGAGTGTGGAGGTGGGACAAAAGTGATGTGCTTTCAAGTCTCATATCGACAATGGTACTAGTCCAGTGTAGATTACCACTGGAGGACATGAAATACAGTTCTTCGCGCCTCTTACACCACATCATCTTGGGATCTTCATGCGAAATATTGCTTTCATCTACCCAATGAAATTTCGGCCAGATAAAGAGAGAGAAAGATCGGACAGATCGAGAAATTATGTTCTGACTTTTCAATTATGAGAAATGAGAAATGGTCGAATTAGGTCACAGAGATTGTCCAATCAACAATTATCAAACCACGGCCAGTGCATGGCATTCCTTAGATTCAGTATAAGCACCAAAGGATCGAAGCATCGTGCTGAACATGAACGATTGGAAACCTAAGCTGCAAAATATCAAGATTGATTGTTTCGACTTGCTTCTGTGATGATTTGTCCATCAAAGAATGAAGAGTTCGACAGCCCGGTATGTTGACGTACACGAACATTATGCCCATCATTAATGTTGGTAAACATTCACACCAGGACATGGGGATTTTATGACCATGCAAGAAATGCGTTCGAGATCGACATGCATCTAAACATCATAGCTTTCTGAGATCTGCACCGCATTTATTAAGATGGTCCTTGTGTGAACAAATTGGGAATGAATGGTCTTAAGTCACAAAAGAGCTAGCCCTACAGCAAGGCCTATTTAGGATCACTTATTCTGTACGTAGCTGGCTCTTTAGATTGAATACACATTGACAACTAGAACCTACATTGTAGGTCCTACGTCATTCATACTCTTCTCAAACCAACAGTCCTCAAGGTCCCACCTCCAGTGGTAATTGGAGAGGAAAATTGGCCCTCAAACAGATGACCCTGAAGTGTATGGAAATAAAGGTGGTTGGTAGATTTGTAGCCATATTCAAGGGGACTTTCACTAGCTCTGGAGGAAATCCAAAGGATTCGCAGCTCGTGATGTGAAGCGTCATTTCACTCAGTACTACAAACACGCGATGATCTTCGAGGAGATCATCCAAGGGAACGAATTCTACTTGAAGTCGGACAGCGGCAGTTATTAATAGGGAAACAGCACGTGATATGTTATTGCATTGACTAGTGGGTTGATATTCAACCTCACTGGAAGTTTTTGAAAATCATATTGGTACGACAGGCCGTTCTGAGGCCCTGAAGCCGAAACTCCATCAGAATCTCGTTAGTGGAGCTGGTCTAGAGGTATTGTTTACAGATGTTCCAGCGGGAAGACAAGGGTCGTACTGCCGTGGAGCATAAGAAGAGCATCGAGAATATCATTTCACCTAATACTTCACCAAGACAGAAAGTTCCTCCAAGAAGGAGCAAGAACAAATTGCAATGCAATTCTAGAGAAGAACCAAAGTCTTCGCTAGGTGAGGATTGAGGCGAATAGAAGACTCAAGTGGGAGGACAGTGGAGGGAAAGAAAAGAAGAGAAGAGAAAAAAGAAAAGAGTAAAAGAGAGCTTGGGTAGGTTGGAAGAAATCCGCATTGAAGTTTATCAAATGGCGCTTGGAAATATAACAAAGGCAGCTAAGTGTGGTTCCTCGTAAGATGTCCTGCTTCTTCCAATATAAAGGTTCTCTGCCGAAGTAAAATGGCGGTCGCAAATCAAGGAAGAATTGACACCATTTTAAGAAAAAGGAAAGCATCTTTCCAGCTTCAGAGGGGATATATTGGAGGTAGTCGTTGGTTCCCAATACTAGATTACATGATATTTGCGGGGAGAATTTGGCTAAATTTGCAGGAAGTTAATCTTTGGAAGGAACATTGGAAGATACGAGGCACAACATCGTTGGCAAATGTACAATTGAAGAACAAAGTTGTGATATTTGTCAACAGCGCGCGATGGCACCAGGGTAAGACGTATGACCTGGTCCGCATTAAGACCTTATATGGCAAGTGAGGGGTTTGCTCGTTTTAAGAGAGTTCATTGTGGATGTAGGTAAAAACAGAGAGGATTCAATATCCTAAGAGAGTTGGGTACTTGTCTTCTTGACTCTTGAAACTAAATCAATCTAAGCTAGATATTGCAGTGTTTGAGTTCAAGATGGGAAACGAGGTTGATGAATGAAGTTAATGGCATTGAATAATACGAGCAAGATGTGTATTGACACGATAAACTTTGAACGTCAAGCTGAACGTCAAATTATGGTTGCGAGAATAGATATTCCAACAGAAAAATTATGAACCATCGACTTCGAAGGTCATGTTTCAGTGTGAATAAGTAAAGACTTTGTGAATTGAGACAGGGAGCAAATCTATGAAAGCCTGGAACCATTTTGTTATCCTCCATGACTCCATGAAACCATGAGAAATCTTAGGTAATTCAGCAGCCGGCCGACCAGCTTGTCGGAAATCGAGATGTTTTGTGACATGTACACCAGGATTTATTCCGACTTGCAATACGGAGTTGCCGGGAGACATCTGTGTTCACATAGTTTGAGCCTATATGCGGCTTACCGAGCTTCTAAGCTTCAAGCTTTCGAATATCATGTCTATCTATAGCCTGATTGAGCTTGAGATATAAGCTTTACTACCCTAATTTAGTAGAGCGGACATTAACTTTTAGAGCCTTATAGGGCCTTACAGCATGCACCACCTAGAAGAGCCTATAATCTCATCCGAAATGACCGCAACCTCCGTAACTACCAAGCTCATCGTACATAACTAGTTCATCCTAACTATGGTACGCTCGGGACTGCGCCTGCGCCCCTGAGCGACACCCGTCACCTGATTTGGCTAACCACTTTAGTGCTAAGCAGACCCATAAATGTGGCTGGTGATTCGCCAATCTAAATGGCTTGGCTGACATCAAGCTAATCCACCGACAACAAAAAACAACAAACCTGTTGAACTAGCTGCCGGCTGTGCCCACACATCTACGAAATATACATCGCATCGTGGATACCGTTCCTGTGCCTTGATTTAGTTGGTACCAAGATTGCAAATTCAAGCCGTGATGATGATCTTGGGAGCTTTGCGGTGAAGATCTCTCAGATCATGGATATAAGGTAAGGTACCAGAACCGGTAGGGCACAATTCTTTCTTTTCATCCCTATCTCTTTCCTCTCATCCATCTCAAGATGCGTTCCTCAGTTCTCCTCACACTCGCTCTCCAAGCTACTAATGTAGTCTCTCATTCACCCAATTCCTATTCTTTCGATCCATTGGAGCATCTAGCTGGAACTGCACCACCATTCGATCCTCAAGATCCACCTACTGATCCTGCTCCTCCTCAAGGATGCAACGTAACTCGAGCTGCATATCTTGTTCGCCATGCTGCAATCTATGCTAATGACTTCGACTACGAAGAGTACATTGAGCCTTTTGTACAGAAGCTCGCAAACACATCTGTGAACTGGGCGAGCATTCCAAGTCTTTCCTTCCTCTCAACATGGCAAGCTCCTATTACCGATCCCGAGATCGAAATGTTGACCAGATCGGGTAAGTTGGAGGCCACAAACTTGGGTGTGGATATCGCGCAGAGATATCAAAGTCTGAGAACTCCAAACAAAATATGGACGTCCACTGCAGAAAGAACCGTGAAGACTGCGCAATCTTTCTCCAATGGTCTTGCAGACGATGCCTCAGATATTGAGATTGTTCAAGTATACGAAGGAAAGAACTCGAGCGCCAATTCCTTGACTCCATACAAGGCTTGCCCGGCATACAGTTCCTCGGGTGGAAGCGAGGAATCTGGCGAGTTTCAAGAAGTCTATACCAAACCCGTCACCGCCCGTTTCAACAGTTTGGCTCCCGCTTTCAACTTCACATCCAACGATGTTTACGGCATGTCCCTTCTCTGCGGATACGAAACCGTCATCCGCGGCTCCTCTCCTTTCTGCGACCTCTCCGTCCTTTCCCCTACCGATTGGCTCGGATTCGAATACACAAATGACATTCAATATTTCTACAACACCGGCTACGGACACGAAGCATCAGGCGCCATTGGTTTCCCATGGGTCAACGCCACCTTCAACACGCTCATGACTGAACAAAACAACGCCTCAAACGCCACCACAGATCAAGATCTCTACATCTCATTCACCCATCGCGAACTCCCCCCACCGTCATCGTCGCGCTTGGTCTCTTCAACAACTCGGCCTACTCCGGCGCCAACAATATCAACGGCACCATGCCCCTCAACACCATCAACTACAACCGCGCTTGGAAATCCAGCGCCATCCTTCCCTTCCTCACAAATGTCGCAGTCGAGAAGATGGAATGCGATAGCTTTGGTTACGATGCCGGAACCTACTACAGAGTCTTGGTGAACAACAGTCCACAGGATTTGGTTACTTGTACCGGGGGACCAGGAACAAGTTGCAAGGAGGAAGATGTTCAGGATTGGCTGAGCGAGAGAGCGGAAGTAGTAGGCTCTTTTGTGGATGTTTGTGGTGTGCAATATGATAATGGGACGGATATTTTCAGTATTTATTAATTTTTTAGAAGATAACTTAACTTCGTTTCTGGGGATAGGAGGTCATTTAATGATTAATGGAATATAATATACGTTTTAAATACTTTCTCGTTTACTTATGTAGTGACGAGAGCCATGTAATAGGACAGTGCTATTTTTTGTACCACCGATACCAATATACACTTGTGGGTAAAATCTAGTCATAATTTGTTTATAGGCATTACTTCCTAGACTGTTACATACACACATCTAGATAGCATTTCCAAGCTGTCCCACCCACCCATCCATCCATCTAACCCATTCCTTCCCTGCAAACCCCAAAAATAACGACCTCCCTCCCAATCTATCCCGCCAAAAATAATAACAGAAAAAAAAAGCACCAAAATCATTCGTTTATTCATTACCACCCACTCGCTGACTCTTGTTTAAAAAATAAAAAAAGTACAAACCTCCTCCCTATTCCCCCGATTCCCTCAACGCGAGAACCCCTTCAAAAAGGCTTCGAGAACATCTCTCCTCTTCTCCTCCACCACCCTCCTATTCCTCTCTTTCACCCCCACACTCCCCTTAAAAACTATCCCTACAAATACTTCCGCAAAAGCCCTATTAACTTCTCTCCTCCTCACTGCTGCCGGATCTTCCGGAAGTGGCGCTGCTCTCCCCTTCCAACTCAGCGTTCTCTTGACCGAATCGAATCCGATACGAACGGCTGTGTCGAGGGAACGTCTTACTTTGGGTATTGGTGCCAATTCTCCCGCTACACGGGAGAGTGTTGAGGTGAGGAAGACGAATGAGATATTGTGATGAGGCAACGAGGAGAGAATATCTAGTAGCCACGCTTTTGTTTCTTCGACGTCCGATTGGGTATTTACTCGAGATGTGATATCGGAGTCAATTTGCTCGCATAGAGGTGCGGGAATAATGCCATCAGTAAGACTGCGCAAGAAGAGGATGAGAACTTCTGCTACAATTTCGAGTCGATGGGCGGCTGGAATTTCGACGGGGAATATATCATATATACTTTGATCGGCGTCGAGAGCTGTTAATACTTGACTTCTCAAAGCGATCCTAGTAGGTTGATCTTTGTATCGCCATGTCTTCTCATCAAATGGCCAACCGGGAGAATCTCTAGGTATCATTGCCCCTTCCAACATGTTTGAATCAGCAACGACACGATCAGTGAGAGAATCGACGACTTGTGTGAGTTTAAGTAATTCTCGAGGTGCAGACCAAGTCACTTCTTGGCCTCTATTGACCGGAGGTCCAGGTTGGCCTCTTGGGCGGGGTAATAAAGCTCGCACACCACCTTCTGGTATGTGAATGAGCTCTTCAATAGATCGTCCTAGACAAGATTGGAGCCAATTACCCTTGATTGGAATAAAATGATCTCTTCCATCTGTAACTCGTAATACCAATACATCTTCGAGTAAGACATCTCCGTCATTCAATGACTTAACAGAGGAAGGATCGTGCACTAAAACCTCGAGTGTGACATTTATCGCATCCCCAGGTTCCAGTGTAACCTCTCGTTTAAGATCTTGCAAGGCTCTATCATCTTCATCCATAGAGAATCCTGCAAACCATACACTGAGCCACGACGGTGCAATTCTGTCTTCTTGGCCTTCAACACCAGGTCTATCAACAAATGCAAATGTAGATGTGACTTGGCTCGTATTTGCAATTGTGATGTTTCTAGATTTTCGGTGTTCGAATTCCACATCACCAAAATCAACAGCTCCATTTCCGTCATCTGAATTCTTCCGAGATTTATCACTTCGATTACTTTCCTCCGAATTCTGTGAATGGTCTATGACAATGGTTATTCCAGGCCGAGCTTCATTCTCCGCTCGATCAAGGTCTCTAGCAACCTCTTGCTGTACTTTTGACTTTAGTTCGGGTACGACTGCGTCATATTCCAAGGTAAAAACAGCATCAAGTGGTTTGTGATCTGATGAGAGAACTCGTTGATGTGAGGTATAAATATCCAAATTTATTCGATCCACAAATCCATCCCTGGTTATTACTGGTGCATTTTCATTGTCCTCAGTTTCATCGTAGTCGTCATATTCATCATAATCATCGCTCTTGGAAGGCGTGGCCTGTTGCTCCCCATCTTCATCTGGATCATAGCTAAAAAGGACATCTTCATCGTCGGTGGCATGATCCATTCCTTGAGCCCTCATTTCTTCATCTTTTATTCTCGCCAATGACTCTTCATTCATCTTGGCATCAAACACCAATTTGTCTCTTCGTGTTCTGAATAGAATTCTATCACACCAACTTGGAGCCCTCTTCTTCTCACTAGAATCGAAAACTCCCATGCTCCCTACATCGTATTTGTATGTTGGAAGGAATGTTACTGGCCCTTCTCTCCAGCCGTCGTGAAACGCCCTTCGAGCTTTCTGCACATGCCTCAATTGGTCATGTGGTAATAGTGAATCGATGGTAGCTTGTAATGAGGCAGGATCTTGGCTTGGATCTTGTATAAAATCGTCTGGATCCGGAAGCGTGGTCACAGTAGAAGAATCGTCGTTTGGGTCAAACGTGCTACTGCTTTTACGAAAGTCTTCCTCGGATTCGTCATCACTATCGATAGACCTTATTACAATCGGTCCGTCACCAGCATCAATTTCGTTATCAATCTTCTTTCTTGATCGCGACCCAATTTCATATTCTCCCTTCGTATGAAGCATTAACAATCGTCGAATATCGTCTCCCGGTAATCCCTCCAATCTGAAGTTCAGATCACCAAACCAGAAAGCAAAGTCTTCATCCCCAATGCTCTCCTGTGCATCATCTAGAACTCCACCTCGGCTTATAGGGTCGAAATGCGTTCTTTGCAATATTTGTGAGACATCCCAGATTCGCCTTTCCAAATGCGCTTTATCCGTTCCCGAAGCCAAATGCGAATTTACGAATACAAGTCGAGTTGTTTCTCCCAGTACTATCCTAGTAGTGATTGCGCCTTTGTTCCCTAGATATCCCATGAATCCAGTCCCAATACTGACGGTACTGACAGAACTTATCGTAGGTGCAACAGTTGGAGATGCGTAGATAAACATGAGTAGACCAGAGAGCTGCTGTTCGGCCACTAAAGTGTAACCTTCTGGTAAAGCCCCAGAAAGTGCTTTCCTCCATATCGTTACAGGATTGTCATTCGAATAAACTTTGCCAATATATTCTTTCGCAGACGTGAGCTGAACAACTTCTTGTAATCCCAAAACATATAATCCGACATCTTCTCCGCCAGCAATTATACCTTCGTCGCCAAGCGGGATTGTCGACTCTTTCTTCTTCCTCCTTGATTCTTGTTCCTCGACACTTTCTATATTCGATTGACTATGCTCCTTCTCAATCGCATTGGCAATATCAAGCCCAGCTAGTCGTTTGTCAATCCCTTTGCCTTGCACAAACCAACCTGCGAGATCTTTCTCCGTTCCAGGACAAGCAGCAACATTCCAGCAACCAATCTTTATTTTGATTTTGTGCGGTCGAGTATATTCGTTTCGTCGCGCATAGACGGCTTTCGAGAGGGATTGTGGACTGGAAGTCGTAGGCAATTCGACTTCGACAGGTTCCTCATCTATCGAATCTCTCGTGTTCGAGGCCATCTTTGAGGCTTTATAACGGTTTGTTTAGTGATAACAGTCAAATCAAAATTTCATAACATGTTGATTTTGCGTGGCCTATTTCCTTTTTACTCTTTCTCGAAGATCGTGCTCGAATTTCTTCTTCTCCGGTGTCTTGCTTTTTCCCTTTTGTTCTTCAAATACCCGGGATTGAATGACGTAGGCTGAAAGCTCACCGGGGGTGGTATCTTAAGAAGAAAATGAGGGAGCGTTTACGATGTAGTGATTGAAGGCAAAACAGTTTCGCAGTCAGAATAGCAGAAAGGTGTGTGAGTATTTCAAAGTCAATGAATGAGTGTGTGAGAGAATGAATGCCAGTTGATGTAATCATGTAAAGGATAAAAGTAAATAAATCAAACAAATACCGGTACAGGTACCTAATAACTACACAACTACCCAACTATCTAGGTATACTTTTCTATTATTGTACGGACCGAACCTAAAGTCATTGTAATTGTGGTACTGATGGTACTATAGATGATGCCAATGGTGATTAATTCCTTGCTGGTGGGGGTCGTTCTAGAAGTATTAGAGCCCACTTGTTGCCCACTTGTACCCCCTTGTACCCTCTTGACGGGTTGGATTTAGTGTGTTCAGGTGTCCAGTCATCATCATAATCAAAAGGTACAGGCTAGGGTAGGGGGGTCCATTTCACATTTCACATTTCACATTTCCCCATCTATTACCGCGAGGCTGAAATCCTTCTTCCTTTATGACAATACAGACCAACATCTTCCCGTCCCATAACACATCAAACGTCATTCACAATACGGCCATTCTTTGCATTACGAGCGCCGATTCGAAACCGTATTCAGTGTTCCATACCGGTTAGAGCAACTTATCCATCTATCCATCTAACTGTCTTGCAACTTCATCTCACCACTTGCGCAGCAACAAATCCACGACATCAACCACTTATCTACCAGCAAACGGTAGACTTACATAGGATAGCTATATCCTTGACCTATAATCTACCACATCTCAAGTCTTCTATCCTCGCATAAATCAAAGCCGTCAAAATGACGCCTCGAAAGCCTCGTCAGCGTCAAAACCATCCAGGACCCTCTCAGTTAAGCCAAGTTCAAGCTTCCGACTATGATACCGAGACACCAATACTAGGCCCCGCACCTCCTACTCGTACCAACGAAGAACTCAATCTATCCGTCCTCCGGCGCTATCATCCATCCATCCAAAAGATTACTTCACTTGCGGCATCTGCCACTATGTATATGTTTTCTCTAGAGTCAAAAACTTGGGAGAAACTTCCTATCGAAGGTACATTGTTCGTCTGCGAGCTTTTACCCTCACCCACAACCGGTGCTGAAGACCACTGCATTGTGGTCCTCAATCGCAAGGGCCTTAATAATATCATTCACGATTTCAGCGAAATGAACAATGTTGAGATTAATGGGGAGTATTTATATTGGACGGTTGAAAAGTCGGAGACGGTCGGAGGTACTCCTGTTGCGAAGGCTTATGGTATATACATTCATGATGATGAGACGGGTACGAGAGTCGCGAACCAATCGGAAATTCTCAAGAATTGGAAGAAGACACAAGCTACCATGCTTGACGTGCAAACGATGGAGAGTATGGTAGAGAACCATGGAAATACAGAATCCCAAGGACCTCAGACCCAAATTCCAACCAGCCAAGTAGAAGCTCAGGGAGGTAGGAGATTGAGCATAACAGATTTATTTGGTGCTCGTTGAACAATCTCAACAAGATAGCTATCAGAAAAAATATTATTCGCTACGTTCAAAACCTGGTACTAAATGGGGAAACACCACGATCTTTCGCCTATTCATACCACATTCATAGCTCCGAACGATCTCTGAGAGATCATTGAGTTTTACATCATGTGTTGTTCCACGGCTGGTACCAAAAATGATCGTTGCTGTCGAGCCGTGGTAAAATGAGAAGAACAGCAAAGGTGGGCATTAGGAAGAGTTATAGCAAGATGGTAACCAAAATAAGATCCAAAGGTCTAAGGAAAATCGTTCATGCGAAGGATTCTACAAATGTCTGTAGTAAACCATCAATATAACACAGGCTTATGAAGAGGCCAATGGCATTTCACCATTTGTGTGTTTTTCCAATCTTGTCTCTTTGCAAGAACATTTCAGCGAAATTCTATTTCTGTCGTTAGTACAAACGTGATGTTTTAGCAGCCTTCGAAAATGACGAGCGACATCCATCCACCGGGTTTGCCACACATTGAGTCATCAAATCTGCCGTATAAATCAAACACAATGTCAAGCTTGTTTACACAGCAATGCTCGACCATATCGCTCGAGGATGATATTTGCAAATTCATGTAAATCTTGCAAAGAGAGCATCTATATATGTAGACTGTGATTATTGCTAGATCGATATTTATTCACTTTGTTCTGAGCAGCCACGGTCAAGGAGTACTTGATGCGCAACACTATATAGTATTGCCTTACCAAAACTGTCTCCTCGCAAATACATATACATTTCGCTGGTACCTATATACAGCCCACAACGTCCCTATCAAGGACCCAACAAAGATTCTTCCAAGTCTAACCACTTCTGAACCAACATCACCAGTTCTTTCCGAAAGTCAGATGTGTCCAGCCACGTTTTTCGTGAGTTTGGCAAAATGGCCGATATACAATCTGGAAGAAGCCAGTGATTAAACATATTGTGCATCCTACTCAGACCACTCAGACCGGAAAACTCCCCAATGGTAGGGAGGTTTGGTTTGTTTCTCGATTGCCAAAGATCCCATTCTTTGTATGCTAGTAGGATGAGCGTGGCTAGGATACAAAGAAAAATAAACTGAAGTATCAGAAAAGTGTAGTTGAGGAAAGATCGAATTCGAGAAGACTGACGAGACTTGAGACTTTGGATGGTTTTTCGTATTGCATCATTCTCAGTACGTGATCTTTTCCGTCTCGCAGAAGAGGATGGCGATTCACATGCCTCATGCGCATCATACCACACCTCTCCCAGCTCCTCACCCTCATCCTTATCCTCATTCTCCCCGCCCCCCAAACCCTCTACATGATCCGCCACCGTCAAAACATCCATAAAAATATCCTCTAAATAAACCCCCGCACATAATTCAAAATGATTACACCTCCCCTCCCCCACCACATATCCCCCACCGCATCCTCCCAACCCACCAACCGATGCGTAACCAACCCCTCCTCCTCCCCCATCTGGTCCCACCTCACCGCATACTCCTCCCTACACTCCAATCTTGGAAACACACTACTAAACGCCCACTTATTCCTCATCAAAAACTCTCCCACCCATCGCGGTCCCCCCAGTAACAAAACCCCCGGCTGCGATACCGCAGCAGCGATCGTCTCTAGATATTCGGTTTGATAGTCGCAGCTGAAATCGAGGTGGTGTCGCTCAAGTGAATAGTCGATTACGTGCAACCATTCGAATTCTCGATTCGCGTGCGCGGCGAGGTGTGTTTTGCCGATGCCGGAGAATCCGAGGATTATTTTTGCGCGTTGGGGTGAGGGGGGGAGGTGTACGGGTTGTGGTTGGGGAGCTTTGAGTGGAAAGCGGGAGTGAGGGGGGGTGGCGAGCTTGAGGAGTGGGTGTATTTGGATGAGGGAGGTGGAGCTGTAGGGGGTGCTATGGTTGTTGCTGTTTGTCTCGCCATCCGGAATTATTTGTGCGGTAGTTTGGTTTTGCAAATATAAAGTCATGTTTGGAGAATTGAGTAGAGGAGAATATCTCATTGAATTCATATTTCAGTTTCCAAAGTTGTTTTGAGTTTTTTTCGCGAGTAATGATAATTTCTGATGGTTTGCAGCCACAAATCATCGTTCTCGTCATAATCCTCTCGAAATTTAGGGAATCGATGCAAATGGATACTATCCGAATCTGAAAACAAGGAAAATATACTTCGAGGAACAATTAATCTATCGTGTCTTACCTGTTCTATCCAAGTAGGAAAAATGTCTGGGTGTGGCTGGCAACATTCCGAAAGCGTCGCTTAGATCAGGGGATGTTAAGTATAGGCCGTCTTCAATTATTCCGAGAATTTCTTCGTTGAGAACTTCGAAATTGAGTATGGATTAATGTCAATAACAATAACAATATCAAGATTAAGTAATTACTAGGTCCTCAATCATCCATTAAACAATCACATCCAGTTTTCTAATTCCCCACCATCCACTCAGCAACCTCATATCACCTACAAATCCCCGTCTTTAAAAGATACACCCGGAAAATCCACACTCAACTCTCAAATTCCAACGCATAAACATACGACATAACAACCTTCCTACATATCCAGCACCGAGGAACGAGGGCGTTTATATTACTGGCTCTGATATTTGCGGTGCTCATCTGCAAGTGAGATTCAATCGCACGATGACATGACATGACGTAACATGGCTATCTGCAAGTCAGGTAAGCGTTGATGTTTCTGATAGAAGGGATTGAGAGTTGGGATTATCGACAACAATACGTGATTGATGTATCTGTTGCGTTTTTGAGGAGTTTTTGAGGCTTTTTGATATTTGAAGAATGAAGATTGTTAGAGTGGTGATTCCGCGTGGGATATTGTCATATCGTTGGTTTACTGTAGTACGCGAGGAGAAGCAGTTTCCCTTTGATTTGCAAGATGGCGGTGAAGTTTTGTTATCATGCCGGGTTTATAGTTTTCTTAGGAGAGAATGTAGGTCAGTGTAAGTTTGTTTGTTTGTTTTATTCTTTTCTTTATTAGCTGTTCATATATTAAATACATCGTATTATATGCGCATGTAGATAGGTAGCCACATACACATCTCAAAATGTGGAATCTTATTACTTCGGGCCCGAGTAGGGCTGCATGTCTACATGCAGGGTAAGCATCTTGCATACATGGGATTGTTAAGTCATTATAGCTTTGAGATTAGATGGTGTTGTGATGAGCAAAGCAGCATCTAGAGAGTCGTAATTATATGGTGCGATTGTCTGGTGTGGAGTTGAACATGTTAGTGCAGACGTATTGATATTTGTCCTAGTTGTTATATCTTTATCTTCTTTTAACAATGGAGAGTGGTTATCTAGCGATTGAATGTAAATAAATTCATCAAGTGTCTGAAAAGTCCACGCAACATCCACGACAGTGACAGAACTGATAATATCAATATAAGATAACAAGAAATATCTCCATAAAGTCCCACAAAATTCATCTCCTAAACCAAACCAAACCACCCCATCAGAATTATTCTCTCGAGTCTCCACAAGTCACCAAACCACATTAAAAGGGGCACTCTCGCTTCGTACTCTCATCCTCATTCTCTTCTACATACCCACTACGCCACCCACAAGTTACAACCCTAAAGATACCCATCCAACAACCTTACTCATCAACTCATCCATATTCTCTCACTGTCCCATCTGCGCCACAGTCAAACACGAGATTTCCACGTATCTCCATCCACTGCGGCAGATAAACAACAATCCCATTCCATCCCACTCCCCCCACGGTTATCAATCCACCGCACAACAAATCACATACAAGAAACCGATATCCACAAGTTTTCCAACTCAGCCCCAATCTTCCATTTCCGTGCATTTCCTAGTACCATCCTCCTTTGGGATAACACAAACATTCTATTTCCAGTAATCTTCCCGTTCTCGGATTTCATTGGTCTCAAGCCCAATGTCCCAAAACATATCTGCGAATCAGATAAAGTAGCGGGGTCATCATTCTACGTCAGCAAGCAGGTATCCTGACTCAGCTTCCAATCATCTACTTTCGACCCTAGAGAATGCATGCTTTGGGATTGGAAGGTATGCTTGTTACGGTTGTTTCTGATGGCGACTGCAAGGCTGATGTGATCCGATTCATACGTCGGATGGGAACTGTCTGGAAGCTTCTAGAATGGTTGCTCGACTCGATTCAACGGTTTTCAGACAAGGAGAAATGTGATTTGGGAGTTTTCGAGTGGGGTTTGGTATCCTGATTGTTCTTATTGGGTGAGCTCTAGATGGAATTTGAATAGACATCTTGTATGGTTGCTTGTATTTTCTTTCTGGTGGAAACTGAAGGAATTGGCGACGTATCTTATAGGAAATGCACGATAAAAGGTGTAAACAGCGTCGCAAATCTAAATTGCTTTTGTAAAAGTATAAACCCCAGTCATATCCCAATCCATCAGTCCGGTATCCTTGTCGCCGTCAAAAAGTGCCCAGCCAGTTCGCAATGGTAATGTAAAAATCTAAACTCGAAAAACAACCTTGACATAATGTATCGCTCAACCAACATAGTAAATACCAATTCTTTAACTCCCAGTGCGTTGACCAGCAACGTCGATGATACAATGATCTAGATCATACCTCATGCAAAATCCCAATGCCAAACCCATGCCAATTCAAGAAGAAATCCCATACCCAGAACCTCGAGCCTTCGAACTTCCATTTCCAAAACAAGATAATGCACCAAACAAGTTCATAATCCAATAACTGATAACATGTTGCACATTTCGAGGCATATATCAAAATCTGTAAAACCTCGACCGAGTGTTTTTCCGAAATTCAAATCCGCGACACAACACTACAACAGTAACCGCGAGAATCAGGTCAGAACTTTCATGCTAGTAAGATGATGAATGCAAATTGCAGGTGTATCCGACGAGTATTGTTCTTTCTTCAACATAATGACCCGGTGTTCCGTACGCGGGACACATATCGATCGCGTGGGTGTAGTATATACATCTGCAAACAGAATAACGTTCGACGAGGACGTAGCACATGATCTTAGATTTGTGTGGTTTAACGATAATCGCAACGTTGAGGTGGGGCAGATGAAGAATTTATGAGGTACACTGGCGATATTGGTTGAGTTGTCGGGATTATCGAGAGGTATAGTCTGAAAAGGGGAAAGGGTATAAGATCTGCAAGCTGGAGAGGAGATGAATTTCGTCGATCATTGACATCTTATATAGCATCATTCTGCATCGGTCAATATAAATTTAGCAAGAGAGAAGGGTGCCTTGAAGAGCAATGATCCTTCAAGTCTTCGCCTCATTATTGTAGCTGAAGACTAAGGCTGCCATGACTATGATGACTTCTACCATTATAGACGTGACTCTTACGATATACGAGTGTTAAATCTACACAAGTAGTTAGGTCTATTCCAGGCTTCATGATAGAGAGCCGAGGTACGATACCCAACAATGGAGGTAGTTCCAACGAATTACGATGAACCTGAGGAGTAGCGGTAATCTGTTGAGAATAACACAAAACCGTTGACCCATTTCGGGAAGAGCAGCATGGCTTTAGGGGCTGAGTCTCTTGCCATTCAGGTCAGGCACAGTAATGACTTTGTAGACGTTCAATACAAAGCTTCCCATTGGAACGAGCTCGATCTATGCATTGCATCGCACCGCATGGAATTATGGTCATGTGTTTTGGAGTTCCTGGTGTAGATGCACAGCTGCAGCCCTATGGTAAGGCTGCAGAGTTCGTGTACTTGGTATACATTACACTTTCGGCCCTTCTGTTGGTTCTTAATCGGACTTTACTATTGAAGGTATTCTTCAAACGTAATA
Source organism: Botrytis fragariae (assembly GCF_013461495.1). Taxonomy (NCBI): domain Eukaryota; kingdom Fungi; phylum Ascomycota; class Leotiomycetes; order Helotiales; family Sclerotiniaceae; genus Botrytis; species Botrytis fragariae. The sequence goes on from NW_023500993.1 coordinate 2,017,514, forward strand.
TGATGCCTGAAATATGCGGTCAGCAAATTGTTCCACTTGCCTGCTGTTCTCTTGACATAGTGTTTATCATTGCCTGTTTCAATCGCCTCCAATTCTTGTGCTCGGAATGGCCGTCACAATGCATGCAGGGACTGCTTTTCCGAACTTGATTTGTTTGGTCAACATATAGCTGGAACCGGTAATGACTCCTGAGAGGTGATAGTTTGCATACGGCGTTACTCTTTTCCACAGAGAGCCTGCACTGCATTGTATAAGCTACCGGTACGCACCGAAGACTCGAGTCCGCATTTTTAGTGCTCTTCAACGTACTGATGAAGAAGTCTCACAGGATGAGCATACGACCTAGTATGTTTCCCATGTACCTATCATTGAGGCTTAGACTCCATGGATATCAGAATCAGGTTATACCGGAGGGATCTTTCAAAACCCACGAATTGCAGTATCTTTCTGTAAAGGCGGTGACTTGGCGCTGGTAAATGAAGAAAGCGTGAGCGTAACCGTGAGTAGCGATCATGCACAAGAGGTGGTGTAGATGTAATACGACTTCACCTCTGCAGAGACTCATGCAACTTCAGGGGTGTTACATCAGCTTTACCAATAATGAGTGTGACATATCTAGCGCGGCCAAATAGTTACTCCAATATTGATTCGATTGAGATTTACATATGTTGAATTGAAATCTTATAGAAATAGTTCTCAGCCTTATTTTGTCATATAAATGTACCAAGTCTAATTGGGACCCGAACGTTTCGTTGCCGATCATGCAAGCATGCATCAGAGTGACAGCTCGAATAAGCTTAAGTAGCATAGGATCTAGACGTTTCCGACGGAATCGGATAACCTGATGGAGGATTTGAGGAAGTAGAAAGAATGATAATTCGAGTCCACTTGACTTGGGCCACTTTCCTCGTGCTCTCAACCTATACTGGGATAGAATAGCATTATGAGAAACTCTGGTCAGCCCTGCCACATGGAAAATTCAGAGGGAGCCGACTGCCTGGAGGGAAGTCGTATTCGTGTAGCTTTGGTCTACATGAAAAGTGGTTGTGCTACCCCGGATAACGGAGATGTCAAGTAGGTGAACCGGCGGGGTGATATGTTGAAATCATTCTCTCAAGGCAAGGCAAATCGCATCAGCGATAAATTGATGATTTACAGCCATATTGTCCAATTTTAAGCCATTTTCCAATGCGCCGCGTGAGGGACTCCCTCTGTCTGTTGTATCGAATGTCGGTGAGCTTCAGATTGTTCTAATAGGGAAGGTGACATCCTCGAGACTCTTCTACAAATGAAAGTTAGAGTTACCTAAGTAAGCAAGCCAGGGTTACCTCATATGTACCAGATCACGTGATATATGGCTCGTCTCAGTTCTACACGTGCAACGCCTATCTACACTTGACTGCCATCTCATCTTTTCGAAAAGTTTATAACTGTCTATGAGTATCTATCTAGGTATTATCTGGTCATCTGAACCCACGAATATTGTTTCGCATCATGTCATCAAAACCCTTCATCTCGATTTGCATAGCAGTATGTTGAAGAAGCAGCTGTTGGAGGAAATATGCCATGCAGCGACGTGGTTGATAGCAAATCATGTTCTTCCAACGGAAACTGTTCTGAGATAATGGCTTCATGAATGAAAACATGTTTGGACATTTATTTGTAGCATCTTCTCACAATCAAGGTGTCGGAACAAATGGTATATCAATCTGCGCGTAAGTACTGCGCAGTCGAAGTCGCGTATCAATACCCAATTCCAGACCTTTTGATTCACTAGTCATCGATAGGGAGATATTATTTCTGCTACATAGCCCTCAACTAGTCTTGCGAGTTGTATTATTTTACCAAGGTGAGATTCACTGAATCGTCATTTCCAACAGTGAGGATTCAGAGTTTGATTGGTAAATCGTATTCACTTCTCTATTTAATGGGGGCAACGCGTGTGCTGATGGCACAGTTGCATTGTTATATACCATACGCCTCAATGAGCTGGCACTACTCAAATTGATTGTTTTCCTTTTATATAGGCTTTTTCTGGTCGGATCAATAAGGTTGTAAGCCACCGCTCCAAATAAAGCAATATACTCATTTCGCTTCATTACTGTGCCACCTAAAGGAAGCACGTTACCTAATCAGTCCAGCATATTTCAACTCCGTTTAGGATTTGTAGTTTCAAAAAAGAATAGGAAGACGAAGACAATAAGCACTGCTTATAATTGTTTTCGTGAGCCATACCCTTTATTTGTCTTGTCCCCATTTCTCTTTTCTTCTCCGCCTTGTTTCTATACAAAATCAATCTAAATTTGTCTGAAATGTTTTCGAAAAATCTTAGACTAAGGCTGTTGGCCTTGGTGTCAACGAGTATCTTGCTAAGCTCAGTAGCAGCAACGACAGTAGATGGCTGTGGAGCAGTTTCGAATGTCATCGAGTCACACAATCATGGTCATCCAACAGGTAAAACAAATTTCGTATACTTACAAGTGGTGACTAATTTGATCACCTAGCAAACACCCAAAGATTCAACGCTTCCATTGCTCTTCAATGCCTTCAATCCGTACCCCTGGATGTACAGCGCTCATCAGATTTTGTTGATTATATAGAGCCATTCTGGCAGTTCCAGAGTACTCTCGCCTATCTCAAAGATCCTCCATCAGGCTACCCGTTACCTGGCGTTGATATGCTAGGGGGCCTAGCTGAGATTAAAGAAAATGTCAATTCAGGGTATTATACAAACCAATGGGAGTTTGAAAAGGATCTTTATGCTCTGGGAAACATATTGCCTCATGATTTCCACGTCAACTTACCTCTTCCCCTTATGAGCGTCTTCTCCTTTTCTACTGCAGATGGTCCATTGGTATCAATATCATCCGACGGCTTAGCAATGCCAGAAATATATTTCAAATGTGCGTACAGGTTTCTCAACTTGGTTGATCATTGTCTAAGAGCTAACCTTGCATAGATGATCTTGATAAGCAGAATAACATGACACTATCCAAAACAGGTAATTGGACAGCATCACCACTGGTAAAAGTCAATGACCTGAATGCCACTTTATATCTTGAATTTCTCAGTCAGAGCACAAGTGTTTATCAAGATAACGATGCCAACTACAACCAAATGTTTTATTCGTTGCCGAATCTAGCCTTTTCTGGAAGCACTGGAATGTTTACGTCTGGAGCATATATTTATGGATTTTCGGCCGATGTTATTCAATACACTTTCGCCAATGGAACCAGCACAAGCGCCGAAATTTATGCATCAACAAGCCTCAATTTTACATCCATATCATCGGGACAAGATCTATTCAACGCTGTAGATCTACCGGAATCAGAATCATCATCTTCGAGTTCCTCAGCCTCAGACAGCCGACAGAGCACCAAAACTAAGACAGCAGCAAGATCAATTACATCACTTACCGGCTATCCACAACCAATAGTCATGCATCCGGACGGCTATACGAGCGGTTACTTTTTCGAAGATACCTTGACTGCAATTTTAGTAATGCAGGGGTTCAACGACCCTTATCAAAAGGATGGCAAAGCAGCAGTCGAACAACAAAGAGTGATTAGTGAGTTCTTAGCTGAATGTCAGAAGGCCCAAATGAAGTACTTGATCGTAGACGTACAAGCAAATGGAGGCGGTTATCTGTTCAGCGGATACGATGCTTTCAAACAGATTTTTCCATCTTTAGTTCCATTTGGAGCATCACGATACCGAGCCACCCCACTGGTAAATTATATGGGTACCATATTCACTGGTGCCGGAACTTACGATACCAGTCATGATTACCTTTTTCAGACACAATCAGAACTTGATGGTAATGGACAACCATTTCAAAGTTGGAATCAGGAAGCCCCTAACACGCCGATCTATGGTGACAACTTCACTGCGGAACTTCGTTACAACCTTTCGGATCAGGTTACGATGGTAGGTCGTTTCCTCAACCGTAACTAAATTCATGCTAACTACTTCCATAGTCCCAAGCAGGAGGCATCAATATCACAGGCTACCTAGACGAGAGCAACCCTCCCCCAGCGGTATTCAATGCCTCAAACATTGTGATGCTTATGGATGGCGGTTGCGGCTCCACGTGTGCTCTCTTCGCCGAGATGATGAAAGCTCAAGGTGGCGTGCGAAGTGGTACGTTAGTCATCAACTTGCTTTTGTTCTTTCCACTAACATTTCTATAGTTGCCGTTGGAGGTCGCCCACAACCAGGTCCTCAACAAGGAGTATGCGGGTCTAAAGGCGCCCAAGTACTGACCTACAATGGCATCGCATCTCAACTCGAAGCTCTACCAGACGCACAAGCAGCCTATCTTCAAAAAGGACTCGAATTGCCCGACTACCCAGCTCCCGAATATATCCCTAACATCAAAGCCAACGTATCCCTCGGATCTACATCAAGTCTGATGTCCGGCGGCCGTTTCAACCTTCGAAATAACATGCACGACGACGACGAAACATTCACACCCCTACAATTCCAATATGAAGCTGCTAATTGTCGTTTATTCTATACCAAGAATGATATATATGATATCACCGGCTTATGGATGAGAGTTCAATCGGTAGTATGGGGAGGCCAGCCTTGTGTTTCCGGTAGCACGATTACTGACGACGATACCATACCCTCCGGCGCCTACGACACCGTACCATTTAGCGACGCCGCATTACCGAATATTGAATTGCCAGCTCAACCGGGCTTGGTGCCTATTGGGAAGGGAGTCAAGAGTTGGGCGAGCGAGAGTGGAAACCGAGAAGAGAGTGCGCAGAAAGCTTTTGTGGGAGCGATTTGGAATGGATTGCTGTGATTCTTGGGGGAGTGTATGGAATTGGGATTTTTGAAATGGGAACACGTTGGTCTGCGTTATGGGTGTTGGTAAATGCATATGCGAGGCGTTTTGGGAAGATTGTCCATGGATAGAGGGCGGTTGATTGATAATATTACATCGGATGTGTGTTCAGCGAAGGCGTGGGGAGTAATAGCATCACGCGTAGTGGTGTGGCTTTATAATATAAGTTAATCAAGCCTACTTTTTCCATGATGTTTGTTGAACTTGTGTTTCCCTTGTCTCGGATAATAATGCTGGAGTGAAGCGTTCTGCAATGCAATATATTCAACTCAGCAGCGAGGATTGACATATTTGTAGAGTATATCGCTGAAATGTTTCCCAGATAGGAGCTAAATCCTTCTCTTATTTATTCAATTTCAAGTTTCAAGCTAGACTATTTCATAGCTACACATGTATAAAATGGCATGTCCATCCGCGCTTTTGAATCGCCAATTAATCAGCCCACCCTCGGGTATATCCTTAAAACGCCAATATCAACCTCACTAATTGTGCCTTGAATATCGAATTTACGTTCCCTCATCCATCGCATCCCCACCTTCCTCTCCCTCTCCATCTCCATCTCCGTCTCCGTTTTCTGGTGGCGCAGCATGACTCTCAAACATCCCTACGACTCTTTCTAAATCTTCTACTTCTCCGTTTCCGAGTTTCCTCCCCTCACCCTGCCATTCTCCATCTCTCACTTCACCTTGCGAACCTAACTCCAAACCTCGTACGTTTTCAAGATGTCGTCTCGTTTCCTTTTCAATGAATTCCAATCTTTCTCTTCTCCAACTCTTTTCTTGTTCTCCCACCATTCCAGCCATACCATCGCCCTCAGATAATTCTTTCAACCTTGGTCCTAGATTGTCCAGTAACTGTTTGAGCGCAGGCAATTGCGCCAAGGCAAATTCGGTCGTAGTCGCAATAGGATGTTTCCCATCTTTCGTCAAATTACCCTTCTTCTGCAAGAATGCTAATGAGGGTCGTTCATCATCCTCAACATCAACTTCCATCTCCGTGCCATCCTCAGCCTTGACAGTTTTCTTAGCCGAGCTTTGACTTGGCGATATGATGCCTTTCAACGCCGCAATAGTTCTTTCATTTCTCTCCTTCTCTGCCCTCAATACCGCATTCAGTTTCATCGTCTCCCTCAACCTTTTCCTCTGCAACGTAACCGTTTCCGACGTGGGCACTCCATCCGCTCCCGTACCATTTTCCTCCACACTCCTGAAATCCAATCCTTCATAATGGCTCAAGCGAATCCAATCCCTGACATCCGGCGGCACAGCAAAAACGTTTCTTAGCAAATAAATCTCCATCTTATCGAAATTCTTATCAATCTTCGCATTGAGCAATGTTTCCAACTTGTAGACTCCGTTTTCGATTTCGTGTTGACATTGCGTTGCGACTTCTTCGGCGGAGAGGGTGGAAGTGGGAGTAAAGCCAATTGAAGAGGGAGGAGCGGCGAAAAGACCTTTTTCGAGCGCATCGATGGCCCGGAAGGCGAGGAGATTGATACTGTTTATTATGTCGTCGATGACGGCCTGCGAGGTTGTTAGAGACAGGCAATATTGAATTTGCGCAGTATCGGTATGATCAAGTCTCAGTACTTACAATTGGTCTATATGTCAAATGCTCCGTGAGGAGAGCAGTGTCTGCGGCACTCATAGTTGTGGTAAATATTAGTTTGCGCCGGTGAGGAAAAGACAACAATGGCTAGTTCGGATATTCAAATAAGCAGCGGGAAATGTTAGAGAATCCCAAGACAAACAGTACAGATAATTAACTAAGTAATACCACAAGTAGAGAAGATTAATTCTACTGCGTGGGAAAACCTTGTAGAATTGAAGTTGAAGATGTTGACAGAGAATTGCGGGGGACGCGTTTGGCAGGGATATATTTTAGCGCGATTTCGAGTCTGGTACATTGTTTGCGCTCCCGGTGAACTCAAGTGCGACTCCCCGGTGACGCCTTAAATTTGGCGAAACCTTGGTATAGCTAATGATAAAACTCAATTATGACTACGTATTCAATATTTCTTTTTTGGAGAGAGGGGGGCAATAATTAGGTTCTATATCGGCGAAGAACTATATGTCTGAACTGCTTACCTATCTACTTGCTGTGTCCCAAAGAATCCCAAGAGAGGTTACATATGATGAGAGATGTGAAGTGTATTTTTTCTGAAGTTACGAACTTATTATTCATATTCTATTCTTCCCGGAAACCCAACAAAATTGTACTTTTGAAGATGGTGAATATGTAAGTAGTCTACTTGTAGTGAGATTTTCTATCTGTAAGTTTCCTTCACAGATGTGCAATAGCCCTGTTTGAGCGAGGGGAGTAAATCAAATGAGAGGAGTTTTCGCGTGCGTGTGAATGTGAGCAATCGAGTTGAAAATTAGAAGGGCAAAAAGTCATATTGATACTATACAATCATTAGGATCGCGGATTTTGGCTGACGGCAAGGTCATAGTCAATGTCGCCAGATTGTGATTGCTAACTATGAAAAAAAGTTTAAAGGGAATGGATATCCAAGTGAACGAGGAGCAATGTTTCAAACGTAAAATGACGACAACAACAAAAAGTACATGCCCCAAGACTTAGAGACATGCGGTACTAATACTCAAGGCGCAAACAGATAGATCTTCAAGAGAAGGGGAAGGAGAGACATTCAAACCATTGATCAAAATGTGTGGTATCCAGGCGCCAAACGATCATCAAGTCCGAGCTTGATAAACCCCAAGCCATAACCATAATCAAAACCATAAAACATAACGATCGTGTAAAAATATCCCGGGTTGATCTGCTCAGCATAAACCCAAATGCGCAAAGATAGTAGAATCCCCACAATACTTAGGGTAAACTTTCCCATGGCCCTTTGAATCTGGATTATTGGTTGGTGATGAGCCGGCACCAACACTCATGGTAGCTACAACAACCAAGCCAACGGTACGTGGATTGGGAATGTACAAGACATCACTGCCCTCTGTCACAGTTTCGTCACGAGCTACCAATGGGGTAGCCATTGCGTCCGTGATTGTGGTGGTGGGAAATCCATCCGCGAATGAGGGAGTTTCCGACACATATAAAGCTCGAGGTTCGATGCTTGCAGTGCTGGAATACTCACTACAGCCAGTCCCCCATATCTTGAAAGTCCAATCTCTACGTTCGATGGAACCAGTGGTAGTGAAAGCTGTGGGCGAGTCAGAGTTAAGCTTCAACACATCGTTATTGAGACTGTTTGGGATGTTTCTCCCATGCGTGGTTGCAAGGAGTAATGCGAGGAGGAAAGTAGCGACTTGAAAGAAGCGGTACATTTTGGAAGATAGGGGCGGTGGGTGATCAGGTGATCGTGCTGTAAAAGTGTGATGCTGATTCAAGGAGTATACTGTAGGGAGTCGAAAGAAAAAAAGAAGTCTGGCTTAGAGACTATGAACTCACATCGTTTTGTATACTTTTCATAGAGTAACAACTGGCATCAAGAGCAATCGAGCCACAGTTTTGGGAGCTCATACGTATATTTTCCATAATTATAGATACGATTGTTGGCAGCCATGATAACAGCTGTTACAGAGAAGAGCTGTAATAAGACGACCAAGTTTCTATGAATATAGCAACCAACAACATCTAAAATTGCTGTAATGATACTAATTGCAAGAGCATATCCAACTTGATGACAGCTCTTCCGACCCGGTCGACCTTTTTGCGGCCGGATGGTTGCTCAACTCCGAAGGCACCTGACAACAAACCACTCCGATAGTGACAGCGAAAGCTTATTTAGCAAAATGGGTATTGTTAAGCCATATCCAAGTCAGCTGGTTCTGCATTTGTAATGCTGCGCCTTCGTTATCTATATATGCGACTGTTTGTCTAATTTTGTCCAAGACACTGTCTTGTGCGGATAGGTTTTCCGAGTGTACAATCTACAAAACTCAAAAAAGGGGACCAAGATTGATTAGATTATAGATGACGGTGAGTATAATTTCCAAGACCGTACGACGATAATGTCATAGACGACACCATCTTATTTCTAGGAGATTGGACTAATTTCCTGAACTTTGGTGTCGAATCAATGGGCAAGTATCTGACAACGAGAAGTTTGCCCGATGATTTGGATAGTCACCATAGATCTCACATTGGTATGATAGTCATCGTTCACGAATCTACTGCATAGATTGAAGTTTGAAAAATAAATGATATGATGTGTAAGAGGGAGGTTTTTAATCGATTTAGGTTTTTACCCATAACCCAAAAATGGAGTGAGTGACAGTCAAACTATCCTCTCTAGCGGATTAATCGAGGTCCGAGAGTCCCCCGCCGGATAATGCCTTGAGAGAATGTCACAATGCGAGATTGTGGCGTTAACACTATTGACAGTGGCATGACTTCATAATTCGAGTATATTGTTATTGTTCAGAAGTACGTACCTAGGCAATTCAATTTTAGACACATCAGGGATTTTTTTCTGCTCGTAATTCCGAACGCATCGGGGGTGTCGGACTATATACCTGCGTTTGCATTCCCTTACGCCCCCAAAGCCCGTGTACCTGTCAGAATCTTGAAAGCTGACGGCAAAGCTTGAAACTGGAAATTTGTTACTCAAGGTACTTTCGGAGATATCACCAAATCCTTCGACGGCCCGAGACGTAGGGGTTTTCCGCCAATTAAACTTTTACCATGTTTCCATGTCATCGGGACAAGCTCTTTCGTGTGACACGGCATTGCTCTTCCACAGTAGCTCCTTCGTTCGAACTCCTCCAAGAACCGGCATGAAAATATAAAATGAATGATGGTGTGATAAAAGTCTTGGTCACCATTACCAAGTTGAACTTGTAAGAATTAGTCTACAATTAGTGGCGATTAGCTACGATTAGTTGCTAATACTGCCGGTGCTACTCAGCCTACAACACCCAGTTTTCCGAAACGAGAATCACCAGAACCTTATTTCGTAATCACGACACCTTTTTCTTCATCACAAAAAGGAATAACCATGTTGTGAAATCCATTTACAGGAAGAAAAGGAAAGCTTGTTGCTATATAATCTTTTCTTCTCTCACTCTGCACTATGTTCACACGCATAATTCCACTATTGTGTGTTTCGATGGCCGCTTGTCTTGTCTGATTCGTTCATTGTACGTACTCGGATGGTGTAATTTAATTAACATCCGACTAGACCTTGCGAACTCATTATGATTGTACTTCTAAATGTGGTAAAGTGATGAGGGGCTCCAATCTATTCAAGCGAGCTGCTTGGCCCATAAGACACGTTTCTCATATCGGTACCTTGCAAGTTCTAGCAGGGTGTATAAAAAACTTTAGTCTAGATCTAACTTTGGTACCTGATATCCGCTCCAGAGAGAAGGGGGGAGAGAAGAAGAAAGAGGAGAACAGACTCAACAGGAGAACGCCATCTGAGATCATGAATGCGCGGACAGTTCCGTTTTTTGGCCTGCAATAAGGATCACAGTTTCATCTACTTAGCTTAGAGAAACCCAATTGGATGGATATCAGGAAAAAGCCATTGCTTTTGCACATGGCAAGCTTCGTCTTTCTTGCTTTTCCCCCAGAGCTATCTACAAAGGTGTGCCTAGGTCCTGGTATTTTCGTATCCATTGATCGAAAAATTCTCCGGGTTGATATGGAACCGTGCCCTTCGTTCCCATTGTTTTATTTCTAGAAAACTTGTATCTACCTCGCGCAGTCCCCCAATACTTAGCCTTACGCAATTCGTACAATATTCTAGATCTGACCAACGCGTGGGATCTTGCCCATCACTTTTCATCTCTTCCTCTTGCTCTGGATGACGATGAAAATTCCACTAGAATTATTATGAGTTCTTCGCGCGCAGTTCACCATTTTGTATCCCCTGAGAGAGAGGTCAATGCCGGCATCTGGTCCCTTTTCGGCGGTGCGACTGTATGTCTTGTTCTTCGACTTTGGTGTAAGCTGAGGAGACAAGGCCTCTGGTGGGACGATTATATACTCATACTTTCCTGGGTGAATACACTTTTTCGAAATACATCGAGTCACGAACTTCGTCCAGCTAACCATCATATACTAGGTGGTTCTCCTAACGGCCGACATCTTTATATCCTACGAATTTGCGACCGGATATGTCGTCAAGACTTGGAATGATCGAATGTTGATTCTCGTATCCATATCATCCTGCCTCACTACCGCCGGCCAGACATGGAGCAAATCCGCATTTGCAGTGACTCTTCTAAGGATGACAAACAACTGGCAAAAATTTATTTGCGTAGCCACCCTCATCATCCTCAACGTCTTCCTCGTCCTTAAAGTCTTTGTAGATTGGTCCAAATACTGTGGTAAATCCGGATATCAGAACTGGTGGAGGATGCCCGGTTTCTGTGTTGATTACCAAGCAGCAGCTAACATCAAGGTTGGGGGAAATAGTGGGTGCCAAAATCCATATGATAAGATTGTCGATCACTAACGTTTCCCATCTAGTCTTCAATATTGTGGCAGACTTTGTACTGGCTCTATTCCCATGGATGGTCACATGGAAATTGAGAATATCTTTGAAAGAGAAGATCGCACTTTGCATCACGATGAGTCTTGGGGTTGTGGTCGCCATCATCTCAGCGGTAAGAACTGCTTGGATGGAAGATCCAAGTGTTGATGCCTACAATGATTATTATTTTTGTAAGTTTTGAAGAAACATCATCTTTACACTCCTTTTCAAGTTCCTTCCCTCTTATATTCATACAACCTCAACGCCCCTCCCATACTCCAACCAAATCATCCCCAATCTAACAAATCACCAGGGCGTCAAGGACTGTCCATGGTCTGGTATTCCGCCGAGGTCGCTGGCACCATCATCGTGCAATCCATTCCGCTAATGCGACCCCTCGTAAACGACATGCACACCTCTCTCGCCTCCAAAAAGCTGGGATCCGGCGCCGACGGCAAAAGTTACGGTCCGGGAAAATCAAGCAAGAGTACGAATCGACGAACTCTTACTCTTATCTTGCAAGGATGCGATGTAAAAGATGATGAAAATGATGTAGAAGATCAGAAGAGAGTTGATGTTGATCGAATGCATTTAACTCAGGATGAGAACGGGAAGATTGTACTTAGGAGGAGAACCGACTCGGGGGAAGATGTAAACGCGTATCAGAATAGTCGCGTGACGAATTCTACTAGGAGGTTAGAGGAGGAGGAAATAGGATTGACCGAGGATCAAAAGGACAGGATGGTGGTGAGTAGTGAATATCACGCTAATGGAGGATCGTTGGAGGATATTCCGGAGTATCATGCCCATGGAGGGCCATTGGAGGAAATCCCCGAGTACCATGCTCACGGAAGGCCGTTGGAGGAAATTCCCGAGTATCATCCTCATGGAGAGTCGCTAGAGGAGATACCCGAATACCGTACGATTGGAGGCAAAGAACATATCCCCATGACGGAATTTCATGCTGTCACTTGTTAATATGTATGTATATATCAAAATCATGTAAATAATTTCACAAAAAAAAAGATGAAAAGGTTCCAAAATTGTATCTTCTATTATAACGATGTCTATGAATTTCCAAATTTTCGAGAGTTTCATTCGCTAATGGTCCTTTGTGTACCGGTACCTGCATTCCCCTATATCCAAATATCTAAACCTCAGTCCCATGATCCTATATATATACATCAAAACTTCGCCACCCTCTCCTCATACGCTCTCCGTTCCTTTTTCATTACCCTATCGACCCAAAAATAACTCGTCGTCGCCCAAATGGCCAAATAAGCAAACAGCACCCCCAACGACAACCCAAACGCATAATGAAATTCCAGCGACCAAATGACCGCGCTCAAACAACCCAAATAAACCATGACGCCAAAAATCCACCACAGCGTCAGATGTAAAAACATTCTTCGAAATCCCGGCGAAGAATCATATCGCGCATTATATCGCACTCGAAACTCTCGGTCTTGCAGACCGTCCACCGCGATGAAATCTTCCGCCGCATAGTATATAAATGGACGCATAGGGGAGCCCCGCGCGTGAGAATTAATACCGATAGGAATTTTAAAAGGGATAAGTGAAATCACCATGACAATGCCGAGGAAACTCATCAGGAAGCCCGGAGAATAGAGATACAGCTCCGGAATCTCGAGTTCGCTTCCTACCACAAACGGGATGAGCGCCATCAGCATCGAGACACCATATACCCAGGACGTGGCATCTAATTCCCATTTAGATCTCGAGAGCAGCGGAGCACAGAGGTCGCGATACTTGAGAAGCCGTAAGACGCGCACGATCAGGATGTAGAGTTCGCCGAATCCGAAACAGATGATGGCGTAGCCGAGAATGTCTTTGTCGTATTCTGGTTTTTCGAGTGGACATTCGTTTTTGGGATATGCTTCGCAGGATTTGGCCCAGCGGGCGCGATGGATGTCGAACCAGACGTAGTATATTATGCATGGGAAGACAATATCGGATAGGAGGATGACGGCCGGACCGATGGTGATGGAGAGGTGATCTGTTGGTTTCGGATTTTTTTGTGCCAGTTTTTCATAAGGCGGAGGTGCTGGGAGAGCGCTGCTTCCGTTGTCAGAATCTGAGGCGAGAGCTGGTGTGGCGTTGAAGATGGCATTTCCATTGTCTACGGTTTCGACCGGAAGGTATGCTGGTATTTCTTCAATTGTATTATTGTGCGGATCAATGACATTGATGCTAGGTGCCTCATTTGTGTATTCCGGACCTCCAACTGCTCCATTCAAAGTGCCGTTCGCACTCGAACCTGGTGTTAAAGGTCTCCCTTCTTCTTTCTTTTCAGCATCGCTGACAACTGGCGGGATTTCGTTCTGATTCTGTCCAGCTTCTATCACTGGTAACTGCGGAGCTCCGCCCTCACCAGCCCCCGCTATTGTAGAAGCCATAGATATATATATATTGATATTTATATGTGCAGGGAGGTAGGTGATACTGCTGATGTCCAGCAAAAGTACATTCCTGAAATATTATTGAATGGGGAAGTACTCTTAATGATCTGGGGTTTCTGAACCTTCGAGAAAGATCAGACAGCACGTTTTACTAAGGCAAAGAGCTGTCTTGTTTCATGTAGGTAGGATTTCAAGAGCGCTTGAAGAAGCTAGAGTACACTAGTGCTCCTGAGGTGTTTCAACATGTAAAAGGCCTTTAACTATCCGCAGTGGTATAATAGGCTATGCTGGCTTCAGATTAATACGACGGTCGTAAGCCTTTTGCTGCGTGGGTAAGAGAAAGGAAAAGAAGTTGAGTGATGAAGCAAAGGAGGGAATCATGATGGTTAAGATCATATTGTAAGATCTTGCCTTCCAACATCAAGAACAGTGGGGATGTTCAAAGAAAATCGATCAAACATCACTAGTCATCATGGGAGAATTTGTTCGGGATTCAAAATGGCATTCTAGAATCAGGTACCAAGCGCGGTGGGACATGAAACCGACGTATACGCCGGAGCTTCCATCAAATATTCCATCCAAAAGATACCTAGCCCTATAATAATATTGATGAACTGCACTGCTTGACTCGGATATCACGTCTGAGCAACGTTTTGAGAATTAATCTGCACTTTCAAAAAGATTCTGTTGAGTCTGTTCACCAACTTGTGGAATAAAGTTTAAAATTTATTGCCGTTGGAGGTTTTGCGCTGATATATGTAAGTGGTTTCACGACTCGCGAGCCATTTTAGTACTCTCCAATCAACCCGATAATCCACTTCGCGCATCTATGCAGGGTCACTGCGGCTACTATAATAGTACCCTAAATACGGCATCGGGCTTCTTGATCAATTTCCTGAAAACTGATATTCTCCAGTTAGATTGCATTGTGCAGATTATAAAATGGGACCGGAAGAGGAATTTACAAACTCAAATTATTTAATTCGCCCCCTTTTCCGCCCGGCCCGCTTCGTGCCATTCATATGGAGGATTTGCGAAAATCCAATCGACTAAATTACGAGCCATTTCCTGGCTATGACATTTGCCAATTTCTTATTACCTGTGACCATACAAAGAATTTTGAGATTGTATGCAGTATCAATTTCAATATCTTCTCGTGAGCTCTCATGGCCATCGTTCTCTTTCAATACTCGAAGGTAGTATTTTATCGCAAGATGCGAGACACCAAGCATATGATAAACTCTGGCCAGATTGTAATGAGCTTCCTGACGTTCCTCAAGAATGGTTGACTGTTTGCGTGAGTTATAATAATCGAAAAGGAACGTCAGACCTTGAAGGATCATGAATTGCCTATTATCTGCTTGTCTCTTGAGCGAGTGATGAACATAAGCAAGGCCTATGTTCAGATTTATGATAGCATTATTTGGGTCAAGTGCATAAGCTCTCAGGAAATAGTCTACGATTGATTTCGTTAGCAAAATGGTCTGTCCAAAATATCAATTTGGGTTGAAGTACTTAGAGAGTATGCATAACTTGTCCCCGAGTAAAGGATATGGCCGTATAACATTAGGAGAGCGACGTCCATATCATCGTTAAGAACTGGTTTTCCATCCTTGTCCTGCGACGTGTAGCCGGCTTTCTCTGCATAGCCTCTTTGACGACGAGTTTTATCGACGAGATTGAAATCCATGGCCTTGACTTGGCGAAGCATATACTTTTGTTCGGGGCCTGAACAATACCACGAGACTGGAGATTGACACAACCTCGCTATGGCTGCGTACATTCTGTAAGAATCTGTGGTGAATTGATATTCTCTCATAAAATATCTTGCCACTCTGATACACATCTCCTCGTCATTACAGAGCAAAGCACAAGCTGTATTACGATTAGTAAAAAGCTAACTTCTCAAAACCCTATTAACTTACTGCCCCAGCATACATGGATCAAGAACATGTCCTCACGCTTATGATAGAAGACAATTGCGTCCCTAGCGGACTCGCAAATCTCATATGACTCTCGATCATGCCCATCCTTTGCGAGACAAATTGCGTACTCAAGAAAGATATCTAGCCAAGAACTGAACGAGATGCCCCGGTAATCGGCTGGAATGCTAGCAGATGTAGCACTAGTTCGGTCCTCAGCATCGGCTCCGAGTTCTAGAGGGGTCAGTAATTTATAGTTGGAGTCAAATAATAGGAAGTGTTTACTAACTTTTTGACAATCGATCAGCCATCTCCGTTAAATCAGTCTCCAGTTTTGTCTCTGCTTGAAATTTATCGTCATGAGTATAGCCCAAGAATTTGACATATTTATCCCAAGGATAAAAAGTTTTGAAGGCTCGAAAATCATCGATGAGATCTTCAGCAGCCTCCATCCACTTGTAGGTTGCTGTTGGATCTCCAGCTCTCATCTGTTCAAGTTCTGTTTTCATAATAGAGTATTGGTTCTGTAGATGTTCCGCTCTGGCGGCCTCTTCCTTCTTCCTTTCGGCTGGATTAAGGAGCCTGCGTGGCGCATAACGAGATTGACCTCTCCGAATACCAGGGAATGTCGTATGTTTTCTACGTGGCTTCTTAGAAGGTGCAGGGTCGGAAGATTCTGTTCCAAATGCTGGGTTCTCATTTTGACGTTGTGTTCGTCGAATTGCTATGATTTCATTCACATACATGAAAGACTGGTCTTTTTCGTTTAGTCTTTCATAAAGTTTAGCGAGCTCCATCCTTGCTGGAATGTTGTCCACCTCCATTTGTACTGCGTTTTGAAAACAGAGTTCGGCCTCTTGGTCAGACTTTTCACCAAGCCAACACTTACCCATCTTGAATTGCAGCGAAGCACCTTCGGAACCAACGCCTGGTGCCAATTGTAAATAGTAATCTAAAGCATCCTTATTATAACCCTTTTCGGCCAAAGTATCAGCGACTTCCTCAAAGAGGTGAGGAAATTCTTCAACGAGACTTTGGCCATTATAGTCAGAGGTTTTAAGATAATTAAAGTGACGCTGGATATGTTAGAAACACTTTTACATAAGGGAGAATGAGCTGGCTTACCATAGCTTCTGTATAATGACCAAGGAATAACCGGTATAGTCCAAGTTTGACTCGTAGCTCGACGGGCAAGCCTGGACCATATGTGTCTAACGGGAATGTCTTGGCATCAAATTGGGAACATTCAGATCTTCTGATATGATCATCGTCCCACTCTCGATCATCATCAACAAATTGGTCCCAAAATTTCTCTTCACTTCTTCCAACTAACCATCGAGCTACTGATCTGAGCTCCTTGATACCTTCGGTGTATTTTTCCATGAGCCCGAAAAGTTCGACGTATGCATAGGCATCTGTCCAACCAAAGGGTGTGTCAATTTCTACATCGGCTTTCTTGAATTTATCGAGGGTTTTTGTGTAAAGTTTCATAGCGACCTCTACCTGCCCTCGATCAACGTAAATCGATGCTAACGTCTGAATAACTTCTGTATCGAATGGGCAACGCTTGAGAATAATCTCATATTCTTTGGCCGCGTGACTGAGGTTTCTTCGCTCAAGCATGAGAGAAGCTTTGATTCTCCGAGCCTCCAGATCTTGTGAATCTGCTCTGAGTATTTGTTGAGCAGCGTACTGAGCAGAGATAAGAAACTCTGATCTTAAATCGCCAGTTTCATTCAAAGCAAAATTCAAGGCGGCATACCAAGCACCGGGATGCTTCGGCCTCCAAGTCGCAGCAACCATCAAAGCCTTGACAGCCGAATTGTATTCGCCCAGTTCTTTGAAGCAAGCGGATAGTAAAGTCCATGCTTCGTAAGTCTCTGCATTAATTCGAACAATTTCCGCAGCTATATCTCTAGCTTCTTCACAGCGCCCATTCAAGAATGCATGATTGGCTTGACCTAAACGTAATTTGATATCACCAGTTGGCTCCGCTGCTTTCCGTGGACCTCTGATTCCCGGTTTGCGACCTCTACCTCCTTTGGCACCGCGCTTTTTGCCTTTCTTTCGACCAGCAGGGGCCTCATCGGAGTCATCATCACTATCTAAGTGTCTAGCCTGGCGCACCTCATTTTGCATCTTGCGAATTCCTTTACCGAATTCTCGATAATCGGGATCAGAATCATCCGAATCACCCCTATAACAATGTCAAACAAATTTTCCAACATATGCTCTTCCTCCAAAGTAAACTTACCCAAAATCCATATCTAGAATATCATCCACGCCCTCCACCTGCTCTCGTCTCTGGTTTCTCTGCTCCGTACTTGCTGCAGCAAATTCGGCCCTTGCATTGTCCAGACTGAAACCACCAGTGCCTTGCGCTGGGGTTGAAGCATGAGTAGGCCATATTAAAGTTTGGCTCTGGCTTGCTTCTGGATCCGGGTATTGGTGACCTTGACCAGTGAAAGCATAGGCCGGTGATATGTCATGAGGATAACCAGACATTTTACGGAAAACCTAAAGATATCGAAGTCTCTCACAGACCTGATTGATTCTTAGTTTTTTTATATCTAGAATTTATTGGCTTTTGTGGTTATCATGCGCAACCTCAGCTGGTTAAGTGGTGTTCAGTGTGTGTATTTCTCTTTCAAAAAGCATTCAAGATGTGCATCTTCTTGAAGAGTAGAAAACGATTGAAATACAATTTAGAGCTTGACGTAAGTGCTTAGATATACCGCCGTAGGAAACGGAAAGGTAGTATTGAATAAATGTTTGTATAGAAAAGCATGTCACTCTTTTTATTCCGACGGAGGGAACAATAACAAGATCTAGAAGTTTAAGATCTTAGCCTTGCATAAGGCTGATAAAATATTATAGACCGCCTTCCTTAAACGATACAACTTTCCCCCACCTAAATTTCGTTCAGCCCCGCGAAATAATTAGATATCTACAAATTTGTGATAAGAAAAAGTCATTGATTGTCGCAAAATACAACACTGCGAATGAGTTTCTGAACACAATTTTTCAATCTTCCTCGATAGAACTGAATTCCATTCATTCAAAATGCCCTCCACCACTTCTCCTACTACCTCCCTTCCACCCAATTCCGCTCTCCAGAACCTTCTTAACACCCAAACACCTACCCCCTCGAAGCCACCCACCCGCCTACCTCCACCATCTCGCAACCACTATTCTCCAAAATCTACAGCTCCAACACGATTGGACCTCCCTAACAATTCACACACACTCCCCTTAACCTCGCACCCCCTTCCTCGTCCTCTAATCTCCGGATTACCTCCTCGACGCGCCTACATCCACCCCGACGAGCAAGTCGCCATCCTCAAAGCCGAGCATTCCTCTGGAGAAACCATTGCGCAATTTCCCGAGCGCGAATGGGTCTTACCCACGCATCTGGAAGAAAAATGGAGTTTAGCACGCTTTGCAGAGGTGTTTGACGCGGTGGGGACTGTGCCTCCTGGTTCTGGAGCTGAGGGAAGAGAAGATGCTCAAGAGGATGGCGAGGAGATTGTGGGAGGAAAATGGCAGGGAGAAAATAGACAGAAGAGGATACTCTTGGCGACATTGCATGATGATAGCACAATTGTGTATTATATCATGCATGATGGAATTGTGAAGCCTCGACAAAATTGAAGGGGGCTTGAGTGGATTACTATTCTAGGAGTCATTCAAATACCTGAATATCTCGAATGGTAAGACCAAAGTTTCGAAAACTCAGTTCTTACACGGCAGATTTGTCATGGACATGAGGAGTCTGCTTGCGAATAAGATGCCTTAATCACGATAATCACGAACAAATCCAAAACTGAAATACCAGGTGGTATATCTGGAATATAACCTTTTTCGAGATTCGGCACCGTCGACCTTTTCGAGATCACCATATCATATTTAAAGTATGTACCGAGAAGACACTACACGGAAGCCCTTGAAGGAAGAATATGATTCGCGACTTAGGAGAGAATGCCGTTGTGATCAAATCTCTATCAAATCTGGAGATGCTTCGATCATTCTGTGAGGTCCTGGAGGGGGTAGACTGGATGGACATCGCATATTGAAGGGAGACACGCAATCATCAAATACGGATGGATACACTGGTACCACTATACAGCCATCGGAAATGCTTTCAACCAGCCCATTACATCACACGCCTAGTACTTTATAAGTCCAAGACCAAACTCCTTCCGCTACGAGTCCTCAAGCGCGAGCCTGCATGGTAGCCGAAACATCTTTGCCATAAACTACACTATAGTTATCTACACTCCTCTGCTATGTCTGCAGGTGCCATCACAAATAGCTGTATCCATAACCTAGCACCCAGAATACCCCCTAAGGAATCATATCACATTGAGTCAAATCAAATCAGACCAGATCTTTGTATAAATATTCTGTACGTATCTCAAGTAACGACCAGCCAGCCTTTCAGGAAAATTGCATGCCTCCTAATACCGTATCCATATCCATAACCAAATCCAAATCCATAACCATATCCATATCCATATCGCCATTCCCATCCTTCCTCCCTCCCAAATAAAACCCAGAATCATTCTCCCATGAAAAAGAAAGGAAATCAAAAAACACCTTCTCATCTGTAACGCAGACTCCCAACCCAATCGCATATCCCGCTCTCGAGAATCTAAACTCCAGACATGTAGTCGCTGTGTGGTCGATCGTGCGTGTTTAAAAGTAAAAGTAAAAGAAATCCTAATGCCAGACTCCTTGTTTCCATTTCCATTTCCCTTCATTGTGTATCATCTCCCCTCCCTGCAATTCCCCACCCTCCCACTAACAAACATTACACAACAGCTCCGCCTCCAGAATATATTTGCCCTCCTTGTATTTCTCGCTAGCCTCATATGCTTTATCGTATTTCCAGCCCACACACTCGTTACAGCGCTTACAGGTTATGTCTCTGACGATGTGGCGGCCGGTCGTCATGTTTCTTTCTGAGGGGTCGCCGGGGAGGATATTGACGACGGTGCCGAAGAGGTAGGCTTTTCCATGTTGGCCGCGGAAATTCTGGGAGGGGTTAGTTGGGGATGTTGGAGGGGAGGAGCTCGAATATGATGTGAGGACTGGGAGATGGGAACTATGTGGAAAGTGCGGGAAAGGGAAGATAGATACAGATACAGATGTAGATATAGATATACTGATAAAGAAACGCATAAAGCAAATACAAGAGAAAAAAACGAACCCGTGAAATAATCTCCTCGTGCGTACTCAAATGCGTCTTGCAGCCCTTGCAGCCGTATATCTTATTACTGGTTAGGTATGTGTTATATGAAAGACCCATGATTTCGTCTGCCAGGTATCTTTTTTATTTCTTGGTTTCGGATCTGGTCGTGAGGAAATGAGGAAGAGGGGGGTTCGTCAAGACGAGAAGAAGGAGAAGATGGGGGTATTCTCCAGATTTCGAGGTTATGTAGATACCTAGGTGACTTGATGCTATTCTTCTCTGCGAGTGACGAATATCGTAGGATGTAGGATGTAGACAATCAAGAGGTGTAAGAGGTGAAGCAGACGCAGATAGAAATCGTATTTGTATTTGTATTTTATCTAGGAGGTTTCCAAAGCGGTCGGGTCCCGTCAGGCTTTGTTGTCTCTTGTCTGGTAGGAAATTACGTCAGGTGGTATTAACTTGTGTTCAACTGCTGATCTTGAGTTTCCAGACTTTGATATGTGAGTATGTTCCCAGAGGAGAAGAAGTAAAGTACGTGATTCAATACGTATGTAGGTATTCGCGGCGAAAATAGGTGAGATGGACAAGTCAAATGTTGATATGTTTGTCTGTCGAAAGGCTTTGTCGTCTCTTATCGCCTTATCCGAATGGCGGTGCCGGTGGGTGGGACGCGGGATGTATCGTTTGTTAGTGTGAGGAGTAAAGGGAGATAAGTGGATGGGTGGATGGATGAATCGGGGATTCAATCGATCAAATGACCTTTTGAGCTGTTAAAATAGAGACACAGGATCTAATGACGTTCTTTGATTGATGATTTATTAACAATGAGTAATTTTGAAATTTCTTCATTATGAATTGGCTTTTGTATAAATCAGCTGAGTGATCAAGAGCAGGTATTTAGGCACCTTTCAAATGTTTTAGACCCTGTCATTTCTTACTTTCACATTCATTATTACATGCATATTAAAGCATCCCGAGGTTTCCTCGCTACACTCCTTATATCCTGGGCGACGACGAGATTGACAAGAGGGGATGCAACCTCATTTTAAATTTCCAATACTCATAACGAAGCAAAGGATCTGGAAGTGAGCAATACACAAATTCAAGTCAACAATCCAGTTCTCCAACAAAAGACCCAGCCAATTTCTCGAGATTTCTCACCATGTGTACAGTCTCTTAGAATATCACAGCATAATGTTCCAATGAGATATGAACTACGATTCGTCTAATCATATGTGCATCCCAACTACGCTCACTAGCTATACAAGCTCACCAGAACCATGATCCCAATATCCAGCCAAATCAGATTCGTCGATTTTAACCCCCGGCTATCCCATCAGCCCCTAAGCTAAAATATACAAAGAATGAAGACCCCCTTTCGTTCCCAAGCTACACTCATACTCCGTCCTACCAGGAGAAAGCTTCTTCTACGAAATCAATATTTCCGTTGTACTGATGTTTCCTCACCGCGCTCCTCACATCATCACTCAACGCACCACTTCCACACACCGAAACTCCCATCGCTCCCACTTGGTTTTCCATTTCAATTTCCAACAGCGTCTCGATGTTCGGTCTACCAGGGAACATCTGTACGGTAGCCGACGGACTATGAATTTCCTTTGTCGATCTTGGTCTACTGACGAACAACATAATTCTCAAAACTTCGCGACGTTTGTCCATTGCGAGAATAGAGGTCATCCATGGTCTAATCCATTCGAGATGTTCTGGAGATTGAATAGTCCAGACGAGAACAATTTTTCGGGCTGCGACGGTTCCATTTGCGTAGCCGGCAACGAGATCTCTAACGTGTGGGACTTGATGAGTGATACCGACTCCTCCGGCAAACAACATGACTGTGCCGTAAGAGTGCATCATATGCATTCCTCCGTATGGACCTTCGGCCCAACACTTGGTATAGAGTTTTCCATCCGGGGAAGCCTCGGCTTTCTTGAAAAGCTTTTCAGTAAATCCAGTTCGAGCTCGAATGACGAAAGACATGCTTGTCTTTTGCATAGCGAGGATATCTTGACGGTTCATGGCTAATTTCTCATCTGATAAATCTTCTGCTTCTTCTGACCAAGCGACTGAGAAGGGGTGAGATTGGAATAGCCCGACGGATGGCATGTAAAGATATGCGTGTTGGCCAGGCTTGAACTTCCATGGGCGTGCCATATCAACGGTAACACGAACGGCATTTCCTGGGAGAGCTTCTACCAATGTTCTAGATCCACCCTTTCCGAAGTTTCGGTATGCAACTGTAAGTACTCTATAGACCCGTTCAGTAACCCAAAGAATAATGGCTCCCCAGAGAAGTGGTAATTGTGGGAGGTCAGATAACTTCAAGTGGTAATAGATGCCGATGATGACAACGATAACCAGTGCGATGTGAAGATATTTGAAGATCTCATATGCGGCATGGCGAATAGGCGAGCTAGCCTGGATCATGATTGCAATAGCGGCAATCGTAGCCTACAGACTTTTAGTACAAGTTTTAATATATTTTGTTTTCAGAGACAACTTACGATAGCACCATACGTTAGCATAGAGCTTTTGCCAATCGACGCCCAAACGGCAGACCAACCAGAAGCATAAACTTTGGCGGCAGCCCAAGCAGCAACATGGGCAATCATCTGAAGAGTTACGATTCTTCCAGTCCATCTGTGCAAAAGGTTGAAAGTATCAAAAGAACAATTGAGCCAGTTGATCAAAGGGTTATTTCGGGCAGCCATAATGAAGAGGGGAATCTAAAAGATAATTAGCACGTGATGGATATATCAACCTATCATTCTTCAAACCTACCATATTGACAACGGCAAGAATGCCGGTTCTATTCCTAAGTTGCTGGGCTACGGTAGCATATGACTGATCCCAGGTAATGCTAACAACACAGAAAGCAATGTTGGTTCCGAAATAAGCCAAGAGAAAGGCAAGTTGAAATCTAGTAGGAAGAGTACCGACGTTAATAGCTCTGCCCATTTGGATCTCCCTATTATGTCTCTTGCTCAAGACAGGAGCATAAAGAACATGCTTCTTGAATTTCGCAAACCCGAAAGAAGGAATAGCGAAATATCTTTGCGTCTCGTTGTTGAGTGATGCCATGGTTCGAACATATTTGACAGACTCCATGACCACTCGCCAGATAATCATACCACCGATCAAAGCCGCAAGAACAATAAAAATGTAATCATAAAAATCCTGGTTGAGCATTGATGCTTTGGCTTTGATAGCCGCAGCGGCGGCGGCAGCAGCCTTTGCGGCGGGTGTGGTTGCTGTTGTTGAAGAACTTCCTGATGGTGCTTCACCAGCCACTATTTCGACCAGGGCGATGACAGCCACAAATATCGAAGAGGAAAACATGATTGTGAAGAATATCTGACAGATCTAGGAGTTGTATTTGGAGTATCCAGATCGGCCTAATAAAGTATGCGATGATGGATCGATAAATAAGATTTGATATCCAACCCAGACCAGCCCGAGATGTAAAATTGGAATATCGAGGGGTCACTTCGTTTGTAGTAGACGATCTTGCGTCGTTAGATATTTCGTAAGTGAATGAGCGAGCGGAGTGGGCGATAGATTCCGTGAATAACCAGATTCAAGACAAATAAGAATCGATCGTCAAGAGTATGTCGAAATATCGAAAAATAGAAGGAAGGTAAAGTGGGTTGAAGGAATGTAAATGAACAAAAAATGTTCAAAAAAGGCGTTATCCAGACGTCGATGAAGAAAAGGTGTTTGTGTAAAAGGTAGAAGTTGAGAATAAGAAATCTAGAGAAGTCAAATTTGTGGAGGTGGGTGGGAAGGAGATTGGAAATGAATAAAATGTTTTAAGGCTTGGCTTTTCTCGGAATGCTATTCCTAATGAAATGGATGGATAGATGGATACATACCTTTCCTTCTTGAATATGCACCGCGGGGAAAAATAAATGAATTTTATTTATTAATCCTGGGCGCTTCGAATAGAAAATATAAGATATATTGGTAGGGTAGCGGGCAGCGGTATGTGGAGTGTAGAAGTAGGAATACCTAGTAAAATATAAGACGACCTTCTAGATAAAGTAGTCGAATCGAAATTGAGGGATTGAACAAGGGAAATAGAATCTAAATCTAGAAATAACCAGCAGACAGTAACTTCAAAGTAGACGAAAATGAAGGATATCTATCTCTAGATATGTACCGAGTGAGTTACAACATCTAATCACTCTTCCTTTCTTCCTTTCTCACTCTTTCTTTTCTTTTGTCACTAGTCAGAAGGCCAGGGCGGAACGGAAGTCAATATATCAAAAACCTAACCTTACAAACTATTTTCTTCCCCAAAAGTTCGGAATTCACAATTCGAAATTGAACCATGGATGGGGTTACGTATGTTGAGATTAGCAAGGATCCAAGCTGTGTTTGCCTCTTCCAACGTTCAGGATTGGATGATGTGTGGACGGGGATTAACACACGCAGTACACTTCTTGTTTGGGCTACCGCTGCAAGGTACAGAAATTCTATGTCGATAGGTCTTGGCGACCTTGCAGAATTGATTTAGGTACAGTAGTTGTAACTTGTCTTATGTATGGGGTCGATGATGATAGGTTTTTTGTGTCAAACCACATGCTTTCTTTTTCCTTGAAAGTGTATAAAGTTGTGAGAAAGGGAAAGTTGAAGCGAATATCATATGCGCAGAGGGACAGAAAGAGGGCGATGATTGGAAAAAAATATGGGGATGATGGGTTGAGAATCACCTACAGCCCGCGATTGTCACAAAGATAGCCTATCGTCTCATCTTTAATCATGTCGTGGATACATGCTCAGGTCTTGGTGTGGGTCTACCACTAGGCTGCGTGTGGACGGTTCTTAAGGTAGAGGAATGGTCTTGGCCAGAATATGGTGTGCATACGTATTTTGATGTAGCAAGTTTGAGGCACCCGACCTGACGATCGTGAACGAAATGGGGGGGGAGAAGGTTGAAGGTCCGATAGCTGGTCTCATGTCTAGATGGTAGACGGTGGATAGTGACAATGGTGAGAACTACTCAGTGGTGGTTGGATTTCTCGGCATAATTGTCGTGCTCTATTGTTATTCACGATACACAGAATGTCGCGGTTATTGCAAGAATTTTCAACATGCAGATTTATATTGATTAATAGATGAATTGGTAGTATTACTTCCCAAGTGTTGTGATACTTTGATGGGATGGATGCAAGTGCCGAGTGGTGACACAGGATGGATGGGATGGCAGTTATTTCTGGTGTTCGTTTCAATAGTGTCGAATTAGCTACTATCTATGGTAGATGACGAAGTTTGCATTATCTGTGCCCAAGTAGACCTTTCATCTGTGGCTGAGTAGGTGTATATATTGGCTGTCCACAACCACACCCCTCTAGAGTGTGCACCTACAAACAAAGGGTCTTTAACTTCCTGGTGACCACTCAGTAAAAATCGAGAGATAGAATAGCATAACATACAGAATATATACTGATTGGCTCAAATAAGTTCGTAAATCGGGGGGTATAATCCGATCAAGTAGATGTGGAGATTTACGTTGCGTGCATCGTTTCAGAAATTCATAAATATATGCAGGAAGCGAAAGGGGAAGAGAAGGACGTGCTCATAACAGGGGTTCGGTACCGAAAATTAAGGGAGTCAGCAGTCAAACAAAAAAGTATGCATCTAGATAGGGTTTGTAGCTGAGAAGGAAGAATAAGCAACCTTCGTAGTAAGAACTTTCTTATTAAGCTCTTCGATTGGATAAATAATTCTTCAAGTAGAGAGGCACAATACATGGTAGTGTCCCAGCGATATTATTCTGTGAAATAATGGTACCCTATTAGATTAGCTCATTCTGGCCCTAATGTTGGTGGATTAACAGCTTGGCGATGATGAGGATTAAATTTCCCGAAGGGTCCCTTGCAGTCTTTAAAGATTACAGGTTGACAAATTAGACCAGTACAGTATCTCTCTCAGCGCCAAGAGTATCCTCTAGGATTTCGTGGGAATATCGCGATGGAGGCCAGAGAAGGTTATCCGTGGGATGAGCCTCTACATAGCCTTGTAGGTCATCTGTACATCTGTCGAAGAAAAGATCTAGAGTCTAGAAGTCGAAAGTTGGTGATGCAATAAAAAGTCGTGATGATCTTTCAGGTGGTGAACGGGTCGGTCCATCGTCCTGACGATGTCCATAACGTCAGTATCGTACCAACAATTAGCTTTAACTTTAGGAGATCATAATCTTTTCGCGCATACATCAATACTCAAAATATAGATCACCAATAATGCACGCCAATCTTTACAATTTCGCAATCACGCATAAAAGTGTTTCTTCCTCCAGACATGTACCACCGCATACGAAAATCCTCATCGCCTCCTCCTCTGCCCCCTTCACAGAAAATTAGAAATCCCTACAACTCACAAGTCACCAGACAAAGCAAACGACTGACTGCTGATACACAGTAGCATCGCATCGCAAAAATCCTTTCGCTCTGTAAGCCTCACTGCGATTAGACATCATTCCATTTTTGTGTATTTATAATCCAGTCGAACAGTTCAGCCCATAACTCCTATGAGATCATCTATTTGATCTGTGCCCTCAATAATGCATCGCAGTACAATGTACAAAACAACAGAAGCCCAAAAAACATTACTGCTTCCCAAACTTCTATAATACATCATCCATCGTACACTGAATTCCCTTGCTAGAAATTAACATGCAGCAGCAGCTGCAACACATACCCCAAAAGGCAACACATACCGTAAACAAACAAACAGTAGCATCTAAACTCATCCAGGAATGTCATTTCGAACCGTAAATCCATGAAGTCAGGGAAATCCATACAATGACCCTGCCAACATGTTTCAGCAAAATGAATTTTATTCCTTGTCGACGATATCATATTCATATCCATATTCATATCCATATCCATATTCATATCTATATCCATATCCATATCTATATCCATCACCCATATCATTATCCCAATGCAATACGAACTATGAGATCTTGAAAATTAATATATTTGAATTTCGTCCGTACCAGGTCCGTATTCTAGAACTCTGTACTCCGCACGGAGAGTCGAGCCAAGTCAACATACCTTTCCTCCGTCGAGATAATACCATGTGTGTAACCCAGATCAACATAACCACAATAGCAACGACTATTTCACTACCTACCTACACGCAATGCAAACATTCAAGATGGCATACTCTTCTGTCCATCGATCCCGATAGCGAATGTAACCTCCGATATTCCCTGGCAAGGAAGAACCCTTCCTCCCTACCTACATATTTATGGAACCATCATCATCATATATCCAATACACTCATCCTTTCCCCCTCCAGAGTCCACCAACCAACCCAGAAATTCCCGCCGTTCTTACTTCACAAGCCAAGATGACAGCAATGACACGACAAACGACAAATGACAAGCACCACATTCCTTGCTCTCTAAAACTCAAACCCTAGTCTCAATTTGCTTTCGATTTTAAATCTAGAATTCCCCTCTCCCAAAGCCAAGCATTCAGCGACTTCACAGTACCTACATGCTCAATGCTAAGTCATACTCAGTACTCAGCATACCATGATTCGATAGCGTCTACATGGATACCGTATCGAGCGGAGCGTGGGCAGCGCTCGCACTTTCATAATTACATACTATCTGGATACAACAATGGAGACGAAATGGAGACGAAATGGAGACGACGGAACGGATATTGGACACATAGCTAGAAATAGAACACAACACTGGGGCAAGGTGCAAAAATATTCCATTAGTGCACAAGGCAGCTTTATTTCGAGAGTGGATTGAAGAGGCCTTGGAATATCTACTCTGTAATTCAATTATACAATAATTAAGAGGGAGGGATTTCTAAATTAAATATATTTCGGAGCAGGTCGCCCGCTCACCCACTCATAAAATTGGCGGAACAAGTCCCGGAAGAGCCTCCGCTGCATTGATAAATGGGTATATACTAGATGAGAGATGCACACCATATAATGCATTAATTTCGGCCCACAAATTCACAGATACATGGCGGGAAAAGCCTTCCTATGTATTGCATAAGTTTGTATTAGAGTATTAAAATATGCCAGAAAATATCTGTGTTTCCAACAGTGACATTGACACATCCAAATCGCAAAGATCCTTTGCGGCTCCAACCAAGGCTACGCTTTGTCAAATGACGCGTAACGCATTCCTTAACACCAATCGTATACAAGATAAACCGAGCATTATACCCAAATCATGATGGCCTTCCTGATCAGCAAAGATCAGATGAATCCAACCGTCCATATCCACGTGCGCCAAGCCAACCTCAAACATCTATGCTTTTATGTCCATTCCGCATGCAAAAACTTTTTCATACATTAATCGTCGCATCGTCGTCCTATGGAGGACTCGTGTTGCCTTTTGGCAATAATACCCGTGTTCTAGCAATCCGATGATCTAATTGCCAAATGCTCGTCTCATTATAAGCAGAGCATTAACGTTGCCGATGTCACAGCTTCTTCCATTGAAACTCCACGTTACACTTTCCCAAAAGCTCCTTGATAGTTACTAAATCTGTAAGAGTAGTCGTCGTCTGCTCTGTTGTTTTGTAAATCCATAGTCGTTGCATGAAACATCATCGTCTCGAGAGGCAATAATCCCCCATTTAGCTATATAGAGATATAGCCGATGTATATGCCGTCTCACATACCCAATTCATCTTCACTGAATGACGACTGTTCCCTGGTGGGTGGATTTTCTTTTCGTCGCTTAGTATTGGCCAATTTTGATCGACTTCGAGGTGCCGCGTTTCCGAGATCTTTCAAAACACGAGGATTTTCGAATGATCCATGGTTGGAGCTGAGTTCATCATCGCTGCTATTGTTATGAAAGATGCCTAATGATGCGGCGTTCCCTCTTCGTGTTCCCATTTGAGTTCTCGATGGTACTTGCATTTCTGGCTCGGTAGATTGTTCGTGCTCAATACTATCACATTTCCTCTTTGTCCCTCGACTTAATCGCATAGGTCGTTGTGAGCGGACAATTGAAGGTGATTCAAGCTCGATTTCTTCGTTCTCAAAGTCTGTAGTCATGCCTTTGGTTTTGTTGATATTGGTGGCAGGTGTTGTTGTTACCCAAGAGCTTATGCCTTCTTCCCATCTAAAATTTGTCGATTCACAGCGAGCCTCTGTTGTCGTCGAATCAGGCCTTTTTGAGTCACTTGCATGGAGCTCGCTGTCCATAGAATCCGCGTAGTCGAGGTATTTTTGGCCCGGGGTCACTTGTGCGAAGGCAAATGCGCTATCCACAACAATCCCGTGCCAGATAGTCCTCGCCTTCAAATCTCTATCTATATTCACCGTTTTGAGTCTCCGATGTATATACTGGAGATATTCGAAACCAGAGGTAGATGCTCCTTTTCCACAACAACGAGCCACTGAAGTCAAAAACTTAACAGCCTCATCGTAGGCAGACAGCGGCTTCTGGACAAATGAAAAAGGAGCTTCGATATTTGACTTTGTATTCCCTGCGTCTTCTACACACGTCTCGTACAGAGAGTTGATAATGATATCTGGGATATCATCTGCATTAGGCTCAGTCAGTAGACATGCCAGGGGGAAAATGGTACTTCTGAGAGCATTTTCCTTGTTGTCACGCCCGACGATCTCGAGACAATCCTTCAAAAGCTTGAAATGAGTATTGCTAATGATGCTAAAGTGGTCAACCTCCTGTATTTCATGTTCAGTCAAATATCCCACCGGTGTGTCCATTGCCACCGGTAATTTTCCAGCACCCTCATTATCTAGCACGGGTTCAGACATCGCCCACTCATCTTCGCCTTCAAGCTCCCCTTCACTCCTACTGAGGAGTATGATAGATGCAATCGTTGTCAGCACGCTTAACAATGTTGATCTGCATATTTCATGAAAGCCCGTATCCGTCGAGGAGTCAGGCAGTGACACGTAATTTACAAGGCGTGGCAGCACAGCATCCACGAGCATCGTAGCATCTGCTCTCGCATGATTCAATGATAGATCCTGCATCAAACCAGTCCAAACCGGGGCAAATGCTGATGTTGCTACCCATGGGAGCGGGAGGTTTCCACTTTGAATTAACAAGGAGAATTGTCGATATGCAAACCCTGTACGAGTTGTCTCTTCAACGAAGCTACGAAGCGTTGCCAGTGGCCCAGGCAACGCATGATTTTGAGCTCTCTGGTTTGGAGCAGGAGACTTATATACTGAAAGTAGACTTGAAAGTAATAGTTCTGCTTCGTCGTAATGTCCTGAATATATACAAAGATCGACGAGTAGTTCACTAAAGTTGAATTCCAAAAGCCCTTCCAAAATTGCATCGCAAATTATCTGAACACCATGAGCTCGAACCAGAGTTCGAAGGTGTTTCCAGCCTCGATCAGATACACCAAATAACCGCTCAAGTTCATCGTAAGTCTCTGTAGAAATATCTCTCCTTTCAATGGCCGAGTAAGAACCTACATTTTTGATCTCACCAGATAACAACTTTTCCTCCATGGTAATACACTTTGGTACTGTTGCGAGGCACATGGATAGCAATGATTTAGGTCCTCTTCTGTGATTCTTATGTGTAGTAGAACGTGTTGCCTTTAGTAATGCATCAAGGCCATTATAAATACCTTCTAGAGTATGAAAGCTAGTAGCACCCATTGTAGCCCGCATCTTGCTCAAAACTTGAGCGCTATTACCTGTTGGGCGAGCGCGGATAGGCGCATCCGTAGCTAGAATAGACTTTGGTCTCCTGCGTTGGCAATCCTCAGGTACAGTCCATATTGGGAGATAGGGCGGGGTGGTTTGTCTCCACGGTGCAGATGGTCTCCATGCTCGGTTGAGCACTGGCGTTGGAACTACAATATCTTCGGTTGAAAGATCAGTTGAGGATACCACTCTCCCATATGGTGGTAGCTGTAGAGAAGGCTCTGAGATGTTGACATGTCGCCCTGGTCCTCTGGTGTCTCTTCTTTTACAGGTTGCTTTCCAGCTATATGTCGTACTGACTCTCTTTCGAACACCCCAGATTGGATCGTTTGATGCGTCGATGTTGTAATCAAAGAGCGATTTGCCCTTTTGAGGTTGGGCATTTACACAGTTGAGGGAGCTCTGTTTATTCTTACGTAGAATTGCAATTCGGGAGGTTAAAGGTCGTAATAAACGATTGCATCGAGCTGTAGTCCAATCCTTTTCACCATCCTGATCAAGTCGGCCGTTATTCAATGTTGATTCATCGCGTCGCACTGGAGTAAAACTATTGGGGAAGCTTTCCGATTCTGTTCCCAATGGAACATCCCCTCCTTCCATGATATTAACCTATAGTTTGGATCATCAATTTAACTAAACCCCAGCCAAAGAAGCGGGGATCAAGCATACTGATTCTTATTGAGTTCGATGTATTAATTGGATTCTGCGCGATAAGGGACAAGACAGAATTGTGATTCTCGCAGCAAATAATTATATTCTATAGAAGAATGCAAGAAGCAATAATGTAGAGAATGAATCTTTAATGGCAAAAGAAATGAGGAATTGTATGCAAATAAGAAAGGTAAGGTTGATGTTGTTTGATGTTGATGTGTTTGAGAGAGAGAGGAGGCTCGCTAGGTATATGTAGTGAGCAAATGCCGTGTAGTGGTGATGTCAGCAGGGATTGTCATAATACTGGTACGGGCCGGGTTTCTCCGTGCATTCAACTAAATTTTGTACTTTCCCTTTTGGATTTGAAGAAAATGGAATAAATTTATTCTTCACTTGCATAGAATTCATCCATAACAGAAGAGGGGTTTTTTCTTTTCTCTCTACACTCCATTTGTACAACAAAATCAACAAAGTCTTCTTGGAATTCCTGCCATTTCTCGTGTTGGAATATCGATTTGTACCTTCTTCTCTTATTATTGTATTATACCTACGTAAGAGAGCTTTTCAAGGTACAAAATGGCTGTAAACAATGAGGTTAACAACACTACTTCTGGTAAGCCACCCTAAGCACTTTATAGAACTCGAAAATCGCTTCAAAATACATATATACTCAAGTTTCACTTCAATTGACCTCTTCATTTCAATGCGTGGCCTATTATGAGTCATCTGCTAACGTTCAATGTCTTTAGAAAACCCCACCGATGTTTCAAGCAGCTCGCAAAAGCTTGCCACTGAAGAGACTGCCATAACTAATGGTGTTGACCATGAAGAAGAAGATGGTGGGGAAGCGGGCGGTGAAGGTAGGATCAGATGGCAGTTTGAAGACTTAACCAGATTTTATGCTAATGCGAGAATATAGTCTTTCAATTGACTGTGGTGCTTCCCCGCGAGCCCCATAAAATTCAGATCATCGTGAGTGAAACCCCCTCACAAAATATGCAGATTCAATGCTTAGATAGCTAGGTCTCTTCTCAAGAAGCTATACACGATGTTCGCCAATCCATAATCGAGCTGCCCGGAACCTTCCAGTACTCATGTTTCCATCTCGAGCACAAGGGAGAGAGAATAAATGACTTCGTTCAGATATCCGAGGTCCCTGGCTTAACGGCGGACTCAGAAATACACTTAGTCGAGGATCCGTACACAGAGAAGGAGGCAAGAATACATATTATTAGAGTGCGGGAGCTTATTGGTGCTGCCGGGGATCGTACCGATACCTTGAATGGTATCATCTCAGGAGCTTCGCTGCTTGATTCGGTTACATCAAAGGAATCCAGTCAAAACGGCACGAGTACAGCTCCGTCACATCCAATGGTTGGATTTGACTTCCAAGCTTCCGGCAATCTCTCGACCCTTCTACCAAGAGCACAAGAGCCAGGGCCAAAAACTGTCAAGTCAATTTCAGTCTCTCCTTGGAATCCTCCACCCTACCATCTTAGACAGAAGGGACATTTGCTCTATCTACAAGTCACTACAAACGAGGGGGAGCAATTTCAGATCACATCTCACGTATCTGGCTTCTATGTGAACAAATCCTCAACGGGAAAATTTGACCCATCGCCAAAATCTGCGCCAAAAGCCCATTCCGCGCACTCACTTTTAGCACTTCTTAGTGATTTGTCTCCATCATTTGAGGAATCCTTCAAGGGCCTCCAGGAATACAACAATACCAAAGAACCTTTGGCTACATTCCAAATCACAAATGCAACTCCCTCAAACCCTTGGGTTGTGCCATCAGCAACGGCGCCCCTTGTTGCGCATCAAGCTGATATAACACGTACTCAAGAAAATTATCTAATTGCTGGTATTGAGAATAGCGAGACTTTGCGAGACTGGAATGAAGAATTTCAGTCTACTAGAGAACTACCAAAAGACACCGTTCAGGATCGTGTATTCCGAGAGCGATTGACTTCGAAGTTGTTCGCTGACTACAACGATGCCGCAGCTCGTGGTGCGATTCTAGTTGCTAGGGGTGAAATAGCTCCTCTCAACCCAACAGAAGGCAAAGATGCTCAAATTTTCGTCTACAATAACGTTTTCTTTTCCTTTGGGGCAGACGGCGTGGGTACTTTTGCCTCAGAGGGTGGTGACGAGGCCGCTAGAGCAGCAGTAGGCAAGGATGTTATGGGAGTCCGTATGGTCAACCAATTGGATATCGACGGCTTGTTTACGCCAGGAACTGTAGTTGTTGATTATCTTGGAAAGCGTATTGTTGGACAAAGTATTGTTCCAGGAATATTCAAACAACGTGACCCAGGCGAGAATCAAATCGACTATGGTGCGGTGGATGGCAAGGACATTGTCGCATCGGATGAGAAGTTTGTGTCTGTTTTCGAGAAGCTTTCCAAGGCCTTGAAAGTCAAAAAGCATGCAGTTTGGGACAAAGATGCAAAACGTCATGATCTCGAAGGCAGTATCGAAACTAAGGGTCTTTTGGGTACTGACGGAAGAAAGTACGTTCTCGATTTGTACAGAGTCACCCCATTGGATATTACTTGGATGGAGGAAGTCGGTACCGCACTTGACAGCCCTAAGGAGGTCGATGCGGCGAGTGAATCTGCATACCCACATCGCATGACAGTTATCCGACCTGAATTGGTCGAGGCTTACTGGAAGGTAAAGATGCGCGAATGGGTAAACGGCGAATTGGAACGTAAGCGCGAGGCTCAGAAAGCCGTTGAGCCTACTACCGAAGGAAAGGAAATCGAAGCCGCAACTGAGGCATCGGAGCCAGCTAAAAGCGAGGAGCCAACCGAGAATGGAGAAGTGGCCAAGAAGAGCGAATCGGATGAGGTTGCACAACCCAGCAAGCCTGATCAGGAAAGAATTGATATTGGCGATTTCAAGTTTGCATTGAACCCAGATGCTTTCAGTGGACAGCAGCCACAAACTGATGAAGAGAAGGCCGAATTTGCCGAGGATGAACAACAAGTTCGATTGGTTTGCGAGTTCTTGCGCAAGACAGTGTTACCTGAACTTGTGAAGGATCTCAAGGAAGGTGATGTTGGTTTCCCTATGGATGGACAGTCTTTGAGCAGGCTCCTTCATAAACGTGGTATCAATCTCAGATACCTCGGCCAAGTTGCTACTCTTGCGGATGGCAAGAGACTCGAGTCCTTACGCATTTTGGCGGTTCAAGAGATGGTGTCGAGAGCATTCAAGCATGTTGCCGGCAATTATCTCCGTTACCTCCCTATTCCTTTGACAAGCTCATGTATTGCCCATCTGCTCAATTGCTTGCTCGGTACAGATTTGAACGCAGCTCCAAAAGCAGATGTGGATGAGGCTATAGCTGCGCTTTATCCAGAGGCAGATTTGAAATTCAAGGAGGTCACCCCAGAAAGTCTTAAACAAGAGATTGAAGGTCAAGTTCTCCGTCGCTTCCGCTACACCCTAGACTCTGCATGGACTGCAGGTATCAAACATTTGCAACTTCTTCGCGAAGTTTCCTTGAAGCTTGGTATTCAATTGGAGATGAAGCCTTACCATTTCACAAAGCAATCGCAGACTGAAGCAGCAGCAGCTCCACCGGCAACTAATGGTGAGGCTACAAAGGACGCGGCTCCCACCGGAAAGAGCACCAACGGCAAGAAGAAGAAGAAGAATGCCCGTGAAGCCTCTCCTGCATCTGTTGTATCTGCAAACGCCGCATCGCCTGTCACCTTCAACCCAGATGATATCCTTAACACCGTCCCAGTCATCAAAGAGGCGTCTCCAAGAAGCTCCCTTGCAGAAGAAGCTTTAGAAGCTGGTCGTATTTCTCTTCTACAGGACCAAAAGAAGTTGGGTCAAGAATTGCTCTTGGAATCTTTGTCATTACACGAGCAGATTTATGGCATTCTTCACCCTGAAGTGGCGAGAGTATACAACTCCTTGTCGATGCTATATTATCAACTCGACGAGAAGGAGGCTGCTATGGAACTCGCCCGCAAGGCTGTTATAGTTTCCGAGAGAACGTTAGGTGTTGACAATGCCGAGACGCTTTTGAACTATCTCAACCTTGGACTCATTGCACACGCAAGTGGAGAGACCAAGTTGGCTTTGACATACATCAAGCACGCTTTGGATTTGTGGAAGGTTGTCTATGGTCCAAATCATCCTGACTCTATCACAACAATCAACAATGCTGCAGTTATGCTGCAACACTTGAAGGAGTATCACGATTCTCGCACATGGTTTGAAGCATCCCTCAAAATCTGTGAGGAGGTCTACGGAAAGCATTCTATTAATGCTGCAACCTTACTCTTCCAACTGGCTCAAGCTTTGGCATTGGATCAAGACTCCAAATCCGCTGTCAACCGTATGCGCGAGTCTTACAACATCTTCCTTACTGAGTTAGGTGCAGAGGACAAGAACACCAAGGAAGCAGAGAAATGGCTTGAACAGCTTACTCAAAATGCTGTATCAATTGCCAAACACGCAAAGGATGTTCAAGCCCGCAGAAACAGAGGAATCCGAGTCTCTCCTCGTGTCACTCTTGGACAGACCCAAGTCCAACCCCAAATCGGCCAAACTGTTGAGGCCGCTGCTGGTCGAGAAGCTCCTAGGGGACTTGATTCGCGAAGCATTGATGAGCTTCTCAAATTCATTGAAGGAAGCGATCAAAGCAACCAAAACAAGAAACGACCTGGTCGAAGTAACCCAAAGCGACGAGGGGGTGCTGCGGCCGCCGCTGGTAAATAAGGCATAGGGCCGGAGTATAAAATCTAAAATTTAGCATTGGGCGGCGTAAAAGTTATCAAAATTCATTTCTGCAAGCAGTGTATCAACAACCCGTTTTTATTTACCTCTTTCACATACTCAGGAGTGGAATTGGCTGGTCAGCATTTACGTGTCTATGTTTTACGACCCGATTTGATGTATAAACTGAATAGCCCACGGGATATTAGGGGTAATGGGCAGTTGTACATTCATGTATCATGATTTAAGACGCATTACGGAATCAAAAAAAGACATCTTCTCTCCTTCATTATATATACATTAACGCTCGAATGCTTTTCTTAGCAGGTGGTGATTCTTGACGTCTGTGTGTATTTTACATCATACATAAGATGTGACAATGGATGATTCATAAATTACTTACATGATAATATCATTGAGCCAAACTTTCCACTATAGACTTCATGCACTTTATGACATGTTGATAGATACTATGCAGGTATCTCGTAGTAACTGATGATTGAGTTGTTGGCTTGATTCAGAAAATGATCTTGTGATGGAAAGCAGGGGAGTGAGGTTCCGATAGTCATCGGCTAAACCAAAAACCGTCACCGCCCGAGTTCTCCTTCTTCAAGCTCCAGCCTCCAACCTAGCCCCAATAGATACGAGACAAAGAGTAATCAACCTCACCACGGATTATACAAATACAAATATATCGGATTCTGGTCTTTATTTATTTTATTACGTTGCAACATAAGGAAAATAGATCTGTGAATGACAATTTGCGATTAGTTGTAGTTTTGTCAAACTATATGGTTCCTTGATCTAGATACACATACGCCTCCGCCGGTCTGTCCATCACATATCGTCAAGATGGCGATCAGCCCCAAAGTGCTCATACCATTCCTGGTAGCTATGATGCTGGTTACGGGAGTCTGCAATACACTTCTCACAAAATATCAAGTCAGTATACGCTTCGAGTCTGTTTCTGTTATCTGCTAACCATAAGCCAGGACAATGTTTGCGTCCGGAATTGCGACAATCCCGATCCCAAGAAACGAGCATTATTCGAGCAGCCGGTCATACAAACGGCTCAAATGTTCGTTGGAGAAATGGGCTGCTGGCTCTTTGTTGGCGCATTTTCTCTTTATCGCCGATATTTCGCAAAGAACGCAAAGCCCGAAGAGAATGGTTATGAAGCAGTTGATACAAATGAAGGAGAGGCCGCAGATAACGATGGAGCGAGCATCTTGACAACTTCGACTGCAAAGGCAATGGATGTGGATGAAAACAGGTTACCATTGGTGGGATGGAGAGTGCTGTTGTTAGCCTTACCGGCTATCTGTGATATCTGTGGAACGACTTTGAGTGAGTAGTCCACGTTTCAGATGTTTCATTCATTAGCATTTGCGTCCACAAGTCACATTTACCATGCTGTTACTAACAGCACTTCTTAGTGAACGTCGGTCTCTTGTTTGTAGTCCCTTCAATTTACCAAATGACTCGAGGAGCTTTGGTGCTCTTTGTTGGAATTTTCAGTGTACTCTTTTTGAAAAGAAGGCTTCACCTATTCCAATGGTTCGCTTTGGTGACCGTTGTTCTTGGAGTCGCTGTCGTTGGTCTCGCTGGAGCTCTTTACCAAGATGACAAAGCCGCGCCGTCTTCAACAGCGCTTGTACACGACGCACTAAAGCTAGCCGCAAGAGAAGCCAGAACACCAGAAGCCCTGCGCGCTATTATTGGTGTATTTCTAATTGCGGGCGCTCAAATATTTACTGCTTCTCAATTCGTTTTGGAGGAATACATTCTGGAAAATTACGCTCTGGAACCTCTCAAAGTTGTAGGCTGGGAGGGTCTGTTCGGGTTTGGAGTTACAATTTTCGGTATGATCATTCTCCATCTTGCAGTCGGTAGAACCGCAGCGGGAAGATATGGATACTTCGATCTTGTTGAAGGATGGAGACAAATTACACACTACAAAGCCATTG
The DNA here is from genome assembly GCF_013461495.1 of Botrytis fragariae. NCBI lineage: Eukaryota > Fungi > Ascomycota > Leotiomycetes > Helotiales > Sclerotiniaceae > Botrytis > Botrytis fragariae. The sequence continues at coordinate 2,056,412 of NW_023500993.1, forward strand.
GAGTCTCAAGTGTGCTTATCATGATCAGCATCGGGTAATTTTCCTCTCTCCATCTATCTCTTCTTTCTAGCTAACCTGCTTAGTGGCTTCAATTTCTTTGGACTTTCCGTAACCAGAACAGTCAGCGCCACATCTAGGTCCACCATCGACACTTGTCGTACACTCTTTATTTGGGTTGTGTCACTATTTCTAGGATGGGAAACTTTCAAGTGGTTACAAGTTCTTGGCTTCGTATTACTCGTGTACGGAACTTTCTTGTTCAACGACCTTGTCCGACCTCCTTTGAAGTCTTGCATCGTTCGTGATGTGGATGAGCTCTTGCCGTAAGTTCGATCGAATCTTTCATATCGTCCACCCGTCATTAGATCTTGTCTGGAACCCCTCTTTTTTGTCACGTATTTCTGCAACTTTCAATGGTACCCGTGCGTGTTTTTTGTGTATGGGCAATTGCTGATTCGCAAATTTAGAGAAGAACCTATTGAACATATGTAAATGCTCTTAGGGCCGCATGGGGAGCTGTGTACAGTACGTGATTTATTCGGGGAGAATAGCATTTGGGTGGGAATTAAGAGAACATTGAGAGATCAAGTAAGAGATAGAATCTATATTGATAAATTGCAATGAGAGGTATGCGCGCGTTTTGGTTGATATCGGATAATGACGGTTTGGGTTGGAGCATTAGTTGGAGGCGCAAATGGCGTTCAGGGTTCATATGCATGTAAGCTTGTGTATGTAAGCCTCAAAATTGTAAAAAAAAATATAAACAAAAAATGTTGAACATATGTAGATAATCTATCTGCACGAGGTTGAAATCGGAACGTGACGGTCAGTATTTACCTTGAGAGATATATTTTCGGATGCATCAGACTGGATTAGGTGAGCCGCGGGTATCGCCTCAATTTTCAAGTTGTATGTATGCACGGTAACTTTGTTTGATTTAAGAAGTTCGCGTACTGTTTATTACTATCCCACTCCTTATTTGTGTGGTGCACTGGTGCGGTGCGGTGGGATGGTTGGGGTTGGGGTTGGGATTTGATCTACCTAGGTTCACTTAGGAAGGAGGAAAGAGGGAGAAGGGGAGGTTGTGTTAGAAGTTAGGGATCGGTTGATTACCTGCACTGCACCGTAGTGATTAAGTTTAATTTGATTCTCTTTTTTGAGGGGGGAGAGGAAGGGAGATAATGAATGACATGTGATGGGATGGGATGTATCGTGTGGTATGTGGCATATATAGTAGGTGGTATGGTATGGGAAGGGGAATTAGTTTGGTAGATTGGGTTTATTTGATGAGTTACGGCGAAAGTTGTTGTAGTACCATATATCTATCTATCTATCTATCTATCTAATCTGTAACGAATATTATACATACATACATACATACATACATACACACATACACACATACATACACACACATCTAGATGAAAAGCAGAAAGAAAGAACGAAAGAAGATCAAAAAGAGAAATCGGTAAATGGACCGAATGCTTACGGGTGTGATGACTCGTTTTGTGAGGAAAGTAAATGGCTCGTCCGACGTTGCTCTGGAGTTAGCCGATGCTGCAGATTCATGGATGGGTTGATTGGGTTGCGGCATGTGCGGTGCGTGCGTGCGTGCGTGCGTGCGGCTCATGATGTGAGGGAGTGTGTTGGTTTTAGCCGCATGGTGGGTGTGGGTGTGGGTGTGGGTGGTTGGATGTTATTGGTGATGATGATATGGGTGTACTTGTAGGTAGGGTAGGTGAAAGAGTGGGAGAGGAGGAGAGGGGAGGGGAGAGGGGTGTTTGTAATTTTGTGTGGATGAATGAATGAATGAATGAATGAGTGAATGAATGAATTAATGAATGAGTGAATGAATGAATTAATGAATGGATGGGAGTTTGGGAGTTTGGGGGTTTGGCGATTCAAGTTGGATTAGATCGGATTAGATTGGGGGATGGAATGAATGGTTGAGGGGTTGAGGTTGAGGTGCGGGGTTAGGTGATAGGTTATATATTATATATTATATGTTATGTGGTATGTATTGACCTAAGTGGTGAGATTGGAGGGATAGCATGGCTGTGAGATATCGGGTGAGATTACTGTAGAGGATAGGATTTCTCATGATCTAGGAACTTGTATGATGATGAGGAGGCGAGAGAAAGATTTCGGAAGAGTGAGCATTCAGAACGGATGAATAGATGGGAGATGAGAACATGAGAGAGGGATGAAAAGGATGGGATGGTGAGCATTATGAGATACCTATCTAGACAGGGCGAGGGAAGTAGTTTCGAATTCAATGTAACGGTGAATAATATCAATTTTCATCCATCTTCATGTTCATTCGTCTTCGTATCATGGTTGATGCCGTATGTGCTTATACTGGCTAGGTTAGATATTTTTGAAGTTTGACCTAATTCTACCTTGAAAGAATGAAGCATTTTCATTTGTGCCTGGCCCCCTGGTGAACAATCCAAGACAAGTACAGCCTCAATTCTCGAACTCAACAACAGCCGTTAATTCCTAGTTGCAGTTTTCTAATCTAAGTGGCTCAGTAATTCCACGCAAGAAAGTTCAAGTCAGCGTGGCCGTGTGCTACTCGCATTCCTTGCTCACTTGAGAATCTAGTTCGAAGAGAGAGGGATAAAGTGGGCAGAGGGCAGAGCGGGCAAAGAGGGCAAAGAGGACAAAGAGGGCAAAGAGGGCAAAGAGATAAAGCATACTGTCAATAACCGTTTTATTTTTCTTCTTTCTTTTTCCCTTTTCCCTTTTCCCTTTTCTCTTCTCGGCAAACGAATACTACGATGCGGCGCTCTTCAGCGGCGTGAATCATAATGCTACCTTATCCACCTATGAGGACAAGCCACACATACACCACGCCTACTTGAGTGAGGTACATGAACGTGATGTTAACACTGCTATGTATTCACAGTAGTATGTATTGACTAATATACTCGGCCAGACTTCCGAGGTATACGAAAAGTGCTCTAGATTTCCCCCGGTCCATGGAGTAATAGTGACGGTCATACCGAACAACAATACATAGGTTACGGAGGAGACACGAAAAGAATATTGATATATGTCTATCGATCTGAAGGGAACCATTGCGCTATACAAGCTGGTGATCTGTTGTCTAGTTCCAACGAGACACTGGCAGCATTGGTTGATAATCTGCCGGCACGCACTGCCTTCTTTAATATGTAAGGTTACAGAGAATGCGAAAGGTTTCATAAATAGATGCCGAGTTCTTTGGATCAAATTAGATTACATGTACCTATACGTACCTTGAGTACTTGGCCATTCACGTGCTAATGCTTCTGGTCCTATTACCGTGCTCTGCTCTCCTTTCTAATCACATCTCGTCAAGTAAGATATATGGTAGTAGTATGTGTGTATGGATCGAGCGAAAGATAGTCCGCATCTTGAACTGTTCCATGGATCCTTTTCTGCTGGCCGCAGATGTGCTTTGATAGATTTGACAGCTACCACAATACCACCCTACCTAGGTACATTATACATATTCTGAACAAACCCTGAGAAATCTCAAATTAGAAACTGCTCGATTGCTTTGCCGTTCTTCATGCCAGAGGATGCCCCAGTAATAGATGTATGTAGGCATAGTAATGGTATAATGTACGCAGCACTCGCAAAGGCTGTACTGTACTACTAATCTGGGTCTATTCTTTCACATTGGACAAGAAAAGCACCAGCCCAAAGATATATCCATATCTATCCTAATTCACCCACCCACTCAGATACACAACCCATTCATGACCAGATAAAAGATAATAAAAAATTCAATCAAAATCTCCCCTCATTTGTTTCCTGGGGAAGGAAGGACTCTACCGCACCGCTACTCTTACATTCGTCTACCTATACACTTGTCTACCTTGTCGTGTAGTGTCTTTTCTCGTCTAGTCTACTTTAATATTTGACATTTGGCATCTAGCATCTAGCATCTAACATCTAAACAGCAATCCTCGTAGACTTCTCTTCCTTCAATCTTGTTCTCCACACTTCCGACCAATTTTTTATGTTTAAACATATTATGCAATTGTTACAAATAATGCATATTGGACATTAAAGAGGGGATTCTGGGGCTCCAGATTGACGCTAATTCTACGGTCGTCTGAAGTAATCAACGAAGCTAGCTCATGGGCAGATCTACCGGATCTTCTATACAGATCGCACACGCTTCACTTTATTCTGCACTCAACCACACTATTTTGGCCATATTTATACTATAATTTTCTTTTGCCTCTTTTTATAATTTCACTGTGTATATTTTATGACCCATCCTCGGTCAGCAATACTGTTAATCGGCTGGGCGATTCCGGGAAAGTACGATTAGAGGCTCGCGCAATATAATCGCAACCTTGGAAGTCAAATTATCCTTTGCAAGAACGAGCCGACAAGTTCTATAAACGATTCGAGCCGCGGCCCTCATCCCCCACGAATCTGTCATCCGATTCGGTACTTGGATTATTCATGCAATCCTATCTACATTGTCTGGCTGTATTCTCTGCTACTCTCGAGTCAATCGGCATCTGCATGCCTTGTATGCTATGAATATCTGCCTAGCAGTTCAATGTATGCGATACGTTTAGTGGCTCAATGGAATTATGACCGAGATCGCAGATACCTACTTTGATCCCGATGACGTTGGTCCGCGCGACAGTCCTATATTAAAACCGATGCATATTAATATCAGACCCTCTCCTCCCCAGAGGTTCATCCGCCTCCTCCCATCAGTCCCGAAGCCGGTCCGGACAGACGCAGGGGGGAGAAACGACCCAAAAGTCGCGCTTGTCAGGCTGATGCTGTACTCGTGGGTTTGATGGGTGGAGGAAAACGTCCTGACATTGCGCAGTATGCTGGAAATGAGGCTCTGCCATCAGACGAGGGTGAGGAAGACGAAAGTCCCGTCAGAGGCACGGCGGTGGAAATTCCGGGACGTGATATATCTCCTGGAACAGCTGATCTCGATATTGCCCAAATGGCAGTTGATATGATAAAGCGCACATTTCCGGAGTCTCGGAATAATTCGCTGGGTTCCACTGGGGAAGCTCTTGAAGCTGATCAGGTACCCGCAAATGGCAATGCCAATACAAATGCACAAACACAGTCACAAGCACAGGATGCTATAGATATAGAGAGAGTCAGACTACATTCCAATTCCCATGAATTATATCAAAATGCTACGGTACAGGGAAGTAGCGTAGAGGAAACGCATTCTACCCCACCTAACGATCCTGGAGGTCTTCCACCTATGCTTCACTCTCCACCTCAATCCGGCTCTACAAATAGCAATGGGAGTCAACATATTAAATTACCATCAATAGCTGAATCATTGAAACAGCTTGTTGAGGAACCACTACCCAATTCTAATGAAACTTCATACTCCCAATCTCCAGGAAGATCTATCTCAAGATTTCCTCCTGGACCCGGAGTAACATCACCAGCTAACTCTCCAAATGGTCTTCGGAGAGATATTATGTCCCCCTCAGGACCATTATTCAATCAATTTTCGACGAACAATTCGAGGAGACTTTCAACGTCTGAAGGGCGTCCATACGGTATGACGGCGGATTATAGCAGTGGGAGCAATGCGGAAACGCCAAGCACGGATCAATCAGCTTCAACTCCCGCTACTATGGCCATTGATCGCATGAGTATAGATGGGATTACGAACCCACAGATTGGAGGGTTTCAGTGCACTTATCAGGGGTGTGTTGCTGCGCCTTTTCAAACACAGGTACGAATGAGATCATGCTTTTGATAGATTTCTGGATGTTCCACCAAAAAAAAACAAATACTACGTAGAAAAAGGTGCTTCAACTCTAAGATGCTAATCTCGTATACAAATAGTATTTATTAAATTCCCATGCAAATGTACATTCTTCCAATCGACCGCATTATTGTACGGTGAGAGGATGTTCGAGAGCCGAGGGGGGAAAGGGGTTCAAGAGGAAAAATGAAATGATTAGACATGGTTTGGTTCATGATAGTCCGGGTTATGTGTGTCCTTTTTGTCCGGAAAGAGAACATAAATATCCAAGGCCGGATAATTTGCAAAGGTATGTTCAAATTTCTCTATTTTTTTAGAACTAGGGTGGAGGGAGACTTTTGAATGTTGATTGATAATTTGATAATTCTCACGCCTCTGAACAAAATGGAAAAAAATGTCTGGATCCTCTTCTAACTTGCAACAAACATAGACATGTAAGAGCACATCACACGGATAAAGATAAAGACGACCCGCTCTTGCGAGGAGTGCTCGCGCAAAGACCGGAAGGTCCGAATAAAGGCAGAAGACGTAGAGGTGTCAATTGAGAACCGCTGGGTAGGGCGTTGGTAACTGAAGGAGAAAAGGAGAGGGGAGTCGAAAATCGAAAATTCAAAGAACTTATCTATCGGTCTATCTATATATGGGTCGGATTATTTTCTTCACGCTTGATGATGTGCAATTTGCAATTTGTAATCCGCGTTTGCAGATTCTTCTTGCAATTGGCAAAAGGTCATAAAGCGGAGTGGAGTGGTGGTGTTTCATTAAGGAGGGAGGCCTTGTTCATTTTTTATTATTTTTTTGCGTTGCGTTGCGTTTTCTGCGTTTCCTCTGCTGGATGCTGGGTAAAATTTTACATACCTACCTAGCAACGACGCGCGCATAAACTTTGTTTCGCTTTTTATGACTTGATGGTTATGGATTTGGATGGATCGGATTGAATGGAATGAATGGAGTATGGGAGTGGGAGGCACTTTTTGATACCAGAAATGGATTTAGGGGGTGTTCTTTTTTTTTTTTGTGTTGTTTTTTGTCGGTTTGAATGGAATGGAGCCTTCCTCTCTTTTTTTGAAGTGAAATTTCCTTCTCGCTTCGAGGGAATGTGGAAATTGGGAAGGGAAGGGGAGGGAAGGCGAGGAGGGATATGGGACGTGGGGAATTAGTGAAGGGGTGGATGGAGAGATGGATGGATGGATGAGTAAACGGATGGATGCTTGGACGGATTGAATAGTAGGATTCTTCGGTTTCATGTCTATACATACTCCACACTTACTACCCACTACCTACTTTATACTCAAACACCAGATTCGTTAAAAGGGCAATTTTAAACTCTTTAAATGTATGTTTGTGTGTGTGTGTGTGTGTGTGTGTATCTTGAAGTGTGAATTGTCCATCACGAGTAGGATAAAAGACGATTATTTTGTCTATACTCATTTCCTACTAAAAAAATAAGCATACAAAAATACCACCCCCACCACCCCTATCCATCCCCCGTCCCCCAAACCCCAATCTCCACCTTGGAATCACTCAACGCCTCGACAAAAACCTCATCGAAGCCCAATCTCCCACCCAGCCTCTCCACCACTACCCAGATCCCGCCCATCCGATTCATCTCACTCGAAATATCAATATCCCTCGTGCGGATCCCCGCCGGCGCATCGCTGAATTCTCCCTCGTTAGACGACTCGAGAAGAATCTTATTAGGGCCCTGACCCCTCTCAATACTAACTCTCAGACTCGGTCTCGATTTCGTCGGCGGCGGTCGATTTTCCATACTCGTTTTTGCGACGAATCTCAGACGGGTGAGACGGGCGACGGTGATGGGCGCGAGCATTCTATCGATTCCATTTTGGAAGACGAGCGTGGGGAGTTTGGCCACGAGTCTGCCTGCCGTTTCGGCGAGGACGGGTCGGATTTCGCATCTGCTCGAGGATTTGACGCGCAGGGTGAAGTTTCCAATTTCGCCTGCTTGGAAGGTGGAGCAGACGATGGTGTATTTGCCCGCGGCTACGTTGTGTAGCTCTGCCAATGCACAGCCGCGGCGGTAGTCGCCTGAGCCGCCGACTATGTCGCGGGAATTGATAACGGTGACGCGTTGTCCCGAGGCCCAGATCATGGTTACGTGGACGGCGATGTCTTCTTTGTCTGCTTCGAGGACGAGCATTATATCGGTAGGTTCTGTGATTGCGATGCTGAACTGAGGGTTTGAGGGGTAGGATGGAGAGCTGGCGTTGCCACCCGCTGTGCGGGTTGTCCAGGAGCCGGGATGAGAGGTGCTGAAAGTGTGACTGTCGGGGGCGGAACAAATGGTGAGGGGAGAGCGAGAGAAGAAGGAGAACGAGAAGGAGTATTTGGGGAGAGGGAGATTTTGTTGCGCGGCTACGACTGTGTAGGAGGTGTTTGCAGGTAGCTCGAATCGCGCGAGAGTTTGGGGAGAGTCGACGTAGGCACCGCGGTGTAGAGCGCCATCGCTTAAGTAAACGCGATGACCGGAGGCGTCAAAGACGTACAGACTGATGAAGCCGAGGGACTTGGATGTGATGCTTTGTGTGCTTGAACCTTGAGCAATATCGTGTTCTTCTGTAGTGAAGTGTCGACTGAGCATTACCCAGACAGTCTCTCCTTTAACAGAATGAACGACATATTGAGGGTTTTGAGTAAATGTTCCGATGTTATTGACGTGTGGAATCGTCCAGGAGAGATGGTGATCTTGTCTATAACGAAAGAGTCCAGGGTTCCAATTGAGGTACAAGGACTCGAAATTCTGTATCACATCCTCAAATGCCATCCAAAAAGTCCCTGGTTTGGTGGAACTTCTCGCGGTGTCAGACGCTTCCAAGGATTCCCGAAGACCTTCCGTCCAAGTATTGTCTCCCGATGCCTCCTGAACTGGACTTCGTCTAGGCCCTTTCCAAGCCATACCATCGCACCAAGGATTTTTGACGAGTAATAGTCGTTGAGAGCCAGATTCTCTCATATCCAGAATAGCATAGTCATGCTCACCAACCAGACCCAAATCAGCTTCCTCTCTTCTGGTCAACTTACCAGTCCCCAATGTAATCATGGCGTCGCCGAACTCAAAAGATTTATAAATACGCTTCCACAGTAATTCAGACTGAATTTCGTCACTTTATCAATCAATTTGGTCAGAATAGCTTGATGCCCGGGAAAGGGTATACAATACCTCTGTAAGAATATTTGCTCAGGAATCCATCCAGTCATTATCCATAAGTCTGTGCCAGAGTTCGAGCCTGGAAAATCGTAGCCGCCTCGCACTTTTAGATATGCTTTCTCAATCAATGCAGGCCATAGCAACATAGGATTGTTTCTATCCACGACATGAAGATTGCGAGCTGAGCTTGAAGCTGGTAGCCGATCGTCTATTGTGACTTTCCTATAACAGCCATTGAATTGAAGACGGAGTATGTATTTCCCATTTTTAGATGATCTCGGCCTCTGCTTTTTTATATCATATGGGCGCAGAATAGTATCCAGTACCTATTAGAGAGAGTCAGTAAACTTAAAGTATGGTCAATATGACATTCCAAAATGTATATACCTTGCTATGACCTTTTCCAGCACGTGCTGTTCCCGCACAAAGACTGGCTACGACAGAACAATCTGTAGTTATATCCTGGACAAGATCAATATCTTTAGAGGCATTCATAAGAATATCGGTATTTTCCACATCTTCCAGCATTTGAGAAGGAACCTCATCCCTCTCGTGAGGTCTCTTCCAACCTGCAAATGTTTCAATTTGATCCTCAGAAAGCTTTAGCTCAGAAGAGTCTCTATTGGAGTCAGTAAGAGGTCCCAGTATGCTCATCGGTTCCATCTACATACGTATATAAGGATGCTTCAAATATCGTGTCATCAGGTTCAGAGGTCCACCGTGGGAAAATAAATCCGTGCAATCTTGATCCCTCGAGCAAGATAATTTCTTCATGTTTACTCAAGGTTCGTTCGGATACTGGAGCTTTCAGGAAGATTGAAGCGGGTTTTATAGGCCAAGTGGATGACTTCTTGATCTCTTCCGCTTTCAACATCAATGCCTTGCATTTTCGGTTGATCCTTGCCTTTTCGACATTTCCAAGTACTTGCTTCGAAACTTCAATATATAACTCAATAGCAGCAATAGAGACTTTTAAAGCTTCTTCCTTGGAGCTACATTTGTCAATGCTCAACTCCGTTTCCTAGCCCCAGTGTCAGAATGACTTGTTCCATCACTAGGATTAATGGGTATTGACGTACAAGAGCTTTGGCTTCCATAATGGCTACAACAACTCTTATAGAGAAACGTTTCTTCGGATACGAAGGTGAGCAGCATATGAATGAGAGGGTTCTCAAACGGTAGATATCAAGCCATATCCCTAAGCAAATACTCGTTTGTCTGGTGTATGGCTTTTCAGACTGCTGAGGGAGATGTTATTCACTGCGAAGCTGGAGGAAGAAGTGTAAGCAAAGTCGTAAGGGTGTTCACTGATCAACCTGTGCTTATGCTTTATGTGTAGTTAAACCAACGGCTTGGATTGTCGTCGTTTCCCATCCGTTTCATCAGTTGCAAGAGCTGAATATCCACGTGATACTCGAGATTCATCATAACCGTGGACAGTACGATAGAGTTCTTGGCATGGAGCAGTGGAAATTCTGTGGAATGATGGAATAAAATGCACGGTCCCATAGCGAATATCCGAGCCGAGGTTTAAGATCGTCACAAACTCCGACCCTCGCGCCGCGCATGATAGCAATACACAACGGCTAAACGTGAAGAAGGAAGGAATATGATTCAGGAATTCTTCAAACTTAATATCATATGTTAGATATTCATAACCTCCCATTTATTTATCTGTATTTGTGATACGTACTTGTGTCTTTTATAAATCATTAAACATTCAAATAAGATATAAAAAAGACCTTGCACTAAACTTATTCCTTTACCTAATAATACCCAGACTCAATATCCATTATTGCTTGTTTGTTTGCTGCTCCATGAAATTTTAAAATCCCATCGTTCTATATTCCTCCTACTCAAGAATATAAAGTCGGTTCAGGATATACTACAAATCCAACATGACAGGACAATCAAAAGAAGCTGTTATCCCGCCTTGGGGTTTGGCAGTTGCTGGAGCTACAGGAGCTGTAATTGCAAATGCTATGGTATATCCCCTGGATATGTAAGTTTTGATCCCCGTTTGCGTGCGCATTCGCAAGGCGGTATGTAATCGTTTGCTTATATTCTACGAATCTGTTGGTATTTTGTGGCTAATATCGTAATTCTACCAGAGTCAAAACTCGCCTGCAAGTTCAAGTCAAACGCAAGCCGACCGATGTAGCACCAACGGGTGATGATGCAGTCCACTATACGTCGACTTGGGATGCGATTTCTAAGATTGTAGCCGAGGATGGAGTTGCTGGACTCTACGCTGGTATCAATGGCGCCTTGATTGGTGTCGCCTCAACCAATTTTGCCTACTTCTACTGGTACTCTGTCGTTCGAACCTTATATCTCTCTTCTCAGAAAATCCCCACGCCTCCAAGCACTGCAATCGAATTGTCTTTAGGAGCCGTCGCGGGAGCTGTTGCCCAGGTCTTTACTATTCCTGTTGCAGTAGTTACCACTCGTCAACAAACACAAAAAAAGGGTGAAAGGAAAGGGATGGTAGATACAGCTCGGGATGTTATCCATAGCGAGGATGGTTGGACCGGCCTTTGGAGAGGTCTCAAGGCCAGCTTAGTACTCGTTGTTAACCCTGCCATTACATATGGCGCATATCAAAGATTGAGAGAGGTTGTTTTCCCAGGCAAGACAAACCTCAAACCATGGGAAGCATTTGGTAAGTTTGTGAATTCAATGGGACTTTCGGGATCTAATTGGAATGATAGTATTGGGAGCAATGTCCAAATCTCTTGCAACCATCGTAACCCAGCCTTTGATTGTTGCAAAGGTTGGACTTCAGTCAAGACCACCCCCTTCCAGAGAGGGTAAACCTTTTAAAAGTTTTATCGAAGTAATGCAATTCATCATTCATAATGAAGGATTGCTGGGCCTCTTCAAGGGAATTGGTCCACAAATCACCAAGGGACTCATTGTTCAAGGTCTCCTAATGATGACGAAAGAAAGGTAAAACTCGACCCATACAATTTAACCCAAATCAGATCTAATTAAGCTAATACTTTTGTAGAATGGAACTACTTTTTATTCTTCTCTTTAGATATCTTCGAAAGATTAGATCAGAGCAATTGCAAAAGGCCGCAGATCTTGCAGCGTCGAAAGCCAAGCAAGTTCTCCCAGTCATTGCTAAGTAATAAAGAAATTCGAGTATTGAGCGAGTAATAGTAAGAATGAGGGCATTGAGATTTCTTTCTGGTTTTGGGTAGTAGAGCATTGTAAGTTTTGCTAGGTTTAGCTGGAGTAGACGTGATAGAGCTTGTACTGTACATATATTTGATGGGAAAACAAATTGAATGACACATATGACATTCTTGACCATGGGCCGTGAAGATACAAATTCACATGATAACTCTTCAATCTAAAGTAAACGGAATGAATAGCTCAAGTTGCGTCTAGACTTCGATGTAAAAGGGCGGGTGGAATTCCAGCGGGGGAAGCTAGTCGGATTCACGTGATTAAATCGAAATTTAGGCGAGCAACCGCCGCACCAAGATCATTTTGGAGGAAAATTAATTCCCTCCTCTACGATACGAAATCGACCACCACAACAATCCAACAGACTGCTAATTAACAACAGTCGCAATGGCGAGTATGTTAAGATCCCAATATATGGCAGTCTCACAGTTCATTGTACTGATTTCGCCTCTTTTTAGAATCCAAGAACTCGTCCCAACACAACCAGTCGAAGAAGGCTCACCGTAACGGGTACGATCCCCTACATATTGTCGCGATCAATAACCGCAAATTCCGTCTACTTCAATTAATAACCGGTCTTGGATGAATGGGGGCTAATTTTACATCGACGCGCAGTATCAAGAAGCCAAAGACCTCCAGATACCCATCCCTCAAGGGTACCGACCCCAAGTTCAGAAGAAACCACAGACATGCTCTCCACGGCACAATGAAGGCTTTGGTTCGTCCTCCTTCCGATCATCAGTTTCCGTCGCATTCGAATACTGACTATTGTTACAGAAGGAGTTGAAGGAGGGCAAGCGTGAGACCGCATAAATTTGATAATATCTTATTTTATGGGACTTGGTTGTGGCAGTAGTTGCATTCCGATATTTTGCTCTACAGGGAAGTGGAAGCAAGCCGACGACATAAACCGGGATTAGACACTGGGGGCGATAGTTCTATCCATTGAATCAACACAAGCTACACCATTCGACGTACCTCAAATTTCAACTTGTGAGGATAAGTGAAAATTGGCCTTTTTTCCAATGACTCCCTCCCCCCTGCCCCATTCCTTTTCCACTCCAAATTCGTTTCCCCCATGAACATTCATCAACACAGGCATTTGTGTGTACAGCTTTTAGAGCCATTTCAATGCTCTCTAGCTGAAAGGATATTTTCTTTTCGTGCCAAGATCAAACACCAGATCCCTTCATTACCAAACACTTTTTCTCAATACTCTATGAGGCAATGGTGCATGACGAAGGGGTTACAAATCAAATCGTGGATATCAAATGTCAAGTCATAGTACTTAGGATGACTTCATTTATGAGACAACATTTATCAACATGTATTGGATACTTTTGGGACTTCGGGGGTTAACTAGCCACAGGCAGGTATTTTTGTTTGGCCCCAGTGATAGGACTTGACTTGATAAGCAATGTTATTCGATTCTTTTCTCTTCAATCACAACCCAGAATTGTTCCGGATAATGGCTATCCAGGAGGATGTATGAATTTTGAAGTGAATGTAGCTACAAGTGAATACACCTACCTAGCACCTACCTGTCTAGGTAATGAAGAAACCTCGAGATGGAGATGGCTTCATTTCTCACTATAACCTGGGACTTGATTTGAAAACCAATAATCTATGTTGGTGAATTTGAATGTGAAACAGAACTTTTTTCTTTATTCATCAACGGCGATCTGGCATTGGCTCTGCTTTTTCCAACATTGACCCGACCTCCTTCCGCGGTGAATCCCTTTTTACGTATCTAGCATAATAATAAATGTACAATTGTACTTCCCTCGGGGATTTTCCTACCTAGTACTTTTTGATGAGCTTATTGCTCCGCATCTACTCAATCCGAAACATTACTTTTTGCCCCCTCCTCTTCAAGAAGAACAAAATAAAACGTTGGACACAAGCATATCTATCCATTTTATCTATTATACGAGTAGATACCTGGTACCTACCAAGTATCTACATCTAGAGAATAATTCCTGAATTCAAATCCAACTCATCCGGTCAACTCAAGTCAAACTCGACTCGACTCGAATGAACTCAACTCTGTACTCATAACCTACTCTGTTACTGTATCAAAAGTACAATATCAACCAGCAACGGTCGATTCGGTACTATTTGGGTATTTGGTAATCTGGAAATCGGAACCAGGAACCCTTTTGGGATCTCGAGTTATCCATCTTCTCGTCTTTCATCCATTCTCTCAGCCTGATTTCGGGGCTTCTTACAAGTTACAACCCAAAAAGTACCTGAACCCTGAGAAATCCTTCTCTATTGGTTCACTACCACCCACTTCCAATCCACCATAAACTTACTTAACAAAATACACGAACCTATCCTGTACTTCGATTTGGTTCCTCAGCAGGTCCTGCAGGTAGCAATCAAGCGCATCGGTATTTACATTGGAGCACATCTTTCTAATTTTGGGGTCGAGGCTTTTGACTGGGAACGAACTTGCAATCTTCCTCGCATTGACATTCGTCGGCTGTGTTTCATATTTTCCCCCATTTCCCCCCAAAGCGAATCTCCAATCTTTTTTATTACAGCATCTCGTTTTGAAGCTACATTTTGAACAGTTATGCTCAATATGTCGGCCGGACACATCATAGGCAATCGCAACAGCACTCCTGTCGAGTCTACAAATACTTCATCACTCCGACCTCCATCTTCACGCGCTGTCGGCTCAGGTCATCACCTTCGAGCTTCTGCAGACATGGCTGGATATTCAGGTTCACCATCTGCTAGCCGTGGCCAAGCTCGTCCTTCATCCGATTTTTATGGCACTCAACAAATGCAAGGTCAGGGTGTCCCTGAGAATGATACTGACTTGGAAGCTCAGCAATGGATCGCCGACATTGATCAATATGAGAATACTTTGGAAGAAATGGCAGCTGCAACTTTGGATCAAGACTTTAAAGATGAGTTGAGTGCAATAGAACAATGGTTCCGGGTTCTGAGTGAGGCCGAACGAACCGCTGCTTTGTATGCTCTACTTCAACAAACAACCCAAGTACAGATTCGCTTTTTCATACAAGTTTTACAGCAGATGGGCAAAAACCATCCAATGTCTGGTGTGTTGTCACCCGCAAACTTTGATAAAGGTTAGTTTCAAAACATCTCGGCTTCACACTTTTCTTGAGGTCTAGCTAACATTTGTCTACTCCAGATCCCATGTCAACTCGACTAAACGATGCAATGGGCAAGCTTGGTGGTGATGGCTCAAGAAATTCTATTGGCCGTCCTCCCGCCACTCCATCTACAAAGAGACACTCTGTCCTAGATCCATCCATGATAAACAACATGTTTCCAGATGCTGCAGCAGCCATTGCCAGCAAAAAGGCTGAATATACTCAGAACTGGGGCAATCCTCCTACCTCAAACAGAAATAGTGCAGCCTACGACAACCGTGCCTCTCTCACCGCACCTGTCATCGCTGGTCTTGGAGACTCGACGGACAATAGCGCACCTCCCGCCTCACCATGGGGATCTCGCAGTAATGACCAGGCAAACAGGCCCAAGTCATCTTCGGGACAACCACCCATGGGCCAGTTTATGCAACCGCCACCATCAGCTGGTGGCTTGCGCTCTCCCAGACCCACTCAAATTCAAGGCTCATCTAATCTCCAAAATACTGTAATCAACGCTCCTGACAATTCTGGCTCTGATATGCCCCTACTTTCGCCATATAATGCAGGGAATGGAAACTGGGCCTCGATGGTCAACACACCAATGGTCCCCAATTTCAATGCGTCGAACAGCAACACTGATATGGTCGCAAACGCTACGGCTATGAAATTAGCGGCTCTTTCTACAGTCAACAATCGATTTGCCTTGGATGATGTGCGAAAGTACCGCCGTGCTAGATCAAACGATGGTGGACAGGTTCCACCTTCCCCCGGTCTTCCCAACAATATGCCAAACGCTAACGTTGTCATGATTAATGAACACGGACAAATAATGAGTCGAGACCAGGTCCTAGGGCTTCAAGCTCAGCAGCAGCATTCTTTCGGCGGCAGGCAGTCTAGGCCAAGCTCCCCAGGTTTGGCCATGCAAGGCGGATTTGGCCAAGTCAATTTCGCATCTCCACAGAATAACGGCTTCTTGGCCGCATACGATGGAGCCTCACCTCTACTCAACAATGGCATGAGTGGCTTGAGTCTTAACGCATTTGGTATGGGACAGCATGAGGGGTATCTCTCTGATCATAGTGAAATGGCGCGGGGTAGATCGCCACGTGGAAGAAGGGGTAGCTCAAAGCCCCCTGAGGATCCTACCGATCCTAGCCTTCTTCAGGATATTCCCAGCTGGCTGAGAAGTTTGAGATTACATAAGTACACCGATCAGCTTAAGGATATGAATTGGACCGAGCTTGTGGAACTAGATGACGAAGCATTGGAGAAGAGGGGTGTCAACGCGCTTGGAGCGAGAAGAAAGATGCTCAAAGTGTTCGAGCAAGTAAAAGGTAAGAATCTTGCAACAACCTCAGAGTGAAGCTAACAATATTTTTAGCTGCGAAAGCGGAGGGTAAGCTCTCATAATTTGATTTCATTATTTTCTACTGTTTTCACGCGAGCTTTTCGGTTTGAGTTCCAAATTGTATTTGAATACGAGACTATGGAAACAGCGGGTTGGGCAATCATACGGTTCAAGAATGTGGATATGAATGATGTTGGATTTTTTTTTCACAAGCTCCACAAACAGACAGCTTGGATGAATCTTGAAATACACAATTCAAATTCGTATCTTGAATCACTCCAAATAGTTATAATCATGTAATGCGAACACTCGTCTATCTATGTATCTTTCTTTGTACCATTTAGTCTGCACATATATTTCATTCTATAGAAGGCACTCATCCTCTGGCTCAAATCTCTAGATCTATATACCATACCTCCTTTGTAGATGCTTCTATTTCAACCACCCTAGCACGTGATACAATTCATATCACGAATTAACAAACACAGGAAGATAACTCCAAATCTATAATGATATAGCTCTCTACGGAGTAAATAAAAACTAGAAGACTATTAGATGCGAAAAATACGAAATACGAGAATACCAAGTCCCCCCCCCCTCATTCGCATTCTTGCGCTGGTCAGATTTTTTACGTGGAGTTAAGAGGCCGCTAAAAATTTAAGTTTACCATACATAACCCCTGAATCCCCATTCCCCCCCAAAATGGCTTGTAACTCTGATAAGCTGGACGGATCGCGCGAAGCCTAGAACTCTTTAAATCGCTGGGCAGTCACATACCCGTACACAAATTCATGATGCGACTTTATTTACTTCTTTCTCTGATTCAAACTCAATTTACTTATGCTCATGTGTTCAGTATGACTTAATAAAGGTTGAAGAAGCAAATTCTTTCGTTGCATTTTTCGACACATTATTGAGACAGTGTTTCGATACCCATATCAACCGATACATTCATAATGGCTAATCATGATACTTTCGCGGCCGGTGGCGATAATCATGCGAGTACCAATACCAATGCCAATGCCAATGCCAATACAGCTTCGCCTTCAGCGAATTACCTACGCCAAGATGAACAATCTAGTATTGAACCAAGTGTCTTACCATTCCCCCTTCTAGATGGATCTTCCCCCCCAAATCCATCGTCTACCTCCAAAGTCGAAGAACAAGGAATCACTCGAAGTAGAGGAGCATCAAGTACATTGGGTAGTATTCGGCGAGTTTCCAGAGTATTTGAGGAATCGAACCCACCGACGGGGTTTTGTATTGCATCGGGACAAATCGCATCGCAGGTACCTTCGATAACCGATATCAGAAGAGGAAGTTTTGGAGTCGAGGGTTGGTCGAGCGAGGGACAGGTTCGAGAAATACAGAGACGGACAAGCTCTTCTCGAAGCACCATTTCACAATTGGGAGATCAGGATAAGAGTAGGAGAAAGGATTCGACCGGTATGAATACTTCCGATCATATCCCATCGGGTACGGAAACCAAACATGATGTTCTTCCCGAAGCACCAGAGGAAGAGGAACGTACACAAGCGCATTCAGATGATCTGAGAACTACTTCTACCACCACGAATTCAGACGTCAAGAAGAAAGTGCTTGTTAAACCGAATTCCAGTGTTCGGATTAGCAGCGATACAAATCGCGCGTCTCACAATGCGAAGATAGACGATGAATACAGAACGACTCCTTTTGATAATGGATATCAATTTCCGCCCAAACACTCATGGCAAGTTTCCACGGCCATATTTTTCAAAGCCTTTTGGAAATTCTTCATTACTCCTGTGGGATTTCTCGTTACGGTGTACGGTTTGAATGTGGTTGCGTGGGGTGGTATGCTCTTTTTACTACTCTGCAATGCTTCGCCCGCCATGTGCAAACCAACCTGCAACGATATCAATTCTCCTCGACGCGTCTGGATCGAAATCGATTCGCAAATTCTCAATGCCCTTTTCTGCGTAACGGGATTTGGAACGATTCCCTGGCGCTTCCGCGATCTCTATTATCTCCTCCAATACCGAATTGGAAAGAATGAACTGGGACTGAGAAGACTGGCTGGGATCAATAGATCTTGGTTTCGTCTCGCGGGTTCGCAGTCTTTGTCCCCGGAAATAGATCCTTCTCACCTCGACGCCCAGGATTCCGATACTCCCCTCCCTCAGTCAAGCCTCGCATATCCCCTCTCAAAATCGCCGGATGCACCACTGACAGGTGTTCGAGCCCCCGCTACCGCTATGTGGAAACTCGACTTTGTGGTCTGGACCATGGTGTGGAACACCTTTCTCCAAGCCGTCCTTTCGGGATTCATGTGGGGACTTAATCGGTATGATCGTCCGTCGTGGAGTACGGGACTTTTTGTGGCGCTTGCTTGTATGGTTGCTGCGGCGGGTGGGATTATGTCGTTTGTGGAGGCGAAAAAAGTCAAGGCGATTGAGGGCGTGCCGGTGAGTGAGGAGGATAGAGAGAGATTGAGGATGGATAGGGAATTGGGGGTGTTGCATTATAATAATATTAAAGATGAGGGACCGAAGGAAAAAGAGAAAGAAGGGAAGGGGAAGAGAACAAAAGGAGAAAAAAGCAGAGCCGAGGAGGCGAGGATGCAGCAGAGTATTGAAGA
The DNA here is from genome assembly GCF_013461495.1 of Botrytis fragariae. Lineage (NCBI taxonomy): Eukaryota > Fungi > Ascomycota > Leotiomycetes > Helotiales > Sclerotiniaceae > Botrytis > Botrytis fragariae. Next base: position 2,075,633 of record NW_023500993.1, read on the forward strand.
GGGTGTTGCGCAGGTTGTCAGGTAGCGAGGGCGTTTGTGGATTATTTGGGGGTTTGGTTTTGAGGTTCCGATAATGGGATAGCTAGGGTTTGCGGTGCCTGTATACACCTACATTTATTTATACATACTTACTCATGATATACATACACGCATACACATGAAGCGATGGGTTTGGGAATGAAAATTGAGAAGGATAGTGTTTAGTGTTTATAAGCGTTTGGGTGGGTAGCATGGGTACATGCATGATTTTTAAATATCTATACGCAATAGGATGGATATGATATTCTCATCAGAAAATTGAATAGTTTCTGAACTTTTAAGTTTTTGCATGATGGCGATGGTGATGCGGTGGGAGGAGAGATGTGTGTTTGTTTGTTTATCAATGATTTGGAACACAATAACGAAGTTACTGTTTGAAATGTAGAAAATATTGAGTGAAAAATGATCCAGCCAGGTTTCCTGGCAACAAATTCCATTTCATTGACGTTATGCTATGTTATGTTATGCTATGTTATGCTATAGCCTTTTTGACTAGTATGCTCCGCTCACAAATCATCATATGTGCATTGCTAAGTTCCATCCGCGTAAAAAGTCCCAGTAATGCTAGGTCGATGATATCCGACCAACCTCGAAGTTCCAATTCAACCTGATGCGCATCTTCTCTCGAAATCTCTATCGCCAGTAACATCCCTCAACCAGACATCTCTAAATCCCCATCTCCACCACCTTTCTTCTGTTCCTCTGCTCTCGCCTTTGTCTTATTTTTCGCTTGTTCCACCCATTCCTCATATGCCTTAGGCCCCTCTTTCAATTTATCTCCTATTACTCCCTTCAATACTTCCCCTGCAAATCCTACAAAATTATGTCTTCGTAAAGCATTCTCGAATTGCCACTCATTCCTCTTCTGTTCCTCCCTCATCAACAACTCCACGTCACCCACTTCCCTCGCCCTAACCCTCAAATCCTTCACCATCGCCAATAAATTAAATCGTATCTCCGTCGCTGGATATCGTTCTATTCTCCTCTGTAAAACTGGTATAACCTTCTCTGGAAACTCTTCAACAGTCGATGCTCCATGAGATATAGGTGCAGGTTGCAGACCATCTAATTCATAGAGGATACCATTTATAGATGTATAAGCAATGAAATGATAAACATCTCCATCCTCATCTCTCGAGGATCGTTGCGTCTCATCAACAAACGGACTTGACCTAGCGAAACTGTTATGAACATCTCTAATCAAATCGCTATTACTGAGCGCATCTCCTCTAAATTCCGCCGGGAATCCTGCTGTGAAGTCTTTGAATTCTCGAAGGGGGGTGCCAACATCTATTTCTCCATCTTTATTCAGGAGGACCGAGAGGAGTGCTTGGGTACCACAAGCATTTTGTATAGTCTGTGCCGCGAAAAAGAGATTTTCCGCAGCGGGATAATCGTAGGAACCATCTTTGGGTGTGCCATCTTTATTGGGGGCTTCTCCGATGGGATATTTGAAGAGGAATATGACGCCATAAATGGGAGAGAGTTGACGGAGATAATCAGAATCGAGCGCGATCAGTTCTTCGAATTGTACATCTTTGACACCGAGATTATCGAGAAGAAATGTGAAGACTCCCTATAAGAGGAAGATGTCAATTGTCTGTTTGCTCTAGATCAGGAATTGTGTTGTAGGCTTCTTACTGCGTCAGATTCGACTGAAGTGGGAATGTTAGTATTGTTGGTATTTCCTTTTAAATTTTGGTGACATATAGAGTGCAATACTTACTAGTAGACCAACCACCACTCATATTTGCTATAGTTTAATGTACAAGACGTGTGGTGAGAAGGAAGTAATTTTGAATTACAACTTTACAAACATTTGAAGCTCAAGCTTCCGAAACTAGGTAAGCTCCAGGTGCGACGAATTACGTCTTGCGCTAGTATTGACGCTAAACCCCTCTACACGTGATTGCCCCCTGTTGCCCCCGGTGAGGTGCCAAGTGAGACGAAAATTGTGTTGGTGAAATGAAAAGTAGGGAGTAGATGCACGTCATACTTAACGTCGATGCGTTTCTGTAGATCTCTGAATTTATACATAATTGTGGAGAGGAATATATGGGTATATTGAGATCTCGACCTAATAACTTACTTTTTCTTGGAAGCTGACTGCATGCCTAGTAGGTAGGTAGTTTTCGAGGAACGGGAGAGATATCAGACAGGTCACACATCATTGAGCAGATCACTTGGAGATTTCCATAACACCAGTGGTTTGTTAATTTAATTGATTGATTGATTTCCTGGCAGGTTAATCTGATAGATTATCTAGACACATTATCATTGCAACCCCAGACGTTTGCAAATCTAATCCTGTTCGCACTACACACAAGATAGCTACTATTCTTAACTGTAACGCCAACTGATTTTTATAGCCATTTATGGCTATTCATTGAGCCCAAAAGCTCAGCCCAATCAATAATTCCTCCAATTCTCAAACCCAACCCAAAAACGCCGCCCAATGCAAGATGCTGTATTGGTATATAAAGGATCGTGGGTGCTGGTATTCGTACAAGAATGCATAGCGAAAGAAAATCGTAAACTTCGTGAATCATTGGTCGGATATAAAGGAGAGTCGTTAGGATGATGTAGATATTAAAAGCAATAATTAAGGAGATCCATAAAGTATAATCTCGTAAAAACTCGACGGTGCGCGCGTATTCGCATATTCAAAAAGAGGAATTCGGGGATAATTTGGTATTAAAGCTCGCGGTTTTTTCCCTTGGGATCCACCGGAGTGTTGTCGTATTGAGAGTGAGGTAAATGTTGAGTATGATAGGTATAAGGTTGAAATTGAGGTAAATGCTGCATGTGTTGCTGCATATGGTCGGAATGTTCAGCTTTGATCTGGTCCGCAGAAGACCTGGGCTCGAATTGAAAAGATGATGTTGTGGTCCTGGTCGTAAATGTTAAATCGCCTTCGTTCGAGGTTTATATCCACACGGTCGGAAGCACAAACCCGCCGAAATTGGAGCCGGAGCCCTGTCCCTCATAAAGAGCAAAATCTTCCCCATGCTCGCTGTAGACCGTTGAACCCTCCCCAAAATTCGAAGATGCCGGACTATGGTACCCGCCATACCCACTTGGCGATGGGATTCCCAAGTAATGATGATTGGCGTATGGATCGAGAGTTAATGGCGGAATGGCCGCAGAAGAAATCGGATCTGGCGGCATGGTCATGATATGCTCTTGGCTGTAGGTGAAAGCTGGATTTCCGTAAGGAGAGATAGTGTTAAAATTGTCCTCCATACCGTAACTATGATGTGAAAATGTCGGGAAAGAAGCTGTACGTTCTGGCTGAACCCAACCCATACGACTTCTAAACATTGAAACCATATCTATGGGGTATTCCATAAGATGAAGAGGTGTTTGCATATTGGAATCAGAAGTTTGCGAAACGTTGATGGAGAACAGTCGGCGAGCGATCTCTTCGATGGGTCCCAGAGAAAGACTGCCAAAATATGCTGCTCCGACCTCAGGGAATAGAGGTTCCACGACCAAAGCAATGGTATAGTAATGAGCGAGGATGACTAGCGCTGAGGGTGATCCGCGTGTTTGTTGCAGGAACATAACCGGTAGCCAGAATAACCAAGCTCGAAGTGGGTTGAGCATCTCGAATCGCTGAGCGGCGGTATGGGATGGAGATACCTTTCGGACACCTCGGACAAAACTCATGAGTTGTTGAATAGCCTTGGTGTCTTCGCCGTGATTCTTCAAATGGACTTCAACCTTTTGAAGTTGAGCATAGGCGCGTTGCAATGCCTCCAAATCTTGCTTGCGTGGTTGACTGAGTTTCTTCTGGCCGGGCGCTGGAGATGGTGGTGCGGTTGGGAACGTGCTTTGCTCTGCAATAAAATCACCGAATTGAGATTCCATTTTCCAGGGTTGCATAGCGTCGATGACCTAATAGATGTTAGTTAAAACTGAAATATGGTACCCAATATTAATTATATTCCATACTGATGAAGTTCCATGCATGAGCTGGGTCCAGCCACGCCTAAGTTTGTGTTAGCTTTATATTCTTTGGATAATCACTTTGTTGGTAACTTACCATTCCGTTGCTTGCCAAGAAAGGAGAAGTGAAGCTCCCAAGACTGCATCTGAATTTTGACGAGAAAACTCTCCAATAGCTTCGTGCAAGCCTTTGAGAGCAATGCCACGATGAATGTATGCCATATTTGCCGTCAGAGGGCAGTCTGTCAACCAAGCTAGATGAGTTGCAGACAAGGCAAGTAAAGCGTGCATGACGAAAGGATAGCTCGAACCAATCTTAAGTAAGCTAAAAGCTTGATTAGCATGCCAAAGATTTATTGTGAAAGTGGTTAATCTTACAGTGGGATCTGTCGAGTCCAAATAGTGAAATTTCCTGCGTCATGAATGCTGAGCTCGCTGGAAACGGAAGCCACATGATGAATGAGGCGAAGGTCTTCGAAGTTGAAATACTGAGGGTTGGGAGCTGGATAGATGTATAGATCAGGGAAGGGAAAGTTCCCAGTCTGTTGCCAACGCTCAATGTCTGCTTCAATTTCCGGGGTCCATAGTAAGTCTGCTTTCTCGGGAGTGGCAGCTCGTTCCTCCTGTACTGGCATATCCATATATGGACAACGACAGTTATGTTTCGTACAGTTTCGACTAAATTGTTATTAGTATTGAAGCATCTTGAAATCACCAGATGATTTGTTTTCCATCGACATACCATTGAGGAAAGTTCTCGTCGCAACGGATGTGTCTACGTTTACAGGTTTCACAACCCTTTCGAGATTTGGTATGACTATTTCAAGTTCAGCTATGTTCACAAAGGTATTGTTAGAAGTGTTTATCTTACCTCCTACGAGGGGGTCCACCTCCAGGTCCGGCCATTTTGAATAAGGCTTGGGGGAAAAAAGAAGTTGGAAAAAAAAAGTGAGTAAATAATTGACGACGAAGGCTTGAACGAGTGAAAGCCAACGTCGAAACGGGTTTGAAAAGGTAAGGTCAATAGGATATATAGAAAGCTAGAAAGTTTATATGTTGCGTAAGAGAGGCAACAGAGGGGGAGGTACTAGAGATCTAAAAGGTCTCCGAGGCTGCCGGATATATGTAAGCTTCACCGTCTTGCAAGCGAGTGTAATGGTAAGGCTGCAAGAACCAGCCGGGTTCAATATCTTCTTGATATCACAAAACAATCAGATCTAAAGGCGCAGCGGCTGAACGCAACGTAGCTGTACTTCGATGTCGAGGTGAGCTTGGACAGACTTGGAGCAGCAAGTAAGCATATAAGCTGGGTATGTCTTTAAGGATCCGGAAGATCAAGGGAGAATCCGGCCTGATATAATCGTCACACAAAAAGTAGTGATTGCGTAGCGATTGTGTGGGTTTAAGTTGTTCAACGAAGGTATGTTGTGAGTCAAGGCTGCGAAAGGAATTTCCTCCGAAGGCTTGCCTTTTAGGTTTTTGGGAGAATTAGGGCTGAGTGAGGACGACACAAAAGCGAACGGAAGGAGCCAACGAGGGCTTCCTAAGAGTGATACACACAAGCGAATGTGGTGGGAAGGAGGAGTTGCAGCGAACGTGAGGGCTGAAGTGTGTTTGTTTTCTGGATGATCCTGATGCGAAAGGGAAATATCAAAATCATGATTTGGCTGGCGATGCCAGCATTCTAATAGCAAAAGGCGTCCTTGCCGGGAGTGTGGCAGAATTGATGGAATAGGTATAGCTCTCAGCACAGCCAAGGTACCCGGGATGCGGAGCGCTTGAAAGCCTGCATGTGTAGGGCAGGGTAGTGTGGTACGGAGTGTCTAGGATGATGATGATTTGGATTTAGTATGGTCAGGATTGGATGGCATGGTGGAGATAGTAGGAAGGGCAAAGGTTAGTAGTGTATGATAAGTGTATGGAAATAAAAATCTTTTTTTGGATGAAATAGGCAAATTTAGGTCAGGTGGAATGGAATCAATTGATTAGTGAGTATTTTCCCGTAGTAGTCATCGAGAAACTTAAGAATTAACTACTGGTAGGAACTACAATAGTTCCAAGGGGCAGGCAGACATTAGCATCTTTAGTAGACCATTACTTAACAAACTGCATGGCAGATTCTACCATGCCGCTGTGGAATTCTCTGCTGTAGTCTACTACCTAGGCTGAGAGTGCACTATTTAATTATTCATCCATTCCACCGGCTCTCCACTATTCCATTCATTGCTCCAGTATCTATTTTCATAACGAGGGCAAACAAACAATCTTGGGTGCCACAAGGAGGAAGATTTTGACTGTGTCAGTGTGAGGTCTTGGATTGATCAGATATTAGTCAAGTACCAGTATCGTTATTAGTTATAGAGTAATGGTATATAGGCTGTATAATACCAAGGAAATGGAGAGGTTTCTTTTAGTAAGATAGATGTAATGTGCTTCAAAAAAGGTCAATGGGGGCAGGGTAACGGGGGGTACCGAAGAATGGAACTGGGTTTCCATCGATTTCGGCTCCGATAAACAATAATGATCTCGTTTTGGGGGCGGAACAACCAGAACTAATCAGGTGCTTTGACAGTTGGTTGGATTATTTTAAGGTAGCATTTGCTATTATTACTATGACCGCAAGATTGTATGTTCGCAGTTTACCAGTGCTATGAAGTATTGAAACTGTTAACATTTTCAAACGTAGGATAATTGCTGGCAAGATAGTAGACTAAACTTTGAAGGCAAACCTGAGCTATGATACCTGTAAGTACCGAAGATACAATGCTCATAGGTGCCCAAAAATAAGTGAGCGAGATACGGACATTGAAAAAGTCCATTTAGGTTTCACTTGGAAAAAGGTGGCAGGGCAAACAAGTAAGGGGGAAAAATGGGCAAAACGAAAGCTCGGATAAGAATAGCCTATTTTAGTTTAACCCTTTCCGAAGTTGATGTTTTCGTTTCTGACATACTCTCTGTCTACACGAAGTTTCGATTGAACCAATGATTATTTTTAACCCTAAAACATTATTACCGTTCGTCTTTCGTTCGTTCGTTCGTTCGTTCGTTCGCTCGCTCGCTGAAAGTTTGTATTGTATAATCAAAGCAAAAGAAATCTAAACCTCCTCTGCCCTCCACTACCTATCAAAATCTCACCGCTTTCCATGTTTCCATCTAGCTTTTCCGAAAAGACTAAGAAAAAACTCTATTTTACTGCGGATATGCTAGCAAATTCATCCACTTACCTAATTTTGAAATCAATTCCTGCGTTATAGTGAATATGATGCGACGGTGCATAACTTCAAATGTAGGGAGAAACATAAGGTTGGTGGAGGAAAGTTCCCATCTTCCTTGTCTTGAACAACGAACCAGCTTTCAGCGGCGTAGATCTTCTGATGCAGTCTTTGGAATAAGGTATAACAAGGATCAAAGGTAGTGATGGTTGGTTGTACTCAGTAGTGGATGGAAGGTGGAATGCACCTTGATCCAAAAATAAATTTTATGAATATTTGCTAAGTTCTAACCGTACACTTGCATTTACATACGGACGTACATGCCTACCACACAATGACTTACTCACATGTGCTTTTGACAGCTTAATGACTTGAATCGGATTGGAGAGCCGAATTGGTGTTGGAGGACGGGTTCACATTATCTGTTTGTGGATGAATAGAGTGGAAGATATCTTCTTACTGGTTGATTTCCGAGTTCTGTTTGCATATCACCAACGGAGACCTGCCGCATTCTCTTATGTTTCTTACCCGAAGAAGGATTGGCTTGCAATATTGTTGGCCATCACCCTCCTTCGATGTTTAAATGCTACGGCGAACGAATCAATATCCCTGATCAATGCAAAGGGTTCCATGAATCCATGATATTGATGTTGATGGTACCCGCTATGGGCATAGGGCTCCAGCCTCCATTTTCTTTGCTTGGACTTGATGACAGAGGTTTTGTTACATCATTTGATAGAAAAGGGTTAATTACCTGGATTGAACCTGGATTAACTTACCAATGTGGCATTGTAGTATTTTCCCTTTAACTGAAGATAGCCAAGGGAGAAAGCTTGCCAATACAATATACTGTTGCCTGTCACTAAAGAAATATAAGAGTGTAAATGTCTAAATGTCTAAATCTACTAGCAATCACGATTGATGTAATAGTAGTTTTAAGTTTTTAGCTTGAAAAAACTAGAATTGATACACTGCCAAACCACCACACACGGCTCAATCATTAACCAAATCATTCGACCGAGGTAATTGAATATACCCACCTAGTCTGTTTCCTCCTTTGTTCGACGTAACGTCCTTGATACATCACACATCATACATTGTCATAGCCTTCAAGCGATTTGCAATACGGAGTAATCGATGTGATGAACGTCAAGGCAAGGCACAGAGCGAAACCGAGAATGTGATGACATTCGATCAGAACAGATTATAATATGATGTTGCTACACTACGCTCTGCACTACGCTGCACACTGCAATGCAAATGCATGAATGTGAAGCAGGCCCGATATCTGTCGATATCCCATCTATCCTTTACTTATTCGGGAACATCATCCATAACCCCCATCCATCCCCATCCATTCAATCATGATCCATCACACCCTTCACGTCCATCACATCCATCCATCGCCTTACTTGTACTCACTCTCAATTTCTGTGCTGAAACTTGAACGCCTATAAGCACAATCAAATCAAATTAGACCAGCTTATGATGGCATTGTAACGCAGCTTACGCATCGACGCTTGCCCGCCGCTCAAGCCCAACACCACTCTTCACAGGAAGATGGCCTCAAGGGTTCCTCGTACATACGCATTTGTCGATGCTGGTGACACAGGCGAACGACTCCGCCTCAAACTAAACCACGACCAGCATGACGGATTCAAAAGTCGATTTCTTACCAGTGTCGCACTGTCGAAAAGGGGTCTTGAATTGGGTGGAAGCAAGCAAAATAGACAAGCATTCTTCATGTCCAAATGTAGAAGATTAGTGCACTTTCGCACTCGCTCACACATTTTCTCGTGTCCATTTTTGCATCATTACCGTCGTTACCTTGTCATGATACGGTGCTGAGAGGCCCTGAATGTTTGCGTTGTTTCTGATGACAGGCTGACTGAAACTGCCGGCGGCTGTGCAAAACAAAATAAAAAGAGGATGTCATTCAAAAACATTGCGAGGGCATCGAATACCAATTCCTTCTACACCACGTCGATATTTGGAATAGCCCCTTCATACCCGATCCGCTCTTCCCACGGAACTCGGATATACTACCCCCGTCTATTTTATATAATCATATATATTACTTTGAACAACGATGCGAAGTAGAAAGATGTATCAAGTGATCTAATTAACAAAATAAGCAGATAGACGAAATTGTCCCGACTGACATGTTCATTTGTACTCGTGTTCTGCCCTATGATCCAAGTCATTATCTCATAATTCCTGAGTAGCGTCCCAGGTTACCACTCCGTCGGGCTGTACATTCAATGGGTATTACAATTCCATATTCTGCACTCCAAAACCTTACTCCATACTCGTAGAAGGAATTTGATACAGCATCTATCAACCATACAAAATTTCATGATTAGCATTTCGGGGAGTAAACTCATCCCTCCCGATCGCCGTCTAAATATTTTTAAATGACTAAGGAGAGAGCGTATTCTACAGTATTTTATTCGACTACCCACAACACTAACCAGGGAATTTACGCATTAAGTATCAAGTGCGAACCTTACCAGGCATGACCTCGGGCCACCGTTGAGCTTCTGAGCTCTGATTGTCTCACTTAGACAGGTCCTTAGATCCAACCCATGGTTGGCCGCGGCTGAAGGGGTGAACCCAGCCATATCTCACTATCCCGTGCGTTCAGATCTGCGACTGGGGATTCTTCTATACGGTTTCAGTTTTCCCAAGTTTCTTCCTACACATTACCATCTTTTTGTAACGAGAAAAATCAACAAACCCTAAAACCCCCTTTTTGCTGCACGTTATTGGTTCACTCGCTCTCGCCAAGGACTAGGGCCTTGGCTTCACCGCCTTATGTCACTGCTTATGGATCGATAGGGATTTGGTTTTATAAACTTGGGTATTAGGTAGTAAGAGGGGAGAGGGATTTGATTATTCATATACCGTCAGGATGAGTCAAAACTTCCATCGTTTCCTTCTGTGTGCTTAGCATAAAAGAAGGTGGACTAATGCTATCTCGCTATGCAGAGAGATTTTCTTGTGATAGTGACATCGATCATACAGTACATATTAATTCGAGCGCCTCCTTCATCAAATCCTGTCAATCGCGTGGCCAAAACATCAGTCGTATGCATGGAACTACTGAACAATTACTCTATAGAGCGAAGTGTATAAGTCTGTACAGCAGTCATTGGGTACAATCATTACTGCAGCATGCAAAAGGCAAAAAGACATGTTTAAATCCCCAATAATTTATTCTTAGTACCCATTTTTCTTCTAGAAGATCTAACTTTCCTTTCCGTGCGGTACAAGAGCATGCTGTGCTGTGCTGTACTAAAGAACACACGAAAGTTTACATGCAACATTGAAATACTACGTAGTATGAAAATCGGACAACAACAACAACAGCTACCGCAAGCTTTAAGCACAGAAACTACACTACTGTAGGTATGTTTCCATTCATATAATAATACATGCAGCTGTGTTAATAATCATCCGTTTTTATATAGTGGTCAGATTCGATATAATTCAGGTCCGACCTTACCAGGCATCGTTCATTGTCACTGTTTCTCGGGTCGCCTCTTTTTTCCCATTTATTTTCTACATGCATGACTTCGATCGCTGTGCTTCACTACAGTGCTCTATGAATTTTGGTGCTGCAAACTCGTAGATCCTCGGTCCTTCACGAATAATAGCTTATCTTTTACACTTTGTGTCTTCACGACTCTCGAGTAGATTTGATTGGGACGCTAATGGAACACCATGCTATAGGGATACTATCAGTGCCCACCGTCCACTACAATGGATTTCACCTAGCACTTTGGTAGCTAACATAAAGTTTTCAGCGTTTCCTGGTTTCCTTCGTTCCCCCACTTTCCCACTTTTCCCCAGCGCAATAGTGGTGTGCTCGGCTGGTTTTCTGAGCAGCACCTTTTTGTAGAAGACTAGAAACCTTACCACCGACGTCGATTTTGCCTTGCTTATCCCTTGCTCATTTCTCTGCAATGTGGGGCTAACGGCGACAGCACAAAGCTACTGATACCGATGAGGCAATTGCGGCCATATTGCAAGGATTGATTTGTCTCGGGATGAATGGAAATCCACATAGTCGACAGGAAAGTCCCATGACCTTTTACTATTGCTCGATCACCAAGGATACTACCCAAGCTTGATCCTGTACGAAATATGGGAAGTTTCGAAGAGATAACATGTTTGCCACGCGAGTGGAACTTTAGTCGAAGATTTTTGGCGATGAGATGGGGTTTTTTGAGCAAAGATTGACCTATGCACGTCAAATCTAAGCTCGGGGAGAAAGCTTCAACAATTATTCATTAAAATCGTGGAATTTCCCATCTTATGGGACGATCATTTTGGCGGTGAGGTATGTTGGTTAAACACGCGAGGGGGAACCTGCTCGTCCCCCTCGTCTAAAACCTAATACAGATTCCCCCATCAAGGTTCCTAAGTCCTACGTAAATATCATAGTTTCAACGGGGAATGCTCAAAAAAATATCATGATTCAGCGTGAAGAAGAATTAAGCTCAGAACATTAAGTTGGTGTTTCCGGCGCAAGCTCCAAATAAAGAATGCTTGACCGGCTCCAGCTTCCAAACCGCAATATTGGACCCTGACTCTGCGGTGTTCAACCTATCTACTTTGGGCGGGCTTCTGCATAAATGACAACATTGTTAAATCATTTGGAGAGGCTTAAGAGCATGGTTGTTCCTAGAGTAGTTCTTTCTCATACTTTTCACACGCTATGTTGAACCAATTAGACGCTTGAAAACTTCAAAATCAATATGCAGCTACCACATGTTACTTAGCCTTGGAGGGCTTGTGAAACTATTCCTTGCATTTCTATCTCTTGGTAAATCATGGTGATAGATGTCATCCGAAGTCCAATTCCCTATTTGGAGATATCTGAATGAGTACGGTGAGGACAGAGCATGGGAGCATCGAATAGAATTAAGTCATGGGTAAGCGTCAAGGGGATATCGAAAATCGACGGGTGTGTACATCCAGAGCCACCATATCTAACATCTGTTGGGCCGAAGTATCGACATTGAATATCCGGTCGTATGTGTTTAATGACCATGTCACTTGCCCTGTTCATGATCTTATGGAGAATAAAAACAAACTTTTGGGATCTTTTGTCTCGGTATCAACATACCAGGGCGAGCAGGGGGCAAGGTTCTGTGCACAATTCTTATGAAAGACATCTTACCTTATTGCGCCTGTTCTCCGCAAGACTGGTCAAGCTGGGCCACAGCGCCAAGAGGCCAAGCTTTTATAATTCAAGTAAAGTTTGGTCTTGGCTTTTCTTGATCAACACGGGTGTTTGGTTGTTGAGTGGAGGGCGATGAGGGTTAAAAGCCGAGACAGCCTTTTTAACTCTTTTGATTACTAAAAATAGCCCATATATATTGGCTATATTGGGTAATCAATTCGCTTAGGAACACTCTATATTCTGGGGCCCTTATTCTGTATTGCTCTCTTAGATCCACTTGTGCAAAAATCGAACAGTATTGAAAAGATTCTTGAACTCATCCCGAGAATTCACCTCCCGTAAATCCGATATGTGGAGTGGAATTGAACCTAGGTACCGGGGACTCCGATGCTAATTCCATGAGCGAGAGGAAATCCGTAGGAAGGGAGGAGACCAACACATCTAAAGACAGCGATTTTCCCACATGAACCGGACTTTATCTTTCTCAGAGACCGAAGGCAAGAAAGTCATTCGTTGTGGCTGCAGAATTCTACTTGCCGGCTCAGACTACACTTCACCATCAACCATTATATCCAGGCAGCAGGAATTGCTTCAAATAGTGTAGTTTTAGTATTGTAAACGGTTTGGACTATCGCTACACTACCACCCGTGCGCCACATCCCGCTTCCTCACTAGAACTATCTTTCTGAGACGCACGAGAGGGGAAATGCAAGAAAAAGTAACTACACACGCAAAGCACCTTGTTAGGTTTGACTTATCTATCCTATTCTTGCATGATCTGAGATATGACCTATGACGAAAGGAAAACTCAATGTTTGTGCTTCTTTGGTTACATCCGCTGCCATCGTTCACTCGGACTCGGACCGCATTGATGTTTATGTCCTTAGGCAATGTGTTAGATTTTCCATTCTATCTAGTCTCTCAGGATCGGGTGTAGAAGGCTCCGTGTTTTCTTCCATGTCCATGGCTCCCCTCAGTAGAGAAGGGGGGAGATGAATGAAAATCATGCACATGCTGCAACAATAACATGTTATTGCAAGGTCAAACACACAAGATCTATGACCTGTCCTATCTACGGGCGTACTTTTGCTGTAGAGCATTAATCGTACAGGAAGGGGAACACAAAAGAACTTTCGCGAAGAAAAACAATAAAGACTGCGGGGTATGTTCATGTATTCTCCAGCCCCTCGATCCAATTATAGATAGTCGGTGAACGTGTCATTTTTCTTTCGCATGTACTCAAGTATCACTGCAGTAATCCCACTTCTACTAAAGGAAAGACGAATTGGAATAACGATCAACGCTTATAATCCTGCAAGTATGCATTTTGTCTGCTGAGGATCGAGATATGGAATTGCATGGTGTGGAATTTACTACCCATAAATTGAGAGGATGGATGCAACATGTAACGATACGTTGATTCAATAACACAGCAGCAGCAAACAGTGAAGATGTATGGCTGACTACCTACACGCATCTCCAATCATGATTAGTCCCTTTCAATATTATCAAATTTCCAAAATCTCTCCAATCATCCATATACGCAGGTGTGTACTAGTATTGCATAGATCCCATCCAGTACGCCGCACTACCCCGATTCCGTTTCAGTCACTACCATCGCCATCGTTCGACTATTCGATGAAGAACGAGAAATTGCCGCATGAGGTAGTATGTCGCGATACGTAGGGTATCTATCCGCACTTGATAGGATCAGAAACAAGCAGTCATGCACGCCGTCTTAGTCATTATTGCCAATGCTCAGGGGGTCGCATTATACAAATAATTTCGCTCGTCTCCTCGAACAAACATAGCCCAACTATAGAAAAGCAGTCTTGATTTCAACAAGGCTGGAGTCAGAACTCTAAGTAGAGTTCTCACATTGATTCGATGAGCCACCACGACTTCGCGGTTGTGTAATCGTAGGATGACAGCTTTTCAAGTATTTTGACGGCGAAGTCGCCCAGGCGGTCTGGAACGAGATTGTTCAATTGTTGTTGGTTTGCGATTATGGGCAACAACCTCGTAATCATCCAATGTTCACGCGTATGGAGGCGAAGCCTCGCGGTGAAGGAACATCCTGAGCGAGTAATCGGTCTATCGAGTCAGCATGCAAAGGGCCGACATTACTATACATGTTACTATCTGGGGTTCACTCATCATTCATCGATTACTCACCTTTTATAATCAAACAAGGAGTCTGCGATGGCTTTCAAGATTGCATGGGGAAACTATTGTTTTCAACATTCTATACTTAGAAGACTGTTTATTATTCGAGAATATCAATCTGAGCTTCATTCGGGTCCCAAGTAGGTTTTCAGTGCGAAAACTCATGGCTTGAACATATGAGCAGCCTTTCCGGGGGTCATTGAGTGTCACCATGTAAAACAGTGTGAAAATGTTGCATTGGAGGTAATGGTAGGTAAAGTTGAGATTTGCAATATCTGACTGAGATTGGTCCAGTGTTCTAGTTGATTTTAATGTCCCAGCCGAATTCAATGCTCTAGATGATCTCAATACATCAATTAGATCAAAAACATGAAATAGACTAACAAATCACAAGTTTCTCATCTCCCACTCCAAGTCTAGGTCATCAGAGATTCCAAGCATGACTGAATTCATACATGACCCAAAATACTTCTACCCCAATACCAGTAGCTCTAATCAAGCATTTTAGAGATATCAAATACGCAAGACATCGTTGATTTGGGTTCAACAAACAACCCAATTCTCACATCCATCCACCCCGTTCCGGCATTCCATCGCGAAACAAACTTTCAAGGTATCTCATGCTTTGAGCCTCCAGACTTACGTATATTTCACAACAACAACAACAACAACATATAACACAAAATACACTACACTTCCACACCCTTCCGCGTTCCCGGGTTATCCTCCCAACTCTATTCCTTTCCTTCTACATTTGATTTCCCAGCCAAACTCTCACCATTGAGTTCCCCCCTGATCGAATTGTATCCTCCTTCCGAAGATCCCACAAGCACATTCAATAGTTCAAGACCAAATAGGGTATATTGATACATAGAGTTTGAATAGACATCCTGAAGGATTCAAATATCCCACAAGCCGATTCAATAGTTCAACCCCAAAAGCCAAATAAGGTAGATTGATAGGTACATAAAGTATGAACAGCCATCCCGGAGTACTCAAGAAAAGAAGAAGAAAACTCAACTTTGATCGACGAAAGAAATGAATGAAACATTCACAAAATACTTACTGATATGAGAGGCCCTGGGTTCAGCGACTCGGGGGAGTCTAGAAGCAAGATAGCTGGATACGGGAGGGAATTACCGTTAGAGTTCGAGGCTGAGGTCGATCTGGGTATGAAGGATAAGAGGAAGAAGGTGGAAGGAAGGTGGCGTTTCTTCTTCTTCTTTCGGGGATACCCGATTTTGGGTACCGAAATTTCCGTTGAGGGGGATGGGTCTTACTGGGAGACAGGGGAGATCGGAGAGGAGATGGTGGATGAAAGTATGATAGAGTGAATATAGGGCTCCGGGGATATCTCCGCGGACGTATGGATGTGGAAGGGGGCAGGGTCTCGGGGAGATCTAGGGTACAAGGAGGTGGAGAACCTCTGTAGATAGATGGGTGGAAATTTTGAGCCCTAGTGAGATGTGGAGGATGGGTGGATTTATGTCGCGGATAGTTAGATATGGTATATTTCTGTGACTTGTATTGCGGCACTGTAGATACCTACTCATGAGTCTGTTTCGGGTTGAGTGAAGATACGGGACCCGTATGTGTGTAGCCAGATCTAAAGAGATGTCCCATGCAAGATACATACATGTTTGGTGTTGAATAGAGTTTTGTGTGGATAGTCTGCCCTAAATGCCATTCCATTCCCCAATTCCCGAATATCAAATTATCAATACACCTCAGCTCACCTCCTTTATACCCAGCATCGTATCAAACTCAAACTCAATCCAATCCAATTCAATTCAATTCCCCGGTGAAACCCGCACCCCCTCCAGTCCACCTAGACTCTTTAAATTCTAAAATTCCATATCCCCTTTTCATACATCCATACATCCACATATATACATGCATATACACATATGTATACACAGGACACAGGTATGTAGGTTTCCACCTTCCCCCCATCCCATCCCCTTCTGTCTCAAATTCTTCACCTCCTGCATTCTCCGTATCCACTACCGGTATTTCAGCTCACTCCCAGCAATCCACTACTCCACAGAGCATATTACATAACATCATACTGGATGTATGCGCCCTACGCAAGACAACTCATACATCGGGTATGTGCCTCCTGCCTTCCTACCGACCTCCTTACTGGAGGATCTTGCTCCCCTTTCCCACTTTCCCACTTTCCCATTTCACCTCCCACATACTCACTGTCCTTCAACTCATACATTTACATTCATGTTAGCATCACCCTAAACTCGCACCCTTCAAATTTCAATCAATGAGCATTTCAAAAATCTCCCTCTATACTACTATGTACTATTCGCTCCCCAACTATATGCTATCTATCTACTTCATCTATCTACCTAAATAATAACCCATCGCCAAAAACACTCCCATCTCAACGCTATGCCTGTTGCAAAAAATGCCTCCCTTCGCCCATCCCATTCAAAGCATATTATGCCCACCCGTACCTCTTCACTTTCTCGATGACCATATTTTCTTTCACTTCTTCCCCCAGATTATAGAGCCCAAAAAGAGGTATCAAGATCAAGTATATCTATCTAATTGTTTTTGCTTACTTGCATTTTCATCCATCCATCCCACTTCCCATTCAATCCACCCATGACTATGCATGACATGTCCTTAGGGCTATTATCAGCCCAACCCACAACACCCTACCAGCGTTCCACACCTTCTCAAGCACAGAGTGGAAAGAAATTAAGAAGAAAAATCGATCGCCATGCCATCCCTTTTGCCAGAATGTAGTATGCTATTTTCCTCTTTCAACCCCTATGGATTCCCATCCTTCAATCATCGTTCTTCCAAATCACTAATCATCCCATTCGCTTTAATCATCAGTATCCATCCATCATCCCATAAAACGTAACCTTCCTCACGTTGAATCTCTTTTGTAAATACAAATATTCCATGCATATTTTGCCTTCGAGCTCCTGCATGCTTGTTGTTTGACCTTTTCTTTTCCTCATCATATTGCAACCTATCAGCTTGCATTTATCTTTAATCATTCCCTATCCCATGTACGCCCATCTGCCTAAATTGTAAAACATTTCAATTCTCAGATTGCAATATACTTTGAATTTTCGAACTGGCCCGAAGGTCATCCTATCCATATAAATATTTACAGGTTGTATGTTGATCTTAAAGCTGCGATATTTGCTGGAGCAACATTGCTGTTGAGGAAGGCATTGAAATCCGGAATTAGACCCTTATAAACATCGAGGACCTATGGTTAAAGAATTAAATGTCAGTCATGTCCAAACATTATGATAGGAGGAAATCAATAACTTACTTGTTGGAATGCTTGTTGTAGTTCGACGTTCCAAGTACTGCCAGGTTCAACATCCTTTCCGTATTTTGCAATTGCAGTGACAAATTGCGCCAAAGTTTTCTCCATGGCTTGTGGGTTTAACATGACAATCGACAAGAAGCCCTTGAAAGCAGTAGCCTTTTCCAGGGTGTGATCAACATCTTCGAGAGCCTTAAGAAATGGTTGAGAAAAGGTGGCTAAGTGGGGTGACAGGATCTCAGCGTTGAACAAGCCCATTCGTCCTAGAGCTATAGCTGCATTCTCATTCATCGACTTTGGTACCATTGGATTGGACAGTATTTCGAGGAATTTTTCGGACAATTTGGGCACGTATGGGGCCATGTCTTTTTGGTATTGAATTGCCACCTCACCTGCCGACCAGCATGCATTGTTGAGTACGCTAAAGGTCGACTCAATCTGCTCATCAACAATTGAATCAAGGTCGAGTTGACTAATGAGCACAGGGAGTAGCGTGGGGAGGAATTCTCGTAGTTGTGGAAACACGTATTTTGCACAATCTCCTAATAATGCGTAGGATGATTGGCGGACATCGTTCTCTGGATCCTCCATGCAATATACGAGAAGTTGAAAAAGTTGGGGCTGCGAACCGGATACGAGCGATGCAGATTGCTTATCGTCAACTGCTTGGATAATCGCGCTCAATAAATCCAAACTAGTTACCATGAAATCCTTGTCCGGAGTATCTAACCCTGGATTATTGGCCGCCGCCATGAATTCTTCCAGGTTTTGATGAATGATTGTCACACATCTCGTGAAAACGGGGGCGGCAAATGGGGCGAAGCTATCTGCCAAAGCAGTAGCAACGTACGACAAGCATTCTAAGAGTGGGAACAATTCTCGTGATTGATCAGAAACTTTGTGCCATCTGTTAATCAGTGCTGGCATCAATAAATCAATGAGTTCTGGTTGCGCCAAACCATGACCTACGTGCTCGGCTAGTGTTTGAACGCAGTCGTACAGAATGAACATGTTACGATCCTTGTATTTCTCAAAACACGTGACAAATTGTTGAATGATTGGTTTGCAATAAGGCGTGAGGTTGGTACCTGCTTTCTCTTCGAGATGCGCGAATGCTGAAGCCCCAGCTTCTTGAACCCTCTTGTTGCGGTCCAACATCTTTGTCAGAATGCCTTCCATCATAGGCTCAAAATACTGTGCTCGTTGGTTCGGGTCTTCAAGCCCAGCCCCCCAAGCCGAGTATCTACCGAGGGTCCAGCAGGTGATTTGCCTTACCAAGGGCTCGGCATCATTCAAGAGTGAGATCAGGTAGGGTACCAGTTCGGGAAGATGTGGCCTAACAACGTCCATACAGCCTTCAGCAACGGCACCGAGAGCCAGAACCGCTGCTTCTCGGTGTGGCCATTCCTGATGTCGTAGGTTGGTCATCAAATATGGAAGAATTGTGTTAAAAACTGGCCCGCGGAAATCGTTTGCAAAAACGTCAAGTGCCGCAGCTGAACACTTTCTCAAATTCCACCTGTCTTCAGGGGCCTCATCGTCGTCATCGTCCTCGATTTCCCCTTCATCAAGGTCATCATCATCTTCCATGCCTGCGAGTTTGGCGTAATCGACACCATTCGCTGCTCCATTGTTGTCCCCATTTGCCGCTTGCATTCTAGCAGCTTTAGTTTTGGCGAACTTAGGTTTGATATCCTCGACACGATCCTCGACATCGGCATCATCGCCTCCCCCTTCAAGCAAGGCAATATCTTCCTCACTATATATCATACTCTCAAGTAGCACAGGTATAATTTTGTCAAGGTATGGACCCAATGCAGTGTATAACTCATTGTGCTCCCCAACACTAAGCCAAAATTCGGCAGCGTCGCATGCCAAATCCTCGTCATCGACTTTTCGTTGCTGTGCTATCATATAATCAACCAATCCGCCGATATGAGGAAGAATCTTATCAGGTCGAATTTCCACAATCTGAACAAAGGCTCTGCAGACCTGTCGCCTAACTTCATTTGAGGGATCACTGGCGAGTTGAAACAGGCGGTTAAGAAGATCATCCAAAGATATAAGCAAGGCTTGGGGTTTGTGTGGAATGAAGATATTCAAAGCGGTCAAAGCCAAAGTTCGAATTCGTGGCCTCTCGTTCGCAGCGAACACAATGAGTTTTGGGATGATGAAGGCAAGCGGTCGCTGTCCTTGATATTCCTTGTCTAGCATTTTTCGATTATCTTCACAGATCTTCGACAAAGCTGCCATGGCTCCCTCTTGTGCTTCGGGTGAAATTGTTCCATTGGTATTCCCAATCAAAGCCAGTAAATCTGGCAAAATCTGTGGCCATCCCAAAATACCTCCCTTACTAACGATTTCTGTAATAACATTTCCTGCGTAGTTTCGTATGGTTGGGATTTTGTCTTGGAGGGCTAATGGAACCGAAGATTGTATAAGAGATAAGCTCTCAGGAGGTATCGATTTGTACCCAGATCTAACATTATTCTTCAGCATAACAGCTGCTGCCGATCGAATCGCAAAGTAATCATGTGAAGTATAACTTAGGCCCGAAGGAACCTCCGAATGCGAAAATAGGTAGGTCAGGTAATTGTTGATATCTGGCGAAGACTTTGCTTGAGATAACATCTGTTTGGTATGATAATTAGATCGGGCTCTGCAAAACACTTCTATCTTAGATTATGCGTTTCCAAAGGAAAAACTTACAATCTCTGCTTGCTTCTGAGCAGTCTTGTCCTGCCCACTTAACGAGTCTTTCAAGCATCCTGACAATTGCCTCAAAGCCTCCTGTTCTGGCTGCCACGCCATATCTGCTACCCTCTCACTAGGAGCCTGTCGCACCTTCGATTTGGAGTATTCTAAAGATTCCGATATGCAGGTACGCACTTCAAGGTAAGGAATAGAAGCTCTAGAGGTAACACAAGAATTTACTTGTGGGACGTTAGAGGAGGTAGGTCGACATCTGTCGCAAAGGCTGAAGAGTTAGCTTGTGATGACGGTTTATAAAAGGATTGATGGAGATGATAGATCATTGGATGAGGCGTGAATAAAGAAGGAGCATGACTTACGAACCGCAATTGTGAAGGGGGAGGAGGCAAGAAAGAAGGTAGAATGTGAACTGTGTTACGATTCAATGAAGTAGGAGTTTGGTGGGGTGTCAATTTGTTTGCTAGACCCAAGGGCGGCAGAGAAAAGCTGTGTCGAAATTTGGGGGTCGATATGGTGCTAGTACAACGATACCCATATAATAACGCTTGCAGGGGGGCTATTGGTTTGTATAATGTGAATAAATGTACGTAGGGGAATGATTGTATAAAATTGTGATTGAAGCTTTTTTTTTCTTTTCTTTTTGATTGACCGGACTTTTCGTAGAGCTTTTTCGTAAAGCTTTTTCGTAGAAGGTTGATGAAGTGACAACAAATGACAAAGGGTTTATTTATGTATATTGTACCCGATAGGTAGGTAGGTATGGAGGTAGGTAGTACTAGGCACTATGTAGATAGATACCTTGGTGGATGATGGAAGCGTATCATTCAATACGGAAAAGTTATTACTGGAGGGTAAGTGAATGCTGAAAATTATATGGGGAGTCTTGACGGCTACCAACCGTTGATAGGTAGGTTCGTAAGGGTCTTTTGCGTATGCTACTCGAGTATACTTACTTGACAATTTACTCTTCTTGGTACTGTATCCTCTTTGACTCTGTTCTTTCACTCACTCACCCACTCACTTGTATCTACCACCAACCACGCGTAGCTACTCGTGCTTGTTGAAGAACTGTAGGCTAAAATTGAGCGGTTGTGAAGAACGAACTTCTCGCTTGGTAAAATAACTTTCGAGGGGTAGTGGACTGGAGAGCTTGTTGCCGGTATTGAGATGGGTGTTGCTTAACTGAGAAGATTGGCTAAAATTTCAGAATGATGGGATGGGATAGAGTACTCGTAGGATCGAATGATTGAAGGGAGAAGTAACGCTGAATTGGATATTCAATATAGATACTGTAAAGAGAGATGATGTCTATAGCTAGGCAGATCCGGATACAAGGTTAACAGTAATATCAAGATCGATATAATAAATGTACCATCAAATCCTTTTTGCTTTCCAAGACTGATATATGTAGATACGCTATTTGTTCAAGCAATTTATCACTAAAACGAAGAAAGATTCTTTCTAAGACACCGTGTAACTTCAGAACCCAAGGTCCCAGCCTAAAGAATATCGTGCTCACGAAAAATTTAAATTGCAAATATCTAGTTCTATTCATTCAGTAAAGGATTTGCGGTCAATGGGTTGGCGTATCGCACAATGCTTCATATTCAGATAGACTTATTGTGAGGAGCCAACAACAAGCCACATCTGTGGACCTGCAGCCAGGACAGTTCATACATATACTTATCCGATGATTGATCATTGTAGCTCCAGCCCTATGTCATAAAGCCAACTCATTCCCAATCCCCTCCAAAGTTCGGGTCTTGATGCGGCGGCAAGTGATACTACCGTTGTGTCAAAGATAGAAATGAAATCGTATAGCCTTATCTTCTTCGGGAGATCCGAAATAGATTCCGAATTGAAAATGGCCTGGATATCTTGCATGCTGAAAGTGCGCATGAAATTGTTGAGGCTTCGGCAAATTCTAGACAAGATTGACGGTTGTACACAATGAAATAATTGATAGACATTGAATTATTGGCGGAGTGAGTCGTGGGCCACTGATAGTCTTCAGAACAACGTAAGAACATATTGGAATTGGACCTTGATGAGTTCTCAGTGCTGTTATTGTTGCACCGTGAAGTGATAATGATGTGCAAGTAAGATCCCAAGGATTTGGTCCTGTCTTTGTCAGGTCGTACATCTGACGACTATTGCTATCCCACCAAATTGATCATGATACAACCTCGATGGAGACCCTTAGCCTATAAATCTTTGATTTTGGGTAATACCATTCTTGAAATGGCTTGAATCGTTCAGTAGTCATTTGCAGATCCGGCATGTGTACAACAGTAGGGTGCACAAACATCAAGTTGTAGCTTGCTTTGCAAGAACCCGATTCTCGGTATCGTCCGCTCTCCCTCGTACGAAGTAGAATAATGTGTGTAGTAGCTGGAGCTTCATTTCCATTTAGGGAGTATTGAAGGTAATGACGGCTTCGATTTAAGCGCCATTGGTACCATTCACAATCAGTTCACCTTCGGTCTTTCGCACTTGTTCCATGACAATTTCCACCACCTTCTTGAAACCTTCCATCTCCTCCTCCACAGTCCCGCCCATTCCTGCACTTGCGAAACTGATAGAATTGCCAACGTAGACCGGTTTTCCTGTCTTTCGCGCCAACAATTTTGCAAGACGGGTTGTGAACTCGACTGAGGATTCGTAGACACACAAGGGTGTAGAAAGTGGCTGACTAGCATTCATTCTCTAAACATATGTTAAAACATTGAGACGAAGTAGGAATCGAAGAATGACTTACATTGGGAAGCGCATAGACGAATGAACCTAGAGGTGGTGCAGTGGAAGTATCGCCATTTAATGCCGTCGTGAGAAACAATAATATTGAGACCGTATTGATCGTCAGGTGAAGATGGATGTTGGTCTCTGGAGCTTTTGGAAGAGGGAATGAGATTTGAATGGATGGCTGGGATACGCCCATGACTTCTGAACTCGAGTTCGCCATGTTTTGCTAATGGTGCTTTTGGGAGATGTTTCTGGTGGAAGAGAGTAATATATGTTCTCTTGCTTAGGTTTGGTGGGCTCGCGGGGTACCTAGTATATTTGCATGGGGGGAGGGGACAGACGAAACTGTTCACGATGAAGAATTAAGATTTACTACCATAACATAATATCTACACTACAACTTGTACAATACATAGACTCATACTCAATCTAGTGCGAGCAAATCCAATTACTTACTCAGATACTTCAATTTTCTGTTGCAACCCTTTTTGTTATCTCATTCGAAAGATAATTTCGAACGCAGTTGCTGGAAAGCGGTGAACCATGGTAACGGCAAAATAAATGAGTTTCGTCATTGCTGATACTAAACACTTGAATATTTGAAAACAACCCATTCTTGATCACTAGGACGAGATCGTTCAATCCGACTCCCTCGATGGCATACCGACTCGTCGCGGCGCATGCGACTCCATCTCAATCATCACAGCGAGGTCTTCATACTCTGCGAACTTCGTCAATTTTAGGACAATCGCAATGCATATGCCGGTGTCATAGGCCTCGGGATTTTTCATCATCTGCGAGATTTTATCGTCAGAACAACGAATACAAGGAATCTTTCGGAACGAGACTACGAAGGGCTTTGAATGATACAAAAATAACATGGTATCATATACCTGTGGGCTTGGGTATAGGCTTTTTAGGTCTTGGTCAGTTCTATCGAGTGAATGAGCGAGAAAAGGCAAGGAGGCGAGAGGAAGACGGAGATGGGATTGTAAGGAGTGTAGGATCTGGAGATGATGGAAATGATGAGGGAAATCAAGGACGACCAAAAAAGAGAGAAAGAGTAAGGCCCTCGGGACCATGGTATGTAATTTGCTCGATATGTTAGCTTTTAGCTAACAAGTCTACAGGCAGGTTCAAGTAATGTCAACTCTCCCATTGAAAGCCATGTCAAGAATATGGGGCAGATTCAACGAATTGGAGATACCTTACTATTTACGTGTACCCGGATTTAAATTGTATTCTTTTATTTTCGGTGTCAAGTAAGTGCACTTCTCAATCGCAATAATACACTGTCTCTAATTGTATTCCTGCTAGCCTTTCTGAAGTATCAGAACCCGATCTTCACGTATATCCCAATTTGGCTTCATTCTTTTATCGTACCCTGAAACCAGGAGCTCGCCCACTTCATCCAAATCCTAATGCATTGCTTTCTCCAGCTGATGGCCGGGTCCTTCAGTTCGGTGCAATCGAAAGTGGCGAGGTAGAACAAGTCAAGGGAATGACTTATAGTCTGGATGCTCTTCTCGGTACCAGCAAACCAGCTACTTCCCCTAATCCTGCAGATCCTTCCAACATATTTACCCCGCCTCAAGATACCGCACCTAAGCAAAGTAAGGCGAGGTATAAGGATGGGGATGAAGAGATTATCAAGCAAGACGAAAAGTTTGCAACTGTAAATGGTATCTCATATACTCTTCCAAATTTACTCTCTGGGCCACCTCAAAAGCAACCCGGAAAGAAGTCAAGTGATGCCTCTACTACACCAAAGGCAGCTTCTGAAGCCGAAGTTCGTGCCGACCTTGCTCTTGGCGAAAAGCCGTGGTATTCTCGAGTTACTACAGAGAACAAGACTGCTTTATATTATGTAGTTGTATATCTGGCACCTGGCGACTATCATCGTTTCCATTCTCCAACAGCTTGGGTCGCTGAGAAGCGCCGCCATTTCGCTGGAGAGCTGTACTCGGTATCGCCCTATCTCCAACGAACATTACCTGGTTTGTTCACATTGAATGAGCGAGTTGTACTTCTTGGCAGATGGAGGTGGGGTTTCTTCTCCTTCATCCCTGTCGGTGCTACAAACGTTGGTTCCATTAAGATCAATTTTGATCGAGAACTACGAACCAATTCTTTAACAACAGATACCGCTGCTGACAGAGCTGCCGCCGAAGCTGCAGAACGTGGGGATTCATATAGCGGATTTGCTGAAGCTACTTACGAGGCTGCGAGTCCCATTCTTCACGGTCATGCCTTAAGAAGGGGTGAAGAGATGGGAGGGTTTCAATTAGGAAGTACAGTTGTACTTGTGTTCGAGGCACCTAAAGGAACAAGACCAAGTCTTGATGAAGGTTGGATGGGACAGAAGAGAAAGGGAGGTTGGAATTGGGCCATTGAGAAGGGTCAAAAGGTCAAAATGGGTGAACAATTAGGATGGGTCGATGATGCTTAAGTTTGGACAGGGAAAAGGAAACGAGTATTTAAAACAAACTAAATACTTTGAGTGCATATACTTGTGGATCATCTTCGTTCAAACAATATTTTTTATGAGTTATTGTTTTGGGTGGCTGAGAATCATAGGGGTCCTCAACCCATCAAGGTTGGCCATCAAGGTACCCACTACAAGTAAGTATCTTGTATATACGTATTACTATTTAGAATCCTTCAAATTTTGTATCAACAACAAGAAGAAAACCAAAATATCTTCATCTGCAAATCCCCAAATATGTTAGCAGTTGACGATATCCATACTCATGATGTTCTCATCGTGGGTGGAGGTCCTTGCGGTCTCGCTGTCGCTGCACGTCTTTGTGAAAGCACCCCTTCATCACTCTTCACAGACTCCGAACACCAACGTTATCACTGGATGAAAGCATCTTCAGCACGTCAAACCTCCAAACCCTTCAAAACAAGTCGACGTTCCCACACAGCCAGCGATCGTTTAGTACAAGGTGCATCTTGTTGTAGTGGTCTTGATATCGCTGTGCTAGATGCACACGGCGGCGAGTGGATGAGTGCTTGGAATGAGCGATTCAAGAAGTTAGAGATTAAATATTTAAGAAGTCCGATGTTTTTTCATCCGGATCCGAGAGATAGAGATGGGTTGAGGGGCTATGCCTGGAAGGAGGGGAGGGATGATGAACTCAAGGAGATTCATGGGGTTATTGGTAAAGAGTTGAGTAAACATCAGAGAAAACAGAAGATGAAGAAAAGGTATGCCGTTCTGATGTCCTCGGGTCACGAGAATCCATAAAGAACGTCGCTAACTGAAATAGTGGCAAAAGCAAGCAGGAAACCACATTTCTAGACGAGCGAGATCGACCAGATTATTTCAGACCAAGCACTGCACTCTTCAAGAGCTTCTGTGAAGATATTGCCATTCGTTATGATCTGGCCGATATTGTGGAAAAGTCCAAAGTTAATTCGATCGATTATAAACCCAGTGAATGTCCAGATTGTCCAGGGGTATTCACACTTCAAACATCCACAGGTATGAAACGAGCACGCATTGTTGTCTTTGCAGCAGGTGCTGCTCTAAACCCAGCTTTGCCATCCAATTGTCCATTCTCAGATGAAGGAAGCATAACACACGCCCTTATACCCTCATATCTCAGCTCGAACGATAAACTCCTTCCTCCACATATGGTGCAAAAGATTTCGCGCAGGCAACGAACGAACCTTCTCGTTGTAGGCGGCGGTCTTACTAGTGCCCAAATTGCAGATGCAGCTCTCAAACGCGGCGTCACAAAAGTATACCAAATAATGCGTGGACCCCTCAAAGTAAAAGATTTCGACATGGAACTTGGATGGGTCGCCAAATTCAAGAATCACTTTCTTGCTCGTTACTGGAGTGCAGATTCTGACGAGGAGAGATTGGAAATGTATAAAGAGGCGAGAAATGGTGGAAGTGTTAACTCGGAATATCATCATATTCTGAAAATGCATATCTCAAAAGGTCAGGTTTCACTTCATGAGCATACAAACATTACTTCCGCCTCATGGAATACGGGTTCACAATCGTGGAAAGTGGAGACTTCTCCTGAGCTGTTGGATCTACCCGCATTTGATCATGTCATATATGCGACAGGGTTTGAGATCAACTTTGAGAAGATCGAAGCAGTACAACCGCTGATTAAGAGATATGGCATTGAAACCGTTGGAGGATTCCCATGCTTGACACATGATCTAAGTTGGAGTGACGAGGTACCATTCTTTGTTACTGGAAGGTTGGCAAGCTTAAGAATGGGTCCGGCTTCACCAAATCTTGAGGGGGCAAGAATGGGTGCCGAGAGAATTGCTGTAAGTCTCAATTTTTTCCTTTCTGCCCAATCGACATCATTTTGGGTGTTGGTAATGGTATATTTGCTAATTATACACAGTGGAAAGTAGGTGAGCTCCTAGGACGTGGAGAACCAGACACCAAGGGCGAAAGACGTGACAGTGGATATAGTAGCATTGATGGTAGAATCGAAGGTGTCGATTTTAGAAGATTGGGCTTGGGTATCGAAAACCAATTTGATGTTCTAGATCTGGGAGGAAGTACTTCTGAGAGTGATGACTGAAAGAAGGAGAAACAGAACATGCTTTTAAGTCCATAATACTTTATACCCAACAATGAAGTCGAGATAGCTAGATCATGCAATGGAAGCTGGCATTCTGAGCATCCTCTCTGAGCATCATTAATAATAGGAGTGTGTGATGGAAACAACCCATTCTCGAGCCTTATTAATGGGTTACCTTTTAAGGAGTAGCGAAGATGTAGACTGCATTCAACATTTCAATGTTTGCCTTTTGAGAATTAAAGAGTCTCAACGAAAAACAATGATTTTACAGAGGCAATAGAAACGCTACATGTGCCTAGTATTTATTGGCCATGTTTTCCGCTGTCAATAATGGCCTCCAAAATATCTAGTTTCGTTCATTAGCGGGACTAGCGGGACCACTCCCCGGTAGTAGCGTTTGGATAAGATGAGATAAGCAAGATGATCCCGAAGCTTGCGACCAGATATAATAATAACCGTTTACTTACTCATACTGTAGTTGACACATTAAACGTTTACATCGTCCAAATCATTTCAGCAGGACAGTAGTTGTTTACAAAGCCAACATTCATTCATATACCCTCCTTTATATGTGTGTGATCATAACCCTTATGATTACTATGAAAGAAACAACATCTTAAACAGCTACTCAGCATCTCACTTTACCTGACTATCGCGTTAGATATTGGCCAACCCAATCGCAAAAGGCAAGGTCTTATATCGAAATTATCAGAACAATCAAGCATCCATCATGTCTCAATCACCAGAGAAGAATGACTCTGGTAGTGACACGCCCACCAAGGACGAGGAACAGCCAAAATTACCAACTTTCACTCTTTCTATTGTCTCTCCTTCTGTAGAGGTCGCAAGCCCATTGACTTTCCCCCAACTGTTGGTAACTACCACAGTACAAGAATTGAAAGCAAAGATCAGAGAGGTTGTGCAATCCAAGCCAACCGACTCGGCCCAGCGACTTATTCACCGTGGCCGAATGCTTGAAAGGGAATCGCAAACAATGTTAGAAATCTTTGGTCAAGACAGCGTGAGAATATGTTTATACTTATAAGTGATACGTTTGCTAACTCGATACCTTAGCTATCATCTCTGGATACTCACACCCTTCATCTCGTTCTTCGACCTGCTCCTCCGGAACCAACTCCAACGAGAGTTACAGATCCGCACACACAAAATAATCCCTCGAACATACCCCCTCCTCAAATATCGACCCCTCCACCTCAATTTCGTGGCCAGCCAGCCGCGCAAATTCTACACCAACAACATCGTGACTTTAATCATGCCACCCACACGCAAAGACTGCAGCAATTACAAAGGGAGGCAGAACGTCTACAGCAAGAACTAGAAGCAGGCACCCGGGCTTATCAATCTCAGATTGGTCGTCTTCTCAATTTGGGAAACAATATGCCAACACCGCCCACAGTTACTCGAAATCCGTATGCATCTACAAACGCGAATCATACCTCCCCCATTGAACAACTAATTGCGCAGCATCAGCGAACAAGACGCGTAGGACCACTTGGAGCACCGGATACTGGCGGACAACCAAATATGTTTACGGCTTTAGACGAAATGAATTCCGGTAGATCAACACCTCAACCCAGGGCTCCTGACCATAGCTCTACTTACACTCGGGAGGGTGTCGGCCCGAATGGGGAGAGGTGGCAAGTGACGATAAATGAGACTACAACCACAGTTCCCGCAGGGGCATTTCGATCGCCCGAGAGACATAACCCATTTCGATCACCTGAGCGAGGTAGCTATGTACAGCAACCTGCATCTCCAGTGGCAAGCACTGGAAACCCCGCGTTAGATCTACAAAATTATTTGCGCAATGTAGACAGGTTAAGAGCTCCCCAAGCACCTTCTGCAGCGCCAAGATCTTCGTCAACTCCCCCGTCAGCGCAACCCGGAACTCAAACTCCATCTTCTACCCCCGCACCCGCGACCACATCCGCTCCCAGTACACCTTTGACCGCAATGTCTCCCAACCCAGCAGCGAGTGCATCTTTACCAAACCTGACCCCAACTCCAGCAGCATCTACCAGTATTACGTCATCCCAATCTGTGGAGCCAATGGTATACATACTCACGTCTCCTTCTGGCCCTCGTGCCCTTTTGATAAACAATTCCGAGACTTTCTATACACCACGTGTCTCTAGAACCCGTCCGGGCAATGGTGTAGGTGGCCGAGACCTTATTGGCTTGCCTGAATATCGCAATAGAAATGCTCAAAGAGCTAGAATAGGACGTGGAAACCGACAGCGCGCAAACGAAGAAGTTCCTGCTGCAGATTTCCCGCCTATTCATAATCGTGCTCAAAGAGCAGGGGTGCCGGTTGCACTTCAGTTAGTCAATGTGCTTTGGTTAGTTATTCGGTTGATTGGATTCGTATGGTTTTTCACTTCGGGAAACAGCAGCTGGTCAAGATTCTTGATGATGAGCGGACTTGCAATAGTTGTATTTCTCATAAACACAGGTGTTCTCACAGGAGTTTTCAATGGTATCGCAGAGCAATTCTGGGGTCCAATCAGAAGACATTTAGAGAACTTGATTCCGCTAGCTGGACCAGATGCCGCACTTGTACCTGCGGTAAATGCAGCAGTAGTACCACAGAATGGAGCAGCGGAAGCAAACCCAACTGCTCGGTTACCCCATGGCCAACTTGACGAGTCTCAAGTTGCAGCAAGAATACTGGAGCAACAAAGACAAAGACAAGCTCAGCCAGGTTGGCTCATAACTCAAATTCGAAGGGCAGAACATGCTGCGCTCCTTTTTGTGGCGAGTCTAGTTCCGGGTGTAGGAGAAAGACACATTGCTGCGAGAGATAATGCGGCGAGAGAAGCGGAGACAGCAGCCGCTGAGGCAGAAAGACGACGCGTTGAAGCGGAGACCGCTGAAAATGGTACCGCTGAAAATGGCTCTGCTGAAAATGGAGAGTTGGGTGTCGCTGAACAAGCAAATGATGGTGAACATACAGAAAGAGCTGTTGAGGATGGAGAGGCGGCTGGTGAAACTACAAGGCCAAATGCAGAGGTCGAGCGTGAGGCGCCACCTGCTCAACCTTTGGTCGTTTGATCGCCATTGATCGCAGGATGTGCATTATAATGGCTGTAGACATGGTTAATGGCGTCAGCGAGATTTCTTTTGGGCGTCTCTTTGTTTCCTTGGCATGTTGTGCGCGAATTGGCCGCTTAGCGTTTACACTTTTAATGATGAGATGTAGCGGTCGTTAGTCACTTGGGCTAAATACGTTGATACCAATATAAGATTCTGTTCTTTGGCAAATACTACAAGGATTGGAGAAGGATGTTAAATGTCGAATGAACACGCTAGCATATAAATAAATAAATGACATACTAGAAACTAATAATAGGTAACTTCTCTATCACTGTCTCTAATTAAAAAACCACCATGAACCCCCCCTCTCTACGCTTCATATAAATCTTGCCATATTAATCCCCCGCTTCCGCCTCCACCACAATCTTCGGACCCAACTCCCTAACCCTATCGACCAACCCCGCACTAACCTTCAAATTATCCGTCGCGCTCAACGCCCTCACGACCATCGTTTCACTCCTCTCTCTCACAATTCTTCGCAATGCACTGACTAAAAATCCTGACACCAATTCCACACTCCACGTATCGGGTATGATATTCAACACATCCTGCACATCAAAGTAATTTCCGAATCGTTCGAGGAGCGAAGAAGTTTGTTCGACACGATTACTCAGATCATCTATCTTGAGGAATTCCTGCAGGAGAGTATGGAAGAGCGAAGATTGTTCAGCACGCGTAGGGAGTGTTGCGGGGGATAAGGTGCCTGAGGTTGGATGGTAGATGCTGGAGCCGCCGAGGAGACAATAATTGATCGCTGTGTCATAGTCGCCTAATCCGTGAGTTAGAAGTCGCAATGCTTCTTCGTGGAGCGATTGTCTCCCATCGAGGATGATTATTTCAGGAACGAGTTCTTGGGTATAAGGAGCTATGCGGGCGAGGATAGCAGCGACGTCGTATTGGGATGCGGAACCTTGACTTCCGCCTAGCAATTGGAGAAGACGAAGACGACTATGCCACCATTCTTCCTCGAGGACATTTTCGGTAATGAACTGTCGGTATGTGGGTTTGGGAGGTCTGAGGGCGCGGTATGATTCGTAGGTTTGGATTAATGTGTTTCTTGCTTCTCGAGATGTCTCGAGCTTGTCGGTTACGATGTCCAGATAATAAGCGATAAGTTCATTGATATATTCCGAGTGATGTTTTGAAAAGACCAAATACTCTAGAAATTCTTTGACAGCACCAGGTGCTCCTTCTCGTAAGATTTCGAGAGCTTGTGTTGGTTCGAACTTGACTCGACTTTGTCCATCGGCGAAAACTTGCACTCCTAGTTTGGGATTGCGGGATGCGAGCCAGACTCCATATTCTCGGACTAGAGCTGGGTTTCGAACATTGAGTAGGTATCTTCGTACTTCGTTTTCACCATCGAGAAGCTCGCCTCCTTTGTCTTCTTCGCCTTCTATGATTCTTTTCCAGGTGCTCAAGACTTCTTCCGTCATCTTTTTACTTTGATACAAACGGCTGAGAACGTATAATCGGTTGTAGGATTGAAGTATAGAAATTGCTCGTTCAAAGCAATCAACACCGTGATCCACCAGATTGTTCAGTTCTGCTCGTATGGACTTGGCTCTTGCAGGCCCGCGAGGAGATGATGTATCCATTTGTAATAGCACAATCAGAAGTGCAGCATCAACACTTTTGAAGACTTCAGTCTCGTTTGAAATGCTACCAAAGCCTTTTCTTCGGCGCCATGAGAGCAGGAGTCTCCTTAAGAAACGAAGAATTTGTTCAGACATTATGCCATCCTTATTTGAGTTTTGATTTTCCCAAACTCCATTCGTGATTCTTATAAATTTATCTGCAGCCTCCTTCACACCGCCATGAATCCAAATGCCAGTCTTTCCTTCAATGATCTCGTTTCTTAGAACAGGGATAATAGCAAGAATGACTCTGGGATCAAGGCTTCCCTCAGAAAGAGCTTCTTCGGCGGCTCCATATTCCATTTCTGTGGCTTGACCCACAGGAACTGTCAATAGACTTATGAAAATAAGCAACCCAATTTTCTGTCGGATATAGCCCAAGCTCACAAACTCAACTTCGGTTTTGGCTTCACGGCCTCGAAGAGAATTCAACATTCCAATAGCTTTCTTTCTGTCGAGAGATTGCACCTCTTCATTTTCAGACTCCATATCAAGTTCTGAATCAAGCCGCAGGGCAAGTGGATTTCGAACTGCCCACCATACATTTTCTCCTGACCAGGTAACGACGCGTGACCGCGATTTCCCTAGCCTCTGTGCGAATTGTTGCTCTTCATCATTACGTCGGGCTTCCCAACCTGGCGAAAGCGATTCTTCGAATAGTTCCCTCTCGCCCGTGACTCTTTGCAGTGATGCTGCGGTTGGAGATTCAGCACTTTTTAGAGATAGTGAGGACGTGTTCAAAGATTTCAATGTAAAAGGTTGAAAGCGCTTTAGCCGAAGTTTGTCGACCACGTCATCGAAATAAATGTCCCCTGGTTGAATTACTGATCTCAAGCCAATCTTACGTTCTACTTCATTGCCATTCGCATCATCAGAGGGTGGAGCTTCCAACCAGAACTTCTGTATAACGTCCTCCCCAGGATCCAGATCCCATCGTTGAATTTCAATACCATATCGCACTATATCACCATCTTCATATGTCATTGAAGCAAGTACATATCCTTCCTCTTCTTCTTCCACTGTATTGGGGACGGGGTCGACATCGACGCCACGACCATCCACAACAACCTCATCAGGATATCTGGCGAAGTCCAACGTT
The DNA here is from genome assembly GCF_013461495.1 of Botrytis fragariae. Classification (NCBI taxonomy): domain Eukaryota; kingdom Fungi; phylum Ascomycota; class Leotiomycetes; order Helotiales; family Sclerotiniaceae; genus Botrytis; species Botrytis fragariae. The sequence goes on from NW_023500993.1 coordinate 2,109,353, forward strand.
GATCTAGTAACGTCGCCCTCAAGATTTACAAACATACCAACTCCATGATCGCGTGTACCAGTGCCTGTGACCAGAAGAAACTCTTGCGGGGAAGGCGAAACTATATGTGGCTTCAAGTACACAGGCGGCGTAGAATATATGGGTGCTTGAGCACTAGCTACCGAAGAATCAGCTGGCGGAGGTGGTAATGGTTTCTCCGGACTTGCTTCACGCTGCGCAGGGCCAGAAGAACTGGCCGTAGGTACAGGCGAGGCATCGCGAAATAAGCGGTCAGGGGTGCCTCGCCCAGAACGATCTGAACCGGCTATGAAAGCACCAAGACTTGTACTCCTTCCATGGCTTCGATCATCTGACGAGCCCCCATGAGTCAGGGACGTGTTTCGTGAAATTCCACCACCGCTATTACCGGATATATCCTCGACCCTTCCACCCACGCTACCAGACTGGGAATCATCTGAGGAGGATATGGGAAAGAGGGGTATTTTCAACTGGCGATCGACATCAAGTAAAGCGTAAGACCTGGAATCTGCGACACAAGCAAAGGAATCACGACGGATGGATATAGTGCTTCCTGCAAAATCTATTGTCTATTGATACATCAGTCCAGCACTTATGCATGACCTCGACTAAACATACTCTCACAGCTCGAGGATCTTCCCCAATTCTCACAACTCTCATCTTCTTGTTCAGCGAAACAAGCACTGTGACCCCTCTTCCATCTTGCTCAGGGCTTATCAGATCTGTATTTAAGTCTGTGCCGCCGATCCAATTGCAAGGTCGAATCTGAGTTGTCCCAAACACTGGACTTAATTCCGGCAAGGAATAAAAGGTGACTGTCCAGTTACACAATATACAAGCTTTGTTGACTCTAGGAAGCAGCAGAATCTGCTGGACACCGGGTCTTTCTCGAGTAGACGGCTCATGGTAGGCAGGAGGTAATCTTGAGGCTAGAATATAAGAGGGCTTTCCAGATATGTCGGCAGGATCCGGGGGAATCTGTACGAAGTGGAGGATTTCCGAGGCCGACGTCCCAATATATAGGTTCTGATCTGTGGATATACCTTAGCAATAGAAGAACACGACGGGAATACAAAAAGAGGGGTTACTTACCTAGAAATTCAACACAATTAATTTCAATATCTGTACTATCTCCATCTGCAGACAAGGGCAAGTCCTCAATCAGGCTGCGCAGAACATAAGGACCATTTTCTTGAACTCTTCGTTTCCTTTTCCTTGAATTCGCAATATCTTCTGGATCATTTGAAGCCATTTTTAAGGGCTTACTATGAAGTTATAATTATCATGGCCAATGCAAAAGTACTCACTCATGGCCGTTGAGCTGCTTTTGCGGCGCATTGGATGATAGCTAGTTATCAATGGCTTGGTCTGGTTTGGTTTAGGCTCTCGTGCCCTGTGGGAAGCGTAATAAGGCTGCGATTACAGGGATGCTCACTCGCCAAGGTACACCCTGAACTTTTGAAGTTTTGGCTTATCCAATAAGCATTAACGAACACCTTGCAGCTTGCGTGTGAGATGAGGCATCATGTCAGTATTAATATCAATGCTGTGAATACTTGGAGGCTTAGATTCATCCTACGAGACCTATTCCTTCATTATATTACAATAATAACTACAAGAGAGAATTTATGATTTTACCTTAGACTTACTCCAATTCCACCACCAAATGGTTATAATCTTGTGCATGTCGATATTACAATGACCGACTTCGCAGAATCAGCACTGGCAGCTTCGGTGTCAAGCCCTCCATCTCCGCCCGCAGATCATGTAGCTTCAGGACAAGATGGGGATAATAAGTTTCAAAAGGCAATTTCGGCATGGAGGAGTGAGTCCCTGATGTTCCATAGGACTTCAATACTCGTGCTAATCATTGATAGCAATCGATCTTACCTCCATGATCCCGTCTCTTGACAATACCGCATCAGAAATTGTTCAATATCAGAGAGACTCAACCGTGCAGCGCAAGGAATTGGCACAAAAGACGAAGGACTTCCGGAAGTTAGATGACACAAATAAGCTATCTGAGATCAAAGGGCTATTGAAAGGTTGGTATATTTTCAAAGTTCGCAATGCATTGCCTTACTGACACAAATATCTACCACAGCATACCAGACCTTTATAGATCTCCTCACGAACCACTCAAAGTCTACGAATTCAGCTTTTCTACAAGTGTACTCGTCCTTATCCGAGGCCCCAGATCCATATCCTTTGCTTGAAGCATCAGTCGATTCCCTGCTGCTATCTGAGGATACACTCCCTAAGATTACACAAGAGAACGAGCATCTTCAGAAAAGTGTCAGCAAGCTCACGAGTCAGTTGGAGGATACGGAATCCAGATTAGAAAATGAACGAAATGCGCGCAAAAATCTAGAGGAAGGTCTAGAAATTAAAGTGAAAGATGTCGAAACTTCCTGGGCCGCTGTTCTGGAAGAAAAGAAGGACAATTGGGAAGCGAAAGAGAAATCATTAGAGGAGAAGGTGGAAAATCAGGAGCGCTTATTGAATGAAATCAAGGCGAGCTATGAGGTCAACCAGCGTCTGGGACAATCCGAGAATGCAGAGGATGGAAGTCGCGGGCATGTTACTAGTGCGGAATTGGAGATGGTTACATCTGATTTGGAACGTACAAGCGTCCGTTTAGCGGAAGTTGAAGCTCGAAATGAACAACTACGAATAGAATTAGCTCAGTCGGCTTCCCAAGTCCCAAGTCAGCCAGCATTGGCTTTGGAAGACGAGCCAGCCTACATGCGCTTAAGATCCGAAAATTCATCGTTATTGAGGAAATTAGACGCAGCAAGAGTTGAAAGGGATGCCAAAAAGCGAGATCTCGATACCAAGCTTCGAAGTCTAGAGAGAGAAATTGGGATGCTTAAAGAAGAACGCGATTCATTGAAGACTAAAGTCCAAAAGTGGAGCGATTATGAGGATGTCAAGCAGGAACTTGAAGTTTTGAAGAGTATCGAATTTTCTATGGGAGATGACGATGAAACGCAAGATATTGGGGCTAATTCCAATGTCCCAGAACTGACAGGAAATGGCTCATCCGGAAAAGCGAAGGGGAGACATTGGAGCAACTTCTTCTTGCTAGAAACAAAAAGTTGAGTGATGAACTTACAATCTTAAGAGTTTCTCATCAAGATTTACAGAGTCGCTTGCAAACGATGCAAGAAACTCTTTCTACGACTAATGCCGAGTTGGAAAAGGCGCAAAATTTGGTTGCTACATTAGAGAATGATTTGACAAATATGCAAAACGGGGTTAGCGCATATCCTTCTGCTCCTTCCGTGGCCGGAACATATACAAGTCGCTATCCCCAATCAGCAATCGGCCAATTTGCGTCGAGGAACCGGAGGATATCCCCCACATCATCAATTATATCTGGATTTGATCCCAGGACGCCCATGGGCAGCACACCTGTGGACGTCCTTAGATCAGGCGAGCCTGTAGGGGGAGGTTCTGGTATTCTTCCCATGATTACCGCTCAGCGTGATCGATTCAAGAAGCGCAACTCAGAATTGGAGAACGAGCTTTCCGAAAGCCACCGTACGGTATCGTCACTTAGACAGGAAATTTCTGCTTTGCAAAAGGATAATTTGAATCTGTATGAGAAGACAAGATATATATCAACATACAATCGAGCGGGTCCAACAGCTTCATCGGCCTCATCTTATGCTACCAACCCCAATCCATCTACAGTTCAGATTTCCTCATCGACTTCTTCTGGACTTGCATTAAACCGATACCGTTCAGCATACGAATCCAATATATCGCCTTTCGCGGCATTCCGTGGACGAGAATCGGCTCGTGCATATAAACGTATGAGTCTACCCGAAAGAATAGTCTTCTCAATCACCAGAATGGTATTAGCGACTAGAACTAGTCGAAACCTCTTCGCAGGTTATTGCGTGGCACTTCATTTGCTGGTATTCTTTTCTCTGTATTGGTTAGGTAGTGTGGATGTAGATCAACATGGAAGTCATCTAGGTCAAGCGGTTGCAGCTGCTGGAGGTGCGAAAGGACTTGCTGATTCTGCGGCGGATGCGCAGCATGGAGATTGGCACCAGGAAGGATTTGATGGGAAGGCTTCTTGATGATTGATTAATGGGTTAGAAGGATATGTAGTACTATCATGTGATAATAGAGGCAATTTGCCAATTTGTTCTAATACATTGAAGGTTCCAGGATTCGTCATCGTTCATTTCTGCCGTTTCTTCCGTATGAATTGAGATATGACTTTGATACGTTTGTTTCTAAAGTCATCTGGCCGCGGTCGTCTAATTTCCTGGAAATGTACAAGACTTCCTTGACCTTTCCCAGGCCCTTCCTTCCAAGAAACTAATACCGGGAAAGCTAATCCCTAAATGTGGAGCCATCTATTATCTTATCGTCCAGCTATCTAAAGAACGAAGGCACTTCAATTCATCTATTGGCCATAAAATCTACATCTTGTTTACTAAATTCTATCCATTGGCTCTGATCATACCATTCGATTCAATAAACTTACCGCTTGTACATCTTTGGCAAGACTGGGTGGATAAATATAGATCTCTTAGATCTGAATTTTACTCGGCTTTATAGGATGTATTATGGAACTAGAGAGACAGACATAAGCGCTCGGATTGGGGAGGCCAATCGGGGATATTAGAAGCTTTGATGCCAAAAATAATTTGCAGATGGGGATGGAGAAAGCACGCGCAGATTTTAGATTCGTTTTCTTCTTCTTGGGAGAGGGATTGGGAGAGAATGGCCTGATTTTAATGGGACTGGTATTTGCTATGTTTTAAGTAGTTTCATGGATGAAGATGATCAGCATGGCAAGTTGGATATAGATTTCGATAGATGTCGCGGCTATCGGATCTTGGGAATTGGGATGGCTTGCTTAGATGCGTATCATTGATGCTGGTGCTGATGCTGATTTGATATAACATGCTGTCAAACTAATCGCATACCTCAATGCTGATTAGGGTTGGTAGTAACACGTCTAATCATGCCATGTACTCCTGCTCTCTCTCCATTAGATTGTTTTACAAGATGTTGTGCAATATTTGTTTGTTGTTCACACATATATATATGTAACAAGGGAGATGGGATCTTTGCATAATATCTTCATACCTGAATGGGATAGACATCTAACCAAAATTTGAAGTAGTCAGCATATTCTGCAATATGTACAATGGATAGACTGCTGACCATGGCCATAAGACAGGCTAAAGGAACAACAAGAATAGGAACCATGACTGTGGTCTTGACCGAAGAATATCAGAACCTTGATTGAAAAATACTCCGAAGGATTCAGGCTACTCCACCAGTTCTTCTCACGTAATCATCCATTCCGTTATCCATAGACTCGGGCTTGGAGATCTGAATTCTCAGTCATCTTAGTTGGTGGATGTCTTGTCATGAATACCGAGGAAAAGGTTACTACAGCCACCAAACCTTCTGAGTGGGATGAGAACTAACTGTTGGACTTGCGTCTCGCAACTAATCAAAGGTTTCACGAAGAAGAGAAAGAGAGAGAGAGGAAGATCTACATTTGCAGTAAGAATTAAGGACAAACCCCCCCACCAACCTCTCCCAAATATCTAATCCGCTATCCGTTTCGATAAACCAAAAATGGTAACATAACGACCCTAGCGCAATCAATCTGCCTTTTTGTCGCTTGTGTACCCTTCCCCCATCTGCACCAAGCTCTCTTTAAGCGGATCGGCATCCAATCTAATCCATTCAATGAACGTTAGACTTCAAACTTCCGTCGAGTGCAAAATCATCAAGAACCAATCAATCCTCAATCTGAAGAATGATTAGACACTGCAATGCAACAGTTACATGAGTCCCCTGCGTATAAACCAGGATATATCTGCAAGAAACAAGGATCAAATAGACTTTTCACCACACAATCTACCCCCCTGTTTCTTTCGACTGGTCCGTGAGGCCTGTCTTGCCGCCAAACCAAAGATTAGTTCGGTCTGGGGGATACAACCTCTTCTTAGTACTTTCCTTAGGGTTAATTAAAAAGAATAGTTACATGTCTTGCGTACATGGTGGTAAGCGGCTGTTTTCCAGGATTAGTATCATGGCAAGGGAAATCCAATGGATATTGTCAATCGTGCCGTTCTGTTTGATGGTATAAGACGCCTACTGAGCGCCTGTGAGATATGAATTTGGAAGTCCAGTTATTCATTGAACAGTTTGAACTCTCGGTGCGCTTAAGAAGTTCGATTATCGATCCGTTAGTTCTTTGTTTCGATTGGGATTCTAGAGTCTATATATCCGGCATATCATCGAGGATTAGTTTCGGTTCATCACATTTTATTTATCCATCCTTTTCATAAAGTGTGGAATTGACATCTCTATTTCTTTCCTTTGGGGTTGTTTTCTGCTTGGTTATTTCTTGAATTTCTTACTTCTTATTAAGTCTTACGAATCGCAATTCTTATTCATCATGGTTTCTTCGTCGTTTCTTTGGGCCATCTTTGCTCTGGGAGCAACGGCCCTTCCGGCTCCTACCTACACTTTTTCATCCGGTGCTGCCCATCCCGCCGAAAAACAAGTCATATCCGAATACTTCGACATGTTGGGTCAGAAAGTTCAAGCAGGAAGGAAAATGTCTCATGCTCCCGTGTGCAATCTCAACACTGCAGCTCAACCAGTTCTATGTATGCTCTCGTCTTCCATATCGCCATATAAGATTCCAGAACTAACCCAATTCCACAGATCCAACACCTATGCCCGATCCCTCCACAGGTCTAATCCTCAAGCACGTTGCCATCGGTCGCGGAACCCAAAACTACACATGCGGCACCAACGTAACAGCAGCACCCACCGCCGTTGGCGCAGTAGCAACCCTTTTCAATGCCTCTTGTGTAGCAGCAACCTATCCCGATCTCCTTGCCCTCCTCCCCAACGTCGCTCTCCAATTCGATCTCAATCTCGCTGCATCCTCTACTCAAAATCTTCATCCCGCCGATCTCATGATGAGCGGTCATCATTTCTTCACCAATACCTCGACGCCATTTTTTGACTTGAACACCAAGAATTGGCAATTGGGTCAAGGAGGATTCGCAAAGAGTGACGCACTTGCTGCTCCAGCCGGTGCGTCGGTGGGACAGAATGGTCAAGGCTTTGGAGCTGTAGCGTGGTTGAAATTAGCAGCGAGAGATGGGGCAACAGGAGGCTTGTCGGAGGTTTATAGAGTCAATACTGCGGGAGGAAACCCACCGACTACTTGCAAGGATAACTTATCGAGTAGTTTCGATGTGCAGTATGCTGCTGAGTACGTACCTCCTTTTCTCACTTCAAGCGTGGTCAATATTCTAACACAATCCAGATACTGGTTCTACGAGGAGGAATAAATATCTATCTACATCCCCATCCACCTACACACACACACTCGCACACACATACACAACAAAACCTCAACCCACCCAACAACACCACAACCACATCTCACGACGAACAGATGGATCTAAGGAGAACAGATCTGAAAGTGTGGAAATCGTCGGACATAATGAACTCTTTTCTTTACACTCATTCAATATCACTGCATATGGGCGGCGTCCTGGTTTGCATACCTATTACTATTTGATTTCCTTCGGTGGCTTTGGTATATTTTTGGGTTTCGATATCCCGCTGGAAAAAAGGAGATCGTACGATTCGATTTGATGTGACTAAACAGGTCGAGAAACGTCAAGAATAATGAAATAAAATGATTTTAGAATCTGCTATCGGCTTTGTATTGATATTGTTGAATGCAGGGTTGTGTTGAATGTGAAACCGCTGGATGGTGGTAGATTCTTGGTAGTACTTATCTTGTTAGGTACATTTTTCCATCTGGACTTTGATCCTAGGGCCCGAAATCGAGGTTCAGACAGCCGACACCCAAGTTCCCCTATTCCCACCTCAAACTGTACAAAAAACAGGCCTCAAGCACTCTCGCCTATTTCCTCCACGGGTGTCAATGTAAAGGATATGATAACCAAGTATCTCAATGTATATTATACTATCTAGGTTTTTCCTATTTTGAAAGCTGGGCTCAAGTATCGAGCTAAGCCAAAATGGAAATCAAACGAAAGGATGTTGGAGACGAGAATTTCTAATGTGCATCTTATGTACTTCATTTTGCAACCGGACACAGCGCCGAGGAACAATCCATCAAATAGAAACTCTTGGGGATAATGTATGCAATTCTTATTGCCCTTATCCTCGAATGTTCAGTCTAATATACATGCAGCTCAAAAATATTTTCCCTTTCCCTAGCCAGCTAACTTTATGCATAATATGATGATGTGTGGTATCGTCTTTGTCGAATTATCATTTTAATATCTTGCCATATTTTCCCACTTCCCAACCCACCATCCACGCGCGAATCATATTTAGATGCCTCCCGAGTAGATCTACTCGTCATCATCATCCGCTACCGCCGTCCCCGCCATTGGGGTATCATTATCCTCGTTTGCCGTGTTTGGAGAATCTTCTTGGTGAGTAGCACCGACAGCGCTAGTATCAGCCTCGATATCTTCATCCTCATCGTCTTCAATTACACCTCTTCTACTCTTCCTTGTCGTCTTGACGACTTGTTCTTCCTCGTCACTATCGCCACCAGCGGCAGTAGCCTGACCATTCGTAGCCTCCTGCATTTCAACATCATCTCCAGCCTCACCATCCATAGCCTTTCTAGCTTCATCAGCTCCATCATCTCCATCACTGTCACTCTCCACCACGATCTCACTACTCTTATATTTGCCTTCATCTTTCTTCTCTCCTCCCTTCTTAGCAAGCCTTCTCTTCTTGGTCTTTGGCTTTTCCTCCTCACTCCCACTACCTCTTCTCGCTTTTCTACTTTTCCTTTGTGATCTACTACCTCCCTCCTCCGCGCCGGAATCCTCATCATCAGTGATTCCATCCTCCTTCTTCTTGCGTTTCCCACCACCTGATCTACCTTTGGGAATCTTCTTTCTCTTGATCCTCTCACCAGTCTCACTATCAGTAGTCATGTCCGCGTTTTCTCTGGCAATATCATCAGCAGCTCTTGCCTGAGCCAATTCACGATCTCTCTCTGCAATCTTCTGTCTCTCTTCCGCGATCTTTGCTTTGCGTTCATTTTCCGCCCTCACAGCTGCTTCGCGCACCTCCTCTCTTCTCCTCAACTCGGCTTCTCTCTGTTCCTTTGCAGCCTGAATCTTTGAAGCGTTCTTTTCCTCGTACTCTTTTTGTGCTTGCATTGAACGTTCCAATTGACGACGCATTGTGTTTCGCGCCATGTTAGCACGTTGTTCAATGTCATGTTTGGGATATGGTGGATTAGGATGTTTAGCAATGGCGTCAAGAGCTTCGATAGCATCTTCTAGACCCTTGGCTGCACCTTGGACTTCTTCAAGGGATCTTTGAGTTTCTGGTAAGTTGTAAATCATGGTCGCTAATTGAAGCTGTACGAATGCAACGTTGAACTTGTAGTGGACCTGTTCGGGCGAAATCTCAAGAGCCTATAAATGATTCTTATTAAAAAAAATGAAAGTCTCCCTCTCAAGGAAGTAACATACCTTTATTGAGTAATCAAGCGCACTCTTAAATGACGATAAGCTCTTATCGCCTTTCCCCTTCGACAGCCAAGTTCGTCCCAAACAAGTCAAGATGTGACTATCATGAGCTCGATCCTTCGTTAAAGCAGCTTCATAATGTTCAATAGCCTTGGAATATTGTCGCGACTCTGCAAATATGTGACCGAGATTGACAAATACACTTGGGTCCTTCACTGTATCTCTTACTTTCAAAAAGATAGGCAGGGCGGTTTTAGAATCCTTTTTGTCTTCCACGAGTGCAATAGCTATACCCTGAGCAGCATAAGCGCTTTTAGGGTCCAGCTGTAAAGCTTTATCGAAGAATTCGACCGCCTTCGTGTAGGTCTTACTTCGGGCTTGCTTGTCTGACTCGGAATCACGACGCATCTCACGAGCAGCCATAAGATTGAGGTTGCCCATACCAATCAAGGCATATCTATCGTGCTTGTCATACTGTTGTAAAGTATGCTTGTAGTGACGATATTCTGGATCCTCGTTGACATTGCTAGATCTCTTTCGAGAGTGCATACGTCCTAGATACCAACCGTACAACGCTCGAACCTCAAGGTCAGCAGAAGACTCTTTATACAGAGCGGAAACAGCTTTGGGTCCTTCTTCTGTTCGGTCTCGACGCAGTGCGATATATGCCAAACGTGTTTTAGCATCAGTATAATCACTGTGTCGACCCAACAGCCCTTCATAAACCGTCTTCGCTTCGTCAGGCATACCGCTAGCCTCATACGTACGCCCAAGATTGAAACTGATAGTGGTGACTAATGCATCAGTGTCCATGCCTTCAAGCTTTTCACCAGCTTTAACACAAGCATTCAACGCAGCTTGGAACATTTCGCGAGCTGGGTCATACTTCTCGGATTGATAGTAAAAGCATCCGATATTGTTAAGTAGTTGAGGGGGCAAGTTTTCGCGCATAGTATTCTTGTATGCAACTTCGTCGTCTGTCTCCTCTGGCTTATCCGCAGCTGGGATTTGATCAAACTCGATTTGCTCGACTTGCTGGAGACATTGCAAACTTTTCTCGGGTTGTTCTGTTTCGTAAAGTCTCGCAAGATTGAGAAGAACCGACGCGTCAGGAACAAGATTTTTCTTAGGATCTTTCCATGCTGTACGGACATTTTCAAGATAACCGACAGCTTTCTTGTATTCCGTGCTTTTATCTTCTTTAACTCCGCTTTCCTGGCTGCTGAACACCTCTTCTGCATACAAGGTGCCCAGTAAAATCATTGCCTCAATGTTCTTTGATTGTTGGATGATTTTCTCGAGTCGTAATTTCGCTTCTCCAAAATCGCCTTTCAGAACAGATAATTGTGCAGCTCCAAACTTAGCAGGCATATATCCTCTATCAGCACCACCACGCGCATCATCAGCTCGGCCGTAATAATCCAGAGCCTTCTCGTAATTGTCATCGAAGTGTTCCTTTCTCGCAAGCAAATACCACCCATCACTTGCAATTGCATTAACGTCTGTGTATTGGATAGCTTTCTGGGCTAGAGCCTCGACATTTGGCATCGATTTGCGCGATAAGAAGTATCCGGCAAAGGTAGCGCAAGTTAAAGGCATATCCTTATCGGCCTTGTAGGATTTCTGAGTATACTCGGTCATGGCCTTCTTGTATAATTGGATGAATTCTGGGCTATTCGTTGGTACGTGTGCGCTTTGATCGAGGTAGAATTGAGCGAGTAATATATTTGCAACCTTCGAATCCGGGTTTATTTCCAACGATCGCTCCCAAGCGGCCTTTGCATCTTCCTTGAAACCCAACTGCCAGAAACAACAGCCGATTCCAATTCTTGGATCGGGGTCTACCAGATCTGGCATTGAGCGTAATGCTTCTTGGTATCCTTCTAAAGCCTCTGCGTATTTGCCCATTGAATATGCAGCCCTGGCTTTGCCTAATACTGCCAACATATTTCTACCGTGTGAAGCCTTGATTGCATCCTCAAATGACTTTTGAGCTCCTCGTAGAAGCTCAGCCTTCTCAGGATCCAGTGCGCCGGGTGCTGTGTTATTTCTTGGAAATGGTCGAGTAGATGCTCGGAGAAGCTGCAAGACACCTCGTGCTAAGAACAGTGGTGGAAAAGATGGGTTAATCCGGGAAGCGTCATTCAAATTCGATGTCGCCATTTTCAACCAATCCTCTTTCGTTTTGATCTCTTCTCCGTGCTCCACGCTATCTGGCCGATGGCGAGGTGCCTCTTTACTCTTCCATAGATACATCCAGCATAGACATGTGAGCATGCTGAGCCTCTCTTTATTACCACCGCGCATAGCAGATTGACCTTTTGTCAACATCTCAATGGCATGATCAACCTTCTTTTGCTTCGCGTATGCCAGTGCAACTGTCATCCAATATGTGCGAGCCGCACCTTCGTTTTCGAGTAATGTACATAGTTCGGTGGGGTCATCGAGTAAATCTTCGAGATCGATTTCGACTGCCTGATCATCATCTTCTCCTGTCACCGGAATATCAATAGCTGAGGGGATGTCGGAAAATCGTTTGCTAATCATTCTTCCATTCGTGTTGCTAGCATCATGACCGTTTGCGCCACCATTGACATGGCCGTTTTTATTCGCAGACATAATGTTGGCTTACTATCCTGCGCGTTGGTGAGTATTTGGAAGAGCCTGGACAATTGGCGCAACTGAAGAGCTGGGGAAAGTCGCGTCGAGGATCAGCTTGTTAAGTTAGGGATTCATCGAGTTCAGAATATCAGCACCTGCAAAGTTGAATGTTTCGCGCCGAAAATCGAGGAACATGCAAAGTAAGTCAACCTGAAGCTGATGGTATTCTGTTCTCCTGTATGCAATGCTGAAGTACTGCAGATGATAAAACTGAAAGCCTTGGAATACGGGTATTCAGGACAACGCTATTAATAAAGCACGGACATTTATCTGTAAATATCACTGCTAGTCCCAATACGGTTTAACAACACCACGATTTGTCTGTTTATAATCAGACAGTGACTTATTCACTACCTTCTTTGCAAAGTTTGCAATATAACATGCATTTCATTGTGAAAATTTTCATAAAAACAACGACTTGGTACAAATTTTTAATTTCTGTCAATAGACTGGTATACTATGGAATTATCTCTCATGCATCTCTTTCGCTCTAATAAAATACATTCTAGGCATGCACCTTTTGATAGAACCGGAAAGCTTCTGAGAAGCTTCTGTCATGCCTTCGCGCCAAATGCGCAAAACGTTTGCTCCCTTCAGGTAACTCCTTTCCATGTGATGCAAACGCCACTAAAAAAACAACATGCACGGATTGTACGTGCGAGAATAAGTAACCCACCAAGCCCCTTACACCTCTTTCCATCGTAAATCTCAATGAATCTCATCCATGAGTGTCTACTCATCATCATCGTCATCGTCGTCATCAGTTTGCATACTACTACTTCTGCCATTAGCCGGCTGCTTGTTAAATGTAAGCTTCAACTTTGTGCTTGGCCCGGGTGCTGGCATGGGAGTTCCAGCACTCGTAGTAGGAGCCGTCGAGCCGCCATTGCGTGAGGTCTCATCGCCGTCAGGACCAAGTTCCGGATGCTCGTTGATTTCGTCTTGAATTCGAGATTCACATTCCTCCTATTATTTGTTAGTACTGCTACAAATATGAAAATCGATTGAACTTACGCTGATCGCAACAGCATCAACATAGATCAAGCTACCATCCTCGTTATATGTCTTAGCATTGGTGCAGAGAGTGTCGATATCTTTCTTGAAATCCTGCAGACTATTGTATTCTCTCTTGTTGATTTTCTTTTCAATGAGCTTCATAGCGATTGGTTCCTTGATAATCAAATAATAATCTGGGAAATCTTTCTTCGACGGCAAGGAAACAAACGGGAATATGATCTCGCGTGCTGTTTGCTCTCCTTGTGAGTCTGGAGATTCAGGCAAAGATTTTAGGTGCATCAGATGATCAAAGACTATCTTCAAACTGGCCTGGAGAGTCACTCGAGTCTTGGGCGTCAAGATATCTCCGTTGGGGATTCTTGGTGGGCGCCCAGGACCACCACGCTTTCGCTTTGGCGGTGGTTGTTCCTCATCAAAGTCTTCGGCTTTGCGCTTCTCAACCTTAAAGCCTGGCTTGCGTCCACGTCCCTTCTTGGGTGTCGGCTCAGGCTCGGGTTCAGGATCTTCGGAGCTATCACGACTACCAGCTGGTGAAAGAGGGCCGTTCAATTGACCTGCCTTTCTCTTCTTGTTTCGTTCACGACGATCTGCTCTAGCTGCTTTACGGGCTGCTGCTGCTTCTGGTGAATCCTCATCGTCGTCCACGGCCATGGTCCATTGCTCCTCTGTAAGGCCATCATCATACTTGACACGTGTGCGCTCTCTTTGGCCACGACCTACTGGTGCCTCTGGCTCGTCAGATATAGGATTTCCATCGGACATGTATATCTCAGGGAGTTCACTTTCGGCCATGAGACGAGGAATACGCTTGCTTTGAGGATTATTGCCGTATAAAAGATGTTTGTTTCTTTCCTCGTCCATTTCTCGGAACTTGACAATTTCCTCGTCAGAGCGTGCTAAAATCTCATTAAGCTCTTCATCATCCATGTCATCCTGCTCCATAGACTCAGCGGCTTCGGCTGTTTCTAACATAACCCTAAGCATCGCGTCACGATCAGTCTCAGAAGATTTATTATCGAATCTACCAGCTTGGATGACCTTGCCATCCATATCAAGCTTGAACTTTGCTCTTTCCAAGATTTTCTCCTCGACCGAGTTGGAACTGATGAGTCGAAGAATACGAACTTCGTTCTTTTGACCAATACGATGAGCACGATCCTGAGCCTGTAAATCTTGATGAGGATTCCAATCTGAATCGTAGATGATTACAGTGTCAGCGGTCTGCAAATTCAGACCGAGACCTCCGGCACGAGTTGACAGCAAGAAACAAAAGTATTCGGAGTTCGGTGCATTGAACTCCTTTAGGAGAAGCGAACGATCATCAGATTTAGTTGTACCATCCAATCTCATGAATTTGATACCTCTGTAATCTAGGAATTCTCCCATAATGTCCATGATGGCCGTCATTTGGAAGAACATCAGAACTCTGTGTCCAGTTGCTTGATACTTTGGCAAGATGCGGTCGAGCAACTCAAATTTTCCTGCACTTCGCCATAAAGAATCATTGATGTAGCCCGTTGGATTCATTTGATCTTCAACTTCGCGAAACACGAAAGGATGGTTACAAAGTTTTCGCAACTGCATGATCATGTTGCTCAAACCCCTAGCTCCGGTCTTGCCTCCCTTTCCATCGCTTACAACTAGCTTGTTATGTGTAACCATTTGTTTGTAGAGGCGGGCTTGCAAAGCCGAGAATTTACACTTGATAACCTTTTCAGTCTTGTCTGGAAGGTCCTTTTCGACATCCTTCTTAAGACGACGAAGTAAGAAAGGTCGCAAAACTTTGTGGAGACGTCTAATAACAAGAATCTGTTCTTCTTCAGTGAGCTCCATCTTGTCTTGACCACCAGTGTTGGCAAAGGGAGTATTGAACCATTCATCGAAAGATTTGACAGACTTGAAGATGGTGGGTAGAACGAAATTGAGCAATGCCCAAAGTTCTGGCAAATTGTTCTGGAGAGGAGTACCGGTAAGAATAAGACGATAGCGAGTAGTGTAGTACTGTGTGAGAGTAGCACTGAGTTTCGACTGTGAGTTCTTCATACGATGACCTTCATCGATAATCATGTGCACCCATTTGATCTTGCTCAGAATTGGTCTGTCCTTGATGATGTATTCGTATGTAGTCAAAAGTACTTGGAAGTTTCCATAACGAAGGTGATTTTGCTGTTGCTTTCTTGTGTTTGGAGGACCTTTATAAACAATCTTTCCAATAGCTGGAGCCCACTTCTCGAACTCAAGAGTCCAATTGGTCAGGGTACTCAACGGAACAATAACCAGGAAAGGACCGTTCTGTTTTTTGACCTCAATCAAATATGTGAGCAAACTGATGGTCTGGATAGTTTTACCGAGACCCATCTCATCTGCTAAAATACCGTTCAAATTGTTGTTGTACAGTGAAATCATCCATTGCAAACCCTTCAATTGGTATTCCTTCAGAGTACCGCCGACAAGAATGCCAGGCTGTTTGTTGACTTCTTCTTTAATACGATGGGCGACAGCGTAGTAATCAATCTTGCGAGTATCCTGTTCTTCCTCATCCTCGTCTTCAGACTCGTCCTCCTCAAAGTCATCACCATAACGCTCGGCTGCTTTTCGTTGTTGTTCCTTGACGGATGCAGCAAGTTGAGACAAGAAGCCATCTGTTTGTCTGAGCAAGTGGGTAATACGAGTATCCTTTGCTTGATCTAACAATTTCAGGTATGCTTCCTCGTCGTTCGATTTCAAAGCTGCGAGACGTTGCTTTGCTGTTCGCTCGATGCGTTTTTGTTCTTCCTTTTCGATATTCTGATGTTGAGTTACCATCATACGGCCCAGTTTGACCATCTTCTGTCTCTGATTTTGGCCAGCCAAGTTGACCTCACGAGCATGGTTGAGGACAGTTTGTAGATAATCAGTGTGCTTCTTCTTCTCCCGAGTTTCACGAGCGTCGCGCTGCTGCTTCTCCAACTTTTCGGTAATCCTAGCTTCCCGAAGTGATTGTTTCTTCATGCGGCGATACATGCTTCTGTTGGCCGTCATCGCTAGATTGTCGTATTGAACCATTTGTCTACCGACTCTCTCACGCAACGCCTTCTGTTTATCGTACAATGCTAACATTTTCATCTCAATCAGAGCCTTGCGCCTGAGAGAGTCATCTGGCACCATTTCATCATCACGCGCATCCAGATGCGCAATATTTGCAGGCAATGATCTCAATTCATTGAGTCTCGCATTCATGCGATTGTGAATAATGTCGGCGCGTCTTTGACGAAGCTCTTCAATGTTGACACCAGTTGGGAAGATAGATGGAATTATGGGTCGCTTTTGTCGAAGCTTGTGCGTACCATAGCTAATTTGTTTCAGAAGTCCCTCACGCGGGTCTTGAAATCCGGTATACTCGTGGATTTTGGGTCCGTCAACTTTTTGAACAGCGGTACTTTCTACTCCATTGACGGTAGACTGGGCATCCTCGCCAGACTGTTGAGGGGCAGCCAGCGCTTGCTCGATCGGCACAGGTAGCTTCTTTTGAGATGCAAATAAGTGTTGCTGAGTTTGCGCTGGAATCCCCAAGTTCTTCGACAGACACTTGAAGGCGTAAATCTGGTGCTTTAGCATAGCCAATTGATCTGGCGAGAAATAGCCAGCACTCCCAGATGGCTTCTGAGATCCAACGACTACCTTAGACGCGGCAGAGCTTGCTGCAGTCGCGGGGATCGCCGAAGGGCCAAGTGAGGATGTAGCAGGTACTTGTGCGTTAGAGACAGAGCTCGAGGTAGATGGAGGTCGGGGTAAATTCGAACCATTTGCCGCGACACTATTTGCATTTTGGTGTTGTTGCTGCTGCTGCATCATCTGTTGTTGTTGCTGTTGTGCAAATGCAGCTTTCTGCCGATGCATGCGAAAGGTCGAAAGAGTTTGGTGAACCTTTATGAATTCGGGATCTTTTTCCGACACGCCCTGATCCTTCATTTGTTTGTATCTCTGTTAAAACCAACAGGTTAGCAAACTATAAAATGATAGGGTGTACCAAGAACATAATTCTCAAAAATTGGAGTAGGAGAGGAAGTTACCTGTAACAGAGCTTGTATTTGCGGGTTCATCTCATTGGGCATAGTTGGACCAGGCTGTTGAGAAGCCGGCGCGTTTTGGATAGTAGAAGCCATGGTGGTGTGGGGGAAACGAATGCGTGTGAAGTGAACGTCGGAGTTGTGGTTGTTGTATCAAGGTAAGCTTTAGAACATATCAAAAGGTAGCCTTGCGCATGAGGTACAATGTTGTATTGAGGCGCGTATGGTTTAATAAGAAGTATTGATCAAGTCCACGGTGATTTGACAATGAGTGAACACGTCGATAAAGCGGAAAGACGAGTGTTATCGCGGGACCAAATGAATGGGCGCGTTCAGTGTTGATGTTGAATGGCTTTTTGATAGAAGCAACAACTTGGCGCGATGCTTCTTTTGATAAAGTTGATACAAAATTGATGGACCCAAAGAGAAGTCGATGATCACAAATGGGAAAATTGGGGATTGTAATTGGAATAAGTGGGAATTATTTCTTTACGAAAACGAAGACCGTAGAGAATCAAAAATTGTGGTAGGATTGTAATTAAAAATTGATATCGTTGAACTAAAGGGGGGATGAGGGGGATTGGCGACTGTTCATCGGTGGTAGAGTTATTATCTGTGGTCGATGGAGAAGCGCAAAGGTGCGGTTGTGAAGACAAGGCAGTGCTTTTCCTTTGCTGCTTTGCGGTCGTGGTGTAAGTTACAGGAACGCGAAAATTTCAGCACGCCAGATGGATTTTTGGCGCTAAAAGTTTACCGAAGTGCAGTTTGTGCCTCAGGTTTTGATGGTCACATGATGGCCAGCTTCAATATCAAATTCATAAAAGAACATTACTTGAAGTAGATATAAATCATATGCGAAAATTGAAGAAGACTCTAGTATCTGCGGTCTATCTGGTTACTACCTCTATCTCATATTTGTACTTGTTGATCTTTTTAGAGAAATTTCTGTTCTTTCATTGATTCTGCTTCTTATTTTCTTTTGTTGTTGCAGTGCCCCACTGTGAAGGAGCAACTGAGATCAGGTAAGCAAGCTCCAGCAGGACTCTTTTTAATACTACCTAGAAACCTAGCAGTATTCGATATCAGATCAAGTAATCATGTTTCGAGTGGAAGCTGAGAATGTGTATTCATGAGTTTCGGATCTATTATCATCTGTATTTAAACATGAATCTGCATCATTGTAAAGTATTGAAATACAAGTGTTTTCATTGTATGATTGTGTTTACGTGATTTGATGTACCGCTTTTCCATCTATATCGATGCAAGTCTAGCCCCTATGATCTTTCTCAGCCAGTTCCTTTTTACATTTAGTTGTCCAGTTCATTCCTATAAGAGGTCCTCTTCTTGTTTGGCTCTCCGGAGGAACTTTGGGCATTTAGACTGTACCGTCCAAATTCTTAATTCCGAAAAGTTCACCAACCTCATTATATTCAGACCTACCTCATGCTTGTGTATGTATATAATACCTTGCTTCCCATTCATTGGATACTCAGATGAACAAGATGCTCAGGTCGGGGAGTTTCCATTCATATGAAAATATCAAACCTGATATTGGTACTGGTAGCTTGTTATAATGACACAGTAAGACTGGTATCATTAGTTTACGATTCAGAAAATCCGGGAGTGATAGTTGAGCTTTCAACGTGTGTAGATATAGAATTGTGAGAGGTGTTTGATGTGATTGAGCCTTGGTATAGAGAATGTCCCAACAAAGAGTCAGTTTGATACTTTGAAAGATATTTGTAGAATTAGGATCTACAAAGTAATCTACGTAAGACTGATAAGAAGCCAAGATTGAAAGATTGTAATCTCGAGTTGTTGTAGACTTACATTGCATTCCATCGGGGAATGGGGCATCGGTACGAGGAAAATAGTGAAGAGTATCGTTGAAGAATATAGAAGTAGATAGGTTGGTGGAATATTCAGTAATAATGTCACAACTGGATACAATGTATTTCACAAGTAGCAAATCAGATAGCAATTACGATACCAATAAAAATTTGTTCATTTAAACACAAAGATAATGTATATTGATTTATCTCATATCTCATGCTCTGAAGTCCTCAAAAGAAAATGGTTTAGATACCCCGTAGAATGTAATATGAAGAAGACTTCCTGAGCAATTTATCACGTATTGCTTCCAGAGTATGAAATAGATATATCGAGATCCAACTGTCAACAATTGAAGTAATGACGAATCGCAAAAGACATAGATATCTCTCATACCAACCATGGAGTTTGAATGCATGATATCTCAGGAATCACGTGTAATCACATGACCTCGTGAAATCGACCAAACGCAACTCTGGGCCATCACCCACTGCGCTCCATATCACTTCTCATCACCAGCACCCCGAAGGATTCAGGGCTCGAGAAGCAACAGAAAAGGAGGAATGATGACCCAGGTCACGGACCACAGTTGTGTTTTAAGTCCCCATCGTCCACAGTTCCTGTCTTTCCCCCCCCCAAGTAATGTTCTGCTTTCGTTCGTAGCCTGTTTAAATTTCCGCAGCCACCGCTTCCTTTTTCTCTCTCACTCCCGAGAAAGCGAGGTCATTTGAAAAAGGCGGGTTTCTGTCAGGAGAAGTGATTTATCGCGTTTCCGCAGCCGCCGCTTCTTTTCTCTATCTCTCTTTGGAAGGACGAGATCAATGAAAAAGGAGGGCTTTTGTCATAAACGGATATTTCAGGCTACCAAATAGGGCGAAATATTACTCGAGACAGCGAACTTGGATGATGATGACTTAGACCACATCTGTGCTCTGAAGAAGAGGAGAAGAACTTGGAAAATGTCGAGGGGATGCGAAGTTCTTATACACGAAGTGTTGGAAGCTAGTCAAAAAGATCACTCGACTAGAATCTCGTCTTTACCTGATTTGGGATTAAGAAATAGACAATAGACAGATTCACTAAATTGAAAAGTCAACTGTGGCCAGTTTGTGATTTGAAATTATTAGTATATGGCCAGATCACCAAAGTTAAAAGTCAACTAAGGGGACCTTTCAAGCTTAAAATCATCTAATAGGTCAGATGAATCAAACTAACCACTCCAAATTTGAATATTGCTAGTTGGAGCTGTCAAAGTGTTTGAATTAGGTGATAAATCAATCGAGTAAGACTTGAGCTACACGTGCATCCCACTGCTTCCTCTCTTTTCCTGTGTCAAGAACCGGAACGAGAAGGAACGAGAAGACGAGTGCCATAGAATACGGAGGGAAAAGTGACTGAGAAATAAGCACTGGGAACCTGGGGTTTGACAGCTCATATTCGCGGAACACAAAATAATTCAACTGAGATTTATCATATTACACTATTTAAAGATACGCTGTAGTGGAAAATTGCTGTTTGACGTTTGACTATTATTATTAGAGAACTTGGGAGGCTTCCGACACATTGTTCACGGATTTGATTGAAACGAACTTTGGGGCCCTTTTACATCCGAATATGTTAAGCGTCCTTGAGGGTATAACCATTTTGTGTGCTTTTCTATAGCCCGGTGTTGGACAAACAAACTCTCAAACGATATTTCAAAATGCGTATCTCTCTGGCTCTGAATATAATTGTGAGTTAATTCAGGTTCGTAGCCGGCACCGCGTACAGGTAGAGAATTCCGTCTTCGCCAGCCGAGCACAAAATGATTCAGATTCTTATCTCATAAGTCTTCTTCTCGACCGCGAAGTTGAAAAGAAGACATATGAGATAAAAAACTGTATCACTCTATGCCGAAGAAGAAAGAGAAACCCATGAAACGTTGGGGGGGGAACTCATTATTTATACAAAAAGCACCAGAACCTAGTCAAAATGATCGCCGCACTAGGAGCTACTAGAAAATCGATTTGTAACAACATTGTAAAGGTACGCCGATAAAGTCCAGATTTCTACTAACGAGATCTGGAACACTGTAGAGCTTGGAACTGAGAAGACTCTTTTAGAACACTCCAGAACACAAAAGCCACCCATTTGCTCTAACGTTGAGGGCAGAATGAAACATTACCCGACACAAAGGATGACCTCTGTAGTGACATAGACTGACGATTCTCATTCCGTGTTTGCCAGCATAAGGTCTGTCATCAAGTATTTCACATGTGCAACATTAACTTTTGAGGGCTTCACACGTTGAAAGTCTTGGGGTGACAATAGGACGGCTCATTGAAGGCTTTGGAGTAGCACTACCAATCGTTTAGACAACTCGACAAGGCTTGAATACAAGACAAATATCCAAGCAGACGACGGAAATACTGAGAGGAATTGCGGAATCACTCATAGTACTGTTCAAGCATGCAAAATCTTGAGATATCGGAATCAGAACCAAGAGGGGTTTTGGAAGAGATACTCATGAGCGTTCATGTACAAGTGGGGAGTGAAAACTTTTAGTGCTTGGTTGTTGGCCGTAAATAAGCAAATGACACGCCATATGTGATTATATGAGGCGAATGTTCTATTAGAACTTCGTTTCTGAAGCTTACCAAAAATAAATCCACGGGTTGATGGATTGCGTTGACTACTGTAAGCTCACCAAAGGAGGACATTTTGGCAATGCTGTTCTCAATCTTGAGGTTTTACCACATGGTTTACACTTACAAGTTGCTGTAGAATACTCGATTAGAGAAGAACGATGAGGACTAGGAGATAAGTATCAATGAGTTAAATCTTTAACGCTTATATTATCTGTGCATCAAGGACTATTCAATTCAATACAAAGCAAAATGCATTTGCTACAGAATATTTACTGGCTTGACTTGTGATAGGCTTTTCATGAAAATACGGTTCGTATCTCATTAATAGATGGTATATGAGTGCCTGAGCTGCGGCTTAAGGCTGCCAACTCGCACTACATGGGCATTCCGAGTGGCCGATAAGAGTGCAATACCAGCAAACTCGTCTCATGTCTTTATGGATGAAAAACTTTATATGATTCGTGTAGTGCCGGATGTGTTATTCGATTGTTTTAATTCGAACCCAAATAATGTTCATCGGCATACTTGACAAAGGCGAAAGGCAATGAACGATTTGATGCATGGATACACATTCGCAACAGACGACCATAAAGCAAACATCATATTATGTTTGAGTACGGGTCTGTTTTGAGAAGACGACCTGTTCACTTGGACTTATTCTCGCGAGTAGGGAGAGAGATATGCCTTGGCTGAGGGGTATATAGGTCCCCAGGACATTCATAAGATGAACTAAAAGATGGTTTCTCGTTGCAGAAGTCGTCTGATCCATTTCAGATAGAAAGTTTAAACGTATATGCTCAGGTACTATAACAGCCCACCGATAGATCAATCTTTCGGTTTGCACACTTGAGTCGGACTTGACAGCATTTGCTGTATACACACTTCATGTCTTGACGTTCCGACCTACAGAACGCTTGTTCCGTATATTTGACAAAAGAAGATAAGAGCATGAACATAAAAGGTAGCTAGCCATGATACGGCATATCAAGGCATGGCATACGACTGTAATTGAGCAATGGTTGGGATGGAAAGGGGCAGACTGGCGTGTTAATTTTTGCATCTTTAATCGCTCTCCCCGCAAGCCCGAGATGGCTGTTGGATTCTTACCTATTGGAATGAGAAGGGAGAAAATGATTCAAGAGAATGGGACTTAAGAATCGGTTGTGTCTTGATTTTCAAGTAGAGATGTTGATATCGATATTGTTGCTGGACGGGTGTGTAAATTATGGGTACGACAAAGCTTGACATCTCATTGGTTCTCCACCATCCACGCCCGCATTGTCTCCTGGGAGATGCATCACTTACCCACCTTAAACTTACAGCCTCATCTTCTCCCTCTCCCTCTTTATTGCAACAACGTATCGTCCTCAAACCTAACATCATGCCTAACAATTCGCCATGATTTCGCGGCCATTCAACTGTATTTTTCTAAGCAATGGCAGGCGTACCAGTGCGCACACCCTTTCAGCCTCGCACAAAAGCTCATACAATCCCGAACACTACCGCTCCCTCTACAGAAACAATAGCAACGTCGAATCCTCCATTACGATCTAATGCTCCAGCAGCTCCCACCAACCGAAAACTCTCTACCGATGCAGATGCTATCTCCGACAGGTCTACATTGTTGTTCATACGTCGCACATTATGCTCACATCTTAGTGAAAAGGGCCGCAGTACCCCGGCTCCAATCGATGAGATACTTCCCCCATTAACAAGTAGTAATGAGGTTGACTTGCAGTTATACGCATTGATAGCAATCATAATAAGGGAATTTGTGCATACCTGGTATGCGAAGATTACGCCGGACCAAATGTTTGTGGAGGAGGTGGTAAAGATTACTGCACACTGTACGAGAGCTCTGGAACAAAGGCTAAGGAAGGTCGACTTGGAGAGCTTGCTGTTTGAAGAACTGCCAGACTTATTGGATACACATGTCAAAAGTATAGTCACTTACGAGGTACATCAAGCGATAATGCTAACTGATGAAAAGTATATAGAACATCGCATTACCCTCTACATCCAGAACCAATTTCGGTGAACCCGCGACAAGTATATCATTCGCTCTGGCCTTTTGCGCCACTGTCCCCCGTTCCGCTTGATGAAGATCCCGATACGATCAAGAGCCAGTCGAATAATGAAGCTGCATATAGACAATTGATTGTTAACGGCGTTTTAGCCGTTCTACTGCCTACGGAAGATCTCGAGAATGATTGCTTGACATCTCTAGTTGGTCAGATTTTTTCGGAAATGATACTGGGAAATGGTATTGGAGGTAAAGCTTGCGAACCATGGCTATTATGGGAGGGTATAATGAAGGTTGCAGAAGTCATACAAGCTCGACTACCAAAAGCCAAAGCTCAGGTTCGAATCGACAGGTCAAATTCCGAAATTATCAGACCGAACTTATTGGATATTAAAGCCGGCAATACGAAAGCTTCCAATTTTGGGAAATCGGTGCAGAAATATTTTTGGCTAATTCTTCAATATTTGTTTCTGGCGTTCGCCGCGGTCCGGGTTATATTCATTGCTATTGCTAGCTCATCTTCATTGCCGTCTCGTATTCCTCCCGCGAGGAAACCTACTGGCTTTACGTTGCCGAACGATGACTCGGAGCCACCGATGAACTCGGAAGCGTTACCTTGGGCTCGAGCTCAACCACTCAAGCGCCCTATTCTCAAAATGAAGCTATGGTCATGCGTCTCTACTTTGCTAGATATGGATGCTCGCATGCCATGGCTGAGCGCCACATTATCTCTTCTTCAATGGGGTGCAATTACCGGCCCTGGAAAAATCGGAGATACAGATGGCATGATTGACAAGTACGTTATTATGATTGATCATTTTTTCATTTCGTTCCGAATTCCAGAATCCATTTCCGGCGTCTGTCAGACCATCTATACATCACACCGCATGAAGTTTTGGTCACTTGACCAAAAACGTTCCAGTTAGCTTGCAGAAACGAAGTCGTTTAATAATGGTTGTTCAGCATCAGGGATATAGTTCCCGTTATCGGTATGCATGACAAGGGACTGCAGAATGCCGAATGAGGAGTCTCTTCAGATGCCTAGCCATAAGCCACTAAAATGCAATGTAACGTCGCCATGATGGGTTTGATAACTTACTCGCGAAATCGTGTACTCACTGGCATCATGCGGTCATATCTTCAAACCCAATCATCGTTCGAACCTAGAGATTTTGCATTCAACCATTGCTTCCCCTTGCCCGCATTGGATTATTCTCTTTATCCCTGTTATTACGTTTCGTGCAATGGATGCTTCAAATCTGGGGCGTAAAACGAGTCGTGCCTTACGATAACCTTCCCTAAGCGCCCGGCTCAATGGGAAGATAGGAATCTTACTATGCCTCGCATTATTGCTGCGCAGATTCCTTCCCCACATAAAGCATCTTCCAGACCAGTCAATTGCCGCTTCCTTCTTTTGCAAAACTTGGAAGATCTGCAATTTTTACGCGTTTCTCCGCTTCTTGGCCCCCATCTGCATCATGGCCCAAGGCGAGCAAAACATCCGATGAATTCGCCGCGTGCGTTTGAACCCCTTGTTCAGATGGTCTGGCTGTCAAAAAAACTCACTGATGTTACACATTCCTTAACATCTTATCTGAAATGATGCATCAAGTGCTATTCTTTGCTGCAATCTGTTATCATTTTTAATCACCCATCCATTCATCCCACCAAGTTTCCTCTTTTTCATATACAGCACCAACATAATTTCCTACAGGCCGGCCCACATCATCCCATGTCTCAGCAATTGTAAAGGCACAAGCTAACAAGCATGACAGACTCCTCTCCCACCAAATCCACACCCTCATTCTAGACCCCACTCTGCTACCACCCATTCTCCGCACCCTTCGCCAAACACTCTTCCCCAATAACACGCTCGCACCAGCGAGAATACCTCCTACACCCACTGAAACAATCGAAATACGACGAAGGTGTGCAGAGGCTATATTAGGTTTGATACCAATAGCTGTGAGAGATATTTACTTTGGTCGCACTTCTTTATACTCTTTGGGAAGTAGCACCGACACTATTAATATTGATCTTGAAGCGAAAACCGAACTGTCAAAAGAAGAAAGGCATATTCGGGAAGTAGAAGATGTGTTGAATGATTTTGGTGATGTGTATTGTAATAAACATTTACTATATGGAGTTGTGGAGATGATTATTATGAGAATAATACCGGAGCTGGGGGAGAAAGGAGTGCAGGAGTTATTGGATGAGAGGTTGAATTGAGTTTTCATATTTTGAGTTGTAAGCCTGTGTGCGTTGCGTTGAAAGTTTAGATACCCATTCGTGCTTTTTTATATTAAAAATTTATACTGAATTATTTGAGTTATGCACCATACAATTCCTGCTCACAGCCTGCGTATTGAAAGTTATCCAAAATCAGGATTTGCAGTTCGAAAAGTCCATTATTGTAGCAGATTAACCGCCCATTTCATTCCACATGTATGTTTTTGATCTGTCTGATGCTAGCTCGAAAAGTAAACAAGAAATTCTCGACTCCCCTGTCCTCGGAGAACAATTTGT
The DNA here is from genome assembly GCF_013461495.1 of Botrytis fragariae. Taxonomy (NCBI): domain Eukaryota; kingdom Fungi; phylum Ascomycota; class Leotiomycetes; order Helotiales; family Sclerotiniaceae; genus Botrytis; species Botrytis fragariae. The sequence continues at coordinate 2,135,640 of NW_023500993.1, forward strand.
TCATCCATCCATCCATCCATGCACATATATCTCATTAGATCAACGAGTCCCATACCATCCATCCCAATCTGTCTTCTTATCCCATTCCACCTACAGAAGAACTTCACTACAAGTTCACACACGCACTATACGATAAACGAACGAACGATCCCAACAAGAAGAAGAAGAAAAAGAGTCCCTAAGTACAAAGAATTTACCAAAGAGCGAGGAAGGTGAACGAATAGACTAGTGAAAGGTAGGTAGGTAGATAGGTAGCAAAACAAGCCGTGCATGCCGTTCGTTTCATGATTTCGCACGAGAGAAATCCACAAAAAAACAAACATGTCCAGGAATTTGAACTCTGCACCTCGGATCGAAAAGGCGAAATGTTTATGTATATTCCATCACAAATTCCCCGGTACGTACACGAGTGAAAGAAAAGCGCACGAAAAGCAATACAAAAATCCCGCCGAAAGTGTGTGGAAAGAGAAAAGAAAACGTGCTGTTGGGGTATGGTGAGCAAAGTCCCTTCAGGGGCATGAGAGCGCATATATAACAAAATCCCCGCGGGAAAAAAAGTCCAAAGAGGATATATAAAGAATTAAATGCGCGATAGAGCAAGCAGATGAGTACTGAGCTGAAGATTTCGCGTGAGCGTCGAAGGTGTAAAGGAGGAGATCTTGGAAACCGAGTGAGCTTGGTTGGGTATATAAATTTCATCCGAGGATAGTTCCTAATTTTTTTTCTTTTTGAATTCCTTCCTAAATCCCCGATTTTGGTCATGCGGGTAGATATTATACACCTTCATTTTGACCGATCGCAAAGATCAGAAAAGAAGAGGGTGATGCAAGACCGTTACTGATAGCAGGAAAAAGATGAAGACGGAGAGCTCATATACAAATTGAGAGATGTGATGAAAATAACGCCGGGGAATGTCGAGTTTGGAACCGTATGTTTAAAATGCCATGATGTACAGAGATTTAAAGCGTATATATAAAAGAGACATGGAACTCATTATTTGTTAGCAGGCCGTAGGCTGTTCCATCTTCATATTTTGTGGCTGATTCTCGCAATCGTCCTGTTCCGAGATCCGATGCAAACCGCCTGGTAAAGGTCCTGGATTCTGCTGTTGAATTCGCAACTTTTCGGTCAATTTAAGAACCGTCAGATACTCATTTTGATCCACCAATCCAGTTGGAGCTTGCTGGAAAAAATTCAGTAAAGTATCAAGCGCCCGGCGTGCGTCATCCTGGGTAGGTGAGTTTGGTGTTGAGAGATGCGGAGGTGATTGCAATCCGCTAATTGGAGTAAGTGATGCCGGTGGAGGAGCCAAAGAGCTATGACTGCTGCTATGATGTAAAGACCGTGGCGAAATTGCAGAATCCAATCCAAATGGAGGGCCTAATTCATGTACCGGCGATTCCACGGCTGATGAAGGGGCTGTGTCCGGTAAATTATACTTTGGGGTCATAGGATCATTACCTTGCGAGGCAATGAACGAAGGATCAATGGCTAAAGTGGGGAAAGTCTGGCTTCTTGGACGTTGAAAGTTGCTAGCAGGATTATTCGGATCCATCCCATGGTTGATATTGTCTTCAGTGTTAGAATTTCCATTTCCGTTCGTCGAATGCTGTGTTACCCGAGATTGCTGAGATGGCATCCAAGATCCGGTACTTCCCTCAGGAGAAAATGCAAATGGGGTTGTGGGACTAGTTGGCCCCCCTGAAAATGTCGATGGATTGTTGTCGGTAAATGCACTAGACAATGAAGCTGTACTGTGAGAGTTTGAGTGTTGCTTATAGCTTGCTGTTTGGGTGAAATCAAAATAGCTGTTCAAACTATCATGCATATGATGGGATCTGAGATCTTCACTACTCTTAGCGGATGCTAAGAGCAAGGGAGATTGTAATGGCGAAGCGGGCGAGACACCATTAGACGTTCGTGATCCAGAACTTCTGCTCGAATCAATGTTGATTGCCATACGTTCGGAAAGGCTACCAATGTCGGCTGCGGATGCTCTTCGTCTGAGATGACTGATCCCATTCTTTTGCTTGAATTTTTCTAGCCAACTTGTGCTATTTGTCTTTAGGTGACTCTCGTTGTTGCCAACTGTGGTGGCAAAAAATCTAGCCTTCTCCTTGATCGCAGCATCGGTAAGAGGAATTCCCTGCTTCTGAGTATTCCGCACCCAGTTCGATAAGGCTCTCTCGATATCAGGGAACTTTCCTTTTGCTCGTTTAACTGGAGACAAGCTTCGGTCTTCAGGGAAAAGATATTTTTCTCTTTGGCGTAAAACTTTAGAGACAGTACTGCATTCTTTTTTAGTTAAGATCAAAACCCAATTGTTAACTGTCAATCATACCTTCGTTCAACACCAAACATGGCTAAGAGAGAAATATTAGCAAGGAAATCATTAAAAGAGTCTCGTCATGCCATACCTCCAATTTCGGTCTGCTTGACAGTAGGATTATCCTCATGATATTGACACATCCGTCTTCGATCACTATCCGTGAGCGTCTTTCTTGGAGTCGGAGTAGCATGGATAGTTGGTAGTTTTGGAGGTAGTTTCCCAGAGTTCGCAGGAGGAATCGCAACAGGTGGTGCTTGAGAGTTTGCAGGATTTGTCAACATGCTCGGCCACGTGGGATGGTTTGGCATGATGAGAGGAAGCAGTTGCTGGTGATGTGTGGGATATGTCGGCGGTGGCGGAGCCATTCTTGGATTTGGATACTGAGGCTCAGTGGGCATTGGATGATGCTGGTTCATATATTCATATTGAATCCTATTTTCAAAGATTGGTGATTGATGCTGTGAAGAGTTGTAATTGTTGCCCATATCCTGCCATTGACCTTCACCGCCGTATCCATTTTCTTGTGGATTGTGGTGTTGCTCATGGTCCATGCCAATATGGGCCATCATAGATTCGTGCATTCTTTGATCTATGGTCTCTAAACGAATGATTTCCCAGGTGTTTCCTTAAATTCCAGAAATCCGAGGCAATTGAAGTTGTTTAATGGTACAGGACCTTGCGTAAGGTATACAATATCAAGGACGTTGAAAGCCTCAAGAGCGGGATACTGCATGCATGATAAGCAAAGCGAAGTATGGTTCCTGGCAGCGTCAAATATATAAACCCTGCGGAATCTGCAGGAGTAACGGATTGAGTCTGGCTGATTTATTTCAGGTGATGTGAAGTTTCGAATGCGAGAATATTTTGAAATTTGTTTGAACTAATGCTAGACGCGCGCAGCTAAAGGAAACATGTACTTCTAAGTGTGGTGGTGGTGGTGGTGGTCCGCGGTAGATGGGGTAGAAGACGGATGGACAATTATTATTATGCGACCAGGGAGGGTAGGAATAAATGCTGGGAAAAAGATGCTAGAAAATGCTCGCTGCAATGCCGAAGAGGGGAAGAAACACGAGGCGTATGCGAGAAGCTGCAATAGATATTATGCTGGGGAAGGCGCGCAACCAAAAAAGATGTATGTAGGTATGATGAATGGATGGGACGTTATAGTATGTGAGTAGGAGGTAAACCTAGACTTTTTGGAGTTTGTGGTAGTAAGTAGTGGTCGGTTCATGGAAATTTTGCAAGGTAAAGGTTCCGCAGCAGCAGGAAGAGGGAGTACTTGGGAACTGAATATATTAATGGTGGGGACCAATCGGACTAAGGAGAATAGATACTAGGTTTGCTTTCTTTACTACCATACTAGGTTAAAGACTACCTCTAATAAGTTTCTCAAGCATGGGAGTGTGGAAAGCAATGGCAAGGAATCAATCATGGAGCAACGACGAATGGGCGAGTTGGAGAATGGGATTAGCAAGAGTAAAAAGAAAAGAGAGGACAAGAGAACGAATCGAAAGGGGGATGGATGGACTCTGGTGTAGACATTCAGAAGAACCGCAGGCAGACAGCAAGATAGACCAGATAACTCAAAGGAAAAAGGAAAAGCAATTCGTTTGAAAATATTCAAAAGAAGTCAATTACAAGGATCTGAATTGATCATTGATTTTGGTAGGGTTTAAATACGGTTTAGTAAGGTTCAGGTACAGGGAAAGTACGAAGTAAGACTTGAAGACTTACCTGATTTGTTGCTTTGACCAAATGATTGCTTGGGAGAGAAGTCCACCAGATGAGAAGCGGATCTAATCATCTAATCATCTGTGTACATATCTGTTCAAAAGAGTCCACGGGTAGCTCAGGTAATGCAATAATTGCTGATTGTATTGTAAGAGCTAGCTGAAGGAATCGCCGAACATCTAAACATATCTACAGAGAATCTAAAGGTCTTCGAACGGAAGATTCGGGGACCTCAGGGAGTTCAATGTGAAGAGTGGAGAGGACAAGTATCTAATTTCGATCGGATTGACCTTTTTGAAGCTTTATTCAGGAAAAATATATCGTCGTGTCAAGGTCCACTCTCATCCGTTTTCTCCAAAAGATTGAGAAGTTGAGGCTTTTCCAGGTTTTTGTAGGGTATATCCAGATGATTATCTTCCAAATAGGTCAAATGTCAAATCGCATCTCATTTCAGCTGAGTCAAATGGGGAATTGGCTAAACTACTCAAGGTCTAAAGTTTTACTGGATATCGTAGATGATAACCAGGATATTGAGCTATTAACGAATGAAACGTGTAGATGAACCTACTAGATATTTGAATTTGCTTCTAGCTTCTGGTCTGATAACCAAGTTAATCAAACGGTACGCCCCGGAAGTAAAAAAATGAGGTAAATCCGTCAAATGATCTTAGTACTGGGGATGACTTATTAGCTCGAGTTAGTTGCCGCAGTAAGGACAATTAAATCATTCATTATCATATCATATCATATCATATCGTTTCAAATACTACCTATTGCTCAGATTCAGTTAACGATAATTGATTTTCTTTTTTGTTGAGTCTCTGGGTTCGGTTCGGATAATAATATTGATAACAAGAAAAATAATCTCAAAAGCCCCTTCATCGTCTCGTCTCGCCAAAGTTTGTCTTTTCTGCATTTTGATAACGAATTTTGATGGTGCAACAGGTGCACCGGAGGTACAAGGATTTCGGAAAAACCAGCCAGCAATCAGAGCTCAGGTATTCAAGTTCGGAGCAACTTTCACCTATTCCCTAAACAAGTAACAAACTGATCCCTTCTATACCAAAAGTTGACATGTATCATATTAGCCAAAATTCGAAACCTGGTCAAGCCACCCTTATTAGACGAACCTTACATGGAATCCGAACGTTTCGTTGCCGTAAGTTACCATGGTGTAGAAGCTACAACCAACCCTCGTGGTGGAAAAGAGGATCGTTGCAGAAATGAATAGATCCGTACCTTACTTACCGTAAGCAAAGTTAGTAAACTCTATGTTTATTCTGGTCCCAAGTTTCGGACCCCAATCGAGATATTGCATGGCATTGACTTCATCGTTTCGCATTGCTCCCTCTCGACAAGACAACTTCGCCTCATTTCTTGATCTTGGGGGCCATGGAAGTAGGTACCATTCATCTTTCGTCCCAAGTTTCCAACTGTTGGTATCTAAGTACTATATTTGTATGGTTGGGAGCGACAGATATCTGCTGCAACCACCAGCAACCTCCTGCACTTCAGCATAATGGCAAGGCTTCATTCACTCGGCTTTAGTTCAGGGCGCTCGTAGGTGCAACCCATTTCATGTACTGCATTTGCAGCGTGCATTGCCCCTGAGTAACCCACCTCACATAACAGATACAGGTAACAGGATACAGCCATGGCCATGACCGTCTTCTTTCATCTCGCCCCATGATTTCCGTTCCATCTCGCCTCGCATCTGCTCTGATCGCGAACTCCGAAATCGTATCAAATTTTCAAATTCGATTTCCTAGCTACAATCGCTTCGGCTGCATCGGTACATACCGACCAGGGGGGTTTATGTTTGGAAATCTTAATACCCCACTGTGTGTCCGTCCCCTTGAATCCGTACTCCGCCATGGCATTATATCTCGCGAAGTTCTCTTTTGAGCAGATGGGATTTGTAATTGTCGAAAGTCTTTAGGCATACCTGTGCCGCTTCTCCTCTTTCCCGTTCCGCTCCCCGCCCAAAGCATGAATAACCATTAACCATCCATCACGGACAAACACCATTCCAATCCATCCATCCTCCAGTCTGCATTATCCATATCAAACCGTGCCATCAACCTAACCGAAACCCCGAATGTGGAGGAACCTCGCATCTGAAGTTGGGCTCCCCATCTTTGTGCATCATCCACGTTCTTAATCATTGGTCTAACCGTACACTTTCGTGTCAAAAACTCCGGGTGAAATCCTAATGGCCCACTATTCATTCAAATCCATTTGCAATTATTCCTTGCAACTTCATTCATTTTCATAATTCTTTCCGATTTTGTTTGATTTTGTTTTATTCTCCATGCATTTACTTATTGATTAAATTCTTCAGCGACGATCTCAAGGGAGCCTTACTTTACGTTTCATCAAGGGAGAGCAGCTTGTGTAAGCGGCCGTGAGGCACCGCTCGCTATCACTTACGAATGTACACTCTTAACTTCTTGATTCACTCAAGTCACAGAAAAACAGCAGTACATCCGTGGCGCATTCACCATGTGAAACAAACTCTTACATAGCGACGAAGGGGAGAGGGGGGGTTTAACCAAAAGCAAAAATAAACGCGACCACGTCCCCTTTTCAAACCTACGTCTTGGCTGCAACATACACATCTCTCTGCTCAACAGCGGTGAAGGAACCTAGAAACACCATCCAAACTTCAACCTCGGGACTTTTGTAGATCCTCTATCACGAGGTGACAACTTCATTTCAAATCATCCTCAGCTTATTCCCTGTCTCTGCTTAGACCTCTTTGCTAGCTCACAGCGGTAAAAAACATACATCATGATACATACTCAAAGACATCCTTTCTACGTATATACCTGGTACCTAAAGCTAAACCTTCATCCACGTTTTTTCTCGTCGGCGGCAATTGAGACAATCTTATCGACATCGCGGGGAAATGATCCTCATCTGCTCTACTCATCCTAAGCATCTAGACTGACCTGACTGGCTCAATGAACATCGACATCAAGGCTTGGAGAAATATCATGTTACAAACTTTTCCCATTCGAAATTGACATCCATTTTCACTTCAATAAACCTTCTCGAGAGCTCCTATCGGAACTTTTCTTCTCCCCATAGATGCATACTGTAGAACTAATCTTCAATCCCGTCCACCTCATCTCATCATCCGATTCCACAAAGAAAAAACCCCAAGCCTGCGTCGATCATCGAATTCTTCCCAATTCTTCCATTTCATATCAATTAAATACCACAATCCCACCCATCATCCATTCCAACCAATCACATCCCCCAAGCAAGCCAAATCCCCCAAAAGAGCCAACGTTCCCACAGCGGAGTCCATCGACCGCTTAAAACGCCTCTGTAGCCGCCGAAGAAACATCCCAATCATGTATGCAAGCAAGCAAGCAGGCAAGCAAAGGCACAGGCGAAAGCGATCAACCTTACGAAAAACGGTTACCCGAAGCGCCGAATTTTCAGGAACGGACAGGTTGATCGACCAGGTGTCAGGAGTCAGGACTCAGGTACGGACATGACGGAGGGCCGGGTTTGACCGCTAGGCTCAGTTGAGATTGCGAATATCATGATTCATGACGATGATGATGATGATGATGATGATGATGATGGTGATGGGTGGGATGAATAGATAGATAGGAAAGAAGGAAGCAAAGAAGCAAAGAAAGAAAGAAGGAAAGATGTCTGTGCAGCCATGATTATAGATAGGTACCTAGCTTTGACATGATGTGATGCGATATGACATGATGTTGCACGAACCAACGCGGATTTCTGTTACGGTCCGGTCTCCATCTATCTATCTATCTATCCATCTATCCCCGGCGATCTAGGATTAAAAGAATCTTGATCCACCGGATCGGGAACTGAAAGAAAACAGCCATGAGATAGACGCTTTGCTAACTCCGAGCGAGGAGAGAATTTATCATTTTCTGCATCTACAGAGATAGACCCAGGACTCAACACCCATTAGAACTACTTACCATGCAGAATCAATACTTCATCCATTCATCCCTCCATCTATCTATCACCCGTGACTCAAATTCCAACGAGTAATATACATCATACAATATCTACCTAGTATTCCCAATTCCAGGCACTCAAGATATCCCTCGCCCGCGGAACATGCCATTCCATCTCGGCCAAATTCCAATCCCAATCCCAATCCAAACTCATACTCACAATAACCCCTCCTCACCTTAACGCCGACACCCATGAATCAACTAGGCATCTCATCGACCTCCAACTCAATCACCCCATCACTCTCCCATCCCATCGGGCAACTGATAACATAGCATTTCATTGCAACCCCCAATGTCCCATACCGTACATACCATACCATCACTGTTGCCCCATCCTCACCTAATTTATGACTTCACCCAACAAACAAACACTTACCACGCCCCATCCTCAATCATCCTATCCACACATCCATCTATCCATCTATTCATCCACCTAAATATCCAAACATCCCATCCCAAACAAGCAAAACCCGAGCATTCAAATCCAAGTCTCATCATCTGATCCAAGCGCCCCCATGCGCATAAACTGGCCCAGCCTCATGGAATCCTGAGATATCATTCATCACACCTTCGAAGCGCCTACCTGAAGACCATTGATTGATTGATTGATTGATTGATTGATTGATCCATCCATCCATCCATTCATTCAAAAGTTTCGCCACTATCAAAGTTGACGAGTGAATCCCACAAGCAGCGCATCGTATCACATGTATACATGCCAACATAAAACAATGACTATCTGTATTCAGAACCCTGCCCTATCAATTCAAGTATATTGAGGGGTAAAAAATCTCTTTTGGATATTCATCTACGTCTTCCTCATATCGACCTTCGTAGCCTTCTCAGACCAAGATGAGCAGGGGCGCAAACCCGCGAGTACGAATCTACGGGCAACTACTAGTACTGTAGCTAGCAACCACCTCTTATCTCTTCCAGAGTCCAGTAACCAAAATGCCCACAAGTGTCTGTACCTTAACATGACGCCATTGACTCCCGACGAGCACTACCATTAAGACCATATCAGCCCATCCCACCTCTATCTTCCGAAATCCTTGGCTGCTTCAACGTCCATGGTCCTTCTCCGCGTTTTTCGTACCACCGGAAGATCCTTGGTCGTTACACCGTATCGTTCTATTCTGCATGTTCTTTTTTATCGTTTGACAATGGTAACTGCACAATGGATTAGCTCGAATTCTCATGACAACTGCCTAATCCATCTGTGAAAACTTACTGATATCTTCATCTGCTAATTCGTGACTGAGACCCACACGCTGAGGTTGATGTTTGACTGATTTGCCATAAACAATAGCCACGCGGAAATCATCCACGATAGTTTTATGGATAGCGTTACACTTTGATCACCGTTAGTCACTTAATGCTGTGCTACGCGATTCTCGGAATCATGAAAATAGCCACTTACAAAATCTTCAACTGTGCACCTCGTGGAACGTAACACTACTGGTGCTGTGTAATCAGGCAATTTTCCTTTAGGCTTTGTATAAACTCTGACCAGGTTTAGTTTCTCCCACCTGTTCAAGAGTTAGTATCAGGTTGTCAGGCAATTTTGGCAACCACGGAAATCTGCTAGCTTCTGGTGAACGCATTGCATCTTCTCTTGAGCGAGTCGACTATAGCCTCAGAACGCCACGCCACTCGATTGAATTATCGAAAGGCCCCAAGGCAAAATTTCACATAAAAGTTCTCAAATCATAAACTTACATCTGTTCTAACAGTTCATCAACGTTCCACCCATGCTCAGAAGAGATAGGACATGCGTTAGGGATTCTGTAAAGCAAATCAAGTTCCTCTATCGAGATAGCATCGATTTTGTTCAATGCATAAATGACAGGAATATAACTTCGTCCCTTGGCCTCTAGTACGTCTATCAGATCGTCGATAGTGGCGTCGCAACGAATGGCGATATCTGCGGATGAAATTTTGTACTCGTTCATGACAGCCTTGATCTCATCGTGATCAATATGCGTCATTGGGACGGTATTGGTGATATTGATTCCGCCCTTGTCCTTCTTCTTAAACACGATATTTGGTGGTGACTTGTTGATTCTAATTCCAAATCCTTCCAATTCGTCTTCAATGATCTTCTTATCCGTCAAGGGCTTATTGACATCCAATACAATGAAGATCAAATGGCATGTCTTGGCAACCGCAATGACTTGTCGACCTCTACCCTTTCCGTCCTTGGCTCCTTGAATAATACCGGGAAGATCCAGAATTTGGATCTTTGCTCCATTGTATAAAATTTGACCGGGTACTGTCGTTAAGGTTGTGAATTCGTATGCGGCAGCCTCTGAATGTTGTCCGGTAAGTTTGCTCATCAATGTACTCTTTCCCACTGAGGGAAATCCTATAAATCCAACACTGGCGACACCTGTACGTGCTACATCAAACCCTACACCTGCTCCTCCACCACTTGTCGTAGGAGTCAACAACTCTCTCTTGAGTTTAGCGAGCTTTGCTTTAAGTTGACCAAGATGGAAACTTGTCGCCTTGTTCTTTTGGGTTTTGGACATCTATCATTTCGTTAGGATCTATCGACGGCGAACTGATCGGGTGCAGGGAGTATACCTCATCCTCAATTTGTTTGATCTGTGGCGGGGTATTAGCATTGGGAAAAAAAGGTCGTGGACGAGGGAGTATACCTTATCAGCGGTGGTCGACATGATTGCGGATTTTTCTGGTCAGATCCAGATACCTTATCTATAAAAAAATATGTATTGCTGAGGAGGTTTTTGGGCGGAAAGAATAGGTTGCGATTTCCCTCAAGCTGGATCTTAAATTTTGGAATTGAAGATGATGTGAATTTCATTGTGGGGTTCTGCATCAAAAATTATTTCTATGATCGCATAGTTTAAACCTCAGGCACAAATATTCTTCGAATTTCCCAATTGGCAAGGTATCCAATTCAACTGACGTGCCACTCACTCACCGGGGATCCTTGAAGGTCTTGTCAGAAAATCCCTTTATTGCGATTCGTCATAAGGATTATGGATTCTCGAACTATCTGTGCAGCCTTCTTCATTTTAGGGACCATAGTTGATTTAGGTGGAACTTTGATACCTTCATTCCGACAGCATGTCATGAACTATGGCAGTCGAGGGTTCACGCCAAATCCCGAGAAAAGCACATCCCTCCTCCAGAGCAAGACTACGCGTATATTCGAATACGTTGGCTCTATACAGGTTCCCCATACTTGGTTCGCCCACTATTATATCGTCTCCGTGGCCTCTTCCATTTTCTGGGCGTTTCAAATCATCACACATGGACCTGCTTTCAGATTACTTGCCTCGTATTCTCAACAAGATGCGACAAAATCAATGACAGTTAATCAGGTAACTTTGGCATGGACACTCATGGCTCTACAGGGTAGCCGGAGAGTGTATGAGAGTCTTACGCTCACTAAACCTTCTCAGTCGAAGATGTGGGTTGGACTTTGGGCTATTGGAATTGCGTATTATTTGTTCATGGGAATTTCGGTTTGGATTGAAGGCATTGGTGAGTGATATGAATTGTAATCTTGTAATTCTTTCCATTGATGACTAACTACCTAAGTCATACTTGATGCGACCACAAATCCACTGGGTTCGATAGACATCTCAAAGCCCTCTTTGAAGACTTGTGTGGCAGTACCTCTATTTGTGATTGCATCTGTCTGTCAGCATGACTGCCACAAGCACTTGGCAAGCTTGAAGAAGTATACTCTTCCCTCAAACCCATTCTTTCGCCACATCGTTTGCCCTCATTACACTAGCGAATGCTTGCTGTATATTGCAATTGCCATTGCAGCCGCGCCTCAGGGACAGTTCCTGAACAGAACCATATTGGCAGGGTTGTGTTTTGTAATATCAAACCTTGGAGTGACTGCAGATTCAACAAGGAAATGGTATGCCACAAAATTCGGCGTAGATAGTGTAAAGGGTAGATGGAGAATGATACCATATTTATACTAAAATGCTCTCCTCAGAGTTTGGTTTAGATAGTTGGAAGCAGAAACGGAGGTCGATACCATATTATAAAATTGGGTCTCAGCGTTTGCCGAATAACCCTAACTTTGAACCTAATTTCGATACCTTGAGTACGTCCCGATAGGTGAGGCTAGTTCGCTCCTGTCTTTCGTATCTACCATCAATGATTTCATCTTTAGACCGTAAAAGGTCCCAGTTTGCGACTGTTGTGGAATTTAGGTTAATTTCTGCTTCGGTCTCGGATATTCCATGATAGTAATTTGTATACAGTTCATCTGTTGTGATCAACAGACTCCTTGGCTCCTGGAAAATTCTCCACCTTGGCTGCTCTTCTCTTGTTCCATCATCTTTGTCTCCATAGATATTCAAGCATAGGCTTGCGCCTAAGCTTACAGTGCAGACGACTGGATGATACGCGGCTCCATCCTTGTGTGGCATAATTCCCTGCTTTGGCAGATATTCATTGATTAGGACATGATTCGGATGCTCATGGGGACTATCACTAAAAATGTGACGTGTTCCGGTTTCGTGCGAGATAGGTAAGGAGAGAAGTCGAGAGACAACGGGATCTATTAGCCATTTAGGCAGAGGGGCATCCAATAGAGTATTCTTGGTTAAATCAGAGGGCCAAGTCTGAAGACGGCGATGCGTTAGATGCTTCCAACGTGGTTTTGGAGCTGTGGCAATCTGCGGAAATCGAAATGTCAAATATCAAATCTCGAGCGGGTAATAATGAACGAGCCGAATATTGACTTACTTTCTGCAATAATATTTGTTCTTCCTCTTCCGTAAGAAAATTAGGAATATAAAAAGCTTTCGAAGGGAGCGTCTTGATTTGAGCTTCATCAAGAGATGTTGGTAAGGCTAGTTGTGGAATGTCCATGTTGGATGAAATGAATAGGTATCTTTGAGAAGTACAGTTAAACTATCTCGGGGTGATATTGCGAGAATGTGTGTGAACTTTGAAGGAGAAAAGACCTGGTGAAGACATGAGTCCAAGAAGAGAATGTAAGGGAGAAGAGGAGGGGGTGAAAGAATAATAATATGCACAGAAGTATCTTCTCGATGACGAAAGATAGCGAGCGGCCTAGCCATCCGGGTTATCTTCACGTGCTCACCTTCTAGAAATCATACTTTGATCACGTGCTGACGAAGCCAAGTCTAGATTGTAGAGAAAAAAGAGGGCCATTGATAGATTTATTTTTAACTGTCAGAACGTAAAGCAATGATAAAGCACCAATAAAGCACTAATAACAAGGAGCCAAGGAGCCAAGGCAGATAGTACGTAAAGGCGAATACGGTAGACTTTCTGACGTCCAAATCCTCGAAGATTTTATCGCTCACTTCCAAGTTCCTATCTACGACCTAGGCTCTAGGCTCGCTAAGTGATATCCATACAAGCACTTTGAGTTTTGAAGAAGTGTTCGTTAGAACTTATTAGGAGTTAGGACTCTCTAGGAAGAGTTTAGGTAGGACCTCGGGATGATCTGATACAAGCTAAGAAAAAAAGAAAAGTAGGTCAGTTGATGCGTTGTACTCCTTTGTTTGGTTGGAATAATGGCATAGGCCTTCTTTCTCTACATTGTACTGTACGGAGGAGTCCTTTGTAGATAAGATTGCGATGATACTGTAGTTTGAATTAGACCTCAATTGTACTTCAGTAGACTTCAGTACTGTCAATCTAAGTTCACGTCTACGTTCACCTATCTGAAGCGAAAGTAGCCTCTGTGGCAACATCCTGTATGATATAAATAGATCCCTCTACTCCGCACCGGCAGATTTGTTGCAAAGGTAATTGTTCTGTAAGCTTCGCCGTACACAGATCCTTTTCTCTTTCTCTCGTGTGCTGTATGATTCTGGATTCGAGATGGAGACGGTGGGTATGATGAGTTATCTCCCTACCTCGTACCTTACGCATTGAAAAGGGGATTTGAGGAACAAGTGTCAAGTGTATGGCTGGCTATTTACCATCCATCCAGCCATGCATCCATACATCCATACCGCGGTAGGTAGCCATTCATGAATCGAGTATAGCGACCTGTGTAATTTTTGCTTTGTTTTGCTGTGTTTTGCTGTGTTTTGCCTCGAGCCTCGTTCGATTGTTGTCCAGTTGTCATGGAACAATTTAGGACAATGCGTATTGTCCTATGATAGACACGATAGACAGGACGGACAGAAGAGGCAGGATAAGACAGGACAAGCTCGTTCATGAAAGTTCCTTATTCAGTGTTTTGTGCTTAGTGCCTGAGTGGGGTTCCGTATTCCGTATACCTAGTCTAGCGCTTCTCCTGACTAAGCGTAAGTGGAAGTAATTCAATTCTATCTGGTAACTCGATTCCTCCCATTTAACAAAACCACACCCAAATACTACTTAGCTCCTTGGGTACAATTCTTCTCCAACCAATCCTCAAAATTTACACTTATCCGTACACATACTTTCTCACTTACTTCCAATTCAAGATTTTCACGATCCACGATTACATTACGAATTTAATGATATAATCCGTTCGCCATTCGGGTTTCCAACTGCAACAAACCAATTCAACCGGCGCATCTAACTAATATATCTATCAGTTTGAAGGACTCGGATGCTCCTCCTTGTCCCGAAAACCATTCACAATCAAAGTGTCTACTCATAATATAAGCCAGGATGATCCGCAGGATACAGCGAAACATAGTCTAGATGTTATGGGCACTCACAATCGTGAGGGAGCGGCCACAAAACATGGTGACTCGACCACCAGCCTTATTGATCGAGAAGACAAAGTCAACAACGCCACAAATATCATCAAAAGTCCGACGCTTTCCGGCAGACAAGAGACTGTGACTGATTCCGAGACTTCGAGGGATGTGGATATGCCCGATGCACCCCCTGAGGATGTCGATGTGAAGAGTGATTCAGAAGCAGAAACAATCGTCCTGGAAGGCAAAAATGGCCACTCACCCTCCAAAACTCGAAAATCGATCAAGCATGAGGACAATAGTGATGAGGAAGATATTCGAAAGCCGTCCGAGTCTAGGAAACGCGAAACGTTATCCCTGGAAGTACTTTCTCATAACGAAAATCATCTAGGAAGGCGCAAGCGTCTTAAGATCGATCCTTCTGAGCCAAGTAAATCTCAGTCTGGCAATGGGAGATTATCCAATCTACAAAACAAACGGCATTCATCTCTTCCAAAATCTACTGCGCCAGAATTGAGATCTGACGAACCATCGTCGCCACCATTATCGAATTTAGACAGCGTCGAAAAGGCTACACCTGTTGAAAGAGCTTTTCCGCGGAATAAACAGAACCCATCGGACTCAGACGAAGATCATGTCGACCAGGAAGATCGGAAATTAGAGCGACTTCGAAATTCTGCCTTGAATAATATGCAAAGGAAAGGAAACATCCCCTCACTGAACATTAGCATGGAGGATACTTTAGGTGTCAGGAAGGAACGATCAGAGTCTCCCCACCACGGACGTTCTCACAAACGCGGTCACTCTACTCAGTTTCCCTCGAAGTCGATCCACAATTCAGGCCACCGTAAAGGACGAATACCGCCTCCTCTTCTATCTACCGAGTACCAATCTGATGACTCTTCTGCTAGCGGGCGCTCACACCCTCGTAGCTCTCGACCCCGGCAACGCACAGCTTCTACCATCAGAGATCTTGCTACGCCAGTCACTGTCCCCCAAAAGAAGAAGAAACACCTCGATAGTTCTGGCGCAACCATGTTATTCCAGTTTGTTCGTAAGAACAATCTCGCAGGAGTGATGGAGGAATTCAACAAGCACCCTGAAGACCTAAATCAAGCAGACAATGCGTTGAATACGCCACTACATGGCGCAAGTCTTGTAGGCTACGATAAAATTGTCGAATTCCTCTTAAGCAAGGATTGTAATGTTGATGTAGTCAATGACCTTGGCGACACACCACTTCATGATGCCATTGACAATGGTCATGTTGAAGTTGTGAGACTCCTTTTAGAGTATGGTGCCGACCCACGTAAGGCAAAGAAGGCTGGAGGTGACGAGCCTAGTGATCTAGCAGCAGCTTATGTTAGTGTTTCTGAGGACGAGGAAAATACCAGGAAAACGAGGAAAGAGATGCAGCAGCTTATTGAAGATGCCAAGTCTAAGTACCATGAAGATACTGTCCTGGGCGAACAAACGACGGGAGAAAATGCAGATCATGAATCCTATTCAAGAAATAGTCCTCATCATAGCCCTACCTCTGAGCATCCTGGTACATCGAACGGCCTGCGAGCACGATCGTATAGAACTACACACCGAGATTTATATCGAGACCACAATAATGCTGAAATGCTTCGAGAAGCATGTCGAAACGGCGACCACCCAAACATCTATAACTGGCTAGACGTCAATCAAAAGAAGGGGAAGGATCCAACATCTCTTCTGATCGCAGCAAAAGCTGGCGATAAATTTGCTGTCGACCTACTACTTGGCCTGGGTAATTATGACTGCGATCCTGAGCCTTTAAGAGGCGTAGAATTTCGATGGTCCACACCAATGCTTTGTGCTATTCATAAAGGCCATATTGACGTGGTTAAGTGCTTGCTTTCAGGAGACTTCGACCCGACCAGGCGCTTGAAGGATAAGACTTACTATGAACATGCCCAGGAAAGAGAGAGGGGCAGTCCCAACTATGAATCAGTCGTTGAAACACTCAAAGATGCTTTCAACGCATATTTGAAGCCAGTCAAAACTTCGCCCTCCAAATCTCGCTCCCCCAAACTTCATCGAGACTCTGATCGCGGCCGCGATTCTAGAAGGCCAGTAAGGACTACCCGTGATCGATCTTCACCATCACGGAAGAGGAGTCCTTCAAAATCGATGAGGAGTTTAGAAGTAGGATTGTCACGTCGCCCAAGCAGCGACTCCGTTCATCCGAGCCTTATCACACAGAACCAGGCAAGAAGAGGCCCTGGTCGTCCAAGAAAAGAGGAAAGCAACGCTTCGCATCCGACTTCAGACACAGAAAGCACTCCTTTAGGTCCTCCTAAGAAAAAATCGCAAGCTCCAAAGGTTACAGAAGCTGATGCTGCGGTGATGTCTTCTGAAAATGAGCCTCCGAAACCACGACGTAAGCTTGTCTCTGGTAAGGACTTGAGAGGGGAGCGGGATAGACAAGGGCGTGGAAGTATTGCATCAAATATTTCTACCGTATCTGTCCAAGATCGAGACCAGGTAGAAGAGACGAAGAGGAAAGATGGCAAACAGAAAACCACAATCATTGCGCAAACAACCGAACCCGCAAATGAAGACCAGGTCTCAAAACCTTCGATTGTCGAAATGGCTTCGGATAAAAGCGAAAAGCATGACAAGGCTAAAGGTACAAAACGAGATAATTCTAAAGACCGTCTAGCTTCTATTCGTAATGATAAGAGTCCGATAAAACGACAACGCCAGAGCACAACGCCACCTCGCACAGGTACCCTTGATACAATAGTTCCCACGGAGACTGATGGTGCTCCATCCAAGCGCCAGAAAGTAGAAGGACTTTCAAAGCATGTTATCACAGATCAAAATACATCAAATTCGTGTACTGACCAGCCAGCATCCAATCTTGATACAACATCTCAAGACAAATCAGCTTTAAAAATTACCAAGGAGAACACATCAAGATTTTCGTCCAAACCCACTGGGGAAAATGAGACATGTTTCAACAAAGAGAACGAGGAAGTCCAAGAAGCCAAAAGACCAGAGCCCTTAAACCTGATCGATCTAGAACGCAAGAAGCAGGTGAAATTGGCCCGGGAAGCTCGAGAAGCCAAGCAGCAGGCCAAAGAGGCTCGTGAAGCCAAAGCAGTGGAAGAAGCCCGAGAAGCAAAGGAGAAGGAAGCAAGGGAAGTAAAAGAGAAGGAAACAAGGGAAGCAGCAGAGAAAGAAGCAAAGGAGAGAGAAGCACGGGAGAAAGAAGCTCGAGAAGCCGAAGAGGCTCAGGAGAAACTAGCCATCGAGGAAGCTGCTAAGCGAGCACAGGAAGAAGAGGACCGAAAATCACGACATGCCCAGGAAGAACGCGACAAGGCAGAACAAAGGCGAATATACGACGATCAGAAAAGGATAGAGCGGGAGAAATTGGAACAAAACCGGGCCGCTGCGCAAGAGCGAGAACGGTCTGAGAAAGCGAGACAGGCGCGAGAAAGGGAAGAACAAAGACTATCAAAACTTCCACTTCTACTTCGAGTGTTTGATCAACTCCCACAAGCTGAGACACTCAAAATTGCTTCTTTGTCCAAATTCCGAATCATACAAGGATATCGATATGATACCATTAAACCAGAAGCAATAGGCAGCCCCACTGCGCGAGAGCAGTGGATGCTGAACACTGATGTTGCATTATTGCTGGGAGAGAAAGACCTCGAGTTGTCAAGATGTGAGTACAGGGAAGTGAACAACTAAAGAAATTGTATTGACTTGCTGTGATAGATACGGCATGGGAACGTATTCCATTAGAGTTGGATGCCAAGGAAGCTATATGGCCCCGTGCACACGCAAAATATTCTCGTGATCCTTTCAAGCCAAATATACTCATTCCTTCCGATGAACGTGCGCACCTGGCAGAAGACGCTAAGCCTCTGTTCCTTGGGCTCGATCTTTTCTTCGTAAAGGTACGTGTCCTGCATTTCTGAAAATGGTTAGCTTGCTCACATCATTGTAGGTATCGGAGTTCATGTATGTGGTGCCTAATTTTCCTCACCTACGAGATAGTCAAATAGCTATCGAATACCAAGAACTTGTCCCCTTAGGCGCCACTCCGGTCAACAGATATGAGCAAGACTCAGATCATGATCCAAGCCAACCATTTTGGCCTGAGCCCCAAATCTACATCAGTGGAACCTTAGTCACACATACGAAAATCGAAACTAAAACAAGCACGAATCCTTTCCCAGAGCCCAAAGTATCAAGACGAGAAAATTCAAACGAGAAGGAATTGCTTGCATTGGCTTTAGCCAGAACGCAAATGCTTTGGGAACAGCGCGAACGTGATGAACATGATGGTATCACCCCACCACACTCCGATCGATCTAAATCGCTAAACGAAGATGGTCTGGTTCAACAATCTATTTCGGGCCCAATCACAATCAGCCAAAGCACCGATCTTTCAAACGGAACTTTTCCTCTTTCTAACGGAACCGTAATGCAAGAAGTCGATATATTGGATTGAGGAATTATCACTGATACAAGAGGTGCACTAACATACATTCCGTCGTACTTGTTATATAATCATTGTATAGGAAGTTTATTCCCAGGATGGGGAAGTCTGTAGATATTCTTTTCTGGGAAAAGAAACATCACGTCATATTTTCTCCAGCGGAACATAACACTGTACATATACAGATTCGAATCTCAAACTATCGAGAGACCAGATGAAGTGAACACCCTTCATACCCGGTCCTAATCCGATTCCAAATCCAATCCCACTCATGCATCCAAACGATGTGAGAACGAAAGGAACGATTCAAACATACTCGTCATGATGTCTTTAGGATAAAGACATCCCCGACTTCTCATTGGAAGGGGGGACTGGGGAGGCAGAAGAGCTAAACACGTTGGCCGGCAAAGATACTTGACGCGTGTGAGGGCAAATGTCATGTATAGATAGTAATGAAAAAAGTTACATAACTCCATCTAAAAAGATTCTTTCATGAGCTTTGATTATCGCAATGTCGAACTTTCTAGATTGCGGGAGATGAAGTTGTAGAAGAGTTTTTGCTTACCACTAGGTATGTATTGATCAACAAGTAATTTCGCGCAAACTTCGAAGGCGAAGTCTTCTGCAATCTAGATATTTGATGGTACAGTTACAAGGAGAGAGACACTGTCCATATATATACTCCCAAAGACGCACTTGCATCGAAAGATAAGTTTGGGGTTTTGTTTAACTATTTGGATTACTACGACTAGGTAGTAGATAGGTAGGTGCTTATGCAAACTTTCGCATGAAATATTGAAATGTTTAAAATATCAGAATAGCACTTTCATGATTACATTGTATCGTTACTATTACTAGATAGGTAGATAGGTGCTGTAGCAAGATTGCAATGACTTGTTTGAGTGGCTAGATAGCTAGATAGCTGAGAAGCGAACATTGGAAGAATAGATGATGAATATGAAGCTATATGAACAAGAAAATGAGTAGAATCAGTAGGTGTTAGAGAATATAGTATTACTGCAGGAATATTGGGTTAGACTAGACTGACTTTGCTTGAGTGCTTGAGTGCTTGAATGGGTGGACGTGGATGTGTTGTGATACTGTGTATATAAATAATTAGGTATACTAGATTGTGAGATGATTGTAGTTGAAGTGAGGTGGAGTAAAGTGAAGTGGAGGGTAGGTAGGAAGTTGAAACTTGAAAGTTAGAGCGGTTTCTTTGGATTGGGAGAGAGGATTCGAAAAAGGAAGAGGGATAGTGATAGGGGTAGAAGAGGAGTAGGTGCATGAAAAGATTAAGAACATGAAAAGAGCAAGTGTATAAGAAGAGCAGAGTGAAGGTGGCGGGAGGAAATGTTGGATGATCGATGAGGAGTGATGAAGGTAAAGTTGTAAGTGTAGCAAAAATGGGGTAAGGGTAAAGATGCAAGTGTACGATTAGCATTACAGAGGGGCGTTTGGTCTATAGAATCCAAGATTTAAATTCCAGATCTACTTATCCATTGTGTAAAAGTTACCAACTGTAGAAGGCCGCATGTTCCCTCCCCTCCTCCCAAGTGATTGATTTAAATTATACTCATACTCGTTCTGAGAATACCATCATCTCACCATCACCCTATGCTGCTGCAACTTGTGTTTCAGACTCCATGCACTAGAACCAACGCTCTACTGCTTATTGTTTGTAAAATATGACGAGGAGTTTTCAGATCATTGGCGAGTGGTTTTCGTAACTGGTGGCTCCTTCTTCGTTTCGTGGTAGGTAAGATGAAGGGGATGGTAACTTTTCGAGTTGGTGGCTATTTGGAGCTTATAAGATGGGTAAGAAGCGTAGAAGCTACATGGTAAAACTAAAATACTAACAGTCTACTCGATTACATTTTAAACACACTGAAAACAATACATACTTAGTAAAGATACTATCCTTTTTGGCAAGCCAAATCCGTTCGGAAATGAAGTCCCCTTCTTTGAAAGATGCCATCAAACTGCCCTCAATTAAAAGTCTCCTGGAAGGCCCGACAGGCTCATGCATACTGCCACCAATCTTGCTGATTGACACTCGATCACCAGTCTACACTCAACTACCCATTCGAAGTGAAGTCTTTCCTGTGAATCAAACCTTTATGGGACGGCTTCCTTCGGAATTTGCGTCCGTTAAATCATTGGATGAAAATGAGAACAGCTGCAGGCAACAGTCGACTATGACGCAGGGCCCTAAGATATGAAACAGCCAGAGTATTCGAGATCGCAGTCCAGTTGAGAGATTAACGGGAATAAAGGTAGCGAGTAAGGATGGCCAGCATCTATTAGAAATAGGTTATCTGGACGAAAGTCTTAAGATTCATAATGAACTTAAAGGTATCCAGGAGAAAATTTACAGTATAATAGAGGAATATGTGCAATTGATGAGGGAGAAAAATCGATTGCGAAGACGCTCAGAAGATATAAAAGCGATGACAGAGACAGAAAATGAGATGTCAGCCAAAGAGGAGATGACAGAAGATCAAAAGTAAGTTCCGCGTGTTGCTACTGCATATGTACAATGATACGGGAAACCTAAAGCAAGAATAGATAGTTAACTATTTCAGTAGCCTGAGTTCATCCGATGGCTGTTATAATAGCGATAGATTATGCGTACCTGAAGGGAATCATCTGCAGCAAGTAGACGCACATTTTTCGCAGACATCTTCTCCTGGCGGGGATAAATTGAATATGGGTACGCTCTGGAGGGTCATTAGTGGTTGAAGAGCGTAAGATCAAATATATCTGCGAGATGAAACCTATGCAAAGGGATGGCTCCCGCCATTTACTACCCAAAGTGGATGGGAAGGGGTGTCTAGAGTTCAATACGAGATATAAGGACCTGGGGAGTCATGAGTTTGCGTGTGAGATATTGTCGGTTTGTAATTTGATATTTCCGATTACGATAGTTGATCTGAGAAGGCATGGAATAGATCGGAGTGCTGGATCTAAATATATGTACATGCCAACTCCCTTTTTAAATCGCCCAAAGAAAAGCTGGACGAAGGTTTGTTGACTAAAGAAATTGATGGGGACGCTGAGAGGGCCGCAACAGTTTGAACGTTCAGATGATGGAATGCCGATACTGATTATGGGTATTCTGAGGATTCCAAGGTAGGTAGGAGATAGTCATGACGGACTGGATACTTGACATGTTGTAAAAGTATCGATATCGAGTAGGAGAAATTAGAAATAATATGATATGATATGATTAGAAAAGTTTTGAATGTTCTAGTTGTTACAAAAAAGAGGAATGAAGTTGAACGTGTAAGAAGAATTGGAGAGGAGGTCGGTAGATGTCGATTGTGCATTCCGATAAGAAAACATATAGCGCTACGTCACATGAAGATCACCCCGCCTTCCGTATGAAGCGAGGGGCAAATAGTCAGCTATCAGCACTATCAGTAGGTACCATTACTTGTACAATAAAACAAATCATACAAATCAATCAACATTAGAGCTTTCCTTCGTTTGTGTCTCTGTTTACTGAAGTCTTTCTTACGCATACTTAATATCATACAGTTGAGAAGAATGAATAAAACGAATCAGGAATCTTGCTGCACTTGTGCGCGTCTACTTGTGCAGATAGAGAGGAATGAAGGGAGGAACGGCCTACCTTCTTACTCGGCATCTACGATGGAAAGCAATTCTTCCCTCCAATCGACGAGAAGTGATTCAAATTTTAATGAGAAAATGAAAGAAGGGGTGGTCTTCTCAGAGAAGAGCCCGGCATATGATATAAAGAAGGAAGCAGAAGACACACATTGGAATGAGAAAGAAAGGAGAAGTAGCAGAGAAAATAGAAGGTTATCATGCTGCGGACGCATTATCTGCGGGGAATGTATAGAGGGCAATGAGAGATTCGGGAGTTACTGTCCTTTCTGTCAGGTTAGGAGTGCAGAAGCGGTGGATAATACAGTAGCAGCTTCCACGCCGTCGGAACAACCACCCTCCTACGAATCCCTTCATTCTTCCGAATCGAATTCACGAGCTTCCCCTCCTACTTACTCTCACACTCTAGACTCAAAATCAGAAGCCCAAACTCAGTCACAGTCGAGAAACGAACCACAATCTGAAGATACCCTCCACTTCCTCTCGCACGCCACCGATTCCATGACTTCTCTATCCTTTCGCTACGGTGTACCAATTGATGTGTTGCGAAAGAAAAATGGTATAACAAGTGATCACCTCCTTCTTGCCAGAAAAACAATATTGATACCTGGGGAATGGTATAAAGGGGGAGTGAGTTTGAGCCCGCGGCCTGTGGAAGGGGAGGAAGAAGAGAGGAGGAAGAGTTGCGTGAGAAGATTCATGGTTGGGTGTAAAGTTTCTGAGTGAGTTTGTGTTTTATATTATTTGCGGAATGGGAAATGGAGAAAGAGAGAAGGGCCACCGGTAAAGTTTGGAGGGACACAAGATTCAAAGCCTCTCGAGTGTAGGAGTTTCAATAGAAAGGGTTGAATACATTAGACCGATCGAAGGCTAACATTGAATGTCCCGTTAGATACGACATTGCAGTCCTATACCTCGAACAAGCGAACTACGACCTAGAGCTCGCAATGGGAATATACAAAGATGACGAGAGATGGGAGAAAGAAAATCCTATATCGGATAAAGGGAAAGGAAAAGGGAAGTCGAGATATGATGTTGCGAAGAGAAGATTCACAGGACAGAGATCATGAGATTTTCGCCCGTACATTGCTGTCTAATTGCGTGTTTTAGATTCCTCTTTATTTTTGTATTTTAACATAACATCATGAGATGGATGGAGTTCATGATACAGTGCACATCAAGCACCTTATAAAATATACAGCGCCGTCTGGTACAAGCCCCCTGTCCCAAATTACGCCAAATCAATATGCCGATCGTGTCCGAATATCCTAGAACTATTGTTAGCCTCGTGATATCCATGAAAGATGAATAGGGGTAATTACCGAAATTTTTCTCTCAATCTCCCTAACCGAGCGGTCCAACTCTCCTGCAATCATTTGTTTCTTGTCCGTTGGCAAGAGGGTATATCTTTCGCATAAATCTCCATCAATGACGCCCTTTACTGGCACATAATAACTTCGGTATATTAAGTGATCTCTTCCAGCCAAAGGCGGGTCTTCTGATCTCAGATGTTGTTCCAATGTCTGGAAAAAATCTACGTCTTCTCGACTGACAAATGGTATCAAGATACCAAGTGTGCCTTGAAGACCACTCCACAGTAAGCAATCTCTACCTCCGGCAACGAGGTTTGTCTTTTGAATGCTCATAGGAATGTCCTGGGAAAAGTTATGCGCCATCAATGTTAATCGATGAGGGGCTCCAGCCAGATATTGACGTTCGTGTAGAAGATGAGCACCAGAGCCTTCTTCATCCGCTTCTTCACTGGCTTTAGCGGGGCAACGAAGAAGCCAAAGGTTGCCGAATTTGTCCCCTCCTGCTACAGTCTCATAATCTACCATGGTAGTACACGATGTCCACCTTGCGATAGTATCATCCACGAATGGAATGAGTCTATTCTCTTGGAATTTGTACACGACCATGGTGATACTCTCTTGGACATCACTGACAATGATACGACTGCCTTGGGTTTGTAATCCAACAATCATATTAGGCGCAACTTCAGACTGTGCTTTTCGTAAGAGTTGTCGCATTCCAAGGTCGTAAATACGTAGATCTTTTCCGACTCCAGCCAACAGTCTACCTTGGAAAGCAAGCAGTGCCATAGGTGGTTCCTCAACTTTCGTTTTGTGTATGAATTCGAGCTCTTTGCCGTCTTCATGGAAGCGGTACACGTGAATAAACCCTGCAGAGAACGATCTTGGGCTAACCACCAAATCTTTACCAGTTCCGACACATAAGAATGTTTCATCTTCTTGACTAGCGAAAGCAACAACAGCGATGCTGACTGCACATTCATTGTCCTCGAGGTGAATTGTAGACAAAACTTTCTTTTCGGTCACAGGATCGACGACAGAGATGCAAGACGCCCAGTGGTTTGTTCCTCTTGGGTAACCAAACTCCTCAGGGGGAAGTACTGTGGCATCACCATTTGTAACAGAAGGATCCTCGAGTAACTTCTGCTTGGTGGCTGGAGAAAGTATGTTATTGTCTGCTTCAATGACATAGAAACAAGGATGTTCGGGGTGCCGGACGAAACGACGAGGAGTATAAGTTAGAGGGATGGATTCTTGCAAAAGGTTGTCGGTGAGCTTCTCGATAGAGAATATTCTATGGTGAATTAGCCATTGCTCCAAAATAAGTGTAAAATTTTGAATAATTGAGTGGGATTAGATATTTCAGAAGGAACAATTGGAATTATAATGTTACATCCTCATAGTCATGGACGACATAAGAAGTTTAACGATAAGAAAATCATCATAGTATATGGTGCTTTTGAAAATATAACAATTGTATGAACGTACCTTAGATTTTGTCCTTGAATTCCCACCATTCCTTCAGTACACTGCTCACTACTGAAATTCCAGCCCCATTCCAAAGCTGGATAGTCCAGTGGGGTGAGCATAAACCCTTTGGTGACGGGATCGGAATATCCGAGCCATGGTCTAGAGCTGAGTGCAAGCACTGCAGTCTGACCTTGGACGGCTACTCTGAAAAGCTTGACAGGCTTTGGCCCAAGGAAACGTGTTCGTGTATCAGAAAGCTCTCCAGTCACTTCATCTAAAA
Organism: Botrytis fragariae; assembly: GCF_013461495.1. Lineage (NCBI taxonomy): Eukaryota > Fungi > Ascomycota > Leotiomycetes > Helotiales > Sclerotiniaceae > Botrytis > Botrytis fragariae. The sequence goes on from NW_023500993.1 coordinate 2,161,545, forward strand.
CGGTCCGTAGATAGACACCCGAATAAAGTCCGATATGAAGGTATAGAGTTGAGCCGCCAGATGACGAGTCCGACATAGCCATAATGGAAAGGGCATTTGGAGGAGAAGTCAAAGCTTGAACCGACTTGTTCTCAAGTGTTGATTCGGGATCCAAACTCAGAATACGTACTGTTGAGTCATCGCAACCAACAGCTAAGAATTGACTTCTTTGACGTCCTTCTGGAACTTCACCAAGACTCAAACAGGTAACTGTACCGCTCATCTCTTTCTTTTCGTCATACTCAGCGAGAGATCCATCTGAATCCATCTCAAAATAGACAATCTCTCCAGAACTTAGAGCTACAGCAACTTGTCGTTCATTTGTAGTAGCTGCAACGATAGAACGATGCTGAGGAGCGGCCCACTCATTCACACGACGATCGGCGCGAATGTGTCGAATACCTTTAGGATGCACCTGAATTAAAGAATCCTCGCCAAGTTGCTGTACAGCTAGTGTTGGCGCCGATGACAAAAATCCAGTATCAGTCACCTCTTCTACAGTTTCACCGATGCTGAGAACCAAAGTACCGTTGGAGAAAGAGAGAATAATGTAAGCATCATAGGTATCACCTCTAGTAAGCTTTGTCGTCCAGACTGCAGATGGCACACCAGGCAGTTCGGATTCGACGATTTCACTTACTTCTAAGCCATGTTTCAGGGTTCTGAAAGTACTTCGAGCGCCGGTACCACAAATGGAATAGATTTGTGGTGCATCCTCGTCGGTGAGATTGGCAACTTTACAGTCCATCAATGGATTCATCGAGTCGATACTTTCGACTAAGCTCAGATTCTCAGCTGGTCGTGGATGGAAATATATGGGCGTGTATGATTCATGAGCTCCAGTTGGGAAATCATCGCTGACAAATTCTGTTTCTTCATCGTCATCACCAAGCTTCTCAAATTGGTAGAACTGATGGTTGCCGAACTCGCTTGCAACAAAAAGAAATCCACTTTTGAGGATACAGAGACTTGTCGCAACAGGCACGGTATCAAAGTACTTAATTTTGAGACGTCTGACTTCGCCAGTTGGTTGCCCATTATCGTCTTCAACCATCTCAATGGTTATTTTGAAAAGATCACCATCATCTGTCTGTAGTAAGAAGAAGAAAGCTCCTGCAGCACCCTTAAGTTTATGCATAACTCCTGCTACAATATTTCTTTTTCTTTGTGGATCTTCTGTTGCACCACGGCGGCGAGGGATAGCAACGCGGAATGCTTCTTGATTAGAGTGCCTGTAGGTGATATTGTCCTCCCCACAAACTAAAACACCACTAGGTCCATCCGTTCCTCCAGGCACCTGGAAAAGTATATTCGCCGTTCGATCGACAGGCTCCGACCATTTTCTCACCACATGATTCAAGCCCAGATCAAGTTCGTAATAGACAAGCTGTTTCTCAATCTCGTCATATGCTTGACCTGTGGGATCCTGATCCGACTCTCCATAATCAACCTCGAGAGCCGCAAACACCGGATTTGCGTATCCCACATCCAATGCTACCAATGCGAACACTAAAGTTTGTGCTTTATGGGCTTCCAAGGGGGATGATATAGTAAGTTCCGCTTGAGAATTGCGATTCAAGACATATACAAGCTTGTTCTTCTCCACCGAAGCAGTTAAACAAGCTCTGCCTTTCGGGTCCACAGCCAAGTATTGCCCTGGAACTACTCTTCGAACGCCCGACTTGCCAAAAGTCTCGAGATGTAGGCGATTGAATTTGTTTTGTGCGGGGACGAACTCGACGATCGTTATACGGCCAGAATCGGATGTGATGATAATATAATCTGCGATTGTTTATTTTAGCTTAGCTCTCAATTGTGACCGAGTTTCTATAACACTCGTCCCCACAGGCTATTCATATCGGTATGATTCGTGCTGCCATCGATGCTTCAAATCACTAAGTGAAGCTCAAGTGGGATGAGATGAAGGACTTACCCTTATTGCTACCAGCCAATCTGAAAGCTGCAATAGCTCTTATTATACCAAAAACATCGTGTGAAAGTGCTGTGATAATCTTTCCCTGCGATGGATCTGGTCTATGGAGAGTGAGACGCGAACCAGAGGCAGTCACAATCTGCTGTTCTTTCGTGCCAGCAAACTGTCCGAGTATTGCTTGGGTGATGGCGGTGGGAGGGTTGATGGTCAAGCTGTACAAGAATTGGTTTGATGTGGTAGCCATGTTTGGGCAGCGGCGCAGAAAGTCTGCGCAGCTTCAGGTAAGATTATTCACTTTGCGCGAAAATGCAAAGATGGTATCATTTGTAAGAGTCCGACAAGTAGCTTGTCGCAAAGCTTTGGGTGTTCGAGGTTGTTTTCTTGAATCTACAAATATTCACGAGCTAAAAGAATCCATGCCGCTTTAATAAAGAATACGCGACCACTTATCATAGAAATCACCTCATGTATCAAATTTCTCATACACAGCTTGTAAAGCGCTTTTACTTCTTCAATTTTTCTTAAGAAGCTTGACAGTGCTTGAAATCATGCGTCCTTCAACTTCATATACTTGCCGGCAGTGCTTACATGCGCTCAGAAAAACGCCAAGGTCAATCGGCTTGGGCAATAGAACCATTACTTCTGGCAATAGTAGAAGCACCAAACTCTCTTCGAATCTGCCATCCGGGAATCAATTGGCGCAAAAGGACTTGGGCCGTCGAGCGATATCATTTGGGCAAGGGCAGGTAGCAAGAAATGAGCCTCCGCAATATAGAACTCCAAGTGGCTTGGAATCAACCCCGCCTCCAGAGGTTGAAGGACGAGCTCTCTTGAAGCCGAACAACCTCTTCCACTCGTTCTCGAATTCGCCATCCCCCGAAATTAGAAGACGAGCAGCTTTCATGAAGCAGAACGCCTATTGCCCACATCCGGATCATCACCAGACTCGATTGCCAACAAATCCAGACGACCCCGAAGCACGGAAATCTACTACAGGTGCGCTACCACCAGCCCACGTCGATTTTGAATGCCCAGATTGCGGAATACCTGTGTCATGCTCAGAAGAGCATTGGGCTGATGACTATGAGGCACATTTGGAAATTTGTGATACCCTGCGGGAGATAAATGAGGATGATCATGATCTACGCTCCGGCAGGTTCTTTCCAGAATTCGAGTACCCTGGAGATCAGATTGAAGAAGCGATGGTTAACATGACAAATTGGGATACTCTATTGTTTTCGAGAGAGTTTAAGGCCATCAATGACGAAAGAAGTTTACGACAAGCAACTAGGTTGTTGACGTACCCTCTTACTATTGGAAGTGTGCTGCATGAATTGAGTCCTTACAATATCAAGAAGGGTGGAAGACTGACCGTCGAAGGTCTCAAGAGTTTGAGTGGTATGTCGGACCTCCGAATCTCTTAGAGAACTGTTGGCTAACAAAATCAGCTCTTCGTTATAACCTACACCCTGCACGAACCGGTGGTGGATCTGAAATCAAGAATCTTAGACCAACCCCGCCACCAGTGAGAATCTTCATTCTAGGAGCTCGTGCAGAATCTTCGTTACCAAGAGAAGTTTGGGTGCAATTAGCACATCTATTTCCTCGAGTTACATTCCACTTGATCTTCATTGGACCCGAAAGTATGGCGAACAGAGATGCTGAATTTCCTTTACCTGAGAGAACTCCGGGAAATCCTTTTGGCTCAATTGTTGAGGATCGTATCACAAACTCCTTGAAGATTAGCACTTTTGTGGAATATTATCACACCCTTCACAAAGCCGGTCACTTTTATCCTTATGATCCTTACTTTGATTGCTTCATGCTTTTCCATCCTGGTTTAGGACATCCAGCCAGTTCACACGAGTGGGCGGAAACTATCCCACAACTGTTAGAGACCAAAGTGCCAATCTTGGTTACTGGATACACACAATACGATATGGATCGAGATATTGATTGGGTCAAAAAGACCGTAGGTGGGGAAATGGACATGTTGATGGAACCAGGAGAGAATCGCTTCCGAAGTTTGAGATGGGATCTGAACGATATGGACCCTCAAGACGTTAGTTGCGGTAATTGGGGTGTTTGGGCATTCAGAGGAAAGAGGTATGTTCTCACTTTGATCCATGACAATAACTCAACTATGACTCGATACTGATGATTTATAGGTACGAAACCACAAGGGGCAAAGAGGATTGATTTACTATGGTATAGATCATAGTCACGAATATGATGTTCAATGTATCAGACGGACTGTTCGCTGTGTATTAATTCCCAATGATGTATAAATTCAACCCCATCCTATCCGCATTGATCTTGACTGTACCATGATGAATTATTGAATGTACTAAATGACACAAAGACTTCAAGTCTCATCTCCTGCTAATAAAGTCAAATGAAACATTCCTCTTTGACATAACATTGTCCCAAGTTTATCTACAAAAACTCCGGAACTCCTCCAAACGCGCCCCTTTCTTTATCTTATCGCAGCCGAGGAGCGGAGAAAGGCCCAGGCACATATTGAATTTCCTCCACAAAACGTCATCGTGAAAAAACAACATTGAACTTCCAGTCCTCGCATCTGAAAGTATAATATTTTTTTTTACAAACTCAAATTTTTATTTTCAAAAATGTCTTCAAAACCTACACGTTCATTGACAACCATCTATGTTACTCGCCACGGCGTAAGTTTTCTCTAATAGTTTGTGCTTTATCCATACTGACCGACTTTCCCAAGTTTCGTTCAAATTGGATTGTCGACCCTGCAACAGGTACATATACCGCCAATATCCCCACTCCTACCGGTATACCTAGCGATCCCGCGCTCGCAGGATATGGCGAAGCGCAAGCTGCAGAACTTGGTCTCCATCTAAGCACCCTTTCTCCACCCATCGAACGAATCTACTCCTCTCCCTTCTACCGCTGTATCCAAACGATATCTCCTCTCATCCCCCATCTCTCGTCCCGCACAAGTGACCCAGCGTCTCTTAAAATCCGTGGTGAAAACGGCTTGGGTGAATGGTACGGCACTGCTCGATTCGATCATCCTAGTCCTGCTACGCCAGAATTATTACACTCTTTATTCCCTGCATATGATAAAGAATACGTGCCGAAAATTCGGCCAAGTGTTAATGGAGAGAGTATAGAGACTTTGCATGATAGGACAGCATATGCGTTACATAGAGTTATAGAAGATGCGGACAGAGAGGGTGTTAAGGCTATTGTCATATGCACACATGCGGCGACTTTAATAGCGATTGGCAGATGTTTGACGGGGAGAATGCCAGAGGATGTCGGTGAGGAGGATTTCAGACCGTTTACTTGTGGACTGAGTGTCTTTGAGAGAAAGGGGAGTGGAGATGAGGTAGGAAAGGATGTGGATATTTGGAAAGGTCCAGAAGAGGAGATTCCTGAAGTGGGATGGAGAAATGGCAATGGTGTTGGAGGTGGATGGGAAATTAAGAAGAACGGTGATTGTAGCTTCTTAAGCGGAGGAGAAGAACGAGGATGGTAAGTTACTCGATAATGATTTTGGAGTGAGACTGCAGAATGAAGTATACTAACTTTTCATAGGCGTTTCTCTGGAGATGAATCATTCTCTACAACTCCAGCTCTGCCAGCCCTAGATGCTGGATCTGCGCTGGGTGTTGTTATCGAAGGAAATAAACCAGGAAATACTTCTGAGCCATCTAGATTGTAATGATTGATGGACTGTAGGGCGAGTTATTGTGGATGGTCACGATTTTGGACGAAATCCTGGATATGTTTTAGACCTATCTTTGGATATGGAGAACGATACCCGATCAACGTGGTGGATAGATTGATATACAAGAAGACTATAGATAGCATGATATCCCAGACGCCAGAAATAATGCATTAATCTCTTCTAATTACATTTGACAATTTATCTAAGCCTGTACGATGCAAAATCATAATGTGGTGTATATCTATAACTCCCCCTCTAAAAACAACTTGTGTAATATATTCATGTATCATATCTAATATCCCGCAGGCTCTTTGATCTTGGGAAAAGCCGGTGCATCTAGATTGTTTAAGCAATCCTTCTTCCAGTGAGCGGGAGTGAACTTGTCAACTATGTTCTTGAATTCCTCCTGAAAATAATTAGTCAAACGTCAGATGGGGACTTTTGAGGGTGAAAAAATACCAATGTACAGTATGACTGGTCGCCATCAAGATGTTTGCCTTGTGGCCTACACCCAGGAACTGTCACAACCTCATCATTATAACGAATTCTAACATAATGGCCATCTAGCTTGGATCTCTCCGTTTCCGAGAGGTCACTAAGCTTCTTCCTTGCAATACCAATGGGTCCTGCTTCAGTTTTCTTGCCCAATCCAAATATTGAAAGCAGTCCTTTTCCGGTACCAGTACTGTTGCTAGGCAGCTCATACTTAGGTTCTCCAAGCGAGGGTTGCTTTTTACGAAACATCTCTAAAGCAATATGTGACGTATAAGGTGGCCAAGGCCGATCCTCAAATGCCCCTAGACTAGTAAGAACGGCAGCGAGAGTTGTATCATGGCAACCACTCAAGCCCATCTTTATAGCTCTCTCCCCTCCTCTTCCAATGCCAGTCGAACCATTCTCACCGCCAGTTTCGAACAAGCCATCTTGCCCGTTATGTTCAACACTTCCAACCATTCTCTCAACCAAATCACCCATGAGTCCTCCAATACCAAGAGAGCGATATTCTTCTGACTCGTTATATCCAGTAAACCATTCCTCAACTCCTATTTTTTCTATGATAGCCCGACCTCTCTGATCGTAGAATTCTTTGGGTAATCTGGTTTCAGGACCATGGGCTAGGGTGGAATTAATGGTGTCCATAATACCGGAAAGTCTGGGGTGAGAGTCGACGGCTACTCGTTTACTGGAATCCGGCATCCACTTGCCAATAAGGAAGTTCAAATATTCCATTTCGTCTGTTTCGTTCCAACGATCAGCGGTTCGCTGTGCGAAAGCTCTGGATAACTGAGCAAATCTCCTACACCCGCTATCATTCGGGAACAAAGTCTCATCTAGGGAATTGGCGGTTAGCATGAAGCTCAAGGTTCGAGAGTATGCAGCACATACCAGAAGGCGAGCGTGTGATTATAGTTGGCGGTGGGCAAGCTGCAGCGCGGGCATAGGGCGGATACATGCCGAAGAAAGCTTCCTGCATTGATTCCAGAGCTCTTGGGATTGGCGTCGCGCGGAGGTACAAGAAATCGGTATTGTGTATCATTTGAGGGAGGAATCCCAATTGGTCAATGTAAAGTCTTCGAAGTCGAGTTCCCAACTGCGAAGTCGTTTCTCTCCCCTTGTCTGTCAATTCACCCAGATTGCAAACATCATCCACTTCTCCTCGAGGTCCTCGTGCAATAATAGGACCATCATCATTGCCGAATGTTTCCAGGCGACGTCTCCATTGCAGAGGAGTCCAATCTGATGAATTAGCTTCCATTGTAGCGCTCACCATTCGCCGAGCTGCTGAACAATATGGCCAGTAAGGTTGCAGTCCAGCATTCTGAAATCTCGCAGAAACGGGACTTCGTTCGCCATGTCGCATTAGAACCTGAACAAGTTGGAGTTGTAGCTCATCGGGGTATAACTTTTTGAGCTCCTCTTGCGAGTATGGACCGCGAGGCTGTAGTGTAGTCATTGCAATACCTTCCTTATGTATTTCAACTGAATATCTGTTTCCGTATTGTATTTGTAGAGTTAAGTTGACAACCTCCAACTCCTTTTCCTACACCCAAGAAAGCATGGGATTGTATCAAGCTTTAGATATGACATGATTGACATGGTACCTACTATGCTCAAAGCCAAGCCCGGGATAGTTTCGGGTACCTAGCCTCCTAGCTTAGTAAATCGTCATCAACCAATGGATAGTGGATGAGGTCGTGCCATCGGCATTTAAGTTTCCGACCTGTCAAAGGTTTCCATGGAAGTTTAATAAATTTATATATAATATTGTTGAAATGCGATTCATGTGTACCAGCTTTTGATCAGTTCACAAACCCTCATATTTTCCTACCGTGAGACAGTTGATATGAGCTCTCCTTATGTTTGTATGACATGTCGACAAGCTCTCAGTCATTTACGTCGAAGCAAATCCTTCCAATGGCACTCGAAAGCTACATTTAACTCTCTAATCAGTACCCTCAAAACTCCACGAGTGAGCAATATAAAGAGGATTATGCGGAATCGACGAGAGGTTTCCAAGGCGGGGAAACGAGGAATAGACCAAAATTGCCGCGGAGACCACCGGCTACTCGCCATGCGACCAGAGAGCCAGCAGATGCATTGGAGTCAATGTTTGAAGATACCCTCAAGCAACAATCGATTCGACAAGCAACTCGTACATCAGAGCTTTCCCAGAGGACATCCTCGACCGTGAAGGCTTATCAAGATGGAGAAAAGTTAAAGGAAATGCTCCGGGAGGAACGCCCCCTTAATGATTGCTGGTCCTTTTTCGTGGAACATTTTGGCCCTACTGCTTGGAAAAATGGTACAATTAGTCGAAATTCATGGCCTGTCTACCTCAAGTCTACAGTACCAAGAATGCTGAGGCTCATAAGAGAGCAGAGAAAGGAGCAGCCTCTTCGTAACGATGTGCCTACTTTTTCAGAAATGATACTGGTCACGCTTGAGTTGGGTTTACTGCGTGGCACTCAATGGGTACAAATGATAACCACATTGATTGACAGCATTTTAGAAGCCGGTGTTACAACGGCAGAGGGACAGACACTACTATCTGAACTCCTCAAAAGTTGGAATATCGTTTGTCGTCGTCGGCCTCGACGACTTCAAAGCCAAGAATTAATTAATAAATCAGATCCCGAAGTCATACCTTCTTGTTCCGACTGGTCAAATCTTCCTAGTCATTCTTTGCATAGCATCTTTCTGGAAAAACGCCAAAATGGAACTCAACACGCATTTAGTCTTCTCACTCCACAATTTTCCCCGGGTGAGATGTATCAACTGCCTACGATCGCACTGGGAACACTTAAGCTTCTCCTTGAACTTGATAAGACTGGAATTGGCGCAGCTACCATGGTGGAAGATGCGAAGCCACTCATGTTAAAGTTCTCGAATATCGTCAACGCATGTTCGATGTCTCTGATTGATGCCGCTGAGTTCTTCCGAGATGTGCCTGAATCTGTGGTCAGTCTAGTCAAAGATGATTGGTCTACCATCAAGGAGTTCATCGAGAAGCAGAATGTTAGGAAGGATTTTAAAGTGACGGAAAATATGCGAACTCAGGCTTTACACAAGAAAGTTATTGATGCGCATGCTAGAAGAGACGTCGCTTCACTAGATCGACTATGGTCCCAAGCGCAACAACTTCCAATCTACATCCCAACTGCCAAAGATGGTTTCGAATCTGGTTATCGAACCGGCTATCTCACTCCTGCTTTTTACAACCTGTTCATTTTGTTATTCATGAATCTCAAACAACAACCTCGAGCCATTGAAGTTTGGAATCACATGATCAAAAACAATCTTACTCCAAACCTTGGTGCCTGGGATGCCATGTTGAATGGCTGCAAAAATTCCCGCGATGCCAAAGGCCTTGAGCAAGTCTGGGCCATGATGATATCATCTGGAGAAAAGCCAGACGTAACCTGTTGGACTACCAGAATCAGTGGTCTTATTCACTGTTATCAGCCAGAAGCTGGTATCCGCGCACTAGATGAGATGGGTCGCTTATGGTTAGCGGCAGCGCGGAAGAAATATCCTAATCTCAAGATCTCAAATTCGAAAAACGTGAAAGATATCCCGGGAGCTGTCAGACCTACTATTGCAACCATTAATGCCGCAGTGTCTGGTCTTATAAAAAGACAAGAAATAAAAGCGGCCGATCGCATCCTCGCTTGGGCAGACCAATGGGGTATCATTCCAGACGTTCAAACATATAACACACTTCTTTCGTCAATAGTCCGCGCTGGCCATCCAGATAAAACTCCAGAAATTTTGACTTCTATGGAAGGTCACGGCGTCCAAGCAGATGCTGCCACTTTCGTCACCATCCTGGATCAAACATTTGCAGATATAGAAACTCTTAGTCCCACAGAACAAATTGAAGCCATAAACAATACCTTCCTCGCCATGGAACAAATGAAGGTCACACCAAACCAGTTCTTATACGGTAAAATGATCTATCTCCTTCTCCGAGGCGTCCCCACAGATATCACTCCCGTGTCAGAAGTCATGAATCGAATGGCAGCTCAAGGACTCACCCCCTCTACATACATCTACACCATTCTCCTCGAATACTATTTCGCACAATCACCCCCCAATTTTCAAGCCGCGACCGCTCTGATCGAACGCGCGCAACTCACGGTCGGAACCGTAGATCACATCTTCTGGGATCGATTGATCGAGGGATATGCAAGCGTAGGGGATACCGATACGGCGATTTCGTATCTGAGAAATGTGCAGAAGAGTAAACAATTCACATCGTGGAATACGATGCGTACTTTGTTGATGGCGCTCGTGGAGAAGGATGAGTGGGATGTTGCGACCGAGTTGGTTAATAATGCGGTGAAGGATACGGGGGGGCCGATTGGGGCTGAGGTGAAGGGTGTGGAGGGTCAACATAAGTTTTGGGAGTTGGTGAGGGAATTGAGAATTTTGGATTGAGGGTTGAGGGTGGAGTGTGTGAGGAGTGAGAATGGTGTAAAAAGAGTGAGAGCTATAGAAATAGAAACATACATCTAGCTCTTGAAAGTTTATAGATTTTTCATCTTGTTCGATATCCCTATGCCAATGAATAGGTTTTAGAATAATATAGCTATTATATATATATATACACATACATTTCTATCTTCACTCACTCGACGTTAATTGTCTAGGTGGTTTGAGTACACAGCATAGTTTGATTAGAAGAGCTTAGCTATAAGGCCTAGCTAGTACCTACATTATCCGAATATAATTGAATGAGACCGACCTACTTTAGGATTTAGACCCAGTTAGACCATAATAACCTAGCTATTCTACCAAAATTACCACACGCATTTCTTAAGGAGGTAGTATCTACAATATGAGGAATGATAGATAGATCAAAATAGCCCAATTGATTCATAAGCAATTTTGAAAAAAGTAGGCGCACTAACTAACCTTCAACTGATGAATAATCTGTTACAACGGATTAATAATAGACTGTAGAATCACTAACTTATAGGCTATAATAGTATATTACATTACATCACGTTACATTACACCTACTTTAATCTAATCTTATTCATTCATCTCATTTAAAGCTTCACCATATTTATACTTAGGTATACTATACTATATCATATTCATATTTATCTCCATCTTCAATCATCCTATCTCCTATCTAAATCTCCTATTTCCCCATACTAGATCATCATAGCTACGACCACAACTACAACCACAAAAGCTCATTCATTCATTCTAGACGACTCATCATAAGAAGACACCCACACAAAGAAACATAAAGAAAGAAAATTTCATCTCTACTATCTCAAGTCATCTCAATTCATCCAATCTCATCCTATCTCATCTCAAATGATCTACCAGACCCGTCCAAGCGACCCGCGAAACAAACATGAGGTCTTGAGCTCGAGGTCATGAGCTCCATGCCTCCCAAAAACGAAGAGAAGAATAGTCATTCCCATTTTCATTCGCATTCGCATTCACATTTCCATAACTATTTCCGAATCCAAACCCCTGTACATTTTCCATCTAGACATCATACCAGACATCTAGCCAAACCCCAAACCAAGATAAAAGTGCACACCATCTATCGAGCCATTCCCAAACTCATGACTCCAACCATATAATTGCTCTGCAATCTTCGTTTTATGTCCCATCATATGTACCGTATCTCATTTTCATATATCCATGCTCCAACCTTTCTCAATATGGATAATCACATCATAGCGCACGCACTACTTCTCGCCCTCCTTCTTCTTCCAACGCCCCCACCAGCAGCCACCCCACCTTCTTCTTCATCAGCATGCATCATCTGTGCTTCTCTTGCTCTCCTTCTCCTCCTCCTAATCCCGGCCCCACCGGCACCAGCCTCTTCATTCGCCATCATATATTCCGTCCATTTCCTCTCTAATCTTCCTGCTGCCGAAAGATCTCCCCTCAAAACTCTCTTTGTATGTTCATCCACTGTTAATTGCCAACCATAGAAGCACTTGAGCGTAATAATTTCCGTGGGAAATGAATATCTATGTAAATTATCATGATCAACCGGCTTCGTAATTTCAGAGTTCCGCGAAAGAACTTCACGAATTCCGGTCCACGTAACATTCGAACAATCGAATACTACCATGCGAAGACCAGGACAAGGACGTGATAATGGATTTGTTGTACGTGAGGATCGGAGTCGAACCATAGTTGCTGCTTCGGCAAGGATTAGATCGCTGATTCTCGTATTGTCCATGTCGATATTTCGAAGACCAGTACAAGAGCGGATAACAGGGAGCATACCCGTGTCACCCAAATTCTCACAATAGCTGACAGAGAGATGTTGGAGAGTGGGAGCGCAAGGTGCCTTAGCGAGATGGTTGGATAATAAATCGTTGCTAAGCTCACTGAGATCTTCCAAATCGAGATGTGTCAAATTTGGACAGGTAGCTAGAATGTTTTCGAGTGCTTTGTCTGTTAAAGTAATACATCCACTCAATTGCAGACCTTCCAAGTCTGGACAAACATAGGCAAGTGATTTCACACCTTCATCCGTCAATCTGTTACAGCGGCTCAAATCCAGATGTCGAAGTTTCCGTTGCGGAACTAACGGCGCATAGCTGAAAGCGTCGAGCTCTGGATCATTCCCATGCATCATTATCTGGAGAGCATCATCAGTAATATCTATACAGCCACTCAAGACTAGTCGCTCCAGTCTGTTAGTCTCGAATATTAGTAGCGCCAGATCCTCATTGTCGAGGCCTCTAACTTCTCCAGCACGGAGATCCATCAAATTTGGACAGCCTCGAATGACTAGCTGTAGACCAAGCGCATCCATATGAGTACACCATGAGACATTGAACATCTGGAGATGCGGACAGGATTGTGCTATGATCTTGCACGTTGCGTTTGTGACAGCTGACAATCCAGTAAGATTAAGATTGGTTAATCTTCCATTGGTTTTCAAAAGATTGTGCAAAGTTGCTTTTTGAAAATTTCGACATCCTTCAAGTGTCGCATTGATAAGATTCTTGCAGGCTTTCACTATCACTTCTGCACGCTTGTAGTGCTCGACTTGTACGCAACCTCGAAGGTTGAGATCTTTGATGAAGGGACCTGCTGATACAATGATCTTTGCCAAAGATTCAGCGGGAATATCCGCATAGAATTCCGAGGCATCGAAGCATGTCCAGAGCTGTCCATCGAAACAAGTTTTGTAGAAATCTTGACAAGTGTTGGAAGCTCGTACCAATTCCTTTGGTTTCAGGAATGCAAAAATGTGTAGCTTGACCTCGTGTGGCATTTTGTCCCAAAATTTAAAGTTGCTCTTCTTCAAAGGTTTAGATTTTACGGTCATCGGCTGTGAAAAGTAATCCTCGACGATTTCATCATCTGGAGATGAAGTCGCAGGTTCTCCTGCCTCTGCGATGGTTAGTTGTTGTAAGTCCTGCATCAGTGTTGATGCACCAGCCATCGCTTCGTTCTCGTTGCGCTGAATAGCAATGTGACGATACATTGGATCATAATATGGCGTGTCAAGACCAGGGGTAACTGGTGTCGAATCTGCTTCTGAGCTAATTCCTGAACTTGGCCCCGAGACTGGTGCTGCGGACGAACTTCCTTCTGTTGATTGGGCGGGAGGGTTCTCCGAGATGGGAGGAGCGAAGCTTAGACAGGAAAGTGTTGACCTGCTCCCATATGGACTACTCTTCGCTCGTTTCCGACTGAACTGTGCGAGTGTAGGCGATGAAGCTATTCTTTGAAGCCATTTGCCTTTGGACTTGACAGGTCTTTCATCGTTCATGGCTGGTGTTGAACTTCCGACTGGGGTTGAGAACCCCGCCATTGTGTTGGCCATTTGATCGTCGAATGTGAATTGAAACTCTGAGATAATCTCCTTGTCCCGGGAGTTCGGTGTCGATTGTGTTTTGGAAGAGAGGCCAGTGACCAAAACGTAGCTAAAGACTGGCTGACGATGAAATTCGGGAGGGTCCTTGATTTCAATTCACTAATGTCTCAACCCCGGGTTGATCAAATCCAAGGTAAACAAGGCACAAGTGTAAAGGAATCCCGTTTATCGATTGCAAAATGTATGCGAATCGAAGATGCAACAATTATTCCGGGAGACAATGGAAATATTTAAATCCTTTCCTTTGTTCTTTTAATAGGACCGACCAGCGATGATTATGTCTTCCTCGGCTCTTGCAACGTAAAGTGGGAGATGGATGTTTGAGGCGGGGAGATAGATAGGAGTATAGTAGAAGTAGAAGATCTTCTGTGTATCTGCTATCTTGAAGAATTAATGGCACAATTCACAAATGAATCAATCATGTATGCACATGCACATGCACATGCATATGAAATATGACAAGAGTAGCCAAAGACACTCACCACTTAGAAAAGAGGATGGATGCAATGGAAATGATAAATATCTCGGAATACCAGAACCGGTATCGAATATCGATCACTTTCCAAGTCCTTATCGCAAAGCCTCCTTATCGGCTCAACGGGGCTTTGCACATGAACAAGCTTCGTGATTCGGGAGAATGATCAGATGTTCAAAATCGCAAGCATGAGACAAGATTTGATTGTGAAGAGTGTGGTGAGTGAGAGGGTGTGAGAGAGATTGGAGATAACGAGTAGAAGAATTGCCCTGCAATGAAAGGGGCGAGAGAGGTGAGAGGAGAGAGGAGAGAGGAGAGAAGAGATCGGAAAGAGGTGAGAAGTTAGAGGTGAGACTGCGAGAGGTTATTGAATAAACAAGCCAGTCCAGTCAAATCCAATCCGTCCAGACAGGCGGAGTCCCGACCGATGTACGGCCACTACGAGTTTTAGACTCTCGAGGGTGGACACTGGGGGCATAGACTTTCCAGTTTCCAAACAAACACTGGAAGGCGATAGGTTGAGAATTCAAAATGCACGTAAAGACAGTGCTGAGTGGACACTCAATGATTGATCAGTGAGTCTGGAAGGCTGGAACCGATGGGTTCACCAGCCAAAGTGGTGGTCCCGTTGTTTGGTCGCATTATTCACTGTGAGAAACATCCATTCTTGCCCCATACATACATGATGTACATCCACAAACACGCAAGCAAGCAAGTCAGCAGCCAGTCAGCAGCAAGTCAGCAAGCAAAAATAATTTATTTACAATATGAAATGTTGTAGTTTTTGTTTTTTTACAGCTGATTGAGGGTAACTTGTCTTTTACGAATGGATTTGTATTCGAATTCAATTGAATTGAATTGAGTTGAATTGAGTTGAATTGAGTTGAATTGACTTTATTTCAGCCTGTAGTAGATTATCATGCAGCAATATAATAAACAGTATTCAGAAAGCCATGTTGCTCATGTCTCTCTCTGTGTCGATAGATCTCTTTCCCTACCTAGTGTGCGCGATCTCATCACTTGACCTATCATTGTAAAGTTGTAAAGTCAAACCTCCAATCGCCATCCACAAATCCCCTGTCTCTCTTCCACATCAAGTCAAGGCGATGGAGAAAAAGAAGACCTGAATCCTCGTCGAGTCGTGTTAGTGTATGATTGTCCCTCGCTCGGATTCCCTCTCCACCGGTCCCCCGTTTTCCCGAGACAGCGGAAGTGGTGTGGGGATGAAGGATTCTAGTTGATCTTTTCCACACTTAAAGCATCGCTGTGCCTTTCCTTTCCTTTCCTTCCCTTCCCTTTCACAATGGCGTGGATGATCAAACTAGTGACTAGATCACGCTTGGCCGTGCGAATGGCTTCGTGGCTGAGCCAAGGTTGTTCGTCAAAAGTGGATAAAAGATGCTACATTCGACGAGTTTTCCCTAGCACGAATTTGGTAGGTAGAAAATGAATTTGATTCATGGCGATTGCTCGACTCTGTACAATGTAGAGGAATACTTTGGTTGGTTGGTAGGTAGGTAGGTAGGTCTATAAGAGTCGGCTCCGAATATTGGCTTGCGCAAGGTAGGGAGGTGTGATTGATATTTTTCCTATTGTCAGCAATTCATGCATCTTTTCTTCTTCTTCTCTTCTTTTCCTTTCCCTTCATTTCCTTCATTTCCTTTCTTTCTTTCTTTCCTTCTTTCTTTCCTTCTTCCCTTCTTTCTTTCTTCCTCTCTTCGCCAGTAATTCCCAAATAGATTCTTACAAACACCTCTTACTCATCACTGCCACCCCTTCTCTCTGGGGTACAGCCGAATGCGGGGTTTTCCGGATAACAAAATAAATAAGGGTACTTACTACCTAGGTATCGTATCGGATCGCATCGTATCGAGGTACAAGATTACTACCTAGGTTACGGTATGTCGACATAAGTTGGAGAATTGGTCCGAATCGTCAAAGCGGAATCTCTACTCTGTACCCTCTCTCCACTTTCTCTTTGCCAAGCTTTGAAGGGTCAATCGATAACATTCTTATTTGTTGGCTAATTCACATGCAAAATTGTTGAAGCTTACTACAAGTGAGGGTGTCTTCTAATATGTCCATAATCCCGCCGCAAGACAGCATAATTGATTGATTGATTGTCTGATTGTATTGAGAAATCGGTGGTGAGACCTGCGTGGATGCTGAAGTTTGGATGAATTGGCATATTAGCCTGATAGAAGGAGAGGTTTGTTTTGGCAGTCGGGTCTATCACGTCGCAGCAGCCAATAGAACATTCAATTCACATGAAATTGCAGGTATGATCTCCTTTTCGAAACTGTTGACAATCAAAGAAAGGTAGACCAAAGGGTAGACTCGAGGACAATAAACTTTAAAGAGAAACACTATCTTCATGAATGTACTCTGTACGTACGCCTCCTTCATGCAGAAGATGATTTACTTTCTTCAGGTACTCAAGGATAGAGGGATATTGTTAAAGAATGATATCCGAGGTACCCTCGCACCGTCGGATCATTGCCATTAGAGGAAGATCATCGTCGAGTCGACCCCAATTAATATCGAGATACCTACTTTGCCAAGGTGAATTGGTCGTATGGTGTCTCGAGGATATTTGAAACAAAACATTGTGATATATTGAAGAGTAAAAAAGTTGGACATCACAACAAGAGCTGCTGTGTGATACATGATATAATCATACATATATGAATATCTGGTAGAGTATTTACGATGATACCGACTTCATGAAGGGGTTACGCGAAGACCATCAGATGTTACTCGAGTACCCCCCCCCAAAATTGAGCGTATGGGCGGTAACGGTTAAAAAGATCCGACCCCCGGCCTCAAATGCTGTGTCACGATGCTGCACGCCATCTCGGATCGAATGGTTAATCAGCAAGCCCTCAAGTGTAAGATGAAAGCTGGAGAAGAAGCCCACGTGTGATTAATATATCAATGTATAGGTAGCGAGGTAGCGAGGTAGGTAGCTGAAATTGATTGACGAGGAGTGTACAGCACAAACGAAATTTCGAGCTCGTCAACTCGGTGCTTGCATACGAACAAATGGAGATAAGGAGTTGGCAGCAAGCATCTTGCTAGGAGCACTTTAATGTATGTACATTGGAAATAGTTTCAGACTCAACAAGCCCTTGCTTAAAAAAAAGGCATACTACCTAGGCACATGCCGTATATGTTTTTGTTGACATCAATATAGGTCTTACCTTGGAAATTAAGACTTTAGAGACCAAGGTAAAGTTGTGAAAGGTTCATTTGATGTTTTGACCAAGGTCAATTGCTCTTTAGAAAACTTTAATCCAACAATCTTGGAGGCGTTGATGGAGTAACAAGTCACAACTTTACTACTTAGCACGTAAAGCCGTCATGGAATCTTGGAGCTTCTTCCTACAATGTCTTGAATGTTTCATAGGAAACTTCTTTTCGGTGGGGTGTAGCGTTTAGAGGAAAAAGATGGTTGGTTGATTGGAGGAATTGGATGGTTGGATCATCCATCCATCGTGAAAAGCAGTTGAATAGTCATAGCCACAAGGCGAATGAACCGAGTCTGTAACCTACCTAGTATATACCTAATACGTCCCTAGTCGCGGTATTCCCAACCTCGAGCCAACCTCCAACCTATCAGCCCCAACGTGGTGGTGTCTTCTCCAGCAATCCCATCCTCTTTCATTTGATAAAACCGTTGTTGCTGACTTGACTCTCCACATTATAAAACACTTCACGTGCGAAGCTGGAAAGTAACAGAAGAAGTAGAAGAATACTCGAGTAATTCGCTGCGTGATCGGTCAGTCATTCAATCAATCAAGAGCAGAAGCTGAAGCCGAAGCTGAAGCAGAAGAAAAGGAACAAGACGCCTTTCAATCATCTTTTCCCGAGCTTGCGGATTCAAAATATCACACACACCATTCATTCATCGACAGACAACGTTATATCTGAATTTCTAACATTCATTAATATTCATCCTATTAACACATCTACGTCGACATCTGCGCCTACGTCTACGTCTACGTCTCCATCAACCACTTCATAATCTGGTATTTGTCTACTCGGTATATCTCCATGTTATACGCACGCCGTACACATCGCATCCTATCATATCATATATTATATCATCAGATATAACAAACTCAAGGACAAGCCTTGTACTTAACTTCCCATCCGACCCCACCTTTTTCCAGTACCACTCTCAAATTTCGGTTTTCCAATTTTCTATCACAAAAGCAAAAGCAAATCCAAAAGCAAATCGAGTTCTCTAACTCACGAATCCTTCGAGTGTACATATCTTTGGATACTTGCAAAAGCTCCACACATTCAATCCATTTCCTGACATTATATCTCGAAGTTCCTTTTTTGCCCCAGGAGAACATATTCTATTAATGCACCGTTGTACTTCTTACTCGAAACGAGATCATTTGTTACACATAACAGCTTGAGGTTGCCGACTGACACTGTTACTGTACTAAAAGTCCCTTCTACTCGTAACCGCCAAACCAACAATCATTCTGGCTTTTTAAAGCTAAAAAAGAAGCTCGTGAACTTATAAGAGTCTTCACAATTATGCTGAAGACGGATACTTCAAATAATCATGGTTTGTCTTTATTTCTTAGTATTAGTGATATGATTCTGCTCGAAATTCCTTGTTCGAGGTTTCCCTTTGATCGGCGCATGATTTCCGCCCAACAACAAACCTTCGTCATTATTTTGCCAGACGTACCTTACCTACTTCTCCCTTTCCCTTCCGCATTGGAATTATAAGAAAACTAATGGGTTTTTTTTTTCAGCCTTCGAGAACAAAACAGCTAGGGAACCCGATCGCGACCGCAGTGTACCCTTCGCCCTGCAGACTTGTCAATCCCGAAAAACAGAAGTACTGGGAACCTCCTCGCACATGCTTCAGCAGGACCGGATAGAGCTAGAATACGGTTCTCCTTTGATGACGGGCTGGCGGCGGCAGAGTTTGATACAATGTCGAGGTTAGTTTTTGGTGCCTGGTGCAGGAGGAACATGTCATGAGGTCATGGGGCGAATCTGCGCCTGATTATGCAAATGACTTTGGGAAAATCGGTGACTGACGGAGAAACTTCTACAGTACTAGATCGCCCGTCGTAACGGAACATGAGCATGGGCTCGGGGCTTCAGGTCTAAGACGAATTCGACAACAAGTTCCGAGAGTACCAGTTTTGCCTGCCTCCGAAGGCTCTTCCCGAGCTGCGTCGATGAGTGCTCGGTCGAGTTCAATGACCCTTCCCTTTTCTGGTCGCGCAGCTTCTGTAGCCATGCCTTCTGGTCCATCCTCTCCAATTCTACCATTTACCGAAGATCTTACCCGTTTCCCATCTGAATCATTACATTCCTTTTCTTTCGCCCACCAATCGGATGAATTTATCCACAACCGTCAAAATGTCTTGAAAAGGTCCGTCGAGTTCATGTCACAGAAGCTGGGCTGGGGAACAACAAGTGCTGGTATAGCCAGTGCTCAAGCAAGAGTAAACGGAGACGCGGAGATGCAAGGCATGCTCGAGCTTTTGGCAAAAGCCAAATTGGTTGGAGCGAACAACATTGGAGCTGGAGAAGAGCAGACGATGGGAGGACCTCTTACCGGACCGGCAACGAGTCTGGATTCTCGGAATATTTTCGATGCTAGCTTTGCCGTGCGTTCCGAAAGTCCAGAGCCAATGGAAAGTTCTCCGCCTTCACCTACCAGCGCTAAAAAGGTGACAATCTCATTACACACCTTACGCGAAGATGATCTACAGTCTATCGAACCCCAAAAAGGCTTAGCCACAGCCCTACCAGCGGATTCTGAACCTTCCTCTAGGACTCCAACAAACGAGAGTCGGACGACAGCGCAAACATCCCCACCAGTCACGAGGCGCCAAAGTCTAAAGAGAACTTACACTGATCTGGAACCTTTGAGCTTACAGAACAAGCTAATGGACGCTATGTCACAACCTTACATAGCTACTGATTCTCTCCACGAATCTATGTTTTCCCCTTCAATGCCACAGACCGCCAGCGCTTCGACATTCGGACATTCTTTAGGATCAGCAAATCACAGTCATTCGAGTAGGTGGGCACCTGCTGCACAAGCTATCTTCACCACGGAGAGTACTTCACCATACACTATTTTGGCGGCCAACGACCTCGCCTGTCTCGTATTTGGTGTTACAAAAGCAGAGGTCCGCAAAATGGGTATCCTTGAAGTTGTACAAAAAGAAAGAAGGCCATGGTTGGAGGAAAAATTAAGTGCACACAGCTTGGGAACCGAGTAAGTAAACCTTTATTATCTTCATATTCTGAAGCTTTTGATATTTCGCTTTATAGGCTTCAGACCTTACCCCGCATTTTATTTCCCCACGAAATATTAACAATGTCTTCACAGGGTTGGAAAACAGACCACCCTATTATCACAGAACCAAAGTCAGCAATCAAGCTCAACATCAACCAGTAAGTTCTTTTTCTCAAAATCAGACGATCTCAAAACCTTAATTTCATTGCTTGTATACTGACCAGGACTCGCAGCATCGATGCTGCTTGGACGGCCTGGTGGTATCACGGCTAGCCTCTTGAGTAAACCTAACTCGCGTCAAGTACAGAAACCTACTCGTCGAGCGCAAACCGACGATGGTGCAGGTTCCAGTCTTGTTTCGAGAACACGAGCAGCAAAGGGTGGCTCAAATCATCAAAGTAATAAATCTAGGGGCGTTCTTTTATGCGGCGACGTAGTACCTATTGAGAAACGAAATGGCGCAACAGGTTCGGCAAGCTTGTGGGTCAAGGAGAAGAGAGGTGGCCTTATCTGGGTTTTGGAAGAGATTCACGAAGATGTAGCCATCGTCAGCCTTGACGACGATGCTGCCATAACAAAAATATCTGGATCTATCGATGCGATATGGGGAACCGATATTGACTGGACAGGTATGGATATTGGGAAACTTTTACCAAGACTTCCACGCCAAGGAATCGATGGCAGGAGTGGAGAGATCGATTATGCCGAAGTCAGTAAACGGAGATATTTTACCGCCCGTACCTCTGGACGTGTTCATATTCCGGCAGTCGTCGACAGAGTTCCTAGCAGCACAGATCTCCGCGTTTCTAGCTTTCCTCATATTGCGGGCATCATGGTTCTCTCTGCGCAAACCTTGAAAATCACGAGTTCCAATTCCGTTTTCTCTGCTGCATTATTTGGGCAGGATAAACCCGATGGTCGATTGATTACCGATTTAATACCCGATTTCGATAGGATGTTGAAGATTTTAGTCGAAGAAGATGGTGTGGATATGGTTGATGGAATTGTTATTCCTGAACACAGCTTTAGACGGGCTCAAGCTTTTCTTGCACTACGGGACGGAAAAGCCGATGCGTCAACATATTTCTTGAGGCCAGATGGATTATCAGCCAAACATAGGGACGGCTCAGAGCTCAAAATTGACGCTCAACTTAGAGTTGTAAAATCGGATCCTAAAACTCCCGCTTACGATGAAAATGTTATCGAAGAAATAAGTGACGAGGAAGACGGACCTACGCCCCACGAGCCTGTAATAAAATCCGAACTTGTCTACGCTTTATGGATCACATACTCAAGGAACATCCACGCCGCAAAACTTGCTAATGGTATGGAAACTCCCATGTTGACTGGACTGGAAACACCATTGCACCAGCCTTCTCCTGGTCAAACAGGACCTCCAGCTCCCATCAAAATGGATTCTTCAGATTCCGATGAGCCCAAGAACGAAACATCGCATGCGTCGATGCTCACAGCACAGCTGAAGGCCGCAGCAAAGAAAACAGCGGCTAAGTTTACAGGTCGCGATCGGTCTTTTTCGAAAGCTCATGAGAAAGAGAAGCCAGCTGCTCCAGCAGAGGTCAAACCTGTTGTCAAGAAGAGCATTGATGATTTCACAATATTGGAAGAAATGGGTCAAGGAGCTTATGGTCAGGTGAAACTTGCTCGATTCAAGAAGAATGGTAACAATAAGGTGATCCTCAAATATGTCACCAAAAAGCGAATTCTTGTCGATACTTGGACTCGCGATCGTCGACTGGGTACTGTGCCCTTGAAATTCATGTTCTTGATTATTTGCGTCGGGACGGGCTTCAGCACCCTAATATCGTGGAGATGTCGGATTTCTTTGAGGATTCCGTTAATTACTATATCGAAATGGTACCTCACGGTTATCCAGGAATGGATCTGTTTGATTACATTGAGCTCAAAGTTAACATGGAGGAAAAGGAATGTCGCAGCATCTTCGCACAGGTTGCACGTGCCATTCATCATCTTCACACCAAGGCTCTTGTCGTTCATCGCGATATTAAGGACGAGAACATAGTCATTAATGGTGAAGGAAGTATCAAGCTCATTGATTTCGGAAGTGCCGCTTACATCAAGAGTGGTCCTTTTGACGTCTTCGTAGGAACCATTGGTAAGTTCACTCCTTTAACAAATTTGAGATTATATCTAATGTCATCACAGATTATGCTGCGCCTGAAGTTCTCTCTGGTAAACCATATCATGGAAAACCACAAGATGTTTGGGCTCTTGGTATTCTGCTTTACACCATCGTGTATAAAGAAAACCCATTCTACAGTATTGACGAAATCATGGATCGTGATCTTAGGGTACCTTATGTTATGAGCGAAGAAAGTATCGACCTCATCCGAGGTATGCTAAATCGGGATGTTGATTCGAGATTGACTATCGAGCAAGTGATGGATCACCCTTGGTGCGTAGAGGCAGAGGACGACGAATAAGCCTCAGGTTTCATATCGAGCGGTAGTATTAAGTAAAGCCAGACGCCGAATTTTTATTAACAAAAAACAACGAAATCAAACATGGAGGATATGAAGAAAATATTTTGGTTATATCGAAGCAAACAGATGAAGAAATACACGAAAGAGAAGAAATACTTAGATTTCATGATGTCATGAAAAGAGATACCCCCTTTATGGAAAGGAAGACACAGTTCAGAGGTTTGATTTATTAGCGAGAATCTGAATCTATATCAAATGGGGAATTGCGTGGGGGTGTCATTGCCGGATTGTTTTTCGTTGCGCACTTTTATATGATGGGGATTTCAAAGGGTATTGCAGGTGGAAGGATGGATGGATGGATGGATAGGACGAAGGGATATGGAAATGAGCGAATCAGAGGAAATAAGGAGGGGTGTTGAGGATGAAAGAGAGGCGGATAGGGGGTGATGAACACACATGGTTGGAACTGAAGATGTGGCTGTATTGTATATGAATGATGATGATGATGATGCCAATCTATCTATTGGACTCGAGAGAGAACTGAGAAATATATTGATAATTATTGATTGTGATTGAATTAATTAAGTATATAGCCTAGTGGCATGTCTGCTTGATGCGAAATAGTGGCACGAATTGCAAGGAGATTGAATAGAAATCTCGAAAATTCTTTCAAGGGGGAGTTCTCGCTTCTTCTTTCTTTCTCGCTTCGAGTCGTTGTTTATTGATTATATTGTGTGTTTGAATGGAGTACGTATTGATGTTTTCTTGCTCTTTTCTTCTTTCTCCCTTTTCTATAATTCTACAATCTTATTCGGTTACTTTTTTGCCTTTTTGCTTCTTGGCTGATATATATCGATATTGCTTTTCTGTTTTGTTTGAAAGAAGTTCTTTCGTTTATGGGGATGGGGGTGGGGATAGAATAATTGGATTGGATTTGGATTTGTTTAGAGGGAAGATGAGAGATGGGAGGTATAGTGGATGGGCGAGAGGGGGTGTGAGGGGGTGTAAACTAGATGAGATTTATTGGTTCTAGTTATTTTGTTTCCCTTTCGAGGGAGGAGAAGGGAAGGGAGGATGTGTTTTAGAGCCTGCGAGGGAATCCTTTCATTTTGCTGAAGGGGTTTCGAAAGAGTTTCGTATGCTGTTGGGGTGATGTGTTTTCTGTATCGGGGTTTGATCATCTCTATGTTAGTCATATTGTTATCAAATAGTATCCCATCTGATACTAAGACAGAAGCGTTCTGGGGAGGGAGGGGAGGAGATGAAAGAGAGAAAGATAAAGAGTAATTTAATTATTATTAATTAAAAGCTAGGTTTTAAAATAATATATCTAATTATATGCTATATTTCAATATCGAGCTAAAAGATATTTATATGAATTCTCCTATTTCTGTGTTCTTGAACTTTGGGATTGGAGTTGTAGAATATAAGCTAGGCTTTTGAAATCTAATCTGGAAGCCTTATTTGAATTTCAGGAAATCTTTTTTTTTTTTTTTGGATAATTTAGATGGTTTGAGTTGATTAATTGAATGATATGATACTGTAGTATAAAAGGATATATATGTTTTTTTGGTTTCTTTATTCTTAAATTTCGAAATTGGAGATTGGAGATTAGAAATAATATAGAATTGCGAGTTTGTTTAGAGAGGGTATAGGAAAATCTATAATAGATTCGTCTAATAGTTGTAACACTTTGCCTTGAAAGAATTGTGAGAGCAGGGTATAGTTTATCCTTAGAATACTAGCTACGTAATCGTACACGTGAGCGATGGCATCGCGATTGGGTCTGGTTCGTGACAATAATTGGCTCTCCAGTCGGCCGCTTAGAGAGGTGACTATTATTAATAAGAGTGCTTTTTGAAGGTTCTCCATGTTCTATGATTTGGTGTGTGTATACTTTCGTTCAATCAGATGAGTCAACAAGAGGCTGGACTGATTGGTTGCGCCTGACTCTAGGAATCAAGATGTCAACAAATGACATGGCTAGAATACAATCCTTGAACATATGAATACGTCTCGTGTCGTGTGCAGAGAGCACCCCGCCTCCATCAGGACAAGGAATTCGAGGCACCAAAATTTACTTTGTTTTCTAAACTCTACATCAAAAAGATCTATCAGTATTTTGAACCGTTTGATTGGAGCGTTTTGAGACCTCTTAGCTTTTTGCGAAGTTTACCGCACCTGTACTAGGTTTCTAGATGCTGACGGCGCTCAGGTATTACATTTTTGAAGTCCAAGCACCATACATCCCAAAAATACTACTTCCTCCACGATGGATTGTACGACTAGCTCGTACGTACCTTCAGATGACTGCGAAGAGAACGATATGAGCGAAGAGGAAATCCATGAAGCTGTTTTGGCGGCCGGAAAGAAAGCTAAGAATATCAGTCTTTGTGAGAAGTGCGATCAAATCGTGGGCTGGTTCTTTCTGGAGCAAAAAGTGTTCAGAGGAATAATCAGAAGAGAGGGAGGCTTCCCTCAACTTATCTATAATTTCAAAATTGACGAGCTCAAGCTGTTTTGCAAGCTCTGCAACTTTTTCCATTCGATCAGAATTGAGGAGGCATACGAGGACGAAGAATATTTTTCCCTCGCAAGGTCAACTGCAGGATAATTGTTTGGCTTTGAGCCCGCCTACAACGATATCATTGTTTTTTACCTCGTAGCTGGTGAATTTGCCAATCATCCCATGAGCCATTTTCATAATACAGTATTCGGCTTTTCTAACGCAGATGCTTATAAGGATGGAGTAGCTATACGTGATCTATCATTGCAGACCGATTTGGCTCTCGTCCGGGAATGGATTCAGCTGTGCAATGAAACCCATGCCAATTCTAACTTTAGTTGTCTACCAAAAGATGGCATTCCACTTCAAGGCTTCACAGTGATCGACTGTAAGGACGGGAGGAATATCCTAGTGCCAGGTACCACTTGCATGGAGTACATCACACTGAGCTACGTCTGGGGATCCGAAGTATCAGAAGGGCCAGATCAGTTTGGAAAATTGCCGTCTACTCTTCCGGATCTTATAACCGATGTCATCAAGGTTGTCATAGCTCTCGGCTACAGATACTTGTGGATTGATCGATACTGTGTTCCTCAAGATGATTCTTCCGATGTTAAACCCCTTCTCATCAAGAATATGGATAAGATCTATTCACAATCTACTCTTACGATAATCGCCACTACTTCCAAACGCCCAAGTGAAGGCCTCCCTGGCGTCACCAAGCCTAGAATACCCGTGCAAAAATTTCTGCAAGTGAATTCCGTTCATTTGGTGCAGTGGGTCAGTAACATCCAGCATGAGATCGATAATTCCGTGTGGAATACGCGCGGATGGACCTATCAAGAGGCTTTGTTTTCAAGACGAAAGCTCGTGTTCACTGAGACTCGGTGCTATTTTCAATGCGATGCAGGAGGTACTCGGAGCGGCAAAGGAGGCAGCCGGATGGAAATTATCGACTATGATCTCACAACGGAAAGACAATATCCAGATAATTATCACATCCCAGTGATATTTCGACCACGGCCAAAACATTGCATCGACTGGCCCTAAGAAATTCTGAGCCTAAGGTACATGAGGCAAGATATAGATATAATGCATGACCAAAAGTTTAGCCTCGAGTTCGAGAACGGCACCATACTCCCGTGGCCTCGCGAAGCGGATTTTGCTGACCTTGCGCAAAAGGTTATGCTAACGGGAAACGTGCGCTTTATCCATGTCTTTGGATGGTTCACACATCTCCCAGTTCCCATTAGCTCAAATCCCGAGCAGAGCCGGCAAGTGTGTGGTTCGTATAGAACAACTTTGGTGACAGAGCATTGGCTTTTGAGGTTGGCAAGAGAGCGGAGGATGAATGTTACGGATAATGAGGAGTATGTCTTCAAGGCATGGGTATATGCTTCAGGAGATGAAAGACATCATTTTTTGAAAAGTTATGAGAGAGTTTTTCACATGATGCTGCTGGGCGAAACCTCAGATTCGAACACTTTTGAGCGCATCAATGTATGTACATTTGGTGCGCAGTTGGAATGGGAAAAAGAAGAATGGCGAGAGAAGAGTATGGAAGATATTGCGAAAAGGTTAGGATGGGAGATGGAGGCTTTTAAACTTGCATAGTTTTGTCGATATTTTAGAGCCTGCGAGGAAGTTATCATGCTGAGGTTTCGACAGAAAGTTTGTGTATGATGCAAGAGGGGTGTCATTTCCATGTTAAAATAAATCATCGAATCATAATTATATGGTAAGACTGCACAATAATATAAAAGTATATGCAAGTATAAGAATGGTTCTATGATATATGAAACTAGTTGGAAGTCTTGAACGGGAATAAACTACTAATCCCTATGCTTAGTTCATACTATAGCTGAGCTGACATGCTTTTATATCTTACGTTGCTGTATACAAATATTCAGACTTCTGATATAACGATATTTGTTACAAAATCGAAGTATATACTATCGGATCTCAGAGTATTGCACAGGACGCCATAACATCTTATTCTTTGTAAAGAGTATGAGTATGAATCCTCATTCCTTCGAATGAGAAAGTAGAGAATTGATATGGCGTTCTCTCCTTCCTTTTTGCTTTTCTCTCCTTGGTTGCAGATTCGGATATTTGAATGATGTATTCTAACTTTCCCTCTTCTGTTTGTAATACATCGACTCTCTATATTCCTTGTATCGCAGCTTCCCAACTTCCCAGCTTCCCAACAATCTCCTGCAGAATATTCAATGCTCCATTCAAACTTCAATCATTCATTCGCTCCAACCAACAATCACAAACTCCAGCCCATTCATCTCAACTCAACCCCTCCCAATTACCGAAAAGCATCTCAAATATCAAAACAGATCTCTAAAATTAACAAGATCACCCATCTACTATCGAAATCTCAACCCTAAAATTATAGCTCGGAAAATTGGAAATACTACATACTTGTTTGGGATCCCCAGATGAAGAATAGGAAATCTCGCCGAGATTTTTCGAGTGTTTAAACTCTATATCTTTACTAGGGTTTTGTTTTACATTTCACTTTATTTTCTATGCTCATATCATATATCTACTTCCAGGATCTCGCTTTCTCTGCAATTTCTATCTTTTCTACTTTCAGACATGTATGGATTTTGAATCATGTCCATCCACTAGCGCGGAACTAATGTATATTCGCTTAGCAGACTTAAAAGTTAGTACATGAGTACCAGCTAAGTATGCGATAAATATGTTTTCAGATATGATATTTCTGTTAGATTTGTATCGAGACTGGGTGTGTATGGTAGGTATGGACACAAAGTTATTTCTCTGTTGTGAATTGGAATTTGGGAGGGTGTGGTTGTGGGAAGATGTGTGAGATAAGATGGGTTTAGGGGTCGTGGGTTCAGGGGTTGCAGGTGGGATTGGGAATGGGACTTAGATTGATAATGGAGATAGAGATGCAGATATTCTTGTAATAACTTTCCCTAAAGAAATAATGAAAGTGTTGATTATTTGAAATATTCATTGTTTATCTACAAAAGATTGATTTTAATATAAGACGGGAGAAAAATTAAAAAAGATCGAGTGAATCTACTCCAAAACCAAAAAGTAAATCACTCGCTCACAAATCATCAACCATGAAATTTACACCCTACCTCTACCTAACCACCCTCTCCTCCTCCTCCTCACCCCCCATAATCCCCCGCCACACACGGCATCACCAAATCCCCTCACCACCCTTTCTTCTTATGGCTCCCAACCCCACCTCCCTCATTAACAAATCCGTATACCCCACCAAATCCAGATGAAAATAATTTCCCCCTTCCCCATGCATCGGATACCTCAGTTTCGAAAACGCATTCTGGTATGCAATTCCGCGTCTCGCTTCTTGCAAGCCAGGAAGAGAGAGATGCGAGGAGAAATAGGCGGTGGTCCAGATAGCTTGGGCTTCAGCGAGTCGAAAAGCATTGGAGAGGTGGATGTGAGAGAGGAAGACGAGAGAGGAATTTTCTAGATCGTGGAGAGGAGCGAGGAGATTGTAGAGACGCGTGGGGGTGGGTTGGAACTGGTCGATTACTTTCATTATGGGTGTGTATCGGGCCTGGCGGATTTCGAAGTTTCGGGAACGAAGTGAGGATTTCTCGCGTTGCGTTTTGAGTGAGAGACTCCCAAATCCGCGATTCTTCCTCAGAATCATCGATTACTGGATGGGGTAATCCATATTCGCGAGTTTGTGCAGGAGTGAGAAAGGAATATCCTCGCTTCCATCCCGTGCCACATAATAACGTATCTGTATGAATCACCGTCCCATCTTCTAACACAATCGCATGAGAATCCAAATTCGCAACATCCCCCCGATAAACCCTCACATTCCTCATCACCGTATCCCAAAAATCATCATGGTGGATAAGTCCAATGGGGCCATTACACCAAAAAAAAATCGCTTTCAAATTTCAAGCCCTCGAACCCGGGTAGTGCATCCCCTCTCTCGAAATCCGCAAGCTTCGCAGCTTCTTCATCTGCACCTCTCCATATCCTCGACACGATGGAATTTATAATCGACGAGCGATGAACAAATTTCGACAACCAAGTCTGCTCCGCGAAACACGAGGGACTCAATACGGAAAAGGCTCACGTGGCAGACATTTCCGCATCGTTGCGGTACCGGCCTCGTCCTTTGGCACCAGCGAATATGCCGGGTCCTTCGCCCGATTGGCGGATGAGCCAGGACACTTTTTTGCCGGCTTTGACACATTCGTATACCATATCTGCGGCAGATTTACCTCCCCCGAGAATGATTATTGCCGTGTAGGGGGAATCTGGTGCGAGGGCTGATGTGGATATTTGTCCAAAGTGTTCTTGGTGGACGATGGGTGATTTAAAGTTCGCTTGATTAGGCAATGACGGGAAGTAAGGAAGAGAATTCTGACCAGTGGCTATAGCTAGCTTTCTGGTTTTGATCATTCTGTTATGCTCATTCCCATTTCCGTTCTCGTGGGCTTCGCTCCAAACCGACCAAATCCCATCAATCTTCTCAATGCCTCCTACTTTGAACCCAAAGATCACTCGATCCCTCAAACTCTTCTCATTACAAACATGTACATCGACATATCCTTCTAGATACTTCGTCACATATTTTGCCTCAAACGTGTCATGATACGTCTCTACATCTAGAGGAAGAACAATAGGTGTATCCGAGAAATCTATCATGCGAAGACCGGATTCGGAGCGAAATCCTGGGTATTGACGTGCTGTGTGTGGAGATTAGGGAATGCCGCGTATGAAATGGTGTGAAAGGAGGGTGTTTCAAGGGAAAATCAAGAAAGGAGAGAAAATACCGGAACTCCAGACCCCTCCTATAACATCTTCTGGTTCAAGGATAGCGAGACGATGAGTAGGATAAGTGGGAGATAGAAGCGAGCTAAAACTATACCAGATGGACCTATTGGGGGGTGGTATACCCGTCAACAACTAGCCAAACAACTTGAGGAAGGGAAGAAAGGTAAGGTGCGTAAATTAGAAATGATTAGAATGACGACGGAATGGATTTTGGAAGATTAAAATGTTTAAGGTGAAGAAAAGACCACACCTGCTCCAACAATCACGAGATTATGTTCCACCTCATCCTGCATTTCCAAATTCTCATCTACCATCGTCCTTAAATCTTTGATTCCCTGAAATGCTAGTGTGGGATTTCAATATCAATAATTCGCATTCACAAGAACAAGTCACAACGAGAGCTTTGGAAATCTGAACGATATATAAAGTGCAGTCTATACCCACACTTTACGGCACATCATATTACCACTAGGTAATCGTGATATTTTGACTAGCAGTTTAAATGAGATTTCTGTTGTTGGTTGTTGGTTATACGTTGTGAGTATCCATAGTAAGCCAAATGTTGGTAATGCGAAAACCTTCTTTAGTTATCTATTTCTAACCCCCCCATAAAATTCTAACCCTTCCTTACCAATACCAAGAATCGTGGTACTAGATAACCCAAACGCCTCCCATCAATCTTTGATAGTTGATCTTATATTCTGAAATCATCTGACTACTCCAATATCATACACTCATCTTCGTGTCTACAATTCCTTCTTTGACGACTCGGCCAACTTCTTCTTTTCCTTGGCTGCTTTTTCTCTTCTCGCGATGACACCTTCAGCTCCAATTCCACCAAATACTAATCCTACACCCATCCACTGTTTACTGCCTAGTGTATGACCAAACCATACTACTGATAAGATCATAGTGAGCATCTTGCGAGTAACAGTTATGGTTACTAGGAGAAGAGACGAGAATGTTGAAAGTGTGTAAACTGTTTTGAATGTTAGTTTGATTCTCAAGATAAGATAGCTCTTGATGAGATAGAAGAAAGAATGGGAGGAAACGTACAGATAAAAACCTGTCCCACAGCACCACAAGCTGCAAATCCAAGTACATCTCTCCAAACACTTGGATGTCTCTGCATAAAAGCCAATGCTCCTGCCAATTCTCCTGCGCCACTTGCAAGATCCATACCCAAATACTCTCCCAATCCAGTATGAACAAGATATGGTGACAACAGCAAATATGATGTTGTAAGTAAAGTGCTTATAATATTATTTGCACACATCATTTGTGGACCTTTATAAGGTTGGAAGCTTGTGAAGATCCAATCTTGTGTTGTGTTTGTGAGACCATCGAATAAAAGATTGACTCCTAGGAGCAAAAGTCCCCATGCAGTATTGCGATCTGGGTTAAGTGCCGCTTTGCTAGGTTTTCCATGAGATTTAGCACCTGCATGGAGAGTAAAGATACCGACACCACAAGTTACGGCTAAGACGACGACATATTTAGAAATTGGGTAGCGTTTTCCAAAGAGAGTTATGTGAAGAAACATGACTGGTAGTAATTTGCATGATTTGGCGAGAATGAACGTGATATAGTCGATGTGATCAAGAGATGCATAGCCAAAGGGGGAGGCGAGTGAGGAGGTAATGGCCACAACGAGAAGGGGAAAGATAATCCGTTGACTTGGGAAGATGGGTAGCGTTTTGCTATTGGCGGGAGTATCGAATCGTAGGTAAATGTAGCCTACCGTGGCAGCGAAAAGGGATTGTACCGTATTGAGAAAGACTGGAAATTTGAACTTTTCAGGTGCTTTTTCTGATCCGTATGCAGTTGTAGTGAGTCGTTCTTGAAGAAGTGCCCAAGTAAGACTATGCATTTATACAATTAGCATTCTTGTTTCCTCGAATGAAGACCATTAATAATCCTCTCCGGTGCTATCACTCACAAGCTACCATAAATTCCAGCAACGGCAAATATCAATTGCAATGCGCCAGCTTCTTTTTGTGTCTTCCCTTTCAATAGCGCATCACTTTTGCGTGCACCATTCTGTGTCGGCGCATTCCCATTCAGTTTCTTGTTCGATTTCTTAGCACTTAAGCTTCTCGCCCCGGTCGCATCTGCTTTACTCGTGTATTCGGAAGATGGATTGCGACGCAAAGGTTCCGCTTGTTTTGTTCTCGCCATCTTTTGGCAATTCGTTATTCCAGATGCTACAGGGAAATCAGAAAGGGCCGTTGCAAAATGAAATGAAAGTAAGGGATAAGTCCCGAAGGAATAGTCAAGGCAAATGGGTATCAAGTAGAGTAACGAAGGCAAAAGAAAAGAAAGGAAAAGAGTGTAAAAGAAAGCAAAGTAGAAAAGGTGCAACGGGTAAATCAATAAAGATGTGTATATTTCCAAATGCCAAATGTCCTCAACTGTTTTCCCTAGGAAGGTCCGAGGTAGTCGCAACGAGCCACATCTCACATCTAGATCTACTTTACCACCTACTATGTACAAGCCACACAACCACCGACCATGTACAAGCCACACCAAACTCTTTTTATGCTTACCTATCTGCATTACAGTACTAAAAAAGGCGGTCTGATCCCCTCACGTTCAAACATGGAATAGTTTCAATCCGCAATTGTTCTAGGTAGGTTGGTAGGTAAGTTATGAAAGGGTCCCTACGGATTAGCTGGCATTTTGTTGTTCCGTGGGTCTCTCCCATTCATATTTTCCCTTTGGTGCTTTTACGTTATTTTGCTTTACGTTTGCATTTCTCTTCCTTCTATGAAAGTATAAGTGTTGAGAGTCAACAGTCAGACACTTAAACTTCTCACCTCAAACTTTCGAAACGTCATATTTCCACTCCATCCAGAAGTATAAACAGACATCCCATATACTCACCGAAACCCCACTATTCTACTTCACCTCACGAACCCTTCGATACTCCCACCAATTCACTCCGCACAATCATCCTCTCAGAGCCTTCTTTTCCCTCAAACCCAAGCCCAATCCAACTCAAAATGTCTAACGCAAAATCCCCCGAAATTCTCGCCGCCTACGACGATGTCCGCTCCGACAAATCCCCCACAAATTGGCTCTTAATATCCTATGCCAAAGCCATAGGAGATGCTCTGACCCTCACTGCAACTGGAGAGGGCGGCATCTCTGAACTGCGTGAGAAATTGGATCCTACCCAAGCCCAATATGCGTATTTACGGGTTGAATATGCCAATGATAGCGAATCTTCTAGGGTGAAATTTGCTTTTATTACGTGGATTGGAGAACAGACAAAAGTTATGAGGAAGGCGAGAGTTAGCATTGAGAGTGGTGCTGTCAAGGCTGTCTTGAATCACCATAGTGTGTCGATAGATGCGAGAAGTATGGAGGATGTGGACGAGGCAGAGATTGTCAAGTTGTGTAGGAAGGCTGGAGGTGCAGATTATAATGGTGGCAGAGGATGATATTTTACGAAGAAAAGGGGCTTGATTGGAAGTGGTAATTTTAGAGTAGAGGGTGAATGGTATAGAATGGGAAAGATACCCCAGAGCAAACATTGGAATATACTAGTACAGATCCTGGTCATAAATCATAAATCATAGTAAATACAGAGCACACGATGATTTAGTTGAACATTTAACTGGATTCACTTCGAAGATCTTGCATCTATTACATGTATTTTAAATAAATTCATTGTTCGGAATACTCGTATTGTTCTAAATCTACTCAATGGTCTATCTACTACATTCTCAGAACAGATCTGGATGTGTTGATGGGCCTATTTCGTAGTATGAGATCAAAGGTCGAGAAGACGTAAGGCTATTTGTGTTGCGGACGTATTGGTGTTCGAAGGAGCGATGTGGAAGACGAGTGGGAAACTTGTGTCGAGTGCATATGATTTAACGGGTAATGTGCATATCATGATTCGTAACTTAAGAGAATTATCTGGTCATAGCCGGCATGAATGACGAGATTAGGTCGATTCTCGTTCGTTCGATTGGGGACTTCGGAAAGCTGAGAGTCGAGATAGGAGGTCGGTATCTCTGGTTGTCGAATGTTGAGGCGAATCATTTGTATCAATAGGGGAATGACATTTGCATAAGGGCAACTCGTATGTGCACCATGCAAATGAGCATAATTTCGTAAAATTCCGTGCCGCAAGAAGTGGAAATGAAAATGGTAAAGGAACTGCTTTTGTTGGGGAAAGGAATATCGGTCCGAGGAAAAATTACCAGCGAATCCCAAGGTAGAATCATCGCATCAATATCAGCCTTGCGGCAAGTCAAATCTGGATAGACCTGAGACAAAGCTTGCCTGCCTGAAAAAGAAATTCGATGTGCTCAAATAGAGCTAGTAATTCATTCTTGAGCATTGCCTTGACTGCGGCGTTGCTTCTCGGCCTCGAGGTTCTCGTAGAGAAGATAGAGAGCCGAGTCGTTAGCCTTAGCAGTACCCATAATGGTGAACATGCGCTCTCCAGTCTCATCGTGAGGAGACTAATGTATATGTCAATAGAGATATCTTTGTGGGGGAGCTTTTAACTCTCTCAGGATAAAGAAAGCTTACCTTAGCGATGGAGATACGAGCTCCAGAGGTCTTTCTAATCTCACTGATCTTGGAACCAGCCCGACCAATGATACATCCAACCATATCAGCTGGAATGCTAATGTTTTGTGTTTGGAGTTCCTCTCCGTTCTCATCGTGAGTAGGGGGTCCACGTTGAGCAGCATCCGATTCAGAACGGCGGTTGTATGATCGTGGAGCACTCTCACTGAAATCGGCACCATTTCCAGTGCGCATGACACGTGAGCTACCATACTCACGACCAGTTCCTCCAACGTTGCCTTGGCCCATACCGCCTGAACTACCGGTTTGAGTGCGAACCATCGGGTTATATAAAACAGTACCGGTTCCTCTAGCCCAGTCATCGACCAAGCACTTGCAGATTTCCCAGATGGCTTTTTGGATGCCTTCAGGGTTACCCTGGACCTCCACGATACGTTCGGTGGATTGTGGGAGCATTTCTTTTTGTGCGACCATGCGAACACCGGAAACGTCCTGGATATGCTTGATTTTGAGTCCTTGTCGACCGATGATCGTACCCATTTGATTGTGAGAGATCAACAACTTGATTGCTAGATAGTAAAATTAGACTAAGTGTTTATATGATGGCATAGACTGTAACTTACGATGAGTACCGTTGTTAGAAACAACTCCACCCATTCCCATTTGTGGTGCGCCCTCCAATAAAGCTTTCGCAACAATGGAGTAAGCTCTGGAAATAGAATCGCATCCACCTGAGATGGTTAAGACACGATCATGAACACCTTGAACGACCTTGCTGACACCGGCTTTCACACCAGTCTCATCACGAAGGTCGGCGACATTCTTGCCACCTTTGCCGATAATGACACCAGCTTCCTTTGAAGAAACAATAGCTCTCAAGGTGAGTTGAGATTCTGCATATTCTTCATCGGTCTTTGGGAGTGGTTCGCCATCGGGGCCAAGACGAGCCTCATCATTGACTTGTAAGCGATCCATGGAATCGTTGAGCTCATCACCATTAGGAGCATTGTCGCGATTATCTTGAGAAGACATTTTGTATTTGTTTGAGTTTCAACTTCTGGGAGATAGAAAGTTGAGTGAGGTAATGTTGAGTAGATCTGATCGATGGAAGATTAGTACTTGAGAGAGATAATTGTAAATTGAAGAATTGAGAATCCGCAGACAATGACATATCTCACTATCTGAATGCGATAGTGAATGCGCCAGTGGAATGCAATGTAAAGGCACACATTGCGACTTGAGCAAAAGAAGGAGAATTAATATAGAAGCATACCTTGATTGCAGATACCAAGAGACAGACTAGTTGTGGGAGGTAGTTGTGTGTGAAGAGTTCGAGGTGTGTTATCGGGAAGATAAAGGAGGATGAAGGGTTGTCCGAGTGACCTTGAAGAGGGGAAAAGAAGATGGATTTAGATAGATAGTGGGGGGTGACTAAAGGTTGAGAGTTGAGTTGGGGGGGGTGGGAAGGGACGAAGAGGAGGGAGAGGAAAAAGAGGAAAGGGGAGGAGAAGGTGTGATTGATATTTCTCTTTGAAAGAAATCGATGAATCTTTTTGTTTGTGGAGGGGAGAGGGGAGAGGAGAGAGGGAATGGCTGGTGAACCTGGAAAGTGCTTTTGCTTTTTTTTACTGGGAATGATTTTGACGCTAATCATTGGAAGGGCGGGGTTCAAAGTTTGTTCGAGACACACCGACTGTGGTTTTAGAAAGGGTGGGGCATTTGTGCCAAAATCCTTAGCTGAGCTTACCTAGGTAGGTACTAAGGTAGGTAGATAGCTAGTCAAAATCATGTCCTTGGATTGTCTGCATGAAGTACACATTTCACCATTTCAACAACTTTGTTGTACATAAAGAACAATAGCAGAGAGGCGGACTGTATTCTTTTGATATCATTGGTATATGTTGTATCTACTTGTTGTGTCTTGAAGTAAGGTTAATCAAATGGCGAACCAGCCCCCAAGGCTTTCAAGGGTTCGAACTAAGGCGAAATGTCAAGAAGAGCCTCGAGCCCCTGAGATTCAAATGCTTGTATCCTTCCGTTTACATGAAAGGAGAACTTCATAGGGGGGGGAATCGCGGGTGAAGAAACGGCTTATAGTCACCTGTACATGACTCCTCTTTATGGTAAAACCAACACCAAAGACAGCATGAATGAATAGGTTGAGAAACTTGACATATATACTGCTTAATTTCGTTAACCATATGAAATAATTTGATATTGTCTGCCTCCTATGACCATTCCCTTAGTTACAACGCTGACCCATATTCCGATGATGACACTCATTAGTCTTGGGGCTTTGCAAATCCTGATACGAGGGATTGTCGGGGTCAATTATGAAATGTGATGAGTAGCCAGTTCCAACTGGTGTTACTCAAAATACCTATACGAATTCGAGGCTTCCTACATTTCGCGTATACCTGCATTGCCAGCTTGCAGTAGTGTTCTGCTATCCGACGTTCGAAAAAGGTCAGGCTCCCAGCTGATGTTAGGAGATCGCCCCATTCGTCCTTTTTCTATCATATTTAATAGATGAGTTGTAACAAGTGATCAAGTCGATGTCGCGTCGTGATTCGTGTATTGATGGATTCGCGTTTACTGATGAATCCGATGATGAAGTGTGTTGTTGGATAGACAAAAGAGATAATATAGCCATACTATTCAACCGTATTTTCATCGGGTTGTTTCTCTTTTATTCGTTTCAATGTTCCTAGCTTGAAGGCTTCTTCGGCGTTTGGCAATGGAGATTTTGGTATTGGAAGTTTGAAGTCACCATCATCATCCCCAAACAGAAACGCTGCCTTTTCTCGACCAGCACCAGATGTAGGTCGCTTTCCGGTTCTTAAAAACGGAGAAGAGCTCTTTGGAGGTGAAGATTTTATCGTGGGGCTAGATGCTTGATCTGGTTCTAGCATCCAGGAGAACGATGACTGAGCAATCGAAGATCTAGTGGGGATTGGTGCTCTGGGTCGCTCGGTTGTTGCAGATCTCAAAGCATCTCTCTCGATCTCGGGTTCGATAATTGTAGACGGTTCGTTTGAGGAGAGATCAATTGCTTCCCTTGGAGTTTGACGAATGTCAGGCGTTGATATGGATGGCTCGTCTAGGTCATTTGTCTTTTTTGCCAGAGCATCGCCTGGGTCAGTGGTCATGATGGAAGTCTCTGGTGAAGTTGTCTGCCCGTGATCTGAGATTGGTGGCAATAAAACTTTCGGTATATCTGCTTCTGGCGTAGCAGGCTCATTCTTACCATCGATAATTGGTGAAAGAATCGGAAGTGGCATAGTAGAGTCCTCCAAGTAAACTTTTACGAAATCAACTTTCGCAATAGCCATGTCCATTGCCTCGATGCACTTTTCCCGATTACTTTCTTTTGACACAGAAACCGATCTCAGATCTTTCATTGCGTGATCTAGCATGACAGCCAATTGCCGGTTTCTTTCGTTCATTGTTGCCATGATAGCTGTCGAGGCAGGCATCACACGCCCATCGTCAAGAGACCACCGTGAAGCACCACTAGCCCTCCTAGGAGAATTATTACTTCTTGGAGTTTGTAGTCCTTGCATATTCTTCTTCACTTCTTCCATTGCATCGCGTACAGCTTGATTAATGCCAAGACGCTCTCCCCTATTGTAAACACCTTTTGCAGCACCTTGAATCAACGCTTCAACGCCTCCTTGTTGTTGCAAGAACCGAGCAGGGCTAGTCAACGAGGATCTATTTCGCATGAGTAGCTGTCTAGGACTGAGACTTTCTTCAATAGGAGCATCAGGTGGTGGCGACGATTTATCTCGATGCGGGAACTTGCCACTATATTTATGAATAATCTTGGATCCGCCGCTAGCATTGAAATTATCTCGTAAGAAGATTGCATCATCGACGAAAGTTTGAGGATTTGGAGGACACTCATATTTAAGTAGTAACATTAGGGCCAGCGAGTAGTTCGATTCCATTACTGATTTATAAGTTAGTCGTTACACAAAACTGTGAAAGGTGAATCGCATACGTTGCCAACGGATTCGAAGTAACATTGCTACACATATAAGATCCACAAGATCTAGTTCTGGATCCTCAGCGAAAAGAGTATCCCATACTGATAGAAGATCAACGAAAGGAAACTCGCGCCCGAAGAGCAACCTGATCCAACGTCTATATACTCCGTCAACAGATGAACAGTAGTCAAAGTTACCAATTTTTATCCTTACATCAAGAATATTTGTGGTAGTATCTCAATATCTGTAAGATGTTTGGCTAGTCGCGGATCTACACGAGCCAGGTATACTTCATGAATTCGCTTACTCCTTTCAACAATAGGAGATGCGCCATTTTGAGGTGTTCCGCCAACAATTTGAGGTGTTTTTTGACCGGGGTCACCTAATTCATAAAATGACTTTGCTGATCTCATAACTAAAGACAAGAGAGTGAAGGCATCATGCTCGATGAATTTACGATTCAAACACTGCTTCATAATCGAATCTGATGAATCTGTTCCTGATTCACTCGTGTCACTATTGATGTCTCCAGGGTCAATAGAATCTTGCTCCACTACCCATAGAATTGGAGCCAGTATCTCATGCATGCCCTGACGATAACCAACGTCTTGGTTGATTTTGCAAAAGATAAATAACACATCCAGCATGAATCTTTGAACGTCGGCGCGACGGAAGTATGGTTCTTCTGGCATGCATCTCTCGATATCCTGAAATATTTCGGCACGAATTTCTTCATCTTTCCGAAGGGTATTCCATGGTGACTCAAAGTCTCTCAGTATATTTGGACAAAATTCCCAGAATACATAAAGACAGAATTAAAGAACTCACGTGTTTATCATCATCCAGAGGATCCAATGAAGATCCTAGATCATTTGGATGTTCGATAAATCTCAGGAAATGTTCTCTTAAAGAGGTATAAGCACTTCGTGAATCCTCAAGTCCTCGTGCCCAACTCGTGATCTCTGTGTTTTGAAACAATAAAAATGTCTGTAAAAATGTTACTCAAGAGTACACCAAGATGAAACTTTGAACTTACCTTCCAACAGATAGATCTCAACCCTCCGTTACAAGGACTATTTTCTCCGTCGATCCTCACGGATTTCTTGAGTTCGGTCAAGTTAGATGCGGACTTTATCGTCACCTGCCATCTCTTTCTTTTCTCACTCTTGTATTAGAACAATAACGAGCAGAGAGAGGAAGAAGCTTTTTGATTTTCTAAAAATTCTTACCTAGAATCTTCCAAAGACCTCATTATCACGAGCAAATGTGATGTCCGAAAAAGGGAGGTTTGTGACGACACTCCTATCTCTCGGACTATTTAAATCATGGAGTGGAGTGGGGGGGGGACAAGGCTGAGCTTTACTTTTTGGTTTTAAACCAAGTTTTATTTAGCGTCAGTTTGAAGCAGCTTTAACCAATCAAACACGACCATATCCATCGGTCTTGTTGTCAGCCTTCCATCGCATTTATATGGAACACCGCACTAGCAACATTAGGTACCTCAATATTATGTTTCGTACTTTTCACCCAATCATCGTCATCTCATGCACTCCAACCGTTGTATTCTCCAGTTGGTATTCATTTTCCTGAGACGAAGTATCCACATACTTTGAGATGAAGCTCACATAAGAATAGACTTTAAATATGGTAAGTCCTGCATTTCATCCGTGTGGAGTTTGTGTGGATAAAGAGATATAAAATCTGCATTGTTTCGTTCTGGCCCGGATCAATTGTCACAAGAATTGCGGAATCAATTATACCTCGACATCATTAACTATCGATCCTCGACATGCAAATCTCGAGAAGACGAGCTACACCAACCCATACATCTTTGGAAATACTAATACTCATGAAGCCCATGAAGCAATAGCAACTCACAATTTACGAGCAATTGTCCCATCAATTGTCCCATCAACAGCCATGTCTTCCGATCTTCTCGAGTTCGATACATTTTACAAATCACCTCAAGATACTCAATCAAAAGCTAGCCAGAGTTTTTCGTTTTTCGATGGTGCCACCTCTAGTAGCCGGTCAGGCCAGGCGCATGCAAACCAAGCTCCGGCGCAAACTATAAAGCAAAATGATGACATTTGGGGGGATCTGAACAGCTTCACGAGTCCAATGACTCCAGCACAAAGTGGAACTCCTCAAGACGATCTTTGGGGATCTTTTGGCATAACGGCCACTCCCCCGAAGCCAACTACCAATGCACCAAAATCCAATTATCAA
Organism: Botrytis fragariae; assembly: GCF_013461495.1. Taxonomy (NCBI): domain Eukaryota; kingdom Fungi; phylum Ascomycota; class Leotiomycetes; order Helotiales; family Sclerotiniaceae; genus Botrytis; species Botrytis fragariae. The sequence continues at coordinate 2,202,886 of NW_023500993.1, forward strand.
GGAGGGAACATATTCAAAAATGATAATGCTGCGCCAAACCCGAGAATAGTGCGCAGATCAACCCTTGACCTTTTTAGCAATAATGTTCATGAAATGCCAGAGCCTTCGTTTACCTCGAACAACTATATGAGCTATTCCTATCCTCGACCAACATTGCCACCATCTAAGGGTTCGTCAGGCGGGGAAATTCTTTTTGACGCCGACGAGGAAGAGGCTGAAGATGATGATTTTGGGGATTTTGAGAGCGTCACTCCTCCTGCATCACAACCACCTCCACCTTCAGAACCTCTCGATGACTTTTTTGGCTCAATGAGCATTAAGGAACAACCATTAAAAAAGCCTCCTAACCTCAGCACCACGTCGCCGACTCTCAATACCCCATTACCATACCCACAAGCACCCAAATCACCCTCCTTTCAGCAGCGGAATCCGTTTCCCAAGGTGGGTCTTGCTACCCAACAAGTCAAACAAGTCGCCAAAATGAAGACCGAAGATAAACCCAAATCAGCTTCTCCTTTGACAGCTTGGCCATCATATGACGAGAAACCTCCAGAAGCAGCACCCTATGTTGATTCGCCTGCCATACCATCTATTGTTGAAGACATAGACGATGATTGGGGTGACTTTTCTGATCTTCCAGCCGAATCTCCAGCAATACCTAGCTCAAATCCAACATCTGGCATAGCAGCCGATGCTTGGGCCTGGAATGCCGTCGATAAAGTCACCGAGCCCACCCCTGTGGAACCCAATCTTCCACCCCCTACCAACATTCCCCCTCCTTCGATTCTCTTGATGCTTTTTCCCCAGCTCTTCGACCTTCCTCAATCATCACTCTTCAAAGCCGTAGCAAACCAGCCATTCTCTCTCAAGAATCGTATCATATCCGATCCCTCCACCATCAACTTTCTTCGCGCCTACCTTCTTATTGCCACTGTTGCAGCTCACATAATCGCCGGTCGCAAATTACGGTGGAAACGTGATACTCATCTCTCACAGGGTATGAGCATTGGGCCTGCTGGCGGAAAAGGCGGCATGAAATTGACCGGTGTCGACAAAGCGGAAGTCGCACGTGAAGATCGTGAAGCGGAAGAAACAATCCGTGTATGGAAAGAACAATTAGGAAGACTTCGGTCGGCTGTAGCTGTAGCTAATACAAGCCTTAAGGATGTATCGAAACATTTGGCGATCCCAGAAATTGGAGATTCGATGCATGTGAAGACCCAAGAAGGAGGATTAACGGCACCGAAAGCGTGTGTGATATGTGGGTTGAAGAGAGAAGAAAGAGTTTTGAAAGTAGATGTCAAAGTTGAGGATAGTTTTGGGGAATGGTGGATTGAGCATTGGGGACACAGATTGTGTAGAAATTTTTGGCAGGAACATGAGGGGAAGTTGAAATTAAGATGAGAGGGATGCTTTAGGTATATATACTTGATTGAGTATACGCATATACCATTTCGATTCATGTTATTAAATTTTACAGATTTACAATTATTCAGGTACAAAAAATACATAATTCATATTGCTGGAAACTTCCGAGTTTAAAAAATCAAAATGTTATATATTATTACCTAACCTTACCTTACTTTACCGACCTATCCTACGCATTCTGTCACATACCCGGTGATTCAACTATAATAACCAACCTACCTACCTACATACCTACCTATCTCTCTCTCTCTCTCTCTACTTACTCACCTATCCACCTCCATCTGTCTACCTACTCCCTCGCCGCACACAAAACCCTCACTCTCTCCGCAGCCATCGCAGCCTTAGCCTTACACCCAGAACACCATTCCGGTAGCATCTCCTCCGTCTGAATACTTTTAAGACAGGAAATCGGAAGGGAGGAGGAAAGAGGGAGAGAGTCGGATTTGCGCGCGATCCAGCAGGGTTGCGGATAGCCGTGGGAGGTGTGCGAGCAGGCGTAGTGGACTGTGGTGTAGGTGCACATTTTTTTGTTGTTGTTTTTGGAGGGGAGGGGAGGGTGTAGAATTTCGAGTTTCGATAGCAAGTTGTGTTATGTGTAAAACAATAATTGGTTTCTTCGAAGATGTGTATAGTTGCGACTTTTAGGTGGATAATACTCGATTTGATACTTGAAACCTGACGTGGTATTTAAAAATGGAATGGAGAATAGAAACATATATATAATAAGAGGGAAGGCAGAAACGCGATTGATATAGAAAAGGAGAACAAAGGGATTGTTCTTCTTGTTTGTGCAGACAAAGGGACAAAGGAACAGAGGGGGATGGATCTGGATATGGATATAAAGAGAGAGAGAGAGATAAGGAGTATGTGTGTGGGTAACTCTTGGACAAAGAGGTTTGGGTTGAATAGATAGATGGATTTGGGGGAGGGGGTGTTCTTTGTGGATATTTGGTGTTTTTTCTGTGTACTTGTGAGATGGTTTTTGGTGGTTGGGATGGAGGGAGGGATGGATGGATTTTTGAGAGTGAAGGGGAAAGAGAGATCGGACAGCCTGAGAGGACCGAATAGATTAGCCATATTCTATCTGATGAGCGGATTTCTGGGTGGTAGGTTGAACGATCGGGGTGTCTTGTAGGCTCGCTGCAGGCTTATTGCAAGTCAAACAAGTGAGTTGCAATTGATTCCCAAGTAGTGGATGATATATGTTGAGCTATGGTTCAGACTATCATTTATCCATGGCTATGTAATTTATATCTACTAACAAGATCCCTCATCTTCCTTTTTGCAGACATGGGAAATGACTTTCAACACATCTCAAGGAAAAACCACATAAAGCATACAAACATACACATTCAATACGCCATGAGCATATTCCATAGCAAAGGTTGTATTTGATTGATAGACCACAGGTTGAATTGAGTCGTATCCAAGCTAAAAATCCATACAATAATATTCAACGAAAGAAAAAGAAAAGTCCCCAGCATCTTTTCGAGGCCCGAGGTGAAGGGGAAAAATGTAACACAACGCCTAATATACACCTCTACACCTCTACCATTTTTCAACCACTCGATATCTACCAAAACCAAGTTTTCTTTTGCTTTCTAGACTCCGCAACTTTCTTATTCGCTTGTCTCTCTTCCTCTTCCTGTTCTTTTCCTTCGTTGATAATTTTTAAAGCTTCCTCACCTTTTGGAGCGGTAGTCAAATTCTCATATCCATCTTCTGTTATCAAAAGATCGTCTTCGATGCGCACACCTCCGATCGGATAGTACTTTTGTAGGAGATCTTTGTTGATGTATTTTGCATATTTGGGAGATTTGAGATAAACTTCTTCAAGGGCGTATCGGGAAAAGTAGCTTGAAGATGCATCGTTAGAGAGGAAATACCAACAAGATAGGACAAACTTACATTCCAGGTTCAACTGTGACAACCATATCCTTTTCGAGGATGGATCCACCATCTGAGGTGACTCCAGTGTTGGAAAGGATTTGGAAGTAGGCATCAGTCCAATCGGCGGGTCTTTCGCTGAAACCATACAGACGATTTGTGATGCGACTTCCACCAGGTCCGACATCGTGAACTTCCAAACCAACGTAATGACCCAACTAAATAATCAGTCAGATTGGAATATTATGAATGGAGTAAACAAGTGCTTACACCATGAGGAAAGAATGCTACCGAAACACCGGTCATGAAAAGTTCATCAAATGTTCCACCTTCCACAAGTCCCAAATCCATGAGACCTCTGAGAGCAACTTTGTGAGCATGGATATGAATATCTCGATAATTAGCACCTGGCTTCAACAATTCAATACACTCATCTTGCATCTTAGCTACAATGTCATAAATAGCTTGAGCTTCCTCAGTGTACTCTCCAGAGATTGGAACTGTTCGAGTCACGTCAGATGCGTAGCAATCCCATTCACATCCCGCGTCAAAACACAGAAGTTGTCTGTCTTTTAGAGGTTCATTGTTGGCCATATAGTGAAGAGTGCTTGCATTTTCTCCAGAACCAGCAATTACTCCATATGCTTGAGTTTTCGCCTGTTTGGCAATACATGTCGCAGTAAAAATGGCTTCAATCTCTGCCTCATTGGACAAATGACGAAGACCACGGAGAACATTGATATGACCTTGTGCTGTGATTGCACTTGCCTTCCGGATCATTCTAAGCTCATACGGACTTTTAATAGCTCTAGCCGTATTCATGGCCTCCTCTAATCTGGAGCTATCGAATGGAGATTCGCTGATAATAGAATGACATCCATTTTTGCGAGTGATCTGAAATTCGATATTTTTTGGCGCTTGGTAATCATGTAGAACATGTATCTTTCCAGGTTCTGTATGTGCATACCAAGTGAGATATGAATCAAGATGGGTCAATGTTTCGACATGGTCAAAATCATACTTGACCATTATCTCTTTGATTGTTGGACGAGCTCCATTATAAATGACGGATGAGCCGGAATTTGGTGGTGGAATCCAGAGCCATAGTTGATCGCGATGGATGTTGTAGGTGACTATGCAATCAGGAAGATTCACTCCAGTAATATAATAGAAGTAACGACGTTGTCGGAACGCAGGTGGCATATCAGAATCTTCATAATTGAAACTTGGTAGACCGGGAAGATAGATGAGACCTTCACCGACATCAAGATGCTTTCTGACATTCCGTGCATGAAGTTTGGCTAATGTGACTTGTCAGTAACGATCTTGGGGATACTCATAATGAGAATGGCATGATTCGAATCAAATTGTTGAATGATTCGTGTTGAACCAATCATCATACTTGGCAGTTGTCCCGTGAGGATCACACCCCCTCCTCTGGGGAAGCTCTAGATAAGCCCATAAATGGATGGATAACTAACCTGGATATTTTTCAATTGGCTTGGGCTTATATTCTATCGATCTAATCAACTGTCAGTATATATCCTTCTCGTGTAAGGGCTAAGATTTATTCACAAAGCATCGAATTCATCCACCGCCTTACAGGCCCAACTTCCGCTTGAAGATGGTCTAACTTCTCGATCTTTGTCCTGAGCAGTAAAGGAGCTCATGATGGTCTGGAGATCCATCTTCAATCAACAAGACGCAGATACCAATTAAAAGGATTATTGTTGATGTGAGGTTGTTGTTTTGAAGGATCTCATGTCTTATTGATTGTTGGTAGTACTGATTCAGATGGGCCATGGCTGTCTCGGCTTAAGTTCGGGATAAAGGGGCTGTAACACCTCAGCAGGCAATCTCTCCATTGACATCTTCAGACGATACTCATCTTCGAGTCCTTTCAATGAAAGCCTTGGGCTGTGCTTGATACAATATGAGAATGTTACACTCATCCACCTTTACAACCAGTCAATATACATCCCACACAACCAAGTCTAGATCATTGGATATGGGTTTCTCATAACCCCGCCTGAAGTCACATACCCTTGTAGATGCATCGAATCCCAAATATTGTCCTTCTCCAATCTTCTACCTCCAGCCTCACCCACCTCCCAAAAAAGTTCACGACAAACCAACAACTTTCATTTCTAAGATAGGTACAAAGCTCCTTTTCAATGTTGAGTTCTTTCACAAACGTATACGGCTCCTTTCCCAATATCCAAGCTCGTATGAATCATCTAGCGGGTACTCAAGCAAGCGTTGTGGGAATGGCAGGCCGACTTCAGAGTCTGAGTGATTTTGAAAGAGAGCAGGACGAATTGCAAGCTCAGTAAGTTCTCGATTTGATGTAGTCAAGCCTCATAACATTATCACCGCAATATTCAGGTGCTGTTGTTTGATATTATTCGTGAGTTTTTGTTGACGAGGCTTTTAGGATTGACCAAGACAATCTTAATGCACAACCCACAAGATCTCGCACTGGTTTACCAGCCGCCAACCGAACTAGGAATGTGCCAGATATCAGTGGTATTCTACTTGAAGAGCAAGCGTTGCAAGAAATGGGCAACACAAACTGGGTAGGAAAACTACTGGGTAAGTCCTCTGTCACGATCACGAGACTTCTTCATCCATACATCGATGCTAATAACTTCCAGAGTACCACCAAGCCAACGCCATCATTCCAGTGCCAGAGTATACAGAGCACCAGGTCTCCGAACAGCGATTCCGCTTTTCCGTAACCATCAAACAAAAGTCCGAGCCCATCACTACTCTAGCATCCTTCAGCAACAAAAAAGATGCCAAAAAATTCATCTCCAAACTCGCCGTCGATTGGCTTATATCACAGAACCTCATGCCATCTACCGGCGCCGTCAAATTTCCCAAGACACCAATTGCAACTCCAGTTCCAGATGCCCGCGAGAGAAGCACCTCCCCAACACCCTACCCCAGTCTCGTCCCCGGCCTCTGCATCGCCCTTGGTTACAACCCTCCTGCCTATAGACTCAAGCTCATGTCAGAAGGCACGGCATTTTGGGAAATCTATGCAGATTTTGGATCCGATCCCCGGGTTGACGGCCCCGTAGGAAAACTCACAAACATTTACGGCAAGCAGAAAGCCAAAGAGGCTTGCGCGAAAGAAGTTTTCAAGTTTTTGAAAGCGATTGAAAGATCAAGGGAAGCAGACATTATAGCTCAGCAGGGAGAGGAGAGGAGGAGTGAGGAGGAGCCTCAACCTCAGCATGAGGACTTGGATTCAAATGCGAATGATCAGGATGGTGTCGTTACTGGTATTTAAAAAATGGTTAAGTATGCTGTTGAATCATGGATCGTAATGGAATGGAATACTGGGACGATCATCCTAATGAATTTTCTAGGATAGATTTGGGATATATGTCGTGTTATGTTGTGGGATACTATCTACCCAGTACGGACTTGTTAGGCTGGAATATAACTTTCAAAATTTTAATACGTTTTCATTTGCTCTTCTTTCCGTGTCGCTTCTTGTCTTTTCTCCTTCCTTCCTTTTCATTCTTTGCGTGTCACTTCCTTCCAAGGTTATTTGTTTCAATCATTCATTGTACCTCCCTCACTACCTCCTACCTCCTACCCGCAACCAACAACTTCGCATCCAAAAGCCAAAAAAATTCCCATAATCAAAACTCAACCATTAAGAACATCACCCAGCTCCATCCCTCTCCTTCCCCCCCTTCCCCCTTCGCTACTTCCTCCGTCCTCTCAATCAATCAACCCCCAGCCCCCAGCCCCCGGCCCTCCAAACACAAAACATATCATATCATATCCTATCCTATCCTATGCTATCCTATCCTATCCCATCACCTCACCTCACCTCATCACCTCACCTCACCTCATCACCCTCTCATCAACCCCCTCTCATCAATCTCCTCTCGTCAAACCCTCTATCATCAATCATCAATCTCAATCTGAATCCCCAGCCCCAATACTAACAAACATACTATACTATACCATACCATACCATACCATACCAAAGACACAATATGATTAACCATCTTCATCTCTATTTCCATCTCAAGTTTCATTCCCATCACACACACACATACCCATCACATCATTTTGATTCAGAATCTCTTATTCTCTATACCAGAGTCCGCAACCATTTACCATACCATACATATGTGCTCTCTCATTAATCTTACAAAGTAGACTCACACACATCCAAGTCCCAGCTACGTTCTGCATTTATACACATGGCAGAGGGGACATTGTGCAAGCTCAGACTGATAGAGTTTATACACAAAAGAATCGCCAATAGAGTAAACAATAATGCACAATATAATCACACGATAAAAGTAAAGAATATATAGCCAGTAAATATCTCTCTTGGGTATATAATTTTATTCGTAGCCATCCACCCCACAGCGTCAGGCAATTGATACAAAAGGAAGGTTTCCCCTCTTGATTTATTCGCCTCATCATATTTCCTTCGTTGTTCCAAGTCTCAACTAAGTGAGTACCCTATCCCTCCACTCCATCTCTTCCATACCATCCCCCACTCCCCTTGAGAACAAAGGGACAATTCATTAAAATCTTACAGCGAGGCGGTAACGATGACCTGCCTACGTATCCAACGCCACAAACTTATGCAAACGCCCTTCCATCTTCGTCCATCATGAGAAAAAAAAAACCGGCGTATTGCTTATAAATTTGAAAATGAGAAATGAAAGAAAAGTAAAAAACGCCGAATGATAATCCAAAATTTGGCATACAACTAAATGTGTGCTTATAATGCTTGCGAAATTTGGTATAGATAAAACATCGGTCAAAGACATTATGGTGATATTCTTTAGTAAAGTGGATTCTATGTGCTCTGCAAATGCTCAAAGAAAATCGTCGATAGATCGTGTAATAGTAGCTTCTCCTGTTATAGGTGGACTCCTAGGATCTTGTGCGGGAGGGAGATTTGGATGAATTGCGACAGTTGGAGGGAAGAATGTTGTCCGCTGAAAATCAAATCCACGTGGAGAGAAGAGACTGGGTGTTCCACTAGAGGAAGATTCTTGTGGAATACCACGTGCGAAGGCATGTTCGAGAGGATTACGAGTCATCTCAGTTATACGCGGCGACATTATATCAGGATGCGCGTCATCATCCTGTGGTCGAGGAGACATCGTATCAAGCTGCCATTTATCTTCTTGTGATGGCAATCGATCGACTCTGGGACTATCTTCGAATTTGGTGAAAGGTTCGATGCGTGGAGTGTCACCGAATCCGAAGTTAAAACGGCTTAGACGATCAATTGCCGAATTACAAACAGAATTTGTCTCTTCTTTGATCTCGGGTTCCTTGATTGAGGCGATCTTCGTGACCAAAGGCTCTCTGACAACCGGATCTCTAGGCGGCGAAACATGAGACGAGTTTGCTCTGTTACGGCCCGGGGAAGATGCGGTATCGAGATCATTGGCAGAGAGCGACTGTCTGTGTCGGGTCAGACTCTTATTCCTGATGACTGTGTCTTTGTTTTGAGATGCTTGGTTCTCCAACTTCTTTCTCTCAATAACCTTTTTGAAGTCGTTTAATGAGAAGAGAAGAGACATGTTTGGATTGACCCAACGTGACTTCGATTGTGCCAAATTGTACGCTTCGTTTGCTGATAAATCTTGGTTGATGTACATTCCATATGCAATGATTAAGGTTGCCGATCGGCTAGCACCTTGTTGGCAATGCACCAGAACCCTTTTGCCCTCCTTAGCTCTGGATTCTATAGTTTGGCACAAATCCCACAATTCATCTTGCACATCTGTGTTATGGTCCCAAGGAATATGAATGTACTCGGGAATCTTCATTTCCGAGGTGTTAGGTCGTGGTGTAGATGGAGATGACTCCGCAGAACTCGATTCGGAACCAGCCGGTTGAGTCTCGTAAGCAGTTTGGAAAGAGGAAATGGTTCCAGCTGTACCGGGTATCTCAGCATATGGATCCACAGAGTTATGCCTGGACGCGGCAGTCATGTAGCTAACTCTTTTCTCCTTCTCCATTTCCTCCAATTTTGCCTCGAATGGATTTTTAACTTCCCTCGCGACATTGATCACAACATCAAATTCTGCAGCCTCTTCCATTTTAGGCTCTGAGTATAGATGAATGGTTGGTTCATGCATGAGGATTGGACCATCAGGATATGATGGAGACTTGCAATCCTCACCAGTAGGTGGCCTGTCAAATGAATCACCGCCAATAGACATCCCTGGTGCTCGAGTTGCCATCTGAACTCCTGTTGGTGAGGGTGCATCATCTTCATTAATGGTGAACGTATCTCTCGGGGCGCCAGATTCTTTCAATCTCGAACCTCCAAATCCTCTGGAAGGGTCACCCAGTGTCATTCCACCACTAGGGCCAAAGCCTGGTGTTGTCATTGAAAGCATTTGCGGCGACGAGACAGAATGTTTCAGACCTCTTCGTTGCAACATTGAAGATGTTCCTTGTCCCATAGGTTCCAAAGTCAGGTTGGCGGTTCCAGTATTTAAACTTAATATACTTGGCTTTTTCCTAGCCTTCAGTGGTGGCGGTTTGATAAACGAAGGGGAAGCCGGTTCCGAGGTGAATTCATCAATGCTTGGTCGAAGATTGAGAGCCAGACTTTTGGGATTCTTCTTCCTTGGCGAAGGTGAAGTCATAGGTCGTTCAATGGTTATCGGCGGCGGCCTTGTATCTACTTCGCCCATCTTTAAATTTTGAAAAGAATCTAGACCAAACGAAGACCCAGTGAATGAAGATAATGGGACGAGTGTGATTGGCGATTCAGGTGAAGAACTTGGTGATGGATCTGATAGTGAAGATGAATCTACCGTAGATACTGTCGTGGTGGGTGAAGAGTCCGTCGAATCGGATGCTTGTGTTGAAGTACTTTCCCGATGTTGATGGGAATGTATCTGAAGTAAATTGCTATCGGTCTTGACTTCTGAGCTTTGATGTAATTGTTGATTGTCATACGGACTAGCCGATAGTTTGGTGTGAGCGCCGTCTAACGATGAACCATCCATGATGTTCGAATCCATACCATACACTGACATGAATGACGGTATATGATTCTCGTACATTCGGGGACCTGCTGCTGATGGCATCTTCCGTCTTTCAGAAAGATTGCGACGTTTGACTACAGGAGCCTGCGCCAATGATTCGTGTGTGCTCCGGACTAATTGTATACCCCAATATGTTTTAGATAATCCACTCAAGTCCGGCGAAGGTGGTGAAGGTGTGATCGCCGTAAAAGACCTTTTCAAAGTTGCATTGTTAGCAATTGCCATGCTTGTTGGACCAGCCATCATCGCTTGTCAAAGAGCACAATAATAAATACAAACGAGACTCTTGTGTTGTTTGTTTAATAACGAGACTAGAACCAATGAAGGTAACAATGAGAAAAGGAAGCCAGCTTAAAAGAATTAAACAAAAAGAAGGTTATGGAATCCACTCACTCACTTGAAGTTATGAAGCCCTTGAAATCGTTTCCCAATCGAATGACAAACTTCCAGGAAAGGGTCGACAACAATAACCAACGTCAAATGCGCCTTGATCTTTTATTTTTGCGATTGAATATGAAATGGCGCAAGAAGTGATGATTCAGACAAAGTGATTGGAATGCATACAGCGAATGGTCGTAAGAGATGAGTTTGAGAACAAAGTAATAATTGCCTCGAGGGGTAACCTAATCTTTGCCTTACCTGGGTATTGCACGCGAGACGCCGCAGTTATTATTATTCGAAGTTGTGCGTATGTGCGTGTGTGTGTACCTGAATGAATAATAGGATAGGTAGGTTCCAATGTATGACCGGGTCAAATTACGAACGACCGATTATAACAGGATATAATGTTATTGTTGGAAAAATGTCAAACTTTCCAAATTGAACCTTTTGGGGGGGGAAACAAGATTGAAGGATTGAGAGTTTCGAGAAACGAGGATGTCTCGACAATGTTGGTGGTGGTGGTGGTGGTAGTGGGCAGGGTTGCTGAGCACTAGAATGCTACTAGGTATAGTAAAGGTAGGTAGGTTTGAGAACTAATAAGTCAGCGCACCGTTCTCAGCGAATAAGGGTAATAAAGTGAAATGCAGGGGGTTTAAAAATAGACAGGGCGGGTAAATGTGAACCAATAAAATAATAAAGTAATACAAAGCCAAAGTAAAAAAGATCCCTTACTATGTATGTGTGTGTGTATGTGTGTATGTGTGTGTATGTATGTGTGCGTGAGTTTTCTCTCTCTATTGCCTGCAACTATTATAAGAGAGGAGGGTACTTTGTAATAAAGGCGGGTGTACCCAGACCAAGCCTTCCGTCTGCACGAAAGCCGTCGAGGATGAATGTGGGATAAATTCGAGATTGGATTGAATTGGATCGATTTGATTTGATGAGATGAGATGAGATGAGATGGGCGTTGTAGAGTGTGTAACTTTGGAGATGCTGTAAATTGCAGATATATTGATATAGATATATATAGATATATATCCTTTGCAAAGTATATCTTCTTTTACTGATCGAATCAAGTTGAGGAGGTGGGTGAGTGAGTGGGTGGGTACAGAAACACCTGTAAAATATCGTATCAAGGAATTGTAGAAACTTCCCTTGCGCTCCCAAATTCCACAAGAATCACTCGTGGATCGGATGAATAGATAGATGGAGGGACAAATGGTAGAGAGATAAGAGTTAATTGATCTGATCAAGAACAGATGAAAGGAACAGATTGTATTTGTTGATTTCCGTGGGGTATCTCAAATAGGGCTGGTCTCTCGTCTGGGGTACCTGAAGGGGAAGTTGAGGAACTGCAGGAATGGAATCGGTCGAAGGTTGAGATGAGAGTAATCGCTTTATTTTATTTATCCTCGAGATTGGAAGTTTCCTTCTCTCTTGGCGCCTGGTGAAGATGCTTTGTTTGGAATCGATCCTCAACCTTTTGACAATAATATCGAATAGAATACCTGATGTTTGGAATCCAGCACAAGTTCAAGGTCAATGTCAATTTCGATTAAAGTGCAAACGAAGTCGTCCTCTTTGGACTCTGATGCGCCAAATGTATTATTTGCGCCTCCACGGATGGATGGGTGGATGGATGGATTGATCGATCGAATGGTTGATTGAACGGGCCTGCAAGCTGATGGTAGATAAGTAGGTAGGTAGGTAGCTATCTATCTATCAATCTATGTATGCGTGTTTTGGGTGTCGGTCGAGATTCGAGAACAAAGGAATGGCCGCGGCTTTTCGGTCGCAAAGAGAATTCGATCGAGTCCTTGAAAAAATCCACAGGAAAGATATCAAAAAGGTGAGAAGCGGAGAAGAATGATGTCAGACAATGAAAATCATAATGTTAAAACGATGAAATAGAGAGAGAGAGAGAGAGAGAGAAAGAGAAAGAAATAAAGGTAGAGAAGAAGATATACTGGTAGAATGAGATGATATAAAAGTATTGAATTTTGGGGTAGGGTGTGTAAGAACACAGTTAATGGGTGTCAGAGAAGAAAGGTTTGGGCGAGAGAAACATAAAATTAAAGAAAAATAAGTCACAGAGACACAGAGAGAGAGAGAGAGAGAGAGAGGCTTAGAAAGGAAAAAAACCCCAAACCACATCGAAGCTACAAAATTGACAATTCGGTGCATAGAAAAAACAAGCTGGAACCCGCTTCATCACTTCATGGCTCCATGGCTTGTTGTCCAGTCCAGGCAAATGGGTCAAGTGGAATACCTGATTCGATTGCCTCAGGATTTCACACTGCATACCTACCACCTACCTAGTATCTTCATACCCAGTCCCTACCCAGCACTTACTTCATACGCGTTGCCAAAATAGATTTAACCACTTTTTGTCTCTCCAGTTTAATTGGTCCTAAACATCCATGGTGAATATATGAAACAAACTATGAATATCCGATGCCACGCCAATAGAATGGATGAGAAAGAGAGGAAAGAGAAAGAGAGAGAAGAAAAGGAAGAAAAAAAAATTAAAAAAAATTAAAAAAAAATTACTCGGTTCCAATGGAGAAATGATTGATCACGGAAGAGTTGTCAAGGATAGTCATGGATCATCAGGCTTTACCATGGATCATCAAGGGTCAATTGCATTTGCTTTGATGCTCTCATAGGCCATATCACCCCCTTCCCCTCCTCCAAGCTCACATTACCGTCACATAACCTGACATGACACTATGATAGATCGATGAATCCTCGCTCTCTCCGTCTGATCACGAAGACAGGGCCAAAAAAGGGAAACCAAAAGAGAGAGAAAGACTGTATGTACATGGTTGAGGCTCAGTGTGGCTGGGGTAATTTAGTCTTCCTCGGGTACACACAGTGCACCTGCTCCTGCACCTGCTCCTGCTCCTGCTCCTGGACTGGTGTGTACGTACATTAATTGATTGTCCTTGTCCTGTATCTCCATCATCTCCAAGGCCCAAGTCCAAGAACAGAGAAGGGACCGAAGATTCATGTGTGAAAGAAGAAAATGTCAGGGTTTCTCCTCTCGCTCCCGAATCCTATTTCTGGGTCTTGTCCAATTTGTCGCCTCCCAGCATTGCGGGGGATGGATGAAATTGATTTTTGGACATGCTATCCCATATTCATCTCATGCCACAGCATGATCCAGGTCATTGCATTTCAGAACACCCCACATGGGAAATCTCATTACAACGGTTGGTAACGAGTTGCGAAACTACGGGACGACGAGACTGCGAGTACGAAGAAAATGCCATGGAACTATGGTAGCTCCGGTGTAGAATTGAATTGATACTTGAAAGGCCATTGCAAGAAACACGAGACGCTTGAGCAAGAACGTCGACAAGTACATAAGACTAGTTCGGTATTGAAGCCGATCGAAGCGCTGAAAAGTATATCTGCTTCATGATATACTTTGGCTATCGATCCGAGCGAGGCGTGAATATTGAGACAGCAACCCCAAAATTACAGAGTACAGACTTTCATTCCCCGAGTTCATCTCATCCTTTTTCCCAACTATCGAAGCTTTGTTCATGCAAAGGTCTTCTTCATCTTCTTCAGGGGACGCATTCGAATTCCCAAGGCAAGATAAATATAGATAGATATACATGTGTGGCCAAAGAAAAAGAAAGTGGAAGAAGGTGGAGAATCTTCACCGTTATGCTAATGAAATATTGATTATGTTCAAGGACGACCCTGAAGAAGACTTGTTTGGCAGCTTGTTATGTAAATAGACGATGTTTTGTGCGTAACATGCAAACGTAGGCAGGTACTAGGGAGTCAACGTTTTCCAAACCTCGGTCTTGTATTTCATCATGGAAAAACGAGAAAACTCAATTCGCATCCTGGGGTTCGATGCAGTCTAAGAAGGCTCTAAGAGGTCTCACATTATTTTGTTACAGAGGAGGAGACTCAGCCGCGATCTACGTACGTACTATCCACAACTCGAATCGCCTTAAAACACCAGTCAATACTTGACCAAGCCGAAGTTGGGACGAACATCTAGCTAGGTAGCTATCTCTCGGGGGGAACTGCGAACTGCGAACTGGCCACTGGGAACTGGAAACGATCGATTTCACGAGAAACCTGAAGACTTGTGATGAAAGCATATATCTGAAGGACCTTAGACAACCGTCCCATTTGCGAGTGCGAGATGCAATGCAATTCAATTCAATTCAATTCAATACCCATTGGGCCAGACCAAATTACGCCCTCCGCATCAAGGTCACCTCTTTGGGCCGACACTCATTTTGCCCTCGTGGTTCTGGGACATCAATGGGTCCTTGCCCCTGAATGTTCATGCAGTACATCATATTACGGCCCACCACCGCTGCAACAATTTGAGAAATTTTCAAGTATCCCCGACACTTTTTTTAATGAGAGATTCTAAATAAAGTTTGGATAATTCATTGGATAGTCAAGCTAATCATTGTCCACTCATCAAACATACATAAGAACTGACACCAAGTAAAACATGGTGCTTCGTACATCTTTCATATCATTGTGTCTTTCAAGTTCAAGTTCAAGTCAATCCATCCATCCATCCATACATTCGTCTGGCCGATTTTAAGGTTCAGAGGCTCTCTACGATACGGGAAGAAAGTTTATGTGATTAGGTACCTAGTATATCCAACACAATCTACATCAACCGGTTGCTTCGAAAATTCTTCCGATCTTCGGCAGTCATTTCTTGACCATTGGGATCCCAGATCAGCTTGTCAGCCATTCAACCATTCAAAGGATCTGACTTGCAGTTGAGGCTGTACGACACTACAACTCTCCCTGGACACCCGAGGCCTTGCAGAACCACGCCTGCGAGTAGGGTTATAGAACTGGTCTCGAACCATGACATCTACTCTGTGCAATTATACATCTCGTACACAAGATACAAGTTGTGACAGGATTCGAGTTCCTAGTACCTCCCTCCCTACCTATCTACCTACCTACCTACCCACCTACCGCGAGTCACAATAATAATGAAAAGCTATTTTGGAAAGTGGACCACCAGTACAGGTACAGGAGCTGAATGATAGATAGTACAGGATGATACAAATTATTTCTCCGCTTGACAGTGGCCACGGCCCGAGCTAGGCCCTGAGGGTTCACAGCTGCTCCATGCGAGTGGCGAATTGTCGATTTGTCGTGCTTCCCCTCACAATATTATTATTGTCTTAGCCAATGTGAAGATGTAAATAACATGTGCTCTCAACGTGATTCCGCAAATCGTTGTCATCAGGTTTTGGACAATCGAGATCAGTTATCTAATCCGTTCAGTCAGATGCGATAGATACGATTCGATCCGATGTGATGTGATGTGATGTGATGCGATCCATCCTTATGATGATCTCAGCATGACCAGCTTCTGCATTTCTCCTGTTGAAAAGTTCCCCTCACCACATGAAAAACATCTCGATCCATCAATATGCACGTTTCTCGCGTAGAGCACAATCTATGCAGTGAGAGGTCATGGTGGATAAGTAATTTACTAGTTACATGCGTCAGGTGTAAAGAGAGGGGCCAGCTTCCCAAACGCAGAGCGTGAGAGGGTCGGTCTCCTTCGAATCAAAAGACGGTAGAAGGTGTCGAATGTGTGAGAACATTTCAATTGTACACCCTCTGCTGCATCTGCATGAAGACTAATATTATGCTCCACCTGCTAAGGTGGTCGTCATTGTCCGTATCTTAATGTGACTTCAGATAAGAACCACGTTTGACGACCAGATGTAGGGGAATGTCTAGGTAGGGCGACGGATTTCTAGGAAGAAGCTTGAATGGTACATGTTCATCGATGAGGACCAGGGGGGGGGAGAGAGAGAGAAAGAGAGAGAGAGAGAGAGAGAGAGAGAGATGTTCCCATACTTTGTAGGATTTCCTTGCGCAACGGTCGCTACAAAAAGGATGTGAAGGTTTCGGAAGCCCTAATGCGAGTGCTGAGATGGAAATTACGGTTGATTGCATTTTGACAGGGCCATTTATGCGATGCGATGCAGCACCGCCAAAAGCTTTCACTCGATTAAGGAGTGATGAGATGGAGTCGGGAAACATACTTGTGATTGATTGCAACATGATGGGATCCCGAGAGGAAACGGGAGAAGTGTGAGGGAGGGAATGAGAATTCGTAGATGACATGAATAGACAAAGTACCGCAAGTATTTACGTAGATCGGTAGGAGTTGGAGTATTTGAGAGAGGACACCAATCACACGGCCGCATTTCTCCTTTACGTAGATGGATGTCGATGTTTTTGTTGTGTCTTTTTCTTTATTGTCTTTATTGTCTTTATTCTCTTCATAAGGTGTTGGTGGTGTTGATTGTATGTGTGTATGTGTATGTGTATGTGTGTGTGTGTATATATGTGTATATATCTATGTGTGTGTATGTGTATGTGTGTATATGTGTATATGTGTATATGTGTATATATCTATGTGTACCCAGGTAGATATACACAATTGTCAAGTAATAAAAGCAACATGACAGGATACATGAATCCGTTATCAATTCTCCAATTATTCTCATCTATCCAATACAATTCGCACATTTACTTTTTTCTTATGGGGCACAGCTCTCCATCTCGTTATTAAATCTTGATGCTGCGGGTATGGATCAATTGATGCAGCTACTTTTTGCATAGGAGCAAGCATAGCTACCCTACCATTTTACCCTTTACCCAGTGGTGCTCAGATCTCCTTGGACGACGGAACCTGACAAGTGTGAACCTAAGTAGACATTCTCTCACATCATTCTACCTAACCTGGTTATCTGACTTTATTTCATTTTTTTCCTTTTCTCTTTCACATTTTAACATTAACATTGACATTGACATTGACAGTGGCATTCACACACAAACACACATTCTCCGCACATCCATTTTTATTCCTTTTGGGCTCTCTCTCCCCTCTCCTCTCTCCATACCTCTCTCTCTTTTTTTTTTCGCTTGGACTTGATATGTTGACCTATTTTTATTCAAGATGTCACAAGTCCCTCAGTCACCAACTACTACCACAAAGTCAAAACCAAGACCGCTGTCTTTTCATTCCCATAGAGTCGTTCATAACTCCTCCAAACTCCCAAGAGTACATGATGCGCCCGAGATAGTCACACAAATACCAACCGCATCTAGAACCAAACCATATCATCGGTCAACATTATCACAGCCATCAGCTGACTCCAGTCCGGCGGCGGTTGGAAATACTTCTACCTCTACTTTTACTCCCAATCCCAATTCCAATATCAATATCAAATCCAATTCCAATTCCAATTCCAATTCCAATCCCAACATGAATCCCCCAGGTGGTGCTGAGCAGCTAAGCAACAAAAACAGCAACAATAATAATAGTCATCTAAATCTGAAACTTAAATCTTCTAGTTTTGATTTAAAATTCACGGGAAACCATTCTACTATTGCGACCCCCTTTAGTCCAACAAATCAGAACAATAACAAGAAAGAACCATTTCGTACCCGAATATTGAGTTCATTCACTGGCAGTCCGGTTAGAGCAGCTTCACCTAAATCAGCATCATCGCGTCGAACATTATCCTATCCCACACCAACGCCAAACAAACCTTCAGCCACGATTAATACTTCCACCAAACTTCAACACGAAACAACTTCCAGGATTGGCACCTCTGAAAAAAAAGCAAGGAACGTGTTAACTAACGCCAATGGAAAGAATGGAATAACGGCTGAAGTCGCAAAAGAAACTACTCCGACCATGTTATCCCAAGGCGCATCATACATTTCACAAACAACAAATTGGATTGCGGACCAATCTCATTTGGATCAATCTCCCTCTCCCTCAACATCCTATGCACCTCAATTATCATTGGAGAATAAACCATCACGACCTGTAACCTTACCGCCAAGGGGTGTGACAAACAATAAAAGAATGGAACCAGATCTAGCTGAGAGGGAATCCGCATTGAGGAGTTTAGAGGGGCGGAATCCTCGGAGAGATTCACCAGATGAACGAAACTCCGATGAAGCGGATTTATTCTTACAGGTTGCGCAAGAGGAAGACGATTTGAACCGCCAAAAGAACCTTCCAGCCTTGAGTAGATTAGATTCTAAAAAGGTAATTATATTCTTATCTTTCCCTATCTTTGCGATTCCAACTTGCGTCGGAATAGTTACCATAATTGGCTTATGATATCTAACTCATCGATAGTCTCGCATTGGCATGCGCCAATCGCTCCCTGCTCCTAACTTTCGTGCTTCATATCTTCGTCGTGAACCTGAGCAAGAAACACAGCCTACAATTCGTTACGCAGAGGATGCAGAAAGTTTACCACGAGATTCAGGGGATAATTCATTCGCAAGGAGAGGGCCTCCTTCAGCGATCTCGACTTCGAACGAGCAAAAGAAGCGATCATTCGCAGCCACGTCGCTGTCGACCCCTACAACTCCACGAACGAATAACCGAGAGGCCGATTTCGAACCACAGCCATATGCTGGACGACGACCATCTATACAGGACCGAACAATTACTGCATACCGACAATCAAACTTATCCAATTCGTATTCCGTTCCCCGAACCACTGCTTATCATTCTTCTCCACTTGTTGCGCAACCGATGGAGATCAGCGATCAACATGAAACACAGCGTGTAACAGAAGGCACTGCATCGACCGTGTCCACAACTGCACCTTCAACCGTTTGGGACGAATTGGATGATCTAAAATCGCGCATACATAGATTGGAACTGACGGGGAAACTACCTACCACATCTGGTGCAGCAGTCTCGCGGGCCACCCATGAACGTCCTCCTACTGCGACCACAACGGAAACTACCATGTCAACATCACCTAAACGTGGACGAGGCAATAGCATATCACCTACTGAAGCTCCTACTGTTGATATGTCTAAAGCCGAAAATCATCCTCTCCTACGGTCTGCATTAATAAATTCCAAGCCTTTATTGGATCCCGAAATTTACAAGTCTTTGGAGGCTTCAGCAAATGATGCCTTGGCAATCTCTGCTATGATGGGAACTTCTGGTCAACCCGGGCCTATATCAAGTTCCCAATCAGTCATTGGTGGAGCACAACCTAACATTTCTGATCGACAAGTTCGTCGGAAAGCAGACAGTTTGTGTCGTAGCTTAACGGAGCTTTGTCTTTCATTGTCGGAAAGAAGATCAAACGATCCCGATACTACCCTAACACAGATCCGACACAATAGTCATGGTCAAGATACTGAAGTTCGACAGAGTATCGAGCCTGTCAGTCCAAGGCAACCTCCTTCTGGTGACGTAGCAAGGTTAAAAGCAAGCCCAAGATCTTACAGTCGTCTTGAAGCCCGACGAAGCAGCCTTCTCGCAACAACTGCGTTACCAACCTTGAGATATCCACCACCTGAGAATACGACACCACAAAGTTTAGCTGCAGGACGTCGCACATCCTTATTACTTCGTAATCGACGCGCTGAAACCGAAGATCCTCAGGAAACAGTCGAAGCCCGATTTCGAGCACCTTCTAGGGCGAAGACAGAACTTGGACGCAGAGGAGAGATTCCACGAGACGAATTATCACGCCATCCCCTACCCGACGACGATCCTAGATCTGGCGCAATCTCGTCATCATTAGCACTCAGGAGATCCCACACTACAGCCCTCAGTCCCAACAGGGTGCCACAATCTTCTTTACTCACCCAATCGACCCCCAGCAGAAGATATTATGAACGAACACCAGAAAGGGAAATTATTATAAACTCAAGCACCGGTGGCAGTGGCCGAAGATATCTTGAGCGAACCCCAGAGCGAGATACTACAAGCCTTTCGGGAAGATTGGCAGAAGAACGTGGGCAGAGAAAGGTATCTGCCCCTTTGACTTTCGCCGCTAGAAGCAGAGCTGGTAGCCTTATGAGAAGTAGGGAACCATTAGGCCCTTCGCAACATGGTGCTTATCAATAAATTTCATTTATGGTCTCATTTGTACAAAGAAAATTTGGAGTTCTTTACGGTTTCTTTTCAACGCTTTTGCGAACAGGATTATTGGGGGGAGGATTTCTTTACATTATTTTTTGATTTTATCACCATAGGGAGAGAAACATTTTTTTCAAGATACCCTGGGTACATACGATGGCACGATTAGAGGGGTTTGAGGATTACATATCAGCGAGGTTACATATCAGCGAGAGGGTTGAGGGCATACTCTCTAGGTACATATTGCTGCTTGTCTTGGGCGCGCGGTTTTTTTTTCAGCCTAAGCTTGGGAAATTTTTGGTTGCTTGCTTTATGTGTTTATACATTCACTTTGAATTGTTGCTGGATATGGCTATTCGATTGGAATTCCGCTTTGGCATATAAGGAGATGGATCCAGGTGGATTGGTAGGAGTCTGGGATTGAAGGTGATAGGTGATAGGTGTCCAGTTATGAATGTATTATATTTTTATTCACTAGCGATAAATAAATGTAGAGGGGGTTTTTTTTTTTTTTGGTCAAGACACGATGGTGGTATTGTAGTATTGCTTTTTTCTTTATGGTGATGGTGATGGTGAGTAAGAATTGAATGTGCTTGTAGGTATTTTGATGATGAAGCAAAGCCTATCTAGGTGCAAATAACTAATTTTGAGATCAACCCAAACGGTCAAACCTTGCCTGATCAAAAGTATTCACTTCAAAAATAGCACACTCTTCCTAGACTTCTTCCCAAACTATTCAATGATAAGTACTAATCAAATCAAATCCATCACACCTCAACTCGCCGCCGACTCTTTCCATTCTTCTTACCGTATTGTACACCTAACCTATGGCTGATAAGCGAAAACATCCATCCATCTATTTCTACCTACATAAATTTACCCCACCACCTACCTTTTCACCAATCCTTTACCTCTTTACTCACCCTCTAAAAACAATTGATGTACAAACCGCTTCTGCGCATCAAGAGATCTGGGAACTTGGGATTGGGAAAAGAAGGATATAAGTACTACGACGTAAGGAAGAGTGGGTGGAAGAATCAGAATCAGAATCAGAATCGGATAAGAAGTAAATCTTACATTCTTGGGTTTGGACTTGCACTTGGGGTGCGTGATCGTGATCGTGATCGTGCGGTTGTTGGGTTGGGTACGCATTCATACTCGCATTCGTATTCAAATTCGCAGAGGGAAAGGGGAAAGAGTCTTGGAAAGATGGAGGGTGTCGGTGCAATGGATATGGCGAGGTTGGCGGAAGAGGGAGATCGTGTGGAGGTGGGAGGAGGTGGGAATGCGAGGGGTGGAAAAGGTGGAAAGGGGAGGGGGGGAAAGGGAAGAGCTGCTGGTGGTGGTGCTGGTGCTGGGAGTGAAAAAAATAGGGAAATGCTTGTTAGTAAGGCATTGTCGAAGTTGTTGAGACATGCGGCGGAGAGTGAGGGGATGAAGTTGGATGGGGAGGGGTTTGCTAGGTTGGATTTGGTGGTGAGTTTTTTTTTTTCCTCTTTTCTTTGGTTCTTGGTTTTTGGGGGAAGGGTTTGATAGAAAAGTTAAGGGTGAGAATAGGAAGGTATACAGTATGTATGGGTGTACGAGAAAAAGGAGAAGGGAAGAAGGAAAATCACGTGGACATCCTCGATTTTCCATCAACATAACGTAGCACATATATTCTCAATGAACCCAACAGCTCACAAATCTCACAGATGCAATGGCCTCGTCTCAAATCTCTCAAACCTACTTTTGCCGATATCCGCACCGCCGTCACCGATAACGCCAAACAGCGTTTCTCTATGAAACCCAATCCATCGCTTCCAGAACCGCCTTCTCCTTCTTCTGAGAATCCAGAAGATTGGATGATTCGTGCTAATCAGGGCCATTCCATCGCGATTGATTCCGCGGCGCTACTGGTCCCCATCACGCTTGAAGCGGGAAATGTACCGGAAATTTGTGTGCATGGGACTTACTTTGCCTTTTACGAGGAGATTCTAAAAAGTGGAGGATTGAAGAAGATGGGGAGGAATCATGTTCATTTTGGGACAGGGATTCCGGAAGATGGGGGGGTGGTGAGTGGAATGAGAGGAGATGCGGAGGTGTTGATATATGTGGATGTGAAGAGGTGTTTGGTGGAGGAACCGGAGATGAAGTGGTGGGTTAGTGAGAATGGGGTGGTTTTGACGGAGGGGGATGGGGAGGGAGTGGTGGGAACGAGGTTTTGGAAGAGGGTTGTGGGGAGGAGGGAGGGGGGTTTGTTGTGGGAGGATGGGGTCAAAGTGGCGGATTTGGAGGAGGGGCTGAGGAATAGGAAGGCGCCGATGGGGAAGGGTGGGAGAGGGGGTGGTGGTAGAGGTGGAAGGGGTGGAGGAAGAGGAAGAGGAAAGGAAGGGAGAGGTGGAAGAGGTGGTAGTAGAGGAGGTAAAAATTCAGATGGAAATACGGAGACTACTATTGAAGAAACAAAACCTGCAGAGGACTGTTGAAGAGATTACTCTGTGTTCAACAAATCCAAATATAACTTAAAATATACATATACATTCTTTTTATAGCTTCCTTATCTGATGATAGTATGTATGACAGCACAGTCACACTGATAACAATAATCACAGCTTACAATATTACATTACTTACACCTTCTACTATATATTATATACAAATCATTCACCCTCTTCGCTACCTATACACTAGCCGTTGGGGAAGAAAAATTTTCAGACTATGAATTTGTAGAACTTTTTTGTTTCTTTTTAGTTATTATAATAATTTTGAAACCCTGCGAATTCGTAGACTTTGAATTCTTTTTCCCTAATGGTATTAATTTAATGTATAAATTCTAATTCTAATTCTATAGTATAATTCTATAGTATAATTCTATAGTATAATTCTATAGTATAATTCTATAGTATAATTCTATAGTATAATTCTATAATATATAATATATATGGGGGCCAGCCCCCAAGCCCCCGATCCTCGCTATGCTCGAGTTTAAATTAATAAATTTTATTCTTATTATTTAGATTTACTAGATATATTAGATTTATAGTACTTTTATAGTGGAATAATAGAATATTAGAATATTAATATATATTCATCTAGATTTCTATATTCCTCCTCTCTCTTATCTAGATACTATATTTATCTCTTATATTCATCTTCTGTATATCTATTCTATCTACCGCTCCTATTTACCTCTCCTATTTACCTCTCCTATTTATCTTTCACCTTTTATCTCTTCTATAAGTATCTACTATAAAGAAGTAAAGAAGTAAAGAAGTAAAGAAGTAAAGAAGTAAAGAAATAAAGAAGTAAAGAAGTAAAGAAGTATAGAAACAAAATGTTACAGGAGCTGTCTCTAGGGTCATATAGAAGTGGCTAGAGATCTCTCGAAGTGATTTAGATTAAACTTTAAATAGGAATTCAATATAGTTATAACTAATTACAATTCTTATAATTATAATAATGAAACTAATAATTGTTTTTAAATATAAAGTTTTATATTATAATAAAACCTATTTCTTTATATAAATCTTTATTCTCTATTATTCTATTAATTCTACTTATTAAAGTAATAAGAATAATAGGATTCTACTAATCCTATTAATAACAATTAATAGAACTAATAAAACAATTTATCATATAACATCTATCTCTATGACTTTTAATAATACTATTATTTATTTAATCTATATTTACTAAATAATCTATAATAGATAATTACCCTATACTTACTATAAAATAGATATCAACCAAAATAGATACCTATCGTTCCTAATTTACTAATTACTTGCTTAGTTATTCTTATTTCTAACTACCTATCAATTTTATGATTCCTATAATATTGTTTTCGTAGATCACAATATCAAAGCTTATCTTTATCTTATAATTCATGTTGTAATGCGGGTACCTCCGTAATACAAAACCTCAAAAGATAAAAAGATATATAAGAAAGTAGAAAAACAAGGCGATAGAAAAATAAATGAGAAAATAAGAAAATAAAAAACTATCTGTATATATATACATATAATACATAACATATATACATATGAAATCTAAACTCGAACCCAATTAAAAATCAAAATTAAAATCTATAATTAAGATCAGAACCCGATTTAGAATTAGAAGTTATTACGAAGGATAGCTATATTACTTGGTCACCTTGATTAGGAAGTAGATATATGTAATAATAATAAACTAGATTGATTTGAGATATAATCATAAGGATTATATCTACCTTATATACCTGAATCGGGCAATAGAATTGCTTAATTAGATTAATAGAACTTACTAATATTAATACTAAAAGAGTATATTGTAATTATATAAATAGGCACTTCAGAGGAGTGATAGGCTTGATCACGTGGTGTTACACAAGACAGTGATTTCTGCAACAGAAATAGAATTAGAACTAAAACTAGAATATATCTTTTTTAATTCTCTTTAATTCCCTTTGATTCCCTCTAATATATTATATATTCTATTTATACATATATATATATAACCAAAAGAACTGTATTACTTTAAAATTTGAATAGTACCAAATCTCATCCCAAGCTATAAATCATTAAAACAATAGTAATAGTAATAATAACAGTAATAAAAAATAAAATCTTAATGATTATATTATTTAGTATACATATCTGAGTATCTAAGTATTTAGACACCTATAGTCACTGTGTACAGCTGTTCGTCGGTTCCAAAAATCACACCAAAAACAGTTATTTTGCTCTATTTTTAATTATAAAAAATAAATATTCAATATCATTGAAATCAATTCAAATTTTGGATATATTTTTATTAAATATTCAGAAATCCAAAATTAGTTTTTTTAATAATTTTAAAATAAAAGAATATCATTATATATAAGATTGAATTAATATCAAAAGAAAAGTTCTTAATTTTCGCTTATTTTACTAGTAAATTTCAATATTTTAGATTTATACTAACTTTCTATATAGATTTTATAATAAATAAAAATCCTAAAAATAAATAATCTTATTTTTATTAAAGTTTAATTGAAAACAAAGAGATTAATATGAAATTTATTATATTTAAGCTATATTATTATTGAGAAATATATTAATAATTTATATGACTTTTGGTATGATTTTGGTGTTCAGCAAACAGCTGTGCCTTAGTACTATAGTATTTTTCCAGATTTGATACTAAAGATTAGAATGTTTATTAATATTCGATATTTGATATTATATTCGGACTTATTAGGATTTATTGGGGTTTGTATGGAATATGAATTAAGTGTTAGTTTTTGAATGATATAAAGCGATATATATGTGAGGTATGAGGTGGTTTGTATAGTATGGGAAACGACGAATGGGATAAACAAGGGTACTAACTTTACAAGTGATCATACATGTACATTGAGTATCTGAAAGAGAGATAGATAATCAAGAATATGCTGAGACAATATAGTGTAGCAATCAATACACGA
Source organism: Botrytis fragariae (assembly GCF_013461495.1). Lineage (NCBI taxonomy): Eukaryota > Fungi > Ascomycota > Leotiomycetes > Helotiales > Sclerotiniaceae > Botrytis > Botrytis fragariae. The sequence goes on from NW_023500993.1 coordinate 2,228,999, forward strand.
AAACTAGAACTTGACTTCACTTTCTGGAACTCAAGCGGATATCTAAGTATTGACCTTATTATTATGTATATATATATATACCCTCAAATATCCACCTATCTACTCATCACAACTCCCTTCCTCTTATCCTCTCACCCCCTTCTCCCTCGCTTCCCTCCACCTCCATCCCCATCTCCATCTCCCATCAACCTCCCAAACCCAAATCCACTCCACTCCCCTAACCATCAAAAAACCAAGTATCAAGCACCATCCGTCCACATTTCGCTATCCTTCAAAAATCGTACAAGTTTCATCTCCATGACTATACATCTATAAATATCTCCAAGAAACTATCCTCCCTCTCGTAAACATATCCCCCGTACAAACTATTGATAAACCATCACAAACCGCAATCATCCGATTCTCCATCGTACATTAATGGTGAAACAATTCAGCTAACTACCTATTAGTCCCGCTTTGACGAATGATAGATAGATAGCTCGATATATGCGGGTGGGTGGGTGATGTGAAATTCTACAGCACAGACGTGGGGATTGTGAGTACGGCAGGGTAGACGCAAATTGATGCAAGCGAATGAAATGCAAGACTGGGCAATGGAGGACACACGGTAGAAGAATGGATAGAGATTTGAGGAAAGGCTATGGTGGCGATGGCAATGGTGCTTATGCATAAACAACGGAGAGTCAAAGAAAACAAAATGCAAAATGCAAAATGCAAAATGTCAAAGCGGTGCATGTCACCATCCATTGTCCCGAAGGTGGTCTGCTGTCTAGTGAGGCTCCAAAAACAAATCAGGTTGGGATTATCTCATCATTCGATCAAGGTGAAGATTTCGATGCATCGAACTAAATCCCCGATTTTATTCATCTCCAATTCAGGGTCCTATCAAAACCACACTCCCCGCAGCATTTTATATTTGTCACTAAAGTAGGCATGACACTAGTTGCCGATCATTCACCTCACCGGATCTAGAATTTATGCTTGCCGACTTGATTCAAAAATGTTGATCATTGCGTCACGGTCTTCACAAAAAAAGAAAAGAGAATATATCTCACGATGTGAAACAATTGATACTCGTCATTCCACTGAGAAACAGAGTTCAAGATTGCGTGGAGGCTTCATGGAGAAGATGAAGGAGGGAAGAGGGGTGTTTGAGCGGCGTCATCTTGAGGCTTATTGTAAATAAGTCCAAGTTTTGAGATCAAAAGTATCTGCGGATATCGACACGATTACATATGGGCTTGGCCCTCTCGATGGCTTTGTGGTGCTGATAGGAACTCTTGTTGAAATATACTTATACTTTCTCGAGAACCACTTCGTTACAACTGCATGAATCCCCGTCTTAGTGGTATTTCGGACACTATTATATACGCCTTCAATTCAACAATCTGTTGCATGTACTTCAATTCTATGATAGATAGATCTTGCGCATCGGGTATATCCTTGATGTGATCATTTTTCAGATTCAAGATTCTTAATTTCCGATCCCCACATCATCCCAAGGCCTGCTTAATCTCAAGACTAAAGAGCGAAAAAGATGTGTCTAAGCACCAGAAATCACGCTAATTGATATCTTGAGAACCGCTTGGTCCCTTTCCCGTCGGCACCGAAGCGGCCGAACTTGTCAGCTCGAGTCTTGAATTAGGATTGCACTGGCAACTACTGGTCCTCGAGTTTGCTAGAGTTTTTAGACACTTTGACCAATTAGATGGACAGCTGCATTGGCAACTTGGTAACAGCGAGGATTTCGTTTAGATAGTTCCAGATGATACTCAGATTTCAGTAATAGCGTAGCTGGTGCTTTTTCAAAACCAAATGCAATGACGCAGTCAGGCTTCAAATGGCTTTAGATCCAAATCCATTTGCGTCCATATGATATCAAAATCATCCCATCAACGATGAAGCGAAACCCAAATGTATGTACAGAAAAACACATATGAATCTGAAAGAAAACTCGACCAATGATATATAATTCAAGTCTGTGCTTACAGATCAGCCAAACTAATAGTATCTCAAGCCTCGCTATAGGTCAAAACTCTAGAGCTTGGGGGCCGTGACCATGGAATTATCCCATCTCAACCCCTCGAAAAGTCAAGTACATGCAAGCCACGCACGAGTGTTCATTGTCTACAAAGTCCGTGAAGCTTCACCTTACGTGGCGAAAATTCAAAATGTGCAGAAAATTAAAATTACGGATGTTCGTAGCACGGCAGGATGCTTTTCGTATTACAATTGGTAGTCTGTCAGACCATAAACAAAGTTATTCATATTGACTCTCGCGTCCCCTCGTATGAACCTTCGAAGCTTCTCTTTGTCGTAAAGATATCGAAGAAACTATTCGCAATCTTCCTGTCATCCATTTTTAATTTTGCTCTAATCTGGAATTGAGCTTTCTTTTCAAATCTTATGATTCATTTGATATGTTTCTCCACTTTACACAATACGCCCTATCCTGAGAATTATTGAGGCTTTTGGGCAGAACCCCAACTTGACCCTATCAAGCCACTGAAGATCGATTTCGTCATTTAGGTCGAAGATCTTGAACATAGTAATCTCGATATGGCTTTTTCAATTTCTGAGATGCCATATCTATCTTCTATACCCGTAATTCCAAAACATGGTCGAAAGATATATGGTATGACTTCCATAAATGAGGAACATATACCTTCAGACGACACTCCAGCTTCACCCAAAGAAAATTGGCCACTGGGCCCAGAAACAAATACACATCGAAGAAACAAATCCAGTATGAACATGTTGACAGCAAATGGTATGGGTATCAGAAAGTGGGAGGGAAAGTCGCGGAGGTCAATCGAGTGGGATGGCTTGAGGAGGGTATGTCTGTGATTGTAGTTCTTGATCAGCAACATTCTGACGTTGTTTAGGATCCCGAATTATGGTATCCTGAAGGAGATTGTCTAGTTTATTTGTATGGCCGAGGACAATCGATGAGAGGTCCAGCATTTCGGGTACCACTGAATTTACTGGTTGACGCGAAATGCCAACCACTTTTGGATGCATTTATGTTAAAAGATATTAACGGCTCGCCAATATCAGACATTAACGAGGTTCTGGATGAATATTATTCGGGTGCCAGTGATTCTGATTACGTTGAGCTATACATTCCAGCTCCTGTCATGGCAGAACGAGGAGAGGCTTTCCTCTACCACACCGCAACCCGAAACTTCTTTGCGTGGGTTTTCAAGAAGTCCTTGGTTGGACAGGATTTGGGCAGTGCGTTGGTTGGACTTCTCAATAGTATGTCTCAGTTCAGATCGACTGATGCCAACAACGTGGATGATATCGTAGCCTATATCGATGGAGAGGGATACGCAGATATGAGGAATACACCGGATCATGCCCTTGGAATCATGTATTTTGCAGAGCATTTCCATTTCAAAGACATGTGGATAGATGCACTTGCGCATTGTGCTGGGATGTGCGAGAAACTCCACAATAGTCCTGGTTTCGAGGTATGTGTATATCCTCATAACGTGTGCTCGAAGACGCAGTATCTAATTCCTGTATAGTCATTGAGTCGACAAGATCGAGTTTTCATATCCCGAGCAAGACTAGAAATGGACCTTCGACTCGACACATGTGGAAAAATGCTGAGTGGATTTCTTACAGAAGAACTCACCGACACATATTTGCAGCTTAGCCCTGATGCTCAAATTCACCTCGAAAAATTTAGAGCATTTCTACAGAAATATTACACCGCAAAGCTTGGATCCTATCCATCTTTAGCATCGAGATCAGGAAGTGGAGCTTTCTCCAAGAGTCTCTTCAAGCAAATGCGATCCGAATTCCAAAAATTGTATGAATTTCTAGCAGACTCCAGTGCGACGACAACAGGAACTACAAGCACTAGTAAGGAAGAATTAGATGTACTGCATGCAGTCATGGCATTCGACAGGCGATACCAGATCGAACCATTGCCCTATCCTCTACCACTGCTTCCAGATGATAATGCGAAACCAGCTACCAAACCATTGAGCAAACGGTTGACCTTTACGACGAAAATGTTTCCCAAGAGTGATAAAAATCACAACGATTCTGGCATGGATCCAATGAGCGCTCTTGACAAGGCTACAAACCGACAGAATCTGCGGCTCACTGACTGTACGCTTGTTCGTGCATACCGGGGCTTTGAAAAAGAATGTGCCACCCAAGCCAATTCTAAGATGACAGCAGCGGAAAAGATTTCCCAGGCGGAAGGCCGCAAGATTCGTTGGATTTTGATCTATTCTTCTCTTCAAATACTTATTCAAGCGACGAAAGTACCAGATCAAGTGCGCGCTACCCAAAATGTAGCTTACAACATTTCGATTCGCATTGGAGAATGTCCACCGTGGAATGACCGGCGTTCGTGTTATAATTTGATTCGCACGCAAAGTGCTCAAGCAAACAGAGACTACCGAAACTCCCTAATCAGGTCGAACCCTTCCAGTGCTGGACAAACATCAGTTGATGTCATAGCTGCTTTCAATGATTATCTTGCCCAAAGAAAGCAATCTGCCTTGTCGCGAAGGACCGAAAGTGTAGTCGACACTACATTATCAATCAAGAACATAATTGCAAAAGCCAATGCTGGTAATGCCCTGACGATAATGCCGGAACTTCAACATCCCAGCCCACGAAGAAACGCACATCATGAAATTTTAATCGAGGGATATGGTCATGGCTTGGAGGACAGCCTTACCGATGGTCCAATGACGAAAGATACCAAGGAAGAATACGATTCCTACAGAAAACAATCATCGTCCACCACTTCATCGATCGACGCATCATCACAATGGTCTCGTTCCTCGCACGATCAAGAAGGGACAAACTTCGAGTCTTCCGATGTTGACTCCCCTAGAACGAGTGGTTCATTTACATCTGATGATCGTCGAGGTTCAATTTCTTCGGTTTATTCAGAAGCTGAATCGCTGGAACAGCTATTTGCATTTGAACAATTGCACAGGCCAAGGCCACTTAGTACATACTCTGTGAGTATATACGAAGAGGATTTGATAGCAGAAGGGATTTTACCCGATCCATTATTCTCACCAAGAATGTTCGGAAAAAAGCAGGCAGGACCTCCGCCTCTCTTCCTCTCGAAACCTGCGCAAAAGAGAGTAAGCATCTTGAGTCAGAAGCTTGACAAGCATGCCAGCGTTGGTAGCACAATGGTGATGAATGACGAATTGGCGGCTTATCTGAAGGGTTGAGCCTGACTGATGATTGATATTGAATATTTTGATTTGGCTGTTGGAATACCCAAGCACACTTCTTTACATATTTGTTACACCCATTTGGTTCTGGGGGCTTGCGTGTTGAAGGTGGAGTTTCTGGAGGATGAAAATAGGCACTGCTCGGTTTGAAGCCTTGCATTCTGAATATGTCGTATAATTGTAATGTAATCAAAATATTTCATTCAAAAACTTCCTAACCATGTTCTTCGGTGCCAGATTTGCTTCGAAGATGTCACTGTCTTGTTTAATAAGTAGGAGTATTGAGACGTCGTCCTGTGATACAAATGAGAAACATGGCGTGACTAGAGTGTTCGAATTACCCTCTCATGCTTGAGAGAAATAACATGAGTAACATGAGTAATATGTTAGCTCTTTCCTCTTGCCTCAGCATCGGAATATTGATCTCCCGATCCCCTGTCCAACGACAGTGCACTTAATATGAGGGCATCAGGACTTGATATAATATATAGCGAAACAATAGGAATGATTATAGGTATATCATTTGGGAAAATCTATATGTGCAGCCAGATTCCTAGACTCCTTTCGCCGATGCAACCTTCTTCAACCTGCATTGATTTGGTTTCCTCTGCGGTCTTACATACATCTATCTATCTATGGGTAGTTTCTGAAATCTATATTTCTCCAAAAAGTAGATGGTGACACGCTTTTAATAACAAATGGGGTATCGTATCTGTATTCTGCCTCCTTTATCCGTCTCCAGCCATAATCTCCCAGAATTTATTGGCCTTTCTTTGCAAAACCATTGACTTTTCGAGTGTTCTTGACCTGGTCGAGCTCTGTAAAGGTTCGCGCGATAGTACGTACCGAATCGACGAGGAGCACTGCAGTAAAACAATCAGCTCTGGCATTGTTGGCGGAAAAAGTTTGACTTACTGCCTGGAAAGACCATCCAGAGGAAATTCATGAAGAAATAGTAGAACCAAAAGTATAGAAATTCTGGCCTGGAATAATTGACTTCTTTGTGATAATAATCAAAAGTGTGAGTCGCATAATATAGAACAAGTCCATAGATTTGTCCTACAGTTACAATGATTTGTAGGGGGTGTCGAAGTGGATGACGAGTTGCGATAAAGGCCGCAACGGTAAAGCACATAGGTCCCCATAAAAACTGTAGGGAATTCATAAGTATGCTATCTAATGTGGTGAGCTTGCAATTGACTTACCGCTGTTACTGTTTCCATACAGAGGACGAAAGGATCGGATGTCAAATATCGACTATCGCTAAGGGCGTATTCCTTCCACAGTTGTCCCAACAATTGTTGGTCTTTGATAATTTTGGTGTGATGGAGCGAAAAGTATCCTAGAAGGATACGATTAGCCACTTTTTTTCTTCTGTGAATTGACTCGTTATCGCATACCTTCGAAAAAGAGATGGATTGCGCCAGCTATAATAAAGGTTAGGAGACTGTGTGGCACCGTTGATAAGGAAGACTTACATAAAACCAACCACCATATGGCAGCTTTCTCAGCACTTGGCAGATGAGGATATGATCTAGCAACAAAAGTGCGAGTACACAAGAACAATACTGCACAAGCACCAAAGAAAACGCTCAGGAGAGTAGGCACAGTCCATTCATTTGCCAGATAGCTAGCTATTTCCATCTCGAGGGGGTAATAGGGATGATTGACAACAACTGCAGCTGCAGACTCAATCGAAGCGTTCTCCATTATAGAAGCCATTTTCCGTAAGAAGATGCAAAAATGCAATTGAGGATCCAAGTTTGCGCAAAATGAGAGAATAAGAAGAAAGAAGACAGCGAGGAGGAGAAGGGGGAAGATATGGAGATAATTGCAAACAGCTAGTAAAGAAGTGAATTTGTAGCCAACACTTGGACCAATGCCATGGACAATAATGTTTGAAAAGACATGGAAATTGTACCGCGTCCCCATCAAAAGTCTACAACCCGGTCTGAAGGGTCCTTTCAGGGGTTCAAGCAGGGTTTCTACATAATCTTGGATTCAACTTTCGTGGAGCGGTAGCTTGAATGGGGCAATGCAATGAGGACGGGCTCAGCCAAGCTCCAAGTTATTTATTTACTTGGCTATTAGCGCAATGGGTTTACCCCCCAAGTTCCCGAACATGTATGGACGCAGTAGTTGGAAAGCATGCCTAGGTCTAGGGAGGTAGATGTAAAGGGACAAGAGAGCAGGGAGCAGGAGTAAGAGTAGGAGTAGGTAGGAGTAGCAGGATGAACTTGGACGTTTTCAAGTATGGTATCCATACAAAGAGAGAAACGAGGATAGATCATTGGCAACGATGTAGATGCGCGGAGAATGACGGGTGTATGATGTATGATGGGATGATGTATTCCATATCATGTCTCTTGTGGACAGTTGACAACGGATAGATAGATTAATTAATGGTAAATTGTGATTGAGTGAACGAATGAAGATCATTTTCTATCTGTTATTCCATGTGCACTGTGCTTCCAACATTGTTGTTCGCCCGAAGATAATTATTTATGGATTCCTTATTTTTGAAGATCGTGTGTGGATGTTGGAAGAATAAATTCCCCCACCCAAGGCTTTATTTGTTACATAATCCCCACTCTAGAGCCATTTGGTGAGCGAGCCACTTTCCAGAACCATTGTGGAAAATGTGGAAAAGACTTCCACACTTCCAATCTTCCACACGTTCATATATCCATGAGCATTATCTGAACCCCCGGAAAGCCTTACTGGTTTAGGTTTAGTATACTATCATTTTGGATATTGAGTAGACCAAGTCTATGTTGTGCTGATAATTACGGCCAATCGCTTTCTCGTAGATGAACGCCAAAGTTTTGGGGGAGGTTTGATTCGTATTCTAGACTCGTCACCTGCTTCGCCGCACTGTGGAGTAGACCATGGGTTGGGTGGGCAGATAGGAGAATGCAGACAATGCTTCGTACATTCATTCAGATTTGGAATACTCTTGGCTTGAAAGTCTTGAATGCTGTTTAATTGTTTCTTTTTGGTTTCTGGCGTCCATAGATTAATGATGGAGTAGCACAACAGCCCTCAGAAGAAGGGCACAGAATCACGATCAACGAGCTATGGGCTGAAAGCTCCGAAATCATATCATAAATCATACAAACGTGGGCCACTCACTGTCTTTGAATGCATATTGTAGAGAGAATCATACAAAGGCCATCGATATTTCCGATTATTGCATTTCCCACCACGCAGTTGGGGCGTCAGGGGCCCCTCAATATAAGCAGGGGACACTCCTTTGCGAAATCGCATGGCATGTCAATCAAACCGCTCTCCGCGACTCAAGGGTATTAGGTTTTGCGAAAATGAAAAGTATCGTCGAGTTCCTCACTCCCATCGCTCATGTCCATGTATGTGTTATCAATGTCAGCGATATCATCCGCGTTCACGCGTTTAGAATGTCGCTTGTCATCGCCTTCAACGAGGTTCAAGGGCGACTCTTGTGTTTGACCATAAATATCGACTCCTCTCGCCTCCGATTCATGCCAAGGGACCATTTCGGTATCCTCTAGCTTGGACAATGATAAGAGAATGCAGTCTTGCGAATCGCTAAAGAAAATGGAAGGAGATACAGATGCTACATTGAGCCACTTGATGATCGACTTCCCAATGATTTTACCCTCGGGCATTTGCATTCCAAAATTAACAATTCTTGGAGCCTCCCAAGATGGGTCCCATAGTTGAATCCGGCCCTTGTTTTCTTCGCCCTCGCATCTAATCATCAAAAGTTCGTTGACAGTAGGATGGAAAGTCACCCTAGCTACCGGAGCGTGCATTATCAACAGTGCTCTAAGTGATCGAGACCCAACATCCCAAACCCAGACTGCTGATGGCATTTCCTCAACCTTGGTTGCTAGTAGTGTGCCAGAAATATCGAAAGTCATCATATTGGTGCCAGTCTTTGGCTCTGCAGTTGGAATGGCAGTTGCTTCTGGAGGTAATGTCGGCTGTTTCCCTCGAACGAATTCTCGAGTGAATCCTCCATTGGGAGATGGCGAAATTTGTTCATTCCAAATCTGAAAAGTTAGGGTTCGTTGTCTTGGGGTATAAGGTAGGTTGACGTACGTGTAGCGTATCTGTGGGGTTTACAGAAGGTATGTGGGATAGTACCATAGATTCTGAGAACGCTGGAGCAGCCAACAACACAACTCTTCGACTAAAATCGGAAATAGCAATATGTGTTCCTATTGGGCTCCATTCGATCATTTTAATCCCGGCGCCTAAAGCGATATCCTTTTCCTCCTCGAGGATTGGGGTCGGGCCATTCCAAGCCTTATACAAGTGACCATCGGCTGTATAAAGCAGTAATTTGTGGCCTTGGCTAGCAGATTCGCATATTGTTATCCATTTTCCATCTGGACTCCAAGTTATCTCTTGAGCGTCAATCGTTTCTGGTAGCCATGATCTTATAACCTCCAAGCTTCCCGATTTGTGTATACTAATCACGTCTTTGCCACCAATTCTCGTCAATAAAGCCAAGTTTCCGGATCGCGGACGGTGTGAGAATCCTTTTGCGGCAGTAGCAGGAGTGAAGAGCTTGGGAGAGGTGATATCCACTGACTTCGAAGTAGCCAGATTAAAGATGGTCAACTTCAAACCAAAATCTGAAAAGACACAGACTTCATCGTCGTTTCCTCCAAATGAAATGAATGTGGTCTTCGTGGTTCCTGAGGTTGGACTCGTAATTTTGGCTGAGAAGCGATTGTTACTTGGGGAAAATATGCGTATGACATCCGCAGACGCTACAAGTAGGCGATTGGAAGAGCATGACCATATGAATGATGTTATTGAGGCTGTGAGCTCAGGTGGAAGTGATATGGAGCGTATTATCTCAAGGGAGCGCGTCTCTCTAAATTGAAGTGCCGATGGCAGAATAGTCGCAATATATACACCATTGGGACTCGGAAGAGATTGATTTGATGCTAAGATATATATTTGTATTAATATATGCCTTACAAAACGGAAGTTGTTCAACTTCACACTTACATTTGAGGGGACGAGAGAATCGCATTGTGAATTGAATGGAGGTGAGTGCACCTTTGGTTTCTAACTTTCTACCTACTACCTAAGCTCAAGCTTTGCACAATACCTAAGATCTGCGGAAGCCCCGCACTATAAGATTGGCCGATAACGATAAGCTTTGATGAGTCAGCTAGGCTATCGTGCGGCAACTCGGAGAATGGACGGAAATGGCCGCTGCCCCTCCAGTTACAATTCGTCTTTACAAATCCATATGAGTCTCGACTATTCTGACAGACTAAAATCTTTGCAAAACCTGAGAACTGAGATGATGTGTCACTGCGACGATAAGGAGGCAAGACCATTCAATACTCAGGGAGACAGGTATAAGGTTACTTGATGAGCGAAATGATTGAAGAGCATCTAACTGTTCTACGCCACCGGATATTGAAAGCCCAGAGATATCTTTGATTAACTATATCATCTCGTTTCTTCCAGAATATATCTTTAATATAGCGTCTCCTTTCTCACAAGATGCTGTCCTTGAGAAGAGCTTTTCGAGAAAGTACACTCAGAAATGGCAAGCTCAACCTGCTATCTCGGAACGCACACAAAACACTGTCCACTGCTGCTTCCTCAATCCAAGAGCTCTCCCGGCACGATTTACCTCTGCGCGAGGACACAAAACCATCATTAAGCAAGACTTCAAATAGAAGGGACGAACTCAAAAATGCCAAACCCTTTTCGTCCTTTCTTACCGATAATTTCCAAAGACAGCACGATTATCTTCGAATTTCAATTACAGAAAAATGCAATCTGCGATGCTTATACTGTATGCCAGAAGAGGGGGTTCCGCAATCGCCACAGCCAGATCTTCTTACAACACCAGAAATCGTACTTCTATCTTCTATATTTGTTTCTCAAGGGGTTTCGAAGATCCGTCTTACTGGTGGTGAGCCGACCGTTCGTCGCGATATCTTGCCTCTTATGCAACAGATTGGAGCTTTGCGATCTCATGGTCTGCGGGAGCTCTGTCTTACCACAAATGGATTAAACCTTGCAAGAAAGCTGGATAGCATGGTGGAAGCCGGTTTAACTGGAGTCAACTTAAGTCTGGATACTTTAGATCCATGGCAGTTCCAGATTATGACTCGAAGGAAGGGTTTTGAAGCTGTGATGAAAAGTATAGATAGGATACTACATATGAACAAATTAGGTGCTGGCATAAAACTCAAGATTAATTGCGTTGTAATGCGTGGGGTCAATGAAAGAGAAATCATACCATTTGTCGAAATGGGCCGAGATAAAGACGTCGAAGTTAGGTTCATCGAGTATATGCCATTTGACGGCAACAAGTGGAGCCAAGGCAAAATGCTAAGCTATAAAGAAATGCTTGATATCATACGGCAGAAGTATCCGACACTTCGAAAAGTGGCAGATCACAAAAATGACACAAGTAAGACTTACGAGATTCCTGGATTTGTGGGAAAGATGGGGTTTATCACAAGTATGACACACAATTTCTGTGGTACTTGCAACAGATTAAGAATCACGAGTGATGGCAACTTGAAGGTATGCTTATTTGGCAATGCTGAAGTGTCCTTGAGGGATATCTTGAGAAAATCAAATGGCAACCAGCCAATCGATGAGCAAGCTTTTGAGGCAATGAAGCAAATAGAAATGGGTAGGAAACAGGGTCTTGGAGATGCCCATAGCCCTCTAGGAAGCTCCTCTAATGAGAGAGAGTTGCTAGAAGTTATTGGCATGGCCGTGAGTCGAAAAAAGGAAAAGCACGCCGGCATGGGTGAATTGGAAAACATGAAAAACAGACCCATGATCTTAATAGGTGGGTAGGTTTCATTTTCCATGGAGATAGGTGCGAACCACACGATGACATGAAATTATTTGTATATCGCATTGGCGTCAATTCAATACCCTCATGTATTTAATCAGTATCTTAAATTTTATATAGCTGCAAGTAAGAATCAGCGCTTCTGCAGTATAACACGTGGTTGAGACTGACATCCAATCCAGGTGACAAATACCATCGTGGTCCAAAGGCACTCTTTCGAAACATGAGAGGCCGGCTGGCAGATCGATCCCAAAATATCCCTCTAAACCTCCTGCCATTTATACCTCCTAGTTATGCACGTCTATACTCCAGCAAAGCTACCCCGGCTCAAATGGATAACATTGCCAGTGAGATGGGGAAGTCTTCAATGAACAATGCATCAGATTCGAGTCCCTCGCAGGCACACAAACTTACCCACCTTACACAATCTGGCGATGCCCACATGGTTTCTATTTCCTCCAAACAGCCGACGAAAAGAACTGCGGTTGCAGTCTGCAGTGTTCACTTCTCCAACAAAGTAGTCATTCCACTCATCCGTGACAACCGAGCTAAGAAAGGCGATGTGCTGGGAGTTGCCCGTATCGCAGGAATTATGGCTGCCAAGAAAACTTCTGATTTGATACCTCTCTGTCACCCAATTGCAATTACACATGTCAACATTGACCTACAGATCTCACACGAGGATGGATTGGGCACAGAACCTTCATCTCCCGCTCCAAGTACGTCAATTCCATGGTCTGGCACAGGACAAGGCGATGGATATAAATGGCCCTCATCTATTCCAGAATCTGTTCCTTGTAATGCATTTGGAAGCGTGGAGGTCACGGCCACTGTATCATGCGATGGAAAAACTGGCGTGGAAATGGAGGCACTTACAGCCGCTTCAACCGCGGCATTGACCATTTACGATATGTGCAAGGCTGTGGATAAGGGGATGCGAGTTGAGGGGCTAAGAGTGGTGAGAAAAGAGGGGGGGAAGAGCGGCACATGGATAGAGGGCGTTCACAATAGTTAGAAGTAGAGTAGGGGTAAGGCTGAGTTAACATGAAAGGACAACAGAAGACATTGGGCCTAATCGTCTTTTGAAATTCATCTCAAACAAGCCACGGCTCTAACATTCTATATCAATGACTGGCTCTGACAATGGCATGTGCCGCTCGGGAATGTAGAGTGTACAACTGATTGTTGTCCTCTGTTAGAGGTCTAAAATGCTTCAAATTGTCAAAAATGTCGCAGTTCACGTGAATATGGATTTCAGAGGAAGATTGAAGATTTAATTGAACCTTTCCATGACTCAAAACCCAAAAATTATGCATAATCATTCTATTTTGGATATAATTGTATCTGAGTGGCTGATGTGATGTTATTTTTGAGTAACGCTTACTATTTCCCATCCAAATTGGCATTCTGGATCCTCCAATGCTACACAATTTTCTTCTTACTTCAAATCCCAAATCCTCTTTAGAATAAAGACTGAAGAGCAAATTTCCACATCGTTAGCAGTGCAACTCTGATTTACGAAATTTACCTAGCTCTGTAGTAATTCTACCAATAACATATTCATGTCATTCGAAGTCGTAATTTAATATTTTTACCGATCCTGTGTTGAAGTAATCTACAGAGTATAGCTACCTTGAGATCCCACAGACTGTAATCTCCCCAGAATCATGACATGCTTTTTTGCGCAGCATGTAACTTTCAGAGCCAAAATCCCATACTGTGGCACTGTCTTTCGGCCATGATGCCATTGAAGCCATTTCGTATAACTGGCTGTATCTGCCATTTTTTGAAGTTCCAAGTTCAGCCCAGTCTTTCTTTTCTTTCAAAAATCTTGTCTTTTGGGAAGTTTTCCCTTTACGGTCCTTACCAGTTCGTTTTTCTTGCATTATTTTTGGGGGGTTTTTAACGTTTTATTATTCATATATCCATCATGAAGTTCTCACGCGCAGCTGCTCTTTCTCTCCTTTCTGGAATCGGGGCTGCATCTCCAGATGCTAACTGTTCTCCTGTGACAACCACAATCTATCAGCCCACTACTATAACTGTCACAGAACCTTCATTCGTAACATCCACTGTTACTCTTGGAGGAGGTGGAGGGTACGGCGAAGCAGAGGAATCTGGTACAACAATATATCAGACTGTCACACTTGGAGGCGGATCTGCTCCCACGCCAGTTACCATCACAGCACCTGCTCAAACTATTACAGCCCCTGCCCAAACTATTACAGTCAATAATGGAGGAACGGTTATTGGAGGAGGCTCCACTTCCACATCGACATCTTTGAAGGTGTTCAAAACTTCTACTCCTATTATAAGTGGAACAGGATCGCTTCTGGGAGTTCAGGTCACACCCCTTCCCTCGGCCGGTTCTACCGGAGCCGTTACACAAGTAAACGTGATATCAGGGGTTTCAACAGTTCAAGTCTGTCCTACTGGTGCTACAACTTATGACTGCACAGAGGTTGTTTATGGGTCAGGAGGAGAAATAATTGTAGTTCAGATCATCACTGTTGATGTCACGATTGATGTCTACGGTGAAGCCAGCACAGTTACAATAACCAAGATTGCCAGTGCTACTTCCACGCCCAGTCTCCCACCTACACACTCGGAAAGTCTTCTTGGAACCAAGACCAGCAAAGTGACATCTACTGGTAAGCCTACAGGACCACCATATTCGTTTGGAAACGGAAGCGAGCCTATCTATCCAACGGGTAGTATTAGAACAGGAATCAGCGTCTCATACAAACCCACTGGAACCGGAAAGCCAACCAAGCCGACGCATGTTGTCTCAATTGGCCAAAATGGCACTCTCTCTTTCTCTCCTCAATACATTGATGCGGAGGAAGGAGATACCGTGCGCTTCAATTTTTACCCAACCAATCACACCGTAACTTCTTGTGATATCGCGGCTCCTTGCTTTATGAATGGTGTCTACGATTCGGGGTTCAAGCCCGTTCTGGCTAAAAACATGACTACATTTGTCGACTTCCCCGTTACAAACGCCACGAACCCACTGTTTTTCTTCAGGTATGTATCGGCCCGTTACAGATTTCATCACTCTCACTAATGTTGTCTTAGTCGTCAAAAGAATGAGTGTGAGTCAGGCATGGTGTTTGCCATCAATCCTAAATCGAAGGCTCAGTATGACGGATTCGTATCTGCTGCCAAGGGTAAGAAGACTACCACCACAAGCCATGCACCGACTGGAACAGCATATTCGACCGGTACGGTTAGAGGCACAGGCCTTCCATATTCTCGCAACGGCACTTACTCATATGGCTTCCCATCCGGCAGTGTCCGACCTACATCCGCGCACTCTGAGTTGGGCATTAGCGTGACCGGCTCATCAAAAGCACCATTTTCTACTGGTGGGCCAAAAACAACTATTGGCACTGGAACTGGGGTACATCATATCGAGACGGGAACAGGGTTCGCACTACCATCCGGCACTTTTAAACCATCTGGCAGTGTCAAGCCATCTGGTAGTATCAAGCCATCTGGTAGTATCAAGCCATCTGGTAGTATCAAGCCATCTGGTAGTATCAAGCCATCTGGTAGTATCAAGCCATCTGGTAGTATCAAGCCATCTGGTAGTATCAAACCATCAGGCAGCATTCGCAGCTCCGGGCGTCCACACTCATCGGGTTCCTTCAGACCAACTGGAAGTATTAGCGGCAGTGGCCATGCATCTTCAACGGGCAGCGCGAAGACAAATATCGTCTCAAGCAGCTCGTCTTCAGTCACAAGCAAAACTAGCTCATCGTCACACTCAACTACTAGCAGTTCAAGTTCGTCTTCACACTCGACCACCAGCAGTTCTAGTTCGACCATCACCACTACTTCTTCAATTCACGGTTATGTTCCCTACAGCTTCTCTACTCCCGTCGCTTCATATGTCGCTCAACCCTATCGAGCGTAAATTGAAGGTTTGATAGAAGTCAGGAGGAGGATTGCATATTTTGAGAGCTAAGAAGCTCAGTGGCGCGGGCGCAGGTGCAGGCAGAATTGGATTTGATTGATGTTACTTTCTTCTTTGGCCCTTGCCCTTGTATTTCGTGTATGCGTTATGTAGAATTGATTTCGAAAATGAGGCTTTTTTTTATGCTGTACTACCAATGTATGTGTTACCTACCAGAATTCTCTCTCATGGTTTTGCTGTTCATATCCCGGTAATGCTAAGTGTTGTCGATTAGGACAGCCACAGGCTTCAAGTGTCATAAACAAATAGATATGGCCAAATGATACGCATGTCCTCAGATTAATCAAATATTGAAAGACCTATAAATCAAGCAAATGATGTCAACGTTCCTGGTTGCTCGATATCCATAAATTCCCTGATACCCTCAACCTTGAACAATATCCGAATATCATATCGCTCAAATTGTCTAGCAAATAAGAATGATACCAAAATCCTCAAGTAGTCCAAAGGAAGTACCCCTCAAGTCGATAGATTGTCGAGTTGAAACCCCCTGAAAAGATTCATTCTGGTACTTTTAGCTGTCTTCGATCAGAATTCAACCCTTTTCACTTTGTCTTTGTTCTCAATTGTGTCAAGCCAATGAAAACCTAACAAAGACATTTTGCATTTGATATGTACTGATATCGATGACTATTTATGAATGACTCCTCAAGGCCCTAATCGCTTCGGACTACATCCTATTGACCGACTCTGATACGTGACTACCCGTAAAATTGTTTCCTGAACCCCATCCCTCCAGAAAGTTCAAGTATGCTGTGTCTCTGCGCGGGGAAGAAATTCTCGACACATTCTGTAGGGCTAAAAGCTATTGCATCAATAGACGCACAATTCATGCCAAGTTCACATCGTATCTAATCAAATCGTTTTGGAGTCTTCCATTGGCAGCCCATCAATTCGCTGCAAGCCAGCCATTTTTCATGTTACACATGCATGCACGCATGCATGCCTGTGGTAAAAATCTTCGATCGATTGTACTTGTGTCTTCCCTGCGTCTTCTCCTACATGCATGTATATTTCTCCAGTCCTTTAAGCTTTCCTAGAAAACCGTAGGGGTGATCATCAGTTGCATGAATTTAAGTCTTGCGACCAGACAAAATAGCCGAATATCGTACTCACAATAATCATGAAAGATATCTAAAACATAAATTTCGAAGTTGGATCCAAATTTGTTCCGATCGTTTTATACTTTCTGGATTGAGATATCTTGTTATTTGAAAACCCAAGGTATCACTATCCTTTGATTCATTCAGAAATTTAATCTTATGAATTTACTAAAGAGCTAGAAAGTGCTCGGAATATTCTTTGAATTGTAGGGGAAGCTTTCACACAACAATCTTCTCTAAAAGTGAGGGCCAAATATATTATACGTGTATGTTTGCCTTTGTGACTGCGTCTGCAGTCCCATGTTGCCATGCTGACAACCTGGTTCTTGTTATGGCTTGGTGGTGTCATGTAGAACCCTGAGTTCCTGATCCGGGTTGGTGGCTAATCACTCTATCTTGGTTGGGCCTTTGATTTAATATATATGCCAAACATCCACCAATCGCGGCATCGCCGTACTTGCCGCAGTCAATGTAAAGCGTTGAAGTTAAACGGCAGATGTATCCTCAGTTACACAAAGAATATCTGGCTATACACCACCTGGCTGGACCAGAGGGAGATTCTCGAAAAGTCGATATCTACGTGAGCTTAACGATTCAAAATTCGCAGGAAAGGGGCCCTCGAAAATAGGGGCCGTTACTAAGGATCTCTGCATTACCCCTAGTAACTTCTTCAAGCTGAATTCGAAAAATTCAAGTCAGTATCCTCGAAGCCGTTTTCTAAGGGAAAGTTCAATATTCAGGACCAGTTGGAAAATCGATGTCGAAACAAGTAGAGGGTCGGCTGCGCCACTACAAACTAACTCATGTCGCAGAGTCTGTGACAGTACGCATGCCCTGGGTCTCTTTCAATGGCAATTGCAACTTCTCCATCGCCTCTATCTATTTTGGTTATCCAAGCCTCCACACATTTCCAAGACTCATATGCGTTCGGGAAGCATGATGGAAATTCGGAGAAGGCGCACCACTGATATGGAAGTTCCCATTCATTCAGAGTCTTGGTATCTTAGAGATGTATATATCTCCCGGCGTATCGTTGATTTGTTCTCCAATCACGCAAAAAAGATGGGATAGATAGTTAATGACCCCGGAAAGACGCAGGATGGCAGGCAGACATGTGGAGTATCTGAATCAAAATTTGAATCTGAAGCTTTTCTTTTGTCGACTCCAACCTTACGTTACACAGGTACTTTCATGGATCAATCCATCTCAAACTTTTTTTTCTTCATCTTCTTTTTCGAACCATTACTCTGGGATACCGCCTTTTTGACAACATCGCAGCTGACAATTATGTCTAATTCCGCTTTCCACTTGCAGATAGATAGCAATCCATCTCTGCCTCACAAGAAGCTGATAAATTGTTTGAGAGATTGACAGGTAATCGACAAAAATTGCTGCAAGAGTTCGTTTGCTCTTCTTAATTCTGAGTCCTGTTATTCTATCTATTTCTGGCCCCATTAGGCCTTTTGCAGTGAATGCCTAGAATCTTTTGATCGAGTAATTAACATCAAGGCTTCCTTTAATAACTCATCAAATGTTAAATATACCCCAAAGTCACAGCCCCCTAAAATCACTGTAGCCTACGCACAATTTTCTTATTCGAAACAAATCTTTCTTGACATCCGTCCATCTTGAATCTTACTATCAAATTTCCATATCAAACATCATGCCTCAAGTTTTACCCGGTGATGTAACTGGCTTATACTATATTTTGGTCAGCAACCTCCCATGGTCATGCACATGGCAAATTCTAAAAGACTTCGCACGAAAACATGATTCTGAGGGACATTGTCTTGCAATCGAACATGCGCAGGTATATCCAGGGTCAACTTGTGGGTGGGTGACAGTGCGTGGAAAGGAGGACTTTCTTAAAGCACTCCGTAAGTTCTTCAATTATGAAGAGATAGGACTAACATCCGTAGAGCATTTACAAGGTGGAACTATGGGAAATCGAGCGTTGTGTGCAGATGGCCGCAATGAAACGAAGCCGATTCAAGTGCGGGATCTTGCTGTCCCGTGGACCACCTCAAACTCCTGCGGAAATGTGTCAAGGACAAGAATGGCACTCCCAACACCAACATCTTCGGTGTCACCAGCGTCTGCAATGCCAATTCAACAGATACCATTCATTCAAATGGCTCCTTTAACCGAAAGCACATATATCTCTACTTCTACATCAGCCAAATTTAATGATCGAGGCTTGACTCAGGTAGAACTTCCCAAACTCATTGCCATGACATAAGTTAACAGGCTCAGATTCAACAGATACAAAGTATTGAAATGTATCCAAATGTGCCAGTACCGCTCACCTATCCATCTATGTTGTATGCCGGTGATATGGCACCAGATACACCAGTATACATACAACCATCTTCACAATCATTCGCAGCATCTCCTCCTATTTCTTACATAACTCAACGATCCGACAAAATGAAAATTGTAAGAAGCAAAGTCATCATTACCCAGCTTCCTCGAGAAACATCGACTTCTTATCTAGAAACTTACTTGTACAATGTCATAAAATCGGAATATCGCGGCAGTCTATCCACCGAGAACCCTCTTGATGCTCTACGCAATATGATTATCGAAAAGCATCCAGATGGGAGGCAAAAGTGTCATACTTTCCTGACTTTCCACACGCATAACATGGCCCAGGCTATGGTGGAAATGCTTGACGGTGTGGTGTTTTGTGGAAAGGTTCTGCGGGCAAAGCTTGCAAAGGAAGGTGCAGAGCCCAGAGAACGGCGGCAAGATATCAAACCCTCCAAAGCAAGACCTATGGCATCTCAGGGAAAGAAGTCGGGGAGACCCAAGGAGATCAGGGGGAGAAAGATCCAGACAATGGAAGAAAGAGAAAGGGATGGAGTTTTAGCAGCCAGATCGAGTACTGTAGCTGCAGTAGCCGCAGTAGCAGCGCGATCCAAGACAGAGACAGATACAAAGGTGAAATCACCGATGGTGGTGAATGGATCGACTCCGGAAAGCAACTTCTGGTGATCGACCAAAGAGATACTTCACGGTCCTCGAGGCTGGTCCCATGAGGAACACAATACATAAAGGCAGTGACAATACTGATGTTGAGAGCAAGCGAGAGTAGCTTTTTTCGAGTTTAGGTAGCCATAAGCATATGGTACTGGCGAATTCGGTGGGTGGAATGTGTTGTGAGCATTTATGGTGACCACTGGTGCTTCTTTTGATTTTTTGGAAATTTTTGGAATTTTTTGGAATTCATAGCGCTGTATTGTATCTCCCACGCAACTTGTCTTATGAGTCTATCTCAAGGCGGGCCTAGCAGTCGTCGTCGTTAATGTCCAGAGTGAACAGTGGAGAATTGAAGTAGCTCACAATAGAATATTTCTCTCTCAGTCAGCCATAACAGGTCTGGCTGTTTGCTACATAGTTCATCTCCTCAATAATAATAATATCTTAAACACACAAAATGAGAATGCAAGATATCATAACCTTTTGAGACATTTAATTTCCCATGTTTATCCATCGATGATCGGATCTTGAGTCCGGGGATTCCAATAAGAAGTCTCACTAATCAGAGAACATCAATTATGGTTCTCATCGTCGCTTATACGATAGAGCGTTCTCCTCGAGAGGAAACCTCCAAATAGCGAACATCCAGATTTACTTTCTGGCAGCTTGGGAGCTGTAACAACATCATTCTTTGAAATGATAAGTATATCTCGGGTAAGTGATACGTGTGTTCCATGGTTGTACTTCTGCATTAGAGGTATTCAGACCATAGCCACCAAGACATTGCCTGGCGGATAACATTTAGTTCACTCGTACTTACTTGATACATGTATTCACTTGAAGCAGACGTTTTGTTCAAGCTTTTGTGAGGAAACATCGGACGAACTCCGCACTGTGACACAATTAACATTTCAGTCCGAGATTATGCAAGATGTCCCTGTCAGATTATGCAAGTACCCATTTTAAGACCTGCAACAAAACTTCCAGCACAGGCTGCGCACGTGCAGTATTCTCTGGTGGCAGTCCTCTTTTCCATCATTCCAGTATGCTTTGAACATTATGATTGTTGTTAATGTAATAGACTGTGATCCGCACCAAAGATATAAGAGATGAGCAATAAGGAATGAGGAAAAGAAAAAACAATGCTAATCACATGATATCACTCATAGAAAGGACTAAAACATTTGTTGCATATCTTGAGTGACGCTGCTGAATATTTGTTGCATGTCTTGACGATATTGTAGTTTTAGTCCTGCATGAAAAGAAGCGCCTTACTGTGTTGGTAGTGGCAAGGACTATTTTTAGGGGGCTGGATGAGGAGGAAGAGAGATTAGATTGGCTGGGAGTGGCTGGGATGGGAAAAGCCGAGATTTATGCGACAGAAATGCAAAGATTGAGTCTTTGGTGTTCATATCGGCTTCTTCCTCTGATATACACAGTACCGTACGATAATTGACGAAGAAGCGATGAGATATATTCTGCTAACTATCTGCCTCACTGTTAACTACTATCTGCTAATAGCCCACGGACACTAAGGTCATCTTCATGCATCATCACGATTGTGTATAACCTAGTGCATTGAGTAACTCAAAGTTTGGTCGGCTCAACTACTCGGTTATCTTCTTGTGCAATTAGTTCAAGGCTATGGTTTTGCGTTGCCAGATTCTTGCAGCATTTGTTGCATATCTCAGTTGCGTCCTGCAGTATCGACCCAGTGAGGCGGGATCAGAATGACTACTTTCGTACGAGCACTTTTCTATACAGAGGCTAGATTTGTACTTTGTGTGTGTACGGAGTAGATGTAAACGGACTTAGATGTCGTACAATTGGCGAGTGAATGACATGTTCTCCAGCGTACCGTCGAGAGATGATACACCACAACGAAACGATGATTGTGAAGGATCTTCAAAAACACTTTCCGCCATGATGATAATCTGATATCGTGCATACGTAACAGGAGCTTTGAGATGAAATTTGAAAGGACCTTTCCAACGCCGAGGAATGTTGGAGTGATTTAGTGAAGGGATGAACCGAGTCTCCCTGCGACTAACAGTCCAAGCTTTCAAGTGCCACCCATCTAATAAACTCTGAATAACATTCGTACTATACCCAACATTAATACCAGAGTAATACATATTTTCAATAGAAATGTTTGAACTATCTGTGCATATATTGGTTCTTCATAAATTGCCATTATCATTGCAATATCAATACTTACCTAGGTACGTACTGTAGTTACAATCCTCAATCCTTGATTGTGATTCACCAACCTCTCATCATTTTTCTATGGTCGCGCAATATGCGCATTTACGTGATGTGGATGTCCTTGAGGCTCGAGATGCCCAAGCCAAGCTCAAGCTCCTACACATACATTCCACCAAACAACCAACCACCATTATTTTGTACATCGTACTTCGTACATACAAGATGCGTTGACAGTACCATTTGCCAACTACTAGTTTAGCTTTCTTTTGTGTCTCTTGAGATGATTGTAACTTTAGATTAGACACCAATCTATTACTGCTACCGAGGTGTCTATCTGTGTTTTGTATTTGGCTTTGTATCTAGCCACAAATACACAAATCATATCCATCGGGTTGAACCTAAAAACATCTCATGACTTAAAAGTTAACGGCTGTTTCATTACTTTAACCCATTCTTCAGACCAGAAGAGATAAGTTCGTTCATATAACCCCACTCACTACAACCCTACCAAAAGAAATCTAGTAATCTAACCAGGGGGTCGGGTCCTATATCCCGTCCCTTTCTCAAGCTACCACGGTTATCGAAACTCTAAGATACACTTTCAGAATTCTTGTGCACAGCACGAGGGAATATATTCGAAATCTTCATTTCTACTTATCTAGATCTTGCCTGGAGACATTACATGTCAGTATCATTGATATTTGTCTCATCGACATTCGTAACACACAACTCTGACGGAACCATACTTGGATGATCCTTTGAAGGCACATCACTCGACCCTTCATTTCCTCGCATGAAGAAGGAAGGGAGCAAGGTTATTTATTATTCATACTCGGTACCAATAACAGATTAGATATAAACGGCAAGAGCATCCGAGACAAGTTTATGCCGAGAATTTCATTATGCCAAATCTCCAATCTCCTGTCCCTGCAGCACAGGGCAAGATACAGCCCCAAACACATCGACGAACACATTCCTTAACCCCAGATACAGCTCGAACGGTCTCAACATTAAAGACAGCATGGGCGGAGACCCAATTTGCAGATGAGGTATCTGGAGGAACAAACCAAAACAAGATCGAAGCACCTGCTCCCTTACCTGCGACTGCGGCCCTCACTGCGAGGAATACTCCATCAACGGCTAATGAAGGAACAACTCCTCCGCGACCAGCTCGAACACACCAACGCTCCCTCTCACAATTATTACCTTCCTGGAGTACGCGTCAGACTTTCCAAGCTACCAACGGATCGGCAGATAATTCACCAACCAAGGAGGATCTACCATTCGAATACATGGCGTCGTTGACTGGAGATAAAGGTGGTCGAGCAAGAGTTACCACAAGGAAAAGTGGTTGGTTTGGGGGATCTTCGGCTTCAGAAGTTACAGGATCGGAACAAGATGAACTGGACTCGAAAAAGGCATCTGCTAGAGAGCCTTCGCCCAATCGAAAGCTCGAAAGAAGGGGAACTCTCCCTGTCCTCGATTCCAACTCTACTCCTGCGAAATCAACCGGCGTCTTTGGTTTCTTATCTTCTTCAAAGGCTCCTGCACAACCAATTCAACTACCTTCAGATCTGGACAATGACGAGTATATCAATCTCGATATCCAATCTTCACTATTTCCATCCGGTCAAATCGACACTTTCTCCCCTGCTGCCTTCAAGAACCTTCGCGTTAATGCCGAGGGCGTCATACAAAAACTCCAAAACGTATACAAACTTCGCACTATTCAATACAATGAAACGAGAGCTGAAAAGGATGCACAAGAAGAGGAACTGGAAGAGGCCGAGACTCGCGCCAAATTTCTCAAACTTCAACTAGAAGATATGGTCAAGAAATTCAATGAACAAGATACCACGATAGAGGAATTAGTAAACCAACTTGCCGAGGAGAAACTGGCTCGCGTGGAAGAGAGAGATCAGTTTAATGCTCAGACAAAAAGGAGGGAAGAAGAAGCGAGGATTTCACAACATCGTGCGAGCTGTTGTTCGACGGCGGGAGAAGAAGATCTAGGCATTCCCCCAGATATAAGAGCTAAATGGAGGAAAAGTGCAGGGAGTGCTGACTTGAGCGGCGAAAGTGATGATGATATGGCAAGTGGCGGAGGTGAAAGTGTCTTCTCGAGAAGCCGAAGTCCCACACTTACAGTCTCGACTGTCATGACAACCAAAGATAGTACGAGGGACAGCACGCCTGATGTTCCTTCATCGTTTGGACGTGTTGGGGCTTTACAAAAGGATGCTCAAATTAACAATAATCCTACGATAGTCGTTCCCGCCAAACCAAAACCTCAAACTTCAGCTTTCAAGAAAATGCTAGGTATTGGCTCTGGCGAATCAAGTCCTACAAACGGATGCGCAAATTGTAGTGGTCAGGGAGCATCGATGGCATGGGACACTGTGGGCTTACTAAGAGCTGAAAATAAGACTCTGAAAGACAGAGTCAATGTAATGGAAGGAGAGATTGAAGGGGCGTTAGACATATGCGGAGGTCTATTTCCTGTCAGGTCTGGATTATGAGGAGGACAATTGACAAAAACATACATATATTATCAACCAGCTTGAAAGAAAGCTGGTTTCGACTTGGGCATCACCAGGATGATGAAATCTACAAGAACGACCAAAAAATAAATACACCAATGACGACAATGACCAACCAACGGACTCAATAGCAGTCTTTATTATACCCCTTCTTGTTCCTGATATTTTTTTCTTTCTTCTTTTTTTGGTTTGCATGTCTCTCATGCACTCTGCTACCCATTGGATGGCTAGCTTCACAGTGTTGCTTATGATTAGCTGCACTCTCAACCTTTGGACATTTTCTTGGAGCTGAACTTGGATGTGTTTCTTGGCATACAAAATGGCATTTGCTCTGCTCATTATGGCTCACGGCTACGGGGGTGAAACAGCATAGTAACAGGAGTTGTGCGAATTTCTGCGCGGTGCATGATACGTTCTTTAAGCGAGGTCATGGAGGTGGATGATAAAACTTCCCGTGGCCTCGATTGGTTTTGATTTTGGGACTAGAGGTACAGAATGGATGGCCGCGGATAGCAACATATATCTAGATAGGTGTTGTCAATAGATGAATCGGAAAAGGGATACCTGGCGTTTGGTTGTTATATCGTGCGTGTTTGTATGTGCATTCTGGTGATGTTCTGGTGATTACTAACTCTATTTATGATTTGCTCCAGGAAGATAGTCAATCATGGTGGCGATGAAAGGTATAAGTCACATTTACTCTAGGTTTTAGCGGATTACGCAGGGGGGGTTACCTAGGCTACGTAGGTAGGTATCTACATGGCACATGGAATCTGACGACTTGGAGACATGGGTATGGGTGTGTATTGTGGTTGTATGTTATGTTGTGTGTAATCTTGGAGTGAGGATAGTATAGTATTGTATATCGAGATACTTTGGAGTTTGCAGTCTGGAGTTTGTGTGGAGAAAAGAATCGAGAAAGGAAAAGAATCTAGGTACATTGTCATATTGGGACTCCAGTTATGCAGGTTTACAGGGTGGGTAGTTAGCGAAGAAAGACCTACCAATACCAGAGGTGATAATGCCACGCATAGCATGTAACATCCTACCATATGCGACGCACAACATATATATCTTCCCTACAAGTCGATGTGAGATGAGTTCTGTGATGATGCGTTGGAGAACATAACGCCGGCCCTGTTCTGTCATGTGAATTGTCTACGTTCTATAATGGCACATTTATTCATACACTATGCAGCCAGCTAGGCATAGCATCTTGTATTTTACAACTTCATGAAGATTTACATAGTACACACAATCACATCAACGCATAGGATTCTCAGTATGTAATGTACGACAAAAGTGGTCAATACAGATTTGATCATTTTCGCAATAATATTCTATCATCCTAAGATAAATAGCTAACGTGCGCAGAAATTCCAGTGATATCAACAACTATCCATGCCATCATATAAACTATCGTCTTAAAACTATCGTCTAAGATCCATTGTAAGCTCAAAAAGATCGTGGTTTTGGGTCCGAGGAGCATTTATTCATCCGATTTCCATCACAATTTTGCGGCAATTCTACACGCAAATATGGTGTCGAGAGAAAGAGCACTAATGAGCTGCAGCACTAACAGCCTTGGCCGTTTCTTTAGTCTCGCGTTCTAGGAGTGCCTCCATGACACCCACTGGACCAGCGGCCTTCATTTCCTTGACAATTTGGTCCACGCCAAGTTGTTGGTCGGTCCAAAGAGGTTCTGGAGCCTCGCTGCCAGCTTCGCCTACACCGATAAAACCACCTTCGGCGGCCCATTCGGAAGTGCGTTTGATACCGAGTTCGGTGAATACAGAATCGATGGCATTGACAAGATGTTCACGATATTCGCGAACATGGCCTGGTGTGGGAGTGATACGAAGGCGCTCTTGGCCAACAGGAACGGTAGGATAATTGATAGACTGGACATAAATGCCGTGAACATCAAGAAGCATGTCAGATGCACGTTTGGCAAGCTCCGCATTTCCAACAAGAACGGGAATAATGTGAGAGGGGTTAGGGATGACTGGAATATCGCGCTCGCTAAGTGAGTCTTTGACGGCTCGAGTATGGAGTTGTTGAAGGCGGCGGTCACCTTGGTATTCCGATTGATATTCAATGGCGGCTTGTGCACCGGCCATGGTTGCGGGTGGAAGAGAGGTGGTGAAAATGAAACCGGCAGCAAGAGATCGGATAGCGTCAACCATCTTGTGGGATCCGGCAATATAACCACCGACACATCCGTATGCTTTGCCTAGAGTTCCAGTGATGATATCCACGCGGTCCATGATGGTACCCTTTGGACGGCCTGCAAGATGAGCTTCATAGTCTAGATGTTCTGCTACACCAGCGCCGTGTGGTCCATACATTCCTACTGCATGGACTTCATCGAGAAAGGTAAGTGCGCCGTATTTCTCGGCTAAATCGCAAATCCCCTCAATGGGGCCGATTGAGCCGCACATGCTGTACACGGATTCGAATGCAATAATCTTAGGAACTTCACGTGGAAGAGATGCCAACTTGGCCTCTAAATCCTCCAAATCATTGTGCTTGAAGACCATTTTCTTCGCGCCAGAGTGCCTGATGCCCTGAATCATAGAAGCGTGATTCAAAGAATCCGACAAAAATACACAATCGGGCAACTTGCTACCAAGGGTCGCAAGAGTCGCATCGTTCGCCACATAGCATGAAGTAAAAACAAGCGCAGCATCCTTAGCATGAAGTTTCGCAATTGATGCCTCAAGGCCAACCGCATGCTGGTTATGACCTGAAATATTTCTAGTCCCACCAGCACCAGCACCATATACATCAAGGGTTTCATGCATCGCCTTCAGGACTTGTGGATTCCGGCCCATGCCAAGGTAATCGTTGGAGCACCATACCGTCACTTTCTCATTCTTGTCGGCCATGTGAGCCCGGGGGAATTCCTTGGCCAACCGGTTGATATTGTTGAAGTAGCGGTATGACTTGTCCTTGTGCTTCTTCTCCAATTCCGCGTTATAGAATCCTTCGTAATCGAACTTGGGGGCCTTTGATTGGTCATGGCGAGTAGCTTGAGTTGGTGGGCGCGTTTGCTTGATGTGTTGAAATGGTACTATTCATCTTACGTTAGAAGATGACTCGACACGAACAATTGGGGGAGGCTCGGAAAAGAGAATACATACCATTTTCACGACCAAACACAGTATCCTCGACAGCCCTCGCTTCATGGGATCTGCTAGTGTGAAGTTTTGCCTTTCCTGTGCTAACTTTTCCGGAAAAGGCTCGAATGGCCTTCATAGCAGTCACGCCACCAAATCCAACCTTTCCGGCCTTTGCGGTTTGGACGGCGAGAGCTTTGCCCATGACTGGACATCTACCAGCAATGGTCTGGAGATTGGACATACTGCCCCCACCTGGGGAGGCATGGGGACGAGCGGAGGTCGAAAGGGATCGGAGGGTTGCGGGCGAGGTCTTTTGAAGAAATGGGCACATTGCCCGACCTTTGAGAACGGCTTCCATAATTAATTGCTTGTTCGATGAGTGGATCGACAATGGATTCGAAGAATTGAATTGGGAGCAATGACCCTCGTAAAATTTCCTTTGAACCAGGAAATGCGACGAGCGAAAAGAATATTGAGGGAAGAGTGAATTTATTTGGAAGAGTAAAAAGAGAACAGAGCGGCGGGATGATAGATTATTATGTACGGCAGAGGACTGGACTTTGTATAAAAACTTACCGAGGGGTGGAAAGAGTAGAGTACAGTAAGAAAGAACCCTGACTAAATTAATACTGTCACAACTATAATTATCGATGTAACGGGAAATGGATTAAATCTTTCCCCGATGGATGATTATTTGGAATAAGCAATTGATGATTGGTCAATTAAATGGAATCAATGAAGATTTAAAGTATTTGATACCTATTTGAGTAATTTGAAGATTGTCCCTTGGAGCTAACAATGATTGTTTTATAAATGGGTAAAATAGGTATATAGCATGACTCTGATACATTCTCTTTGTGCTCCTCGAGGTTGTTCGAGATGGTTCGAAGTTGGATATGTGTACTTATCTACTTAGCACATACCTTTGTACGAGTACATCTGTCTAGTCGATAGATAGATAGATGTATATATAGATATAGATATAGATATAGATATAGATATAGATATAGATATAGATATAGATATAGATATAGATATATACACACACACATATATACACACATATATATACACACATATATAGCTTGAGTAATCAAAAGCAAATCTTCTCAATATCTTATCGTGTCTTTCATACCGGAGAGACTTTCATTTTCAAATCCCGAGTTCTACTCTGGAATCAAATCAATTCTCGGGAATCTTCGCAAAGTTTCAAAGATCCCTTGGTATCCTGGTAGTCATAAACTAAAGTAAAGGCTATCCACATCCGGGGTTTCCAATCATATCGTATTCGGACTTGAAATAAAATAGTTTGAAAATTCTGGAACTCTGTACTCGACTCTTGCCAAGTTAAAATTCTACTTAGTTCTAGCGTCAATCGAGTACTTCCATCAGAAATTCTAGAAGCGATGCTAAAGAATCTAATCATATCGTAGGGCTGCTTCATGGCGGTGCTTGCAAAAGCCAATCAAAATTTAGGCCATGTCGTCCTTCTTGAAAGACGACAATTATGCAAAAACATTGACGGGCAACAAACTGCAATTCATCAACAGTTGTCCTTCCCCGTCAGACAAAGGCTTTTGAATAGTCTCGACACCAATCGGAATAAAACGTTACAAGGAAGCAGACATCCATCAAAGATCACCCAATACCCACCTACAGATCCTCAACTTTCTCCACGGAAGTAAATTCCCGCGGTGACGCATCAATTCTTACCATGACTGTGTACGGAACTACATCAGTCAACACAGTCGGATATGGACACAAAGCAGAATGATGGTATCCCGTCTGTTCTAGTGAACAATATACATAATACGCATCAAGTAACACGGTGTATCTACACGGCCTGCATGGGATGCATTCATAGTTGATTACTCTTTTCCAACGTTAGATATTTATTTACATATGTGATCGTTCCGCTCCAGCCACTTTGAACTGCTTGAGTGTTGTTGAGCCAATTAAATGCAGTGGTCAGAATGGCACATCGCCCATCTGTTGACAACATACATGCGTCTAGGGGCGGGAAAAGATCGCTTGCCTAACACGAACGTTGAATCTGCAAGTTCGGATTAAGGGCTCGCAATTCTGTGTTTATTTATCAGGACCAATAAATAAAGCGACGTACGTACTCTGTTTAGTGTATCTAACATGCAGTTGGGTTCGGTATTTATTCACAAGGTCGCACAGATAATACTGCCATCTGCTTGAATGTAGCTGTAGCGGGAGAGGGAGAAGTTGAGTATTGAAGGTATTGAAGTGTTCAAATTATGAACCATAGTCGTACAATTGGCAAGTAAATTTTCATTTCTTTTCCGGGGATGATGGTCAGCGTGAAGGTTGTGATATTTCTCTCGTCTTCCCCTTCGGGAGTTGGGCCAACTGGGTTTGATGGATAGGATGTGCGTGGCGTGGCTTCGAAACAGAGTTATGGTATTTTATAATGGAATCATGATTTGAATGGCAGAAAACATCAGCTTCCCTCAATCTTCATTCACAGATTATTAGTAATCAAGATCTACTTGAACAATTAAAGAAGTTCATTTTGCAATTCCACTTACCAAATCCCCCCCTTGTTCAACTGCCATGTCGGTAAAGGCACTCTCTATTGATTGCACATTCTGAATCT
This sequence comes from Botrytis fragariae, assembly GCF_013461495.1. Taxonomy (NCBI): domain Eukaryota; kingdom Fungi; phylum Ascomycota; class Leotiomycetes; order Helotiales; family Sclerotiniaceae; genus Botrytis; species Botrytis fragariae. The sequence goes on from NW_023500993.1 coordinate 2,259,592, forward strand.
AAATACGTACTAACAAATTTCCCGAAGGGTCGTTGATCAAGCTAAATGGCTAGAGGCATGTCACGAACTCCTCGCCATGGAGACAGTTCATTTCCGCTCACAAGCTGCATCCAACAGGACCCTTGAGGACTTCCCACAACCAAAGTCACGAAAGATTGTACCTTTACATCACTTGCCAGTCCCATTATGCTCTCCTATCTTTTCAACTGTCGCAAAAATACACTATTTACTACTCCATGCTCTCCCCAGATCGCAAAGCGGGCTGTTCAAGTTGCTGCATCTTTACCGATAATCTTCATCATCTCTCACCCGTCTCAACCCTTGAGACATAACGCTGGCGCTTGTGTCTTGTGCGCCGATTGCAAGTGGGAGAATAAAAGAGGGGATCAGATGGTGCTACGAACGGCTCAGCTCCTTCGAGGCAGAATCCAACCACGACTTTGGATTACAATAGAACAGGACTGAGATGAATAGAATTTAAGAAGAGAATGATGTTAAAAAAAGGCAAAGAGAGGAAAGTCTGGTCTGAGTTTACTCTGAAAAGGTTTAAATGAGACTTTCACATACAGTACCTGTGCGAGAGGACCAAATTGATCACTGGTTACATATATATTATTGAACACCACTCCATTTGGAAGAAAGTATGAACTTATGAAAGTTTGGAAGTGCCATGATGAGAAAAAGATATGGGGGAGCGTGAAAATGAGAGATCGAGCATCGCAGCTCTTTTAGATGCGAGTTCGAGTTCGAATTCGAATTTCACAATTATATGACGCTTATATTTGCGTAGATGCCGTTAATGATCGGGTTTCCAGATTTAAATCTATTCGCATGAAACAAAGCTATGTTGAATAATTCTTTACAGGATCTTATGAATCGAATCTATCAGTCCGTTATATTCAGATTTATCAAATGTTGGGTTTGTCATAGACTTTCAGACCTGCAAGTCTAAGCGAACGCCACTTCCCCGAGCTTACCCCACATCCCAAGTAATGGACTACGTCAACACTTCGAGCTTCTGGAATTGAAGCATTCCGCTGGTTCCACGAGTACCTAATTTGAATAGCTTTGAAGAGGCGGGCTAGCACAAATGATCAACTTGATGATTGAAACGTTATGTTTGTATAAGACACGGGTAGAGAATTGTCAATATGTCATTTGTTCGACTCCTTCACGTTGACATCATTATATACAAGTACGCATAGCTAGTGGTGGCGTTACATGCACTTTGTGTACTTAGCTGTTGTCCAGAATATCTATAAGAACACTGCTTTCAATATTTCTTCTCCTTCCTTAAACAACTATCCATATTCAGTGCTCACTTCTTGAATACTCATCCGAACAGCAATCAGAAATCAAATATCACTCATACCCACACATACAGTCATGGCAACCGCAACAGCCCCTGGAGAGAACTTTGAAGTTCGCCAAATTTCTTCGACTGAGGACTGGCACCCCGACCCTTCCAAATCTATCCCTCTTTCTCCCGCTCGCCAAGCACTCATTGACGATATAATTGCTCTGTATAGCTGCGAACCGACCATTGAGCGTGTCAAACGATACACGCCCGATTGCGTATATGATGACCAGTTTGTGTATGCCAATGATCGGTACAAGATGGCTGGACAGTGGTTTGCGCTACCAAAGTTGTTCAAGGATAGTAAGAACGAGGGGTATCAGGTTGTAAGAAGCGACGATGAAGTGATCCAATTCAAGAATGAACAGGTATTCAAGATTCATTGCTAAACAGCTTGATTTACGTCTAAATAACTTCTAACAATGGGATAGTCATGGACCTTTAAAATTATTCCAAAAACTGCCACAATAAACGCACTTGTGACTTTGTCTCTTGATCCTGAAACTGTCCACAGCGATTTCATACGAGTCAAGTATCACAAGGATCAAGCTAATGATAAAGACTACAGCCATGAGGGTGTAGGCTTTTCATTCAAGAAGTGGCAGGCAGATCAAGTTGCAAAACACATGAGCAGTGATGAGGTTGCAGTTTTCAAAGAGGATAGTACTGCTGGAAAGGAACCTGTCAGGAAGTATGGCGATGGTAAGGGCGAAGCTCCACTGAAAGATTTGTAATGCCTGGTTAGGAACACACGAATAATATTGTAACTTGTCGCTGATTTATGTTACCATGTGAAGCATCATCTATGCAGAGTGATATGGATGTGAGATCATACATAGCCGTCTTCAATACTGAGAAATTACATCATCTCTATCTAGGATACCATTGAAGCAAAAGGTAACCGCGATATCGTGACTTCTCCTACAGACTATCCAATAGCGCACCGCCAGCTTCTCTGAAGAGCATCCAAGGATCTTGCCAGTCTTCTGTCGATCGAGTTTCAGACGTCGTGTCTTCGAAGTTTATCAGGTTTGGCTGAGGCTCAAAAAATTTGCCAGTCGTTGATCTAGGTGCAGAATCCTCAATTGAAGTCTCATTAAGCTCGTGAATAGGGTAAGGGATTTTGATGCCCTGCCCAGTTGATGATAAGAAGTTGTGATCTGATGGAACTTCCTCAAGCCATTCTGATGATGCAAAACTTGGCGGTACAGCCCTAGTGCATTCTTCCTTGTTTCCTCGTGGCTTTTGATTTTTCTCCATATATCTATCAGTGATTACTTCTGAGAAGCTGAAAGTAGGTCGTTCAAGCTCGTTCGAGTATCCTGGGTCTCTAAAACATGTGCACCACGTGTCGTCGTTTCTGCTTCGTTTTGGTGACTTGAGGGTTCTCTTGTCTGTTCCGTCTTCTGATCCTCCGTCACTGGACACATCTGTGTTCTTGGATTCGACAGGCCGTTGTGATACCGTGTCTGAAGTTTCATGATGGCCGCCAGTCTTCTCAATTGTTAAGTGTTGCTCGGCTACGTGACTATGAATAGTGTCATATACGTTTCTCGGTTTGGGAGCGTGGAACCCAGAATGTTGATGTTTCAACAATGCAGAAAGATTGGCCCATGATCTTTCGCTGTTCATTATGGAAACCGACGGATCCAGCTCACACCAACCGCATGCCAATTTGCTTTTACTCCTCATCCCAGCTTCAGACTCATCCACAGCTGCGTCTCTGAGAAATATGCTTCGGTCGGCGTTTTCTTCAGTTCGTCGGTATATATGGGCATCGGCTATCTTGTCCGCAAAAGATATACTTAAAGTCAAACCAGCGCTCTATAACATGGTACTCGGTGTCCCCAAATCTGACATCTAGTTAGTGCTCGCACATAAAAGCAGAAGTTAGTTAGAACTAGTCTATTCCAAGTAGCCGGGCAGGTTTCTTCGCCACCGCTTCAATGACTTGTAGTGATAACACCTCTTCCTTGGTAAATCTCCTCTCCTCAATAGTTCCTTCCTTCCAGGAGAACGTGGAATAATGCTTCAGCTTTAGCATCGGTAATTGCATGGGTGCGTTATCGCTGTATGTCTGGAATCCCATGGTGAAGGAGAGATATCTTTGTGAGACAAAAGAAAATTGACGTGATTGAAGGTACGAAGTTGTACCTGATGATGGAGAAATGTTGAGTCATTTTATGAACAACAATCGATTATCTCTTCAGAGGATAAGAACGAAAGCTGAGGTACAATCACACCTATATTGCGCCTTCCTGTTGAGGTCTTTTCCAACCCGTAAACCTAGATAGAGAAAAATTGATTTCCACCACACCCCAAATGTTCGTCTTGCCAATCTAGTTTGGCTTGAGGAGAGAAACAGAACGTGACAAGTGTGTAAATTCCATGAAAGCTTTATGGTTTCCTATTCACCAGTAGAAATGCCATGGACTAAAGCATTGTGCAGTATGCGCTTGTGCAGCTATAAGGAGCTTCTGTTCATTGCCATCAGAACTCGAAGCTGGAATGAAATCGGAATGAGACGAAGACATCTATCCATCGAGAAATGAGAAGAGGCTGTCAAGCACGGGCTATCAAAGGGAAACAAATTCCATCAGCAAGGAGTTGGAAGAATAACTTCTCCCTAAGGCCTTTGACATTCAATTGAAACCTTCCATATTCCATATACGGGAGCCTACCTGGTTAAAACCAAAATGACTGTGGACTGATATTGATAGACAAAAATTAAGGTAAGGCGATTTACCGACCAGCTGGTCACTTTTGGTGCATTAAAGAGCTAAATGGTCTCCTTCAATTGATAAATACTCATTTTTGTCTTTCTGTTCTTTACTCCTATTCACCTTGGATGAGAAGTCGAGAAGATTCCGAAGTTTATATCCTCCGATCTATACCTAGTGAACTATTGTTAGATTATTCCACTATATTGCTGTCTTCTCCTGCGAGATCCAATACCCTTTCTCCCGAAACGTCTGTAGCATCAACCAAATGTAGATCTTTCCATCCTTCCTCTTCGCAGTAGACACCGAGCAGCACAAAATCACTCAGCTAGGGACGGGCTAGGTAGAAGCTACAATTTGATCGATAGACTCCCCTACAGTTATTTCAGAACAAAGATCTCCTACTACGAGGAAATATGTGCTACAGTTTCACTTAACATGCATATACCAAAAATTGAATCATACGAACTGCAATATTCACTTGCGCGGTAGGTGGTTGTGACCATGAGAGTTCCGAATTTTCTGAGTATATCAATTCTTCTCCGTTCAGCTTCTAGTGGGTCTGGAATCTTGAAAATGAGTAGCTACCAGAACTTTTCCATTGTCATCAACAACTTAAAATTACTTTATTCTTAGTAAGGGTGCAGTTCAGTACTTGGTTTTACTTTGAGACTGCCAGTAACAACTCAGACAGTACACCAGGTACTGTGGAAGATCATGAACATGGATCCTATCGAACAATTGCTACTACAGCAGGTCAAAGAAAGATACTCCTGGAACAGCAAGTAGTTTTTTCTTGACCTTTCTATTTGATTCTAACCCTAACAGGTACTTCTCGTTCACTTGTCACCATATCTATTGAAAGCATTTTGCTACAGCAAGTTAGAGAAAAGTACTCTTACAAAGGTACTTAAACGCCCCTCTGCAACTGCTTTTGATGCATAGCTAACTAAGTTTTGGATAGAACTCCCACAGATACTCACTATGGCCCCGGAACCTCCATTACAGACATCGCGCAACCCAAGAATAACTTCAAGAGCCTTTGCTGCCACCTTTAACCTCACCTTTACCACTTCCTCGGATAGTAGACTATCAAGCTTTTCTTCGGCTGAAAATCAACTCAAGGACATGCTTGTCAATTATAAATTCGAACAACAGGGCTTTCCTCAATACTCGAGATTTCCCCTTGAGATTCAGCGAAAGATCTGGATACACACACTTCCTGATCCAAGAGTTATCCCCATATCATATGACGATACTACCCAGGTTTGTCAGAGTACCAGTTCAGTTCCAATAGCCTTACACGTTTACAGTATCTCTAGAATTGAAGCATTGAGATTCTATTCATTATCCTTTGGTACCACGAACGAAAACGGTCGTATTTACTTTAGATTCGGGTTTGATATACCTCTATTGTTGACCAACATCTTCGACAGAACCCAACCTACTAAGTTACCCGCTGAAAGGTTTCAAAGCTTCATCAATAGCACTCAAAACCTTGAAAATCTTGACGCAATTGCTATGATACCCGGATTGGTCAAATCAATTTTTGGCCCTCATCCGAGACCATGCCCATATCTCTGCAACATAGTCGTCAAGAAAATGCCAAACTTGACGCATCTGCTATCTGCAAATTGTACTAGAGAAACAGATGAACTACCTATCGGTATGTCTGGATACCTTGCGGGCTATAGGACCATTGGCACCAAAGTATGCAGTGATCTATCCTTATCCATGAAGGCCTATGCACTGAATGAAGACGCTCAACGCCGGACCGACAACTTCAAGAGGTTCTGGAATGTTTATTGGTGCCAGACGTATCTAGAGCTGCATGGCCTACCTTTGGTATTGGTGCAGGAGAAGGACCTAGAAGTTGGTGAGGTCAAGCGATTTTCTCGCATAGGGGATGAATGGGGAAACTCCCCATGGATTCGATCTGTGCTAGGCTATTCCCGTCCAGAGGAGGTTTTGCCGGAAGAGTGAACCTTGTTTTGTTGCGGGTTGGTGAAATTTAACAACTACATACTATTTTTAAGTTTTGGTTTGGGAGAGACTGCTTAATCAATGAGGGACTGATTCATTGGTGTGGGAATACATCATCAGCGGGAGGGAACACGCCAGAGGCTGTGGTTATTCTTATAGTTGCCGAATGATCTCAAAAAAGAAAATCACAATTATCTAAACATGCGTGTGATAGTAAACGCCCAAAATGAGGCTTCCGTGTCAATGCCTAATCAAAGGTCAGAAAGTCCAACGGAAAGTGAGTACATTGAAGGAAAGTCTAGACTGTATCGCTAACAACATCTGAAAAAAATGACAGCCAAGGAGAAAGTAATGAGATAAATTTGTCTTCGAGTAGACTTCTTCGGTGATATTGAAGGTTTCTTGGCTTCTTCTCTGTGTCTGCAAGAGTTATTTACTTCAATGATTAATTATTTTGAGAATGTTTAAAGCTCACTAAAAGCTCACACTCGCAGCGCTCGTGACTTTTTCCCAGTAAATTTTGAGGCGGCTCCTCCTGTAGAGCAAGCTGGGTGTCCTTTCGAAAAGGACAACTCGAGGCCAGCTCGTTGACTCTTGAGTGATTGTGCGTCGCGTTGCGTATCCTTGAATACAGAGGCATGTGCGCAGGATATAGATCAAATTTTTATCGGATACTCAAATAAGAAAAGAGATAAAACGGTATTATCTGCGATCTTTGCAAAATTACTGATGTTGCTTTTGTCGATGTGACGTTTCTTTTTCGGCTTTAACGGGACTGTCGGGAACCTTCTTCCATCGTCCCCTTTAAAGTGGAAAAACAATTAGCGAGTACTAGCCCTCCAGTATTTTCATATGTGTTATATAATGAGCTATCTATAGTTTCTCAAATCTACAAATTTGTCACTTTCGTGATTGATCTTTTCCGTCCCATTTGGAATGCTCACGTGCTGTCATCTGCGAGATTAACACAAACTTGTGCTTCAGTTCAACGCATAGCTGAATTCTAATCAGTGTATATCCGTTGGGATAAACGAGTACTGGTAGATATTATATTTCAATTGAATCTTCAGAAGTATTGATCTGACAATGTGGGTCATTCGTGGGGCAAGTGCTTTACTATTGAACATTACTAAATTATTATTATATTCAAGGACGGCTTTGCATATCGTACAGTTACATGCTTATTTGCTCGAGTTCAGGTGGTTGCGATGAGAATCTCTCGAAGTTGCACATCATCACCGTGGTAATTGATTCAGGTGTTTAGTTAATACCAGATAGTTGTACCTATTCAAACTCTCTCGGTGTGACTCATAAAGTCGCATGTGATCAATTGTTATGATCTCACCTCCAACTAGACTGGACTATCAAAATATGTGATAATTTCTTTTCCAAAAATTTATACAATCACCATAAGGACGAAATAAAAAGGCAAAATATCCCATTCAAACGACAAGCATGGCCGAATTTCAGGATGCCGTTACCAAACTGGTACAAGAATCACTGGCAGCGACACCGTATGCCTGCAAAAGCCTCATACCACTTTCCGGCGGTAGTTCAAACTATCTATACCATGGAACTTTAATGGAAACTCTTCCTGATGGTACCACGGTTGTGATAATCAAGCACACTGAGCCTCATTTATTTTCCAACAAAAATTTCAAACTAACTACTACCCGAACGGTCAGTTGTTTTCATCTCCTATTCTATATTCACGTCAAACAAGCAACAATTGTTTTTTATCTTTCACTTCGACTATAAAATCCATAGACTCCTAATTTGATGACAGTTCTATGAATCTCAAATTCTCAAATACCTCACAGCTTTCCCGACTCAGTCTGTTTTTTACAATAACATCACAATTTCTACCCCCAAACTCCTCCATTATGACCCTGGCACCAATACGCAGGTCCACACCCATCACCCCTCTCCAGATTGCACCAACCTGAAGTCCTACGTTCTCAAATACCACACTGCTATAACTCCCTCAACCGCCTCTGTTATCGGCCACTCGCTTGGAAACTGGCTTAAGAACTTCCATAGCTGGGCCAACTCTCCAGCACAGAGTGAAGTGCGAGAAGTCATGGAAGGGAACCATGCTATGAGGACTTTAAAGCTGGCAATCAATTACACGAATCTTGTCACAATGATTGATAGCTTCCCAAAAATTCTGGGAGGGAGTAGAGATGTGTTTGAAAATGTGGAGAAGGAAATGCTGGCATGGATAAATGGGGGTGGAGAGGGGACCAGGGAGCTAATTCACGGGGATTTTTGGTGTGGAAAGTAAGTTTCTTCAGTCATGGTTTGCAGTCAATGTTTTCAATATGATGGTAACGGTAATGCTCATATTGTGTCAATTTTACCATAAGAGTGTTAGGTTCCATATATCGGCGACTGGCCCAAGATTGAAGGGTACCATTAAGTACTCGGAGTGTGTGGGCGTATTTCATGAACTACCAGTCACTGATTATCAATATAGTGTTCTTTTACCCGACACACTCTTATCCCCCAGCACACCAGCAGCCATCTTCATAACTGACCACGAACTATCACATCTCTCGACCCCGATTTTTGACGTAGCTCAGATGTGCGCGGAACTGTACATGCTCACATTTTTCAAATCCATTCCGGCAGGCAAAGAAATTCTTACTGCATTCATAGAAGGCTATGGATCAATCGAAGAGGATAAGCGATGGAGGATATTGATCTACATTGGATGCCACTTGACATGCTGGGGATCTAGAACTGCAGGTTGGGGAACATCGGAACAAGTAGAGGCGTGTGTGCAGCTGGGTCGAGATTTAGTAATTAACGGCTGGGAGAGAAATAGAGAGTGGTGTACGAGGGAGGGGTGGGCATTTCTAATTGAAGATTAAGATTCATAACGAATCTCAATTGTCAACTATAGTAAGAGGTAATAACTTCTTGCTGCTTGAACTAATAGTAAGACATAGTAAGTTTACCGAGTCCCTGAGTGTAAATTACTGGAGGTTTACCTCCTTAATAATCTTACGATCTGTGAGAATATTAGTACTGTATGTATACGAAAAAATATATTCAGTTAAGGGAGACCTGATTTAAGAGATCTACTTAGCTTGACGAAGGTTTGTGATTTTAGCTTCGATATGAAGGTTCATTTAAAGAATCGAAAATCATTTAGATTTTTGAGGAAGTCGTCATATAATAATATAATTCTCAACTGTGAATTGATCGTATTTGATGATATATGATATCGTATAATCGTGACTCACATAAATCTATGTTCATATAATGTTATATTAAAATGTGATTTGTATAACATGGTTTATTATCGAGTTATTAATATCATTAGGTCACCACTTTTTTCATTATTTAATTACTTCAATTTCAATTTGTCATATTTCAATGAATTATTATATTGTGGAAATATAATCAAAAAAAGCCTAAATTATTCTAACTATTAAAGTTATTCAAAAATCTAAAAATTTGATAATTATGAAAGCTATGAAAATCTATTTAATATTTTGATTTATATTACATAATAGAATTAATAATCGAAATAACCAAATGGAAATTTAAATAAATAAATATAAAATAATTGAATTAAAAAAGAAAGTGCTTTTTTAATATATGATTAATATAGATGATAAAGAGTCTATATCTAAATTGAATAATATAATAGATATAATAAATTAAATTCTTAAATTATAAGAAATAAAAAACATTAAAAAGATTTGAGCTTATTGATTTATAAAGTATTATAAAAAATTAAAGATATATTTTAATTATATTTATAATTTTCAAGAAGCTTTTTATGAAGATTCTAAATCTATTAAAATGTAATTTCAAATGATATTAAATATATAACGTGTTTTATTAGTAAATGGGTTATATCAGTATATAGGTCATTTCAAAAATCATCTAAATCAAGCTTCTTAAAATATTCGTATTTTAATAACCAATTAATTTTTTCTTTGAATAAAAGGTATTAAATGATAATTAAAATCTAGGTTTTTTATAAATATAGTTTTTATATAGATATTTCTATTATGTTTTTGAAAAAGTAAAAAAAGTTATAATTTTTGTTGTAAAAAGACTATTTCTATAATAACAATTTTATAAATTTGAATTCCTAAAAACTAATTAGATTTTTATGGTTTGTATATATTCAATTATTTTATATTAAAGTTTCAGAAACTTTTCTTTATAAATAAATAAAGTATATGATTATATATAGACAAATTTTATATATAAAATAAGTGACCTATATATTGATATAACACACTCACTAATAAAACACGTTAAGCAAAATATAATATTCAAAATTATAATTTCTATAATTTCAATAAAACAGATTTTATAAAAGGGATTATAGTTGTTTGTATAATTATAATCAATATTAAATAAAATAATAGAAGTAAGAAAATGTGATTAGGTGATTCAAAATTAGCTATTGTAATTATATATAATAATAGAGAAAATAAAATTATGTTTCTGTTTCTTATAATTTAAGAATAAATCTATTTTTCGAATTAGTGTATTAGAATTATTTTATAAATTAAAGTATTAAATTTATTTTCAATGAATAAATGAATAATAATAATAAAATAATTGAAGTATTTTGATAAATATATTTTTAATTAAAAGAAAGTAAACATTGAATATCAATACTAAATGAATATAAAAATTATAAATTAATATCTTTTTAGTTATATTGTAAACCAAATAATATAATACATATAAAGCTATTAATATATTTTGATTATTTAATATTGAATATTTTAATATCATGAAATATTCATATTATAATCAATTTAATAGATGTATTAAAATATATATTGATTATATTTCTAAGATTGAATTCTTTATATTTTTCAAAACTATATACCAGTAATCATTTATATTTTAGAATATGAAAACTGGATTTTAAGAAATTAAATTAATACTATTTAATCCTAAAGCTAGTATGATTCATTACAGAGTGGATTACATTATTAAATAGATTGCTTAAAAATGCACCAAATTTGGTTATTTTTAATATTCCTATTTTAATAACTAATCATCATTTTTGAGAAATAAAACAGTATAAAATAATAATAAAAATTTGATTTCTTAGAAATCTAATTTTTATATAAATATTTCTACTATATTCAAGAAAAAATTGAAAATGTTACGATTTTCGCTATAAAGAAAGTATTTTCACAATAACTTTATATTAATTCTAATTTTCAATAAAAATTTAAATTTTTGTAATAATTTTATAATTGAATTTTATGTATTCAATTTTTAAAAAATCTATTGATAGATAAGGAAAGTGTATGGTTAAGTGTAGACAATTTTATATATACACTGAGTGATCTATTTGATGATATAATCTACTTGATAATAAATCACGTTATATTTTCAAGATTAGATATTCGAATTGATATATCTAATCCCCCTCTCTTAATATAAATTCTTAGATTTCTTAAATATTTTATAATTTAACTAGAACATTTTTTCAATCAATTTTAATAAAACCTTAAATAAATTATTATTAATCAAGCTTTTCTATATTTATATTCAAAATTATACTAATTTTGACTAAAAATATAAAAACAGTAATGTATAAGGGTATACTTATAAATATAGAAAATTATATATTTTAAAAAGTAATTAAGATATTAAGCAAATATTGATATATAAAAACGATTTAATTATATTCAAAAGGAATATTTATTAAATAACAGACTTTTGATATATTATTTCGATAAAAAATTAACATTTAGATTTAATATAATAAATATTAAAAAAGAAGGAATTCTAACAAGGAAATATCTTTTAATTAATATTATAATATACATAGAAAAACCAATCATAATTCAAAACTTTATTAAAATAGTATAATAGTATAATAGATCCTAGATTATTAGATTCTTAATAACTTTAATTGATTGATCAAATAGTTATTAAATAATATAAAATTGAAGTAATTGAATGATGAAAAAAGTGGCGACCCAGTAATATTAGTGATCTGATATTAACCATGTTACAATAAAATAATTATGAGCAATAAGAAAGTCGACTATACTAAGCTTTTGATTTAATTATTGTTTAATCGCTCCTTGAGTTTAAGAGATTATAATTGAATTTTATATTCTTGAAGATTCAGAGACCCGAGAGATCGCAGGCATTTGATTAAAATATTATAATAATAATAACTTTAATTACATATTGAAATCAGAATTTCAAAGGCATTATAACTAGAATTAAATGTAAAAATTCTATATGAAGTACTATAATCTTTTATTTGTTATTTAATTCTTTTTTGAGATATGAGTTTTGAAAATAATAATAATAATCTATAATAACAATCTTCAATATTATTCATTAGATTAATAAAGAATAGCATAAAAATCGCGTGAAATATAGGTGTCGTTCGAGTCTTTGGGAGACCCTCTAGCATGCTAGGTGAGAGTTCTCTTGTATGTAACCCCTAAGGGCTGGAATTGAGTTTAGCAGCTCGTATAATGCTTGCTGCTAAATCGAATTCTGATTCTTAGGAATTGATGAATAATTGGAGTATATTAATCTCCATCACATACATTAGAACCCTAACCTGGCATGTAAAAGGGTCTGATAGATCAGGATGACACTCGACCTTTAAGATTATATTAGGTTCTATATTGTTTTACTGGGTTCTATAGGTCATATATATATTACAAAATCTCAAACGTATCTTTCAAACAAATCTTATGTAATGGTATACTTGATAGATTTAAGCTTTATATATAGAATAATAAAATTTAAAATTAAATGATTTGAATAACAAAAGACTTATATAGCTTAAAAAAAGAAAAGAAAAATCTGAGTATTATTTCTTTAACATTCTCATAATATATGATATTCGAAAAACTACTCTAATGCCCCTAGTAGTGAGAGTATCTACTCTCATAGTATTAGAACTAATTTAAACTTACTATTATACTGTTCTGATTCTAGTTTATTATATCTGAATTTTATATACAAACTCTGACTTCTAAGATTAATTCTAAGTCTCTGGTTCTTAATTTAATTCTTTTGAGTTTGAATTTTAGATTTCTATATAAATTATTTCGATATTAGATCTCGTAAGTTCTAGTTTTATAGTATAAGCTCTGGGCTTTAACATTCATTATTTTTATTTTGAATATAGTTTGGTTTAAAACAATAGATTCTAGCTATTATAGAACTTGAATGATACAATTGTAAGCTTGAGTCAATTTGAGTAATGGAAAAGAAGCTTTTGTGACTTTTAATGGCACGTGAGTAATTCAGCATACAAAATCTAAGGAAGATAAAGTACTCAAGTTGTACGTTCAAAGATGTATAATATATATACTTCTGATGAAATTAAAAAACTATTTGATGATTCTTGTACATATGTTTACTGAAATCTATGACTCAAAGTTAATAAGAAAACCCCAATAAGCTCAAGATATACAAAAATTAAGAAACTTTGAAAATCTTTTTATTAAGATAAATATATTCAGCAGAGAAAGTCGGAATGTCAAAAAAGAAATTATTCGATCACTCATTTTTGATTGAGCTTATATCCATAAAGTTAGCATCAATTATATCACTGTTCAATTAATAAGATAATAGATTTTTTCCAGCTATGTTTTAGCTATATAACAATTCAAAATCGATGAAATGTTAGTTTCTTCCAATAATCCTGATGATACAAAATTTTCAAGAATGATATGAAAATTATTCACCTTTTTTTTTCAAATCTCCTCTCTGATTAGACTTTTGTTTGGAAAAAACTTGAATGATTAGATCAATCAATTATACTAGATCATATATATAGAAAACTTCTTGTTGATTTTGATTCACAAACTTTTACTGAGTTTTTTGTGCCAAGCTGAAAAAATGTAAATTAAAAAATGATTTGCCTGCGTTCTTCAAAGTCATCTTGAGTATTTTGATAGATCTAAATTGCAAATTATACTGTATAGCTCTTGTGATGCCAAGTTTCAAACAGGTTTCTGTTCTTTGAAAAGGAATATAAGAATTATCCAAATATTGGAAGGTATCTGAAAAAGTAGTTGGTATTCCGGTTTCAATAGAATAAACCTACGAAATCTACGAAATATATTAAATCCTATTACTATTAGTCTTTATCGTATTCTATCCGATCAAGAGACCTTTTAAATAATCCCATTAATAGATCGCACTGAATCTTTAAATGATATTTATAGACCTCCTACTAAATCTACTGATCATGAACCTATGAATCTACAAATCTACAAATTGTTGAAACCTCCTATCTTTCTTGTTGTATCCTTTGTATTTCAAGTCAAATAGAATTGTTTTTCGAACAAAACTTCTCAACTCTGAGATTTTTCACTAAAACACTAAAACTTGATTTGGTCCAATTTATTTCTTCATTCAGTATAACCCTTCAACACATTTCTATGGAAACAATTATGAGGAAATACTCAATCTATAGAATAAAGTTATCCCTTATATTGTTTTATTGCTCAATCCACTTATTCTCAACTTATTTATTTACTGAATACTTTCAATTGATATTTATATATATAGATTACATATGTGAACCATCTGCATTTTTTCGAGTCAATCAACTTTCATCAATGAAGCTTGCTCTACAACATATCTATTAGAATACATTATATAGACCTATATTAGTTTATATATACAGAGTCTTTTCTTTTTAATTAGAAAGCTTCAAACGATATTATTATCATACCTCATATAATATTATGTGATAGATATTAAAATATTCATTCCTGCGATCATGATTTTTATAAGAAATAAGTAATATTGAAACAATTTAAACATATTCCTCGAATTATGAGATAAAACCAAGTTTTTCCCCTTAAATCTATGATTTATTTGATTAAGAATGCTATAAAACACAGGAAATGAAATACTTTTCTCTGATAAAATCATGATCTGTCTATATAACATAGAGATAATAGTAGATTTCTTGAGAATCCTAGTAGCTAGTGTATCTCTTTCAATGTTGAGAAAGATTAAAAAGACTACGATTTCTTGGAATGATCATTCTATGTGATTGACAATCAATTGATAAGATATATACACATAACCCAGAGAAGTCAGATATAACGAAATTCATATTCATGAGAGCGAACTCATTTTGTCGCTGAGTAGTTATATTATTTGTTAAACTATTATTAAAAATTGATATAATTATATCTAATCTCTGAAATGTTAAAAAAGAGTTTTGTCCTGTAAAAGCCAAACTATAATTAATTTTCTTCCAATGATATTTCTTAGATAATAGACTTTTAACTTAAGTTTGTCGATGTTTACAGGATATGACTAAGGTAATGAACAACTTTCAAATTAGAATTCTATAGACTGTTATTGGAAGAAACTTCAAAAGAACTTTCTATTGAATTGAAAAATTTATGCCTGGGTAAATATGTCTTAATTGACCAATAGTGAAGTTCGAAAGTTATATCTAGAAGTGAACATAATATTATATGTAGATGCTATAAAAACATGATTCAATTTCTCAATACCTATAAGATCAATAATAAATAAGAAAACTAAATTGAATTCATGAAATACTTTTATATTAAGTGATATAAATTTTATAATGATAGTCCTGAACAGTATTCTATATATTGATATCTCAAAAATCAGATTTTTCATTAAAACAATCTCAACTGGTATTTATAATACTAACCGATTTTTCAATCTAATATATAATCTTTGAGAAATCAATAAAACAAAAAGAAAAATATATAATTATCAATTACAATTCACGGAATCGATTTATATATTTTTTATATTTTTTATCTCAAAAATTGAAATGGATATATTAATTAAACTCAGAATTTAGATTTTTGTTATAGTAATATAACTTTGGTACTTGTTCTCTTAAAGCTCTATTTATATTCTGCTGGATTTCAATTTTGATTTTAAAGATAATTTAATGAAAGTTATACTAATAAATTTCCAGAGATTGAATTAATAATCAAATCTCTTTTCTTTTTACTTTATTGATTTGTTTCAATTCATATTTTAAATATAAAGCTTGTTAGCTTATAAATCTGGTGGCAGTATAATAAAATGTTCTAAATTCATTTTCTGACATGTTAGTTGAGGTATTAATATATAGAATGTTGCTATATGGGGTTATTACTTTTGATTTTATCCTACCTACTAGCTGTATATAATCCATCTCTATCTATAGAATACTTGAAAAGCTATAGTTTGATTTCTATAATCAAGCTTCAAAACTCCTACTATTTTATCATCTAGATTCCATGAATTTATAGTTTTCCTTAACATTCTTAATAAGTATATTCTTTTATAGTATATTATTAGTACCTTTTAATAATATTCGAGGTACTTTATTAGTATGTATACTATACTAGTATATCTATAACTTTTATCTCAATTATCTATATTTTATCTATGAAAATTAATAATATTATAAAATACAGTTGAATTATAAATAATCTAAAGATCGATCAATACTAACTTTAAATAAAAGATTTAAATATTATATTAGACCTTATTACATTCAATAGGTTACTGTATAGTAAATTATCATTTTATTAAAGAGTTATTGTTTATATATTTATTATATTATATTTTGTTCTTTTTCTTTTTCTTTTTCTTCTCTTCTTTACATATAGGCTTTTAAAGCTTTATCTTGTTTATCAAATGTTTAATTCGTTTTATAAAGATTATAAATTTTGATAATTGAAAGTATATTTATATGAGCTAGCAGCTTTATACTCTTAGCTAAAATTATGAATTCTCAAATATTGGTATAAATAAACTTCTTTGATATTGTGTAATATATCTTTTATCTAGAGCAGATTGAAAAAAGCTTTTATAGGATGATAAAGTACCTGAAATTACTAGATTTTAGAATCGATTAAAATAAATTTATTTATAAAAATCTTTAGTCGAATATTGGGCTTCAAAAATAGAACTTCCAAATCAAATAGAATTAATTCAACGTTATAGAGTTTAGTTTTGCTATTTGATATTATTATTATTATTTTAATGAACTAGTAGAAGGAAAAAAGACTAAGCTTAAAATGCACTCTATAATACGTGATCATATATTTACATAGTGTATCATTTTCATGTTCATAGATTTTTAAAACCTTTTCCAATTGATTATAAATCGTCACCGATGCTGGGGCGGGGTTGTTCTGTTCAGACAGGGGGGGAACCTTCAAAACTATTTCAATTTAGTATATACCTTTAAATAAACGTATGAACCGATTAGAAAAGAGATAATTCACTTAAAACAATTAAAGACTCTGAAATGTTGTGATTATTTTAGGTTAAAGCCTATAATGACATTATAATCAATTGAGGTTCTCTTTTAAGTAGAACTATAATAGCTTAAGGCATATTTGCCTTAGGTGTTTTTTAATATTCGAATCTAAATCCGAATTGAAATCTAAATATGAATAAGGATTCGAATAAGATTATAAATAAAAAGAATAATAAAAGAATATCACCCTGTTATTCTACTATACAATTACTCGATCGCTTAATTATTGAATTACTAAGATTTATAATAATACTATTAATAAAATTCATAAGATTAATAGTAAGACTTATAAGAATAAAGACGACGAAAATTAAAAAATAAGTTAAAATTAATTCAATATATATTAGAGGTGTAATTAATGACATTGTTAGTCAATAACTTTTAAAGTTAGATTTATTTTTAATTTGTTATATTAAGTCTTAATATTAATATGATATGAATAAGGTAGGTATATGAAAAGGCTAAGTACTTAACAAATTAGTTTTAAAAAGCTTTAAGTATTGTTTTATTCAGAAAAAGGAATTTGATTCTAAAACTTAGATATCATTCATATAATATATGTCAGCTGTAAGTGGAGCTTTTAATCCCTTTGTTGTTTATAAGGGAAAATCAGTACAATAATAATAATTTCTAATAGATTTAATACTTTATATAGAATAGGAATGAATTATTACAGAAAATAGATGAACTATATATAAATGATATTAATTTAGAATAATTTAAAAAGGGTTAATTCTTTAAATAATCTCTCTCTTATTAAATAAGCTAAAAAAAATTTATATTAGATGGGTATAGAAGTTATAGAACTACTAAATTTATGTTTAAATACTTTAAGTATGATATACACCTTTTATTCTTATTATTATATATATTACGCATTCTATAATGTCTTGATTCATCTGTTTTCTTGCCTCTCAAAAGATTGTATAGATAGATATTATCTCAATGAACTAATCTTTTTATTAGATTCTAGATTAGTTAAAAAAATTAATTCTCTTATATATTATCAGAAAATAAAGAAAGATAGTTTAATAATTCATAATATATTAATCAAATAAAAAGCTTTAAGTTTATGGTTTATAAATGATACTAAGCTTATTATATTCAGATTATTATTTAAAAACAATAATAAAAAGGTTATAAATCAGAATTACCTTTTGTTAATAATTTTATATATTAATGAAATAGAGAGACTATATTTACAGATTTTAAAACTACTCAAAACTAGTAGTTTAAGATTATATATATATGATAATTTGTAATGAAAAGACTAATATTCCTATTTATTATTAATTTTTAAAAAGATTGTTTAAAAATTTGATATTAAGGATAATGAACTTATATAAGCAGAATATCAAACAAATTAATCAAGATATTAATTAAAATAAGTTGTTTCTAAAAAGAAATATAAAAAGAAAGCTAATTCAGATTCGAAGTTTTCAAAGATCAAAGATATTAGGGAAACATAAATTGAAACGAGAGATTGCGAAATTGATATCAAATATTCTAATAATGATGAAAGTATAGTTTCAAGTGTTTTTTATGATATAAAGTAATTATTGAAATATTAATATTTAGATATTATATAATATAATTTTTTGAGATGGTTCAAAAGAGACGTGGTCAGAAAGTAGAATATTTGATTTAATCAAAAGTGGAGTGTATCGAGAATCGGGGGCTTAGGGGCTGGTCTCTACATATATCGTATTAGTACTAGTTGTCGGGGAAGAATAATTTAAAGTCTATGAGTTTATAAGATTTTAGAATCATCTATAAAAATAAGAAAATAAAAAATTAATTCTACGAATCTATAGGTTGAAAACGATTTTTGCCTTACGACTGGTATGTACAATCTTGAAAACAAAAAAAATCTCGATTTAGGTAATATAGATAATATATATCTTATTGAAATTCTTCATCTATTGATTATATAAATGCTTTAAAGAACTTGAACAATTGATACTAAATGATTAGACTAAGTACAGAGAATAGAAGAATGAATTGAATGATTTGATATTCTTGTTAATAAAGTATTATTAAAAAGCTATAAATAAAAAGCTTTAATATTTATCAAGTATCATTATATGCTTAATAAAACATGAGATCTATTTCATTGTTTGTTTATCTATTAGTAATAGGTTTGATAATTCAACTGTTTAAGAAGTCGCTTCTAGTATGATAATTAGAGGTTATATCTATATTTAATTAATAACAATGAAAGTATTTTGTAGTTATTTTTATTTATGTAGATGATTGCTATAGCTAGATAGATTGCTTTGTTTATTAGATTATATAGCTTTATTTCTATTATATTCATTGATCTTAGTAATTGTTATATTTGGTAGTATTTGTTCTATTATAAAGTCGGTTTTATTGAAATTATGAAAATCATAAGTCAGAATACTGAATTTTGGTTATATATCTTAACAAAATCAATAGTGGTCTATTAGTATAACCATATTGTTAGTATTAATAAAGTAGAAGTTTCTTAATTTTAGTAGTGTTAATATTAATAGAGTGATTTTTCTATGATTTTAATGGTACTAATATAAACAAAATACTACATTCATAGTTTTAATGTTTTTAAACAATGTTAATGAGATAAAATTTCGATGATCTTTATATTTTTAAATAATACTCATATAAAGAGTTAAAAGAGAAAAGCTTTTGAAGAATTCTTTTCAATTAAATATGGAATTAATTATATAATTCAATTTTTTAGGTAAAGGTTTCAATAAAGCTATCATATTACAATCCCTCTGAAATTAAAGAAAAAAGGTAGGAGTTCTTCTTTTTCCATAATAGTTTAATACTCTTGAAAATGAAATTATAATTTCATTTTAGAGATTGATATGTATAATTTTGACTTTTTGATTGTTATAGACTGTATATTTATATAACGACTTTAGATTTATAGAATTAATTATAGGTTGTTTACATTTCTAATATAACAAATTCTCAAATTACATAAAGTGTAATTCGAAAATAAGTTTAATTATAGTTTTTGAATACTTTTTTTGTTCAACTTTACATTAAATATTATTGATTATTTTACATTGAAAGTTTAATGAACATTTGAAAAATATGTTTATAGTTTTAAGTGACATATTTTGAATCTTATAGATGAGAAATTATAGAGTGTAGCTACAAAAATTAGCGAGTAATACTTCAATCATGTTTTCATTATATCAAAAGTGTATATATTGTATTCCAATTAGATATTATATAGTATGAAAGTACTATGAGGGCACAGTTCCTTTTTTTTGTTTATCCTCTTAAAGTATTAATTATCATTTTTTAACAACCTTTAGATCTTTATATAAAAGCCATTCGAAAGTTATAAATACAAATGGAATATATCTTTAAATATGGATATTGTTATATAAATCGATCTGCTCAAAGCTTCCTGATTTTCTTATTGTTCTTCATCTCCAAAACATCATTTGCTATTATTTATTCTAAAACTATATTATTTATTTTTTGTATTTGTCAGAACATATGGGCAAAAGGTGACATGAGGTGATGTCACTATCCCATATAAACACGGGGTGTATAAGTGGGGCAGTAATAAACATAGATTATTATTCCCTTTTCATATGAAAAGGGTAAACAGAATTATAATGCCTTTCTATCTTATATATTTTGTGTATATACCTTGTGAAGTCTGCCCAAGAATAATAAATTTATATTAAATATTAATACTTTTCCAAAGCAGTCAAATAATGACTTTTCGATTGAAATTCTATGTCAAAAGTTGAATTGTTTATTTTGCAAACAATCATTATATACAGCATATTATAAGCTAAGTGGTATTCTGAATATTTAGTGTTCTATTTCTTTAAATAGCTTCGATGGCTAAGTATATTCAAGCTTCTACTTTCATTTAATTACATAATTTTACATCGGAATAAAAGGATAGTAAGTGAAATACAAGTGATAAATATACTGATATAGGACACATACTGGTAAATTATATTGTCTCGTACTCATGATATAATGTATCTCTCAAATATAATAATAGATACTACAATCTGAATCTAATTGAACTAGTAGTTTCAATTAAATAAAACATACAAGATTTTTATTTAAAGTAGTACATATATTTCTATTACAATAAAAGCTTGTTTAACAAATTAGAAATCCATTCTATCAACTCTGGAAAGGTTTTTTTGAAACTCATAATTCATATCTATGAAGTTTCGTTTCAAAATCTGTTGCTTTTATAATGTTCAATAATCAATAATCTTTCAATATCATTGATTGAGGAAGCTGTCTTACATTATAAAATATTTATAGTTGTAACAGAATTAAATGATCCTTTCATACTATAAGTGAAATACTTCAAAAGGTATGATACTCGTATCCGCAAATCATACTGAATGATATTAAGACTTTTATAAGATTCAATTCTTTTTTACATATAATTTCAATATTATATTCTAGTGGAGACGCAAAAAAGCAATTATTACAAAAAGTTAAAAATAAATGAAACTAAACATCAATGATATCATTTGATGATCCAAACTACTAATTCTGACTTCAATATATTTATTGAAATGCATATTTTGTTTTTCATTTCAATATAATCATGGATCTTTTGTTCAATGTGTACTTTCTTATTTAAATTAATAAAAATGAATATCTTGAAGAGAAACATACAATCTTAATAAATCTAATGGCTTGTGTACATATCCTAATTCGACCGAAAATATCAAAAAGAAGTTATTTGGATAGATTTCATATTCTGTAAGTAGTTCCCAGAACTTTCATATCGAAAAATAAACTAGATTGAGTATAGTATATTATAACTACGATTTCATTATCACTAAATAAAATTTATATGTTATCAATATGACAGTTTTGTAGAATACAACACTCACAATAACAAACAATGATTAATTGACTTGATATCATTCGAAGATTGAGTGATCAATATTATTGACTTTTTGATGTTCTGATATTTTGAAACGATTCTTATTTTGTGTTTTGGTGAAAAGTATACTATGAAATAAATAATGATATGTTTTCAAAATTATACAGGCAAAAAAGCTTCTTCTACAGTATAGATATGAGTAGTATATATATACTGAAAATGAAACTTTTGATATTTCTGTTTGAATCTATCTATAAGTCTCGTCAGATTGATTAAATCTAAATATTCTTTCGATACGAACAAGTTCCCTAACAAAGAAGAAACTTTAAAAAAGCTGATTGTTCTTATATTGAATATCTGTTGAATAATTAATTAGTAAAAGACTCCTATGTATCGTTATACTTCATTCATGTAACATTGTTCAAGGAAAATAAAATATCACCTTCTTAATAGAATTCTAAGAACCTTTTGGCAAACGCTTTGTTATTCATTCTTGATTATGTCATGAATAAAAAGGCATTTTTTTCAAAATACAATAAGACTTTCAATTTATTCAAAGCATGAGAATGTCTCTTCAACGATAGACCTACAGCTTATCATTTACTCTTTCTAACAATAAAGGATTTATTCAGATTTGTATGATATTTTAAGACTTCATGATACAAATATGATTAGGTAGAATATATATTTGTTACCTTTTTCAAAAAATCCATATATGTATTTAGTTTTAAAAATTGGGTAGATAATACAAAGAACTCTCTTATCAAATTTCTGATATTATTCATTGTTTTGAAACATGAAACTATAGATCTTTGGATTTACAGTTGTGAACCATTCTATGTTAATTGGTTCATTTTATATTGTTTTAAACAAAATCTTTTCACTTAGATACAGAGACTTTGAATATCTGGATAATTTATCATAATAAAAAGTTCTAATCATGTCATATTAAATGCCTTAAATATTTTATTAAAACTATTATTTATTTTCAAGATGTTTCGAGAAATTGTTGAATTTCCCATTTTGTTCGGATACATCTAATCTATTAAGTCACCATCAGAAATTTTTATTTTCAAAACAACTCTGAAGTCTTGAATCCTTAGATTCATTGTTGCTATTTTTGATTGAAATGTTTCTTTCAACTGCACTTTTTCAACTCAAATTTGAGTTATTAAAAGACTTCGTTTCATTCAAGGTAATTGGATTTTTGAAAAAGATCAGAAAGAAATAAGTACCATTTGAATGTTGAATTTAAATTAACTTGCAAATGTCAATATATATTAATTGTAATATATGATATTTTGAAAGGAACTTTCATTTCATCACACATGTACTCAGTCATAATATCCTATTACGATTTGAATATTCTCATTCCGTATAATTTGAACAAATATAAGAATCGGGGCTTTCTCGGAATACCAGATAGACTTCGTTTTGTAATTTTAAATCTACGAGCTTGGCCTTGTCTTTTTCTTAGCTAAAAAATGACTATAGATCTGCTAATGATCTTTTGAGTTATCTGAGATGTCAACTAGGATCCATACTCGCATTTTTGCAATATATATAATGTTTGAAATAATCGACTTTGGAAAGATTCTTCTTCTTTATAAGAAGATTCAGAATCATTCAAAGATTGGAAGCTTGTAGCGAGGCTGATTTCAATACTGCCTTAAATCTAATAAATCTGATAAATCTAATAAATCAAATTAATCTGCCATGCCTGACTATATAATTCGCTTATCATTTACACCCAATTCACATTATAACAACTAAAGCATTGTTAAGCCAAAAAAACGAAGCAACATAATTAATCTAATGAGATCCCCAAAAAGACCTTATCTTGTAATATTCAATTGATTGTCAAAACGGATCCATAAATAAAATCATTGTAAGCTGGAAAAAGATATACTCTAGCCAAATATTGATTGTTAGACCAATTACCATTTAGAACAGCAACCTTATGGGAGTTTATATCAGCCTTTCAAATTTCTAGTTGATAATAAGCCTTTTAGTAAAGACAAAAGTTTTTTTATATCCCAGAAATTCTTGATTTTTGAGATAAATTTTCAAAAGTGTAGTTTCTTCTTTATTTAAGAATGGAGTTGTAGATAGTTCACTTGAACCAACTCCTTTTAAATAACATTCAAGGGGCAATCTGTTAAATAAAATAAAAAGTCTATTTTTTTATTATCAAGAAAATATTGATGAATAGAAAATCTTATTACTCAGTTCTTATTCTTATTCATTTATAAACTCTTGAATAATATGAACGATCTTCACTTTTTGGTTTTTATATTATTTATCTGTCTAATTCTCAATAAATCGTTTAGCTGGAAAAATCATTTTCCAAAATGCATTATACTGAAATTTTTTAAACGAATTTCGATGGCTGGTGAATTCTCTTTCTTTTATGGATTTAACTATAACATGGTTTGTTAGTATATACTCCAATGTCATTTTGATCCTCATTATTCAATTATGATATATAATATATGAATTGATTGATGTATAATTGATTCAAAGAAGAATTTGAAGATTCTTAATTATTAAGCCTATTCAATATAACACAATTTATTCTTGTGAGAGATTTCAAGCTGTATAATATTTATTCAAAAAAAATTGAAATGATATTTATGGTTGAAATTCGATTAAGATATTAGAGAATTATTAAAATAAAAAACGATAATATTATCTAATATACAATCAATATGGATCAAAAAAGATTCAGTTTTGAAATTGAAAGAATTAAAAATTTACCAAATTATATTCTCAATTCTTAAAATATAAATAGAATTAGAAAGGTTCGGACCCATTAATTTATGAAATTGTATATATACAAAGCCTAAAAATATCTTCAAAGACGTTTTATAAAGATTTTACATTTTTTCAAACCTAATTCTAAATGATGCTAAGTATGAAAACAAAAGTTTATTATTTTCAGTAATAATCTATAGAATTTGAACAAAATAGGCTTTACAATAAGTGATATAAATATTAACGTACGTATTGTTAGGAAATAAAGTAAAAGTAAAGTTATATAATTAGATATTAAAGAATAGATCATAGTAACAATATAAAATAAAATATATCTTTATTTCTAATAATTCAAAGGCAGATGTGTCTTTTGAAACAGTATATCGAAATAAATCTTTCTATATATCAGATTATTAAATATATAAGTAATGAATATTTAAGCAATAAAACAGGATTAAAATAATTAAATTATTTTAATAAATATTTGAGAAATCAAAGCAAAAGAAAATTACAAATTTGAATATCAGATAGATATAAAAACTGTACATCAATATTATTTCAAAACCGTTATAAAAAGAACTTTATTTTGTAAATATATTCAATTTAATTCGTTAATATTAAATATTTCAGTATTTCAAAATAAGAGATATAATATGAAATTTGGGAATTTATCAGTATACAGATCAATTATGTCTTAAAGATTGAATTCTTTCTAATTTTAAAAACTATATATTAACATTAAATTGTGAATTATAATATACAATTAGTATTTCGAAAAGTAAAACTAATTCTATTCAATTCTATAATTATATTTACTAAATTAAATGTTGAAATCTTGATAATTCTTTTGATTCTTTCAAATTAAATTTCTAAATCTCAAAATCTTTTAAATATTCTATAATTCTATAAAACTTTCTCTTAATTAAGAGTTATTAAATCTAGAATATGTTATTATCATTTAAGCTTTTTTATATTTTTACTTAAAATTGTATTGACTTTTGCTAAAAATTATAAAAAATTAATTATACAAGAATTCACTTTTAAATACAGAAGCTGATATATTTCAAATACAAATAAAATATTCAGCAAATATTAATATATATACATATAAAGTTAATTGTATTAAGAGGAAATATTTATTCAATAGAGAACTATAAATATAAGAACATAGATTATAATATAAGAATCTACTAAATTAATTTGATAAGTTTTGGATTATCAAATTCTTGATAATTTCAATCAATTAATTTAATGATTGTTAGATAATATAAATTCGAAAGTATTAATTGGAGTAAAAGTGATATATATATTGATATAATATATACACTGATATATCACGCTATACAAAAGAATTTCATTTACACGCAAGTCAATATAGACAACGTTATTAAAAGCTGTCATTATAATACAAACAAAAGTTTTCTTTCAAACGGAAATCACACGTCCGGATAAGAAAATTAAATCTGGAAGAGAAACAAATAAACAATTAATCTATCACAATATTTGTTACATACTCAAAAAATTAAATAATAACATTGTATTCACTATGATGACAACATTTCTATTGTAGAACTAGGACTTATGACTTACAATATCGTAGTTGGATTTGTTATTGTACTAGAATCATGACTATGGTTATATCAAATTTAAAATTCAAAAATAAGAAGTAAGTTTTGTTCAATTCAACAATAAGTCTTTTCCCCCAAGAGAATACAATCATTAAACAATGAAAGTAATATCGAAAATATAGATAAATTGAGAAATTAATTGTATAGCTTCGAATAAACACTATATATAGGATGAAAGAACAATGATATAAATTATGAAGATTTAAGATTTTCATTATTTTATTCTCAGTATCATTATAAATATTCCAGATTGAATAATCAAATCTATATGTATTTATAAAATACTTACAGCTTTTTTATCTTAATAAAAAATTAAGTTCACAGACATAAAAGAATTCAATAGATACTTCCTAATATTAAATCTGACACCTTGTTAACAATTTTTATGATAATATAATACTTTTTTATGACTAGAAATTAATTCATTTATCTTTGTGTTACTAAAAATGTCCTCCGTCCACTCTCATACTCTTTGAATCTTATGATAATTGAAATCTATAAATTCAAACTACAATCTCTAGTTTGAAATCAAAGTATACAACTGAAGATCATTCTTCGTAATAAAAGATTAGAAACTAGACTGTGACCCTGCCGCTTATGTATAAGATTTATTGATCATAAACTGAATCACATGACCAGAAATAAAAATTTCAAGTTGGATCTCAAAAAACTGAATGCTAAATTTCAATTTTCAAAGCTAAGAGTCTAAACTTGGGACAATCAAATTTGAATCAATTTTAGTAAGATTAAAAAGAGATTATAATACCATTAGATTCCTGATCGACTGGATCTAAATTTCATGCGTACATCTTATAGTTTCAAATCGAGATTCTGATTTTCATATTTTGAGTATCGGTTTTCAATAACAAATTCTAGATAGTTTTGGATTATAGATTCTGGATTTGTGTTTACACCTAGATTTTAGTTTTCAATTTCGAGTATTCTAATTTCGACATTTTGGAATTTGGGATTCCAACATTGTGTATATGTTTCACTCCAAAACTAAGAATTATATTTAGCTAGGTAATATTAAATCTTACAAACTTGAATTAAATATACCCCAATACTATCAAGATAAGTAGTTTCACGAAGAAATCATATGTAAAAAAAATTGTGTAATTTTAGGTAGAAGATTTTATTTGAATACAAAAATGAAGGTTATGGACTATTCAAGATGTTTCTGTTTCTTGAGTTATACTAATTTCTTTGTATCAATTCTAGCTTTTAATTGATTCTCCTCTATGAACAATATGAAATATTCAGATGTAGTATTCATTTTAGTTTGAAAATTAATCAAATCAAGTCTGATTTGACTGGTATTGTTAATTTAGTTTATTTCCGTCATATTTTAAGGAAAGGTTAACATGAGTATTGATCCAAACTCATCTGTTTCTTAGCAGCTGTATCTTTGATTAAGAAGGTAAAACTTTAAATTACTTCTAAAGAAAACGAACGCCTGTAATTGTTATTCTATTCATATGAACTTTGATTGATTATACAAATATAAATTATAATAGAAGCTAATATAACTTTGTGAACCTTTCATGGATCAAGTCAAAAATTTCTATTTAATATGATATAATAATAAAATACTATTTATTTTTATGAAATCTTTAATACTTCACATCCGAGATAAACATAAATATATTGAGTCTGAGAAATCAGAACTAAAGAAGATTAATTAGAAATTAGTAGACAATTAAATCATGCACATATTTTCTATTTATTTGAATATGTTCTCATAAATTTTGAAAAAATAATGAGAATAGTAATAATGATTCAACACTTACAAATTTCTTCCTAAATAATGAATTTCTTTGTTTAGTATTTTGAATGTAAAAGTTCTGTGAATTTCAGGAATGTTATAGAAATGTAAATAGTTAAACAACAAAATGTTTTGTAAGAATTCTGTATTACATAATCAATCTTAATGTAGGTATTCAAAAAAAGAAATCTAAAGAAAACACATCTCATATATTGAAGGGAACAGTCAAATAATAATAATATGATATATTTTTTGAGTTAAATTGATATTGTTATGAAATGGCTATCAAACAATAACTGATATATGAAATTAAATCAATAAAAAAAGTAAATATTTAACAATTTGTTAATATTTTTCAAAGAGAATTACTAATTGAGATCTTGAACATTAAACTTAATATATCAATTGTTATAATGAATAGACTAGTATTTATTTGGGATTGATTAATGTATATAAATAGATTTAATTTAATAAGAATGTACTATGCGCGGAATACAAGTGCTAGTCATGTGTCTTATCTTATAGCTGTTATTTACAAGTCTTTCTAGTATAGTTTAGAAAAGTTAATTTATTCTGATCTTCTGATTATTCTTTTTGCGTTATATTATATGAATACTATTTAAAGTCCTTTATCTCTTTCCCCTACTAAAGGCTCTCTATTTACAGGAATATATTTATGATATATGTGGAGACTTCCTCTATAATCCCACCTCCTTCAACTCTTATATGATACTTTATTTTTTAATCTTTTACAAAATTTTATTCGTAGTTTACTCAATCTATTTTTTAAAATATAACCTTGATAAGATATTATATTTATAATTTCGAGAATGTGGTAGTTTATCTTGAATCTAGGTTATTATATTCAGAACGTAATGAAAAGGAATTTGTATTCTTTTTGAGGTATAAAGTATCACAATTAATACTTTAAGAAGTGTTAGAGATTATCGAAAAAGAATTATAATATGGCTTTTATAAAAAATCTCATAATTTATTAATTAACTAATAATTTTATCTCAATCTTAGAAATAAATGTGAAAATAATAGTCTATAACATTCATTGAGATTCAAATATAAGTTATCAAAAGATTTATATAGTCCTCTCGATTTTTTATTGTTATTAATAATAAAAGTAAGACTTTCGTTTTTGTCGTGATTTATTATAATGACTAGAAAGCTCTTAAAATAAGAGACTGTGATGTTACGCTCTAAATCTGAATATACTATATTTCCAGAATTTCTTTATAAAAAAGAAAAAGTTCAACGAAGATTTTATTTAACTATGTATAGATTAAAAATTAGGTTATCAATAAATTGACTAATAAAGCATTTGTTGAGGGAAAATCGATATAGTATTATAAAACAAATAAGATAATAATAATACGATATTAGATCTTTGGAGGTTGTCTTATCTTGCTGATATTCTGCTCTTAGTATGTGTACGGCACATTCAAAGCACGTAGTCATACCGACTCATATATATAGGGGAGCCTTTCTTTTATAAATAGAGCCTCGAGTAATATAATTATCTTATTGTTAAGAAGGTACCCGCACCACAATATGGATTATAAGATAAACTTGAGACCTTAGTATTTGAATCTACGAAAACAGTACTATAAGGATAGTAGAATTAAAGAATAACTAAAAATAATAACAATCAAATAAATAATTAGTAATCAAAAGATAAGTATTTATATTTTAGTAATATCTATCTTATAATAACATAGAAAAAATAATTATTAGAAATTAATTAATAAATATAGATTAGCTAATAGATATAAATTAGATAAATGGTAATTTTAATAGGAGTTATAAGATAAGAGTTATGTAATTCGAAATTTATTTATTTATTGAATTAATAAATTTATTGATTAACTTTAGAGGATTGAGACTCATATAAAGGAATAAATTTTATTATAATATAAAGTTTTATATCTAAGATATTTATTAGTTTTGTATCATAGTAATAATAATTGTAATTGGTTATAATATTATTAAATCCCTATTTAAAATCTAGTCCAAACTATCTCGAAAGATCTCTAATCACTTTCATATGACCCTAGAGACAGCTCCCATAATATTTACCTAGTATCATGCCTTTCAATTTGTCTTTTAAAAACTATTAAAAACTTCATCAAACAGATAAGCTCGATTTGTTATTTTTTAATTCTTTGTAGTTTTGTGTTCGATTTTTCCCTTTATAATTCCGTTACCTAATCTGTTTCATATTGAGGGTTTAATAAGAATTAATACATTTAGAATTAGGATATTAAATTTGAATATATAAGAAAGAATAGTTTTATAAATAGAGTTCTAGAGTACTATATGATCTCGATGAATAGAAATACGAACTGAAAGATAATATATTAAAGATATATATTATGAATTCATTATAAGGAGTGGTTGTTGATAGTGGGTATTACATTCAATTCCGAGAATTGACTTTTTAAGAATACTATTTAAGATAATTCAAACTCTGTTTTATAAATAATAATTATATGAATCTCGGAATGATATTAATTGTGTATTTGAATTATAAAAAGAATATTTTAAAAAAAAATTATATGATATGAGCTTATCTTCACTTTAAAAAGGATTTCTATGATATAAAAGTTATTATATAAGAAGTATTTACAAGCAAAAAACCAAAAGAGTAAAGAGATCTAATTGAATATGAGTATTATTAAGAAAGATTCTATAAAACGTGATAGAACGTAATAATAGTTATTGATATTCAGGAAGTCAGTATAAGACTAATTCTGGCTGGCAGCTTTTTAAAGGGTATAAAGATATATTAAGTTATAGATTTATTTTGTCTTGTAGAATTCAATTCTATATACAAAGGTTAAAAAGCTTATTTAGTAATTCCTTCTTTTTTGATACAGATAAAGCCCACTGATTTTAAAGATTTTAAAGAACTAAATATAATTTCTAGGGATGATTGAATATATAAATTAATGACTCTATATTTATAAAGTATAAATATAATCAAATATAAAGTATAAAAAAAGACTTCTTGTTATATCTTTAATTAACATATTTTTAAATAAGGTATAAATAAGAAGAGTATATTTCTTCTAAAAAAAAGGAAAAATGAGTAGATTATTCTTAGTAAGTACAAATATTAACATAAAATTAAGTAATTCTAAAGAATTCTAAAGAACTCGATTGATATTAGTGATTATAATATCAAAAACAATAGGCATTTAAAGCTTTCTATTTTTCAAAAAGGATAGGGGTAAAATTAATTATTTAGATTATTTCCCGAATTAAGCTAATGATTTCCAGTATAATATTAAATGATTGAAGATATTTTAATAATATTATATAAAGTCTCTATATATCAAATATATAATAAGAATATAATGTAATATATTTCCGAATAAATTCAGTTCAAAACGAAGCTTTATCTTATAAACCAGATCCTATTTATTTCATATTTCTAATTAAATTAATAAATATTACAAATAAGAATAAATGTTTTCCATAAGAAAACTTATTTTGTTAATAATAGTAATGGGCATACGTTGTAGGGTTATAAAAGCTGGTTTATTAATACTTAAAGAAACTATATTACTTATAGGTCTCTGATATATAAACTATATAATAAAATAATATATTATATCTCCCCAAGTCTAAAAAAATTAGTAATATTCTTATTATTTATTTTATATATTTGAATTATCCCAATATAGCTTTATCTAAATAATTAGACTTCCTTTTTAAAAAGTAGTGTTATTTAAATAAATATTGTTTATATTATTGATTATAAGTAAAGTATATATATCTTACTTAAATATACATAAATTGTAATAATAAATTAATAATAATATAAAAAACGAAAATAGAAAAGAAAAATATGAAAATAGAATTATAATTGTTTAATACAATATTATATTATAGTTATATTCTTTACTGTAGATATTAATTATATTTATTATAGAAAAAAAAGAAGAAATCAATAAGAAAGTAGTAATACTTAAGGTCTTAACTACAGATACCTGTATCTAATAGTGTATGGAGATTAATTCTATACAATTTGACTCTTGTATTGTAGTACTATATTGTAGAGAGGATATAGTGAAATCCTCAAATTATTATGATTAGTATTACCAGTATATCATATCTCTACTTAAAGGCATTTGCCTGAAAAGACTTGTAACTCTCCATATCCACCGCGGCTATACAGCTTTCGAAACCATATAACTTCACCATCTCAAATAGCTCTTTCGTTATAGCTATATTAGTGTTAGAACACGTGACTAGAGACGTGACTAGAGATGTCACGCTCTACAGCACATACACGCGGAGCGCGTAAGTGGGGCACCCACATAATATAGAATAACAATTCCCCTTCGTACGAAGGAGGGGCAGACAGAAATACAATACCTTATTACCCTATATGCTTTGTGTATACACCTTACAAAGTCTGCGCAACAATTAGTCTCGATTCCAGAAAGCGTTGTAGCTATGAAATGTTTATCTTGAAAGGCATGGTGCATGTTACCGATCCAGGCCTTCGCGCTCTCCCTGTACTTGGATATTGCCTTGTTGTCTGTAATTATTCTGCATCGGTCTGGCATGCTCCGGTTGAGACCTATTCGCCTCCAGCGTAGGTAACAGTTTGCCCCCTGTGTTATTTTATTAACCCTAATATTACTTTTACTTTATTAACTATTGATTAGGGTACTATTACCAAAATTGATTTAAATCCAGTTAATATCCTTTTTATCCTCAATAATTATTATTATAATATTATTCAAACTATAGTAACCATATATAGCTGTTTATCGAAACGCGAAAAACGCGTTAATTCAGTTTATTCTTTCTTATTACAACTAATTGATTTATTTAATTATATTATTATAATATACTCTCTTAGATTAAATCAATTATAATAATATACCTTATATTTATTTTAGTTTATATATATATAGAAAAATAGTAGGAAAGGTAGAGATAGGTGTATAGCCTATTATTATTATAAAGGAGTTTAGGATTCCTTCAATCACTATTTCTTATATTATCAAAATAAACATAATATATAATAAGGGAATTACTTTATTTAAAGTTATTAGAAGTAGATTATATATAAATGAAAACAAATAAATACTATTATGATATATAAGATTATAATCTAAATTGATTTATTAGAAGATATTAATAGTTTATAGGCTTGAATATAAAAGGGATATTATTAAGAGGATTCTTAAGAAATATAATATAACTAATTGAAAAGCTAAAAAGAGATCTAAACTTACAGAAGAATATACTATTAAAAGGCTAGCTTAATATCTAGTTTATTAGGAATGAGTAATAAAGGAATAGAATCTAATATTCTAGTTAAATAAATGCTTTGTAAAATGAGAAAAAGGAAAAAAGCAGGAATGAGTCTTTTATACTTCAAAACAGAAATGAGAATAGGAAATAATCCAAATTTATAATATATATAAAAATATGAAAATTATAGTATAGAAAGGCTTTTATAATATTAGAAAGAGTAAATTATATATTATAAATAGGGATTTCGAAAGTAAAAAGTTTGAATATAATATCAACTTTTATTTTAAGATTCTTAATAAAGAAATAGCTTTTATTTGAAAGGGATTAAATAAGGAATATCAATTTATATAGAATAATATTTCTATATATTGAATAATTAAAATATTAGATTGATTTAAAACTAGGAGTATTTCTTTAGTCAATCTTTAGTCTCCTTATAATCCTAATCTCAATCCTATTAAGTATATTTGGTAATATCTAAAAGTATATATTTTTGAGATATTTCTAAATATTATAATAAATAAAAGCAAGTCAGAATATATTAAATAAAGATTAGAAACTATATTATAAATAGCTTGGAATATATTAGATAATTAATTATTTATAAATTTGGGAATTAATATAAAGAGTAGAATAAAGGCTTATATTATAACAAATAGCTAGTATATTAAATATTGAAAGCTTAAACTATAAAATCATTATATAAATTAATAATATTATTAAATATATATATATTAAAAGATTCTGAAAATTTAATAATAAAATATTGAAGAATTAATTTAATAATTAGGATTGAATAAAGGGGTAGTATTGATGGATTCCCGGGTAAAATCCGGCCGACGAACAGCTGTGCCCTAGTACTATAGTTCTCTCTAGAATTAAAATTATAATTTCTATATTAGTTTTATTCCTTATAAATGATCAAAATATAATTATTGAAAAACTAATTCTACATCATTAATTTATTTAAAGAATTCTAAAAGTCAAGTTTCTAATTAAGAATATTTAATATATAGTTAAAAGTTTAGGGTAAATGGTTAAACGTTGATTATATAGTAAACAGCTTTAATTAATCAGCTACTGTATTACAAGCTCTAAGCGAAAGCGAAAGAGACTAACTCTTTCAGTAGGTCTATATAAGATTTACTATTTCCTGTATATAACTAGCTTTTTAGATAGAATATAATATAGACATTTAGGATCTACGATTACGTGAGTACTATGTCTTCTATATCCTTCTCAAACCAACAGTAAAACTATTCCAAATAGTCATAAATTGATTTTATTCTAAAGCCATATCAACTATTTTTATATTCTATAAAACTATATTAATAATACTTTGAATTATATAGCCATCTTGTAAATTCTTAATTCTTTGTTTATCTCTGAGAAGATTTTGTATAATTACTCTAAAATGTATTCTAAATCGTTTTTCTAGAATATTATAAAAAATCATTATTATTATTATAATAAACATACCTTCTATATTACGTGATTGAATACAATAGAAGTTATAAGCTTCACCACTACACTATATACATAATTTATCTAAAAGGTATAGTATTAGGGATTAGTTTCTAATAACTTATTATTATATTTATATACTTATATAACAAAGCTCTTCTCTTTTAATCCTTTTGTTCTGAAAAGATTAATTAAAAGATTATTATACTCATTATATATAGTCAATCATATAATTTATAATAATAGAATGTTTACTTCTTCTATTATCTAATACCCTCACTATTAATAATCTATTATTAATGAATTCAGAATATTTAATCATTAAGCAAATATATTCTTGCTTTAATTAATCTACTTTTTTCAATTGATTATTAATCCAATTCCAATTGAAATAGTTCTGATTAAAAGATTTTAAAATAATATTTATAAGGTAAGATCCCTAATACTCTGTTACGTGATTGGATACAATAAAAGTTATAAACTTAATCACTACGCCATATGTATAATCTGTCCAGAAGGCATGATATCAGGGATTGATTCCTAATAGCTTACTACTATATTTATATACTTGTATAACATTCTATATCTATTAATTTTGTAGTATATCAAGTATTATCACCTTTTATTGATACTTAGAGTAAATCTTGATAATTACAGTATTACTATTCATTAAAGAAGGATATTTAAATCAATATGTATATATATACATATATTAATATACATAATTAGTTTTCGTATAATTGTTATATTAATATTATATATATCTTCTTCAAGAGATTAAAACAGGTAATATTTTTCATCTTTAATAAAAATTAATAAACCATATATATTATATATTTCAATTCTAATAATATTATAAATAAAATATACGAACACATTTGCTATATAATTACTATTAATATTTGCTGCAATTATATTAGTATAAAAGATATATTATTAGATTACTTAATTATGTTACTCTATAGTAAGATGACTCTTAATTAATTTTAATTTTCTACTTCTTTATTATTAAGAATATCCCTTTTTCCAAATAATTCTTTTATACTTTTCCTCTTATATTTATTACAAGGCAATTATATTATTATAAAGTCGGAAACGTTATTATCTCCTATTTGATGATTATAATCAAAGCTTATAAATTAAAGACTATTTATTCCTAATATATCTTCTAAAAATCATAGTATTATTAGACTGTTAAAAAAGGGTTTATTTGTGATTATATATTTTATTAATATAGCTATTTATATAAATATTATTTTAATAATAAGGATATATATAGTATTTGAAAGTATAATATTATATCCTATATCTTTTGATTTTATATTAATTCTAATAAATTCGATAAATGGATAACAAATATAATTATAATTAGGGATATATAATATAGAGATAAACTTTATAGTGAATCCTCAGAAAATTCGGATTTTCAATTATTTAGATAAATACTAGAAAAGCAATCTATATTCATTTCCTCCTTTTATTACAACTCTTTATTTATTTCATTTTTGTTTCTACTATTTATATTCTATATCAATTCTGTAGTAATTATTACAACAAAAGATAGTAGTATGTAATAAGATATTTTCCTTTTAAAATTGTTAATAATTCATTTTAGGAATAATTTATTAATCACTTAATTTAAGAGAAAGACTTTGAAAAGAATATTAATAAAATCTATATAATATTATTATATGTTCACTTTATATAATCCTATATATAATTTAGATTTATTATATTATTTTTGTAGATATCTTTAATAATAATATACAATCTCTTTGAAACAATCTTATAGAATGATATCTAGAATAAAGAGAAGCAAATAATTAATAAGTCTATATAATAGTCCTCAAATCTATAAATTAATAAATCACTATAAGGATTTGATATCCAAAGATTCCTAATAATATTACAATAACTAATAATTAGAAAAAGATTTCTTTGATTTCATTTAATTAAAGGAAATATTGGATTGAAGAAGATTATATATCTATTAGAACTTACTATCAATTAATAGATATACATTATAAAGTTATAAAAGCTATTTCATTACTTATAGATCTCTATTATATAAGCTATACTACGGGGTAGTATGCTACAAATAGGTTCTAAGTGAATGACTTAAGGCTATTCATTCAAACTGTGTTCGTATATATATTATTTCATTTTGTATTGGAATTCTCATAAAAGTACAACAGATTCTATTATTTCTAATGCTTTTCAGAAATATGATATTATAAATATTAAATCTATGGCGTTTGAAGATTTTACAATATAAAACATCAATTTCTAAAATAGTGTTACAATTTGATTATCAAAAATCTATAGTTATTGTTACTAAAAGCATTCATTTTTTGACTTTATTTCAAATGTCAATAAGAGTAGATATAATGTTATAATTATAAAAAAGTTACAATTTAGCCTCATGGTATGTGCATAATCCAATATTGAAATATTGATATTTGCGATTTGTACTTGTCATTAGAAAATGTGAAATTGATAGATACTTTACTTTAACAAGAATCTAATGTATTAATTCTATATCATCAAAATTGACCTAAATCTAAACTTACACTATTGAAGTTATAATTGTTTTCATTTGATATCTCTATACAAAATATCAATTTCAAGTCCTATATTGAGCCTCTACTTATAGATTATATTTTCAACTTTAAACATTTCATTTGGGACTCCGAATTTCACTTCGAGAATTCTTTATTCCAAGATTTCGAATTTTAGATTCAATTCTTTGGTATGAATACTGGCCTATGAACTCCGAATTATAGAACCCAACCCGTAACAATGAGTATTCTGGTTTCAAATATTATAAATTCCATATATTTTGAGTTTTAATTAGTATAAGAGTAAATTTAGAATAATCCGTAACTTTTTTGGGGAAAAAGATTCTACCTACTTTTCAGCAGGTAAACTATTGTGTATATCCACATTTAATATGAAGATAAGAGCTTAGAAACGATTATAAAAACAAAAACAAACAAGCTATAAGATATAACTGAGGTGAACAAATAACATAGATTGTTTGAAATTTTCGGAATCAAAATTTGTAAAAACAAGAGAATCAGGGAAAAATCCATTCAAATATTCTCAATTGATGTAAAACTTCCAGAATTTGATAAGAGGTAGGCGATCTTGATATAATAATGATATAATCTGATAGAATTATGAAATACCGTGTTTTATGTAAGATCTATCACTTAATCAATGAGATAATCCATTAAGAAGCTATTTCTTTGATTTACAGACAATGAATTCAAAAATTCCACTGATAGGATAAGGTACTCTTCTATCCCACTTTCAATCTCATTTAATCATATTAATAGCCTCGAAATTTCATTTGTATTTTTTCAATATTCTTGAGATTCTTTCAAAAATTCTATTTCATACTAACAAAAATTCTAAAAGTACCAAGAATCGAAAGATATCAGTAATATAATTATCAAACCTCTCTTTCTGTTTAAAATTTTTATATTAATAGTTTTCTATATCTTAAAACAATATAATCAATAGAGAAATTGAATTTCTGTGACACTTTTATATTATATAATCAAGTAGCAGTCCAGAATTAAGATATTCTATATATTGAAACCTTGAATGTCAGATTTTTTAATCAAAGCTATTTCAATTAGTATTTGTGATAGTAAGCGACTTTTATATTGAATACAATTTTTGATAATCAATAAAAGAAAATAAAAAAGCTACAAGTATTAATTGAAATTCCAAGAATAAACTTGTACATTTCTTTTGTTATCATTTCGAATATTGAAATAAACATTAAACATATCAGCAATCTAGTTTATTGATTATTAAAATTGAATTTCGAGATTAATGTTCTTATATAAAAAATCATTTAATGTTAACTTTGATATGTAATAAAGAACTTTGAAGTCTATATCAAACAGTTTTTTGCGATTACAATTGTTTATTAAATTTTATTTCATTTATTTTATCAATTTCATTTGAATTGTACATTAAATAAAATACTTCTTAATTGATAGATTTAGTGATAATATCATAAAATAAGATTAGTTTGCTTTACTGTATACTGATTGAGGTTTTAATGTATCCGACACTATTATATGACGTCAGTACTGTATATAATATTTAATAAGAATATAGTCCTTTAGGTGTAATTTTTACTAACTAGAGTATATATATCTCTTATAGAATAAGACTTCATTGAAATATCATTTATCGATCGTCATAGCTATATTCCAGAAACTTCAACTTATGAGTTTTAAAATCTAAAGTTTGAATTATTGAATAAATTCAAAAATCCAAAGGATTATTAATGCTAAAAGAAATTGGTAATACTGAGATTTTTTTAATCAAAAAAAGCTATTCATTTCTTTCTCCAAAAAACGAAAGATATGTTCAAATATTATACTATAGTCAATTTCCAAATTAAATCATAATAAAGTAGTATTTTGATAAATTTTGGTTTTTTTAAACAGTTTCAAAAACACTTTTGATATTTCACTATGCTTTTAGAATCAAAATACCATATTTAACTAAGGATGTTTAAAAAAGCTATGAGAATTTGATTATTTGAAGATGTGATATAGAATCCAAATTAAAAAAACCAACAAAGTTTCAATATTAAAAGAAACAGATAAAAAGACTAATATATTATCAATAATGATTTTCTATTTCTAGAATTCGATTTATAATATTATTTCAGAGATAGATCTAAATTAGTTAGATTCCTTAAATATTATATGGTAATAACCTAATATAGTATTATTTTATATATTGATATCTCAAATATTAGGAATATAATTAAAATTACTTTAAATAATATTTTTGATATTTCAATCTTTATTTTTTTTGAAAATAATATTATTCTAATCTTTCTTTTTTTTTAAATATTTTCTAAATAGAATTTTCTAATTATCACAATATTAACTATTTATTTATTAATTATTTTTATATTTAAAACTTCTATTATTAATATATTTTATTTTTTATAAATAGAATTCTTTTTTTATAATTCTTTTATTTTTATAATATAATATAAATCTTTATTTATATCTCAATACTGATTTTTTAAATTATTTCAAAGAATTAAGAAATTGAAAAGATTAAAAAATTTAAAAAAAGTCGAAAAATTAGAAAATTGAAAAATTGAAAAGCTAAAAAATTTGAAAAGATTAAAAGAATCAAAAAAATAGAAAGAATTTAAAAAAGCTACAAAAAAACTTTAAATATTATAAAAAAATTTAAAAATTTAAAAAATTTAAAAACAAAAAATATATTAGAATTAGAATAATAATATTTATAAAATTAAAACAATTTAAATTAATTTATACTAGATTCCAATTAGCACTTTTGATATTTGGGGTATTAATATATGAAATAATGCTACATGGGGTTATTACTGAATATTATAACTTATGTATTTTTAAACTACATTTATATAATATCATAG
Organism: Botrytis fragariae; assembly: GCF_013461495.1. Classification (NCBI taxonomy): domain Eukaryota; kingdom Fungi; phylum Ascomycota; class Leotiomycetes; order Helotiales; family Sclerotiniaceae; genus Botrytis; species Botrytis fragariae. The sequence goes on from NW_023500993.1 coordinate 2,300,149, forward strand.
GATTTATAAAATTTGTTATATTATAGAAAGGATATATAGAAAGTCGGTTCAATTGTTTTTTTTTGAAAATAAATTTAACTCTTTTGGATATTAATCTATATTTTGCATTAGGTTTATGTCCAAAAAATTATCAATTATTGTATAAAAGCTTGACAGAATTTTCTAGAAATTATTAATACATTCTTGGTTACAAGCTCTAGCTTATAGATAGACTTTCAATTACAAAACCTATACAATATAGTTACAAGAATACGTATACATCGATTTTTATATATTTAATCAGAAATATCATTTAATTATTATATCCCGATTAGATATTGTACAATATGGAATACTGTGAGAATCCTGTTTCGCTTTTTCAATTATCTTCCCAAGGTGATGAATCTAATAATAATAGATCTAATAATGATGAATTCGATAGTAGTATTATAATTTATATACTTTACTTAGATCTCACTTCTAACTTGAAGAGGGTTGTCGAAGGCGTTATCTAGCTGAAACCCTTATAGATTTATATACTGATATAAATCCTATTAGTTATTTTTCGAATCATTTTTCATTAAATCTTTTGAATCTTTAATGACATCAAAAATCTATAATAGTAGAACTTCTTGCCTTCTTTGTTACTTTTTTCAAATCTCTCAACCGATCGAAAATCTTCATTCGATTCTTCAAAAAAATTATAAGCTTCAACATTTCAATCTAATTTTTGAATTGTTCATTCCTTTGATTCACAAAGATCTATATATATAAAAAAATATTATCAAAAAACTTTCAATTCGTATGATGATAACATTTCGATAATTTAATCCTTATGATAATTTATTTTACGTTTATGTACTTACCAAATCGTTTTAACTGATATTTAAATATCAGCTATATGTATAAAATAATCATGTTTTTGTGTAGATTTGTCAGCTTTTAGTCATAAAACAAATTTCAAAATATGCATATTAGAATAATTACAAATAAAGATTGTATGTGTTGAGTGTATGCTTAGAATAAAACTTCAATATTTTATTCAAATTCATCGATATATTTCAAACAATAAAACATACATTCTTCTTATGAATAAAAGTAACTAGAAATAGTAGTAACAATAATTTTCATTAATGCCTAGTAGAGCTCAAACTTAATACTAATAATGATAAAAACCCTATATAGCATTATTTTATATATTAATACTCCAAATATCAAAAGTACTAATTAGGGTTTAATATATACTAATTCAGATTATTTTGATTTTATAAATATTGTTATTCTAATCTTAATATATTTTTTATTTCTTCTTTCTTGAATTTTTTGAATTTTTTTATAATATCTAAAGTTTTTTTAGCCTTTTTAGCTTTTATATTTTTCAATGTTCTAATTTTTCAACTTTTTTTAAATTTTTCAATCTTTCAACTTCTTAATTCTTTTAAACAATTTAAAAAATCAGAAAATTCTATTCAGAAAATATTTAAAAAAAAAGAAAGATTAGAATAATATTATTTTCAAAAAAGATAAAGACTGAAATATCAAAAATATTATTTGAAATAATTTTAATTATATTCCTAATATTCAAAGTATTAAAATATGAAATAATATTATATGAGATTATTATCATACTAATAATCTTATACAGTTTTTTTCATTATTTAATAATATATCAACCTGGAGTTTCCAATTTATAAATATACATTATAAATAACACATTCGTATATAAAAGAACTATCAATTAATCAATACAAACTTTCTGTTTCTTATCATCTGAAAAAGAGACATTATGTTTGATACTTTATATAAACTAATATATATATATACTATATTAGATTATAAAAGTTTCAACAATCTAAATCTGAATAAATCATAACAAGCTTTTTATTAATATACTTATTTCGATGACTAAAATTAAACATTAGAGAAGGTATAACATGGTTTATTAGTACATACACTATATCAGTATATATACTACTTTTACTTTAATTCTTATTATTTAATTACAATATGTAATATATAAATTAATTAATATATAATTAATTTATAAAAAAGCTTGAATACTTTTAGTTATTAAGATTATTTAATAAAACAAAAAGTTATTCTTTAGAAAAACTATTGAGCTATATAATATTATTTATATAATATTTATTCAAAAAATGAATAAAATGATTCCTATAACTGAGATTCAATTAATATAGTAGAAACTTATTGAATTAAAAGAGAATATTATTATTTAATATATAATTAATATAAATAATAAAGGATTTAGTTCTAAAGTTAAAGGGATAAAAGATATAGCGAATTATATTCTAGATTTTTGAGATATAGAACAAATTGGAAAGCTTTGGGTTTATCAATTTATAAAATATTGTATAAAGCTAAAAATATATTTTAAATATACTTATAACTTTCAAAAAGCTTTCTATAAAAATTCTATATTTATTCAAAACTAGTTTCGGTTTATATTAAATATATAAACGAAATTTGATATTCTCAAGTATAATTTATAGAATCTTAATAAATCAAATTTTATAATAGGAATAATAAGTATTAGTATAATTATTATTAATATTAAGAGATATAATAGAAATAAAGTTATATAATCAGATAATTGAGAATAGACTATAATAATTATATATAGCAATAATAAAAGGGATATTAAATTTCTATTTTTAGTAATTTAAGAATAAATATATCTTTCCAATTAGTATATAGAAACTAATCTTTTTATAGATTAGGCTATTAAATCTATAAATAATAGGTAAAGAAATAATAAGATAGATTTAGAATAATTGAAATATTTTAATAAATATATAAAAAATCGAATTAAGAGTAAATATAGAATACTAATACTGAATAGATATAAAAGCTATAAATCAATATTATTCCAGAATTATTATAAGGAGAATAATATTAAATATATATATTTATTATTATATTTAAATTATTTAGTTCAGTCTTTTGATATTAGATATTTTAATATTTTAAAATGAGAGTATAGTATATAAATTGAGGGATTTATAAAAGTGTATATTAATTATATCTCAAAAATTGAATTCTTTATAACTTTTAGAGCTATATATTAATAATTAATTATAAATCAAAATATGAAATTAGGGTTTTAAGGAATAGAATTAATTCTGTTTGATTTTAAAGTAATATTTTTTAAATTAAATATTCGAATTTATATATTTACTTCTTTTTCTTTTAATTCAAATCCTTAGGTTTCTCAAATATCTTATAATTCTATAAAAATGCTTTTTCAATTAATATTAATTAAATTTTGAATAAATTATTATTAATCAAGCTTTTTTAGACCTTTATTTGAGATTATATTAATTTTAGCTAAAGATATAAAAAACTAATATATAAGAATATACTTTTGAATATAGAGATTTATATATTTCGAAAAGTAAATAAAAACATTAAGCAAATATCAATATATATATAAAAAACTTAATTATATTGGGAAAAAGTATTTATTAAATAGAAAACTATAGATATATTATTTTGATAAAAGATTAATATTCAATTCAATATAATAAATATTAAAATAAGAAAAATTCTAATAAGAAAATATTCTCTAATTAATATTATAATAAATATAGAAAAACAGATTATAGTATAAGAACCTATCAAATCAATATAATAAATCCTAGATTATTAGATTTTTAATAGCTTTAATTAATTGAATTAATAGTTATTGAATAATATAAATTCAAAAGTATTAATTGAAGTAAAAGTGGTATATATACTGATATAGTGTATATACTAATAAATCACGTTATTGATTATATAAAGAACATAATCTATACTATTATTTTAGTTTCTATTTGATATTAAAATAAAGATATCTAAAATCTACTAAAACCTCAGTTGTCAAGATAATCGTTTTTCTGTAAATTAGGTTTAAAAAAATACTATATCATCATTTGGATTACAAAAATTAATAAGAATATCAATCAATTATGGTTGTATTATACTTCCCATTTTATAATAATTATAACATAGAAATGCAGTCAATAAGTTCTATATTTTGTTTTTTTTTTAATTAAGAAGAGTTTAAGTGATTAAATATTTCAAAAAAAAGCATTAATTATTCTATCATCATAAATATAAGAAAAGGAATTAAAATAAAATTGATTTCTTTAATATTCTTAATAAAATTTTACTGAGTAATGACAGATTCAAATTGATTCAATAATATTAAAGTATTTGGAACGTTACTATTCATTAGAAAAATGATATATAATAACATAATTTGTTGAAATTATTTCGAAAACACTATCATCTACTGTAAAATAAGAAAGATAATATTATTCCAATTATTATTTTGATTTTAAAAGTCTACTATAGAAATATCCAATGAACTACTAATATTAATAACAAATTATGATTAACACATTTGAACAAAACAAGTCTTGTAGAATTATTAAGAAAACAATATTCGTATTTTCTCTGATAGTCTTTATTTCTAAATTCCAGAAGACTTACTGTTTCGTATTTTTGATAATCTCGTTATTGGAATATATAAATAAACAGTACTACACGAATAATAAACAATCTGAAATAAAGATCCTTTTACACCATATTATTACCTCTTATAAAAGCAACTGAATTGTTTGTCAGAAAGTCTTTACTATATTTAATTCAATTCAAGTCAATTCTATAATATAAGAGATATCATATATCTGAAATTTTCGTAGACGTAAGCAACTACTCTATATAAGATAACTACAACAGGTTATCTAATATATTTAAAACAAATTCTATAAACTTGATAATTCACAGAAAGAATCTCTATAGAAAAGAGGATTATTAGAAAGAAATTCCGGACAACTTCAGTATATCTAATAATATTTCCAGGATTGTCCATTCATTACATTAACTGAAAGTAATAATATCAATATAATGTTCTGATAAACAACACTCAAATCAATATAATCAAAACCGATATAGAGATAATTACATTTTTAGATTTCGTTTGTAAACAAATTTAAAAAAATGACTTCCATGATTTAGAAAATTTGTGAAATCTACTTGGATATAATAAACTAGATTTCATTTTTGATTCATTCGATAAAATGGCAAGCCAAAATTAGAATCCTTTCTTTACGACTACATATCATGGAAAATTTCAAAGAATCTATTTCGATATACTAATAGATTGATTCAATGATATAGTGAACATTAATCATTTCCTTATCATCTATCCAAATCAAAATCGTTATAAATGCATCGTAAAAAGCTTCAAAGCTTGATACAAATTTCCAAAAAAAAAGAGAAAGGAATATAAAATTGATTTTCAAAAAACTATGCTTTTCGTGATTTCTTTCCAAAAGAAATTCCGAACACATTTCAACAAACAAAAAGAACAACCAAGGTATTGTTATACATGTCCTCAAATCCCAAAACAAATGAAGGATATAATATAAAGTATATATTGGATTGAAATTCATTTAGATTAGAACTTTTAATTTTTCAAGGAGGCATTCTATGAGAAAAATAAAAGAAACAAAAGAATTAAAATAATTAATGAATCAAATTGATCGAGAATCGAGATATCAAAATTATCAAAATTATTCAAGATCTCGAAAAGTTATTCAAAGGAAAAAAATCAATGCACAAAAATAATTAGGAATGAAGATGTTTGAAATATCAATGATATCAGAATTCCAAAATGAGAAGATTCTTTTTAGAATCAACTCGATATATCATAATATTATATTTTGAGAATTATAACTCAATGTAGTCTCTTCTAGAATTTGAAATTTCTTATTAGAATTCGTTAAGAGATTCACTTTGGAAATTCCAGTAATCTTAATGGGGTAAAGAGAAGCATGTTATAGTGTATCTATAAGTTTAATACTCCTAAATAACACATGAGTAACATAAATACAATACCTTCAAAAAGTACAATATTAAAATTGATGAAAGATATTTCTATAACTTCAATAGTATTAGTGTTAACAGAATAGTATAGTTCTTGGGTATATTCCTAAATAATTTCTGTATATTAATATAACGTTAGTACCACATTTAATTCAATACTTTTTTTTTTATAAAAAAAAAGGGCTTGGAATCAAACTCAAATTATTGGATATCTAATCTACCAAACACTACAAAATTTATATTGTAGCCTTGATATGATTATAATATTATGAAGTTTACAATATCAAAGAAAAAACTAAAAGTTTAAAACCTTTTTAAAAATAGGTTTATGTCTTCGAAAATCGATTTATAAGATCATTTCAGGAATGAATATTATTATTAATATTTCTTCAAATTTCTTCAAATTATGTATTTATAAGCTCGGTCGTATTTCTATAGTAATTTCGAATTTATAAATTACGTTAAGAATGATTTTAAACTTCAATAAAATAATAAAATAATACAAAGTTTAATTTGAAAGTAACCTTTATTGTTGTAATATTTAAATAAAAATTTAATGCTTTTAAAAATGGTCTTCCTTTTTTTATAAAATCCACTTTGTAACATTACTAATCATTGGTATCAAAACCGATCAGATTCTTAGAAAATCATTAATAGATCTACAGTTATAAAGCTTATAGAATATAATTATAAGGATTGGTGAGTAATACTTTGAGTAATACTTAGACTACACTTTTATTTCATTTAATTAGAAATATAATCCAGATACCATATTCAGATCAAGTACTATACAGTACAAGAGTATCATTCAAGTACTGTTCCACTTTTCTACTTGTTCTCTTGTGATAAGTCAATATAATATACATTAATATATTAATACTCAATATTATTTCATTACATAATTGAAGGTTTACCTTCTTAATATTCTTATTGTCTGTAAGAACTAAAACATAGTACTATCTATGTACAAAAAGTCGATTTGCTTAAAATAAGTTTTAATCCTGATTATCTGATTAATAAAAAGCCTGATGTAATATTGTTATATTATAGTCTAAAAATATTTTTTAATAGAATGATATTTTTTTATTACAACTAATTTTTTTCAAACAAGGAAGAAGTAGTAATTGGATATATAAAATAAGTTAAAGGGTTTCAAATATTAGTCTTCTTATGATATAAGTTTAAAAATTAGGGTTTAAAAATTAGACTTCAAAAATTAGGGTCTATATAAAGAATTGAAGTTTGATTAGATTTGATTTAAAAGCAATTATATTCAGATAGAGTAGAACTCATATTAATAAAATTATTCTAATGTGAAAACTTTTATAATCTAATGTATAATATAATTGTAACCTACTTGATTATATAATAAGTGTAATTAAGGAAATCTCAAAAAACAATGATATTAAAATTAATAAAAATGTTATTAATTTTAAGAAAAGAATCATTAATATTGAAGAAAAAAGGAACTGATTCAAATAGATAAATCAACTTTGCTTGTAAGCTTTCAACAAAATTTCTTTTTAAATTTTAATAATAATTGTGATTATGTAATACTTTCTTTAAAAGCAAGGGGCTTGGGAGCTCGCAGGCGCCTGGTTTGGAAATAAATAATATTACAAGAAATGATATATAAAAAGAGATCAATATAGAATCATTCATCACTTTAATAGTAGACTATTGGCGAAATGTTCTCACTATAAAAAATAATATAATCTTTTCTTTAGAAGGAAAAACCATTATACACATAGGATTGAATTTTTTAAATATTATTTCAAAGATCTTTCTTATAATATAGAGATTATGTTAAAAGTGCTATAAATTTATTAATAAATCCATCCTTAAATGCAAATCATAATCCAAACACTAGTAATGATTAATCAAAATCAAGAAACTCATTAAAAACGGTCAAATAAAAAAATGAATCAAGAATCCCTTGTACAAGAGGAATAAATATCATTATAATGATCAAAATCTTCAATTGCGTGATTCAAAGAGTCAATGCCCAATAAAAAAGAAGAAGATATTATGAGTATTTAATCAAATTACAATGTATGGAATATTATTAGAATCTTTCAAAGGGAATGAAGTGGTATTATTGTTATGCTCCAACATAAAAATGAAAAATACAAGAAAACAGTCAAGACTAATAATATCAATAAGAATAGCAACATTACCACGAACTGTGAATTTCAATTTGAAAAATAATCATACAATTTTTAGATTTGGACATAATGAAGTTACGAAGCGCTCATAAAAATGATTTTTCAAATCACAAAGCATATGATTTAATTGAGTTTATCATTGCAGCTGATCATGAGCTCAGTTCAACTTATATAAAATAGGATATTACTTTAATCAATGAGAAATCATCTAAACCTGTTATCCATATAAGACATCAAGTATACTTCTAATTCAATATCAGTTCTGATTGATATCAAATGGACTATAAGAAAAAATTAGAATATTCATGTGGAGGATTCTGGAAATAGAATTAATTTCGATTCTAGTATATCATATATTGAGACTATAGCGAATTGAATTCCTTTCTTTCCTTTTCAAATCATGGTATTGATTATCATCTATGAATAAATTATAACCCTCAAAAGATCAGCTACTCATTGATAAAAGCACGAATAATACATCGAAAAGAATGATAGTGATAGTAGTTATGTAAATAATAATGTTTATGGAAATGATAAAAATCACGACTCTATAAATCTATAAATCTATAAATCTATAAATTCACAATCTTTTCTTATTTTTGATATTCCACTTCTTTTTCCGCCTTTTCAAAGTTGTTTTTATTTTTATTTCATATTTTACCTGAAATTTCAAAACTCCCATTTAACTCTTGAATCAACTAATTTCTCCGATTTCGATCCCAAGATCATAACCGTTATCATATTCAATTAATTGATTTATCTGAGTTTGACACTTTGACATTTCTATGGAGATTATTTAAAATAATATTCTTAATGTTTATATTTGATATTATTTGAAAATTGATATTTATATCAATTAAAAGCTTCTATAAAGCTTCCAAATATCGCTAGCAGTCAGATATTTGATTTTAACTTTAAATAAGTGATCTTCCTCTTTCCAATGTCCGAGCATACACAAAATCAATGTTATAAACAATCAACAGAATTTTTCTACACATTTCAAAGAACCATTGGAAATATTTGAACAATTATTTTTTAAGGATGAAAATAAATTAACATTCAATTTCTCTTCTTTTAAGGATTTGATCATATTATCCATCATTGATCTCTCAATGGTTAATATAATACAGACTTAAATATAATAAACATTTGATTACATAGCCTATATAATCTAGTATAATATTCTGTCTTGTATTTATTTCCCATGTATGTTCTGTTAAGAATACAATCACATAAACGTTAGATTTAATTTAATAGACTTTCTAAGTTTGTTGAAGATACATAAAAAAATGAAACACATCAATGATATTATTTTGTCGATGAAACTTATACTATATAATGTATAAATTGATATGATATATGATTTACCAAATATTCATTTGTAATCATATAAAATATTATTGTTTTAAGAAATGATTCTTAAAAGTTAGAATTCAATCATAATTTGAATATTTTAATTTATATAGAACACTATTTTTGAATTAAGATTATTTTAATTAAAATAATATAACTATATGTAATATATTCTTCTTCTTAACAAACCTTTATAGAGAATGAAGGGACTATAATTAATATAACCCTAATAAAAATTGATGATATTTTCGATCTAAAAATAATTATAATATGAATCAAATAATATAATTGTTTATTAGTAAGTGAGAAGAAGATTATTTGATATTTAAGTTCAATTGTTCAAAAAGATTAATATAAGGGGTCTACGAGCCCTCCAGCTTATTTTCTTCCCAGAAAGTACAATTTGATTATATGTTTAACAATCATTATTATTTAGTCCGAGAATAATAAGAATTAAAAATTTTGAAGCTCGTCCTTACATTTAACAAATTATAATTATAATTTTGTCAAATTTGAAAACATTAATTCGAATTTATGGATTCGTAATATTTAATCGAGTGGAATTATGTTACGCTGTAAAAGTAATGTATTCATTTAACATGTTGGTTTCAGAACATATAATTCTAGAACCCTTTCCGATTGATTATGAATAATAAACAAAAATTTCGATTAGCTAAAGCTTATTCCGTATAGTATTAAATAATAAGATTACAGTATCAATTGTTCTCATCTATTTAATCTGATCTATAATCTTTTATGAAGTGAAAATAATAATCATAGAAATAGTCAGTTGATTAAAACAGCTGGAAGCTTTCAGAATCTATCGTTGATCCTATGATAGACCGCGCATAACAATGATGGTATCAATTAATGAAAGTTTAAGAAAATCAATTAAGATGCTTTTGAAAATGGATTTATAAGTAGGAATGAAAGTTTCTACAGTGTATTTGACTTCAATATCTTTTAGTATCAGAATCTGAATCAGAATCCATATTCAATAGAAAAATAATCATTCTATTACTCTACTACTTTTCTAATTCATTAATTATATTAAACTATCAAATTGTTTGACTGTTCAGAAAAGGAAAGAAACTCAGAAACAAAAACTTGAAACAAAAACAGTATAACCCGATAGTAAAAAGTATAATTATAGATAAGAAACAAATAAACAATCAATTATTCTAGCTAAAGTTATTTTTGAATCAAAGTTATATATTGATTTAATTCTTTAAACCTGAGGACAATGAAGATTAAGGGTTTAAAGATTGACCTTTATATATATTCTCATATACATATATATTGTTTATAATACATTTCATGATTGGAAACTAATCAAGTAAAAAAGTATAGAAACCTAATGTATATGATTAGAAAAGTAAATACGTGAATATTAACTGAAAAGAATTAATAAATCAATAAATTGAGAGTCAATTATTTGTAGGGTGAAATTTGAAAAGAAAATATTATTACATGAATTGAAATCATTTCAACATTAATTCTTTTATCTTAGTAAATCGTCTGCTTAAAAAAGAATTGGTTGAGGAAGTAAATTGAAGTTGTGAAGTTTTCGAAGTTTTCGAAGGATTGAATAAATTTTTTTGATTAATTTGAAATTTTCCGAGGAGTAAGAAGAGAGAGAAGGAATCTTATTATTAGATTCAATGGAGATTTGGAAGATCTATTTAAAAACTATTGCAAGATTAATGAAATAGAAGATTTAATATGAGATTGCATAAGAGATCCAATATTAAGTGTAATAATATCTTTAGTACTTTTATTCAAACTAGAAATAAAAGGAAAACGAAAAATATAGATTATTATATAGCTATCAAATACATTATTACATTATTTATTAGATTTGTCAGATTTATTAGATTTATTAAACTTAAAAGTTTTTAAGCTCAATTTTGTTTTCAATATCTATATTCTAGCCAAAAGCGAGAAGCAAGCGAAATATATAGATTGTTTTATACTAATTAGACTTATAATCGGATTTATTCCACTTAAGCTAATATATAAGCCACCTTTTCAAGTTACTTTAAATCTTTAAATGACTTCAAACATTAGAAATCTTTTTTAATATTTTGAAAATTGTACAACACGAACATAAATAGAAATCCCAAATGCTATAAAAATACGATTATAGAGAGTATTCACAAGTCTATGATTATTATTTTTTATTATTAAAAGCCGAGAAAAGGCGTCTCATATTATAATTAGACTTATATCCGTATTTATAATATTAATTCGAATTGATACATATATATATAATAACAGTAGCATTAATATTAGTTATCGGGGGGAAAAATTGCAAGACTCCGAATTCTTGAATTCTAAAACTATTATAATAAACAAAAACATAAATTTTACGAGTTCATAGTCTGTTAAATTATTTTCCCTCGACGACTAGTATTTTTTGTGAATCACTAAGAAATCAATTAATTTCAAACACAATTTCATTTACCAATTACCAATTACAAATAATTTAATATTAATAATTAGAATTCTTTTCAATGTGATAGTCGATAGATTATTATTGATTTTGATTTAGTTTTAATGAAATATATACTGCTTTTCATTTGATCATTTAAATAATATAACCATTAGTAATGACCTCATATAGTAATATTCTATATATTGATACCTTAGATATCAAAATCTACAATTAGTATACCTCAATTAGTGTTTTTCATATTTGAGTACCTGGTTTTTTTGTATTATTATTATTCTAATATTCATTTTAATTGAATTAAGATCTTGATATCCTAGTGTTAATCTTCATTTAAAATCGAATTATATAACTCGATATCCTTTGGAAAATTTGAAGAAAGTTGAACAAGGTTAAAAAATATACCTCGAAAACCTAAAATCATTTTGAATTTTTAGAGCTCAAATATCGGTATCTTACTAGAACTATAATAGTAATATTAAAAAAATAAAATAGTCTAAATCTATGTAAAAGTAGTACAGTACTAGTCAACTGCTATCAGCCGAAATCCATTTTCACACCAAAAATTGGCTTTTTACTATATTTTCAAATACAAAAATCTTTATTATTTACAATTCAAATTATCTGAAAATTTATTTTTCGAAAGTTTTTATAATAATAATTGATATTTTCGAAATTTTAAATCTCTTAAAAATTTATATTGTGAAAATTTATATAATTGAATTAAAATATTAAAAAAGTTGCTTGATTTTCGCTTATTTTACTAGTAAATTTGATTATTTTAAAAATACTTTATTTTCTATTTATATAATTCAATCAATAAAAATCCTAAAAATAATTCGTTTTATTTTTATTATATTTTCATTTAAAATAAATCAATCAATATAAGAAAATATATATATTATTTTATAAATTATAAAGAAATCTATAATTATAAATGATGAGTTTTGGTGTGAAAAGGCGTTTGGCTGATAGCAGTTGATACTAACTATAGTAAGTTCATAATCGATTTAATCTATCTCTAGCTAATGCGATAGTAATCATTTAATATGTTTAATTGTATTTAATTAGATAAAGTAATTATGAGAAATAATAAAAATCTTTCTCCTCTTAAAGATTTATTAATTTTATTATAATAAGATCTTATTCTATTATTCATTTATAGTCTATAATATTCAGATTTCTAAAAACAATCAATGTAATATAATTTTATCTTCAATTTATATATTAATAGTATATATTATGTGAACAGAGGTCGAATGAATGGCCTTAAGTCATTCATAGCCTTCATCAGCGGAGCTAGTCCTATAGTAAGGCCTATATAAGGCTTTCTTCTTCCTACAATTAGCTAGCTCCTTAGATAGAATACACATTAATAATTAGACTCTACATTTAGGTTCTACGTCTTCTGTGTTCTACTCAAACCAACATATATACTATTATTGTTCTTTATAAGAATAATAATCCTCCTTTTTATTTTTCCTATATATCTTTCATTTATCTTTATATTATTCTACTATTACTTATTATTACTTTACTAGCCGTTGGGGAAAAAGAATTTTCAGACTACGAATTCATAGAAATTCTTTTTCCTTATGAATTATTATAATAATTTTGTAATCCCATGAATTTGTAGATTTCAAATTCTTTTTTTCTGATGGCTAATATTAATATTCGAATAAGTATAAATTCTAATTTTAATTTTAGTTTAGATTCTAATTTAGATTCCAATTTAGATTTTAGTTCTAATTTTAATTATAATTCAGATTCTAATATTAAAAAATGTTTAAGGCAGCAAATATGCTTTAGATACTCACACTCTTCTTTACAAACACATTTTTGAATATATCTTTTTTATTTATTCAATTGATTAATCGATTTTATCATTATTTATAAGATTATTCTAAACCCTATTATAATTTTTTAAAGCTTATAATTACTTCAATTTAGTTATTACCTTTCTAATTAAACTTCCTTTTCGTTTAGAATTATATATTAAATTAAATAGTTTTATTGATGTTTCTATAAACTTCTTTTTCTATTTAATCAGAAAAACTAAACTTTAATCAATTAAGCGTTTTATAAATATATAAATAACAAAATTGGTTTTATTATAGGAGTATATAATTATATAATAGAGTATATAATTATCTGATTTGCTTTCACGAATATACAAAAATAATATTCCTTTATTTACTTCTTTTCTTTCTTACTCTTTTCTTTTATTATACTTTTCATCTGATTTTTTACATAAAACTTATTTTTTCTTTATATTGTAATATATTTGATATAATCCCTCTACTCCCCTTATGTTCTTTCTTCGTTACGTCTTGTCTCTTCTTTCGACGACAAACCAATGTACATTAGACCCTAAGTTGTATTTATACTAGTTAAGATATTTATATATTGAATATTACTATATAATCATTAATATAACCATTAATATAATTACTACTCCAATAAAACTTCGATTATAATTTCGGTTATTATCGTAATTATAGAAAATGAATCTATTCATAAATAGTAAGCCTCGAAAGTTTAGCGAAGCTAGTATAATAATGAGACCACTTTTAATATATATCTATATTACATTGAATCATGAACTCTTGTATTATGTCATCTAATTTATTAAATGCTTACTAGTAAAGATCCTCTTTTGATTGGCTCCATGATCTGAAAATCCATTCTCGGTGGAAGCTCATCTTGCGTCCAATATATCATGCCATGTCTTAACCAATCTGCATACGTTCCAGGTACTGCATCTGATCCATCATGCTTTCTCCACAGCGACCCCAGCGTCTCACCAAGTACCCGTATAATAAGACCATGAGCGAGTTTGAAGCCAAAACTTCTTATCAAACAAGCTTCCACAATCTCTCTTGCCTGCCTCTGCTCCGGGCTCTCTGCTTCCCTATCACGAGGAATTGAAAGTGACATTAGATCAAATGCCTTTTGTCCGTTCCAAGCCGTGAACTCGTTGATGAGCTGCGAACCTTCCATGTACTCGATGGCATACACTTGCTCAGCAGAATATCTTGGTCCATTCCAATTGTCGTTTTCATCAACTAGTCCCAGTACCATCGTCATTACCTGTCCTTGAATGATGTAATCTGTCAATAGCTTGCTACAGTCTTCAGCCGAAATAGTTTTTCCGCCCTCCTCAATAGTGAACGAACCACCCATCAATTGAACCCCTTTCAGCAGGGGACTAGAATGCATTCCCTCTGTGCTCGTCTTGCCGCCATCTGCAGCCCACAAAGCCAGTAATAACTTGTGTGACCTTTCAAGCATGGGGTTGTTTATTTTTGAAGCTAAGAAGTAATTCGTGAGACAACGCTCATCAATCGTACCTGCATTATACGACAAAAGCTCAAATGGCGAAGCATCGTTACCGATGGTCTCCCGCCACACACGGTCTAGATCACCGATTTGCATCATCCCCACATCCGCGTACACCCCACCATACTTTAGGAGGAGGGGAAATCGGACCAGATCGGATGTGTGTTGAGGGCTGTGGTCGCCTCCAATAGTACCGTCTATGAAAGCACCAGGGAAGGTACTCAGATCGTTAATGTCCAGAAATTTCGCGACGTTTAGAGGTGAAGATGGCTGTCGATCGATTACACGGATAGTCCAACCATGCTTTGAGAACCTCCGGTGCCAGGCGCGAACATTTCGTTGGGTATAATGATGCATGTTGGAAAAACCACTATGCCAGAAGAACCAAATATTCTTTTCACTTGAAATTGGCTTAGGGTGTAAAAGATCATAATCGATCTCTGAGTCCAGTCGTAGATCGAGAGATTCTTTTGGAATGACATGTACCCCTTCAGGTCGAGTATAAAGATCTGAGATAGAAGAAGACATGTTATAGTGGCGTACTGTGTTTACGGATATTTGACCTGGAAGCATGAAAGTCGTTGGATGTACGGAGACAAGCGATGCGACGCAGTAAACAGGTAGTGTAAAGTGCTTGTGGTGTTGTAGACGATTGATGATCTAATGTGAATTCTCGAGAAGATTAGAAATGAGAACTTACTGTTTGTTATATACTTGAGCCCTTTAAATGTGACATCGACGATTTTTTGATGGCTTCCAAACTATCACACATATGGGAGTATGATTGTCCTAATCGAGTAAAGTGGGCTTCAACTCATCAAAAATGAGCGAAAACCAAGGTTAGTCAACATGAGTCATTTAAGGTTTTGCTAGCCTCCAAGTTTAACCTTAGTCCAGCCCTGTAGATAAGATAAGACACCCTAAAGCTCGCTAGAGACTTCGATGTGCTGATGTTGATTAAGGGGAAAAGACCTTTGACGTGATATGTATATCTCATCTGTTGCCATCTCCGGATCACTCCTTACAGTTATCAATGAGTCAATTAACCTAAGGAGAAGAAGTGGGGTTACAACCGTAGACCAGCAGGCATCTTATTGTACCTGGGCATAATAACTCACAACATATAAGTAAAACTGGCCCTACCCGAGGGCTTTTGAGCGGTTCAAGCCACTCTCTTGGGAATTGGATATCGTTTGATCAAAATACAAGTGGAAGGTCAGACCGACTATGCACTTCGACTTGATGCTAACACATCATCCCTTGATCGATCCAATGTACAATAACAAGATAATTTCCGCTGAGTATCACTAATATACTATATACATTCATCAATAACTAGTCATATACACAAAAGCTAGTCCTGTTTATCCCAATAGAAGCTCGACTTCTTGCTATACCTGCGATTGCCCATCAAATTGCATGTGGATATGCAGGATCAGTTCCGAGAATACATCCAACGGACTGTTGCGAACACTACGCGCAATGAAACGATTGGAATTGATGCATAAAGACCGCCTTTGATCTTGAAATACCATGATATTTTCACCTCCAAAACTCCGCATCAAAGACGTATATATCCCATGGTATCACCGTTAAGTTCTCTCACGCTTCAACACCCACTTGGCGATTCTCATTCTCCTGATTCACATTTCCACTCCTCTCACCGATATCTTTCCCGACCATTATCGTCTTGTCATCAGATTCACTTAGCGCATCCTTTCCAATCAATTTCAAGAAAGCACCCAGGTCTTTTCGTACTGTTGCCAAAACAGCCATGCAGTCAGAACACACCCTTAAACAGCACCATGTACATTTCCATTGTTGTTCATAGTCTCCCTTCGAGCAAGTTTGGCATTGGAGTGGACATAAATTATTTCGTGATCGCCGCATAAATCTGTGACTTTGAAAGCAATCAATATGCTGTGATGTAATGGGAGGAGCTGGTAGAATTGTTCCAGGAGCGGGAAGTGAGGAAGGCGATAAAGGGAAATAAGAGTAAGAGAGAGACGTTGCACGAGAGGTAGTTGTTCGAGAAGTCTGACGGGAATGTGGGTTTGTCGTGACAGTTGGAGTCGTGGATGTAATAGATGGCGAGAAGGATGCCGATTCAGCTGGAGGTGAGGGCTGAGGTGTAAGAATGGTTTTGGTGGCATGTGGCTTTTGGGGTTGCGGTGACCGGACGACATCCAGGGGAGATGTGATGGTTAAGGTCTCAGAGGGATCCCGAGAGTGGTTGCCATGAAGAAGATTAGGCACGAGTGGAGATTGTTGTGAAGTTGATTGGTCGCTCGCTGTTGTAGCGGAAATATCGTGTGCGTGACTAGCATCCGACTTCATTGGTACTTGGGTTGCGGATGATAGATCGCTGGGTGGTGTAGTCGGTGAAAATACTTGTGGTGTAGATGGTTGACTTTGATCTTCATCCGATCTTAAATATTCTGGTGTTGGCAGACCTCCATGAGGCGAGCATGGTGCGTTTGTCGACTGTGACGTATGTCCTTCTCCAAGATCTCTAGACTGGTCAGTGCTAAGGTCGCCATGCCCACTGAGTTCATGAGACTGATCTGTGGCTTTTCGTTTGCTGATGTCTTTCAGCTTCGAAATTTTTGCGCCCATCGGCGGTACTGCTGGTGCTTGCGGTGCTTCACGAGCAGGTATGAGACCTCGTTCTCGATCAGAAAGCTCTCTATATCGGAGAACCTGACTTGGCAGTTTGGGCAAGGAACGATCGAGTGCTAAGTTGCCGTTTTTGGAAGGAGGACTTGCCGTTGAGCCGTTACTCTTTAGAAGTTTCAAATCAGGAAACTCAATTCCCTTCTGAGTTACCAACGATCTCCTCCTCCAAATTTCTTGCGTTGGAGAAGATTTCAAACTCGATAAAGATTTTGGGCTTCCCATATCCTTTCTTGGTGTCGTTGGAGATATCTGATTCTGTTCATCTTGCTCTGGTATCGGGGGAGTTTTTCGAAACTCCGATTCAGTATAGCTGAGTGAATCTTTGGTAAAGTTGCTACCCCCGGACAAAGTTCGAGAAAGGACAGAATCAGAGTAACCCGAAGATGATATGCTCGCAATGGAAGACTTTTTTGACGCGATCGGAGTACTCCCAACGGCTCGACGTGGAATTGACATTGCTCTTGGGCTTTTCCTCTCCGGCAGAGAGCTCGTTCTTGCTGGCAAAGAAGGCAAGGTTTTTGACATGATTGTTTGTTGAGAATCTTTCAATTCTACTGGTGTACTGGGAAGCGCCTTTGTGTACTTCAAGAGGGGCTCTCGATAGGGCGAATTGACTGCTGTATTCATCTTGTTTCAAGTCTCTCGACTGTAACTTCTCAAAAGAAAATAGCGATTGTTCAAGTGATAATTATTCTTCGGTGTAATGAATTGAATCAGAGGTGCAGCAATCAGAGAGAAATAAAAGAAGACAGAAAGCACACAAATTCACAGTTATTCGACTTTCTTTGGTACTTTGGGTGGGATATAAAACAAGGTCGCCAACCGGGATCCCTTGAAATGGTCAAACGACGGAACGATGAAAAGGGAACTTCGCAAGGGCATGTATGGACTAGATATCTTGCAATACGTTCATGCATTTGTTTTGACTAGAGTTCTTATTGAACTTGTCCTACAACGCATGGATCTGGATATTGATGATGATGAAATTGAAACAGATGAGGAGTTCTAGAAGGAAATTTACGCTGAAAAAAAAGGGAAAAAGACCGATGCCATGGAAGGGAAGCAGGATTTTATTTATTTTGATTTCATCCCATCATGAACAATACATGGGATGTACGATAGTATGAATACCCACCTCCAATTTCAGATGAGGTGTTTTTGAGTATATTCCATGCTGCTTGATATATTATGCTTTGTTATGGCAGAAGGTAGGGAAGTGAGGATGGAGACCGAGGGAGAAGGTCAAGGGGGGTTCCTTTTGTATTCCATTCTTTTCATTTCAATCTATACTTAGAATATAAAGATTCGTGCGTAGATGGCGGGGGTATTTTCAAAGCCGAAACTTCAGGTGTGTATGAGAATGATCGTCATGATGATCTTCGTAGATGCCGGCAGATAGATGGATAGATGGATAGATGGGTAGATGGGTAGATAGATCAATAGATAGGATATGAGATAGCAAGGGACCTTGACGAGATAATGTTGACGTATGCGTATACCTTGTTGTAGTATTGATGTGACGTGATGTGATGTGATGCGATGTGATATGATGTTGTACTTTGAACAGGTAGTGAGTGTGAGGTTACGAAAATGCTTTCTAGACCTCGTATTAGAGATTGGGGCTGAATCAAATGGTTAGGTAGCCATGCTATGCATGAGGAGATGGGTTTTAGGAGAAGGGCAAGTTTATCTATCTAGATATATATCTATATCTAGATATACATGTGTATATATAGATATAAATATGTATGGGTGTATATACCATACACATATATTTTACACACATACTACGTATATACATGTACTTCCCGGAAGATCATCATTATGGTCCTCTCGATAAATCATTAAATTTAACCTTTTCTCGTACAGAAAAATGAAGTATCAAATATATTATGACTTTATCAATGATATCGTATTCCTCTCAGAGTACCTAGAGAGTACCTAGGTCGGTTGTATTGCTTGTCTGGCTCACTTGATCTCGTCGTCGCTACTAAATCGATCAATCTTACTTAATTGGCCGAGTTGACGATGGATTTGCTGTACTCTATACGATTGATTAGCTGCATGATTGCGGCCCCTTGATTGCGATAATGTATGTGCCTCGATCAATGGTGTAAGGTACCACGAATACCCGTACTCTAGATAGTCACTGCGAGTCTTTTCGAACCGAAACACAAGGACACGACACGACACAACACGACATACTTTTATCTGATTGACACACTCTTGAAGATGCTCCAGTATCACACATATACAACATCAGATGTAAAGAGGAATACAAGTCAATAAGTACAGTTGACTCGCACTTGTTCAATACCACTC
The DNA here is from genome assembly GCF_013461495.1 of Botrytis fragariae. Taxonomy (NCBI): domain Eukaryota; kingdom Fungi; phylum Ascomycota; class Leotiomycetes; order Helotiales; family Sclerotiniaceae; genus Botrytis; species Botrytis fragariae. Next base: position 2,320,324 of record NW_023500993.1, read on the forward strand.
ACCACTCACCACTTGCCAATAGCTGATTTACCCGTAGCAACCTCGTAGCTTCGTGACTTACCGCAACTTCAAGTGATTCTGTTCCCCATGCAATGCTGCATTGCTTTCTGCATTGTCTTGCTGTACTCGAGCATCAATAAATAAAAAGACTGCTAGGATGTCAATATTTAAATAACATGTCAACAGAGCAACACAATTGTTACATTCAATTGTTTTACAGAACTATTAACAAATAATTGAATATCCAATTCACACATACCATAACTATCAACAAACAAATCATGTCAACAATACCATCAAGGACAAGATCAATTCGTAAACCTTCAGAGAGAATTACTAATCTAACTCGTCCCGATATCAAATCATCTGTGGCCGCAGCTCCCGAAAATATAGCTTCACCCAGTCGTTTACCCATCAAACCACGAAGAACAACCATATCAACCGCATCGAGCACTCCCACATCTACACGATCTTCGACTACGAGTTCCATTGCGACCAGCAATGCTTCTACACGTCCCCCATCTACCCGGGCAAATGTGACCAAACCTCCTACGACGGGTGGTCAGGCTCGATCAACGTCTGTTCGAAATTCATCTGCTGCGACGTCCGAACCCGTAAAAGATCGTTCAAGACCACCCCTTACTTCTACAAATCGGCACATACGTACCTCGTCGATTACTTCTGCCACTACAAGACCGACCCATCTACGTACAAATTCTTCATCGACAATATTAAACAATTCCTCCACTGTCCTCCGTCCACCCAGTCAAACGTCACAGAGACCTCGCCCACCCAGTCAAACATCACAGAGATCTCGCCCACCGAGTCAAACCTCGCAGAGAGCGCAGCCACAAGATGCCCCAGTGAGAGCACGTCCACAATCTCTATACGGAGATTCATCCATTCGCAAACCTGCATTCTCTACTCTCCAACAGCACTTCTCCCCCGCAAAGAACGTTGGTTCTAAACCGCATCCTGCGTCCTTCCTCGCCGCCCCGACGCCCAGCAAACTTCCTGCGAACATCGCCATCACTGCGGAAACCGCAAAGCTCCAGAATGAATTATTACAATTGCACTTGTTGCATCGGGATGCAGAATTAGTAAACAGACAATGGAGAGCGAGTGCGAAGAAGAAGCTTGGGGCAAAGTTCCAATCAGTAGTGAAGAGACACGATGAGTTAGTTCGCCTGGAGGTAGAGGAAGCTGGAAGAACCAATGCTGCTGCTTTCAAAGAGTGGCAAGATATAGGAACTCCTGGGTGGGGGTTGGAAGAGAAGATACAACTACTCGATGAAGTGCTCAACGAAACTTGGAATCTTGGCGAGCCCGGAGGAAAATATGCAAGGCTCGTGAGAAAGTTCGAGAAGTGGGTTATCAGATGTGAGGAGATTTTGAGGGATAGAGATCACGATCAGATGTTGGATGATGAAGAGGAAATAGTGTTCATTGAGGAACTAGACCTGGCGTGGAAAGACGAATGCTTGGTTCTAAATAGGAAACTCGAAGGATGGCGAGATGCTTTGGAAGATCTCGGAAGGCTAGAAAAGGAGTCTACAATGGCAAGTGTGGTGGGCGGGCTCAGGGCCTTGGTGGGTGGTATGTTGCTAGAGTTGGAAGCCATGGCGCAAATAGAATCAGACGCGGTGGCATTAGAACAGGAATGGATCAAAAGTGTAAACGGGAGCATGGAGGATGATGACAATACCCCGGTTGCAGGAGCAGTATGGCGATTTATGTAGGTTATCGTGGGCTAGAGACATCATTCTCAAGGCTTTACAGAGGGCCCAGCCATAGTTGGCGGAAGTCCTGATATGACATTAGAATGTTCTCAGATATGACACCAATTTTCAAACTACAATTGATGGGATCCGAAAAGGACCACTGCATCTTTGCCCAATAGTCACGATATGGAAAACAGCCTCGTGCCCTCAATTCAAATCATCGTGTTTCTTGCTATCTGATAGCCGCTGGAATTTCCCGAAAGGTGACCAAAGCATGAGAACTGGACTATGAAACCTGTGCCCACAAATTCGTGATGTATCACGCATGCGCGATTTACGTCCTACACGTGTACCCCCTAAGTAGGCCAATGACACGATGGTCAGTATCGGTTTTGTTTAAATTTTGAGACTTGCATTCATACCAGAGCTCAAGTGGATTTTAACATGCTGTACAAAATATCTCCGTGATACCCCATTCACCACCACAAATTGTGTTAAATCGTCAACATGGGTTTGAACACAGAGTCAAAACATTGGAAAGATGCACTCGGCCACAAGAAATCAATGATGTACAGTGAGATGATATTGTCAATTGGAAAAATTACTTGTTGTATTCTTGTTTATGGTATCTCACAAAAGCATATCAGGCCATTCTGTATAATCCCAGCTATTCCATATCGCCGGTACCCTAGCCTCTAGCTCACCCAGCCCAAAGACTTGTATGTCCGTAACCAAAAACGCCGTTAAACCTAAGTTATGCATAAGTGCTCACTGCAGACTCCCCTAGAGATATTCAACCATGGTAAGATTGAAGAGATGCAATGCAAAGAAGCCTGTGAAGGTTCTATGATCTTGTACCGAAATCAAAAGGCGAACAATCGTTTATAACTGTATCCCCGTGAGTCATAGAACAAACTCCTTCTCAGCCAATCGTTGTGTTGAATGCAATTGCTACGAAGCGGGAAAAGATCTGGCTGAAAATCTATAATCGATCAAACCCGTTGGCTGGCGAAATCCAGGACCTCGCAATCATCTTCAAAGAAACCTTCCTCGTCCTCATCACCTGGCCTTGGGGCACCGTTAGAACTAGCACCCTTGCGCCTTCGAGTAGTAACCACAATCTGCTCCATATCCTCGTGATTACTGTCTGCAACCCTCATCACACGCTCAATGGCGGAAGATGGGAGAGCTCGATGGTAAGAAGAAGCTTGGTAATCGTCCTCCGTAAGTTGGGGTGGACCGACATCTAGTCTCACACTTCTTATAGGGCCACCAAATGCCCACGCCTTTTTGGATGAATCAGCCATAACATTGTCAGACGAATCACTTGTAGAGGTTGAAGGAGACAATTTAGTCTTCCCGTGAGAATAAACGTGGAGGCTAACTCGCCGATCTGTATGAAACGGCTGATATGGAGCATTCGACTCAATCTCTGCTTGAGGTATTGAAGATTCAGCTCCAGATAGGGGCGATACCCGAGTTGATCCTTGTCTCGCTTTCCAGTTCTCTCCTGCATCTCTGGTCAATGTTTCAAGAACGTCGTCGGGTACTGGTCCCGGAGCAATCCTGATATCAGGTAGAGAAGGTACCTGATACTCGACGTATTTGGCACCCCTAGATGCCTTTTGCTTGTCCACAGGGCGATCTGCTCTCCTGCCTTTCACTGTATAGATTCGTATGATGCCCCCACCAACTACGGTGATCGAATCGCCATGTTTCCCATTGAAAAATCTGACGCAATTTGGGTTTGGAATGTTTCTACTCTTAGGTAGATGCAATTTTGTTCCACCTGATTTTCGCATTTCATTCATTTTACCAGTTGCGGCGCCCACAGAACGGCTAATTCCAGCAGCCAATGCCTGTGTTCCTTGTCCTGCTTGCGACTTCACGCTTGCGGCAGTGATGCCTGGAATGCCGACACTACTTCGACGCCTGCGAGAACCTACCAGAGGTCGAGCTACGGTCCATAATGACGACACAGCACTTGAGGCCACCCCAACAGCAGAAAGTGCAGCACTATTGGCATCGGGATTTACTTGCTCAGAGTTTCCGGAGTGGATGCGTCGTCGTGGTGGAGGCCAGGTAAAAGCACTAGCTGGAAGATCGAGGATATGAACCGTTCCAGGCTCAGTAACCATCGCAGCACGCTCACCGTGCGGTGCAGTCCATACGACATCCACAATTCTTGCAATAGTCATGCGCGAGAATTGTGCAATCTGTCGTACGTGTGGCCCATGTAGACCTCCGCTTTGGGAGCTTGCCCCTTTCAGGAGAGATGACCTTGAATAGTGTAATCGCATAAGATCCCAGACAAACTGAACATCGCCTTTACTACTAGCCGTGAATAATGCGAGACCGCTAGGCGCAAGTGACAGGAAACTACACCCATGAGGCACGGGGAAAGTAGCCAATGGGTGAATCGAAGATCCCGAGGTTTGTTGGGCGAGCGAGTCCAAGTCTAGAATTGAAATCAGACCAGGATCCTTGCTTGCAGTGCTCGCTTGGCTATTGATTCCATGTGTAGGAGGGAATTGAGGCGAAATATTTTGGGGGGCTGGGTACCCGTTCCCACTGTTCGTTTGCTGAGGTGTAGATTTGTTCCAATAATTATTCCAATATTGAGCACCTTGTTTGCCAACATAGCCTGAGATTTCAACAATTCCTTGTGTTGCCGCTTGAAGAACTTGTTTCAACACCCCTTCACCACCAGGAGTATCCACTAGACAGTTTACCGCAGGAAGATGAGGTGGAGCTTGTGAATTCAAGCCGGGGATGCGCCCTGCTGCAATATTCTCTGGGATATTAGCACGGAGTGAGATTTGAGAAGTCGCTGCCGAAGGACAATAGGCTAGCCAACGTCCATTTAAAGACAGGATTGAGGCCTTGTATTGAGATCGCGGGCTAGCCTCAGCTTGACGTCCACCTTCAGCAAAATTGTTGAAAACAGAGGGATCTACAGAAAGACCATGTTGAACGGTTGTCCATACCTTCCCAATACACTTGAATTCGACTTTCTCACCACTATCCCGCTGCTGAAAGATCCATGTTTCACCAGTAATACCAGAGGCTACGACAACATTACCCCGATCCGCTCGAATCGTTAAAGAACCGATAGGGGCCGGTGCTGTAAACAATGGGCTTGATGGAGGTATTGGTACGTGTATTTTCGGGGTAGATAAAAGGGTGACAATATGTCTCTTTGTGCTTAAGGAATATATTTCAACGGTTGTTTGATAGTAGTCTATCAAGTCATCATCGTTGTCGCCGTTGACGGAGCGGGCTGGTAGTCTTGGGGAGCTCGGGCCCTCTTCGTCAACTGGAGCGGCAGGACTTTCTGAAGACGCTTTATATTCGGCGCTGGAGCTGTCGCTGATTGTTCGGACGGGACCGTGTACAACGACCGCGATCAAAGGATATTGGAAAGCAAGTTCCGATGAAGCAGTCCACGGAAGGACCTTGGCATTATAAACCCCGCCTCTCAAACCATCTAAAGTAAGGATTTTACTGAGACCTCTCTTGGTAACATTATGAATACTAAGCCCACCCTCGAATCCGGTGACAATCACGCTATTTGGAGGTTTGTTTGTATCTTGAGCTGGATGAGTATCAAATCCACAAAAAAAGCCTTTCTCGCCAGGTACCAGACCCGAAGTTCTTGGTGACAACATGAGATTGGTATCGGGCGCTCCATGAAAGTGGGCTTGAGGTTGATGAGGGAGTGGCGGATAAGGATTATATCGCATCGCCTGTGATTGTTGTGAATAGCTCGAGGTTCGTCGAGCTGCATAAGCCAGAGCGGAGTGATATTCTTCAGGACTATATGGAAGGTTTCCATCCATTTGGTAACTCATAGGTCTTCTACGGCCTACTGCACTTATTGGCGAGGAAGATAAGGGAATGTGATTATTGGGAGACCCTTTTTGTTCTCTCGCCGGATAGCCGTAGTTCGTGATCTTGTCTTCGTATGAAGACGGCAGAGTAGGCGGCGATTCACCGAGACTTATAAGGTTATTCGGAGAACTGGAAAACGCTGGAATATCCTTAGCCCATTCGTTTGTATTGTGCGTGACAGAAGAACCCTGAGAGGTCGACGATAGTGCCTCCAACATAGGTGATGTCACAGAACTTTCATCTTGTATGGAAACAACTGGCTTCGTCTCCGGAGATGGAGTTGGAGGAGTCACCACGGGTGATTTGTTTTTACTAAATGAGTTGGCAGATTAGCAATCGTGTACGTTCAGGAGAGCCTTTATGAACTGAGAAACCCACGATTTCGCGGCATTATTCTTCGTCACCGCAGCCATAATTCCTCCAGAACCACCACCGCCATCCCTCGCCGACCCATTCTTTTTGCCGTTCTTGGTGGGAATTTGCACTCCAGCTGAAGCGCCTTTGCCAGTTTTGCTAGATTGTGATGTTCCGCCTGTATTGTTGTTGGTTTCGTTATCAAATGAGGTGGGCATTCAAATGGTTATAAAGTCCTATTAAAGAGACTTGCGCAAGTTTCTATAGTTGATGTAATGTAGATGTAGTGTTTATAATCTAGGACTCGGGTTTGATCGAGGTTGACACGATAATGAGGTCGTGAGGTGTTTCGGATGTCTGACACTTGATAGTTTCCCGGGCTTCCTAAATAATCAGAATTCAGGATAACGCGCGGGAAGATTTGAATTAATAAGGAATGTATTTAAAAGGATGCGTGCTTGTAAGTAACTCTAGGGAAGGTAAATGAATATTGATAAAACGATGTATTTATGTTTGTAGGTTGTTGTTGCTCTCCCTTCTTCATAAAGAGCTCCTGAATCTAAGCCGGGCTGGATGGCTGGCTGGCTGGATGGCTATCTGATCTGGTATCGTAGTCTGGTTGGCATATGTTTGCGGTATGAAGAGGGGCATTCGCCAAGAGTGGGGAGATCATGTACACCTGGGCACGAGTTGACCGTATCAGTCAATGGATGGATGATTCAGATATGCAGACGAGGCAGGATAAAGGTTTGTGTATACATACTCGTGGAACCTAATGGATATATAACCAAGTTGTCATCCTTGAGTTGAGAAAGTGTAAGCAAAGTTAAGTTGTTCGATTCTTTGATTTATTACATCTGTGATTATGGCTGCTACTGCTACCCATCTACCTTGGGGTCGACGACTACATGTAGAACACTTTGTTATTGTTGTTATTCACATTACCGAGCTACCTGGTAAGCATGCCGAAGTGCATACATACATACATACATTCCGTTATCACTATCGGAATCGCATTTCCCTTTCCATTTCCCTTTCCCTTTCCATTGTCATTGTTCTTTTGTTCTTTTGTGCTAATTATAGCCACTTCTGATCAATAGCTGAGATGCTTTTCACATCCCGATGCTACACCGCAATATGCGTCGTATCCGATGGCATTCTCCTTAATACTTTAAACATCATTCTGATAGACAAGGTCATTGGGTACCTGGTCTGTCTATCAAAGAACTTTGCCCTTCCTCGCAGCTGATTCCCGACGCCCTTAGACAAGTACTCTAATAGTGTTACCTTGGTATTGATGACGTTTGATATCAGCTCGATGATAGTCATGGGACCAAGTATTCATTGCCTATTATATCGACTGCTGGAATCCGTGATCATAGATGGATTCATAGTAGGAAGATGATTGTCCGGTAGACTAATAATAACTCTCGCTTCTCTGTAGATCTCCTTCCTCTCTTTGTACTTATCGCTGGAGCAAGCAACATGTGCTCATACTGAGTATTGTATATGTATTAGATTCATTGGCTCTAGCGGTAGCTACCTGAGTAATACACTCATATAGGTCATATAACTAACCCCCTTTAAATCGTTGAACGTACCGAGCATAAGCTATACCGTGGATCAAACAGAGTCAAGGCGATTGAGACATCTCCAGACTTGTAACTATTCATACTTTTCCGGGCTTCAGTCGAGGCATATCTGGACTGAAAATTACTTTGAAAATTACTTTGAAAATTACTTTGTAAATTACTTTGTAGATTTGACTGATGTTCATGAAAGTAGGCTGCACAGCAGATCTCAGTAAATTAGCCACGTTAGAAGAGGAGGATATCGCTAGCTCGATTGTCAAGTAATGATAGAACAACGTCTCCTGCAGGTACAGCAAACCCGTTGTTGCTGGTGCAAGACTGTTTTGTTGTTACTAGGATTTTTTTAGATTATGCCGGAATACAAAGCCGACCGCGTTCACAACCTCCAAGGGTTCGCTCATGACAACACATTGAAGTTCCATTGAACCACTGGTACCATTATCACCACCAAGTGCTTAGACTGAAAATTGACACCTTATCGTGGGTATTCTATGCATATATAAATTCCTCACAAATGCCAAAAAACTCACGCCCAACCTTTCCACAATTTGCGCCAAATTTTCCGCGGGCTCCCACTAACTACCAGGCAAGCATACAATGAGTTCGATATCATGTAAATATAACACTATCGTGCTGCCGCAACACCAATCCCATTAACCAAATCCGCCCGAATATAACCCATTTATGCCTTCTTCTTCAAAGCAGCTTTCGCTTTGGCAGCCTTCTTTCTGTTGCTTCTGATCATGACCACACTCAAAAAGGACCCGACGACAGCTGATGCCAACAAGATAAGGATGACAGGTATTCTGATTGCCCAGACTCGAGGAGGGAATACGTTTTGGAGAGGATGATCAGAGTCGACGAATGGCTGGACCCGACAGTTAGCTTCAGAACCCTTTCTTGATGAGGGCATAATATCCGTACCATGAGTAGAGTCCAAATAGTGTAGTAGAGAAAGACGACGGAAGCAGCGACAAGCATCGCGAGGCCAATGAGTTGATCGAGCTGCGCATGTTAGTATAACTTTCAGCGCAACTTGCGAAAAATCAGCTACGCGCGGGCTGGATATATCTTACCATTGTTGCAATAGACTTTTAAAGGAGTGTGATGAAATCAACCCGAACACCGAAAGCTTGAGGGTTTGAGAGGTGTGCCTTTTCCTTACTTTCTGGAGTGAATATCGTGAAGAAATTGAAGACAATTTGATTGTTCAGAAGTACATGAGAGCTTCCTTTCCCTGTCAAGTCAATCTGGTCTTTCGTAATACAAGGGGGGACTGGTGCACGGCTCTCATCTAACAGGTACAATAAAAGCTACGTATAACTTATGTAAGATTAAATACTGGACAGTACAATGATGGTTTGTATGTGTTTTATTGCAAATTGTACGAGGGAAAATGAACGCTGCACTTATCTAGACGCCCCATATGTATTGATCAAACGACTATATTATATGTTTGTGTTATATTTTATCAAAATATAATCGTACAAGGACAAAGTGAAGGCAGCACCTGTAGTATAGCACGTGACTGTTATCTTATCTTAGCTTCATCGCGTTCATTAGCGCGCCATTAACCCTGCGTCAATTCCTCATTTTCAATACCGGTCACCTTTATCAAAATAGACAACCATCTGACGATTTCAATCGTTAGAATCTACCCACGCAATCATGGAGAAGAGATCGGAGGAAGAGAAGCAAGCTGCTGCGAAAGCCGAATATGAGAAACTTCTTACGATGCGATCTGGTGGTACCTATATACCACCTGCGCGCCTACGAGCTCTACAATCCCAGATCACCGACAAATCGAGCAAAGAATATCAGCGAATGGCCTGGGAAGCTTTGAAGAAGTCAATCAACGGTTTAATCAACAAAGTCAATGTCTCAAACATAAAACATATCGTGCCAGAGTTGTTCGGAGAGAATCTGATCAGAGGTCGAGGGTTATTCTGTAGGAGCATTATGAAAGCCCAGGCTGCCAGTTTACCATTCACACCAATATATGCCGCCATGGCCGCGATCGTCAATACGAAACTTCCCCAGGTTGGAGAGCTTCTGTTAAAGCGTCTTATAGTGCAGTTTAAAAAAGGTTTCAAGAGAAACGATAAGGCTGTCTGTCTTTCTGCCACCACATTCATTGCCCATCTTTGTAATCAACAGGTAGCAAATGAGATTGTCGCGGCCCAGATTCTATTGTTGCTTCTCAATAAGCCGACGGACGATAGTGTAGAAATTGCGGTTGGGTTGACGCGTGAGGTGGGTCAACACCTCGAAGAGATGAGCGGGCCTATTGCTCTAGCCGTGTTCGATCAATTCAGAAATATTTTGAATGAGGCAGATATTGACAAACGAGTGCAATATATGATTGAAGTTCTTTTCCAAGTCCGAAAAGACAAATATAAAGATAATCCTGCGATCAAAGAAGAGTTGGATCTCGTGGAGGAAGAAGATCAAATCACACATCGCATGGCCTTGGATGATGATATTGATGTCCAGGATGGGCTGAATATTTTCAAATTCGATCCTGAATGGGAACAAAACGAAGAACTATACAAACGACTTAAAGCGGAAATTCTTGGAGAGGGAAGTGACGATGAGGATGATGACGACGAGGAAGACGATAGTGAGGATGATGAGGAGAAGAAAGAAGAAAAAGCTTTAGAAATAAAGGATCAGAGCAACACGGACCTCGTCAACCTACGACGAACCATATATTTGACTATCATGTCTAGTATCGACCCCGAAGAATGTTGCCATAAGCTGATGAAAGTTACACTACCACCCGGACAAGAGCCAGAACTTCCTTCCATGGTTATTGAATGTTGCTCCCAGGAGAGAACATACTCAAAGTTTTATGGGCTCATTGGAGAGCGGTTTGCAAAGATAAATCGTCTTTGGACCGATCTTTTTGAACAATCATTTGCAAAATACTACGATACCATACATCGTTACGAAACAAACAGGTTACGAAACATCGCGAGATTCTTTGGCCACCTTCTTAGTTCCGACGCTCTTGGCTGGCACGTTCTGTCTATTGTACACCTGAATGAAGAAGAGACAACATCAAGCAGCCGTATATTCATCAAAATTCTTTTCCAGGATCTATCGGAAGCAATGGGAATGGCAAAATTGCAAGCTCGCTTGAAGGACGATATACTGCGACCTTATTTCGAAGGATTGTTCCCCCGAGATAACCCTCGCAACACAAGGTTCTCCATCAATTACTTCACAAGTATTGGGATGGGTGCTATCACCGAAGAGATGCGCGAATACCTACAGAACATGCCAAAACCAGCGCTGCCAGCCTTACCTGCGGCTGCTGCCGATGCTACATCAGACTCAGGAAGTTCTGTTTCTAGTTATTCATCATATACAGGTTCTTCCTATTCAAGATCCCGCTCTCGTTCTCGGTCTCGGTCTCGCTCCCTCTCCCGTTCTCGGTCTCGGTCTCGGTCACCATCCCGCTCTCCGTCCCGCTCTCGTTCCCGGACTCGTTCCCGGACTCGTTCCCGGACTCGGTCTTTATCTCGGTCTCTATCTCGGTCGCGCTCTCCATCTCGTTCTCGATATCGCTCTCGTTATCGCTCTCGGACTAGGTCACGGTCCCGCTCCCCAAGTCGATCACGCTCTCCACCTAAACGATCTCGCAACGGCGATAGGTACTCGCGATCGCTCTCCTCGGAGCGGGCACCGAAACGACAGCGACGATTGTCCGATTAGATTTCGATTAACCGGACACTACAAATTGCATTTGCTTAATAAGGGGGCTTTCTGGGAACGGGGCGTGATACAAATGTATTTAATTTTAATACCCAGTTCAATCAAGAACAGTGAATTTCAATCAACCTTCCAACATACTGCTTGTAATTTTGTGATAATCGGAGATGATTCAAGCCGAATTACTTTTCGGCGCCACCAGCGCCCGCATGACAACTTCATCGTTCGAGTCAGCTGTTGGAGGTAATACTTTGCGATTCATATGATTTCCCGATGAATATTAAGGATCCGTCCCACAAGCTCGGGGTACCTTTGGAGAGTTATTGGTCGCGTGAACTATGGCAAACATAATCCCGAGGCAAAACGCTCACTTTTTACATGTTTTGGCAGGTCAGTGTAGTTTCTTCAAAGTCTACAGCTGTGTGTACGACCTCTGTACGGATTACATTCTCTGGTAGTACGAAAGTATCCCAGACCTCGAGCTTGTAATAGTTGGCTGATAAATCTAGTGATCCATGTTTTGTGCAATTCTTACAACACTGTAGGGAGGGCTTTTGTCATGCACGCAAAGATGTACTCCTTTCTCACCGACGGTAAATCCTTGGGCGTATGCAGGTTACCATTCAAATACTTAAACATCCACCAAACGCTTATATAAAACTTACTCACAAACTTAATAAAGCTAATTCAGGATTATCTGAATAAGGATGTACACAACAAGGTTCAAAATTAACTCAGCCGGGTACTTTGGTCAAACTCAGTGGAGAGGTGTCAAATCTGAGTAAGCAAGGCCTTGTATGTGTAAGCGTTTTTTACTTCCACCAATGTTCCCAACCCCCTAACCTCCCAACCGCCAAAAATGATCACCACCACAATCCACCAACCACCAACCACCAACCATCAATCACATCACACCACACCACACCACACCACCCCATTTCCTGAGAGGACGAGGACATGATGGCTAATGCAAACCTTAAAACAAAATCAACAACCTTCACTTTCTTCTTATCCTGGTTGTTGTTGAACCCGCTCGTCAAACGGTCGACGGGATATACTATTCAACCATCTAAATGCCTACCTAATCTACCCGCAATTTGCCAGGCCAAGAATCCAAGCAACTACCAGATGCTGTACCACTGTCATATTGTGAATCAAAATTGACCCTTGTCAAGTTAGATACTAGTCTTGTAGGGACAAAAGCCAGTCAGCCACGAAATATAAACCGTTTGAGGGACTCTCGGAGGGAGGGATCAAATGATTCCCGTCACATCCATTGATGCATTAGCAACTTCAACCCTTTCGATGCAGCCCGATTCCCGTGTATTCGGAAAATTTATACAAGGGCTATGGAATCAGCCAAGGGTAAAACACAGAAACTCACAATCCAAGGATTTATTTCGCCCCCTCTTCCGTTTTGCATTACCTCCCTTTCTTAACGAATCACCATGAACGTTCAATCGACTAGAACACCTTACCGAGTGTATCGTAATATTGAGCAAAGATCCTCAGCGCGTCAGCACAGTTTGTAAGGCTAACGCTGCCTCACACACTCCCTGCCCAAACCCACTTTCTCTTATAAATGTATGAATGATATTACTACCGTACGAGCCTGTCCTTTCAGATTCGATAGGGAAAAGCTATGTAACAGAGCTTAGAATGTATAGTGCACAGTGCACAACGTCCTTCATCCAATTGTTCCAAATCATGGCCGGCGTCGTATCTCTCTAAAGGAATTTGTCATTTGACTACTTGCTTTTCTCACTTCTCCATCGTACAGTCTATATTTCAGATGGTGTGCAGACAGTACCTAGATCACAGGGCTATCTGCTGCATATGCCAGAGTATATCACTTTCCTTAACGTTTATACAGAAAACATGTAAGCAGTGATTTCTTATCATGTCTGGCGACAAGTTCTTGAGATTCCTTCAGAATACTGATGATTCCTGTGATATAGACTTCATCGGTAGAACATACTTCCCATGCACACGCACCAGTTTGAATTCGGAAACGACGACACCATTGTTTGAAATCAGAAGGACGGATGGATCGGCCATTGTCTACAGTCCCAGTAATATAGTGGTATTGGCAGTGCGGTGATGGATGCACGATCAACGGAGTCTCCCCAATCGTATCGATCAGGCATTAAACGTCCTTGGGAAGACGATACGAAAACACCAACACAACAAACTGGAAGTAGTAGTAGTTGGTATCGCGGAACATTACCACCAATTGAAGCTGGGCCACTTCTACAGTATCCAGTGTATGACAATCCAGGAAACTGGGCGACACCAAACAACCAACATACTCGGAATGGCGAAAGTTCGGTCGTGAAAAGGTCGCGTTACGAGGGGGGTGATTACAAAGGAGTAGCGAGGGTGGATCTAGACGCACTTGGGAAAATGCCCCCATCGCAGGCACGCTGTAGGTGTTTAGGATAGCCTAAAAAACGTCACGTTTAATTACTAACTCAACTCTTGATCTTTAGATTCAGATGGATATGGTCGTGATTATAGTCAGACGATCCAGAACGCTTCTACTCTTGTTCAACCTCCCAGATTGACCGTAAACCGTCGGGTGGACTCCCCGCAACATATGTCTAATATATGTCGTCAGTGTAGGCGGCAGACTACATTTGATCACGAAGAAGAATCTTCACCAGAGTGTTGCGAGCATTGCCAAAAGAACCCTGAACTTGCCCTTGTTACACAAGCTTGCAGCGTTGGGCTTACTCAGCTAGCGGAGACGCTCCGTTCGGGTATAGATTCCGAGAAGCGTGGTATCAATCCAGTAAGTGCCAGCAAAGTGCTTGGTTCTTGTTATCGAAAGGGTTCATTCCGTTCATAGTCACTCATATGTAACCCTTCGAATCATGCTTACAGAATATTAGGCCCACTCACAGTTGCGCCTTCTTCCTTCTGGAGATCCACCTCCAATGATTGACTTTGGTCTAAAACAAACACTCCACTGGATACTTACCAAGATCAACAAAGTCAACGAGCTTGCCGATAAATTCGTCCAGCAGATCCCTCCAGGGTCTTCAAAAGTCCCTCTCAAAAAGGATGCTGTTAACAGTGTGACCCCATATGATCCTCTAATCATCATGAAACGACGTATTGAAGATGATCCCCAGAGAACTACGTTGAATGACATGGGTACATCTGATTCCAGAATGCACCAAAGACGACGTAGGTCTATGGCTAAATCACTCAGCGAAGAACTTCCACCCATAAGAACTCAGTCTCCCAACTACACCCATCTGTCAACCGACAATACGAGCCGGAGGCTTTCGAGTATGAATCCTCCTTCAGCCCCAGCTCGACAATTACCATCTCCACCAGGACGAGCTTTTCCGTCGCCATCTCCGACCTCGGTCAGCTTCTCATCTCCTTCAGGGTCGACATCATACACGGGTCTGTCTGGTGGCCCGTCTCAATCATCAAACTCCCACACTTCTAACCATATCCTACCTCCCATTACAAACGCGCAATCATCGGATAGCGCATTGCAAGTCCACACAGCAGCGCTTCAACATGAGGTTTCTATCCAAAAAATCGCATTATCATCGTTGCAGAGTGAACACGATAAGCTCCTTGCTGCTTTCTCGCGGTCTCAAAGTCGAGCGAGCGCCCTCGAGAAGAAGCACGAGGTTTCCGACATCGAAATTTTTAGCCTTACTGAAGAGAAAACGCGATTACATGCCCAAGTTCTTGAATTGGAGGCAGAAGTCGAGGATCTTGCGAAAAGTAGGGACACCTACCGACAAGCAGCGGTACAAGAAGGGGCACAGTACGTTGAGATTGTGAAGATGGCTAGTCAACTAGAAGAAAAGACTGGGGAAGAGAAAAAGAACTGGAATAAGTTGAGACTTGAGATGGAGCAAAGAATTGAACAATTGACTGCTGGGATGAAGATTCATACCGAAGATTTTGGCGCAACCTCACTCATACCGGAATGCATTGAGAAAAATGCGCCTTCGTCCAGTGAGTACAATGATGAAGGATCAACCGCCATGGCATCGACAAAACCTACTAGTGACAAACAACTTCGTGCAAAGGATGACCAAGCCAATCTTCTCAAAGCGGAAATCGAGCGCTTGCAAAAGCGTTGTGAAGAGGTGGAAGCCGCATTGAAAGCTGTCAGGCAGGAAAGTCGATCAATGGAAAGCATTATGGAAGCGTTGAGTAGAGCTGGAAAGGGTATTTTGCAAAAGGTTGAAAGCGTGTCTCTGAGCTCCGAGACATCCTCGGAACCACAATTAGATTCACGACCCAAGCAAGAAATCGATCGGCTACTACTTGAAGAATAAAATTCCCACATTATATACGACAAAAAATACAAGTAAGTAATCTGCGATATGTGTTTGTTCACATCATTGCTGGCGTAGAGCAGACTTCACACAAATACATTTGTGTTCGAATGGGTTATGGATCCGTGTATATGGATAAGATTAGGTGATTCACTGCGTCTTACCAGACATAAAAGGGCCTTTCTCGAGATGATTAGATATTCTTGATCTAGACATCAAACAATGATTTTAATATTCAATATGGGTTATTCTACTTGACATGACATGAAATTTACGGAAACGTTATTTGAAAGAGCAATATAGTATATAATTCTAAGTGATCCAGTGAGTTCCACAACATACAAGTACTATGTTAAACAATTAGACAGACTGATATTTTTCAAACATCAACGTTGCCGCTCTGGGGATATGAATGTAAATTATGTTTTGTCGCTCTGCGCATATCACGTCGAAACCCCATATAATTGGTCGTAACCTTATATGATCCACTATTACTATCACCCAATAATATGGTCAAAGCTCTGTTTCCTGCGACAACTCTCCTACAAATCTGTAACATCTTGAATCCTCCTCGACCTCACATCGACCTCTCATCGACCGCTCTCCTCCAGCTTCCCCCCGCCAGCGTTCCTCACTGAGCCTCAAAACATGGGCTCATAGTAACACCATGCCAAGGATTTGAAACGCCAGTAGACTGTCTCATATATCTTAGGTTTTTAGGGGAGAAGCGTCTCCTTCTCTCCCGTCGTAGGTTTTAATCTCTTGTTTCTCTCTCTGTCTGTATTCCGTACATTGTTTGCATTGTCGAAAAATCGTGCTACCACTTGCCTTCTGTTGACCGGATCGAATTCTCCACCCTTTCGAGATACTTGACAATTAATCATCTACATTTTTCACATACAATTGATATCGATCGCATCATCACTATCCCTCCGAATCACACATCCACCCAGCTTGCCGATTTAAGTCTCGTCTTCAATCTTGGACTCTATCCTCATCTCCATACTTACTCTTTACGAAGCACCATAAGCGAAAATGGGACAAGCATTCTCTGGACCCGATGCCTTCAAATGGTTGAGATTCACGCCTAAAGCCACCGCCGTTCTCCAAGCAAACCCATTTCTTTTCGTCCAATTGATTCTAGTGTTGAATGGATTGTTCGTGTTGGCTGGAATTGCGTTTTGGATTCACTACGAAACAAACAAGCCATATGCGAAGCCGAAAGTTAAGAAGGATGCGAAGAAGTAGAAGATGGTCCTGGGGGGGGGGGGGTGGACACTAAAGAGAGATGCTGTGAACGGCAAGGTGCTAAGGGCTCTGCATAGCGGTATCGCAGGGAGGAGCTTTGGGATTTAAGGAGGGGCTGGAGTGATATGAGACAATTCGACGAAAAATATGTGCTGGGCACAGGATGGATATGCTATAAGATTGACGAATAATATGTGGAGTAGTTGGGTTCGGACAGAGAGTCCTAGGATATTGGCAGAGGGAGAATAATACCTATATGTTTGTTTTAAGTGGGTGGCTGCTAGAATGGAAAGGTTATATCCTGAAGACGTTTTGTTATTTATACATTTGCTTCTCAAGTGTTTGGCATTTATATATCATTTTTTGCTTTCTTCGCCAAACTTCGAAATGTAATGCAAAATAGAATATCTTCTTTCTCTATGCCTTCAAATGTGTCATTGCTTAGCGTTCCGTGATTGCGTGCACGCATGGCACCCGTTGAGATACCAAACTCATGGCATCGGGTGTATGCATCCTGCGATATTACTTCTCCAACCCTCCAGCTGTACTGTCAACTGAGTTCCTACGGGTGAGAATCATAGGATTGGAGCTTCAGACATGTGTGCACGTTATATCAATACTCATATATGTATATCATTTCATGCACCCACATTCGCATCACCTCGGCTTTCGTCTCAATTGCATGTGTATCAACAACCGATCCGATCTCACTTGTTCAAGCATATTCACACATCTGCATTGAACAGAACCCTGGAACCCATGATAATACATCGATTTGAAAACTCGGAATTTAACCATTCAGTATCCCATAGAGCCAAACATGAATATTTACCCTTGTCGTAAGTTCTGTAGCCAGCTCTTCATTGTTGAAGAGCGAGATGTTAACCTACTACATTCCAGCTCGAGACTTCGGTGAATAGCTCCTGATTATCTAGAAAGGTATCCTTATTTGAGTGATGCCACACAACGACTTACCTATTGAAATACTTGTGATTTGCAATCCATGAAAGAGTACATCTCAGCCGAGGTTTCCAGTCTATCACCGAGGTCTGTAGAGTTTGGACATCTCTATAGAGTTTGACAGGAGGATATCACAACAAAATTAGCACATCGATTCCTATCCCTTAAAGCCACATTTCACCTGTCGCATCGACACGGGAAGCGACCTGAATCTCTAATTCTAGTGGTCAAGAATATTCCATTTGATAGCGAACGCTGAAGAATGAATAATAATCGCTGTTTCCGCCCACCATGTCAAATCATGTACATATTAAAGTCCTCTTATCGTAACTCTCTCTGTGTCATAATCATAGCAAAATCCGGCACATCACTTCCGATATGCACAGCATCAGCCCACGGGAATTTCCCCTGTAGCCATCTCCTCCCTAACCTCCTTTCATTCATCGCCTTGGCCATATCTTTAAGCGGCTGTGACAGTCGATCATTCAATTCACTAACCCTATTCAATTCTTCAACGGCGTACTCATGCGCACGCTCTTTGCTTGAAATCTCCCGCCGTATGATCACAAATTGTTTTTGTAACCACTGCATTCTCTGAGATATTACGTGTTCTTTCTCAGCCGTAATTAGAATGTCAAAGTGTGGACCATCATTGCTGTTCCTTAGTAAACGTGCAGCTAATGAGTGAAATTCTTGCTCGGCTGGTATGATAGCGGATTTTAAATACGCTATTTGCTTCTGTAGATGTTCTAGTTCGAGGCATAGATCTTGGGCTGATTTTGTATCTTCATGTCCCTCTGGAAGCGCCGTTCTTGGAGAGAATCCATATGGCCGATCATAACATTGGTCGAGATATGGCTGCATGGAAGAATCGGCAGGGAATGTGCGGGAGATGTATCTCCTCGGTTTGGAAGTTTGCATTGTTCTCAGCTCTGAGGTCTTTTCTGGAGCCTCCCATGTCTCAGATCTGAATTGTCCGCGATTCCTTCGAGCGCCAATCTTGTTGTCGAGAGGTTGCTTGCCCGGTCTATGTGTAAGATTGAAGATGTTGTAATCTTCTCTCCATTCTGGGACTTGTGGGCACAATTCAGGATCTTGAATGTTCGTGGTAGTCGCGAGTTGTTCGTTTGCCGGGCTATCTATAGTCGAGATGTGTCCTGGGCCACAGGGAGGATATTCATCTTGTACACAATATGGGGGTGGGGGCACTGATGATTGTAGGCTACCATGAGTGTCTGGCGGTAGGCTGTGTCCTTCCAGTTCAGAACTTTGTGAGTCTCGTCTGAGTGCTCTCACATCAAATTTGTGCTTCTCTGGCATGATGATATGGCACTACCAAGACCCAACAGCTTTTGTGCGTATAGTGTAATGGTGTGATCAGAAGAGATGGTATAGCTTCCAGGGCTGGCTGTGGCACAATCATTCATAAGATGATAGCGGTTGGGGTTAAAGTTCTATTATTCCGCAAAGTATTTTGAAATATATGTGCCGTCAATAGTTGGGGAATAAGATGATCAATGATATTAAAAGATGTGAGGTCGCTGAGTTCCTGACAAAATTTTATGGAGAATAGGTGTGATGAAGTGTGTAGAGTTAAGTGGAAGTAGGGTGGGAATGATGTCTGCAGTGGTGAAATTATTGCAATGCCACTTGCCAAACTTGCTAGTAGGGCGACTATATTGAGCAGGGCAGGAACATTACAGAACGAATACTTTTGAAAGTTCAGGTTTGCTCTGTAATAAAAGAAAACATGATTTCAAACAGAAACGAATGTGCGTTTCGAGTTGATGTACAGCGACATTGATTATGAATATTAAGTTGCGACAATTCCAGGGAATATAATTAGATCTCTTCCGTACATTTTCAGGGAACACTCTCTTGCCCTTCTCTTGTCATTTGCCTATCCTGACCAGCTTTTTGAGGTTGTAAGCATGGAAAATCGAAACCTCATTCTGCACTGCTGTCTGTTTACTTGCTGGCTGAAACCTTTCTTCGATCGCCTTTGACGGCTGTGGCTGCTTTCTTCTCCACCTTAGCGAAAATTGGCCCGGTAGAAAAGATGTTAGGCAAGAACTTGCCAACTCGGGCTTGGTATTCCTGATAATCTGGATATTTCTTTGCTGTTATGAGCTCGGTCAACCAAGTTGAGGCCTGGAAAAGAATCAAGTACGACATGGCACCGGCAAATGTCCAGTTGAATAATACTTCACTGGTCCAGCAGCCCCACATATAGAGTACTACCCATATAGTCTGCTCAGCGGCAAAATTTGGGTGTCTGCTGAAGGACCAGAGACCAGAGGTCACAAAGCCGCGGTCGAGCGACTCTTGGTCGAATCCCCCTTGTACTTTGGCGGTCTTTAAGTATTGTTGCTTCGCAGCTTGATAGTCTGGTTTTGGAAAACGTTAGCCATGCAACAGAAAAGATGTCTATAATCACATACTCCACTGTTGTCCATCTGCAAAATACTCAAACACAACAAGAGTGATAAGACCTCTGGAGAATATTAAATCTGCAGTCGTCCACGGTACTCCGTATCGTGCAGCTAAGAGCATAACATATGATGGCGTTGCAACTAGAAAGAGCAGAATGCTTTGTGCCAATGATATGAAGACGATATTGAAGACGAAGAAGAGTGCTGGAGGAACGTTTCGTCGGACAATCTCCCTGAGAAGTGGTTAGCCCTAAACTTATACCCATCATAGAGAGACATACCAGCGATAATCTTCGGATCCAATGCTATAGCCACCCTTTCTCCAGTAATTATATGTCAAGCGTAACTGTTATTTGTCAAAACCAAATTACTAAATCGAGAGGGGCACTACATACACTCCATATTGTACTAAAAGCGAGGACGTTGTCTAGTCGCCCTGTTGGTAGACCAGAAAGGTGTGCATAGATTGCAAAATGGGCATTGTATATGGTAGGCAAGATACTCCAACATCTGTCGACTTGAGAATAGTTTTTGTTGAGCTCCGAAACCAATAGGAATACAGGCGTTAAGAACAACGAGAATGCGAAGGCAGTTATGAGTGGATTCGTAGCCAGATAGAGGTTTCGAAGCTCGGTAGGATTCGAATATGACTGAAGTACTTGCTGAGGTAAATCGTACAATTGTGGCAGATATGGCAAGACTGTCTTCGTGATGTTTGAACAATCCTCGATTGCTTTAATGACTGGCAACGCCATGCTTGTGGCAAGTTGATTTCTCTGTTGCTCGATATTGAGCAATTAATAGGGTGGTAGTTAGATGAGTCAAGCTAACTTTGAATATATCCTCAAAGTTGCACGGAATTGATGCTTGCCAGAGAGGCGAAAGAGTTGGAGTCGACGGAGTGAATGGAGTGAAGCTTGAATTTTGAAGCTCTGGATGACATCGTTTTTCATTTAGCGGGGATACATATACCGACATGGATTTATGGAGCTACAGCCAATGATCGAGCTCGATGAGCTACGGCTTCATTAAACAATTGTATAAATATAGAAATGCATAAAATATTATTCAAAGTCAAACGTCTGGGCACCTGCAGCTATTTCGTATTCGGATCGGTACATTACAATTCATAAAATCTCATCAACCTGGAATTGATGGCAACAGCATAGGCATCAATTTCTGTACATAATCTTTACTTACTGATACTGAGTAACACAAAACCTCTGTAAATAGGTAGTTTCATGATACTCTTGCAAGTCCATACCCCAATAGATCAATTCTATGAAGCTGAGTAACAAAACAATGATTATAGACCAAGACGTTCGTTCGTTCGTGTCACAGAGGAAAGTATTATAAGAGCTTCATCCGCAAGGCCTCGTAGACTTAGGAGTCGGCGATGGAAAAGAACCACACGTGAATGAGCACGCGTGAATCTGATATCAAGATGGTTGCAAAGATTCTCTGTGTTGCAGAGAAACCTTCTATTGCCAAAGCTGTAGCTAATCATTTAGCTGGGGGCAATGCTCAAGCGGTAAGTCACAATGTCAAATTTTGCTACATTATCACTATCATTGTCTAATGATCACACAAGGCAAATACTCGCAACAAATATATCAAGAATTACTCATTCACCTTCGATTTTGGTGGACAATGGGGTAATTGCAATGCGGTTATGACTTCGGTCTCGGGGCATCTTACCTCTCTTGATGTTGCTCCAACTCACAAAGGCTGGACTGACCCTCCACCCCAAGAACTCTTTTTCAGAGCCAAGGTTATCGAATCTGTTGCTGAGGTGATTTGATCTCATCCTTTGCCTGGCAAGTTTTTCACTGATGCATTTCCACAGGACAAGAAAGATATCGCACAGAATATCGAGGCTGAGGCAAGGGGTGCTAAGGCTCTTTTCATATGGACTGATTGTGACCGTGAGGGAGAGCATATTGGCGGTGAAGTGAGAGCTCAAGCACTCAAAGGCAACCCACGAATTGAGATCAAGAGGGCAAGGTTCAGTAATATTGAGCGAGCGTAAGTGAATCTACACTCTGCGATTTCAGATTTCTAGCTAACTATAAAAGGCATGTAATTCAAGCAGCTAAAAATCCAGTTGACTTAGATCAACGTCAAGTAGATGCTGTGGCTGCTCGTATAGAACTTGATCTAAGGATTGGATACGCATTTACACGATTCCAGACAACCAACCTTCAAAAGTTAGGAGGGCCACTAGCAACAAAAATGTTGAGCTATGGTAAACAACTCCATTCCCATCTCATGAGGCACTTGCATACTAATAGTGGTCTAGGTTCTTGTCAGTTTCCCACTCTTGGTTTCGTCGTTGATCGATATTTCAAAGTAAAGAACTTCGTACCCGAACCATTCTGGAGCATTAAGGTTACGCACAGCCGAGAAGATATGAATGTCATCTTCAATTGGAAACGCAATCGTCTATTTGACCGAGCAGTTGTGATCATATTATTTGAACGTTGTCTTGCTGCAAAAGTTGCTAAGGTCACCAAGGTACAGGAGAAACCGACTAGCAAGTGGAAGCCTCTTCCTCTAACTACCGTCGAGCTGCAGAAAGCTGCTAGTCGTTGGCTGAATATGAACAGTCAGGTGGCTATGACTGCAGCAGAGAGCCTCTACACAAAGGGTTTCATTAGTTATCCGAGAACGGAGACTGATCGATTCGACAAAGGGATGAATTTGAGAGCTCTAGTTGAAAAGCAAGTTCAAGACAATCGATGGGGACCGTTTGCTCAGAATTTGGTGAATGGGGGATTTCATTGGCCTCGAGAGGGCCGAAATGACGATAAGGCACATCCGCCTATTCATCCTGTGACATACGTTGCATCCACTGCTTTGAGGCCAGAAGAAGCTCGGGTTTACGAATTTGTTGTTCGGAGGTTCCTAGCCTGTTGCTCAGAAGATGCTAAAGGGCAGGCAACTGACGTGGAGCTTGAATATGGGGAGGAAACTTTTCACACGCATGGACTAGTTGTGCTGGCAAAAAACTATCTGGATGTTTATGTTTACGAGAGATGGAACAGCAGTACAGCATTGCCAAAGTTTACCCTTGGGGAAAGATTTGAACCTGACGAGGCCATGATCACGGATGGGAAAACAACAGCTCCAGGGTATTTAACCGAGCCCGATCTTATTGCTCTAATGGACGCAAATGGAATCGGTACTGATGCAACTATGGCCGAGCATATTGCTAAAATCAAAGAGCGCGAATACGTGTTTACAAGGCCCAAGGCAGGTGGGGCCGCCGCCGGAAATAATGATGACAACACGCCAGCTGCAGGCCGAGGAGGACGTGGCGGACGCGGTGGAAGGGGTGGAAGAGGGGGTAGAGGGGGAGCTGCAGCTGCAGATGCGGGGGGCAGAGGTGGAGTGGAAGAGTTCATCCCGACCACACTTGGAGTCGCCCTAGTGGAAGGCTATGATAACATGGAATTCGAAGTCAGCCTCAGCAAGCCGTTCCTGAGAAAACAGATGGAGCTCAAGATGAAAGCCATTTGTGAAGGACAGAATACACGTCAGGCCGTTGTTCAGGAGAGTTTAACGCAATATCATCGGGTGTTTCTTGACTCCACGGAGAGGTTAAGTGTTTTGAAAGCAGTAAGTGACATCATGACTCCATTCACACGGCCCCACAATCACCGCAATCTCTAACATATATTGTTCAGGCTTGTAGAAAATATGTACTTAATGGTGGAGCTGGGCGTTAGCAATACCCATTTGATTTTGGCTTGGTCGGTTGTTTGCAATTGATTGCATAATTAGCGTTCTCCATCCCATCTTCACCTCAATGTATCGGGTCAGTCTATGGTGCTTCCTCGGCTTAACATGACGGATTGGGCATAAAAGTATCACATAGAGAGAATTGTGCGGAACGCAAGCTTTCGAGTTATCTGAGGAGATTGGACAGCTTGAATATTGCCCAAGCATACAACAAATCGCTTTGTTGTTCTTTCCTTCCAAAAGTCCGATTTTCGGTAAGCTCAATATTTAAAAGATTGTGCGTGCCACTTCGCTACCCGTACTTCCCCGGATCGCGTACATCTCTCACCAACCTCTTCCTTGGAGAAGCACGATAGCATTCCAGTGGCTGAGGATAGATGTATGAAAGTTGCATTAAATCTTCCGGATATGTGAATGTAGAAATCCCAACCTTGAAAACAATTGAAGTTTCGCCGGTTTCGCAATTCTCGTCTGGCTCGTCCGGGTAAAGTTCACGGAATCTAACATAGTAGTCAAGAAATCGTTATCAACTTATCAAGACATGATTTGTGGAACGTGGGGGATGGTAGTGGTGGTTTTTTACCACACGAAATAGTAAATCTTTTAGTACTCTGCGTACTCGAGTAAAAAGTGGGGGAGTCATCAACTACGATCTTATAAGTCATGACTACCAAAGCAACAATTTGAGTTTACAATGAATACGCGTAGGATTTAGTGTTTATACTAATGGTTACAGAGTGTCCGCTGATCAGGTACTGGTGTTGACGCAGAATCCAATGAAGATGAACTTGAAAGAAACGTGAATGGTTCTTCTCTCTAGGTTGTGCTTTCACAGGACACTAACTAAGGCATACGCAGTCCTCACGCTTGGTATGGAATGATCGGATGGTCCCTTAAAAGTCGATCTTTTGAGGCAATTTATCCGAGGCAATAAGCTGCCGTCTCCCTTATCGACTAGGAAAGTTAGGTTTGAAATGGATTTATTCAAATATTCTAGTGTGTGCGTGGAAGAATGACTGCGTGGTATGTACGGACGGACACTTGTTAAAGTCCGTCGATCACTTGGAGAGGGGGGCAATAGGGCTTTAGACGAGGGCAATGGACATGACAGCTAGGGTTTAGATACCAGATAACCTAGTTTTTGATACCACACATTGATATGGAAAGTTGTAAATTAAGGAATCCTTTATGTTGAGTTATTACCAAATGTTATTATTATTACTACTGTAAACACTGTATGATGTTGATAATGTGAGATTTCATTTATCAGTATGTGGCTGGCTAGATACCTGGTTTCTTAATGCGCCACAGGAAGACTCAGCAAAGAGTCGAAGCGAAAGTACAGTCAGTGTAAGGTTGGCAGAAAATCCTAGTTACCTGCTCATATGGATGAGATGAGGTAGATGAGATGTACGAAGTCGTAAATTATTCTCTAAGGTGTTCTTACTTGCTCAGGTGAGCCCAACCATATGCATGAGAAGATACTGGTATGACCTTAGTATTACATAGCTACCTACCTACGCTTGGTCTTACTTGAGCAGGTTATTTTGAGGGAATTCAATATAAATACAAATCAACATAAATCCGGTTTTCAACGTTAGTAATATACTACTGCGTTCTGACACTCGTATAGTCAGAGGCAAAATGACAAAATGCTAAGAGTAGGCATTAATTGCTCGCCTTTCATGGGAGCGAGCCCCCAACCCCCCATAGCTCGCTACGCTCGATATCAATCTTCTATCTTAATTATCTAGTCTGCCTCCACGGCAGTGGCCCTCAGAGAGCCAGCGGAGCGTCATTTCTTTGATTACTACCTATCTATAGGACGAATAGTAGGTTGTTGTAAAAGTGGTCGTTGGAGATGCTACTACTACTATCACTACTACTACTACCTAGCACCAGTGAACTTTCTCATATATCCAACACGCACCAGTGACTGTGCTATGGATGCAACGAGTATGATGTACACGGCAGAGACGTCTAGGGATTTTCGAGACACTCATGAAATAAGTCAATACCAGATGATGGATATTAACAAATCACAAATCACGAGGCCTTGCATACTTCGCTCCTTGATTTATGATTGGATACATAAAAAGATTGCATAACTCTTGAATTCTTCGCACACAGGGGACTCCCTAGTTGCTGCCACGCCTAGATTTGGAAGTTCTTGGTCTTGCATCTGGGATACTAGTGGGATGCTAAAGTGCTAGTGTGGGCACGCTAAACTCTAACTGGGTATACCCTGTCTCAATCGACCCGGTCTATTCCACTTGATCATCCTCATGTGCCTACTGGGTAGTAATTACATTACTCTGTACTGAGTAAACACCAGAAAGGTGCGCAACACGGTGCGCAACAAGCAACCAAGGGAGACGAAGACCAAAGCTCCAAGTAATAAGAATAAGAATAAGAAACGACTCCAAAATATACATTAATTCTATCTTCCCATATAAACTTTATTGATCTCCTCTACTTTCTTCAAATACATCGTCGCCTCCTCGATTTTACTTTTATCTCAAATTGACCTCTCAGTCTCTCTAATCGCAACCGAGTTGGTTCGCTCTTCCTTTATAAACTTCACTTCCGCTTCCACTTCCACTTCCACTTGCAGTTGCTTGCTTCCATTTCCGGACCCGATCCAAATAGCTCACTTATCTGTCGACGCCCACCATTCCCTGACTCACTCTTACATCTTCTCAACAACTTCACCCTTTTCGACGATAAGGTTCCCGTCCGTTCCGTTTGCTTCTTCAATACACGATCAATAGTTGCTTCGAATTAAATCACCAAATTATTCAATTCGCTTGCAACCTTTCTATCGCAAATCGAAGTGAGTCAGCCCATCAAGGTGTTGGTGTTGGATTCTTCTGAGTCACCCCCATGCCAACCCAACATGTCTTTCCCAGAATATAAATACTAATCTTGTGTCGCGCACTTATAGAGAAAGAAATCAACTGATCCAACAACAAAAATGGCTTCAATAGCTTCATCTGCTCGCAAGATTCCAACATCGTTCGGCCGAGACAGCTTAACTGCTGTAGCGGCTCGAAGTGTTCCTGCTACCAATGGCCACCCTCTTCCTACTCCTCCGAACTCTATTTCTCCCAACCTACCTCCGCATGTTACCAAATCTTTTGGTACTCGTTCGCCATTGCCCCAACTCAACTTGGAGCATGTTGAATCCGACCTAGACTTACAAGACGGAAGTGGAAATGAAGGAACGTCGGATATCGGATCGCCAGGACTGGATACCACTGGTGCTATTACCCCTAGTCTATTGGCTAAACACCACCTTCCTGAAATTCTGTTGGATCATGGCCCACTTGCTATCCGGCACATCATGGGTTATCTCACTACTTCAGTCCCCGGCTTTTCTGGAATTCCTCCCGCGAAAGCTAGAAGACTTGTTGTGGGCGCTTTGGAGGGACGTGGCAATGGCGGTGAGGCTGGCGGTGTAAAAGGAAATGTGTTGTTCGAGAAAGTGGGTTGGGGCCGATGGGACGCGAGACTAAAGGGGCATCCGGCAAGAATGGGTCGAGCTTTTGGAAATTCACCACCACCGAGTTTACCAGATACCTATCCGATTGGGATGCCAATCGCCAACAACCAAGGCTGGTCATTTACGCGAACACGTCTGAACGAACCAGGGTCAAGTTGGGCGGGGGATTCGGCATTTTTCTCCCACGGAGATGATGTCTCGATGCCTGATGAGGCCGACAAAATGTCTTTGGATGGCGATGAGTCGGGCTCTTCCTCGTCTGAGGTTGGAGACGACGTAATGATGGAGGATGACCCAAATGATGTAACGGACGAAGAGGACTGGGCAGCTGTTGGAGCTGCAGCATTGCGAGCAGCTTCTTATTCAGCATCTGGTCCCTTCACTTCTGGGCCACTTCCACAAGTTTTCAATTCTCATGTATATAGGGGCGGGTTGCGTTCTGTTGTTGGTCATTCCCTTCCAGCACCCGCACGAACTCACACCCCTAGCGGTTTCACAGCTTTGAACATGGCTTCTGCAGATTCTCAAGAACGAGAAGCCATTGAAGCACTTTTACGACTTGGTTCTGTATAAATTTCAGCATGGAGTTTTGGGATGGTTGCATATGGCGGGAATTAGCGTGAACCTATTGCCGGCGAGCATTGATCGAATTATTTATTTTTCAACACGCGAATTGACGATCTGATGGGAAACCGAAATGGGAAATGGGATATGCCCCCTCGCATCAGCGAGTACGGGAGCATGGCGTTTTTGATACTTTTTGTGGGATAACGGACGATGACCTTGAGCCTGTGCTAATCCTCGTGCGCTCGGTATCTCTGCCTCTACACAAGCTTTACTTGCACATACATCCTTTTTATATTCAACAATTACTCCACTTACTTTACTGGAGACTTTGCTTTTTTAAGTACGACGATTACGACATATTATTCAACATTCATACCCCCAAATCGTATCGACATTGACGGATGGGAGAAAAATCTTCACTCAAATCAATATAAAATTGGTTTTCTTCACCTTTTGAACTTTTACACATAACTATTTTTAATTTACCCTTGGCGACGCGATATGAGTTAGAGCGAGAGATGACTGGACGCATCATTCTGGGAGGAGAAATTCATAAGATGCTTGACGGGGAATGGAGGAAGGTGATTTTAGGGGGGAGATGGAAATGACGGTCCAGTTTAGGAATTTACTTTTGAGCGCTTAATTGCAGTCTCGAGATCAGAGTTTAATGGACGAGTTTATTTCGCACGATGCTTGATTGTGATTTACTCTTCTATACTGCAATGTGATATGGTATGAGTATTATTTGCCATGTGCATGAATTTCAGGTGAAGGGGCTGTGGATGAAGCTGCCTATGCTTGTCAAGTCTGCGCACGCATTCATGATTTGAGCAGGTACAGGAATAGGTTCTTATGCTCGTTCATCTCATCCCTTGGTGCCTATTTTAATACATGTATCTACGCTATTGATATGGGCTATTCTCGAATTCACCAATCCGTGAATTAATTTTAAGTGTATAAATGGGCTTAGGTTTTAGGCTGGAAAGATTTAGTGAATTGGATGGGATGGGATGGGATGGGATGGGATGGGATAGGATGGGATCTCGCTTCTCTCTTTCTTTCTTTTCTTTTCCCCCTTTTATTGAGTGATGGAGATGGAAGATGGGAGATGAGGATGCTCTACTCTATTTGTTTCTGTGTTTATTGTGGTGGTGAGAGTTATTAGCTTGAGAGGATTGAGAGGTTGAGAGGGTTGAGTGGTGAGGGTTGTGTATGGATTGCGGTTATGATTTATGTATGGTGTGTGGGTTGCTGAGTCTTGTTCCCCCGTTTGGGGGTGGGATAGGAGCTTTCAACGATTGTCCCGATCAAGCTCTAGATTGAAGAGTTTATTCGATACCGCCTAACTGTTTTATTCCAGATGCCTACTACAAGTACAAGATGAGCATTTCTCCCATTGCGAGCTGCTAAGATCGAGCTGTAATAATACACATTGGTGATAATTGCCCCTCGAACAAGAATCATTATACCTTTTATATAAAGATGTCAAATTGCTGTCCCACTAACCTCTCGCTCAAATCCCATAATCGAACTTGGTTGCCTACGCCTACTGCGTGATCTTGGGGTACGGGTCTGATGATGCAGTCTTGGAGGAATCCGCCGGATGATTCTGGGGAGGGGTTAGTGGCTACATGCATGCTGTGGTTTGTGAAGTTGCGGAGAGGGGGAGGAGATTTGGAAAGGAGAGGGGATGGGGAGGGTACCTGAAATAGATGGATCTAAAGCTGCGACTAAGGTGGTAGAACATCCTTCTTGGAGTGTTTTTGGAGGCTCGAATTCTTGGCCTGGAGGGGTGTCAGTTTGATATGCAATGCATGTGGCTGGTGCCTGGGGGGTTATGTACCACCCGAAGATTCGGAAATTTGTTGCAAGACATTGCTCCACATTTCCGAAGTAACATGAGCTTGGAGATTGCTTGTAGGTACGTCTGGGACTTTCGTTAATATTTGATGGTCCTTTCGAATGGGATTTCGAAAAACTTACATCCGGGCTGAAGTGCAAAAGATTGTATATTTCTATCCTTTAGTCTTGCGGCCAAAGTACTAGAGAACAAAACATTCGCCGTTTTAGATTGTGCATATGCTTGCCAAGGATCGTAGTCTTTTCCTTCCTACTCGTGTGATTAATATATGGACAGTTGGATTTGGGAAACATCCATACGTTGAAATTCCAATCATCAAATTGAACACCCCCGAGCTCATACCCAGTACTACTAACATTCACAATCCTCGCTCGCCCTTCCCTCCCTGCCTTCAAAAGTTTCTCCAAAATTAGATTGGTAAGAAGAAAATGACCGATATGATTACAACCGAATTGTAATTCAATTCCATCTTCAGTCGTTTGGTAAGTCGGTACAGCCATTACACCTGCATTGTTGATCAGAATATCGATTTTTTCAACCAGGCTATTGATCAAAGAAGCGGCTTTTCTTATTGATGTCTGAGAAGCGAGATCGAGGGGTACAAAATGGGTTGTGATGGAGGGATTGAGAGTATGAATTTCTTTGATAACAGGAGAAATCTTGGCTTCTGAACGTCCAGCTAGAAGAATGATAGAAGGAGAGGCATGAGCAAGTGAGATGGCGGTCTCGGCGCCGATACTATTGGCTGAAGGACCTGTTATGACGATTATCTTGCCGGTTATGAGAGAGGAGAAATGCTGGACCACGGAGATGCCAGTGCTAGAGCGGGAGAAGGCGGACATTGTTGAAAGACTGTAGTCAATAGATCGTGATAGTGTATCAATCAGATATTCAATCATGCGCAAACAAAAACGATAACTGGAAAGCAATGATAGACTTATCATAGCACGAAAGAAATCACCATCATCATATACTCGTAATACTTGTAGCGAGCGATAACCCATTCTTGGCATCTGCATGATTGCAGCATATCGACGGTGAACAATTGAATATGGCTTCGATTTCATTTACATACCTGGTTTTTCACTTACAAAAGAAGTATTTGCTGATCCTCGTCATCAAATGAGATGCAAACGTTTGAATGGAGACATTTTATACCCTGGCCAATGTCAGGTAACTGGGGCAGCCAAGAGAATGATAGAAACGGATTTAGGAGGTAGCAAATGAGTGCACTCCAAAATCCGAACGTCTTCGTTCTTTGGCTGAGATGAATGGTAAGCTGACATTGGAGGTCGGGTAGCATCTCCGTATTGTCAGCCAGGAAAGGAGGGACGACAAGATCAGAAGAGAAGAAAGGTTGTAGAGGTACTCAGGTCAGGTAGAGTCGGTTGTTTAATAGCAAAAGGCCGACAAGGTCATCCCCGCGATCCCCACCTTTGCAAATATTCTGCCCGTGTAAATCATGGAAGCGGTGAGACGAAGATTACCTCCGCGGTCCACCTCAACTCCACCTCCACCTCCACATCCCGAGGTCCTCTGAGGAAGTCATCGTCCATTACGCCATCCGAAATATTCTTCATCGCAAAACGTGTTATGGACGGTTCGCAAGAAGTGTAGTATGGAATCAAGATTGAGCTTTCTATATATACTCTGATTACATTCGCACCCAGACGTCCATGCCCTTTTCGGAAGAGAGGCCAATGGATTTCCGGGGTTTCATGTGAAGCCATGGACAAAATGCCTCATATATGGTATTGATACTAGGACTCATGGCGTCTCTAGTATCGCCAATCTTGTTTCGTCAACATCTTTTTCATTCGCACGGCATTCAGGTGTATGACTGAATTCATTGCACAGATCGACATCGATGATCTATAGGTTTTCTAGCCTTAATATGAGTCCAATCGCCATGTCTTCCTAGGTTCTTTGGGAAGGTCACCTTGCTGCGATTTGTGCTTCTTCTAAATGAACAAGTTTGTGAGTTCCAGCAGTTCCCAATATTTCAACAAATGAAGTACATTTCTGTTTCAGGCAACTCTATCACCGAAAAGCTTTGAGGAACCTTTCCATATATTGTTTCTCGCGGATGGTTGTTGAGTATAGCTATTGGGGCATATAGTTCGAGCTGAAGTGGTGTAGTATTGCAGATGCCTTGGATAGGACGAGACATTGTATGACTCGCAGTATTTTATGCATCCGCAATCTTAGTATAGTTCAGGCCACACTTCTTTTGTTTTGTTTCGTATGGATCACATTACAAAATTGATACGGATCCATTCGCCCATTTGCTAAGATTTCATATACCTATTTACACATCAAACCAGTCGGTAATCGATAAGTTATTCATCTACAAAGACCGAACCTTATGATGCATTGAGTCCGTTCTAGTGAGCAGATCCGGCATTGACAATGCCGTGCTTTAGTGCGGCAATTTAGTCCGTTTTTGTAGGTGTCTGGAGTCAGTAAAGATGTCCAAGCAGTTGAAACTGTTAGTCTTGTCTGTGTCATTATGGGGTTTTCGTCAATCTTACGCCACTTTTATTGGAGAACACCGTTCAAGGAGAGCCGGCATATCGGTATGAGATTGGCACGCGCGTCAAACGGAGAGTGTTCATGACCATGTCAAAACAGTGTTCAAGAATTCTGTATCTCTCCCTCGAAGGTGAGCTCTCCTGCTCAAGTATCATTTGCACGATACAGAAGAGTGGCGGTGTATGCTAGATGTTATGATCGACGGCACTAGATTCTCCTTAAATGACGTTGTCTTACTAGTGGTATTCCGTCAATACATCTTTCCTGTTAGGTCAGTGCTGTATACACCATATCTACCAAGACTTCCAAGAAGTTCAACAGCTATCATTATGATTGCACGTTCGTTGGCGACTTGGCATATCTTGAGAAATTTGTTCGATAAAGAAATCCATCATGATAGATAATGAAAAGCCGACAGAGCCCTTGGCTACTTCAGACCTCAGTGAGGCATCATTGCCTATAGGAGCGGATTCAATTTCAAACATACTTCAAAGACTCGATGATTTGGGTCTCCAATTATCAGACGATAACATTATCGATTGGCTTCCAAAAAATCAAAATCATCCTCGAAATTGGCCTTTGAAACGCAAACTGGCGAATACAGCTTGCATTTTCTTGCTTGATACATTTGGGTGTGTAATTCCCCATTGTCAATTAGAAACACTGTAAGATTAACTCGTTGCAATAAAGTGCTTTGCTAGAATCCGGGGGTGTTTGTTTCCCCAAAATCTTTTTTTTCACGGTGTGTACTGACAATTTCAAAAGTTAGTCGCAGCGACACGAGCAGCAACAGAATATGGCATTTCACAGAACCAGTCACTCATTGCCTTTTCTCTCATGTAAGTGTACACACTGATTATTGGTTTTCACAATGTTCTTGCTCATCTGTTTGTATAGGTACGGGATCGGTGGAGCTTTGGGAAGCATTATCTTTCCACCATATTCAGAAGCTTTCGGAAGAAAACCGATACTCCTATTTGCAGCTCTTTTGCTACCGCTTAGTTGCATGATTACAGGACTTGTACCCTCCATTGCAGGAGTATACATTGGCCGCTTTATCATGGGTGCGACGATATCGATACCTTCAACTATTAATGTGGGCAGTCTGGAAGATATGTGGGAACCTGCGACCCAAGGCCATGCAATCTATGCATGGGTACTATCTGCGGGACTAGGTGCTGCTCTAGGGTAAGTGAACTCGGACAAAAGTCTCGAATCTCTCTTAGAATAAAGAACGGCTGAGGGGAAGTAGTTTTGAAAAATCTCGACTAACTAATAGAATAGACCAATATATGGAACCTACGTCACTAGCGTACTTGGTTGGTGAGTTGATCCAAATTACGCACCTGTAATTTCTCGACAACGAACCCCAAAGCTAACTCAAGACTAAATAAAGGCGATGGGTGTATCACATTGGCTCTATTGTTTCTGCCTGCATACTTGTTGTCCTTCTCCTAGGCATCTCCGAAACTCGCCCAAGTAAACTCCTTGGGAATCATCTTATCGCTATACAATCATGCGCAGGAACACTGAAACTCCGCACACAAACAGCAGATGATCATGTCCCTGATTTTCGTACCTTTTGTCAGAGTGCCATCATTCAGCCAGCCAAAATATTCTTTCAGGAGCCCATCATCCTCACAATGGCAACCTTATCTGCTATAGCATTTTCTCTCCTGTTTCTTTTCACCGAGTCTTTGGATATCGTCTTCAAACCATACGGATTTAGCCAGACTTCATACTCGTTAGCATTCATTGCATATGCTATAGGAATGATTTTTGGTATTCCGGTCAGGTTGGTAGAATCTTTTCATCTCAAGAAGCGTGCAGAAACGAAAGAACTAGAACCAGAAGACAAAATAATCGGCTTTGCTACCGGAGCACCAGCATTGGCAGCTGGCCTTTGGCTTATGGCTTGGACAACTCCACCTTTAGTCCATGGCATTGACTGGGTGGTACCGATGATAGGATTAGCAGGTGCTGGATTTGCATCGAATGAAATTGAGTATGCACTTGGAAATTACCTAGCTGATGTAAGTTACCCTACTCTTACTCTTCCCCTCAGTCCTGACTGACACATACAGACATATACTGTCTACGCATCTTCCGCCTTCGCCGCATATTCAACTCTCCGAGCCCTTCTCTCTGGTATATTTCCTTTGTTTGCTGACCGAATGTATAATGGCTTGGGTTCAAATGTTGCCGGCTCGATACTAGCTGGCGTTGCAACTTTATGGCTCATTAGCCCTTATGTTTTTATGAAGTACGGGAAGACCTTGAGAGAGAAGGGAAAATTCGCAAAGTTTAGTTTGGATACTGATCCGAATCCTCAGGCACTAGATGTATTAGGAAGGCAAGTTTGTTGAGATTTTAGACAAAAGCATGCGTTCAAAAACGCAGAGAAGATGTATTAGTTGGTGCATATAATAGATCACTTTATTTCATTAAATAGAACTAATTACTCATGTAAAACCACAGTTGTGTTGGAGCCCTTCGACTAGACCTTTCTCTGAATAATGCTTCAAATACCCTTTCATTTCACAGTCTTGGATACAATGCTTCCGATTACTATCAGTACAAGCGGAAGAAAAATGTAGCACCATTGTACTACGGCAAGAGCAGCATTTGGCGTTTTCTTGTCTTATTCGTTACTCAATTCTTATATTTTCAACCTTGAAATGAAACGGAAAATAGAAGAACGCCACCTATACAATTAGTCAAAGTTGATAGAGTAGCAATACTTATTATACAAGGCTATTCTCGATAGCCAGGCAGACAAAGCTGACAGATTCCGAGTGGTGAATAAAATTCTATCTATCAAATCCCATCTTGAGATACATGGCAAGTTATTTATGATTCTTCCTAATACGAGGGATTATAGGATGCAACCAGTCTTTTAACTTCTAAAATCAACCAAATTGTCTTCCGGGCTGAGGTGTGCTTCTTCTTCCAAGTCTCCTTTCTGGTCTTGTACGCAGTACACTTAATCTTATCTACACCCTCAATCTCTCAATCTCGAGGTCAACAACATCACAAGTTTCATTCCTCTTTTTTGAACTGTCGATTCTTCTAGCCACAAAATACAAATACTCATCTCAGAATTCAAGACTCGTCAACTATCAACAATATGGAGTCATCCAGGCTTCCCATTGTAGAAACCGACAGCGACATAGATGAAGAGAAAACTGAGTTCGAAGCTTTCTTTGCAGAGCAGATGTGATTACAGCTAAGGCCCTTCGAGCTTGGTGAAGGAAGTTTCAAAGAGGTAATTTGAAGAATTCTTTTGAGAAAAAAATGTTTGGACCTCGTCTTTCCTATGAGTCAAGTCTGAACAAATACCCGGTAAAATGCTATCGGCTAATTATACGTCACAGTGCATCAATAAGACTATTGCCAAAAGGTACCTCAACATTTCTACACAGTATCGGAAGGTATCGCAGGATGTCAGTAGGGGTTCTTTCAACGAAGAGAGATTCATAGCAGACGAGGAGAGGTTTGCTGCTACCAGACGTGCAGAAGTGCTGCCAGAGCTTAAAGTAAGATAGTTCTCTAGCTTCATCTTTTAACATCTAACATCAATCGTATAATAGGTACTGGAGGACAACATGCGCGAGGTCTCCGGGTTTCAAACCGCAACGGCAATGGAGAGGGAAAACGACTAGCTCAGGGAAAGAATGGAATTACTTGAACCCATTGTATCTCATAGCCTAACCGTACGTCGAGGCTTCTTCGAAACTGGCACGATGAAGTATACTGAAGGGAAATGGATTTAAACAGAGGGTAGAGGCTCGCCAGATAAAGACATTATAGCCCAGCATAATATCGCGTGTCGCTATGATAACATCGATGTCGACTTTGCAGATTGGAAGCTGTCTGACTGGGAGAAGTATGATATTCGTTACGAGGATCTTGAAAGCTTCTACGGTATCTCGTGTTCCGAATACGGATCGAGTTAACACTTCGGAGGATCTCTCTTGGATGTATAGCTTGCGGGCAACTGTGTTCAGGTGTTTCCATCACACTGAGCATACTTATGACAAGGAAATGGACAAGAGTTTTGATCAAAACTTTGCAGAATACATGGGAATTTATAATTGTCTAGCTCAAGACTGGCTTGGGAAAGATAGAGATAGCGACTTGGGCAGAGTTAGAAGGCTCGGCAATCTCGAGATCGAATCTGGGTGGACGGAGAGTTCGCGGGGTCTTGAATTTATGAAATATGCTGGAAGAAAAACAATCAAAGAGGAGAACAGATGTTCTCGGATCCGTTTCTGTTCCGATCATGGCAAGTCTCGTAGACTTTAGTCGGGAGATTCTTGGGGGGAAATACCGCAGTTGTCGTTGCATACCTGGAGGATGCATGAAGATTTATTCACTTAGACTTCACAGGCCCTTGCAAATACCTTATCTCAGTCCTCATCTTTTGCGTGGTCTGTTAGTCAGAGATCAAAGGGCTTCATGGAAGTTTGTGGCATTGGAAGATGCTGAAGAAGATTGTTAATAATAGAGTAGTAGATGATAGCGTACCCTTCCGGCATGACCAAAACGTGATCATATAGATTCGTTCTATGGTAGGTAGTAGTGCGATTTAGGCATTTCAAAACTCAGTAGAGATGGCACTTTTTCCCTCGGTGCAACCATACCTTGCTAGGCTTGGAAAATGATGAGACGAACTACTGAAGTCCTTGAATTATAGATCGTGAAGGACTACCTAAAACAAGCTAATGGCAAAATATATATATATATATATACCGTTCCAATACATATTCAAATTCGCGAGTCTTTTGTAGAACAGCAGGATATCAAACAGCTCATAAATGATCCTAATTGACCACTAGATATCAATTCAGTCAATCTATCAAATGATATCACATGATTAATACTCATTCATCGCTAGGGGAGGGGGGCGTGTGCACTATCTTCCTCCAACCATTCAATAGGTTTCAAGCTCTATAGACAGGTCTCACACTCTATCTCATCACACGTACTCGTAGCCATCATTGTCTAACCAAAGCATGCACAGATAACTACTCAAATAGGTATGTTACATATTTCTTATCCTGCAACTCCCACCTCGAATCCTCATTGGACGAGCCGAACTCCTGCAGCTTCATTTTTACATGGCCCCCCGGTTAACCCGCGCATCACCTTCCTTCCCCGCCTTTGCAATGCCGGAGACTCCAGATGTGGTTTCGCACCGTTGATCGATACATACACACATATGGTGCCACCGAATCCGTAACGTAGGTTGTAGCTGAATATGTATGTATCTGCTGTGCAACAATACACATGTACAGCTTAAAGCAAATCTAGATTATTCCCCCGATGAAATTTCTGTATCTCATTCTTTTTGCAAATTGTTCTTCGAATCTCATCTATGATTCAAGAATCCCCTGATACCCAATCAAACCATGACAACAAGTACAGAAACCCCAGAAAATATCTCTACCTCCCCAAATTCAGAAACCCTCGATGAAAAACCAGGAAGTGCCGAACTCGACGCCCCAAGCACCACTCCCCCAGATGAAGAAATCCAAATCTCAAAAGAACTCGACCAACTCATTACCAAGAAATTCGATCGCCACATCGTTCCTTGGCTATTCGGCCTATGGCTCTTGGCTTTCATCGACCGCTCCAACATTGGCAATGCGAAAATCGATGGATTAGCTGCCGATTTGGGGATCTTAACGGGAACAAAATTTAACATCGCGCTGGCTATCTTCTACGTTCCGTATATATGCGTGGATAGTATGTCAATCTCCCAATTATCACTTAATCACTCAAGCCTCACTCTAACCGCAATCCAGTCCCCTCAAACTGGCTCGTCAAGCGCATAGGCGCAGGCTACTACCTCCCCGCCCTAATCATAGGCTGGGGCCTCATAAGTCTCTGCATCGGCTTTGTCACCACCTGGAAATCCCTGCTCATCGCGCGATTTTTTCTCGGTCTCATGGAAGGCGGTC
This sequence comes from Botrytis fragariae, assembly GCF_013461495.1. Lineage (NCBI taxonomy): Eukaryota > Fungi > Ascomycota > Leotiomycetes > Helotiales > Sclerotiniaceae > Botrytis > Botrytis fragariae. The sequence goes on from NW_023500993.1 coordinate 2,358,712, forward strand.
TCCTAGGTGGTATAATCATCTACCTCGCCATGTTCTATCGTCGTCACCAGCTCATGCGACGGATTGGTCTCTTCTACTGCGCTGCCCCTCTCTCCGGTGCCTTTGGAGGTCTCCTCGCTACGGGCCTCTCGGAGATAAAAACAAAGGGGTATAACGGATGGCCGTTTATATTTTTCGTCGAAGGCGGCATCACGCTTCTCTTCGGCATTGTGACGATTTTTTCCTGCCGCATACACCTTCGCACTCGAAATTCCTCACAGAAGAGCAACGCTATCTCGCAATCCATCGCATGAAACTTGATTACCGCGGTGCGTCGCCCGTGGCCAATATAGATAATGAGAAATTTGACTGGCACTGGGTGAAGCTCGCCGTGTTTAATTGGAATACGTGGTTACTTTCTTTGAATTTTTTTGCCGTCATCACGCCCATCTATTCGTTTTCGCTCTTCTTACCGACTATCATCACTGCGTTGGGGTATACGAGGGTAAATGGTAACCCCCCTACCTCCCTTTATTTCATCTTCACTCCTACCAATACTCTCAAAAGAGCTAACCCCTGACCCCCTTAAGCAAACCTCCTAACCGTCCCCCCAAACATGACCGCCTTCCTCAGCGTAATCCTGGTCACCTCCCTCTCAGACCACTTCAAGCGTCGCGGACTCTTGATGCTTATCTGCGCTAGTATCGCAATCGTCGGTTATATAATGCTCATCGCAACCTCAAGACCTCACGTTCAATACGGCGGTACATTTCTCGTTGCCGCGGGAAGTTTTGCGTGTCCGCCTGTTGTTATGGGTGTGTACTTTTTCTTTCTTCTTTCTTCTTTCTTCTTTTCATCTTGACTTCTATGCCCCTCCTTCTCCCCCTCTTCCTTTCGCTCTCTATTCCAAATGAAAAAAAAATGAAAAAAGAACTTTAGGACCACAACTCCAAACTAACCCCCCTCCCATCCCCAGGCTGGCTAGCAAACAATACCTCCCCCCACTACGTACGGGCCTCGGCCTCCGGTCTTCAAATCGGCCTCGCCAACATCGCCGCCTTTATCGCAACATTCACCTACATCGCCGCCGACGCCCCGCGCTACATCACCGGCCACGCCATCAATCTCGGTATGTTGGGTTTGTGCTTGGTGGTGACGAGTATCACGATGGGGTATTGTAAGTGGGAGAATGGGAAGCGGGAACGGGGAGAAAGGGATGGGAGACTGTTGGAGGGGAATACCGAGATGTTGGGGCACAGACATCCGGAGTTTAGGTATACTGTTTGAGTGTAGTGGTTGATGGGTAGGTTTGTTGTAGGTTATGGAAGGGATTTCCAACTGCTTGGATGATTAGTCGGAGGAAGTAGATATATGAGGAAGAGATTGCAGTAAAAGCACCAAGGAGCAAGGAGCAAATGACAAATCACGGCAGCTAAAGCCTAAAGAGATGAAGTAACTTTAATAAATATTATAACTCGCTACCTAACACCAACCAACTACCAATACCTAGCGATAAAAAATTAAAATAAAAAAGGATTAAAATAAAAGGCGAGAATGTTGGATTCCCCCGAGAAGAAGTATTCGAAAGTTCTCTCCTAAAATCATCTCCAAAACCTCTCACCATTCTTCCAAACCAAAGAAAACTCAATCCGTCCCACTCATCGCTCCAAAAACATCAATTCGAAAAATGAAGAGAAAGATACAAAAGAGATCCTCCCATTCTCGTTCCCATCCATCAAACTCCAATCATTCCAACACATTATCGGCGGCCCTCGATTGCTCAAATACCAGTCGATGCTCATCCATCACGCTCTAGCAAACTTCTATTCGTTTCTATACCGTATCGTGTATATAATCGTGATTGCCAGATGGAAACAAAGCGAGAAAATAATTTAAGAAGTCAAAGGATCGCAAATCCAGCTTTGGACTCCTTTGTCGTAGTAGCCTTGCAATTCTGCAATACCCTTGGAGTCGATGACGGCATAGTCGCCGACACACTATTGTCTCTTGGTTAGTATTTGGGTTTGATTTCAGATAGATTATGGACGATGGGTATTAAAATCTAGGGATGGTCTTACATCCTTCTGGGTGTAGAGCCAGCAAGCGGGTGTGTTGTCAACGTTAATGTTCATTGATTCGGTATTCTTGTTGAAGAGATCTGGCATATTGTTGCAGACACCGACAGTGGAGTAACCGTTGTAGACGAATCCTTCGTAGTTCCAGTCGGTGTAGCCTTGGAGAAGAAGTCTGATAAATGTATTAGTTTATTTTGTTGCTTTGAAGTGCTTTGATGCGGATTTGAATTCAAGTGAGTCAAAAAAGTAAAAATCCATACACAGATTTTCCATCTGGTGAAGCAAGGTTGCAGCTGCACTCAAAAACACCTGGCCAAGAAGCTGGGTTTTGCCAAACACAGCCTGCGGAGCTGGAGCAGAAAGAATCAGTTGTCTTTAAGACACCAGCGAAGACTGTAGATGAGAAAGCAAGAGTTGCCAAAATGGCAGAAGCAGCTTGCGTGAAATGCATAGTGACTTATGGGCGTTGGTAGGTGGAAACTTTTGGTTTGTTTGAAGGATTATTTGAGTTTGTGGTTGTTGCTTGCTGAGTGGGATAGTTATTAAGTGAAGACTGGATGATGTTGTTGTGATGAAGGAAGAATGTCTAATCGCTCCTTCCTCTTCTTATATACTTATCTCTCGACCACCTTATCATTCCACAACTGCCTCATCTATACTCCAAGAGAAGAAACTAAGCAATATTGCGATGTTGTCGAGTTCAGCCAGAAATGATTTCTTGGCCGGAATTCCCACCTTCCGGACAAGTAAATACCTCATCGTCGATGATCTTTCAGATCTTCGATTCGGGGCCGTCAAGTTAATCGTATTGAGCATGTAGAAGTATATCCAAGAGATCAAAATACGAGATAAATCAAGTGATACTACACTGAGATGATGAAAATTGCACAGAAAGTTTCCCTTATTGGTGGTGGCTTCTGGACATACAAACCAAGACTGCGCCAGTCAGTGAGGGTCGGTTCCAGTCTTGCCTAAATTACCTTCTAGCTTGAACGTCAATTTGCTCCGTTAGGTATGACAAATTTGTAAATAGCGTGAAAGATATGTTAAGGAATATGACGGTGATTAGATCGACGTATCATCTGCACTGTTTCATTAATTGGACATGTATCACGGAGACATCAAATTTGATCGTCTTTGATCTTGATAGAATAACATGCGTTACCCAAGTAGGAGAAATTTTAACGTGCTGTATACTTGAAATATCAGATTTCACAAAGACGTTGGGTGCTTGAAATGCACCAGCAACGTGGCAGATTCAAAAATGCTGATGTGACAAAGTGACTCGGGCGCTCGAGATGTTCTATAACTATGAACATAGATATGTAACGACATACTAGACTTCGGTGAAAACCGAGATCGAAGTCAGAATTGGAGATGTGAAGAGCATATGTCACGATACGAAGTCGTCGGTACACTTACACAATCGCCGTTGCTAGCACGGCAATAATAGGAATCAACCGAAGGTGCCGAGGGGCACAGCCGAACATTGTGATTATGTTCCACTACATTCCCAACGAATAAATTGACGGCTGAATGACTGTTATTCCATAATACCTGAAGTAGAGAGTCTTCTGATGGTTCAAAGTTCTATTGCGACGATACATGTATCGTACCAAGATGGGAATTGAATCGAAAAGCCATGAGATCTGTTAAAGTTCCGTGGTGACTCATATATTACTGGTGTCGTAATGTACAAACTTTTGTATTTGGTGAAAGAATTGGAGGAGAGATTACTCAAAACTTTATTACATACGTCTCATCTGAACTTGAATTTGCAATGGACTTAGTCTCGAGAGTTTGGCCGACACAAATTGTCCATTCACAAAATAGCAGGTTTTTTGAGGCTGTTTGAAACCAAATATGGCTCAAATATTGTTCCTGATCCATGCTGCTGACAACATGGCTCAAGATACCCTACATAGTGTGAGGTCTGTTGGAATGAGATTATAGATTGCGGGAACGTACCTTTCAATTATCATGTTACGAATGAGGAGTTGATAGATCCAGCCTCGGTGATAAAATTGATACCCACCATTCAATCGATCTCGGACATTATTCTTCGCCAAAAGGATGGTTAAACTTCAGCAGCCCATTCAAGCCTCCAACCCAACCATCGTCATCCTTCATGCCACTTTTGGCCCCTCTCATAACACAAGGAACGCCCCCACCCCACTCGCTGCTGCCTTTTACCATTTCCTCGCCTTGGACTCTCACTTCCATGCCGACGCCAACTCCAATACTTCGTCTCTGTCCATCAATACTAACTTCCAATTCCCTTCCTCTATTCTTATCACTCAGTCGAAGTTTGATTGGTGTATTTGCAGGTACCACAAGAGGTCTAAATGAAAGACTTCTTGGACAGATCGGTGTCAAAAGGAGGCTGCTGACGAGGGGGTGAATAATACTGCCACCAGAACTCAGACTATATGCCGTACTTCCTGTTGGTGTGGAAATGATCATACCATCTGCAACAGCCTCAGTCAAAAATTGATTATTGACAAAAACTTCAATAATGGCTAAATGTGCTTCTTTCCCCCGATGAATAATAACTTCATTCATGGCATGCACATCGCCTTCTGCACTCTCGTGAGCACTTTTTCCATCAGCGTCAAAGACCTCTACCTTCAATCTATTTCTGAGAAGTACTTTCGAGCTCCTGGTTGGTCCCATGGACTTGCCTCTCATATTTGACCAGCCAGACATATCGTCAATCTTATCTGAAGTAGGTGTTTGGATGTGAGGATGCATCTCATCTTGAAAGAGGTGAGACCCAGCAGCAGCGCCCGACATGTAGACTTCTCGAAAGGCTCGTTTATATTCAGCAAACTTCCATTCTCCCAAGAAGCCTAGAGTACCCATGCTAAAGGAAAGAATTGGAGGAACATGACGAGTTGTGCTGAAAAGAGAAGAGGCATGTAAAATTGTTCCATCTCCCCCAAGTGTTGTTACCATATCAACTTTAGATGGGAAGAGAGATGGATGATCAGTACTGTATATTGGAAATGTCAAAGAATTGTGTATACTCTCGGCCACCTTTTGCTCGAATATGAGAGATGTGTTGCTGTAATTTGAGTGTATATGTCTGGTACCCAGTCAGCTGAGAGTTTAGATAGTAGATGGAAATATGTTTTACGAACTTTACATATTCAAGGAGAGCCTCAGCCACGGTCGGGGAACGATCCTTTTTTATGATGAGAAGATTTCGAGGTGGTGAGGGCCATTGTAAAGAAAGGAGATCACTCTCTTGTGAACCTATTAATTTCCACGTGAATATTTGTATCAAGGTACAAAGACGCATTTGGGAGCTTACGATGATATCGAGGAACTATTCTATCCGGCAAACTTTTTATATCTAAGATTTCCGATCTTGGTGTTGTGTTGCTAAAAGATCTCAGTTGTACGGAGCGAAATCTGGGCAAAATCCTCGGAAACATGTTGACATTGAAAAGCGGTAAGAGATGCCAATGAGTTCGTTGTACAGACTGACCCAAGTGCCGAGATGACCTTACACAAGCCGTCTATGAAGCTTCTCCTGAATGGTCGATAGAGTAAAGAAGTGACTAGCACGCGAGGGGTACAATTGACATTATTGGTGGAGATGTCGAGAGTTTGTTGGATATCGACTGATTTGGCCAAGGGTTTGATGCCGATGAAGTTCTAGCTTTGTGTCAAGCAATTGATTGATAACAAGAGCACAATGACTTGAGCGTGATGGAGCTTTATTCATGAATAGATGGGTGGATGGATGGATGGATGGATCGATGGATGGATAGATGGATAGCTATCTAGTCACCCTCATCGGAAGAAGACTCTCATGTGAATTTTGGTTGTTTGGGAAATATATTTTCCCACGGTTTGGATGACAATTCTCACGATGGTGATTCGAAGCCAGTGTGTACCTAGTAGTCATACCCGTCCGTATCTTTCTTATCAAGCTTCACTTCAGCACTCGAAAAACCACGATATGGTCTGTGCATACGATCCGAGCAAGGCTCTACCTGGGTGCGAGAGTGTCTACGTAAAGCTTTTATCTTCTTACCATAGCTTACTTCACTCTTCACTCACTTCACTCCAAACATCACTCACATGCTATTTATTTACTTCGTCGGGTACGAGGTACATATGTTGATCCCTCCCCTCACAACTCGACAACCACACAAATACACATCTCTGATATATAATATATAATATAATATATAATTAATATATAATCAAAAATCCCGCAAAAATGAAGGATTGAATGAGATAATTTAATATTCACTTCAGATCAATCTTCACATATACTTCTTTTCTTTTCCTTTTTCTTTTGCTCGTAAAGCTTCCGGCAAGATCCAACCAGTACCTACCTAATCCACCCCACCAAAGCAAACTACCATAGCTGCCAGTAGTACGAAATAGCCTTCCAACCCTCTAGCCTTCCCGCCTTCCCGAGCACACGACAAATCTGCCTAGTCATATCCTTTCTCAAGAGAGCCTCACTGTGCATATTTAAACCTCAGAGCTTACCTTCCTTCTCGATCAACATATCCAGCGGAAAAATTTGGTGCTTTCAATCATCAAATAATCATGGCCGACCAGAACCTAAAGCAAAGGAACAAGGCTCCAACCATGCCGGCGCCTGTACCGGATTTTGGAGGAGGAACGAAGGAAAAGGCTTTGGAAGAAGGGGATCATCCGTCTGGTGAAGTTAGGCATGGATCGGTCGCACAAATCGGCAGACTGTTAAGTTTTGCGACTTATTTCTGGGCTTGCTGTTCTACGTAAGTTATGCTGGATGAGATCCGACTTTTACTTTGCTAAACCTACACAAGGATCCAAGCTACACAACTTATCGGCGTACCTTTGTATTGGATAAATCGAGATGTATATTATTCATGGATGGCACTTACGAAACAATCATTTGGACTTTTAATAACGACGATGACACAATGGTGGAGTCCAACAGTGGTTAGAATAAGTGGTGATGCTTCAGTAGCAGGACAATTGCGGAAAACTGCGGATGGAAGAGCAGAATGCGATTTCCCAGAAAGATTGATTATGATTGCGAATCATCAGGTATGTACAAGCTTGGAATGCGTCAAGCGCATGGTACTAAACGTTTCACAGCTCTACACAGACTGGCTCTATCTCTGGTGGGTGGCTTATACCAACCAACCTCAAACACATGGTTATATCTATATTATTGCAAAAGACTCTTTAAAATGGGTTCCGATTATTGGATGGGGAATGCAGTTCTTCAATTTTATTTTCATGTCAAGAAAGATGGAAAAAGATCGACCAGTAATGGCCCATCGATTCAAACAACTTCAAGAGAAGCGCCCGGGAGCTTCGGAACTCGATCCTATGTGGCTTCTATTGTTCCCCGAGGGTACGAATGCAAGTGATAATCGAAGAGAGGCGAGTGCAAAATGGGCGGCAAAAATAGGCGTTAAGGATATGGAGCATACTCTTCTTCCAAGAAGTACTGGTTCCTTTTTCTGTTTAAATGAACTCAGAAAGACAGTGGATTATGTATATGATTGTACAATGGCCTATGAAGGCGTTCCGTAAGTATCCATTCTTCGAAATAGCTGGTTTATTCTAATGATTTCTAGGAGAGGAAAGTTTGGTCAGGATTACTTTACTTTGACCTCTTCATATATCGAGGGGCGGCCACCAAAATCAGTAAATCTCTTTTGGCGCCGATTCAAAATTGCCGATATACCTCTGGATGATGCTGAAAAATTCGAAGTATGGTTGCGAGAGAGATGGTACGAAAAGGATGCTTTGATGGAGCAATACATGACTACTGGTCGATTTCCTGCCAACGTGACTTCAGAAAAGGGGACCGTGGAAGAATTCATTGAGACGGAAGTTAGACCAAAACATTGGTGGGAAGTTTTTAACATCTTTATTGTTTTGGCAACTACAGGATTAATCGCCAATTTACTTGCCAAGGTTTGGAATGTAGTCTTATATGGTAGCACGAGGAGATGAAGTTTGTGTGTACCTGGAATTTAGAGGTAGGAAATTTTGGTCTACATAGGATTTGAGGGTATGGCTAAAGGTATGAATGTATATGGATGGACAGCATAGCATGGATTATTAATGACTCATGGAGTGCGTGGTGTTTTTTAAGGTCGGGGTGGGTGGGATAGGCATTTTTCATATCAGATATTCTCATCTCTACTTTTATGCGAAATACCCAGATGGATGGATGGATGGATTAGTAGGTCAGGTTAGGTTAGGTTGTGAATAGAAAAGGGGGAAGGAATGGACGAATGGACGAATTATTCATAGGCTTATAAATAGTGAGAATATATTTCTTGAGATCGATTTGATGTGATGTGATCTGATGGGTATACTCGTGGAAAGATTCTCTTGGACTGTTTTGTATTGGATTTGGTAGTCTTGTACTATACTCTTGCTGATCTATCTGTGAGAGTCGAGATCTTGTGATTTGTTAGGTATGTATGTTGTGGATACTACCAAGTAGGTAGTTTCATACTTCATACTCGATACTTTGCATAGTACTATTACATCCATACCTAGGCAGTTCCGGGTTTACATGTACTTTTCTCTCTTTGTTCTCCATTTCTTTCTTACTCGGTTAATTATTTGATCGGACATCCTTAGTTATTTGGGTAGATGGGTATAAGGATAGGTAGATATAGGTGGGTATGGATAGGTATAGATGGGAATATATATCCACTAGTATTCGTTTACTAGTGTGCTATGGACTCCTATATCCCATTCACTCCAATCTATGCTCAACTACTTATTACTCAATTCTTTGCACACCCACGTACTTTCCCATCGGGTAATGATAACTGGGTGGCGGGTGGGCGGGTACCTACCTATTGAGTCTAGCGATTTGAGTTGGTGTTCATCTAGTAGGTGGGTATGTATATTATATTGTATATTATATGTAAGATGCCATTTATTGATTTTCATCCTTTTCTCGTTTTTCTCTCCGCTGGGTGATTCTTTTCTTCTGTTTGTTTGTTGTTTGTTTTTTGTTTGTTTGTTTCGTTTCGGTTTGACTACTTATTACTTGAGTTGGAAAATATGAGGGGGTGAGAGAGGAGATTATATGAGTATATTGATATACTAGTATATGTTTATATGTTTATATATATATCAGTAGAAGATCTTAAAATCTCAAAAGATTAAATAGCTAATACTAATATTAATATTAATACTGATGCTAATACTAATATTAATATACCTATTGAAGTAAAGTTTTATTTAGTTAGTGTCTGAATGTCTGTATATCTAGAAGTCTGAATTGAATAATTAGTTTTTTATTGAGTTATAGATTAGTGATAGTATAGGTAGATGATAATAGTGTAGATGATAATAGTTTAAATGATAATAGTATAGGTGATATATAAATAATAAATATTTTATTCTATTTTATCATATTCGAATTCTGATATTATATAGCTTTAAAAAGAGAGAGAAATAGAAGGGAGAAGAGAAAGGAAAGAGAAAAGAGAGAGTAAAAAGATTACTTATCTATCTCTTCCTTTTTTCGTTTTACCCAGAAACGAGAAAGAGATATATATTGTATTGAAGATAAACAGATAGATAGATAAATAGACGTATACCCACTTCAGCTGAACTCAACCGAAAAGGAAGATATCGTTCAATCTTGCTAGCGAGGCTCTCTTGGGTCTCTTAGAGATGAGAGATAGAGATTTTGTAAAAAGGTATCTCTGTGTATGTGAGATGGGATGGTTGTAGTTGATCTACTGGGCTGACTTGTTCTATTCTTATGTGTTGGGGTTTTATTTTGTTGGAGTTCTATTGGAGTTCTATTTTATTCTATTTCTCACTCTATCTCTCACTCTATCTCTCACTCTATCTCTCACTCTATCTCTCATTTCATATCTATCTCGATTTTAGGATTAAGATGTAAATTCAAATCTACATCTACATTTAGATTTATAACTATAACTATAACTATAACTATAACTATAACTATAACTATAACTATCTCTTATTTTATATCTATATCTATATTTATATCTATATTTATATCTATATTTATATCTATATTTATATCTATATTTATATCTATATTTATATCTATATTTATATCTATATTTATATCTATATCTATATCTATATCTATATTTAAATTCTATATTACTCTTATATTCATTCTAATTAATATTTAGATATAAATCTAAAGGCAAATTTTTACATTTAATTTTAATTCAAAATCGCTATGAAAAAATGAATTAAATAAGAATAAAATAAAACAAATATGAAGTGAAAATATATACATATAAATACCTCTATTTCTATCTATCTCTATCTCCATCTTCACCTTCACCTTCACCTTCACCTTCACCTTTATCTCAAAGTTCAAATTAAAGTTCAAATCAAATTAAATTAAATTATTATATATAATAGTCATCTATTTATCCACCCCTTTATCTACTTACTCACCCCTTTATCTAATTACTCACCCCTTCATATATATATATATATTGAATCAATAAAAAGTAAATAATACTCCTACTCCTACTCCTACTCCTACTCATATCTATATTATCTCATTTCATCTTACATCAAATCAAGCCAACTTATATCATCTCATATTATATCACATCATATCAAATCAAGTCAAGTCAAGTCATCTCATCTCATCTCATATTATATTATATCAAGTTAACTCATGTTATATTATTTCAAGTTATTTTATCTCAAGTTATAATCTATTATATCATATCACTTCAAGTTTTCAAGTTACTTCAAGTCATTTCAAGTCACAGTTTATTAGACTAAATATAATATAATATAATACAATACAATACAATACAATACAATACAATACAATACAATACAATACAATACAATACAATACAACGAAACGAAACAAAATACAGAAGAGAATAAAGCAAGAAAGACGAGTAAAGACAGGAAACAATGCGTTGGCCATTATAAAGGAATATAATCAATCTTTCTATGTATACCATATCTTCATCTCCCTTTTCAAAGATGAAGTATTGTATATTCAATTCGTGGGTATCTAATTTATGTATGTATGTATGACGTTGAAGAAACTCCAAGAGGAATAACGAAAAAGTTCCTGTGAGGAGAGGAGTAGATCAACATTCAATAGATCAGATCCGCATATCCCCATCACGATCAGAGTATCAAACTTGCCCAACCCTGGATTAAAATCCAATCATTATACTCAACGCCCCAGATCCCGAACTCCAAAACCAGCGGTCGAGAAAAAACACACTTATCTTCAAACAGGTAATCCTCTCGCCCTCCTCTCATCCTCCACCTTCTTAGCTTCCACTCTCGCCAAGAAAGCTTGCCTCTCTCCATATGCTCCCTTCTTCTTCCCAGCTGCATCCAATTCATCCTTGTAACCCTCTTTATCCACAAATCCAGCCCAATCCATCGCACTCTTCTCTACCGTATTGAGTTTCTTCGCCTCTTTACCCATCGCACCCACACCATTCGTCAAATTTCTCGCGACGGCCGCCTGTCCAAAATACAGATCCGTTCTTTGCGGCATGGGATTTTCCACCACAGGTTCAAAGATTGAGCGTCGAGCTTTCTTGAGACCGCGTTTGGGTTTCACGAAGAGTTCGGGTTCTTTCCCCCCCTCTCCTTCCTTCAAAGTAGATTCTTGAGATGCGAGAAAGAGTTTTGCTTCTGCGGAATCTTTGGGAACGAGTTTTTGTTCCGTGATGACTTTTCCGGCGAAATTGTAGGTGCGTTTTATCATAACCATTGAATCTGGTCCGTCGCTGAAATTGCTACGTTCTCTGGATCCCGTATGAAGTTTTGGAGATTTTCCTCCATTCTTTGGACTTGTAGATGTGTTTGTGGCTTGTGAGGAGGCTTTAGATTCGGTGGTACTGGATGTGATAGGTTTGCCGGATATCATGGTTGCCCATAAGGCGTCTACATCTACCGTTGCGGCTTTTGTATCTGCGAGGGGTTTCTTCTCGACTTTCCTATAGATACTCATCAGTAACACGATTTGCAAATGATGAATGATAAACACACTCTTGAGCCCGCATACTCCTCGTCTTAACCAGACCTCCTTCACCACCCTCATCCTCCTCTTCTCTCCCACCCTTCCTACTCTTCTTCTTCCGCCTCTTCAAGCCTTTCTCAATAATAGCTTCATCGCCCGAGTTTTCAAATCCCGCATCTTCTGCTTCCTCATCATCGCCTCTCTTTCTTTTCGTGTTCTTTTTCTTGGATTTACTCGTTACAGCTGTAGAATCCTCATCTTCAGCTTCCGACTCTGATGATTCTCCTTGTGCTGGAGCAGTATCTGGTGCGAAATCCTCATCTTCCGATGATGCGTATTCTTCATCTGATGGTATGAGTTCTGGCGGCATATTGAATTTAGTTTACGTGAGATTGTAAGTATGAATCGACGTTGACGCGGCAGGATTCGCAAGGCTGAGAATTCACATGTTGAAATCAACAACCTTGTGCTCACTCGTCTAGCATACGTGGGGTGTGCATCTATCAATAACCATCAATTATCACGTGAAAATTCAACTTCGTCTGGCTTCATTTTACTAAGATCACAGCTCGCGGAGCATATTACCACACCTAAACAAAATCGATACTCAAGAGCTTGAATCACTCACACACTCACTGCTGTGCCGCTGAAGAATATTTTCGAGAAAGTACTTCCCTCGTGCAATTACAATAATCACATTCTGTTGCAGTCTCAGATATGCAATGCATGTAAGCGCAAACAGGTTCGGAGCCCCTCACCTTACATGCCATCTTCCTGCACCCAAAACCCAAAAGAGTGCAGTGCCAACGTTGAACAGTCAGAATTCCTAGCATGGGCAGCTCCCCTTTGCCCCTATTCCAGGGTTCGATTGACGGGGTAAACGGCTCTCATTTCTACGATGTACTCACTGTGTGTACTCACTGTGCTATGCTATGTATGTATGTGCTGCTCACATTTCGTACAGGGTGGAGAGAAAGCTCCTGTGGATTAGAATTAGATTTTGCGGCATCATCTCTCTTGGGTTCGACAGATTGATAGATTGATCTCTTGATTTCCAATGAAGATCCGCAAATTGAAATCACTCTCACTATCAAACAATATATTGTAAATATCGTCATAGCGTGTATCCACTCAATATTGATTATTGACATGACAGTAAACAGGCGCACAGGATGTCAGCCATCACTTCAGGGTCTTTGACTCCCTGATGGCTTGACCAAGTGATGTGAACAAGGGGGTTTGCATCAGATATATAGAAATGATATCTGGGGTAAGCTTTTTTCAAGATTACCATCTTCGTCTCTATGGTACGATGTTGGTGCTCGTAGATTTGCTTATCATGGTCGAATGTTTATCAAACGTTGTTAGAGAAATTATCTCCTCGATGTTTATATTTCAATCATCGAATCTAGGATGGTTATTGCGGCTATATTGGATACTTGTATCATTTGGCCCTTGGGGGTTGCTAAAGAGTGGGATGAGAGTCCGTTCGCTGTGTAAAAATAAAGAATACCTTGTTGAGCTTTCCAGCTATCGGAAAGAAAACAATAGCAAGCCTGTCTGCCGATATGCGTACTATGGCTAGATAAGAAGGTATCATGTAAGTATATCCAACCAGAGACGGGATGAACCTCGAGCATTCTGTGTGAGCTTGTGAGGGGTAAAAACCGTATCGAGTGCGATCGATACTCCACCAGCTCCTAGATACGAGGCGACAACGAGGTAGTGGACGTTTTTACTAGGAATGTAAAAATTGGAAAATATTTATAATAGCTTCTGGGATTCCTGATTGGCCAATTGGACCAAAAGGATCGTCATATCATGTTGTATAGCCTGGCAGCTACATGTATAATAAGCGTGTGAGGTGTGAGGTGTGGGTGGGATTGATGCTTGTTTATTTTGATTTCCTGTCCTCTCCTCACTCCAAGAGCTTTAAGAGGTCAACTTTCGCGACATAGCACTAAATTGAGGCTATTCCGGCCTGCATAATCTCTAGACACACAAACAAGGCCAAAGTATCGACCCAATGAACTGGACCGGCCGACCGGCGGCGTTGAACTAACTAATGGTAGAAGAATAGTTCCGGTTGAAGAGGAGAGTATGGTAAATGATGACAGTGTGACATACTTTAGTTCTTGGAAAGTCCGCGTTCCAGTCTGCATTCCAGTCTGCATTGAACCCCAAGAGAGTTGAGGAGAGAAATCCAATGATCTTGATTTGTACCTGGTGTGCATGCTGAGTAACCGGGAGAGTATCTGGATTTTGGTTATGTTCCTGCAATGATTATCGTGCAGCAAGTGTAGGAGATCACAGCAATAGACAAACATGACGTGTCCTCAGCGTACATGTTCCTGCGCTCCTCAGTATGCAGGTGAATGTGAATATATGGACCAATATATTAATTTGTTGGGTCTCTTGGGTCTCTTGGGTCTCTTGTGCGGAAACATTTTTGAAGGGTTTGAAGGGTGTGAGTGAGGGTGTACTGGGTTCAATGGGATGTTGGATCATGATTGGGGAAGTACTTCATGCGACCGAGGTCTATGGAGACAATCCAAAGATTGTGCAAAATAAAAGTGCGGAATGTATGGATTCTGGAAGGAGGATCGTATCATTGCCAGCATCCGGGGTTGACCATCTTGATTGATGCCATCGTGAATTTGTTTCAGATGTTTCTTTGCTTCTTTTTTAAATTGGAATTGGAGATTCAGGTGAGTGGGCAAGATTCAAATGTGTGGAAAAGAGGAATATGTATGGGTTGTCCTTGCATATATGTCTGAAAATTGTGGATGAGAGAATGAAAGCTGGTGAGCTTTAAATGTTTGAATGAATATCAATGGATATCAATAGATATCGAAGGATATTCCTTGAAGGTAGATGGATGCGATAGATGCGATAGATGAGATAGATCTTCCTTCTATCAAGTTTTTTTTTGCGGCTCCCCAAAACCCCTATGTTCGATTTTCCATATTTTCCATCTATATTTACCACCATCTTCCCTTCTGCCATCCCTAACTGCAATCCGTGAATCTGTGAAAGAGAGTTTTCGATAATCATGATCATAACCATGCTATCGGAATAATTATTGCGACACTCATTCAGGGTGTGGTGTGTATAGTTTGGTTGGCAGTCCTTGTTTTTAAATTTCACTTGGATGGATGGGACAATGAGAGAGCAGCATAGAAATCTTTTCGATCAATCATATCGTTGGAAGAATGAAGTCATGAAGATCTTGGTTAGCACACACACACACACACTCGCTCTCTCTCTTCCGGAGAAAGTTCAAAGTCGAAAGTTCCCAGTCGAAAGTTCCCAGTGCCTAGTTTGCCTCGTACTCGTTGAACCCCGAGCTCATATTTCTCGATAAAGCAAATCAAGCATACGAGAAATCATCCACAGCATCCTCGCGTATCCTTGCTGGGAGATGCATATCCAGACATAAACAATCGATGAGGCTACCAATGATCATCAAGCATGGCTTTACCTCCGCATTCAGCACACAACGATATCGATCATTGAAAGAGAGGTTGGATGAGCGGTGAAAACGAAAGGGTACAATGTTCAATCAAATATATCAAATCCCTCCCAATCTTCACTCATATTGCAACTCTACTTCTCGATTAATAAAGTAGTGGCCTCCCCTTCGAATCTCAATCTCGCCATCGAAAATGCACCTAGACAGGTAATGTATCTCTGTACGAAGTAAAACAGGGGTTGAGGTGTATCTTATTTCGACCAAGGCTGGTCCGTGACATGCTGGCAGCGTCAATGCATTAGAGACATTCTATGCATCTCAATCATTTCAGTTAAAGCGAGCATAAGTGTGATCGGCCTGTCGGTGTCGATTATGAAATCTTCATTTATTTGGAAGCACCGGTATGTACCTCCATTAACTCGAATATTTGAACAACCGCTATTCGCGGTCTCCTAATTCATTCAAATTCGAGATATAAGATCCATGTTGCTGTCTATGTGTGTATGTGTATGCGTGTGTGTATGTCTATCTCTATCTCTATCTCTGTGTGTGTGAAAGAGATTGACAACAACAGACGGGATAAGTCCAAGTGAACATCTGAAATACATGTGACACTCTTATGATGCTTGGTTCATCGCAACTCAAAGCTCCACAACAGTACGCAAGAATGAGAAGGTTATATCATCACTCACTAGCACGAGATGCAGGACAAAAGGTGTGAATATAGTTTGAAGTAGTGTAAGCCACGACTGGGAAGTTCACATAGATGAGACCCATAAGATCGGTGGAGGGGAAAGGTGCCTGCCTGTAGGATGTTCATTCGATGCCTTTACACGCGTTGAGAGATGTATGGTGATGATGTTGCAGCGTTTCAGAAGCAAACGTCCTTCCAAGCTTTCAGAGATGCCACTCCATGCAACATATTCAAGCATTGAAAGTCAAAAAAATAATTATGCTTGGTGGATCTGCGACCGTTGACCACTCATGAATCTTCGCCCAACTCCTGAGTCTTGAGTCTCTCCATCTCCAGACTTCGGTAAAAATTGGACGCCACCAGACTGGCTGAATCTGCATCTCACTTCTTATGGCATAAGTTAGGTATGCGTGATAGATACCTTGTGCTGACCAAGAAAGAGTGTGAACCCAAGATTTCACAAGATGAGAATATTTCATCTGAGAGGCGGCAAGTTCATCCGTGTTCCCTCAACAGTCTTGAATGTTAACGATCACTACAGCTAGACATGTAGTCGAGGGGTCTTGACGATATCCAAAGCGATTGGTGTACAATATCGATATGTTCAACTTTTGGTTTGATTTGATTTGGATGACTGGGATTAATAAAAAAGAGGCTCGTGAAAAGGCGGAAACGTGGGGTGAGAAGAGTATATTCCTTCTTCCAAAAAGCTCTGGCACCAACAGATGTCATAATGTAAACGCTCAAAAATTATAAAACGTCTAATGGAACCGCCGTTTGGCTCGAACACAATCCTTTCAGGCATATCTCATCATGATGAGCTTGGCAGAGAAACAGATCAATGATCGAAGGCGTCTACTCTGCACAAAGAACACGATAGAACCGAAGATTACCTTTGCAATTTACAAGGGAGGGAGCGAGACACTCTAAAAATAAATGAATTTGAATCCATATGCTTAGAAGTTCCACTTTCCTGGGCGAAACAGAACCATCTTAGATGTGAATCTGGTGAAATGATATGGAGAAAGGGAATTAAAAGTTAATTCCCACACTCTGTGTCTGTCTGTCTGTCTGTCTGTACTCTGGACATTAGAGGAGCTCATTTTACCGTCGTACGAGACGCTTCCTGTGTAAATGGTAGGATGAGCATGAGCTAGAGCTATTCGTGTGAGTGCAAGTGCAAGTGCAAGTGTTAATATAAATTGATGTTGGTGATCGCTGATCGTGTACCTGTTGTGGTTGTGGTGAGTGATATGTACCGAAGTACTGTAAAGAAGATATTGGGAATTAATCTAGCCATGATGATATTGCCCGTATCTTCCTTGCGTTTGAATGAGCATGATGCGTGCGTAGAAATGTTCTGCTCATTCTTCAATATCTATATAATGAATTCCTCTCGTCAACGCCAGAACCCCCTTTGGACTTGTGAATTTCCATCTCGTCGCTATGCCAAGCTCCCAAGAAGACTACCCACGGTAGTATCGAATCTCAAGATATTGAATGCTCACCCACTGGTACGATGACGGTAAAGACTATTGGAGATTGGAGTAGTAATGATACCTAGCAATCCCCACGTGATCACCCATTCATCATCCTTCTCTGGGAGATCGTAAAGCTTGTTCCCGATGAGTTGATACTCGTAGTCTGCCATCCATAGAGGTCTCACCGGGGATGCACTTTAGTAACCAACATCTTCTTCTATATTTAACCAGCATTTATTTGACTTTGTGATGAGATTGCCTCTTAGGAGCCCTTCTGCCCTTCTACCTGCTCACGGGGTGAGCACCTGGTAGGTAGATAGATGAAGGCAACGGGCATACGAGGAAAGATAGGCTCAATAGCAAGAGAACATAACATGAACATGGAATTTGAATTCAAATTTACCCCTGGATATCATTGGATTTCAAAATTGGTTGCTGCAATTACGCTAAGGCCGAAAGAGGGAGTAGCGCCAGGTATCTAGACGATTAATCATCTAATTGGTTATCAAAGTGGCGATAGGGTGCATTAATTTATGAAAAAGGTTCGCGTCTAAGCCATGAAGGGTTATATTTTCTCCAATGTTCCTTCCGTTCAAATTGATTAAAGGTCCTCATCCTTGTGGTCTAGCCGAAAGGAGAAATCACAAGTGGAGTCACGGTGAATAATAATCAGTGGTAAGTTGTAAATAATGTAAATGTGAAGGTAAATGTACTAACTACCACCAGTCTACCACCCAAATCCCCATCCTACTCACTCACTGTCGCTGTTTTTGGGGCCCATCACAAATCCCCCTCCCATTTTCTTCCCATCCCATCAACCTCACAAACTTCAATCATTTCTCATTCGAAAGTCACCATTTACAGCATTCTCCTTGGTCTTTTCTATCTTTTTATTTGTCGTCTTTCGTTTCTATTTATTTTCTTTGAATTTTGCACCCTCAATCGCCCGGTGAAACGAAAAGCATTCTTCTATTCATTCCTGGACATTTCCCGCAGCTCCAGCAACCAACGCCGAACCAATTCAAACTCAAGAACGGAGAGGAATCTTGTTTCGGCCCAGATAATAGGATATACTTGTTGAGGTTGGCAGATGATTCTCTTTTAAACTCAATCATCATATCATTCACCAGCTTATCATACAATGCTACAATAGAATTATTAAAAAAAACAGGCGTCAACGAGAATTCACGGTAAAAGTGTTTTCTGCCTAGGACGCGAGAGAGAGAAGATCGATTCCACTTCCACCAAATATCTGGCCGCCGGCGACCTCCCTACCTCCTTCTTCGATTCAGAAATCAGAAACCCTTTCGTCACCTCCATAAAATCTAAGAAAACGTCAACCGTTCATTCGACTTGACTTTTCATCCTTTAAACAAACAACTCTCATAATAATTGTTCATTTGTCTAGCAACTACATCAAGACTTCTACTTTTCATTCAAGGTTCGTTGACGCCAATTCACTCAATCTCCCTTCAATAACGCGCGTGTAACCTTCAAACTAAAGCTTTGTACCTCCGCTTCCATATCGAACGGGAAATTATTTTGGTTTGCTAACCTTCTATCCATCATAGTCCCTTCCCAACTCTACTCACTTGAAAGTTATATTGAGTACGATTCTTTTTTTGTAGATGGCATCATAGCTGTTTGCTTCACAATAACCTCGAAATCAGCCAAGTCACAGCATGGCAGCTCTTGTTCAGACTCTACCACAACAGACAACTACGGTCACTATGCTTCAAACTCGACCATCCTCTGCCTCTGGCACTTTACAACCTTCGCAAAATCAAGCTGCATATCATCAATATCCCGTTAACCCCCAACAACGAAACAACTTTCATGGCTTGAACAACAACAATATGGCGATATCAAATTACCGCGGTCATAGTTCGATGGCCCCAATCGCACCATATGCATTCACTAGTTCACCCGGTCTGTCGATAGGAGGTCAACAAACACCAAATGGGTCTCAATCAAGGCCAGAACAACAGAGAACAGCATCAGCCCCCATAGTCCCTACCTTGCAAGGGGGCTCGACGAATGCTCCAAATCGCTCACGATACCCTGCTGCTCTATCTGTATCAACCACATCTTCATCCTCATCATCAGAACTTTCTCAACGGTCAGGAACAAGAGACGATTCGGCCATCACCTCCACAGCTCGAATTGCCACAAGAACTCCCCGCCCACATTCCACCATCATCACGTCGTACAATCAAAGTTTAGCGCCTCCTATGGCGTCCCCAGCAAAACCCGCCCCTGATCGCTATCGCCGCCCTGCAATTCGCCGTGCCGATTCATCGAACAGTAGTCAGGCCGGCGTTTCTAGCTCTTCAGTCTCAACGATGCCAAATGTCATGCAATTTTATGGTGCCAGTACACAAGCTGTCAACAGTCCAGCATTCAACTTGCAGATGCCACAACAAAACCAACCAAGTGCAACTGCTGATGATATGCAGTTGAATCAGCGTACTACCTCAGAACAGGCAAAGAGATATCGACGTCGAAGCATACACACAATCGACGCTCACGATAACATCAACGCTAGTCCCAGCCCTGGAATTTTACAGCAGGGGTCAAGGCCAGTTAACAGCGCTAGTGGTCGTATTGATCAGCCGCCTGAGCAACACGGGCAACACCCCTTGCGAAGTTCACCAGTTGTTACGGTACGCCCAGCAACTTCTCACGGACGGAATGATAGTACCGATAGTATGAAGTCCACTCGTAGCGGTCACTCACACCCGAACTCGGTAAGTCTTCAAGTTGTTTTTTGTATCAAGTCCTCACTCCCCCCACTCATGGTTCACGGGACTTTATCGTGCATACGGCGTCACCGCAATTTAACCCACACCAATCATATCAATGTAGCACTAAAATCGGCAGCACACTAACTTATTTCAGTCGGACAAGCGAGAAGCAACAAGTGTATCAATGGCAACTGGAAGCCCCGCTCATTCTTCGACTTCTTCCGTCGCAAATTCGAATGCCTTCAACGGTAAAGATCAAGCAATTTCCAAGAATGATCAGCCACGACTTGTGAACATTCCAGTTCGTGCATCCTCGACCGATGCCGCGAAAAGACTTTCCAGCCCATCTCCTTTATCGAAGCCGGCGACGATGGGTGCCGATTCGTCGGCGTCTAAGTCCAAGGACTCGTTTGCCTCAGCTGTCAATGCAGCATTACAACCCGCCCAATCCAAATCTACACATGCACAGCCTGCAACGAGTCCAAATGCTATCAGCCCTGCTGCACAGCAATTGGCTGCATTAAACGATAAGGAGGGAAAGAAGAGTAAGACGTCGAGATTGAGGAGGGCATTCTCTTTTGGCTCTGCTGCTGAGTTAAGAAAGGCATCTGCCGAAAACCATCTCGTGAGCAGGAGTGGCAATGATGCTTTGGATCGTTCCAAGTTACGAAGGGAAAAATATCAACATGAGCAAGAAGCAGAGCAAGATAAGATTGCTCAGCAACAAGAAGCTGCTGGTATCGGATCGAATATTTACTCCGGGCAAGGCAATTTCTTCACTGGTTCGACCGATAACTTATCCATTTCATCGACTGCTTCTTCGGCCTCTGTCATGATTCGAAAGATGGGTAAGGGAATGAAGAAGTCAACAAGATCTCTCGTTGGCCTCTTTAGACCAAAATCTGTCATTGGTGTACCTGCAGCTGATGCAGCTGTGCCTGAAGCTAGTCAAGCACAGGTCTCGATGGTCAATGTTGAGGCAGAAAGAGAGAAGGTCAATGTGAACGCCAATGTGGCCGATGCTGCTTCTGGTGGAACAGGATTTCCTAGACTAGAAAGGAACTCTCTCGATGCTGCAGCTATCAGTTCAGCGTCCACAGACCGTCTTGGCAGTGCTAATACTGAGAACTCTGCAAATAGAAGAAGTATTGTTGGTGGTGAGAAAGAGCGGGCTGAAGTATTGGCCGCTGTCAAGAAGGGAATCCTCAAACGTAGGTTGCTAATCACCAAACACATGAATGATTTACTAATGGTGTGGATATTAGGCTCTGGTACCGGTTCTGGCAATTCGTCACCGGTAATCCTTCCAGTAGATGGCAAAGCAGCAAACTTCAACTTACCACAAATCCCCAATGTCAACAATGATTCACCGAATTCGTCTGCCCCCAGTACACCAAATGATGACCAGGTGCATAAACAAGCGGTCACTTTGGGAGGAGAGGATTATTTCATGTCTGCGCTCAAATTCAGGGGAGGAGATTCAAAGAGTGTTCCTGGAACACCTTCAGGTACCATCAAAAGAAACGCTACTTTCAGTCCTCGGATACAATTTCACGATACTTGGCCAAGCCAAGAGTACGACCGCAGGGGTGAAATTGCAACCTGCAATCGACTCACTCCAATGCTCGCCCAACAAATTAAGGAAGAGCTTAATACTTTCAAAATGGTACGCCGTTTATCATTTAAGCTTTTGAACATACACTAATCAGAAGCAGGAAATGGAGGTTCATGAGAATTCTAAGATCTATACACACTTCTTCTAATGAAACCACGATTATTCTATTTGTTTAAAACAAGTTACGAGACTTACAAAGCTCTTCTGCTACTGCAGGCAACTGTGTAGTTACGCATACACTCAAGACTTTTAGGGCGTTAAAACGGTCTTTCGCATTATTGGTGTACAGGAGTTTATTCACATCTGAGCGATTTGATCGAAAACAATATTATTTCATAGACTGGTGTTGGTCATCTCTTTTCGAGCATAAATGTTGAAGAAGATGAGGAGGATATATTAGGGGTACTAAGGGGGGCGACGGTAGAAGTTTGGGAAATGAAAGATGTTGTGCTGTGAAGCTTTCCGAAGATGTGAAGGAAAGAGAAGAGTATCAATTGTCCAATAGGCTGGTAATTTGTTTCTCCTAGCTATCAAAGGATGATAGTACAAACTCGTACTCCAAAAGTTTCGATCTCGGTTGGTTTCTGTGGGTTTGTTTGATCTCTAGGGTTTTGAGATCTGCACTTCGGGCAATGTCATGGTCTAATTTTCATTTTCTTCATTGGTCGGTCAGGGTCTATTTTATATTCGTCGTCACCTCATCGTCGTACTTCAGCGTCTGTTATTATGTTTGAGAAAGGGGGAAAGATAGGAGAGAAATGGGGAAGGCATATTCTACGTAATCAAATGATACAATACAAGCAATCGTTGCCAGTTCAAAAAGTCTAGAACGAATCTATGGGTGAGCATGAGTGTGAAGTAGAAAAATTCGAGTGAAGATTGTGGTAGATGCATGAATCGTATGAAGTCTGAAACCAAGTTTTGTGTTCTAAATATCATCGTAGGGATTCTAGATTTCTCGATGAATCTAAAATTCCAAAATGAACCTTGGAAATTCTAGATCTTGAATGCACACGTCAACATAAAAGCTTGGATACAATCCTGATCCTAGAAGAGTCTGCATCGATTGGATCTAACAGAAACTTGGTCCATCCGGCAGTTAAAGAGTTTTCCCTTGACACTTCAAGCTTGGATGTGGGTTCATCCCATGATATTCAGATGTGTAGTTTCAGGGGGGTGGCTTCAATGGAGACAAAAGATGTAGCCTTGCATTATCGTCTGCAGCCTTGTGTTTATAACGTTCTATATTTGCCCCGCTAAAACTTTTTTGCTTAAACAATTATCAAGTCAACCTTCTCTGACAAGTTTTATGCATTGATCACTGCATTCTTGATTGATCAGATATAAATAGTGGCTACTATTATAAATCGCATTAATTCGAGGCTGAGGGCTGGAACCCGCCATTTCTCACCCTTTCAAATTCGAGGAATCATGGCTACTTCAAACGATTTGCCAGTCGTTGAGACTGCACTTCCAGATGCCATTGTATCCGAGAAGGTTGCAAATAGCTCCAGCACTGTAGCTAAGAAACTTCATGGTCGTGCCTTTTATGAAAGTATCGGTAGTCCTAAATTCATACTCGCGCCAATGGTCGATCAATCTGAATTTGTAAGTTCGCAAAGCACCCGACATACCTCTCTTCTTCGTCTTAGCATATTGACTCTGAATCTTTCCAGGCCTGGCGCATGCTCTCCCGCTCCTTTATGTCCCCCGAAACCAACAAATCTCTTCTGGCATACTCACCTATGTTTCATGCGCGCATGTTCTCCGAAACACCAAAGTTCCGCGATGCACACTTTCAGCCGATGAAAAGCTCGCTGGCTTCACAGCTGGGTTCATCTTCGACCACTCCCAAGGAGGAACTATTTCTCGATGGGAACCCGGCTTTCGATCGACCCCTCTTTGTACAATTCTGCGCGAATGACGAGAAGGAGTTACTTGAGGGAGCGAAGTATGTAGCGCCGTTTTGTGATGCCGTGGATTTGAATTTAGGATGTCCGCAGGGAATTGCGAGAAGAGGAAAATATGGCGCCTTCTTGCAGGAGGATCAGGGATTGATTTTTAGGTTGATCAATACACTGCATAAGGAATTGGATGTGCCTGTTACGGCGAAGATTAGGATATTGGATACGAGGGAAAAGACGCTGGATTATGCAAAGATGGTGATTAGTGCTGGAGCGAGTATTTTGACAGTACATGGAAGAACGAGAGAGATGAAGGGTCACAAAACTGGGCTGGCGGATTGGGAGATGTTGAGGTTTTTGAGGGAGAGTTTACCGAAGGAGGTGGTTCTTTTTGTGAATGGAAACATTCTGGCTAGGGAAGATATTGATGAGTGTTTGAAAGCGACAGGTGCGGATGGTGTAATGAGTGCGGAGGGAAATTTGTATGATCCAACGATTTTTTCGGATGCGCCAGCTCCAGGAGAGGAAGGAAGAGAGTATTGGAGGAGTTTGGATGGAAAGATAGGGGGTTGGAGAATGGATGCTGTGTTGAGGAGATATTTGGACATTATTTATAAATATGTTTTGCAAGTATCGCCACCGGAGAGAAAACCACTGTTTATATCTTCGGATCCACCGGAAGAAATGAAGGAAGAAGTAGAGGAAGAAGAGGAAGAGGGTCCACCGAGAAAGAAGCAAAAGAGTGAAAAGAAGGAAAGGACTACAAGCCCTAGTCTGGTGGCCATGCAACCACATTGTTTTAAACTTCTCAGACCATTGGTTTCAAAACATCACGGGATCAGAGATGCATTGGCGAAAAGCAGAGCGGGCGATATAAAAGCTTTTGAAAATGTTCTTCAGATGACGGAGAAGGTTGTTAAAGAGGGGATTTTAGAGTATGAGAGAACTAATGGGGAAAGTTATAGAGAGGAGGTTGAGAGAGCGGAAAAGGAAAGAGAGGAGAAAATGAAAGGGGGTGGGAAGGGGGCTAATGGGAGAGGAGGAACAAATGGGGATGGAGAAGGGAATGGGGAAGTGCAGTTTGAAGAAAGTAGTTTGGAAACGGTTAGGAGATGTAAGAGGCCGTGGTGGGTGGTACAGCCTTATGTGAGACCATTGCCTATGGAAGCGTTGGCGAAGGGGAGTTTGACGTTGAGTAGAAAGGAGAGGGGTGGGAAGGAAAATGGAAAGGGAGAGAGGGAGAAGGTAGAGGATAAGGGAGTTAATGGAGTTGGGTCTGAGGAGAAAGGAAAGGTCGAAGTCCAGGTTGTGGGTGAGGGGGAGGGGGAGAAGAAAGAGGAAATGGAAACAGTGGAGGTTCCAAAAGATGGGTTGGTTTGTGGATGAAATCCAATGATAAATTAGACGGATGGATGGGTGTGGCATTGCAAGGCAGGCGCATATAGACATAGCATAGCACATAGCATGATTACTTGAATATTCAGCTACACTTATTAGAGGTCAATAGTAGGTAGATGGAAGATCAATAAATAGAATGGTAGATATGGATAATGAGAGGAGAGAAGAGGAGAGAATAGATCAAGTGCTGATCTGATCTGATCTTCTCCTTTACTTTAAATATATTATATGTATGTTTTGAATGAATGAATGGATCAGTGTGTTGTGTTGGGAGAAATGTATTGGGATTGATAGATGAAAGATAATAAATAATAGATGATAGATGAAAGATAATAAATAATAGATGAAAGATGACACAAGATAAAGATACACTCCCTCTATTTTTTATATCCCCCCCTCCTCTTCTCCCATATTGATCATACGTAAACTTTAATAACTTTTAAGCTTGGAGTAAATGCTTATTATTGATATTGGTATTGGTATTGGTATTGGTATTGGTATTGGTATTGGTATTGGTATTGGTATTGGTATTGAGTGTTATGGTGTTTAGTGTGTGCTAGAATGCTAGAATGCTAGAATGCTAGAATGTCATCTTGGTCAAGAAGTAAGTGAGGAGTAGAGAAGTAAGGGATAGAGGGACAGAGGGATAGAGGGATAGAGGGATAGAGGGATAGAGGGATAGAGGGATAGAGGGATAGAGGGATAGAGGGTACTGATACTTCTCTAGATAGATATTTGATATTTGATGTGGTTATTGTTGATGTTGATGTTAATTTTAAGGGAGGTTTTGTACGCTGGGCTTGGTTGAGCTTGGTTGATTGGGCTTGGCTGGTTGGTGTTTGGTTGGTTGGTGTTTGTATTTGGAATGGGGATGGGGATGGGGATAAGGATGTTAAGGTGAGAGTAGGGGTTGGGCAACTTGAGGGTGTGTGCTGTGGGATGAGAGGGAGGGATGAGAGAGGGGGAGTTGGATTGGGGATTGGAAGGGGCTGATCGAGAACATGCCATCACAGGGATGTGTAGAGGATAGAGGTGATAATGATGATGATTTCGTGAAGGGAGAGTGAAAAGATGTAGATTTTGTGGTGGGGATTGGAGCGGGGTTGAAGTAGTGGGGAAGGTAGTATGGAAGATTTTGGAGAGTTAGGGAGTTGGATAGATGAGGTAGGTGTTGGGTTTGGGTTTGAGTTTGAGTTTGAGTGCTGAGTTTGAGTGTTGGGCTTGGAAGTGTGAGAGAGTCAAGGCTCAGGGGTTGAGAGAAGCGCATTAGAAAGTTGAAACAATGGACGGAGAGGGGAGTATGGAAGTACAATGGGAATTGCAGCTAGATTGGTTAGGAAGGACTTATAAGATGGAGTGAGGGGAGATAATAGAGGGGTCTTGGATACATATATGGTGGGATCCTAGGTATGAATATCATAGGAGATGCGGGAGAATACGAGATGAGAATGGAGAGATAGATGGATGGATACTTGGGAAAGGAGTTGGAGTGGTGAGAGTGGGTTGATGCTTTTTGGAGTTCCAAATTAATTATGGGTGGCACTCAAGTGGCTTTCTAGGAGATTCAAGATGTTTGAAGAATTGAAATTAGGGATGGGAACTTGATATGATGGTTAAGTCATGATGGTTGATATGACTTCATTTATTTTGACAGTGTTAATTACTTGGTGTCAAATGTTATAATATCATTACACTATTGTATAATATAAACCTCTTTGAATTGTAATCTTTAAATAGAATAGTTACATTATCAAAGACTATAAAACTAGATCATCCTTTAATATTATATTAACTTTGATATAATACTTAATATTGGAAAAATGCGATTGACCGATATGATCTGACGGTCATTTTACCACCCCAACTGGAGTAAGATATCTGGGAAATGGATATGAAGTGAGTCTACACCTGACTTGATCTACTACATTCACCCCCTCAAAGTTTACTCAACTTTCCACTCTTTTCCTTCTTCGCACTATCCATTCTCACCCCCTCATCATCCTGCTCCTCAACTCTCAAATCCGGAAACTTCATCGGCATGATCCTCCTCGGGGTCGTCCCGGGAACCAAAGCATATTTACTAAAATCGCTCACTCCATCATGCTCTCTCAAATAATCCTCATCTAACAACAAACTCCCATTTACATCTTCAGTCTTCGCTTTCACAATCGATAAGATCGCATCGGAAAATATACTCGGATGTCTCAAATCCTCGTCTGCGGAAGAAAAATGCGCAGTCGCTGCAGATTCAATAGCAACCGCGGGCCAGAGACCCGTAATCGCCATCTTCTGTCCCGATGATCCCATACGCGCAAAATCCATACCGAGACCTTGCACCAGAACACTCATTCCTACTTTCCCCATCGCGTAGGCTGTTTTGCCGCGGAAAAATCGGGAGTAGATGGGTGGACAGATGACGACGATTCGGGCGTTCCAATCTTGGGCTTTCCAGTGAGGAATGCAGGATTGGATGGTGGCGTAGAGACCGTTGGGATTGATGGATTCCATTAGCATGTAGCGGGATAGAGGGGTGGTGAGCACGGAGGAATGGTAGATAGCGCCGGAATTGTAGATTAGTGCGTCGATGCGTCCGTAGGTGGAGATGGTTTGAGATATGAGAGAGGAGATGGAGGAGTGGGAGCGGACATCGCAGGGGATGGCGGTAGCGGTGAAGCCGGCTTCGAGGATCTCTCGACAGACGGTGGAGATGGTTGAGGCGGATGAATTGGGATTTGGGGGAAAGGGATGGGTGGTGGAGGCGTCGCTGGTGGATTTGGCGGATACGATTACTAGGTTGGTTAGCGAGGAGTTAGGGGGAGTTGGGATGTTTATCTACCTGCGTATCCGTTCTTTGCGAGATCAATGGCGATTTGACGACCGATTCCTCGAGATGCGCCGATTACGAGAGCTACCTTTTGAGATGACATGTTGAATTTACAGTAAATATGAATTGCAAATGTTGATTGAATGGGAGTCAAGGTATTCCATCACTTGGAACAATATATATTCGAGAACACATATCTCGGAACTTGTGGAAAGTTATTGGTTTAGTGATCAAAGATGAAGTTCGTTTGTAGTGAAGGTCGGAGTGATGCATGTAACTATGTATATGTTTAGTGATCAAGAATTCCGGGGTTGAGCTCCCTGAGCCGAGGCACATGAAAGTTGGAGCGGAGCGGCAAAGTTAATCACTACTTGAATGTATATGTCGGTAGGTATTTTAATATCTTCCAAATCACGACATTTGAATACTTTTATTGAAATCGGAACTTTAATATCTTCATCATGCCGGGTCATATAGATTGTTATCTTGATTGCTGTGAGTGCAAAGTTATTTCCTTAAGCTTTCCCCATGTTCTTTCTCCACATCATCTTACCGTGCTAATTGAACCCCCTTTATCAAAGCTTCCTTCTATAGCTACGCAGCTTTAGTTCATCTTCGCAAGAATCGGAAGATTCTTCTCTCTCATGATGTTACTATTGAGTGAGTTTTCTCTTGATCTCTGTATCGTCATGTGTATATATGTATGTGTGTGTGTGTGTATTTGAGAATGAAATCTAACTCAAAACCCACCTCCAAAGTCTCATCCCCGTCTTCCTCGGGGGTATAAATCACGGCTCGGGAAACAAGCCACCATGGACTCTTCCTGCAAAAGCGAAATATAGTAAATTTGATTCTGCGAGAACGGTTGCGTATCATGGATTGCCGAATTTACAACCGTCGGAGTTTTTCCCGCCAGTCACGCTTCTCGTAGGTTTTTGATCTCTCATTTTTACTGGATGGATGGATGGATGGATGGATATATGTGAAGATTTGGAGCTGATATTGAACGTTGAATGAAGCCTCAAAGAGCTCTCTGTTTTATCAAATCTCGCTACTCTGTTGAGATCTTTGAAAAAACATGGTTGGAAATTTTCAATGCTTTGTGGGTTCCTCCACAGAAGAACATCACGATTCCGGAGATCTTTACAGAATTCTTGAATGGGTTGGGAACATTTGATGAAAAAGAAGTACAAGAAATCATGCAGAAAGCAACAGAGAAAGAGTGGAAGGATAAGCTGTTGGAGAACACGAAAGATGCGTTGGAGAAAGGAGCATTTGGGGCGCCGTGGATGTGGGTGAGGAACGCGGAGGGAAAGGAAGAACCATTTTTTGGGAGTGATAGGTTTCATTTTATGTGGAGGTTTTTGGGGGTAGGGTTTAGGGATTTGGAGATTGTGAGGGGGAGAAGGTGGGAGGGGAGGGGAAGGCGAAGTTGTGAGGGGGTGAGGGGGGTGACGGAGAATGGGAGAATGAGATTGTGAAATTGTGAAATTGTAAGGGAAGCGAAGAGAAGGGAAGGGAAGGGAAGGGAAGGGAAGGGAAGGGAAGGGAAGGGAAGGGAAGGGAAGGGAAGGGAAGGGAAGGGAAGGGAAGGGAAGGGGGGATGCAACTTATGGCTGTTTTGAGTTCTCGGGCTATGCTATTCTCTAAAGAACATATACATTCACTCGTCTAAACACTCTTGCAAGAGAAGTAACATAAGTAAGAATGATATTAAGATTATGACTCTCCACAGGATATAATGAGAAGCGGAAGGTCTGAAATACGAAGTCACTCGGGCGATTATAGAACTAATAAGAAAGAAACCGGTACTCTGCTAGAGCTAAATGGGACTTTATGCATATGTAACTGTGAGAATCACATCTCCAACAGATAAATAGATTTTGGAATTCAACAACCCTAAAGGACTGCAAATTAATGATGCGAGAACGTAATAATTCTGAACAGGCCCAAAATGCAAAGATTCATTCCCTGTGATTAATTTGTTAGACTGTTGTGACAAAAGCATGGTGCAAAGTCCTCAGCCCGCCCCCATGATTCGGATGATCATAATCACGTGACAGCAAGACGCGAGACCTCACATGTTTTCCCCATACTTTCCAAAATAAGGGGTCCAAAAAGGTACCAGTCTCTAATCGAGATAAGCTTTTAAGCCGCATGGGAACTACTGTATATAAAGATCGGTAGTGAGTATCATCAAACTTCTCTTCTTTCCCTCCAAAAAATCTTCTTCCTTTTCCTTCATCAATCATCTTTTTTTCCCACTTGATTTCATCTTATTCCGATCATATATACAAATCTTGGATATCTCATTTTGAAGCAATAGAGAAAGTTTCCGACTGCCGAATATTTTCAGAGCGTCGTGGTTGATGAATTCAGATGGAGAAGATCCAATTCAATTCCAAGTCGTTCACAAATGGATCCCCGATGATTTTCTCAAAGTGGTGGCTCCGGTCACTTTTTGGGTGTGGCGCTTTATTAGCGTGGTTAGCTAAGCGACCACCTTGGGATCCAAACGCGCTTGGTGAGAAATCAGCTTTCCCTCAAGATGTCAACATTAACTCAACATATCAATTCATTCATCATAATTCCATGAGAATAACTTCATAGAAAAGTTTATTCATCATTTATTAATCTTTTCTATCTTGAATCCTCGCTCCAATCAATCTTGTTGTTTGTTGTTCAACATTAACGGAACATTACTTGGAACTTTATTTACAGCAGCGCGCGAAACTATCAATGTTTTAACAAACAGTGAATCCCGTCGAATCACCATCGCTCTAAGCCATTTCTCTACGGTTCCCTTCCGACTTCGAAGCCTTATTTAAGATTGGTCCACCGCTATGCCAGCGAAGTACCGCAAATTCGAAACCTTTGACCCTAATAAGTCCGACTCGAACGACGACGATTTCTCCCCTACCGAAGCTGCTCCCCCACGGAAGTCCCCGAAAAAGTCAAGGTCCCAGCCGCAAAAGAAGGGTGGCCCACGAAAGAAGACTAAATACAGGGATTCAGACATTGATGACGAGGATGAAAGTGTGTCGGAAGAATCTTTTATAGAATCGGAAGAAGAAGAAGAGGACTTTGAAATGAACGAAAAGACCGGAAGAGCTGTGCGAAAGGCTGCGAAAAAAGCCGTCACTTACGAAGAGAGTGAAAGCGATGACGATTTGATCCAGGAATCCGAGGAAGAAGTTCGTCCGAGAAAATCAAATAAGCGAACGCGCGTGGTAGATGATGGTGAGGAGGAGGACGAAGACGAGATAGTAGAACCCATTTCGAAGCGCAATAAGTCAGTGGAAAAGGCATCGGAAAAGAAATCGTTTCTGCTAAAACTCAAGATGCCAACTGGGAACACGCCCGCTCGGAATACAAGGGCAGGAAGTGCCGCAAGAACTCGAGCAAGCGCGGAACCTACATCGGCTGGACTTCGAAGAAGCACCCGCGCTCGTACCGAGGAAGGCGAAGACTTCCCTTCATTATCAAATTCTGGAAGACACGTAATTCGGGCTTCGAGATCACCGGAACCGATCGGTCGCATGAGGGCCAGTAGAGGAGCGAAAGGTCTTAAACAACCTGCGACCTCTACTATCAAAGAAGAGACACACGAGACGAGCTCATTTGAAGACCCGCAACTAGATGCCGAAGGCGAAGACGAGGATATAATAATGCAACCGCAGCCTGAAATAATTGGAACTGACGATGGAGAGGACGATAATACCGAGTCATTCAACCCCCCTGCCAGTGCGCCGGCCGATGACGATATGGTGGACGAACTCGCTGTTGAGGGAGCGCTCGAAGAGAATGCAGTCACCCATGATGACGACGATGATGACGAACCAGTCACGAGAACTCGTGCAAGAGCCTCCAGGTCAAGTAATGCGGGACAGGATGCAGCAGAAGTAGTTGAAACGACCGAAGATTTAGCTAGTGGTTCTCGACGCCTAAGAACTCGAGGTTCGAAGAGAAATAAAGATGATGGTAGTGACTTTACGCCTGAAGGGGAAGCTTCCGAGGAAGAGATGTCTGGATCTAATGCCTCGCCGAAGAAAGGAGGAGATGATGATGGCGAGTATTCGAGCTCATCGAGACCCGGAAGGAATGCAAGACGAGCAAAATCCAAGAGTACTTCTCGCAGACGTGGTAATGTATCGGATGAGGACGATGAGCTAGATGCAGAAGAATTGGCAGATGAACTTCAAGAACTCAGACCATCTCGAAGACGCCGCAATCGCGAACCTGAAATTGCCTACGAGCCAAAAGGCCGTCGTGAACGAAAGCAAGTGGACTACACAATCAAGCCAATGGATCAAATATATGCTCAGGATGATGATTTAGAAGAGTCAGCGCCAGCTCCTTCTGCCAGGGGTCGTGCCGTTCGTGGTGGTGCGAGCAAACCGTGGGAACATAATTTACATGCAACTTATGGTCCTTTTGGAGGTGGAATTGGATCAGCTCCGCTCATTGGTGGTCCTTGGGGCAGCGGCGCTATCGGCGCTGATTCGGATGATAGCGATGACGAGAATATGCAACATCCAGCTGTTCCGGGCGTTGCGATGACACCCACCTCTGCAAGACATGGATTGCTCCCCTTTATGCCGCAAGCAAATCAACTCGATCAGACTCCAATCGGCGTTGGTGCACAGGTTGGAAAAGTCAAAAGCCAGAAAGCTCTCGCAGATGCAGATCCTCTCGGCGTCGATCAAGACGTTGATTTCAGCAAAGTCGGTGGACTCGAAGGGCACATTGAACAGCTTAAGGAAATGGTACAAATGCCTTTATTGTATCCTGAACTTTTCCAGAAGTTCCACGTAACACCTCCCCGTGGTGTACTATTTCATGGTCCTCCTGGTACTGGTAAAACACTCTTGGCAAGGGCTCTGGCAGCGACCGTGGGATCAGGTGGTCAGAAGGTCACATTCTATATGCGGAAAGGTGCTGATGCATTAAGTAAATGGGTTGGTGAAGCCGAGAGACAGCTTCGACTGTTATTCGAAGAGGCGAGGAGAACACAGCCAAGTATCATTTTCTTTGATGAAATAGATGGTCTCGCCCCTGTTCGATCCAGTAAGCAAGAGCAGATTCATGCTTCTATTGTTTCTACGCTTCTGGCCCTTATGGATGGTATGGATGGTCGAGGACAAGTTATTGTTATTGGAGCAACAAACAGACCCGATAACATTGACCCAGCCTTGAGAAGACCAGGTCGATTCGATCGAGAATTCTATTTTCCATTGCCTGACATCGAGGGTCGAAAATCAATCATCAATATTCATACCAAAGATTGGGGTATTGATGATAATTTCAAGACTTCTTTAGCTCAAGTTACCAAGGGATATGGTGGTGCTGATCTTCGTGCTCTGTGTACACAAGCTGCCCTCAATTCTATCCAACGTTCATATCCTCAAATTTATTCTTCCAACGACAAGCTCAAGGTGGACACCTCGAAAATTAAGGTAACGGCCAAGGATTTCATGATCTCGGTCAAGAAGATTGTACCATCGTCTGAGCGTTCAACTTCTTCTGGAGCCAAACCATTGCCGAAGAATGTTGAGCCTCTCCTTCGAGACCAACTGAAGTCGATCGAAGACATTGTTGATAACTTGATTCCTATCAAAAAGAAGACAACTGCCTTGGAAGAAGCAATGTATGAACAATACGAAGACGAAGATGGAGGGTTCAGTAGAGAAGAAATGGCCCAAGAGTTTGAGAAGTCACGAGTATTTCGCCCAAGATTACTCATTGACGGTGAGCCTGGCATGGGACAAGCATATATTGGGGGTGCTTTGTTGAATCATTTCGAGGGACTACATGTTCAGAGTTTTGACCTTCCAACTATATATCTGGATTCGACTAGGGTATGTATTATTTCCTACTGTTTTCTCTGATTCGTATGCTGACGTATAATTAGTCTGCGGAGACAGCTATCGTTCAATTATTTGCAGAAGTCAAACGCCATAAACCAAGCGTTATCTACCTGCCAGCAATTGATACTTGGTATCGCACTCTTCCAGAAAATGTGATTACCACATTCCTTGGTCTACTTAATGCGATCCCATCTTCAGATCCTGTGTTAGTTCTCGGTATAACAAATACTGGCTCGGATGAGCATAATCCAAATATGCTGCGTGATATATTTGGCTTTTCAAGACGTAATCGCTTCACCATCGATCGACCACAGAAAGTAAGTAACAGTGTATGGCTGTTGTTCGCAAATCATTAATGAAACCTACAGGAATTACGAAAGGAATTCTTTCAGAGCATTATTTCGTATTTGAGCAAAACACCAAACGAATTTCCTGATCCAGCCAATCGTAAGAAGCGTAAGCTTGAGCCGCTCGAGCTGGCCCCACCACCGCCGCCACCAAAGGGACCTTCCAAAGAGGACATCAAGGCACGATTGAAGGCTGATCTCCACATATTGAATCTTTTGAAGGTACAAATTCAGCCCATCATGGATCAAATCCATAGAAAGTACAGGAAGTTTCGGACGCCTGTTCTTCAAAACAGTCAGTTCCAATACCTCTTTGACGAGCAAGATCCAAACTACGTCCAACCAGATATACCTCAATTCCGACCATTTGAGTTGGCTCTTGATAGAAAAGGAAACAAATGTCTTCGTGAAACGGCAAGTGGAAAGATATATTACAATTTAGATACCACTACGATCGAAGAACGATTAGTTAATGGTTTTTACGCTCGACCAAAGGATTTTGTATTCGATATCAAAACTCTTGTTAGAGATGCCAAGGCTATTGGCGACAAAGACCGCCTGCTTAGAGCTAAAGAAATGCTTGCTAATGTTGAAGTTGACCTTTACGCGTACGAGCATGATCCTAAGTTTGCAGATTGCGAGAACTTATACCATCGTCAGCTACAACGAGCCAAGGAAGTGGAGGCGAAATATGGAAAGAAGGCTCGAGGCATCGTTGGGACAGATCTAGTGCGTTCAGGTATCTTCTCGGAGGAATATGGCTTGGGATCAAATTCTCCCGGAGCAATAAACTTGAACCAAATTATTCCTGGTAGACGCCCAGGTTCTGCTGTTCCATCTTTCCAAGCATTTAACCCCGATATCACTCAAGGAAGTAGTGAGCAGAATGCTACCATCCAACGATCTTTCATCAATGGATCTTCTGTTCCATCTCGAGCAAGTGGAGAAGATTCTTTGATGAGTGGAACAAACGACAATGCCTCGGATTATTCCCAGAGTTCTCCTGCTCTACCGCGTCAGCAATGGCCACCGAAATCAGCAATGGCACCATCGAGCATGTCGAATGTTGCTACTGGATTTAATTCTCAGCGATCTGCATGGCAAGAAATCTCACACGACACGTCTATTGGCGCATTGGTGAACAATGCTTCTCCAACAAGTTCTGGAAAGAAAACATCAGAGGCAACGACTTCAAAGAGAACCTCGACAAATTGGAGTACACAGGCTACAAACGGGACTCGCCCTGGCGCCTCAAGTCCGATAGATGGGCAGAGACACGATGCTGATCTATTGGACACACAGAGGTACTCACAGAACGCAAGCACGCAAAACACAAATGTAGCTGAGGGAGAAAGAAGTAGCAACGAGGAATGGCTTCACTCACAAGCACATGCTCTTGCGCGTGGCCATCTTGGGTTTCCATCTCAGACGCCAAGTACACGCAATTCACAAGATAAACCACCTGTACCACCCTTCAATGCTCCTTCACGAAATTCCCAAGACAACGGCGTCACGGATGATTCGCTCGTTGAAGCCAGTTCTACGCAATCATCTTCTCAAAAGACATACATCTTTAATGAATTTCTTGCAAATGAACTACTGGACAAGCTCACCGACGGATCAAGTGGTTGTTCGATTGAACAATTGGAACAAATATATCGTGAATTAATGGACTATATATGGAAGATGAGAGGGGAGTGGAACAGAAGTACAATATGTGTCGGATTGACCAGAGTATTCAATGACACAATATTGGATATCGAGGCGATGCAAAAGGTTGGCAAACCAAGTCAAGAAGACCCAGATTCGCCTCGTTCGACCCAGTAGGAGTTGTATGCCGGACAATAGCGACGAGGGATGGGTTGGAATATTGAGAGGCTAGATGCATTGAAAATTAAGCATGGCGTTCGATAGGACTTTTTATTATTACAGGTTGCTTGAGCAAACAATTGATAGCATAAGGAGATGTATTTTGTTGTATAAGCTATCCTAAAGAGTGTGAGGGCTGAAGCTTGCGTGTTTGTCTGTGTGTATTGATTCGGTATGATAGATGATTATGTTTTACGGTACTTGTTGTTTGGTATATCATATATGATCTTGTTCTGTATTCGTGATTAGGAGAATATAATGAAAGCCTTCCCTCTGAATATCATCTATTTATTTATCCATCCATCAACAGGAAATTTATCATTCACAAGTCGAGGGTGAGCAACTATGGATGTGAAAAGCAGAAATTAGTGTATTGGAAAGAAGCAGGTACCTATTTGTTGTAAAAACGAACGAGAGTAAGGAAGGGGAAGTGGGATGGCCTAGGTTATGTAGTGAAATGTGTTTATCGTTGGGGTAGAAGAGGTAGGTGTTAGGGGTGGGTATTAGGTAGGCAGGTATAAGGCAGGTAGGTATGAATGAGAAATTGGGGAAGGGATGAGTGGGTATATTGGGTAGATGTAGGGGGGAGAATATGAGTGGATCATGGTGAGTATGTGTGTAGTGCTGGTAGATGCGATGTATTGGTTGATGGGGTTTGGTGGGGTTTGTGTGTATATTGGAGAAAGGAGGGGAGAAGAAGTGTAAAAGTTATAATTATATGAGCATGAGCATGAGCATGAGCATGAGAATGAGAATGATAGTAATAGTAGCGGAGGGGTGGGGTGGGTATGAAACTAGCTGGTGATAGAGATTGAGAGGGATGATCATGGGTTGTGTTGAGTATCTGCATGGGAATTTAGGATTTATGTGCGCATTTTGATAGTTGTATATGTAAGACATGATGCGCGGTTGAGATGTGCGGATCTCGGTCTAGTTGGCTATATCAACGATCGCCGGTTAAGTTTGGGAGAATTCTGATGGTCGGACAAACGGATTGATAGATAGAGGGATTGGCTTTTCTATGTACATCTGAAGGCGAATCCGGTTTGAGGCACCAGAGATCCTGGGTTCATGGACGTGGTGATAGTCACAATTGATGCATGCATGAATATCTGTTTGGAATCCAGGTATTTTCCAGATGCAGCAGCTTCATTGTAGATGAATTTTCAATTTCAATTTCAGTTTTGATATCGCTAATTTGGTCTTGAACTAATTTGGCCCAAATTAATATGGTAAAACGCATGCTGTCTGTATGTCGACTACAATGAATAGTTTGATTTCGGGAAACCAGGGACTATCCATCTAAACAAAAGAAAAAAAGCACACCAGCAATATCTCGAGCAACTTCTACCCCCATGATTATTTTGCCGTCACCGACTCAAAGCCTTTCGTGTTTCATTGACTTCTTGGAAGACTGCATGGCGAAATCAATCTGGCTCGATTGAAACACTTAGCTTTCTCGAGTGCAACGGTTTCCCCCAACTATTTCCCTCATTGCCCTCCGATCGTTCACAGCCTGATTGACAAAGATTACAAGGTTTTCATATCGTTTGGCCGATAGGAATAAGTTTGTGCTTACAAACGGAGACTTGAATCTGTCGAAAAACTTTGCGAAGAGGACATTGAAGGCTTCATCATTCTCGGGGCTGTGGGTGTACTCCGTGTTGAAGTCACAACGGTACATTGTAGCATGCGAATTGAGAACTTCAAGAATAACTCGATCGGGGCCAGCTTCGGAGAGTGAGTATATCGTTCCCCATTCGTGTGGTGTGACGCGATGCGAATTGGTGAAGTCTACATAACGTCCACCTCCAATATTCCAACCAGCACGATCTGGATCGATCTTGAATAGCGCAAAATCGGTTGCGATGTCTCCTTTGTGGCACGCATCATTGCGTGCATCGTTTACCTTTCTGTCGGCTGGAGCACGGCCTTTGATGTCATGGAATCCGTCATCGTCGCGGAAATGGCGTGCAGTATGGGAAGATCCGTGGCGGACACGAGAACAAGAGTTCGCGACCACTTTGTGGTGTACGACTTTTTCTTCGAGTTGTTTCAATTCTTCTTTGAGAGTGGCATTTTCTGGTCGGAATTTGTGGTTGCGGGTCTGCAATTTATCGATAATCGTTTTGTCTTGCTTCTTTTCAGCTTTGAGTTTGATCAGGGTTTGTTTCGAGTCATCGAGTTCGTTCTGGAAAAAGCGGTTGTCTTCAAGGGGCTGCGAAATGGCGGCTTTATCATCCGAGCTCTCGGTAGGTTGGCTAAGAGAGGATGGATCTGCGCTGACGGTGATCCCTAGTGCGGATGAAATCTCAAGTTTAATTTCCTTATCGAAGTTAGTTTTGGACTTATCATGAATATTGCACAGTCAATTCTTACTTCTAAACGCTCCTTCAAATGTTTCTTCTGGATAGCAACACGCTCTCTTTCAGCGGTGATAAATCCTCGATCGTGCTCAGCGATATCTGATGCAGAAACTTTCTTCAACTCCTCGAGTGGCAAGGTGAGACCAAATTTGGCGTTTGTTTCTCGAATTTTACGATTGGGATTGCCATTGATTTCCTACGGAACATATCAGTAAAAGAATCAACGTGCCGATTCGAAGAGGCCAGTGAGTTTTCTACTTACGGAGAACATGGACTCAAGATGGCGAATAAGAGCCTTTCTCTGCTCGAGAAGTTTGCTCTGAATGGCTTGTTCGAACTTCACTCCAAAAATATTGACACACTCGTGCTGAAGTCTCTGAAACTCCTCAGCGAGATTTATGACAGAAAGAGCATCTGTGTTATGAGGCTTGATCACTGCAAGAGCAGCAGGAGTAGTGTCAAGCATGATCGCGGAATGACACGCTGAACCTTAGAGACCGAGGAGTTGAGGAAAATGAAAAGTAAACGGGAGTTGTTGAAGGAAAGGAAAAGTTTGTTTTGTTACAAAGTCGCGTGTGGGATATAGTTTTGAGAAAATGCTAAGCGAGAATTCCGTATGAAACTCCCACCTATCCATACTATTGTGTCCAAAGAAGAGGCGCTCGCCCTTCTAATCTTGGGGGCAAAGCTGAAAACTCTCACCTGCTTGAATACTAGTTAGTCTTTCGCGGTAAATGCGGAGTGCTCTTGTTGTATTGTTGCTTAGTGAATATAAATCTTCGACTGTTTGATAGTAGCGGGGTCATTTACACATGGATGACATGTCACATTGTCACTTAATCCAACAGCATTGCGGTCTCACCTTCAAGTAGCCAGATGAGTTGAAGAAGAGTCACTCATCATTACGACTGAAATATTCACGTGTTCAGAAAAGAGGCGCATTATAGTCAAGTATTGTTCCTACTCTAGATGATATTATGTTATCATTCTGCTGGTACAGCTTTCATCTTTCCTTTCCCAAATCAGAATAAGACCAGAACCTCAAATTTTACCGTTTGAAAAAATCGATTGAAGAGAATCTACCTGCACTGTTCATAGGGCTCATATTATATGTAGACCTGTTGGATCAGGATTCAGAGACCGATTGGTCAGAAACCGACTGCTCAGAATCCGATTGTTCAGACACCGGTTCTGACTTTGCATCCCTCTGCATTCGCTTGATATCCTGCACAATCTCTAGCATTTCATTGAATGTTTGGATTTGGTCCTCCCCATCCTGCGAGTCGAAGATACGACCTTTATCCTTCGCGTTAGGCGCCTCAATCGTATCGAATTGAAGCAAACCTTGTGTAAACAAGTTTTGAAACAAAGAATCTCGAGTCTCGGAGAGTGTCTTCTCAGTAAAAGAACCAGATTCCACAAGCATAGCATGCATGTTGAACATCTCATCCAGTCTGTCAGATACTTTGTACAAGGGACGGTATTCACCAACAGAAACGCCATACATGTTGAGAAACATTTCATGACTGATGACGGGACCGCTCACGATTTCCTTCTCGCATAGAAGAATAGAGGCAAGATGTGCATCGATGTGACCTCCAGTTGCGGCATAATCTCCATTACGTACAAGAATTTCGTTGAATGGAAGATGACTGTTGCCGAGTGATGTAAAAACGCCATCGCGCTTGATTCTCTTCATGTTCTCTGCGTTTCGTGCTAAGATGGGAAGGCCGACCTCTTCGACTATAACACAAAGTCGGTCTCTGTCTCCTTCTATCTGTGCTAAATTGTGTACGAGTTGTCCGCGCACTTCATCAGCGTCATCTAAGGCGTTCTTATACTCTTGAAGAGAGTCTTCACTGAAAGAAATCTCAGAAGCTAGTCTTTCAATCGTGGCTTGAGTTTCGAGTTTAAAGCGATCGAAATTTCCCTCCCATTCTTGGATTTTTCGCTCCGTATTCTGAATTTGGAGTCTGAGGGATGTGTCCTCTTCGATTGTTGCCCTATGAATTTCTTCTTCTGTCTGATTGTCTTCACTAAAGACACGACTCAATATATCAGAGGATTCTTCTCCGTTAATTGTAGCCCAAGAGCCATCTCGATTTTGTGGAGCGTCCTCGACGAAAGGATCATCAAGTGGAGTTTCTGCTACATATGAGACCTGATCGCTATCCATGGAAATTGGCGAAGGAGGAGCAAGTGGTACGTGGCCTTCAACACTGTCATCGCGCAATATGTCGAGTTTCTGCTTTCGAATATCCTCTTTTGTTGATAATAGTGCAGCTTTTGTATCCTGAGCAATAGAACGCTTGGTCCTAATGTACATCTCCTTGCGCATTGATAGGTTTCTATCTCGGCTAGCTTGATCAGGATGTTCGATTGATTCGTCTACTTTTCCCACGGCGTCAAACCAAATTTTAGCTCTCGAAATGACTTTATCGTCCCGGAGATTGAAGATTTCTCGATCGATAACAGCTTCTCTAGCGATCAACTTTTCAAGAAGAGCTTCCTGTGTATCGGGAATAGTAGAGGATCCTTGCATGCCCCCCTCGATAATTTGATTCAATTCTTTCAGGTCATCTTGATCATGTTTGATGGTATCATGAAGCTCTTGGATTTGTGTGCGCAGTTCTTCGACTTCGTTCTTCATCTTCGACTCGGATGATTTGTGGCTCTCGAGCTCAGACTTGGCTTGCTCATGCTGGTTTATCAAGACGGATATGGCTTTCTTGGATTCGTTGGTTATGTAGGAGCTGGGATTTTCGGTAATTGGCTTGGCGCGGTTTATGTTTTGACTAAGGAGGGCAAGGGGTCGCTAGATTGGGAAAAAGGTTAGTATTGGTAAATTGGGAACTTGTGATCTTGTGGTAAGGTTGAGATAGTACTTACTCTGATATCCTCTTGAATGGAGGATTTTATGCCCTTGACTTTCTTGGTGGTAGAAGGACCAAGGAACGTCATTGTGTGAAGACTTCAAGTGATGGTTTGTGATTGAAGTATAGATGTTGAAGTGGTGATGTGGATATTTTGGTTCCGGTGTATTGGTATCGATGGACTGGTATCGAAGATGATGTGAGAAATAGGAAGTTGGATTCAGGTCGTGCATGGTTCTTAAATGCCCAAGGGATGAATAGTCTACTACTACAAACTGCTTAATGCTTTCAAGTACGGCTGTCAGATAGCAGTATTATGACCGTACCTGAAGCAATCTTCATAAGTACAGCAAGTTCACAGGCTGATCAGGTTAAGTGAGTCGGAAGACCGTAGAACGCCGGGAGACAGTAGAACGCAAATTAGACTTAAACTTTTGAGATTCTGGAGGTTGGGGAGTAGCTAGATAGAACAAAAAGGGAGAATTGAATCCACGAGTTGGAATGGACATGGTAGCAGTAGCACACTATTCAATAGCAGACATGTATCATCAGAAAGCATTTGCAATCAGTCACGAAGATATTGAGCAGTGTTGTGTTTTGATCGTGTTTGATTTTGCCCGTCGCCATAATACAACCGTAGATCTGTGTTTGCTCCAAAGCTTTTCACAGGCTTGCCTGTTTCATCTTAATTTGGCTAACTAATCAGAGCTATTCTCTGTTGAGATAACAACCAACCCTTAAACCTTTACTCGCTCCTGAGTCTTTGCTTCTCTAGGCCAACAATGTGATCAGAAATATTTCGCATGGTGACAAGGTGTACATCGATGTCCTGGTTGTTATTAAAGGCATCTTGTGCTTTAGCTGCCGATCCTAATTGTGCGAAATATTCTTGATAAATCATATCACACTGATATCGTAAACCATCAAACCTATCATCCATTTCCTTATCATGTGTAAGTTCGGAGAACGACAAACAGTGCGACATTGTGCCTCTCAAATCCGCTATTTCGACATGTTTGGAGCCAAGACGATATTTGCCATCTCTTCCTTGAGAAACCTCGTCAATAGAGACACCATAAATACGCAAGAAAAGTAATTCATAGTCATCGTCGAACTTGTTGTGTATGTTATTCCGAATCATGAAGGCATCAGTTCGGACATCTCCACCATGTACAGCAGCTGAGCCGCGCTCAATGGCGCCTACGTCGGTAAATTTCAGACCATGTACTGCTGTATACTTGCCACGATTGTTGCGTCGAGTTGCTTGATTCAGAAAGCGAAGGCGGACATTAACGGCAAGTGTACGGAGATCATGATTTGGATGATTCTTCCCGTTGAGCTTGTAGTCTAGGCTCTCAATTTCTGTGTATGCATCGGCAAGCGATGCCCGTGTCGATTCAAGTTCATCCTCGGTAGCAGAAAGTCCCAACACAAGTTCAGCCTTTTCGTCTTCAACTTGTTCCAATTTCTGCTTCAAGGTTAAGATTTCTTGTGATGATGTACTACCAGTATAGGGTTTGAGGCTTCTAACTCGTGCTGATTCATACTTGGCCTTTGCAAGTTCTAATTTGAGAAGAGCATTTTCAGCTAAGACGGCGACTAACGACCGAGTGTGATCGGTGGAAGCTTCAATGTTATTATCAACTGTAGAGGTCATAGACTTTGGATTATCGAGAAGGACGTTGATACTTTTCAAGATCTCCTGAATCATGGACCGCTAGTTAGCAACTACTATGTATCAGGCTGTGAGAATTTTGATGATACTTGCTTACCTTTTTCTGCTCGTGGTAAGTGGAAATATTTCTAGACTTTTCGGCCATAAGACTCTCGACCATATTTTTCATGCTTTCTTCCCATGCTTTGTTGATACTCTGCTCATCGTCTTGCGTTCCTAGAGTAACTTCGATATTATCATGTGTGAATTTCATCAAATTTAATTGAGTCTGACCACCGGAAAGTAATCCCAGAAAGCTCTTTAAAATAATTAGTACTTTATCGAAGTAACTGGGTGTAATGATTTTTACCTTGAACAATTGATTAACGCTCTCATACCAGCTGTATTTTCTGGCTGCAAAACTGTTCAGCTTCTGCTGATGCTCGTAGTTGACGCGTAGAAGATTGATATCGAGAGCATTGGATTTGTCGTGCAATTTAAAGAGTTGACTAGCCTCTTCGTTGAACGTGGCGAGGGCCTCTTGAGGAAGATCGGGATCCATCATTGTGATGAGTCTGAAATGAAGATGGAGAATGGGGACTGGAGTTGTTTTTCTCAAGAGTCTAGAGGATAAAATAAGTGTTAAGTATCCCCACTCTTAAGTTAACCGATTCTACATCTACTCCATTTACTTTTCGGGGTTTGATTGACGGTGAATTATCACGATTGTTTATGAAGTAAGAGAAAAGCAACATTATGGATTTTATTTATTCACTCGCCAGTACCACATGTACATGTATCATCCATGCAGGAGGATGTGAACATATGAGAAGAGATTGATTGAAGAAGACCCCTCCTTTCAAATATTATATTCGATATCCCGACGTCTGTTTCTCCGTCTTTTATCTAACATGCTGACTTCCTCTGCAATTTTGCGCATTAAAACAATTTTCTGTTCCACCTCAGGGTCGGCATCAAACAACTTTGGTGATTTCTGATCCTTCTTCGCATCATTCATCGTAATGTAGATCTGTCGCAATAATGAAGAGAATTGGGTATCTTGATAAGACGATCTAGATGATTCTGTGAACGAAAAGCAAAACAACATTGTACCTCGTAGATTTAGAGCCTCTGTCAACTTTCTATATACCAGAGGATCTGGATCAAGACCAAGAGGTCCCAGATAGTAAATGCTGCGGAAGAATGCCTCATCCATCTTTGCACATCTATATCCTAGTTTGTATAGAGAGGCGTCGGCCTTTATATTTCCACGGTG
The DNA here is from genome assembly GCF_013461495.1 of Botrytis fragariae. Taxonomy (NCBI): domain Eukaryota; kingdom Fungi; phylum Ascomycota; class Leotiomycetes; order Helotiales; family Sclerotiniaceae; genus Botrytis; species Botrytis fragariae. Next base: position 2,403,141 of record NW_023500993.1, read on the forward strand.
ACAAGCGATATTTCCCTTTTCAATGATTTTGATATCGACCTTTTTGCGGATATGTGAGAACTCGTCATTTGAACCTTCAAATATTCTACGACCTTTGGCCTGCTCCAGAGCGCGGCAGCGAACAGCAGCGTCGACTTCTGCTAGATACTCCAAATATGGTCTTCTCCACTCATGTTTCAGGAACATGGGATTGTAATCTTCCAGCTGTTGCCGTAGTTTTGCTTCTCTGTCTTTGTGAAGTTTACGTTCCGTCTCGAATTGGGCGAATTGGGTAACTAATTTTGCTTTGAGCGCGTCAATCGCAGCTTGAGCATCGGCGACTCTATGGTAACGAGAGATCATGCGGTTTTATTGCAGAGGTATATTAAGCAGCGTAATTTAAATTGATCTATGGGTAAGAATCGAGGATAATAAACACACTTCAGCTTTGTAAAGAGGAACAGTCAGCAGCTTCCAAATATAAAGACAAACTCCCCCAAGAAGTTTCTTTGACCCTCGAACCAATGTTGATAAACAGTATTTTCTAGTACCAAGATTAACGGGAGCTTTGGGTTGAACTGATTGAGAAGACATAACCTGGTAATTATCGATGAGTTAATCATGGATGATGAAGGCAAAAAGATGTAGACCAGAAATATTCCTTTCAGAAACTAAAATCACCTTGTCGTTTTCAAACTTCCATCGGGACTTTTAGCTCAATTACTATGATTTTACTCCACTTTCAAGTCATTGAATAGCACCTTGATGCCCTTTTATAATAGTTGAATTAGACGAAGCTAATTATCATGATCGCTATCCACCCTCTAACCATACTCATCATCGTAAAATCAGCTCTAGTACAGTATATGTACCCAGACAATGCTATGCTAAAAGTTTGCTCCGTAAGATCATTGCTCATCAATCTCGATCTGTATGTATACCTTTATCTGACACTATCACCACCGCCGACATCAGTTCCAGCCCTTAGTCCTCCACCACCCCACTCTCAAATATATCTGCCACCAATACCACCACCCGTGAATAAATTCGAACGATGGCCACCACTCTTGGTTCTTTCGACGAGGGAGTCACAGATTCCACGCATCTTGTTACAAGCTTCAATAACTCTGAGATCGCTACTGAATGTCTTCGCTGCTTGGAGAGCTGTTGTTGATCTTCGATCTACATCTTCGTACTTTCCTTCACAATATACCGACAAAGCCAAGAATCTATCGTCGGCGTCCTTATCAGGCGTGTGTCTCGTGAAACATCCTAGGTGTGCCATTGTTCCTCTCAAGTTCGCCATCTCAGTGACCTTGCACTGTGGAGCATACTTGTTAGAGCAGCCCTTTGTAACCTCGCTGAATGCAACTCCGTAGATATCCTTGAATGTTTGTTCGAACTTGACTCGATGGTTTGAGTTGATGCTCAGAAGAGCCGCATCTGCTCGAATATTTCCTCCGTATAGACTACTTCCATCAGTACTCTTGTTCTTAGCACCAAGTTCCATATTGAGTTCTGGAGTAGAACTGCTAGAAACAATTCTATGATGAGTATGATGGCGTATGACTGGATACTCATGCGCCTTAGAAAGCTGTAGGAATTCGAGGCGAGTTTCGACTCCGACATCTCGGAGTATATTGTGTGGCTCCCTACCACTCTTCATATTCTCCAAGGACCTAGACAATCTTTTGACTTCCTCCCGCAACTGTTCGCTGGTATCATCGAAGGTAACTTTGCGTGCTGATGACCACCACGATCGTGGCTGTGGCTGTGGCTGAGCTTGTGTTTGTGTTTGTGTTTGTGTTTGTAGTTGTGCCTGTGCTGATTCCAGTTCACATTCCAACTTTCTGTTTTCTTCAGCATATTTTCTATTTGTCTTAACATGCTCGTCTCTATTCTCTGCAATCTGTTCCAAAAGCTTCTGTGTTGAATCCAAAGATTCAGAAACCTCTACATTCTCTTGGATGAGTTTGTAATTTTCATATTCGAGGGTTCTGTATTCTTCCCTAGCTTCTGCGAGCTGTCTCTGCGCAGCACGAAGTTGATCCGACATTCGAGAATTCTCCCTCTCGAACTTCAGGTCCGGCGTCGGCTGACGAAAGGATGTATGATGGGTAACATGTGCCGGGGTTATGTGGGAGCTGTAGCCTAAATCACTAAAGCATGCGTCAAAGGATTCATCTCTCGGACTGAAGCCTAGAATGTGATTCTTTTCTCTCAAGATTTCCTGTACAGACCATCAGTATAGAGCGATTGGGGAGTATATCATTGAAACTTACACGCAACCGGGAGCCGAACTCTTCTTTACTCCGCTCCCAATCAGCCATTTCTCTCTTCTTCTGCTCTTCGTACTTTGCCACATCATACATATCAATAACTCTCTTCACATCATGTGCGCTTGTTTTCGGGCCAATCTTAACTGTACGTCTTTTGCCGTGTTTATCCTGGATTGTAAACTCAGCAGGCGCTAAGAGAGTGCTGTTCTGTGAGGCATTCTACAGTATATGTGAGTCATTAAACTTCAGACCATATAGAGCTATGGAGTGACAAACGATGATCATCTTGCTCCACATTTCCTTGCTACCATACTTATCATCATGAATCTTTACGGCACTATTCTTCATGCGATAAAAATTCTCGAGTTGGACCAGTTCAATCTTTTCGTTTTGTCTATTAAGTTCAACAACTTTATCTCTGTCTCTCTCATGGTCTCTTCTTAAATCTCTGTCGGAAGTCATGATACCAGAACTGGTCAGTTCAAGGAGATTCTGGTTGATAAGGCAAGTCTGCTATGGGTTATGGATGGATGTGTCTTTAGAAATATCCAGATATTTTCAAGACAAGAATGAAGGTAAAAGAAATTGAAGTTGTGGTTGTTTGTTGAAAGATTTCTAGAGAAAATATTGAACAGATTAGGTCCGAGCTCTAGACTACTTGCTCTACTTACTTGTTAATAGTCATAATTCACACACGTCACTGTTCCTAGCCGATGTGATTCCCTACTTATTTCGGTTTGGATTCACTGCTTTGAATTATATCCCTATCAGTTTCAAAACCAATCTATGCCTGGAGAGCTTGTCTAGATGATGTCTCTCCGCTAGCTTTCTCATGATCTTTAATTGGCCATCATTGAATCACAATCAATCATCATCTTTAAACCTCTACCAAGAACAGCCAAACTTTATGAGGCAGAATAAAAGACAATATCAATTAGACTAATGTACAAGTGCAAAGTCTTTGTTCAGTAAAATATCACCTTTATTTCCATTTAACCATTTCTGTACCGAGTGTGAAAATTTGTTGATTGTGCTCATCAAATTCACAGAAGGATCAAAGTGAATGAGAGAATTAGAAAGTCCGAGCTACTTAAAACATTCACCAATCCTCGATCATGGTGAATCTTGGATTCACATCATGCTAGTGATTAAGCGAGGCCCCTTACCTACTCCACCCCCCACTTCGGATGACAACATTTGAGAACCTGGGGCAAATACATAGAATGAGCGACCATCCGGTATTTCTCTGCAAGATATTGACCAAGGAAACTTTGATGAAGAGTGCAATTCCCTTCATTTATATTATTACATTGAAATTGAACCTGCAGATATCCATCTCAAATGCTTGGCAAACTTCAGAATCCAATTGACAGTGTATATATTCGAAATCGAGAAAGAGTCTGAGAGATTGAACAAACATATTTAAGGAAGTGGTGGCGATGGCGTTTTGTTAATTGAGTAATTGTTGCGACAAGGTGACGAGATCATTGGAATTCTCTAAATTACCTCGTCAGTAAAATTCAATGAAACATTGAGCCAGATCAATTAGGAACTCACATTTAACTCAAAGTAAGGGACTCTTACCTCTTCTAGATCTCTTGCCACGATGTGTATCAGGAGGGCTGGAACGCTTTGAACGAAATGATAGAGTTTGAGGAGGTCCATAACTAGAGGAAGGTGTTCCTGGGTTGGCACCATGCGTCAAAGCACCCTGCCGTCGAGATTTTGCGATGATGAGATCTGCGAACTCTCCAAGTCTCCGCAAGTGGCGAGCAACCTCCTCGTCTTTCTCAAATGCATCATCTCCTAGCTCTATGCGCTTATTCTTTAGAAAGTCCATGCTATCGCCTGCAGCTTGTTTGTCCCGAATTGACATCGACCCGTTATTCAAGGCATAAAGTGAAACAATGCTACCTTGATGATCAATTGCTTGAAGCATGCGTGGTGGCATATTCCCATAACTTTGAGGAGGTAAGCCATCGTAAATGAGACCATAAACCTCTTCCAGTTGTCTCTTTTCGCGGTCTGTGAGATAGTTTCCAGTGAACAAAGCAGAATCTACAGCGCCGTACGCCCTATGGGCCGCATCATTTCCTCTTTGAATAAACTTGACATCGAAATTTTGTTTGTGGAGACCCATAACCTGACCTTTGGCATGTTCAAGAAATCGAACCCGTACAGCAACACCAATGCGAGCCAGTGTGGTTGTATTTTTTGCTTGGATCTCCATTTCGGTTTTCACATTCTTTATTTCTTGCCTCAGGGCCTTTCGCTCAGTCTCGACGAGTTTGGCATGTTCGTCTGCATCCTCCAGCTGTTGTGTTTTATCTTTTATCTCCCGATCTTGCTCAATTATGCGGGCTTCCAGCTGTTGACATCTGTCTATCCAATGTGCTGAGTCCATGTTGATTTGAGCAATCAGACGACTAGATATTTATCGGAAAGGAATTCCGTCAATTTTGATTATGAAACTGCGCACTTGTGGAATTATAGACCGAATAAAAGCGTAATTATGAAGGGTATTAGGGTTTGCGTTGAAACAGATCTCACATGTGTGTGTAAATTAATATTTGTGTAATGTGGGGTAGAATTTGAAATCTTAAAAGAGGCGTGTATGTTCATCCCAGCCTTCTTAAAACCATAGCCTTTCTCTCCTTTGGATACAAAAAGCAAAAGGGGTTGCACCAAAAATACTCTTCATTCTGCCTTGCGCTCACCATTACAAGATATACATTCAAGTAGTAAAGAAGACTATCAAAATTACAGAGGTATGATCCCATGGATCTAACATGAGCTACTTTATAGGCTATTTTTCATTTGATGTCATTGTGGTTGAATTTTTTTTTTTTTTTTAGCTCTGCCGAACACTTGAGACGACATAGGTATAAGACGGTCATAACCATCAGATAAAGTGTAGATCGATTATAATATGAACAATAGCTTTGTCATGATTGATGTTCTCCTGGAAAATGAGAGCCAAAATCATCTCGGAAAGGCGCTCCGAGGTTAAGTATGATGGCAAGATAACAACGAGTCAAAGTAGCTTAGGCGAAGGATGAAACGGTAAAGCGTGAGTTCGATCATCACAAGGAAATTTTGATATAACACAACAGCTGGTGAGTTTTTCCAAACTGGATGATCTGCATCAAGTGAGCGGAGGGACATGGGGAAACTGTACTTTTGTTCACTTTACTTTAGCTTCGACAGCGGGTTACCAAGTATGAATTAAGCGTGGCACGACTTATTAGTGTATTGTTTCTTACTTTATACTTGGTGGCAAAAGAAATAATAAAATTTTCATAAAGGATTAGTTTATTAGCATGGCGGAGAAGGGCACTTTATCACTTGATATTGAATTGGGAATTTTTAAGGTACCAGGAAAAGACGACATCTAGTCGTTTGATTTGATTTGAGTTGCGAGCACCACTAGGGCTCAAATTCCATGAAGTCCAGCTTCATGAAGACCTTTTAACCTCACCTCCCGTTCCCGAATCGTCGATCCAAAACCTAACGCCGGCTGGCGCCAGTGTTGTTTGAATTAGACTTGGATTAATCGAGCTTGATCGGGATGTTTCCATACTCAGGAGTCGATGGAGTCGGGTGTGGGAATGCTGGCATGAGTCTATACTCACCTGGGCGGACCTCGACCATGGTGAGGTTGACTTGAGTGTTACTGGAAGGCATGATGAAGGAAGTTGGGATTGAGAGACTTGAACGTTTCGAAATGTTTCTTTGAATGTCTTCTGGAAAGATGTGGAAAGTAAGGCTGTTGTTGGTAATACTGTTACTGACTAAGGATGCTTGGAATGGACTGAAGGAGAAATAGTTAAGTGGTATATTCAAAAGATATATACTAGACTACCATTAATTGTTTCGGCACACTTTCTGATGTTGGGAACAATGCTATTGTGCGTTGGCCTTTGTCATGCACCGAACCGGTATATCTCCTACCTCGAAAACAAGGGCATTGTTCATAAGTCTTTGTTCGACTATACAAGTGTAACAAAGAACTCGAGGGGAGTCTTCCGGAACTCTCAAAATCAATGCTGTAAACAACCTACGAAACAAAGAGATACTGCACAGGAGTGTTCTCTAATCATTACTGTCAAAGGGAATTTTTTTTAGAAAACCGAATTCCAACTTTCTACAGGCACTGACTACATAGATTCTAAATGATGAACCTATTGGGGGAAAGAGTGGGTTTCCATTGTCCGATGACTTGAGAATAAAACTGTTGTCTCAACCAGATCCAAGACTAGGGCCGGTTCCCCATATGCTCGAGTTCACAACTATCGGAAATGTTGCTGATATTCCCACTTCATTCTTGAGATTACAATATGCAACAAGCGTTTAGGATTACCAGTCAACCCTAGACGCAAATAACTATCATTCTACAAACAATGTGCCCATTTTAAGACAGCTACTATCTTACCATAACCACAATATTTGCTAGTATCATGCAATTTTACATCTACAGATCACCCCACGAATCAATTTCTTACCTGTTAATGAGTACACGGCGAAGCCAGATTCACAGTATAGACTTCTTTTCATAACTGAACCACAAGAGAATGCATCACGTAAAGGAGAATGAGTATGTGGTGGAGAGCTCTATGTTTAAGAAAATCACAATTTCGACAAGATTAAAATGCACTAAAAGTTTGTAGGAATCTTCAGCGAGAGGCAGACTGCCAAGGATGTTACATTAGGCCTAGAAAAACACAAGTAGTCATATGGTGAGGTGGTTGTTTGCTACGCAATGGGATGAATGTAACTATAAATATCGCAAGAGGGAGGTATCACTTGGTGCAGACTATGAGGGGAATTGGGGCTTATAGTTAATGGAAGGTTATTTATTTTGCAGGAATAATATGATCATTCCAAGAATTGGCTTCTTCAAATCTATCTATATCTACTCACTTGAGCTTTGAATCGAAGTACTCATCAAATTTTTTGCTTTCTGTTTTTTCCTGTTTTTTTTCTAAAAAAAAAGAAAAAGGACTAGTAATATAGCTTGCTCTCTTCAGTTACTAATTGTTGAGCTTGCTATGATAATTAACAATAGCCTTGTTCATGAAGGTATTTAAACGACATGGAAGGATTATGTGGAAAACAAAAAGTAAGGTGTAACATGAGGACTACTATAACTAGACGTCATATTGGTGGAAAGGATTACGAGGGTATGAAATGAATGTCACTTGGCAAAGATGCAAGTAAGGGGTTCAAATGAAAGGATTATAATATTAAAATAGGAATGAAAATTGATTTTTAACAATCATCAAAGAACAATGTATGCAAAGGAAATGGATGCGGGTTGTGTAGTGGGGTTGGGTGAGGGTAAAGCTTGCCAAACTCAAAAGGGATGGTCGTGGAAATAGTCAACACCGTATTGGCCAGTCGAATCGACAGTGCGCTGATCGATCCGCGTGAGCAAAATCTCGATTCTAGGGACTCTACTGATCAAGCCGGCATTGAATCGTGTTTGAAACCACCCGCGTGCAAGTCCTATATCCGACCTCATCTCTCTATGTATGTCGCGTACAAATAACTGGCTACCTGCATTGTTTGTTGCGTACGGAGGTGCGAACATGCCCCCGGGGAGGCGAGAAAAGCTGTACTGAATTCTCAAACATTCGAGGTTTCGGAAATATGCAGCGGGCCCTGCTTGATTCATCTGATCTTCATCAACTTGAATGAAAACAACATTGTCGACCTGTGCCATCGGTGCTTCGTGAGTGAGATCCGCAACTGGGGGAAGAATAGTAGGTGGAAATTCAAAGAGTCGGGTGGCGCCACCGTCAAAGTAAATAAGATCTGAACTTGGATTGAAATACCTGAACTGTTCAGGAAAACCATTGCCGTTGACGCCACCGAAAAGACGCCTGAGCTGTTTGAGAGCCTCTGTTCTGGATTCGTAATTTACATAGAGGATGGCTGGGTTCTGACGAGAATGTGCTCTGTTGTGTCTCATCGCATTGTCAGTGATTCTGATGGTTTGAGGCCCCGGAATGACTAACTCCCAAATCATGAGTCGAAGCTCTGGAGGTAAACTGGAAAATGCAAAACTTGTTGGTCTTGGAGGAGCTCGAACAACAGCATTTGAGCGGAAGCTTTGAGGAATAAGGGAACTTTCCCCGTCCGGAAGAGCATTGAATAGCTGGAGAGCCTGCTACGCTGGAGTGGGTGCGCGTCTATTCTCCCACCTGTTGATTGCAATTGCAATCGCTGGCCCCGGTGCGGGTTGAGCTGCAAGACTGCAATTCCGATCAGGCAGAGCATCTAGCATCGAGAGATTATCCTGCTGCGGATTGGATGTTCCTACGGCTTGCCATTTGTTTGTCAAAGCTCGGACTGTCCCTGGGACAATTGGATTTTGATTGTTCGAAGACATGGTCTTGAAGTTGAGAATCTGAAGATGGTTTGATATTCTGTTGATGTGGTTAGAGTATCGACTGACTATGTAGGAATGAGAATGGAGATATTAGAATGAGAAACGGCTAGATATATATAGGAGATAGCTCGAGCTGTTCCCATACAGTTTCTATATAACTCCCATACACTTTCCATATAGTTCACACACAGTTCAAATGGACTTGCAACATTTATCGAGTTAAAAAGACTACCGACACAATGTACGCTTGTGTGATGATTGTTCAGAACATTGGGCATCTAAATTGCTAATATCGACCTCAGGTCCCATTCAACGCGCACGATGATCCGAACAAGAACATGACGTATGTGAGAGCAGGAGATACTCAAGTATAGTTCTTTTACATTGCACGTAGCACTAAACAGGAGATCTATATCACGAAATTCCTTTAGAAAAACCAGGGACATTATTCCAAATTTTATTCGCTATTCTAACCCAACATAGTGATCCAGCATCCGATATATTAATCATTCAGACTATTGCCTACTCTGAGTTATTCGTCACTTAATCTGGGGGCCGGCTTCTTCGCTTGCTATTCCTAAATGCAATTTTAACAGCTTCCCAGATTTGAACCGCCTCTTTCTGTAGTTCCTCCACCCTCGCGATGCTTTCGAATTTCTCGCGTGATTCTGCGCGCTCCCAAATAACCATCATCTCTTTCAAAATCAAGCGAAGCTTTTGGTGATATGGGTAGTCCACCAGAAGCTCGCGAGATTGATGAATTGCGGCCGCGGTCTTGCAGTCCAGCACAAAGATCAGAGCGGAAGGGTATGTGTGCAGAACCAAAGAGTCCGCTGATGTTGGTACATGTCTCTTCCCATATATTCGTTGCATACTTTCATTGACTCGGTCAATAGATTCAACTGAAAGTCCAGCGTGCTGCGCCAGCAGAGAGTCTGCCTGTGTTAGATGTTAGTGATCGTGAAATCTTCAATGGAGTATGGTCACTCTTTCACTTACCTCGAAATTAGGGTCATGAGCTGCGACATTCCCTGACTCCACAATGCGTCCATCTAGAATTCTACCATTGTGACCTTCGAACATAAAGTGGATATTCTCAAGCCACCTCAGTCTCAAGGCTATCCCAATTCTTAGAAGGGGCTTGACCCTCTCGCTTGTCTCTCGGAGTGTTTCATGACTTAAGCGTAGTTGCTGATGTTCTTCGCTCAGCTTTTCCAAATCAGATACTAGTCCAAGATTCTTCTTCTGTTCTTCCTTCAAATTTGCCATGATCTTTTGATACTTTGAGTCTAGCGAAACAGACTTGTCGTGTAGCGCTTTATTCCTATTATCTGCTAGACGTAATTGCTCGCTATTCTCCTGCCTCTCGCTCTGTATCTGATCCTGTATCTGTTTAATGCTAACCTGGAAGTTATCTACTTGCAGTGTTGTTTTTTTCTGGTGATCTCTCCGCAATTTTTCAATAACCTTAACTGCAGAACTGCGCTCTGCTTTCAAATCTCTATTTTCATCGAGTGTCGATTGCAGTATTCTCCTCAATTGGGCAGCTGACTCGTTTCCCGAGAGGCCTGCCGCTTCTCTTGAAGGGTGCAACTCATAGCGAGTATTTTGCTTAATCATCATCAAAGCCCAAGAATCCCCTGTCTGTGGCTCACCCGTAGGTAGAGTGTGGTCGGTGACTACCACTATGTTTCCTTTGGTTCTGCATTTGGTACAGATGAAAATGTCGTGCATTTCCTTTCTCAAGTCTTTCACAATCTGAGCGTAGAATTCGGCCTTAGATTGGTGTGCATCATGGCTGGAATCTACAGGAGTAGACATTGGTGGCGATTTCGGAGATCGGGGAGGCTTGAATTGTTAAAGTGGGAATTTGTATGTACTCAAAATGTTTCTCGTAAGAATTCAGTTCCTCTTCGTGGTTGTGTGTGGAAGGTTAGAAAAAAAGAGTTCAACTATACAACTTTAAAGACTGCTGTGTGCTTTTGTACTCGAGTTCCTTGATTCTGAGATGATTGTGCAATTAAGCTATTCTATACTCTTATGTATAAATTGGCAAACAAGGCTCGAAAACAGGGTACAGTACCTGCAAATGAGATTTCTAATGCAATATAAGCGTCAACTTAACGACTCCAATAGTGTCATCTAATTCTAAATTGGCTCGGGCTATTTTTACCCGGCTATCCACCCTTGCTGTAGTAGTATTATGTGAATTGAAACTATTCATATTCAATAGTATAATACTTGCTTTAATATATAAATGTTGGTGAATCCGACCGCAGTTCATACAACTTATTGACCATTAATTTGAAAAACAGGATTATAGCATTTTTATGGACTTTTTCTGAGTTTGTGTCTGTGACAGGAGATGAGCAATCTAGAATAAACTATTGGAACTTCTCTTTTAGTCTTCTATACTAGATAAGTCTCTAGTAATCATATGTATAGACAGTTTGTAAGATCTTACATTCACAACAAAAGATTTATTATGCTACCAAGCTAGTTTGTGTCTAATTACACAAATCGAAAACTGCCAAGCACTTTGTTTGGTTCAATGAATGACATTCACAAGAACAGACAGCAAGAAATCTGTCGAATGTCAAGTATGGGTTTGATGAGTCATGTGTTGCAAGCCAAACAAAGACAACAGTATTATTACTGATTAGGTATCATCCGTCCATCATTACACCAAGCTCATCCAAATACACCTAAGAATTGATTTTCCATCATATCCAAAAAAGTATCCTATGATACAAGGAAACCGTATAGTCATTATGCGTCGCATTTCGCTACGTGAGTTTGACCCACCCCATTGCATCACTGGCATCCCACATTGGGGTTTCCATTCTCAGTACGCATTCTTTACGCAATCCATTATTAGATCTTTCGTAAGAGCACAGTATCGTTCGCAACATTCCTCCTTCTTTACCCGCGAGTAGGGCTACAGATGGAGGACGCTCGGCGGAGAAAACAGTAACAGTCATTGTGCCCTGAGATGTATGTAATTAGTTTGACAATTCGTTTGAGACCCGTAGAATGGTAAAACTTACGGTATCAATCAACGTGAACAGTCTGTGCCCGTGAGGAAGATCCGCCACATTGAAGTGAGGTTCCCCACCGATTCTCTCATCTGCTTTACCAGTGCAGTATGGTCCGCTAGAAGGTGTGTATTGAAGACGACCGATTGAGTTTCCGAAAGTAAGAGTCTCGATCTGATCAAGTGGAAGAGTTCCTTCAAAGCCGACAAGCCAAGGTGTGGCACCCCCTTATTCCATGGTTAGTATCAAACAGTCAAGCAGAGAGAAAATTACTCACAAACTTTTCCGCCGTAGAGAATTCGCACAGCGAAGGGTGCTGAGAGCAATATAATAAGTCCCAAGACTAAGAAGAAAGCCCCAAGTCCACCAACTGAGCCACCTTGAGCTACCAAAGCGCATCCCGCAATAAATAAAATTGGTCCAAATGCCAACGCCCAATCAGCGCCCAGCTTTTTCCAAGATCTTCTCCTCAGAGAATAAATTCTGGGAATGTCCTTCCAGCGAATAGAGATTGCATGGGCACCATCCAGAATCAAGGATCCGTCATGACAAACACCTGCGACCTGACAGAGAGGCTGGATGTCCCATAAATTGGCACCAAGATCATCTTCCAGATTGAACCACGCAGGTTTACCTGTCATGCGAATGCCATCCATACAAGCCATACGTTCGACGATTTGATCACTATCATTGGCCAGTGATAGTCGGGCAAGAGCTTGCTCTTCTGTGTCAGAAGGATCCATACGGGGGCGTTTCGTGAGAAGTGTCATAAGAGCGTAGGCAATGTCACCACGTTGAAACTCCGTGAACTGTCTAGACTTCAATGCTTTAAGAGCAACTTGAATCAGCTCAAGCCGACTTAACGATAGAGAACCAGTGTAGTGTTCAGCCAACAGACGGAAAATTTCGTCATTTCCATCGTGTATGATTTCATTGCTTGGTGTGAGCATTCTTGCCCATGATCGATGCGTGAACTCCATGATATCAACAACTTCTATTTTATCGACACCATCTTTGTTCTGAAAGTCGGGTGTGCAAATGCTAACTTTATGGTCTCGGGCAAGTAGAATCTCAGGTAGACACCAGAGACGTTGACCAAAGAACACTAGGGCTTGTGGAGAACGGTCGGGCAATACAACACAAACCTTCTCGGCCCCACGGGTGACATCACAGAATCGATGAACATCGTCGGTGGCTTCGGGTTGTAGTTCCGCTCTGCACTATAACACAAAGTCAGTAGTTGTTATTGCGCTAATTTAGTATAAAAACTTACATGGAAGTCTGCCCAATATGCCTCCATTCCATGATGCAACGTGAGCTTTCTTGCTCTTCGATCAATGGCCTCCTGATCTAACTCAGTCTTTCCAGGGTTTTGATCCGTTGGGGCAGGTCTTTGGTATTGGGCTGCTGCAAAACTAATGAAGATGTATGCACCAGAAAAGCTTCCATCTTCGACAACTTCCCATTTGTCGTTACGGAATACAACCAAGGCACGAGGTCGAAGAAGGCGATTCTGTTCACCCTTGATTATGTAGGTTTTATCTCCATCATCTTGGCGCTGTCCTTTGATCCACTGCGCTGCATTCGGGGCAGCATCTAGTTGATTCAGAGCATGCTTCGGATACTCATAGCATTTGTGAGGGAACTTGGTGTATTTGTCACTGTTTTTCCCATCGCCATTGGTAATCCCATATACAACAATAAATATTATGACAGGAAGGACGAGAATAGACCTTCCGATAGCCAAGGCGATGTCTTGGGCCGAGTCGAGTTCATTTCCGATGGCCCATGAAGATACTCTCAAAAGTGTGGGCGCATTCCCTCCAACACGTCGTCGCCTCCATTCTCCTTGGGGTTGGATGTCGGGACTGGAAGCTGCTTGTACAAGCATATGATATGGTTTGCCATAGGAAGGAGAGATATATCTAAGGAGATCTCGAGGTCGCCATGTCTCCCGATTTAACACATCTCTGTGAAAGTGTGTGGGTACTGGATCGAGGGGGCCTGCCTTTTCTGCATCCCTCAAGGTAGGGTTAGTGTAGGTAAACTGCTTGAACCAATGCCTTTGTCCATCGAAATGATGGTTGATATCTGCCGAGGTTGACATAATGGAAAGCCTTCGGGCACAAACTAGGGTCGGTGAATGGATTTATTTGTGATGAGAGGTTCGAGGACGTCAGTAAGGCCTTACAAAAATCTTTTCAATCGTGTGGACAGAACACGCGGAAAGTGGGAATTAATAAGGAAAAGATTCCTCGAAACAAGCCATCTTTTCCCCGGCATCCTCCACCAACTCTAGAAAAGAAATAGCATTCAGAATATTGTGATATGGACGCCGAGACCCTTAGAGCAAGGGTTTAACCCATTGAAACAATGAATTCTCTGGGTGGCTTAGGGCTGACTTGTCCCATGATATGTGCTCTGTATGACAGGTACCATACGGCGGGATAGTAAGCACCCAATGTTTATTTTTTAAAGATAAGAATTGAACATCAAAACCTCCTGCTTGTGCTATCTTTACAGATTTCACGAATGATTCCCATGTAACCAATCATCCGTCGATGAACTAAAAGTCGTTGCCTAAATAATGATATATGAGTGTATCAACGTCCTACATTGGGGAGAATAGGAAAGCCTGACCTATTATCGGAATGCCAAGATACTGAAAAGCAATATTTCAACCCCATTTTTGTCAGAAAAGGGATGCCCAGAAAGCCACAAGCCAGTATCCATGTCATTGCCGAAGGCTTACATTTCATGCATCAGAATGCTCCACGTGGGTTGAATCACCACCACAGCTTTGGAAGTAGTGCGTTGGCGCTTTCTTTCCCCAATATTGGACTATATTGATGTCGAGCTTAGTTCCTACTCCATACTTTATCACTGGGAGTTAAAAGATGAGGGGGTGGGTTACAAACACTAGCGAGCCGGTTAAAATCCGCATTTGTGTAAGCTCACGTGATTATTAGGCACTTTGATCGGATTCTATTTCGAGATTTCCAATTTCGCCAAACTTCAGCTCATGCAGCCACCAAGAACTTGTAAGACAACGTGCAACTTTGAGGCTCTTCAAGCAAGAAGTGTGAATTACCCGTCGCATTTTGACCAATCATTCGCGACAAATACAACCATCCCAAACCTCATTTCCAACGGCCTTGGCAGTGATACTTTTGACTCCAAGCAGGATGTAAAACTGTTCTTCTAAATCTTAGTTAACCCTTGAATCTCCAGAAACGGGATGATGAGATGATTCCTTCTGGTATTCCCATTTCTTAAGTAGTATAAGGTATATTTTCATTGTTAGAAACCCCGGTGTTGGGGATTGGAAGATCAGTATCGTATTTTGAACTGTTCCAACCCCTGGATCAACTACCTACCAAATCAGAATCTTGACGACTTCACGCAATAGGCTTTCTGAAGGAATACGGAACGACAATTCGAACTTTATATGTTTTAGGAGAGCTGTGAATTTGTTTCTAGCCTGTGTGTCAAATAGTGCGTCTTTCTGAGTAACAATACTCACTAAACGTCTCAAAGCTGGCTCCTGCAAACAAAGGCATACCGAAATTGTGATGTCTATCACGTGATCGTAAAAGATTTACTGTGCAAGGTCTTAGTTTTGGGAATTTGCATGCTTGCATTCCTTTTGTGTATTTACTTTCTCTTTTTTCTTATGAATATATGAGGTTTGTTACACCGAGAATGTTTCTAGTCTAAACTTTCAGGAGCCTTGTAGTGCATAGTATTGTATCAGGTCATTTCGAATGATAACTGAATGGAGTGAAGTATTCGTTCAATTATAAAGTACCTACATGAATGAATGCTGTAACCTTTTCGTTCTCTGATATCTGTTTTATGGTCTCCGTCATGTCTGGGTCTCTTTTCTCCTGTATAGCTCTTGCCTATTCTGTACATGCACGCCTTTCCTCTTCGTATCCTAATCTCGATCATCAAAGAAGCGTCACTGTTAGGGTGGCAACAATCGTCGCTTCAATTTGCGAGTGTCATCTGAATACTATGTAGACTATTCTATGATGAAAGCATTTGGAAGATCTGGCAACTCAGGCAACAACGGCCACATCAAGACGAGAAGAGGCTGGAGACTTTCCAATCGCTATTTTTCCTTGAAGAAATTTATCATTGCTTGGGGTATTGATTTCCAATATTCAATTAGCACGGTGTCTTGTTGGGGGAAGAGAAGTGTTCGGCAGGTCAAGCAATAAGACCGCAATTTTCGAGAAAGGTGCGATTGACATACTGTCATTATCAACCTGGATTTTCAAGCTCAAAACATCTGCTCAATACATTAACCACTTAGTAATTTATGGGACAGGTCTCCATATTGGAGATTATATTAATAGCCCATTTTGATGACAGATATATTGTCTGCCACCCAAAGATCAGGTTTCTTACTTTTGAGCACACCACTGGGACAATGCATCATGCCCACTGGGCCCCGTCTCTATCTTACGACGAAAGTTTGTTGAAGTTATCACATGGATGTGCTGGATTCAGATGCGATGTTGATGGAAGTGAATTCTGAAGAGGCCGGATGTCGCTTAAGCATTGCGCAGATCAACCCCAGACCACCACTTTCCTGTGTTTGGAAATTTAAAAGGTGAGTTCACCACAATAATTCATCACACACACAGATTCTACTTAGTTGAATGAAGCTCTGACTTATGTACAATTCTTCGGCTAATCTCTTTCAAGGGTGAAAGGATGCTATAAGATAATCTCACTTCAACACGCGTATTTGGCGCTTTTCGCCCGATCAAGTTCACCTGCGTCCCAAAGACTTTGTAAAAGTTTACCAACGCACAATATTGTTCATCTCATCTGCCCTATCAATTCATACCACTTCATTACATTCAATCTTTATTTGCCCCAAGAAATTATGATTGAAGCACTGAGTATCGTGGTTATATCGAGGACGTTGCTGTGAGTACATGCTCACTGAATCATTGTGAACACGGGCTGATTATATATATAGCATGAAGAGGAAACAGACCATTCTAGGGGTTGGGGTTGTAACGATGAAGAGCCTGGTGACATGGCAGGCACTGGTGGTTGGGAAAGAACAGATGAGCTAGTGCAAACTTCTTATCTTCACTGAATAATGGCTAACTCTGGTTTGTAGTTTCGAGTGGACAATGTCTTCACCAAATCCGAATAGATTTAGCTGAAGTCTATGACACTTCTTTTTCATGGACATGAGCTATGACTTGGCGGCTGTTTGAGAACATCGCAAGAAATGTTGTACATATGTACTGGGAATCAAACTGTAGTTGCAAGCTAAATTAAGTAGTGTGGTGGATAACATTAGAAGATAGGACATATTCGCTTGGCGCTTGTATAAAAGCCATATGAATTGTGGTTGTGCCGGAATGGGATGCTCGCTACTTGCTATAAGTACCTAATATCATTTTTACAATGTACCAATTCCAGATCAAACATCTACAGCAATTTTCCAAGAATTAGCTACACACGCGGCTGCTACAAGATTTCCGTTTCCTAAAGGTCTCATTTACAGATTTCCCTTTTATCACTTCCTAGCCCCTCCTAAAACCCTGCTAAAGTGATGAGCCTTTAAGATCAAGATGAGTTTAAGCCCATACATACAAAATGCAGCTTGAGTCAAGATAAAATTTAATTTTTATATCATTCAAAATACTTCTCAGCCATACACAACTCCCCTATACATTTACAAATCTTAGAGAATCTTTTATAAATCCATCTTTTATCACCATAGAAGTGAATATATATCACACGCGTTAAACTATGATGGAGTATGACGAACATAACTTGGTCTTTCTTTTCCCGACAGGTACTCACCTATCATTTTTCGGATATGCAAGTGAGACGACTCACTTTCGGAACATCTCAGTCACACCCTCCTCTCACCCTCAGCTAATTTATTTCCCCGACAGAGATAACAAAGTCCTTCGTCTCTTCTCCATTTTCCAACTCTTGTGACAATCTCATCTACTAAATCTTTTGTTTGATATCGTCCGATCTGGAGTACTGTGTCTGGAAAGTGGGCGGCTCGTCACGGAAACTATCAGATTACACTCACGAATTTCATTACAATCAAGGCTGAGACATTACATTGATAGGAATGGCAGCCAAAAAGAAAAAAGCAACTGCGGCTCCTGCATCTCGACTTCCAGCAGGAACCGTGTCTTTATCAACCTCCAAGGTGGAAGATAGAGCGCCGTCTGCAAAAAATGAAGGTAAGCCAATACCTCTACCAAACACGTAAACATACTGACACAAGAGAAAAATCGCAGAATTATCCATCAGTCCTCAACAAGTCGAAGAGATGCAGGAATCGTGGCCTTTGCAGGCGCCCATGATTGAATATGAGAGCTGCGAGGAGAAGTGTGCTGGGTGGGGCTCGAATACAGGCTCTGAGAGCGAAGATTTCCTCGACGATGATATGGATTTTTTGCCGACGGGCTGGGGAAAAAATGATAAGCAGTCGAGTGAAGATATGGAGAGAGTAGAAATTGCTAGGAAAGCCAAGATGAAGAAGAAGAAATCTCATGGATCCGCACTAGTGGTAGCAGCTTGTCGAGAGAAAACAGTTAAGGCTTCAGATCGAAAGGTGGAGTTGTCTCGCACACTTGTCGAGTTGACAAAGCCTTGCGCCAATACAGAGATTATCGAGACTGCGCTGGAGGTAACTTGTCATACAGCCGAGCAAGTCGTCAGCGGAAGTGTCGTCGATGGTGTCAATGTGGTCAGGTCAACGAGTTCCCTCGATAATTCTTGCGTCTTATGCACCTCTCGATCCTCAGAAATTGTGACGAGTAACACTACAATCACGAAATCAACAGTACAAGAACCAGAGCCTAACATCAAATTGATGGAGAAGATGGCCCGACAAGAGCGTGATTTGAAGTCTGCGAAGACACAAGCTGGCTCCTTGCGTGCCGAGATCGAAGTTCTGAATCAAAAGCACAGGCTGGAAATGCAAAAGCAATTGGATCAGCTCAATGAAAGCCATCGAAAGGAGATGGACGCGATGAAATTGGATCTCGAGGAAGCGCAAACGGTACGACAGAAAGCTTTAGCTGATTTGCAGAGGGTTGAGGAGAAAAACTTGACTATTAGAATGGATAGGAAAGAGCTCAATTCAAAGCTTGGAGCTGTGAACAGAGATGCAGTGAGATTCAAAAATAACATCGTAGCATTGGAAGCACAAAGCAATCATGCACTTAAATTGGCAGAGTCTTTTTCAAAACTGGTAGAAGATCTGACACGAAAGGCCAAAGCCACCGAACTGAGGCTAGACGCAGAGCAGGCAAACACTAGTGCGACATTACTGCAGCAGAACTCAAAATTACTAGACGAAAATCGCAGATTGAAACAGCAGCAGTCACAATCAACTGCGACTTCTTCCAACCGCCTGAAACAGTTGCAACAGAAGTACGATAGTCTGGCGAGCACTTATCACAGTGTTATCGCTCAACGTGATAAGCTACGTGACAATTTAATCAGGTCCCAGCGCCAATGCCAAGTATGGAAGGATGAGGCGGAATACTACAACACGAGTCGGGATGATCGTCGGGCAGAACTAGACGAAGTTGCTAAGGAGCTCACTAAGATGACGGCCAAATATGAGAAAGCTGTCTACAACTGCAACTGGGAACAACAAAACTACGACAAATTGAAACAGACCTACGATATTGTGGAACCATTGGTGAAGATAGGAGCAGATATTCGATTACGTTTTCTGGACCAAGCACGAGAGGCAGCACTCAGTATCTCCTGGTGTGAGGCAGATATGGCTTTGAGAACCAATGGTAATGTTGCTGCTCACAGGGGTAATGCGGCTGCCGATGCGACATTATTCAAGGGTAAGCTTATCCCGGAAGAGTACAAAGAAGAGGCCGAAGAGATCTTTGAAAAGTTATACAACCATAAATCTAGCGACTACCCATTCTTTGATAGGATCTCCGAAAGACAAAACGACTGTGAAGCAACATTGGCTACAATAACAAAATCTAGTGTATCGGCAACTCTGCGTGAGGAGTGGCGCGTGATATGGAATAGAATTGTTCACGGTCCGGTCAACAAAAAAATGATCTTGATTGAAGAACTGGAAAGGTTAACCGACGAGATAGTGGACTTAGAACGTTCAAATCGTCGTCGCAGATAAGGAAACCCCACAACTCGCTCTTATCACAGAATAAAGTGTCGAGATTATCATACTAATTGGAGGAAGTTGGAACTGGAACTGCGTTGCGGGACGGAATATGTAGAGTTAAAACACAAGACTTAAGCTAGGATTGATCAGGTGATACGCATGATGATATGGGTGGAGAAACCCTGGGTGATTGATCAACAACTCTTGTATGGAGTATGACCAGGGCAATCATGAACATGCAACTCTACTTCCAGGATGATCGAGGATGATGTTTGCGTTTGGGACGGGATTGTGCTACAGGATTTATGTATATATGTCAGAGTAGATACTATGAAATAAAACTGTCATTGCGAATAAGGAAAGATTTTATATTGAACAGAGATGTTCGTGGATAGAGGTAACGCCAGATATTTTGCATCAGGGTGGATCTTATAAATACTTCGAAAGATACTATTTGTGGAATCTGTGCATTCTTCATCAACTCCAAGATACTCTCCGTTTCTCTTGATAAGTCCTCAGATGATCAGATCGTAATATCTTGCTATTCTTAGCATCTATTTCAAATAAAAGAGACAGCAGCTAATCTTGATAACACCACAATATCCGCATACTTCAATTGTTGCTTCACGACCTCAGGTCTCCATCACCATATCCGCATAAGGTACTCCGCTTTCCCCCCCTCTATCCCAGACCTCACGTGATCATTTGATTGTCCCGCTCATTCAATTTAGGAATACTGTTCGAACAACTTAGCCTGAGATTGAGTGTAGGAATTCTAGGTAAACTGTTGTATGGTTTATGACAGCTGTTGTGAACTCCAAGTTCAGAAGTTTCGTACGGCAAAAATATCGCATTACTGGCTGTTTGCTCAATATTCAGCTTCACCACAGGGCCACAAGATTCAATTATAACTAGTCCATGAAGGCCTACCTGACTTTCCTTGGAAGAAATGGGGCTAGGGTGCATTGGTATTCTATGAGGACTAAGTCGTGAGAGTGACGAGATAAAAGTAGAACAGAACATAGAATCAGAGACTAGCTGAATAAAATGCCTGAAGAGCTAAGTGATAATCACCGATACATACATAATGATCTGACTGTGATTCGATTGATGATATGTAACGAAACATACATATGTATCTTACCAAATAGTGTACTTTACCACTCTATCTAGGCACCTTAGCAGTTGAAGCAGGGAGAAAGGGGTGACTTTGAACCAAGCGAACAATTAGACGAGAATCTGAAGATGGAGCTTGACTGATAGTACCATACCAACATATACGCAGGTACTAGTTTTCTTCAAGTTCTGTACTAGCAGCCGTAGGGTAGATTCCCTCTTGTTTATAAGATGTTGTCTGTAACATCTATTCCTTCTTTGTAATACACAGTATTTCATGATCCTTGATACTGCGATTTACACGGAGCTTCTTTCTTGAACATATTGTTCTTGATATTCATAAAAACTCGATCCAGATATCGTGGGAAACAAATCAAGTACCTCGATAGTCACTCGTTAGGTCATATTCGGCAACACCCGAGCGACTCCAATAGACGTCGTAGCATGTCAATGAGCTTTCAAATATGCTGCCCTTCCAATCAAATGTTGAGCGTGAGATTAAGAGGAATTTCACTGCCAAGACTCCTGGTTCCGGACTTAACGCGAGTCACAGCCAAACTCGCGATGACTCCGGCTCAGAGATTGTTGCAACAATGACAATGGCATGGCAGAAAACAGATACATTGTTCGCCGAGTTAGAGCAGAAACTCGATCCTTCCAACCGCGAAGTCGCTGCAAAATATCTCCGTGTTCAGACGGCAGCAGGAAAATTTGCTGCCATTTGACAAGAAGTGAAGGCACTCAAGAGTAGTGTTGCCCAGCAGCTTAAAGAACAAGAACAAGAACAAGAACTGAAACCCCAGAAAAATCAACACGCGGAGGAATTAAATGAACTTTGCAGACAGCTATCTGAGAATGATAAGGAGAATGCTCAATTGAGGACGGAGATAACAGTTCTTTCCGAGACGAAGTCCACGCTCAAGCAGGACAACACAAGATTGTTGCATGAACTGGATTACGAGACGGAAAAATGCGTCATGCACCAAAGATCGAAACACAGTCTCATACACCAGCTGGAGCTTGCAGTAGATGCAAAGGACTACTTCGAAGCTAAGGAAGAAAACATGAGACTTCAAGCTCAGATTAATGGGATTGAGGAGGAGAAAGCGAATCTTCAATTGAAGGTTAAGTAGCTGGTGCAAGATCTCTCTCTTAAAAAACCGCTGGTTTTGGTGGGTGCCGCTGTTAGATTGAGATTCCTCGAGCAAGCCAAAGAGTTCGTCATCAATAAAAGGGATCGCCCTGAGCTCAACCACGAGCTGCGAGACGAGGCGAATCTGGCAGCCCATTATGGCAACATCATAGCAGACGAATCTCTCTTCAAGCTTGAGTATATCCCGTTAGACTGCCTGGAAATGACTAGAAGAGTATTCAGAGAACTACATAGCTATTATCTAGACCGCCGTCGGTACTTTGATCCTATTGAGATTCGGCTTTCGAATATCCTTGCTGCTAATCGAGCCCACCGAAGGACAGAAAGCTCGGCATCCCAGCGCAAAGACCTAATGGAGATGTATCAACAGCTTCAGGTATTTCAAGACTCTGACGAACCTTCAACGGTAGAAATCTCGAATCATGTGACGGCGATCGAGCTGATAACCGACGACATCATTGATTTGGATTTGAGAACCCGCCGCGGATAACTTTGAGGCTGTTTGGTTGACACTGCTGCTACATTTTTTTTTACCCGCAGGCGTATCCACAGAAGTGCGCGAATCAACAAATGCAGATTGGTGTTTTGATCGGGGCGTTGAATCTTGATGGGAGTTTAGCAAGCATGTGGGTATCGATGGTTAAGACAGTAAATGAATGTTGTAAGACATGTGGTCTAGAAATTCACGTGAGATTCGATATTGTTTCCACATGACGTTCTTTATCCATAATCGATTTTGTAAATAGAGAAATTTCACAATACGAACACAGCAGGAAAGATCTTACCACACAATCGAGTATTCATGTTGTTGTCAATGTTGTCGTTGTCGTTGTGATGTGTGATTGTTGTGGAGAAACCTTGCATAGCGATGTCATAGAGTTAGGTGGTGAAGTGAGGGAAGGAAACATTGCGAATAATCTAGATGTTTCCAACAACAAACCAATTATATTTCATAATTTTAATACAACTCTAAAATTCACGGGACAACAGATTAAACTTCCTTCTTCTTGATACAATAAAAAGCAACGTCTTCATTAATATACAATTTTTAAATAACTGATCAAGACCGCCGACGACTAATCCAAATTTCTAATTTAAGTCCTTACCTGGCTGGGTAGCTTCAGTTTCGGCAGCATGAGTGAGCTTAACGGTGGCTGTTCTTGTGGTCGCAACAAATACACCATCCAAATCCCGCAAAACTCAGCAGATGGCGCACAAGTCTTTTTCGATAGCAGTAATGTTCATCGTAAGTAGATTGAAAATGTTCCCTTCCTTACATTACCAAAAAGGCGATTGCTAATACCATGCAACCAGGACGATCACAAGCTGCTCCCCTCTCAGCATGGCTTCGTGTGCCATTAGCTTGGTATCACTCAACGACGTATGCCTTCTTCGATGATGAATCACACAACACAATTCGACGATCTTATACCCCTCCATCCGAACAACATGCGAAACGACATTTCTGTGGCTTTTGTGGAACACCCCTCTCCTTTTGGACGGAAGAACCGGCAGACCATGCTGATTATATTTCGTTGACTTTGGGATCATTGGCTTCTTCGGATCTGCGAGATCTCGAAGAATTGGGTTTACTTCCCAAAGAAGCACTCGAAGATGCACAGAATGATAAACAAACTATCGAGACTGTCATACCACACACTGAGAACGACGGCAGAGGAGAACAAGGTCTACCATGGTTTGAGACATTGGTTGAAGGAAGTCGACTAGGAAAAATGAAAACAAGCAGAGGCAGGAGAACTGCCGACGATGGTCGAATCAAAGTAGAATGGGAGATTGTAGAGTGGACTGGTGAAGATGACGATGTGCAGCTACCTATAACTGGGAAGAGAAAGTTGGATGCTACGAGTCCAGGTGAAGGCTCTCGCATGGAGGGGCTACAATAGATGGGATAGCATCTGCAAGTTAACGCCTCTGGGGTGAAATACTAAATTACGATCGTATGGGTTCGAGTTTGGTTAGTATCGTGGATTATGGTCAAGAAACGATGTCGTTTATGGAGATTTGGGTTTGGGATGGACACAACACAAGAGAGCTTTGTAAGTTCACAACAAGGTTGCCGATCCTTACAACAATCTCGGAAGAGTTATCTTCTCATGTCAAACGGGAGTTCGGGGATTTGTTAACAAATGAAATAATGGGCTGTGCCAATACTGTACATGTAAGATTACCATACCAAGAAATGCAAATAGCTCTTTGCAATCAATTATGATGTTTTTATCACATCTATCCGCTTGACATCCGAGATTCATCTGTGTGTGTGTATACACGAGCTAATCACAGGCACGAAAACGACACCAAATCCCGTGAACTGGATCAATTGAATTCAGCCGGAATTTCGTCCCGTCTAACCGGTTCAAACATTTACTACCCCGCCATAATCTGGTGGGGCGGAAGATATCAAAGTCACTCGATTAGGAAATGATTATATCACGGTCTGTACGGTCCGAGGGGTGGGATACGAGTTAGTTCCGTTTGATTGTTATGACACAATACTAATTTACAATTAGCCGCTCTATTTCTACTTATATGCGAGTAGATCCCCTTCTCACAACAACTAATTCTATATTTTGATACTAGAAGTACTTAGTATCTTTTGTCTTTACCAGAATTTTATCGAATTTCAAAAGAGAACAACATGGGTAAAGCAGTTCTACCCAAAGATTTCACATGGGGCTTCGCTACTGCGAGGTATGTTGCCTTGGTCAACACCAATGTCTCATATTAACACCACACTAGTTACCAAATCGAAGGAGCACCTGAAGAAGATGGTCGTGGCCCTTCTATCTGGGATACCTTTTGCAAAATCCCCGGCAAAATTGCCGATGGTAGTTCCGGAGACGTAGCATGTGACTCCTACCATCGAGTCCCCGAAGACATTGCGCTTCTCAAACTCACCGGCGCGAAAGCCTATCGGTTCTCTATCTCCTGGTCTCGTATCATTCCCCTAGGTGGTCGCAATGATCCGGTAAATAAGAAGGGTATCGCTTATTACACCAAGTTGGTGGATGATTTGCTCAAAGAGGGAATCACCCCTTTCGTAACGCTGTTCCATTGGGATTTACCAGATAACCTGGATAAAAGATACGGGGGGTTGTTGAACAAAGAAGAGTTTGTTAAGGACTATGCTCACTATGCAAGAGTATTGTTCGAGGCAATTCCACAAGTTAAGAATTGGATCACGTTTAATGAACCGTGGTGTTCTTCTATCTTGGGATACAGCACGGGATTGTTTGCTCCCGGACATACGAGCGATAGATCAAAGAGTGATGTGGGAGATAGTAGCAGAGAGCCATGGACAGTAGGACACAATCTTCTCATAGCCCACGGTGCAGCCGTTAAGATCTACCGGGAAGAGTTCAAAGCTAAAGATGGTGGACAAATCGGAATTACTCTCAATGGTACATATATCTCCACAACTAATCCACCTCACCCCCCTCCAATGCTATACTAACTCTCCCCCAGGTGATGGCGTCTACCCCTGGGATGCTTCCGACCCCAAGGACGTCGAAGCTGCCGAACGCAAACTCGAATTCAGCATTTCCTGGTTTGCAGACCCCATCTACCACGGAAAATATCCCGACTCCATGCGCGCCCAACTCGGTGATCGTCTCCCTACTTTCACCGACGACGAAATCGCCTTGGTGAAAGGCTCGAATGATTTCTACGGCATGAACCACTACACTGCTAATTACATCAGACATAAGACTACGGAGCCGGAAGAAAATGATTTCTTGGGAAATTTGGAATTGCTGTTCGAGAACAAGCAGGGGGATAATATCGGTCCAGAGACCCAGAGTGTTTGGTTGAGACCTAATCCCCAGGGTTTCCATGATTTGATCTTGTGGATTTCAAAGAGATATGGGTTCCCTACTAGTAAGCCTCCCCCCTCTCTTCTCCTTCCACCCGTCTCAAATAAGCCATTCCCCTCTCATCCCTCCCCCCACTAACCCATTCCCCTCTCAGTCTACATAACCGAAAACGGCACCTCCCTTCTCCGCGAAAACGATATTCCCTACCCCGACATCCTGAAAGACACATTCCGCGCCGACTATTTCCGCGACTACATCCGCGCCATGGCATCCGCGGTCGAAAAGGGCGCCGATGTACGCGGCTACTTGGGATGGAGTTTGATGGATAATTTTGAGTGGGCCGAGGGCTACGAGACCAGATTTGGAGTTACGTATGTGGATTATGAGGGGGGTCAGAGACGAGAACCTAAGGAGAGTGCGTTGGTTTTGAAGCCGCTCTTTGAGGAATTGATTAAGAAGGAGTAAGATTTTGGGGGAGATTGGGTTCTGAGAGGATTGGGGGGTAGGGAAATGGATTTTTTGGGTTCACTTAGTGGGTGGTTTACGTGGTACTCAAAGTAAATGGATGGCATAGACAATACGGCTACTTCAGAGTCAACTATGAATTGCGAAATTTTGGCAAAACAGTCTTCATTGTTTCGTTGCTTCGTTGCTTCATTGATTCATTGATTCAATTTTATAAAGTGATTGTGATCCGATCTATCCCATAGACCTATGACCGAAGGACCTCTCCTTCTATAGTTTGCATGATCATGCAAATCGGGTATAAGAACCAAACAAACTCCAT
The DNA here is from genome assembly GCF_013461495.1 of Botrytis fragariae. Lineage (NCBI taxonomy): Eukaryota > Fungi > Ascomycota > Leotiomycetes > Helotiales > Sclerotiniaceae > Botrytis > Botrytis fragariae. The sequence continues at coordinate 2,429,863 of NW_023500993.1, forward strand.
CCAGCCATTCATTTATCGTGAATACAGAAAGCAAATCGAACATCCAGTCCTTGATCTAATCCTTCAAACACCCAATCGACCTTAACCCAGCCCATTATACTTCACCAAGAATTTCTATCTCCTCTCCACCACCTTGCATAGAGGCTTTATTAGACTTCTTAGACTTGGCTGGTTTTTTCCTTCCCATTCCGACCAAAGCAGCACCGGCATTCTCCTTTTGTGACTCTGGTCCATCTTCACCATCGCTAGCGCCGCCGTTGCCTCTTCTTCCAGCCTTGGAAATAGCTTCCTTCTTTCTCTTGTCAGCCGCCGCTTTGGCAGCTTCAACTTTTTCTTGTTCCGCATTGTGCTCATCTTCGAGTCGCTGTTGTTCCGCTTTGATTTCTTCTGAATCCTCGAATTTTTGACCTGTAAGCTGAGTGTACTCTTCGAAATCAATCTCGTCTGTCTTTCCTTTGAGAGCTCGATCGACTTTAGCTGGATTCTGGCGTTCTTCTCGTACAAATTTCAATTTTATTTGTCTTCTATTGCGGTCTGGGAACATCGCAGCAATCATTTCAAATGCTGTACCAAATTGTCGAAGACCCTGATAGAACAATTCGTTCGAAGTTGAATCCCATCGTACAGCTGCGGAACGCTTCATATATTGTCCGGAATTCACCACTCTTGTGAATTCGTTTTCTTCTATTTCTTCCAGCACTTGACCCGGATTTCGTGCTTGCCTATGTCGATCAACTTGCATAGATTGGTCATCCAGTACAATTTGTCCGTCTATAACTCGCATTTGTAACCCGTTATTGTTTAGGACAGCAGCTGGCGCTTCAACAGGCTCAGCATTATTCTCAGATGGCGCATTATTGATTAGACCTGCAAGTTCGGGACGCTCGTCCAATTGCGCATCAATCTTCTTTCGGGCATGCCTAAGCTTGAGTTCGTCATGTCTACTGAACTTCTTGCCAATCCGAATATCTTTACAAAGATCTGCCATTTTCATTACCGTAGGTTCGATGACTTCATTTTCCGCATCCTCTGGAGTGCCTTCTCGATCTCTTCTCTTCTTTGGTGCCTCGCCGTCTTTGTTCCTGCGTTCTCGAGTCGATCCTCCAGTCTTACGGGGCCTATTTAATTGAATTTCGACTTCAGTTCTAGCTTCGTCGCCATCTTCGACCTGAACCTTCTTCTTCCTTGGCGCTGCCTTCTTCCTCGGCTTTTTGAGAGCTGGCATTGCTTCTCCGTCGACAGGAGTAGGTGTCTCTTCGGAAGTTGGAGTTACTGTAGAGACCAGATGAGATGTCTGACTCGCCTCACCCGCCCCCATTCCAGATAAATCGGCATCCTCAAATGATGCAGGTGGGGTTTGTGAATTTCCATCGATTACTTGTGTGGGAATAGACGTAGGTGCTCGTATTCTGTCGGTTGTGGTATTTATTCGTGGGACTTCTGTAGAAATTGCAGGTGTAGAATTATTCGAAGGTTGACGTTGTTTTGCTGGAATAGCTTTTGCGGTTGTAGCATTATTCGTAGTTATATTGCTAATTGGAGGAAATTCTTCGCCGTCTACAACTTCCTGTTCATTGCGACTTGGCTTCGCTAAAATTTGGTTATTTGAAGGTGCCGGCACTTCTTTGGGTACAGTCGTAGACGCAGTTGGGACGGTTTGTAATGGCGCATTGGTTCCGGAATGTTGTACCTCATCCGAGGGAGGGGTCAATTTTCGGGCTTTTGTAAGTGGTTGCTCCACTTGAAGCGTGCCTTCGACATCATCTTCTCTAACTTTTCTTTTGGCCGTATTATTAATGGTCGCGGAAGTGTCATCGTTCGAGATGGTGATTGGTATGTGAGGTTGAACTGGCGGAGCATGTTGTAATTGAGGGGTGACTTGAATTGGTTCCGAAATTGTAGTTTGGGATGGTTCTCTCTCCACAACATCTCCAGTTAATGTGGGTGTAGGGATGGATGGTTGAGTCGCAGATACTGGTGCTTGTGATTGAGTTTCGGAACTTGGTCTTGCTGCAGGTTGCGACGAAGATGGTCTGGTAGGATTTGGTCGAGGGCGAGCACTTGGTTTGAACGACTTTCCACCCTTTCTAAGCATGGAAGACATTTTGACGAAATTTATTGCGCCCGATGGGCGAGATCCAAAGGATGTAGCTCGAGTCGCGGTATAATTTTGTTTGTCTTTCAAAGGTACTGATTGCTCATATGTCGAAAAAGTATTATAGGTAAGAAATTAAATATGGCCTTCTCTTTGAATGAACAATGGGAATCCTTTGAAGGTATCCCTAGGTATGCTGAGTGTGGTTGAAATAATTATTTCCATTGACCTGGAGCCGGTTCCCGCTCTGACTAAATTTTGACGCTAGTCCATTTTGGAATTGGCGGCTTGCAACTTCTCACTTCTTTCGCCTTTACCTCCATTTACTTTCTCAACTTTACAACCCGTAACGACGATACAAGGTCAATCAAACCACACATCTGGAAACATTCGATACTACCTATTATTGCGCTATACCCATATCTGGTCGAATCCGCTATCGTGTTTGATCTTATGAACCATTCACCTTCTTCAATCTGATGACGCCTGTCGCCGCATCAGCTCCATCTCTCCCTTCCTTCATCAAGATGGAGGACAGGAAGAGGGCAGCTGGCCAAAGTACTGATGATCTCGCACCCCCTACCAAGAGACAAGCTACCAACGGTGCTGGAAAGGCCTCTGCAGATTCTGAGAATACCGCGCCTTGGTCTGAAGATATCGAGGTATGTAATCAGTCTCATGATATATCTCCTTTCACATAAACGCCCTTCATCAATATTTTGTCGGATTCTCTCATCTATCAACGTCATACAAGAGTCTAGGGATTGCTCTTGAAATCTGTGTGGCTGTTGCTAATGCGCAGCTTGCTGTGAACAGCATGGATAGCCTGCATACCTTCACGCCCATACCCGCACTCCCACAATACATCGCATCAATGTAGTCAATACACCTTCCCTTTCACGAATAAGGAATAAACTGGCTGGAATGGCAGGCTGATATGTCACGTTATAGAAATACCAAAAAGATGCGATCTATCGACAAATGCTCGAGTACAAACGAGAGAAGGCAACTTTGGAATCACAATTAAAGACAATACAAAAGAAGTCTACAGATCACGATGATCATCTGAGAATCATTGATGCTTGGTGGACACAGGTACGATAAGCCCCTTATCAGTCATTTGGGACACGAAACTGATTACGGGTAACAGTTATTAGAAGAAGTGACACTGCTCGCAGAAAATGACATTCCAAATGCGGAAAAGCCAGAAAGTTTGTTATTTGCAGGCTGTAGTTTCAACTAATGCTGACGCATGATAGTATCCTTCTCGACCTCTTTACAATTTCATGGTATCAAAGCCTTCTCGGATCATCTGGCATCAAAAGGCAGAGAAATAAAATCAAAATTACATAAAATATTTACTGCAGTTGCAGCTGCTCATGGCAAACCCTCGACAGACTTGCAAGACCTTCAAGCAAAGGTTACAAAAATGCTTGCTTCTCAGAAAGAATATCTCGTCACAGTAGACAGACTCCGCAACGAGAAAGAAGAACTGAATGAGCTTCTCGAATTGGCATCGCTGCGTTATGTCAAAGCCGAAAAACGTTTAGATAGGCTGAGGAGTGATACAGTTCGAAAAGAAGAGGCTAAGGCATTATTTCACAGTACTGCTAATGGCGCGAAAGTCGAAAATGGCGTGGACACTGAAATGACGAATGGTATAACAGAAGACAAGGAAGCTAATCAATCAGCATATAAAGAGGCACAAGCCGTTGTCGAGAAGCAAAAGGAGCAACTCGAAGCCATGGCTGCGGAGAATAAATCACTAACAGAACAAATTACCGCGGCCAGTATCAAGCAAGCACCCTCGGACGACGACTATGCTCGGACTGAGCTTTTCAAACAATTCCGTATTCAACATGAGGATGTTATCAAACGTATCAATCACCTCGAAGCCACTAATATACAATTGCGAGAGGAGGCCGAGAAATTACAAGCCGAACGGACTGCATATCGTATACAAATAGAGAACGAAGCCGAAACGACCACTGGTGAACTAGAAAGTCAACTTCAACGCCTGGATGCCGATTTGACGAGAATTCGCTCTGCCCGAGATGAGTTACTTGCTGATCTTAGCGTGCGAAAGGCCAAACAGGACCAGGATGATGCAGGTATCGAGCATTTGAAAGAATTGGTTGGAGCAAAGGATGATCGTATCACATCTCTCGAACTTGAAGTTGAACGTCTGAGACAAATCGCCGAGCAATCATGCCAACCCACACCAGGACCGGAGATAGATTCATTAAACCTCGAAGAATTGCGTGTCAAGTATGATCTTCTTCAACAAGGTTATGACTCGATCAACAAAGAATTACCTGCCCTCCAATCCGCGTACAAGCGAGTCCAGGCCCTGACGAGCAAGAAAGTAATGGACTTCACGGCTCTCGAAGAAAAGGTTTCGGTTTTGGCTGCCGAAAAGAGCAAGGCTGACCAAAAATATTTCGCGGCCCGAAAGGATATGGATATTCGCCTCGCAGAAGTTCGAACTTTGAAGAATCAAAACGCTAAAAGTTCTGAGATAATCTCCCAACTCAAGGATGTAGAGACATCTGATCGAACTTTGTTGAGCAATTTGGAGAAACAACTGAGTGATATGAGACAGTCCAATGCCTCTATCCTGGCTGAGAACAAGAAGTTGGAGGTATCGAGTAGAGAGGCCACAAGCAAATGTGAAAGCTTAAAGAACCAAGCAGCAGAATTGACCAACCTTCTTAAATCCAAGGATTCCGCGAACTCTGGTACCAAACAAAAAATTCACGCGGTGGAACTAGAGAATGAACAACTTCGGGTTCGATGTGAACAGATTCAAAAAGATCGAGATACATGGAAACAAAAGAGCTTGAGCAACCAATCTGGTGAGGAGGAAATGCTCAGAGTAGGTTTTCATCATTGTTGTCTATCATGATCTTTTACTAACACAATATAGACTCTTGCATTGTGTACCGTTTGTCGTGCAAATTTCAAGAACACTGTTTTGAAGACGTGTGGGCATCTCTTCTGCAATTCGTGCGTGGATGATCGGATCTCCAACCGTATGAGAAAGTGTCCTAATTGCGCTAAACCTTTCGACAAATTGGATGTCATGACCGCTCATATGTAATATATGATGGTTTCGAATTCAAGAAAGGGGTTTAATTTAGGTTATTGGGAAGTTGTATGATTTTTGTTTCAGGAAGTGTGACGAAGAGCCGCACTGCACATTTGAGCGAGGACTGGCTTTTGCTTGAGTGTAAAGGAATCCGTCCGCATGTATACCATTTTTTCGCGCCCTCACATTAAATGTGATGAAGTCCTTTTTTCTTGTTTCAATCAGGAAATTTCTGAAATAGAAGCAGACAGCGATGGACTTTGTATTTTAAGATAGCAAATCGGTTGAACAGGGCAGGAGGTATGCTCTTTCCCTTGGTTATTGATGCAGTGGGAAAACTGCAGTCGGCAGATGAAATAGCTCTAATAGAAAGAAATAACTATGTTTTCAAAATGAATTCTCATTGCAGTCAATCAGTTTGCATTGTATGTCTAGCGCGGTCGGGATGGAATGAATGATAGGAGACTGGAGTCAAAAGTAATCATGATACTTTCCTGAGAGATAAAATTTGGATAGCTCTACTGTATAAGACGCCAACCTTCATCTCATGATTCTTTAACCATCCCTCTCCGTATGAAAGTAGGAAAATTAGAGGCCCGGCGCCTCCAGATTGCTAAGGTAACTATCTTCTCGATGTAGAGCCGAATCCAGTATTTGACCGAGTATTAGTAGAGGGAGAGCTTGCGCTTGAGCTTCCAGATCCAGACCCTCCACCCCAGCCACTTCCACCTCCCCCGCCCCAGCTGCTACCCCCTTGATTTGATTGTCTATTCGCTCTGTTTCCTGCAAAATAACCACCAGCAGCACCTGCCGCCGCACCAGACCAAAATCCAGGCCTCCACGCCTGTTCAGTGGCACCATAGTTTCTTGTAGATCTTTTTCCAGTTCCTGGATAAGGTGGTGGGGGGTCATCATCGCCTGGTCCTCCGGGTCCTCCTCCTCCCCATCCTCCAAAACCTCCACCTCCCCCAGCTCTTCCCGCTTGACCATTAGCGGGTCCTTGTCTCCAATTTTGAACCATCGAGTAAAGAATCCATCCCAAAACTCCCCCGAATATCAACCAAAACAACAAACCCATTCCCTTCTCTACAGAGCTATCTCCACTTCCACCGTCCCAAAAGCTCTTTCCATACTTTGCTTCGCCCTCCTCCGTCAATAACAACCTGTATTCCACAGCACAACTACCCTTCAGCACGTATTCATCATCCTTGCTATCATATCCCTCACATATAACATCCGTACTTCCTAGCTTGAATTCCTCGGGAAGATTCGCAGTGCAGGACCATTGAATATCTTCGGAAGAATAATCGGATCCTTGGTTGGTACAACGCATGACGTCAACTTTGTAATGTCGACATGCAGGGCCGCTACATGATAGCTGTGGAACAGCTGAGACTCGTCGATGGGAGGTTTGAGCATTGTCGCGTAGAGTGAGAGTTTTTACTTTTGATAGTAAGATGGCATTCTTGGGTTTGGAGGCAGCCGTGGTGAGAGGGGTAAATGTGAGGAGGGTGAGCAGAGCCGGGTAAAGAAATGGTAAAAAGAGCATTTTTACTGTAATTGTTCTGGTTATTTTTGAAAGTGGTTTCTCATGGTATTTAAAAAAAGAAGTACGGTATCAAGCGATGCGAGATCAAGTGAATCCTCGTAAGAAAGGACAGATCATCAACATAGATATACATTCAAGGCAAGTGTAACGAGCAAGTTACTTATTTTCCTTTGGTGGCGTAAGTTATGATATCAATCAGCCTTGCGCTAAGATCGTTCACCGCCTAGCAGGGGTCCTATACTGCCGAAACACATTAAATCACATGAATGAATGCACTTGCCAACTCAACATGTATGAGACCTAGTTCGAGTATATAAACTCAATATTTGTTAGACCTCACTTCAAGTATCAAAACATACACACAGATTCCATCAATCATCATGCGACAAAGAATAACTTTCCTTCAACAGCCTCAAGATGCAGTTGACCCCCAATATATCAAAATTTCTCAAGACTCTCTCACAGCAGGACGGGTGAAAGCTGCGAGAGAGGATCGAGTTACCTTTAGCTTTAGCGAGCTTCCTGAAGAGATATATGGAGTATTAAAAGCATCTCATGAACTTCACATTCGTTGGGTCAGTCCGAATCAATACGACACAGCTTCACCTCTATTGTCAAGACTTTCTCCAGGTCTTCACGTGTTTTACAGTCCACAGCGAAATAGCAAAAGCCCGTATGTGTTTACGTTGTCCATCGATTATATATGCTAAAACTATGTAGTGATCTTTTATGTCCTGCTTTGAAGAAAGTATTTGGAAATCTCGATTGTATATCTCCTAAAGTAGGCTCTATTTTGCCAACGACTATGATAAATTATCTAAATGATTATAGGAGTCTTTTACCAAACTATCTGTGGAACGATTTGCTTCAAATGCCGCAACACAATATTACCAACCTCTTGAGGATCTCACAACATTTATTGAATACATACAGCAAAAGATTTGCGGTAAATCAGATAAAGAGTGTCGTTCAAGAGCCGGTCGTCTTGACTACGCATCTTATGTTGATATAGATTTTGACACAATATCTCATGCATTGAACATAGTTGCATTTTGGGAACCTCAAACCTGGGAGCTTGAGGTTAGAAACACAGCATCAAATCATCGTTTAGAGGTCGGTATACTTTCGGTCGAAACACCTTTACAGCCTGAAGAACTCTCATTAGGTGGCTTCTTAACTGTAGTTGGCGAAGATTCAAAGCCATCTCCTACATTATTCGCTTTCCCAGCGAGACATCATACGACAGACACGTTCTTCACTTCTTCCTTCATGGAACCCTCTGGTCTACATCCTACTTTACAACTCATGCTCAGCTCCAGCGAACCACCTGTTTCAGACCGGGAATGTTCATTACACACACATCTAACTTTACCTCGTACCGTATTTCCCGATAAATATCAACTATCTGATCCTCTTTTCCTTGCATCTAAGAACCTAAAAGCTCTTCGCCACGTTACATCCCCAGTCGATCTTGAAGCTCCAGACTATGCAATGAGTATCTGGGGTTCTACTCTTTTACTTGAACTCGCACCACCTGAGTCTACCCAATCTTTCACGGCAGAAATTCCTCTTCATTTGCGATATCTATCTCCTACCAACAATACAAATGGATATACATCTACAGAGACTCCCCACCCTACAGTCTTCTGGGCGTGTACAGCAGACGAAGGTAGCAAATTTTCGGGCAACCCTTTTGATAGGGTCAATTTAGGTTATGATGGTCTATTTGGGCCACAAACTATGTTCTATCATGTCTCGCCAGTAGCCGTACCTGATGGTAGATTGATGAATACAGTTACTGTTCCAGTATTGGATCTGAATAAGAGTAATTGGGTAGAGATTGGAACCGCTAGCGTGGTTTCGTTGGGCTTTTTATGGATTGTGTGGTGTTTATTGAGAGTTTGGAGAGGGCAAGGATATAATAAAGTTTCCAAGGGAAAGGTTGCGAATATCAAGAAGGCACAATGAGTCAAGAGAGAGTAATGGATGAATATATATATAGACACGATCTGAGTTGATTGTATTCTCTTCTGACTATCACCTATCATAAGGCTATTCAAGCCTCTTTAATACTACATCTTTCACTATCATCTCGACTGTTATCGTCTCAACACACACTGACTCACTCTCTTATTCACTTCTGAAAAATTTCTATCAGTTTCAGTATGAGCAATTTTGTCACTGGCTCAGCATATGACTAGATCCGACTGCCTATTCTCTTTCCGACCGTACCCATAATGACCTTTGTCTCTACCCTTGAAATATACAATATATTAACCACCAAAGGTTTCCTTTCTGCATCAACCACACCACCTTAGTTATGACACTCTCCACAACAACAACAAAGATGGCTTCCTTTAAAGAAAAAACATCTCCTACATCTCTTCGCACCTTTCCACTCGAGCTCCGTCATATGATTTATCGTCTCTTATTTCAAGGTACATGGGAAGAAACCGATAGTCGACGAACGGCTCGACGATTCCTAGCCGCATTACGCGCAGATGTGGGACTTTATAAAGAAGCTCTAACTATTTTTTATAACACCAATACCTTTTCCTTGAGTTATAAAAATCACTGGCTGGGGAAATATTTTGTTCAGAGTGATGGGGTCAGATTTATGGATGTGAGAGTTGTGTCGTTGGCATCGACGTTTCGGAGAATACACGTTGAAGTTCCGCTCTCTACTTCGACTTCGGGTCCTATTAATGGGTATGTTTTTTCTCTCTTTCACTTCATCATATCTCCGTTGATTTCGGTATATAAAGTTTTGTAGCATAAACTAACACACCCATAGTCTTCCCTCCACCTCCCCAACCTTCGACCGCACAGCCCGAATCATCCGCATGGCGCAAAACCTCACATATCTCCACGTCGAACCCACCGTCAACAGCGGCTGTCGCACCCAATGGCTCGCTCTCGTATGCGATCTCATCGGTCCTACCGATTCTTGTCCTGCTCTCCTAACCCTAAAATTCACATGGGCAGCTTATATGCTTGAAAAATACAGCTATACCGTCGAATGGACAATCCATCAATTCGATACCGTCTTCGGCACGTCTGGATATCTCGAATCCCCCTCAACCGGCCACAAAGCATCCTGGATATGGCAACACCATGGCAAAGACGCCGGCCGCGTCCTAAAATGGGGCAACCACGGAAAAAGCCTCGCGAGAATCGAAATCAGTCTCACCGAAGTCGCAGCCATGCGCCAACGCGATCTCATGTCCCACGACGCGGGCAGGATCTGGCAATTTCGACACGGTCGCTCCTTTGTGTATGGTGTGCGTCCGAAATGCTGCATTTTGATCTTCGCAATGCCGCTTCCGGGAACAGGGGCGTATGACCCGCCGTCGGAGGGTTTTCAACATAGCAGTGGAGAGATTTTCAGACAGGGGAGTGGAGCTGAGTTACCTATCTTGTTGGATGAGACAGATATCGATGAGGATCGGGGGATGTGGAGACCGGTTTCGATGGAAAGTTTGCTGGCGATGAAGAAACGCTGTGAGGAGGACCAGGAAAGAGGTTCACTTATCCATCACCAGTCGAGGGAAGAAAGTCATCTCACGAAATGGCTTTACGATCAAGGTTTCGAATGTCCCGTCGATACTGTAGCGAAGTTGAACACGACTCTCAAATGGGCCCAAAAGCAAGAAATGTATGGAAATCCCTCTCAGCGCGGTTCAGAGGGCAATTTGCAGTATATCTCAAAGCCCGAAGGTGTAGATATCGATTCGGACTTCCTCGCCACCTTCGCAGATGGACTTGCAATTTCGCGTCCGGAAGGAGAAGAGTTCCATCCTACGATTAAGAGGCGCGTACCCGGTGTTAAATACGATAGACGGAATGGGAATAAATATCATTCTGCGCTTCCGAGTAATTGGGACTGTGCGGATAGCGATGAGGGAATGGAGAAGGGGGAGGAGGTGTTTCTCGAGGAGAGTGAGAGGAATGATCGATTGGCGAGGGATAGAGTGTATGCGGAGAGTGGGGGAAGTGGGGAGACGGTTGTGCTGGAGGATTTGGTATTTGAACCTGGAAAGGGGAGATGGGAGATTATTCGTTGATGAGGGGGGATGAGGGTTTGGGAGCTGAAGGCGCTTGAGTCATGGGAGAGATGGTAAATAGATGTTTCTGGGTATAATATGGAGTTTGGAGATGTGTACGGAAGATGTATGAGCACTCTATATGTATGGGGCGTTGGCAGGTAAAGCATTGTCGCTTAAGATACCCTGGGAGTCATGATCTGGAGTACAAAGGCTTTACTTCCAAAGCCAAAAGCATGCAATACCAGTAGGTAACCGTTATTCAATTCCATTTCCATTTTCAGGATTTGGATGTCATTATTGTACCTAGAGTTGCAGCAGTTCATTAATTGATTTTTTTACTCATTCAAAATAAAAAGCATCTCAAGAAATCATAATTAAATCTTAACCTCCTGACTTGCTTTAGTTGAAGTTTCATGGCCACAAATATCATGAGTTTATGGTATTAACACTCTACATCCAGACATTCAAATTCAAGTGATTTACAAACAGTAATGCATCTGACTTCAAGTATTTCCATAAAGAAATTTACTTTTCATTTCCAAAACAGTAGGTTCCTACCCATTAAAGATAGAATTCTAATCGCTTAAATAATTCTAATTGCCAGAATTTCCATTTCAATCCCCATCTTCAACCCGCATCCTTAGAACCATTTATACCTCCTTCCAGACTATGGCACTTGGTCCTTTCAATCCCAACTCTCTTAGTCTCCTGATATCATCCAACGTGCTCTCCCTAATTGACTCATCATTCTCACGTCTCATTCAACACAACGTCAATAGTACTCTCCACATTTGTAATCGAGACTGTGTAGCGCGAGGTTGATCGAGAGAAACTTTGGTTCAACATAGCATCCGTCTAGTGAAGCTCTGGAAGTCCATATCGCTCCCTCAATTAAAAACAATAATGTACCGACAGATCATGATCTTTTTCCACTATTTCACTAATGGTAGATGCTGAATGCCATTCTCTCCGCTTCGCATCCGAATGAGCTGATTTGAATTGCCGAACTAGATCATTCCTCCATTCCGTTTCCCATTCCCTCGTAGTAGGACCTGATGAATTAACAGTTGCAAGTCTCTTCTTATCTTTCATCGGTACATAAAAACGGAAATACTTTACGAGATGATCTAGAATCAACCCACTTCATCTAATGTGACTTTCTTCGAATGTGATTGATAAGATGGGAGCTGGATGACTATCATGTTGAGGCGATTCTGCTAACTTTTGACAAACTTCTCTCGAAGCATTGACGGAACGTTCTGAGACGTTCTGAGTAGTTTACATATATATTGATCGATTTTCCTGGCGAGAAACGTGGGAGATATTCTGCGGGCAGAGGCAATGTGTTAACAAGTGAGAAACACAATCTATGGCTCGGGTTAGGAGGAAATCTATCAACAGCTTGCAAGAGGTCCATTCGCTCTCCGGGCACGTCCAGTTCATCCATTGGATTAAAGAAACTATCATTATGTCATAAATTGACATCGTTCAGACTGATTTAGAAAATTCAAGAGTGGTTGCATCGAAACTAAAGACACAAACTCACTTTAGTCTCTGTAAATGTATTATGATTCGTAAGTTTTGAACATTGCGCAAGAACCTCAGTTCATAAGGGGGTCTAATAAGACTCCAACGATGGAACTCACATACGTTGTACTTGTAAAAAAACTGGTAGGGCCTCAGAGTATAAGATACGATCCCCTTCAAAGCTTTGGGAAAGTTTGGCGATTTTTCGTGCCAAGAATCGCAGAGAACGTAGAAGAAGGTGATAGCTCGCACCTTTGAAGGGAATTTTTGTAATCCATCAGAACGAGATTTAATTCTCTGGGCTCTTTGAATACTTGGAATTTGATGCACTGGAACGGGATCCATCTGCCCTCTTCTTTTCACATTACGTGAAGTAGGGAATGCCATTTCGAATGAAATTAATGTGATAATTCTGCAGATACACTGTTGATGTCAAGCAATATGAAATGAGTTATGAATATCTGTAGTTGTAATGTATCAGAATTCAAAGAAAGAAAAACGAACTCACGATCAACTTATATCTGAAGGGTTACACTGATAAATCAGCAGAGGAAGGAAGGCACTACATAGGTAGGTCAAGCTAATAGGAAATTGAAAAGAGGAAGAGCTACCAATTGAAGCATCCAAAGATTAGTGTTCCAATCAGGCATCTATTTTTTGAAATCTGAATGTATTCAATAAGTCGAGACTTTAATCATATCGACGAGAAGTAGCTGATTATGAGATCAGGCTTACCCAAATTTCGTCTCACCCTCGCTTGATCTTCAGGTCTCTGAAGAGACGAGAGAACCTCAGAATGAGATCTGCCTTTAGTTTTATATGAATAGCAATTCAAAGCTCCATGATATGCAGCAATCGAATCACGAATAATAAGTAGCAAGAAAATCACTGGTTATTCGTTACACATTCCATGCCATCCTCAACCCCATCATTCTATCCTCCCACCAGCTCATCTTCAACGAAGAACGCACACTCATACTAATACTTCCACTCACACCAACTCAGCCCAGCCCAGCAACTAAATATTAACCCGCACCACCTCTCTCCGTTCACTACTTCTACTCCTATCATAATCCATCACTTCTCAATCTGATATTACAACCACAACAATAGCTTAAAGACAAAAGTTGCCTATTCCATACTTACATACCTACATACATACATACATACATACATACATACATACAGCTTCCATATAAATACACCTCTCTTTCACCCCTCACAACAAAACAAGCTATTCACCGCACTCCCTCCAAAATTTAGAACAAGACAAATATTGATCTATAGATACCTGATACACTAGTCTCGCTGTTAATGATCTTCTTTAGACTCCAAGATTAAAGGTATATATGGACTAAACAGAGTAAGCTAGGTAGCTACTTGAGATATATAAACATTGCAACATAATAACACCATTCTCGTCTTCAGGATCTGAAGGGATCATTCTATTATTGCATTCGTACATATATACTTATGCTTACATGAACCATCCATCCCACGCAAGATAACCTCCACAATATAACCTTCATCTCCACCTTTCCCCTATCAAACCAGCCAGCATATCCACATGTCGAAACTTTCCAAACGCCTTCTTTTCCTTTTCCTTCCCATCTATCCATCTCTATCCACAGTATATCCCGGATAGATAGAGCACCCTAACTATACTCCATACTTCCCACATCCGATACAATTCACCACTCCACCCCAGACTTCTCAGTGCTCAATATCCGAGCAAACTCCCTTTCCTTCCCTTCCCTTCCCTTCCTTACTAACACCACCCATCTACTTCGCTTACCTCACCACCACCACCACAACAGCATCTATCTCTCATTACCAAAAATCAACATCAAAGATACCAATGCCTATCAACCATAAAGAGACAAGATAATAATCAAACCTCAGAATACAGATCACTTCAAACTTCAAACCCCAAATCTCAAACTCCAAATCATCTCTGGAATACTCAACACTTCTTCCTTCTTCCCTCCGAGCGACAGAGAGACGCCGGTGAGTGCATACATCAACAGAACACATCTCCACTTTCAAGACTCTCAACCAATTCATTCTCCAATTGTTAATATCAGAATTGACATTTTGATTATTCCATCTCTAGTCAATAATTGTAAGTATATTCCTAAAACAAACAATCCAATATATCAAGCGATAGTCAGAAGTTCATTTGTGTAATGTCCTGTTATTTTTACGCCCACTAGTGAGAGTGTATAGTATCCGGAATGAGTCGAGTCCTCCTCCACACCAACCTATATCTAATCTATTCGATACTATATCACTATACACTATTCTCCCAAGATAATATTCTTAACATATTCTTAATCCGCATCTCCATCTCCAGCTCCCCTATACCAAATGAAACGACAAACCTATCCCCACTACACCCTTCCAACTTCAATATCCATCCATCCCAAATAACTACTCACGCACAATAGCCCATCAAATTACCGACCGCTACTCCCAAAAACCCCAAGATCACAATCCCCAAGAAACATTCAAACTTCCAAACTTGCAAAATGAATGATCAAACTTGCAAAATAGATAAACAAACTGAAAAAAATGAAAGATAAATGATAGAACTACCCACCCCCTTTCCCTTTCCCTTTCCCTTTCCCTTTCCCTTTCCCTTTTTTACTTCCCCCTCTGATTTCCCGTCCCTCTCATTCCTCTTCCCCATCCATCCATCCATCCATCCATCCTACCCACTCTACCTACTCTACCTACCCACCACCACCACCATCAAAAGAAAAATACTACCTACCTACCCACGACGACCACCACCACCATCAAAAGAAGAACACTACCTACCTACCTACCTACACATTTACCTAGTACCAACCTAGTACCAACCCACTCAATATCCAACGTACTCATATCCCTACCAAACAGAAAAAAGCACCAACTCCAAATGTTTCGGAGCGTAGCGGAAGAAACTGATGCGTCGGATTTTACAACCCTTTTGTATAGCGTGATGTGTATTCGTTGTCTGTGTTTTCAAGACCCAGGAATTCATTTGTGCGTAATCACATGATACCTTTTACGGGCTCAATTGTATAGGGAATTGAAAAATAATAATAACAAGGAAACAAACGATTTCTAATCATTATACGCTCCGAAACATAGGCGAGATCCCTCGCCCCCAATATCACAACATCACAATATTACAACCATACCACAGCAACTTAATATTTCATAGCTTGCGCTATTTATCGTATTGTATTGTATGGTAGTTATTTATACTTCCTATCCAGTCTTGACAAAAATCAGTGAAATCATTTCACATACACCTACAGATGCACTCTGCAGTTTTACTTGCTATCCTCTATAAAATTCTCCCCTACCCTTCAGAATTTCCCCCTACCCCCTCTCTATCTCTCCCCTATCCTCACCCCCATCTTCTTCCTTCTTCACACAGTGACAAAATATTCCTCTCTGAGCGGAAAATGCAAAGTGCTCGAATCTCACTCTCACTCTCACTCTCAACCCAACATTCCACAAATTTTTACTCCCCCTCCCCTTCCCCCTACAAACTTCCCCCTAACCCAAAACCCTAAACCACACCCTCTCTCCCTCCACCCAGTCCCTCACTTCTTCTGCCTCGTAATCTCAAAAACCTTCGTCAATCCATCCACCACCGTCTCCACATTCATCGTAACCAACGGCATCTTCTCATAACTACCCTCCTTCATAATTGCCACCAATGCCAGATACTTGTTGACCTCTCTCAACATAATTGGTCTCTTATCCGCCGTAAGTACAATCACACTTTCCGCATCCTTACATGCTATTTGATCTTCCAACTTCTTATTCCATGGTGGTCCTTCTAATTTCGAGATATATTCCGGTGATCGTTGATATCCATATATTTCGGATACGTCGACGATAACATCAATATAATCGCTACAGATTTCGTAAGAAGGCATATCGACCGGAGAAGAATCGGTTGCGATATATATCTTGGAGAGAACATCGAAAAGGTATGCTTTTTCGAAACGACAATTGCGACAGAGATCATTGAGAAGAGCTTCGAGAGTAGCAAGATGAGGAATCAATTTTTGAATGACTTTACTAAAGGCTTCAAAGATAGAATGGTTGTAGATAGATGTGAGGTGAAAATTGACAGGTGCATTTTCCATTCCTTGATCCGAGAGTTCATCTTGAATCCGTTGCATGATGTCGCGTTGAATATCGAGCATGTAATCATCTGATAAACCATCAACTTTGTGAATGAACACTTCAATGTTAATGTTTGGGAATGATTGATGAAGGTTGTAAATGGTACTGTTGAGACGAGCAATGGCTTCCAAGTAATCATCTTGAGCATCGATAACCCAAATTAAAGCACCAATTTCACCAAAGATAGCATCAACATCGAATTGAGCATCTTGGAAATCGATTTGACCGGGGAAATCCCAAACCTGGAAATCCATAAAGGAACTTGGGCATGTTAGTAGGTACCATCATAACAGAAAGTCTTCAACTTACTGCATGGAATCTTTTTGAATCCTCGCGGTAGATTCGAGAAAGAGAGTTTCATTTGGAGGCATCTTATGAAATACCACGCTCGATATCGAAGACTTTCCAGATCTGTAGAAAATTAGTGTACAATTCCTTCAACTCTGATATCTCAGATTACAACTGACCTTCTTTGACCCATCAATAATAATCTAGGTTTGCCTTTTGCGGCAACACCAGGTGCTGGATCAACTACCTTGGTAGCATCTTTCTTTTGGAGAGCGGCACGATTCTGTTCATGAAGAAATTCAAGATTTAGTGATGCTGGACTAATATGTCGAACGGGACCCATTCTAGGAGGACCATTATAGGTTTGATTCTCCTTGGTACGTCTACGCCCTATTTGTAAAACAGAAGTAGGAGAAGGAGACATTTGACTAATATTAAAAAGAAACAATAAAACAAATATCGTACAAGTAATAAGTGCAACTTTGCGAATGAGTAATACAGGAATAAGTGATTAGGTGATAGAAAAGATGTGACAGCATGAAGTCGTAAAAAGATGATGTGATATCGGCTGAATGAAATCCCAATGTTTGCTTCTTGTATGTGGTGAGATGTTGTTTGCCGAGAAAGATCAATATTCAAGAAACATTAAAACACAACAATCCAAACCCCAACTCCTGATAGAATCCCACCAGCCTTGCCAAAGTACAAATTACAAACTCCAAGCCAACTTCCACCGTTTGTTTGTCCAACCTCAAAGACTGGCACTCATACAAAAGTCTCGGATAAGTACCAAGTTGTACTCGGTCTTCCAAATTCGAGATTGTGTAGAGGAATCTAGAAACGGGTATGCACCGAATTCTAACACGAGAATGACTCTTGTTGAATCCTTTGAGTGACACTGGTCAAAGGAATATGAATCTTGAATTATGTATCCTTCACTCCAAAGTATGTAGGTATGAAAAGGATGATCGAATAAGGCAATAAGAGAAGCCAACAATGATGAATATCAACTCCTTTGATATCATTGAAACTTCAGCTTTGTTTATGTATGTAAATAATACGTACCACCACACCACCAGATTGGCAAAAGAAGAAGAAGAAGAAGAAGAAGAAGAAAACATTACACATTACAAGAAAAAGAGAAAATGCAAAGGGGTACCTAGTGGAGCCAACACTCGTCACATTTTCAATCCAAGGTCGAAAAGCAGAGACAAAAAATCGTGGCCTGAGTGAGAGAAAATCAAATATTGGTACCACTCATGATAAGAACCACATCCCCGGGAAGCGCAAAGAATGCCAACAACCAATGTTCAATTTGAAGAGAGAGGGGAGAGGTAAAAAGGAACGAGAGAGAATGTAAAGTGGAAATCGTGCGGAGAAAGAAATACGATAAAATAAAATAAATAAATAAAATAAAATTCTTCTTCATACCTCCATGATAGATGAGATCTATTGGTATTCCTGGTGGTGTATTTATGTATGTATATGTGTGTGTGTGTGTGTGTGTGTTTGTCCTTGCTGGAGTGTTAGGTGGGTGGGTGGTGTGTATGTATGTATGTATGTATGTGTGTGTGTATGGGTGGAGAGGAATCAAAAAGTTTAAAAGATCCCTTGCTGAATTGAATGAATTGAATGAATAGATTGAGATACTTTCCGAGGCTGATATCTGAGGGTTGAAACTACAAAATCTCCAATCAGTAAGCTGCATCTTGACATCTTGACATCTTGATATCCTGACATCATTGCATCTTTCTAGATCCTCTATTATCTTGCAAGACCATGTTGAATGATTCAAACCCAAGATGTGCTGTCACATCAATCGAGCCGTGTCAATATCTCAGAGACGTTATGCCAGGTGGTGGCTGGTGGTTTCCCAGGGGGGCTGAACAAATCACTCACTAAATATTTCTTTTGTTTCAGGCTCTTCCTCTTTTCCTTATGTTGAGACTCGAAAATTACTGCATCTCCTCATGAAACCAACGGCATTGATGTATTTGACTCTTTCGTATCTCAATCGAAGTGCTTATTGTCGTGGGTTGATAAAGACGTCGTTGAAGAATTTTTGATGATGATTGGGAAGATGGAGGTTGGTTGGTGGTCTATGCATCAAGTGGTGAGTAGATAAAAAAGGTGAAGAAGTCACAACACAAGTAATCCAACCGAGGAAAGAAAGTGAATGTGTATTGAGTACTTGATATCATCCCGTCTATCATCATTGAAATGTCTACCGACCTACTGACCGACCTACCTACCTAGACAACATCTCAAAAGATATCTCTCTGACACTCACTCTCACGTCCATCCATAATCAAAGTCATCATACCTTCCTAGTATCTCCAAGATATACTCTCACCCAAAAAACCACAGCAAAAGCCACACCCAGCCACAGCCATCCACTATCACTATCACAAACATAACCATTAATTATATAATCATTGGTTACTCTCTATCCAATTCAATCCACTCCAATCCATTCCAGTACCTCCCACCCGTAGGGACGTAACATGAGACCTTACCACACTATACTATAGAATAGAAAGTATAGAATAGAAAGTATAGAATAGGAAGTATAGAATAGGAAATATAGAATAGAAAGTATAGAATAAAAGACATAGAATAGAACATATAAAATGGGATGGGTTATTATAGTATAATATAATCTAAAATCCCTACCATGGACTTGATACCTAGGTACATATATACATGCATACATACATACATACATACATACACACAAAGATTTACCACGAGGTCAAAATCAATCCGCATATTCTTCCCCCTCATATTCATGTCTCACACGACGAGCATCCACTACAGTAATTCATTCCAATATGCTCATCATTCAAGTGAAACCTTGATTGTATTAATATTCTGCCTCCAAGTCAAGCCTAATAGCAAAAACCAAGAGCAGATCAACTTTTATATCCTAATATTAACATTATTCGTTCCGTTCCATACCCCCACCCCATGAATCCCTCTTGTAATTTATGTCCATAGTCAGCATGAGAGAAGCCCCTAGTAATATATCCATAGAGACCACCTTGCCATTCTTGTAATATGACGCCGTATCCAACCAGTGAAGCAATAACCCTTTCACAAAGTATTCTCCTATCCCATTGATCGTATCGATCTTTTCCATCCATGCATGTATTGCAGGTATCACATTCCCTGTAAACTCCGTCGCTACACAGATAACCATAATGCAAGCACTTTTATACTTTTGTGGGTCGCTAGACCACCTCTTCCCCCATTAACTTAAAATTCCCTTAAAGATGTTTCATCTGAACCACCTTCTCACGTATACCAGCTCACTATCTTCAAGACTTGGACTTGCTTCCAAAAACTGCAGCCATAAAACTTTTTCTTCTCCCCAACTTCCGCACGTTCAACGACTTGCTATCCAATGCATTATCATTAGTTGGCATAGACGGTAATGGTGGTGTTGCCCTCGAACTGACGGATGGGGTATATTCTTCATGGGTTTGTAAATGCCTGGATTTTTGACTCTTGGAGGACTTTGCAGCTTGTCTCTTACTCTTGACACTTCCCGACGAATGTAAGTTGCGGAATCCCGAGGCCTCACTTGCAACTTCTCGTTCCAGTTCTTCTATCTCACCAGCAACAGTCTTCCCCTTTGTTGCGAAATTCTCCTCGGCCAATGGCACAAATTTAATAATACCACGCTCTGGCTCAACATATAATTCAGTTGTGGCCATATAATTTTGGAGTAACGATGCATTTCTCTTGTTCGTTGTTGGCTGCATTTGTGATGGAAGCCCAGTTATCGTCATAATATATGCAGGTTCGAAAGTTCCAGCTACGATGAAGCATGCCGAGTGCTTGAGAGTGACGAAAATGGAGGATTCGGGACGCTGATAGCGAGTCGAGAGAAGATTAGAGAGACTTGTGAGAAGGGTATGTTCTTCACGCATCTATTGTACAAAGTCTTAGCAGCTGATTTGGAATAGGCGGAGATGTAAGTTAGACGAGAGGAAAAGAGGAAAAAGCTTACAATAACATTTGTTACCAGTTCACAGAGAACCATGCTATCCCTGCTCACTCTTTCTCTCGCACTGCCCGCCGATTCTCGATATGCAAACGC
Source organism: Botrytis fragariae (assembly GCF_013461495.1). Taxonomy (NCBI): domain Eukaryota; kingdom Fungi; phylum Ascomycota; class Leotiomycetes; order Helotiales; family Sclerotiniaceae; genus Botrytis; species Botrytis fragariae. Next base: position 2,450,746 of record NW_023500993.1, read on the forward strand.
ATCACCATAATACTGACTTCTCTTCATTGCCAACTGCCTTTGCTCTGGTGATTTTGACACACTCGATTTCTGCATATCGCCAGGAGTACCGCGTGAAATATCTCTAGTAATTCGTTGACCTTCAAGAATGATTGGGGAGGCCGATGAGGATGGCGGACTAAGATCCATCATGTCACTATCGGCTGGTGAAGGTGGTAATTGAACGGGTAACTCAACGATCGATTGTACACACCGTGAATTACCGTTGTTATCCAACACAAAGCCCTTTTGAGAATAGATGTCAACTATCCCTTTCGAAGGTGGTTCGTATTTGTTGGATATTCGCTCGTAACTTGCCGCTGTTATTGACATTGCAATGGAAAGCTCCAAAGGTGGATTTTCGAATTAGGGAAGTATTGAAAATGCGTGAGCCCAAGCAAGACGAAGGAATGCAGGGATTTAAAAGTAGATGTCTGATGTGAATGTTGGATATTGTGATGTGCGCAGTTATAAGACAAATTGAAGTATTGAAAACCCGAGCCACGAGATGATAGACCCAGAAGGTATGTAGAGGTAGGCACCAGTCATAGAATGATTCCTCGGGTTTTCCGAAGTCGTCCGTCCTTCAAGAAGAATGCATGCGATAAGAAGCGATAAGGCTGAATACCTCGTATTTGGGATGAATGATGAGCCAAAAATGCAAGTCTGACGTGTAGTGATGATCAAAAAAGTAATGTCAAACAGATGGATGTTGTTTTTGTCAGAGAAGAGTGAGATAGAAGGGTAGCAAAGATCAATAAATGAACATTTCTCCACGTAAGATATGGAAGAGGGAGCGAAACGAGGTAGAGTAGCGAGGGTAGCAGACTAAAATAGGTCAATAGTTTTTGGCAGGTGCGGGCGGTCCTGAGCGGGCGAGAGAGGCGAGGTAGGTACTAGAGACGATCCAGACTCTTTTATGGAATATCGTGCAGGCTACAGCCAAAAGTTTAATTCTGTACGGAGTCTGTACGGAGTCTGTACAAAGTGCTCAGCAATGATACGTACAAGATCTACAATCCCGGTTAGATGGGGAAGCACTCGACCAGAGAGGTATGGCTTCTTGTCAAAAACCATGTCAAATTTGTCGATCTAAATCCTTCGACGGAGCGAGCCTTCTCGAAGTTGGGATTTAATTGATATTCTCTACATTTGATTGGTCCAGCTCCCTGCTCAAAGGCGAGGAATAGCTCAATCGGGTCTTAATCATCAAGCCTTGATACTATAAGAAGCTTGGGAAACCTGACTTGAAATTCTTCAATTCGCACAGATCAGATTAAGGTTGGAGCTTGATCCTTCTCTGCGATAGACTTCTGATCCGCGATACCGACATACCTCACTTGGGACCTAGTAGCCATTGGCACGTACATAAGTAATCTGGCGAACGGGTATCTCTTCAACCAAATCTCCAGAGAGACCCTCAAACCTTCAGATTGCGTCTGTAAGATACCATTTGTCTTTGCCACGATGGTGAAGAGATCCCTGCGTATACGAATAGAGATGACGAAAGAAAGTATCTGTGGTTTAGGAGGTTCCAAATGATTCAAGTGTTGTGTACCTAGGTAGGCTGGTAGGTCCGCATCATTTGCACTCGTCGATTAGGTAATCCTATTCGGTGTATCGTCCCGTTGGTACATTATCCATATAACCATCCGTTCATCCCAGGATTAAAGTAAAGTAAGCAAAAACATCCATACCTACTCGTGCTGCTACCACCCATTCTCAAACAGCACATTATGATCATCATTAGTATAAACTTTCCTTCCCAACCTATCTCCTACATTTCCCATCAAAATCAAACATAATTCCTTCTTTCCATCTATCCATCCCGTCCTGCCGTAACAACCTACCCTGTCCCTTTCCGTGAAACGTCTCCTTCCCATCGCAAATCCCACCTACCACATTCAACCACTATATCTAGTATCCCGTATATTATCGGTCCCTTACAGCATCGGATACAAGAATGTATTTTTACATTGTTATAAGTTAATATTATTACTCCGCTTGCTGCGCTTATGAGGCCAAGCCGAATGACAGAAAACTGGAATCAGGACTCGTCCATCTACATGCATATACAACACATATTCCGTACGACGAATGATTATCAGATCAGCAACAGAAAGCTGGCCATTCGCGCAATCGCCATAGAAAGAAGAGGAAACCCCCCTAGGACAGAGATCAATTCCAGGGCCTCACTTGCAGGAAATTACAGAGTCAGAAGTCGTGAAATGTTACGTGCATGAATGGTGACAAGTAGGCTCTGGGGCGGTGGCAGTGAGGAGTGACAATGAGTACGAGATTTAAAGTGATTTTTGAGCTGGGTGTGACAACGGACATTTCGTTCCTAAGGTTGTGTGATGGTGTGGGTGTGTGGGTGTGTGGGGGATTTACGTTGTGCTGGTTTTCATTTGTTAGGTACTCAAAGTGAAATGCTAAAAATTGGTAGTGAGGCAAATACATATGTATTCGAGATATAGGAGGATCAACCGAATACAAAAATGTTTCTAGAGGGTAAGGTAATTTTTCATTGCTTACAACTACAACTACACCAGCACATTGATCAAATTTCTACTACAAAAGATACCCACACATTTCGTGTTATACACGTCGTATCTAGTTTTACCAAGAGACGACCCACCGTATAGCCAAGACCTCAACACTATCAACCTCAAATCAAATACCTTGCTTAATCTTCTGTCGTACGATCTCATCTCTCTCCCATATTATCACTGTGGCTGCTCCAATTGGACCAGCTATCAATGTCCAGACACCAATTTTAACCAATAATTTTCTCCTCAAGGCCCCGACTGGATTCCCCTTCCCTGCGAGCATCTGTCGGATCTGATTTGAAGGAAGACTCGTGTCAGGATCTGCGATGGAATTTTCGATCGTAGCATTGCGATATAATAAAATAGCCCATAACAAGAGGGCTGTTGAGCCAGTTGCCAAATCCCATTGAAGAAATGTGTGAGCACCATTTGCTAAATCCGAGACCCGATAAGAAAGTGGAAAGGGAAAGTAGGGAACATAGATATCGAAGAAATTTAGGCTAGCATAAGGAGAAAGCTTGGGTAGAATATCTGTAATGATTGAGGCGGGGACAAGAGCAATGAGGAGAATTGGAAGATGCGTCAATACACATAAGGTAAGGGTGAAGCGGTAGACATGCTTTGCGCTGCTAAGGTATAATGCTCCTTGTGGTGCTGGTGGTTGTTTGGAATCTTTGGAAGAGAGCTTCGGTCCAATGAATTGAAAGAATGAACGAAGTGTCCATTGGATGATGACTGTCCAGAGTGGAAAGGGTTGCCACAAAGCAATGAGTTTTTGATGGGTTTGTCCTGAAACCTGAGATGGGGCATCAAGGCCCATAAGGATAGATGGAACAATGTATGCTAGGGTGACTGAGAGTGGTAGAATCTTTAGATCCAGGGACGAGATGAGTAGAACGCTATTCGAATGCGTCCCTGGAAATGGTTTTGCGATTGGCGACGTTAAGAGGTGGATGAAAAGGTAGAGTGGTACCGTAACTGCATAGGTAATGTTTTGAAAGATTAATCCAACTGTTCCGATGCTGTGTAAGGTCAGTAATCTTCCTTGAAATATACATCATCTGATTCGCCACGATGAATGTATCAAATAGAATCACAGAAATCAGGAATAGATAGCCCTGTGTTCACGTCAAGGATCACCTACAAACTAACAGCCCTTCCCTTATTCCCAATTCTCAAACTTTCCATCACCAACAACGTCCACGCTGCTCCGAATTGTCCCAGTCCATAAAAACTATTCAACCATAATGCAGCATTCCTACTATCAACAACCGGGGCAAAGAAAGTCACGAGAACAGTCAATTGCCTATCGAGAGCTCTGATCCCCGTATAATCTTTCAATAACAAATATTTCGCATTGGGGAAAACGGCGGAAGGTGTTTTTTGTCTAACAAGACTGGTGATGTGTTCGAATGTCCCATTTCTGCCTCCAATGACCAAGGTTCCGAAGAAGCCGATGAGAGATAGAATAGGGAGGGCGAAGAGTGTTATGGTACGAAGTTGGAGGTGGTACCATTTGCTAGGGTTGTGGCCGGTTAGGTGAGTTGGTGAGCGAGGGGATGTAGGTGGAGAGGCACCCGATGCGCGTGGAGATACGATGGACTGTGAATCTTGTAAGCTAAGATTCTTGAATTTCATACTCATGCATACCATAGTGTTCAGATCATCAAGCAATCGACAAATGAGAGAGAAATGATACAAATACTTCGTGATAGCAATAAAACTCAAATGTCGACAGAAAAATAGAAGACAGCTGGCCAAATAAAAACATACCAAAGAAAATAAAAGAAATCCCTTACCTTTCCATCATTATCAATCTCTTTTTCTTTTTTCGAGTCAGACGAATCCATATTTACATATCTTATGAGTTTAAGGCATGCTGAACAGAGAGTGATTCGTGATGTCTTATAAGGTAGACTAATGTGGATCCGAGGCACCTGACTTGCGCTTTGCAGGGATCGGGGGAAGGGATTTGATGTCTATGTCAACGACATCGTAAATCTTCGACGGCTTGTCGTACTTCAGTCTCTTGTCCAAGCTTTGGGGATTCTCCAATTTTGTGTAGATTTTGGTCACTGATACTCAATTCGTATAAATCTACCGTGGGCAATGAGAATCTAACACGTGGTGAAGTCCTATTGCACCAGTCGGTAGGTGAGGGTTCATATGTAAATCTGTTCACCCACCTTTGGAGATCTCTCACATATCTTATATCTTCACTTGATACATATTACAGCCCCTTTTATTTTCTCACTTCGAGCTCACCAGTCCCGAGTTTGTAGCATAATGCACGATGTTCTTAATCACATGTCTGGGACGAGTGAGGAGTCTTGATGGTGGAAAATAGGCTAGTGTTCGTGAATGTTGACTCTTGTGATTTCCTCTTGTTCTGTATATCTATCATTTTGGAGGGGTGGTCGGATATTCCTGGGCTTAGTAGGCCTTACTTTCCTCCTTCAGTCGCATTGAGAATCTTTCGGGGGAGGCTGGTTTCATTTACCCAACGCGTGTTATTCACATTTGGTGGCTTTGCACTCAGAACGACGATCCATATAAAGTCCATTCATAAAATTAGTCTATAGAACATAATGAAGATTGCGGATTATAAGCCTGTGGCCTGAACATCGCCGTCGATTCAAGATGATATAGTGCTGATCTGGGGCATTATAAACACCATAAATAGGGTGTGCATCGTGTGAATTTTGTGTGCATCAAGCTGGCTTCAGTAAATGCCTGGGAGATACTTTCTCGACGAATTTCTGCCCATATTTAAGATGACACTGTCATAGACACAGCATCCATCGAAGGTGAAGGAGTCATAAGCTTTGAAAATGATTCAACTCCCATCACCGCACATTCAGACTTATTACAACATTCACAGTCCCGCCAATATCACTCCTTCTGAATCGAAATGCTTATAGGCATTACATGGGTAATTCTCTAACTGGACACTGGGTGAGCAAGTACTTCCAAATAGAGGCAGGCCTTAGAGTCCCATCGTAGAAGATATTGGGGAGTGTCCGTCACAATATCTTAATTGTCGAATTAGTAATATTGCATGATCTTTGTGTTAAGCAGAGTGGCCTGTGTCTGCGGGTGAAACCCAAGTATAAAATGCATTTGGTTCTTGCCGTTGGTATGATAGGTGAGAGGGTAAGTGCTCAAATAAACTTGCAACATGCGCTCTCACCTTATCCTCCTCCCATCATTCGTGTACCAACCAGACCAACGAAAAAAAGTTTTCCGCCGCATAATTTACTTACTTTTACTATGGTTCCCTGAAGATCTGAAGAAGAAAAAGAGACAAAAAGTTATCAAGAAACATCTTGTGGGGACCCCAGCTACGATGACTGGTCCTTTGCGGCCACTGAGCGGATCTATTGTCGCGGACCGACTTAAGATACCACTCGACCACCCAAATTTGTTGTTTCTTGATGTATAGGTTGGCGAGATGAGGATATTTATAGACGAGTTGGAATGTGCTGGTTGATCAGTAGTACATAAGTCGGGGATATCGACATGAGATTTCAGAGGTGCAAAAATTCGAAGAATAGTTGACCATTAAGTCCGCGGCTTGAGAGTATTTTTATTTTATTTCTTGTGTTACTGTTGAGTGCTGGGCGGAAGGGAAAATGAGTGCTGTGGTTCTTTCGGAGGAGGGTATTTGCAGAACTTTTACACCGCTCTTGTCGCTGGCCATTATCGCGAGAGATTTCAAGATTTCAAGATTCCTCCTTTGCGCTCACAACTCTATTGGCTCCTTCAACTTGCTTACGTCAAATTCGAGAATGGGTTCAAATTTTGAGATGTGCAACAAAACTCTGCTACAAAGTATCAGGTCACGAGCTAAAGTGAATAGGTAGAGTAGAATGATCCAGAATATCTACCCCTCAAAGTTCAAATTTGCACTGCCCTTTTGAATTTTTCTGCTTGTCTTTATTCACCTTCCATTACTTCTTCCACTTCTCTCTTCCTATTGCAGCAAACCAACAACAACGACAACTTAACGAACCTCCCAAACCAGGAATGCCTACGGAGACCTGAGCGTCCCGAGGTCCATTTCACGCAGAAATCAGTATCTGATTTGGAAGACCATACTTGAAGTGAATAGCATACCATGACCAGGCACTTATAACTTCCTGAAACGACATGTTATCTAATGAAAATACTATCACCGAGGCTCAGAGCAAAATCAAGATTCACTTATTACAGATGCGGTGGAGTACCATCTGCTGCGCCTCAAAATTTGTTTATTTAATACCCCAAGATCTCCCTTCTACTTTGCTTTCTCGACCTTCAACTTCAGCTTGCAGGTCTATCTTGTAACTTCAAGTCGCAAGTTGACCTTCATCAATATTCGTGGTGCACCAGCAAAGATGCAATCACTTCGTACGATCAACGTTTTGATATGGTATGTTCGACTTCTATCTCCATCCTTTCTGTCTTTGATCAACAATATATGCCTTCCCCATCCTGCCTTCCATCAGTTATTCTGGTTGACAAAAACGTTCGATCTTACTTTTCAACTATTGCTCTATACTGACTCGACAACAGTGCATGGCAGACCTTCCTACTTAGGACCGTAAACTCACGCGGAGATTATGTCCATGTCTTCTGTTGAATGGCATGATGCTGCCACCGAGGCAACGAGAGTCAATAGCTGTGTCTCCCATCTGAGCACGACATCTTTAACTGCGAGATTCAAGCTGGTATTATACTCCTCACTCGCTGACATGGCTTCACACAATTGAGTCTTGTCGTCTCCAGCTACCTGTCTTTCTATCTACCAATATGGCACGTGTGGTCTTTGTCGGGCTCTCGTCTTTTCTGTTAGACATTGATTTATCTGCCTTCGGGATTTCCCATGTCACCTTCTAATATCAATTGAATAGCAGTGTTCTGCATCGCCGTAAGTTTTCACTTTCATTCTATCCTTTATTGAAAAGTTTATACGACTAATCACACAATAGGTAGATGATCCGCAGAGTTCTAAACTCTACAACCATACCATGAGCTTGGTTAAACCACAAACCAAAACGCTCGACAATCTCGACTGCACGGTTTCAAGAGTTTCCCCCATATCGTTTGATAGTCTCGGTCTTTGTCCGGAATGACAGAAAACTACCACCGACAAAGCTCAGTGCTAAAAGCAAGGCAATCTCGAGCAACAATCTGTGCTATCTCCTGCACACCACGACTGGGACCTTTAGTCCGCTCAAATATGTGAAGTTTTCGAGCCTCACCTCCGATAATTGGGTTTCTTCTCACCGAGTTGCTCACCCGACGGCTGTATACCTAAGCATACTCTCTCAAATCAGTTACAAAGACCTCTGGAGTGAGTTTCTTGCCCGAGCGCTGTATACTCAGGTATGTTCCGTCAACCCTTTCTGGGGAATCTCTTGATTGAGTTTCCCCTCGATGTTCAGATCACTCTGTGGTGCGTTAGCACTGCAAAAAAAAACCTTTTTCACTTCCAGGTTGCGTGCCTGGAAGATTATAAACAACGCATTGACACATACCGAAAACTCTTAGCTCTGTAGTCATCGACACGGGAAATACTGAGTACCAAATTCCCTCGTGTTTTCGAATATCTTAAGATCCTTGGAAGGTCACGATTCAGGATGTCTGCCATCAATATTTACCAGACTCTGAATATCCGTCTGGTAGGACGTTAATCTCCAAACGATAAGTTTCGCATATTGTGATTACACAATACAGTACCTGCAGGACATAAACTCGACAATTTTTATTGGCAACCTATTAGCTGCTGTTGATCTATTCCACCTACCAAAAATACTCGCGAATAGAGTCGCTTCATCTTCTTTTTCAAACCTATACTTCCTCTGGAGTGTGGGTTTACTTGGTCTTGTGACCCAAGTCCAGTCAAATTTTCTATGCAGATACTTCTTTCCAGCTTATGGCTCATTCAGTTCAGCATGATAGCCTATTTTTTGTTTCCTAACAAGCGGTACTGAGACAACTCCATGGTTTTTGACTACGTGTTGTACACCCAAAACATCACGAAAGGAATTCATCACAAGCACACTGCTTCTTCAGCTTTGACACCAACTTCTCACTTGTTTTATTCAGAGCCCACGTCGTGAAGGGCGTATGAAAATAGAAGCGCATTATGTCTCCTAGACTTGATGCTAGCTTCTCTCTTATAACCCCCGAAGCACGATGGTATAAAAGGCTTGAATTCCTTGATCTACTCTTTTGACTACTCACGAATAACTTCAAGAGTCACCAGTAGTGTAAGTACATCTATTCGAGTTCTATGGAACATAAATCCTAATGTTAGAATAGGAAAAAGATACATTGATTTGGATCATCCAAGAGAAGACTCCAAATTACTACTTCAATAGCTTTTCCTCTCAGAGTCTGATAAGACTTTGAGTTTCACCTGTTTCCGACAAAGAGTGGACCTCTTTTCAGGAAGATCGTCCTGAGCATGACATTAAAATCTTTACTTCCTCGCCCACATTCAAAAGGTCTAGACGCATTGATTAGGATATTTCGACAGAGAATTAACAAATTTCCGTATTCTGAAATAGGCTTTTACTGGCGGAGCTCGCAGTTCCGCTATCATTTCAAAACTTCCAACGCAACTGTTCTGAGCACGACTTTAAAAGGCTCATTCCTCGTCTGTACGCAGAAGACGAGACGCATTGATTTAGGTATCTCGACAACAATCTGTACTCAAGTCACTACTCTGGTAGCTTCTTTCGCATAGTCTGAGTATGACTTTAACTTCTTGAACAAGGCTGTTTCGTACAGGCATGAGTTTAAACTGGAATCTCGACATCTTTTCTCAAGTCTTCAATACAACATGAACATCTTCTCGCGGCCTGGGTATTGGATAGGCAATAGTCCAATAGTCCGTGTTCGATGAGAGTGGTAACTCGCGTCGTAATACACCAATCACATACCTTATTTTTTCCTCAGAAAAGTCAGACGCATTCGCACGGATACCCTTCCAATTACCATATACATACTACTAATTTACCTGGCAACTCAATTCGGACTTCGTTCGACCAGCAGAAGTAGCTTCTTTTCTCCCGTACTCTAGTCATGACTTCGTCCACCAAGAGTACTTCACTTCGGCGTTTGCTGGTCTAAATATGACGTTAAAATCGGTCTCCATCGATTTGGATAGCTTCTCAAGTTCCCATATCAAATCAATACTTCAATACAGCCATCTAAATATCTCAAAAATAGGTTCGACTTCACTGACGGATCATTATTAATTTTTCAAATGTCCGGTACGACATAAACTACCAATCAATAAGGCATATCTCCCTCTCGGCATTACGCTAAAAAAGGATATCGAAGATCCTCTTCAAAGTCCATTTGAGTTTGTACTTCTTTACTCACGGCCTGGGTATTGGATAATCAAAATGTCCAGTATTGCAAGCCTCATCGAGCGCAGTAGCCTTCGACGTCTCTTCAAAGTCCTTGGCAAGACGTTAAAAGGCCATAGTTCCCTGCGGGACGACTGCGGGACGAATTGATTTCGATGAACTTTTCTAAGTTCAAAGAAATCATTATCTATCTAGATAGCTTCTGATGTCAATATGAGCAACATTGAATTTACTGCCAAACGATGTACATCAATGCCCTGTTTTCAGGATCACATTTCAAACGAGAGTACATTACGACGTACTGCCCAAGCATGTACGGCAATGCTAGCTTTCATGATCATAATTTTAATAGGAGCACATTGCGACGTACTGCCATTTGATGTACCTTAATACCAACTCTTAGGAACCTTTGATTAGGAAGGGTTCCGTTCTGGTAGACTCCATTTCCTCGCTCCAGTCTAATTCAACTCAACCTCATTGGGATAGTTCCGATCAATCCTGCTACTTCATACTAGTGATGTTCGATTGGAACGGCGGAGATGATCTTTGAGAGGCGAGACGCATTGATTCAGATTCCCCTCTGTGGTCTGGATTACTACCTAATTTTGTAGTCAGACTTTTCTGGAATCTCTGTCTGGCTGTGACATTGACTACCATCTCTGATAAACTCTGAACAGCATTCAATAGAAGCAACCAATCCTTGTACGGGTAACAACGTATAGAATTGCCGACTTCAGGAGCCTTAGTTGGAAAGGTTCCGATTCTGAACGAAATACACAGAATATCGTCATCTATTGCGACCGCTCCCTTTTAGGGATCTCCTTTAGGTAGACAAGGTTCTGTTCTGATCATCTTCCCCGCTCTTGTCCAAGCTCATTTTCCTCACCCTCTACATTTCGAACCAGCCTCCACTGAATTCGATACATCAATCAATTCCTCTTTGTTGTATATCACAGATTCTGGAGAAAGAAAGCAAGGTGACAGGCGGGACGCATTGGTCTAGGTTCTTCTATGAGATCTGGACTACTACTTCTGTAGCTTTCTCTGATATTTTGGGTCTGGGTATGACATAAACTACTACAGGTTTTAGATTTCGTGGCGGGACAATCGTCTGCGTCACCCACTCAACTTTTGCGACATAGGTACATTATTCTCTCATGAGATAATGCCAGCTTTCAACAACAATCCATCCTCGACTTCTGTTTTCTTCTCACAAATGCGTTCATCAAAGCTCTGAAAAGAGCACGCGATTCCTCGTGTCTTTGACCATGGAGATGAACACATGGCTGGGTCTACTATAGGTGTCTTCATTTCGCGTAAACAATTATCTTCTAGGTTCGCTAATTGTTGTGTGGCGAAATGGAGTATTTCCCTACAGGGCACGAGATGTATTGGCACGAATTTTCCGGGCCACTATCTACTTTTGTAGGTAGTTTCTGATATTTCGTCGCGGATGGGATCGTTGTTGTTCTCCGATATTCCGATATGTAAAGTTGTCAAGTGTGTTTGGCTTGGCTTTAATCTTTGGGTCTGATGGGTACCAACCGGATCCTTCTTCGATATCCTCGCCAATTCGGATGGGCAGGGTTTCGAAAATAGCTGTCTCGAAGGATAGGTAGTCAATCAAATTAGGTGTTACGATGAAAGGATAGAGATTCTTTCCAGCATAGTGGGCCAGTTTACTTGGTAATCTAGCGTGGACACGAAGCTCGTAGGGATCGCTTTCAGGTGAATGGGCCATCAGATACAATTCCAATAGTCAAATATGAAAACTTGACTCGTTATCTCAATCTTTTGCACACGTGATTATCGATACAGTCTCTCTGTCATCTACTTCTTACTACAGGTTTGAGTTTCCACACGTAAATTAATTGTGTCCAAATGCTTGCATCAATTGGGGTATGAGAAAACGAATTTATCCATGGATGCTCGAAATTTCGAGCCCAGGAACTGTTTCATTCATAAAGATAACATCTATATACAAAAATGAATCCAATATATACCCTACACACCAAGCAAAGTTCATTCAATTTAATCAAACATTTCCTCCCAAATCACCCTAGCTATGCTCCCCTCGCATTTCCTTCCAAACTTCTCTACATGGAGATACCCCAATGACCCATACGTTTAGCATGGGCACTTGTGGCCTGATCTTTCGGTGTAAGAACAATATCGCTCTGGACCGTAGTAAGGTTGCCAAGATACTGTGTCACATATGAGATATCCTCCAAAGAAACCTCCTCGACTGGTTTACTCCATCCCAATTCAGTGGGCAATCGTTCATTTTCTGCGAATCAAATTAGTCTCTATCTTCACAAAATAGAACAGAAAGAAATAGAACTCACCAATCCAACTCTCAACCAAAGTTCTATTCGCTGTGACTGCAAATTTATCACCAAAAGCGACAACTGGCGCTGCCATCTCTCCAAGACTGAATGCTTCCGTCGTGGTGCTGAATGTAAAGTTGGGGTTTGTGGAGCGAGAAACGATTTGTCGGAAGAGTTTACCGTCGACGAGATGCTGACCGGTGAGGACCTCAGAGGGCCAGTATACTTTTGTGGTGTCGAAGATGGTTTGGTTGAAGACGTGGTTGTTGCCAAAGTAGGCGTCGGAACGACTAATACTTCCGTCGTGTTCGAGGACATTGTGACGGTTCAGATCGTCGCTGATGGGTGTTAGTTGTTGGGCTTTAGATATGGAGGCGGGCGGTGAAAGGAATTAGGATTGAGAGTACTTACAGAGTGAAGGAGGTGGTATTGGGGTAAGCTGGGCTGACTGGTATGGCTTGCTGAAACATGATTGTTGCAAGCGATTTGTTAAAGTTGAGACCATCGTTGAGACCCTTGACAACGTTGTATTCCGTGAGATTCCTGCCATCGCGGGGGAGGAACCCGTGATTTGCTAATGTGTTCATCATGGGACATGGACCGCGGACTATGATATATCAGTATCTTGTAAAGAAGAAGAAGATGTCGTTTGATGAGTAAGACATACAGTCGGTATCTGTAGGTGCTATCCAAACACCTTCAGTGTCATTGACGGCATCATGTTGGTGATAGTGAGCTCTAGCAGTGACCAAGCCAAAGGCTAGAGTGGTGGGAAGAACGTTAAATCTCATATTGGCTTGAGGTAGTGATTGTGTATTTGAAAATGAAGTAATTTAATGTGAGTGAATTGTGAATATTGTTCCAGAGCAGCAGATCGAGGTATTTATCACATCAACAGCTTCTAGAACATCCCCCTTCTCAAGCAAGACTCCTTGTATCACAACACTTCAACTCCATCCTGTCATATTAGATGAACCTATCATAAGACGGTCCGAAGAAACGATTCGCACGAGGCAAGCAACATGGTAAGTTTTGCACTGCCTATGGTGATCACTGCCATCATCGTGGATCGAAAGACCCCGGATACCCACTACCAGATGAAGAGAGTTGCTGGGCCCCCTTCTCAGGCAATTTAGAAAATCAATGCCGGACATTATGCATATCTGAACGCCGTCAACGCTGGCTACCCGCAAGTAGAGCCGATACTGAAGTGTTTCTCGGACCTCGCATTCGTTATGACATACCAATTTAAGTCGTAGTCAAAGATATTAAGATGGTAGTTCCACAACCAATGTGAAACTCGAATATTCAATAGGGGTTAGTGTATATGCTGATCCTCACACTCGGAGAATATAAACTCGTCGCATTCCCCGTAATATCCATCCTCATGGGTCTTTTCTTGGACTCGCACTCGCGCAGCCAATTACGAACAATGTATTCGCATAACAATGATGATGGCTGGAAGAGCCAAGTGCAGTCTAAGGTGACACCTTCTCGATTAAAGTTTCTGGAAAAGCTCGAGATCCATAGTATAGTCTGTGGAATGTTCTTATTGCAGATCTGCTACATGTTACATGACATAGTTTCGCATTCGCACTCCCGGATTCGCATCAGGCATATATGTCAGGCTTGAAATTTTGCAAATGCTGGACTTCTGATTGGCTTGTAAAAGCATGAGATATGGCTCGGACAGCAGTGAAAATGATGGATCCTAGAAATGATGCCAGTGAAGGCGTTTGACTTTGATAAGAAGAAATGATAGCTGCGGGAGAAGACGAAACCTTCATCATTAATATTCCGTGTTGTTGGCAAGCCACATCTCTCACCATTCTTTTACCTCTAGATTCCATATTCGATCAATATTCACGAATAAGAACTTTGATGTCGCCCTTTTGGTCCCACAAACTGGACACACACTGAGTAGTACAAAAAACATCGCCGTCCCAGATCAAGTGCCCAGCACACTGCAAGCTGAAAACATACAGATTGTTATCAACAATTCAGACAGGAAAAGCCGGATTTTGATACGTTCTTCTCCAGCGTCTTCTGATTTTTCCACGAGGATATTAATTTCGGATAGATAAGTCACGTGCTGACTCACCAAACGCGCTTTCAAGATCTTGTTAACAAATAAATGCCGAATGCGACGTTTCACATCTATTCAGCTATCAAATGGATGTTACTAATTACTAGGTAACTGCGATGCTTGAATGTCATCGAAACGCGTTTCGTGAATACTTACTGCGCGTGAGGCAGAAGGAACTTTCGCTGTGGTCAAGTGTCGATATTAGACTCGCACTTTGCCTTCCTGTACATGTTGATATTCTCAGATTATCATATTATATCTAGAGAATTCTCCAAAATCAGCTGTACACACACTACTTGCCAGTACCTACAAAGACAAGAATCACGACCAGAAAAATGTTACATACACCGCCATACTTATCCTGCCACGAATCGCGATCTTTCTCAATATCGACTATCAATTACCAACCACAGCAATCTCACCCACACGAAACAGCAAGATAATAGACTTGCACCCTCAATTCCTCAATTCATCACCATCAACCCACCAAAAGCTCACTGCAACCCTCACATTGGCCTATTCTAACCCCCATAGCCGCCTACCCCTACATGCAAGCGCCCGTGCCTGTGCGCAGCCCAAAATAACCTTGAAAATCATGGACCGAGAGACATTCTGAACCAATCATTTACAAATCTCACAGGACGTCTATGATTTTGGAAATATGATTGGGACAGACTTCTAGGGATTTTACCGTCTGATTGGAAGATATGAATACAAACATGCCGAAGTGCACAAGCGGCATGCTATATCGCCCTATCATTTTTGAAGCACTGCGTTTGTAACTTCAGCGTTATTCTCATCAATTCTGTTGGTTGAAGACATCTTCAACTATTGAATGCTAAGTGATATAATTATCTGATAGCAAGGAAGTATATGTACCTATTGAAGTCCCCCATTTTATTCATTCCGTAGGGCCGTCATATCTGAGTCTATTTCGCGTTCTTATTCTTCAGCTTCCTGTGCTTATTGTGGGGTATTCTTACTGCATTTCTCATCTTACATTCGTTCTTTATCGCGATATTATCATATCAATTCCTTCTCTTTCTCTCTTCTCCATCATTCAATACCTCAAATAGCGAAAATGGCAGGTCCATCTCCATCCCCAGAACCAAAGCAACCCCTCACTGTCGTCACATCCTCCTTCCAAGAATTCACGCCCGAAACCTCCTCTTCTCGCCCTCGTGCAACGATGGCTCAACATGCCAATACAGTTTTCATAGCCATTAGCGCAATTCTTGGTCTTGCTATCATGGCTACATCAGCAAACGCACTTCAAGTTTTTCATTCCACTCATCTGGGCGCTGAATTTCGATTGCCAGTCTGGCCTCAAACTTTCGATTTGAAACCTACCATTGCCGGGGTCATTTGTGGAGTTATGATTCTCGTTATGAATTCTGTGGCCCTTGTGGGGCAATTTGTTCCTGCCGTATGTTCCTGCCGTGCCTCCCCGAGTTGTGTATTAAGAGCTAATCCTTTACCAAATAGTTGAAGCGAAACCCCCTGGCTCTTCCTACTCTCATCCCCCTGGCTATCGCCCTTCTTGCTGCAGTCGTCGCCTCAGCAATTTCTTTCAACGCTTTAACTTCCTCGACAACGTGGACTGTCCAAACGTGGAGTTGCCAATGGTCAAATATCAGTACATCCACCTCACCACATTGGGGAACCTTGTGTTCGGAAAGTAGAGCTGCGGGAATCATGAGTGTATGTGTGATTCCGTTTGAAGTATTAGCGGTAGCTTCGGTAATCGCTTCGGTGATGAAGGCAAAGAGAAACGTTCAGCCCGAAGGACAGTGGGAAAGGAAAGGTAGTGCAGGAGAGATGTCGTGAGCGGTTGGCACGAAGAAAGGTGTGGATGGATGAGAATACTTTGATAAGTAAGGTAGAGGTAGGGAGTCGAGTGATTGGTTCATATATTAGCGTGGGGCGGAGCGAACAAACAGATCTCTTTTATTGAGTATGGCTTTTTGGGCGGCTTTATGTTTGAATGATTCAATGTATTAAAATGACATCAGTATCAGTATCTACGGAAGAAATGTAGGATCGCGAGTCAACTTAAGGGAAACAGGGACTTGGTAATGAATTTTTTTGCTTCGATTTGCCCAATATTTTTCTTTCCTTGCCGGGAATTGCGTTATCTTTTTGATCATTAATGCAGCGAGTGCCTGTGAATATAAGAATCACTTAGCTTTGAGGAGAAGAAATTTCAGACTTCCCCGAGGAAGAACGTTTAATGCATTGCGTAAAGTTTCCTCGATTTTACCCGCGCTCTAAGTAGAGTGAAGTCCCGAAACGGCGGGCTCATACCTTGATCCACAGATGCCAGACCATTCATTCACAATCAAATGAAACTCTATAGATGACCGGAGATAGAGGATACAGAACATTGTCATTTTAATAAACTACACATGATATATACATATAATCCCCTGTCTATCCTGTCAGTGGTGGTAATTTTCCTATCCATACCTCTTTTTTCCACTCATAGATATGACCAAACGAGTGATGAGCCATATCTTAGAGTCTCTTGTGTTTCAAAAATTAATGATAGTTTTATGAAGTAAAGTTCATTGCAAATGATAAACGAGCGACAAGGTTATACTTCGAAAATATCTACAGATACAATCGAACGAATGGTAGGCCCATAGCCAAAAGAAAAATATATAAATGCAATCAAATGAACGAACGATATGCCTGTACCTCAACATCCCCCAATACCCTCTGGGTTCCGACTCTTCCAATTTGTCTACGTCACTCAATTATTAGATCTCGTCTTATCACTCAATTTGGACAATCCAGCCATTCTCAAAAATCTGCGCCATGATGAATGTCGACTAGTCATTGTTGCCTTGTCCCTATCAGGTTGTTGCCTCTCCCATTCCATCATCCATGAGTTCATCATTGTATGGTTCGAAACTCATCGATCGACGTTTTCTTCTGATGGCATTCGATCTGGAGACCCCACAAGAAGATTGCTGCTGGTCGCTCATACTGCTCTCTGAGGTGTTGGTGCTATCCGTGAGGCTTGGCGGATCGGAGTTGGATCTTTGACTGGCTTCCGAATCGTTCTCAAGGTCGCTTTCTATGATGATCTTCATTTTGGTGTTATATCGCTTCAAAGCGCTACGAATACGCTGGACTTCTGGATAGCAATCTTCATTAATGACGGCTATTGTTGAAATATAGTTCTCTAGGATGCAAAACTCTCGGAGTTCTCCTGGAGCTGGAACTACTGCCATGGAAGTCTCGCGATGGATTTGTTGGTCAATGCTCGTACCACTTTCCCAGTTCATGGTGGTGGCTCTTTGATGTTGGTTGACGTCCATGCCGCTTTCTGTGTCCCGAGGTTCTTCGGCAGAGGGCTCATGACTAGAATAGCGACGAAGAGGGGTTCCAAAATCGACGTCGTCTTGAATAGAGTTATCGGCTACTCCTGCGATTAGAGCTGGAGCTTTTTGCGATTGAATGACTCCGTTGTTGGGGCCAATGGAATTACTGGTGGTGATAGTTTCCAAAAACCCACTCGACGCAGAAGAGCCTTGCATGCCAACATCTGGCATTAGATGATGCGTTTCGTTTGGATTGACAACTTCGTCAATAGAATCAGTGAATTTATGGCGTAATCTCTCTACCCTGGGACGTCTTCTCAAGGTTGTGCCTTCAGGGCCTGAATAGATAGGTTCCTGTGTAGCTTGAAGCCTTTGCGCACTCTCTGGGGGAGCATTCTCGTCTCTTGTCTCATTTGAGGCTTCTTCTATGATTGGCTCAACAGATCTAACAGACTTGGATTTGGAGATGAAGCACGTTCGTACACAGTCGACTGGATTCGCCATTCGGATGACTTCAGCTTCGAGTTCTCTGATGCCACGTGCATCAGCGTTCAGAATCATCTCTTCGGAATTTTGTCCCGAGCTGCTGGTTCGCTTGATATTGTGCGCAGAGTCTCTTGTGCCGGATTTATTGGTCGTTCGATTGGTCTGGTTTTCGAGATCTTCGGTGCGATTTGTATGATCATTTACAACCTCTCTTTCAGCATTCTCCCCGAATTTATCTCTGGTGAATACGCCCAGCTCTGCTTCACTGTGTCTTAGGGACATTCTTGCTTCATTCTCTTTCCCAGATTGACTCCATCTTCTTAGAGGATTAAGCCTCTCTGCCAATGAAGAGAGCTTGTGGCGTATCGACTTCAATGTTGACAATTCCGGTTCCTCGGGAAGTTCCTTAACCATCTTGTGTATGATAGTGATATTTCTATCCACAGGTTCAATTTGAATGATCTTTGGGGGGGCCCTTTCCTCTGAGTACAACACTTCAGTGACAAAATCTGGATCAGGTCTAATGATGCCCGTATGCATCTCTTCCGGACCTTCACTAAGTCTCTCCGATTCTCTGGCATTGTTGCTTTTCATACCATTCAGATGGGAGGTGGCTGCTGGATCTCTGGAGTTGGACTCGGCCCTGAGAATATTGCCCGAGGCGCTTGACTTATGAAATTCCAACACCTCTGATTCATTAAACTTTCTATTTTTTCTTCTGCTGAAGCCCAGAAAGATTCGCTTACACAAAGATATACTTGGTCCATCGTAATCTTCATTCTCATCTCCATATTCGTGTTTATCTCCATTTTCGTGTTTATCTTCATCTCCATCTTCATCGTCAGTTTCGATATTATCGTTGTCGACGTCTTTTGTAGAGCAATGCTGATACCTCTGGAACGGGAATCTGCGGCCTTTCTTTTCCTTGATACCATTCTTCTTCTTGGTAAGTGGTCCGACCTTGACTCTGTTACCATGAGCATCGGTGGATGACTTAGTTTCCATCTCTTTTCCATTTCCATTTCCAGTTCCGCTCAACTGCTTTGGCGATTTGTCGACCTCGCTGCCGCTGGCATGGACTTGTCTATTGAATTTCGCAAACTCTTGAGTAGGGGTTTTGGCGAGATGGCCAGAAACAGCATTCTCTTCACTTTGCATTCCATTGGCTTCATTTTGCGAAAATTGAGGAAAGTTCTCAGGGGGAGGTGGCACAGTAATCGTCATCGAAGTTCGTTCGCTGGCGGGTTGGGTTCTTTTGTCGACCTCGTCTTGTGTTTTTTCTCTGTCGGCCATTTTGATGATCAAGAATAAATGGGTGGTTGGAGGTGCGAGTCGATTTGATATTTTAGATAGATATGGTGTGGTAATTGAGCAGATAGTTCGATGAAATTTAGATGTAGATTTTTTTTCGAGTCGATCAAAGGCTTGTAGGCGATCGTATATTCGTTTTTATGTAAAGCCCTTCGACGAGTTGAGTTGCCTAGTTGCACAACTCAAGATGAGAGACAGGAATGATGTGATTTATATATAAAAGAGAAAATGTGTCGAAATTGTAAATAATATGATGTTCGATGTAGATTCGAATCTTCAGATAGCTATAGATTTGAGACCTCAAGTCTTCGATATAGCAGATGGCTTTGTAGCTCAGTTTCTATGAACTGAGCTCCAACTAAAAGGGGAGAATAAAATTCGATAATCTGAGCTGGATGAGGATATGGGGCATGATGGGTAACGACTTAGATTCTGTGTTTTCTTTCTGGTGTGATTACATGCGTTGGTCGACGTTGAGGTGGATAAAAGCAGATTTTTTTTGGGGAGAGAGAGATGAAAAGTTTGAGAAGGTGGGAGAGTGGAAAACTAGGAATCTTAACACCTGGCCGTAGTTTGTAAAATTTAGCGCTTTTCCACCACTCTCTCAACCGTACTGATCGTCATAACAGTCAATCACTCGTGCAGTGATGTACACAGACTAAAACAACTTGAAACATTCTCAGGTTCCGGTTTCGAGAGGTGATTTCGTACAGAGTTTGCTCTTATTGGTCTACTTTTGAGCGTTATTGCTCCACATGAGCTTAAAATTCCCCCTAAACTTAACGGTCGCTAAAACTACCGAGTAGTGTCTTGGCAATTTGCGACGGCGAAGATAGTGATATAACTTCGAATGGAATTAGCTGTGATCTTGTTAATTCATTCCTATACTACACTCAACTGTTGCAATCATAAGATTAAAATGTCAATATAATTGAACCGAAATATTGTTTTCTCTATGATAAAGCATCACCGTTTCGTTTATTTCCCGGATTCTCATTGTTGAGGATAAATTTGGAAGGTGCGACTTTAGTGAATCAATATATAATGTACATTCTCAACACCAATGATTCTACACCCCTTCCACACCTACAACAAGAACCCCACCATGTACTCATACTCGAAAACTTGGCCCATGTCCGGCCTGTTGTAACTTCACTAGATTACACGTTATGATGCTGATGCAATAAAGCAACGACTAGAGGCCGCGATGCGTCATAAATTAATATTTTCATCACTTATGGCCGAATATTTCCTTGGTTCCATTATCTCATTGTCTTGGGATTTACGAAGTCATGTCGCAATACGCTTGATCTTTGCTCGAGTGGGGTATATTCGACATCTAGCTTGCACAAAATATCGTCAGATTTACACATTCTTGTATGCAACAGATACCATATGGTATGTTCTTGCGAGTACCTCTTTTGTCTATCAGGAACGTTAAAGGAATCGTTCTTGTAGGTGTGGAAGGGTGTAGAGTTATTAATCCTATGGATCTAGTTTATATATGTTGATTCATTCGCATCCTCCATGTTTATCCCTGACAACATTCTCAATACATGCACCCTACTCTCTGCACACTTATTCGTTCTCAATCTCCTACCTAAAACCTTCCCCACCATCCCTGCCATCCCCAGCCTCCCACTCCTCACCCGAACTTTACTTTCACGGCAGTTATATATTATTACAACTACCCAAATTACCTGCGTCATCTCAAAGATCCCCACTCACGCCTTACACCCTGTAAATCGATTCTACAACCACAATTTTAGCTCCTGATACTGAAGCGCAAATAGGTAGCACAAGAGGCACACAAAGTAGCCATTGATACCCTTCGAATCAGTTTCTAGCACATTACTCAAGACTTCTTGCATCCAAAATATACGGGTGTAGATAAACCTGCATTTCTTGAGGTTTTCTCCTCCTTCTGGCTTGACATAACACGAAGAAACAGACCCCAACCCATTTACTACCTAGCCACTTAAATTTTGAACCAAGCCATACTTAATAAACGTATCATGAATTATGTGTCATTGTGCATAACGGTTAGATATGCAACAAAACCTATTTTCTTTTCTTTTTCATTTCACACAACATTATTTGCGAGGTCGTATGATTTGGTTTCGATTCTAGTGCACCAGGGATGGAGTTATCTCCTAGTTTATTGCCGGTTTGAGACGGCATACGCGTATGTATATTCGTGCATGAAGTCTTATTCTTCGTCACTAGATACTAAAGGTACATCATGAGTCTCTGAGAATAAAGTACGTTATTTTCAGTCAAGTTCGGAAGTGGGTTATATAAATTGAAGATAAAATGTATAAAGCCTATCAGAATTCTCAAGGTGATTATCGTAGCAGATAATTTTGATGACTACTACTCAGATTCCTTCCGTTCTGGTGTTTTCATGGATTCATTATCTTCTTATTTATGCAGAAGTGGTGCGTCATCAAACTCTTCACAGTTTGACAGAATTCATAAGATCCTCGCATTGATCAGGAAAAGATCAAATTTTGTGTATCTGCTCCCTCTAGAAACTAATGATGTGAATGTCAGTAGGAATCAAATAAAACTTGCAAACTTAGCTCATTAATACCCATTATCACTACACAAATACAAGCAGGAAATGACGTGAAAATTCTACAATTGATATGAAATGATTGAATTTAAGCATCTAGGATATTAAGGCAGCTCAAGTACCATGATGTATTTGACTCTTAGCATGGTTCAAAATGGTAGAATGCTTATCAAAGTGCAATGATGGTGAAAAGGGTGTTATTTTTGGAGGGAAAATTGACCTTGCTAAGTAGATTCTCCTGTGACTCTTACATTGATAAGATTTGGAGAAACTTTTTCTATGCTCCACCTATTGACGTCTTCAATCTGAAGATTTATATGAGTCTATTCGTGTTTCTTTGTGTGTAAAAAGTAGGGTAATCGATCTTGGATACTGTTAAAACATATAACTGGAAGTGAATTTGATGATACGTTGGAAGGCATTCGCAATATTTAAGACATTTCATTCTATAAAAATACTGTATAGTCGAAGAGAGATTTATTGGGAAAAGAGTTACAGTGCAATATTGTGTCACTTTAAGATGAAGAGAAACCTTATTTCACCAAAATATTTGTAATTCAACAAATTCCTAGTTGCTAAATACATCCCAGAAAGCTTTTCACCCAAGAATCAAATATCTCATTCCTTCTATAAAAGAAGTCTCCCCTAGCCCCATTTTGAATAAGAGACAAAATAGCCAAGTCAATGGAAGATACTCCGTTCGCATAACATTGACCCCTGATCCCTTTCCATCTACCTTCCAAACTCTGTTACCACTTCATGCATTTATGCACCGTTACCGTTGTAGGCAATGAGGTTTGGGCTGCCAGAACCAGCGCTGGTAATAAGATTGGGAGTAGCCAATGCCTTAATTCTAGCCACAACAGCAGCTGGTGTTGCCAAACCTTCAAGAGCAATCAAGTAAGCTGCAAGACCTGCAACGTGAGGAGTAGCCATTGAAGTTCCGCTGATGGTGTTGGTAGCGGTTGTGGAACCAATCCAGGAGCTGAGAACGTTGACACCAGGGGCGAAGATGTCAAGAACGGCACCGTAATTGGAAAAGGTGGCTCGGGCGTCGTTTGCATCAATGGCACCGACTGTGATAGCGTTAGGGGTGGAAGCGGGCGAGGTGTTGGCTGCGTTTGCCTGGATGGAGAGTTAGTAAATCTTGTTTTTCAAGCCTAGAAATTTAGTATAGAATAGAATTCAAACATACATTGTCGTTTCCAGCAGCTACAACAACTGTTACACCGGCAGCAACTGTGCTTGTAACGGCACTGTTCAAAGCAGTGGATAGACCACCACCAAGAGACATGCTTAGAACAGACTTAGCACCACCGTTGGTAGCAACCCATTGAATACCAGAAATAACACCGGCGTTTGTTCCGGATCCAGCAGCATCAAGAACCTTAACACCGACTATCTTTGCCGCCTTAGCAACACCGTATGTGCTACCACCAATAGTACCAGCGCAGTGAGTTCCGTGACCATTCTCATCAGTGTTCTATTCAATGTTAGCAAATTCAATACCCGATTGCCACTAGATTTGAACATACAGCTGATCCAGAGACAAAGTTGGCTCCCATGCTGGCACGACCACCAAATTGAGAATGAGCTGCATAGACACCAGTATCGACAACGTATACGGTCACACCACTTCCGGCGGTAGAATCATAGATGTAAGTAGTAGTATCTTGTGCACGGTGAGAAATGCGACCTAGCCCCCAAGTAGCTCCAGTTTGAGTAGTCAATGCTGAAGCGTAGACCTTTTGATCTTTCTCAATGTATGCAACCTAACCCAACTGTCAGTAATTGTTAATTGTTTCGCACTTAGGATGCATACTTCTGGTTTGTTAGCGATCTCAACAATGCTTTCCTCATCAGCTGTGATCTGATATCCAGCAAAGTCGTGAATCTTGTAATTTGCACCAACTGATACGGCGTTGTCACGTTTTGCAACGATAGCGTTCACAAAGTCAACATGGCTAGCAGTCACCTCTGGTGTGATATCCGTGTTATAGACGACGATATAGCTATCGGCAACGATATCCTTAGCGACGGTAGTTGGAGTCTTAATCTTAGGATGAGGCACTCTGACTGCTGGTGCACCAAAAACAGGAGCAAAGGCAGCCGCGAAAGCGGTAAGAACGGTGAGATATCCAGCCATGATAAAGATGCGGTCAAAAGGTTATTCTTGATGAAGAGTTAATGAAGAAGGTGTTCCTGGTGATATAGTTTCAGAGGGATACGAAGGCAGTATTTAAATCAAAACAGATGAGGCTCTTTTGCATGTGCCACTTGCATATGCAAATGACAACACTCACTGTCGACGATGATTCCGAGCCGCGAGCAAGATAGGATTTCCATGAACTGGAAAGCCAAGGTATGCTGTAACTCAATATCACAACATTAAATCCATACCTCATCGTCACCTTCTACAAATGAATGTTATCACCACCTTCAGGCACAGGTCTATCACATTTATGGAAGCTGTTAAGGATATGGCATGAAATATGCTCCAGGGCCTGACTTGGCCACTGGTAATCATCATGGAATGTAGAGTTTCCTGAAATGCTATTCGACAATCATATCGGTGTGGGGGTGCTTGAAGAATGAAGCAAGCCAGTACTAGTATAACACCATCGAGAACATAATCGACTAAGATGGACCACGAGCCGACACAAACGACATGAAATAGGTATGAATCTCAGGCTAAACGCCATCATGGTAGTTTATGTCATGCTCTCCCACTGATTTTTATGTCGAATTGGGAAGTTGTGAAGCTTTTCTTATCGATCTGTAAACATGCGACATGCGATTGGCACACACCCTATAGTCTACGTAGGATTGCCAAGCGTGTAGCCAAGCGCTCATCCTAAAAATCAAATGAGTGACACTTGCAGATATGAAGAGACGCAGAAGCGCCAAGTGAAGTGGGCATATGATTGTACAATATCTTCGAAGATGGCTTCATCTCACTGGAATCAAATAACAACCTCCCTTTTCGAGAATGAACTTCTATCGAAGTTTTTCTGGTTTCGAAGTGCGAGAGGATCTCGTGATGGCGAAATCGTCTTGGCTATGACTTTGCGTTATTGTTTGATGAAATCTGTGATGCCGACATGTTCGACGCCGTGGCTGAAAAGGCTTATCTCCTGCCGGAAAAAGATCATCTATAGTATTCCCTTGATATGGTTCTACCGTTGTATTCCTGCATACTATCTCATTCTTGATCATCATGGCGGTTCCAGCTTGGCAGCACAAGATATTGCGATTACCCCAGCCGAGGCATGGTATGGACTCCAAGAATATATTCATTTCAAGGCTGTTGAGTTGAGAAGAATCTGATAAAACATGATATTGATGTCGTGCGACCGGTGATTGATCGCTGGGATGATACTATTTGCCTTGGAGAAGCTTGAAGGGTAATGGTACTTGGCGACATTACTTGGCTACGTTGATTTAAAGATTGAGAGAGGGTACAAGAGAACTACATAGGCGGAGAAACATTTAAAGTGGGTTTCCGTCATATCATCAGATTACCATCTGGAATTAGCCGGATCTAGAATAGGAAGGAGTAAAATTTACCCTGTCTATCACATGAATATCACGTGCATTTTCAAGTATATAGCGCAAGAGATGTTGAGAGATGAGTTTACTCCTGCAGTCACGAGTGAGTTGAGATTGAATCATTTTGAGGGTGTTAGTGTTCTAATTACCCGCTGTTACATACTGCGAAAGATTATGTTTCCTCTTCCCATGACCGGAAAACCAAACAACCGGATATCAAAGGTAACACAAAATTTGCCCCCCTGAACATTATTCTTCACATTAGCCGATCAAATGTCAAAGATAGAACAACCGGATAACGAGGCAGACTTGGTGCCATGCATAGTACATGAAGCATGCTTCAATGTACGACTCCTTTCAATTATCCTCAGTATTGCGTGGTTTTCTGATTGGGATACCCGAGTCATTGATTTTCCTTCATGTGCAAGATGCAAATGCTGGAATGCTTCTAATCAGTCCACGCATTAAACATCTACCCAATCCAGGATCCAGAGATTATCTCCTTATGTCCTACCTCATAATTCTTCAGTTTCTCAGTCCCAATTCCATATTCAATACTTGATTTACATTTAGATACTTTGCAAATAAAGAAGGATTCTTCATCTACGCTTTTTCCCTTCTCGGGCAGGAGATTAAAAACAATCTGCATCATTCAAAGACGTTTCGTAGCCCCAACTTCACAAGAGAATACACGGAACCCGCACTAAAGAAGGTATGTACAACGTCAAATCAAACATCACTAAGATAAATATGGGTGCATGGTCGATCAGACTACTATTTAATGGTTCGAGAGCATTCTGTGCAGCCACAAAGGAGTGAATAGAAATCAAAGATACCTTATCTAAACATAAGAAGAGCAGCCAAACCAAACTCAAGTAAGTCGCATCTCCAACGGAATCATTTAACATATATCGAAATTTTGGATATTCAGCTCCTCAGTCCGATAATGGGTAAATCAATTTGATCTTGGTCAAGTTCTGACATAGAGTCCACCGAGCACAACAGTTTAACATATTCGAATTTTATTCAGATAGAATCAATTTCAAAATCAAAACATACCGTATCATTTCTGACCTCTGAGATGTTTTGATAAGCAGGTGAATCGTATCGGCAAATTCGCTTTCAGGATTTCCCATTCCATGCAAAAGTGTAATCTTCCAGGACTTATTGATCAGATACATTGTTCTTTCTTTGTCAATTTCACTGGATGTTTGAAGCATAATTGAATGATTAAGATCTTCATTCTTGTTATAAAATTGTGCTTAATATAGCCTGCCTCATGCATCCGCGCACTCACTAGTGGTTTTGCTCCTCCAACGCTACCGAAAGCATCGATGCCATCGTTATAGAACAATCGGAACTTCTCAAGTCCACTCCACCCACAACTCTTCCACTTTCACTTACTTCTTATCAAAGTAATCAAAAGCGTCCCTAAACTTCCATCCCACCAATGTGCCCTTTGTATTACCCTCCGCGTTATCCAAAATCCAACATTCCATGATGTCTCCTCTCAATCTCTGTCCTCTTAATCCGAGAGAGTTAACGCTGACTTTAGCCACGAGTTCTACATCTTGGCTGTCGGAAGTGCGTCGCCTACCCAGATTGACGGTGTCCTCCTCGAATGGGAGAAGACGGGAAAGGGCAATGCGGAAGTGGATTGATGCTAGAAGAGAGAATCGTTAGTTTTTCGTGTTGATGATAGCAACGTGGGGCGGAGAAAAGAGTAAGATGTGAATTGTGGCTTTGTGAAAGGGAGACAGGGAGAGATACTCACTATTAATGTCTGAGCGGTTTGCCTTGTATATTGTCTTACTTATCAAGTCAAAGACGATGGCATAATTCTGTTCCCAGGTGGTTGGATGCTTTCTACCTAGTAGAAATTGTCCGTTCAAGCTGTCCTGATTTTGTTGGTTCATGTTGATGAATTTTTGAGATTGGTTTCGAGTTTTTGGTAGGTCTTTTGTGTATTCTGCAGACAATTCTTTTGATAGATTGTTCTTCTGATGCTTTAGGATTGTTTTGTGGGAAAGGTGACAGGTTATATGCTATCCTGCGTCCTATACGGTTGAACATCATCTCAACGTTACAGTTTTCTTACTGTGCGAATGCGTAGTTGACGAGTGAATCATTGCCAGTCCTGCACTTAACTACTGGTGATATTACTGAAGGAACCGTACTATAGAATGTATTAAAGATCAATCCGACCAAATTGTAGCGATTAGGCTGACAATTGCATATAAGCTTGCATCTTCGCCCTTCCACCGTCCTACGAAATACACACCAAATCATCGGATCAAGCTGATAAATACATTCAGTGCTGCCAAGAATAAAACGAAAGTTCCAGGAATAAAAGATGCCAATGAATAAAGATCCTCCTCCGTCACATCAGGCCGTAGATCATGTATGGAACTCCGAAATATGGGAATTCAAAGATTGGGAACCAGCTCCAATATCAGCCACTCGACAACTAAGCATCTGGGAGCAAAAAAATGCCATCGTATTTGATTTATCAGAACTCAGTGTGTACATCGTAGATAGTTCTGCTTTAACTTACAAGTTGTAAGTTACAACTATATCCTACTCTGTCCTTTCCTTTCCAATCATTTTAGGAAACATCATCTGATCCTCCTTAGCAAACCACACGCATTGCCCTCACCGCACTCAATCCAAAAAACAAAGATGAGATCTATTTCGGAAACTCAAAGACAAGCGCACTCAAGGGTAGTCTCAAGCAAGGCTTTAAGAGCGGCCTCAAGAGAGGTGCTAAGCATGGCTTCAAGACAGATTTCATAACTACCTTCAAGAATAATCTCAAGCGCAACAAAGAGACCGATTCGGTTGATCATCACTATTTAGCATGTAATCCTATTGATTTTCTCAATGTGCGGAAGGAGAGATTAAGGGGAGAAATCATGG
The DNA here is from genome assembly GCF_013461495.1 of Botrytis fragariae. NCBI lineage: Eukaryota > Fungi > Ascomycota > Leotiomycetes > Helotiales > Sclerotiniaceae > Botrytis > Botrytis fragariae. Next base: position 2,479,250 of record NW_023500993.1, read on the forward strand.
AGGCTTGGGTTCTGGATGGTATGAATCCCAACCCAGTCGATCGGATCAGCAGGTCGAAGTTTTGGGCTGTAAAATATATGTTAAAGATGCGCGTTATCAAGGGCGCATCCTGCGAGTATAGACCCTAGCTCGCATCTTTACATATGGGTAGTATCCCTTGGTAGCGATCTGCATCTGTATAGGAAGCAGGTCAGCATTGAGAAATGGTGGTACGTGGATTTTCTTGATTTTCTGATGTCTTCATCGACTACGGATCTCGTAGACACTACGGCGAAAAAAAATGGACACTAGCAAATATGATCCAATTATGTTAATTGGCTGTAAGTGCTGGGTAGTTCAATCTTGAGATAGGCTCAACTCAAATTGTCCCGCTTGGGGTTCAATTGCCGAGCTATAATACTCTTCTAATAAGGACCAAAATTCATGATCAGATTCAAAATATTGATGTAATTTTGGTTCTTATTGAACATGGTTCTTCCCTCATGCATCTTTTCATCGCTAGTGAAGATCTCCCCAGTCAAAAGTATACGAGCAAAAATATACTATTTCATTTGCCCCAAGAAATCGGTCGCCCTCAATGTGATGAAAACAGGAAGAGCATCTCACAAACGAACCGCATTAGGAATACCTCGAATGATCTCACTGGAAAGAATCTATATATTTGACAGCGTTGATTGACAGACTATTGAGTTATAAGGTTGAGATATCTGCGGGGTGGCCGCTGGAAAGTTTTCAGCCATAGATAACGACATGACTTTCTTGAAAATCGCCTAATGTGTTAATAATAATTTCCACATAGAATAAATAAATGTCTCTGTGGAAGACGAAGTAAGAGTTGACAACGCTAGAACTTTTGATCGTGCAGCTTTGCGACGTATCGAGGGATGAATTTTGAGGAATCATTTAATGTCCCACTCATCAGTGCCAGAAGTATCTTTTCTTATGCGGCCTGCTAATCCTCCCGTATTATTTTTGTGCCTTCCAAGCATGCCAACCAGCTGCTACGCGTGTTCTTTTGATACTGCTCTGAACCGGATCTTGCTTAAGAAGATCATCTGGTGTTTTGTTCGCAGAATTCTTTTTTATCTTCTCAACGTTTTTGAGATATTTTCTTTGGTCCTTGACCAATGCGACGTACTTCCCACCAAATTTCCGTTCAGCGTCCTCAAGCAATTGTAAGATTTCCCGATCGCGGCCTCCTGCCTTACCCATAAAGTTCAACAGGCGGTCGGGGTTACCGTCAAGTTCCATCTTCTGTCGGAGGAATCGCTCTTGTCGTTCTGGATCAATATCACCATATGCGAGGTTGTCAACACGCCATCCATATACTAGGGCTGCCTTTTGAGGGGCATGAGTGGGTGAGTATTCTGGAGAATGTAGTGCTTCATAATATAATCGATCGACTCTTTCGGCACGTTCTTTGTATGCAATTGTATTGATACCGTCGGTTTTTTGGTTGGACCTCAACACTTTTGCTACCGATATAAATTCTGCAGGGGATTTGATAATTTCCGCATATTTGAACAAGTACTTCTCGTAGAACGATATTTTAATACCTTTCCATAGTTCTGCACGACGACGATAGATCTCGGCGTGTGAAACTTCGAAGGATCCGTCAGGGTAGGGCCCAATTTCCAATAATTGCTCCCAGAGATCATCCGCCTTTTGAAGGCGTGCAAAACGTGCTTCATCAGATTCATTGAGAGGGACATTGGCTGCAAGATTTGTAGCTGACATGGACAACACAAATGCAGATGTGTGATTAATTTTGAGTGCAATTTCAAAGCATGTGGAGGCTGCTTCATGAGTACCACCTTCTCGATGCCTGGTACCTAATATGCACAAACAACTGGCCAAGTCCTCCGGGTCCGGGAGAGAGTTGTGAAATGAAACCTGTAATAGGGCACGCAAGTCGGGGAGTGTCTTCATCCAGTTTGCTCTTCCCCTAAATTCTTCCCAATCGGTGGCTGGTCCATTAATTATTTTACGACGATGGCATGGACTCAATGTCTGCGGAGACTGAAACATCTCTTCCGCTTCCTTTGCTTGGCCTGATAGCCCCAGGGCGGATTCGATCACATCTTCTGTTGCACCCTGGCGCAAATATCTCAATGACCCTACAAAGTCGTGCAAATCATACAGCACAAACCCATACTCGACCCAATAGTCGGCAATGATATTTTCTCCAGCTAATTCTAACATCTGATCAGCAGCAGCTCTTGCTGCTGCAGGCTGCTTTAATTTCCGCAAGGCGCGGCTTTTGAAAAATAGACCTTTAGCACATTCTCCTAACGAAGGAGTTCTGAGATATTCATCAAGCGCTGCTCCAGGTCGATGGTCGTTGAGAAGTGCTTCGATGGTCCAGAGTTTCTTTTCTGTGTCGTTAGCCAAACCCGGCATTGCCTCCAGACGCCGATATATCTGGCTAGCTTCGGTATAATGTTCTGTTTCAAACAAGCCTTTGGCCAAGTGCTTCAAAAACAGTGCATGATTTGGTTTCTCATGCAAATACCCTTGGGCAATGACTGCCGCATCCTCAAATAATCCAGCGGAAGATAACCCATCGACACACAGAACCGCATAGTCAGGGGCATCAGATTGTTCAACCGCGGTATTTATTGAGAGATGCGCGCCTTCGAGCAAAGAAGAGGATGAGGACGAAGACGTCAAGGGCGAAGGCTGGTCACTAGAATCATGCGAATTGATAGAGAGCCTTGAAAACATGGCAGCAAAACTCTACAAACTGAAGTATGTTTATCGATACCAATGGTCAAAATATAGTGGATAGAAATAGCAAAAATAGTGTACTCCCGGACAAAGTGTGGAGGTATGAGAAGATAGAATCACTGAAACCGTTGAGTTGTGAGTGCTTGCAGGTGACTTAATAATTCTTTGTTCTCATTTTTTTTACGGCGAGGCTGATATGTCTAGCAGCACCAGTAAAGAAACCCACAATCCAATTCCTAGCAAAAGCCCCGCTAAAGTGTAACAAGGATTTTTCAAAGTGAAATGAGAGATGTAGAAAAATAATATACTGCGTAAAAGAACGGTGGATACGAAGAAGGCTGGAAATATGCCATGCAAAAAGTAAAGATTGAAGGTGCCCTCAGATAAGCTCTCAAGTTCTCATTGCGAACACTTTCCATCTTATTTAGCCCCAAGGCAAGTATAAGATAGTAGGTTGGCCTGCAAATTTGGCTTTTTGGACACGTTTGGTCATCACCGGGCAAAGAAATAAACTTCCATATACTTTCACGTCGACACTATCGAAGTTTGTAAGGAATAGTCACAAGAATGATTGGAAATAAGAAACTAAATTTGGTTAGCAATGCTTTCAGCTATAGACGTCAGGAACTAGAGATTCCAATCGCCAGCATAAAAAGATCTGATTAACGGAAGGGGGATGAGAAGGGATTGTTCTTACCAAGCTACTCCGATTGAAAACTATTTTCCGCTTTCAGCGATAATTCTTTTGCAAATGTAGTACCGCAATCAACGCCTGTGGCTTTCATTCCCGATCTCTCAGAAACTTAGCCAATAGTTATTCAAAGTGGTAGAACATAGCGAATATCTCAAGAGGAGCTGATTGTCGTCATTGCGGCTTGATCCAAATTATAGAATCAGAGACCTGCGACCGCCTAACAAGACATCAAAGGTATTCGAGATGATAAAATTGGAAGCCTGCTAAGATTTCTGTTCATTCATTCACACATTCTGAACCTTCTGATTTCTCAGATGGTTAAGTAGTGTAAGCTCGATGATTGTTCTCGTCATTGCAGATTATTGTTGGGATGGAAATTGATATTCCAGGCGCGCTGAAATACTTACAGCGCGTGTCGCTAAGCTAAAAACACGCTAAACAATGGCTTACTGCTCAACCTTGTAACTTTATTTTCAGCAGCCTCGTGGGTCCAAGCTCAGATTGATCGTTCATGAGAGTGTGAATGTACTCGACGCATTTATTGAATCACATCGCAACCTCATTTCTTCCATTAGAACCATAAAATCCACGGGAGCTCCTCCAAATCATGGTATAGTTGTTCTTTTACATTGTAATATAATGGCTGCTAACATTTCTAGGCTCGTAATGCTGAGAAATCACAATCGATGCTGTTCCGCTTCAGGGAAGCGCAACAAGCAGAATTGGGTATTATCGATGCTGGAAGGACGCGGCGCCCAAAGATGATAACGGAAGTCTCATCTATACCATCATGCGAGAAATGGAGAGGCCAAGTTCTGAAGGAGATCTCACGCAAAGTCAGCAAGATCCAGGATCCAAGTTTGAGTGACTTCATGATTCGAGATTTGAACGATGAAATCAATAAGGCTATGAGAGAAAAATATATGTGGGAGGTGCAGATTAAAAATTTGGGGGGTCCGAATTATATGCGGGGCGGAGGGAAAGTCTATGATGATGAAGGGCGGGAGATACCAGGTGGTGGGAAGGGTTACAGGTATGCATGGCCATGTGGTGATGAAGTATGCGCGAATTGTGCTGATGGATGATTCTGTACCAGGTATTTTGGACGTGCTAAAGCGTTACCGGGAGTCAAAGAAATGTTCGAAGCTGCAACAATAAAAACCCGCGAAGATCAACCCCTAGAGTCGAGAGTAGACCTGCGAAAACAAGTCGATGCTTCATATTATGGTTACAACCTTGACGAAGAAGATGGCACTTTGTTAGATTATGAAATACAAAAAGAGAAAGAGGCGTACGAGAACTTATTGGAAGGCAAAGATAAGAACGCACCCGATGGATGGGAGCCGTTACCTGGAGACGCAGGAGATGGCGCAGGATGGAGACTACCGACGAGCGAAGAAGTCCAGGAAGAGCTTGTTGATAGGCGACGAAGACGATTACTGGACAAACTGGGATAACAGGACCATGATCAACTTACAAAGCTACTATTACATACCCAATACGAGAATTCTAATCTGATTTTGCAGTCCGAGTGAGCGCCCTGGCCGCGTCTCGATTTGGGGAGCACTAGGATACATATGAAGGTTTATGTTATGATGGCGCGCATTTTAGAACCTGTGAGTATTGAGTTCCTCAACACGTGATGGAGTGTACGTCTGATCTATCAGACGTAGCGCTCTGCGGTTATCTTGCATTTTAACAAGTGTAATTATTGCCAAATGGCGAAAGTGTATAGTGCCCAGCCCAGATATCCAAATCTCCATCTCAGTCCTACAACACCAGAAATAGTAATACACAGGACTCCAATATATGCATAGATATCCTGTATCTGTATATTCGGAGTACTCTTCCGCTCTTTTTATATTCTTTACTTCTTCAAAGCACGTATTGTGGAATACCTTTTACCCAAATTTCAGCAATATTTCCTCGATACCGCTCAAATGCGACTTTCAATCCAAGACTGCTCAACTTGACTTCTGCGAGGACATCCGATCCTGCTGCTGAGTTCAATGGCATCGATATCCGAACGTTGTCCTTCTGCAAAGGACTTAGAGGACGCTTTGGAATCTTGATACGAGTGTGATCCGCTATAGTGAATCAGTAATACTTCTTAAATTGACTCAACGCCGAAGTCATACCTTCGATCGCTTCGCGCTTTGCCTTCAATAATTTTTGTGAGGATACATCATAGACAATCGCATTCTTCATCTCCCAGCTGTTGGTTCGTTTCGACTTGCTGTCGGTCGAATCATGTGTTGCAATAGTCGTTTCGATGAGTTCCGAGCTTCTCGGCATGACGAAAGATTGAGTTACGGTAGATTTTGGTGTGCAATTTAAACTGTGTATTCGATCAATATTGATTGCTGATTTTGACCGTGGAAGAAAAGGGATATCTTCACAACAATATACGACGTTCTTGCCAAAAGCCTGGTAGAGGCTCTGCAAGGCAGATTGCAAATGTACACATGATTACATAGACACGATCACAAGGCGCCCATTTCTAGCGTCAGCTTTGCATCAGGATTCCTCGGAATTTTACTATTATTATAGCACACATTGATCCCAGCCGTTCATCTATTATAACAATCTGCCTTGGGGGGGGCAGATTGCTTCGAGAAGCCAGCAGTCTGCCTCGTAAATCACCTATTTGTGTTACCGTATGCAGGCCATCCAGCGCTAGCCTACATTGCGATTTCAGCCAATAGTCCTACGAAAAATTTCAATAATTCAGCCCCCAGTGTACTGGTTTCATCAATTTTCCGTCAAGGTTGACTTTCATGACCTTGCAAGCACTATCGCTAGAAGATCGTCATCAAGAATCGACGATTGGTGAACATTAGCTACAGTACGGAGTAATATGAAATGCGCGTCAAATATCTGTCTTCAACTGGATTTAAGGCGCGATCCATCAACAAGGCTGGCGGGTAACTTTTATGCCAATATAATATCTTCTTGTGAGCCCTTTCTTACGGTCGCATCATGGGAAACTACAATCCGTGCCTCAAAGTTCTAATTTCTACTTTGGGTCACAGCGGTCACAGCTTGGAAGAATTTGCCACAATTAATGACAGCCTTCGCACAGTAACTTGTCGAGTTCGAAGCCATGATTTACTCAGCCACTAGATTCTGCTTCGGTTTGGGGGTCATATCCCAATTGAAGCAGAGCCTCATTCAACTCCGTGCAATTCGTTCTCAGGCTCCAAACTATTAATTTAGGGAGTGCTCAAGAAAGTCTCAAAGACAAAAGTAGTAGGTCTCCCAAGACTGGTTCATTCATTCTCTTGATCATTTTTCGTAAATAAAAATGAACCCTAACTCATTGACACCGTGGGACGCAGATGTTTCAAGACTCCGACGGCTATCAATCGGCGATGAAAACTCGCGTAGCTCCAGTCATTCGATGACTTCAACACTCTTCGTTCCGGATGCTACTCCTACGAATCAAGCCAGCCGATCTATGAATCACAGTCCAAGTAGCAGTACAGGTCGCAATAGATCAACGGATAGCCCCTGGAATAAGAAATATATTCTCACTTTAGGTATATATTATAAGTTTCGGTTTGAAGCCTACAGGTAAAGCTAATCAGGTTTGTAGACGGCGGAGGTGTGCGTGGTCTATCCAGTCTACTTATTATCCAACATCTTATGGTACTTTGTAATTCTTTTGAGCAGAGTCAAGATCAGCTGGTCAAGTCAAGTTTTCATCCACTACCATTCCAACAAGGTCAAGGATCGATTGCCAATAGCAGAAAGTCAAGAAGTGCACAGTTCCTGCCGGTACATTATTTTGACTATATTGGTACAGGATTTTCTTACTCTATTTATCAGCAGCTACCAACTGACAGTTCACAGCAGGCACAAGTACCGGCGGATTGAGTGCTATTATGCTCAGTCGACTACGAATGAACAGTGATGACTGTATCCAAGAATACGAGAATTTAGGAGAAAATATATTTGGTCAACCACGAAAGCTTTCTATGCGCGGTCCGATACCGTGGAATCGGGAAAAATATGATCATCGCAAACTTGAGGAATCTATAAAAGATGTTGTGAAAAGAAGAGACTGGAAAGAAGATCAAATTGCAGACTCTATGTATCCTTCAAACAAAGACCGCTGTCGGACGTATGTCTCCAAATCGTCAAGTTGGGTTTGTCTTGCTAATGTATTACAGAATTGTTTTAGCAGTCCGAGAAAACAACTCCGCCAACGCCCCTTACCTTTTTCGAACATACGAACATGTTAAATCAGAATTCAACTATTCTGAAGAGCTCAATCCCGGCCCCCCGCTTCATATCCCTATATGGCAAGTCGCCCGAGCAACTACTGCAGCGCCGACATATTTCAAACCATTTCAACTACTTAATGAACGCTTCGTAGATGGAGGGTATGGTCATAACAACCCCACCTCAAGAACATTTGCAGAGGTCGAACAAGTACATGGCAAAGGCACCGTCGCCCTCACACTTAGCATTGGTACTGGTCGACCTACGAAAGTCCAACCAATAGCCAGGCAGAACAGTGGACTCATAAGCCATTACAGACAAATGATCAAATACACCGCAGCTACAACAACCGACTCCGAGCACACCCATGAATATGTAAAAGCACTGACTGCGGATCGATGTACCTATGAGCGCTTCAACGTTGATGGGGGCCTCGGTGATATGGATCTTGGAGAATGGCGTATTCATGGCAATGAGAACATGACTCTCAAAAGGATACGAGAACAAACCCACGTCTATCTCAATCAATCAGAAGTTCGAAGACGAATGGAGAAAGTAGCAAAAATGCTAGTGAGGAATCGACAAGAGAGGTCTAAAACTGAAAAATGGGACGTTGTTGCTACGGGTCACAGGTTTCACTGTCCTCGGTGTTGTAACGAAGAGACGATCTTTACAAGAGAAGAGGATTTTAAAACTCATCTTTGTGAGACTCATGAGTTCTCTAGTACCCCGGGGGAATCTTTTGAGGAGCTCAGACTGAAGAAGGCGATTAGAGACGGGAGAATCTTGCATGCGGATTGAATTTTCTACTATTCATACTTAGACTTTCTTTTAAATATTCCATATATTACATTTATAGGAGCGATTGGATGGGACTATTACTCACCGATGTATATCAGGGGCAGGGTTGAGTAGAAGAGCGAAAATATTTGGCGTTTTAGCAAGATACCATGGATTTATGTTTATATAGGCGCAGTTTTTTTGTAATTGTATTGCTTTTGACCCTGCGGACGTCCATTTTCAGCTGAAATTAGTATAGGTCATTGGGAGAAGAACGCTTCCAAGTGAACAGAATATTGCTCTTCCAGTCAAGGTAATCCACGGTAAAGCATCATAAGTCTTCATGCAAATCCAATTTAACCTACTTCTTCATTGTCCGATTTTGTTTCCAGCTTTTCATAAATTATTTCGCGGATTTGATTGAGCTCATATCATTTCCATTTACTTATTTGGATTGTCGAGTTCAAAAGTATTGCTCAAACATCAAATGATTGATTAGTATTATTTCGTTATTAGATTCAAATTCAGATTGGCTGCATTTATGACCATAACATGATGTATTTTCTTCATTGAAAAAAGTCAAATTACTGCAGTAACTAATTATTGCATTCGCTGAGATCCATATCGAAAGATCCAACTCAATGAAACCAGCGTTTATATCCAGGAAACTGTGTCTGTCCCTTACGAACACGCATCTCCACCTGTGTTGTTGTAGCCCAATACTTCCATTTACTAACCGTTTCGAAACGTCTTCCCTTGGGATCATTTAACACCCATGCCTCCTTAATCTCTCCTCTTAGTCTTTGTTTTCTAACACCAAGACGGTCTATTAATGCATATGCCATGTACTGGAAATTGAGCGGGTCACTCTTGGCACGCGTCATGCGGTAGTAGATATAATCTTTCATGTAGGGACGGGCGCGAGGGAGAGAAATGCGCGTGTAGTTTCCTGAATCGATTAGTCACTCGCTAGGTAACTGAAGAAGGAAGTTAAGGAGAGCGAGAGCTTTACTTTCTACCACAGAACGATCGGTGATACGCAGAGATGCATTAGCGACATCAAAAACAAGGGCATGGCGTTGCTCCCAGGTCTTTCCCCGTGGAACCTGCTCGGTTTTCCTGACAACCTCTATTTGTCCTATCAATTCGGGTTGTGTATGGAAGTTTATCTCTATGTCGAGATCTTTAAGTGTATTGAAATCTAGTCGTCCACTGACAAGGTTCGTAAGTGCCTCAGTGTTGATTGCAATGAGTGTTGGAGCCAGCTCGGATTCCCGTTCACGACTCTGCGATTCATGATTTTGACTTGCTGAAAGGGAAATATCTGCCCGGTAGGGTGGAAGGTGGTTATCCATCTCGATCGGGGATTGTTGATTTATTCGTGATGGATATGCGGTGGGTGTTTTGATAGGCTTCCTTTATGAAATAGAATACAACTCTGAGGAAAATATGTATTATGAGATTTCCTGCAGAGTTGTGGGTTTTGTATCATTGCTGCACTATACAACCGTAAGTACTATGGGATACGCTGTTCTATTCATTCATGTTCACCGTTGTAATAGGAGCCGTAGTTCGACTCGTATACATTCATAGAAGACACTTGTAGTCACTGCAAAATTACCGACGTATGTGACATCCTTCTCAAAAAAGACGGATGGAGAGCTGGCAATACCGCATTGCAACCGTTGAAGGATAATGTACCGCATTCTCTGCAGCGACATTTATTGTTTGAGAACAATTGCAACAATATCGTGATGAGGGTTACTTTGTCTATATAAAATAAGTGTGATAGCCTGGCTTGAAATCTGTAGTCGGCCATGGCACGTGAAATCTGCAATGATGATCGCAATGTAATCCTACTAATACATTCGACGTCGATGAGCCCGGGGTCAAAAGGAGTGGTACGTAAGCAGAGGTTGGTTACATTTAAGCTATTTTAAATCGTGAATTCTCATCAGAGAATTTCTAATAAACACTGGACTTTTCCACAAAGTTTCCTTCCGTGCAATTATTACGTCTGCTCACAAAAATTCTTTGTCCCTCTGGTACCCAATCCAGACTTCATTAAAATTAATCGTTGCTCCTTGGGGCAATGTGGTTCAGGTATCACACTTCATCCAATCTCTCATAATTCCATCTCACGTGGTGCACATCGATGACCAAACCATCATGATAATCTTCAATTTCTTCACTCTCCCTTCCAGATTCTCCAGCTTCACTCGATCGCTATCTTTCACATACCCCATGACATCTCCCGAAAGTCTAGTCATAGTAGTTCTCCCCAAAACTGTTCCAACTTCACTCCCCGATGATGGTCCTATATACCAAGGCATCACATCATCCGGTCCTTCTGGATTATCCCAGATGCCTATTGACGGATAGGCCAAGAAGAGATTCGAGAGGTTAGGACAGCTACGAACAGCTGCTATGCTACATTAAATTATGAGAAATTTCCAAGAACAAAACAAGATGATAGAGAACTTACATATCAGAACTATCTCCTCCATTGAGCAAATCCACGTCAAGCGCCAAATTTCTAAATCCTTCCAGACCTCCATTTTCAGCTAGATACTGCACCGTGAATCGGGCTTCGGATTTTCGATACTCTCTCGCTTGAATATAAGGTATATCTATTTTTAGATTCCAATAACAGTTGAATCGTTCGACAAGTTGTGTGAGAGCGTATTCACGAGATGCTTTGTTGATACGCAGTATTATGGGTAATTGGCGACCGTAGGACCTAGGAAAAGTGGTATAGAGATCGAGAGACTTGGTGGTGGCATATTGACCGGTGGAAAGGATAGGAGAGTAGTCTATGCGGAGTAGGCGCGGACCGGGGAGAGTGTAGAACCAGATCTGGTGTTGGAGTTCGAGGGGAGGTTGGGGAAGAGGGTGAATGAGGGGAGAGAATGGGAAGACATAGAGACGGCGAGATTGGGGCTTTAATAAGATGAAATGTTTCTTGAGGACTTAAAATACATGAGGTGAGAGAGAATATATCTTCAGCCAATTCACGAGAATGGCGGGGATGAAATACATTAAGATTACATTGTGCTGACATGACTGTGCCGCCACAGCTGACCGGCGCCAAGCCACTTGGAGGATAGATATAAAATTTCCATCCAATATCTAGGGAGCCTTTGTGAACTCTTATCATATCATCCATTTGTGGAAAATCTCTTGTTCGAGTATAGTATTACCCAATCGAGAAGGATTCACATATGTAGCTTGACATGTGGAGTTGAACATGCAACATCAAGCCTCATTTGCAATACTCGAAAACGACTAGAAAGCGTTTAAATCCTCTTGGGGGCCGTATTGAGAAAGGACTACATCAGAAATGAGGGTTTGTACGATGTGTACTTTAGAGTAGCAAATAAGCTTCTTACGTGAGCGAAAGTGGGAGCAAATCAGATCGTACAATTAGATTATGGTCCAGGGACCCTGTGAGCCCGTCTCCTCAACTGGAAAATTCGTGAGGCCGCATCAAGTGTCAGCAGGCAAGAGTGGTATGAATCGTGATATATCGAACGCCATGTAGCCAAATCAACTTTCTCATCTTATCCTGCCTTGTCTTTCCTATTGCAATTTGTACGTAGGGGCTTGTGTACAAGAATGGAGGGCAATGAAATTGGAAAGCTTAAAGTTGTTCGAGTGTTAATCTTTGTATGATATGAGATCCCAGATCCAAGGATGACTACAAGTTTGGCTGTGTCGCTAAACATATATGTACCTAGAGGCATCGGCAGTGAGAACTCGGTAGCCGGGTGATCTTATATTCTTTCAATTTGCTCTCGATAATTTTAAATCCGTTGAATACCTTATGGTACGGGGAAGTAGAAATGTCGAGAGGAAGATGAAGGCCTCAAGCTTTTAATGTGCGGAAATGAAAAGTTGATTTTCCGGGCACGTAGGTTAAATCACAAGATGTAAAGGAAAGCAGAGAGTAATGAAAAAGGAGAGAATGCAAATGCAAATGCGATAAAGAGAAGGCGATGGACAGGAAAGTGACGAACTGGTAGTTCTCAATTCCCAAGACTCCTTCAGCTGATCATAGACCGTTACATACTCGAGAGAACTGACTTGTTGTACTCAATAAAAAAGCCAGCAAATCCGCTCAAACCCAGTCAAAATCAGAAAATAAATCGGAAACATTCCAGTATACCACCAACAACAGGAAAAGAGCTCTCTTTGAGTAGTACGAGGACGTAGAGACATTCTTGGAGAACCAGATACGAAGTCTGTGGCAGAGGTATACGAAGGATCTCAACTTTATGAGTAGATAGGAGACATCAAAATTCGTGAGAATGCTAAATCATTTACACAAAAAATGTTTGAAAGGAATAAATTGCAAAGAAACAGAGACATTGTCGAATAGTCAGATAGTGGTGAATAAGTTGTTAATGTGAATCGGCAAAACAGATTGGCGTAGACAATTAATTGAAGACTCCAATGTCAGTATTGATCTTAGGTATAGATTGTTGGTCAAGAATGCGGCGAGGGCCAGGTGAAGTATCATGTAGAGGGTATAAAACTGTTTATTTCAAATCTCAAAAGGTATCTAAAGTCATTATTCATAGCGCATGCCAGATCACACAGTAAACAACGCCAAGAAAATCCAAGCTCTGGTCCAGAATTCTGATGCTACCTTGCTCCTAAACACGCCAGCAATGCCGAATCGTATCGTCATTCTAAATCCGTCATCCGCAAAAGACACAAGCAAAGAGTCGAACCTATCTACAAAATCACTAGAACAAGAGTCACCGCCATAGCAGTAAACATCCCAACAGCCACCAGGCTTTGCACAAAACTGATCCAAATGCCTCGACCATCTTGTTTCTGTGGGGCTCTCAAAACGCCTTCTTTGCTTGCATATGATGGGATTGTGCCATATCCAGACGATGAAATTGCGGCGTTCTTCTCGACATCGACCATATCGAGTGGTTGCTGTGTGTGAAGTGATCAGCGAGTGGTACTTATTGATTAAGTAGAGGGAAGACTTACCATGGTATTGGAGGGCTCGGACTTCTCTGTGGTAGAGTTTTCTGGAAGAGGTTTATACTCCATGTTTCGAGTGGTAACCGGGAATGGGTATGGCAGGTGAAGCATGATGAACTCGCGGTCTTGGAATGGAAAGAAGAGATCCGTAGTCGCGACGAGACGGTAGCAAATGTAAGAGTTTACTGATGTGATATGACTATGGAGATGAGAGATGTTTGATCGAATATAGATTTATACCAAACGTTTCCCGAGGGAACCGTCTTCTTTACTTCTAGCAAATCCATCTCCTAATGTCACACTAGATTTCTTATCGACCGACAGCAAATAAAAATAATGTGGTGTGTTGTCGATAAGCCATGAAAGTCTGCTGCGAATGGCATGTGATGGTGCTTATCTTTGCGCAAGGGTTTAGAAAATCGCACACTCGTGATTTCTCATGCAGAAAAGACCCGGTAAACATCCAGAAACAATAGAAAAATATAGATAACGGGCTACGGAAGACGAAAATATAGAGGAGCGGGTTAGTGAGATGGTGTGTAGAAGTATCAGCCGGGTTGGGGGGCTAAAATCGATATGATAAGCGTTGGGAAAGGTGTCATGTGAGGCCCATAAGAGAGCAAATGATGCTGTGCTTGTGAACTCCACGTAGAATTGTTTTTACACGGCAATGGACCGAAATTTGCTCCAAGACAAGACATACATATTGAGTGGGTTGCATGTGCTGCCGCCAAACAGATGAATAAGACGGCAAAGGTCATCGCGAAATATGAAACATGTAATCTCACATCGAATTGCATAGATCTGAGGAGGGAAGGCAGTATCCGGCCAGCTCGCGTGCGACCTGGATACAGGGAGATAGTAGTTGATGCGCACGAATGGAACCCCCAAGAATGGCTGTCATTTCACCTTGTGTGCACACCTCGATGGCACTGACTAAGAGGATTCCAAAAATCTGATATGACTGCTTAGAAATTGCAAACCTTTGATGTCTTTCTTGTCGGGCCGTAGACTTGCGGACTGTGTTACACGGTATGCATACACACTCGTGTTGAGATCGAACAATACATTCAGGTGATGCTTCCAACATGCCAGTGTGAAACTTTCAGCATTTGTTCAGCCAGATTTCGAGGAGGTCCTGCTTATAGCTCGAGAAGCTCCTACACTTTGCACATTCAGAGCTATTCTCTCTGATCTTTCGAAATGGCCATCGTTTCTCGGATCATACAGACGAACCGATAAGTATGAGATTTGGAGTGTTTGCCTAAGTGCTCTGAGGGTTCATCGAGTGATATTCAAATGGCCCAGCTAAAACAAAAAGGAGCCTTGCCTTCGCTTCTAACCACCATCTGTAAAATCTGCAGTGCATGTTGAAAGATATCGTCAGCGGTATTCGAGCGCGTCGCAAGGGGAAGGGATTCTCGTTTTATTGTGTCGCATGTAAAGGATAAGTGGTATCGTCTTCGCAGTTGATTGCGTATATCATATCAAGGGGCCCTGGTGGCTGTAAGAATAGACTTTGGTAACGCTTAAACTCCGTTATATCTCGACTGTTGTGTAGGAATTGAAATGACAGCGAACATTTCTCATCCCATTCGAGGATTTTCACACGCACAAACTCCCCTTGCAACAGTGTTCACAGGTCAATTAGAGGATCATTGTATGGTAAAGTAAAGGTAAAAGTTTGAAGAGCTTTCTTCAGATTGTTAAAAGTTGTACTCACTGAAGTGAAAAATGATGAGTGAAGCTCGGCAGATAGCAGAGTATGCTTACCTGACACCACAAGCTAGCTCACCGCCCACGGAATTCATGCCCCCGACGCATCGCTTTCCTAATAGTCAAAATATAATTTGAAAGATCTGATTCGTTCTCTGTAAATCGTGTAAAATCGTATAAACCCGTATAAAATCGTATATCGTACTCGTATTCATTCACAGAATTCGTGCAAGGCTATGGATACCACAACCCTAACCCACGATGAGCTTAAATTATCATTCCTTGCTAGCTTTGCACGAAGTCTGTAAATGAATACATCGTACGGTATGGTCTGAAATGAGCATGGCGAGACACGTTGCAAATGAACTCGATCTAAACTTGTTTTTTCACGCTGATAGAGAAACCCCGTTTACTGCTTGCGTACGAAGCCTTCTTCGAGTCCAAAACAGGCTTTTGATGTTACCTCTCAGCTTCCTGTGCAGTGATAGGTGTGTTCGTAAGTTAGGTCACGAAGAGCCACAATAGCATAGCCGTGGCTGCAATAATGGCTGTGCCTCCCGAGGTCGTCACTAATGATGCAGTCCATTGCAAAGCCACAATTTATATTTATACAATCCACTTGTAGATCACGAGTCTCTCACCAGAGAATATATATATGAACGTTCACTTGTGCTCGCCGTCTTGATGAATCTTATTATCCATCCTCATACCTACGCAGTCATAGTCGGAATTGCACTTCGATTTTACCCCTCAGATAGCCCCACTTTATACCACCACCCTTCACCACCCTTCACCACCCAACATCCTTCTTACAAAATACCTAACCACAATAGTAATACAACTTTCCAGCGACAATAACAACGAAATAAGCATATACCGAAATCAAATCATGACTGATCCATCAAATAATCCAGCTAAACCATCAGCTTGGTCTAAGACCAAGCTCGGCGGCAAAGCGGCTTTTGATAAAGGATGGGCTGCGTTTGAGAAATTGGGAGGACCGGTCAACAAGCTCACGAATAAAATTGGATCCGAGGCCTTCTGGCCAACAGGCATGGAAAAAGAATGCGAGAAGGCTGCCCGAATCCTTAAATCATTCTGTAGTAAGTCTGCTGGATACACGGTTGACAGCAAACTGTCCACTAACAATTTGACAGAGGATGGATTCATGGCGGAGCAACAGAAAGATGCATCACAAGACTCAGAGACTAAGAAGAAAGTCCAAGATGGACCTAGCAAGCCACCGAAAGTTCTTGTCAAGATCCCTCAAAAGGTCATCAAGAACTGTGTCGGTCTCGCGATTTACACCACCATGCGCTCTGGATTGTGGGTATCCGGTGCGGGTGGATCAGGCGTTTTGATTGCCAAGAATGAGAATGGTCAATGGTCACCACCATCCGGAATTCTCATTCACACTCTCGGTGTAGGATTTATGGCCGGTATTGATATCTATGACTGTGTCATTGTTATCAATGACCGCAAGGCTCTCGAAGCATTCAGTAAATTACGTGTCTCTCTCGGTGGCGAAATATCCGTCGTGGCTGGCCCTGTTGGAAGTGGTGCCATTTTAGAAAGTGAGCTATTGAAAAGTAGGAAGCCGTTGTTCTCCTACATGAAGAGCAGAGGTCTATATGCAGGAGCACAGGTTGATGGAACCATAATCATCGAGCGCAACGATGAAAATGCAAGATACTATGGGGAAAAGTTGCCGGTAGCACGGATTTTACAAGGAAATGTTCCATCCCTTCCGCCAACCGCTGAGTTATTGATGGAGGTTGTAAAGGATGCAGAAGGAAGACCAAATTTAAACCAGTCAGTCTTGCAGCAAGTTTACGATAAGCCAGCACCGGCGGATGTCGAGATTGTAAATTCAGGAGAGGCTAGTGAGGACGAGAAGAAAAAGTTCGGGAACCCGAACACGGCTGAGGGTTATGCTATGCAGCAACAACTGCACGGATATCAAGAGCAGCAGTACCCAGGATATACACAGGGAAATGATTCTTACTATCCCCCACCTCCTCCAGGACCACCACCTCAACAAGATCATACTCAAAATCCTCCAGCTTACTCTCAAAATCCGTCAGACTTTCCACCGCAGCAAGAAAGCGGTGCAACTGAACACGGCTATTATGCACCCGAGAAACCACCTCGTCCAACCTGAAGAAGTGGATGCTTGGATGAAGATGAATTAATGATTCTATGATAGTTTTTTTAAATGTAAGATCTGATCATAAGTTGATCCGGAGCTATCCTCGACGCATTGAGGATTTATGATTTATAACAAGATATTTGTGAGATCCTATTGTAATACACGATTATAGTTGCACTTTGAAACACAGACATCCAACCAGTTTCATAATAAAAACAACCTCAAGTTATACACAACTCTTCAGAGCACGTATGTAAACGCCCAATCGTCATTGTGTGACATATTTAGTCTACAGAAAAACAACGCACGAGCTTGGAAGCATGTCGTATTGGATAGTATAATGGCGGCTGAAAATGTAAATGGTCGTTGCCATCCTGCAGATGGTAACATTTTTACATCGTGGAGCTGAGAAGTCAAATTTTCACACGTCTGTATTTTTATACATAGAATTGAATGGGAATCCCATGATTAGAGAGCTACAACTAGCTTGTAGTCAAATTTGGAAGCCCAAATTATGAAATACTAGATATATCGGGTGATATTTAGGTTGGTAAAAGACTGGTTCGAGCCCAACCGACTCGGCACTCATCTGATCTATTATATAGATTCTGAGGCAGTATATATTGTAGCCTTGTGAGTGATAATCCTGTCATTAAAATAATGACATCTTTATGATCAAGAATCTTTCAACGCAAGCCACCTGGATATCCATACTTGCATATGTACAAGCAACAGAACATGCTCGGTGGGGGTCGGAACAATGTTCGACCGAAGACCCGCATAGGTATTGTGGCTGGGCTTCCTCACGTCAAGATTTTGGTCACTTGATGACTTGTTATTTTGATGTCTTTATGGCTCTTCCTACCATACCTCAAGACAGCCCTCTCAATTGGAGTATCTTGTACCGTCAGAATTTCTCAAATTGTACAACAAAAATCTACCCCAGCCTCCCTCTCTTGGGTGGCGTTCATGCTTCATGCTCTGATCGGAAACATATTTCCAGAAGCATGCCTCGAGGCTTTACCCAAATAGACTTTCGGGAGGTCGTGCAAATGTCGACTGCATTTCAAAAGATACCCGTAGTTTTAACAGGTTCAAGTAGCTCAGAACGCTGGCAAGGTGTCCATGTCCGACTAGCATATATTTTCTCAATTAATTCGTTTTACACTCCTTTCATTGGCCTCCAATTAACTGGCGAAATCATTCACTTATGATATATCATAATCTAATATCTAAATGCTACATAGGGGCATTCGGCCGGTGTTACCGCACCAACTCATGCCAATCAAAATAACCACCCTTCAGTTTTGCTCGATGTTATATTCGCAACAACGGCCACGTCTCGGTTTACTATTGTTGCATCTTACCGGTCGAAACACTTTTTGCTGAAATCTCTTCATATATCAAACCTTGTTCACATATATAGGATCTTTGTTTGACACCTCTTGAAATCCTTTGACTCTCTTTTCATGTTCCCTCTTGGAAGAATTCTCTGGTTCAGACGACCATGGAACGTTCACGACTCGATATCAGCGGCCGAGGCCATGACAAATACTGGTTTCCAGACGCTCAAACACAACAAGCTCGGTTCTTGGGTCTTCTAAGATTTCTGGAGTTCGCCTCATCATGCTTGAAAAGGAAATGGAAAAGTTCAAGGGGCAGTATCATGATTCTCGAGGTTGTGTTGCGGCCACAAACTTTTCATTCAAGCTAAACCATGAAAAGGAAATCTTTTTTCGTCCCATCCCAACCTAACGACAAGGTATAACTCTCCCCGGTCATCCTTTCAACTACAATCTACTTCCATATGATCTTATACCGACCGAGTCACAGCTAATATTCAGCCCTACTCAAATTCCAAATTATCCTTCGTTCTGATCGTGTCTGAAGGCTGTCGCACTGCAATTTCAACCTGAAGAATTGTTAGTAACATTGCAACTCGCCTAAAAGTGGTGCGATGCATATACTTCATTATTCAACATCCAGTACCACAAGCGCCGCAGGCTCTTCCTGGAATAACCCATACTTCTTGACCGTTAGCAAGGCAGGTTGGACACCTAACGCCAGGCATCTGGTCTATGTCAGTACATATCAATTACAGTGGTGTCAGATGCAATCTCTCACGCCGACAATTTTTGTCATGCCGAAAGATCCTGAAATCTCATCAAAGGGCGTTGGCATCGATTCGATGGAAGGGAGGATGTTCATCTCTCCTCGGACAATGATTTCGAATGGGATTAGTTGGTAAGGCATCTTGATTGAAGTTGGTCGAAAGCAATATTTTGATTGATTGATGTGAGGCAGATATATATGTTTAAAGGACAAATTTGTTTGGGTTGATGGGCTTCTTTGAATTGATAAGGTCCAACTTCAGTTCGGTGGAAGTGGTCAATATATAATGTTTGGGAGCGGACTTAAGATCTGTTCCCAAACTTGGTATGCTGTTCATCGATCCTCTGGCAAAAGAAAAGATGGCCTTATCTTATGATATTGAGGTTACCTGCATCCTCAAACGTCGATGGTCGACGTGCTTGGATATCTGCGTCTGCAGGTGTTCAAAAGGGTAGCTGCAATTTTGTTAAACGAGACATCCTAAACTAGGAACGATCGTGTTCTATATGGGCACAACCTTACGATAGACACGCAACACGGCATGATGGATATTCTGAGCCATAGTTGTCATCAACGATGCTCATCAATCATGCGTTGATATTCTGCCTCTGATCTGAATGCAGCAAATCGCTGGTCGATGATGAGGATACATTGGATCATGCTTGGCCAGAAACAAGAAATCCTTGTGCCAGGGCTTTAATTCGACAGGGCTACCGCATAGAGAATGGTACAAAAAATGTACCTGGAAAGTTATCCGAATCAATTCTCTCCAGGTTTCTAACTTTCAAAGCTCCACAACAACCAGGGATCAATGCTTCTCAGTTTCGATCCAATGATCCTGCACGCTTTGCAGGTATCCGTGCATAATGAGGTATTTGTATGGTTCGTGTGAGCGACAGACCCTTCATGCAGCCTGCAAGTGGACGCCAAATCATCTGACTCCTGTACTTCGAACCTTTCTGACGACTAAGCACAGTCCGAGCCTTAGGGATCATTGCACGGATGCAGATTAACGAATTCATATCCGAAAACTGTCGTCGTACTCGAAACCCCATCATTAATCATTTGTTTGAATAATTCTGACACCTCAGTTTACTGTGTTCTACAGCTTGTCGTCGGAAGATTAGGAAGTCATTCTAAATTGGGTGGAATATGTTGAGGGTTAGAGCATGGGGGGGTCTTCGTGATATATCATTTATGACGGAACAAATTACTATTATCCGACTTGTCACTTTCTACGGTGTGTATTAGATGATGCCTGTCAGGAGTACTCCTACCATTCAGCACGGCAGTCGGAGGTCTTCTGTGCATATGGCTTGGTTTACCAAATGGTCGGAATCTTTTAAATGGAAATACTCGACATTGATCTAAACTCATGAAACTTCGGGGACAGTCATATAGGATTGAATTTTCGCAACAAGAGATATCAATTTTTGGAATCGACCAAGTCAAGTCATCATCCACCAACATTCCGCACTCGAAGAATACTAATGGAAAGACTATGATTCCAAAAATAACAAAATTCTTCGATCCTCAGGATTAGTTGAGATCGGCAGGGATTTCGTTGAGTCATGAAAAGATTTCTTTGATACCGAGAAATGGGGAAAGGTACGTAGTGCGATGGGAATCTGTGTACTACATTATACAGCATACGGAGTTGTTGAACTGCATCCGGAGTCATCCTTTCTTCCTCGAACCTACGAAGATAGTTCTCGCCAGTTGACAACTGCCATTCATCCATATGCAAATTTGAATACAACCCTGCAAGACTTTCATCGAAAGAAAAGTGATTCGATACGTCGTGGCCGTTATTGTTTGTGTCACATTTCACAGATGTTAGTGTGCTGTGTATTATTGGACGACCAAAGCCAACACATCAATTGCATGGAACACATCAGGCACATCATATCACATCACAGCAAGGAGAAACTTCCTCCGATGCCAAGTTTCGCATCTGGATTCACATTTCCCCATCCACTTTTCATGTCGCTATCCTTATTCTCAGTGCCAAACTCATCATCATGAGCAATTTTTATTATTTCCAACTTTTTCATCTCACGACATAATTTCACCTATTATTTTCATTTATTTTATGATTTTATATTGCAATATCAATCTCGTAACGCAACGTACTATCTGTACAATACATAAATGCAATTTAAAATTTGGCAGAAATGGCCCCCAAATTGATTTCAGGCCTACATGCCTAAAGTTCCAAAGAATTGTCCAGTTTCGATGCAACCGGATCGTATGATGGTTGAATCGGAATAATACGCATGCGCTGTGCTATAGTTATGGCTCCATATTCAAGGAGATATATAAACATTATTTCCCCTTTCTAAGATTCGGAAGAGTTTTCCGATGGTTCTTAATTTATCGAGCCGGGTAGGTGCAGGTGCCATTAGCTCGATGATTTGCATCCGAAGTGGCGGTGGACGAACCATTGGATTGGGTTTGTGATTGGATTCTAGATTGTGGAATGGATTCTAGATTGTGTAATGGATCGAAGAGGATGAAACGAATCTATACGCACAATCCGAACGATCAACAAATTAGCATCATGTCATGATGGGATCGAATGAAGATAATGCCAATTATTTTCTTCCACATGGCATGACATTGCGGATTTGAGGAGTTGGCATAAAAAAACTTGCTTGTTTGTTTCGCTGAAGAACCAAGATCCTTTCACTCAACCAACATTCTCACACATCGTCTCATTTGAACGATTCACACGCATTACTTATCACTGATACAAAACGTACATCCGGCTCTTATTTCCCTAACGCCAACAAGCCACTGTGGAAATTCTCCGAATTCTCTTCAAGCGTCTCGGAAGTCGTGTCGTGTCGTACTGCGCACACAACCCTTGAACCCCACTCTTATTCCTCGTGCCACAGGAAATGAATGACACGCACATAGGGATCCTACACATACGTGTGTGTGCCTACTACCTTTTCGGGAAAGGCGAATTCATGGTAGTAGCAAAACACATTCATTCATTTATTCATTGTATCGAAAAATATGCAAATGGATATGGATATGTGGACATAAATCGCATTACCTACTCACATCTACATGGCGGCTCGGATGGCGACAGCTACGGAATAGATGAGTATCATTCGATCGCTCATCCGCTGCAGGAGGTAGTCCTCACTGAACCCTTGATGTTTGTTTGAGTCTGGGATTGAGTTTAGGTCTTGTCGTTTATTACTTCGTTCGGGAAGTGATGTGATGTAATGTAGGACAGTACATGCTCTCCGTATCAATTGTATGTCTCAAGTAGATTAATCATAGTTTGCCATCGCATTCGCTTTTGAGATTCTTTGTGTTTCGTTTTTTTCACTTGGAAATTTGGGTAATGGATGAATGAATGACTGGGTAGGTGAGGTGAAGTGGGATGGATATCCACTACGATTCACGAGATTATTTTTCTCTCTTTAATCTAATTTGGTGGGCATGGATCACCTACTTACGATATTCTGTTCACTGCGTGGGAAGATAAGTACGAAAATGAACGAGAAATAAAAGAAAGAATCACCAAGAAACTATTCCTTTCGATTTGATTTGTGCACGCTTTGCCCTCCTCCCTTTCTCTCCATCTCCACAACCTCTTGCTTTGGCTTTCGCCTCTGCTACTTCGCATCTCCACCCACCATTCAAAACATTGGAACGCTACCATCCCTATCCTATCCCCATTCTTACTCTCATCATTGTAGATCACAACTATCTATTGAATAGAGGCTCAAACAACCAAACAGACACCTCTAACTCATATATACATTCTACATATTCTCACCCTCCGTTCCATCTACTAGGCTATCCCATCTATACCATATATCTACATGTCTATTAGCTTTCTATCAATCTATCAATCTACCCATCTACTCACCCCTCCACATGTCCAAAATAATATACACACATATACTCACATACACTCTTACTCACAATTCATCATCTTAAAAACCCTGAAACTTTAAATCAACCTCAATCCCTCATTGCAATTCTCAAATCCGTTTACAATTAATTCAATCTCAAACACAAACCTCCACACAAAAACCGGAAGCCAACAAAACTCAATATCTCAATACCCAAACATCAACACAGAAAGTCATCAAGATACAAAATACAAATCCAAGTATCAAGATTCAAAAATATTCAATAACTAATAGGGGGTATCCTTTCTCTATCTTCCATCCATCTTCCATTTGATCTTCCATCGTATCTACCTCTTCTCCTATTTCCATCTTCCTTTCATTTCCATTCCAATCCATCCTTCCTTACTATCCTGCATTTCATCAACCAATCCGATCCAATCCGATCCAATCCATCAACCAATATACCTTCCTCCCCTTCTTCGAAATTGGTTACATTACATTCTCCCTCGCTTGCCCGAGAAAGTGTCAACGCACTCACTCACTTAGTTACTTACATAATTACTCAATGCAATGCAATGTGATGCAATGCTGTGGCATACTACATCCATCCATCCCGCGTACATATTCTTCCTACCCTCCACTGTTGTGATCGGACCCCTGGTCATACAGCAGGGCGAAATGAAAAACAGAAAAAAAGGCTATCTACTCATACATACATACATACAACACAGCGCCCAGCTCATCTATCATACATTAATATTATCACCCAATCTCCAGTTGAAGTCGATCTAGGCCCACTCATCCTCTGACCCCCCACCTGCCATCACGAAAGAACTTTTTCAATTTTAACCAACAAAAGTCCTTCGGTTGAATTCCCCTTGATATCTTTCAGTGGAATCAGTCGATAACCCTGTTGGAGACGATCTAGTCTTATGCACGCCCAGGCTGCTAGCTCATCTTTGGAGTAATTTGCGTCTTCAATTTTAAATCTATGTGATGAGAATATTAGTATGATGATCAAGAAGGCGTGATGTGTATGGTTTAGATACATAGGTTGCAGCAAGTCTGGAGAGATATTTGGATGATTGAACGGAGATTGGACGAATGTAGATGAAGAGGGATGGAAGTGAGAAAGAGTAAGAGGAAAGAAATGAATGACCAGGGTAACATGCATGAACACACATCATACATGAGGTAGACGTGTGCAGTAAATAATGGAATAATGTTCCATAGATGAAGAAAACGAGTGATGTAATAGTGATAGTGATGAAAATATGCATTTCATCTCGATGCAAAACTTCAACGAAAGAAAGAAAATCGAACCATAAAACAATCCTAGTTTATGAGTGTGGTAGTTGAGAAAGCGCCATGTGTAACATTAAATTGGGGAACTAGAGGCCGAACTTCGTCAATGCACGGGATGGGCTGACAATCATACTACTGATTCGACAAGGAAGTATGCAGCGGAACCCCACCCGAGCAGCCAAGCATCGAAAGACCGTTGGTCTACTGCACTCCTAAATTAATCTGCGTTGATACTGACCATCCGACTCCGGGCCGTTACGTTGTTGAAGATTGAGGAGATTGAAAAGCTCCGATTTGAGCTTTGGGATATGTACCAGGCACTTGGGTGAAAGCTTTTGGGACTTGGGGCGGTGTGACATAATAACAGGCTTATGATTCATCAACAATGATAATCAAATCATATGAATGTAGACCTTGTCTAGTTCCCTGCATATGTAACTTGTGGAAGTATAAATAGAGAAATGTTGAAGAAAAGTAGTGTGACATGTACTAACCTGACAAAGCTCAACTCCTCCACCACGTTCCTAATACCTTCAAAATGAAGGGTTTCGCCTTCGAAATCGGGTTTGCTGCCCGATTTATAGGCAGTCTTGAGTTTGTGTTCGCCCTCTTTTGCTTTGACATCATTTCCGATTGGTTGTCCGTTGAGCTCTTCTTGACTTTCAACGTGCAGCTCGCATTTGACGTACGGATGGAAGCCCTTCTCCGTCTCACCCTCAGGATAAGGAATTTGTTGGCCTGCGAATATGGAGATCTTCAAATCCAGGGTCTTGTAGGGTATATTTGCCCATATATCGGACTTTACATCCTCACTGCGATAGCCCGGAGGCTTCAATATCCATCCTTGGGACCCGGCAAACATTCCCTCATTCAACATCATACCTTCATCCAATGTCTGCCAATTCAACGCAACCATTTGAATGCCCTTGCGCCAACAGACGGAAGGGTCAAGATTTGATGAGTCGAATCGTGAGCCAGCTGGGAATGCTCTCATGAAAAAATTACGATTGTGATTAAACATCTGTTCCCGTTTTTGTTCATGAAGCTCGTTGATCACTTTTTCGCCAACAGAAAATATGTGAGAGGGTTTGGTGGCCGCTCTTACATCAAATGACACAAAATGTTCGCTGTGAGTATAAATTCCGAGTTTACTGAGACTTTCACAGATCTTTGCCTTTTTCTTCGAACTTCCTCGATCATCTTCGGAACCGGACTGCCCAGAGTCTGCATCTTTCCTTGAGATCACCGGTACCAATGTGTTGGATGATGTCTTCTTTTCTAAAGTATCCGTGCTTGCGGGCGATAATCCATTCGTAAGCTGGCCGTTGGGAGTCTCGTTCGGGGCCTCTGGTGCCTCTTTCAATTCCGGCGCTTTCTTGACCTTGACCAAAATTTTGTTGAGAAGTTCATCGAGTCTTGGAACTCTTTCCTCCGGATTGCATGTTTCGAATGGAGAGTCGAGTAAGAGCCCTTCCCATTCCTCTTTCATAATATCCACCATAACTTCCTGTTGTTCATGATCGGCATGAACTTCCAGACTGACTATAATTGGGAGTGGACTTGTAGTGAAAGCGTGTTCTCGAATCGTTCTGCAGACTGCTCGGAATCCAACTGGCGCTGTCAAGGTCCAACCATGTAGAACTAAAGGCTCTCCAAGCATCGATGATCGTATCGAGGCCGGTCGTCCACCATTCTCGTCCTCATCCAAAACCTTAAGTTTATCTCCCGAACTTGTCTTTGTAATCTTCTGTTTGGCACTCTCTAATTTTTCTTTGGCGCTTTCCATCTTCTCTTCCACCGTCAATATAGCTGCCGCAGCTCTACTGGAAAGTGTACTTCCCGTTCCTGAAGGTTGTCGTTTATGATCGGTTTTATTCGAAAATATGGATTTGTCGTCTTTATCTGGTAGTTCTCCATTATGTACATCAATTTCAATACATCGACAGTTTTGTGTGAGAGCCTAATGGAAAGTGGCAGTTAGCAAGGAAGCAGAATCACATCACATCACTATCGATCGACTGACTGTTTTATATGCTTCAGTAGAACTCCTCGACAATAACTGATTGCCTTCTAAATATGTATTGTGACTACTGCTGATGTAATAGTTGGTGATTGGTTTTGACTGATCCAATTCCGGTAGGCGCTTCAACACCTCGAGTGAATGACTGTAGTATAGTGACTCGAGAAATTCTTCGACTTTGTATGTATCTTTATTGAGTTTGACGGTATGACCTTGAACATCTGCCAACCATTCCTCGAAGCGTTCCCTTCCCAGGCATGATTCGGAACCTGACAATTCGTCGAAAACTTTTCGTAAATATTCTTGAATTTCATGTGAGAGGTAGACTTGACGGGGAGGATCTCCTGCGGTGGTATTATTGAGCGGTTGAAGATGCACTCCATGACCAGGCGTAACCATTGTCGACATAGCTACGAGTTTATGAAGAGAGAAGTGTTTACCGGAGGGAGTGAGGAGAGGCATGGTAGTTATTCTAAAGTGAAGACCAATGGTAATATTAGCAACTGAGTCATGATGTAACAAATTGGAAGGGAACCACAAATGAATGCAAAGCCACTGGGTCTATCATCCAAGTTTCTTGGACCATCGTGGATTCAACTCATGTCGCGAGAACTACGGATCCCGATGATTCTTGACGTGTTTCAATGGTATTAAGTGTAGCCCTGCTTGGTGGGGGTGGAAGGGTGGAAAGGATAATCAAAGTAGACCAAAAAAAAAAGTCACATACCTCCGAAGCTTCTTTCTGAAAAAAGAAGTCATTTCTCCTTACCATGAATTTATGAAAAGAAGGATTTTGATGCTACATGAGTAGGTATATGATGAATGAGTGTAGTGGGTGTGTGTGTGTGTGTGTATGTCTGTATGTATGTATGTATGTATTATGTATGATGAAGGAATGATTACTTTCTTTTTCTGAGCCTGACATATAAAATCAGGGAAAGTTAATTGAAATTGTTGATTCATCGGGATTCATCAAGGGAAGGGGGCTATAAAACGAGGCTCTCTTTCAGCTAATACTGGGTACAAATGTCCTACCTAGTACCGACTTACCTACGTACGGACTCACTGGCTGGTGTGAATTTGTTACTATTCTTATAGTGCTGACAAGGCTAGTGGGTATTGGTTGATCTGATGGGTTAACACAAGACAGAAGAGGATGGATGGATGTGGATGGATGTGTAGTTTGGATCTCGAATCTGGAATCTCGAATCTCGAACCTCGAATCGTGTATAATATTGAAAATGCACAAGACAAGACAAGAGACATAACGTTCACGTTGGCTATTTTTAAGTTGATGACTTATGTAAAGCGTTTTGTTTCTTTATTCTTACCTAGGAGCTACCTAGCACTCAGCACCTCCCCAGTCCTCATCCACTTAATCAAATCCCGGCCCGTACCTTTTTTTTTCTTTCATTGGTATTTGCTTGGCTTCTTTGACATTGTGGTATACTAGGTCCCGGTGCCTAGTAGATACCTGGGTACATCACCAAACCAGTGCTGGTGTGAGCCGGATGACATTGTTGAAACCCTTAATCAAGCTAAGAAAGCGCTGAACTATGAAACCTTCCAAAGCCAAAGTACGTTGAGTGGTTCATGGTTCATACTACGGAGATCAAGCTTTTTTTCACGGTGGATTTTTATGGAGCGTCTGGTAGTTAAGGTCGTATCTGCTAGGGAGATACCTGGGTATTATCAAGCATATCATCTGGTAATGTCTACTGGCTTAGTAGGTACACCCAGTAGATACTTGCGAGGTGACTATTCTTCCATTCGTCTCAAGCCGCAAACCTCAACCTCAAACCTCAAACTTCAAACAATTTGACAACACCACACCACATCCCAAAATACATCGCCACAATACATCCACATCCACATCCACATCACATCCACATCACATACACAATAATCCAAGCCCCTATCTCCAAACACCATGACTTCACAATCAATCCTTCAACCCGAACAAAAAGTTCGTTCCTGGGGCTTCTCAACCGTATACACGTGGTCCGATGGCCCGTAAGTCATTAACCCATTCATTCATTCATTCATTCATTCCATCTACTGTACATCATACATACATAGCGACCTACACAGCCTCAACTCCACTCCACTCCATCCACCCACCCACCCATCTATCCATCTCCACAACAAGGCTGAGTTAACTTTCCATCTCACATTCTTCATTTCCAGAAACACCCACTACACACCCCATTCCCACAATACCCTTACTACCCATCTTGTTACCGCAGGGGAATTGACCATCACCTATCCGCGAGAAAAGGATGCGCGAAAGGTTACCTATGGCGTGGGCGAGAGAATTGATGTGGAGAAGGGGAGGGTTCATGAAGTGTGGATGGGAAAGGAGGGGTGTACGTATGTTATTGGAGAGTGAGTGAGTGAATGAATGAATGGATGAATAAATGAATGGACGATATGTTTAAATTCATATGTAAAATTGTAGATGAATAAATGATGCTCTACGGAGTCTTCGGATTTGTGTGTACCTACCTACCTAGTCAGGGTTACAAATGAACGCATAAATAAATGAATAGACAAATGGATGATTAATGTGCACAATAAAACGATGATCACAATAACAATGGCAATAACAATTCCAATTCCAATTCCAATTCCAATTCCAATTCCAATTCCAATTCCAATTCCAATTCCAATGACAATAACAACAATAACACAATCCTGTCGATGAAAACGAGCATGAGCATACAGAGTATACAACCCGCCACAATAGGCGCAAACAACAATTTGACCTAACAAATCAATTCCCATCATCCCATCATCCCATCAACATCAAACAAGACTCTACAAATTAAATACATATCTATCTCAAAACCTCAATGTCTCGGAGAAAATACCCACACCCTTAGTTACATACCATTCATTTATTCATTGCTCGACGCCCATTTCGTAACCTGCACCTATTATCGCATCTACTCCAGCGCATACCTGTTCATCGCACATGACAGCGATACAATAGCAAGGCGGTTGATGCAACAAGTCGTAGTAATACTTGCTATCCCTCCACCTATACATCCAATTCTTCTTTACAGACATCTTTCACTTGCATCTAAGCCAATACCTGGAGATCAATCATTCTTTCGATTCTATTTCCAAAATGACATGGCAAAATTAGATCTACCATGAATAATCACGAGGATTTTGTGGTTCCTTTTAGGCCTGCATCTTTCAACTGACCAGAACAATATGTTCTAAATCTTCAAAGCGAAGGAAGATATACACCTCCTCGCCACAAAATTCTCTATTCTATTACTATTATTACATAATTCTTCCATCATCATCATCATCATCATCCCAAAGATATCACCCCTCTAATCCCACCACCTTTCATCCAACCCTTCCAAAAACTTAATATCAACATCAACAAAACTCCTCCACAAATCCACCTCTTGTCTCCATGGTCTCATTTGAACCGCAAACGTCACTCCCGCCACATACTTCGCCAATTCCTCTTCATCCTTTCCCATAACCAAATACTTATCCCTCTTTGCCACTACCTTATCTCCAAATTGTTTCTTGAATGGTTCAATCCGATTCTTGCAATTCACATGCATGCTGAATTCCGAGTTCGGTAGATCCTTCGGAACAAACAGCCAAGTAAACATACGACCCGTAAGATCGTAAAAGGTAAAATTATCACGTTTATCATGGCCAACCGTTAAAGGGTAAAAGTAGGGAGCACTCCATAAGCGAAGTACAGCGAATTTAGCATTGGGGTTGGAGGTCGAGAATTTCTGGGCAGTATTGAGGAGGGGTGGGATCTTGAAGGGATCTTCCATCCAGCTTGGCATCTCGAGATCGGGAATAACCGTACGCCAGTCGACAAAAAGATCGGGTTTGGAAGGACGATGCGGCTCCGTTCCCTGGAATGCTTGACAGCTGGCTGCTGATGATGCATGACTACGAACAATCCCAGACTTGTAGACTATAAGAAACGTGTTAGTTGGAAAATGTACAACCTACACCAATATGGGGTGACTTACGTTTTGCGATGATAGGTCGAATTGTCATATCCCATTCGAGAGGAAATTCCGAATAATCATCTGTGGATCGCATTTTCTTTCGAAATTCATCGAGATTGGCATAAAATTCTTTGGGTTGGTGGATCGTAGATTTATCTGTTCTGATATCTGGATAATGCCGGGCTCGTTCCTCCTGCTTGAATATCAAAGATTCTTTAAATCCCTTTCCCACTTCCGTGTCAAAGAATTCGGAATTAAAAAAGGGATAGATCTTACCCGTAGCTTTCTCTACATCTTTAACATCATCGGCTGTCACTTTGAGCCAACTCATTACCCGAAAATTGAGAATTGTTGAAGATGCTTTGAAGAAAGGTCTACGAGAATGGTTGTATCTCCAGGATCTGTGGGTCAATTTCTTCATTTCTAAATACCGCTCCTGTCCATTGGGAGTCATGTCTGCTTGGTGCCAAGCTTTTTTGAATTCTATCAAATAAGTTAGGTTCGATTAAAAATGTGAGGAGAGGGTGTTGTCAAACTTCTTGATGATGTCTTTTCGATAAACTTCATAAATTCTTCTTGTAGATCATCATTGGGATAGTCATCTTTGTACGTTTTCTCCATGGCAAGTCTGTGTACAGTAGGCCGGAGATCTTTAGGGAATTCCTTTGGAAAGACGTCAAATCCGTCATCGTCCTCATCCTCATCATCGCTGTCGTCCCCGAAAAGACTTTCGTGATGCCCTTGACATCCACCTTCAGAATTTTTAGTGATGCCCGAATCTTCGTCTTCAGAATCTTCCGACTCCCAATTCCAGGTTCCATCTACGAATCTTTTCATTGAAAAGTCTTCCTCCTCGAACGCTCTCAATGAATCCTTTTTGCCAACGGCCGGTTGGGCAATAGATTCCTCTTCTGATCGCTCCTCAGGAAACAAGACCTCATCTTCTAGAGCATCTGCCTTATTGTAAAAGAGCTTACTTGGCCATGAGTCTGTTGGCTCAGTTGGTATGCGATCTGGTCCATCAATGTCACCATAAAAGAATTTTGATCTCTCGTCTTGAAGATAATCCCATTGGTTTACGAACTGTTGGGGATCACCTGGTCTGACATCCCTATAATGGCTATCTTCGTCTCGATAGAGCGTTTTTAGAATAGAAGCCGCTGGCTTGTACATGTCTTTACCCGTGGTAGCCCGGATGGCTTTGATAAGCATCTAGGCTTTGTTAGTAGAGCTTTGAGAAGGCCGCTGAATGACCCGACTGACCTGCTGAACAGTATTATACAACGGAGCTAAACTTTCTCCAGGCTCGAGATCCCAAACATAAACATCGTAATAATCGTTGAAAGAAAAGTTCCATTCGCGATGACGATCCATTTCCTCGAAGAACTCAGGTCCAATTCTTTTCAGGATGTTCCATACATTCTTGACAGCTCGTCCAAGACCACTCTTTTCTCGCCACAGCCATCGCTCTTCTTCGGGAGGCTTTACTAACAACTTACCACTCTCAGCATCTCTCACAAGCAGAACTAAACGATGACTTTGCATCGACAAATACTGAATAAATCGGCGGCTTGATGGATCATTCCGTTTAATATGGGCGCAAATTACGTTCCTTGCTTGGAATATAGCATGTTGACGACGGGTTTGTTTGCTACGACCTCCTTGTGAGAAACTGACACTAAGCTCTTTGGCATCTGGATCTGAACTTTCGTAGTACATGATGAAGCCCTAGTTATTGCATTGTTAATGAAGCGTTCATAGGTAGAATTGACGAAACTCACCAGTTGTAAAGCTTGCTGCTTCAATCTATTTCCAACCCACGAAGCCCAGTTTGAAGCAGGAAAGTAACCCCAGCAGGCCAGAATGTTTAACTCAAAGAACTCTTCCCAATTTCGACATAACTCAATTGCAGTATTGAGATTACTATCCCTTGCGATGATGGAGAAATGTAACCAACCTCCACGAGTCATTGCTTTATCACTAGGATAATTCCAAATCATTCTACCACAAATCTTCACGCGGATCTTCTTGCGCACTTGCTGGAAATTTGTGGAATCGCCGAAATTAATCGCACCGCCCTCCATATCTCCCATAATGTTTTGCATAGATGGAGCCATTCCAAGCATATTTTGAGCTGCTTCCTCTCGAGAGAGCTCCCGCTTTGAACGCCATGTTCCAGGTAATTCACCACGCTTTTTCCCACTCAGCCTCATCTTCACATCATAAGGATCAACAGCTTTAGGTTCAGAACTTTCATGATCATCAACATCCTCACTTTGGGTCTCTGTTTCGGGGTTCTCCTCTTTTTCTTCATCCGATCGAAAAAAGTCTGCACATGCATCCCGGATTTCTTGAAGACTGGGTTTCTCCATTTTGAGACAAACATCTCTCAGAGCGGTGCCAGTCACTTCATCATCTTGAAAGAAAGCTTCAATACTATCAGCACGAAGAGCTGCCGGAAGTAAAGCGGCGTGTGCAAGTAACAATCTACAGAACAATAAGTGCTTAATCTCGGACACCTCGTCAAGCAGTCGTGTGATTTCGAATTCTGTAAATGTTCGAGTTGTTGTTTGGACGTGAGGATTTTCCACCGTTCCAGCCACCATGGGCCCGCGAACATCATCAAGGTCAATTTTTATTCCATGAGCCAACCTGTTATGCATGTCCTCTCGACTTTCGATTAGAGATTTATCAGGTAACTCTTGTGGCTTGGGTGTTTGTTTACTTGTCTTTGTGGAAAGAGAAGGCGCAGTTGCTGTAGCTGCTCCATTCTTCTTCTTTTTCTTCTTTTTCGACTTTTCAGGA
The DNA here is from genome assembly GCF_013461495.1 of Botrytis fragariae. Taxonomy (NCBI): domain Eukaryota; kingdom Fungi; phylum Ascomycota; class Leotiomycetes; order Helotiales; family Sclerotiniaceae; genus Botrytis; species Botrytis fragariae. The sequence goes on from NW_023500993.1 coordinate 2,512,650, forward strand.
TAACCAGCGGACTCGATATGAGCCACAAGCTCGTCAAGTTTGTCGGTACTATTTGCCTTGAGATTTGGTTTTTGCGATGCTACATCATTCTCGATCAAAACATCCTTGTCAATTTCCATTGATGAAGGTTCGACGAGTTTTAGATCTTCTCCCGAGGATATCCATAAGAAATGCCGCATGAGATCTTTGGGAATGGCCAGTTAGCATCTGTAAGATATGAAATGTGAAGCATGGACTTGTAGCTCTACCCATGGAAGATCGTGATGTTAATATGAACATACCTATAAAGTTTCCTCGTCCATCCTCCAACTCACCCTCAATAGGATCCCAATCCATATCGTCATCTGTACCCTCATTCTCTTCTATCTCCTTCATCTTCTCCTTGTATATTCTCTCCAGAAAAGTATCTTGCTTCTTCTTCTCTTCCCTTCTCATTTTCTCCTCCATTCTTTGTTTTGCTTGCTTCCAATTCCTCTGCCATAGCTGTGCCTCTTGCTTTATTCTCTTTTGTTCTTTTTCGCGATGTGCTTCTTCATCATCCTGGCATTCTCGTACCCATTTGAACCATTGTTGATTTTGATATAAAATCTGGAGAGAGATAAAGTCAGCACAAAGTCCGCAATGAGTTCCGGATATTGACACACCTCTGTAGTTCTCCTTTCGAGTTTTTCTAATGCGTAGGTAACATGTATTTTTTGATTCTTAAGCTGGTCCAAGAATTTTGCATGCCCATAGTCCATGTTCTGACTGAAAAATCGACTATGATGCAGCTTTCTCGCTCTTATCACTCTTTCCAGTAGCTGATATTTGGTCCATAGCCAATCATGTAATTCCTTACAATCTGCTTCCGTTGTAATATCCTTAAAAGTCTCGTTTCCAAGGGCAATTTTCGTATTTGCAAGGTATGGGGGAGGGGTTTTGTCTAGTCGTTCCAGTCGAGCTGTACGAAGTTTGTATCCACGATATAGACCTGAAGGTCATTGTTAATTGTGTTGAATTCCATGGGAGATCTTTGACGACATTCTAAGTTTATTGCAAGTATCCAACACTTTCAGATATTGAGATCTCGGCTCTGTCCGGGGTGTTTCTGGGGATATACCTTGACATTGTTTAGAGTGAAAGCTACAAAATAATCCATTGACAGATGTAGCATTTTCCAAGCATCGTTTCTCATCGGAGACATTCAGTGCGTTGCACTGCGGTGAAAAATTGGTTTCCATTGCCGTACCTCAGAAAATTATAGAGGTTTGGAGCTTTCTCCCTCTCATGTACGACAACGACATTTTCAAAGAAAAAGCTATGCCGGTATCAGTATGATAAATCGAGTGGGGAAGAGGGTCGTGATTGGTCTTGATAGGGAGAGACGCGTTTCGCGTTTGTATTATCCATGATAGCTCCAAACTATGGAATTACCATGTCATTTGGATCTAAAATCAATTACAACGTTTGGATGAGATGTACACAGGTGATTGAAACGATTCTCTTTAATACATTAATTTAATGATAATAATCATCAATCTTTGCTCGGTTGTAGGCCTTCGGCAGATGTTAGAAAAAGTATTCTGATGTGACCACGGCACGATTTCTTATCGAGATTAAGTTCATTTATCCACGCGCATCTCGCAGGATTACCCATAATCCTTAGGCTACAGATCGTGGAGGTATATATTTACAAACGGAAGCAAATCTTCATCCACACAGCCCGTTTGGCTTAGCGGTAAAGCGCATCACTAGTACTTGTGGTTAAATTCACGTGACATGATGAGATCCTAGGTTCGATTCCTAGAACGGGCAATGATCGATTTCTTTTGCATTTGTCAATCCTGTTTGGTTTTTTGCTACCATCTGAAGAAATGGGAAGAAGAACTCGATGGATTTGCCTCTTCCGAAGTATAAGGAGAGTGAGGAGAGATCTTCTGAAAAGCATTTACGATGTGAGGCTTTGGGAGGAGGTGTAGTGTACGCTCCTTTTTTCACTGAGAAATTTTTAGCACTTTTTGGATCTATTTTTGCTTGATCAGCAATTCCAAAATTGACAAAATCGCTCTTTTGCCTTTTGGAAGAGGGCAGGCAGTGCTGCGTCACAGCATAATAATACACTTGTTCCTTCCTTATTTTTCTTTCTTTTTCTCATATCTTTTACATGGAATTCAAGAATACTATACTACTGCATGCCCCACCCACCTTCTGATGTCTATCTAATAAGAAGACAAGCTCTTGCTGTAATCAATCAACGTCAATCACTCATCACTTTCACCACGGCATTTATTTATTTTGAGTTTGTATAGCAGTCAAGACACGTTTCCAATGGAAGTATTTTCTTCCGGTGTTTGTTCTGTCTGTTTCAATGCCGCCTTCTTGTTGGTAGATGCCATGTTGCCAGTTTTTATCGTGCTTGTTTACGAACGGACGGAGGAAGCTCAAAGTTGATGGGTATCTACTGCTCATGATTATGAATTGAGAGATTATCCTAAAGGTCACTCAATTAGCAGGCTAATGAATCGGCGTCGGAGTGTCATATTCCTTGGTTTGATTTCACTGGGGACATTCAAATGATTGTAAGTGCTGATAGTGCAAGCATGGCAATAGCAAAGAGTGATCGTGATGATACTCAGAATTCCTAAACAAATGATCTTGATTTTATTACAAACCAACCTCATTCTAACATGTTTCTCGATTATTGTTCTGTCTCTGAGGAATTTTTCTATTTTTATTTCATTACATATGCGTGGAAAGAAATTCATACGATGTTCCTCATCCTGGTTGAGGATAACTAATTCCTCACTGTGTGAAGTTTCAACGATCGGAAAATTAGTCGGAAACTTGTGTCTTTTGTAATGCTGTTTAGTTACCGTTGATATGTCGAGTGTATCTCGAGTCGAATCAGAAAGGCTCAGCCCTCGATGCATTTTCGTAAAATACCATACCAGTCAGATGGCAAGTCCCTTGTATGACCGGAGTTGGAAAGAACCAATGTACATAGCTTAACTTGGCAAAACTTTATCCTAACTAATTGACGATCAGATAACGCATCGAAATCTAACATTATCTGACATTGTTGGACAAAGCTATCCAATTGATCACAGTATTATTTTCCGCCCAAAAAGTCCCTTGTCCTACCCCCCTTATGTAACTTGTCTAACATTCCCAACAATGATTATGCTTTGTACGAGGCGATAGATCATAAACATATAACAAATTACTCAGGTGAGTCAATGACAACGTTTATTCATTTATAAGACTCCCCGAGTGGTGAGCTGGTCCTTTTGCACGTGTAATGAACTACACCGAAGAGCATGGAACGAAAAGGGACAATCTGAGATTCACCCTATGGACTATTAAACACAACACCATCTAATAAGGCAGCATTGTGTTGGAACGTACGGATCTAAATTACGAGAATAATTTAGATGACGATCAAGATAATAGATTTCATTAGCTTGTTTCTAATACTTTTATCTTTGGTACATCAGTTCATCGTTAAGAATTTGACCCTGATCGTTTTCTCATTTTCTCCATATTACCAACTTCCAAACTTGAAAGGAATGGCATACCTTCCTTATATCGAACCAGGGCTTGACATCATACTTCCTCTCTCTATCTTCATATTCATTCTTAACATAACTCGTGACCTTCTCGATTCCTTCCTCTATTGTGGACTCATTGGAGAAATATTTATCGGGGTTCTCTCTGGAATGCCTATCACTGGAACTTCATTTCTCAGAATAGAAATCCAAGAAACAATACAATATCTCGGATATCTGGGGCTTATCTGTTTGGTATTTGAAGGTGGCCTCATCACGGATCTTCATATATTAAGAAACACAATATGGTTAACATTGTCTGCTGCGATGATTGGAGTCCTGATGCCGATGGCTCTTTCATTTTCCATCATGGCTATGAAATTCGATAGTATTGAAGGTTCAGGATATCCAACCGCATTAGCAGCTTTTTCAGCAGGAGTGTCTCTCTGCTCCACATCCTTAGGGTCAACTTTTATTATTCTCGCATCCGCAAACCTTCAGAAAACACCAATCGGTACTTTAATAGCTGGCGCGGCAATGCTAGATGATATTCTTGTTCTCGTGATGGTTAAAATCATAACAGCACTCGGACAAGGTCAATCTGATTCTTGGACAATTGCCCGTCCTGCCATATCTAGTTTGGGTCTTATTCTTGCCACTTTCTTGCTGACGCCGTTTCTTCTCAAACTTTCGCTTCGCGGTTCCCATTCAATATTTACATATCCGAAAGTTGGCCAAGAAACTTTTGGTGAGGATATTGATACCGAGAAGGGAATTTCGCGACATACCGGATTTATACTATCGACTTTGATGCTTATAGTTCTTGTAACTATTGCCGCTTGTGTAGAAGGTTCGATATTACTCTCTGCATTCTTAGCTGGTGCTGTGGTGAGACATACTTGGCAAACTGTGGGTGGTGGAGAGGATATAGATTTGGGTGTGGATCGACCTACAATGATGTTTGAGGAGTATTACAAGCCTATTATAGATCATATATTAGTGCCTTTCTTCTTCGTAAGTGCTTTTACTGCTTTTCCAAATATCATACTTGATCTCCAAAGCCTGAAAATTGCGAAACGAAACACATCTAATACAAAATAGGCATCAATAGGTTTCTCCATCCCCGTCTCCGAAATGTTTTCCGGTTCCATCTTGTGGAAAGGAATCCTCTACGGTTGCTTGATGTTTCTAGCCAAAGCTTCCGTGGGAGTAGTTGTCTATTTTGAATTCTTCGCCACAGAGTGGTCTCACAATTGGACAGACTCTAAAAAGATAACACTCCCAATAGTAGAAGAACTTCCCCAACAAGACGGCTCACCTGAAGAAGTCCCTACAAACAATATCGTAAATCAAAAATTGAAAAAAGGCCCCCCTCATCTCGATGCAATTATTGTAGGGTCCACAATGATTGCTCGAGGAGGCTTTGGCTTCCTGGTAGCTTCAGAAGCGCAAAGCTCAGGCACCTTAGGTCTTTCCAAAACGCCAATCAGGATCCTAAATATGCAAGGTCTCTCGCACAAGATTACCTGGAGATTCAGAACACTAAATGTACTCGAAGACCAAATATTCTTGGTGATAATCTGGGCGTTAGTTCTATGTACGATCGTTGGGCCGGTTGTTTCGGGGATTGCAGTGAGAAGAAAACTGGTTAAGGAGAGGGAAGGAGAGAGATGCGAGTGTGGGGTTGCCGTTGGGCAGAGAATTTTCGGGACTGGGGATGAGGGCTAGGGGGATGCCATCTTTGCTTGTAAAGGTACTTCAGTGATTGGAGAGTATACGAGAAAAGCAAGACGGAAGACGAAATTTAATCATGATACAAATTTGGAGTTTGAGCGAAGGATTGAGTTATGATCATGAATACGGGTAAAGGAAAGTACCGCAATGGTTTCTCTCTCGTTCCGAAAAGGTTACATTGTGCGATGTTGGGTTGATATCACAATTTCACATTCAAGACTAATTTTTCGCGGAAATTAAAAAATGTGTACTTTTGCATCAATTAATGTATTGAACTGAGCTGTAGATTTACTACAACAAGGTCTGATTCCGGGAAAGAGAGGAAAAGACCAAATTTAAGTATCTCTACAATGCTTTCAATAGACACCCTGATGTTTTATCATAATTCAATCATGGCTTGCACTCATTCTCGGCCAATTTGTGACTTGTGAGTCAGAAGACGAAGATAAATTGGTGATCGCTATCTATTCTTTCTTGGAATATGGAAGATATAGAAATTAATACAAACAGGCTGCTGATCCTTTATGGAATACTTGTAAGACCATCTCGCCGTCATATTTTTCATGTGATAAATAAGTATACGCTGATTCAAAAGCCTCCTCAACCCAGAGACCGCCTAAGAGGATAGAAATAAAGCGTGTGATGAATTTTAAATGTCTCATGCCTACTTTCGAATATTAGTAGAGAAAGGACAATAAATCTGGAATTTCTCTTACCGATTTTGTGAAAGAAAATCGACGTTGACAATTGCAATTCTCCATGTGTTGGTTGTGTATTGAGATCCAGGCTCTCCTCCAACACAACTCAAGAAACTAGCTCATCAACAACAACTAGCTCTGGTATCTTATCCTCTGTATCATGAGACTTGATGTATGTGAGAGGATCGCGAGACTTCACAGTGAGAATTTTGACACTACAGACAGCAGAGGCATCTGCTTTTTCTTGAGCAATACTAGGTCCAAACACTTTATGTTCGTACCCAATATCAGATTGAGTGGCTGGTGAGCTTTTTGGAGGGAGTTTAGACGTGGTAACTTGCGATCTGGGATGTTTGAATTTTGCAGAGACATTGTCTTCAGGAAATACAACCCTCAAGAGATCGCCCTCGACTTTCAATAGTGCCCTCATTGTAGATTCGTGCAAGATAGGTTCAGCGGAGTACTCTTTCCACAATCCACGACCATCACCTCCATTCCAAGAAATGGCATCTTTGAAACGTCGGAATATGCTTGGACATCGAGTCGTCTTGGATCTTTTTGTTGACTTTGTATCTTTAATACCGTACATTTTTACCAGGTGACCCAGGTGTCTGCCAGTTACCAGATCGCCTTTCACGTCGTTTCTCCGTACCATAATTCTTCGGTTTTGCAGGCGCTTTTGCAGGCGTTTTTGGAGATGTGCTGTGAGATCTGTAATTTCTGTGAACCCACCAGCCACTAGAAAGAGCGAAAATAGTAATAATGAAAATGAAAGTTTTCAGTGGGTAGTCGGTGTCAAATAATGGATGGTATTCGGACATTGGTTCTTTGAGTAGTTTGGGGGCACAAAAAAATGAACAATGTCCTTGATAAGCCGTGTTTATTGTAACGAAATGAATGAAATTTGTAAATACTGGTTTAAAGCGAGGGAATAGCACGTTTATTGATGATACTTGTGGTGACGGATTAAGAAAATAGAGTTATGTTTGTGTAAAGGAAGATTATGATTGTGGATTCAGCTTAATACACTCAGTGGTGGCACTGGCGACTCTTTCCTTCCACATCAATTCTGGTCATTTATTTCAATCTTAGGGGAAAGAAGGGATACCTATACTTGGTGGAAGAGTGTTTTTTTAAGAAGTAAGGAGCGCACGCGACATAGACAATGAGTTGCACTTTCTATCGTTCACGTCATTATTTGATTCGCTTCGTCCTTTTCTCCCCCCAGCCATTCTATCTAGGATTCTCTCCAAATGGCACACCCGTACAATTGAATCCATTAGGTTCCACAACGCTATCACAAAGGTACTGCGCGGGTTTTGTGTTGTTCACGGTATCCAGAATACCTTCCATACCCTCTATCAGAATACCCGTGCAAGGCGCGGCACCACTACACTGTAGCTCTGCTACTACATCGCTAGAGGCTGTACCGCTCCAAGAAGCGAAGGTCATGTTTGATAGATTGAATAGTGAGGTGTCGCAATTCCCAGTTGCTGAATTGTAGGATGTACATTGTGTTATGGCGATTATGCCGGTATTATTATGAAGCGTGAAACCGGTGAAAGAAAGGTTGGTTGCGTGGCCCAGACCGGCGCCTCCACCATTCGGAGGGTATCTAGAATTGTTAGTGAATTTTTTTTAAAAAAAATGATGAAGCAGTGGTCTTACCCAGTTGATACTCCAGTCCAGGTTTTCATGTAAACTCCATAGCGCATGTTGTAAGAGCGAATATTACGAGCGGTGACGTTTTCAATTACTTCATATCTGCCCTCTGTGACGGGAGAAAGTGTTAATTAGATCCGCTTTATGATAGGTATCTAGGAGACTTACCGTATTGACCAATACTCCCGATTGCTACACCAAGCCCGGTATAGAAATCACAATCCTCAATGAGAATATTGGTAGAATTGGCTTTCATAGAGATGGAATCATCACCATTATCCACCGTCCAACCGCGGAAGGTGATATTATCCGCATAGATAGTATCAGCACCATCCGTCTATGTATCCAAGATTAGTCTCCATATTTCCATTGAAAACACCCAGCACACGAAATACTAAAAAGAGTACTTACATTTAAACTACTAAACTCAAATCCAACTGGTCTTACATCCGTACTATTCACATAAATATTCTCCAACAAAATGTTCTTTGCGTGAATAACAGTCATCGTCCACATCTGACTCTGCACGAACCTCAAATTTTCAAAAATACAATTTGTAACACCTGTATATGTAATCTGATGAGGTCGCCCTGGATAATTATTCGTCCCATTAATAAATTCATACCAAACCTCTCCGTTTCCATTCAATGTCCCATATCCATGACCATCCCAATGAACATTTTCGCCTCCAAAAAGCCATGCGCTACTTTGATTCTGATAACCGACAGGCAGAGAATTGTTTAGCCAGTATGGAATGTTGGTATCCCACAATAGTGTACCGTGAAGATCAACTTTCACATTGGATAGACCGGTGGTGTTCATGACCGTTTGGATGTTGTAAGTTGCGTTTTTGAAGACGACGGTCCCGTGAGTGGTGATACCGTCATTGTGACCACATTCTTCGAAGGCGTGGATAATTGCTGGTGCGTCATCGCCGCCGTTGGCACTGGCCTCTACGATGCATCTTTTTTCTTTGACGAGAGAGACGGCAGTGGAAGAAGAGGGGGATACGAAAAGGGGGAGAATCAATGCTGTGAGGAAGATTTGAGACAACATTTTTGTGGTGTGTGGAAAGAATGTACCATGGGAGACATTACATGACGTCTCTGAGTGTAACTTATGTAGCTGCGACGAGGCTTCGGTAAAATTCTACCCCGTAATGGAGATATTCAAGATATCCAAATGTTGAAAGCTTCGTGGCAGGTATATGCGGGGAATTGCGGGGTAAATATGGCGATCAATGACTTTATTGAGCCAGGTACGATGCATGGTTACGAGATACAACAATGATCGTCCGAGGGAGAGTAATTTTGTTGAATTCACGACTGTGATAGAATATGAAGAATAGCTGGCCATATGAGTCGTCTTACAAGTGCCAAGGGCTACTTGAATTCTTGGACAAATCGGCATTATTTTCAAGTGGTATAGTCTTGATATGGGGCGATGTGAGAGTCAAGTCTCGCTGTTAACCTTCGTTGCATCTTGTCAAAGAAAATGCATATGGGGCACCTCATCGTCCTCCACGTCATAGATATGATGCATCTCAATAATCGGGACCATGTAAGCTTGCTGGGTTCCGCGCCGCCCCCATCTTTCTTATGCGCGACCCTCACGCACTACACCGTAAACAAAGGAAGCGTCGGCAATTGATGGCGTGCCTGACGTGCCGAATAAATGCCGGGCAAGTTCCCAGCTTCGGGCAAAACTTTCTGTTGCCGGTCATTCCATCGAGAGTGTCATCTGATTTGAGATACTTTTCTTTGTGGTGCTTACTAGGTAGTACAACTACCTGTTTGAATGTCACTTGTGAAAACTCGAACTTAAGTTTTCAACGTGTTGATATCTTGAATAAACTCCTCTCCTTATTTGAGGTATATGAGATATCATTCGGAAGACAAGCAAACCGCCAACATTGATCTGAATGAATTTTATTGCGTCAATACCAATTTCGGAGACAAAGAGAAGCTCCCATAGATGCGCCACGTTACATGGAGAGAACATTCGATTGAGAAACAGGCATTTTATTTACTGTTGTTCCCCATCGAAATATTTCTCCCATGCTTTGCCCAAATCACATGGCTTATTAAACGGTTCCAAAAGAACTCTCCGCCAGCTCCTACGATGGGCCAGCCCAAAATCCCTAAGCGACTTATAAACATCGGGAACACCATGGAAAGCAGCAAGAATTCCACATTCACCATTAGAGAGATAGCTCAACCTACACCAAGCAACCCAGTTCCCGATTTCATTTTCTCTTTCTCCGATTGGAGGTAGAATAAGTTTTTTGTCAAAGTGAGCTACCGCCCATATTGCTTATGCTTCTGCAGCGAATATTTTATTTCCTGTCGTGATATGGTTTATGAAAAGAATCTAATCATCGCTCAGTGGAGCGATTGTGTTTTACAATCGATATGGAGTTGTATCAATATTCTTGTGGAAATGATTTGGAGGATTTGCGGAAAGCGGATATTTCTTTCTCAAACTTTCGTCGACTTCTATAGTAAGGGATTTCCGTTTGCTGTCACCTCGTGTGGCTCACGTTCCTTCTTGTGAGGAAGATCAAGGTTCGCTGGGAGACTAGTACCAAAAGATTCAATTCCGAGTTTTCAACCCGTTCCACATAGGACTGCATCGCAAGGGAAATGAGAATCATCTTGAAGATACAGCGTCTTATTGCCAAGAATTTCCACTTCATCACGATATACTGTCACATCCTCAGCTATTAGATTTCAAATTCTCGTGGTGTAGCGCCCCGCCAGTGCCATTCTGCCAAAATATACTCAAAGGGTAAGTTAATATCCCTGACATGCAAGGGATGGAACTGAATATAGGCTAGTGCGAGAACAATAATCTCAAGTCACTCTATACTATATATCAACTTTTGAAGCTTTTCGTGCTTTTTCTTCCATCCTACTTTGCCTTTTCGCGTACTGGCAGTTGAAGATACATGTTACAGTGGCTACGCCTATTGCCGTACTGTGGAGAAACTAAGTCCACCATGTATCTTGGTTAAGGAGTGAAGGTGGGAAGTTGATATAATTCTTGTTTGCGCTGCCTCCACGCCGTTCCCTGTAGTAGCAAAGTCAATATTCCGGACAAAGAGAAATTCAATATAAATCCCCATATAAATTTCTATTTCATATATTACAATATTAATATATATATTTGTTAATAATAAATAAAGCTTTTTGTTATTAATAAATCAAATCGGTTCTTTTTGCAACCTATTTATTATTGAATTTTAATTAAAAAAAAGAAAATAAGAATCTTAAAAGGTCTTAAAGCTTTTAAGATTTTCGAATATTAGAGTTGAAGGGAAAATAAATGAAAAGGTATATATATAAAAGATTAAAGAGATAAATAAAAGCTAAAGGGAAAAAAGGAAATAAGCGTAGAAGCTAAAAGGTAAATAAAAAACATTAGTCGAAAATTTAAAAGAGAATAGAATCCTTTTGGTAAGTTATATTATATAAGAGAAACCTATAAGAAAGTTTTCAAATGAAATCACAAATTATATTATTATATTATATAATACAGAATATATTATATAAACAAGAATATAATCTGATTTCAATTTATATATAAATAAATTTGAATTTAATAAATAGAAGTATAACAAAAAGATTAATAATCCTTAATAGATTCTAATTGAAATATCTAAAAGAACTTTTCTATTCTCTTATTGAAATCTAATAGGAAATTAATTTAAAAGGAAAAGAAAAAGAAGAAAGGGAAAAGGATTGAAAAGCAAATAAAACCTAGAAGTTTTCTATTTAATAAATAATTGTTGTTTTAGACTAAAGCTTTTAATTAATCTTTTAGAATTTAAGAAATTTATTAAGAACTTATTAATTAAAATAAGCTTTGTAAAGTATAAAGACTTAGATTGATTATATTAATATTTTAAAAATAATTTATTCAATATATAATAATAATATTATAGAATTTATGATAATTACAAAAGGATTACTTTGTTAATTACGGATTCTGCTACTACAGGGGTTTCTATAAGAAGTCTTCAGGCCTATAAGAGCGAAACATCCTGGACCAGCATCCGTCTTTCGAATAATCCAGGAGACTGTATTCCCAGAGCGCAGTGCTTCGTAAATCATAAGACTTTCCAGCGCCAGTCCCCACAATGTGTCTGAGTTCCTCACTGGCGATGAATTTTGATTCTCCAAATTCTTTAGAGTGTAGTGCAACTCCCCTAAAAGATTTCTTACCATGCAATTCTGGCATGTTTGTCAGAGAATTCTCATCATCTGCAATTAATAACTTGTTGGAAACAGATGAAATGAAAGCTTTATTGAAGTCCATGCAGAATATAAGCCATCTCTCACCCAATTTCCTTGTGATAACAAAGTTAATATTCTAAATAAAGAGAAATTCAATATAAACCTCTATACAAATTTCTATTTCGTATATTACAATATTGATATATATATTCGTTAACAAATCAAATCAATTCTTTTTGTAACCTATTTATTATTGAATTTTGATTAAAAAAAAGAAAATAAAAACCTTGAAAAGCCTTAAAGCTTTTAAGATTTTTGAATATTAGAATTGAGGGGAAAGTGGATAGAAAGATATATATATAGAAGATTAAAGAAATAAATAAGAATTAAAGAGAAGAAAAGGAATAAGTGTAAAAGCTAAAAAGTAGGCGGAAGATATTAGTCGAAAGTTTAAAGAGGAGTAGAATCCTTTCGATAAGTTATATTATATAAAGGAAACCTATAAGAAAGCTTTTAAATGAAATTATAAGTTATATTATTATATTATATAATATAGAATGTATTATATAAACAAAAATATAATCTGATTTCAATTTATATATAAATAAATTTGAATTCAATAAATAGAAGTATAATAGAAAGATTAATAATCCTTAATAGATTCTAATTAAAATATCTAAAAGAACTTTTTTATTCTCTTATTGAAATCTAATAGGAGATCAATTTAGAAGGAAAAGAAAAGGAAGAAAAAGGGGAAAGGAGATTGAAAAGTAAGTAAAACCTAAAAAAATTTTATTTAATAAATAATTATTATTTCAAACTAAAGCTTTCAATTAATCTTTTAGAATTCAAGAAATTCATTAAGAATTTATTGATTAGAATAAGCTTTATAAAGTATAGAAACTTAGATTGATTATATTAATATTTTAAAAACGATTTATTCAATATATAATAAAGATATTATAGAATTTATAACAATTATAAAAGGATTATTTCGTTAACTACGGATTCTGCTACCACAGGGTTTTGTAATGAATTCAATATGAACACCAGAATGAATATTACACAGGGAACGCCTAGCATGAGTTTCTTGATTGGCATATTGCTCCAAATACTCTGTGGTATACTCGGCCTTCAAGCTGTTATTTCTCAAATCTTTTTCCAGAGGTTGTTTCACAGAGAAATGTGAGAATTCTGCAAGTCCTATTGACCATTGCGCCCAAGAATCGCTATAGACTCTTCCTAGATGACCATTAGCACATAGCCAATTATAACTGATGAGCTCGTAAGGATATACTTATGCTTGCTAAAAACACCACTAACAGAGCCAAGCAGCAGTCTGGGTGGGCATCAAGGTGACGTTGAGCAGCGATGATGCCCGAAATTCCTATAATCAACGCATCAATGGTACTCGTCAAGGATGATAGTAGCCTTCAACTTAGGACGCAATCATACCTGCTCCGAAAGCCATGACTTCGAAGTCAATTGTGCCTCCTAATCCAGCCGTGTTCCCCTTAAGGGATTCACAAAGAATGCCTTTGGATAGTGGAAGTTCAGATCCTGAGATCAAAGTTTTTAAGAAGACTAGTATGGTTCTTATCCTACACCTCTACTTCAATCGGGGCACTTTTTTCACTCATGGTATGACAATGTGATTCACAATTGGTCACTTTTTAAAAATGCACTTTAATGAACGGAAGATCTATGATGGAAACCACGAACTCAAAATTTATCATCCAATAATTCTTACATTAATTCAAGGATGAAGTGAAGCCTTGAGGTGTGGAAAAACCTTCATGAAGACTTTTACAAAAGGTCTACACTGCACAAGCTAATTAATTTTGCCGGGTTTCTGCGTAACTATCAACATGACTTCGCAGTCAAATCATTCCCTAAGATCCACTATTTCCGTACAGCACACCTCCGGTAGAGCCCAGACAAATCGACGCAAACACATTACGCAGCAAGTGTGAAAGATCCGACAAACAGCCCTAAGCGTCTTCTTCGAATTCGGCATATTTGATGGGTGAGAGGTAAAGAGCTTCAGGGACAGCTTCAACAGCGCCAGCCGGAGCAGCAGCGGCGCCCAATGCAAATGTAGCGATGGCGAAGATGAAAGTCCACTTCATTTTGAAAAGATGAGATTTAGTGTTTAGGGTTGGTGTTGTAGTGAGGGTAGAATATGAATTGATCCTTGATTGAGAAGTCTGAGGACAGCTTGAAAGTGATAGATGAGGAACAGAGATTGAATAGCCAGAAAAGTAGTCTAAACAACAACCATATATATACTCTCGAGATTGAACTCGGTTAATTGTTTTCAAACTTAATGCAGCATAAGTGGAAATATTCGGTTATCATCTAACTTGAAGATAATAAACCCCGCATTGTAATATCAAGATATGTGCGCTCGCTATATGAAGGATCGAGACATTTATGCAGAGCCTTGCAGCAGAGGAGTTGTCTTACTAGGGTTTGATATCGGGAAGCACAAAACACAACAGATGCAATCACTGCTGTTACTGCCTAGACAACTTTAATTCCCTGATTTCGAATTGCACAAATGATTGTCAGCGCTAAGTCTTACAAGATCAACTCTGGGAGCTGATCCCTCACCTGCCTATCGAAGCAAGCAAAGATAGGCTCGATTAAAGGTAAACCTAGCGAAATACAAATTTATCTAAAATATGTATTTTTATACTTCGTACAAAATGATATTATCCTGACCATAATGTACTGCCATGTAAGCCCATTTTGTGGGCTTGTATGCTAGTGCACGACAGCATAATTTCTAATTTTGTTAACTACACTTAAGTCGTTATTGATATTAAGTCATGCAACTAGTTCTATATAGAAATTCAGATGAGAGATCTAGATGACCAAACATTTAGTCCTGTTTCATTAGGAACTAGTTCTCTCGTGACATAGAGCTCATTCTCAAATATAACGCTGTCAGATTAAATTAATCACTGAAGCACAAGACAAAAACCAAACATGTTACACAGTTCAAAAGACGAAGGAAACGACGAAGAAGAATGCCATCCACTTGTTGAGAGCGCAGGCGGAAGTGCTCAGATCAAGTCATTAAGACGTTTCCCCTCCCTCCCCCCAGCAGCCGAATATATGGATCTTTACAACTTTTCCACTAGCATTTCTCCTTCTTGCAAGTGGAATAAGGGATTATGTTCGGAGTAAACAGAATATTCCGCGTCAATATGACTATGAAACTGGGTTCGAAACAGAATGGAGTAAGTTTTCCAATTTTGGTTGTAACTTCATACGTACAGTGAGATTGTGATAAAATACCAGATGCTAATAAAGAGTCACACTTCTAGCTGCTGCTCGAGAAGAAATAGGATTGAAGCAAGTCAAATTTTACGGAGGAATCCGCTTCGATGACAATGAGAAGCAATATTTAACAGTCAATCCCGACGAACCTGTCTACGTAGGTCCTCCGACGCCAGAAATGGATGATGCATGGCAAGCTTTAGTATATGACTCGAATATATTTTGTTGATCGCAAGTTTTATTAAGCCGATTCGTTTCATCTCTGAAGATGAGGATATCGCTGTTACACCAGAAGAGGCAAAAGAGGTTTCTGACAGATCCGCATATGACAAGTACCGAGGTCATTATACAGTTGGGTCAGTCAATAGTTTCAATCCACGAATAAAAGCCATGATGTACTAATTTTCGCTCAGATTAGACATTCTCCACAGTCTCCATTGCCTCAACGCCATACGTATTGCACAAGATGTCGATTATTATCGAGCCCAAGGATTTCACGAAGAGTGGTGGGCACGATTCCATATAGGTAAGCCGCTTCCTCTGCTCAATATATTTCGTTCTGATTTTTGATTGCAGATCACTGTATAAACCATCTACGCCAGGTAATACAATGCCACGGTGATCTGACACCAGCACCTTTGGTGCCAGCGTCAAGATATGCATCAAAAAAGGGATGGATCATGCCAGACTTTGACGTGGTGCATACCTATAGAGATTTCAAAGCTATTCGTGAATGGAGTACTGAGAAACATGAAAGTGGCATTCGGAAAGCACGACTGGCTGCTCAGAAACAGAATTTGTCAGATTGAGAAGGAAATCGCGTGATTAAAGGATAGATGACATACAAGGCAATCTGCAGATAGTTGTATCGAACAGTTCATAACATTTCATCGATCTTACTACTAGTATATGCAAAGACTCATGTTTACTCACGATTATCTTACAAAACCAAGTCGAGAGCTTCTATGATCAAAAACAACATATTGTGTTTTCAAAAAGACGTGCCCAAATATGGACACCTTCGCATTCATATTACTTTGAATACCTCCCAGACATTGAGAAGAGCCCGGTACGATGGGATCAAGTTTGAGCAAGTCGCCAATAATTTTAGCCTCACAATCCTTGATAAAAATTGTGAAAGATGGTAGAAACGAAGAGCAAGGGACAGTCCATTCACCAAATTGGGCGTTATTTTCTGCTCCGATGACCTGTTGGTAGTATGCACGCACTAAGTTCTTGGGAAGAAAGATCAACGATGCCCCCGTGTCTATTTGGGCTAATTAGTCTGCTACTGTGGCATAGAACTACTGTTGGGAGCACAAGATCAATGGGATGTTACTTATAACGCTTTCGAGAGAATTATTTACAGTCTCACCATCTCCAAGGTCATAACCACTGAGTTTGAAGTTCCAATGACCGCGTGAACTATCTACCTCGACATAAACCAGGTCGTCTATATACTTGGATTTGTTGACAAACCCAAGATTGTGACTTCCAGAGGTATCTTCCTTCAGGATAGCAGCAAATAAAGGCAGCTTTAGTTTAGCGTTGTCGAAGAAGGTATTTTCACGCTCTGGTCTCACTCGATTACGAGTGTCAGCTAATAGGAAAAAGAAACTGTGTTACTGATTCTAGGTCGTAGAAAATACCTCTATTAAGTCTTTAAGGTTAACTTTTATATTATAATAATAACAAATTATTATAATATTTAATAGAAAACTTAATCAGATTTAGCCTAGGGATAAACAGAATATAAAAGATAATAATAAAATTGAAGTCAAATTATAAGAATATATTTAATTGTATTTAATCTGCTTACTTTTTCTAGGTTTTCTTTAAAGAATATCCTAGGTTTATATAGTTTATGATAAAATTCTAGTGATTTCTTTAATTATGAATAAGATTAATGTAAATCAAATCTTATATAATCATTTATATTTATAAAAAGAAAGTATAATCAATTAATTTAGTTCATTTTATCAACAATCTTCTATATGATTCTATTTTATTTTATTTTATTTTATTTTATTTTATTTTATTTCAATTTTGATAAGAGATATCATTATATTAATAAGTGATTTAGTATAGTTATTATAGAATTTCATAGTATCAATGGTGGTCGGGATCCTCGGGGTGGGCCTGGGTGTGATCGTAATCTTCTTGCTACAGATTTATCAGCAGAGAACCAAATGGATTGTTGTTTCCCATGTTGAGTGTTTTGGTGCAATGGAATTTGAGGGGTACTTGTTCCGGATCACGTAGATTTTTGGGTTACAGAGGTGAAAATCAGCTTTTGTAGTAATTCATTCCTGATTGTTAGTTTCGGATTTTTTTTTCATGAGTTTAGTTGTATAGATATCATATTCGACTTTTAGTATGTCCGGTATATCTAGGGTAACTAAACTATGTCGCTGATGTTAGATGGTTGATCGAGAAACTAGTTTGGCGATCTAGTGTATGTTTCAATCAAGCAAATGGTAAAGTGGATAGATTGAAGGGTCCTGTCGGGTGATATTCAATAGTGAAAGAAATTGAGAGCAAGCATGTTATAGATGTGAATAGGCAAAAGATCTATTCTTTCTTCGATTTAAAGGTCTCTAGGGCGAATCAAAACCTCGTGTTCATCATGAGATCCAAACTCGCGATCAAACCTCGCTATTCTAATACATAGAAGTAATAAAATGCGTCGGTCAATTGTCAAGATAGTGGTATTGACACAAGCCCATTCAACCCAAGGGTACCATCCAAGAAATATGGCTGGCTGCGGTCCCAACTCCCACATATTAGGAGGAAGAATCAGCCTGAAAGGCCACGAAATGACAAGAAGCATAAATATGGACAACTAGGAGCCAAGTGTCCATTCGCTCAATGGATTCGTTTTTTCGAAAGGTGTTATTATATAGTATTAGGGCATAGATAATGGCCGATTATCTAAATCACATCACAAAATAGCGATTTATTATATTTTGTACAATAATTTATTGATATTTATAATATTTTTCTTCAATTGAAACTTCTCAAATATATTATTTTTATAATAACAATTTATATTTTTTAAATTTCAAATTCCAATATTAAGTATATAGCTAGAATTTTATCAATAAAATAATATTTATAAAAGTTTTTTAGATTTCGGTTATTTTATTAATAAGTTCTAGAATTTTAAAATTACTATATTTCAAAATTATATAATATAATCAACAAAAACCCTAAGAATAAACTATTTATTTTTTTGAAATTAAAAATCGAAATTCGATGAAATTATATAAATAGGATTTAATTATATTAAAATTCATTTGTTTTAAGGATGAATTTTGGTGTGATTTAGGTGACCGGCCATTATCTGTGCATAGTGACTGTACGAGCCTGAAAAAAGAAAGCAACGATAGCCAGGAAGGTGAAGAGAGGATTGGTGATGCCGACGTGAAGATTGCGGTTGATACTCTATACAATGTCTTCGGGTTGACTTCCTACTACAACATAGAAGATAGAAAAGAGCCCATAAAGGATCCAAAGCATTGCTGTAACTGTTTTAGCAGTAGGACTGATCGTTGGAGAGGGTAGATAAATGACGAGCGCAAATCTATTGAAATTTTAGCTGGATCCGCAATTTATAAGGATATTTATGTTTCAAGCAACGTATAAGAACAACGAGCCAATCCACTGAACAAGAAATTGAGAGAGGTTAAGCCAGTCACGAATGGAAGGTGGTGTGGCAATCGGGATGCAGTATCTCATGTCTGGTGCAGTCTCGAAAAGATAGTACATAGTAACAGTTTGTACTTGATTCATCAATGTGATAATGAGAACGTTTGCAATCGAAAGGCCTAACCCTAACCCTAAGGTGAGCATACGCCGATATTGAAGAATGTATGAGATGAATGTCGCGACAACCAGGAGCCTTCATTAAGACAGAGTTGATTACCAGCAACCACCATTTGATATACATGAATTTGATTAAATTTATAGACCGAGATAATTCATGAGGGACATGATATCTATTGTTATGGTGATAGAAAAGAGATCAAAAATCGCAGATTTCATGCAACTCATAAAATGACTATTGGATTCGAAACAAAACTCTAAATTTATGGACGGTTTTATGGGTATACCTAGGTAGATTGATTATTTTTTGATCAAAATGAGCTCAACGAACCAAATGAATTAAGTGGCGCTACTCAGCCCTGTGACATGGGTATCACAACCTGGCATGTCTTCAAGTGAACGTAACAATACGGCAATCAATTATTAGTACGCGGTAGATAGTTCGTCTTGGACCCCTCGTTGAGATTGACTAATGATATATTTCAGTGGGATTATATCATTCACTTCAACCATTCAAATGACAAGGTTCTGGATTGGTAGATTTGAATAGACTTTTTTTTCGGAGTAGGCTGAAAAGTAGTCCAAGCAATGGATTCTCATTAAATTAGAGTAAAAAGTCATTTGAGTGTAGATATCCTGCATATGTCTACAGAGTGCTAAACTTGGTGGGGCAATTGACATAGCCGGACAATATCGGACCACCTCGGACGCCTACATGCCTCTTTCCAAAGCCGAAAGACCTTATTGATGGATCCACTCCAAGCTATCAAAAAAAAAAAAAAAAAAAGAAACCTCAATGAATGAAAATGAGATCAGTCTCCCAATATGAACATTCATTCAACAAGCCTTCTACCATCGTGATTCTTGCAACAGGAAGGAATCAAAAAATAAAAGTTATATCTTAGCAAGTCCCAGTTTCGATCTGGGGACCTCCGGGTTATGAGCCCGGCGCGCTTCCACTGCGCCAACTTGCTCGTAGTTTTATACAGGGCGCTCAAGTTTAAAAATATATATTCAGCCAAACCAGGTGGACTTATCATAGACGTAATGTGTTGTGACTTTGGGAGGGTCAGAAAATTTGTCGTTGGGGTTGGGTAGGAAGGAGGGTCACTATTCGGGATGATTTCGGTATGAATTTTGGATTTTGGCAATTTAGTGACATTGATGACAAACATATGAGAGTCGTGCTGAGACTAATAAATGTTCTGTATTTTCATTCTTAGTGACTAAATTATAACAACACCCTAACCATCTCCTACCCACAACATGGTAACCTCATTACTATGCATCAAATACTCAAACAAACATCACAAGCTATTTTACTCTCCAAGAAAATAAAGTATCATCAAACATACTGACACACTTTTCACTCCACGTCCTCCGATATGAGTGACTTAAGACCAACTAGAAGCTTATCTGTCCACACATAACTTAAGAGATAACAGTAATATTATCTGAGAGCGGTCTGCAGTTCATTGGAATCGTGAGAATGGGCGATAGAGATTCAATCGACGAACTGTAGCGATAACCAGTATTGAATCCAAAAAGTTGACCAACAGTTGAGTTATATTCCTCGGCCAGATCCTTATAGACACCATACGTGAACTGAATTGGTTGAACAGAACATTCGGAAGGGCTACATTGAGGTAATTTCATCAAAGTACCGGCTGTGATAATTTCATCGACGGATGAAACACCGAGCATGGAAATAACGTCGGCTGAGATGGCAGAAACATCGATGTTGAATTTCATGGCAATCTTGGTGACGGTATCATTACGCACACTAGTGTACGTATGGGGTCCTCCATAAAGACAAGAAGTTGTGTCATCTGAGGCAGTGAGGAGACAGGATTCGTTATCAGGATTGCAAACTTCGGCGGGAATGATCAACACGAAACCGGTATCGATGTATTCAGCATCTGGCATTCTGCTAGCACGAGCAATATCACAGACTCCACGGTTGGTAGCAGCAGCAATACTGAAAATCGTATCGGTCTCTGTGACAGTCCAGGTGGAAGCAGTAGTGTTGAGACTTGCGGTGGTACAGTTTGTGTCTTGGGCCAAGGCAACGGAGGCCAAACCAGACAAAAGGAGGGAGGCTTGAGTGATCTTCATTATGATTCTCGAAGATAGTAAATAGGGTCTTGGAATGGAGTATGTACAAGAAGAGATGAATTTATGAATAGCTGGCTGAAGTGATGAAAATTGGGAGCGATTGAAACTTCTTATAGCTGAAGATTTAACCCATGTATATAGACTGGCTGTCTTGATATTGAGGTGCTTAGTAACTTGTAAGTGCCGTGTCTACTAACTGCGGTATCAAGAATTGAATGGGGGTATTGTGGATATCCCGCGGTCAAACCCAGGGAGGTCAATGAATGATGTTTACATTTCCAGGGGTAGGGGTTGCCGTCAAGTTAGTTCGTCAAGCCTGTAGCCAATTTTCTCCCTTTCCTCTCGAGTTCCCCTAGCTTAATTCTCAATTAACATAGAGCAGGTAGTGCGTATACCCTTGCAACACATGCTTGCATACAGCAAAGATATCTATAACATGATTCATATGTATGCGGGCTATATCACCATGTGGGCCACTTTCATTTTAATTTCCATATTCAAATTTATATTATTCAATAATCATTGATTCAATTGATTAAAGCTTTTAAGAATCTAATAATATAGAATTTATTATATTATTTTGATAAGTTCTTGTATTATATTCTATCAATTTGTATTCGTTATAATATTAATTAAAAGATATTTTCTTATTAGAATTTCCCTTCTTTTGATACTTATTATATTAAATCTAAATATTAATCTTTTATTGAAATAATATATTAAAAGTTTTTTGTTTAGTAAGTATTCCTTTTTGTTATAATTAAATCTTTTTTGTATATTAATACTTATTTAATATTTTGTTTGTTTTTTGAAATATATAGTTTTTCTATATTTAAAAGTATATTCTTATATATTAATCTTTTTATATCTTTAGCTAAAGCTAGTATAATTTTGAATATAGGTATAGGAGAGCTTGATTGATAATGAGTTATTCGAGATTTAATTAATGTTGATTGAGAAAGAGTTTCTATAAGATTGTAAGAGATTTGAGAGATTTATAAATCTATATTAAAAGAGGGAGAAGTAGATAAATAAAAATGAATATCTAGTTTAAAGAATATAGTTTCAAAATTAAATGAAATTAATACTATTTCTTAAAATCCGGCTTTTATATTCTAATTTGTAATTGATTTTTTTATATACAATTTTGAAAACTATAAAAAATTTGATCTTTAAAATATAATTAATATAAACCTTTATAAAACCCTCAATTTTAGTATTATATTCTTGTTTTAAGATACTAAAACAGTTTATATCAAAAGATTAAATTAAATGATTGAAATATATTAATCGATATATATATTAATAGATATATATATTTAATATTATTCTTTTTATAATAAGCCTGGAATAGTATTGATTTATGGTTTTTATATCTATTCAGTACTAATATTCTATATTAGTTTTTAATTCGATTTCTTATATATTTATTAAAGTATTTTAATTATTCTAAGTTAATCTCATTATTTATTCATTTATTACTTATAGATTTGATAGTCTAATCTATAGAAAGATTAGTATTCATATATTAATTTGAAATGTGTATTTATTCCTATATTATTAAAAATGAAGATATTATCTCTTCGATAGTATTTCTATATATAATCGCTATTATTCATTCTCGATTGCTTAATTATATAGCTTTACTCCCATTGGACCTTTCAAAGCTAGTAATAACTATATCAGTATTTATAATCCCTATCATAAAGTCTGTTTCATCGAAATTCTATAAATCATAATTAAGAATATCAAATTTAATTTGTATATTTAAAATAAATCGAAATCAATTTGTAATAAGCTTAGAATCCTTATAGAGAACTCTTTGAAAGTCATAAATACAATTAAAATATATCCTTAGCTTTTTATTGTATTTCATAAATTAATATACTTATTGTTTTCTAACTCTTTTCCTTTTTCTGGAATCAAGAATATGATTAGTTATATCTTTTATTACTTTATATTTAAATATAAAACCTTTTGAATCTAGATTAATTATATATTAAATAATAATATCCATTTCTAATTTAAAAGATTATAAAATATATATCGATATTTGATATAAAAAGTAAATCTGTTTAATCTATATTAAAATGTAATATATAGTATATTATATATTTTAGTAGTTTTTCGAATACTTAGTTTTTTGTTTTTTCATATAGTCTTGATGACTAAAAGAAGTTGTGTTTCTTTATTTATAGATTTTATAATAAATGGTTGATATATCGTATGTTGAATTGAATAAGTGGGAATTGAGATAAAAGTGGCTTACATAGTGATATAGCCTGCATGTATATGAATCACGTTATATCCAAGCATAAAATAAACAATCAAAGTCTGTGCCCATCATAATAACAAGAAATCGGACTTTTCAAATGTACCGAGACACTGCTTTGATCGAACGGGTAAGCACGGCCCATACTCCACAAGGGACCTAGAGGTCAACTCACAGTCGAGTCATCGTAATGCATTACGAATTTAAAGTATAGGATAGACATAAGGGAAGCATTTGAGAGTTCCGCGCCAAAGTGATTGTGGGCTACCCCGCATTCATTGTTTGAAGAATTGAGGTGTCTCGGTACCGAATCTCTTGGCTGAATGCTTCAGGAAAGAAACTTGTCTGATCTTCATAATTGCAGTTGGTGTACGAGTACAAGTATCGGTGAATCGCTGCAGATATTAATTCCCATGCCACTTGATCTTAATGTCTCGACAAACAAATAACTACCTCACTTGCTACATAGGATGCTTATTGACATGTCCACAATAAGTTCGGACAATGACCGGTGTGAGTAGATTTCACTGGGAGAAATTGACTATTGATCAGAAGTATGGACCATCAATTTATCAGAGCTGCGTTTATTGCAACTGTAATACGTATTGTGGTGCTTATTACTATCAATAATATCTACAACCATGAATATCCCGGAAAAAGACGATATCAATGATGGATTGAGATACGGGACTTTGCAAATTTCAAAGTTGAATTTGAATGAGTGGGTGTACGATGAGTCGTCGCTCCGACTCTTACAACATCAAAATAAAAATACAAACAACGCAACGGCTATCCACAAATGACCTTCCTTATCAATTGCACACATAAAACGGTACAAAGATGGCTGCAGGATAGGAGGATTGTATCTATAGCGAGTGTGTATAATGTAAATACTCTCTCACCAAGTTTGAATCTTGCATTTGTGAACATGACCATAACGCATTCGAAGAAAGTAAATCGTGTGTTTAAGCTGTATCTACATGTACAGTAAGGGATAATATCTGCTAGCTACTCCAAAGAGAGGCCCAAGACGAATGACAAACCGTAAGGTAAAACGAGTGTGTATCATGATTCATGTCAGACCTTTTATTCTCTTCCCTCAAATTTGAAATGCTTTGTGGATACACTCAGTGAATGATGAGGGATCCACAAGAAAGGGCTTGAGATTAAAAGGGCTAGCTGAAAAGAAAAAAAAACATCACAAGGCTCTATGAAAGGGTGCACCACCACCAAATAATCGAAGCGCCCAACTTGATGCCAACAACACAAATGATCAAAAACCTTTTCAAGACTGCAATTGATCAAAAGTTTGTGTCGATATCTAAGATGGGAGAGATCCTCCACCCCCGCCTCCAGATCCACTAGAAGCAAGCAGGACACCACCTGCGGCTGTGAGCTCTGCTACAGCGTTTGCATTATAACTAGCCTCCAAATTAACTCCGACCGTGATCCACGCGAACACGCCTTCATCGATCGTATCTCCAAGCAAGACATAGTCGGCGATTGCATCCCCACCACCATTGATCTGTGCATCTGTTAGCTCTAATTATACTATAAATCAGTGGCATAGGGAAAGCAAGCCAAGTGCAAGGAGGATACATACTTCATTAAGCAAAAATCTATCATTGGCATTTAGAGTTACCTCTTGCGTGTTAGTTGAATATGGTGATACGGCTTCCACCTGCGTGATCAATGATTGATCGGAAAGCAATTGACCGATATGAGTAACGTTCCCACCAGTATATGTTCCATTCGGTAAGATACTACCACCTACATGTGCAACAACATGGATGTGATTTGTTCGGCCAGTGTAATGACCGGGAAACAAAGTAGTGAATTGAGCAACGCCTTCATCGTCAGTAGGTTGAAGGCCGCGAAGGAAGGTTTTGTCGATGTTGGTGGTGTCTGCTGAGTTCCCACTTCCGTCTCCACCGGGACACCACCATAGATACTAGTAGAGTTTGCATTCCAGATATCCCAATATAGGTCGGAAATACCAATACAGGTGTTGATGTCAAGGAATTCAGCATCAATCACTACTGGCACACCCTCCTCACTCTCGCGGACGTCGCTACGGATATATTCACCAGAAACATCTGAAATAGCATCAAATTAGTCATAATCATATCATATTGTGGCTTTTGTATGACTTACAGAAACGTCCAACCTCCCCTTCTGCTTGAAGCACACAAGAAGAGTTGCTAAAGACAATTGCTTCCACATCAGCAGTACTTGGGGTGACATCAAGTGAAGACAGATGTGAAGTGGTCAGAGGACTTGTATCACGATCTTTCAACGAATTTCCTGCTTCCTATTAGTGTTGGTTATGAGTTTTCAAAGTTCATTTTTACCTTTTTGCGAAAGTCCAAAGTTAGAACGGGCTTTGGTCAGAGCCTTAGCAAGACGTTCATGGTATTGACTTCCTAAACCGCGCTTTTTCATGCGTTCAAAGCAATGACTCACATCTCGTTTTGAATTGCCAAAGAACGCATCACGCTGAGCGATCTCTTCTCGGATGTTGTGGCCTGTATGAGTGAAGACCCCTTGAAAGAGAGAAGCAAATGTAACGAATGACCAAAAGGACTTCAAGTTGGAAGTGTGGTAAACCATGGTTGTCAAACTACTGTGCAAAGAAGAAGAAGCTGTAGGAAGTACGATTCTCAGAAATGTGCGGGAGATGTGGACAGGCTTTATAGATCTCAACGATGGCTCATCTTTGATTCTACCGGCGTTGGGAGCCCCCTGCCTCACATAAATTCTCCAACTGTATCTATTTATTCATAAGGGGATACTTCCCCTCCATACATTGGCAATACTGTACAAATCTTGCACATACCTACAATCCGGTAGACTTTTCAAGCTATAGTTGAAAAAAATGTGCTCTAAAAGGAAGCTATCGCGAGCATTTCGAAATTCTCCATGAGGAAGTATGAAGGTTCTTGAGGAATGACATTCTGTTGCACATGAATTCCTTGGCGATGTTTATTTGGGAGGTTAGATGCAGCTTGATTCAAAAGCCGCGTAAAACGCTTGCGCAAGATTCGAAATTGATTAAAGGCCATTGGTTAGGAATCTACGCCCAATATCATGCATCAAGAGAGAAATACCCGTGGATCGGATTTCGATTCTTCTCTCGACCATTAGAATACTCATACCATAAACATTACACGTGATAATTTCACTTCATATAACAACTCATATCATACCATACTATGGAATCTTTTGGGAAAAAATAGTGACAAGATTCGACTATTTAGTGTAATCGTGGTTTTTAGCCGCATATCGTAGTATTTCACTATTTGTTCCAAGAAGACGCCATTCATACTGCGTGTCGCTCAATTTTCATAGGCTGCACCGTGCGTGTATTCTTTGATATTTGTGGTCTATGCTTAAGTCTAAGCTCGAGTTACTAACTTATTACCTGATTCCTGTCCCTGATTAAAATCTCGGCGCGCGGCTTGGCTTGATTCTAATTGGATCTGCCCCACACGACGTGGCCAAAACCACTGACGTGGTACACACTGATGTAATAGCACATGGCCACAGACGACTATCCTATCATGCTTGCCCTGCGAAATGACCACATCAACTTCCGTTCCACTATATATAATGATTCAATATCTTGAATCTCGTGGATAAAGAAGTCGATTTTATAACCGTAAGGAACTTCCAGATTCAATCACCACCTCGTTATTGTTTTAGCAAGCTGAAGTTGGTAGAACGATAAGCACTCTTTCATCAAGATGTCCGCAATCATCGAAAAATTGACGACTGAAGGCGGTGGAGAGTCTGCCGGTATGTCGTCAGTGCCTTTAAATCATACTAGTTACAGTCTTGCTAGAGGATTAAGCAATAAGAACTGACTGGCCATATAATTGAGTAGGCTTCCTGAACGATATTGTCGCACAGCTATGGCCCAACATCGAGGTTGCCGGCTGCAAAATGGTTAAGGAAATCGTCGAGCCTATGTTCAAGACTATGCTCCCTGGTCCACTGGCGACTTTACACTTCACTAAGATCGAGCTTGGCGCCACACCAATCATGTTTTCCAATGTCAAGGTTACAAAGACTGCTCATGATGGTATCAAGCTTGACTTGAATGTGGATTGGGATGGCCAGTGTGATATTGAGCTGGATGGAAATATGATACCTAAAGTTGTAAGTTATAATAAGCCACCTATCTGAATTCACAGAATAGCTCATCGTTCAACAGGGAGTTAAAGAAGTTATACTGAGCGGCAGACTCTCCATTCTACTATGTCCTCTTACGAATATCATCCCATTGGTAAGTGGCAGATTATAGCTCACCAAAGCCAAAATTCAGCTCTCGTGCTAAATCTACCCTTAGATCGGGGCCACTCAAATCTCCTTTATCAACCCGCCCGAGCTCAAACTAAACTTCACTGGTGCCGCTAACATCGCTGACTTGTCCCTCATCGACAACGCTGTCCGCAAGGTGCTGATGGGCATCATTAACAGTGTGGTTGTTCTGCCAAATCGTATCTTGGTTAAACTCGACGCGAATAACGATTATTTCAAGACTTACCATCAGCCACTAGGCATCGTTCGGATCACCGCAGAAAAAGCATGGGGTTTCACTGAGGAGTCACAGTCCAAGACAAAGAAGCTGTTTTCTAAGTTGACACGGGCGAGTCCAGATTGCTATGCTGAGATCGAAGTTGGAGCTGAGGCAGCATGGAGGACGACGACTAAGAATAATACTACAACTCCAGCGTGGGGTGAGACGCATGATTTCGTGGTATCAGATTTTAACCAACGCATCAAAGTTGTCGTGTCAGATCACGACCTGAATTCCGACGATGAGGTCGGTGTAGCTGTCACCACCGTCAAGGAGATCCTTGTGGCTGGCGGTAAGCAAGAGCTCGGAATGCTGCATAAGGGCTCCGAGAGTGAAAGCAAAATCGCACTCTCATGTGAGTTTTTCCAGTTTACTGCTGAGGACAGCAGTAGCTTCTCGGCGTCTAGTCATAGTGGTGATGGTCTAATGTGCGGAATCCTCAACGTACTTGTCGCGGGTGCTTTCGGCATCAAAGGCCAGCGAGAAACTCTGAAGCCGAGTGTAGTTGTGACGTGGGGAAGCAAACACCGTTTTCAAACAGCTGTGCAGACAGATGCACCTGGTACAGATATCAACAATCCGACCTTTGATCAGCACTTCCGTATCCCAGTCACCGCCGCAGATCTAACAGCTGGAAATTTGCGGATTGTATGTATGAACGAAGCGACAGAGATTGGCGTTGTGGAGATACCATTTGAAGATTTGCAGAACGCGCCGGATATGACACTACAGGACAACTTTGATATTGGTGATGGAGCAAGAGTGAGGGCTAGTATTTCGTTGAGGGGAGTAACTCCCGCGTCTATGTAGGGATCATCATTAATCTAGCGTTTGAAGTCTGAACTTGATTGAAACTATAATCGCTATACATGGTTGTTTGTAATCGTAATAGAAGGGTGATGTATAGAATGTAAACATATCAATAAATGATTGAAAAACATTATACTTTTACTTTCCCAAATTCAAGATCCCTATTTATAGCAATACGAATGAATATATACACGTGAATACACCAGCACACCAACATATAAACGTATTGTATATAACTTTTGTAACTCTAAATCTAGAATAGAGAAATATAATATCAATTAATATATTAAATCTAATAAATAAACAAATAATAAGATAGAATTGAAATAATTAAGACAATTGAATAAGTATACAATTAATCAAAGAAAAGACAAATATAGAATACTAATACTAAATAAATATAAAAGCTATATATTTGAATAGAAATCAAAAATTGATTACTAACATTTCCACCTTCGTCGAGATCAAATTCAACCTTTTCTTCATTTTCAAAGTCTTATTAATATTAATACTAACTATTATTCTAAGGAATTTTTTAATAGTCATCAATTTTGGTAATAAATTTTGATAGGGGACTAATAACTAATTAAAAAGTTCCTAATTAGTTATCAATCTTATAGAATTCAATTTAAATCTTTTCAAAAATCTAAAAAGAGGAATAGATAGGGATTTAATTGAATTATCTTCTAAATTGATTGATTTATAATATTAATTCTAAAAATCGAATTTAAATAATATTAGAAAATGTTTGAATAATTTTACAAAACTAAGGGTAATGATTAACAAAAAGTTATTAATTGGTTATTAATCTTATAGAATATAATTTAAATCTTTTTGAAAATCTGAAAAAAGTAATAAATAGAGATTCAATTGAATTATATTTATTACTTTTTTCAGAGTTTATAGTATTTAGGGTTTTGGTTTAGGGTTTTGGGTTAGGGTTTTGGGTTAGGGTTAGGGTTAGGGTTAGGGTTAGGGTTAGGGTTAGGGTTAGGGTTAGGGTTAGGGTTAGGGTTAGGGTTAGGGTTAGGGTTAGG